>NC_142590.1:71145200-73645200 GCF_965207765.1 Zootoca vivipara | reverse complement strand
GTAATGTATTGTGTTTTATATCATTGCCAGCTGATGAAGAATTATCAATGAAACAGTTCATTATCCTGGAAGAACTGTTCTGTTTGCAGCTGTGCTCAGAATACCCTACTGCTACGTTCGGAGCACCTATCTAGGATATTGACTGTGGAAAGGCTTTTTGCCTCCATCTTAGTGATCTTGGACAGTGACTTACCACGCCTACTATTCTTGTTTATGGGACATTTATTTGATACCTATTATTTGTGACTGCATGCACATAACCGTATAATGTTATAAAGATTTTGTTAGTATTTATTAGCCGACGTGTTGCTTGTTGTTGTTTAGAGTGTTCTGTTTTGCAACACAGGGGATTTTCTTTGGTGTATTAGGCAGCAGAAGGGCAATAGGCACACCCTATCCACCCCTCTGCTTTCACTGCCACCAGAAGACATCCTGCTCCATTGCTGAGTTTTGGTGAGAGGGAGGTGTTCCAGCGCACATTTGTCTTCCCCATCTATGGGGCAGAGAAGACGAGCTGCAAAGCCTTGTGGAAGGAATGCCCCACTTTTGCTAAATTTCAGCATGGCGTGGCAAGGGGAGCTAAGGGGTGGTGCATTCCTGTCTCATCTCAGATGCAGAAATGGGATGGGCCACCCTTGGAGGGAGGCACACACAAACTCCCCTAAATGTTAAAAGAAAAGGGTAAAAGGTGTTCCTCAAATAGCAGGTCTACTCTTTGACACTTAATCAGTGTTCCTGCACATGTGTACAAGTGGGATTTCAGGAGGGTTGTAGTGAGGTTGCAGAACATACCAATGCATAGCATCTTAACAAATTTCAGAATTAAAGGCAACAAGGGGGGGGGGTCACAAAATGGCAGGGACTGCAGTCACTAGTAATAAATTCACAGGGAGCTTCTATAATAGGTGCCTGTATCAACAAACAAAATCCATGACGAGCACAATGGAAAGTGATGGGTGAGGTATAAAGTTTTCCAAAGTACAAAATACTGTGTAGAGCGAGTGCTTAGAAAATGCCATTTCCCCAGAAGCACAACCACAAGGGAAGTTGAGCGGGTGGTAAATATCCAAATCTGTAAGTAACGCACACTTATTGTACAAAAGACTGATTGTGTAGAAAAAGTCGTAATCTCCCTTCCTGGTCTTCCCTCTTTATTTCCATTAACCTACCTTTTCCATCTTTCATGCTGTGAATGCTGCCCTTTAGAAGTAGCCTGTTCGTATTTGTGTTGCACTGTGCGATTTGTTGCCAGTAAACAAGTAATAATAACCAATTATAACAAAGGGGCGAGCCGGAGTTAATGTTGACAATAGTTCATTGGGAAATTTAAAAGGGCTGCTCACAATGGGAGGTTCAAGGAACAACAGAAAATACATAGCAGATGCTTCCCTGCAAGTACTTTTTGTCTGCACAATATTATCCTATCCACACATCTGAAAAAGTTCACAAAGGCTGTTTGTTAAGGGTTGTTC
The DNA here is from genome assembly GCF_965207765.1 of Zootoca vivipara. NCBI lineage: Eukaryota > Metazoa > Chordata > Lepidosauria > Squamata > Lacertidae > Zootoca > Zootoca vivipara. The sequence continues at coordinate 73,643,728 of NC_142590.1, read as the reverse complement.
AGTTGTGAATTTAGGGACTCCCTTCCAACCTCCTATTTCATGGAAATAATCACATACTACTAACATAACTATTTCCACATCCTGATATAAATACAGAACACTGATTACTTAGCTTCTACTAGCAGGCAATATATCTGTGGATGACAGAGCAATGTCTACATTGAGTGCAGTGGGACTTACACCATGAGAAGGGTAGGCATATAGAACTGCGGCCTTAAGTTGTGTACCCATTATAGCTTTAAATAAACATTCCTGCCCCTTCTCAAAGAATTCTGGGCGCTGAGGTTTGTTAAGGGTTGATGAGAATTGTAACTCTGTGAGGGGTAAACTACAGGGCCCATAATTCTTTGAGGGGTGTGTGTGGTTTGAATGTGCTTTAATTGTGTGAACGCAGCCCTTGTCTGGTGATTTGGGTCAGCAAATCTGTGTGCAATGCACCAACATGTAGGATCTTCATGCACATGCTTGTAAATGGTAAACAACCATGGCAAGAAATGGGGAATATGAACCTGAGTGCTCAATGCCAAGGAAGTGATTAACTCTAACAATGCAAGTTTTGTGTTAGGAATGGGGGCCGAATCAAGGAAGGAGTACTGTAGCCCCAGATGTTTGTGTGTGTTTAATCCCACACACAACCCTTTTGCATGCCCAGGATGTCACTGCGGTGAATCTGTGTGCAGATCATCTTTGCTCAGTCAGAGTGGATATTTTTTGTCAGGCTAGCTGCACTGTTCATCAATCTGATTCATAAACTCAAACCTTCTAGTTGACTAAATTGCTAACCTACGGTAGTTCAGTGATATGAAATAAAATCCTTACTATGGCAGATGTCATTCTAGAAGAGGCATTCCCCCTTTTGTCCCAGAATGAACACCTCTTTTAAGATACTGTGACATTCATCAACTAAAATACTCTTATCTATTCAGAACAATTCGTATTCAAATCTAAGCAAATTTGCTCATCCATTGAAACTCATCTGACTTAATTAATTGCAAAATCCTGTGCAAATTTCATTAGGAGTAAATCCAGGGGGGGGGGGGGACAATTGGATTTGCTTCTGGGTAAACATGCATAGGATCAGGCTATAAGAGATTTATTTAATTTGGTGACAGTTCAGGTTTTAGGTGTATAGAAGTTTTTTGATGACTCATACCAAAACCAAAAACTACATAAGGCTATTAAGTCATTTTCTCTTGGTCATTTTAGTGGAAAATGCAATGGCATCTAATAAAGGCAGGCTAGGAGATGGAAAGTGAAATAATTACTGTACTTTAATTTATCCTGTATAATGAGAAAATGTTAATTTTCTTATCTTAAAGGAAAAACAAGGTGCCTGATATCATAACAGTGTTTATCTGATCATTGTTCGGTTAAATTCAGCAGAATACTTTGTCTAATATTCTGTAAGGTCTAGTAAACAGATTTCACTTTGTTATTTTATAGCCCATTGTTACTTTTGACAGTTTGATCCTTGTTACTTGCCTTGTTATGCATGCTGCCTTTCCTGCAAGGACGGGCTGAAGGAGTGTAACTGGTTCAAGGTCACCAAGTGAGATTCATAGCTGAGTGGGAAAAACTTCTCCTCCTGTCTCCTCCCTGAACTGCATGATGTTGCTTTAATGTTTCCTGGCGCAGCTGTGATGTCAGTTGACACCTGGTGCTATCAATGTGGTTGTTGATTAATGCAACTAAACTGTGGCCCCAGACCTCAAAGTCCTAAACTTGATCGGTCCCCCCCCCCTATGGCTAGCAGGATTAATCTCAAATAATGATTCCCTGCCAAATAGTTTTCTGTAGACTTCAGTAGCCTGTACATTTACAGACTGGGATAAATCTCTGCGACATGAATGAGGAAGCTGTATCTCTGTCCTCATGTTTTAGAACCCCAACTCCTATCATAGAATCATAGAGTTGTAGAGTTGGGAGTGACCATGAGGGCCATCATGTCCAGCCTCCTGCAATGCAGGAATCTTTTGTCTGACCACTGACCATTCTGGCTGAAGCATAGGAGCTGTGTTTGCTTAGTTAAGTTGGAAATCAACTATCTTGTAGAAACTACTACCAAAGTTTAGACTAGAGATATAGATATATACGCACACAGTTAATACCAGTCATACCTCATGTTAAGTCCGCTTCAAGGTGTGTCTTTTCGGGATACGGATGCCCCAAACCCGGAAGTCCCGGAACGGGTTACTTCCGGGTTTGGTGCACGCGCATGCACAGAAGTGCTAAATTGCGCTTTGCGCATGCGCAGAAGCGCAGGATTATGTCACACACCTGCGCAGATGCAGCGCTTCAGGATACGGCCCTTTCAGATTGCGAACGGGCCTCTGGAACGAATCCCGTTTGCAACCAGAGGTACCACTGTAAGGGGGAAAGAAGCACTAATTAACTACAAAAATAGCTAAATTCAAAATTTATTAAATCTTATGTACCGTATTTTTCTGTGTGTAAGACTCAGTTTTTTTCCTAAAAAATAACTTCAAAAATTAGGGGACGTCTTATACTCTGGGCCATCTCCCCCCATTTTCTTAATTTTGAGTCCCCCAAAATAGGAGGTGTCTTATACCTGTGGGCATCTTATAGACAGAAAAAGACGGATACAATCAATCCCTGTCCTGGATAAATCCAGGATGGCTGGTTTGGTTTTTTTTTACATATTCCACAGCTGGTTTCCAACTATTTAGTACATCTTTACCTAACTTTTTAAACATTATTTTCAGTTTAATTATCCCCAGCTGTCCCCATATTTTCCTAAGTGTTTCTTATTGTCGCTGCCTTCCAGGTATTTGCATACAAAATTATTGCCAAGCTTAACATGTATTAAAGCCTGCCTTTGAATTTCTTCTGCTACTATTACTTCTACTGCTCCTTGCAAGGCTCGGGTAGAGAATTAGAATACAAAAGGAGCAACATATATATAAAAAATAGAACATTTCAGAGATAATAGGAGACAAACAATACCAGGAGATAAGACAACCTAATTATCATAAACAGCAGTAAAAAAAGGAAGGTCATTCAGCAGATATCTCCACTCTTGGGAAAGCTGCAAACATTCACTTCACATAGCAATGTATATTAAATGTGTGGTGTGTAGGCAACCAAAAGTAGTTTGGTTTATTGTTGTATTATTCTCACTTTTCTATTAAAATAATGCCTGGAGAACATTACAATAATATATATACAATAGGTGGTAGCCAACTAAGTTTTATTCAGAATTGACACACTGAAATTAATGGACCTATGTTAGACATGTTCATTAATTTCAATGTGCCTTCTCTGAGTAAGACTAGCACTGGCTACAACTCAACATAACAATCGGCATTAATACATTAAAAGAGAACAATAGTGCTAGATATGCTGGGGCTGCAACGAAATGTTGCAGTGTGTGATGATGGCTTGTTCAGCCACTCGGTTCCATTCCCCTTCTCTCATCTTCCTCTTTTCCTATTATTCACAGAACTAAAATTCAGCTCCTCTCTATAGACAACGTTGGGTTGCAACAGCATTTTTAATCACGTACAATATCATCTTATTAGCAAAGGGGTTTTGTTCCCCTTTAATATTTGCATTCAAACTGAAAGTGCACACAACTAGGTTTTTCTGGTCTGTGACCACAATGATTTTTTTATTTTTTGTAAAGTCTCTGGCTTGAGGTCACTGGGTAATAACGAAATGCTGGTGTGCTTCCCGACCTTACAGTATTTGCATGAATTCAGCAACGTTTCCTGAATATGCACTGAAGTTTTTTCCTCCCCATTTGCAAGTTGAGACCATTCTGGGTTGCATCGATTCCTACCATGTGGTTTTCATACTAAGAACACTTTTCAGTCATACACAGCATCTGGTCCCTGAAAGGTTTTCTTACGATAAATTGGTATTCTTGCCTTGCTTCACAACGCTGGAAAAATTTTATGGCCCAGTTTACACATCACAGTAAGCCACAGTTATGAAATGCTCAGATAACTCCTGCTTTGCTCTTCCCCTCTAGCCAGTGGGAGCAACATTTGGATTAGAGCACATTTGAACCAGGGATCGTCGTTTGTTGTGCTCAAATATTTAGTGAGCCAAGAACAAACCTTGGCTAGATATTGTGGCTTGTTTGGAGCAAAAACAACCACAATCTCCAGTTCAGATGCAACGCTATTGTGATTTGTTTGCTCCTGCTGGTCTGAGAGTAGGATCAAAACAAGAGACTTCAACATGGTCATGGTAGACCATAAACGATGCTTTATTGTGACAGGTGAATGCTGCCTATTTATATGCAGAAGTCATAGAAAGTGACAGCACATATGGGTACAGGGGGAAATAGTACAGTATATGAAATATACTCGGAGTCGAGAGTGAATTTCATGCTCTTTATTCAGCTCATATTCATCAAGGAGAAGAAGAGAAGACGAATGGCTCTTTTCCCAAAACCATCTGCTTATATACATTATTTACACAATGGGCCTTGCGTGATTGGCTACTTCAGGGCTACACCTGTGGGCCAATTATATTGTGGATTGACTTCTGCCTGCAGCCTGATTGGCTGCTCCTACAGGCCAATCAGGTAGCAGATTCACTTCTGCCAGCCGCCTGATTGGCTGCTCCAGCAGGCCAATCAGGTTGCGGATTCACTTCCACCTGGAGTTGGATTGGGTAGCTCCCGCTGATTCTGAATCCTATTGTTCTAGGATTCAGCTCAGTACATAACAGTATATAACTGAGGACTGCATTGCTCAGGGTCCTCTGGCATTAAACTGGGTAAAAAGCTACAACTCATGATTAGGTTTCCACCAGAGCGCTCCATGGGCGTAGCCAGAGAGGATCAAATAAATAAATAAAAATACTTAACTAACGGACCAATTGAGTCGCAGATACCGTAGCTTAGTTCTGCATCCTCCCCCAAAAAACGCCTGCCCGCCCCCAACAAAAATCCTGGCAACACCCATGGAACGCTCCCTCAAGGCACAATGCCTTATCAATTGCCCTTGTTAAGCCACATACAATTGCTCTTTGAAAAGCAAAGGAATCAGTTTGACACCCCCCCACACACACCTCTCTCCAAAACCCCAAGGTCAGGAGGTCATCAAATCATAGAGTTGGAAGAGACCCATCTAGTCCAACCTCCTGCAAAGCACAGTAGTCTGCAGTATCTTTGTAAGGGAGATAGAAGTCTCTAGGGTTGCCAGACCTTCAGGGCTGACCTGAAGTCTCCAGGATTGCCTGGGCGGGTGGCGGGTGGGGGCTTAAATCTGCAAGTGGGAGAGGGTGTCTTTTTATTTAAAGGAGGAATGTTTACGCAGCTTACAACCTCCCATCAGAAACTGGCTGCCAATTATTGCATAGACTCTTGATGGGAGGTTTGCTCTCATCTCTGCTTCCAATTAGCATCCACTTCTGCAAATTATTGCACAGTATAGAATGTCTTGTAGTACCTTAAAGAGTTACAAACTGTATATATGGCATCGGCATTGTGGAAGGGGGTGCATAGTGAGATCAGAATGTGTACAGCATTGGCTGTTCACAAGAGCAGCCCACAACAAGCACAGGAATGCCTGCTTTACCTAATATTTCTATCCTCATTTCCAGTCAGTGGCATATTTGCTTATTTGTTAGACTTTGTCTTTGTTGTTGTTGTTGTTGTTTCTATGAGATACTCGCAGCAACTGTGGTTAACAATTAATGTGTCATGCTTAATTACATCACTGGGGCCCATCCTGCTGTGACATCGCCTGGGTCCACGCTACGGCACCCCCTACATCTCAGGTTTGGACCCTGAAATCTCAGCAATCCTTTAAGTGTCTACAATATCTGTGCAACAGAGGAGGATGGAGTGAAAACCTGAACAAGAAGGTTACACAGCTAGGAACTCATGCACCCATAACTTCCTCACAGCCCTGTCGTTGGTTGAAGAAGCTAGATTAACACCCCCACATACATGGACTAAAATAATGTGCAAGGGGCTTGTGGGGCAACAAAGGCTGGTCTGCCACTGCCGAGAATATGCACATTGTCCATACCCCACCAGCTACATATCTGTCAGATATAAGAAGCCCCTGCTTCCACAGCAGGTATTGACAAAAGACAATGATGGTTGGTGCCTGTTGGGACTACCGTAGTAGGGCAGATGTCAGGGAGGCAGCTAGCCCTCACAAAGCACAAAAACCCTGATCAGGACCCCCAGCAGCTGCTTTTAAGCAAATGTTTAAAACCGGGCAGATTGGATCAAGGAACTCCTACATCACATCTGTTTTGGCGTTTGCTCAGCTGCAAAACCTATGACTGGCTTACACCAACAGGCTGCAGGGGTGTGGGGATGGGGGAAGCGTCACATGGCTGGAGGTGTCCCTACTTGAGAAGTATTCACTGCACATAGAAAACTAGCATGGCAGGGACAGAAAGCTTGCCTTGAACCTTCACCTGGAGTTTAATGCCTAGCAGTGATTGTGTTCTTGTCATCTGCAGTGACACTAGATCACGTTGTCTGGTCTGCCGTGGTGGAGGCCACCCGCAGCTTCTTGACTTTTGAGAACTGGGTCATGGTTCCAAACCTCTGATCAAGTGTTCAGAGCAGAACTAGAAAATGGAAACTAATTGCTTCAAAGAAGTGCTAAAAAGAGGAAGTGATGTGGTTTGTGGGTTTTTTTGGAAGGAGCAGCCGATGCTGAGCTGGGACTTTCCCAAGCTTTAATGGTTTATTACAGGGGTGTCAAACTCAAATTCATCGGGGGCCGCATCAGCAGTTTGGTCACCCTCAAAGGGCCGGTTGTGTCTGTAGGACTATGTGTCCACTCTTTATTATCATAAATTTTTGTCACTGCATTCAATTATTACTGTTTTTTGTAATAATGTAAGCTCATTCCCGCCCCCACGCGGATCACATTCCTGCGTCGTGGCGCGTGTGTGGGAGGGGATGTAAACGAGGGAAATTTGAACAAAAGGTGGGAATTGACGGCTTCCGGGGGGGGGGGCTCAACTAAACCTTCAGCAGGAAGGAGAAAGCCACTGCTGGGATTAAAAACCTGCAGATGGAAAGAGGGCTTCCCTCTCCCGCCCTGCGCACACCCAAACCCCGCTAGGCAGGATGCCACACGCTGCAACCCACCCCATGCTTTGGAGAGGGGCAGGAACATGCGGTGCAGCGCCAACTCCCTGCTTTGCTTTTGCATCTTCCCTCCTCAGCGCCAGAGTCCCTTCCCCTCGCGCTGAGGGAGGGCAGCGGATTTCCCGAGGAGGAAGGCGGCGGCAGCCCCAGCGGATGTGCATCTTCGCCTCAGAGCTGCTCTTCCCCCCACCCGCGCTGTTGTCGTCTTCGCCGCCGCCTCTCCCTACCGGGACTGCAGGCAGAGGAGGCTTGAAAACCTCCCCCCCCCCCAAAAAATTCCCCTCCCACCTACTCAAACCGCGAGGCGACTCCATCTGGAGCCCTACATCACGAGGGGCTGAGAGGAGGCGGCGGCAGAGCAGGAAGAGCAGGAACCCGTGCCGTCGCCGTCACCTCCCTCCCGGCCGCCCCCCGGGGAGCAGCTCCGCCAGAACTGAGCAAAAGCCAGGCACCCTCCCGAGTGTCTATGAGGAGAAAACGGGGGAAGAGGGAAGAGAAACCTGGCTCCATCAAGCGAGCGGCTGTTGCGCTTCGCCTACTTCCCCCTCAGGCTCACTCCACGTCCCTTTCGCCCGCTCGCTCGCCCACCTCCCGGATGCAGCCGAGGAGAGGAAGGGAAGCGGCGGGCGGCGGCTCCCCAGTGCCGCCTCACTCACTCTCGGAGACAACAGCAAAGCCCGCCAAAAAAAAATCCAGCGCTGCTCCGTCCCGGCACCAACTCAACTTTGCCGGCGGCGCCTGTAGGGCTTTCCTACCTCCTCGGCGGGCTTCCTCCTCCTCCTGCATCTCACTTCCCCGTCTGGCCGCTGTGCCACCGCCTCCCTCAGCCTCATTCGAAATTGAAATTCCCTGGCCAAGGCCGTCAGCGCGGCTCCAGCGCCCCGGCCTCCGCCTGCAGCCCCGCCCCGGTTTTGACCCACAGCCAATCGCAGGCTCCAGAACTACTGTCAGCGGCCATTGTCAGCGGCGGCTACGCGGGCCACATGACGAGGTCTGGCGGGCCGGATTAGGCCCCCGGGCCTTGTGTTTGACACCCGTGGTTTATTACATCAGAATCCAATTATTTGGAAAGCACAGTGCCAGCCCCCTCCCTCTTTTTTTTTTTTGCCCGGAAAACCTTCAGCCGTGTGATGTTTCCTCCTCTCTGCAGAGAAGAAGTGCTCTTGGGAAAAGTTGGCCGTGTTTCACAGCTGTGATGTCACACTGAATAACAAAATGAAAACAGTAGAATTTCTGTTCCAAGCACTGGGGAAGACCTGAGCTGCCCAGAGGAATCGGAGAAGAAAATGATACCAGTTCTCTCTCTAATCATACAGTACCGGAACTTTTGAAATATCCCACGGAGACTCCCATCACCAGCTGATATCCACATAAATAACATTGTTGGAACTTTCTCTTTTTCATTCCATACAGATGCAGTGAATTCCTCAATTTCTCATCCAAACCTAAGAGTCCTGCTGGATTAGGCCAATGCTCTACAGTGGAACCTCGGTTTATGAACACCTCGGTTTATGAATTTTCGGTTTACGAATGCTGCAGACCAATCTGGAACAGATTAATTCATTTTCCATTACTTTCAATGGGAAAGTTCGCTTCAGTTTATGAACGCTTCAGTTTATGAACAGACTTCTGGAACCAATTACACCTATGCTTCAGTTTATGAACGCTTCAGTTTAAGTACTCCGTGGACCTGTCTGGAACGGATTAATCTACTTTCCATTACTTTCAATAGGAAAGTTCTCTTCAGTTTATGAACGCTTCAGTTTAAGTACTCCGCGGACTGTCTGGAACAGATTAATCCACTTTCCATTATTTTCAATGGGAAAGTTCGCTTCAGTTTATGAACGCTTCAGTTTATGAACAGACTTCTGGAACCAATTACACCTATGCTTCAGTTTATGAACGCTTCAGTTTAAGTACTCCGTGGACCCGTCTGGAACGGATTAATCCACTTTCCATTACTTTCAATAGGAAAGTTCTCTTCAGTTTATGAACGCTTCAGTTTAAGTACTCCGCGGACTGTCTGGAACAGATTAATCCACTTTCCATTATTTTCAATGGGAAAGTTCGCTTCAGTTTATGAACGCTTCAGTTTATGAACAGACTTCCGGAACCAATTGTGTTCATAAACCGAGGTACCACTGTATCTTGTCCAGCAACAACACTCACCACACTTTTGATTCCCAGCAACTGGAATTCAGAGGCATATTGCATACCCTCCAACATTTCTCCAAAGAAAATAAGGGTTTTTCTACTATACCCTCCAGCATTTCTCCAATGAAAATAGGGACGTCCTAAGAAAAAGTGGGACATTTCAGGGTCAAATCAGAAACCAGGACGGCTTCTGTAAATCTGGTACTCTCCTTGGAAAATAGGGGCACTTGTGATATTGCCTTCCACCAGTGGTGGCACCAGAAAAAAGTTTCCGGGGGACACAGATGGGGCAAAGTGTATTTCTAGGTGGGTGAGCTGTTACAGTCATTTATTTATCTCACAGCTAACCTGCCACAAAAAATATATATGCTAGAAGTTGATATAAATTATGTCTCCTAATATTGTAAAAAAAATGCATACTTTTTTACTTGTTACTGTATAAGTTATGTTGGATATTATGCTGGAAATCAATTAAAATATTGCTTAAAAATGAAACTTTGTATAAAAATAATATATTGTCCTACTAGGGAAGCTTTTAATGTTTGATGGATTTCTGTATTTTAATATTTTGTTGGAAGCCGCCCAGAGTGGCTGGGGGAACCCGGCCAGATGGGTGGGGTATGAATAATAAATAACTACTACTACTACTACTACTACTACTATTTATGCCTTGACGAGCAAATGTGTTGAGGTATATCTGGGTGTATGCACCAAATTGGGTCTTTGACCAGGGTGAAATAAAGCCTAGTTTCGCCCCTGGCCTTTCTTCCCTGGCAGGGAGCAGGGCACCATTTTGTGGTTCGCCTCAGGTGCCAAAATGTCTTGGGCCCTGGACTCCAAGAAAATACACATTGCTGGATGTGCGGACACCTTTTTGGAGTGCTGTAAACCCATTATGCCCATGTCGTCCCTGTTGCGCACCATTCGTCAATCAAAAGGACATTATGCTGGAACAGTTGCAATCTGTTTTGTGCCAATGGTGCACTTCTCAAGTGTTTGCTGCCTACATGCGTGCACAGAGAGCACTTTCTCAGGCTACATCCTATTGGGGCAGTGCCACTCTTCCTTCCCGTGTTTAATTTGTCTATGTATGAAATAGGCAAAATAGGAAGCAGCACAGTATCTTAGCTACCTCTGTAACCTGATATAAATATCCTCTGTACATCAGTGTTTCAACACACCTGTTTCCAGCCCCTCTCTTTTGAAAGACAGTGAATTTTATTTTTTCAAACCTATGGAAACACTAATTGAGGGGAAGGGGATAGAGAAAACTGCTGCGTACTGGTTTGTAAACACACCCACCATGTGTGCAGACAACAGGACAGTAGCTGCCACTTTGGACAGCATTATCATGTGACAATGTGTCCAACTGTAAACGGCTGTGTACAAAATCACACTGTGATAAAATAGCCTCTGTGCGTTTTAAAGGCTACCTGTGTACATAGCCTGCAAACCATCTCATGCTGGAGGACCCTTCACATACTGAAGACTCAGCAAAACAAGAACTTGCTGTTGAGCACAGTCTGACTAATATCCACAGATCACTGGCTGCCGGGTATTCCCCTACATGATTTTTTTTTTCTCAAGCTTAAACTGGGAAGTCATTTCTATTCTGGGTGTTGGGTGGATTAGATTAAGATGGTAGATAAATCTGTGCCAACTAACTTCTGCCGTGAGCATAAAAAAAAGAGATGGACTTTCCATGGTTTAATTAATAGCAAAATATGTTAAATAACACGGCAGCATTCAGAGAACCTCAAGAACTGCTTTAGTGAGTCATTTGTTACAAGACATTAGCAGTAGGGAACCTGCACCCCTGTTGTTGGTCTACAGCAGGCATCCCCAAACTGTGGCCCTCCAGATGTTTTGGCCTACAACTCCCATGATCCCTAGCTAACAGGACCAGTGGTCAGGGATGATGGGAATTGTAGTCCAAAACATCTGGAGGGCCGAAGTTTGGGGATGCCTGGTCTACAGCTCAGTGAAGAGTCCAGCAACCATTGACCATGCTGCCTGATGGGAACTGAAATGCAACAACATTAGAGGTACCACACCCCTACAATAAACGCACCTGGGCGGGGGGGGGGGTTGGACTGATGTGGGAGGCGGTAAAGTTTCAATACTAAATAAATTCATTGAACTATTAGAATCAGTTGGAAATAAATTGGGTCAAGCTGCAAACATCAAAGCCATGTGTACAGCTGCTCTGATAATGTTTATGAAACCCCAAGCCTGATATGGAATTCCCAATATATTTGTAGAAAGGAAAACTTGCTGTCCTCAATGGGAAACAGCATTGGATATACTGTACTCAGTATTTCTCTTTCAGAGACAACCAGAAAGAGGTGGGCCTCTAAATCACTCCCTAGAGATGTACATGTAGACATCTGAGGAGATGGGGCCACTGCCACATCAGAAGTACATAAACAAGAAAACGTATACATTTAAAGAGTTGAAGCAACTTCACATTTATACATTAGCATACTTAACCATCCTCTCTTACTCTCACACACCCCAGTATAATAATAATACCAATTGTTGTAAGATAGTTACTAACAGAAAATAGATTAAGGCAAAAAGCCAAAACCTCTTAGCCAAGCTTCACCTGCAAGCCAAAGCGGGAAGTTCATCCATTCAGAAATCCAATTATATATTTCAATGGTGGGCAGTTATTCTACTGAATCTTGTGAGAACAGTTTCATCCAGTATTATGCAAAGCTTACATGTTTGCATCTGTATTTCCTTTTGTTGTTATTAGTATTATTGTTGTGTGTTTTTACATTTGTGCTTGAATATCTTAAAATGAGACCAGGGTTATATACATACAGGAGTGGTCCATCAGATGTTGCTTGACTACAACACTAATCACCCTTGACTAGTTGGGGCTGATGGGAGTTAAGAGTCCACGAGTGGAGGACCATAGTATCCCCATCACAGCCACATGGCAATCACAGTGATTATACTACAGGGGATAAAAATCAACTTTCTCACATGTAAAATAAAAACATATCTGGGGCTAGAAAAATGAAATGTCCCTATAACGTAAGACTAGGGTGGCCAGACTCAATAGGGGACAGGACTTCTGTGCCTTTAATTGCCCTGCTCTCTTTTGAGTCTGGAAACCTTAAAGAGAAACCAGCAGACCCTTTGCTTGGAAATTAAACAAAGAGTCTGCTGTTTTCTCTTTAAGGTTTCCAGACTCAAAAGAGAGCAGGGCAATTAAAGGCACAGAAGTCCTGTCCTCTATTGATTCTGGCAACCCTACCTACCGTAAGACCCACCTGGGTTGTTTGCAGTGTTTTAACAGCTGGACACTTCCTATATTGAAAGCTACTTGTGCAGAAAGGTCTTTAAAATTGCTACTAAGTGCATAATAGATTTGCCACCTAGTGACAACAAAGAAATATGACATCAAGATAAAGAGGCATCGGTCCCTGCTCCTGCCAACCTAGCAGTTTGAAAGTGCAAGTAGATAAATAGGTACCACTCCGGCGGGAAGGTAAAGGCTTAGTCATGCTGGCCACATGACCTAGAAGCTGTACACCGGCTCCCTCGGCCAGTAAAACGAGATGAGCGCCGCAACCCCAGAGTCGTCCGCGACTGGACCTAATGGTCAGGGGTCCCTTTACCTTTACCGTACATTTTAGAGCAAGACTTCCCAGATTGTAGGGACTGATTTCCTATGGTGTGGGAGCAGGAGGGATGAGAGTGTGGGAGTGTCAGGAGTATGGGCAGGAGTCAGGCTCTGGGGCCTGTAGTGCTTTGCAGGACTGGGGCCTGCCTCAGCTTGTGCTGGAGAAGCAAGGAGTGGTCACTCAGGTGAGGCCACTTGATACCTCACTGCACCTGGTGGCAGGAGCTGGGAGGGATAAAAGCCCAGCATTTCCCTTCAGCTCTTTGCCACAGCAACGCTATCCCTGCCTGGTTGCATCTGGCCTCCTGCTCCTTGGACCCTTGCCTTGCTGCCGCCTTGCTTCTTGTTCCTGGATCCTCCGCCTTGCTCCTTGCTCCTTGGACCCTTGCTTCGCCTTCGCCTTGCTCTTGCCCCATGGACCTTCGCCTTGCTTCTTGTTCCTGGACCCTTCGCCTTGCTCCTTGCGCCTTGGACCCTTGCTTCGCCTTCGCCTTGCTTCGTGCCCCGTGGACTTTCGCCTCTGCCTTGCTCCTCAACCCTGCTTCTTCACCACCATCTTGCCTCTGGTCCTTACGCCCGCCGACCGGACCGTGACAGGGAGATATGTGAAGTACTGTAGGTAGGTTTGATTAAGAAAACAGGATTCATCCAGATTTCCATGCTGGCACACAATGTAATATTCAAAGGCCCATTGTGAAGTTGTTGATGTTGTTTAGTCATTTAGTCGTGTCCGACTCTTCATGACCCCATGGACCATAGCACACCAGGCACTCCTGTCTTCCACTGCCTCCCGCAGTTTGGTCAAACTCATGTTTGTAGCTTTAAGAACACTGTCCAACCATCTCGTCCTCTGTCGTCCCCTTCTCCTTGTGCCCTCCATCTTTCCCAACATCAGGGTCTTTTCCAGGGAGTCTTCTCTTCTCATGAGGTGGCCAAAGCATTGTAGCCCCAGCTTCAGGATCTGTCCTTCCAGTGAGCACTCAGGGCTGATTTCCTTCAGAATGGATAGGTTTGATCTTCTTGCAGTCCATGGGATTCTCAAGAGTCTCCTCCAGCACCCAAATTCAAAAGCATCAATTCTTCGGCGAAGAATACTTCGGTGAAGTATGTCAAGTTATTCATATCTTCCACTTTGTTCAAGGACCTCAGAGTGGCAAACATAGTTCTACCTACTCACCTAGTGCTTACATGCCAATTAGGACAACTTCCAAAGATCATAGACTGCAGTAACATTTATTTTATTATCTTTCCTCCAAGGAGCTCAGTGTGGCGTACACTGGTCTCCCTCTCCTCATTTTATCCTTGCAGCAATCCTGTGAAGTAGGTTAGGCTGAAAGAGAGAGTGGCTGGGCCCAAGGCCATCCTGTGAGATTCGTTGTTGAGTGAGGAACTGAACTCTGGTCTCCCAAGTCCTAGCGACTAGTCCATCACTCTAACCACTATTCCCTAAAGATGACAGCAGTTGTCAGTTAAGTGAGACATAGCTTCAGAGGCAGCCTTCCAACATCAGTGTTGCTGCGTTTTACCTGGACATGGCACGGGTAGGGAGGGAGAGAACCATGTACAACAACTTAGAGGAAAGGTGGAATGTAAATGATGATGATGATGATGTTACTGCTGCTGCTATTTCCAGATCACTTACAGGAGGAGGGAGGACAAAACAAGGGCCATTTAGTGGATTTTTATATGACTGGTTCAGATAATGTTTATTATCATACTATAAGTTTTCATAGAGGTCCCATTTGGGAGCAAAGGGCAAGGAATAAATTTGTGGATACTGTTATAGAAAATTATATGAGGGGAGCAGGACACCATTACTAATGAACAGAGAGGGGTGACAGAATTTGACAGCTGCAACTACCCAGAATCCTGTGCAATGCCATCTTCCTCGTCTCCTCACCCCTCCCGCTAGGATGCGACCCTGCCTGAAGGAACGCTTAAGGATCTGCATATGCACACACGTCTCAACGTTAGCATAAGCTCACACATTTCTCTGTATTAGAATTGCTGTCTTATTCCTGATGTATGCTAGGATCTCTCTGTATTAGAATTGCTGTCTTATTCATGACGTATGCTAGGATCTCTCTGTATTAGAATTGCTGTTTTATGTCTCAGAACCTTTATATATCAGGACTACTACCGTACCTTTTGCATAGAATTCTCTGTATTAGATATGTCTCCTGTAAAAGGAAATGCTGCATAACCTGTGCATGACCCCAGCCCATCCTGATTCAAAAGACACACATGGACAAAGATGGATTAACTGGGACAGTTTATTCAAACCTCCAGAAGTGTCACTTTTTACATAATCCCAGGGATCATCCTTGCGTGCCCTGGGGTAAAACACCTGCCGGATGGACCCCAACCCCTCGGCAATTGCCAGGAACGCCCCCACCTCAACTCCCATCTAGACTGATCAAACAAAGGGAAACCCATCAACGGGAGGAGAGTGATTGACATCTCACCATATGAAGAAATAGCCGTCTCTGCACCCAGTTAATCCCATCACCACCCATCCTCCTTGTCCTTCCCCTCTCTCCCAGTAAAGGGATTTTCACGTGGGGACAGGAGGGTATAAGAGGGAGGTTCACCATTTCCCGGGGTTCCTTCCTACATTCTTTGAGGCAGGGATCCTACAGCTGTAGTTCTTTCTTTCCTGTAATAAAAGGATCAGTTTGTTTTTCCTGACAGCATCGTGTGGTCTCTGTCATTTCCTGGCGGAGCTGAACTCAGTGCAAATTTTGGAGCTTTCGACCCGCGTCTGTCCTTCCTAAAAGGCTGCACATTTTAGGGGCAATTTTCCATAACAATACGAAATGCAGTATGGTAAGATTTTTACTTATTTTTTAAATTGCACAGCTGCAGGATACTGGAAGTGTAAGAAACCATACTATGGAGAAAAAGGCAGCCATTGTGCTACATGCTCTGTGTGATGAAATGCCAACATTTCCTTCAGACTAAGTTGCAAACATAAATGAATCACATTGACAAAAATGTGCTCTTGGTAAACAGCCTTCTTTTTGGATTTCCCATGCCTTGCACTTCCTTAAGCCATTCCAGATTTCAACTAGAGTTCTGAACTTCGTGTGAACCACACCTTAACCACAGAGCCTATGGTCCTGCAGAAGGGTCATATGCCCACAGTCTTCTTCCAATGACACCATGTAACCACAATGGGGAAATGCCATGCCGTATATGTGGTCATTATGCTTATACTGGTTGCTGGAAACCACAGGAGGGGAAAGTGTTCTTGTGCTCAGGTCCTGCTTGTGTGCTTCCCACAGGCATGTGGTGTGCCACTGTGAGAACAGGATACTGGACTAGATGGGCCCAATCCAGCCGTCATTGGCCCGATCCAGCCGTCTACCAAAAGGTACTGTACAAAAGAGGAATCATTCCCAATTATTCTTTCAGATCGCTTGTGACGATCACCCCAAATTTAGGGACAGCATAGAAGGAGTTAAAGGGATTAGCCAGTTAGAACCCTAGGGGCGGAGTTAGGAGGACTATATAAACCCCCCCTGGGAAGAGGAGGGGGTTGGTTTTTGGAGGTTTGAGGAAGGGTGGTGGGGAGTTCTGAGAGGGGCAGGGGGGGAGAGTCTGAGGGGAGAGAGAGGTAGTGAGGTATGAAGAAGGGAGAGATATTCTAGAACTGTGATTGATTAAAAACTGTAGGTATAGGCCGGTATAAGACTTGTTATTAAAGATAATAAGAACTATTAATTTGGAAACCACATGCTTATGTACTAAACTTCAATAAACACAGTTTGTTCCAACATTATCCCTGACTGGAGTGAATGAAGAGATTATCAGGCATATACTAGTTGGTGGCAGTGGGTAATTGATCAGCGGTTGGTGCAGGTACCAACGGACCGTCAAACGTCTGGGGGTTCTGTGCAGGTGGAGTGAACCGCCACACCACTATGACTCAAGAACACATATAACTGTACGATTCATGTGCCTCTTGCACATCAGGTACATTTTTTGAGTCTTATGTTCTTATGTCAGATTGTTTGTCCTTATAGCTCAGGGCTGACTATTTTGACCTTCAATGGCTCTCCAGGATTTCAGCCAGTGGGACTTCTCATCACCTGTTTCCTGAAGCAAGACCTGCCCTACCACCAGGCAGAGTGAGCTGGCAGGTACTGGTTGGGAGAGGCAGGAAGTGGTGGCAAGATGTAGGACAGAGCTGTATGTGTGTGTGCCCTACGTGCCTTAAGATAACCTGGAAGAAGATGCTGGCCCATCACCAAGAGACAATTGCCAGTCTGGTCAAATTCCATAATGTAATAGAAAGGGGGTGATTCCTTGTTCTTCTTCTCATTGGGCCACAGAACCTGTTCTAAGGTTCTTCAATGGAAAATGCAGGCATTGAATCTTAGTGTGTGCCCTGCCACGGAATTATGGTCTGTCCCACAATCAGCCTCTAGATGCCTGGGATAAATGGGATAAAGCCTTTTGAATTTGAGCAGAAGGCACAACTGGTGGCTTGAGCCATGATATTAATTACTTCAGCTCTGACAATAGGGCTGGATTAAGACATGCTCAGAGCAGGCCCTTAGCAATGTCAAGTTTAAGAGACCCCACTGCATTAAGCCCCCCCCCCCAATGTATTATTCTAATGAAAATAGAATAAATTTGCATATATGCTAGTACATACACAATGATGCAACTAAAAACTATCTTACTAGTAATACTTTTGCACTTAAGCAGCCACTCATAATCTGAGGCCCTAAACTGTAGTTTGTGCATAAAACTGACACTAACTGGCAAAGTAAATGCAAGATCAGTACAGCACAGAAGGTGGAATCATCTTCTTTGACAGTCGTCAAAGAAAGGATTAACAACATTAACAGTCTGATCCTGTGCATCTTCATTCAGAAGTCCATCCCACAGGCAGCCGCACGTAGAACATGCATGAGGTTACTTTTTCAGATGTGTCAGTCTGTGACTACCTATCTGCCAAAGGAAAGAGGAACAAGAAACAATTATTAAGGCCCAACACATTATGAGTCACAGCACTGAAAATCAAATCTCAGCAAGGAGCCGCTAAAACAATCTTGCTCAATATTGCCCAGACCACACACAATTAACATGTGAGCTTCCCCTTGATGAGATTTATTCAGCTCTCACTTCCAGGAGTCAAGTGATTCAAAATATTCAGAGAGGATAATGCTATCAATGGCTACTAATCCTGAGGGCCACTGTCAGAGGACATCACCTTGTCAAAAGCAGAGACATCACCTTGCCAACAAAGGTCCGTATAGTTAAAGCTATGGTTTTCCCAGTAGTGATGTATGGAAGTGAGAGCTGGACCATAAAGAAGGCTGATCACCAAAGAATTGATGCTTTTGAATTATGGTGCTGGAGGAGACTCTTCAGAGTCCCATGGACTGCAAGAAGATCAAACCTATCCATTCTGAAGGAAATCAGCCCTGAGTGCTCACTGGAAGGACAGATCCTGAAGCTGAGGCTCCAATACTTTGGCCAACTCATGAGAAGAGAAGACTCCCTGGAAAAGACCCTGATGTTGGGAAAGATGGAGGGCACAAGGAGAAGGGGACGACAGAGGACGAGATTGCTGGACAGTGTTCTTGAAGCTACAAACATGAGTTTGACCAGACTGCAGGAGACAGTGGAAGACAGGAGTGCCTGGCATGCTATGGTCCATGGGGTCACGAAGAGTCGGACATGACTCAACGACTAAACAACAACTGTCAGAGGAAGTATGATTCTGAATAACGGTTGCTGGAATCCACAGGAGTACCTGGGCAGTTACCTTTCCACAAGGGTTGACATTGATGCTGAAATCCAGCATCGCCTGAGCTTGGCAAGTGCAGCTTTTTCCCGAATGAAGTAAAGAGTACTTGAGGGCTGGGACAATCGCAGGGAAACCAATATACTTTTTTACAAAGCTATTGTACTACCAACCTTACTGTATGCTTGTGAAACATGGATTACTTATAAACGCCATCTCCAACTCCTCGGAAGATTCCATCAGCGATGTCTCCAAAAAATGTACCTGCCGGTATCACTTGGGAATACAGGTGAACTAATGTCAGTGTACTGCAAGAAGCAAAGATCACACATGTCGAAGCAATGATTCTTCAACATCAGCTTCGCTGGACTAGTCATGTTGTTCGGATGCCTGATTATCGTCTTTCAAAACAACTACTCTATTTAAACTTTAAAATGGAAACAGTAATGCTTGTGGTCAACAAACGAGATATAAACTCTCTCAAGGCAAATAAAAAAAATGTAGTATAAACACCAACAATTGGGAAACACTGGCCTGCGAGCGTTGCAACTGGAGAACAGCCTTTACCAAATGCGTCATGGGCTTTGAAGACGTTGGAACTCAGGACGAAAGGGAGAAATGTGCTAAGAAGGAGGCACGTTTGGCAAACCTTCACCATGATAAACTCCCACCCGGAAACCTATGTCCCCACTGTGGAAGGACGTGTGGATCCAGAACTGGCCTCCACAGTCACTTATGGACTAACCATTAAGAGCGTCTTCATGGAAGGCAATCTTACTCTGCTACGAGTGATCACCAAAGAAGAAGAAAGCTCTCTCAGCTCCAGAAGATACTGAAGTAACACTACAGAATATGGGTGTGAGCAAATGCAAAGCACCCTCTGTATTGTTCGTTCCCATTTGCCCCCACATCGGATTTATGGCTCCCTCCCCCTGCATTTTTTGTTGCAATAAAACTAACAACTGCCCATAGGAGACAACAGAGAAATCCAAAACAATACCCCAGCTATGATTCTGGAGAATTGCATCTCTCCCAAAAAAAGAATGGGGGGGGGGAATAGAAGCAGAATTTCTAGGGTTGGAGGCAGTAATGCTTCTGAGTTACTGGAAACCACAGGATGGGAGAGTGCTCCTGTGCTCAGGTCCCGCTTGCAGACTTCCCACAGGCGTCTGGTTGGCCACTGTGATAACACAGTGCTGGACTAGATGGGTCATTAGCCTGATGCAGCATGCTCCTCTTATGTTCTTTTGTTAAGAGTCTTTCAAATTCAGGTCTTTTTCGGGTGGGGGTGATTGGTGAGAAAGATCCCCCACCCAATACTTCCTATACAGAAGAGAAATCAGCTGTTTGGTATTAACTGTCCTCTCTTTGCAGATGGGTGATGGTGGGTGGTGGCAGCTGAGAGATCTTATTCCTGTATTACATGCAGGTAAGGCGCTTCAGAGAGAAAAAGAGTGTCTCATGGTAACCTTGTAAAGCAGTTAATTAATAAGGCCGCAGAGCAAACAGAGTGCTGGCACTGACAGAAAGTTGTTTACAGCAGCCCTGCAATAGAGACCAGTGTTATTATCTCGAAACAGTACTGCAGTTGCAGGAGAGGGAGGGCTGAGCCTGTGTAACTTATAGCAACCCTGTAAGGTTATGTACAGTACTTAACCTTTATCAATCCCATTTTGCAGTAGGAGGGGGTGGGACTGAGAGGAAGTGGCTTACATAAGACTGTAATGCAGTAATCATACTTAAGGAAAAGGATGGAGGCGCACAAACACACTATATTATGATCTCCACATTTCAGATGGAGGCTAAAACTAACTGAAAGCTGGTGGCTTACAACAAATCTCTAATAATAGTGCTTTAAAGAACGGACAGCTGCTCAGTCTTTGCTGGTAAAACAAGACCACACATCTCAGTCTCCATTACAGTACTACAGAGTGGAGAATCATTATTCAGTAGGGCAAATGTTTCACTAACTGTGCATTCAGTGCATGCCTACTCATAGTGGAACGCATTTTTGAATAAATATGCACACGGTTATAAATCATGTGGAATCATATTTCAGTAATGTTGAAAACAAACAACAGCAATAAAAGATGATACACATGCATACAGTGAGGGGAAAAGTATTTGATCCCCTGCAAAATTTGCCACCTACAAGACACATCTGACCTCTGTAATTGCCAAGAAGGGTTTTGCCACCAAGTACTAAGTCATCTCTTGCAAAGGGATCAAATACTTATTTCACTCATTATAATGCACAACAATCTCTGACTTTTGTCTTCTGGGTTTCTGGGGTTTTTCCTGTTGTTATTCTGTCTCTCACAGCTACAATAAACCTACCATTAAATTTACGAACCGGTCAATTCTTCGTCCGGGGGCAAACGGGCAAATTTAGCGGGGGATCAAATACTTTCTCCCATCACTGTACCTCTAAGAGAGCACATCAGAATTCACAAATCCATTAAGAAGATAATGCCCTCTTCCAGATTTATTTTGTGTTCCTGTCTTCAAGGATGCTCTTACTCATTTCACTTTATAGTCCACGGAAGGGCAGGATACCGGAAATGTCTCAGACTGACTCATGCCACTATTGTGTAAACAAACCATAGAGCTCCCGATGCTCCTATAGTGCTACTGATTGTAATTTCATGGAGATTAAAGAGGGGTGGGAATGTGGGGGAGAGTGCAACCATGTGTGCCACCTCAAGTTCCTTGGAGGAAAGGTGGGATATAAATGTAATAGTAAGCAAATGATGAGAAAGATAATAAAATACGAGTTGGAGATGACCTTGGGGGGGGGGTCATCTGCATCCTCAGCTCGAGGAAGATCTGCAATGCAGGATACAGCTACAGCAACCCTGGTGGGGGGCATCAAACCACTATAACAAATACAAGAACAAACCAATACCCCCAGCCACCCATTTAAAAGAACACAGAGTGTTAATCAGTCAAAGCCAAGTTTTTGCCCGGCACCTAAAGATATGTAATGAAGGCACTAGGTGAGTCCCCCTAGGGAGAACATTCCACAAATGAGAAGCCACCACAGAAAAGGCCCATTCTTGTGTTGCCATCCTCCAGACATCTCATGGAGGAAGCATTCAAAAATGGGCTTCAAGTGATGATCTCAGGGTCCAGGTTGGTTCATATGGGGAAAGGCAGTCCTTGCATTATCGTGGTCCTTAGCTGTTTAAGGCAAAACCAACACTTTGAATTGGGCCCAGAAACTAATTGACACCAGGTGCAATTCGGCCAGGATCAGTGTGATATGCTGAAACCGTCAGCCTGGCTGCTGAATTCTAAACCAGTTGCCTTTAGAATTTTTGGTGGGGAGGGGGGGCATGCATACCCATAGGTGGAAAGGGTGAAAGCCCCCAAACAACTCAGGGAGTATATGCTCTGTGGTCACAGCATGCTGGCTGGAGATACTGGAGAATTCCTATGAAAGCAAAAACGAAGCGTAAACTGTTGTAGTTTTCCATTTCTGACCACAGATGCACATGCAAACTCAACAGTTTACGCTTCCTTTCTGCAATTGAGTATGACTGATGTTCATTCAGATTGTTGTTGCTTTAAAGCAGGCATCCCCAAACTGCGGCCCTCCAGATGTTTTGGCCTACAACTCCCATGATCCCTAGCTAACAGGACCAGTGGTCAGGGAAGATGGGGATTGTAGTCCAAAACATCAGGAGGGCCAAAGTTTGGGGATGCCTGCTAAAGCCTGCAGATGTAGCAGTTGAAGTTTCCGAAACGTCTTCAGAGGCAGCCCCATGTATAACGAGTTACTGTGATCTAACCTAGAGGGTACCTGATAGCAGAAAAAACGTAGTTTATTTATTCAATTTATATACCGCCCTTTATCAAAAGTTCCCAGGGTGGTGTGCAACATTAAAAACACATTACAGAACATCCATGATAAAATAATAAAACACAATAAAAAAGCATACTGGCAGACAGCCTAATACTGTAATAAAATATTCCTCATAATGACGCATATCACAGGTTGTCCCTGTCCAGATAGGGGCGCGGCTAGGACACCAGCTGAAGCTGATGGCAGGCACCTCAAGCTGCTTCAAAACGACTGTTTTTATTTTATTTTATTTTATTTATACACCCATACAAGTGCCCCAGCCACTCTGGGCGGCCTGTAACAACCTCCCTTCCATCGTGTCTAGGAAACTGCCTGGAAAACCTACGCCTAGTTTAGCTCGGGTAAGTTTACACCCTGAATATTATTCTTGGGGTTGTTGTTTTTTTAATGGCGTCACCTACCGAACCTGAGCATTTCAGAGGGCGTCACAGCGCGCAAACAGAGAACTACGTTTATCCGCTTATGATTATAATATGACGTCACTTCCGCCTCGTAGGGCGCCCCTCTAGGCTCACGTCGGTTTCTCCGTGACGTCACCGGCCTCCGCCGCTGTTCTAGGCATCCGGAGGCCGGCTGGCTCTATGGTCGGCCGAAAAAAAAGAGTCAGCTGAGAAGACGGGCCTGGCCGGCCGGGAATGAAGTTTGGACCCTGTGGCGGTTTCTCGAGGCTGTTTTGGGGCTGGGAAAGTGCGGGGGTGGGGGCGGCGGCGGTCCGGGGACCCTTCGGCGTTGGCGGGAGAGAGGTGAGTGACAAAAGCGGCGAGGGCTGGCTGGAAACCTGAGGGAGACGGGGCGGGAGGGGCGGGTTTGTGGGAGCCGGGTTTGAGGAAAGCCCTGTAGGTCCCTCTCTCCTCTCGGCCTCCCTCAGCGCCTGGCACAACTCTTTCAACACATTCGCGACAGGCAGAAAACCCGCAAGTCTGGTTTCTCCCCGTTAAGTGATGCAACGACGGGGGAAGCTTTACCTGTCGGGTTTCTGCCTGTTTGCGTTTAAGGAAGCCAACGCACACCCCCTGGAAGCTCTTCTCAGAAAAGGCTGGCCCATGTGTCGGCCTTAAATCTTTAACCTCAGCCCTTTTAAAGCTTCTGTTTCTGTGGATCACAGCAGCAGAGGAAGCTGCTTTATCCCCAGCCGGAACTGTTACCGGTAGGTCCACACAGCTCAGGGTTGCTGTCTACACCAGGCACCCCCAAACTTCGGCCCTCCAGATGTTTTGGACTACAATTCCCATCTTCCCTGCCCACTGGTCCTGTTAGCTAGGGATCATGGGAGTTGTAGGCCAAAACATCTGGAGGGCCGAAGTTTGGGGATGCCTGGTCTACACCGTCAGCAGCTTTCCAGGTTGAAGGGGGTTGTTGTTATTTATTTAGGTTTCATGGGGGATATCGGATCTCAGAGGATACTAGGTTATCTCAGAGGCTGCACGACACGCCTCCAGAATTGAAGGGAATTTACTTCTGAGCTGTGCTCCTGACCTGCTTGTGGGCTCCCTGTTTAGGTAACTGGTTGTGCCACTGTGGGGAATGGGATGCTGGTCTAGACATCTGACCCAGCAGGGATGTGATCCTACGATGGGCTTTAGTTATGACCCAGTAAGGCAGTTCTTATGTTCTTTGTCGAGAGAACGGGATCCTGCTCAAATATTTGCTGTACCCATTTTAACATGGCTGTCTTGTTCGTGTCAAATGTATTTTCACCTGTCCCAAACTCCTAGGGTTGGATAGGTTTAAAATCTCTTTCAGAAAACAATACTAATTCTGCAAAGCTCATCTAGTGAGTACAGTATCCATTTACTGGCTCTCTCTCCCATTTCTGTGTTATCACTCTCAGTATTATCTGTGCAACATACACTTAGGCCCGGCTTTTTGTTTTTGTTTTGTAATCTGTCTCTGTTAGGTTTCCCCGTGCCTCTCTCAGGGCTACACTTGGGAAACCACACCAAAGAATAGTAATGTGAATGCCAGAAGATGCCTAAAGTACACTTTGGGTTTTGGACAATGGGTAGCTTGGAGGGCCCTTCCATAAGCTTTGGTTGGAGTAACATGTTTTGTTTTGTTGTTCACTTTCAGGTGCTGATGCAACTGGCCTCTAGTCAGTGAGATGTGTGCTTGATGCTTTAAGACGTCGTTGGATTTTGCCTAGCCAGTGGGCAGGCCCCTGCTTCAGCAATGGCTCCACAGTTCCGCAGTTATGTTTGGGATCCTGCTCTTATCCTTTCCCAGATCACACTCATGCAGGCAATTTACTATAGCTCACTTGGGCTTTGGTTGGCTGTGGTGGACAGTCTGGTTCACAACAGCCCGTCCCTTGACCAGATTTTCAACTACGAGGTAGGACATTATTCATTTTGGGAAATCCTGACAGCTAGAAGATTTTGAAAACCAACCTTGCTGGCTTAGAGGATTGTTGTTTACGTCTCCTACTTTTTGGTATCCAGGGGAATCCTTGAGTCAGTCTTTCCCATCCCTGGGTAGAAGTTGGAGTTAAAAGTGCAGATCAGAGTGAATGGAGAAATGTTGGAAGGAAAAGGAATTGATCAGTGCAAGAGACACTGTCCCTGTTTGGGTTGTGGTGCTTGTAGATCAGGAGTGGAGGGAAGTCATGTGAGTGTGAACTCCAGTGTGAATAACAGTGGAGGGGCAGGACAGTATGTCAGACTTTCCCACCACTCTTGACAGCCTTCTTCAACCTCCAGCCACCCCTTCCTGTTCTACACACACCATGATCATCTTTATCAGCTTCTCAGTCCAGAGGAAGGGTGATCTGGATTGTGTGTTCCCCTTCTTAATCTCCAGTATTTAAACAAGTATGACATTAACAGTTTCACAGATTGCATTCTATAACATTTGTATTTAAATTTTACATACTTTTGTATGCAGATTTTTGGCTTGCAAAGATGAGTTTATTACAAGATCTGTCAGAAATGAATTTGCACTTTTGCAAATGGCTGCCTTTGCGATAGCAAAATTAAGATGATTTTGTATGATCGTTTAGATATTGTTTATTGTGGAAAGGACATGCTGGGTATTGTTATTGCTAATAGGAATTGATATTATAAACTTTATTCAAAAGTTTATTACCTTGTTTTCCCATTCAAAAAGAAAAAGGAAATGCTTATAAAACAAAGGGCACATAGTTCAGTATTAGAACTTCTGCTTTTCATATGCAGAAGGTCCCAAGTTCAATCCCCAACCCCTTAAATTATGAATGTCCCCTGTCTGGGACCCAAAGAGTCAATGCCATTTAGTGCAAACAATACTGTACTGAGTTTGATGGGCCAATGCTCTGAATCCGTATAAAACAGCTTCCTGTGTTCTTCTAACAATCCACTATTCCAACACTATTACCAAAATAGAAATAGCATCAAAGAACAAGAACCCAAAATGGTCTGTTGTGTGAGACCTTGTAAACGTTTGTATGAAGTCAGTTGAATATTTCTCCCTGAAAGGGCAGTTTCCTCCACCTACCTTCATGTGGCTTTTTCACTATAATGGTTATTCCTAGTGTTTTGTATCATTTATACAGAAGAAAACTCTGAATACAACAGGCCCCTCTGGCCACTAATTCACTTTTATCACTACCCAAAGTTTCTAGTGATGTCAGATCAAGGATTTGGATTTAAATGTTTAAGTAGAGACATTGTTACAGGGCAGATCAGCCTTGGGAAAGATCTGTGGTGTTCTTTCTTTGGAGTGAGTGAGACAGCCTGGGATGGTTACATGCCCATAAAACAGTCTCTTCGATGGAGTCTGAAAAGATAAGACAAATCTAGAGAGTCCTCTGTGCCTTTCCTTTGCCTGGCTGCATCTGTCCTTGAGCTATGATCATGCCTTTTGCTTGCCTGGGTGGACAGAAGAGTGTGTAGAAAACTCTTACCTGGATGGAACGTAGCCTACTATAAAAAGTGAGTTACATCAGTTGCTCCAACCACTTTTGTCTCCAACCACTTTTGCTCCACCACCAGCATCTGTCTCCTAGAAGGTTGCCTATGAAGGAATGTACCTTGAGGCTGAAAAAGACTCTCCTGTTACATAATTTTATCAATGGCTGTTGGCTACGGCATCAGGCTAGCCACTGTTTCAAACTGAATCCGAACTACGTGGCCCCTGATTTGATCCAATTGGGCTCCTCTTAACCTGCAACCAGCCCTGGGGGTGAAGTGGCCATGACTGGGGAAGGGAGCCAATTCATTTCAACAGCATATTCCTCCCCAACCTCTGCCATAACTTCCTCTTTCTAGCCCCAGCTGAGGCTTTGAAGTACAGTAGAGTGAACACAAGCCTTGGGTGCCCTAAATGGCAGAAGAAGACCTCTGTAGAGGCAAAAACCCAACTGCTTGTTTCTGTCCCAGTTATCTCTCTCATAAGAACACAAGAAGATTCATGCTAGGTCTTCTATTTAGTCCAGTGTCCTGTTTCCCATGGTAGCCAATCAAGAAGCCCATGAGCAGGGATATGAGAACTACTCCCCTCTCTGAAGCTACTGAGTGGAAGTGAGCCTGTAGTGGATATTGTGAAGTCATAGAAAGTGTTAGGCTGGGAGGAGAGAACCTTGTCTTAGTCCAGGGGTCGGGAACCTTTGTAAGCCCAGGAGCCACATTCCCTTTGGGAGAAGCATTCTGAGGGCCACATGCTGGTGGTGCTAGTGATGGGCAGGGTGAAAGGCAGACGTGGGCAGAGCTGTGGATGTGAGTTTTACCTTTGTATAGGAGGCTACTGTCCAGCTATACAAGGTTTCTCTCATATTTTGGGTGTGTGTGTGCATGGGACATTACAGGTGTGAAGAGAGGAAACTGAAGTCATTGGACCCCACTGGAAGCCCACTCTCACAACTGAATTCCACCCAGGGAAATTAGAGCCAGAGCTTCTCATGGCTGTCACCATCAGATTGGCTTTGAGCACCACAGTACTGTAATGTAGGTTTCATTTGGGATTGCCTGTGCTGTCTGCAACTCTGCTGTTTTCCAACTTTTGTAAGCAGAAATGACCAGCTTAGAGACTCTGTGGAGCGTGCCTTATTGCAGCCTGCTGACCTTGGCAAACTGCATGAGGTAGTGCTTTATGATAGTCTGGATTTTGGTGGCAGTTGTAAGTTTTGCTGGAGCATTTCAATTCTGAGTTGCCGAAAAACTGCAGTTAGTGTACTGTGACAGTTGGCCATATCTTCAGTCCTTTCTATGAATATAACTGGTGACAGAGGCTCATGTGGACGTTGATTTACGGTATCTTGGCTGGATTGCATATGTTGAAAACTTTAACCACTGAGTTGTATTTTAGATCAGGGGGTTCCAGACAGTGGTGTGTAGACCACCATTGGTCCACAAGCTTCTTGCAGGTTGTCAATCGTATGTTTGCATTAAATATTCATATTGATTTTTAGTTGTATTTTTAAGGCTTTTTATTTTTTATATTGTATTTTATTGTATTGCCATTTGAATTCTATGGAATTTCAATTGCAATACAGAAAACAAGAAAAGAAGCAAGAAAAGTACAATTAAAGATATCACAGTAACTTAGCAGAGTGTATTACAAATATTACAACTGGCAGGGGAAAAAAATCATTTAGTGGCCCACCAAGAACATCAGCAATTTTCAAGTGACTCAGTGCAGGGTGGGCTGCAAGTTTGGGAACCACAGCTTCAGATCCTTTGGAATTTTACAAAATCAAGAAAATGTTGTGTGTAAGTTATGCAGTTTCAGATAGGGAGGAACGAGTTTTAGCCTCAAAACATAGACTGATCTGTTCTGTGGAAGCAAATGGAACCCACTTCATCCATAGTACAACTTGTGCAAAATATATAATACCATTAGGCATTATATCAATATCCCTTGTGATTTTACTCATTTACTGGGGGGTTATTGTTTTGCTTCTAGTTATGGTACGTATTTTTGTGTTTTTATATTGTAAACTGCCTTATGATCTTCGGATAAAGGGCAGTATATAAAATTAACTAACTAACTAACTAACTACCAACAACTCCTCAGCCCTGGCTGATTTTTGTAGATATAATTAAACTTGTACATACAAACTTGTACATACTCTTAGAAAAAGAAATTATTTTTCTGCCTTGAAGGTAAATGAAGCATTATGTTGACTGGAATGCATGGATGGGGAAGAGGAGTCAAATCAATCTTGAGTTGGTTTCCAATTTATCCCAGTGGCTGTTTTTCTCCTTGTAACCCTGTGCAGGTTTTGGGGTTCTCCACCTCACCTGGCAGACTTGCCATGATGGCTTTTATCCTGAATGCACTTTCCTGGTAAGTTGGCTTTTTGGATGTGCATTTCTGACACTTCTGATCGCCATTTTGTTTCTTTCAAGTACAAACATTTTTTCCAGGAATCAAATATCCTTTGCTGAAAACCGTAGTATTCTCACAGTCTGTGTTGTAATGCAGAAGCAGGCATAGCTAACATGGTATCCTTTAGATGTTTAGAACTACTTCCAGCGGTGCCCAGCCAGCATGGCCAATGGTTGGGAATGATAGGAGCTGCAATCCACAGTGTTTGGAGGGCACCACCTTGCCTAGACCTGTGCTAAAGAACGTTGCAAGAAAGCTGCTTGTAGGGATTGACTAACCTGTCTTAAGTCTCTGGCTGCCATTGGCTGAACTGCTGAGACTCTATAGATGGACAGGGCATAAAAGTCTGTTCTTGGGGGAAATGGATGGAACATGAGGGAAAGGGAAAGAGGAAGCAGGAGCCTAAGGAGGCAACAGGCAAAAGGAAGGGGGGAGGGAATCTTGGAAAGCAGGTTTGGAAGAAAGAGCTGTTCAAAGGAATGAAAGCAAGAGAGGGCTAGAGGAAAGTCTTAGAGAGGTTTAAGAAATTTGGGGAAAGAGAATGGGCAAAAAGAGGATAAGGACACGTGATCAAGAGCTGCAGGGTTTGGAACAAGTTGGTGCTCCACATTTCTTTGAAATATCAGCCAAATAGCTGCTGTCCTTTAAGGCATATGAGCATGAGTATTTATAGTCTTCCACCTTCTCACAAGAGAGATATGTTGTACCTCAAGAGCAGCCAGGAGAGGAAGAGAAGTTGCCAGATCAAAGGTTTTCAGCCATAAATATTCCTAACAGCCTAAAAATACCTTACATGTAAATAAGAAGAACAGAGAGCTATAGCCTTAGAGTTTCAGGGTTTAAAAACTTAATTAAAAAGTCCTCACATGGAGCAAGCTTGTTTTCTCCAGCTCTGGAGGCTGGGACCCAAGCTAATGGATTTAAATTACAAGAAAAGAGATTCTGATTAATAAACACCAGGAAAAACTTTCTTACAGTAAGAGCTGTTGGAAAGTGGAACAGACTCCCTTGGGAGTGGTGGACTCTCCTTCCTTGGAGGTTTTAAAGCAGTGGTTGGGTATCCATCTGCCATGTATGATCTCATTGAGATTCCCGCATTGCAAGGGGTTGGACTAGATGACCCTCGGTATCCCTTCCAACCCTACAATTCTATGATTCTAAGATAACTCTTGTACTGCTTAGTGCAGGATAAATATAAAAATGTCCAGAAAGTTTCTGTTGCTGAATTCCTTCTTTCCTGAATTGTACAGTTTCAGGTAAAATCTTTTCTCCCCTCCCCTTTACAGTGCCATAGGCTTGCTGTATTTCATTCGGCGAGGAAAGCAGTGCTTGGATTTCACAGTCACCATTCACTTTTTCCACCTGCTGGGCTGCTGGATTTATAACGCGCACTTTCCAACTGCTTTGACGTGGTGGCTTGTACATACTGTGTGCACGGCACTCATGGCTGTGATTGGGGAATACCTTTGTATGCGAACAGAACTGAAGGAGATCCCATTAAATTCAACCCCCAAATCAAACGTATAGACTCTCGGAAGATGCTGTCTCTCTCTCTCTCTCTCTTCCCCTCGGCTTCCTCATCTTGGTGCCAACACAGGATACGTGAGAATGTATTTGAAGCAACCCAGCAGGTCTGTTCTAACTTTTAAATAATCTTGCGTGAAAGGTATGTGATACATCCATGGGTACAACATGGGACAAATCAGATTTTGATAAAGCACACTTTGTTGCTTGTGTAGGCACATCCAATTTGCCCATGCAGCTCAGAACAGATTCAGTGTTGGACAACAAAGCAACAGGAGCTGGGCTGATTTTGTGAAATGAACACTGTGTTGCCGGACCTGGAACTGTCATTATCTTCATTATGGACAATACCAAGACAGTTGACTTCACGCAATGCACAATAAAAAGCTCCATTCTGCTCCCTCCCCAGTACATCTCGTATCTATTTTCCTTCCAACTGTCTTTTGAAATTTTAAAAAAAATCAAGGAGATCAGACAAAGTAGGAAGTATTTCTCACTTGGCTGCTGTGATTATAGAAGGTTTGGCTAAAGGTGAAGAGGAAAGTGACAATATTTATTGGATTGTAGAGACTGATTTTTGGCAAAGCGAATAAAGACTCTCATTGTCCATTGCGGTTTCGGAGCTTATTGATCAGGTGGGGTTATCCTGTTATTTTATATGACAACAGGGGAGGAAAGGGAGCCATCAGACAGGAATATCGTCCAGGAAGTCACATCTCGAAACTTTAAACATACCATCTTCAAGGAAGAAATGGCATGCAACAAGTTGGCCAGCTGGTCAACAAAGAGGCTAGCTGTGGGCTGGAAATGCTTCAGATGAGCCTTCTTGTTTATAGTATTACCATGAATGTACTTCCTTTTCTCTTATCATCAGATTCTAGTATTTATAATCAAGGGCACTGTCTTTTTTTGTTATAGGAGGCTGTGTTGGCATATAAAGAACAGGACTATTAATGAGTTTTTTAAACTGAACCAGTTTAAGAGAAACATGCAGCTTCAGTTGTCTCCTATGCACAGAGGCCTAAGTAACGCCTGATGGCCTCTGTCATACACAGTCAAAACTCTCCTATTTTAAAAGGGATGGAAGGTTTGGAATAGAGAGTTAATCTGTAACAGCCGGTTGCAGCTGTCAATGGAACTATGGGTTTTTCCACAATGAACTTACTTATTTTCAGACATGCCACTGAGCCTTTCTTTGTACATAAATATTTGTTGGTGGTATTGGTTTGTATAAGTTATATTGGTAAGTTAATGCTTGGTTTGTAAATGGTTAGGGGGATAATTTTGCATATAGAACTCGATAAATGTCTCTCAAAAGCTCTTCGTTTCTGTTTATGCCTTTGCTGAATTTCATCTGGCAATCCTTTGCCCACAGAAGTTTCTCCCTGGATTAAATGCTTTTCTTCCCATCCTTGGGTATTACATTTAGCAGAAGGCAGGTCTTTTTTTATGCTGTCTTTATGATTGGGGGAAATCTCCAAGTCAAAGTGCCCCTTTTCCAGTGTTCATCATTTATTTATATATTTATTTATTTATTTATTTATTGAAATATTTTTAGACTGCGGCTTTCATAAAAAATATAGCAACGTGGTTTACAGTTCAGTGTTAGGTCACAAACATGCTGTACCCCAGGGCTGGCTAACATGGTGTCATCTTCATGTTTCTGGAGTCCATTTCCCATAATACTCAACTGGAGCTGATGGGAGTTGCAGTCTACCCACATCCAGAGCTCACCACATTTACTTTCCCTGGTACACACTGTGTTCAATAACAGTTGCATATTGCTGCTTTGCCACTAGATGGCACTGTTTGCTTTTTAGAGCCTGCTATTATGTGATGGCGCTGTGGGTTAAACTGCAGAGTCTAGGGCTTGCTGATCAGAAGGTCGGCGGTTCGAATCCCTGCAACGGGGTGAGCTCCCGTTGCTCGGTCCCAGCTCCTGCCCACCTAGCAGTTCGAAAGCACATCAAAGTGCAAGTAGATAAATAGGAACCGCTCCGGCGGGAAGGTAAACGGCGTTTCCGTGCGCTGCTCTGGTTCACCAGAAGCAGCTTTGTCATGCTGGCCACATGACCCGGAAGCTGTCTGCTGACAAACGCTGGCTCCCTCGGCCTATAGAGCGAGATGAGCGCCGCAACCCTAGAGTCGGACACGACTGGACCTGATGGTCAGGGGCCCCTTTACCTTTACTTTTTATTATGTGATAGGAAAAGCTGCAGTCTAGCATTTCTCAGGCAGTGCTTTAATGAAGTGGGGCAGACCTCCAGAGCCACCCTCCTTACATCAATGCAGCTTACCTGGATGGGGCAGGGCACCACAGGGTCTTGGCAAGGTTAGGGCTGCACACGATGGACTGGTGGGAGTGCAGGATTGGCTCCACTGTCCTGTCCTACCGCTAGGGTAAGCGGCAGCAACAGCGGGTTTGGAAGGGCAGTTCTTTTCTATCACATCAGTTGCTACTGCTTATACTGAATCCAGCTACTATGGTATTGCCAGGTAGTGGCTCTCTAGTACCCCAGCCAGAAGCATTTCCTGCTCCTGCTGCTTTGGCGGAAAGGTCAACACACTCAAAGCAGGGGAGAGAAGGAAAAGCCCTGCATTTAATACAGTCCTAAAACAGCAATGGTGGAAGCCCCGGCAGGCCAGTTGAGCTGGACTAGGCATTGTGCAGAATGCACAGGTGCATGCTGGGACTCCGAAGCCTATGGAAGGTCTCCTTTTCGAAATGTCATACCCAGCCATTTAACCTGAAATCTGCTTCAAGTGCTAATTGGAACTTGTACGCAGGCTGTGTGCCTTTTTAGTTACAGAATTCAAAACCACAGAAAGCTGGATTCTGCAATGTCTGAAAACAGAGGAAATACAGATATTTTGTATAATTCTGCCATTTTTAACCATTTTGCATAATTTGTTTAGTTTTGCATGTCAGGAAAGGGGGCAGAGAATTATACACAATGATAGGCACGCTGCTCCCAAGTCACTAACAATCATATTGAACCAGCCCTCTGACTTTTGGATACTGCAGCATGCATTTTGACCATATACATGTTCAAGCATATCTTTGCAACCATGAGGGCTAGAAACTTCTTCTTTTGAGAAAATGAAATATGTGTGCATTTGAGTGAGAGAGAATCAGACTATTGTTTTCAATTGGTTATCACTAACTGTTATTGGGGGTAAGCAGTGGCATAAGCAGAAAAACATGATTGCAGTTATTCTTAGTCTCCTACCTTCATTTCTCCTTTGGACACCCCTACCATGTCATGTTTCCACCACACTTTCATAAAGAAAGACATGTATAAAGTACTTTTCTCAGCATGCATATAATACCTTCCCTCACTGCTGAACAGTCTCCAATTTGCTCTTCCTGAAGAGCATGCAGATTCTGCCTTGCCAGCAAATGGTAGTGAGAAATGTCAAGAGAAGGATAAAAATCAGACAGAAAATTCCAGAGAACTGGAACTTTGTAAGATGTTCCTTGGAAGAACCAAACAGAATGTCCCCTGCCATGTCACTCAAGGAAATGCTCCTGAGAGCCAGTAGGGAAGCCTCCAGGGATGGAAATGGGGAAATGCAGGAATGTTTTCAGAGAAAGAACACAAGTGAAAAATAAACCATGTAGGTGCTCAGATTGTGGACAAAGATAGATGGTCATCTTTCATGGATGCTTTCATTGAGATTCCTGCATTGCAGGGGGTTGGACTACGTAGATGACCCTCAGGGTACCAACTCTGCAATTCCATGGTTCTGTAATCAGAAAGGAAAATACTTCCATTTCTATGTTGTATACATATAGGAGAGTTAATTTATCCTTGTTATGTTTGTTGCTGTTTTATGCAGAACAAACCTGGGTGCCAGCCTGTTCCTAAATGATTTTGAGTTCTGAAGCTTACTTTTGACTAGACATATAAGGGTTTGTTCTGTGAATCTGCTTTCTATCATCTTGATCCCGTGAAGCCCAGTCTCCTGTGTGTTTGTGTGTATAAGAAAGTGAGAGCAGTTATCCTCTGCACTGCCACAGAGCAAATAAATGGCAGATGGCTTCCCTTTCTTAATGAACCTGGTCTGATGTAGGCACTTGAGGGGTTGCTCCCAGAGAATGTTTCTGCAACAGCTGCTTCTAGTGCATCATCCACCAGTGAACTCAAGCTAAATTTTGTTTGGTGGTGGGTCAGAGACAGGGAGTAGCCTTGCCCAGCCAAGTGATTTGCGCTTTGATTTCTAGGGAAAGTGGGATGTGGCATTTGACAGTGTAAATGGACACAGTAGGATTTTTAACAAAATGAAAAAAATCCTTCCAGTAGCACCTTAGAGACCAACTAAGTTTGTCATTGGTATGAGCTTTTGTGTGCATGCACACTTCTTCAGATACTTTTTCAGATACTTTCGTACTTTTCTTCAGATACACTTCAGATTCTTTCAAAGCTCATACCCGTGACAAACTTAGTTGGTCTCTAAGGTGCTACTGGAAGGAATTTTTTTTATTTTGTTTCGACTACGTCAGGCCAACACGGCTACCTACCTGTAACTAGGATTTTTAAGAGCAAGAGATAATATAGTAGAATTACAATGCTAAGCAGTGTCATATTCCAGATGTCCCCCCCACCCTCCACAAAAAATGTCTCTGGATGGATGGAACCAGGGTGTCCTCCTGTTTCTGCTTTTTTAAAGTCAAGTGCAACAGAGAAGCCATGTTTCTTCAATCACATGTTTCTAGCCCACAATGTCTAATGAGGGGGGGGGGCTATCAGCTTTTCAGAACAAAAGCCATGCTTGATTGAGGGGGGTTGGAACTCACCCCCTCGCCTTCCTTACTTCACTGCATTCTTGAAGGAAGTACAAGATCTAGTGATGGCCACCAACTTGCATGGCTTCCAAAGGGGGTTAGACAAATTCACGGAGGCCAAAGCTTACCAATGGCTACAAACCATTGTACTACCTCCAGCATCACAAGTGCTATGCCTCTGAGTACCAGTCGTTTGGAGTCACAAGTCAGCATGTGCCCTGGTCTTGCTTTGGGGCTTCCCATAGGCATCTGGTTGGCCACTGTAAGAACAGGATTCTGGACTAGAGAAGCCTTTGGTCTGATCTAGTAGGTTTCTTATGTTCTTAATCACTTTTCTCCTAGCCTAGCTCTGACACAGTGAGTGAGCTGGGCTGGGGAGAAAAGCATTAGGATCAACACCATGCAGGGAGGAAAAATAGGAGAGGGTTCTGCTCCCCCAACTTGGATGTGCCTTTTGTGATTAAAAACCAGGTTTCCTGTAGATGCTGCTTTAGA
Organism: Zootoca vivipara; assembly: GCF_965207765.1. Taxonomy (NCBI): domain Eukaryota; kingdom Metazoa; phylum Chordata; class Lepidosauria; order Squamata; family Lacertidae; genus Zootoca; species Zootoca vivipara. Next base: position 73,608,122 of record NC_142590.1, on the reverse strand, counting down.
CATGGATGAGGGGGTGCGTGAATAAACAAACACGGCTGCTCTCACCATCTTTCACTAGTCCTCAGCTGGCGGTGGCCATCGGCACTTTGTAGCTGTGCATGATGCTCAGTATGAGACTGTCACCAATCCCCACCTCCATTCTAACCTTCCTCCTATGCCTGTAATAGCTATGCCAAACTGGCAGGCAGAAATGAGGAAAGCCATTGGATTAAGAGCAGGGCAGATGCTTTACATGCCAATGGTTTTAGGTCAACCCATGTTGTCTCTAGGTAAAGGGTTCTGGTAGCAGGTGGTGGGAAACTTCTGGAGAACCTAGAGAGCCACTGCCAGTCAAGAGTAGACCATAATGGGCCAAATGGGGAAATGTTGACTCATATGTTCATTACAAATTGATAGATGGAGTGTGGAAGGGGCTACAAGCAATTGGGCTGGAGGCTGGTGGGTTGGCTAGCATGGTTAACACCAGAGGTGGGGATTGGATCTGGCCAGCAGGCTAGATCCAAAACTCCCACACACACTGTGGGTCACTTTGCCACATGAGCAGGGGGCTTGATGTCATATGATGTCAGGTGAATCCACTTCAAAGGAAGAATCAGGAGCATTTTTGCAGACGGGGCTTGAAGTCAATATTTCAAAGGCTTGAACGCCAATCTTCCTTTGAAACCTTGCCATTCAAGCTGCATCTGGAAGGAAAGACAAGAAGGCTTGGCGGGCCTAATTAGGCTCATAAGCTTGAGGCTCTCCACTGCTGGTTTATACTATGCTAGAGAGGTGGAGAAACTCAAATGGGTCTTAGAGCAACAGGTATGGTACGCACAACTACTCTGCTAACAGGACTGGAATACTGCCAAATTGCAGGAGATCATTCTCGACCTCAAACACGTTCAGACATATCCCTCAGTTTCGGAAGCACTGACAGTACTTACTCTTTTCTTGCATCACATCTTGGGAAATGAAGAAAAAGTGGTTTTCGGGAGGAGGATTGACAGTTTAGATTGATCGCTTGTAAATATGTGCAAAGCCAGCATGAGTTCCTTCTTTGGCACTCAGGTGCTGTTTGTTGGCTTCCCATAGGCAACTGGCTGGCCAATGTAAGAACAAGATGCTAGAAGGCCCATATATTTTTATGTAGCCCTGAGGTTCTATCCACCAGCTTTAGGTCAGAGCTCTTGATCAGCACCTGAAACCACAATCCAACATAATATAGTGCCATTTATCTTACCATTCTTGTGCAATCATTTGTCCAAAAAACACCTTAATAAATCAAACAGGTGTGTAACCTGATTAGCATATTAAAACGGCAGAGTGTCAGTAGACATTTTGGGGATTGTTCCAGAGATGGAACGCAACCATTTGAATTTGTATCTCTGGGAAAATCTGTTCCTGGTGGGTTTCTAAGAGCTCAAACTGCCCTTTTTAGTTCCCCAATACAGTGGTACCTCTGGTTAAGAACTTAATTCGTTCTGGAGGTTCATTCTTAACCTGAAACTGTTCTTAACCTGAAGCACCACTTTAGCTAATGGGGCCTCCCGCCGCCCCCACCACCGCACGATTTCTGTGCTCATCCTGAGGCAAAGTACTTAACCAGAGGTACTATTTCTGGGTTAGCGGAGTTTGTAACCTGAAGCGTTTGTAACCTGAAGCGTTTGTAACCCGAGGTACCACTGTATTTACTGTTCTAGGAGGTTGTCCAGGATACTGTCCTTAGGAATGGTTGTGTGGGAAGAGATCAACACAATAGTTTGACTGGTAGTTTTATCAAAGAACATCCAAAACAGCAGACCAAAATAAGGAAAGTAGGGGTGCCCCTTCGCTTGTGCTGCCATTTCCTCCAAGTTCAGTGATTTAAAGCTGAGATTCACAAGCAACTTCTTGTGGGCAAAGTCAAACTGGAACACTTGCCAGGCTTGTTCTTGACAACCCAGATCACTGGAAAATGCAGTGGATTTCCCTCCATATTTATAATGTAAGCAAGCATTCACTAAACAAACACAAAACCCCTAACAGTATTTATCAAAGATCTGGAAATAAATATATGTACATATGTGGAGTGGTTCCCTTTATAAATTAAGCCAAGTGACCATCAAAGTGATGCTTAACAGCGAAATAGATGGAATCTGCAAGGAGCTGAAATTCTGGGAGTTGCTGGAGGCGCAGAGGTCAAAAAGGCTGCCTTGGAATTTGATTTTCCTAGATTCCTTTCTCAACATCTCCCAGATAGTTGCTGCCTCCCTCTGGCACTCCCAAAGGGCAGCCACGGCACAGGTGTGAAACTCTTCCCAATATCTGTAGCAGGAGAAAGAGAAGAGTTAGTTTCTTTTCATAAAACAAGGAAGCCACAGTTAGAAATCTCTTATTTGTAAAGCAGAACATATAGCAGGGATCATCAATGCAGTGCCTGTGGGTGCTCACCAATAGCTCTTATGGGACCCCATGAAATGTTTCAGTAAATATCCCCTCAAAAATCCACAAGCCACAAAAGGCATCTTGCTCTTTCTGCTCAATTCCTGTTTGCTTTGGCTTGGCCTCTCTCATATGCTCCCTACAGCAGCCATTTTGTGTAAAGCCACACCCCAATGCCAGCCATTTTGTGACTGGCACCCATGGCACTCAAAATGTTCACTGGCTCAAAGAGGTTATATCCACCCCTGACATAAACCCTGAATAGTTTGTTTGTTTGTTTGGATGGTTGGTTGGTTGGTTGGTTGGTTATGACCAGAGTAGGCACAGTTCTAGCCTTCTCAATGTGATTCTGTCCACCTTAGAGCAAGAAAAAAGGGACAATCCAAGTCCAGCAGCATTTCTGTGATATACTCACATGGCTGCCATGAATATGAATTCATGATTCCTGTGCCAAGTTTATCCCCATAGGAACAAGTTCTTCTATAGGCAGTCCTTCCTGAATAACTCCTAGGATACCTAACATTTTGCTTTTGTGCATATGAAAGCAGCCTAAGTGAGAAACATTAGGATGGATGTTGAAAGAACCAAATTTCAGGGTGCCTAAGCAGTTTTCATACAGGATAGGATACCCTGAGAAGGTTGAGCTAGCTCAAGGGTGGAGACCTTCAGGTCCTGGGAATGAATGTGGTCCTCCAAACCTCTCTCCAGGCCTCACCTCCTCTCCAGCCACCCTCTCTAGCTGGCCCTGCTCCATACCCTCCTTGAGTGTTTTTGCCTGGCTAGAATGTGTCTTTGAATGCTGATAATGCCTCTTGTTGGCTAGAGAGGGGTGTATAAGTGCACAAACTAGCCTACCATGTAAAATTAACATCAGTTTCTCCACCCACTTTTGCCTCTGGCCCCACCCCACTACAGGCACTCAAAACAGGGTGCACACTAAATTGTTGGTTAACCAATTCCAGTTCTTCCAATGAATACATGGATTCCAGACTAAATAGCTTGAGCTATAGTGGATTTTTAAAAAGTGGGCGGAAGCGGGACATAGGACAGAGTCCCGACTGTACTCCCTTGCTAGGCTGTTACTATAATAGCTTCACTGTGAAAGTGAATTGTATCCTTTTTCTGGCCTTGCTGAAACATTTTCCTTCTGGAAATGTTTGATTGTAATGTTACAATGGGTCCCTCCAGACGTCCTTTTTATTGTGCATTCATGATTTGTGCCCATGATTGTATCAGTGAGGTTATATGTGATCTCACTTTCAGTGCTATTTGTGCTATTTATTTATTTATTTATACCCCACCCATCAGCAACCGTTTCTCGGTGGGCATCCTGCTTTGTTTGCAATCGGTGCATGTCCTGTAGTGTCCAGCTGGAATCCTGTAACTTTATCCTGTAACCACAAATGTGCAAGGGTATTTGCTCCACTTTCGTTGTGCTATTGCACAAGAGTGCCTCTCCAGAAAGCAGTAAGGTGGTAACATTGGGGAAGTGTCGCTACTGAACATCTAATAAAGCTGAATGTGTGGGTGGTCCACTATAAATCCATCACTAATGCACAACTATTGCATTAATGACATGTTGCCAAACACACCCACCAAAAACCCACCAGTCTTTCTCACATAAGTGGAGCATTTTGCCCTAAGCGGACCCTGGTTATACGAAAAGCATCTTTTGTCCAAGGCATCCTTACACAATAATGAAACAAGGCTGGTGTGTGTGTGTTTGTGTCTGTGTGCATAAAATCTCAGAGAACATTTATCTGATTGCCAGCTGTAAAGAGCTCATTAAATAGAACTATTGTGGCAGAATAAATGTCCTGAGATAATAATGAGAGAAGCTGCTGCCAAACAAGGTAAACTCATTTCGCCTTAGAACAAGCCTTGCCTCTGAAACCTGCAACTGCATAATTGCAGGGGGCAAAGGAGAAATTTAGTGCGTTAACAGCTAAAAATTGTATCTGACTTCAACAAAGGCAGGAAGAGCGAGGCCTGAAAACTGAAGTGTCTACTTTGAAGGACATTTTTTGTGTGTACTGTATTTGTTTCTCTTCACTCTTTCTCCCCCCCCCCACCCTTCCCCACCTCAGTTGGGTAATCACAATCCCCAGCATGCCTCGGTTTTTGCAGCCTCCATCTGTTCACAAACACAGGCCATAATCACATGACCTGTCAGTGTTGGACTCTGGGGGAATGTTGCACAACAAAAACCAAACAACAAATACAATCAACTTCATAGCAGACTGCTTTCCGAGCCATCAGTTATTACGATCTCCATATCTGTCACTGACCAGTCTTTTCTCACTAGCAGAGAGAGGGAAACATGGAACAGGAACATCATGGGGAGACAGTATTGTTTTAATTCCATTATAGCAGGAAAAAATGGCAGGGCAGATCCAGGATGACAGTAACTCAGGTCTTGCAGCACAATGATAGGTTGTGTATATTCTGCATTAAAGCGAAACAAAACAAGAAAACCTAGCTCCGCATCAAGAAAATGTGAATCCAATGGTCTGTATAAAGGATGTTAATTAAGGCTTGCATATGCTCATATAGTTTGCTTCATTAATTCTGCTTCTCCAATTCATGAGAAGGGGCAAAGATATGGATAGGCAGAGTGCTGAAGCCCTGGTTTCCAATCCAATAAAATGCGTCTTCCCCATATTTCATCATTTGTGGTGAACACATTTTCAGACCCAACTTCATAATCCTTAAAGGCTAGAAATTTCAATAAAAGTTGAGGTTCTCTAGGGCGGCGCTGTGGTCTAAATCACTGAGCCTCTTGGGCTTGCCAAGCAGAAGGTCGGCGGTTCGAATCCCCACAACGGGGTGAGCTCCCATTGCTCTGTCCCAGCTCCTGCCAACCTAGCAGTTCGAAAGCACGCCAAAAAAGTGCAAGTAGATACGGTAAAAAGGTACCGCTCTGGTGGGAAGGTAAATGGCGTTTCCGTGCACTGCTCTGGTTTCGCCAGAAGTGGCTTAGTTATGCTGGCCACATAACCCGGAAAAACTGTCTGCAGACAAATGTCGGCTCCCTTGGCCAGTAAAGCAAGAGGAGCGCCACAACCCCAGAGGCGTTCACAATTGGACTTAACTGTCAGGGGTCCTTTACCTTTACCTTAAATTTCACATGTGTACAGGGTAAGCACACAGAACCTCTAAATATATGTATACAGCCCTGATCTGGTTCCATTTCCTAATTCTTAAAACATGGTTGATTCTGTATAAGCTGTTGTTGTATATGTACTGATTTGTTGCGAAAGGGGGGGGGCTTGTTCCCAGGTAAGTGCAGTTAGGGTTGCATCTGAACAAATTAAATCACCCCATACCATCACCATGGGAACCCTCACCTGCAATCTAAAGTTGTACAGCCCAGATACAAAGTTTTATATTACTACCTCAGTGAGGTAATTCTCCCAAGAAAATGAGCAAAAGTGTGTGGGAGGGGGAGAATTTTTGGGGATCACTACTAGGGAGAACCAGAGCAGCCCTTTAGCTATACTACGGAGAGTTAGAAATTGGGGTTTAAAAACAGCAGCAAGAATCTGGTATGTGGCTGAGCTTGCTTGCTTGCAGTGATTAAGAAACTGAACTACAAATCGGAAGCTCCCAGTTTGACTCTCTCAGCCTCATTCCTCTCCACTTGAAATAAATATGGAGGCTAATATACTGACTTACTCTGCAAAGTTGTTGTAAGAAAGGGAAAGGCCGTACAGCATCTTATATCCTAGGGTTCAATCTCCAAAGTCTCTAGGTAGCGCTGGAAAAGGCACCGGCCTAAAACCTTGGAGAGCCACTACATCAATACATAGTCCAACTTGCTATAAGGCAGAGAGAGAGAGAGAGAGAGAGAGAGAGAGAGAGAGAGAGAGAGAGAGAGAGAGAGAGAGAGAAGCACTTTGAACTCTTGAAAGTTCTTTACAAATATTATAATTATGAATTCGGAGGGGGTAGGCTGTATGCCTGCGCCCCCTTCTAATTCCTGGATCCAGCATGGATTCAATTCCTCGAATAGCCAGGCTAGCTTCCTAGTGAGGTACAGGCCATTAAGGTAACAAAGGAAGTGGCTCTGTGCTGTCCCTCAACTCGCTGGTAGTTAGAAAGACAAAGACCAGGGCTGAGAGTTAAGGTGTGTGAGGTAGAAGCAAGGCTGCAGGCAGGCGGGCAGGCGGGCAGCTGGGAGACAGAACCATGCCTGATTTCTGCTGGAATCCAAGGCTGTGGCTATGGGAGAAGCAAGACCTTCTTGTTAATGCTTGGAACCCTTCCATTGTAGGCTCAGGTTGTAGATATGTGTAAATAAACCATAGATCATAAAGACACCATAGACTCTGCTGTACCTCATTCCAAAGGAAACACAAACCCTGGATGAGCGCCTGGAACCTCAAACTGCTCAGAGATTGGGGTAGCGTGCAATATTATTACAATGACTATTCCCAAGGCTCAAACTCCAATTTAGGCGCAGTGCCCCTTAGAGGTCATCTTCCCTTCATCTTTCCTCCTCCAATACTTTTCTTGTCTCCTTTATTAACCTCCTGCCCAACCCTACAATATGTCTTTGCCCTCTCCCTAATCTGGCTTCTCCTTTTTCTTATTTATTGCTTTTTCTGCCTTTCCAATCTCAGCATCTTTCCTTTTGGGGGGCTATCTGGTTTTATGCCTTCCCAGAGCTTCGCCTCTTCCTTGATTGCATTCCTGGACAATGGCACCCATTTATCTCAGCAAACTTATCTCCTCCATCTCCCTTGCTTGCTTTTAATCAGGCCCAGACCTGCTCCAGGCTGAGCTGCTTGATGCTTTGGTACCTGATTGCCTTCCCATCTATCCTGATTTGATTACAAGTAAACAAATGGCTGCATATATCCACCTTAACCTCAAGCTTCTCACTTTGAAGCTGCCCCTCCTTGAAAAGGACAAATGCATTCAAGACTGACTTGTGCCTTTTTTAGGCCTCTGCCCCGAATCAGTGCATTTCATTGATTATTACTATCCATAATGGTTACCATATGTTTTATTTGTTTGTTTGCAAGCTCTCTCATCCACCCATCACCATAAGGCCCCAATGCAGCTATAGAATGCAACTATAGAAAATACAATTATAAAAACAGATAAAACAATGGAAATGATAAAAAAACACACCACAGAAACGTTCTAAATGGAAAAGAACAGATGCAGAGGACTTTAGACATGCGTGTTGCATCATCCCAGCAAGGCAAGGCGTAGTTCCTAGCTTCTATTATCCTGATAAGCCACTGAGGGACAACCTGGACCCCTTCTTCTGCCAATGCCATTAAAGGTAAAGTGTAAAGGGACCCCTGACCATTAGGTCCAGTTGTGACCGACTCTGGGGTTGCGGCACTCATCTTGCATTATTGGCCAAGGGAGCCGGCGTACAGCTTCTTCCAGGTCATGTGGCCAGCATGACAAAGCCGCTTCTAGCGAACCAGAGCAGTGCACGGAAACGCCATTTAACTTCCCGCTTGAAGTGGTACCTATTTATCTACTTGCACTTTAACGTACTTTTGAACTGCTAGGTTGGCAGGAGCTGGGACCGAACAACAGGAGCTCATCCCACCGCAGGGATTCGAAATACTGATCTTCTGATTGGCAAGCCCTAGGCTCTGTGGTTTAACCCACAGCGCCCAATGCCATTATCCCAACTTAAATCTCCCTCTCCCCTGAAGTCTCCTCTCAACTGCAGAGGGATAAAAGATAAATAATAAAGCCCTAAACAGCCTCGGTCCAGTATACCTGAAGGAGTGTCTCCATCTCCATCACTCTGCCCGGACACTGAGGTACAGTGCTGAGGGCCTTCTGGCAGTTCCCTCGCTGCAAGAAGCCAAGTTACAGGGAACCAGGCAGAGGGCCTTCTTGGTAGTGGCACCCGCCCTGTGGAACACCCTTCCACCAGATGTCAAAGAGAAAAATAACTACCAGACTTTTAGAGGACATCTGAAGGCAGCCCTGTTTAGGGAAGCTTTTAATCTTTAATAAATTAGTGTATTCTAATATTTCTGTTGGAAGCCACCCAGAGTGGCTGGGGCAACCCAGTCAGATGGGTGGGGTACAAATAATAAATTATTATTATTATTATTATTATTATTATTATTATTATTATTCCAAATTGGGGAGGGGGGTGTCAGATCCCCAAAACAGTGTGTATGCCCCCAGCCCCACTTTTCCTGAGAACAGGCAATGGGGGGGGGCAATGAGCAACTTAGTAAAAGCAGGATGGAGTGAGATGGCAAGAGCTAGGATTTATTTAATGGGGCTTGGAAAGAAGGGAAGAACAAGACATGTACGGTGTGCATGAAACTGCAGCGTCAAAACAAGTGTTATCCCACACTTTCCAGTGCAATTTTCTATTTTGGAGAACCGGGTTTGTTGCCCAAGAGCTCCAAGTCTGCTTTAATTGTGCAACCTGAATTTGCCAGTGTGTGTGTGATTCGATCCCACTTGGAAAAGAGCGACTGTTTGCATGCACTCTTGAATGTTTCTCAGGCATATCTCTGCCTCTGGTGGAGGCCTCAAGCCTCTGTGAGGGTAGAACATGGCAGCTGGTCTCTCTGTGGTTCCTTCTCCTTTCCTCCTTTTCTATATGCTCTCCATTCCTCTCCCAATCTTTCTGGAATCTCCTCAGGCATGATCCTCCTCCCTCTTCCTTCAACATCTCCTCAGGCCACCAATTCTTCCTTCTCAGATAATAATTCCTGAGGGCTGCCACCCCTGGGCTATGCTTTATAGGCATCCCACAACAGGGGGTGGGCATGGGGTTGCAAAGTTATCAGGGACTAGTCTGCCCCATGTGCCGCTGAAGCAGTCCAGGAGGGGATAAACAGGATCAGAGGGAAACACCTTTCCTCCTTTACCCATCAGAGTGCTGTGAAGGGGGCAGAAATCCTAACAACCTTAGAAGGGGGAAAGTGAGATTTGGGATGTGTGCATCGAATCGCAAGGCTCCCTGACCCCAATTTCTCTGGGCGGAAGGCATGCCACATGCTTCCTTTCAGCCTAACGGGCACATAGCAGATGGAGCAGTTATACCCATGCTCTTTTCTCAAGACATCCGTGTGTATATTAAACAAGCCAATGTAAGAACACACAAATCTCCTTTATACCAAATCAGACCATTGGTCCATCAAGCTCAGTATTGTCTACACTGACCACCAGCTGCTCTCCAGGGTTTTAAATGAGTCTTTCCAACCCTACCTAGAGATGCTGGGGATGGAATCTGGGGCTTTTCTGCATGCAGAGCAGACTGCTCTACCACTGAGCTACGGTGGTGCCCCTGGATATGCAGGAAAATGTACCTACTGTCTGTGTGGAGTCTCATTTTCCTGTCCTAGATGTGGAGTAGGTACAGAGTCACCCACTTAATTATGGGAGAGGTCTATATTTGGAGTATTTAGAAAATATCTGGGGAATACTGACACCAAAATTCACAGTGGAGAACAGGATTTGGGGGAGAGTAGCACTGAATCTGTAAGCAAGATGTGTCAGCGATGGATGGATGGTGTTATGTGCATGCTCACCCGCAGACAGCAGACAGTCCTTGCATCTGGTCCCTTTCATCTTCCTCCTCCTCTTCTTCCTCATAGCTGGCCATATTTTCTCCTAGTTTTAAGATGCAGTCAGATAAATCTTGGTAAATGTTTTCACACTGGGCTTCTGCAGTCAGTGACCTGAGCAGGTACCCTGCAAATGGAAAGGGGATCCATGTAACTTAATAGCATCATAGGATGATAGTGTTGGAAGGGATCCCGAGGGTCATCTAGTCCAACCCCCTGCAATGCAATGGAGGTTGGCCATCCAACCTCTGCTTAAAAGCACAGTCTGCCACCTTCTGGTGGAGTTTGTTCCCCTGTCAAACAGCTCATGATGCAAGGAATCTCCTTCAGGCACCCTCGTTTCAGATTCAGACCCAATGCCTTTGAACAACCCTCCTTCCCTAAGGTTTGGATCTGTTTAATAGGCATCATATGAGAGCCGGCATGAAGTTGCTGATAGTGTGCAGGTACTTACACTTGGGGGGTCTTGATGCAAGCTGAGGATCTGGGCTGCCTCTTAGAAACTAACCTACCTCACAGCATAGGTGTACATAGCCAGGATTTATGCTAGGGAACATGCTATATGTTGAGGGTGGGCAGAACCTTGGTTAGTTAAAAAAAAATTTTTAATTGATTTACTGTACTTGATTTAGGGGGAAGCAGTTGCCCTACTGCCCCCCCCAATTATGCCCATGCCTCACAGAGGTGTTGTGAGGATAACATGGCAGAAAGGGGACCATTAATTCTGCCCTGAACTCTTTGGAGATCAGGCAGCATAAAAATGTAGGTGAGAAATATTTACAGTGGAAGGCGAAATGTGACCTGCCCTGAATTTGGTTGTCTGCATTTGCAGAACCTCACAAAGTGAGTTCAGAATCATAGAATTGTAGAGTTGGAAGGGACCCTAGGGATCATCTAGTCCAACCCCCTGCAATGCAGGAATATGTGGCTGTCCCATACAGGGATCAAACTTGCAACCTTGGCATTATCAGCACCACACTCTATCCAACAGAGCCATCTAGCCCATGAATACATGTCTAATACACGACCTGTTCATTGTGATGTTTCCTCTGGAGCTGCTGCCAAGTATTCAAATATGCCTATAACTGGAGCTTGCCCTGAGCTCCTATGCATTTAACAAGTTGCAGACATTTAGCAGGGGAAGCTTGTCCCATAATTTCCTCTCTATAGGGGAGGGGGTGTATTAATTTTTTGCCTGAAAGGTTGTTGTTAATAACGACACAGGAGCACTGCCTGTTGCCAGTTGGCAACCTACTTAGGGCACAGCTGAGATTTTATTTACAGGTACCGGTAGGTAGCCGTGTTGGTCTGGGTCGAAGTAAAATAAAAAAATTCCTTCAGTAGCACCTTAAAGACCAACTAAGTTTTTATTTTGGTATGAGCTTTCGTGTGCATGCATCTGAAGGTATCTGAAGAAGTGTGCATGCACACGAAAGCTCATACCAAAATAAAAACTTAGTTGGTCTTTAAGGTGCTACTGAAGGAATTTTTTTATTTTACTCCGAGATTTTATGTCCTCTTTTACCGATGTTCAAAGCAGACGGAGGCTTAAAAGAAATGCGAGACGGTAGCTAACTAACCCTTAGAACTGGTAGAGGGTGCGCACCTCCGGGATGAAGGGAAAAGACTTTCAGCTGGGCTTGTTACCAATACCAAGCACCATGATCTGGACCGGACCCTCTCCAAATCGAAGCACGACCCCTACGCTGGGAAGGCTTGTACTCACCCAGCGCGACGAGTAGGAGCGCCGTGCCCATTCGCTGTCCCATAGCCGCCGCCTCCTGCTGCCGCCGCCCTGCTCAGGGGCTCCGGCTGGAGTCCACCCCTGACATCAACAGCATGCCCCCAGGAAGCCCATTCCCCCACCAGCAGCACCCACAGGCGCCTCTTTAGCCTTCCTCCTCCCGGTGAGGAAGCAAGTCGGCGCAGGCGATCGCCGAGGTAACTTCGAGGGCTCAGCTGGCTCAGGCGCTCGGCGAGCCTTGCAAGTGCTCAGCTCCCTCCTCCCGCGCCCTCCCGGGGAGAGTCTGCTCAGTCCATCTGGAGACGCCACTTCTTTCCCTCCAGCTGCCTCCCGGGAGCCCAGACCCTTTCTCCTTTCTCCCTTCTTCTCCCCCTGCCGAGAAAGGTGGTTTAGTCCAGGAAGGCGCAGTCACCACGCTTACCGGGGGAGAAAACAGAGGGGTCTGTCCCTTGCCATGCTTTTGTGTTTAGCAGATGTGCGAAGGGGCTAGTTTGACGCTTGCAGAGTGAAGCTCTCTCTCTCTCTCTCTCTTTCTCTCTCTCTCTCTCTCTCTCTCTCTCTCTCTCTCTCTCTCTCTCTCTCTCTCTCTCTCTCTCTCTCTCTCTCTCTCTCTCTCTCTCTCTCGGGCTGCATGTGGGCAAAGCAATCCTAGGAATCGCTCGGTCCTAGTAGGGCTCCCTTCCAAATAACTGTGCGCAGAGGATGCTTCAAAAGCCTGAAGCATTTGAAGTGGAAATCTGGGCGGATATTTTTAAAATCCGGACTAGCAACATCAGAAAGGCCACAGACCCCTCACTCCAATTCACACCCTATTCTACTAGCCAGGGCACACGTGTCCCTGGCTAGTAGAATAGAGGGACTTTCTTTCTCATATGACAGAAGGGGTACTCCAGGAAGCAATAGTGGATGGCTTGTGATGGGATGACTGCTGCTAAAAAATAAAACCAAGTCAACTTTCTTCCCTAACCTGGCACTCTGCAGATGTTTTGGACTACCACCCCCATCAGCATCTGGAGGGCACCAAGTTGGGGAATGTTGGGCTGGGTTTGCCTACTTTTAGAAACTTGTCTGTGAAACTGACACAATGGCAAGCCCTGCTTAAGGATATTGAAAAGTTCCTTCCCCAGCGAGGCTATGAAGATAATAAAGAACTTAGGGTCTGGTTGTCGCAAAACCTCAAGCTTACCAGTTTTATATGCATTTTCTAGGATTTAACTCTTAACTTTCAAAGTCTTTGTGACTGCATGCTTTTCATATATCCATGGTTAAAGGAGGTCCCTTCCTGCCCAATGATTGCTCTCGGCTCTGAAGTATAAGAATGCTCCTATGCTCCTATGCCTTAAATATTAGCTTGATCTGTAGATCATGCTTAAACTCTACAAAGTGAAAAGTTTCACTGGCCGATTTTTGCAGATCAAGCTGCTTAAAGACACAAGAGCATGCTAGGCTATTGTGATGTTTGTTCCATTTTTCCTTGCCAGCTGGCAGCCCTATTCTGAGGGTGTTTTGCATAAGGTGCTTAAAATCACACTTGAGCTTCTTCGGTGCTATTTCTGTCCCAAGTGAGTGATGCTGATGTAGGAGAGAAATCAATTGTACATTCTGGTCCAAGCAATCACATTGGACAAGGCAGCTATACAGCAAGCACTGTAGCTTCTCATGTGTAAATACCCTAAAATGCCGGACAGTTTTGAAAGTGTTGTTGGAGACTTGGGACATTTTTGTCCCATTCATTTATTGATGAATAGCTTACACTTTGAGCTTGGTTGTCTACCGTGTTTCCCCTTTTTTAATACGTACTCATAAAGTAAGCCAGGGCAGCAATTTTAAGCATTTGAGAAATATAAGACATACCCCGAAAATAAGACATACCCCCCTGCCTGCCAGCTCGGGGCCTGGAACCAGCTGCTGCAGCGTGGAACGCTCAGCAGCGGCTGGCAAAGCAAGGAAGCAGAGCGCGGAGATACGTATTAGCTGTAGCGCGGAAATGAGCTGTTCCTGGCTCAGCTGTAGCGCGCGCCTAGCTAAGTCAGCCGTGAGGAGGGAAAATGGCGTTTAAAAACGCCGTTTGAAGTGATTTCAGCCTGCCACCCCGCCGCCCAGAACCGGCTGCTGCAGCGCAGAGCGCTCAGCAGCGCCCGGGTGGAGCGCCCAGCAGCGCAGACGGGAGCGTCCACCGGCGCGGACGGAGTGCTCAGCAGCGCCAGGCGCTGCAAAGCTCCGCACTCACCCCATCCGCCCGACGGGAAAGCGAAGTGGGGAAGAGAAAAAACCGAAGCGGCTCTTTTTCTCTTCCCCACTCCCCCCCCCCGTCGGGCAGATGAAGCGAGTGCAGAGCTTTGCAGAGCGTGCGTCTCCCGCTCGGGCGCTCGCCTCTCCAAGCAAAGTGGGGAAGAGAAAAAGAGCCGCTTCGGTTTTTTCTCTTTTTCTCTTCCCCACTTCGCTTTCCCGTCGGGCGGATGGGGTGAGTGCGGAGCTTTGCAGAGCGCGCGCCTCCCGCTCGGGCTCTCGCCTCTCCAAGCGAAGTGGGGAAGAGAAAAATCAAGTGTGGAAGATCCTCTGTTAATGGTAGAAAATGGGTGGATTTCTTGCCTTTTCCAGTCCTAGAATGCTATGCTTAATATTAATTATGCAAAGCAGTAATATGTATGCAATCATGTGTATGCAAATACCTTTAATTAACATAACTTGCTCAATTGGCATATTTTCTTCTTAACCAAATATTTGAGTATTAGGAGAATTTACAGTTCTTTTGGCAGAGGGTGGTGGAATGGCTGGATGAAATGCATGCATGGGTGGTAATAGGAGAACAAAGATGAAGGGCACAAAGGTGGACCAGGAGGCTAGGAAGAGCCACCCAACCTTACTGCCCTAAGAAGTGTAGCCTTCTGGAGATAAGTGCTCCAATGCAGAAATTTATTGTGGGTGCAGGCTCTCCCATGGGTTAGCATGTTCTCTTGAGCGCATTGATCTTTTCTCTCTACTGAAATTAGTGGAGCATCCTATGCTTATTCGAGTTCTCTGTGTGCATCACATCTCCAGGCTGTGGCTCAGTTGCAAAGCATCTGCTTTGCATGCAGAAGGTCCCAGGTACAATCCCCAGAATCTCCAGGTAGGACTGGGAGAGACTTCCCACCTGAAATCCTGCAGAAGAGCCACTGCCAATCAGTGTAAACAACACTGAGCTAGATTGACAATCGTCTGACTAGGTCTAAGGCAGCTTCTTATGGTCTGGATGGGTATTTTTGGATATTCTCTATAAGAACTAGACACACGTTTTAGAAAAAAGCTAAATTATGCACCTGATGCCATACATACTTCTGTCCATGCATAACTGATGATGGTGATGATGGAGTCATATTTATAGTGGATCACAAACTGGATGTGCCAGAAAGTGTCATGTGTGATTGCACTACTAGAACACCAAGCCTTAAGACATCCCCTGAAAATAAGACACCGTGTGTTTTTTTGAGGAAAAAAAGTTATAAGACGGTGTCTTAAAAAAGGGGAAACACGGTAGTAAGCACTCAGATGTGTAAAGGAGTATCAGTTCCTCAGGACAAATGGAGTTACAGAATCCCACAGCTCCGTCTCAAATGGTGACTGCAAAACTCAAACTTGAGGCTCTTTGGCAACTACCAAGTGCTTTTTCAGCCCCTGATTGAGACCTGGCTTGTATGCCCAGTAGTCACCAGCCACCAGTGCTAATTGAAGAAAACACATTCCAACCATCAAAGCTCATTGAGCAGCTCCTTGAGCTGAGCGCCAACTTTATTATTATTTTATTTATTGCATTTATACCCCACCATTCTTCCAATAAGTTCCAAGTGGCATTGATGCTTTTCCCTCTCTAAATTTTAGCCTTACAAAAACCCTGTGAGGTTGCTTAGGCTAAGAGATTATGAATGGCCCAAGATCGCCTAGTGGGCTTCATACCCAAGCAGGATTTTAACTCTGATGTCCCAGTTCCCAATCCAACACTCTAACCACTATGCCACACTACATCATCAACTGACAATAAACAACTTAGGACATGGCTGTCTGAAGGACCACCTTCTTCCGTACAAGCCTGCCTGCACAAATTTCAAGATCTTCGGGAGAGGCTTTTTCTCTCTGTCCTGCCAACTTCTGGAAGAGTATTTGTTAGGGACTTAGAAAGGAGTGATCTAGTTCTGACAACAAGGCTGACCTGTTTTATTTGTTTCTGCTGGTGTTTTTAACCTGAATGATCTGGTTTTCTACCTGTTTGTAATGTACACAGTTTTGCTTTTTTTTAAACCGTGCACATATGCAATTACAGATAATAACAGATGCACACTGCATTTTATAGAACTGTTTTAGATTGGATTGGATTGCTTACTAATAAACATTAGTAAGCAAAGAAGCTAAATAAAAGGTGGCAATATTTTTACTTGGCATACTACAATTGTATGTTGCAAAGGATTATTGCCATCTGCTGGCTTTTTTATTGTAGTCCACCAAGAAATCCAGTTACTTTTTTCTCTATTGATTTGCGGGGGTGGGTGGTGAACAGGGTTACAAGGTATACAGCAGGGTTGGGGAACCTGTGCCCCCCCCCAAGACTGCAACTTCCATCAGCTCTAGCCAGCATGGCCAATGGTGAGGGATGATGGGAGTTTTAGTCAAGCATCATCAGGGGAGTGACAGTTTTCCTACCCCTATTATCTAGTCATCTCAGAATTAGTTCTATAATTGCTGCTCCCAGGTTAAAAACATCAGGTATCAGGTAATGGGAAAGATCTGCGTCTGAGACCTTGGGAAACAGCTGCCAGCCAAAGTAGACAATACCGGGCTGGAGGGACCTAAAGCTGAGTTGTAGCAACAGCATCACTGGTATCCTCTTACAGCCCCCAACCATCCTCTTAATTAAGCATTTCCTATCAGCCCACATTACCATGGAATGAATATAAAGAAACTCCAGGGGTTTCTCCACATCTGGAGTCCCCAGCCATGGAACTGCTGGGCACCACAGCACCCTCAGATGCACCTTGGCACCCTCCAAGGTCCCTGACGCTCCTATTTTCTATTTTTAAGAAACAAGCATTGAGGCTTTTTCTGATTTTGTGGAGAGCTGCTTGGTTGAGAAGGGATTACCAGTCTCACCCCACTCCCCGATGGATGGAATTGTAGGTTTTCTCCCTCTTTTTTGGGGGGGGGGGTAGATGTCTGAGCATTGCCAGTTTTTCTTCTGTGAAATGTGTATTTTGTGGTGCCCTTTGATTTCCAAATGTTCCTCTGAGCATGAAAACATAGCCGACCCTTACTCCACACCATACAAGTGCTCACAGTTACTAGGATTTTGCTGTGTTTGTCTTGCCATTGGCAGGCTAGTTGAAGCCTTCATCATTTGGACCCTTTGTCATTTGCGTTTGCTGTTGTATATTTATCTCTATTGAATGTGCAGTACAGTGTTTTAACTGATGCTCCAGCTATATAACTCTTTGAGGAGGCTTCGCAGCTCCTGATTACAATATCCAGGGATGACACACTGTCCCCTCCCCTCTTATTGTCTTTGTCCTCTCCTTTTCACCTTCATTACTCAGTTCCATCCTTTCTATTTAAAAGAGTGAGACCCAACAGAGTACATGGAATGCATGATAAATGAGGAGGTGGTGATATGTATTGTGTGGGGTCTGGAAAGAAGGTTGTGAAAGAGACTGCGAAATCTGACTCAGAGTTAGACTGAGGTGACATCCCGAGTTGCTCGGAGCTGCTAGGCAAAGAGCGACATGTACGGTACATTTAAAAATGAATAAATGCTTTTCTTAGGCATCTGGTTGGCCACTGTAAGAATGGGATGCTGGTTGCGGATAAGACATTGATCCAGCAGAATTTTATTTATGTTCTTGATACATTTGCAGATAGAACTTGCTTTCCTAGGGAATCAGATGAAAAGAACAGAGGGGATTTCAAAGATTTCTTTGATGTCAAATACAGTAACTACAGCCACAAAGTTTTCTGAGAAAACTGAAAATTTCTGTTGCGTTCCTGATTTCTAGGGACTAAATTAATTCACTTTGCTACAAGTGAGGTCCTTTGCTATGGCTGTGAATAAGAAGTGTTGACTAAGGTGAACTACTGGTAGCCTCTAGTTCAGTGTTTCCCAAACTTGGGTCTCCAGCTGTTTTGGGACTACAATTCCCACCATCCCTAGCTATCAGAGCCCGTGGTCAGGGATGATGGGAATTGTAGTCCACAAAACAGCTGGAGACCCAAGTTTGGGAAACACTGCTCCAGTCTCTTGCAAGACGAATGTGATTTAGAGCAGAAGTCTTAGATCTTTCTCCTTACATACCTCCTCTTAACACTGATGTGTTGGTGGGGTACATGGGTGGCATAGAGAACGTCATACTAATACTAGTCTTCAGATACCGAGACAAATCATACTTTTCCACCAGTTTGAGACTGAGATCCCATTGCTGATCCAAACAAAACTCCTGTTACCTGAATCTCTCTTAAGTATTTCACATGGCTTCATGCCAGTGTGAGTAATGTGTGCAGTAGGCTGCTTCACCCTTGGGTGGGCCTTAGTGGGCAGTATTGGACAGCTACATCAGAATACATCAGATTTCTGGGTCTAGCCACCATTTTAATTTTCCCACAATGCCCCTGAAATAGTACATTGCTCTGGAGCATTGTGGGGGAAATTTAAATGGTGGCTTAGCCCAGCCATCTGCTGCTCTCAAAGCATTGTCAGTGATGGGACCTGCTGAGGTGCTTGGGTGTTACTAGCTGCCCAAAAGAAGCTGGGCGCTGATGCCTGCCCAGACTCTGTCTAAGTTGTGCTTCCTTTTGAGTCATCCTCTGATTATATGGATGTTCTATATAGTTCCAACACCACAGACCTCTTGTGGAAGCCATTCAAAGTGTGAACAAAGGCAGGGCTTTTATCAATATAGCAAAGAACTGTGGTTCCTTTGTGGATCTAAGGCATGGCTGTACAGTTATTCATTCTAGTGACATCATAACTACAGTGAGGGTGATTTCAAAATGTATTATATTGGCTGCTATTTCCCCTTTCAAATCCCCCTCTCCCCGCCGCTTTCTTCTTTAGTCATGTCTGGAGATAATCAGAGGCCTTCTCTTTACAAATATGTAATGATAGGTCTCCTCTACTTGCAATGCAATGACAGTCCTTCCTGGAACACTATCAAGCCCCCTGGAGTTTTGAGTCTGTTCACACTAATTTCTTCTGTGTATGGAAGTCTCCCCAGGAGCAACCATGGGCAACTGTTGTTCCAACCAGATCCGTAGAAGCTGTATTTCTCCATATTTCTCCATGAGACAGGGAAAGTTGTCAATCTGCAGTTTTCATGTTTGCAAATGAAATGCATCTGCTTCCTTTCCTCATTGCTTCTCCCTGCTTCTGGCACATTGGCACATACAATCACACACACGTTTATTTCAAGCCAGAGACAAGTTTTGTGTTTGAAGGATGCTCAATATCCCCTTTATTGCAGGAATATGAATCAACACGCAATAGATCTATGTCTTCAAGGCTCCTCTCACTATCTTCAGAACCTCTGAAATGTGCATCATTCCAGTCAGTCCCGGCTCTTAAAAGACAAGATGCATCAAGGATTTTCAAATGTAAGAACTCCCAACTTAGTATTCCAAAATACTACTATTACTTCTGTGTTATTGTTATTATTACTATTTATTACTACTGCTGCTTAAGAGGTTTTGGCCTCTTGGGATCTTCCGTTCCACTTTGGAAATCAAAATAGACTAAACCCGCTTCCTAGGCCTTGCCAGATGCTCATTCCGCCCTGCTTGGCCTATAAAATGCCCTAATTATCAAGTTACTACCTTACAGCAAGGCAATCCACCCAAGCCTTTCCATTTATCCCATGCTAAATAAATTGCAGGAATAAATAAATTGTGGAAAGTCTAAAGTGCAGTTGGGGGCTCCCTTAGATGGTGTCTGCAAGAAAAATCTTGCTTCCTATTGCCAATGTCATTTCAGAAATCTGTTTACTGGAAATGACCACAAACTCACAGCTCAGGGAGATAGCTAGTGGATTTCCTGCCTGGGCTTGTGACCTAAACTTTCATGAACTTGATTTATCAAGAGTAGTGGAGGAGAGGGGATTGTGAGCTGGTATTCCCCCCCCCTGGTCACTTCTGCTCTGGCATCATCTGCCAGAGCAGTTGGTTAATGGGCAGATTCACCTTGCTCTGGCCACTGAATGAGGAGATGCTGAACCTTGCAAGTTTGTGACAGTTTAGCACAGTGAAAGTCAGAGGATGAGGAGAATTATGAAGCAAAGGCTAGATACATATCTCCTTTTCTTTGATCATATTTCTACTTCAGGCCAGCAGTTTAAACTGTAATGCTTCTTTGCAAGATTGTTTTGATACTTAATTAGAGGCTAAAAGTTGCATTTTAGCTGACTGAGGATACTTTGTTAAAGCTCACATAGGATAAGCCTAGGGAGTCAGAAGTAAGTCCCACTGGGCTCAATGGAGTTCCCAGGAAACTATGAATGGAATGGAAGCTTCTAACACTACAGCAGTGGCTAACTGCTGTTAATTAGCCTAAAT
The DNA here is from genome assembly GCF_965207765.1 of Zootoca vivipara. Classification (NCBI taxonomy): domain Eukaryota; kingdom Metazoa; phylum Chordata; class Lepidosauria; order Squamata; family Lacertidae; genus Zootoca; species Zootoca vivipara. The sequence continues at coordinate 73,587,845 of NC_142590.1, read as the reverse complement.
TCTGTGCTGAATTATACCCACTTGCCTAAACTACTGCCTACAGTTTCTGGATCCATGCAGCAGATCTGTTCAGGGCAAAGCAGGACTGCATCTGGGTTTAGATCTGGTATTTAGGAGAGACCCGATTGCATACACTCAATTGACCCAGAGGCAAAACCCCACAAATTTTATCTCTTCCCACCTCCCTGGCAAAAACAATTGCAGTTTTGATTGCTTACTGGATGCCGCTTCTGAGACTCTGAATAAGGGATGGTGACGACATGCTCCAGAGTCTCACTACATGATCGTGTGCAGCACGGCTTGACCCATCTCAAATTCGATGGTCTACAGAGCACTCTGCGCGCAGGCATGTGAATCCGCTGGGGCAGGCCTTTCAAGGAGAGCGCCTCATACAGGTCTGAAGAAGCCGCTTCTGGAGATGACGATTTAGGCTCAGCTACCTTGTCTAGAGCAACTTCCTCAACTTCCATGGCTAGCTCATCAATCACACTGACATTAGGTGCTGGAGGTTCCTCAGAGGGGATCCACACCCTGTCACATGAGCGGGATGGAAGCATTGTTATGGATTTTCATTGTTTTAGTTTTTTCTTCCATATACAGCCATACCTTGGTTTTTGAACAGCTTAGTTCACAAACAACTTGGAACTCAAACGCTGCAAACCCAGAAGTAGGTGTTCTGGTTTGAGAACTTTGTCTCAGAAGCCGAACTTCTGGTGCGGCTTCCGATTGGCTGTAGGACGCTCCTAATCCACTCCCCCTCCCTTTAGAATTAAACAAATAGTTTAATATTTAAACTATTTTAAATTTGTGCACGGGGAGCAATTTTGGCCTTTCCCATTCATACCAGGAGACATTCCCTTTTGTGTTTCTCCCTGCCTTATAGTTTGTTGATTTTGTCATGCCAGTGAAATACTGGCATGTGCACCTTGTTCTGTTTGGTTTTGGGTTTTGTTTTGTTTTTTAAAAAATCCCCGTCCAAGAAGTGTGGAAATGTATACAGATAGGTAATGGTAAATTTGCTTGTGCAGTTTTCTAGTTTTGTACAAACCTGAGGGATGAAAAGAAAAGAATAGTTTTTCCTTTCAGGGCACGCTGGAAATAATAAATAAATAAAAGCACTTAGGAAGTAGTGGGCAAGGAAGAGGGGAGCTGCAGAAAGCAGCAGTTGATCCACCCACCCAAAAACATCAAAACAAATACGGTATTTTTCGTTCCATAAGACACACTTTTTTCCTCCTAAAAAGTAAGAGGGAATGTCTGTGCGTCTTATGGAGCGAATGCATGGTCCCTGGAGCCGAATTTTAAGAAAAAGAAAGAGCTAAAGGCTAACAAGAGGGAAAGAGAAAGGAAGCCGCTCAGCAGCTGATTGCAAGAGATCTGGGAGGGAGATAAGACAGCAAGTTCCCTTCCCGGCCCCTCCCAGCCCCTTGCTTTAGGCCTCAATTGTTGTCTGCAGAGGGAGACATGTGACTGGCTGATTAGATTATCTGTCTGGAAAATGTAGAAATGCAGAGAAGCTAGAGAAGCTGCAGAACTGTGATTTGAACCCCATAAAACAGGATTTTTTCCCTTTGCAAGGAAACTCAGCAACTTTGAGCTGGTCCTAAAAAATGGAGCTTTCCCCCTTTGCAAAAAAAGCTGCACAACTGTGAGCTGACCCCTCCCCCCCCCAAACGGGGCTTTTCCCATTTGCAAAAAAAGCTGTACAACTTTGAGCTGATCCTTAAAAAAATGGAGCTTTCCCCCTTTTCAAAAGAAGCTTCCTCAAATATTTAATGGGGGGCAAAGGCACCTAGGCCTCTAGGAGTTGGCTGCTATGCCTAGGACAATTCAAGAAAGCAAAATATTTTTTTTATTGTTTTCCTACTCTAAAAACTAGGTGCGTCCTATGGAGCGAAAAAATATGGTGCCGTTAATCTGTGACCTTGAGAGGAATTTGGAACCCAATTTTCCCCAACATTGAATTATTCCATATCCCAATATCAGGTAAATCAAGGGGATGATCATCGAATTGACAGATGACACCAAACTGAGAGGGGTAGCTAATGCCGCAGAAGACAAAATCATGATTCAAGATTACCTTGACAGATTGGAGAACGGGGCCAAAACTAACAACAATAATTTCAATAGAGACAAATGTCAGGTTTTGCACTCAGGCAGGAATAACTAGCTGCACAAATATAAGATGGGGGACACCTGGCTTGTTTGTAGTACATGTGAAAATGATCTAGGGGTCTTAGTAGATCACAAGCCTAACGTGAGTCAACAGCAGCAAAAAAAGAGCTAATGTTATTCTAGGCTGCATCAACAGAAGTATAGTGTCCAGATCAAGGGAAGTAATAGTACCACTTTATTCTGCCTTGATCAGACACCACACCTGGAGTATTGTGCCCAGTTCTGGGTGCCATAGTTTAAGAAGGATATGGAGAAGCTGGAACGTGTGCAGAGAAGGGCAACCAAGATGATCAAAGGTCTGGAAACCAAGCCTTATGAGAAATGGTTGAAGGAGCTGGAAAAGAGGAGACTGAGAGGAGATATCATAGCCACCTTCCAATATAAAAATGCCTGCCACATGGAAGATGGAGCAACCTTGTTTTCTCCTGCTCCAGAGCCAATGGATTCAAGTTAGAAGAAAAGAGATTCCAGCTCAACATCAGGAAAAACTTTCTGACTGTAAGAGCTGTTTGGCAGTGGAATGAACTCCTTTGGGAGGTGGTGGATTCTCCTTTCTTGAAGGTTTTTAAGCAGAGGTTCAATGGCCACCTGTCATGGATGCTTTAGATGAGATTCTTGCATTGCAGAGGGTTGGACTGGATGACCCTTGGGACCCTGTCAGTGAAGCTCAGATGCTGACAGGAGAAGAAGAAGCAGGCATAGAGAGAGAGAACACTTTAAAGCAGAAGGCAGAGAGGAGGGTGAGAGCAGCTGTAATCTGAGCTGTGAACAAAGGGGAGACGAAAGACAGGGCCAGAGTGACAGGCTGCTCCAATAGTGAGTCAGATGTTGGAATGCAGGAAGCATTCTCTCCCAAATCTCGTAGGACAGAGGTCGGCAACCTCCGGCCCATGGGCTGGATACGGCCCACAGAGGCTGTTTATCCGGCCCATGGGCTGCCCGTGAACCGAGCCGCCAGCTCGGCGAGTCCCCCATGTGCTGTGCTAAACTGGCACAGCGCAGCGCGGGGACTTGCCGAGCAGCGCCGGAAATGGCACCTGCGCAGATGCCAGAAATCATGTCTGTGCATGCCCAGACGCTGAAAATCGCTTCTGCGCAGGTGCGATTTCCGGCATCTGTGCAGCCGCAGAAGCAATTTCCAGCACTGTGGACATGCAGAGACGCCATTTCCGGCGTCGTGCTGCGCCCGTCCGGCCCACAGACAACATCAGTGGGAATGATCCGGCCCATGGCCAGATAACCTTGCCGATGCCTGTCATAGGATCTCAAAAGTGGCCGAGATACCGAAAGAGAAGGTGGGGGCTTCTGTGCTGGGGGAGGGGGAGGAGCTGAGTCCGGGCAACTCCATCTTCTGGGGAGGACCATGAGTAGAGGAGCTCCATCCGAGTTTGTTGTTTTAGCAATAAATCTGAAATAATTAACAGCCAGAGTCATCTCGCGTTTGTGGGAGAGACCAAGCCATAACAGACCCCTTCCAGTTCTAGGATTCTATGATCATATATGCAGATATGCAGATGACACAACCTTGATGGCAGAAAGCGAGGAGGAATTAAAGAACCTTTTAATGAGGGTGAAAGAGGAGAGCGCAAAATATGGTCTGAAGCTCAACATCAAAAAAACCAAGATCATGGCCACTGGTCCCATCACCTCCTGGCAAATAGAAGGGGAAGAAATGGAGGCAGTGAGAGATTTTACTTTCTTGGGCTCCTTGATCACTGCAGATGGTGACAGCAGTCACGAAATTAAAAGACGCCTGCTTCTTGGGAGAAAAGCAATGACAAACCTAGACAGCATCTTAAAAAGCAGAGACATCACCTTGCCGACAAAGGTCCGTATAGTTAAAGCTATGGTTTTCCCAGTAGTGATGTATGGAAGTGAGAGTTGGACCATAAAGAAGGCTGATCGCCGAAGAATTGATGCTTTTGAATTATGGTGCTGGAGGAGACTCTTGAGAGTCCCATGGACTGCAAGAAGATCAAACCTATCCATTCTTAAGGAAATCAGCCCTGAGTGCTCCCTGGAAGGACGGATCGTGAAGCTGAGGCTCCAATACTTTGGCCACCTCATGAGAAGAGAAGAATCCTTGGAAAAGACCCTGATGTTGGGAAAGATTGAGGGCACTAGGAGAAGGGGACGACAGAGGACAAGATGGTTGGACAGTGTTCTCGAAGCTACGAACATGAGTTTGACCAAACTGCGGGAGGCAGTGCAAGACAGGAGTGCCTGGCGTGCTATGGTCCATGGGGTCACGAAGAGTCGGACACGACTAAACGACTAAACAACAACAATGATCATATAGTCACACACACTTTCAGAGGGCCCTGTTTGTTGTATTCTAGCAAAATAATCATATGTATGCACACAGATCCCTACCTATGGTCACTTACCCAGAGCAGGAAGGGCCTGAATCCGCAGCACCTGAATCCACAGCTAACATCTTCCTGTACTTGTGCGCTAATTCACAAAGCCACTCGATTCTGCGGTTTGGACTCTTGAGCATTTTGAGGAGAACCAGTTTCTTCATTATCTGTGCAGGTACAGAAAATAAAGAGATCACACAACATCTGAAGAGGCTGCCAAAGAATGAGCCCAGCCTGCTTCATTATTAGTATTATCTTGAGACTATTGTAGTTAACTGTTTACTTGTGTGAGGTCAACAGGAAAAAGACAGAAATATTTTTTAAAATGAAATTCATTTTTAAAATTTTGTTTCAATACGATATTATACACACATGCAATTATTACAGCAGGCTCCAAAATGCCTAAGGTTTTTAAGTTTAATTTTATGTTTGCTTTTGGCCTAGTTCTTTCAGGCTGGGTGCACTGGGGAGCTACATGTTAATATAATATGTTGGTTGCCTCAGATCATCTCTGTGTTGGGTGTGTGTGTGTGTGTGTGTGTGTGCTACTTTCTTCTTGGGTTAGCATTCCATCCCTGACAAAAAAAAAATATTGTACCAGTCTTTAAACCGGTAAACATGATGGGACTTTTGACAAGGAAGTTGTATCTCCCCAAATGATGCTAGCCCAGCTTTAGGCTTTAAACCTTGCAACAGGCAAACAGAATGGCATCTTACCCTCCTTAGGTGGCTCCTTACGTGTATCAAATTGCTTGTCTGAGATGCTCCACTCTCCACATCATTGATCTGAGAAAGACAGAGCAAAGTTATGGGGACAACAAAAGACGCCTTGTCCTCAATGCACTTCGTTTGTGGCACTTTGTCTGCTTCATCAAGAGGAAATACCGTATTTTTCCATCTATAAGACGCCCCCTATTTTTGGGGACTCCGATTTAAGAAAATGGGGGAAGATGTATCCGTGCATATATAAGATGCCCCCTAATTTTTGACATTATTTTTAAGGGGGGGAACCTAGTCTTATACATGGAAAAATACGGTAAATGCAAGTGGTCATTGAACTATATACCCTTAGGATAAAGTCCAATTGGTCAAAAATTGGGCTGGGTGGCAGTTTTAAAAATAATGCTATAATGTGGCATTGACTACTGTGGTGGGTGAATAAGCTAGACAGTGTGTAACAGGTCTCTTTTTACTGATGCTTGGACCCTACTATTGTGGGATTTTGGGGGGGAGGGGTAGGGGTACCACAAAACTTGGCCCCACGCCATCTGCTGTGCACTCACTGCCGTCCTTGTGAAATGCCTGAAGTGGGGAACCAGCAATATCAAAAAGCAAGTCTCTGGTTCATTCAGGACTTTCAGAGATTTTAGTATGTTAATCTTCATGTGTTGCATTATTCCATAAAACTTTTCATATTGTAATTGTTTCTGGCCATCGTGTTGCTTTTGATATGGCTGAGACATATTCCAAAACAGAGGGGTTTGAAGTGGGGAACCAGCTCAACTTGCGGAGGAGCCTGCATGACTTGGACTCCTGAGTCAGCCACGTCCTACTAGCCACTAACAGAGCCTACCCTTTGAATTGCAGTGTTTTTATAACTTTGTTATAAAGAGCAAGAAGCAAATATTACATAGAATGCATGAGTCGCTCAGAAGGAGCAGCCTATTTATATAACTGTTAAATCATGTCTAGAGCCATTATTATTTAGGGATGGAGAGACTGCAAATGAGAAAACAAAGATGGCCAAAGGGCAAGATCATATACAGTGGTGCCTCACTTAATGAATGCCCTGCTTAACAAAATTTCCGCTTAACGAAATGTTTTTTCTAGAGGAGGTTGCCTCGCTAGACGAATTCGTTTTACGAAAAATTCGTCTAGCGAATCGCGGTTTCCCATAGGAATGCATTGAAATTCAATTAATGCGTTCCTATGGGCAAAAATAATTTAAAAAAAATTAAATGCATTCCTATGGGATTCGCTAGACAAAGTTTTCATTATAAGAAAAGACCCGTGGAACGAATTAAATTCGTCTAGCGAGGCACCACTGTACAGTACATGGGCCTGCTGAGTGCCTTAGAACTACGCATGAGTCTCCACCATGTGATTCAGATCACAGATCCTCCAAGTGCCCCTATATTCTAAGGACATCCCTGATTTAGAGAAGCTGTCCTGGTTTCTGATTTGATTCCAAAATGTCCCACTTTTCCTTCGGACGTCCCTATTTTCATTGGAGAAATGTTGGAGGGTATGGAGTTATCGAACCCTCAAGTTGTTTGAAAGCAATCCTTTATAGGGAAGGGTTTTTTTAAAAAAAGTTTAATGTTTTATTATGTTTTTATATATGCTGGAAGCTGCCCATAGTGGATGGGACGACCCAGTAAAATGTGTGGGGTATAAATAGTAACGTTATCATTATGGAATGGAACGTCCCTATTTTCATCTGAGAAATGTTGGAGGGTATGAGATCGTTGGTGGGATGTGTGTCATGTGAGTTAGCCCCTCTCCAACATGGAAGGCCTGAAGGGGGAAAGCCTGGCAAATGCGTGGTCTAATTAACAAATAATTAAATAATTAGGCTTGTGGGCTGAAGGTTCCCCACCACTGAGGCAGACACTTCCTGTGGCTGGAAGGCATGGAAATGGGTCCGATGGGGGGGGGGGACATAAACAGCAGGGGTAGGGCTAGTGTTCATATCCCGCTGCCTCTCTCCATGCAATCTGAACTGCATAAAGGCTGTGTAAATATTATCACCTTCTGAGCCTCCAGCGTGCTCCCAGCACTGGTGTTTAAAGCCATGTACATACATATGACGTTAGTCATACGGCATCTAGCACAGAACATTAGAATTGCTGCAACAGGCCTGTATAAATCATTAAGTGGTCCACCAAAGACCTCCAGCAATTTTCAAGTTGTCTATGCAGCAGGGAGGTGGGTGGGAACCACTTCAATAATCTAATTTGCTTCATTGTGATTGTCTGTTAGTTTTTAATAGATCTCATTTATCTGTCTGTCTGTCTATTAATTCTTTTAATGATAGTTCCCCTCAATTTTGTAACTGCTCTTATTTTTTCTGTAAGCTGCCTTGAGTCCTTGTCAAGGAAAAAGGCAAGGTAGTAGTAGTAGAAGAAGAGGAGGAGGAGGAGGAGGAAAAGAGGAAGAACTACAACTTCTTGAGAAACAGTCCTGTTTAATGTGATTGTTATTCTAGTAACTGTTGTTTTTAACTGCTTTCTGTTCTCTTTCTATGTGTGAGAGGGGAATGGCTGCTGAGAGAGGCTTCTCAGGATCCTGCTGAGGACAGTGTTGTGTCAGTGTGATCTGTCTGAAGTGAAACAGACAGAGGGAGAACCCTAAATCTGTGCAGGAGCTCTCTGTAAAGAACGAAGAGAATACTGCTGAGGTGAAAGCAAAACCTTTCCTAAGAAACTGTAAGGCCCGAGTGACGTGCAAGTTTCAATGCAGTTTTGTTTATAGGTCTAAGTAAGAAGACTACAATTCAAGTGAGAACGTACCCATGTTTGAATAAGCATGAGATTTTAAATATATTCATCTCAGTTATATGTTTATGAAAATAAAGATTTTTTGAATATAGTCTGGACAATGTATAGTCTTTACAAAAAAAGGCTATCACTCACCTAGAAGAGTTATTTAGCTTCCTTGCTGTAAGCTACTCTGTTACTTTGCATATCATCAAAATTTAATTTATATACATAATGCTGCAGGCTGGGGGTGTCTTGTTTTTATTGATTACCATGTAAGCCACTGTTGGAGCCTCTGTGGCTCAAGAGTAGCATACAAATGCTTAAGTAAATGAATAAGTAAATAGGCATCTGGATAGCCACTGTAGGGAACAAGAGGCTGGGATAGATAGGTCTATGGTTTGATCCAGCCCAGGCTCTTTTGATATTCTTAATAAAAGCCATGGCTTTAGAAGCATTTGAACTCACTGCTGCTTTATCCTCTGGGATCTATAGCTGCTTACAAATATGTAACACTTGGATCAGTATGAAAGGCTCCTTGGCAGGGAAGGATAGATTCTCATAACATTTTTTGTAATGTACCAGAAAATTCCACCACTTTCTGTTGTTGTTTTTTTTTTAAAAAAAATCCACAGGCCAATTTTCAGCATTTCTCTTGCCCCCACTTCACCCCTCACTTTGAGCCTTGAGTAAATGATGCCAACTCCTGGTTTCTTAAAAAGATGAGATACCTTTGGATATTGTTTCTTCTTCTCCAAGGCCTTCATATTCACTCAGGTGTTTTCTAAGAGCTTCAACAGCAGGGTTTGTAGCAGACAGGCGAGATATCTGAGAAATAGGTGGCTGCTTTCTCTGGCTCTGAGATGCTACTGCCCCTGTCAGGGCCTGGGGAGCCATGAATGATGTGAAAGCTGAAGCGCTGTGACATAATTTATTTGTGATGTCAGAAACCAGTGTCAGCAATGACCGGAGAGAGTTACAGTCTTGGAGGCTGGAAGAGGGTTAGAGGAGGGGGATTGTGGGAAACATATGTCTAAACAAGGGCTTTCCTGAGGGACAGCAGAAGGTGTGAAGCAGAAGTGACCCTGGTTACTTCACATTGCATCCGGGATAGTAGTAACCCTCTGCCCTTCCTGTCCACAAATCCTTGTAAAGGATCAATCAGGGTGCAATTGTGATTGTCAGAAATGACTACTTCTCCCTGGTTTGAGATCATGGGAAATGCCTGCTGCATCAGACCAAAGGCCCATGGAGTCAAGTAATCTCTTTCCATCATGAGTGATCAAGCCAGGGGCCTCTAGGAAGCCCACAAGCAGAGTATGGAGGCTACAACCCCTCCAGCCTGGAATGTCTGCTTTTGCCCCCAAAACCGTCTGTGGGACTTTGACAAGGTGGTTGGGACAACTGACATCATAATGATGAATAGGTAGGTTGTCTCACCCACCTGTCAAAGTTGGCCCACTGGAGTAGGAACAGACAGCGATATGGCCTGCTGGACCGATAAAATGTTCCCCATCCCTGTGCTACATCATGATTTAGTGCTATGTTGAACCACAGTGACCCTTGGGCTGGTACCCTCTCCCCCTCCTCCAGTGCAGCCATGATCATAGAATCATAGAATCATAGAGTTGGAAGAGACCACAAGGGCTATCCAGTCCAACCCCCTGCCAAGCAGGAAACACCATCAAAGCATTCTTGACATATGCCTGTCAAGCCTCTGCTTAAAGACCTCCAAAGAAGGAGACTCCACCACACTCCTTGGCAGCAAATTCCACTGCCGAACAGCTCTTACTGTCAGGAAGTTCTTCCTAATGTTTAGGTGGAATCTTCTTTCTTGAAGTTTGAATTCATTGCTCCGTGTCCGCTTCTCTGGAGCAGCAGAAAACAATCAGAAGCTTACATTTCCATTTTAGATTAATCACAGTTATCAATGGCTACTGTTCATGATGGCTCTGCTCTGCTTCCATGGGCAGAGGCTGTGATGGTCCTGAATACAAGTTGCTGGAAACCACAGGAGGCGAGAGTGCTCTTCTGCCTGGGTCCTGCTTGCAGCTTTCCCATGGGAATATCCACTTGGCCACTGTGAGGACAGGATGCTGGATTTGATGTCCTTGACCTGATCGAGCAAAACTCTCCTCATATTCTTAACGTTCTCTGCAGCATAGTCTCAGCCCCCACTCCTTCCGCTCAGAGTCCTTGTCGTCAAGTGCTTCTTGCTGCTGATCTGAGTCAGGGGGCTCAAAGGGACAAATATTTTATTGCTTCTCATTTGAAGCAAAACGTTTTCTTATTTTGTACATAAGTTGGAAAAATACAACATCCATGGTGGTTGACTTGTTTTTGAGGCAGAGTGAGGCAGCTGCCTCAAATGACAAATGCCGTGGGAGGCGGTGGCATCCAGCCAGCTTTCCCCATTCTTGGATCTCCAGATGCTACTCCCATCATGCCTACCCAGCATGACCAATGGTTAGGGACCCAATATTGGGGAAAGCTGCCCTGAGCTAGTCTGCTGTCCTCAGGTGCTGTGGCCATTAGTGTCTCATCATCCGTCCAATTGGACATGCCAGTCCAATCAAATTATGTACTTAGAAAGGTGGGAAGGTGCTGTATTGTCCATTTTTGGCCACCCCAAATTCTGTTGTGACATAGCAAGGCTGTGGAATTACCTGCTTCGGAATATAAGTACACCAGACCTTCTCAGCGACTTCAGGGAAATGTTTTCAGCTTCTTTGCTCATGCTCATCATTGAACATTGCGTTGGCTCCATCTTTGTACCTAAGCTGGGGGGGGGGAGCACTCACATTTATTATGGCTACATTCACACTATACATTTAAAGCACCTTCAAACAGTTTGGGCTTTCCCCAGATAATTCTGGAAGCTGTAGGTTGTTAGAAGTGCTGAAACCTTTTCCAGATCTCCAATTCCCAGAGTTTTCTTTGAAGAGGGATTGAATGAATTACAAGCCTGGTAGATGAAGGGAACGCTGTGGATGTAGCCTATCTTGATTTCAGCAAGGCCTTTGACAAGGTGCCCCATGATATTCTTGTAAAGAAGCTGGTAAAATGTGGGCTAGACAATGCTACCATTCAGTGGATTTGTAACTGGCTTACTGACCGAACCCAAAGGGTGCTCATCAATGGCTCCTCCTCATCCTGGAGAGTAGTGACTAGTGGGGTGCCACAGGGTTCTGTCTTGGGCCCAGTCTTGTTCAACATCTTTATCAATGACTTGGAGGATGGGCTTGAGGGCATCCTGAGCAAGTTTGCAGATGACACCAAATTGGGAGGGGTGGCTAACACCCCAGAGGACAGGATCACACTTCAGAATGACCTTAACAGATTAGACAACTGGGCCAAAGCAAACAAGATGAATTTTAACAAGGAGAAATGTAAAGTACTACACTTGGGCAAAAAAAATGAAAGGCACAAATACAGGATGGGAGACACCTGGCTTGAGAGCAGTACATGTGAAAAGGATCTAGGAGTCTTGGTAGACCACAAACTTGACATGAGTCAGCAGTGTGATGCAGCAGCTAAAAAAGCCAATGCAATTCTGGGCTGCATCAATAGGAGTATAGCATCTAGATCAAGGGAAGTAATAGTACCACTGTATTCTGCTCTGGTCAGACCTCACCTGGAGTACTGTGTCCAGTTCTGGGCACCACAGTTCAAGAAGGATACTGACAAGCTGGAACGTGTCCAGAAGAGGGCAACCAAAATGGTCAAAGGCCTGGAAACGATGCCTTATGAGGAACGGCTTAGGGAGCTGGGTATGTTTAGCCTGGAGAAGAGAAGGTTAAGGGGTGATATGATAACCATGTTCAAATATATAAAAGGATGTCATATAGAGGAGGGAGAAAGGTTGTTTTCTGCTGCTCCAGAGAAGCGGACACGGAGCAACGGATTCAAACTACAAGAAAGAAAATTCCACCTAAACATTAGGAAGAACTTCCTGACAGTAAGAGCTGTTCGGCAGTGGAATTTGCTGCCAAGGAGTGTGGTGGAGTCTCCTTCTTTGGAGGTCTTTAAGCAGAGGCTTGACAGCCATCTGTCAGGAATGCTTTGATGGTGTTTCCTGCTTGGCAGGGGGTTGGACTGGATGGCCCTTGTGGTCTCTTCCAACTCTATGATTCTATGATTCTATGAATGTTGATTCTGAGAATTGTAGCTCTGGGAGGGGAATAAGGAGTCTTGCACTGCAAGGTTAACAAACTGAAGCCTCAGGATTTTGGGGGGGTGGAAACCATGACTGTGGGATCATAGTGTTTTGAATATGTGGTGTGAATGTGGCCATATGTCTGCAGTGCAGTTCTATTGCAAAGGTAGAAGTAGCATATGTAGCTCTTATTTGAAGCCCTCTGTTTGAAGGAGTCCTCTGTTTGGAAAACTGTCTGGTCCAAGTTTGGTTTAAAGATGAACAGCAATAAGAAGAGAGAGTGGCAGGGGCAAGTCGTGAAGTTGCCCATCAACAGTTATCACCTGACTAAGGAGGCACCTGGCCATATTCCTCCCCACTATGGCAAGTCAGGCTGTATATCTATTAAAATTACAGTAATTATTTCCAGATTTTGCATCTCCCTGTAGTACATTAGCATGCACACTTTTTAAAAAATTCTTTTGCAAAGCTGTGGTCTCTTTTGTAGCTGTGCAAGTGGCCACCCTAGAGTGCCAACTTGGCCCTGGGGCTGTGGGTGCCATGCAGTGTGCATGGCCCTGGTACCCAAATTTGTGGGTGCCCAGCCCCTTCATGGGAAATTTTGTGGGTGCTTGGGCACCCAGAGCCCCAGGGAGTTGGCACCTATGCATTGGACTGATTCTTCTCGTTTCAAATGAAGGCCCAGCAGGGTATCCTCTATGAAGAATGGGATTTGGGTTGATGGGCAATCTCAGTTGCTGAGGTTTTAAGGATTCAGTGAATGGCTGAGCCTTATTTCAATTTCACTCTGTGAGTCCCTGCTTTTAAGTCCCTCTTAGGGTGCTTCCTCCTTTCAGAAGAGGGGGGAAAGAAAGAAGCAAGCAGGCATGCAAGCAAATGGAGCAGAAAATCCCAAAGAAACAAATCAGGGCACATATTATTCTCAAGATCAGAGCAGTAAAAGGACCGGCCACTCTACATCTATTTGTGGTTCCTAGGGATGTGAAGCACAATTACTAGTATGCTATCAGAATGGAAACAGGTGAGCTCAAACAGGCAAATTGATTCTGATTGAAAGCGGTTCTAAGTGGTGCTGTGGAAACCACTGAGCTTGCCAATCGGGTTCGAATCCCTGCGACAGGGTGAGCTCCTGTTGTTCAGTCCCAGCTCCTGCCCACCTAGCAGTTCAAAGGCATGTCAAGTGCAAGTAGATAAATAGGTACTGCTCTGGTGGAAAGGTAAACAGTGTTTCTGTGCACTGCTCTGGTTCACCAGAAGCTGCTTAGTCATGCTGGCCACATGACCCGGAAGCTGTCTGTGGACAAATGCCGGCTCCCTCGGCCAGTAAAGCGAGATGAGCGCCGCAACACCAGAGTCGTCCGCGACTGGACTTAACGGTCAGAGGTCCCTTTACCTTTACCTATGGATGTGAAACACAATTACGAGTGTGTTATCTAGCCATATTCCCAATTATGCATTATACCCCTGTTAAAAGGACAATTTGAAGAGAAGGGAAGAGTGGCTCTCGGCATATTAGAATGGAAACGGGTGAGCTCAAACAGGCAGTGCTTTGTTATGTAAATTGATTATGATTGAAAGCAGTATTAAGTGGACCACTGAGGCTCTCTGCTAAAACCTGCAAGATGCTTCTCTATGTTTCATCAGCAGGGGGCAATATTGCTCAGTTCTAAGTCTAGCCCAAAATCACCATGGAAACTACAATGCTTGAGTGGCAGATAAGGTAAAAAGAACAACTGTATGCATTTTTTTAAGGGCTGTCAACTAAGTAAAAAAAAAAAGTTCAGTTAATGAGCTGTCTGGATTTGAACTTATTGGTTCATTATCAGTTCAAATTCTCACAAGAGCTGATGCTTGAAAGACATTTAAGGACATAAGGCGAGTCCTGCTGGGTAAGGCAAGGGTACCATCTAGTTCAACATTTTATCAGGCAAATGTTGCCAGGAAGCCCACAAACAAGTTTAGCATCCCTGCCCTGTTGTTTGCCTGTTAGCAACAGGCATTCAGAGGTATAGTGCCCCCCCACCAAAACTGGAGGTTCCATAACTGGAGGTTAAAAAAACATTGATTGTTTTTCCCTCCATAAATTTGTCATTGGCAGCTACCTTATACTGAGTCAGATCAACAGTCCACCTACCTCAGTATTGTCTACACTGACTGGCAGCAGCTCTCCGGAGTTTCAGGCAAGGGGTGTTCTCAGCCCTGCCGGGAGGTGCCAATAGTTTTCATCTAGGTGACTGGATTTTAGTCCTACTTGGGGGGGGGGAGGATCTGGATAATTTTGTAAACTTTACCATGCCCCTTCTTTGCTATCTTTCTCTACCGTCAAAAGCACCCAAAACAATAGCTTTGGGTTGGGTGTGCAGGGAACGTACTCTTTCCAACCCCTTGATAATTTTATTTGCCTTTTTCTAACACCTTTTCCAACTTAATGATATCATTTTGAGATGGAATATCCAGAACTATACACAGTATTCCAACTACGCTCATACCATAGCTTTACGGTATGTTATAAAGGGCGTGCTGGTTGCTTTGTTTTCAATCCACTTCCTAATACTATTTGCATGGAATTTGCCTTTTGCGCTGTCGCTGCGCACTGAACCGAGGCTTTCATTGCGTTATCCATGACAACCGTACGAGGCTATTTGGATCCTCCCACCCACTTGAGACTCCATCAGTGTACAGTGTGTGTAGTTGAGACAGATCGAGGATAACGTTGTGATGGCATAGGGCGGCAACCATGTATGTGTTTATACTCTGTCACTGGAGTGGTCTGATGCAGAAGCATCACATCACATCATGCTTTACATAAACACCCTCCCTATGTTCTTATACCATAGCACACAGGAAAAATAAGCTATGTCCTGAGCCCATGGAAAGTCAGGAAAGTGTACCAACAACAGTGCAGGCATCCTGTCTCAGGCCTTGTTCAGTGCGAGCGATGACTGAATGGCAGCCCCGAAGCTTCACTGCTCCTTCCTTTTTGCAGCATCTTTCTGATATTGCATTGCACCGACGCAAACTTCTTTTTGCATAGGCAGTGACCCTGTGGGTCTCTAACCACAAGGCTGATGATGATTACGAGGCCCTATCCAGCTTCCAGGGCATCTTCAATCGGAGTTGTCTTTCTTACATGTTCTCCTGGCACTATCTTTGCCATCTTTCAGGTTGCCAAGTGAAGTTTGGGCTTTTAATGAAATTTCAAATCCCTTTTTTGGGGGTGATTTTAGCTATTGGTTTTTGTTTCTTTGTTATGGACTACTTCTGCGGTTTTATTGTTGTTGCTCTTTGTTGGTTGCCTGTATTTTATTGCTTTTATTGACTGTTGTAAAAACCATCTTGAAGGTATTTCGTTGGATGCGGTGCACATATCCTCTAGATATGACACACACAAAGTCATGTCCTATAGACATGCACAAAGATATGCCGACTGGGGCTTAAAGACACAATGGCTGGTTGAGTTATTTTTTTTATGAAAAGCATTTATGGAGTAAAAATTAAAAAATTAATCAGCATTTTTGTGCAGATTTCTCTTACTATATACATTTTATACGCAGTTTTGCCTAACATCAACATTGTTGCAAGATAATTTTGCAAGTTTTGTCCCTGAAAGGACATTGCAAGATAATAAGGTAGTGCATGTTATTTGTATGTTATTTTCACTATTATATGCATTTATTTGCGTTGTAGTCACCCTTTAATATATACATTTTTATACACATTGCTTGGCCGGAGAACTGCACTGCAAAATTTGGAGGTGTGTGAATTTTGAAGGATGGCTGTGTTTCAGTTCGCATGTTGCTTCAGAAAAGTATGAATTCAAATATAGACTGCATCAAATTTCTTCCCACCCCCAGACACATACAAAAGGTCCCAGTTTCAATTCCTGGCATCTCCAGGCTTTGCTAGGAGAGACCCTGGAGTGCCATTGCTGGTCAGTGTAAACAACAATGAGCTAAATGGACCAGTGGTCTAAATATTAGGCAGCTTTCTATATTCCTATGAGAGAAGAATAGGATTGTCTAAACTGTTCCTTGGTGGGCCAGGTCTCTGTGTCTCTTCTCCAAATCATGGCCTTCTCCAATCCCCATAGCACCTTTCTCCTCTGACAGGTGCCAAATGTGTGTTTGGAGCACAACATCTGGCAAGGAAAAGGTTATGCATTTCTCTACCACCACCATTCCATTCTCCTCCTCCTCCTCCTCCTCCTCCTCCTCCTCCTCCTCCTCCAACTTTTCACTTAGAATGCCTCCCTCCCCAAGGCAGCGTCTCTTTGCAGAAAGTGACCATCAGGGTGTCAGGACTGGGACATGGTCTGAGCTGGGAGCAGTGAGGAAAAGCAATAGCCAGGACCAGTGAATATGTTAGAACCAAAGGATGAAATCTAGAGAAGGGACGTAGCTTGGTGGTAGAGCATCCACCTTGCAATACATGCCGAAGGTCACGGGTTCAATCCCTGGTGTCTCCAGGTAGGGCTGGGAAAACCTCTTGCCTGAAACCCTGTAGAGATGCTGGTAGTGAGTTAGTCAGAGTGGACAATACTGAGCTTGATGGGCCAACAATCTGATTTTGTTTTGTTTTTAATAATTTTTATTAAGTTTTACATTTTTATCATAATAGCATCACATCAGGTAACAAAAAATATAATTCCCAAATTACCCCCCCCCCCCGCAACAACGACTTCCTCTTCTGGTTTTTTAACATATTAGCTTCTCCTGCTTGCTTTTTTATATCTTAAATTTAAAATCCTTAAATTGTATGTTATTACAATTTTATCGTTTTAACATCATGTTAATAATTTCTGTACTCATTTTGTTCATTGTAAGTGTTTAGTCAAATCCTGCTAGTGAGTCCATTTCTGTACATTGTTTCTGTAGGTACAACATAAATGGTTCCCAATCTTTTTTAAAGTCTCTATTGTTTTTGTCTTTGTCTTTCAGTCTATTGTCTTTCAGTTAACTTCACCATTTTAGCGTATTCTATCAATTTCTCTTGCCATTGTTCTTTAGTTGTTATTTCATTGGTTTTCCATCTTTGGGCTAGCAATATCCTAGCCGCAGTTGTAGCATACATAAACAGTTTGTTCTTCTCTTTTGGTAAATCTTGATCTGAAATGCCTAGTAAAAAAAGCTTCTGGTCTCTTAAAAAAGGTTAACTTAAACATTTTTTCATTTCATTATAAATCATTTCCCAATAATTTTTAATTATATTACAATTCCACCACATATGAAGAATGTGCCCTCTTTATACTTCCAACACTTATTGGAGCCTGTTCTACACATTTTTGCTATTTTTACAGGTGTAATATACCATTGATACATAATTTTCATATAATTCTCTTTTAACAATATACAGTCAGTAAATTTTAAGTTCACTTTCCATAGTTTCCCCCAGTCTTCCATTTGTGTGTTGTGTCCTAAATCTTGTGTCCCAATGATCTGATTTTGTAAATCAGGATGCAGAGTTGAAGAGCAAGGCAGAATCGGGGACGAAATGATACCAGAACTTGGGATGCCCTTGTTGCCCAAGCAAGGGCTCAACTGGAACATGAAGACTTCTTCTACTCCATCCTGCCCAGGAGGGTCCAGTAGCCCAACGGAGCAGGCAGAGTCAATCCAGGATACTTCACAGAGAAAATTGCCACCTCAAGCACAGCAGTTGACCACCACCTGGGGCAGATGTCCAGAGATCTCAGCAGTTACCAACATGGGTGCTCATCTGAATATAACATGTAGTGTGCCCCTTGAGCCAAAGGGGTCAGTCAGGCCACCCTGCTCACTGCCCCCCTGCCTGCCTTTTTGCTTCTTCCCACAGATCAGCGCACACAGCCTGAGGCAGCCAGCGTTGCTCCATAAGCTGCCCTTCCCCCAAATAATACTTAGTACGTTGCCTGAATGAAAAAGACGCAAATAAAAGACTTACAAAAATGTTTACGTCAGCACTGAACTTTCTCTTACAAAGGACAGCTTTGGTAAAACCTGGCTTTAATTCCACCTTTTAAACCTGTATTGAATCAATTCGTGGCTGGTGATTACCGCTTTTATGCCATTGTTAAGAGGCAGATTCTTGGCATGCTCAAAAGCGGTCGCTGCCTGCTCAGCTGTGTTTGTTGTGCATCTCGGTTCAGAAAGACCTGAGTAGGCCCAAACTGGCTCAGTCTGGAGATTCTCCTCTTGCCCATACACAACTCCTGCCTGCTCCTCTCAGTATTCTTTCCAGCTTGAGAGCACTCATGAGTTTTTGGCATCTTCCACTGGTGGCTGGTGCCCCCTGGGACTGGTAGGGCAGAAGGCAGGGAAGCCCACAGAAGCTGGCTCCACCCCCCTCCCTACAAGCACTGAGACTTAGGGAGAAGGAGGCTGATAAAGAGTGCAATCCCTTGGGCTTGTTGTAAGTAAGAAGGCAGACAGACAGACAATGGTGACTGGCTGAGGGCAGACTGAAATTGGTGAGGCAATGCCCATTTGCCCTAAGGGCATCTTCACTTTGATCCCTACACTGCAGCCATCTTCTTTCAAACATCCCCATGTATATCTGACAGTAGAGACCTGGGTCCCTACTTTCTGAAGTCAAAGAGAGACTAGGAGGGCCTTCTCAATGCATTTTGCAGCCTGAGGCAAAGGACAAGATGGTGCCCCAAACATTCCATGTACAGGAGCTGACTGGGCTGGAAGCTGACTCTTGCTTCAGCACTGGTGATGGGACAGTGTCCACCACCACACTTGGGAGCAGCAGGCTAGCATAAGGGGTGCAGTGCCAGCTGTCCTCCAACAGAGGGGGCTCAAGTGGAATGCCAGGGGGCTGCCACTGCTGCATTCCCACCTGAGTACCTACTGGTACTGCCTGAGGCAGCCACCTCACTCTGCCTAATGATAGGGCCAGCCCTGGCAGCTTCATAGGAGCAAGCAATGAATCCAGTCCAAAATTAGGGAGGCAGCCTAAAGGAACAGAGTGGTACATAAGAAGGCAAGCAAGGAGGCACAGGAAACTCACAGGCAAGCAGATAGAACAGAAATCTTAACCAGAGCTGGCAAAAGAGGCTGATATTATCAGGCACTCTCCAAGGCCCACACACCTCAGCAGAGAACACCCAGAGGACACCACCAGAACCAAGAAGGACAGCAGCACCGGTAGATAACAGTTGCCAGCACGTATTGAAGGAACAATCGGGGGAATTTTAAATGCTTCTTAATACTAATTGGGGCATTCCTGCTGCAGTGTGCCTGAAGTTCTGCTGTCTTTCTTATAACCCACAACTCACTCCCAGAGTCCCCAGGCCATGCTGCTGCTCCTTCTGCCATTGCTGTCCGCTTTCTCCCTTCTGGCCTAAGGCCAAACAGAACTACTCACAGCCAGTGATTTTCCCAGGACACAACTTCTTGTTGCTCTTACTGAAGGAGAGACCTACAGGAGACCTGGAGGTTGTATAGCAGGACCCAGAGTGATGTACTTCTGTTGGAAGCCGCCCAGAGTGGCTGGGGAAACCCAGCCAGATGGGCGGGGTATAAATAAATTATTATTATTATTATTATTATTATTATTATTATTATTATTATCATCATCATCACATGACTCTCTAGTTTAGGAAGGTCCTTGGTTTGCAGTTTCCTAGTTGGCTTGTTTTGCTGCAGCTCCCATCTCCTAATTAGCTATTCTGGTGACATAAAGACTAGGGAACCAACGCCTGGATCTTAGTCTAAATTCTGTAGTGTGACAGTGATGTTTATATGTATGCCAACTAATATGGCAGAGAGGAGGGAGACGGTGATCAGTGTGGAGTTAGAACACTGGCCAGCGGAAGAGTGCTATGAGCCCCTCCAAGATGCTGGCGGCTGGAGCCTTGTCTGTGAACCCCAGTGGGGCAGCTAGGCAATTTTAGACTTTATGGTTTACAGGGTACCTTCCGCACTTCTTTCGATGGGAATGTGTGTTTAAAATGTGGTTATGCAGTCATGTGGCATTTTGGGAGGGAGCCCTGCTCATTCTAAGCCCCTCTGCTCCAGAGCTTTGTTAACTACTCATTCTTAAGTTGGTAGTTACACAGGTACTGGACAATAGGTACTGTGTATGAAAAGCATGCCAAATTCTTTAATTCTCAGATAACACTAAGATGAATGTTTTTTATTTAGGGTGGGTTTTTTAAAATATAGAAACAGTAACCTAAATGGGCAATGACAATAAAAATTGATGTTAGTTTCTCAGTCGTTTTTAGTTTGATTTTCTAGCAATTGATGCAGATTCAGGGGAGAAGGAGAAATTCCTTCCAAGGACATGGTGGGGGGATCTGAGCACCCCACTCTTTGCTCCCTCCCTCGCTCCCCAAGTCTCTCAGGCAGTATAGCTTTGCTTTGAGGCCACAGAAGGCTGTGGAGGAACATCAGCAGGGGTTCCATGGCAACTGTAAATGCTCATCCTTCCACCCGCTTTGCCAATGAAAAGCCATAAATCCACACAGAAAACAGAAGTGGACATAATGGTTATGGAGCAGGCAGGCAGTGGGCTCATTACTGTATTGGGAAACTGCCACATAAGTCCCGGATCTGCTCCTTCTGAACTTCCGTATTAATTTGCAGCGTTCATTCCCACTGCCTTGCAAGTTTCATCTTGCTAATGTGCCTCGTCTGAGCCCAAGCAGTTTCCAAGGCTTCTGGTGGTATACTTTTATGTTTTTATGGTTTCCATTATTACACATTACACTGCACATTTCCTTCAAAGAGTGGCATATGTTTTTTTCTCTCCTCCCTCCCCCTCTCCATTTTATCTTCAAAACTCCCTAATTAGTTTATGCTAAGAAACAGTGACAGCTTACAGTGACTGGCCCAAGACTTTATGGCCAACGAGGAGTTTGGCAGTCCGAGTCTGACATTCTAACCCAGGCTTCCTCAACCTCGGCCCTCCAGATGTTTTTGGCCTACAACTCCCATGGGAATTGTAGTCTCAAAGCATCTGGAGGGCCGAGGTTGAGGAAGCCTGTTCTAACCACTACAATGCAGCTGCTCTTAATAGCTTTGATCATTAAAGTACTAAACAGCCTAGTACAGTACAGGGATTTCCAAAGGAAAGCGTTCTTTCATATCAGCCTGCTTGTGCATTCAGATCATCAGCTGAGCCTCTGTTTGGCCTTCCCCATCCTTTGGGGATTGGGTGGGCTATAAATGGTTATCAGGGGCAGGGCTTTCTCAGTGGGGGCACCCTGACCACAGAACATCAGCCTTCCAGACATGGTCACTTGATTGCTGCAATTGTATGCTGCATATTTATTTTTGAGCTATTTGATAGATGGTATTAATGCTGATGCCGAAGATGTGACTTTTTACTTGTGGGTTTTTAGATGCAATATAATTTATTTGTTGTTCTATTGTCTTGTGGGTCACAAACAGAATGGAGGGGCATACATTTCTTAAACAAGTGAATAAATGAAACTGTACGAACCTTCTCCCACCCCTTCCTAAAAGGTAATCTCATCAAAGAGGAGTAGAAATGTTTTCACTGAGTTTCATATAGCTCTGGGCTTGATTGCCCTAAATTGCTGTGTTTTATTTTATTTTGAAGATTAATTCCCTGCCTTACAATCAAATTGTCTGCATGGTGGCTTACAACAGTCTGCAATAATACAACAAACAAATAAAACCCAGACATCTACCCATAAAGCTCTGGCTGAGGGATGGAGTTCAGACTGTCAGAGTGCTCTTCCCTTTGATTCTGTGGTTCCCCCAGAACAAATCGGTTTCAAATCCCATCTGAGCCATCGTTCACTAAGCAGTGCTAGGAAAGCTGCTCTTTCTCAGCCTCTCATATGCAATGTGGAAATTATGATTCTGGCCTATGTTGAAGGGTTGTGGTGGTGGTATTTATATGTGTGAAAGCTGCCCCAGGCCATTTGACCCTTGAAAAAAGAATATAGTTCTCTTTTTCTCTCCTAGAAAAGACTGTGCAAGAGTTTACTTGGTATACGAAAACATCTTTACATGTATTTACTGTGTGTGTGTGTGTGTGTGTGTGTGTGTGTGTGTGTGTGTGTGTATACATATACATATATATATATGTATATATATATATATACATATATATATATACATATATATATATGGCTGGCAAACTTATGAGACTTTGCAGGCTTATTCTGAGGCACATGGCAGCATAAAACAAACTTGCAATCTGAAGTAGTACAGTCCATTCTACCACTTCATTTTATTTATTTTATTTATTTTGGGACGCAGAAAGGAAGCTTTGGGTTTCCTGCTTATAAGCCACTAATCAACATGTGGTAAAGGTTTCTCCTTTGCTGCTCTGTGTAGGGGAAAGTATATGTAGGCAGTATTGCTGCAAATTGCCCTGGAGATCTGAAAGCACAAGAAATGCATTCTGATACAAGTTTATAATGTTTTGTATTACATAAGTGTGTTATTTTAAGAATACCGTTGCACACCACCCCAATCTCCTAGTGGTGCGAAATTCCAGGCATTTACCCAGGGATCGTGTTTCCTTCGGAATGAAGTACAGAAGAGACTGTGGTGTCTTTATGAGACATAGTTTATTTAGACATCTATTTATTTACCCGAGCCTACGATGAAGGGGTTTGTGACATTAACACCCCAAGATGGTCTTGCTTCTGCCATAGCCCTAGCCTTGGATTTAAGCAGAAATCAGGCATGGCTCTGTCTCCCAGTTGTCCAGCCTGCAGCCTTGCTTCTTTCTAGCTTCTAGCTCACCTAACTCAACTCTCCGCCCTCGCCTTTGTCTTTCTAACTACCAGACAGTTGAGGAAAGGGGGCAGGGTCCACCTATTTGTACTCTGGCACAGAGCCACTTCCTTTGTTGCCTTAATGACCCATACTTGGGCCATTACCTCACCAGGAAGCTAGGCTGGCTATTCCAGAAATCAAATCCTTGCTTAGATTTTAACACTTGCTGGGTCCAGGAATTAGAAGTGTCTTGGCATACAGCCTACCACCTCCCCCAATTTTGTGTTATTTCACGTGTTAAAGCAGTCATTTTGTGTTATGCCACAACCTCGTGACAGCCATTTTGTGACTCGTCGGCATCCATGTCACTTTCCAAATTTGGCCTGTAAAGGTTTGCAACTCTTGATCTAGATTTATTATCAGTAGTGGCTATTGTTATAACCCACACCAACACCCAGTGCTGCTGGGAGAATGGCAGTGACTTCATCTTACCATTTTTGAAAAAGCAAGAATGGAAAGAGGTTAACTTGACTGTGTTCAGCTGGGAATGCGAAGCAGGAAGTCTCTGGGATGCAGGCATGGCTTGGTAGGATAGAGGGCACCTACCTGACGTGGGTGGCGCTGTGGCCTAAACCACAGAGCCTAGGGCTTGCTGATCAGAAGGTCGGCGGTTCAAATCCATGTGACGGGGTGAGCTCCCATTGCTCGGTCCCAGCTCCTGCCCACCTAGCAGTTCGAAAGCACGTCAAAGTGCAAGTAGATAAATAGGTACCGCTACAGCGGGAAGGTAAACGGCGTTTCCATGCACTGCTCTGGTTCGCCAGAAGCGGCTTTGTCATGCTGGCCACATGACCTGGAAGAAGCTGTACGCCGGCTCCCTCAGCCAGTAAAGCGAGATGAGTGCCGCAACCCTGGAGTCGTCCGCGGCTGGACCTAATGGTCAGGGGTCCCTTTACCTTTACCTGAAAATCCAGCACTGCCTGTCCGACAAAGCAGGAACAAAGCATAGAGGGAAGTGGATTCCTTACATCCATCCACTGTGGCTAGGAGGATAACCAACCACAAAGGCCTAGAACCGGGTGATATGGAGGAAAGCATCAGTGCCATTTATTTTTACATTTTTATTTGGCACTACCTCCCAAGCATTCAGGCGGGGCCAGCCGACCCATGAAGCAAGGGGAGGTACCTCAGGCGGCACGATTCACAAGGGCAGCAGCTGCAGCCTCCAAGGGATGAATTCTGTTGCCACTGGCAACAATGACTGCAGTGCACTCTTTGGGGGCCCAAACTGCTTCCTCCTCGGTATCCTTCCCCCAGTGCCAATTCTACAGTAACCTCTCAGTGAATAGGAGGCTCCTTCTAACACCAGGGACAAAATGGCAAAGGTTGCCCTCTGCATGATCTAGAGCAGGCTCCTTCCACCACCAACCCCATGATGGCCTTTGATCCCCACGTTAACCATCAGGGTAAGGTTGATTCCCACCTTGCTCCTGACGTAGATCTTTATTCCGCCCTCGTTCCTGGTGTAGATCTTCACTAACCCCCTTCTTCCCTGGCTAGGAGGAGCGCCATTCTGTAGTTCATCTCAGGTGCCAAAATGTCTTCAGCTGACCCTGCATTCTGGGAGACAGCAACTATTTTAGCAAGGGTGGGGGATTTTTGGCCTGTCAGATGTTACTGGGCTGCACCTCCCATCTCCACTGACCACTGGTCATTCTGGCTAGGGCTGTTTGGAGTTGGGTGTCCAGAGGGCTATAGGTCATAGCAACTTGCTGAAGGCACACAAATGTGTATGTTTTCAGCAGCAGCTATTGCATCATTTTTTCACATCCGATCCAAGTGTGTCCCTACACCAGAGGTGGAGAAAAGGCAGGTTGGGGGTCTACTGCCAGATATTTGGGTGATTTGCCAAAGATTGGCAAAGGAGTTCCACATCCCTATTTTTTTTAACAATAACAAACAAAGAAGCAGAGCCATAGCTGGGAGGCGGAGGAGAGTTAGCCAGTTGTTTGGGTTTTTTGTTTTTGTTTTGCCACAGGCGAAGCCTCCAGAGGGGTGCCATTGAGGCTCCCAGTCTCTCTCTGTGTGTGTACACAAATCCTCATGGGGGGAGGGAGAGTGCCAAACGGGGTCTTTGACCCAGGTGAAATAAAGCCTAGTTTTGCCCCTGTAAAAAAGGTAGGGGTCTCCCTACCCACCCAGCTCCATATGAGGCTGCTGAAATGGATAAAACTTAACAGAAAGCCAGGAATGGATTTCAGTGTAAAAAGATTGTTCTGGTATGCGTGCATACATACTCATAAAACCTTAAAATTAACTGCATGCCACCCCCTGCCCCCCATTTTTAATTGAGGGACCTTGCTTGCGATCTATTGAAAAACTAACACAATTTCTAGGAAGCGTGAATTGTGTCCACCCCTGTAATATACCATGCTCATTCTCCCCTCTCCATGAGGGGATGGAGTTCAGGATTGGGCCCAAGGCACAGATCCCAAACAGGGATAAGTACTGTACATAAGAAGAGCTCTACCATGTTAATAAGCCCACCGAGCCTAGAATACTGTTTTCCCTCAGTGGCCAATCAAATGCCTCTTGGTAGCCCACCAGCAGGTCACAGAGGCAGTAGCCCTCTCAGGCTGTTGTCCCCCCCCCCCCCCCGCCACAAGCGACTGGCATTCAGCGGCTTAATGCTCTGAAAAAAGGGAGCCCATATAATAGTCATAATCACTAATACCAATTGAAAGGCTTACGGTCCATTAATGTGTCTGATCTGCTTTGAAAGTGATCAAAGCTGGTGGCCATAAGCACATCTTGTGGTGCAGAATCCTCCAAATTAGGCGTGGTGGGAAGAACTTCTTCAAACCAGTCAATAATAGACTGAGGTGGTTTGTAACGAATGTAGCTCAGGAATAGGATTTCTAGGACAAGTAGGAAAGACACAAAATAGGCGATTATGTAAAAATGGACTCCCAAGGCTATTAGCTGCTTAGAACCATTGCGTATCTATCATCACATGCCCCATGTGTTTTAAGACTAAGCATTCTTTACCGATACTGTATCATCCTCAGGCAAGTGGAGAGACCTTGATTTTCCATTTACAATGTGGCGCCTGCCCTACATGCTCGAATTCCCTCTGCAATGGGGTGTGAAGAAGGTAGAAAGTGAACACCTCCCCCCCCCCCCGCGGTCACCCAATAAATGTGAGACAGCTTAAATCATAACTCATGTGTTTGAAAGACTGTGCAAAACAGCATATCCCAATGTATATGTGCAGGTGCAAATTTAGGCTGACTTTCAGAGGGAAAGCTGTCCTGTTAAGCAAAGGGTTTGTGTGTGTGTGTGTGTGTGTGTGTGTGTGTGTGTGTGTGTCTTAAAATGTAATTTGTACAAGGGGCATACCAAGGTATTGTGGCAGAGATGGGGAACATGTCGTTTTCTCATCAGCCCCAGTCAGTATGGCCAACTATCAGGGATATTAGGAGTTGTAGCCCAGCAAAATCTTGAGGGCCACGGGTTCCCTGTCCATAAACATAGTGTGAAACAATGTGTTCGCTCATAGGCGCAGGGTGAAGGCTCACATTGGAAGCTGCATTGCATTGAGTCAGACCGCTGGGCCATCTAGCTTAGTACTGTCTACACTGGCTGGCAGCAGCTCTCCAGGATTCCACTCATGGATCTTTCTCAGTTTCTCCTTTAGATGCAGGAGATCGAATCTGAAGCGTTCTGCATGCAAAGCAAATGTTCTACCCCTGAGCGACCGCCCTTGCAAAGAGCATCACGCTGGCAGAACCACAACTACGGTTTGCCGGGGTGGGGGTGGGCATTGTCGTCAAGGACTGACAGTCAATAGACACCTCCACTAAGACCCCAATTTCTCTAATGGCTCCTGCTTCTACTCCCCCATCGGTTCCTGCCGCCAGCTCGCCTCGTTTGCGTGAATCGTGGTTTGCCTTTCGCTGCTGCCTTTCTGCTGCCGCGGAGCCGAGCCTTTTCAAGTCGCAGGGAGTGGGTGCTCTGATGTCTGTCTTAGGGGATTTCTGCGGCAGACTCAGCCGCCAGCAGTGAAACCAAAACCCCACCTCCTCCTCCCTGCCTCTTCCCCCTCGCTTCTGGTCTTGGCAATGGTACAGGCAACGTAGGGAGGTGGGGGGAAAGCCCCTTTGAGAGCTGCGCCTCCCCCCCCTCGCTGATAAACCACTTGGTACGCTCTGCCTGAAGTCCCAGCCAGCCCTTCCCAAGCCAGAGCTGGAAGGGAGACGGGCGGGCAGGCAGGCTGAGTTCGTCTGGCGGCCAGAGCAGCCCCAGAGTTGGACCACTCCTTGGGAAGATGAGAAGACTGCTGGGAGCTGCGGAAGGACCTCGCCTCTGACCTGCTTCGAGGGGCGGTTCAGGGGGATCCCCGGGACGGAGACTGATTCACTGCTTGGGCTGTCATCCTCTCTGAAGGCGATGTCAGGACCTGAAGCTCACAGCCACGGCAGGAGGCTGCCCTGTAAGTCTGGGATTTGCTGAGGGAGGGGGGCAGGAGCTGGTGGGTGCATGGGAAGAAAGGTGGGACGGGGTGGGGGTGGGAGGGAAGGCGAAGCAGCGCCCCCTCTTGCCTTCCCATCCAAAACTTTTATCCGGCGTTTCTGTGAAATGGGCTGAAGCTTTTCCGCGCTGCCGTTGTCTGAGCTGAGAGGCAAGGCACAGGCGCTTGTCAGGCGCAGCAAGGAAGGCGTAGGTAGGGCTTCTACCCGTCTCTGCGAATTGTTCCAGGCTATAGCAGGGTTGAACAGCAGCAGCCCATGGCTCAGTGGTCAGTTAGAAGCGCTTCTCTCCAGGTACACTGAAAGCAAAACAAGGGGTTTGAACCCCGAGGAGGGTAGCTCTCTGGACACCCCCGCCCCCCACGGTTTTACTGTTGGAAACACGGGCTCATCAGCTTGGAGATAGATGTCAATTCTGTAGGGCTGCTCTGGGCACAGCTCAGAGGATTGACACCTCTTTGTAATGATCAACAGCTGGGAGCCATCCTATCCATTGTCTTGTAATTGTAGTCACCCATTAGTATTGTATATCATGCAAACAGCAGCCCACGGCATTCCTTTCACAAGTTGAGCTGACAAGCATGCCTGCGGTTGTTGTCCCTCTTATTTCACACACGCATGCACAATCTGTTTCTTGTGGCTTTCACCTTATGAGCAGACCTCTTCTCAACCTTGGCCTTCTGTCCCTTCCTCGTTAGCATTCTGAAAATACACCTTGGCAGAGCCTCCCCTGCAAGCCTTAAAGGAGCCTCCGTGTGTGCTTGCGCTGTATTTATGGATAAAATGGATGCATTTGATCACTTCTTGGCAATCATTCTCTCTCTCTCATGTTCCCACTAGAAGGTTTTGTTCCAGGAAAGGAGAAACTGTAGCTCTGATAGGCAGGGGGAGCATAGGTTTATATTTGGGTCTGCAAGCCACAAACTGTAGACCCCTCTCACCACTAGGGCTTACTGTTACCCCCGTGGGGAACGGGATTTGGAACTAGATGGGTTCTTGATCTGATCCAGCAGGATCAGTCCTCTTCACTTCATTTGGTTTTGTTTTAAATATTCTTCCTCTCCCGGGGGGGGGGGGGTTAGGAAGCCAGAACTATGCTCCTAAGCATGCTGATTTGCAAGGTTCCTGTGGTGGTGGCTTGCTTCCAAGTGAACGCTTGCATTATAACCAAATCACACACACCCAATAGCCCTCTTAAAAACAGCACCTAAGGAGGCCAAAGGGAAGGGGTTAGGACATGCACCCTGCTGTAATATGACCGAGCATTCCTCTAGAGGTCATAATCCCTCTGGGCCCCACATGCCCATCAGTATTTTTCTTTAGTGAACACCGAGAGCTCTGCTGGAGCTGAGCAGGGGTATACCTAGTCCAATTTCTGCTCCCCACAGTGGGATTTTCCAATGGGGAATCCACAGGCAGGCCGTGGGCGGAACAGTGGCACTGCACTGTTGTTTGTCAGCACTGGCATTCCGTATTCATGTTCCCTCTGATTTCCAGCCTATATCCATCACGACACAATGACTGTTATCCTCCATGCTTGTTAAGCTGTAAAGGACGTGCCACAGCCACCCCCCAACATGGTGCTTTCTCTATGTGTCTCGGACTACAACTCCCATCAGCCCCAGGCGGCCCAGACTGGAGGTGATGGGACGTGCTATCCAAAGCATCCAGAGGGCACTACGTTGGGGGAAGCTGCTCCAGGAGCTGTTGCCAGGGTACCGATACCATTGCTTACTACAATAACACCCCTGTGAAAAGATGCCAGGTGGGCGACATCCTTCCTCATTTGCCCCGCTTGACACTTTCCCTTGTGAAATATGTCATCCGCCATCCCCACAGCCCACATGCCAGTCGCATGACCCCCCCCACACACACCCCTTGCGTGGTGCGCTGCCAGCTTTCTTTGCCACGCAGTGCCCATCTTCACGTCATTTCATGCACAGGCAGGCTCAGCACTCTGCCGCCTCCCCACCTCCCCGTGTATCCCTGCACATACAGTACATTCTGCTGCCCCATCAGATTTTTTTTAAAAAAATAGGAGAAGAGACTGAAGATTAAATGCAATGACGTATTTA
This sequence comes from Zootoca vivipara, assembly GCF_965207765.1. NCBI lineage: Eukaryota > Metazoa > Chordata > Lepidosauria > Squamata > Lacertidae > Zootoca > Zootoca vivipara. The sequence goes on along the minus strand of NC_142590.1, from coordinate 73,558,389 downwards.
ACATCACACTGAGTATCGGTGCTGTTGGAATTATTCTTTGGTGTATGTGTGTGCATGTTTGTCAGCAGGGCCGATGTTTTTCTGAGATGGGTTATCCGGCATCTCTTCCGGTCCAGGCTGAAGGCCTATATTCCTTGAAGGATAGGCTGCAAAGAGCAATGCCGTAACATTGGCGCCGAGGGATCTACTGCTTATGTCATTCCTGGGGAAACGTAGCTGAGCAAGAGAGGTTGTGGACTTCCTAAACTGTCTTCTGCTCATGGGGATGAGGAGAAGGGGAACTTGGGAACAGTGGAGAGATAAGAGTATTTGAGGATGAGTTGGCCTGAAACCAGAGGCCCAGCCAGAATCCGTCAAAGACTCTTGTACAAACGCTCCACCCAGCCTTCCTCTGGGATATGATACTGCAGCAAAAGCATAAAATAATCCAAACCACTGTGGGAAGAATTGTAGGAGGGAGGAGGGCAGGAAGGCAATCAAGGCAGCGGCTTTTGGCACGGATAGACAGAGGGCTGAGAGGAAGAGAATGGGGGCGAGGAGGTGTCACCCTATGACTCTTCTTTCCGTCACAAATTCATAATAAAAAGCTAGACCAACCAATCCCCAAATCCCTCGAGTCTCAAAGCTAAAAATATCCCCACAGATCCCTCTCCAGCAGAGAATACATCATAAGACCCTGCTATTTACAGGGCCAGGAGCTGCTTTATATAGAACGACGAGTAGGATAAAACCATGAGTGCATTAGAGGGGATGACGGGAGGACAAGAGGCTCTCCAAGCACCAAGGACAACAAACTGTGACAGCTTCTGCGTAATTCCTTAACCAGACTGAATGAAGTCATCATCACCACCATCATTTCCACCTAAGTTCAACCTAATTGCTGTTTGCCTTCCCTGAACAGTTTGTAAAAGGATACTTTGGGGCTTGGCTACTGAGCAAAAGAAGGTTTCAAATGAGTTCCCCTGTGGGAGAGATTTCCTGAATCTTGCGGTTCTCTTGAAAGGTCTCACACAGGCCACAGGAACAGCCTTAATGCGGATTAAACCAGTAGCCCAAATACAGTCCTTAGGGAAAGAATGGTGTCTGAACTCAAATTTGGATGGAAGCCACACCCTTTGGTGAGAAAAACCTTGATGTTTAATCCCAAGCACATGTGGTTATGTGCAATGAGAGCAAGGCATTCTGCATATGCTCAGATGAACTGCCCTCTCCAGCTACTTTACAAATGCAGAACCAAACAGACCCCAGTGATGCATAAACTCATGAACCGTTAGTGAAAATAACTACTGCAGTTGAGCAGGTTGAATAAACCTAGCCGGAGCGATATAGGATGCTCCTCTATATGACACATGATCTCTGAACTACATACCTGTAGTTTCAGGAATATATTATAGTATATTTTTGTGGAATATTCATGGCTGTGTGTGTTCTGTAATCATATTTATGAGTGTCAAATCTGGTATGGAATGCAGAATTTACCAAATTCAAAGCAGCCGAGTTTCCTTTTTATTTTTAAAACAAGCTTCTAGCCCCTTAGGTTTCAAATATAAACTTGAAAGTCCTTGTGCAATGCCTTGGGGGATCTTAGAAGCCTGAAGTGGATGTGAGTAAGATTCTGGTACAGCTCTTTGCAATTGTCTTTGACCAGCAAAAGAAGAATAAATCATGCAAAATAAATGTGCACAATTTATATATTATATGCACTTCTTGGCCCATCTGCTGATGAAACCAGTTGTTTGGCAGAACTACAGAGAATATCCCTTCCATGTTCCTGGAAGACAGAGAAATATATATTTTTAAGACATCTTTATTGAAAGTTAGAAAACATGGTTGTTTAGTCATTTAGTCGTGTCCGACTCTTCGTGACCCCATGGACCATAGCACGCCAGGCACTCCTGTCTTGCACTGCCTCCCGCAGTTTGGTCAGACTCATGTTCGTAGCTTCGAGAACACTGTCCAACCGTCTCGTCCTCTGTCATCCCCTTCTCCTAGTGCCCTCAATCTTTCCCAACATCAGGTTCTTTTCCAGGGAGTCTTCTCTTCTCATGAGGTGGCCAAAGTATTGGAGCCTCAGCTTCACGATCTGTCCTTCCAGTGAGCACTCAGGGCTGATTTCCTTCAGAATGGATAGGTTTGATCTTCTTGCAGTCCATGGGACTCTCAAGAGTCTCCTCCAGCACCATAATTCAAAAGCATCAATTCTTCGGCGATCAGCCTTCTTTATGGTCCAGCTCCCACTGGTCCAGCTCTCACAGAAAACATGGTACCATGCACTAAACATGGTAAGTAAAAGAGAGTAAAAGAAAAAGAGAAATAGCACCTGTGTAGAAGGCAAAGCAAAAGGGGGGGGGAGAGAAAACCAAAACTGTATACTTTACAAAGTTTTTATTGTAGTTCACCAGATCTTAACCTTCTACAGTATTTGTAAGAATGGATTCCAAATATCATTGAATATGTCCATGGCAAGTCTGCAATAATATGCAAGTTGTTCATATGTTGTGAGTTTGTATAAGTCTTCAATACAATCGTAGAAGGGAGCTGCATTTTTATTTTCCCAATTCATCAATATGAATCTTTTTGCTGTGGTAAGGGCATTGAGAGTCCACTGTCCTTTTGTGTCCTGGATATATAATTCAAAAGGATATTTTACACTGTAAATGTAAGATTATTCCGTACAATTCTGTTGATAGTTTCAGTTACCTTCTGCCAGAAATCTTTCAATATAGGACAATGGGGGGGGGGAAACATACGTTTTAGAGAAGACAGAGATCTTAAACTCTGAGCATAGTGGAAGCGCTAAGCATGTAAGCTGAAAAACCCAGATTTCACTTCAGCCATGAACTCAGAAGGTGGTTTCTTTAAGCAAGTCACCATTGCTGAACTTCACTTTCCATCTGCAATATGAGAATAACAATGCTAATCTACTTGCATAGTTGTTGTAAAGATTAATTTATGCAAGGTCCTTTAAATACCTGAAATGTAGCAATGCATGGTTACTAGATCCACTATTGAGGTGCAACCTGGCAAGGATATTTCTGATGCTGTTAAATTACACTGGTGCCAGTGGCTTTCTCCCTGCAAAGAAAATCTCAGCTGCAAATGATAATTTTTTATCAGACTGCAGTAAGGGATAGAAGGGTTACATTTCTACCATGCCTTCTGCCACCCCCATAATTACCAGCTCTCAGCTGGTAATTTTTAAAATCCTGCTTGCTAAATCGACATCTTTGGAATGTGTGTCTGCTGTCAGGAGGAGGGAATATTTTTCAAAGGTGTGTTGTAAATGTGTTAAAACCAGATCATATGTGAGCATACAGCTCTCCAGGGGCCTGGAGGAAGAAGGAAGTAGGAATAAAAGTTGTTCAGGTAGTCCTTATTTGCAAAATGAGACGGGTAGGGCTCAAACATTATTTAGAAGCTGTTGCCTTTAATCTGCAAATATTTACCCTTCTCAGTCCTAGATATGCAAAGGCTGGCTGGTAGGCATTTTGTACATGCTCAGACGCTGTGGGCAGGTGCTGTATAGAAAACATTCCGGCAAGTTGTATGGCAGCTATGAGTGCTGTTTTTGAACCAGAGTCTGGGTGGGGTTTGAACCCTGGTTCAGATTTAGCCCTGCATGAAGAGGAAAGGTCCCCTACACTAGTTCCTTTTGGTTTTTGAACCTTCCTATCTGAACATTTTCCATTTGTCTTCCATGCTTGAACCACGAGATCTAGAAACTTGATGGGAGTCTGAGGAAGCAGAATTCTGCACCATGTGTGTTGACTGTGAACAGTTATGAGCATAATAAAAAAAGAAGGCCAAAGGGTTGCGATGGCAACCGTAATGGAGTCTGGGAAAACAGTCTCTTTCTCACACATGCAAGCATTTTGTTTTACACTGTGGCCGGGTGGGCAGCCCATAAACCATGGGTTAGAAATCCAAATGTGGTTTGCATTTCCCATCCCAACCCCAGAATCTGTGGCCTTCATTGGACCCAAAGAGTTATACCGCTGTTCTTCCAATCTTGCAAATGTGGTTGTGGCTGTTCCTTAGGCCCCAGCTCTATTCCGAGTTTTTTACGCTTTTAAACAGTTGGGAGCTTTTCGTGGACCTTAAAGAGCCTGGAAATGAATAAAAGCCTCCCGCCCCCATCTTCTCTTGGATTTATGCCTACATTAACAATCCTCCTCCTCCATCCCATTCTTTCATTTGTGTTGCCTGGCGCATAGAGAGCGCTTTGTATTCGGCATCCAGCAGGACAAGGGATAATGACAAATGCCACCACTCCCAGCAGAAATGCAACCAGACAATCCTGTCAACTCTCTTGACCAGAATAGGGCATTGCCTGCATTCTCCAGAACTCTTGGCTCCACCCCATCCTCTGTTCCCAATACTTCCATGTAGATTCTCTCCACTGTCTGGCAGCATCTCCTACAGCCATTGCTTTCTGTGACGAGATAGAGAAGGTTTTGCTGTAAGTTCTGTGCTTTTCATTATTTAGCCACAATAACCATCTAGTGCCTCTTCCTTCAGAAGGAGTCGGTCACTAAATACCAGGTATTGGGGAAAACAGCATGGGAGGGCTGTTGATTTCATACCTGCTGCCTGTAGGCTTTCAGTTGATGTCTGGTTGGCCTCTGTAGGAAACAGGATTCTGGACTAGATCTGAACGTTTCATCTGATCCAGCAGGGCAATTAGAATCATTGGAAGGTGCCTCAAGGCTCACCTAGTCTGACGCCCAGCAATGCAGGAATCTCAGCTAAAGCATCCAAGACAAGTGACCATCCAACCTCTGCTTAAAAATCTCCAAATGAAGGAGAGCCCACAGCCTCCTGAGGGAAGCCATTCCACGGTTGAATAGCTCTTACTGTCAGAAAGTTCTTCCTGAGGTTTAGTTGGAATCTCTTTTCTTGTAACTTGAAGACATTAGTTTGTCCTGTCCTCAAGAGCAGGAGAAAAGAAGCTTGCTCCGTCTTCCATGTGACAGTCCTTTAGAGATACTGTAAGGTGGCTATGAGGGACGCGGGTGGCGCTGTGCTGTAAACCAGGGGTGGCCAACTCCCAAGACACTGCGATCCACTCACAGAGTTAAAAACTGGCAGTGGGGGTTCAGGTCAAAGTTGTTGAGCTTTTTTTTTTCTTTAGGAAAGAAAGCCCTGTTTTTTGGGGTGCAGGGCACACATGTTGAGCTTTTTCTAGGGGAGCAAAAGTTGCTGGGCTTCTTTGGGGGGAGCCAGTGATCTACCACAGATATCCAGTGATCTACTGGTAGATCACGATCTACCTGTTGGACGTGCCTGCTCTAAACCACAGAGCCTAGGGCTTGCCGATCTGAAGGTCAGCGGTTCAAATCCCCGCAACGGGGTGAGCTCCCGTTGTTCAGTCCCAGCTCCTGCCAACCTAGCAGTTTGAAAGCATGTCAAAGTGCAAGTAGATAAATAGGTACTGCTCCGGTGGGAAGGTAAACGGTGTTTCCGTGCGCTTAGTCATGCTGGCCACATGACCCGGAAGCTGTCTGCGGACAAATGCCGGCTCCCTCGGCCTATAGAGCGAGATGAGCACCGCAACCCCAGAGTCATCCATGACTGGACCTAACAGTCAGGGGTACCTTTATCTTTACATTTAAGGTGGCTATGATATCACCTCTCAGTCTCCTCTTTTCCAGGCTAAACATACCTGTGAGGGACAGGGGATATCGCGAAGTCCCTCCCCTCCTGAGTTCAAGCCCGTCCCCGAGCAAAGGGGAAAGCAGGGAGAGTTCCGATTCCAGTGGGGAAGCAGGAAGTCGTGTCCGAGGCTCAGGCAAGGTAGAGGAGCCAGGGTCCCAGGTGGGACAGGAAGGGGCAAGCAAGGGGGGAAGACCCATCCCCCCAACTCCAGAATTACGCAGGAAGAGGAGGGGCAAGAGGATGGGTCTGCCAAAGCTTTTGTGTTGGAGAAAGACGCGCCAAAAGCCATTAGGAGGTTCTGAAACCGACTGACCACATCACTCCGTGTAAATAGCAATGACTTGAGCACTGTAAATACGCAGCACCAATAAAAGAATAAAATGCAGAGCTGCGTGGCGTCGTTACTCTGAAGTAGTCCACTCCGGCCACCGTGACAGCAACCTCCTAATCATTTTTGGGCTACTTTGGAGTTGCCGGGATGAGCGTGTCAGAGGCGGAGAAGTGGCGGCAGATCGCGGAGCAAGCCCAGCTAGAACTGCAGCAGCTGTCGCTGCAGGCGCAGGGAGAATTGAAGGCAGCTAAAGAGGAGACTAAGAAGGTCCAGGACGACCGGCTACAACTTGCGGAACAGGTGAGAGAGCTTCAGGAAAAAGAGCAGCAATTAAGGGCGGTGGCGGTAGACCTCCAAAACAAGCTGGATGCAGAGAAAAACAAGGCGGGAGGGGCACCCCAAGTCCAAGTGCTGCCAGGAAGGAGAGCTGGGACCCTAGTTAGCAAGTTCAATGGAGACCCGAAGGAATTTCAAGGCTTTGAGACTGAGATTGTGTATGCTCTTGAGCTGCACCACGATGAGTTCCCTGATGATGAGCACAGAGTAGCGTTTATTGTGGAGCACCTTACCGGGGCAGCCAGGGAGTGGCTAAGACCGTTAATTGCAACAAGGAATCCTTGCATGAAGAATGTCAAACTATTTCTAGAAGGTTTGAAAACGATGTATTCGTCCGATAGTCATATGGACCAGACTAAGGAGGAACTTCATAATTTACGCCAAGGAAATATGACAGTTCGCGCGTATTGGGCGAAATTCACCATGCTGGTGCACAGATTGGGGTGGGAACTGGGGTCCCCCCCAATGCAAGCGGCGTTCTACTTGGGGTTGCATGAGGAGGTGAAGGATGAGCTCTCGAGAGGTCCAAAGCCCAGTGATATGGATCAGCTGAGCAAAGCGGCTCTGGCGGTGGGGGTGAGACAGGAATCCCGGTGGAGCGACAAACAAGCAACGCGCGCAAAGCGGGCTTGGTTCCCACGGTCGCAGGAGAAACCACTCCCCCAACAACCCTTTCAAGCCACGCCTGGGGCCAGCCAGGACCAGGAACCCATGCAGATTGATAGCGCGCGCGCGCGGGCTTTTCAAACCCCAGCGGCGCCAAGACGCAAGGAGGGAAAGGGCGGGAATTGCTTTCTCTGCAACTCCCCCCAGCATCTCGTCAGAGACTGCCCACATCGCAGGGAGTGGCAAGGAAGGGCGGGAACGGTGGTGCCCTCCCCCACTGACGCAGCACCACAGCAGGGAAACGGGAAAGCCTGGCTGCAGGAGACAAGGGGCAGCAGCCAGGCACAGTCAGCAGACAACAGCCCCAGCCCACCCACCCGCACAGAGAGGAGCAGAGCCAGCCCACCCCTCCCAGAGCAGGAGTGGTTCTAGAAGTCACGCTAACGCTCCCAAATGGCTATCCCCTGACAGTCCTTGCCTTAATTGACAGTGGTGCCTCAGCCAACTTCTTCTCGAGAAACTTTGCGGAAGAGCACCAGATCCAGCTTCTGCAGCTGGATTTTCCCCTTCACGTGGCAACCATTGACGGCAGAGAGCTGCTGGGGGGGGCCATCACTCATCAAACCCCCCCCATGAGAATGACGGTGGGAAGGCACTCAGAGACGCTGGCATTCAACGTCACCACCATCTCAGACCCCCCCATCGTCTTGGGCATGAGCTGGCTGGCGCGCCACGACCCCTCCATCAGTTGGCACCAGAGATGCATCACTTTTGGATCGGACTTTTGCCTGGAACATTGCATGCAGCACCAACCAGGGGAGGGGCCTCCGATAGCCACGGTGGCCACCATGCACGTCAAAGGGGGTGAGGCGATACCCAAGCCGTAATGGGACCTGCAGGAGGTCTTCAGCGAAGCGGAGTCCGACCACCTACCCCCACACAGGCCTTTTGACTGCCAGATCAACCTGGTGCCAGGGGCAACTATACCCCCAGCCAAGCTGTACGCCATGTCAGACCAGGAACTGGAGGATCTGCGCGCTTTCATCGACAAGAACCTCAAGCGGGGGTTCATCAGAGAAAGCAAGGCAGCAGGGGGCAGCCCGGTCTTCTGGGTGGACAAGAAAGACACGCAACAGCGCCGCCTGGTGGTGGATTTTAGACGGCTGAATTCGGTGACAGAGCCAGTGGCTTTCCCCATGCCCAGAGTGGATGATCTCCTGACAGCAGCACGCAGGGGCAAGATTTTCACCAAGCTAGACCTGAGGGGGGCGTACAACTTGATCAGGATCCGGGAAGGCGATGAATGGAAGACCACGATGTTCACGCCTCTGGGCTCTTTTGAATATCTGGTGATGCCCTTCGGGTTGCAAGGGGGCTCAGCCTGCTTCCAGGCCTTCATGCACCACGTCCTGGGGTCCCTCCTCTTCAAGAACTGCCTGGTCTTTCTGGATGACATCCTTATCTATTCCAATGACCCAGTGCAGCATGTGAAAGATGTCAGGGAAGTGTTGCAGCGCCTGAAGGAGAACCACCTGTATGTGAAGCTGGAGAAGTGCAAGTTTCACACCAAGGAGGTGGACTTCCTGGGCTACAAGCTGTCAGACAAGGGGCTAGCGATGGACAAGGACAAGGTACAGGCCATCCTGGACTGGCACAGCCCCAGGACGCGCAAAGATGCCCAACGCCTACTAGGCTTCGCCAACTTCTACAGGAAGTTCATCAAGAACTTCTCTCGCGTTACGGCTCCCATCACTGACTGCCTGAGAGGCAAGCAGAAGTTCAGGTGGACACCAGAGGCGCAAGCAGCGTTCGAAAGCCTCAAGAGGGTGTTCGCCTCGGACCAGAACCTGTTCCACGTGGTCCAGGACGCGCCCCTACGCATTGAGACAGATGCTTCTGAGAAAGCTGTGGGCGCCATTTTGTTGCAACTGGACGCCAACAGGGAGTGGAGACCCTGTGCCTTCTTCTCCAGGAAGTTGACACAGCCCGAGCGCAACTACACCGTGTTTGACAAAGAACTTCTTGCGATCCACGCTGCGTTCAAACATTGGAGACACTTCCTGGTGGGCGCCAAGCACCCCATCCAGGTGTGCACAGACCACAAGAACCTGGAGTTCTGGAGAACTGCCAGGGTGCTCAACCAGCGGCAGATACGGTGGGCAGAGTTCTTCTCGAACTTCAACTTCTCCATACACTACATCCCGGGAGAGCAGAACGTCAGGGCGGATGCCCTCTCCCGCAAGCCAGAGTACATGGAGGAGGAGGAGCCACCAGCCCCAAGGCACATTTTCCCCCCGTCGGCATGGTCCTGCGGAGCAGCAGTGGTGAGCGAGGCAGAACTCACAGCACTGACGGCAGCGGATGACTTTGCCAACCGCATCTTCAGAGAACTGAGAGGGGGGAGGGAGCAGGCAAAAGACTTTGCAGAACGCAGAGGGCTGCTTTTCTACAAGGGGGCACTGTACCTGCCCACCACCCAGCTCAGACGTACGGTCCTCAAACAGATGCACGACAACCCAACGGCGGGGCATTTTGGAAGGGACAAGACCACTCACCTAGTCATGAGACACTTCTGGTGGCCAGGGGTGAGGGAAGATGTTCGAGACTATGTACGGGGCTGTGACACCTGCCAGCGGGCAAAGGTGGTCAGAGCAGCGCCACCAGGGTTGCTGGAGCCCTTAGCCACGCCACACAGGCCGTGGGAAGTGCTGTCCATGGACTTCATCACAGATCTGCCTTCTTCCCGGGGTAAGACCGCAGTGTTGGTGGTGGTGGACCTCATGTCCAAAATGTGCCACTTTATACCGTGTGCCAGGGCAGTCTCTGCAGAAGAGACAGCCAAACTGTTTGTTGATCACGTTTTCAGACTGCATGGATTACCTTTAAGGGTTATTTCGGATCGTGGCCGCCAATTTGTTTCCAGGTTCTGGCGGCGGCTCATGAACCTCCTGCAGGTGGAGGTCAGCTTGTCGACGGCTAGACACCCGCAGACCAACGGACAAGCGGAGAGGGTCAACGCCATTCTGCAGCAGTACCTGAGATGCTACGTCAGCCAGAGGCAAACGGACTGGGTGGATCGCCTGCCACTAGCAGAATTTGCCTACAACAATGCAGTGCACGTCTCCACAGGGGTGTCGCCCTTTAAGGCCAATTACGGGCGCGACCTCAGATCTTTCCCGGAGAGGGAGGGGGAGGAGGAGGAGGAGGGCCCACAGGCTGAGGATTGGGCAGAGGAACTGGAGACGGTGCACCAGCAGCTCAGAGAACACTTGGAGAGGGCCAAGGAAGCGTACAAAAAGGGGGCAGATCGCCACAGGCGACTAGGGGAGGTCATCAGGGTGGGGGACAAGGTGTGGTTGTCCTCGGAGGGCCTTCCCACCAGAGGGAGGTGCAAAAAGCTGGCACCCAAAAGGCTGGGCCCCTTCACGGTCACGCAACAGGTAAACCCGGTGGCATACAGGCTGGCACTGCCAGAGGACATGAGGGTGCATCCAGTGTTTCATAGATCGCTGCTGTCGCCGTACAGGGAAAGCAGCAGGCTCCGAGACAGCGAACAAACCCCCGAGGGAGGGGGGGAGAGGGAAGGCAGGGAGCAACTCAATGAGGCCACGGCCATCCTGGATTCAAGGTGGGGGGTGGGGGGACTGGAGTACCTCATGGCATGGGAGGATGCTCCACCGTCCCAGAATGAATGGGTCCCAGCCACTCAGATACAGGAGGAATTCTTGGTGGAAGAATTTCACGCCCTCTTTCCCCACAGACCCAAGCCCTGGCACATGGAAAGGGAGGGGGAGGAGGAGGAGGCACGGGAGAGCAGCTCACCATGGCGCTGGGAAGCGGAGTTTGAGGAACCAGAGGATGAGGTATGGGTGTCACCGAGATCCACCCAGTCAGAGGAAGGAGCAGATTGGCAGAACGTTTTTACCCCCACCAGCTCTGACGCCACGGACTTTTTGGGATTCCCGTCCGCCCAGGCGGAAGGGGGGGGCTCGCAGGACTGGGGGGAGGTATTCACACCAACGGGCTCGGAGAGCACTGAGTTCTTAGGCTTCCAGTTGTCACCGACACATGGGGGGGGCCTGGGGAGGGGTGAAGGAGAGCTTGGGAGGGGGGTGGATGTGAGGGACAGGGGATATCGCGAAGTCCCTCCCCTCCTGAGTTCAAGCCCGTCCCCGAGCAAAGGGGAAAGCAGGGAGAGTTCCGATTCCAGTGGGGAAGCAGGAAGTCGTGTCCGAGGCTCAGGCAAGGTAGAGGAGCCAGGGTCCCAGGTGGGACAGGAAGGGGCAAGCAAGGGGGGAAGACCCATCCCCCCAACTCCAGAATTACGCAGGAAGAGGAGGGGCAAGAGGATGGGTCTGCCAAAGCTTTTGTGTTGGAGAAAGACGCGCCAAAAGCCATTAGGAGGTTCTGAAACCGACTGACCACATCACTCCGTGTAAATAGCAATGACTTGAGCACTGTAAATACGCAGCACCAATAAAAGAATAAAATGCAGAGCTGCGTGGCGTCGTTACTCTGAAGTAGTCCACTCCGGCCACCGTGACAATACCTATCTCCTTCAAGCGCTCCTCATAAGTCTTGGTTTCCAGACCCTTGGTCATCTTGGTCGCCCTCCTCTGCACACGTTCCAGATTGTCTATATCCTTCCTTAAATTGTGGTGCTCAGAACTGGGCTTGCTGTACTTTTATCTGCACGTAGCACTTTTAAAAGCGGAGAGCACTTTCTAAGACCAAGTAGAATTGCTGTGTCTCTTTTCAGGTATTTAAAATGTCTTACATTATCCGAGTTATTCTGACAGCCTGTAGCAGCTCATGGCTTGACTAAGATTTGAACCAGAGTGACTCCTAATTTATGTTCTTAATCCCCTGTGGTACACCAGCTTCCTTTGCAATCTTGCACATCCTCATGTCATTCCTGGTAAAGGTACCCCTGTCCGTTAGGTCCAGTCGCAGACTCTGGAGTTGTGGCGCTCATCTCGCTTTACTGGCCGAGGGAGCCGGCGTACAGCTTCCGGGTCATGTGGCCAGTATGACTAAGCCGCTTCTGGCGAACCAGAGCAGCGTACAGAAATGCTGTTTACCTTCCTGCCGGAGCGGTATCTATTTATCTACTTGCACTAGCATGCTTTCAAACTGCTAGCTGGGCAGGAGCAGGGACCGAGCAACAGGAGCTCACCCCATTGCGGGGATTCGAACTGCTGACCTTCTGATCGGCAAGCCCTAGGCTCTGTGGTTTAACCCACAGCACCATTCCTGGTAGGTCACTCTTATTTCTACTTTACAGGTGGGAAGCCAGGAGATAAGCAACTTGCACAACATGCCCAAGGAAATCCATGCCTAAAATGGGACTTGAGTCCTCAAGTTCAGCTCCAGCTCTCCTTCCAGTGGAGTTCCCAGGCTGAAATGCTGTCTGCGGGCCACAGTTATTAACTCGAAATAGCCAGGGATTCCGTATGCCTGGGTATTTCAAAATGGGAAGCACACCATGTAGGGGAAAGAGGAAACCATTTTGGACATCTCAGTAGTACTAGGCAGGCAAACATTCCGGGCTTCAGCAGGGGTGGACTTTGGTAATCTTTTGTAATATGATGCTCCCTGCCAGGCCAAAATTTGGTGCCCCAAAATAGATCTTCTCAATTTTGCACCCCCTCAGCTTGGTGCCCTGTGCTGGGAAACCACCCTAAATCCGGTGCTGACTTGGGAGGTGGGCAAGTATGTGGGTCAGCGCCCCGTAAGGGTTGCTGAAATGGATATTTGTGGTCATAAGCCCCATCACTGCCATAGAGGTCAGTTCCCAAACACTGGAGTTGGGAGGGGGCACAGAATGGTGACCAGTGCAGTACAGCGAATTGTAAGAGTTAGAAGCAACCTCAGATATAATATTATTTAAACCACCTGCTGATGCAGGGAACCTGCTAACTTCATCCTTTATTGTGGGGCCGGCCCTACCATTAGGCAAAGCGAGGAGGCTGCCTCTGTTAGTGTATGCTGTATGTGTGTGGATATGTGGTGAGGTTTCATTGCCTGCTTTGGGCCTTCCAAGCTAATCCACTGCCCAAGATACTATGGACAGCACTGTCCTGTTACCAGTTTTGAAGTAAGTTGTGCCTGCCAATCCACTCAGCTTCTCTCTACAGAATGGAAGGGGACACCAGATGAAGAATAAGGGATGAAGAATAAGGGAGCACTTGAGTGGATGTACAAACTAGCCTACTGCACAAAATGTAAAAATTGGTTGCTCCACTCATTCTCATCTCTGGCTCCATCCACCACTGGCAGGTGGCCCTCAAAAGCTTGCCCAGGAGGGAATGTGGCCCTTGCTCTGAAAAAGTTCCCCCACTCCTGCCTGAGAGAAAAAGCACACTAAAAATGCAATCTTGTAAATAATAATGTGATCTGTGTGGCACCGAGGAGGAAGAAATGGCAGGAGGCTCTAGAGCCTTCCTTTGATTTATTAAAAGAGTTGCCGATTTATAGCCCACCTTCCTATGACTCAGACCTCCAAGGGGGCTTTCTCCTCCTGTTCCCTTGAGAACATGTGAAGCCACTGATGGCGCGGCCAACCCACCTGCTTCCAACTTTTTCCCGTTTGCCAATATCTTCCCTGCATGTACACTGAATAGAGGAATTAGTAGGAGGGAAAACCCCAGGTCTCTTTTTTTCCTTCCCTTCGGTCCCCACACTTGCATTCAGGCCCCGTCTTCGTTGTGTAATGAATGAACCATGAGAGCCGGAAGGATTAAGCAGGCGGTGGGGAGCCCTGTTGCCCATTTGATGGTCTCGGTGGCAGCCGGGTTGGGAGGTCGGCGTTTCGGGGACAGGGATGACCGGGGGGGGGAGAGGGAGTGGGGCTGCATTCTCCCAGCTGTGAATGAGTTCAAGCCCCCATTGGCTGGTTGCCATGGGAAAGAGACCCCAGCAGCAGGGGCAGGTATTTCTCTTTCCCCTCCCCTCCTTAAAGACAGATTGTAGCACACAGGGGCAGCATTGTGTGTGGATGCCTAACAGTCTTGGGGAACATGCCATCCCAATGAGGCAATCTCAGCAGTGTGTGTGAGATGGTGAGACCATCAGTCACAGGGGGAAAAGGGGAATGGTACGTTCTCTTCTTTTCTGCTCCTGTCGTAGCCTGCTTGCACACCATCTATTTAAAGCACATTCCCCCTGCCCGGCAAGAATCCTGGGAACCGTAGTTTCCCTATCACAGAGCTATATTTTCCAGCCTCTTTAGCCAATGACGGTTCCCGGTATTCTTTGGTGGGTATGCTTTAAATGTGCAGTGTGTACGCAGCTTTAGCAAATAAGAAGGAAAAGTGTGCATAAATGAACATAATAGTAAACATTGCCAAATAAAAAGAGGAAGGGAGGTGGCGAACAAGACACTGTCTCTGACCCTCCCTGTAGTCATGGGGCGGTCAGGACCCATCACCAGCTGCTCATCTCGCCCGCTGGCTATCTGTGCGAGTTACATAATGGCATTTCAGTGTCAGTGGCCGGCTGCCCAGATGGCTAATGAAATCTCATCAGGGAATTTATCAGCAGGTTTGTTAATTTACCCCGGGGAATCAATCCTGACACGTCTCTCCGATGCTAACATAAGACATTCTGTGCAAGCTCTGGCATGTACTGACACAGTACCCATCAGTCCCGTCTCTCTTTGTCTGGACGCCTGACCCTTTCTGTGGCCTGGCTTCCTGGCGCATTTCCTTGGTGTTTGTGTGTGTGTGTGTGCTAGGAACAAGGAAGAGGAGGAGCAGACACGGAGCAATGGGCCCGAATGCTGTGTGAGCTGATACAGGATTCCACAATTGTGAAATAAGAACAGAGATTTAATTTCAGTTGCAGTAAGCCCACAACTTATGTGCATTTAATCTGTGTGCATTGTGTGCATGACAAAAATATATCAAAAAAATAAAAGGGATGGAAAGGGAGCGGGGTTCCAGGGAAAGACTTTGGCAATCCCACCCGCCATTGAACCCAGTGGGCTTTGACTATACACAATTTTGGCTTTAGATGCGATCCCTGGAATGTTAACCCCTGTGTACGTTGTGGGTTTACCGTACTAGGGTGGATAGAGAAAAGTTTTTCTTCCTCCCCCATAACACTAGAAATTGAATGTTGGAAGTTTCAGGACAGATAAAAAGGAAGTACTGATTCAAAGTTATTCTGTGGAACTCACCTCCATAGAAGGCAGTGATGGCCACCAATGGCTTTAAAAGAGGATTTGACAAATTCATGGAAGGCAAGGCTATTAGTGACTACTAGCTACAATGAATAGGTCCTGCCTCCACTGTCGGAGAGAATTGCTGGGAAAGACAGGTGGGTAGTGTTCTTGTTCTCATGTCCATCTTGCACACTTCCCACAGGCATCTGGCTGGCCACTGTGAGATCAGGATGCTGGCCTAAATGGGTAATTGGCTTGATTAGCAGAGTTGTCTTATTTTCGTCTGTTGTCCCGTTGAAGCAGAAAACTGGAAAACATTGGCTGTATCAGAGTTCAAAGAACGGTGTTGTTTTTGCTAATATTCTTGGCCAGAATTCAAGCCAATTGAATATGGTTCTTTGTCCGGAGTAATACCACGGATGCAAATGGCGCTACTTAAAGCAACGTGACCACATAGTGATAGCCACCAACTTGGATGTCTTTGAAAGAGGATTAGACACATTCATGGAGGATAGGGCTGTCAGTGGCTACCAACCACAATGGCTATGCTCCACCCTCACAGCCAGAGAGAGAATGCTTCTGAATACCGGTTGCTGAGAATTCCAAGTAGGGAGAATGCTCTTGCACCCAGGTCCTACTTACTGGTTTCCTACAGGCATTGGTTGGTCACTGGGAGAAAAGGATGCTGGACTAAACAGACCTTTGGTGTGATCCAGCAGGGCTCATAATACATACACAAAGGTGCCTGGACACACACACATATCCTGCATAGGAGGGCTCAGAGAGGCCTTGGGCAAGATGCTTTCAGTGGAGCCATTACTGTTGCTACTGACCATTACTGGTTCTCCTGCTGGTCCTCATCTGTACTTCCTTCCAAAGGGGAGAGGACAAGGTGAACGGAGATTAGAAAGGTGCCTTATACTGAGTCAGACCATTGGCCAATCTAGCTCATATATGTTGCAATATTCAGCCTTTCTTGGTGCCGAATTTGGGTTACCATGGCTTGGAAGTTTTGATTTTTGTAGAGCAGAACCCCAGTATTGGTCTCTTACTATGCTAGTTCGATCTGGGGAACTTTGCAGGAGTTGAATTCTTGTGGGAAATGAATGTCACACACACACACACACACACACACACACACACTCTGTTGGAATGAAGTTTTGTAGCTTTGCCATTAGAGAACACACAACAGGTGTCCTAACCAAGTCGATGGCTTTGTGTGAAATCCAACAACTTTGCCTCCAGTGTTTAGCCTTGGGAGGGCCTGTTATTAGAGCAGTCTCTCCCCACAAGCCCTATTCATCACTCATTTGCTCTTGTTTTAATTGCTGGCTGCTTTCTGTGGGAAAACTCAGCTAAGCAGCTGACTGGTCTGGCCTGTTAGTAAAGGATTCCAGTTGTGATACAGCTGGGGCTTTGCTGGAATAAAAGGAAATGGCCCACCATGGTGGAAGAGGCATGCAGAAACACTTCCTAGGCATGCTTACTTGGATATAAGAACATACAAAACTGCTTTATTCCAGGTCAGACTGGAATTTTAACCCATTAATGTCAAGGGTGCTCCCCAGTCAAAGAAATGCACACAGTAGCTAGTTTACTCTTTATTGTCAAAGCTGACAGTCGTTTCTACTGCTCCAAATACCCATGCACACCCGTCTAGCATCTGGGCAGCTATTCCCAGGTCTGCGCTATATGGAGCAGTTGCAGCAACAGGAGGTCATGCCTCCTCCACCGGCTTATGCATCTTCCCCCAACGGGCTGTGCATGCAGCCGGAGACTATGCCTGCGTGCAAGCTGCCTCTGCTCTTTCCACTTCAATTCTCCCCTGCTTCTGGGAGACAGTGTTGCAGGAAAGGGTGGGGAAGCACCCACCCCTTCACTTGCCTTTCCTGCTTCTGCCTCCTGTGCTCCACCCTCCAGCTCTGAAGCTCCCCCTACCTCTGCCTCTTGCCTCCTGGTTGGTACAGGTCTCCACAAATCACTGACCCCCCTCTCCTGAGTCAGGCTCCTGCCACCCTTCCCCCAATGCACACTTGTCAGTGTCCTGCCAGTCCTTGAAAATGAAGCACAGTATTGTCTATTCTGATTGGCAGCAGATATTCCAGGGTCTTGGCCAAAGGGCTTTCCCATCATCTGTTCCCTGGTTCCTTTAGCTCAGGCATGGCCAGACTTGGCCCTCCAGCTGTTTTGGGACTACAACTCCCATCATCCCTAGCTAACAGGACCAGTGGTCAGGGATGATGGGAATTGTAGTCCCAAAATAGCTGGAGGGCCAAGTTTGGCCATGCCTGCCTTAGCTGAAGATGGCAGGGATTGAACTTGGGACCTTGTCCCTGAAAAGCAGGTGCTCTACCACTGAGCTGTAGCCCTTTCACATGAGTAAGTTCCATCCATGACTACTTCTTCTTTGGGAGTATGCTGGACTCACTGCACAATACACACTTGTGCATCCTTACTACTATTAGTCACTGTGAAAACTGCCAGGGGTGGTGATGGTGGTGGCTGGCAGAATAGTCTCCATGGAGATATATATCTTCCCTTCCTCCAGAGTTCCCCCATTCTTGGAATCAAACGACATGATTAGCCTTCCAGATCAGCTAGTTGGGAAAATAAGGAAGCTGACGTCTACTGGTTTGTGCTTCTAGCTCAGTATTGTCCACACTGGCAGGCCGTGGCTCTTCATGGTTTCAGACCAAACACACACCCAGCCCTACCAAGAGAAGCTGGGGGTTGGAACTGGGATGTTCTGCGTGCTCAGCAGATGCTTTGCTACTGAGCTGTGGCTTCTGTTTCCTGTGCTTCAGCACACATTCCAGTGTTGACTGATGACCTAGGAAAGCCACTGTCAGCAGCCGGAGTCAGGTGCAGGTCAGCAATAAAAAACAACAACACTGTGTCTGTGAAGTCAACTCTTTATTCAAAGGAACCAAAACAACACAGAAACATTTGCTTGTAGGTTTTGTCCCAATGAGGCAGTTGCAAGGACTGAAGGTCCCTGCCTTCCCATAGCTGTCCAAGTCCCAGGGAAACAAAATAAAAAAATTCCTTCAGTAGCACCTTGAAGACCAACTAAGTTTTTATTTTGGTATGAGCTTTCGTGTGCATGCACACTTCGTCAGATACACTGAAACAGAATCCACCAGACCCTTATGTATATTCAGAGGGTGGGGGGTGGGGGTGATGGGAATGGGTGATAGGAGTGGTAAACCTCTTGATGACTGTTAACGACTGTTAATGACTGTAATTGGTCTTGCGGGGGGGGGAGCAAGGGCTGAGGTGCTAAGGAAAGCTTGATCATGTATAATGAGATAAGAATCCTATGTCTTTGTTCATTCCAGGTGGCTCCATGGTTTTAAGCTTGCTAATGAGTTGCAATTCAGCAACTTCTCTTTCCAGTCTGTTTCTGAAATTTTTCTGTAATAAAACAGCTGCTTTGAGATCTTGTATAGAATGTCCTGGGAGATTGTCCCAGGGGTTTGTTCCCCCAAGCAGTCATAGACTGCATCTGCGTGCAACCAATCTTTCCTTTGCCCTTTTCATTTCTCGCTAGGTTCTAGGTGACCAGAGGGAAGGGGAGCTAGTTGCAGCAGGAAGGGGAGACCCCCTGGATTCTTCAGCAACCTGCATCATGGATCCTCTCCTCTCCAGCCTCTTCTTCTGCCTCTGAGTCTGGACTGCTCTCTGCCACAGCCCCTTCCTGCTTACTAAACCCTGTTACCCCTTCAGCTTCCAACACCACCTCCTGCCAGTCTGCTCCCTCTTCTCCCTATGACCACTCATCTTCATCCCACCACCACTCCCATGGCTCTGAGCCTTCTTCCCCTGGGGGTTCCCCAGCTGTTGCCTCCCACCACTCATCTGCATTCAAGCAGTCCATGACTGCCATGTTTGTTAGCTGATGGACATGTGTTAAGAAGGCTGCATGAGCCTTGCTTAGCCCAGCATCTGTATCCCCCTTTTCTGGTAGCTGCTGCAAGATCTCCTGAGTTTTCTCTTGAAACTTGGCACTGAATACCTTGGTCCCAGTAGAGAGAGACACAGCCTTGTCTGGTTCCTCCTACTTCTTTTTTTCCACAGCCAACACAAAGTTCAACAGTTGCTGCTGTTTGGCTGAAATTCCCCCTGAAGCAACAGACAAGGCTGCTGAGCCTGAGACAGAGACAATTAAAATGTTCTCTGTTTGTTTGGTTTCCTTGGTTATGGCACTGCCCAACTCAGTAATCACATTTTCCTTATACCAGCCAGACTGGTCCCTGCATCGATGGCTATTGAGTCAAGAAGCTTGGAGGCATCTGAGATTTGCTGCAGAAAATCTCAAAGGCAAAGTCCGATGGCTACCCAGTTTTGTTGTTGTTCCTCTGTTGCTTTGATCATTGACCTCTGGATTTCTCCCCAAAATGGGAGATTGGCTCAACCCTTGTCCTGTTCATAACAGGCTTCGAATGATTGTTGAGCTTTTTGGCTGGTACTTTCCCCTCTTCTGTGGTTTTCATCATGGAAAGAATTAAAAGAATCATTTTTTGTTGTTAAGAAAATAAACTGAGCAGGAACTGAGTTATTTGTGTTCAAGAGGAAATCTTTTTATGGGTTTGGGGAAGTATGCTGATGGACTGAAGAGAAGTATGAGCATGAAACAAAAGAAGCAATAAGCAGACTTGGGAACTTTTCTACTTCAAGTGGGTACCCAAGGGCTCACCTCCTTCCTTCCCTTTAAAATTATAGGGATGGAGGGGAAATTCATTTGGGAACCTACTTAATCCACACTTCTTGAACCAATTGGGAACTGAAATAAAGCTTATCCTTCAAAATTCTCCAAATTTTGCAGTGCAGTTCTCCAGGCAAGAAAACACGTACCAAAAAACCCCTTATTTGACAGAGTATTTATTGTTGTGAACTGATGCAGAAATGAGGTGAATTGAATTTAAGATTGGGAAAATGAGAAACCAGAATTGACAGACTCATTCTTCCCTAATCCTAATGCCAATTTTTAAAATATTCTGGCCAGGTCCCTTATCTCATATTATTGACAATTTAGTTGCCCAGTACTAGATCAAAGTGAAGCACTTTGTAACCCAGCTCTGCCCTTATGTAAGTCCACTTAGATTACAAGGGAGCTGACTCTTTGCTTTGATCTAGCAATTTCATAAACCCGGCAGAACCTGGATTGCTTTTTAGCACATATCTAAAAATACTGTCTGAATGAATGCAGATGCTAAATTTGCAAATATTAAAACGTCTACCACTGTTTTATGCTTTCGTCATGGATCAAAGCAGTAGAAACTGGAGGTATTGCTCCCATCCAGTACTGTGAGGGAAAGATTTAAACCTCTCCCCTTGATAATTTCAAAAAATGGTTACATATGGAACAGGGCTACTAGATAACAAACTGTGAAGATGGCGTAGATAGCAGAGGAGGATGAGCCTCTGTGAGCCCAAGCTTCCTTCAGTCTACTGATTCGCAGGATGGCTGAGTCTGAATCAACCTTCCCCCAACCTGAGTCCCTCCATATCATTTTGGACTACAACTCCCATTATCCCTGACCACTGACCATTCTGGCTGGGGCTGATGGGAGTTGTGGTAAAAAGTATCTGGGCACCTGGTTGGGGAAGACTGGTTTCGAGCATAGATTCTCAAAATGTGGACTGTGGTCCTTTGGCGGTCCATAGCTCCATCCAAGTGGTCCACAGAAAGGGACACTTGAGAATATCTATACAGTACTTGGCCCTGCACTTTATTTATTCTTTTCCAATTGTGGAGATCGAGGACTCTTTTTTTGCCAAGGCTAGCTCACTTAACAAGGCAAGTGATTTTCATAACACTGCCTTGGTACAATCTCCTAATTTTTTTATAACAATTTGCCAGTTAAAGAAACCCTTCTCAGTGACTAGGGCTCATATTCTTCACAGTACTATATTGGTTTTGACAATGATGCCTGTGCTTAAGTGGGGGGAAAGTGTGGTTAAAATATGAGCTCTTTATGTGGTTTGACTGGTAGAACAACTTCCTTATTATGTGGCCTGTCAAGATCCCCAGCAAATTTCCAATGATCCATGGAAGAAAGAAAGAAAGAATTCAGAACCAATGTTTTAGAATATACTTAAGCCTAATGACTGCTCTCCATGCTGTTTACTGTCAGGCTTGTTCAGAGCAGAGATTATCATTCTAAAACAGTATCACCCCAGACTTCCTCAGTAGATAGACTCAGGGCATGGCCTCAGAGGAAGATCTAAGTGTCTGGGTAGATTTCTTAAGCAAAACCTGTTTATCAAAGGTGAAAACAGAATGACCATGCAGTTCACAGGCAGCATTCTGTTTTTCAAGCTACCTCAAACTCCGGGGGTAGGAGGAACCTCCTGCTTCTGTCTAACCAAACCAGCCACACTACTTGCTGCAGAGCTATAGCATGGTAGTTGGGAGAAAGGTGATTGAAAACAGAGAGGCATTGGGCTCTTATCTACCCTTGTCAGCCGCCTTTCTTTCCAAGCTGACGAATAAGTTGTATCCCTTTCTTGGGTGTGTTTGTTCACATTTCTCCCACCTATGAAGAGTTGTCAGAGGCCATGCATAACCTCTCTAGACAACAGCCTTTTGCACTTCAGGCTTTTTGTAGGTTTCCTAGGCTGGGGGTATCAAACCTGGTGTTCTCCTGACGTTGTGTGTGGAAACTCCCATCAGCCTCAGCCAGCATGGTCAGGGATCAAGGATAGTGGGAGTTTCTGAGCACAACATCGGGAGGACCCCTGGTTGGCATTCCACAGGGATGGCAAGGGAAATGGCCTTTTCAGTTCTCCCCAGTGAGGTCCGCCTGGGGCTCTCACTAACAACTTCCTGGTGTCAGATTAAAACCCATGATGTTGGTTGTGCTTGATGATTTGTTGCTGATGAATTGTTTGCTGAGGTTTATTGAGGACTGTCACTGGATCTTTTTATGAACTGCTACATGTGGCGCTGTGGGTTAAACCACAGAGCCTAGGGCTTGCCGATCAGAAGGTCGGCAGTTCGAATCCCCGCGACGGGGGGAGCTCCCGTTGCTCGGTCCCAGCTCCTGCCAACCTAGCAGTTTGAAAGCACGTCAAAATGCAAGTAGATAAATAGGTACCGCTGCAGCGGGAAGGTAAAAGGCATTTCCGTGTGCTGCTCTGGTTCGCCAGAAGCAGCTTAGTCATGCTGGCCACATGACCTGGAAGCTGTACGCCGGCTCCCTCGGCCAATAACACGAGATGAGCACCGCAACCCCAGAGTCAGTCACGACTGGACCTAATGGTCAGGGGTTCCTTTACATCTTTTTATTATAATGTCTTCATTTTATGCTTGCTTTCTTGTTTATTTTGTATACTTCCCTATACCCGCAGGTCTCATGGCGGTTCACACTTTAAAAAAACGCGTAAGACCCCTGGAGACTTTTTTTTTTTTTTGCATAGCAAGTGATTGATAACTCACTCATAAGTTCAAATCATCATCGGTAATAATAATAAAATACTTATTGAAGAGCAGTGACATTATGGCAAAGAAATGTGTGCAGACTGAACCTTCTCTCAAAGCAGTTTAAACTCTCATTAAAATACTGCCTGCCCACCTAACCTGCATTTGGCTCTGGGAAGTGTTTCCCTTCAGATAAGAAAGGAGAGGAAGCTGCTTCTGATTTCTTTTCCTCTCTCTGGTTCCTTTGCAGCCGACATGGACAAAGGGCCGCGAGGGCTGGATGCAGAGCAGATGCAGCAACAGCAGCTCAAGCTAAGGGAGAGGCAGAGATTCTTTGAGGAGGTTTTCCAACATGACGTAGATTTCTTCTTCCCAGTATCACATCTGCAGATAGAGCACAGGAGACGTAAGTACCATTGGGGAGGCGTCATAGGCAGTACATTAGACTATGGAACAGAGTTGCCCCACTTGCATGTAAAAAATTAACAGGTGATGGCCATGCAGCATGACATCTGATGGCTTCTGTCTCTTTGCTAGCTCCCTTAGGCAGCATTTCCTCCATGGAGGTGAATGTGGACATGCTGGAACAGATGGACATGATGGACCTTTCCGACCAAGACACTGTGGACGTGTTTCTCAGCTGCGGGGCGGAGGACAATAACAACGTAGCTGCTCTTTTGCCAGGTATGTTCAGTTCCCATTAACCGACCCACATCGACTTCTAGCCGCATCCAACTCTTTCTGTGACCTGTTGGAATATAACTGCTTCTTAAAGGGGAATGGCTGGAATGGGATTTGGAGTGTGAATTGGACCAATCGCTGTTCATTGCTGACACCAATGGAGGAAGCTGCAATGAGGAAAGAACATTTAGAGTGGCTGGGGAAACCCAGCCAGATGGGCAGGGTAAAATATTATTATTATTATTATTATTATTATTATTATTATTATTAGAAGTGTGTGTGTGTGTGTGTGTTGTCACACTGTGCTTTTAAGGCTACTTAGGGTGTTCTGGTGGCAGCCTTCTGATTTCTGGTAGGTAATTGCAGACCAACTAAATTGCAGAGCTACTAAAGGGGATCCGAAGAGCTGAGATTAGGAATGAGCCTAGTGAGCCCTTGGACCATAACTCCCCTTGCTAGTAGAGAGAATTGATCTAGTAGCCTATCTGAGATACTGGCACAGGCTAAACGCCTTCGAGGATCATACCCCTACTAAGCTCTGCTGGTTAGAGCAACTAAGGACAGGGGACTTGGCTCAAAAGTGCCAAGATAAACTTAAGGTTTATAATCTTCAAATGGAGAACTACTTAGCCCACGTGACCTTAGAAAATGGATTTTTGATCAGGATGCCAACCAAGAAAGAGCATCCATCATTGCCGCCCTTACTCTGCTTGTTGCACCCAAATTAAGACCAAAACTAAGATTCCAATGCCCTCAGCATATTGAGAGGGGAGATATCGGGAGATTCCCCCTATGGATGGCAAATGTATATATGGATGCAATCAGGTAGAGGACATCACACACGATCTGCTGATTTGCCCCTGTATACAACACCCAGAGGAAATTTTATATCACCAATTTTTAATTGGCTTCCAGGTCGATCCACACAGGAAGTGACAGTTGAACAGCTAGCAGATAAACATCTATATATTACATACCAGGTAGCCAAATGTGTGCTGGCAGCCAAGAAGCTCCATTCCAGCTATGTGAATGCACTCCAATATTAAAATTTAATGTGTAAATTTCTTTTTATGTTACACACTGCTACAGGCTATGTTGTATGATTTTAGAGGAAAGTTTTCCTTTTATTTTCTGTCATTCATTGTAAAGGCCTTTGGCTACATACAATAAGAATGGACTTGACTTGACTCAGGATCCTCTCGGGTCAAGTGGGGCCAAGGTTACTTCCTACAACAGCATCATTAACAGGCACGTGCTAAGGTTGCACCTGTGCAAGTTGCTCCACCTGCGTTTCTTACCAAGGCAAGGTGGAGCAGACTATCCCTCTGCAGCCTACTGTTCGCATTTTTGTGTGCAAAGGGGTGATATAGGAATTGCTTGAGAATAAGCACCCCAACATACTATCCTGGGAGAGGGAGAGTGGGATGCTCAGTTGACCAACTGCAGGTACTTATGAGTAGCTCTGCCATTGGGTCGGTCTGCCATCTTGCTGCTTGGGAAGGAGAAGCAATAGTTTGGAGGAGAGGCAAGAGAAATAGAGGAGAGACACTGAGCTAAGCAGAAGCCTGGTCTACTGCTTACTAGAAGTACTGCCTAGTGCCACCTTTAACTTGTATGCCTTTGGCAGATCATGCCAAATCCATATTTTTCTTCATAATCACAAGGGCTAGAGGTTCAAAACTAGCTAAACTCTGCCTGGTTTTGGAATATGGTTGGGTGTTATGGGGATCACACTCACAAATACCCTGCTTTTAGGATTTATGGAACTCATTCAGGGACCAGCAATACTCTGTTGAAATGATCTGCATCCACACATACACTAGTGAAAAATAAAAATGAAGTCTATGCACTTTCTACTTACCTGTTTGGTGTGTCATGCTTGTATCAGTTTGGCTTCTTTTTCTGTGCAACGTGCACATTAAATGTGGCAGCAAACAGTGAAAATTCTCTTTTATTATGTGTTTAAACGGTGATGGTGCAAGTCAGGGTCAAACCGAACACATTCCGTTTCTGAGAATGTGCTCTTCAAACTGAAATTGTGCTGCCTCTTAGTGGGATTTATAATTTAGGAGGTGCAACCATTGCCACTGCCAAAACAGATTATCAAACAGTCAGCGGAGAAGACCAAAACCTTTATGGGTTGTGTGCCAAAAAATTGATTGGCTTTTTCTCCGTAGCAGAGAAATCCAGATGCTTGAAATTAATTGTGTTGGTGTGTTAGTTAAAAAGCCATCACAATATCAACTCAAATTCTGCTACTAGCACACAGAAACAACGTTAGCCTACCTGCTGATTCCACCCCCACCTGGACCTCTCCCTGCTCCCTATTACTAACTATTCTTCTGTTTTCAAACCCTTCAAATCCTAAGTCAGTAAAAAGTACATTTTTCCCCCTTCTCTGGGTCCTACATGCTCATTTGAATCTTTCCAAACAAGAATAGATGAGGGAGCAAGCACCAAATGTGACAGATCTAATGCTGGCTGATGGATAGATCTGACATTTTATTCAAATGTCACAGAGGTTCCCATGGATTGGGGGCAAAACAAGTAGCTTGCTTTGCCATTTACAGTGTTTTGGCTGTATGCTCTTCTGAGCCTGAGCGATGGGGACTTTGATGCCTAAGATTCCTAAGACTAAGTACAGGTGAAATGCTCTCTGGTTAAAGGGGGAATGAAACTGGGACTAACCTCCGTCTACTACAGGGGTAGTCAACCTTTTTATACCTACCGCCCACTAATGCATCTTTCTTGATGGTAAAATTTCCTTACCACCCACCAGTGCTTGATGGAAGGAGGATTCAGCTGGTGCCGTAGAACCCCCTACCGCCCACCTAGAATCCTGAAATGCCCACTAGTGGCTGGTAGGGACCAGGTTGACAACTCCTGGTCTACTAGTAGAAAGGCTGAAAGAATAAGTCCTGGAAGGAAACTGTGAAATAGGATGGTGATTTATGTCTCACCCTGAAACAAAAGAAGCATGCCACCAAAAAAAACCCGAGGGCACAGTCTTGCATAAAAATTGCATGAAATAACTTACTGTATATGTATGGTTGCAAATTTTGGAATGAGTAATATAATCTGAATAAACATACAGTCCATTTCACTATAGTGGAGAACACTGCGCCTAGGGGAATTTTTGTGCCTGCTCAGTCTTCTGCCCATGTATTAACAGCTGGTGGGTGAGACTCAGGGCTTTTCCACATCTCTGCTTGCCCCTGGAGGCATGGAGGACCTTTAGAGCCGAATCAGAACAAACTGCAATTGCCATTTGCTCTGATTTAGCGTGAAAGAGCCGGTTTTCTGGGGGAGAGTGGCAAGTCCAAGGCAAAACAGCTGAGACCAATGCCTAGAAAGCACAGGAAAAGTGGGGAACCGCTTGGACCCATGCTCTCCAGGCACAGGGGAAGTGGAAGTGTGGACAAGCCCTCATACTCTTTGTTCTTAAGGTTTAAACCAAACTTGAACCAGGCAGCCTCTCAAATAGAGCAGGGATGGACAACTAATCACCTTCCAGACGTTGTTGGACTACAACTCCCACCAGCCCCAACAGTATGGCCAGTAGTCAGGGATGATGGGGCATGTAGTTGCAGTCGAAACATCCCAGGTTAGCCACTCCTCAAAAAGGGGATCAATGCAAGGAGGAGGGGGGTGTCATTCCATCTGCCAAGCTGCATGCAGCATGGCTGGAGGAGCACAACTTTAAATTCCACCCAATGGATCTACTGAGTAGAACTTACCATAGGCTGGGATTCAGCTAATGAGCTCCGTCCAAGGCAGAGAGAGCCCTGTGGAAGAACTTCTGCTTATGCAATGGGCTTCCAGGTTTGCCGGCCCCACACCTGACATTCTATTATGTTAGGTGATGCGGTTTGGGACAAACTATGCCACGGGCCAAATGTGGAGGCCTGGCAGGCTTAAACAGCCCACAGGCTAGATGTTGCCTACCACATCTATCCCATCACTCCGTGACCTCAGTTAATCTTACTGCATGGTGCAATATGAATGCGGCACCATAACTTTGGAATAAATGTTATGGGGTGGGGACAGGACACAGAAAGACTGGCCACGCACCCTACTTTGTGAAGTTTAGTGCCTTTTCTGGAAAAGCAGTACCACCAGCAGAAGGCTGCTTGTTCCCACAGAACAAACTAAGCTAATTAAAACTATTTTGGAAACGAACTGCCAAACCAAACCACCAACCAAAACCCGGCACACCATTGAATCAGCTTTTATTATTCTGCAAGTATGGGCCAGTTGTCCCTAAATGGACAACATCACTGACCCGTCTCCCAAAGTATTTGAATTTATGTTGATTGCATTTTTTAAAATACAGCTCTCCGCATCCCTGCTCTGTTCACTCTCAGACTGGAAGGCTCTTTGCCCTGTGCAGGAGGTCAAAGAGAAGGTGACGAGACCCCACTATTATGCAGTGATTCAGACAGAGTGAGATTCAAGCATTTTACCGGCACAGCCTCCTACATTCCAGTTAAACGGCCTCACTGATGATGTCTCCAAGCCACAAGCCATGCACAAAAGCTCCCGTTGCCAAACATGGAGAAGGAATGTGAGGCACGTGGTTTGTACAATGACACGGCCAGGGATTCACGGAGGGGATCTGGCCAGCCAGGCTCTTGACGGAATGGGTTTACGGGGTCAACCTGCTCCCGCTGTCATGGAGTTACACGCTGCGCTGCATGTTCAGCGGTGTCTTTGGCTAATGATTTATTAGCAGGGAAGATAATACCATCCACGCATCGTAACTTTCGAGCAGAAGCACGGGAGGCTGTTTCTAAACAGGACCAGGAGTTAATGAACCATACGGCTGCCAAGTTCTGTGCAGAAGCAGCAAAAGGGAAGGAAGATGTAAATTAAGCAAAATCCCATATGTTGTATTGCATAACTCATTCTAGTTTTGAAAATGCAAGTCTTCAAATAGTAGTCCTGTTAACTTGGCAACGAGCGGTGGAATAGAAGGAAGAAGGGGGCCTGTAGACTTTATGAGCATTAGCAGGCATGGAGCATAAGAACCACAAAGGGAGCACAGGCCCAGCTTTCAGCAGCTGCTGTGGGCTGATGGCCCCACCAAGGCCCCACTACTGCTGATAGCTGTGCCAGATAGCTGTGTCTGCGAGTCCCCATTATACGATGTTCTGGTAAGTTTTTTTTTAGAAAATTACCCTGCAAGGTGACAGAGAGTGTTGTGGCTGGCCAGCTGCAGGTGTGCCTGGAAGCATTTTATCTGGATCCATTCTTTGTTTCAGGACTGGTTTTGGTACCCAGGCAACCAGATTGATGGCCTCTGTCAGACAAGAGATGGGGAATGCAAACCTGCTCCTTTTCCTTGACCTCTCAGCAGCTTTCAGAAGAAGGAGCTACTCTCACCCCACCCCAGAGGGTGTTTTGTCCCATGTCTCCTAAAGCTTGGAGCTAACTGATGTAGCAAAAGGGAGCGACTGAGCATTTCATGTTGGATCCCTGGGTGCTCTGCAATCTCAAATTTTACCCCAACACCTCTCTTGTTTTGCAAGCCTTTCTCCAGAGCCGTAAGGGAGAAGGCATCGGTTTCTTTTCTTCTTAAGCTGAGATTTCGGGAGAGCTAGGTTTTGCACCCTACAAGGTTGTGCTTGTGTAGCGACTTCAATGGCATGCAAAAAGTAGCCGCATTTCTCTCTGTCCCTGCAGCTGCTCCAGAACAATTACTGTATATAGTGTCCTTTTTGTAACTTCAGCCAATTCCACACCTGAAATCTCCTCATTGCAAACAGCCGAGTCAAACTGGTGGGCAGCAGTCAGTTGTATTAATTTGACAGGCTCCAGCAATGGGAAATATGGCTGCTCAAGGCACTGGGCAATTTTTTAAAGTAACAAAACTAAACGAAATAGAAAGGCATTCTCTGGGCAGCTTTTCAGATTACATTTTGCTGTTTACAATCTAAAAAAGCAAACAAACTATGTGTGCAACAGTCAGAAAATGCCCAGAGATGCTAATCTTTAGAATACCTTAAATTATGTCAAGCATGGTGAGATGCAGAGAGAGTCTTAACTTGTGTCTGACTCCTCTGACACTACAAAAACTTATCTAGACAGGAAGTTGCCAGCATGTCCCACCCCAATTTAGGCTTTGCAGAATGGCTGCAAGAAATAATTGTCCGAGATCCTTGTATTTGGGTAGCCTGTCTGTGAGATGAAGGGGTGAGTCTTGTGTGTATATGAAATTGTATGTATTTTAATGCGCTGTTATGGAACTTGCCCCCACAAGAAGCAGTGATGGCCACCAACATGGATGGCTTTAAAGGAGGATTAGACAAATTCATGAAGGGTAAGGCTCTCAGTGTCTGCTAGCCACGATGACTAGGCTCCGCCTCCAAAGTTGGGAGGCAGTAATGCTTCTGAATGCCAGCTGCTGGAAACTGCAGGAGGGCAAAGGGCTCTTAGGCTCAGGTCCTGCTTGCAGGTATCCCAGAAACATCTGGTTGGCCATTGCAACCATCTGGGTGAATGGGTTGCTGGGTGAATGGGTTGTTTGCCTGATCCAGCAGGCTCTTCCTATAATCTATGCGAGTCATTATCCTAGGACAGGCATAGGCGAACCCGGCCCTCCAGATGTTTTGGGACTACAACTCCCATCATCCCTGACCACTGGTCCTGTTAGCTAGGGGTGATGGGAGTTGTAGTTCCAAAACGTCTGGAGGGCCGTGTTTGCCTACGCCTGCCCTAGAATACCTAGAATATCAGCGTAGGTGTCGATACGTTGGTGTTGTGTTTACAATACCCTTGCAGCAACTTGCATGGAGTATATTTAGGAATGGAGCAGAGGGAATAGGCATGTGGCATCATACTGCCCTCGGTGCTGCAGAAATTATTAAAAAAAACTTGCCACATTATAATAGAAAATGCAAATGTTTCATGCATGTATCTGCTAACTAGTTTCAATAACCAATGGTGGGAAACAGCAGCAAAGCTTAGGTTTTCTTCTGCTCTAATATAGGGAGAGCCAGCATAGCTTAACAGGCCAGAAATGTTGCGGAAACAGCTTCACATC
Organism: Zootoca vivipara; assembly: GCF_965207765.1. NCBI lineage: Eukaryota > Metazoa > Chordata > Lepidosauria > Squamata > Lacertidae > Zootoca > Zootoca vivipara. Next base: position 73,528,151 of record NC_142590.1, on the reverse strand, counting down.
GGTATAGAGGGCAGCAAAATGTTGGCCAGCCTCATCATGCGCTTGTTCTCTTTTTGTCTTCCTCCTTGGCCAGATTCCAACCGTTACGAGGAGGAAATTTCTTTGCAAGTGCCCAACTCAACTGAAATCAAATCCCGGATCTCGTCCACGTCCTCTGCCTCTACAGACCTGAACAGCCTAGACACAAGTGAGGAAGGGGCCGAGACCCCTGTGGTGCAGTCAGATGAAGAAGAGCTGCAGCAGGATGGCCCCGAGGAGCAGGAGAGCAGCAGCTAGCGGTGTGTGTGCGTGCGCTTGTGTGTATGTTGCCAATCCACCGCATTGACTCTGCCAGCTGACGTGATGATGAAGGAATTTGGCTGTCTGGCTCCGTGACTAAACCTCACAGCGGTTCCCTATCTCATTTCTTGTACTTGGGGAGAATTAGGAATAAGCCTTCTCCCTGCAAGATGGTCAATGCATGGAGAAGGTAAAGAGCATAGGGAGAAAGGGGTGAGGCAAAGGGACTGTAGTTTTGTTTTTTTTAACTAACTCTCCAGCCTTTTACAGCTAATGTTCTTGGTTCACTCACCCTGACTACTCAAGTTAGCCATGACCTTGGCTGCAATTATTTCAGGCAAGGCATTTGTGCAGGCTTAGAGTCTTTCCGATTCCAGCACATCACATACACACAACAAATGTCTTAGTTGTAACATAAAAGAAAATTATATTCCTTTCAAACAAGCAGATGGTCATGTATGATCTAGTTGAGACCCCTACATAGCTGGGGTTGGGCTAGATGACTCTCGAGGTCCCTTCTAACTGCAATTCTGAGTCTACAACTGGGAGGATGTGCATTATTGGGGGGGAAAGGGCCAGTAAGGCATTGTGGATCAAGAAGAGATGCCTGAAAAGGATTAGATTCCTGGGGGAGGCACTGAGAAGCATTGGAGCAGAGTTGTTCATTCTTCCTCCCCTAAGAATATAATTTTGCATTCTTACAGTGCAAATGTGCAGCGTATATTGGGAAGGTAAGAAGCAGAGGAATGACTAATGATGAGAAAAATGGGCTTCAGAAAAGGGGTGCAGCAGTAATAACATCTACTTAGTGTAGGCCCGCATAACTTCTGACACACAGAGCACAATGCAACCTACCCCAACCATGTCTGCTCCCCCTTCTGATGTTTCCAAGTGATTACAAAACAGGTTCTCACACTCCTGGTGTGCTGTAATTGGTGGTTGGTGGTTGCATTCAGCTTGATGGGTGACAAAGTTGTGTAGACCTTCCCTAGGTAGCAAAGTTGCCTCGGGCTGCTGCTATGTGGCTAGTTTTTCAATGACGCAATAGAATTCACTTGGTGCAGAAGCTAAGAATACAGGGTGCATGAGATTAGTCTCAAAGAGTCCTTGGTTCAAATCTTTCCTCTGACATGAACTAGCACAGTGGCCCTGTCCTCCTCCTTCAATAGGCGGAATAACAGCAATGACCCACCTTACAAGAATATTGAAAGGGTTTCTGAAACAAGGTACATGAAGAGCTTTGAACACTAAATGCTAAGTATTTTTATAATTCATCATGTTTCTCAACTGTCGGGCTCAACACCAATTCATAGGGAATGTTCAAGAGGCACACCTGAAAACGAACTGATAGCAAAATGGTGGTTTAGGGAGGAGCTACAGCTTTTCGGTAGAGTGCAGGCATTGTGCAGGAAGTCCTTTTCCAGTTGAAATGATCTCGGCTAGCAGAACAGGGGAAGATTTCTGCCTATGGCTTTCCCATGCAACTGCCACTCAAAGCAGACTGCATGTTCAGGTGTGTTTGTCCCCCACCAATTTGGGGTTCATGGTGCCATCGTTAGACACTGCTTAAGTCACACTTACTCATAACTAGATCTCTTTCTTTCCCTCTTCTAACATTAACAGTGAGCAGTCTGATTGTAAAACAGAAGCCAAAATGAACTAGGATGCAAACATGCATAGGAGATGGGATAATGAATCAAAAGAAACATCTCACAGTACAGAATGAATAGTGGAGCTCTGAATATCCATGACATTTTAGGTCAGGGATGGGGAACCTGTGCAGCCACTTCCAGATGTTGTTGGGACTCCCAAGTCCCATGGTCAGGGATGATGGGAGTCGTATCCCAACAACATCTGGAGGACCACACATTCCCCACCCAAGCTTTAGACTACTTGCCTAATGTATTTTATCTGTTGATAACCTCACTGTGTAAAATTGCTACTATCACAGATGGAGCACTACATTATCAATGAATTGGTTAGATTAACTGATTAAACATCATGATTGACTAAAAAAGAAAGGTGTCCCCAATTAAATCTTCACTGCATCAGGTGTTTTGAAAGTAGATGAATGGCATCTGGGTTGCAGGCTGGCAACACTACTTGCACACACAACTGATCGCTTGTGATCAAGACACAAATAGTTGCACGACCCAACTTCTAGCATCCCCTTGGTATATGCAGCAACAGATGCAAAAAAGTGAGCCATAAAGTGTGCAATAAGCTGAGGGGGTTGGACTCAACTGACAGAATGAGAGGGACACACACAGGAAAACCACATAGACAATACCATATGAGAATAACCATCCATGTGGCTCATCGTCAAGTCAGTTTTGAAGACAAGTAATTATAATGTTAGTTTACAGGTGGGTAATTGAGGCTTAGAGGCATTTTAAAAGCCACTTGTTCTCAGCTGAGGTTCCAAGCTCTGTCGTCCCCTTCTCCTAGTGCCCGCAATCTTTCCCAACATCAGGGTCTTTTCCAAGGATTCTTCTCTTCTCATGTAAATTAGCATGTCAAATTAATGTTGGGAGCAGCACTCAAGCGATTTGAAGTCTTCAGTCTGCTTTAAACCAGACAGGTGCTGGCCCTGTTGTAAACTGAACAAGAAAACCACTCCGGTTGTGAAACTGGAAGAATCCCAAGAAGAAATAAAAGGAGCCTGGTGTATAAATAACCTTGGGCCAGCCCAGTTCCTGGGGAGCTCCCTTTAGCTGCCTGGCATCGGCATTGACTCAACACATCAGCCAGCCCTCTTGGGTCCTGGCAATAACATCTAGCATTTGAGCTTGCATCCAGGTGCAAGTGAGTCATAGTTTCTCCATTTGCAAACAACTCCAGCAACTGCTTTTCAGCGAGAGGTCTGAATAGAGGGTGAAGGACTGAGAGGAGGAAGTGACTCAAGGAACTAACAGCACAGGTGGGTGGGGAGAGACCAGTGATAGAGATCTAGCAGCCACAGGGACAACCCACCCTAAGCAATAAAAGAAACCAGTGGAAAAATACCAATGGAAAGAGGGTGAACTGCCAACACAGAAAACAACTCTTAGCAACTGTGCGGGGGGGGGGGGACAAACTCCTGACAGGAACCTGTTTGAGCACCAAGTGCACTGCTTTTCACAGAAAAACAAAGTCTTATAGCAACTTAAAGAATAACAAATTTATTGTGGCACAAGCTTCTGTGAGTTCGTGTCTGTCCATGTCATCAGATGCATAAAGTGTTATCCTCACTCAGGTGAGGATCCTTTTCTCAGGTGAACCAGAAAATGCTTAATGACTGGGTAGCTGAGAAGGGCTCTCTCCTCTGAAAACAAACAGAAACATGCATTCCCCCCCCCCCAAAAAAAAACTCTGAGGGGAAATTTTCAACTGGACAGGATTTTTTCCCCATTGCTGTTGATGATCCAACTAGGGTTATTATCCCCTTTTTCTGGACATGCTCTTGTGCCTTTAACAACAAGTGACAACAGAATATTCCAGGGATGGGGAATATGTGGCCTTCCAGATGTTGTTGGACTACCAATCCCATCATCCCCTGACTACTGACTGGGTTGACTGGGAGTTATAATTTATCAGGAATTGAAGGGCCACAATTCTGAAATTTAAAACCAGTGGGACTTCTCTGGCTATTTCAAGTGAAGGTTGCATTAAGTATGTGATTAGGCGTTAGATAAAAGGAAGGAAATTCAACACTGCATTCCTGGGCTCTAGAAGAAAATGACAGGAATCTGAAAAAGGTTGTGCCTGCCCTCTAGTGGGGAAATTTTCCTATCAAGTTGGGGGAAATTAAGCAACTTAGTTAAGGCAAGAAGCCTTTGTGTAACTTCAAGCCTTACAAGACTGGCTCAAAACAGTTGACTGCCTGAGGCAGGGGTCAGCAAACTTTTTCAGCAGGTGGGCCGGTGCACTGTCCCTCAGACCTTGTGGGGGGGCCAGACTATATTTTGAAAAAAAATATGAACAAATTCCTATGCCCCACAAATAACCCAGAGATGCATTTCAAATAAAAGGACACATTTCTACTCATGTAAAAACACCAGGCAGGACCCACAAATAACCCAGAAATGCATTTTTAATAAAAGGACACATTCTACTCTTGTAAAAACATGCTGATTCCCGGACCGTCCACGGGCCAGATTTAGAAGGTGATTGGGCCGCATCCGGCCCCCGGGCCTTAGTTTGGGGACCCCTGGTGAGGCAATCAACAAGATTGTACCCCCACCATCTCATGTGAAGAAGCTGACAAGATTGACAGGCAAATCTTACTTCAATGCTGGTGACTGGACGTCTGCACTGTATCTAGGGGCTGTGGGATAGCTTAGAACAGGCAGGTCCAACCGGTCAATCGTGATCTACTGCTTCGATTGCGAGGTGTTCCTGGTTGATCCCAATCACCACCACCCCCCAAAAAAACCTCTGTCCTCCCCCCCCCAAAAAGCTCAACAACTCTGGGCAATAAAAATGAGTAGATCACTGCCAGTTTTATTATACCGGCAGTAGATCGCAGTCTCAGAGAGTTGGACGTCCCTGGCTTAGAAGGTACAGGGCAGGTCATGCGGCAAAGACTCTTCTGTTTTCTAAAACCTCAGCACTCCTCCCACACACCCCAAATCTGCCACTTGACAGCCACCTCATTCTCCCTAATGGTAGGGCCAGCCCCACTATCAGGGATGCAATAGCAGATTTCCTGCCTAAGCAGGAAGCTGGAATAATTAGTTTGGGAAGTCACTTCTAACTCTATGTTTCGTTGCACTGTGAATTAGCCTCTCTTCTGTGCCCCCTCCCAACTCGTGTCAGAGGACTGACCCACAGCAGTTGGGGTCCAAATGCCCATTTCAGCAGCCCCAGAGAGAGCTGGACATGAACATGGCAGTTTAAATCCCATTTCAGACTTGGACTCACTTATCTATTGGAAATAACAATAGCATAAGGATTGGCAAGATAAAATATTGCATAGGAAGCTGGTATGGTTTAGGATGTTAAAGCAATGAATTAGGGGTCATTTGGTCCCTAGTTCAAATCTCTGCTCACTCATGAGCTGCTATACTAAAGGTTGTCAGAACCACTCACATAGGGGTCACATTTGCTGAAAATGATAAGCCAACCAACCATACTGTGCACAAACTACATACTAGAGCACAATGATTGCTGTCACTTTACTTCTATCTTTGCATGAACAAGTAAATGCATCACAAAAGGGATAGCTTAGTGTTATTTTGATCCATGGATCATGGAATTTTTCCTTCTGAAAAGCCAGGATTGCTAGGTTATTTGGCTTATTGTCACGTGTGATTAACAAGGCTACATAAACTCTACTTAATATTAGGAAGTGTTTAAACTTCAAAAATACAAAGTGTTTAGTGAGGACATAAGAAGAGCCCTGAGGAATCACATCAACCATTTATCTAGTTCAGCATCCACCAGTGGCCAATCCGATGTCTATGGAAAGAGCCCTCCCAAGGAACTGACACCAATTCCAAACGAAGAGGCTCCATTTAGCCATCACAGCTTAGTAATAAAAAGCACTGGGTGCAGGGAGGTTACAGTAATGGCCATCTTTCAGAAAGAAATGGTTGCAGAGACCCCTGCCAGAAAACTACTTAAGCCATGGCCCAGCTTTGACATAATGAAGGCTGCAGTTCTCAATAGTTTTGCCACAGAGATAATGGAACAAATCTGCTTGCTCTGGAACAGGGATGGGGAACCTGTGGCCCTCCAGATGTTTTTTGGACTACAATTCCAGTCATCCCTGACCATTGGCCATACAGGCTGGTGCCGATGGAAGTTGCAGAGAAAAGAAAGAAGGGCTAATAAATAAGCACTTCCAGCTTGCATGAACAATCAAAGTAGTTATTCTGGCCTATTCCCTTGTCCTGAGAAACAACATCCTATACCTCTGTGATCCCCAACAGATGCCTGTAAACTAAAGGGGTGGCTAACCTGTAATCATCTGTGTTACTGACTATGACTCCCATTTATCCTGACTATTGGTCAGGCTGGCTGGGGCTGGTGAGAGTTGTAGTCAGACAACCCCTGGAATGCTACAGCTTAGTCTTGGTGTATTATTCTTACCTTGGCTCAAAGAGGTCCTGGGTTCAAATTCCCAGACCAGGAGAACTGGGTCCAGACTTTGGGGGAGGGGCTCTAGCTCAGTGGCAGAAGAGGGTGCCTTCCATGCAAAAGGTCCCAGCTGCAATTCCTAGCATCTCCAGGTATGAGCTAGGAACGAACCTTGGAGTGCAAATATCCAGGTAGAGAAGAATCAAAGGTCTGGCTCAACATAACGCAACTCTCTGTGTTGTTTTTTTAAAGAAATGATTTTATATGTCACAAAGCATAATACTTATATTAGGCATGTAAAAGGATATTAAACGAAATGAGGACCAAGCTACAAAGAGCATATCGGTTCCCCCTCCTGCTGTTTCTTCTATTACCTTCTGCCTCTGACTGTCTGGGCACGTGGGGCGCCCAACCGCAGCCACTGCAGGAAACCTGCCCCTGCAGGCTCCTTCCGACATCCCTTGCCTCCGACCCGGAAGCAGATTTAAGAACAACAAGGCAACGGGAAGTGCCGCTCTAGCCTCGTCTCTGTCCCTTCCTGAAAAGCCTCCATTGGCTCACAGGGTGAATGGAGGCAGGGCTCCATGGAACCTCTTTCCTCTGCTCCCCATTGGCTAACACTCGTCCGGGGCAGTGGGCGGAGCCGCTCCGCTTTGCCGTGAGCGCAGCGGAGGAATGGAGCGACTCGGGCCGCTGCTGCTGCTGCTGCTCTTCTTGGCGACGAGCGGGGCGGAACAGCCGCGGGACTCCCTGCGAGAAGAGCTGCTGCTCAGCCCGCTCCCATCGGGGGACGTAGCCGCCACCTTCCAGTTCCGGACGCGCTGGGATTCCGACTTGCAGCGGGAGGGCGGTAAGGGGCGGGGCCTGTCGCGACAGAGGGGTTTTTTGTGGCGGGAGCGAAGCATTATCTGGAAAGGGGGTTCCTGTAGAAGGGAACACCAGAGACAGGGCTTCTCCTGGGCCAGTTGTGTGGGTGGACGGACTACAATTCCCATCAGCCCCAGGAAGCATGTGGGAGTTGTATTTCCACAACAGCTGGAGAGCCAAAGGTTCCCTCACACACCTGATGCCTTTTCCCTTTGGGGTTAAATACATACATACATACTGTACATTCATTCATTCATTCATTCTGTTGTGGGTGCTTTATAGTCGAGGTTCTTTCATTGCAGGGGATTGGACTCTTGGGTTCCTTTCTAACTCCACAATTCTGGGATTCTAGCACATGGATGCAAGAGCACTCTCCCCTCCTATGTTTTCCAGCAACTGGTATCTGGAAGCATTGCTGGCACCGACTGCGAGGGTAGAGGATCATGTCTAGTAGCCATTGGGGTGCGGTGGGGACTCTGAACTGCCGGGGGTGCAAGCCAGTCTCACTGGGAAAGCATAAAAGGCCTGAGGTAGCAAATGGAAAATGAGTGCAGCAAAGGGGCAAGGAACCATGGGGGCCTGGGCAATAATAGATTGAGGGATAGGCTACTGGGTGACTTGCAGGACTGCAGCAGCATTCCTCTTAAATGGAGCAGGAGAAGGGAAAGTGAATTGGGGAATGGGGCAGGTGGAGAGGTTGATGTGAAGATATGCTGCTATAATGCTCCTATTTTCCCCCCTGCTCCCTACAGTCTCTCATTACCGGCTATTCCCCAAAGCCCTTGGCCAGCTCATTTCCAAGTACTCGGTGCGCGAATTGCATCTCTCCCTCACTCAGGGCTTCTGGCGGACACGGAGCTGGGGACAGCCTTACTTGCAAGCTCCAGCTGGGGCTGAGCTCTGGGTTTGGTTTCAGGAGTCTGTCTCTGAGTAAGTAAGCCTGAGCTGATTTTACTTGGTTGAAGGGCTCTCAAGTAAACCATAAGAAGGCTGTTGCACTCTACTTTTCTCGCCTGCCCACCTCCTCATGGCATAAGTGCATAAACAAGATAAACTTCAAAGATCCATTCCATGAAGGCAATCATATGGTTTAAATGAGCAGACGTTCCTTCACCTTCAAATTCTGATGTCTCTCGGGTCTTTCATTTGCATTGAACAATTTTGCCAAAGGCTGCCAAGGCCCACTGGGACATCCCAACACCTAAATCAGTGGGAGCCTCTAGAAGGGCCATAGTTCTTCTACCTTGCTGTTTCATCAGAATAGGCATGGGGTGGTGGTCCCTGGACCCTGAGGTGCCAAATGTAGCCCTCTAAGCTTCTCTGTCTGGCTCTCGGGACTCTCTGTGCCAAATAGCCAATTTTCAGGCCATACCCCTCACAGTCCCTGCTTCACAGCCTCTTTGAGTCCTTTTTGCCAGACTGGAATGTGCTCTTGGAGTTTGAGAATACCTCTTGCTTGCTTGGTTGAAGGAAACTGGTGTGTTTCCCACAATGCAAAGGTAAAATGTGTGTTCATTTCTCTGTCCACTTTTCCCTCTGGCCTCACCCACAAGTATGTGGTCCCCAGAAGGGAATGCAGTTCTTCTCTTTAAAAAGGTTCCCATTCCTGGAGTAGGCCAACAGGTGCTAGATGGTGCTTGTAGCTGTGGGTTGTGAACATTTCCATCTACAGTGCTGCCGTGTTAATGTAGTACTGAAGCAAAACCCAAGCTATTCATTATTTTATTTTTGAATTTTATAGAAAGCCTCTCCTGCCACTAGAATGGCACCTGAAGTGATGTACAACTGCAAACATAGTCTATGACTCCATGACTTGAAAACACATTTGCTTTCCAAATGGCATCTTGCAAGTTTCAGGCAAATCATTCACAGTAAATGTTTGTTAAATGTGTATATTTTTCATCTTCAGTGTTGACAAAGCTTGGAAAGATCTCAGCAACCTCCTCTCAGGAATATTCTGTGCATCACTGAACTTCATTGATTCCACCAACACTGTCGTCCCAACAGCATCCTTCAAACCTCTGGGATTGGCAAATGGTAGGAGATTGAGCTATTCTGGCCTGGAAGGGCTTGTTTTTCAAGAACGGGCACCACTGAATTGCAACTTGTTCTAAATACTTAAATGACAAAGAGTTGTGTCCATCGTAGCACTTATGTTGTTCCATCAGTGCAATGATATTTCCCCCCTCCTCTACCCGCTGAATATTTTCTCTGGGTTCCCAAGCCCTCTGGAACAGATTTGGTGAGAGTGCAGGGTACATGCAGGGGAAGGAGAGAGAAAAGTCACATTGTGCAAGTGGGAATCCTTGTGTTGTTGGCATGTATTATTTGGTGAAATTAAAGGGAGACCGGAACTTCTTAGAAACACCCAAGTATCTTGTGGCCACTTAAAAATTAACAAATATATTCTGGCATAAGATTTTCAGAAAGTTTTGGGGGTGCTGAGAGGCTTGACATTTTTGGAACATCTGCCCATCTCCTTGTTTGTTATGCTGATTAGGGTTGCTGGTTTTGTAATTAATCTGTGTTTCTTGAGAGCATTGTAAGGATTGTTTGGGCTGACTGGGTAATAAGAATTAATTGGCATTGGAATTGGGCCAATGCCATAGGTTTTGACTTAGTTTTTAAATGTGTTTATTGATTCCCTTTGACTGTTTTGTTTATATTACTTTGAACCGTTAGGATAGCTCAGACAATAAATCACACAATAAGTGCTTTGTGTGATTATAATACCTAGCTTTTAATAGTAGAATCAAAGAATTTTAGAGTTGGAAGGGACCATGAGGGTCATCTAGTCCAACCCCCTGCAAAGCGGGAATCTCTTGCCTGACGTGTGGCTCAAACTCACAACCCTGAGATTGAGTCTCACACTCTACAGTAGTTCCAAGTATTCCGCGCATGTGACCTCAGTAATCCTTAAAGGAATTCAATCTAGTAGTACCCTTTATGTCAGATACCTGCTTTTCTTAAGGCTAGCTAGTGATTTCATGGCAGAGGCAAGATTTGAAGCCAGGTGATTTCTAGAAGCCGACTTCCATCATCATATTGAGAGCGTTTTATTTTATTTTATTTTAAATTTTATATACCACCAATGGGCACCCAATCATTTCCTGGAATTCACCATGCTGTCTCGGGCTGTTGGAAATTTCACCAACATCAAGAGGAGGAGGGCCATATGTTCTAACCCTTCCTTTCCCTCCTTCAGTTACAGACCACCATTTCCTACGATATGCCGTCTTGCCCCGTGAAGTTGTCTGCACTGAGAACCTCACTCCCTGGAAGAAGCTGCTGCCATGCAGCTCAAAGGTGAGGCACATTCCTGTGATCATGCAGGTGGAGCCTTGTCATTGTTGATGACACATTGTGGAGCATGTGTCATTGTTCTGGATTCCCTCATCCTAGCCCACCCCACCCCAGCTTCCGCATCTGAAGCTTTGGGGCCTTGTTCACAATTGGAGCAAGTACTTTGGAGGAGAGCAAACTACATGTACACTGTTGCATGGCGCTTGGGCTTGTTTCTAGCTATACTACGGAGCAAAGGTTCAGCCATATTTTCTTTTTTCTTCCTAGGCTGGCCTGGCTGTTCTGCTGAAGGCTGAGCGCTTGTTCCACAGCAGTTACCACTCCCAAGCTGTGCACATCCGCCCCATTTGCAGGGTGAGTCCTTGGAAGGATTTGCTGCTGCGTCGTAAATTGGTTGAAAGAGCTGGAGACGGGATTCCCCACTCACCTATGATCTGCCAAAACCTATGGTCACATTTCACAAGCCTTACCTTAGAGCAGGCATCCCCAAACTCAGCCCTCCAGATGTTTTGGGATTACAACTCCCATCATCCCTAGCTAACAGGGCCAGTGGTCAGGGATGATGGGAATTGTGTGAGGAGTAGACAGAGCTGAAAGGGTTAACAGCTCTGCTGGTACACGCTGGGAGAGGGGAAGGAGAAGAATCCTACATACGGGTTTTCTCTTTGTTCTGTATTACACAGTTAGTTTCGATTTCCAAGTCAGGAGCAGCCATGGAATGCTGCAGTCCCAGGAAAAGATTTATTGTTTTGTAAATAAACACAGTAGCTTAGAAGAAGAAAGCTGTGTCGCTGTGATTTAGCAGAAGCTGCGCAGCACTAAAGGAGCGTGCTGGACTCCGGCTTTATTTATGAGCAATTCCGCTCATTACTTCAAAAATTGTAGTCCCAAAACATCTGGAGGGCCGAGTTTGGGGATGCCTGCCTTAGAGCTGCCCTTGCTCCTGCTTGAAGCCTGCCATTTCTGATGCTTTGTCCTTCTCTCTCAGGATGCCTCATGCTTGAGCATGTCCTGGGAGCTCAGACAGACTCTCACGGTTGTCTTTGATTCCTTTGCCAGTGGTCATGGAAAGAAAGGTAACTCGAATCGCCCTGTAGCACATCACCACTCTGCTATGGTTACGGGGGTTTACTCACTTCTTAATAATGACCTTTGTGCCATTCTCCCGCCAGACTGGTCCCTCTTCAAGATCTTCTCCCGCACTCTTACTGAAGCGTGCCCGCTGGCATCTCAAAGCAAAGTCTACGTTGACATTTCCAGTAAAGGCCAGGTAACCTTTCCCTTTCCCAGTTATATTCCAATAGGGCTAGAACATCAGGACCTTTAGGAGATGCCCACCTTACTCAGAGCTCTCTCTGGGTGAACGAAGCTTGATGGAAACCCCAGATGTAACTGAGCGGCTTTACAGTTCTTTACGTGCTTTGTGTCTCCAGTAATATTAGAGTCTTGAGAGTAGAGGGTTACTCAAATCATCTCCATGTATGTATCCAGTGCATGGATAATGGAATGGGACCCCCACCCCACTGGCTGTACCCTCAAACACCAGTCTTTAGCAGTAATTGGGAGGAGAAACTACATGCCTGCATCCGTAAGGCATGTAGGTTCTTCACCTAATTAGGAACCCTCTGCAATTGTTAATACAGCTTTATATAGGCTTTCTTTTCCGTTGTTGTGCTGGGTGCACAGATTGTTTCTTTCTGGGTGAGATCCAATGTTCGTTATACTCAAGAGTAGATCCATTGAAATAAATGGACCTAAGTTTTTCGCCACCCTGGGCTCCTTTTGCAGGGAAGGGATGTGACGGGTATAGGGCTCCATTGAGTTGTTTATGACTCAATTAGGAGCCACTAATTATCGCCCGGCGCGCTTTCTCTAGCGCTTCTCTGCTCCCGTAGATCCGGGCTGGCAGTAAAACACACACAGCAGAGTTCTTCTTCTTCTCACACAGCGAAAGCTTGTATAGCCGTTGGATAAAAAGCCTCTTAAGAACACACAGAGTCCAAGGTGTTCTAATAACTACTTAAGTTTATTCTAGAGAGAAAATAACAAACAACCTGGTGAGAGCGCAGACATCTTGCGACCGTCTCCCAGGCAGAAACGAAACCAACTGAAACATACAGAAACACTTCTGGTACATTCTGTAACATGATATTCCTCAGTGGTCAGGTGCTATACAGAACACAGTTAACCCCTTCGGTTACTTGTTACTCCTCACAAGGGAGGGATATCGCCCTCTGCATTTCAAAGTATGTTGTAATGCGCTCTGCAGAGATGTTTTTATCCTGTAAAACAGGCCAGAAAGCTTTTAAATAAATATTAGAATTGGGGCCAGTTGAAGGTAGTCTCCCCCACATACCCTGCCCATGTGCTGAATATGCACAAAAATATGACGTGGATGGGCTGGTTATCATTTTGATGGCTAATGATGATTTTGTTTTATTTTGTTTGTTTCCAGGAGAAAGAGTTACTTGAAGTTTCCCCAGCTCCCTTGTCTGTACATGAAGCATCTGTCCAAGGAGACAGGAGAACGTACGCAGTCTATGATCTCCTGAACCCAGGACTTTTCAATGGCTCCCGCAGCCTCAATGTGCAACTAAAATGGAAGCGCCCTCAGGATGGCTGTGAGTTATCAATGGCTTTCCTGTCCCTAATGCGTTGTCCTCTCTTAGATCGGTAGAAAATAGACACCCTTTGAATGCGAGAGACTCGTGCTATGCATCATTTAAGCTTGTTCATTTATGAACCGGGACACATCTAGTGGTAGTCACAGCAGAAAAATAGTACATCTACCAGACTTGTTTTAGTTCAGAACTCACATTATCCCAGGGATAATATTCTTACATTTGGTGGTGCTCCTGTAGTTTGACTCCTAACCTGGTCTCTTTTCCTTCCTGCAGTGGATCTGGCAGTTCCTGTGCTCCATGCCCAGCGCTATGTGAGTGGCTATGGCCTTGAGACAGGAGAAATCAGCACCCTGATCTATAACACACACCCATACCGAGCTTTCCCTGTGCTTCTGCTGGAGACTGTGCCCTGGTATCTGCGACTCTACATCCACACGCTGACCATTATCACCAAGGGCAAGGAAAACAAACCAAGTAAGGAGGAGCCTCCTAGTAATACTCCCTTTCCCAACCTGATGCCCTCCAGATGTTTGAGACGGCAACTTCCACCATCCCCAGAAAACGTTGCAGTGAAGAGCTTCTGTGTGTCAGTGCAGGCAGCTTTCTGTGTTCCATTATATGTACTGGATCATGTTCTAAGTTGATTTGCCAAGGAAATGGAGCAGATTCAGAAAGGGAGGCCTGAGTTCAAAAGCACAAAGTTTTGCCTTCATATACCCCTTAAGGAGCCTCTCTTTAAGTACATCTGGCATTAAATAAGCATTTCCCACAACTGGATATGTAGGCTAGCCATAGTAATTTGCTTTTTCTATGTGTTCAGTGATTTGGCTTGCTGAGCTCCAAAGCCCACCCCCTTTTGATGCAGTTTATCATTAAGCTATGCACAAAGCTTAGCATGATAATAGACCGTGGTAGGGATGTAGTAGCAGAAATGTGTACGGTGGCAACTCGACTTACGAACAACTCGACAACAGAATTTTTCGACTTACGAATTTTTCCGTTTCCAATGCATTCCTATGGGAAATTGCGTTTCCAGTGGCGTTTTTCGACTTACGAATTTTTCAACCTATGAAGGTGCCTTCGGAATGGATTAAATTCATAAGTCGAGGCACCACTGTATTTGGAAGGCTTTCTGTAAGCCATAAATGTTTGACTTCCTCAAAAGGAAATGAGTTTTAGTGGTGGAATTTGCAGTCACTTCTCAAGGAGAAGTGAAGCATGTTACCCTGTTGATGGTTTCTTATATTATTTGTTTATTCCAACACTTTGTCTACTTCACTGTACTGTCCCGAGGTTCTGAGAGCCCCATGCTATGTATATTTATTCAAAAGAAAGTTCCATTTTATACAGTGGGTGTGCATAGGATTGCAGCTCTGTAGTGCAATCTTGTGCATATCTATTCCAAAGTAAGCTCCTTAGAATTCAATGGGGCTTTCGCCCAGGTAAGTGGATATAGGACAAGGGTTCCCTGCATTAGTTGTTAAGCAGGGAGCATCTGACAGAGAAAAGGAGCATTGATGCTGTGCAAAGTTTGCAGCTGCAGCTCCTTTCTCTGCAAAAGCTGCTGCAAAAAAAGGAGAGAGGGAAATGCTTCAGCAAATGTACGAAAAGTGGCCTTGCAGCTTGCAGTTGCACGCTTACAATTTTGAGGATGTAATTGCATTTTAAAACTTAAAGCTGTGAATAGCTGTGCTTGCAGTTGAGCTGCGCATTGAGTAATTTGCATTCTTCTGCTAGGATTCCTGAGTTCTTCCTGCCTTTTTCACAGTCAGAACTAAAAAAGGGAGCTGAAGAGCTGCCTTTTCTTTTTAAAGATACTTTGGTTAAAAAACAACAACAGGAGGAAAATGGAAGGTGAAACTTGAGTGGTTATGAATTATATATGTCTCTGTTCCCATGGGAAATGGCTGCGTGATTGTGAGAGATTGTAGATGGATCTGGCCTCATCCACCACTGGAATGCAGCTTCCTGCAGCTTTTATTGGTAATGCTGCCTTGGCCAAAAAAGGTTCCCCGCCCCTCGGATACGGGACTACAGTCTTAACATACAGCATTCTGACTGATCTCGGTGCGTAAGAGCTCGTGTTCTAGACACAAGAAATAGAGGCAGTTGGAGAAATATTTTGTGATCCGAGTTTGTTTTCCTCCCCAGAGTTGCTGGGGAGATCAGTTGGGCCTAAATAAGAGGGTTCCTCAAGGCATTATGTAAACGTTAAGGAAAGGTTTTACTAATTCATGTTGACCCAAGTGGTGTGCGATGATAGCATGTCTTTGGTGCTAGGTTATATCCACTATCAGCCAGCTCAGGACCGACAGCGGCCCCATCTCCTGGAAATGCTTATTCAGCTGCCGGCAAACTCTGTCACAAAGATCACCATCCAGTTTGAGAGAGCCTTGCTGAAGTGGACAGAATACACTCCTGACCCCAACCACGGGTTTTATGTGAGGTAAGGCTGCAGCTGTCCTTGAGCCACTCGCCATCAGAGTTTGTCGGCCTTGGGTTTGTCTGTATTGCATCCCTTGTGACCAGGTTCATAACCCCCTCTCCTCCAAGAGGGACCCATGAAGGGATGGGGAACCTATATGGCTCTCCAAATGTGGTTGGACTCCAACTCCCATCACCCCCAACCAGCATGATGAGTAGCTGGAGATGATGGAAACTGGGAGCCCAGCAGCATTTAAAGGGCCACACATTCCCCCATCCTTGGGCAGAAGCTCTAAGTAATCTCTGTTTGTTTGGTTTGTAGCCCATCTGTTCTGAGTGCCCTAGTGCCCAGTGTCATTGCGATGAAAGAGGAAGATGAAGATCAAAGTCCACTCTTTGCTTCACTGTGAGTGCATTTGATGAGATGTGTGGGATTGATATTGTAGTTCTGTTGATTATTGGAAACGGCTTCATACCAGATGTTTCAGATGAATCTAGCAAAGGCTGTAGCTAGACCACCATGACAGAAGTCTGTGCAAACGTTGATATCAAAGACTTTTCAGGAACTGTTTTCAGAAATGAAAACCTTGGTTAATCTGAAATTTAGTTCCGAACTGAATGTAAAATTTTGATCAGATCAAGAAGTAAATTATTTATTTGGCTGCTTCTACACTGGCATTTACTGTGAAATAGCCATGTTTTGTTGATCTACATTTTACAGGGCAACCACATGATGTCATGAACAAAACACTCTCTTCACATCTTTCCTTCTTCAGTTTGTTCTCCCACTCCCTACTCAAAAAATTGTATTGCTTTTTTCTTCTTCAAATCAAGCACTCAGCAAAGTAGCTGTGCAATTTCCCCAGGTGTAAATGGGCTATCACGCTCCTAATCTACCCTGTTTCTCATATTTTAAGACATACCCATAAAATAAGCCATAGCAGGATTTTTAAGCATTCAAGGAATATAAGCCATACCCCGAAAATAAAACATAGTGATAGGCACAGCAGCAATGCCGGCCGCGGCAGGAGGAGGAGGAAAAAAATAAGACATCCCTCGAAAATAAGCCATAGTGTGTTTTTTTGAGGAAAAAATAAATATAAGACGTGTCTTATAATATGAGAAACACGGTAGTATGTTTGTTTTGTTTCTTTTTCTCCCCTAAACTGTAGCAGGGGAGGCAATCATGATTTGAAGTGCAGTGAAGGGAGGGAAAGGTAGCATTTAACCCTTTCACAACAAGGGTCTCTATGAAAATCTCCCTTCCTACCCTGGACATTCATTGCTGGGGAAAAGGAGATTGCCCACTGGGTAAACTACAGCAGTACCTCCACTTACGAATAACTCTACTTACGAATGTTTCTACTTACGAATGGAGCTCCATCCGCCATCTTGGATGTGGTTTAGATAGGATTTTTCTACTTACGAATTTTTAGATAGGGTTGCTTCGACTTATGATTTTTTTATCCCAATGCATTCCTATGGGATTCAACTTACGATTTTTTTCAACTTACAAATGTGTGTTCGGAAAGCATTAAATTCGTAAGTAGAGGTACTACTGTACATTAGTCAAAATATAGTGTTATAAATGCATTATAACACCGTGACACCAGATGGCGCTGTAGAGCTGAAATCACAACTCAATGATATTTTCAATTGTGAACTTTGCAACGTTTTTTTGCAGAGCATTTTCAGAGGATTTTTATAGCTCTGTGTAGATCTAGCCTTGGTTTCAAAGTGTCAGAAATCTGGAAACAGAGTTGCCGTTATACTTCCAACTTAAAACCAAATAGCAGTGATCAGTTAGTGCTGATTTTGTAAGCAACTTTTGCATTCAAATAGCATTAACGTTGTGGTAAGTTTAAGGTTGTAAGGTTGCATGAGACAGAGGCATTAGCCGAGGTTGCAAGACTTCTGCATGCTGCCTAACCCTGGTACATTGCAATGAAGGCTTGTCTTCAGACCTCTCCACAAGTATGGGATGCGTGAAAATGTGTGTGTATGCACATGTAGTATTGCATGGGAATCTGCATAGAGGGAATTGCAGAAGACTGAGAACCAGTTGAGTTCTTCATGTGGCGCAGTGTACAAGGGGTGTTGCTTATTTGAAAAGCACTTGCACATCAAAACCTTTCATATGAATATTCCATTTGTGATCTGCAATTTGAGGCTGCCCTCCTTCACTCTTGCCTTATCTCCTGATCTGATATGCTTGGAGGCAAGGGTGGTGACACATCATTATCTGAATCAGCCCTTAGAGCTCTGCTGATCTCCTCCCTTATCCCTAGGTTTCCTTCCTTGGACGGCTCCAGCTACTTTGTGCGCCTCTATACAGAACCGCTGCTGGTGAACCTGCCAACGCCAGACTTCAGCATGCCGTATAATGTCATTTGCTTGACCTGCACAGTCGTAGCTGTTTGCTATGGCTCCTTCTATAACCTGCTGACCAGAACCTTCCATGTAGAAGAACCTAACAGAGGAGGCTTAGCCAAGCGACTGGCGAACGTAATCCGTAAAATGAGAGGCGTCCCACTTCTTTGAGGGCAGGCAATGTAGCCGCTTCTTCAAGGATCTCTACAGCCAAGACTTGCTGGGACAAAGCTGCAAGAGGATAGGTGGGCTTAAGGCAGCTGTAACACCTTTTTTGCCCTCTAGTTCTTTCACAGCCAGTAAATCTGCTGTTTGTGCCTGCCTGCCACCAGCAAGGGAAGCTAATCACTGGGACTGGGATTGCAAGAGCAAAATGCCCAGGGATGAAGCTTGCTAATTTAAGGGGAACTTGCATTTGCTGGAAAAGCACTGGAAATAAACATGACCTGTTTCTGAACTATGACGCCTTGGCCTTGCTCAAACACTAGAGCCTGCACCACTTAACTCGTTTTTCATTTTCTTCCACAGCAACTGATTGCTGTGCTAATTTAATTATCCTTTTTTGAGCTGCCGTGTAATGGATGTAGTTGGAACACTGAACCTTTTTTCAGGTCAGAAAACAAAAAAAAGCTCTCAGAAAAAATGCTTGGGGAAATGGCAAAACTGAAGGCAACTAGAGAGAGTGCAACAGAGAGAATAAATAGCATTTTAGGCCTCAGACTGACCTGCATTGCTATCTAATTTTAGCATGCTGTCTCTTGCTGTTTTGGAGAAGAGAATAAGTGAGGATTTGAGGAGGCAGCTATGATTGGGGAAAGAAAAATGTTAGGGGGGTTCATTTGGGACTGTGGGATTTGGGGTGGTCAGGCTGGGCACAGGGGACACTATGAAATAAAAGAGAAGCCATGCTGTGTGAGTCGATGCCAATTTGATTTGTGTTTGTATCTGCTGGTGATGGGAATAACCACTGTTTGCTGCATAAGAGAGGAAGAAGACAAAAAAACACCTGTCAGAGATGACAGGAATTCAATAAAAAAATGTCGTGTGGTGATTATGTCTTCCGTAACACAGGTTTTAATCAGCTTTGTACTTAACATGTCCCCTGGTAGCTATACGTGGCCAGGTATTCCATGCAGATGAATGCATAAAATTCCATTCAGGTAAGTTAATAGGCCGGCACTGGTGGAGGGAAAACAGAGAGCTTCACACCTCCAATTTGCTTTCTGTCCTTGCTGGCTGTGGAGGATAGTGTCAGATGATGAAGGGGTAACACGGCTTAGTGAATTGGGGGAGTGTGTGTCAGAGAGAAGTCAATAATTGGGGGCAGAAGATAAAGCAGGTGAGTGGGAAGAGGGAGGCCAAGAGACACAGATTAGTCAGGCTGGTGAAGAGTCGCAGGCATCTCCCCCTCCTGCGACACGCTGCCCACCTCGTCTCCCATAACCAGGAGAGGGCTAAAACGGTTTTAGCAGCAATAGGCTACACAGGGCCGTCTTGAGTATATTTGGCGCCGTGGTGCGGCGGATCGCTCCGGCGCCCTGCCGCCGTGGTGCGGTGGGTCACTCCAGCGCCCCGTTTCCCAGCACGGCGGGCGGCCGGAGCTGCGCAGCCAGGCGGGCACAGCGCGGCTGCCGGGGGTGCAGCTCCGCGGCAGGTGGGCAGGCGCAGCTGTGCAGCGCCACCCAGCCTGGCCGTAGGGCCGGCCCTGAGGCTACATGTAGGCACAGTCTGATTGTTGGGGGGAAAACCCTGGAGAGGAGGGGGGGCTTAAACAGCTGTGGGGAGGTAGGAACTTTCAGTTGTATAGTTGTAATTGCACAATCCAGGGATGGTGAATTGAATCTGGTCAGCAGACCAGATTGTTCATCTCTTCCTACCCCTTGCTTGCCAAGTTTGACAGATGGGTGTTGTCACAATGGCAAGTGACCCCCCCCCCAGGTTCTTGTGAAGCCCCTTTAAAAACTCTGCAAGACCTGACAATCGGCAGATAGCTGGGTCTTGCATATTACTTTTCCAAGTTGCACCGATCAGCTGATTGGCACTGCCCCCAGGCCCCCTTTCGGCTAAGCCCAGTCCTTAATTGTCTTAAACCTGACACCAGCTGTAGGATAGATGGCATTGGCTCAGTTTGCCTGGCCTCCTGGGCCAAATGTAGGGAGGCCCTAATATACATCACAATCTGTTTTCTCCAACTTGGATAAATTGGGGGAGTGGTTTGTGTGCAGTTGGTTAGTTACATGCATGAATGTACATATCAAGAGTCAGGCCATCAGTTTGCCAAATGGGAGAGTGCCTTCCTCCCTAATGCTCAGACATGGTAGTGAAACACAGTTGTACCGTGGTTCTCGAACTTAATCCATTCTAGGAGTCCGTTTGACTCACAAAACGGTTTGAAAACCAAGGCATGGCTTCAGATTGGGTGCAGGAGCTTCCTGCACTCAATCAGAAGCAGCATCGGACATTTGGCTTCCGAAACACGTTCGCAAACTGGAACACTCACGTCTGGGTTTGCGGTGTTCGGGAGCTGAAACGTCCGAGTACTAAGGCATTTGAGAACCAAGGTACGACTGTATCTCTGATTTAATGCCTTTTTCTGATCTTTTTCTAGTTGAGTGCAGTGTCTCCTACTAACCAGCAGGTGTTCCTAAATCACTCTCATAAGTAGCATTTATACAAAGTCTGACTTGCTGCATCTTTCTTGGCATCCACTGGCAACAGTGGATTTCAGAGAAGGATTTTTACCAACCTTACCTGTAGCTGCCTAGGGTTCAACCTGTGTTCTGCATGCAAACCATCTGATCTAGCACTGACCTAGAGCCCTTCCCCATCCCCATTGTATTCCACCATAAATATATATTTATCTTGGGGACTCTTAACATTTTTAGCACATGCATTTTACAGTCCAGCTAGTATTCATGTACAAGGCTGGGTCGTACAATGAAGTGTATGCATACCACATTGAATTCAATGGAACCTAGTTGCAGCGAAGCATGTGTGGGTTTGCAGCATTAGGCTGTGCAGAAATGTTGCAAGACTTGAATGTCCATGTCTCTTGCCATGGTGAAGATCCAGCAGTCTGGAAAAGGCAAATCTGATTGGGTGCTCCTAGTTGGTACAGTAGGGCACAAACTCAAATTGTGAGAAGCCGACAATGACAGAAAGGTACCCTGCTGTGTGTTTTATTATACTGACTGACCTGGAGTGAATATTGCACCATTTTCATCGCCACCTGCTTTCATTGCTGTCGCCCTATTGCAGATCAAGCAGGTGCTGCCTGCGGGTCTCTACTGTGCTGCTCTGGAGCTGCTGAGTAGTCTAAAAAAACCCTATCACCTGAAGGCTTCTCACATTGCATAAACTTGCCCCCACAGCAGGTGTGTTACCTTAGCTGCTGACATTAGCATTCTTGTCTGATAGCAGAGGCAGCAAAAATATTTAGCTCAACTATATGATTAGCAATGATGGTGGCTTTTCTCACATGCTTTTTGCAACCTGACTTGCAAGCATACAATAAAAATAGGTTTTTTAAACATTGGGGGGGGGAGACATCCGAGGCAGAAAGACCTTAAAAATAAAAATTCAGCCAGTTTGAAAAGTTTACTGAAACCCAAATGCCTTCCAATTGCTTCTGAAAACTATATACTGTAGTATATACAGTACAGCGGGTGCCCATTGCATCTCAAAAGGGGATGCTGTCCCACAAAACCGGGAACAGCATTTCAGACTGCAGGTACCGCGTTTCCCATCGCTTCGCTTCGCTTCCCGCTTCAAAAAGCTTTAGCAACCAGAACAGGAGCGCGCCAGGCAGAGAGAGGGCTTGGTTAGAACCGTGTCGATTCACTTTTTCTTTTCTTTTTTTGCAAGGTGGGGTTTTTTTTTTTGCACAGACAACAGAAGCATTCAAAAGTAGATGGTGCGGCTAAGAGAGGAAATGATCAACACATGTTTGCAACAGGATCAGGAAACCTGATTTTAAGAAATTGTAATAAAGTAATTTGGTTTGATTTGTAATAATTTGGAAGATTAATAAAAAATAATTTGAAAGAAGCATTCAAAAGCACCATCTATGACTGCCTCATGAAGTGGTCGGAATCCATCCTGGGCCCAGCCTCTTGGTAACAAAATTATTTTTCTGGGAGCGCAGGAGCAGAAACTTTGGCTGCTTATTCAGGCTACTGCTTCCGCACCCGTGTAAACACGAGGAACCAACTTCGGCTGCCCGTTTCGCGCACGAGCCGCCCTCCTGCCGGCAACGAAGTCCGGGCCCCGCCCCCTTAATGCATATTTATCATCGTGGAATTGTCGAGCCAGCCGGTACGCCCTCTCCGCACCGTTACGCTGACGGGCTAGAGCCGAACTGAAGGGGCTGTCTACTGCAATGCCTGTTTCGAACACAACGGGACGGTTGAGCCGGCGAACCGGCGCCGCTTCGCCGGATGGAATAAGACCCGCCTTTAAAGCAGGCCGCCCAGCCCTTCGGTAAGGGGGTGAGTGGGTGCATAGCGCTGCTTGCGCCTTGAAAGGAGGCAGCGGCGAGGGCGGCCCGCGTCTGGTCCTGAGTAGGCAGTTGGAGAGGAGGAGGGGTCCTGCGGGGAGTGACAGACGCAGAGACGGAGCCGAGGGCGTCGAGGAGGGAGGGAGAGCGGCCCAGCGGCAAGGCAGCGCTATGGCGAGGAGCGCAGGTAATGCGTCTGAGGGGGACGGAGAAGGGGCGCCTGAGGCGGCAGGGGGCAGCTCCTGCCGGAGCCGTTCTGCTCTCCGCGTCTGATCTGAGGGTGGAACCGTCCCTCGGAGATCACGGGGTGGGGGTGGGGAAGTGCCGTTTTTCCCAAACCCAACAAGGAGCCCGGAAGGGTTCGGTCGTGGGGGGCGGCGAGGAATCCCCGTTGAATGTCTGCCTCCTTTCTATTCGCTTCTCCCCATCCCAACCCCAGCCTCGTCTTTTGTGCCCCAGGGGAGCGCCACCCCCTCATTTCCACCCCCCCCCGGTGTTTTTGAACCGAGGCCTCCTTTAAGCTCATTGGAAGCTACGCCGTGTTCACAGGTGTGGACTGGACACAGCCCAGGCGCCGATCCTGCCCCCTCTCCGCTCCCTCTGCGCCCAGTGAAAATTGACATGCAGTGTGGGGTGGACCAGATGAATTGCTCCTTTGCCCTCCCCCCCCCCGGCTGTTTAAAAGTGATGATCGGCTCGTGTCAGGTGTTGTGGACCCTCCAGGTGTCGTTGCCCTGTGGATTCCTGGGCCCTTGGATGTGCTGACAGAGCCTGGTGGGAATTGGGAGTTCAGCAGCATCTGGAGGGCCACACGCAGGTTAGCAACCTCTGGCATATCGAATTCCCCGCTGTGTGCTTGGATTATTAAGCCCACTCTCTATCTGGTGGGAAATTCGTGGCCTTCCAGGGCATAGCTGCCAAGTTTTCCCTTTTCTCGCGAGGAAGCCTATTCAGCATAAGGGAAAATCCCTTAAAAAAAGCGATAACTTGGCAGCTATGTTCCAGGGGTTGTTGGGACTCCCATCAGCCCCCAGCCACCGTAGGTGATAATCAGTGGTGCTGGGTGTTCCAATAGTATCTGAAGGGGCTGCAAGACATGAAGGACCGAGGCTTAAATGCTGCTTTCCCATTCAAAAGAAATGGCTCAAGTAGCTTGCATGGGGAGTAAGATAAACAGCAGCATGCCAGTATACTACAGCTGCCTAGATTTCATTTAAAACACAAATTAAATTGTAACTTTTAAGGTGTGTGTGTTAGTGCATGTGTATATAAATGGTTTTGGTTTTCTTTTTAAAAAAAGGAATAGACAAACCTGTGGGTCTGTCACTGCCTGTTGGCCATGATAGTTAAATGGAACCTTGATGTACCAGGTGCTGGAGAAGAGCAACATCTTCATATATTGCCTGTGTGCTGTTTAGAGGCATCTGGCAGGGAAATGATAAAATGAGGAGGGTGGACTGTCACTAGATGACCATGGACTGATGTTGTCAAGTAGCAGTACTTTTCTAATCTTAAAATATTACTCATTAAATCAGGGGTGGTGAGACTTTTTTTCAGTTGTCCAAATTCCATTGTGTGTGATCTGTCAGAAACTAAATGCCAGTAGTGGGCGGGCCTGAATGAACAGTGGGTGTGGCACTACTCTTCTCTTTTCCTCTGCCCTGTTTTTTCTCTCCTTTTGCCATCCCTCCTCCCCATTTCCCCCTCTCATGGCCATGCATGCATGGCATTAGGCCAAGGGCTGCAAGTTCTCTCTCTCCCCCTCCCTCCCCAGTCACTGCCAGTAGCAGCTGGTGTGGTGGATCTGCCTGCCGTCCTGACACCAGTGTCACTGCACTGGTCCTGTTAGCTAGGGATGATGGGAGTTATAGTCCCAAAACATTTGGAGGGCCGAGTTTGCCTATTCCTGATGTGGACATAGGGCAGAGTGACAGCTAGTCTGAGTGGGAGCACCAGCGTAGCTTTGTCAATGCATCTGTGTAGCCCCAATCTCATTGCTGTCATGCCCCACCCTAGCACTGTCCAAGTAAACTGCAACAGCACCAGTGCTGAGCTCCATAGCTCACCACACTGGCAGCTGCTACACAACCCCCTCAATAAATTATTGTCCTTATGCATAGTAACTTCCTTTCTGATCACTGTCTATGTTCTGTACAGGGCCCCATGCACAGTTGGCACCAAAAGTATGAATACTTCAAAACTAAATGGATTGTAGAAATGGCAGAATCTGTTTGGTAAAACTTTCCTGTGTTTTCTGGAGTCAAGGCAATACTTGATTTGGGCAGCCTTTGCAATAATGATGACCACAGCGGGTGGTGCTGTGGGTTAAACCACAGAGCCTAGGGCTTGCTGATCAGAAGGTTGGCGGTTCGAATCCCCGCGACAGGGTGAGCTCCCGTTGCTCGGTCCCAGCTCCTGCCAACCTAGCAGTTTGAAAACACGTCAAAGTGCAAGTAGATAAATAGGTACCGCTACAGCGGGAAGGTAAACGGCGTTTCCGTGTGCTGCTCTGGTTCACCAAAAGCGGCTTTGTCATGCTGGCCACATGACCTGGAAGCTGTACGCCGGCTCCCTCGACCAATCACGCGAGATGAGCGCCGCAACCCTTTACCCTAAAGGGGTCCCTTTACCTTTAATTGAAGAGCTCACTGAACATTAGATTTGCTTCTAGCTCATTTTCTGAGTACTTTTTCTTCTCATCAGAGTGTGTTTGTGGCTCAGTAGGTATATAATGGGTTGGGAATGAGAATATATTTTTAGTGCCCCCACCTGTTCAAAAGCACTAAAGTTCTTAAAAGGAAGAAATTTTCCTTTAACTGCAAAATGGCGGCAAACAGCTTTCTGCAACTAGGGTAACGTGGCTTTTAGTTCTTTGGCTGGTAAGTCTTAATGCTTTCTTGAAAACATAAGAAGCATGAAATAACTCTTCTGCTACATCTTCATTCCATATTGGTTCATTTTGTGGTACCTATGTTTTAGCTAGTTACTTGTGAAGCCTCTATGCAAATATGATGGATAAACAGCCTGAAGCCTATACTGTACAAGAGTTGCTGTCTAAAATGTTGCTGCTTGAGATACCAGGAAGAAAATTCTAGAGGCCACACAAGACAGTTTAGTTTGAAGTGGTGGGCTTGAACCTGGGAGATTCAAGTTTGATTCTCTCCATCATAAACATCCTTGGTGATATTTTCTCAGACTTGGCTCTTTAAAATAGGAGGAGAGGGAGGCTTGTCCACCTCACAAGTTGCTGAGGATGAACAAAGTAAATACTGTGGTGCACTTCAGTAGCAATTCTTTATTATTATAGAGTAAAAAAAAATTAAAATCTGGAATGTCACTATTTGCTTTACTTCCTTTCTGAGGAGAAATCTCCTTTCCATGCTTGTGCAATTCCCAGTCAGTTTTTAAATTACATTTACTTTGTATATTTTCTCTTCCAGTTTCCCTTGCCTCTTTCACCCTCCCCCGAGTGACCTTCTTCAGCACAGAAGTATATCAGCCTGCAAAAATCTCTTCCTTGGATGCCAGGTTGAAGTTGACAATTGTGTAACAGTTGTCTCTCTCCTCCTGAGGTACTCTGAAGCAGCACTTTTGCTGAACCATGCATGCACTTAACACATTCAGTAAATCAGCCTTTAGCAATGTGGTGCTCTCCAGATGTGTGCAATCCTGGCTGGGACTGATGAGAGTTGTAGTCCAAAATATCTGGAGAGTATCAGATTGCTGAAGGCTGCAGCACATTAAAATATTTTTTTAGTGGTGATCAATGTGGTGTCCTCCAGATGTTATGGACTACAACTCCCATCAGTCCCAGATAGCGTAGCCAAGAGTTAGGGATTGGAGTTGGTCCACAACATCTGGAGAGCACCCAGTTGCCTATTTTGATAGCACAATTTGTTTGCTGGTGATTGTCACAGAGCGAGCCGGCCAGTAAATCACACAATTCAAATTTGGAGCTAACTCTTTATTAGGAAAAACACGATCTCCACAGACTTGGCTAAGTGTCAGGCCTAACGAGCACAGCAACCCATTCCCTGTGGGTCTTAAAGCAGTTGCTGAGACTGAAAGCCCCTGCCTCCCCATAGCTGTCTAAGTTTGCTCCTCTTCAGGGTTTTTTCCAGGGAATTGGAGACTGCACCTGTGGGCATCCTGTCGCTGCTCTGCCCCTTTCAGCCCTCTTCTGGTTCTGAGAGACAGAGGGGGAAGGGAGCTTTTTGCAGTAGGAGTGGGAAACAACCATGATTCTTCAGCAGCCTGACTCATACCTGCCTCTTGACCTCCCTCCTCCCACTCACCAGGTTTAGCTACTGATTCTTGACTTCACTCTGCCGCAGACTCCCCCAGCTCGCTAAGCCCCGTTACCCATTCAGCTACTGACACCTTCTCTTCCTAGTCTTCTCCCTCTGACCACTCATCGTTGTCCCACTACCACTCCCTGAGCTCTGAGCCTTCTTCCCTTGGTGGCTCCCCAACTGGTTCCTCCCACCAATCCTCTGCATCCAACTACAATGCTACCCCCCACAGCCAGCAAGCACTCTAAGCAAATTGGAGGTACAAATATCTCCATTTTCCCTCCACCTGTGCCAGCCCATTAGCTTACCTTCATTCATTTTGACACAGGTAAACTACTTTGCATTATGCCACTGTCAGCTGCTACTGTATAAATGGGGAAAATGTGAAGGGAAATTTCAACTTGCCTATAAATCCTTGAAGTCAATCTTTGTATAAAGCCCATAGGATTCAAAGCATTTCTCCATTGTTCCCTTTGAGGTTTATCTGGTGAAGAAAGTCACTCAAGATAGATACTTTGCTGTAATTGCAAAGCAGGTTAATACAGGTTTTTGTTCTCTTTTATCCAAAAAGTTTATATTGCTGAATAACACGATGCCCCTTTTTTTAGGAGTGCTTTACTAACTAGTGATCCATCATCCTTATAGTTCATAGAAGTTAGAGAACAGTTATTTGGGTATTAAAGTCCACATCTTACACCCATAATTGTTCTTCCTGCTTTTTCTGAAATCTCGGTCTCTTACTGTGTGGTTGTCACAGTAAAACAGCATCCTCTAAACTTCTAAGAATGCAATTGCTAAAGGAAAAAGGGGGAAACCTTTGAGGCTGAATATTTTGTTTTGCTAATTGAAGTATACTGACATGAAAACCTGTAGAGAGAATGTAGTAAAAGCTATGGGTAATCTCAGAGTGACGTGACTCCCAGAAACCTCACCAAAGAGAATAGGGAAATGGAAGCAGCAGGGAAAGAGACATCATTTATGATGAAGCTGAGCATGCTTTTATCTACCTTGTCTATTCCCCTGCTAGTATTAAACATACTTTACTTACAGTCCAGGTGACCTTGGTGGTAGATTTTAATAAGTGGGCTCCAGCTACAATTGCTAAAGTGTTTTTTATTTATTATTTTACAAGCTGCATAAGAACAGCAAGGTTTGTTCAGATGATAATTTTTGGAGCAACAGGGATTACTTGAGGGCTGTAGAGGCTCTATCCTTTGCACATTCCTAGTTGCTGAATTTTGTTTTGACAGAGTTGTTTCCTGTCATCAGTTGTACAGGTGAAACTCAGAAAATTAGAATATCGTCAAAAAGTGCATTCATTTCAGTAATGCAACTTATTATTTTTTATTTTAATTTTTACAAATGCTTTCTTTTGGAAATTCCACAGTAATAAAACAAGTAGTTACAATAATACAAAAATAAACATCGCTATTACATTTCATTAATTACATTTCATTTATAATTGACCCGCCTAACGACAGATAATTACAATTAATAAAGGCTTGACATATATTGCTTTGCATGTCATGCATCTATCTCATATATTGGTTTCACCTTTTAAGTTGCATTACTGAAATAAATGCACTTTTTGACGATGTTTTAATTTTCCGAGTTTCACCTGTATTTATTAATGGTGCATGAACGTGAAGATCCTAATTTCTTTCATCAAGCCAGCAGAGAATAATTTTAGTTATCAGTAAAACAGTGATCTTTTTATTGTTTCCACCTTAAAGTATTGAAAGTGCTGAACTGGATTTGTGTGTGTTTCGAAAGTGAACAGGATGTCGTTTTTAAGGGCTTTTGTTGTACAGGTATCTCTTTTCCAGATAATCTGGAATCAATAAGCATGGTTAGTTTTGCAATCCTCAATTTTTCTTTCCTCATAGATATTGAGTAGGGGACTCTGTGAGAGGGTTGGCTACAACCTGTTCCATATCACTCCCACATGCTGCTCTCATGTAGTTGGCATGTGACTGCTTCTAAATGGTAAGGGGAATAGAAAAGTGGTTCTGGGGAATGGTGAGATAAGTGTTGAGGCAGAAGCCTAAAATTGCCATTTTCAGTTTCTTGTACTTTGATGCTATTGCAGTTGTGAGAGCTATCACATAATTTCTTCTCAGTGATTTGAATGGAAGGGTTTGATTAAAATGCAAGTCATAGCCCTAATATGTGCTGGCCAACATAGCATAGGCAATATCGGTGACAATTGACAAAGGTTATCGTGGCACCTAGCATCACCATGATCTTGGCATTAGCAGGAGATGTGGTTGTTCAGTGTATTTCTTACTTCTCCTACAGCACTTGCACAATTAACTTTTCCCATTCTCTTGTTTGCCCTTTGACCTTATTCCATACTGGAAAGCTGTATAGATCTAAACCTGAAGGTGTGCCTTGCGCCTTTTAAATACGGTAATCAGCTTTGTATTAAGTCAGTCCATTGTTCCAACTAGCTTGGTATCATCCACTCTGACTAGCATTGCTTCCCTAGGGTCTCAGGTGGAAGGCCTTCCCCACCCTATTGTCAAAGATCCTTTCATAACACGGGGTGTCTGCAACTGAACATGGAACATTTGCATGCACAGTATGTGCTGTATCACTGAGCTGTGAGTCTTCCTTTCTCTAAACAGAGCAATATATGGGAGAGTGCTGGACAGTTTTTGGCAAGATGACTAGAAATGACTGATTTAAAGCCTACTGAAATTAAAATGTCATATGCTAAGGGAAATAATTCAGCCTGGTGAAGACACTCAAGCCAAGAAAAAGTGCAGTAAAGAAAGCATTTATTTTAGATGCTGTATAAATCTGTAGATTAGCCTATATCATATATAAACTGCTTCTGACTTGGGAAGCAGTCATGTAACGTATGACAGACTCTCATTCCCACTTCAGCAGCCTCCTGCCTGTGAGACCCTGGATAGCAGAATGATCTACAACAGGCACCCCCAAACTTCGGCCCTCCAGATGTTTTGGACTACAATTCCCATCTTCACCAACCACTGGTCCTGTTAGCTAGGGATCATGGGAGTTGTAGGCCAAAACATCTGGAGGGCCGCAGTTTGGAGATGCCTGATCTACAGGAACGAGCAGCTGCATCTCACAAGTGAAAAACTACTTCAGACTATGTTCTGAAAAACATAGTACTGTATCTCAAGAATGATAGTACAAAGAGCCAACTCATGGAGTCCTTGGCAAGAGAGAGAGTACCTGGGAAGAGTGGTATCACAGCTGAGGTTCGTGGGAGTGGAAAAGTCAGACAGTCCATTATGACTAGTTCTGCTGCTGGAGGAAAGAAATAGTTCTACTGAACATGTGGTTCTAACATTATCATGCTGTGTAAGAATGAAGACAACCCCAGAGGCATTGGAATCTCTCTCATCTGCACCCTAAGGAGAGTATTTGCCAGAATGATTTTTTGAGGGTACTCTCAGTAACTTTATGCTTCAGTGCTTTGGTAGGCACAGTCCAACTTCTGTGCAAGCAGATCAAAAACAAATATGATCTTCTCTCAGCACCAGCTATGAGAGAAATGCAGAGAACAAAGTAAGCCACTCTACCTCAGTTCTGTTGATCTTAGCAAGGTATTTGATGTAGTCAGCGGAGTAGGATTCTACAAGATCGTCAGATGTCCTCAAGCTGGTCTTATCTGATGTTTCCATGGCAATGTGCATAATACTGCCACAGCTCAACAGAGCCATGTATGATAGATTTTCAACTGAGAGTTAAGCGAAACAGCATTGCATCCCTTTGCTAGTTCTTTGTCATCTCTCTCTCAGTGTTCCCGAGAGGCACTCTTTGCTGCCACAAAGGAGAAATTCATATTCACAGTCTTTTGCTACTTACCTTCAAATGAATCTTGGGCAGATTTTGCCATGTGTATCTCATGTTTTGTTATGACTAGCATTAAGAAAGCCATTGTCAAGGAGCACTATAAAATTTCTTCTGAAGTTGGTAACTTTGTTCTGTTAAATTCATGATAACAACTTTGCACCCGAACAATATTTGCACTTAAACAACTGATCAATATTGTTGTTTGTTCATCTATCCCACCTTTTCTCCCATGGGAACCCAGGCTGGGTAACAATGAGCATAAAATACAAACATGATAAAGCAATAAATAAAACATTAAAATCTGTATCAAGAACTAAAAACAGTACAAGGGCAATAAAACTTTGCTGGGGTAGAGTCCAATGCATAATGTTGCAAACCCAGACAAAGAAATACATTTTCAGTTGGCACCTGAATCTTATAAACATGTGGGATACTGTAGTTGAATTTCCCCTGGATAGGAGTTCCACAATGCTGCACAAAACTACTGAGAAAACCCTGTCTTGTGTCACCATCCCATTAAGCTACCCCATTTATTAAACTTTTTTAAACTATGGTTTATTAAATTGTGGTTAAAGTTAAATTGTGGGATGGGTTGTCATTCCTTTTTTGTTGTTGACAGTACTGGTATGTGTGATGCATTGAGAAGGCTGTACAACCTGATCTGCCATGTTTTGTTGCCTTCGTTCATGCCACATACCTGATAAAGGAAAATTGAATCCATCCCTGGGTGGGGGAAATTTCACTGCCTAGATTCTACAAATTTATGGCTAAATTCTCTTTAACATGGGTTTTCCAAAAGACCTTGGCCTTTATGTTGAGCTGTAAATCATTTTTTAGAAAGAAAGAAAGAACAGTTCTTGATTAGTCTGTCATTAAAAGTTTTTTATTCCTTCAGACTGAAGTACTTTAGACACAGTCCATGATTATCCTCTTCTATGCATCTCCCAGCAAGCAAGTGACATCAGACAAATTCTTCACAATGGAGTATATATAGAAAATCCACCTGGATTGAGCCCAGAATATCCTGGTCTCTCTCTTTTCCTATGGTTGGCCTTCAGAAAATAAAGAATTATTCTTTTCCTTCCTTGCTTAACAATTAGCTGTTTGCTGGAAGGGCTACAGTAAGTTTTCCTCTTAGTTGTTCAACGTTCATAATGCAAAAACATAGTTGCTTCCTCTTGTCTGAAGCTCAAGTGACAGGGCATGGAGTTCTAGGCTTTGCTTTGCATTTGTCTCTGTAGTGGCCATAGCCTTAGTGATACTTGTATTCGGGGAAGCTGTGTATTATTTGAACTGTGCTTTTTCAGTAGTTCTCTTTCCGACTCTCTTGCTTCTGCCTCCTGTTTGTAGATGAAGCAATGATGACTGAGAGCTGCAGCTTATCAGGAGAAGGCAAGAAGCCTTTGAAGGTGGGGAGGGCAGTGAAAGGTGTCTGAAAGTAGGAAGTTCCCCTGGATATAATTAGCCAAGAATGTAGGGTTCGTAATCATGGCTCTAACAAATCTCTGGTTTACCCACTAAACATATTTGATAGGGAATGTCACTAGTTGAAAGTGCTTCATATACATTTTCAGCGGTCCCTACAACAGAGTCAGAGAGGTAGCAACATTGGGCAAGTAACTTGGTGAATTCAAGACTGAGGCAAGATTTGAAGCAGATACAGTGGTACCTTGGTGCTCGAACGACTGGGTTCCCTACAAATCGGCTCCTGAACACTGCAAACCTGGAAGTGGGTGTTCCGGTTTGCGAACATTTTTTGGAAGCTGGGCGTCCGACACAGCTTCCGCTTTTTCTGATCAAGTGCCGGAAGCTCCTGCAGCAATTGGAAGCCGCGCCTTGCTTTTTGAACCGTTTCAGGAGTCGAACAGACTCCCGGAATGGATTAAGTTCGAGAACCAAGGTACCACTGTACTTGCACACTTGGACAATATAGCACAACAGTGGTCTCGAAATAATGAAGAAAATAAAATCAAGAAGAACTCTGAAGATGTGCTGATCTTTTCATGTTCCAACTTTATTGCAGTGTCTGTGTGAGCAAGGGAGAGAGAGGAGTGTGTGTGAATGAATTCAGTTGTTGTGTGTGTTCAGATGCTGTGTTCTCAAGTACTGACAACATTGTAGAATGAAATTGACCTTGGTTGCATAATGGTTTTCAAACTACATAGAGGAACACCTGTGACAATCACCTGTACATGGGATAGAAGAAGGCCACAAGTGATTTGTGCATCTTCTGTCTCTTCCCACATAGGCTACAAGAAGGAACCAATAGAGCAGGGGTAGGCAACCTAAGGCCCGGGGGCTGGATACGGCCCATTCGCCTTCTCAATCCGGCCTGCAGACGGTCCGGGAATCAGTGTGTTTTACATGAGTAGAATGTGTGCTTTTATTTAAAATGCATCTGTGGGTTATTTGTGGGGCATAGGAATTCATTCATTTTTTTCCTTCAAAATATAGTCTGGCCCACCACATGGTCTGAGGGACTGAAAAAGGTTGCTGACCCCTGCACTAGAGCTTGGGATGGCATGGACCTAGGGGAGTGGCAGCTGGGGGAATGAGGATTTGGGATTTGGAGTGTGAAAACTACAGTAGGGTTTGGGGAACTGGGTTGGATTACTACACAATGCAAATTTAAAACACCTGGAAAATCCAACTTGCTGACTTGTCCCTTCTTTTTTTTCCTCCCCCCCCCCAACCTTTCTGTTAAGACTTGCTCATATATCACCACACATTTTTATGAAGTCACATCTGATTCTGGAAGAGTTGAATGCACAGAGGAGACGTTTTACACTGCCGTTTTGGATTGCTGCCATCACTGTGACGCCCTGATCGCTAGACACCATGTACTGCCTCCAGTGGTTACTGCCTGTTCTCCTCATCCCAAAGCCCCTCAACCCAGCCTTGTGGTTCAGTCACTCAGTGTTCATGGGCTTCTACCTACTGAGCTTTCTGTTGGAGCGGAAACCTTGCACAATCTGTGCCTTGGTCTTCTTGGCCGCCTTGTTCCTCATCTGCTACAGTTGCTGGGGGAATTGTTTCTTGTATCACTGCTCTGGCTCCCAGCTGCCGGACTCTGCTCATGATCCCAATGTGGTTGGCACCTAAAACCCTCCACCTGGTTGCAAGCTCCTTATTTCTTTTTCCTTTAAAAGGACGGTTTTATGGGAAGGAGGGGTTCTAAGGCATGTGATTAGAGTACAAGCAACCTGTTTGTATGTCTGGATTAAAGTGTTTCATTCATGATCACCTGCCCTTCCACCTGCCTGTAAAATTTTACAAAAGCTGTTTATGGTGATAACGTTGTCCTGGGGTTGAAACAGAGCAGTTGGTGGGTGGCCTTTTCCCACCCCATTTTTCCTGCCCTGTATTACCTGCGTTTGGTCCTTCTGTTTCCGACTTGGTGGTGAAGAGACGTTTTGCGTGTTGCCTGATGCCGGAGTGGTCTTGCCTAGTTGAGGATGCAGCCATCAGTACTCTGGAACATGTGTCATCTGATCCTGTTGAAACTGGAAAGCCTCTCCATTTTGCTTTTGATAAAGAGCTAGTGTTCCTCGGTCCGAACATCCGGGGAGGGGGGGATTTGCAAATGGCTAATAAAGTTTAAAAGCTGTTGGAGCCAGGAGGCTGCTGATTCATCACAGCAGGCCAAACTGGAATGTGTGCACTGCCTGAGTCCTTTCCAAAATACTTATCTGCATAGATCATAGCTCAAAAATCCCAGAGTTGTCATGATGCCACTTTTACTACACAGGCACTGGAGCCTGTCTCACCACCCCACCCAGCCAAATATCAACAGTTTACCAGTGGTCTTGAATTGGAAAAGAAGCATGCTCCGTTGTAATGTTATGGGATCCCTCTTAATATTTTTGCTGTTGACTTTTAAGCTCTCAGTGTTTCTAACCTGAAAAGGCGAACGGCAAGTGCAAGTAGAGAAGCTTGTATGTGCTAAGCCTGACATGAGAGGTATGGGCTGCCTCTGGATACTGGATTGGAGTTGTCACTTGAGTGACCTGCTGCTTTTCTTTCTTTTCCTTTTGAGGCCAAGAGTATTATTACTATCGCTCATCACAAGTAAATGAGCCTGTGCATGAATGCATGGGAGGAAGAAAGCAACTAATGGTTAAGCTGCAGCTCTTCATGTGGTTCTGGGAAACCTTTTTGTGGTGATGCCTGGATCGTAGCTTTATCCCCACCCCCAGGCTTTCACTCTCTTGCACATCAGTAATTTCCAGAAAATATATATGTTTCTCCCTTAGGAAACGTTTGCTTCACTGAAGCATAAGCTAGTCCTTTGGGGGAAGCAGGCATATACTTTTTGGATAACATTTCAAGGTTATGCTCTTGTTTTGCCACCTGTTTAGCTCTGCACAATCTTTCCCTGGAAGAGCATTGCTGAAAATGCTTTTTCTTTCCAGGGGAGTTGGAACTAAGAAACCAATCGTGAAAACTCCACAGAGATTTTTTTTGGTTGTTTTGTTTGTTTGTTCATTGCACAGCTGTTCAACAGGTTTAATAAAGCTTTATAAACTTTGGTCTGTGGACTAGTGCCATTTATGATGCAGTAACTCTCGTTGGACTAAGGCCTTCGGATTTGCAGAATTTTAACTCCTCTTCCCCCCTACCCGCTTCTGTTCCCAGGACAATTTTATTGGAAGCCAAAGCAAAGAATAGAGTTCAAAGCTCTTGTTTCATTCACTTTCATGTGGCAGTCACTGACCTCCTGACCCTTCTCACAAAGTGTTTTGATGACCATTTTTTGAGTTCAGAAAGCACTATAGTTTTTTGGAAATAACTTACCACCTAGGCTATGTCAGTGCTTGCAGAACTATAAAATTGGAATGGAGGTGGGAAACAATAAGCAAGAAACCAGAGGGGAGGTTACAGCGGAAAGGATAGTTGGGGAAAGTGGCAGCAGCCAGACTAGATGACAACACAGCTTAAAAGAAAGAGAGAACACCATCTGGAAATTGGGATGGGATGAGGTGATTTGGGGTGAAGATGAAGCTTCTTTTAGTCCATCGAACCCCAAAGTATTTACTGGGTTTCCCCCCCTTAGTAGAATAACACAGCTAATGTGCAAGTCTTTGGAACTTGTATATATGGGTAAGTTCTGTGTTTTAGACTACTGATTGACTTTCTGAGCTCCTATATCTGATACTGCAATTCTCTCTACACAAGAACTGTGATCCAGCTGGGAACTGGCAACCCTTTCTATTACTATTGTTGGAGCTGCATTCTTTCTTGGTTGCAAGAGATGCTTTTACAAGCTAGTGGAGACGGTGGAGTTCAAAACTATTTGTTTGAAATTATCTATGGCTTCAACACCAAGCGGCTTTTCTCCCTCTCTGCTGCCCACTTTGCTTGACATTCACCCTAATGAATGTGTGCTCACTATTTTGTGACATATTGGTTGGCCCTAATAAATGAATTGTCTGACTCTGGATTCTGGCATTTTTCTTACGGATTTACCCATGTAACTTTTATGTTTTGCTTTCTGTGTATGGGTTATAGTTATGCTTTGGGCTTTGATTGCAGCCATTGCCAAGGTTAGCTTTCACATTTTGTTTCTCTCCCCATTGCAGTTATATTTCCTGGCCATTGGCATGGGGCACTATGGGTTTTTTGTGTGCTCTTTCTGCTGCTGGTTACTATCTGGATGCCATTGGATCAGTTTGACATTATGTACGATCAAAGCTGGGCTGTGTAAACTTCCTTATTTTTAACATTAAAACCACACACATGTGGAACCCAAAAGACAATTTGTGTTCCTGAAATTAACAGGGCAAGTTTAAACTCTCTTGTAGAACAGAAAAAGTTAGTAAGTTTAACGTAAATGCCAAAATCCAGGAATGTGGAATGAACAAATATTTTCATCAAGCCTCAAACTTGAAGGCTTAGTGGGCAGCAGAGTGGGGAGAATTAGCTGATATGCAAGTGAAATGTTTGGCGAAAACTCAGAATGGTAGAGGCAAAGAAAAGAGAGTTGTTAGAAAGTGGCAGTAGGTGGTCAGCCATGTAAGACTGACAAACAAGCAATAACAAAATAGTTTGTAATGTAAGCTATTAGAGACAAGTAGATTCTGGTTGCCTCACCTCAAAAACGATATTGTAGAATTGGAACAGGTTCAGAAAAGCACAACCAAAATAAAAAATGGGATTTGATTACTGTGAGGAAAGGTTACAACATCTGGAGCTATTTACAGTAGTTTAGAAAAAGGTGTGTAAGAGGTGACAAAAGAAGTGTATAAAATTATTACATGGGATAGGGATAGGGAAAGGCATTTCTCCCCCATACTAGAACTCGTGGAAGCTGAATGCTAGAATATTCAAGACGGGGGAAATACTTACCGTATTCACATAGTGCAAAAACTCTGGGATTTTGCTCCCACAAGAGGCAGTGATGGCCACAAACCTGGATGGCTTTGAAATAGGATTAGACAAATTCATTGAGGAGAAGACTATCAGTGGCTGCACAGACCTTCACAAAAAATGGTAGTGACCTGAAACTTCTTGGCATGTGAGGGTGAAAAATTGAAGAGCAAAAAGCTGTTGCTATTGTGCAACAGTGGAGCCTGGCCTTGTGCACTTCCCTTCCCTTCTTCCTTGCTTTTTCTCCAGCTTGTCACTTTTACTTTGTATTCGGAAACACTCCACTTGATGGCACAAGCTTGCCTGCTGCTCTGCAATTACATTGACAAGCTAATGTGCCCTTTGACTCAGCCTGTGGAGGACTCCCGTGAGGGGTGTAACAAGCAGTGATGCAGCCAAAAGCACACCAGACAGAATTTTTAAAACTATGGGAGGGGGCACAGGAGCATGGAGGCACAACACTTCTGCTCTGCTGCTCTAGTCTCTGTCCTTGAACATTTCAGTTAAAATGCAGCCCACTAAACCCTTCCGTAGACACTAGGATCCAAAGAACTGAAACCAGTGTCCTAAGGGGCTTTCCCATGCAGGAGCTTTCCACGAAATGCCGTAGAACAGTCATTGGACTGCAGGGAATGGGTTTCAAAAGTAGCTTGCAGGATAGGAGTCAGCTGTTCAAAGAGAAGAAAAAAAGGTCAACATGTTTCACTAGGTTAGCTGTTTTTTTGTTTAATTCTGGCCCACATTTTCACATATACTCCCTAACTTTGGCTCTGCAAGAACGAAATCATCCTAGGTCCCTTCCATCTCTAAACCTGCCACTTGTGCCTTCAGGTGCCCTTTAATTTTGGAGGAATTATTGCTGTTTTCACTTCTCCATAGCCATTTCTTATTCCTGAGCTGTAAAGGTAGGGAGGCACAATTTAGGTTTAGGCCAGGGGCTTCTTGCCAGTCTTCAAGCACCAATGGTAGCTCCAGCTTTCCTCTTGTGTCCAGGGCAGCTGTCTATCAGCTCCATCTGGTACGCAGGCTGAGACCCTACCTGCCTGCAGACTGTCTAGCCAGAGTGGTGCATGCTCTAGTTATCTCCCGCTTGGACTACTGCAATGCGCTCTACGTGGGGCTACCTTTGAAGGTGACTCGGAAACAACAACTAATCCAGAATGCGGCAGCTAGAGTGGTGACTGGGAGCGGCCGCTGAGACCACATAACACCGGTCTTGAAAGATCTATATTGGCTCCCAGTACGTTTCCGAGCACAATTCAAAGTGTTGGTGCTGACCTTTAAAGCCCTAAATGGCCTCAGGAGACCTGAAGGAGTGTCTCCACCTCCATCATTCTGCCCGGACATTGAGGTCCAGCACTGAGGGCCTTCTGGCGGTTCCCTCGTTGCGAGAAGCTAAGTTGCACAGAACTAGGCAGAGGGCCTTCTCGGTGGTGGCGCCTGCCCTGTGGAACGCCCTCCCAACAGATGTCAAAGAGGAAAACAACTACCTGACTTTTAGAAGACATCTGAAGGCAGCCCTGTTCAGGGAGGCTTTTAATGTTTAATAGATTACTGTGTTCTATTTTTCTGTTGGAAGCCGCCCAGAGTGGCTGGGGAAACCCAGCCAGATGGGCGGGGTATGTATGTATGTATGTATGTATGTATAAATAAATAAATAAATAAATAAATAATACAGTCGTACCTCGGGTTACGACCACCTCAGTTTGCGAACAGTTCGGGTTACGAACTGCGCAACCCCGGAAGTGTTTTCGCCGCGCGCGCGCGTGCGCAGAAGCGGCGCGATCGCGCGATCTGCGCATGCGCAAAATGGCGGCGCCCATCGCGTTCGGTTTACGAACTATTCGGGTTACGAACTGCGATCCGGAACGGATCGCGTTCGTAACCCGAGGTATTACTGTAATAAAGAAAGAGTGTCCTCAATATCTGCTTGTAATTGGAATACTGATGGGTACTCTGTCCTCAATGGACAAGTAATTTGACCTGGTATAAGGCAGCTTCTTAGGTTCCTATGAGCAGATGTTCCTGTTCCATGATGACCTGCACATTATGCTTACTGCAGGAAGCTCATGAAGTCTGGAAATAAAGTGTCCATACACATCTATGAAACCTAATTGGCTGCTCGCTCTCACAGTTTGTGAAGAAACTATTGCTGAAGCAAACTGTATTAGAGGGACATCTGGTGGCAGAAAATTACAACAAACCATATGGAGAAGTTCTCTAGTGAGCTCAAATCACTTTTCATGTGGGTCCTGGGAGGGGGTGTGTCTTGGAAAACCACAGAACTAGACTTGTTTGGCTTCAGCAGTAGAGCTGTCTAATATTCTTTTGGACCTTCATTGTGTTCTATTCCACAGGCTTTATACAATTTCACAAATATTTTATCCCTAGCACAGGTCATTGAAGTCCATATGCTGCTTAAGTTATCTCTCCCCACTGTGAGGCTGGGTAGCTCAGAAGGTCGCGCATGAGACTCTAAAAGCCAGGGTTGTGGGTTTGAGCCCCACTTTGTGCGAAAGATTGGACTAGATAACCCTTGTAGCCTCTTCCAGCTCCTCAATTCTATGATTCCATTATTTTAGTAACTGGGGTGTTTATCTGAATTCTTGGTTTTATATCCCTTTTCTGTTCACTTTGCTTTCTTGCCATGCAAGGGAATGTAATGCAACTGTGGACAAGGACAAATAAAATCCCACCAAGACTTCTGAGCTCTTAGATGCCTGCTTTAAGAAGTGGCCTTTGCAGCCACAGTAACACAGCTGATCAACTTCTTGTAGTGTTGCCTCTTGCTCACCTTAAGTGGTATCATGACCTTCTGTGTCATGACTGATAGCCTCATTAACACATCAGCAGCCTGACTAGTAAGCTTGAGTGAAATGAGGAAGGATTCGACCTGAAGGACAGGACTGAGGAAGGTGTGGGGAGAAAGAGACTGTTTCAAATGACGTTTGACTTGCAAGCCTATAAATGGGTGAGTAAATGAGAAGTCTTGGTGCTGTAAGAGAATCTGAAAAGGGGTGTAATTGCAAGTTAGTGTAATTTCCATTGCATTTGACAATTTAAGACTGACAGCCAGGCTGCCTGTAATTGTACGGCTAGTGTTGTGATCTCACAGATAGGAATCCTGGAGAATCATAGGGCGTAGTGAGATAGTAAACTTGTATTTTTCCTGTACTGCTGCAGGTAAATGCTCACATCACTGAAAGCTCCTCAGTATCAAAATACCATCAGTGTAGAAAACTAGATCTCAGTGAAGTCTTGGAGAACACTGCTCTGTATGGAAGATTTTAAATTTATTTATTTTGCATGGGGAAAACATATTTTAGAACTACACCTGGGACCCACCAGTGTTCCTGGCTTACAACTCCCACCATCCTTGAGCACTGCCCATTCTGGATGGAGCTGATGGGAGTTGTAGTACAATGTCCGCATGAGCTGGGGGCTACAAGTACCCGCTCTGCACTCTGATGGGTTTCAGAAAGCAGCACTGGCCTTGTTTACTGCAGTATCTTCTGGCCCTCTGTGAGTTCTTCCCACACGACTGATTCACAAATGATTCCATCTACCCTTTGCAATTTCCCCTCTGTGTCATGGCTCACTGCTGCCAACTAAGAGCATTCTCATGTTCAGTTTCTCTCTTCAAGACACTTCCTCCCTTGCCATTTCTCAGCATGCAAACTGATTTTTGAAAGAAAACAAAAGCCCATCTAAAACAAGTGTTTAAAGCTGTCATTGTCTTAAATAAGGAGGGTGGGAGGAACTGTTCTCACATAATTGGAATAGTAAGTTATAGCCATGGAAAGAGTACCGTATATTCCGGCGTACAAGGCGACTGGGCATATAAGACTACCCCCAAA
Organism: Zootoca vivipara; assembly: GCF_965207765.1. Taxonomy (NCBI): domain Eukaryota; kingdom Metazoa; phylum Chordata; class Lepidosauria; order Squamata; family Lacertidae; genus Zootoca; species Zootoca vivipara. The sequence continues at coordinate 73,487,386 of NC_142590.1, read as the reverse complement.
TTTTTGAGTTAAAGTATAGAATTTGGGATATACTCTATATTTTAACTCAAAAATGTCTGCAGCCATTTCTGATGCTGCGCTGCCCATATCCAAAATGTCCACAGTGCAAGAAATCACTTCTGAGCATGTGCAGACATGCGGACATGCTCAGAAGTGATTTCTGGCGCTGCTCGAGTCCCTGCACTGCTCAGCAAGTCCCCGGTTTAGTGCAGTGCGCGGGGGACTTGCCGAGCGGGCAGTACCCGGCGTATAAGATGACCCCCAAATTTTGAGATGATTTCCCGGTGTTAAAAAGTCGTCTTATATGCCGGAATATACGGTATTTTAAAATCAGCAAGCAGGGGCAAACCAAATGCTACCCCCATTTCCAAAATTAACATATACCTACTCTTCAGGCCACCTGATAGCTCTCCCTGATATAGGATTGCCCCTATTTTCAGAAAGGATATCCATGGGTGGTGGGGATGGTTGCTGTTGCTGTTTCTTTCCCTTAGAATCATAGAATTGTAGAGTTGGAAAGGGTAATATGGGTCCAGCCCCCTGCAATGCAGGAATCACACAGTTAAAGAATCCAATCCAACATCTGTTTAAAAAACCTCTAATGATCCTCCACCACCTTCTGTGGTAGTTCATTGCACTGTTGAACAGCTCTCATAATCAGAAAGTACTTCCTTGGAGTATGGAGAATGCCACTGCTGCTACTGGGAGTCAAGCCTGCTGCCAAGGCTGCATCTCTTTTCTCCCTCAATAAAGATTTCTTTTTTACATTCAGATAAGAGCCTCTATCATCATAGGCTGGCCAGGAATCAGGACAGTCCCTTTCTTCAGTATAGAGCAGGGGTGAGAAACAGGCTGTGACTGATGAGCCAGATGGTTATCTTCCCCACCCTTTATGGACCAGGTTTGACAGGTGGGCAGAGCTTCTGGCAAGGCCAGAAGTAGGGCATGAACACAGTAGCCCTCTCCTGCTTTTGTTCCCTAGCAACTGGTATTCAGATACTGGCTGCTTTTGATCCTTGAGGTACCTATAATAACTAGGGCTAAGAGCCTTATCCTCCATTTAGCTTAACCCCCTTTTAAACACATTGAAGCTAGTAGAAATCACAGGGAACATTCTTCCCCATAAGCCAATTTCCCCACTCAACGTGTGTGTGCATACGTGCACACATGCATGCATGCATGCATGGACACAGGCACATGCACACCTGTACAGTGCAGAAATAAATAATTGCATGTATCTGCAGAATCCCTACAGAAATAAATAATACAACTCACTTGTTCATGCACAACATAAGGAGTTTGAGAACTGCTAGACACCTCTTTTGCTTCTGTGATCTTCTCAGGCCAATAATTTTCACACCCTACCCCTAGATTCCAAAGTGATCAAATACTAACACAAACAAGAAGATTAGTTAGCCAATTAACATAATCCCCTAAACTAAAGGCACATCAGCCAGCTCAGATCTAGATTAGCAACTGTCCTGACCTGTGGCTGATATATTACTATGGTGCTATGTGAAATGAGGTCAGTAGGCTCTGGGGTTGGTGGGAAATTTCTCTCTTCAGCAACTTCTTCCCTGCAAGTCCCTGACACATAGACTGATTGCTTAATTGGTGCATCTACTGGGGAAAAGGTAAAAATACATAGCTAACTGAGGTTCTGCCCCCCCCAAAAAAACAAAAGGCCTACTCTCCCAACAAAAATCCTGGCTATGCCCATGCCTCCAGATGTTGTTGGACATTGTGACCATTGACCATGCTGCCTGGAGCTGTTGGGAATTGGAGTCCAACCTTCATTTGGAGAATGCAGTTTCCGCATCCCTGAAGTACCTGTACTGTATAATATATTCCCCACCACCCTCTCACAGTATAGTTTGCTACTGTCAAAAGCAACAACTGATAATTCCTAAGAAGCCTCTGAATTGCAAAGCGTTTCATGGTGGTTAAGGAAAACCTTCTTTATGACATCTCCTGTATGAGACAGCTGTGCTCAGCATTGTGCCCTACTTTCTTCCCAGCCTCATGCTGCCTCAGTGTTTTTTTAGATTTCAGAGGAATAATGGCTGGCAGAAATCTTCTTTTACCTTTTCCCCAGTAGAAATGGAAGCACCAATTAAGCAATCAGTCCATGTGTCAGGGACTTGCAGGGAAGATGTTGCTGAAGAGAGAAATTCCCTTTCATTTTGTAAGCTGCTTTAAAGAGGGTGTGTAATACAAAATATTAAACATTTAAAAAAGGAGTATGACTCACTTACCAGCTTGGTAGATCAGAGGAACAGGGGGAAAGAAACAAGCTGGTGGAAGTTTGGAAATCAATGGTTGCAAACTGAGCAAGTAACAGGGCTCCGGGGCTTGGTGGCTTTTCAGACGTGAGGCTTTGTAGAGAGAATTATGTATGAAGTGCAACATGAGCGAACTATGACACATCATTTGGTGCCTTGATAACTGTATGAATTTAAACAAGACAGAGCTGCCTCAAGGCCCATGGAAGTCAATGCATTAGTGAGGTTGGCTGGAAATTTCCTAGGGGCCCACGGAAAAAGGAAATGTATGGAGGTTCTCTTGACCTCCTAAGCTGATTTGGGTGTGATGGAGTAGAGACAGGAGAGATGGAAAGTCCCATTGCACTAGTGCAGTGTTTCCCAACCAGTGTGCCTCCAGATGTTTTGGGACTACAACTCCCATCATTCCTGACCACTGGTCTTGCTAGCTAGGGATGATGGGAGTTGTAGTCCCAAAACATCTGGAGGCACACTGGTTGGGAAACACTGCACTAGTGGAAGCCCTTGTGTGGGCTTCTGCTAGTGGGACTGGTCTGATGAGATGAAATAACCCTAAAGTATGCCGCTCTTTTAGGGAAAGGATGCAGATATAAATGTAAGATATAATACAGTAGTACCTCAGTTTACGAACAGTCTTGTTTACAAATTATTCAGTTTACAAACGCCGTAGAAGTCGTGTTCCGGTTTGTGAACGAACGGAACGGTGGAAGGGCACCAGCGGCGGAAGGCCTCATTAGGGAAAACGCACCTCGGTTTAAGAACGGATTTGGTTTAAGAATGGACTTCAGGAACGGATTAAGTTCGTAAACCGAGGTACCACTGTACAGGCAAGATTCTGGACACCTACATCTAGCTGACCCTCTTTGGTTATCACGCTTAGGAAAGGTTGACACTTTAGAGGAAGAGGGATATATTTGGGAAAATTTTTGCACTATGTCTGGGCACCAGGTGGCAGCAGGCAAATACAGAAGCAGAACTGCAGGGATCCAGAATCTGCATTTTTAAGAGAGACAGATAATCTCAAAAGAGGAGTTTGAACAGGTAAAAACTTAGTATCAAGGAAAGTCAGGTTTCAGCCAAATAGGGTTGTAAAACACAGTACAAAGGAGAGCGCCCTAAAACCACAACTTGCCAGATAAGGCAAATCACACAAGAAAGATTTGGATAATGATTGAAAACCTGTGGCCCTCTAGATGTCAGAACTCCAACTCCCATCAGCCCCAGCCAACATGATCAATGGTCAGGAGTGATGGGAATTGTAGTCTAGCACCATTAGGAGCTCCACAGGCTTCCCATCACTAGTTTAGGCTATTATTTTTGATGACTTGAAGGTTCTTGAAAGTGCCAGAAAAAAACATCTGATCCAGCTTTTAAAAATCTGGCATGGCACTCATATTAACAGGCCCAGAGAAACATATTATAGCACAGAAGCAAAGACACTTCTCTTAGCCAACATCCATTTCATTAAGATAGCTCATAATAGTTTGCCTATACTGTATGCAGAAATCTTTGGCAGTGGCTGAAGTTCACTGACTGATTGAGACGACCAAGTCAATGTCATTCTCTTCCCATGGATTCTGTTTCTGCAGGCTAACAGGGTTGCTTGCACTTTGCAGTCTTGATATATAAAGCAGATGTGAAAGGGGCTTTGGGTAGGCTAAGATAAGACAAAGCGAGCCTCTGACCCCAAAGCAAATGAGACATGTTGATGAGAATTAAAACCAGCTCCAGCCACAAAATGTTGGTGTCCTGAAGAAGAATCTTTGCAAAGCCATTGCTCTTACACAGAGAAATGTTTCTGTACTCAGGCCCACCCGGCTTTGCTATGGAATGTGCAGGTTATATGTATTTCACATGTTCACAATGTCATCGTGCAAATGCAGCAATTGATACCTGGTAGTGAAATAATCCTGAACAAATGAAGAGAGTTATTGTAGTTTTAAGTTCAGGAGGCAACAGGAAGTGAAACGAGACTTCCAGAGGCCAGGGAGGGAAATCTCAAGCTTGTTCTTTTCCTACCCACTACCAGAGGCGTACTTAAGCTCCCTTGCACTCTTGGCAAAGAGCTGTATCAGCGCCCCCTTGTCCCTTGAGCTCCTCTGCCAAGGTGCCCAGAGAAGCCTGTGTACCTCTCCCGGCTGCCCAGAGCAGTGAAGGAGCAGCCCGAGGAGCACATGGACAGGCTCCTAACCACTCCAAGCCAGAGTGGGCAAGGGCAATTTTTGCATCACACTGGGCCTGTGCCTTTGGGAGGGGCCAACCTGGCCAACCCCCAAGTACCCCCCTGCCCACTACCTAGAAGCAAATGTGCTTATCTTGGCAGCTTCTTAATGAAATATAAATTGTGCATGCAAGCACAGAAAATCTGAAAGTGCCATGCTTGTTATGGACATACTTTTTGCATTCAGCACATGGCAAGTGATCTGAGAGATCACTTTTGTACTTCCACCACCTGCAGCAATATCAGCAGATGATCCTGTGTTTGACTTCCAGGTTGAAGTGTGCGTGTATATGCTTATATTAAGTTGTGAAGGCCAAAGCACACCACAGGTGCATTGTGAGTAGTGCTACATCTGCCTAACCCCATAATGATTTTTAATTTGTTTGGGGGCAGGGGAGGTAGTGTGTAAAACACCAGCAATGCTATGACTCCTGGTACCTTATGCAGAATTCATCTAAATACATCCTATTATACTGTGCACACCACAACCTCACCAGCTTTCCCCCCTTTATCAACGTGTAGCAACAGTTCTCCTGGGCCTTTCGACTTTTCTCCTCCTGTTACTTCTTCCATCACCAATGATGGTAAACCAGGCCACACTTCAGCAGCAGCACCTTCCTGCTTAGGGACACAAAGTGATTGTTTTGATGCCCTACCAAGAGGATTGCCATTTCAATTTCCAGGGTGGAGGAGAGAGCTATGCATTTCAGCGCACAGGAGTTTTCCAGCAAGGTTTAAAAGGCTCTGAGATTCAAGATTTAAAGTGCAAAAAGTGGTTTAGGTTGAGATCAGCTGTTGAGCTTATGATGCATATTACACACATATGCACACACACAGCAGTACTACATCGTAAGTACAGCAAGGGCAGATCAATTAGTTATCCCGTTTTTTTTAAGCAATATGATTTGTGTTTTTGGCATTTGTACTAAGTACATAAGTCCATTACGTTTGAGCTGCACTCCTGTACCTACTTTCCTAGGAGTAAACCCCACTGAACTCAGTGAAACCTACTTTTAAGTATACACATATAGAATTGCACTGTGAAGGGTTTATAAACATTGTCACTCAGCATGTAGAAGCAGCAAGATGAGCTGGCCCAAAACACAGATTCTCTTTCGAGTTTTACAAAATTGTATGTGGTCAGAAACGTCGTGGGGGATGGCGTCCCAATGATGCCAATATGGACTTGCATGACATTTGATACGGCAGGTCATTTCTCTCTTTGCAAAGCAGGGGGTTGGATTAGATTACACATGGGGTCTCTTCTAACTCCACAATTCTATGATTCTCCCTCTCTCACACACACACACCTGTGTGCCATTTACTTGTATTTAACAAAACTGCAAAAATGGAAAGAAAAAAAGACATACGCCGCTGAATTAAAAGAGGACTTTCATCTCCATACATTTAGCAATTTTATTTTTTGATAACATTTTATTTTCAAAAAAAAAAAAGAGTTAAGTAGTCTGACACTAAAAAGGAAGGGATGGGAGAAAGAGACACAGAGAAAAAGTTCGTTCCATTCTCTGCATAGTTATTTGGAGATTTTACAAAATGTGTGCAGTTCCCCCCCCCACACGCACACACACAATTACATTAGCAGAAGAAATCCGTGTAAGGACTTGTTTAAACTTCATTCAGCCAGTGCCAGAGCCTCCCTCTGACAGATTCACACATTGTGGGCTTTTAAAAAAACAAAGACGTGAATAAGGAAGAACAAGGCCAACACAAGGAGCTCTCTCAATGCTTCCTCCAGTTCATGAGTTCATTGCAACGGTCAGACTCTGATCTGAAGATGGAATCCAGTATACAAGCATCCTTCCTGTGTACCAAAGTCGCCTATGCCATGCATGATGGGCGGGGGGAAGACGGGGGAGTTCACACAAGGGAATCTTGACTCATTTTTCTTTGAAAAATTTGTGTGTGACAAAGAAGAAAAGTAAGATTAAGTACACTGTTCATTTAAATTAGTATTCATAATCATTATTGCTATACCAAAAGCAGAAGAGAAATCTGTGATTTTAAACTGATCTACTTGTCTTGATTTCTTTATATAAAAAAATGTACATACTTGGAAAAAAGGATTCTTTATACATTAATATCTATATTATATACACACATACGTACACATACGCACACAGAGGCTGGTTTTAGCTCCTACACTGAAGCATTTCCCAGCTAGGTATATGTTTTGTTTTGTATTTGTCAAGAAGCTGTTTCTCCGTGGTGGCTGACATTTAAAAATAAAAGTTATTCCTTCCTTCCATCTCAGCAAAAGGGGTTACTTGACATACTTGAGCAGAAACAAATCTGGCATCTCCTTGGAGTGAAGGATGCCACACACCCTACCACTCCGGTAAAACAACTGTTCCAGCTTGTAAACAACCCTGGTCACATAATTTGAATACCCCAATGTAAGTCCTGCTCACAAATGAATGGTGCTAGAGAAAAAAACCCAAATACAGTAATATTATGCTGCAAGGAAATGGCTTGATCACAGATTTAAGAGACTGGATTTTTAGGTCTAGTTCTGAGAGGCAGAAAACTTGCATCTAGGCTGCACTTTGTAAATTGCAGGTGGGTCAAATGTTCAACTCCCCCCTTGCACAGGGAATTAAATATCAGAAGGGATTTAGCCTTACCCCCCCCCACTTTAGAAGTTTTGTAGATGGATTATTTTTCTTTATTGCAGGGAAAACCCTGCAATCATATGAGCCCTTGCTCAATTCAAAAGTGGTACAACCCAGGCACAGATTGCCACCTCAGGATGGACTAGTATAGAAAGCATTAAGTGAACAAGACTAGAGGGAGCAGCATTTCACCAAAAAATAAAATATGAAACAAAAGGCTGTTTCCCATACAGGCTAATTGTCAGCCCACATTGGTGTTCCAAATAACCATGCTTTAACAAAGGAAAGTTCTGATGTGAATTCAGTATACACTGGCACACTGGAATACCCCCCCAAGAAACCCCAGACTGAAGGGGCAAAGTCATTCTCAGTCCTGGATGTGAAGGAGGTACAAGGGAATGTTCAACTTGGCAAAGGAATAGAAAGAGAACTGAAGGTTTTGAGGTTTGGGAAGGCACAGTCTCCTGAATTCCCAGCTTAGTTCCTTTCTCATTTGATGTGGTATGTTGCTGAAGTGGTCCTCATAGGAGCAGAATTTGAATTCAATACATCTGAGAAAATGATTTTTTTTTAAAAAAAAACCCCAGCATATAGTCTTTTGAGTACATATGGGAAAAAAGCACGCATAAGGCATATTATGAATAAGCAGTGTAGAAGAGATACAGAATGGCAGGGGGTAAGTTGCTGCCCTTTATCCGTACCTCCTACAACACATTGGAAAAAGGAGAGCAGACCCTGTTCCAAACACAATAAAAGTATGCATTTTACTAGAAGTTCTGCAGGAGGTGGGGATTTTGGCATATAACAAAGCAATTGGCACCTAAGAGAACCCATGACTAAATTTTAAACACTATTGCTATGATGGACTGAGCATTTTGTGGTTCTGAGGTACACACACTTACTTGGCATAAGATGGAGATTTGGCTCAGTAATCTCAAAAAGATACTGAGGTCTGGTCTTCAGCATCATTAAAAACTTGAATCTGGACTTTTTGGGAAAGGAGCTTGTGCAAAATATGGGAACTCTGCCCCATTCCAGGTCCCTTCTCCTGCCAACAGGCAAGGGTGCAGGACTGAGTGGCTGGGAAGCACACAAAATCTTGTCATACCATTTTTGGTGCCTTCTCAGCTGTGCTCTATCTCTGGTAGAAATAATCTCCGGTTGAGTCAAATTACCTTTGAGGTGGACAGAGGTCCTCTGTTAAAAAAACCTGTGGACCTTTCTCTTTGAATGAGATAAGAGGTATCAAATCTCCACTTTGGACCTTTCTGAGCAAAACCTTGCCCTCCAAAACCCCTTTCCCAGTCTAACACTGAGCTGATAACAGCAGCAAAAACATGCTGCTCAAATGAGATGGCAAAACAAAGAATGAATGAAGCAGTTCTTGGAAACCCAGTCCTTCCAGAAATTGGTCCTGAATAAGGTAAAATCAGATAAATGGAGGGGGGGAATTCTGCCCTTGGAGGTTATGGGGTTGTTGTTGTTTTTTGGCACATTGGAGACCATCCAAACTTTAGGCATGAAAAAGTAAGACGACCAAGTGATGGTACAGTGACAACAATGAATTCCAGCCAAGTACAATTGCAACAAACATTCTTATCACTTTTAAGAGTCACATGCACTTAAATCAATATCCAAAGCCACTGAGCAACAACTCAGAGGACTCAAGAGCTATATACAAAGGGGGATGGGCTATTTTACAGCTGTTAAGAAATTATCCCAATAAAAAGTGGTGCACTGCAGAAGGGTTTTCTGTACATTAGAAGGAACCATTGCAACAGAAGGCTGATCTATTTGCATATCACTTAGAAAGGGTTTTGTGGATGGTGGCAGGCCACATTGGAGAAGACTGCAGAATTGGCGTTCATTACACTTTCTCGCTCTGCAGTGTGATGGTGGCAAGGTTCCACTCCAAACATGGGCTAAAAGCTGCCTCAAACTGCTGTTCTCTGTAGGAATAGGGCTTCTTTCATGAACTGTAGGCTTGAGACTTAGTGGCAACCATAGGCCTCAAGCCAGAGAGAGTCAGTCATACTTGTGGCTAAACAAGTTTAATTGGTTTTAATAGGACTTTAAAGGTGGGAAGGGACGACTAGTTTTTTTAAAATATAGATTTGGGATTTCCAGCACAAGTGTAAATCATAAATATGGAAATCATTCAGCTATCTGCCTTGTGTCAAATGAAGCAAGTGTAACTATTTGGGTTCAAACTTTCATGTTCCTTAATTTCAGTGGCTCTCCTCCAAGTAAGACTTAGTTGGATAGACAAGCACACTGCATGTTGTTGAGGAAGCGACAGCTGAAAGCTGACCTTGAATGACAAGGAGACCCACCTTTCACTAGTGAGAATTTTCTGACAAGATGTTGCAGCAATCTTGTTGGTTTAAAAAAAGTTAAGATGCTGAAGCAATCTTACTGGGGGTTTTTTAAAAATAAAAAAAAAACTTAATCAGCCTCAACTCACAACCCACACAACAGGCACTTTAGAAAAATCGCCCTTTCAGTCCCTTTGAGGCCGTGAGTCTGGAATGCAGTGTGTTGTCTGCAGAATTGCCCTAGTTAACAAATCAACATGGCTCCAAGTCTGAACTCTCATGCCAGCTCCTGGAGTGCATCTCGGGACTCCCCTAGCGTGATATGCACAATTACTCCATCTGCCCTTGGGGTGCAGATTCCTTGGCCTAACAAGCGCTAACGTAACAGGCATGCTCCAGCCAAGTCCATTGCAGCTTTATATATTTTGCTCCTCTGTGTGAGTGAAGGTCATGGAGTAAGGTTGCTGCAGCACCAGCTGCTGACGGGACTAGGTACTGGTGCCCAAGTCTCCATCTTGTTCTGTTCCTTCCTCTTTCCCAAGAAAGGGATGGTTCTGGCATGCATTCAGAGACGCATCACCTTGCTGATTTTAAAGCAGACTGATCGTTGATTCTAAAAGCTCCCCCCCCCCCAACAGTGCAAAGATTGCCAAGTTGAATTCTGTTGCATATGCACAAGCTGAAATGTAAACTGCAACCGGCTCCTCAGATGCCAGCTGCTGTTAAAAACAGCTCCTGGTGTGCAGCAGGATGGATATGAGTATGGAAAGCTCTGCAGGATATGTGGAAAGGGACAAGTGATCAAGGAAGAGCCTGCACAGGGTGTGATCCGGCAGAAGCCTGAACATCCATTTTTAAGGACTTTTATGGCCAAACTATACACTGAATGCAGTTGCATATTTCTCTTCTCTTCTGACATTTGCTTTTTTGAACTGAATGCAGTTTATTGTGCTGTGAGTTTTTAGCAGAGGAACACCACATGCACTCCAGCTTAACCATTTCCCTCCCAGTTTCCCCTCCACTCTGAATCAGCTGGGGAAGGTGTAATTTAAATCGAAAGACAGCCAGAAGGTACAGTGGTACTTCGGTTTAAGTACTCAATTGGATCCGGGGAGCCATTCACTCCCCGAAAAGTACTCAATCCGAGTGCCTCTTCCGTGTGTGCGCGAAACACTGATAGAGTGCTTCTGCGTGTGCGTGAAGCACGCAGATCGTTTCTGCGCATGTGTGCGCCGCGGAACCCGGAAGTAAACACTTCCAGGTCTGCGGAGTACTTAAACTGAAAGTACTCAAACTGGAGCATTCTCAAACCGAGGTATGGCTGTACAAGTTTAGGCTGCCCTTCCCCCTAATGCTTCTTTGGTGAAACTCACAGCCTAGCGACTGCCTTTAGTTTAGTAGAGGAAAAAATACAGGCAGTGGAATGTAATATGCAGTTTGCTCATTAGTACTTCACAGGGTTCAGCTATTCCCCCACTGCTTCAGCCAATAAGGCTTTAAAAGATGGAAGGAAGATAGAAGAGGCAAAACAAGGACATTTGGCATTTGTACCCTAGGAATAATTGGGACTAGTTTTAGGTCATAACCAAATCAGAAGCATAACGGGAGTTGCATTTCTTAAAGGATCGCTCTGTAGAAGGGGCCTATGTGGAGATTGTAAGCACTTGTCAGTAGTTTTAGAACAGGGGACTGGGTTAAACCCCTGACCTAAAATTCTCTCCAGCAAGGAGTCATCCCGGGGATCATATAGCACTGAGAAGCAGGTTTAGTGAGGGGGGGACAAAAATCAAGTTTTGCAGAGTTCTATGTACTTTGCTACTTTCTTTGTTGGATTTGTTCTTCCCCATGTGTATCACTTTTTCATATACTGTATGGGAGAAGGGGGCTGCCCTTGGATGGCAGGGCAATGCAAGGCCTCTTTACCCTGTCTGAACCAGAAGTGCACCCACTGTGCTGACGCAGCACTGCAGAGCAACTTGTTCAGCTGAAGTTTGCCCAGCAGCAATATTATGGCCCTGAGGGACCAAGGAGCCTTGGAAATGGTTAAGATTAAGATGCAATGATGTGAAAAGAGAAGAAACTGTGTACTTGATGAATTCTTAAAATGCCATGTGGAAGACTTTTATTCCCTGGGCTAACAGCTGGCATTTAGGGGACTTACGACCCAGGTAGAGTATTATCCCTTCTTGCCAGTCTAAGACATTTCTATTCATAATTTCACTTTATTAGGGTTTTTGAAAGGCTAGGCTGGAAGACAAGCCTGCAGTCCAAGAACAAACACAGCTCTGAAAAGTCATCACTACCACAAGCATCAACATTAAAATCCCTAATCAATTGCAGAGTATGACCTCATCAAGAAGTTCATTCAATTCAACATCCAAGTAACCAATGTGGTGCCCTCCTAATATTGTTGGACTACATCTCCCATCAGTCCTAACCAATACTGTCAATGATCAGGGATGATGGGAATCATAGTCCAATAAAATCTGGAGGGCACCACGTTTGCTATCGCTGTTCCAAGGCAAAGATGAACCAAACCCTACAATACTGCAAACCCAGTACCCTGAGTCCTGTTTCTTCTATGGCTAAGAGCAAGTGCACCACACACACACACAATACAAGACTGGGTGGACAGTGACACATCCTCAGTGGCCCAGAAGAGAACAGTGGCAGATTGTACATATTTACACATATAAAAAGAGGACCATAAGTACATGGAAATGTGACATGTTCCAAATATAAGCGGGCTGCCATTTTTCCCCTGGAGTGAAGCAGTCAATCCAATTCCACGCAGTGGGGGTTGGATAGGACAAGGAAAGGGGGAAATTGTGCTGGTTTCAGACATAAAGGAGAACAGAAGCCATATGAATTGGAAAGGCATAATGCTGTAGCATCACCACTAAGTCAATCAGAGATGACCCAAGTGCTTTGAAGCCATGCAGCCATGAAGTAGCCCACATCATCACCATCAGACGCAGGATTGCCATGTTCTTGCTGATGGGTGTGAAGGATGGTTTGGAGGGAGGGCAGACTCCAGAGGGCAGGCGGCCCACAGGAATAGGATCCCTGGTTTTCATTTGGCCTCTTCTCTTCTGGAAGAACTTGGCTTTTCTGAAACCCTGTTTCTCTGCACCGTAGCCAACTTCATATCAAAAAGTAGAACCGTGACACTGCTAATTTATGACCGATTGAGGCCTTAGGTAACCCATAACAGCCAAGGGCACCACATTTGTTTAACAAAGGGGCCCCCCGGTACCATCCTCAAAAGGAAGAGCAAATCAGCAGAATGAGGAAGAGACCCTGGCAGGTGCTCCAGACATGTTTCAAGTATGGCTCAAAGTCTCTCGCTTGAGCACATATGCAGTAGGAGCAGCATAGAGTCTTTGGCACTGAATTCTGTTCCCAGATCTATAGGTTCTCGCCTGGCTGATACTGAGGCTCTGTTGATGTGAAATAGTCCTCCAAGAAAGCTTGAAGGTACTCAAAGGTCGGCCTTTCCTCAGGATCCTTCCTCCAACACTGACACATCAGATCATGCAGAGACTCTGGGCATTCTGGTGGGCAGGGCATCCGGTAGCCTCGCTCTACTTGATCAAGCACTTCCCGGTTCACCATACCTATTGGTACAAAAGCAGACAGGTCTTCAGTAAACACTGTGAGTACTGGTACTACGTGCATGTAAGTGCAACATACATGCATACCACTCCTGGATCCCAGACATTATCACTTCTCAGAAAAGGAGAATGCAACCTGGCTCTTCAGTAGAACAGTTTAGCCAAAATATACAGAAGTGTTGCTAACAACTTACGCTCCTGTTTACCAAGTACAGTTCAATTTGCATTACAGTGGAGCGATTTAAGTAGTGTTCCTAAAGTCTGGCATCAAGCAGAGAGGGGGAGCCTGTGGCCCTCCAGATACTGGACTCTTAACTCCCATCAGCCCCAGCCAGCAAGGACAACGTCCAGGGATGATGGGAACCCAGTAACACCTGGAGGGTCACAAACTTCCCATCTCTCACACAAAGCCTGTTACCTTTCTTCTTCTCCTGCCAGCAAACAGAGAGCTAGACACTAGCTGGGTATGGGACACAGGGATTTTCCCCATAGCTCAATCCTGTAATGTGTTTGTAACATACGGATGTTTTTTATAGTCTGTAGAAACGATTTTATTGTTTATCAAACTTCTCTTGTATTCAATGCCATTTTTCTCATGCTGTACACCACTTCAGGGATTTGAGCCACTCATAAGGTCATCCATAATATTACTGATGTGGAACTGAAACATGAATAAAAGGGAGTGGTCCCCCCCCCCCGGTAGGCTATCATTTTGCAACAGTGATATATGAATGGGGCTTCAAAAGGAAAGCAGAGCTCTACAGAGGAATTAAAACTCTGGAGAAATCCATTTTCCATAAGACACTTGCTGATTTTGTCTCCCATAATTGTGAAAGGTCTTATTGTTGGTGTATATCAGGATTCCCAAACTAAGGCCCAGGGGCCGGATGCGGCTCAATCACCTTCTAAATCCAGCCCATGGATGGTTTGGGAATCAGCGTGTTTTTACATGAGTAGAATGTGTCCTTTTATTTAAAATGCAGCTCTGGGTTATTTGTGGGGCCTGCCTGGTGTTTTTACATGAGTAGAATGTGTCCTTTTATTTAAAAAGCATCTCTGGGTTATTTGTAGGGCATAGGAATTCGTTCATTTTTTTTTTCAAAATATAGTCCGGCCCCCCACAAGGGGGTCTATCCCACCTGCCTAGCGTCCATGCACTCACAATGACGTACAACAGTTAAAAATAAAAACACAAACAAAATATATTAAATTGCAAAGAATAGGATAAACCAAGGGGGTTGGGCGAACCCACAAGTCCATGGGCTGCATCTACTCTACCAAACCACAGGATGCAACCTCACAACTTTTGTCTCCTAAACAGCATTAAAATGCTCTGCTTCCTCTTTAAAGATCCTCTGTAAAGAACAGGCAGAGGGATTATTTTTTTTATCTCTAGTTTTGGAGCTAAGCAACACACCACAAAGATCAGATATACTGTACATTTCCACAGAGTGCTGGAGGTGTGGGTGGGTAAATTGCTGCCTTTCACTCTTATCAGAGATAAAGCCTGCCTGCTCTTTATTAGCACTGTAGGAGATAGTATTCTTCTGCCTTGGAGATCCTTGTCCCTTTCCAAGTGAGTGAGGAGTTTGCTACAGCTGGTCTTGTGGCCCCTTTGAACACCTGTAGAAAGATGTGTAGGGGGAAAAAAACCACTTACCTGGATATGGTACTCGGCCCTTTGTGGCCAGTTCAGTCAGCAGTATTCCAAAGGACCATACATCTGACTTGATGGTGAACCGGCCATAGAGAGCAGCTTCTGGGGCAGTCCACTTAATGGGGAATTTAGCACCTGAACAAGACAGACAAGCATATTGTAAACAACAACAACAACAACATATATTATTCAGCACACAACAAAAGGAAGAAATGAAGGATGTTGACAACCAAGTCTACCACTACTTCTGCATCATTCACCGGCAATAGCAAAAGTGTAGGAATCCAGGGCATAGAATCATAGAAATGTACTCAGCAATTTGTCATGTTGGCATGAAGGCTCCCTTTTCACGTTGTCTTGCTAATGCTTCCTGCTTTGGGGCCGCGGGGCTTTTACTCTGCATTGCTACCCAGACTTCTTCCAGCTCTGAAGCACTAACTAGTTTGCAGCTGCTTATTTCTTCCAAGTGGAAAGTGCAGCTCATACCTTGCCTTGCCGTGTATTCATTGTCCTCAATCAGCCGGGCCAGTCCAAAGTCAGCTACCTTGCACACCAGGTTTTCCCCCACAAGGATGTTGGCAGCTCGGAGATCTCTGTGTACGTAGTTCATCCTCTCCACATAAGCCATGCCAGATGCAATCTGGAACAATCCCAAACACAAAAGAAAACCGGTGTGGTGGAATAGTTAAGGTAGAGCTTTCTAAACTGTGTCGTGACACATTAGTGTGTCGGCCGCAGTGTGTAGGTTAGGGTTACCACAAAATGATGCAAAACTGAGTTACTGTGTTGTGAAAGGATGCGTGTCCAAAAAGTGTCACCAGCTTGAAAAGTTTGGAAAGCTCTGAGTTAAGGACTAGGACCTGGGACACCAGGGTTCAAATCCGCACTCAGCTATGAAGCTCGCTGGGTGACCCTGGGCCAGTCACTGTCTCTCAGCCTAACCTGCCTCACAGGGTTGTTCTGAGGATAAAACAGGGAGAGGGGAAACTATGTACACCAGTTTGAGGTCCTTGAAGTTCAGGTGGGATATAAATGTAGTAAAAAATATACAAATTTGCTTTAATGATTATTATGATCTATCAGAGCTTACCCATAAAGCATTAGTCAAATCAGCCAGCTCTATTCAGCCATCTAGTCAGCCCAGGGTTACCAGGAATCAGGTAACTATTGAAGATATAGACTAATGTAGTAAAGCCGTGTGTGTGTGTGTGTGTGTGTGTGTGTGTGTGTGTGTGTGTGTGTGTGTTAAATATCAAACCAACCAGCAAAAGCAATGAACTTGGAGTCAAATGAACCTACAGTTCTCTTGAAAAGTAAAGGGACTGAATGAAGCTAAACCTATGAAAAAGGAGGTATTTGTCAGCCAATATCAGGTGGGCTGCCTATCTTGCATAGCTGCTAATGTTGCATTGACTGAAACAGATGTTCATCGACAAAAACCGCACCACAAACCCTTAATAGTCAGTTTGAGGAACAAGAACAATTAAGATGTATGACCAAAGCAATGCCAAGTGTCGTAAGGTCTTTAAGAAAATATATGTTAAAATATTGTAAATATTTCACCTAGGCATATTTATAAAATAAGAAATAAAAATTGTATATGGATAATGAAAGATACAACACCAAAAAAAGGGAAGACTGTTAGAAACAGAAGAAGAAGAAGGGAAGTTGCAGAACCATAATATTAGAAATATGATTGGAATTGATACACACACACACACACACACACATTTCTTTTTTGCTTTTTTCTTTTCTTTTTTTTCTTTTCTTTTTTCCTCTCCCCTCTTTTTTTAAAAAAATCTCTTCATAGGTTTATTTCAAGATATGTGATTTATTTTGTCTACCATTTTTTAGGCTGTGAAATATAATTGATATCATATACACTATAAGAAAACAACTGGAAATGTTGACAAAATTTATTGATTTGTACCAGTGTTTATTCGGTAAATTTAATAAAGATTATGTTTAAAAAGAAAAAGAAAGAAACAGATGTTCATCAGCACTCTGTCTCAGCTGGCGCACACAGAAAATGAGATATGGGAAGAGGCTCGAATGCCAAAAAGGGAGCAAGACATGGTCAGAGATCTTATATAGATTTGAAGGAAACCAAAGGGCACTGGAAAATGCTTCGCCAGTAACACCCCCCACCAACAGAAAAGCAGCATGTCAGGGAGACAGATTTTACAACAGCTAGTTGTCATGCTAAATATTTGTATGCAGGGAGATACTATTATAGGCAAACATGTGAAATAGGCAATCTTCCAACAGTGGCCTAGAGTCATACAGATCTGGAAAAGCAGCATCCTACAAGCCTACAGCATATGTAGATTGGCTCTTAAAGCATGCTAGACTCACCTGAGCTGCCATATCTACCAGTTGGGGCAGCCTCAAGTACTTGCCCATCTCCCCTTTCAAGAAATCCAGGAGGCTTCCTAGAGCAGAACATACACTTGTCAGTAATTGAAGTTGGAGTAAACCCTAAACTTTTGCAGATGTTTTCCCTCTGCAGAATTTGCAGCTGTTTTAATCTCACAGAGCAAACAATACAATTTAACTGAGCCAACGAGCTGTTTTTTAAAGAGTGTAGAAAGAATTTAAGCCTTAACAAAAACCCTTCATTAGTTTTTCCTCACATCTTGATTGAACTGTAATTTACACTCCCCAAATGTTGCAGCAACATGGGAAGCAAGGGTTGAATTGTTTGCCAAACAATCACAAGGCCTCTTCAGTGCTTATTCTTATTTATTAAATTGGTTAAAGTCACTTTTATCTTGCCTAGAGCAACCCAAAGCAATTTACAAACAAACAGGTAATAAACCCCACACAGATACAATAAAACCACACAAACAACCGCGTAAATCCATTCAGCCCACATCTGTAACACATCCTTTTGGCTATGTCAGGCATGGCCAAATGTGGCTCTCCAGATGTTTTGGGACTACAATTCCCATCACCCTTGACCACTGGTCCTGTTACCGGTAGCTAGGGATGATGGGAGTTGTAGTCCCAAAACATCTGGAGGGCCACATTTGGCCATGCCTGGGTTATGTGAATTGGTGCTTAGATGGTGCCTAATTGACAAGCTCATTTTCCAAATGCTGCCTGTTCTGAATGACTGGGTAAAATGTTTCTGCTCCCAACATTAGATTCCTAGCCCATTTAATTTTGCCCTTTCAGTCTGAGGGGGAGAACATCCAAACAAGACATCTGGTACACTGCCCTTAATACATTGCTCACCTTTACACATGTATTCTGTTACAATATAAATGGGTTCCTCTGAAACCACAGCATAGAGCTGCACCAGCTTCTCATGGCGCAGCTTCTTCATGACCTGTGCCTCCTGCAGAAATGCCTCCGGAGACATTGTCCCAGGTTTCAGAGTCTTTATTGCCACCCTGGTGGTGCCATTCCAGGTCCCTGGAGTAGAAATATAAGTAGATTAACAAAGGCATCCTTTTCACTAATGAACACTTAAGCTAGTACCATGCCTCCTACAGATTGTGCAGCCGGGGGCCTTGCCTAATTTCCCCTTGCTGAAAGACATGGCCTGAAATATGCCCATCGGGCTAGAAGGCGAACTTTGTGGCTCAGGTACCTGCTAGAAATCCTTACCCATCCACACTTCTCCAAAACAGCCTTGCCCAAGCTTCACCTCTAACCGCAGCGACTCCCGGGGGATTTCCCAAGCATCCTTTGCCAGACCTTGTGTTTGAGGCTTGCTGGTTGGGCAGACATTGGTGAGACGATGACACAAGCCATCTGCATGTTCTGAGGAAGAGGGACACAGATATCACAATACGGCATAAGAAACATCACTTTAAGTGAAACGTGTCTTAAGAATATGGAACTATTTCTCTCCTTCTCAAACCCAGTTTGAATCTCCTTGAGTCTCTATTTCTTACTCTCTCTCTCTCTCTCTCTCTCTCTCTCTCTCTCTCTCTCTCTCTCTCTCTCTCTGTGTGTGTGTGTGTGTGAGATTTTTCTATATAAAATGTTCTTCAAATCCCAAGGAAGCACTTAAATGGGACAAGCACCAGAACACTTTCTAAGGTGTCTCAGACTGCATTTCCTATAAGGATTCATTGCCCTACTTAATTGTTCTACCTAACTCAGAGAAAAGAAATTGCAAAAAACAGTAATTTCCCAAAAAGAGTCCTCTTAGAACCAGGTTCATAATGCCATATACTGACTCCAACATAAAAGAAAGAAACCTATCACAAGTTCAGAAGCACTATCTATGATTCATCAAACATCTTACCATGCTAAGAAGTGAAAGATTTTAAAATCTTAAAATACAGTTATGAAAGTCAGATATATATGTCTTGGTCTGATTTCATACCGATTGCCCACCAGAATTTCCAGGTTGCTGCCAGAATCTTATAACCATTTCATAGTTGCCCACAATTCTACATTATCAGGTAGAAGTGCACATTTTTTTGGAAACAACTAATATCTTGCAGCTCTGAAGACAACTAAATGGTTGTTCAGTTGGGACTCAGTAAGTGGCAGGTCAATTTAGGGCCAGTTCACAGCAAACAATAATCCCATAATTCAATTAGGAACTGCATATTTCCTTGGATGCAATGAAGTACAACCAACATGATCAGAACCATCTATGTCTGAAGAAAGGACATCATCCAAGAAGCTGCCCAGCTTCTTTTCCCTACCATCTCAATTACCAAATGTAAACCGACTTTCTTTTTTCATCCCAGCTCTCTCTTGCACTATTTACCATTCTTCACCACCGTCATCTGACAATCACTTCCTGTCTCTAACACTCTGCCAGTGTCTACCCAAGTCAGAAGTATCCAGAAAATATGTATCTTTCCAACTTATTTTCTTCTGCAGCAGAAACCTATTGAAAGGGCGCACCTTGTTCAGCCTTGCCATCCTGCTTGACATCAGGCAAACTGAGATTTGCAGCTTTGTGGTGCAGTGGCAGCTGGACTATAATACCATTGCAACCTTTTGATTTCATGGAATCATAGAACTCTAGAGTTGGAAGGGCTCTCAGGGTCATCTAGTCCAACCCCCTGCAATGCAGGAAATTCTGCCCACAACCATCCCTGGGTGGGCTCGAACCACCAACCTTCTGGTTACAAGCCAGACACACTGATGCTCAAAATCATGGTGGATCAGTCTGCTTAATTATCATGGAATAATATACAGGGAGCCAATATATGGAGCCAATATGCTGTTTTATGGTAGGGGGTGGCAATCTCTTTAAGTACGTATGGTGCCCATAAGATGCTGTCCAAGCAGGTTCACTTTTGCTTTTTAGTTCAAGGTACCTTAGACAGAGCCTCTGTATTCTGCAAAGAAATTCTGCATTATCAGAAGCCGAAATGGCACTTACTGGAGTAATAGGCCACCAGTTGCTGAAGGCTGCTGAACTGTGTGCGGGAAGTGATGTAGAAGCCACCGTTGTCTAGCTTGCGGATCTTGTAATGCTTCACGTTGAGTCCTTTGGCATTGTCAAAATCTGAGACAGAGAGGCAATAGGCACCTACCAGAAAAAAGCAGAAACAGCTCAGGATTGGGTTTAAGAGATACTTCGCAGCCAATACGTAGCGGAACTGACTACCAAGAGAATAGCATTATTTATTATTTCAAAGGTTAGAATAAAATATTAACAGCATTGCAAAGGTTTAGAATCGATCAGTGTTTCTCAAACTTGGGTCTCCAGTTGTTTTTGGGTGACAACTCCCATTATCCCTAGCTAGCAGGACCAGTGGTCAGAGATGATGGGAATTGTAGTCCAAAAACAGCTGGAGACCCAAGTTTGGGAAACCCTGGTTTAGATGCCCAAGGAACAAAGAAGAGGTGAAGGACTGTAGCTCAGTGGTAGAGTCCCTGATTAAATAATAATAATAATAATAATAATAATAATAATAATAATAATAATAATAATAGTAATAATAATATATTATTTATATCCTGCCCATCTGGGCGGCTTCCAACAAAAGATTAAAAATACATTAAGACATCAGTCATTAAAAACTTCCCTAAACAAGGCTGCCTTCAGATGTCTTCTTTGCAAACCAAAGGTCCCAGGCTCAATCTCTGGCATCTCCAGGTAGGTCAGGAGAGACCCGCCCGAGATTCTAGAAGTATGTTGTCTATCAACATTGACAGTACTCAGCTAGATGGACCTATCGTCTGGCTCAATAAAAAGCAGCTTCCCATGTCCCTATGTAGCATATGCATATACCCTGATTCAGCCAGCACAGATGTGAGATGGTCCATCTTGTAAAAAATGAGAACCAAGTATAGGAAAACTAATAGATTAAAAACCTTATCTATTCATCATTTCCTTGTGGCACTTTAGGATGGGGAAAATGTTGAACACACAGGTTTTCAAGGAAGCCTCTCACATGTCCTCATGACATGTCCATGAAAGAGAGCTGGTGCTGCCGTCAGCAGATTAGTAACTTCACAGCAGAATTCATATGAAGGGAGGGGGGCAGGATGCAGAGTAGATACCTTTGAAGAACAAAAGCAGCTGGCAAGGCCAGGTCTGTCTAATTATGGCCTCCAGCTGGCTCAGCTTCCACTCTGATCCTGTCAAACTTCAGCAGCTAATTTGTGCAGGGTTAACGTAAACCTCAGAGACCTTTGCTGCAGCACCTCAAGGGGAGGGAAATAGGTACTGGCAGCAAATCTATAGGGAATTGTCCTTTCTTCCTGTATTGCTAATGCTATGCACCAATTATATGGGGAAACTGTTGTTGCGTTAACACCCAAAAGCTGACACAAGTTCTGTGGAAGCTAGGATTATTGGGCAAAGGTTTTCAAAACACAGGACAGCAGCATTTTTGAAACTGGCTTTTGAAAAGAGCTCATTCCTCAATTTCTTGTGTGGTACCTGCTATACATTGACCGCAATTAAGAATGTGAATGAACTATTTAGTACCTGAATGCGATATTAATGTTCTGTAAAGTTTAAGGCCATTAGTAAAACATAGGATTACAGTATTAACTCTTCCTCTCCTTTGGTTTCTTGTATGTTCCTAACATCTGCTCCAGAGGGTGGGGGGGGGCTCCAGAGTAGATGGGGGCCCCCTCTGGAGGCTAAGGGGGAAGAAAAGAAACTAGAGCTTCTGTTGTGCAAATGAATTTAGAGAGTGATCCCTGTTAAAAAGACATCCTGGTCACATTGGCTGCTGCTTTTGTCCTCAATGGAATCACCACCACCCCATTCCTTCTGCTCCATGGCTAGCCACAGAGTGTCTTACACATCACACATTATTTGTATGTCAGCTCCCAACTTTAGTTCCAGGCAAAAACATCCACAACCTAATAAACCACCAGGTTACTGAGGTTGCATGGGCAAAACTTTCTATGCAGAGATAATTGGCAACAGCACCGGATATCCAGATTCTGAAGTGAGAAAAAGCTGAACTCTGCAACCTGCATGAATTATTCAAATTAAGCATGCTTTTCCGTTTTTGTTTAAATTTTTATGCTTCTACTAGTCATGAGGAGGAGCTAGGGATCACGCACAGCACCAAGGTCTTCCTCCAACATCTGGAAATGTTGTTTAGCCATTTCTCCAGCTTACACAACTGAATTCTCAAATCTATTCTCACATCCACAAGAACTAGAAGCTAGTTTCCTGGGTTGATCGCACATGAGGATTTTGTATATATGGCATCGGAGATAATTTCAGAGAAGAGCAGAGAAATCTTGAGTTGAATATATTGAACAGAATATGCCTGGCAGACATTCTGTCACTGCTGAAGTGTCGTAACCACATGCTCCTGCTATATCTCCAGTGCCTCTCTCCTCACCCTAATAAATACCTGACCTGCTCACAGCAATGATGCTTGATCCCTCCATGCGCTTATGCCCTTCTTGACATGCCAGTCACATATGACAGAAATGGGAAGGGCAGGGCAAAGGACATCCTGAGCTAAACTCTGCTCACATGGCTTTTATTTCTGGCACGCGTGTGTTGCTACCACCAACTGGTTCCTACAATGCCACTCACACCCAAACACAAACTTCATTAAACAGCTCCTATAAACGCAACAACAAACTGCCCCTGGCAGCAAGGATAGGAGGGAACTGCAGAGTTCCTTGTTGCCATTGGTTACCCAGCTATTCCCAGCTCAGTGACCCAGTTTCAGCACCATTCCCTTGTAAAGAGGACAGGCACAGGACCAGAATCTCTGTTTACGTTAGATATTTAAATCCCATCCAGTTCTCCACCAATCAAATCAGAACAGGGCGGGAGTCAGAGAGATTACTGATTGGTTAATAGAACAGACTATGGCTAGCATACAAGGAGAGAGGGTGAGGGTGAGGAGGGGAACATGGACATAACAATAACACACACTCTTGAGTTAAGATACCTGATATTAAGAGCCTTGGGCCAGAACTAAAAAGGACCAGAGGACTGTACAAGCTCCAGGCTCTGGAATTGAAAACTTCCAATGCTGTAGAACTATCCAGAATGAAAAGTGAGTCCACGCACATTTGTGGCAGCTATAATGTTGAAATGCCAGCGTTACTCACCAATTATTATTGCTTGTTATTATCATAGTTAAGTATCTCAAGATAAGAGACCAGCTGGAGCAAGTTCATACTAACATTCTGAATTTTCCCCAAGTAGTTTCAGCAGCCCAAGGGCGTCCATATCCTTGTGTCTGTAGGCCCAGGGCCATCTCAAGCATGTCGGGCGCCCTGGTGCGGCGATCACTCTGTCGCCCCCGTCCTGGTGGGCGGGCGCAGCGCGGCACCCTGTCGCCCCGCGCCACCCAGCCTACCCCTAGAGCCGGACCTGTGTAGGCCCCTCCTCACCCTCCCTTTGCAGCAGAAATACCTGCACTTGGAAGCAGCTCTTTAGTGCATCTCTGGTTGAGTCAGAATGGCGACTTGCCCAGAAACACACTTTATTGATCATCTGAGGCCACCAAATTCTTACACCTGCTAAAGTAAGTCTTTTGGGCTTTACTTCCCAATTTAAACTTGGAAACAAAGAATGTACTTCAGCTATCAGAAGTTTAGGAAACGGTCTTTTATGAACATGGAAAACCAAATACTGTCCCAGATGCAAGGGAAGTGAGCTCTGAACACCAGCTTGTTCTCATAGAAACTGCTATTTCGAGAGATGTTAAATAAATTGCCATTACCTTTTGTTGTCTCACTCTCTCTTGCCAAGAATGTCCCCCGGGGATTCTCTGGATTGAGTAGTAACCGTTCTGACTCTCGGCGGGTTATCTTGCCAAAATACCACCTACAATAGTGGAATACACATGAGCATGGGAGAGGTCCCATTTTGCCAAGTTCTTCCAGTCACTGTTAACTTTTTTAAATATTGAAGGATCAATCTTCTTATTAGTGCACAACTTCTACATGGCAAGTGCCTGGGCCAAGGGCTTCTGACCAACAGGAAGCAAGACTACACACTTTTCTTCTGAATGTTTGAACTGACGTGCTAAGCTCTCATTCTTTGGGTCAAGAGCTTGAAAGTAGGGCTCTATAAAATATAAGAATAATTATGACCTTCCCAGGAATACCTTGCAAATTTGAAATTAATTAGCAGGTTCGCGACAGGAAAAAGAAGGGGAAAAAGAAGTGCAACAATGCATAACTCATATGTGAAAAATCACTGTCATAAGATGTGATGAAAACCACTGACTCGCTTGGCTTTAAAAGAGGATTTTAGACAAATTCATGGAGTATAAAGGCTACAATTCCTATTTCCAATATTCAATGTTCAAGTATGAATGTCATTGCTTATGTTACCAAAATAGCACTGCCCACAAACAAAAGAGGTGTTGGTAGGCTTGGGGGAAGGTTTGTAGAAGTAACATATCACTGGGGGCGGGGGGGGGAACTAAATGGGGAAACCCAAAAATGTGCAAATAAGGATTAAGTACAGTCAATATAAAATGCTGACTGACTTTTTTTTTGGGGGGGGGGGACACTGGAAAACGCAGGTTGTGGGAGAATAAGATTGCAGTTTTCTGGAGGAAGGCGCTGAATAGGAACACTCCACACACTGCTTGTGGGTTTCCCAGAGGCATCTGACTAGCTTCTTCCAACAAACAATGCTAAAATAGATGGACATTTGTTCTGATCCAGCAGAGCTCTTTTTGAGTTCTTACATAAATCACTTATCCTAGGATAAAAGACGACATTCTGAAATGCACTAAATTTTGCCAAGGGCTGCTAGATTCTTAACTCCTTAAAGCCTGATAAATATGTGAACACCAAGGCTGAAGGAAGCTCATGTGTTTTCATGCCAGGAAAACATTGTCCTGATCCATGGTCCTGTGAGAGGCATCTATGGGCCAGACTAGGCCCCAGAAGTGTTGAATACTCATTCAACAGTGTTTCTCTAATAAGGGCCTGATCATCCGCCGCTCCTTTGGTGCACATTGTTTCTTACACAGGGGTGATATCAGTGTGAGGGGGAGCATTTTGTATGAAGGAGTTCTAATTTACAGACTTTTATTCCATCTACAGATATTAAGTTAGATCACTGGAAAGTTGGGGGCTCGTCACCACAGTTTTCTAGATTCTCCTTGCCACAAAAGCTGCAATGTGAAAAACAAAACCCGTTCCAAGCAGGCACTTCGCCAAAAGGTCATCCGAGGATTGGAGAAACAGGCCACCAAGTTGGGAGGTGTTTCAAAATCCTGTGAAATTTTCCTGGACGGTGTGCAAAAATGTTGAAGATTCTGAACCCGTTCTAAGAAGCACACCAATGTCATGCTAGCACTCATACATAAACACTTATTCCACTCTAATGATCAAATGGTAACCTCCATGTATGAATGAGTCTTTATAGGTAACAAACCATAGAGCAAGCTCATTTTTATAGTCATAAATATTTCTGTCAGATGCTAAACTGCCCAGAAGTTCAAAAAAAATGGTGCTGTGGGTTAAACCACAGAGCCTAGGGCTTGCCAATCAGAAGGTCGGCAGTTCAAATCCCTGCGACAGGGTGAGCTCCTGTTCCTTGGTCCCTGCTCCTGCCAACCTAGCAGTTTGAAAGCACGTCAAAGTGCAAGTAGATAAATAGGTACCGCTACAGTGGGAAGGTAAACGGTGTTCCCATGTGCTGCTCTGGTTCGCCAGAAGCGAACACATGACCCGGAAGCTGTACGTCGGCTCCCTCAGCCAATAAAGCGAGATGAGCATTGCAACCCCAGAGTTGTCTGCAACTGGACCTAATGGTCAGGGGTCCCTTTACCTTTACATTTTACCTACTAGTAAGGTGGAAATATCCAGTAGTGTACTATCCAAAAGTGACTTAGTTGGAAAGCAAACTTCAGTATTAAATAAACTGAATAGCTTCAGTAGGTACATGCAGGACATTAAGAACTGTACCTCATAAACAGAACTGGATGGTATGAAAGGTCCACTGAGGGCAGGGCTAGGTAACTCTCTAGAGGTGGTTGGACTCTAGCTCCCATTATCCTCAGCCATCATGGTCAATGGTGAAGGATGATGGGAGTTGTAGTCAAGCAACATCTTGAAGGCCTGAAGTTCCCCAAGCCAGGTGTAGGGAGTGAGAAACACATAGTAAACAGTTCATGAGTCATTAGGTCTCTCTCTGAGAGATGCATGTGCTTTATACAATCATTGACATTATTTTTTTCAGATACTGTGGTATTCACTAGTGTGTCCCCCTCCCCCAAGAAACCAGTGTTTTTCAAAAATGGCGCTGAACATCTAATAGGAAGGAAAGACTAATCATATCTTAAAAGCCAGCAAGTTGCTATAGACCCAATTAGCCATGCACATCACTCAATTACTCCACTCTTGACCACTGAAGTTGGCTTAAAGCTGTATGAGTGAACTGATTCAACCTCAGAGCATTGTGTCCAAAGTGATACGAGAATTCTAGATACAGTGTTCAGTCTGAGACCACTCTTCCGCCCAGAAACTAAAGGATCAATACATGTGTGACACAAAGTCAGGAATTATCTGGGGAAATGAGGGGTGCCCCTGACCGTTATGGCTAGAAGGCTTGGGTTAGAAGCTAGAAGGCCTGGCAGAAGCGTTGCACTGTTTATCAAAACTATCTAAAATATTTCAATTACTCTTCAGCCTGGATGGAGTCTGAGGGTGCAACATAGTTACTGGGGATGTAGCCTTTCTGGCCAGTTGTGAGCGAGTGAGCCAGCCACCAATCTCCTTCCCTGCAAAACACAAAACAAAGGAATACATCAGTGAAGACAAAATAGGTCAAATTACCTTCCCAACTCACTGGCATCCCCAGACTCCCCAAGACTCCCCTGGATTGGATTCCAATCCAGTTCCTCTTGACCCCACTGCTTAGACTAGGGCGGGTCAAAATGTATACTTGTGGCCTACTC
Organism: Zootoca vivipara; assembly: GCF_965207765.1. Taxonomy (NCBI): domain Eukaryota; kingdom Metazoa; phylum Chordata; class Lepidosauria; order Squamata; family Lacertidae; genus Zootoca; species Zootoca vivipara. The sequence continues at coordinate 73,460,335 of NC_142590.1, read as the reverse complement.
TATGTTTGCTTGTGGGTCAGAATTCTGCAACCCCTTTGTGGATGGTGAAGCTCAACAAAGAAGATGATGGTAACCAACAGTTTTGTGTGTGTGTGTGTGTGTGTGTGTGTGTGTGTGTGTACACATGAAGGTACTTCCTGAACAATCTTGTCCCTCCCCTCGAAGCTGATCAGTAGGCAATCCCTTTGCTTTTCCAGAAGGTATAAGAGAAAGCAACATTAAATGTACAGAAAATACATACAGTTTATGAAATGTTATTATTATTTATGTTAAGGCATTTATATCCCACCTTTCTGAATAAAAATTCTGCCAAGGTGGCTTAAGCATACATTCATTCAAATTTGGCAGGGCTGCTGGGAGCCAAATCTGATTTGCACTAGAGTTGCTTGAGGAATTCAACCTTTGCGAATTCCTGCACAAATAACTCGGGGTCAATCTGCAGGATGGAATTTTGCTATTCATTGCATTTTGCACTTCTCCAAAAGTTGCAACACTGTTCTTGGACATTTAAATGTATCAAAAAACACTTTTAAATATCTATAGTCTTTCAAAATACATTTTTTATTATTAAATGTATTAAAATGCATACTTAAATAAATATTGAGAGGATTTTTTTAATTAAAAAATCAGATTAATGTGGAAATGAATCGGAATGGAATTACAGGTGAAACCATGCAAAAGGGACACAGACCAAAATAGACAGAAGTGCCCATCCCTAGCTTGCAGAACATGGACTGGCCATCCTGGCTTAGACAAAAAGAAGAGGATGTTGACTAAATAAAAACCCATTCACCCAACAAAAACAGTTTTGCATGATTTATGTGATATATTCCAATCAAACAATGCAGGATTTCTTTGCAGCAAGCTCTTCAACCCATGACTGGAGTGCCGGTAATGAGGATAACTCAAGCAAATAAGGTGGTCTCCATAGCAACTGAACTGTGTCATTATCTGAGATTCCACAGCTGGCACCTTATGAGTTTGGTTAAATGACAAATAACACAAGATCCTTTTAAACAAGGAGTTTCCTTACTTAAAAAGGCATGTCAAGTACCCATTGAAAATACCTTTGGAGCCATTTGAATCTGAACCAAATCTGGCTGCTGTATGAAGCATTGGAAGTCCAAGAAAGCAGGGTTGGGAATGGGGAGGAAATAGGCACACAAAACAAAACAAAACAAAAAAGAAAAGAAAAATTGTGATAATAAAAAGGGAACACAGAGCTCAAAAGCAAAAGTTTTTTTATTTAAAAAAAAACACTAGAGCATAAAGCAATACTTGGAACATAACACTAGAGTACATACATGCAGCCCGGGGGGGTGGGGGGTGGAGAGAATAAGAAATGAAGGAGAAACTATATCCTAGAAAAGGGCACAAGCATGCTGCATCTGAAGTCGGTAGACAAAATGCTACTCGGTTGGATAAGCTAAGCCAGGGGTCGGCAAACTAAGGCCCGCAGGCCAGATCAGGCCCAATTGCCTCCAGGATCTGGCCCGTGGACTGTCCATAGATCGGAGTGGGGATTCTGTTCATTTGGGCTGGACCATTTCCCCCCCTGCGCCATTCCATTCCCCCCCTCCCGCACACACACCGTGGCGGCGCCTCCTCCCTCCCTCCTCCTGGCTTCTCCCCGCCCTGCCTAGAGGAGGGCGGGGGCTAGGCTGAGCTGGCTGAGTGCCATTTTAAGCAGCCCCTCTCCGGAGCCAGCCCTTTCACACTGCTCATCTTCCCTCTGTCGCTGCTGCTGCTGCCCTGGTACTCCTGTGGCCCAGAGAGCGGAGCGGACGAGTTCACTCTGCCTACCCATGAGAAGCAGCAGCAGCGGTGGTGGTGGTGGCGGCAGCCCCTGGGAAAGTAAGTGCAGCGGCTGGGGCTGGGGAGGACTACTTGCCCCCCTCGCCTCTTCTTCCAGCTCCCCTCCCCCGGTGCTGCTTCTCCAGCCCGCCACAAGGTCTGAGGAACAGTGGACCGGCCCACAGCTAAAAAAAATTGCCGACCCCTGAGCTAAGCTGTGCAGAATAGGTAAGGCAATGTAGTTTGAGGATTATGCAATCTTCTGAGTTGCACAGAACTCCTCCATCAAGCAGAAATGTAAAGGGAAAGAAATGTGAAACACACATTTAACAAACTTGTTGTTTAGTCGTTTAGTCGTGTCCGACTCTTCGTGACCCCATGGACCATAGCACGCCAGGCACTCCTGTCTTGCACTGCCTCCCGCAATTTGGTCAAACTCATGTTCGTAGCTTCGAGAACTTAGCTTTAGCTAAACTTAGCTTTAGCTAAACTTAGCTTTAGTCAATCTCGATAGGTTTAGTCATGGATATAGCCAAGGCGAGGGCGGCGGCGGCGGCGGCGGCGGGGGGGGGGTAGGCAAGAAAGGGTAGAATCAATGCACAATTCTACAGCCTGTTCCAATTTTTTTTAACCATGGTTATAAGATTGGGGCCATTATGTCTATTAACCAACTGTTTATTGGAGAAGAACGTAGAAGAGACCAGAACCGAGTAAGACAAGTTGTAAGGAAATGTATCTTACTTTGCAATTCTACTTGCAGCCTAGAATTCGCTGGGCACACATGTTCATACCATGCTGGGTTCTATCCAACTACTGTACATTCTACTTTCAGTAAGTAAGTACAGAAATCAATGGATCTAAGTAGGTCATATCTGTTCTGAGTATGACTAGGAATGGATACAACCCAGTGACTTCAGAAGCAGCAAGCTCAGGCTCTTACAAAAATTGTAGCTAGCAAGACTTGATGGAGAGGATGTTCAAAGCCATGCTCCATCACTCTACCAAATTATGTAAAGCTGCTGTCTCTCCTAGAAGAAACTAAGTAATGCCAAACTGCAGAAGTGTTGAATTCTGAATAGTTTGTTGTGGATTCAGGAAGGCAAAAGTGCAATACCCACACAGGAATTTAATACACCAAATATGTTCTGATCCCAGTAGTGTCAGGTAAGAAATCTGTGTTTCCAAGCAGTCTCTATCAGCATCCCACACAGGACATAGCACTGTAAATGCAATATATCCTGGGGCAAAGCAGGTCAGAGGGTGAAGAATGCAGGCAGGACTACCCCCCCCCCCCAATCCCAATCCCCAGGTCTGCATTTTTCTTTTCTGTGCTAAAATGACTAAGCCCCAAAGCACTCGAGGAATGTCCAGGTGGCTTGGAATGTCTTTATCTTGCAGAATCACACAGAGACTGCCACTGGCAAGGAGGCAGCGGGTGGAAAATAGTTAGCCTAACTCTCCAAAATGCCTGGGAACGATAAAACTGTACTCTCCGGTCAAGTGCCAACCTAATGTTTCTTCCTCCATAGGTTTCTGAATTTTACTGACTCCCCTGTCACAGAGTTAACTTTCTAAACAAAAGGCAAAATCTTCCCCACATCCTGGGAAGGTATAGGAAGGATTATATATAACCTTGAAAACAAGCCACATTATGCATCACCATCGAAAGACAATCAAGTGCTATTTCTCACAGGCTTTTTAAGAAGCATGAAGGAAGCTCCACAAAGTGAGCAGCATCTGAAACTTGGACACATCATATGACCCTGAGTCGGACCCCTGACCTATCCAGCAGCCAGCAACTGGCAGCAGCTTTCTCAAGGTCTAGTGGACAACTCCAGAAAAACTAGTTTGGGGGAGCCAAGTGGTGGCAAAGACAATTTTTATGCTAGCTATTTTTTTTATCATACTTTAATAGCCATCTGCAGTTCACTCCAGGTTTGTTGTATCTGCAACATGAAATGCAACTGCCATGAGTTTGCCAGCCATCAGCCATACTCAGGGGCAAGTGGAATTGTACTGGTCAGGATCCTTGACACAGTGCTCATGTTTGCTTAGTTGAATAGGAACAAATTTCTAGCTTCCAGTGTCCGTGTCTGCAGGGACGGTCAACCAGAAACTCAGGCAGACTGGAAATTATAAAGGAACCTATTCCCCCCACCTATATACCGCCATTGGATTAATGCAATTGAAAATCAGACTGGTGAAATCATGGTACCAGCCTGGCCAACACAGCTACCATAAGGAAATGGGACTACAATACTCATTGCAACATACACAGGTGACATCACCACTTCATTATCATAGGGGGAGGATGTGTGAAATAGTTCCTCTCATCTGCAAAAAAAACATAAAATTGCCCCATCATAGAAAACAAAATTGGTTCACAATGATGGCGCCAACCTTAAGCAATAAGGCAGCAGGTGACTGATTAAAGTGTAGCAAATAGTTTAGTGTTTATTATGCTATAAAACACTGTGTTTTATATATGGGGCTATCATTTGGTTTTTCTGCCTCTGGCACTAAAAGGCATCTTTTTCATGCAAACACCCTGCCCCGCCCACATGTGCAAATGAGTTGGTAAAGCCAGATGTGCATGCTGCAGAGAACTGCAAGGACCAACGCACACAAAACAGCTGCCGGTGGAGGCTGTTTTAAATGAGTCCCTGCAGAATCATGTACCACAGAGTGGTGTACACAGAAGTAACCAAGAAGGGGAGCTATTTAAAATGCTGCCTACACAGTGGGCGCACACCAACTGAATGTCTCTCTCTCAGTTCAGCAGGTTGTTTGATGGGAGATTCACAGTACTATGGATAGAAGTATGCAATCTGTGTATCAGGAAGATGCTCACCATGGAGAGGTTATATAAAACGATGGATTCATGGTTACACCAATGCCCAAATGTTTGTTTGGGTTTGTAAATCCTGCATATGATAAGCTTTCCCACCTATGTTGGGAGCATGGGTGATAGCATGCTTTTAGACAGAGGGGTCTTCTAAACCTCAGGCATATTCCATTAGCACACCTGACACCTGCAGTCCCAACATGAACTGAGCAGAAGCTAGTCCCTGGTGCAGATTTATACCAAATGTGGAAAGTGACAATATTTTTTTCCTTTAAAAACAATGATTATCAGAGACCAAGGACACATTCTAGCCAGGCAGAAACATTCAATGATCATGCAAAGTAGGTATGGTGAAAGATGGCCTGGGCAAAGCAGGTGCGGCTGGTGAGGGTTTGTGTCCTGGGGAGGCTCAGACAGATAAGCCTGGGGATTGCATTTGGGCCTGAAGGTTCCCCATCTCTCTGCTACCTGAAGGGTTGGAGGGGTAAACTCCTAGTGATTATATATTTTCCCACAATAGATTTGCCACCGTAGGGAAAGATTACCCAGCTATTGCACAGAATGCAGACCATTATGTAAATGGGGGGAACGACCTTATGTTGATATTGTTTATGTAACTTGTTGGAATTTTATTTGCTGTTAACAAACTGATTTATTAATTGCAAAAATGCTTCAGTTACTGTTTTCGGCCTTATAGTGCCAGCACACTGAAACTGGATCCATTCCTATGGGAAGGAATACTTGGTTTGGAATGACAGGCAAAATAAAACGGTATGCCAGCCCATTAAAAAGGGCTCCAAGATATCCGCCCCCCCGCTCTCTCACACACGGCTGTTACCCAATAGAATTATTGTAATTGGGGCAGAAGTGGGAAGAATGCCAGAGAACAGTGGGAATGTTATTCACTCGAGGAAGAGGCTGCAAGAGGCAGCCTGAATATTAGAAATGAGTGATGCTCCCTTCTCTCCTTCTGTGATATTTTGGTGTCCCTGTTTAATTTGCTGCAACCACAAGGGAAAGCTGAGCTTTTCGTTCTTAACCCCTGCAATTTCTTCCAAGGCAGTCTTGAGAGAGATCTTCTGAAGATTATAAACTTTTCAGCACAACCTTCCAGACAAGTGAATAACTAAGCAGAGACACAAATTGTGAAGGATAAATCTTCCTGGTTTGGAGCCTGGCAAGACTTGAGTTCAAAAGCTCTGTTCAGCGCCTATGAAAATAGGTGACTCTCAACAAGCTGGTCTCACTCTTGCTTCCTCTCAGCTTAACCTACCTATTGGAGAGGCTGCCTCAACCCCTGCCTTCACAGCTGGGGAATCTTTGCTTGGGATCGATTTTACTGTACACCACTTAAATAAATGGTTTGAAGTGGCCTAAGCATACAGAGTTGTTGAGAGGATAAAAGGGGTAAGATAAAAATAGGAAGATATGCCACATTGCCCTCAGCTGCTTGGAGGAAGAGTGGGATGCAAATAAGTGTGGAAGGAGTGGGGGGTTCACAAGGCTACAAGGCAAACCCTTTCAGTGCGAAAACTCTCTCCTCATCACTGGAGATTCCACCTTGGATTACTCAACACTCCCAGGGGCAGAGCTTTCCCTGCAATGGTGCCTTCCCTAAAGAATGCTCTGCCAACTGAGGTTTGCCAGGCCCTGTCTATTTATTGTTTCCAGAGGCTAGTAACATGTGCTGTACATGAAGGGCTATCACAAAGAAGAGAGCAGAGGCTTGTTCCCTGTTGCTTCAGAGGGCAGGAGCAGATCCAGGGGGCTTAAGTTAGAGAGGGGTAGAATTTGACTGAACAGTAGAGGGAAAGGAAGAGCAGTTTGGCAAGGGTACTAATTACCCAAGGGGTCGGTGGGCTCTCCCACGCTGGAGGTCTTCAAGCAGAGCCTGTCAACTGTCTGCTGAAGGTGCTCTAAGGTAGCCTTTGCCAAGCTGGCGTACTCCAGATGTTTTTGGCTACAACTCCCATCAGCCCCAGCCAGGACTCACGGGCGAAGGGCACAAAGTTGGCTATGGCTGCTCTGTCTACCCCTGCATAAAGGAGGGGGTTGACTTGATGGTTTATGAGACTGCCCTGCACTTCTTGGAGGGAAGGTGGCTTCTGCAAGCAGTGCAACTCTTAAGCAGGTACTCCCCTCACCACCACCTCCCCCCCCGACAGAACCGTAATAGCAAATACGGTGGTGTAAAGAATGTGTATTTAGACCCATTCTATCCCTGAAGTGTCCTAGTTAAAACATTGGATGCATGGCCATAATCTAGGGTTGCCATATTTCAAAAAGTGAAAATCCGGGTTTTCCCAGACATTTTAGCTGCTTTTCGGAAATTTCGCTTGGATGCCATTTTCAACAGCCAAATCCTGGCTATGTCTGGGAAATTTGAGACATATGGCAGCCTTACCATAACCCCCACAACTAGGTTTATAGAGCCATGCAGGCTAATGAAGTCCAAACACAGTGAGTTCTGGGGATGTTTGGGGCTACCCGTGAATACAAACACTCCTAGATGCATAGCTGTATATCAGGTGTGTGTAACGAATATCTGGCTGGCCTTGGCAGAGGGACAATTTCTTATACAGTCATACCTTGATTTAAGTATGCTTCGGTTTGAGTACTTTCAGTTTAAGTACTCCGCGGACCCGTCTGGAACGGATTAATCCACTTTCCATTACTTTCAATAGGAAAGTTCGCTTCAGGTTAAGTACACTTCAGGTTAAGTACGGACTTCCAAAACCAATTACACTTATACTTCGGGTTAAGTACACTTCAGGTTGAGTACTCCACGGACCCATCTGGAACGGATTAATCCACATTCCATAAGAAGAAGAAGAAGAAGAAGAAGAAGAAGAAGAAGAAGAAGAAGAAGAAGAAGAAGAAGAAGAAGAGGAGGAGTTTGGATTTGATATTCTGCTTTATCACTACCGGAAGGAGTCTCAAAGCGGCTAACAATCTCCTTTCCCCTCCTCCCCCACAACAGACACTCTGTGAGGTGGGTGGGGCTGAGAGACTTCAGAGAAGTGTGACTAGCCCAAGGTCACTTTCAATGGGAAAGTTCGCTTCAGGTTAAGTACACTTCAGGTTAAGTACAGACTTCCGGAACCAATTGTGTACTTAAACCGAGGTACCACTGTACTAGATCTGCAGGAAGAGCTGGCTAAAATCACCAGATGTATGCCTGGCTAGCTGTTAATATGGCACTATTTTCACATAGTGCATAGCCAGAAAGCATTCTAAACGCTGCTATGCAGTGATGCGCGAGCTACCACTTCTAAAATAACAGGTACTCCTCACCCAGGCTCTGTTTCTTAAACTGTGTAAAACAGAAGGAAGATAAAGAGGTACAAATGAGGAAGAGGAAGCTGCAAAAGGAAAAAAAAATCCAAGTAGAAGGAAAGCCCCAAGTTCCCCATCCTGATTAATGTCACAGGAAAGTACAGCTTGGGTAAGCACATGCCAGGAAAATCCATTGTAAGTAGGGAGATCATGCTATCTTCTCATCTTTGGGTGTCGGAATACTAATAACCACTCCCAATCTGGTGACTGCTTAGAGAGGTTCAGAAGTTCCCCAGGGTATATGTGCTTCCCTATCCACTTCAGTGGAAGGACATGCCAGCTCCTATGAGAGGCCTACAGATAGACCTCTCCATTGGAATGAATGGGGAAACCCAGAGTCAACTTCTGTCTGGGTCAGTTTAATCCGCACACTGCAAATCCATTGCTTGGGAAACCTCAATGAATTTTAAGACAGAATGTTTATTAAGATAAAACTTTTTTTCCAGAGCCAAGCTGCTAGGTCAAGGCACTGCATGATGCTGCTTTCTTTGGAAAGACATAAGCGACAAGTCGAACGATCAGAACTTCTGAACCTATCTTGTACGGTACTAAGCAATTATCCATGTTCATCTATTTTTCAAGTAAAGGTATCCACTTCTACTAAAGGCAGTCAAAAATGGCTTCCTCTCCGCTGCATACCTCTGACTGGGGGGGGGGGGGCGTGCAACTACAGCCACAGCTATGGAATTATATGGCTGGGTCAGCACAACCTGCCAAATGCAGCGTGTATCTCTCAGAAACTTCCTCCCCTCGCAACATGTTGCTAGGCAGAAGGCCAGGCACCTTAGCTATTCAAAAGATTGCAGTTCATTACTGCTACAGTATCTCTGTGAGAACCACACTCTTATCCTAAACTCCAACAGTGAAGCGATATTGGATATTGTGAAATACATAGCTTGAGACTCATTTCTCCTCTACATGCTTCAGTACAAAGCCTTTAAAAAACCACCTCATCTTCCTATGAGGGCCATTCTGTTCTCAGCGTTATTTATACCAGAGGCAGCTGTGAAGCTGCCAGCGCTCACAATATTGCATTTAGTTCCTTTGAAGCAAAAGAATGCACACTTGCTTTGTACCTGGAAAGTGTGCCAAACAGCCAAAAACCAGAGCTTTCAGTATTCAAAAATGTCTATTTTTGTTTCTGCGGTTTAAAAAAATAAGGAAAATATTTAGGTTAGAAATACTTACCTGCGAAATTTAAGTTTGGATATCAGCAATACTTACGTTTTTTATACTGAGAAGTTCAAGGAAGCAAACCTGTTCAAGGATAGTTCTACGGCAAGGGGTAGGCAAACAGTTGCCAGTTTGGCAGAGCTGGCCAAGGCATCATGATAATTTGGCTATACCAAGTGGCACTCTCTTTTTAACACAGTCCACCCAGACGCTATCCAGTGGAAGACTCGTTTTTGTGATAGGGAGAGCTAGGCAACAGCAATAATGTGCTTTTGTGCAACTCCTTTTGGCAGGTCTTGGTGGACAGATCCGCCTCTCTTACTCTCGACAATCTAAATGGTGCTTTAAAAACTGCCATCTGGTTTTGCCACATGGAAGTTCTATTCTTGCAATCTGAATGAAACGACTGATGCCCCACATGTACAAGTTGAACCACTTCTGACCACTGTGCTGAAACAGTAGGAGTGGTCAAAAGCCACCATAACATGGAGAGAGAGAGAACCTCTATTGGAATATTTCCATTCATAAGCTACGGGGATTCATTATATCACCATGTGCAAGCACCTGACTCTATACTGTCTGATGTATCCCTGAAATGTGGAGGCTAGTGGTGGTTGCTCGGTGGTACCAAGAAGAACATTTTCTAACACTCAGCATGCACACTCAAACTATTTTTTGCTACTTCATATGTTCAAGGCCTAAGCCCTCGACAATGAAAACAGGTTCTAGCACTCTGACCTGGTCCAAATTAAAGTCCTCAAGTCAGGGCTCTAAAGAAGAAGAAAAAACATGCAGAGCTCCATTTCCTTTGCACCATCACAGAATTGTTTAAAAAGCCACAAATAGATTATTAAAATATTAATATTGCAAGAGAAACTTTAGCTCCGAATGTTTACTGGCCTGACCTTGAGTAGGATTAAATATACTACACACACACACACACACACAGAGAGAGAGAGAGAGAGAGAGAGAGAGAGAGAGAGAGAGAGAGAGAGAGAGAGAGAGAGAGAGCAAGTATATATATACTTGCCAGGCCAAACAGCAAGTTCTCAGGAAAAACGGATGTTTAATTTCTAGGTCTTAAGGTTCAACAGGTATATAATGCTTGCTGGCTAACCCTGTATGGGTAAATGTGTTTAGACCAAATATAAAATCCTTCCCCTGCAGCATTTTCTCACCTCCTATCATGAACTTCAAGAATGCATGTTGCATTCAGAGGCTAGTAACATGAAGTTTGGTCAGTGAAAAGAATCTCAACAGCAGGTGTGCAGAACAGAAAGAGGAATACACCCTTTGTCACCTTCATTTCCCCATGAGAGAGAGAGAGAAACTAGCAGACTTATCTGCCTATATCCCATTACAGTTGATTTAAACAGACTAGGTATGCGTAGGATTATAGCCCTAGGCAAGTAAGCAATGAATGGGGGAAGAGATAAATGAAATCATATAAGAGCTGGAATAATAAGCTTAAATGAATGGTGCTTTCACACTCATAATCTTTGCTAGCTGGATACAGCCAGCTCAGTTGGCAACACAGGCAGTTCCTTCCCTGTAATACCACAATTCAATCAATAGTCCATAGTGCACCATTATTCTTTTCAAAGTCATCTGAATCAGAGTTATTTGAACAACATCTAGGGGGCCACAGGCATCCCACTCCTGTTCCAATTCTTCCATGGTTTATTGTGTATTCAACTGGAATGAAATCTACTCATCTCCTTCCCAAGTTGCATTTGTCCCTCACAGGAAGAATGTCTACCCATATGGTTACAAGCAGAACCAGGGCCGTCTTAACCATAGGTGTTAGGGGTGCGGGGCACCGGGGCACCGGGCTCACCATGTGTTCAGGGGCAAGCAAGCCAGTGAGGCACTGAGGCAGCCGGCTGGCTCTGCCCTCCTGCACACCTGGGATTGGCGTAGGGACATGCACACTACCCACCCGACGAGCTACCCAGCCTAGCGCTGCTGCTTCACACTCCTCTGTGCCCTGCTTTGCCCTGTCTGCATGCCTCAATGGCTAGCCCAGAGTGTGCTGCCCCCCCCAAAGGTTGACAACTCTGGGCAACCAGGGGGAGGGGTGCCAGCCGGATTTTTGCACCCCGGCGCTGCATATGCTTAAGACAGCCCTGAGCAGAACAATAAGAAGTCTGGGATATCCCTACATGATTTTAATGTTCTTCAGAAGAGGCAGAGCCAGCTGTATATACTCAGTTCTTATTAAACTATATGCAAACTTTACTCAAATAAGGCATATGGTACTAGGGGGTCCCATTTCCCCCAATGAATTGAAAATTGCTGATGGTCTTGTTGAACCACTTAACTATTTTGCTTGCCTGTTGTAGCAATTGTCACCTGCTGTGCAACATGCTGTATGATTTTTAATTGCCTTTTTACTGCTTCTTTTATTTCTTATATTGTATTTTATCGTATTTATTGAATTTGCATTCCAATGTAAAATGCAATATAATAAAAGAGGCAGTCAAAATGCAATCAAAAATCAAAATCAATATGTAATGTGGACATGTAACAGACCCTCTGAATGAAGCTCATGGACCGTTGTTGGTGCACAGACCGCAGTCTGGAATCCCCTGAGCTACTGGACAACTCATACACAGGTACTTAATGATGCCTGCTTATGTTGCCCAGAACTCTGATTTTTCTCCCATTAGAAGGTTGATCACCATGACTAAGAATTTATCTAACTCAGACACCTCCGCTCCCCACATTCCAGTTGGAAACAAGAAAAATGCATACATAACACTCCAAAATCTAAAATTCAGTTGAAACAACACTTCTAGAATATATCATCTGCTTGGTTACAAAAGTAAAAATGCTCAAAACCAATGTTAAAACTCCTGAGTCTGCAAATGAGAAGAACCATAAGGACTTTAAACTTAATGCATAACATTGCTCTCCCTCCCAATCCTTTCCCCCATAGTTTAGACATCAAAGATCAGGTTAGCTTTTATTGTTTATGCCAATCAAATAGAAGATACACACCTGACATCCACCTTTCTCCTAAATGAAAGCATGAGGAGCAGGATACAAGAGAGAAAGAGACAGGGCTTAGATTAAAAGAAATGCAGTTTTGAGATGCTTTTCAAAATGGGAAAGATGCATTCACAAGTGCTAATAGCCATAATATTGTGGTTTTCAACATGTATTCCTAGGAACTCTGGCGTCCCTAAAAAGCTTATCAGTGGTTCCCCAATAAGAACATATATTGAGGTAGAAAACTAGCCAGTGCCCTGCATGAACTAACTACCTCAAGTTTCTCTGAATACACAGAGGTTTCTTGGTGCACAAATGGATATGGGAATGAATGTAGAACATTTCTAACGGCCACCCTTTCTAGTGTTTCTGTGATAGTAGCAGGACAACAAACAGCTTCTAGTCCTCAAGACAGGTTTTTCCACTGAATGTGAAATAGTGAACTTGCAACATTCCATTTGCCAAGCCACAAACATTTCAAGTTATGATTTGAAGAGTGCAGGAACTCAATTCTTCTCCCTCTAGAAGATTCCAGTCATCTCTTTAATTGAGGAAACAACTACAGGTGTCAAAATGACTTGTAGTTTTTGGTTGGCCTTTTCTTTTTACACACTAGTATGCCTCTCCATCATAGCTGCCAAGTTATCCCTTTTTTAAAGGGATTTTCCCTTATGCTGAATAGGCTTCCTCGTGAGAAAAGGGAAAACTTGGCAGCTATGCTCTCCATATGAAAACTGCTGTATTACAACCCAAAAGGTCCAGGTCTATGTCTCTTAACAGGTTCCACAGAAAGGTTCACAAGTAGTTTATGATGATTAACCATCTCCCACATACTGTTTGTCCTCAGCATCTTGCACCAAGCCACCCCATTGCCTGCTACAGGAAAGGGCAGCAGTTTAAATAAACATACCTTTAAAAGAAAAAGAATAAAATTAGCTAATCACAACCTTTTCTAAAGGTCTCCCATTGTTCTGGGCAACTTTCAAGGCAGGAGTGGGAGGACTCCAGAAGGCCAGAGATGCCCAGACAGCCTACAGGGCAGAAGCAATATTTAGATAGCAGAGCAATGAGTGGAAAATGTGTTTGCTGGAAGGAAGCAGGGGGAGGGCCCAACATCTGCTATGAAGAGGCCACTTCCATCTGCCCAGTCATATGGCAATAATATCTTTAATTGTTTACAATGTGCTTTTAATGTGCTAAGTGCTCTATTGTCTTTATCCCGTTTCCCTCCACAATGATCCTACGATGTAGGACAATACTATCTCTCACCACCTAGGACAGAATGCAACAATTCACTCTCTTCTTTCATTAGACTGCCAAATGCTCCCAGGAAATATCCCCCCACCCCGGGTAAAAATATCTTATTGCCATGTTTGCCAAGTATCCTATGAGCTGAATCTGGACTGCTGAAAAGTTACACTTCACAATATCCCAGCTGCATAAATGACCCATCGCAGCAAGATGTAGGTGCACACACACATGTGAGAATCACTCCGGAAGCCATCCCATAGATCAGGCATCCCAGATGTTTTGGCCTACAACTCCCATGATCCCTAGCTAAGAGGACCAGTGGTCAGGGATGATGGGAATTGTAGTCCGAAACATCTGGAGGGCCGAAGTTTGGGGATGCCTGCCATAGATGCTCCCTCTCCTCCTTCCATGCTGCAGAAGGATGTTGCAGTCCACAGCAAAAATGCCATAGGAGTTACATGGGGAAATCAAGCAAACATTTTACATTTGAAATCACAGTGGGATCTTAGCTAAGAATTCTGGTGCAGCCACTGTGCCAACCTTGGAAGTTGGGACTTGTGACTTCCTGTTACAACCCCAAACAGGCTTTGCTGTTGACCAATTGGACCTCCATGGCTTCCCAGGCATTTGCCCTCTTATCTCTATCTTTCGGTAGAAACTCAATCTCAAGCTTATTCCACATGCTTAACATGCTGATCAAAGCACAAGGCTTGACCCATTTGGCACGTGTGCCTTACGTTGTTTCCTCCTGCCTTGTTTGATGATGTTGAATAAGTGGGTCAAGGCCTAATTACACGTTACAAGGGACATGTGGCTGCCACCTCCCCTCCCCCGCTCCCTTAGCCTCCCTGGTATTATTTAGTTAAATAAGGCACGCAACCACATTAGGCACAGCATTCTCCTCGCTCCCACAAGCAGCAGCCAAAGAAGCCGAGTTTATGTCTGAAAAGAAAGAATGGAGGAGGAAATGTGGAGTGTGGGTAGCCACGTAATTCCCTGAAACACATAGTTGGGCTCTCAGTCCAGTGAGGACTGCTATATGAAGAATCCTGTCTGGTGGCTGGACCCAAAAGTCATTCTGGGGCAGCACTGGAAGCAAGAAGGAAAAGGAGGAAGTGACTGCAAGTTTACATTTACAGTGGCTGTATGACATCCAGTGATTCCCTGCACGTACTGGGGAAACGAGCTGGGTGCTTATTTGAAGGGCAGAAGAGGAAATCAATATAAACCTAGGATCAGCACAGGATGCAACTTGGAACATCAGACGGTGGGGGATCAAAACATGGATTGTCCCCAAAATGGTACCCCCTGCTATCTAAGCCCAGGCATTTAAACTGACCCAACTTACTGTATCCTATTAACATCTAACAGAAAGAGCTGGAAGCAAGAAAGGAGAAGGAAGAATTTGTCCTTTCTTATTTCGCAGCATGGGCATAGATGCTGTGCAGCACGACGGAATAATATGTTTACTACAAAATTAAATGCATCCCTTAGCTCAGCACCTGGGCAAAAGGTACTTACGTGTTGTTGAGGATTTGGAGGCGTTCCCCTTTCTTGAAAGAAAGATCTGATTCTGTTCGTGATTCATAGTCATAGAGGGCCACAAAGGTGGTGACTCCACCTGCAACAAGACAAGTTCAAGACTATAGCTGAACACCATTGCATATCAAATTTAGTCAGGGCTCTTGTTGTAAGAGCAACGTGTGTTGGGGAAATTAATGTGCTGAAGCCCCCTTTGAGTACTTTTTACACCACGTGCAATTACATGTAAGTAGGAAGGGCAGCACTAAGGTCAACGGCCCCACCATGGCATATGAAAGTCTTAAAAAGATCCCTGTGCAAAGAGTTGTGCATGTGATGGGACTGAAGACCCTGTGTTTCTAGACACACATCTACTTTGGGGAACAGAGCCTTCTTGCCACAACTCCGAAAGCATGTTCATTATACACGCATTTAAAAAAGTCTGGAAAAGTTCTACACATGGTAGGAATCATACTGACCAGCTAGAGGCCCGCAGCGCTGAGGAGAGGTAACCATATCAGATGTATTTGAGCCACCAAAGAGTTTTGGTTCTGTGGTAGTTGTTCCAAACACACGACTGGGAGTCCGATGAGTGTCTGACACGGTGGTTTTGCTGGGTGTCTGAGAGGCAGAGCAACCGCCATGGATATTTTCTGTGGATTCCAGACTGCGCCTCCGTTGACTGGGGTCTTTGGGTTTGCTCTTACTGCTCCCCATGATTCAAGCTACAGGAGAAGAGGACAGCAAACATGAAGCTACGGCCTGCTGCTCTGAATGAGCAAGTTATTGGATTCAGGAGGACACAAAACATTATCTCACTTTGGTAGGGCTCCAAGATCAAAAACTGAACAATTAAGATTAGGCAGCTGCATTTGGAGAGGTGCACTCTGCTCTGTCAACACTGCTTCAGAACAATTAGATCTCACA
Source organism: Zootoca vivipara (assembly GCF_965207765.1). Lineage (NCBI taxonomy): Eukaryota > Metazoa > Chordata > Lepidosauria > Squamata > Lacertidae > Zootoca > Zootoca vivipara. The sequence goes on along the minus strand of NC_142590.1, from coordinate 73,444,497 downwards.
ACTGGCATGAGAAGATTTTCTTTGGTTGCAAACCCCACTTCTGGCGCTACCCATGGTGCTTTTTTATTTTTATTTTTTAAGCTTGCTAACTCACTCCATTCTAAATTTGTTGGAAGATCATTGGGGTGGAAGTTAAAAATGTTGTGGAATAAATAAGAATCCTTGAAAACAGATTGTGGAGGGGTAGACATATTAGTCAAATGCAGCAATAACTACAGGGTCCTTCTGTTATACCTTAGTCATCACCATTGTCATCATCATATTTGTATACTGCCTTTCCATAGTTAAAACTATGATCAAGGCAGTTTACAAGATGAAAGAAAGAAAAAAGATGAAAGGATCTACATAATTACAAACATGACAAAATAGTAATAAACAATAAATAAAACACACCTAAAAGTGCACAACCGAATTTAACAATTTCCAAACTAAAAATTAAGAAATGAATTTAAAGAGGAAGAAAAAAGGAATATCAGTAACGCAACAAGGTCCCCTAAACAATACTGCGCCCAAATTAATCATTTTATTGTGGCAGGAGCTGAAGAAGACCAAGGTCAAAACGTGTTTTTGTTCTGTGATACTTTTTGAGTTACATCTGTTTAGTTTCTTGTTATTTTGGCAGCATACATTGTTGGTGTTTGTATTCTTTTGCTATTGGATCTTGGAAGATACAGATCTTCCAAGATACAGATACTGATTGTTTGCTTTTAATTGTAATCAGAATTCATTAAAAAATATTTTTATTTACCATACACATTCACACTAGTTTGCTCCCAAATTTTGCTCCCAATTTCTCTTAAAATCATGTCTACAGTTGGTTGGGATTCATTTCCCTTTCTGTACAGCTCAATAAAAATAAACCATGTAATACACAAACATTAAATGGAGAGGGGGAAATCTGATCTTGCTCTCCACCCTCAAAGGCCTGTGCAAAGCGGTGCATCTTGACCCAGCACTGAAATGTATACAATGGCTTGGCCAGATACACCAGTGTGTGTGTGTGTGTGTGTGTGTGTGTGTGTGTGTGTGTGTGTGTGTAATTACAAATTACAAAAAAAAAATCCTCTCGCACACAGGATTTACATAGGACAAATTCCCAGGGTGGTATGACAGCCAACAGCACCTCCCCTGCAGTTCACAAAACCTAGACAGCTCTATAAAGAAGAATTTTAAAAAAAGAAGTATTCCTCTTAGTTTATTTTAAAAGGAACAGTGAATACAAACAGGGGGTGGTGACAGAAACAAATATTATGGTGAGCGTAGCATTCTTAACCTTGGTTACAGAATTCTTTTTCGCCAAAGGACTCTGAGGTCAATGTGAGAGAGATAAGTTATAGGACCAATGAACCCAGCTAGACAGAGAAGACAGTTCTGTCTGGAGGATTTCAGTCAATAGGGAATGGGAGGCTCTTGATGTTTCATTACTCACACACTGGTTGGGCCGGGATCTCACTTGCTGAGTGACATGGCTACATGTCAGCCCGACTGAAGTAAGAGGGAGGAATTGTCACAGCAAGATTCAAAAAGATTAGACCCCTTCCCTGTGTGTGAAGCCATCATCAGGAACGGATGGCAGCCATTTTCCCACTTCGAGATACTAAGGTATCATGTAGCTATTGCTAACCTATTGTGAGATTTGGGAACTTCAACTTGAAAAGACACTGCCATTTTCATTTAAGCTTTTCTTACGCAGAAATAAAAGCTTCAGTAGGCTCAACATACACCACAATGATCACATTTGTTTATTTGATTAATCTTGGGAGAAGAAGGAGCGAGTCTAGCAAACTGTCTAAACGTACAATTCTACACGCACTTCTCTGGGAATAAGCTCCGCTGAACGCAGTGGGGCAAATACTGAATGAACACATTTGAGCTCCTTGGAGGAAGCAAAAAAGTTCAACCCTCACCATTATCTCATTGGAGTAATCATCTCAGACTGAATGTATGTTCCGTCAATGCGTGCAGAAGAGGAAAAACTGCAAACTATAGCACAACCACTAAGGATGTAAGAAGAGACTGCTGGATCAGGCCAATGGCCCATGTGGTCAACATCCTGTTCCCACAGTGGCTGACTAGATGCCTGTGGGAAACCAGCAAGTGGGATTTGAGCACAAGAGCCCTCTCCCCTCCTGTGATTTCCAGCAACTGGTACAACATCGCTCAGCAACAGAGAACATAGTTTACAAAGGGAGGACCCATGTTCAATTCCATCAACAACAGTAAATAAGACCCCAGTGAACTGCCAGAGTAGTGAGTAAGATGGACCAATGGTCTGATGTCGCACAGGGCAGCTTCAATATGTTCATGCAGGTGGAATGCCAGACCTCTATGCATACCCATGTAGCAATGTAGTAGTGCCTTTCTCATGTTCTGCACAGTCCAGGATCAGGGTCGGCAGCTGCAAACTCGCTCTCCACAAAGCACTGGTTAAATGTTTGGAGGGGTGTGTAGTAGCCAGCTTTATTTTATGTATTTATTTATCCAGAGCATTTATTTCTCACTCTCCCAGGGTGAGAGTGCTCCCAGGGCACCTGACCTTTCAATAAAAATAGCACAGCCCTTGCCTTCAGAATTACAAACTAAAATGATCAGCAACGCAAAGGGAAAAGCAGATGGGGACAGAAGGGGGTGGGAAGCGAATTCTTGGCTTACCAAGAAAACGTGAAGTGTTTTGAACACTTGCGGATTGTTGTTGTTTGAGATTGAAGAAGAATAAACACAGAACTTTCTGCACTGTAAGCAAATTATGGAGCTTTCATTCTTGGCTCCTCCAGTGCCTAACAGCCATCAATAGAGTTCTGATTTATTTCAGGATTTTGAAAGGCACCTAAGCTAGTAGCTGCTTTCCATATCATGTGAATTGGGGCTCCTGCTTAGGTTTTAAATCTGAAGGCACCAACTCAGTGCAAGGCGAGGGAAAGCTCTTGTCTTGAGAAGAAGAAAAAACACAGTGTTTTCAATCACAAAGATTGTACTCACACAGGGCCTTTTTCTACAGTCTATTCAACACATGAAGGCTAGGGCAGGCCTTCCACTGTGATCCTGTACTTATTCCTCACCCCTCAGCAAAATGTGTTCAGCCGGTGTCATTTGCAATTAGCGGCTTGAGACTCTGGAGAGGCACTGCCAGTTAGAGTCGATAATCCTGGGGCTAAAAGGACAATAAGACCTGGTAGTGTTTATGATCCTTGCAAAACATTAACTCCCTTACAAAGTAAACTTTGATTAAGCGATGATTGTTTGAGGCAACCCAAGGTATTGATGGCCTTAGGCTCTGTGTACACTATATCTTTAAAGGACATTTGAAACACATTCTTTCCCTCAAAGAATTCTGCACACTGTAATTTGTGAAGGGCTACTGGGAATTGTAACTATGTGAGGGGTAAACTAGACTGCCCAGAATTCTTTGCAGGAAAGAATGTGCTTTGTATGGAGCGTCTCCACCCCCATGTTCAGCCCAGACACTGAGGTCCATCTCGGAGAGCCTTCTGGTGGTTCCCTCACTGCGAGAAGTGCGGCTACAGGGAACCAGGCAGAGGGCCTTCTTGGTGGTGGAGCCTGCCCTGTGGAACGCCCTCCCATCAGATGTCAAGGAAATAAACAACTATCTGACTTTTAGAAGATACCTGAAGGCAGCCCTGTTTAGGGAAGTTTTTAATGTTTGATGTTTTATTGTATTTTTAATATTTTGTTGGAAGCAGCCCAGAGTGGCTGGGGAAACCCAGTCAAATGGGCAGGGTATAAATAAATTTTATTATTATTATTATTATTATTATTATTATTATTATTATTATTATTTGCTTTAAGTGTGTACACAGCCTCAGTCGATATTAGAATATATCTAGGATGCAGTTATACAAAGTCTTGCTGCTGAGCTTTGAATCATAGTAAAGCACCTTAATATTGGTTTTTTAAAAATGTGCATTTAAGAATATGATCTGGAGGAATATAATTTTTAAAATATATCCCGTGGGTTTCTTGGCTTTATTTCCAGCTCAAGAAATAGACATAGGTGAGAAAAGAGGCTTCAAGGTCAGAGGAAACAACTTAAAGCTCGTTCCTTCAGATTTTCAAAACCTGTTCTGTTTAGCTCAATAATCAGTATATCTAGAATATCGGTCACTTTGGGTAAATGCCAATAGTGGGTTATGCATGACTGAGCATCTTGTACTAAGCTTCTTTCTCAAAATGCACTGCTCCAAGAAGACTGAACTCAGCCTTTTCCTCGCTCATGTTTTCAGGGCTCTGGGCGCAAAAAATAGGATACAGGAACCGAAAAGGAAGCACTGTAGGAATCAAGGAACAAAGGAACAAAAATGGAATCAAGGAGCAAAGAATGCAAACTGTAAGAATAACTCTGCTAGGTTAGACCAAAGGCACATACAGCCCAGCATCTTATTCTTACAGTGGGCAACCAGATTTTATGTGGGCAATGGGACAGTGGCGAAGTCCCATTTTCAGCCATGCACCTGTTTTGGGCTTTCGGCAAGTCACACTCTCTGTTTCGTGAACAGTAACCTAACTACCATAACTCACAGCAGTGGTGTGGTGGTAAAATTTAAAGTGTAGGAACTCATCACAATGGCTTCCAATGCTACACCCTCTGTTTGTCCCCCACCCCCACCCCAATATATTCTCAAGGAACATGTTATAAAACCAGTTTTAAAAACCCACCTTCATTTTGTTTAACATGCCTGCAATTGATTTCACACCTAGTTTGCCAGTGATGTGGATCAAACAAGACTATTAGGTTTTTTTACACTCATCCCTGCATCTTTATGCCAAGGTGAAGTGGAGTGTAATTGGAAGCAGCCAGCATTCTCAAAAGGCTCGTTTCTGACTGATTAGACATGGCATAATAAGGGAGGCTTTCCTGCAACTGGATTAGTAATGAAGGCGAGCCCAAACTGGCAGAGGCCTCAGGGAAGAAAACTGCAAAGGGACAGAACTCTTTTGAGGTTGTTGCTGCAATGGGCTCTGAATTTTCTGCTCTGCGCCCTGATAAGCATGGAAATAGGGAGAGCACTAAAAGGCTTCCACTATAATCTCCTTCCATGGAGGCATGGCAAGTTATCCACCACCAACCGGCCAATGCTATCCAGGCCACAATATGTCATAAAGGCAGTGCGGGTATCATCTGGAAAAGTGCGTAAAGAAGAAAACATCCCAAAGGAACAATGTTACATTCTACAGCAGGGGTAGGCAACCTAAGGCCTGGGGGCCAGATACGGCCCATTCGCCTTCTCAATCCGGCCCGCGGACGGTCCGGGAATCAGCATGTTTTTACATGAGTGGAATGTGTGCTTTTATTTAAAATGCACCTCTGGGTTATTTGTGGGGAATAGAAATTCGTTCATTCCCCCCCCCCCAAAAAAAATATAGTCCGGCCCACCACATGGTCTGAGGGACGGTGGACCGGCCCACAGCTGAAAAAGGATGCTGTCCCCTAGGGAGAAATTCATTCCTAGCTTCAAATATGAAGAATCAGTTAAGCTCAGAGCATGGATAAAACACTTCCTATCTAAAGACACAGCAAGTAGAAGTTGGGCTGTTCTCTCTCTCTCTCTCTCTCTCTCTCTCTCTCTCTCTCTCTCTCTCTCTCTCTCTCTCCCCCTCTCCCTCTCCCTCTCCCTCTCCCTCTCTCTCTCTCTCCTAATTATGGAAATAAAACTCAAGATCACACGGGAGGTGGGAAAGAAATGTTTCCTGGTCCCAATAAGCCTAAAATGCAAGACCCTTCACTCCCTATCAAGTTTTCAACAACTTTTTAACTGTCAGGGACTGGTTGGACACTGAGGAGTGGTGGCTGGATACTTATGAATGGGCACCAGGAGAAGGGGGGTTGGAGACTGACAGTAGAAGGGATCCAGTGATCTGGAAAAGCCTGAAACAGCCCGGAGTCAGAGGAAGGAGAAACTGCAGGACTGGACAGTGAAGGACAGTTACAGGAGGGAGGGAGGGAGAGAGGTCAGGCTGGTGTACTGTCATGGGCTTCCACATCTCCTCCTCCTGCCCCCACCTCTCCTGCTCCACTGACTCCCAGGACCAAGAGGGGACTGAAGTGAGAGGAGCAGAAGCAGGTTAGATGCAGACGGATTCTTCGCCTGCTTGCACGCAGCTCAGGTGGGCAAGATACATAAGCTGAAGTCGGGGCCTCTCTGTTGCTGCAACTGCCTCATCAGGTGCACGCCTGGGTGACACATAATGTTCATTCTACAATTGCAAGGAATCAATCCTTCAATGTGGCGGCATCTACTTTCTTGAACTCACTGCCTATTAACATTAGGCAGGTGCCTGCGTTTGCATTGCTTTTGGCACCTGCTAAAAACTTAGGCAAATCTTCTCAGACATGCAATTTTATTACCTTTTCTTGTTTTCATTGATTAAGAGGTATATAAATCTTGTTAAATAAATAATACACAAAACAAACAGCTCCCAATACAAGGTATGCCTCAGGCTTTGTCACATCTGCTATCTGTAAAGTTGGATTCTTGAGCTGTAAGCTTCAGTGAGGTCTCTCTGAACTAAGAACTACTGCACAATAATTCGTAAGTCGAAGCAACCCCATCTAAAAATTCGTAAGTCGAAAAAACCCTATCTAAAACTGCCGCGGTTTCCGTTCATATGTCGAAAAATTCGTAAGCATGTGGCCATGTGCCCCATTCGTAAGTTGAAAAATTCGGTTGTTGAGTCGTTCGTAAGTCGAGGTACCACTGTATGTTTGATCAGTGCTATTTTTCTAGGAAAAGAGCTGCTGGAACTCGCTATGCCTCCCTTGTTCTCTTAGAACGGCAATGGTGCCCACCAAAAAAGGCTTGTGTTTGGTGCTCTAAAATGCATGTCATTTAGTGTGCAAGCAACTCAAGACTGCTTTTTAAAAGCCATCATGATAATCATTTTTTTAGAGGAGGGTCTCCATATTTTTGAATTGGCAGTATGAATTTAGAGAGAGAAATTACTCACATATGCTGTCACCTGACAGAGCTTTCTGTGGCAGACAGGGTGGCAGACAAATCAATCAGTGCAGCTCTTTTGGAATCTACAAAAGAGAAAAACATGGAATGTTAGCTAAGAATTCACAAAAAAAAACCCAACAACAACATCTGACTACACGACTTACAGCACTACCCTGAGAGTGTGAGGTTGAAATTAAGTCAGAGTTATTTCAATGGGACTTACTTCCAAGCAAGTGTGCACCGCTGTGTGTTGAAAGCAAGACCCACTTGTCCAATGGGGGATTACTCCCTAGTAAATGTACTTATTTATTTAATCAATTTATATAGTGCTTACTGAAACAAGATCTCTAAGCAGTTTACAAAAGACAATTTAAAATGTTCACTTAAAAACACACACAATAAAAGCAAATGTTAAAAAGCAAGGCTTGCATCTAAACCACATTTCATTAATAGTGTGCTGAAAGTAGTGTGCATAGGATTGGGTACATCTTTTTCTTAATGCCAAGAAGCTGTGGGGGAGCAATGCAGCTCACTGTATCTTAAGGCCCCTAAATTCACTGATTCCAATGAGCCTACTCAGAGTATGATTAATTTTAGATGTCATCCATTAAAACATGGTGGGGAAAAAAATTTAAGTGCACAAAATAGTGATGGGGAAAAGACTTCTGCCACTCAACAGAAGCATTATCACTGCTATCATCCAGTAAGATCCCCATGACACTCACACAACCTTGTTTCATTCAACGTTCATGACAGCAATAAAAATTATTCTCCTGTTTTATTATATGGGAGTGATAGAAGCACTGCAATTTTTGCTGGAGAAACATCGTGTCCACACATGAACAGAACTATATGGAGGAAATACTTTGGGATGTCACACTATAAAAGATTGCACTATTATTGCTCTCAATGTCCCAAATAAATAGTCTTGAAAGCCACTTCCCATCCCCAAATTATTCCCAAATTGGCCTAAATCTGCAATTTATATCAGTTTTAAAACAGCTGCCTGACACATTCCACTTTAAAGCAACCTATTTATTGAACATTCAACCTGATTTGCTTGCACAAAGCTTACACAGAGGTTAGATTATATCCAGTCTTCGAGCATTTGTTCTGATTTATTTGTGGCGCAGTTGTAGAACAATGAGCATTTATCCTGATTTGCTTTTGGGGTGGTTTCCCATTAATCATTTGTTCATCCCACACTTTTCAATGCATTTCTCTGTGGCTTTTTAAAAGGTGGATTTGTTGCACCAGGGTGATAGAGCGCATTAATTCACTTTAATTGCAACAAACCTAAATCCCTCCTGCAAAACAAGGACAGTCTGGAGGCACCCTTAAAGGAATTCAGCATAGTACTAGATCTGACATAAAAGCACAACACAGGCTCCTTGTGAGCCTTCTTTTGTAGATCGTTGAAAATGGGTGGAGGCAGCAGATTGCCTTTCTGATCTGTCATGTGTGAAGAAGGGACAATTCTCTGCTCCACTTCACCAAGTCAACGGGGCAAGAAAAAAAGAGGTGGTGGCTGCTGGCAGCCCAAGGCAATCAACCAAGCTTATACTGCAGAGCATTTGATGAGGAAAGAATCCTATGTTTATCCAGAGCCCACAGGGTATCCAGACAGACGGACAAAAATACAGAGTTATAAAACATGGATACTAGCCAGGGCAACATTCTTAAAGTGCTTTTGCTGCATTTAATGGCTTCTTCCTTCTACCTGTACCTGGGAATCAGAGAGTATGCTTCTTGAACTGAGGAGCCTCCATCACACTCGTCAAACCCATCAACCCCCTAGCCTTACCCAACCTGATAGCAAGAGTAAGGAACAGGGGAGATCTGTTGCCTTCATGCCCTCTTGTGGGATTTTTTTTTAAAAAAATGTTTTTATTGAAGAAACAATACAAGTTACCAATAACAGAACCAATTACAATCCCCCCCCTTTCAAGAGATATGCTTCCAAAGGCATCAGAGAATGTTGAAGAGTTACTTACTGGCAGATAATATTGCAATAAAATCCCTGGTAGGGTTGCCAGACTCAATAGAGGACAGGACTTCTGTGCCTTTAATTGCCCTGCTCTCTTTTGAGTCTGGAAACCTTAAAGAGAAACCAGCAAACCCTTTGATTTCCAAGCAAAGGCTCTGCTGGTTTCCCTTTAAGGTTTCCAGACTCAAAAGAGAGCAGGGCAATTAAAGGCACAGAAGTCCTGTCCTCTATTGAGTGTGGCAACCCTGGTCTTCAGTAAGCACTTTTAATCCAACCCAACTCCAGCTGTTCCAGGTTCTCTTCCTTTCCTGGGAGATTCTTTCCCCAAAATAGGTAGAGAATTGTCCTGCTAGCTTCGGTTTGTGCCTCCAAGTTCCAGGGTTTAAAGTTTTAATTCCTGTACTGTATTTCCAAGCCTCTCTTTAAACAGGATTTTTTTGCTGCTCTGCCAGATATCACTCAGTCTGTCAATTTGTATCTCTGCCCAGCTGTCAGCTTGTATCTCAAAGTTGCTCTATTGAAGAGCAACCAGACATAATTGTATCCAATATGTATACAAAAGAAGGGAAATCTCTTGTATTTCAAAATTGCTAAATAGTCTCCATTAGCTGCTACTACTGTGCTCTGCTCCCATTCACAAAAAATCCCCTTGCAGAGCTGACTTCCTTTTCTGCTTCCGTTTTGCCAAATCAATTAATTTAAGTCCAATTTCTTATTATTTGGTCTTTACCTCTAATTGCCCGTTGGTTTTTTTTGGGGGGGGGGGGTCCTAGCCCTGGCACACACCCCTGGGAGCTCCAACAGCCAGAACCGTGTCATCTCTTCAGCAGACGACACGGAGTGCGCCGCCATTGCCTCCGCAGCGAACCGGAACCACCTGGCTGGCCACCATCTTAAGAACTATAGGATTACTGCACATGTTTTTATTAGTTACATACCTCACCATTTGCTAGATAGCATCTGCTAATCCTGTTTTTTATTTTAAAACAGGGACTGTACGTTTGAAACCTTTTTGTCTTGCTGTGTCTAGAAAGTTATAATTGTTTGATTAACACAAATCTGACTTCTCGAAAAGTAACTAACATTGATCATTGTCTTGACTGTACCAGCCACCTGAAGTTAACAGAGCTTTTTTTTAACCCCACAAACCTTTAATAATAAGAGATGAGAAGTTAGAGTTAGAAAAATTGCATCTTCTTTGGAATCTATAAAGCATAGTACCTAAAAAGACCAACCTATGCATCACAACAACTCTGGTTTGAATCTCGCCTTCATCATGAATTTACCACTTCTCAGCCTCAGTCCCCCACCTGCAACAATATCTGCCTACCTTACAGGGCTATTGTAATTTTACTACAAGTTTACGGCGTGCTTTGAACACCCACGAGGGTTGGTAAAGTTTCATACCATGGCACAGGCCTTGTCTTCACAGCACGAATGGTGCCAAGTTTGTCTCTTCCAACTACAGGTATCTTCCTATGGATATTCATGGAGGAGAGTCTGTGCCCCTCAGAGTGGTGGCTGTTGGCCCACCTAATAATCTCTGCCCTCAAACCGCATTCTTAAGCCACCTTTCCCTCAAGACCAGTCAAGCTGTTTTGGCACACTGATTTTGCAAGGCCATAGGCCTAGAATTGCAAAGAATGCAGAAGGGTTGCTAGGCAACTGCCCAGCTTAAAATTTCACCCCTTTCCTGGGCCTAAAGTCAGGCTTCATACTGGACTGAAGGCTTTGGCAGCCATTTTTCTTCCTAGAAATAGCAGGGAAGAAGGAAAGCATTTATTACAGTACCTTCCTGCCTGTCCAAACATGTCAAGGGAAACGGCAAAAAGACAGAGCATGAGGATAAGAAGAGGAAAGAAGGGAAAGCCTTATCTGAGGCTGGGCTGCGAGCCCATTACCTTGGGGGGGGGGGGAGAAATGAAGGTAAATTGGTTCTGCAAACTTATTTCTCATATCTATATGGAGTATCTAGATCTTGGGAAATTTGTTGAAGCCAGTCAGCCACAGAGCAGAACAAGCAACCTTCTGCAGTTGCTACCATAGGCAGTCCCTGAGGAAAAGAAAGCAGAAACCAATGCTTATACAGGAATTGTAGTTCTACCTCCTTCTGCAGAGTGCTCTCAAGCCACTGCCAGCTTTTTTGTTCCTGTCCCTGTTGTGGGATATTAGAGCCAAATCTAACAAATGCATATTCTTGCTAGTTAGCATGAGAAGGGATTAATACCACAGAGCTGTATTGCTGATAGGTGGATACTCAGGCCATAAAAATACAATTGGTAGAGAGGGCTCTGTGTGGTGTCATTTCCCCTCCTCTCCTGGAGAGGAAGGAGTATATAGTACTTCCTGTTCCTTTGCTCCTCTCTTTTCCTTTGACCATCGTTGGATGCAGACATGCCTCTGTTTGCTCCATCTTTAGATACATGCCTGTAGCTGGTTATAATGTAAATATAAGTATTGCTTATATTTGCTTATATATATCATTGCTGCGAACCAATGCATGACTATAAAGTTAGTAAATCTTACTTTTAAACATACTTTAGAAGTTGTTACCTGATTCTTTCTTAAGCTGGGTAAGAACAGGGAGGCCAGCTTACTTTATAGTTGGACTTACTCAAAACAAGGCTTTTCAGCCTAATTCCTATGTTTTAAATTTTGCTGCTAATGATAATATTGTAAAACTCTGTTCAACACACACAGGTGGGGGAATGAGTGCTGCTGGTGGGATTTGCATGCCCCAAAACACATGGGAATAAATGAGTTTGGTCTCCAAAGTGCCAAAAATAGGGGTGGGGAACTACATCTGCTTGAATCCTCAATTCCGTCTTTCCCCACAAGTCAAGTTTGACAGGCGGCTGAGGCTGCTCACCTATCAATCCCCTCACAATGGTGTCAGGAGACCTATTTTGGCCCTGTGTAGTGCACAGCGCTTTGAAGCCCTGACAATCGGGGCTTCAAAGCACCGTGCACCACTTTCTGTGAGCACTGCTGATCAGCTGTCAGTACAGTGGACGCTCGGGTTGCAAACGTGATCCATGCGGGAGGCACGTTTGCAACCCGCAGCATTCGCAACCCACGTCTGCACATCTGGGTCATGATTCGGCGCTTCTGTGCATGTGCAAAGTGTGATTTAGCGCTTCTGCACATGCGCGAACGCCGAAACCCGGAAGTAACCCATTCTGGTACTTCCGGGTTCAGCACGGAGCGCAACCCGAAAAAATGCAACCTGAAGCAACTGTAACCCGAGGTATGACTGTACTTAAGTACTGTGGGGTGCTATGCACACAGCCTTGGAGGCACCACCAATTAGCTAAGCCACAATTTTACCTGACCCACAACTGATGTCAGGTGTAGGGCAAGGTGGCCTGGCCTGGCCTAAACAGCCTCATGGGCCAAAAATGGATGCCTGAAGAACCTAATTATGCCCCGCCCTTGGCATAGAAGAACTGACACTCGATTCTAAGGCAGGGAACAGTAACTACAGAGTATTTGTATTCCATTTGTTAACAATTAATATACATACCTCCCAAACTGCCACATTTAGCTATAAAAATTGTAGGAACGTTTATAATATACTTTAGTTTATTATAAACGTTTCCTTACTGAGGTCTGCACTGCAGCAAAACGGCTTGCTGACTTGTTAAGAGTCTTTCTTAGTTGTGAATCCCTTTTATCCCTCTTAAAAACAATACACATGAATCTGCGTTATAATAAAACAAACTAGTTTACTGTCAGATTCATACTTAGGTTACAAAATAAACTATACGTTACATATTAGTGAGTCTTAACAACTCCTTCATAGCATCTATCAGCAGCAGCAGCTTAACTGTTCAACGGTCCAAACAAACTGACTCAGATGACAGTTGGTCCTTCTTGAAATGTTGGGAGTTGACTGACACATCCCACAAAAATCACATTAGGCAGCTGGAATACTTTTAGTTCCTTCAGGCCCCTGTCTATAAGCTCCTTACTTTTCTAATTTTTCAGAACAGATAACACCTTTACTGTATTTGGGAGAAGCAGAGGAAAATGAGTTTGTACCGAGGCCAGATATTAAGTTTGGATTTTGGCAGGAGAAGCAAGTACCCTTTTAATGAAATGCCCTCCTATTAAAAACAGCAACAGCGCAAATGATGAAGTGATACAGTATCCCAATAAAGGGCACTAACGAGATGGGCTACACATAGCACAAATTGTTCCCAGGACACACACACACACAGAGCTGAATACTCCCGTGGGGAGCAAATAGCTAATATATTGTACCCATTAGATGTGTCCTGGTGGGGGAAAAGAAATACTGCACTCAGACATTTGTTTAAAACTGGTAACCTTGCACAATGATTATACACAGCAGTACTGCTTTAGTTTGCAATGTCAATCTTTCTTCCATCAGTGATCCCCTGCAATTTTAAAAGTGTGCTTGATTAGGAAAATAAGCAGTGTTTGACTGACAGCACTTTAAGAGGATGGGTTATAATTTGTACTTGACTAATATTTCCCTTGAAATAATTGTACTGCATAAAGACAGGCATTTGAATTAAGTGTTTCCACTAAGGGCTGCAGTACATACAAATGAGGCCTTCCCTGTCCCCTTTTGTGCTATTGCAATTGACTTTTGAATAAAGGTCATTTCTTAAATATTTGGAGCTGGTGTTTTTTTTTTACCTGTGGTGGCAGGGGGAGGGCTGTGTTATACAATGCCAACTCCTGTTTTCATCTATATCACTGGCAAGATAGTTTGATTGTGAGTATCTAGAAAGTGGGACAATTTTTATGGATATTTAACCCTCAAAATGGTAAGACATGAGACTCCCAACTCCTAGCTCTAGCCAGCAAAGTCCAACAATGTAGTATAGAGGGGACTACATTGGCCACCCCTTGCTTAGACTGTCGGACTAAGACAGGAGAGACGCCAATTCAAATTCTCATGCAGCCATGAAGCTCATAGGGTGACCTTGGGCCAGTCACCAACTCTCAATCTAGCCCACAATCACAAGAATCTTGTTTCTTGGAAGAAAGGATAAATATTGTTCAAATTAATAAATAAACATACCGTATAAAGTTCTAGTATTATGCCACTCTAAGGAACAGTGTGAACAAATCTTTTCATACTCTACATGGTTTATAATTGTATAAATCACTGTTACAATTTCATCAGCACCAGAAAATACTAGCAGCAAGGAGGTGGGATTGTAGAACACGGTAAGCCTAGCACCACTTTATTTTTAACGGGAAAGAGAATGGTTTCCTGCTTCTGAACCCTCTTGTTCTGATACTGAATAGCCAAGGATTTATTATGAATGTTCCAATAAACCCTTTATTTGAATGTTTAGAGCACAGCTGACCAGCTTACAGAAAGAGAGTTTGTACTTGGAAAACCCAGGAGCTAACTATTTCCCCTCCCTATGGTGGTTTTTAAGCAGTGGGGGGGGGGATGTTCTGGATAAGCTGAGACATGCATTTTCTCTCTCTCTGAAGACAACATAACAAGGCAGACCTTTGCAATTGGTCTCTCACTGCTCTCTGCTACCCACCCTCTACCAAAGCAATTAAAAACAAGACAGTCAGCTGTAAAATTCAGCTTAGACAGTATCAGAGCACAGACAATATCTCTTCCTCCCCCTCCTAACAATATCCTGGTTTGGTCCAGGATAAGTCTTTGAAAGCTTCAGCACTCTTAATTTGAATGAGCCAATAGATGAGGAAACAGAGCATCAACATGGAAATAAAAAGAAGGGGGTACTAGGGACTTAGGTCCCTTGAAAGAGTCCAAGAAGTCTGTTCACATTCTGCTGATCATTACTGCAACAGTTGTCCCCAACCTACAACCTTCCAGATGTTTTGGACTACAACTCCCATCAACCCCAGCCACCATGAGATCTCCCTGACATGATGGGAGTTGTAGTCCAAAACATCTGAAGGATTGAGGATGGCTGTTCTGTGGGAACTGTGTTGGGATCAAACCTGCAACCTTGCCATTATCAGCACCATGCTCTAACCAGCTGGGCTGCTTTTCATGGGCAAATCAAGGAAATTGCTCCCAGTATTCTTTTTCTGTTCTGTCTATGAAAATGGCTGGTTTCACCTCCTCTTTTCTCACACAACTGCAGGTCCAGCTGCCAAAAAGAGAAGAAGGTAGTGGGGGGAAACCAAGGTGGTGCTTTCCTAGTTTACTCTGACATGAAACAGGTGGTTATGATGAAGTAAGCTGGGTGAGTGAAACTGCAGGAGTAAGTTTCTCCTCGCCCAGAGCACAGGTCAAAGCTAGGGTTGCAAGAGGGTTGCAGTTTCAGTCAAAACTGGAGTCCACTGCAGATGCAAAGCAGACTCAGCCCATACCTCTTTCAGGAAAAAACAGCACAAAAGCTAAAGCACTCAAAGGATTCATTAAACCAGTGATTTGCCAAACTGAGAGGCAGATCCCCATTGGAGGTAAAGTCCTACCTTGGTTCTCAAACGGAATCCGTTCTGGAAGTCCATTCGACTTCCAAAAACGTTTGAAAACCAAGGTGCGGCTTCCGATTGACTGCAGGAGTTTCCTGCACTCAATCGGAAGCTGCGGAATCTGAGTCAGACACTGGGGTTCCAAAGAACGTTTGCAAACCGGAACACTCACTTCCGGGTTTGCGGTGTTCAGGAGCCAAAACATTCCGAGTCGCAAGGTGTTCGACAACCAAGGTACGACTGTACACACAACCTGAAGTGGGGGCACAAAGTTCCAAAGAGGAAGAGCGTTCTAGAAGGGAGAGTATCTCTTCTTAAACCAAGGCATGAATGGATTGAATGCCATTTGGCAGAGGATCTGGTTGACCACTGTGAAGACAGAATGCTGGACTGGATGGGCCTTTGGCGTAATCCAGCAAAACTCTTATGTTCTTATCCTTGGATTTCTGGCAGGGGCTGCCTCCCACTTTTGATCCCATCTCCCAACCTGATTTGGGCAATTGTTCCAACAGCATTTCCCCTGTGTCTCCCTGTGCTCTTTATACTGTATAGCCCAACTTTCCCCAGCCTGGTAGTCCTCCATATTCTGTTTGACTACGGCTTCCATCACCGCCAACCACTGGCCATGTTGGCTGGGACTGAGTTCAACAGTGTCTCAAGGGAGCCAAGGTTGTTCAAGGTTGGAGGAGTTCCCCAGTCCACAAGATTTATGCACATACAACACACAAGCTTCATGCATAATCTAAGGTTCTTCGGCAAGACAGCCTCAATGGGCCGTGCTCCCTTAGTAAGTCTACCTTCTCACCGCCGTTATCACAAGCTGCTGCTGATCCTTTTCCTTGTCACAGTTAATAATGATAATAATATCCCATCTGGCTGGGTTTCCCCAGCCACACTGGGCAGCTTCCAGCAAAATATAAAAAATAATAAAAATGTCAAACATTATAAAAACTTCCTGATACAGGGTTGCCCTCAGGTGTCTTCTAAAAGTTGTGTAGTTCTTTATCTCCTTAGCATCTGATGGGAGGCCATTCCACAGGGAGGGCGCCACTGCAAAGAAGGCCCTCTGCCTGGTTCCCTGTAACTTCACTTCCTGCAGTGAGGGAACCATCAGAAGACCCAAGGAAGTGGACCTCACTTGCTTCCTTGTCAAGCAGAGAGTCAGTGAGCAAGCGAGCAGAAGCATCTACTGTGCCTCCTTCTCACTCTCTGAGCTAGAGCAAGAGGCAGGGTGAAAACGTAGGGTGCAATGGTGAAGAGGAGCAGGAAGTACAGGAAGATCTTGCAAGTGGGCCCCTTGTTGGGTGTGTGGACCCCCGGCAGATGCCTGACAATCCCAACCTTTGGCACCAGCCCTGATGAAATCTACTATTCCCATTTACTCATGAACGTCACTTTTATCCAAAATGTGGTTCCTGGAACCTTCTCAAAACAGTAGCTAATGGGCCATCAGAAAAGTGGAGGGATGAGACTCCCTGGCTCCCCTAGGGTGCTACACACTGTGGAACAGCTACAATAAAACTAATAATAATAATAATAATAATAATAATTTATTTGTACCCTGCCCATCTGGCTGGGTTTCCGCAGCCACTCTGGGCAGTTTCCAACAAAGATTAAAAATACATTAAAATGTCACACATAAGCTAGTGCGTCCTGGCTAGAGCCACCCTCCCCCCCCCAAAAAAAGTAAACAAGAAGTTTGAGAAACCCTGGCTAAACTGATATCTTAAACTGCTTGTGTTACCATTTTAAATGGAGTTATATGCAAGTGCTACCAAACGGCACTAAAAAAAACCATGACATGATAATATTCTTCCTCCCATGCGAAAAGCTGAGCTAGCGCATTGCCTGCAATAAGACTGGAAGATCACCTCCCCACAATTTGTACATCTTACCACAATTTCCTGCCCTGGCTTTCTGTGGGATACAAACCAAGAGAGCTGGCGCAAAAAGCCAGCCCAGTCACTTAGCACCTCCCTTGATGCAGACAGACCACATCAATGGCCACAGCCCAAGGCCATCCAGCTGCAGTGAAGTGTTCATTCAGTTCTGTCTGGGAGACGCTCTTGATTGACTGTCGTCTGCTGCTCGCACATAAGAGAATGCTTGTTGCACCCAAATATCTCAAGGCTAGATCGATATCAATGCAGTTTTAACAGTATGAGTTTATTTTTATTTTTTAAGCACACAAACACACCATGGAAGGGAGGAAGGGAAATAAAGCTAGCTTTTCATCTGTGTTTCACAATGGGAGACAGTGGTGGAAGGAGGAAGATACCAAAAAAAAAAAAAAATGGGGTGGGGGTGGGGAAACCGCACCAAAAATATGAAAGTTATTTGCACAAAGGAAATAAAGTCTACAAGGAAGATTAATCAGTGGTCAGGAATTCTGGCTCGTAACACAGCATAATTATCTTCACGACGCTCTGAATTTTATAACATAATCCTCTGCCCCACAAAAACAATAAGGAACCAAAATGCATTTTAAAATGTGTGAAAGCTAAAATTTGGCAGCGCCCCCCCCCCCACTCGTGTCCCATTTGACAGCATTTTTGTGGCATCCCCTGCACTGGTCACGCGACCCTAAAACCCCCTGTGCCCCTCCTCCCATGTGTGCCCCATGACCTCTGCAAATCTGGAGGGAACTCTAGTACAGATTTAGTGGACACACAAGGGGAGGAGGGCGGTAGTCCCTTTGCAATAATCCTTGCACTGACAGGACCCTGACTTAGTGCTGCATTGTATACAATCCATAGTCCATAATAGTGCTCTTAATGTGTGAATGCGCCTAACTGGGGCCTATTTCGTGATATTTGCAGGCCAATCTTTCAATTCTGCCTGTAGGGAGACAGCCAACCTTGTCATCCTATAGAAGCAAGCACCAGGATATACCATTTGTTCAAGCACACGCAAGCATATTTGCATCCCCGTCCAAATCTCAGCAGCTTAATTTGAAGCGAGACCTTTTTTTTTTTGGACCACACACCAAAAAAAAAAAAGCAAAGGAAAAGGCTTTTTTGACTTGAACCAGTTAGGGGAAAGACAGCAGACGGCCTTTGAAAAGAGCAGATCAACTTAGTCTGGCCAGGAAGCCTTGAAGAAACAAACATCTTGAAGCATGTCTCGATGATTAGATGGCAAACAGGAGTTTTGGATGTTACTGTACAAACCACCCATGGTCATCCTAGGGTATTAGAGAAACAATCCCGGCGTCACCACCGGTTGTATTTTGACTTGGTGAGCAAGATATGAGCTACTTGACAAGACAAGAAACATTCCTTGCAAGAGATCTGTAAACAGACACAGACACAGACACACACACACACACACACACACACAGAGTGGTACCTCGATTTAAGAACAGCCCTGTTTATGAACAATTAGGGTTACAAACTTCCACAAAACCAGAAGTTTACTTCAGTCTACAAACTTTACCGCGGTCTAAGGACAGAAACCGAATGGTGGGAGGCCACCAGTGGTGGGAGGCCTCATTAGGGAAAGCACGCCTCGGTTTAAGAACGGTTTTGGTTTAAGAATGGACTTCTGGAACAGATTAAGTTCATAAACCGAGGTACCACTGTATATATAAAATAAAATAAAAAACTAGGCCAGGACACCTGAAGCAGGTGTCTCCTCTAGAAAATATCAATATTGGGCATTCTATAACTGGAGTCCCTGTGAGCACCATGGCACCCTCAGGCACCTCCTTTGGTCAGCCCTATGTCTTTTTTGAAGCTCAACATCAAAAAAACCAAGATCATGGCCACTGGTCTCATCACCTCCTGGCAAATAGAAGGGGAAGAAATGGAGGCAGTGAGAGATTTTACTTTCTTGGGCTCCTTGATCACTGCAGATGGTGCAGTCATGAAATTAAAAGATGCCTGCTTCTTGGGAGAAAAGCAATGACAAACCTAGACAGCATCTTATAAAGCAGAGGCATCACCTTGCCTACAAAGGTCCATATAGTTAAAGCTATGGTTTTCCCAGTAGTGATGTATGGAAGTGAGAGCTGGACCATAAAGAAGGCTGATTGCCAAAGAATTGATGCTTTTGAATTATGGTGCTGGAGGAGACTCTTGAGAGTCCCATGGACTGCAAGAAGATCAAACCTATCCATTCTTAAGGAAATCAGCCCTGAGTGCTCACTGGAAGGACAGATCGTGAAGCTGCGGCTCCAATACTTTGGCCACCTCATGAGAAGAGAAGACTCCCTGGAAAAGACCCTGATGTTGGGAAAGATTGAGGGCACTAGGAGAAGGGGATGACAGAGGACGAGATGGTTGGACAGTGCTCTCGAAGCTACAAACATGAGTTTGACCAAACTGCGAGAGGCAGTGCAAGACAGGAGTGCCTGGCGTGCTACGGTCCATGGGGTCACAAAGAGTCGGACACAACTAAACAACAACAATGTCTCCCACAGTAGCCAACCAAATGGCCTTGGGAAACTGAACAGCAGGGCATGAGATACACTGCTCCTGAACATGGAGGTTTTGATTCAGCTATCCCAGCTGACAGGAAGAGTTTCCACACAGGCAGAGGCCCCAGTGGGTAACAGCTCAGGGAAGAAGTGGCTGGAGCAGCTTTGTGGGGAGAGTGGGACTTTCCAAAAGCAGCAAATTTCCCCGCCTCTGCCCTCGGAAACTCAGCGTTCCCTATTCTAACCCACAATTCGACTCGATGTTGGTGACATAACCTTGAGTGATCGAAAAATACCTGATCCTCATCTCAGCCGCCAGCCTCACCTGCTTTCTAATCCGGCACTGTCTAGACATGTTACTTCCTTCTTCAATTCCATGCTGTCATCAACAGCTGTGTGTGTATGTATATGCTTGGTGTTTGTGTTTTTCCTTCATTAAGGGTTTGTGCCACAGAAAGCTGCTTCTTTTTAATTATCTTTAGCACCCTACTGACCCATTCCTGACCCCCTACGCAGAGCAGCAGCTTAAGTTTTGGGAAGAACCAATTACATTAAAAAAATAAATAACCTGCCAGTGACAATGGCTGTCAAGCGCCACATTCCAACTCCCTGGTTCCCCACTGCGTGGGCATGAACGCCCGTCCCCACACTTCTGAGCCACAGTAAAAAAACAGATACCACATTTTCTGCCTGCAGAAACTGCTGCACACGAGGCAGTAGCCTGGAGTGCTTTGAGTCTGCCCAGATGCGACACCAGAGGAAGTGAGGAGATGGGGCAGGTGGCAGAAGGGAAGAAGTAAGGGAAGAACCCTTCCTTTCAGAGGAACTGCTTATATATTAACTTTCATTCGTGCCCTTCAGATAAATCACTGAAACACAGTGAAGCTGCCTGACACCAAGGGCCTTTCCTTCCCTGTCACTCTTTTCAAGCGGGATTCGAACACAGGCTTGCCATTTTTCACAAAGTGAAAATCGGGACACAAAAGTTGTTGAGCTTTGCCTTGAGGTGAGGTGGGCAAAGTTGTTGAGCTTTTCCTGTGAAATCTTGAGCTATTTTTAAGGAAATTCGCCCAAAAAACCCAACACTTCCGACACGGGTTGCCGTACACCTGGGTTTCCCCAGACATTTTTACCAATTTTCGGAAATTCTGCCCAGATGCTATTTCCAACGGACAAATCCCGGATATGTCTGGGAAATCCCAGTCATATGACAGACCTATTCAAACACCAGCAAATTCAGGTTGCACAATTGTAGATGATAGTCCTGCACAGAAAACCACCTTCTCCAAAGATCATGGTGGTGTTGTTTTTTTGCAATAAGGAAAGTGACAGGGAAATGCAATGGGTAGTGCGGGAGAACATTGGCTGTCTTCTAACCTCCCCACAAACAAAGCAAAAGGAATGCTCATTAAAGAGCCAACATTGCCTACAAACAAATCAGGATGAATGACAGACAAGTTGTCTGGAAGCACTCCCAAGTCAAACTAATTGCCTACCTAGCACAGATATTCACTGCATACACACTGTACATTTAAAGTCCACTGGTTCCCAAAAATAATTGCAGGAAATGTAGTTTGTTAATGGTGCTGGAAACTGTAGCTCCACGAGGGCAAACTACAGCTCTCAGTTGTATTTGGGGAAAGTAATTTGCTTCACAATCATTGCCTACTCTGTCTGAAAGCAGTTCTCCAAGGTCTCAGGTAGAAAGGTTTTGCCAGGATGTCCTTTTTTTTACTGAACATGGCAGGGTTTGACCCCAATATCTTCTACAATCAAACCCTGTGTCCTCCAACTGGATTGTGGTCCCTTCTCCAACAAAGAATTTGAGAGACAAGGAGCACATTTTTTAAAAGGGGGGATGCATTCATTGCTGCGCTCAGGAATCAGTGACCAAAAGCTAGGGGAACGGACAATATTTCTATCAGCTGAGCTGTGAAAATCATGCATAGGTTGGTGTCTCTCAGACCACTTTGCACATGACAAGAAGCATTTGCCAATAGACTCAGGGCTTCCAAGCACACAAAGAATGCATGCACTGAGCCACATGGAAGATTCATGTGCAAGGAACAAATATTTTCTGGAATCAAGAACCACAAAAGCAAACATTTTACTTAAGACAGCACATCAGGGAGAAGGTCAACTTTTTGTGTTCAGGGAGTTGTTTTGTTTTTCCATCTGCACAAGGGAGCGGTTCAAGACGTGAGCTTTCTACCTGCTCTTTGAAGTGGTACAAGTCAAAAAAAACTGCAGCGTGCTTATCTGTGTCTGAACCTGCTCTTGGGATTGCTGCATTTTTCAAGCAAATTTTAAGAAATTGCTTCTTGACTAACAATGATGCAGAAAATTCTGTGCCAGCTTACATACCAGGCAGGATGTAAACTTGTGAAGCAGTGTTCCCCCCCTTTTCTTGACACATTTCTTAAGCTGGAAAACAAGGACTATGTATTGGGTAAAACATTTTGGTTTAAGTTTGAAAGGCTCAGTCCCAACCACCGAAAACGACACAGAGTTATAAATGTTTGCATTCTCTGGGCAGAGTGGAATTTGCAGGAACCAGAAAATAAGGAAACGTGAACTGCAGCTGCAATATAAATTTGAGTAACATTCATATCCCCTACCACATACAAGCACTTAGGCAAGAAGAATCCTCCAGAACACCTGCATTTTTGAGAGTCACTGGTGACACAAGTTATCAAATCTACTCGGTTTATTTATATAAATGCAAAATAAGAACTTTCACTGGACAGTGGACAAGCTCCCCCTCGTTGAAACACTTCATGGGTACAATTTGCCAGTTTCCTACATGCTACATTTTCCAATCGTGTAGTTTTGGTTTTGTGATGCAAGCTTTTACCATCATTCTTCTTTTCTCGGCTGTCTGCCAAACAAGGGGCCTACATTTCCAATGTGGCAAGACAGCTGCCTGTATTACCAAACAACCTGCCCTCAAATTATGGCCTCTGACTTTTACACTATGATTAGGTGGCCATAGAGCTTGGACCTAACAAACCTCTCTGGACGGGTGGTGTTTGCACATAATGCTAAAACCATAGTTTGGTGTTACAAGGACTAACCACAAGAAGCCTTGGGGCTCATGTACACCCCTGCTTTTCCTTCCTCCTGCCAAATCTACTCCAGAAAGTCGGGGGGAACCTTCTGAACAGATTTAGGGCGAATGGAAGGTGATGAGAATGTTGCATTGCAGAAGCAGAAATCCTTGCGCTGACGGAACATTCACAGAGTGCAAAATTGGATGCAACCCAAAGTTCCAAATCTGAGTGTGCCAACATAGCAGATCCTCTTCTTCCTTCCCTCCACTCCTGCAGATTCACAGCAATAAGGTGAAGTACTCACGTACCCAAGTTAGTTGGTAACACGTAACTCAAGGCCAAAGATTCGTGTGTATGTAACTTACATGCATGTGAGGCATGATACATCCCTTCCACACTTGCTCAGAGAGTTAACTTCTAGAGAACAAGGGGCAGGAAGAGGGGTGGGACCAATCCACAGTTAGGCATCAGGACAGCCAAAAATGTCACAAAAGATTGAGACAGATCTGGGGGACTGCTGGGTTTTTATATTTTCAGAAATGGCAGAACGGCCATTGTATGTGTGAGGGACAGAAGTTACAGGCAAGTCCCTCCCATCTTAAGTAGCAGCTCGTCTCCCAGCGCGAGTGCTAGTGGAGAGGGAGAGGTCTCCAGCGGAGACTCAGGAAGTGGTGACCGAGGCTCAGGCAAGGTAGCGGAGCCCATGTCCAGTGTGGGAAGGGAAGTGGGAGGCAAGGGAAGAAGGCCGATCCCGCCGACCCCGGAATTGCGCAGGAAACGACGGGGGCGGAGATTCAGTATGCCTAGACTACTTTGCTGGAAGAAAACGCGCGAATCTCCATTCGGAGGTTCTGACCCCTAACTGACAACATGTACATAGTACTGTTCTGCACTGTAAATAATCAGCACTAAATAAAAGAATGAAAAGACAACACCTGGAGGAGTCGTTACTCTAGAGTAGCCGCTACCGCGCCTGTGACAGTATGCTTCTTTGTTCCATCCAGCCTAAAGACGATGTGTGTCCCATCTAGCCTCATGGAAAGTTCTGAAGAAAGTTAGCTCCTTATTTTGTCTTGTTTTTGTTAGTTATCATAGAAAGGTATTGCCCAGCTATGGATTTTGGGGGGTTTCCTTCTGGAGCAACACCATTTCCTTTGCTTTCTCAGGGAGGAGAGAAACTCCACAGTTTTAGCAAGTCACACTTCTGAAAATTGTGTTGCAAGAAAAAAACAAACGGTAACCTAACAGGTTTCCTTAAAAAAAAAAAGTAGAAGGAAAAGCAGGCGCAAAATAGGTAACAGATTACAGTACCATTAGGATCATACCTTGCCAACAGGGAACACTCAGCGGCTGGGTAAGTCCAGTAGAGGAGAGAGGGAGAGAGAGAGAGGAGGAAGGAGGAGCAGTCTGTAACTGCCCTGATGGAGCCACAAAAAGATGGTTTGAGCTCATTAAAGAGGGTAAATGATCTTTTGCGAGCCATCTTGTGTATGATCTCTGGAAGACAATCAAGTCACCTGACAGCACACTGGCCTTATTCCGACTCTTTGGTGCTGCTCAGATTCACTCCCCTTGATACAGGGTGTCTCCAATTCAATGATTAAAGCCCCCTTTTATATCCTCCACTCCCCTTTCATTTTAGTCTGAAGCAGAGCTTTGTCAGTAGAACGTGCTTCAAACCCATGGTGGGGGGGGGAGAAGAGGAAAAACTCCCTTCATAGCTGCACTTGGGGGCCCTCACTCATGCAAAGCCAAGAATTCCTGCTGTGAGAAATCAAAGCAGCTCCTGTAGCTGAAGCACCGAACAATGCAGCTTTCTTGGCTCCACTTTACTGCCAGAGTTGAAGAGAAGAGGCAACTATAGTCTTCCAGATCTTCTTCCGCATTCCCTCCTCCCCTGAGCGCACATACTTTGATCTCCAAGCCAGAAAAAAGGGTCTGCAAGCTATATTAATTGGAAATATGTTATTTTATTTTTAGTTATTCCACTTTACAGAAAATCTTCCCCCATTTCTCCCATAACTTACAATGATCCCCAGATATAGCAGGATTCCCTGTCTACCACACAGCGGCTTTGTTCCCTGCGCCAAGTAGACTTCAATAAATTCTCAAGTGTTGAGCTAGTCTAGTGAATGGCAGGCACCTGTGTGTGGATTGTGCCTTTACCAAAGCCTTGGAAAATATTTTGGGGAAACATTAGCTGAATCCAGTGTGTTCAAGCACACCATTTCACCCATCAGTTCAACCACCAAAAATCCAAAGTACGGTAGTGATTTTAAATCTATATATCATATCAGGAACCTTCTCTCCCCCCCCCAAAAAATGAATAATTTTGTTTGGGGACCTGATTCTGAATCTCAAGTAGTTAGGAAATTCCTGAGACTACAAAGGATTTAAAAAAGAAATACTTCAAGGTGTTTTTTTTAATGATCTATTATTCAATTAAATCTAGCATCATTAACAGCAGTAACAGATCCTTGCTAGATCAGGCCACAGATCCATCTAGAACAGGCTTCCTCAACCTCGGCCCTGCAGGTGTTTTTGGCCTACAACTCCCATGATCCCTAGCTAGCAGGATCAGTGGTCAGGGATGATGGGAATTGTAGTCTCGAAACACCTGGAGGGCCAAGGTTGAGGAAACCTGATCTAGAATGATCACTTGCTCATCACCAAATAAAGGAAAGGATGGAAGTAAACATAAAATTGCATAAAATTTGCATATGCTGATTTATATGTACATCTAAATTCTGTAGTTTAAAATAAAATAAAAATTGCAAGACATCTGACCACAGTGGGGAAGGCTGTGACCAGGTTAACTTTGTGCCAGCTCAGTCTGCAGCCCAGATGTTAACTGGATGAGCAACTTCAAAGCCTCTGTTCTCCTCTCTTCTGGTTCTTTATATTTAACCTGGACTTGGATCAGACACTCCATCAAATTGAGGATGCATTCCTTAAAGTAAGACACATAGGCACTCTAATCTAGTCCAGCATCCCATTTCAAAAAATTGGTCCACTGAAGTATTATAGGAACCATATATGCTATTTATCTATTTAACAACATGCAGGACATAAACTAACAGCCCTCTCCTATTCAGACAATGAGAGATCTCAGATCTGGGTATCCAGTGCTTTTTTCTATATAAAAAAAATGTTTAGGGGTATTCTCATTTTCCTACTCATATTGAAATACTGCCCCTCAATGAGGCTAAACTTAGATTCACAAAATGTTTAGGGGTATGCGTCCCCCTGCGTCCCCCCAGAAAACAGCACTGATTATATCTCAGCTTAATCAGGCAAGATATGAATAAGCCTTGTGCTTTTAGACATAGCTGTTTACATGAGTGCACAAGTCTTCCGTTAACTACTGTTTCCCGTTTGTTTAAACCTGGAAACTATGATTTACAATTGTGTCCACTTTTCCCACAGCTAACATGATATGTGGTTGGATCAGCTGCACACAGAAAACTGGACTGAATTCCATGTGTGTGAAGCAGGGTTCAAAATTAGCGAGACGCCAGGCACATTTTGTGCCTAAAGATTCTCCATTTGCGAGCACCTCAAAAAGTCTAGGTGCCATTTTTTTGCGCCTGGCACTCAAGGATTACTGAAGTGTATGTGCTTTGAAGTCTCAAAGTATACATTAAGGATAGACAATATGTTAGGAGTTTAACAATCAAGGGTAGAGTGTTTTGAAAACTGCAGTATGGCACCAATATTCTTGTATCGTTGAACACCAAATTAAACATGCATTAACAATTTGTGTTAAAAATGTGATATTAACCATGTGTCACTTATGTGAATTGTGTATGACTTCATGCTTATCAAAATAATAAATAAAAAGTGTTGCTGACCTCTCCCCAGTGGTTACTAGACATTCTATTTTGGCGCCCACAACCCAGGTCCCAGGAGGCATTTGGCTCCTAGCTTTTCTCTCTCAGTTTCTAACACTGCTCCACAACATACATTCATTTTATGCAGATCTTCTGTCTCTTCCCCTTACTCCCTGTTCCCCCCCCCCTGGCTTAAAAAGCCCTGAACCTTGTAACCTTTTTACATAAGGGAGTTGCTCAGCCCCTTGAACATTTTGCCCAGATACACACCACAATTTTTAGAAATGAACTTCTGCGCCTGGTTAAGAAAAGCCTACAGCGCTTTAAAACAAAAAAACAGCAACTTGCCAATTTAATAAAAGAAATATATACTGTATAAGCTATTTGGGGTCAAACGGAGAACTTCATTGTCTTAAGAGAGAAAAGGATCCTTCTTTTCCTAAAAGCTGCTATTTTAGCACAAACCATTTCCTCAAATAAAATGCAAAGTTCACTTTCGGCTGCTATGCTTCGGAAGCACCTCTACAAGGAAGGTTGATTGGGTCCACATACAAACAAAGTGAGCTGACTAAGTAAGCAGAATCTTAGTAATGATGAGCAGATTGCTCCTGTTTGCTGTGCTCTGAGTTCATGTTTATTCCAAAAGCCCTTCTACCACCCACTGACTCACAGGCTGTTGGGAGAAGATCTACTTTTTAGGGCATGAACACAAAGCCCTAACCCCTTTGATTGCTGGTTAGCCTCAAGGGAGGAAAGAAACAAAAAACAGATCATGGATTCAGAGTTGATGGCAGGAAAGTCAAGCAGATCCAAGGATGAAGCGACACAGAAGAATAATTTGTGGGCGATACCGTTAAAAAATAAATTAAAAAATCCTGAACTAACAGCTAGAAGCAGTAGCCGCTAACCACACATTCACATGTTGCAAATCTGGTAGAAAAGCCAAATGATTTCTCCCCTAGGACAGTGTTTCTCAACCAGTGTGCCTCCAGATGTTTTGGGACTACAACTCCCATCATCCCTAGCTAGCAAGACCAGTGGTCAGGAATGATGGGAGTTGTAGTCCCAAAACATCTGGAGGCACACTGGTTGAGAAACACTGCCCTAGGACACAAAGCCCTTCCTTTCTGATCCAATAACACAAAACACAACAGGCTACTACTCCCAGTCCTCTTTATTTGGTGTTCTGGAATTCCTTTCCTTTCCCAAATTTGTCTGGCACCATCATCATCATTTTTTGTAAGCCAATTTCAGTTTCTCTTCTTTGCTAGGGCTTTTAGAAGCAATTATGGTTTACAGCCTGCAGTTGCTCCCTTTTCCCTGGTTGCATTGGTTTTTGTATGGTGTTTTAATTATTACTGTTGGGAGTTTTATATTCCTTTTATTGGTTTGTAAAGCTGCCTTGAGGGTTGGCTCTTTTCTTTTGTGTGTGTGTGTGTGTGTGTGTGTGTGTGGTGTGTGTGTGTTTTAACAGAGGAAAGGTGGGGTAGAAAATATTTAAATAAATAAAATGCCTATGGCAAGGCCGCTGAAACCCTCTTTTACCACAAATTATGTCAAAATAAGCCAAGGACAAAATATTTATACATTGCCACGTGGGTAACCCTCCAGGGATCACTTGCCAGCGAGGGGCAGAGGCAAAAGAAACAGATGTGATTCTTATCTTTGTGCAGTAGTCTACATTTTAGCTGTGCCAAAGTCCGGTTTGCAGCCACCCGCCCCACATTCATCCAGGCAAGCAGTGTGGTGTCATCACTACTCAAGAATACATTCGAAAAGCACTCGAGGAGGCTGTGAAGCAGGGCCAGCAAACACACGTTTCCAGATGCATTGTAATTTCTAAGAGTGAGTTTTGGCGGAACTTGACAAATCTCAGGGAGCAGAGGTGTTTCAGTTGCAGCTGACTCAAGACCTTTTACAGTCTGAAACGTAGCAGGGAGGAAAGCAAAAGGGAACCTTCCCCTTAGTCAAAGAACCTACCACTCAAGGCCAGTCAAATTATTTTGGCACCTGGAGCAGAAAATTCCACAAATACTCCTCCCTGGCAGTAAAAAAATAAAACAATAATAATTTAAGTTAACACTTTGGGCTCCATGAGGTGGCTGCCTCACCCTGTCTAATGGTAGGGCCGGGCCGGCATCTAGTCTTCTTTAAAGAAAATAACGGAACACAAGAAGCTGCCTTATGCAATTTCAGGCCACTGGTCCATCTAGCGCAGTACTGTTTGCACTGACTGGCAGCAGCAGCTCTCCAGGGTTTCAAGCAAGAGTCTTTCGAAGCTCTACCTGGAGATTGAACCACTGAACCACGGTCCTTCTGTGGAGAAGTGGCAGGACATAAGAGGGAGGGAGGTAAAATTAGATGTGGAGTTTCTAGAGCAGACATTCATAACTGAGGTCCATAGTGATTCATTTCAGCAAGGAAATATTCTCACACAGCACAGCAAAGGTGTGTCATAAAATGAGCATTTTAGCCTGTTGATCAATTCAGAACTATCCCTGGAAAGAATCAGAGAGACACTGAGGTCCAGCGCCGAGGGCCTTCTGGCGGTTCCCTCGCTACGAGAAGCCAAGTTACAGGGAACCAGGCAGAGGGCCTTCTCGGTGGTGGCACCCACCCTGTGGAATGCCCTCCCACTAGAGGTCAAAGAGAACAACAACTACCAGACCTTTAGAAGGCATCTTAAGGCAGCCCTGTTCAGGGAAGCTTTTAATGTCTGATGGATTTCTGTATTTTGATATTTTGTTGGAAGCCACCCAGAGTGTCTGGGGGAACCCGGCTAGATGGGCGGGGTATAAATAATAAATTTATTATTATTATTATTATTATTATTATTATTATTATTATTATTACTACTACTACTACTACTAAATGTCACCCCCTTGTACTTTGTAAGGGGGCATGTAACTGGGGAGGTAAATCAGTACCCATTTGTCGGAAAGCATACAGGTGGGGTTAAGGCTTTGACACAGATAAAAGAGGGGAAACATTGCAATGGCCAGATGCAGAGCAGTAGAAAAATTGGGAATCTGACGCTGGAACTGAAGTCATCAAACCAGGAGGCTTTTGCAGATGTTCTCAAAGCACAAATAATCAACATTTGAAGGGGGGGGAGAGAGATCAAGATCAATCCCAATCTCTACCACTTGATGAGACCTTGGACACAGAACCTTGGTTTGTAAGCATGAAATGTACCCTGCACAAAAGCGCACACTCATGTGCCAATGCAACATCATCTGAGAGAGCCACACCTTCCTCATTCTATTTTTTATTTTTGCCTCAGGCAAACCTTTTAAGTAGTTTCATTAAATGAGGGCCAATGGAAAAGCAGAGCAGTGCTGGGTCATTTTTGCTTTAATATTTCAGCCTTTGCACTTCATCCCAGGGAACTCTGGGCAGGGTCCTCCTTAAGGGAGTGACTATAGCCGAGTTGTTATGCACTGGGATAGCTCAGTAGAGGTAGAGTCCAAGAATCTTAGGGTTGTGGGTTCGAGCCCCACAATGGGCCAAAGATCCTTGAATTGCAGGGGGTTGGACTAGATGACGCTCAGGATCCCTTCCAACACTACAATGGCCTCTGCATGTGGCGCTGGAGAAAGTCAGAGCAAACAGGCAACAGTGGTGGGCTAGACTGACAGGTATTCTGGCCCAATGAAAGGCAGCTTCCTATGTGCAAGAGCACAGAAGGTTACCTGGGACAGTTCCACGCTATAAAGCTAAAGCATACCCAACACACGTTTACTGTAAACCACATGACTTCCCCCAATGAATCCTGGGAACTGTAGTTTCCTTCTCACAGACCTATCGTTTCCAGCACCTTTAATAAACTGCAGTTCCCAGGATTCTTTGGTAGTGTGTGCCATGTGCTCTAAATATGCATTGAATGGTGCGGAACTGCCCTATTAAATTCTGAGGAAATGCTCAAGCACCCTGAGAATGAGGCAATAAAACTGAAGCCTCTTTCTCAGAGGAGGAAAGCTTTCAAGAAAACAGAGGACAAATTTTGGCAGTGTTCAAGCCCAGTTCAAGGGTGCTGCTGGCTTGATAGATCAATTACTTGATGCATAGATAAGAAGGCATGATCTGTTTGTAGAATTTGCTACCGTAAGATGCGACGATAGCCTCTGGCTTGGACGGCTTTGAGAAAGATGAACGGAGCAAATTCATGGAGAACGTCTAGTAATTGCCACTAGGCAAGAAGGCTAGATTTAAAAGATTCCAGCATTCACAGACAGGCTTCTTGTGAGGCAGCCAACACACTTTGCCTCTTGGTAGTGCCTGGTTAACACTGGATGCCTCAGAATATCACTTGCTAGAGACAAAGAATCAAGGAGGAGAGATTGTTGCCTTCACGTTCTGTTTGTGTGCTTCCCAGAGGCACTTGGCTGAGGAGCGAATAAATATATAAAGGGTGCAGAAATTATGATAAGAAAACACAGTCTACATATGCTTATAGGAGAGAAATGTTTAATTGGATGTGGGTTTTGTTTTTCTAGTGCAAAACCATGTAAGAAAGAATAGAGATGCCAACATTCTGCTTGCTTTCCATGCACGCCTGAGGACCAGCTGTTCACTTCATGACCATGTGGCAATCAGATTAGGGTGCAGCCGACACACAAACACACACAAACTCATTACAGATTGTCATAAGAAACTGATTTTCATAATTCATCCAATATTTCAATCTGCTGTGTTCTGTAGTACCAACCTTCTGCTTTTTTAATATATATATATCTATCTATCCAGAATGAGTAAGCATTTTATGAAATTTTGCACCCACAAAAAAAAAATCAGCACAGAAAAAAGATTTCTGGTTCCTAAGCAGAGTTGCCACCCAGCAGCGTCAAAATTGTCTCACCAAGGATGTACATTGGCTATGTCTCTTTATGTATGAATGCACATGCATTTGAATCCACAGAAAGCCAAATAAAAAGAAACTCAGCCAGCTGGCAACAGGTCTAGGCAATGGCCAGTTTAAAATTAGCATTTAAAAAAATATTGAAATACATCCATTATTATTTCTGTCACCCTATATAAAAGATACTACATAATTAACCAGTTTTAAATATTTTCCTTTTTTTAATTTTAACAGCCGCTCAGAAGTTACATGCTAAACATCGGAAGCAACTAAAAATACCAAAGATGAATGGATAGGGGCAGATTAGAAAATGTGGGAGCAAGCTGTAATGGTTAAACTGGCAAACTATATAAGGCTGAGGAAAAAGCACCAAACATTAGATATATTTATAAATAAGTGGAAACCATGCTTGGATTTTGTACCCAGAATGCTTTATTTCCAAGAAGGCAATATTGCTTTGATTTAATATGAGGAAACACAATGGTGATAAAGTACAACCTGGATTAATTAGAAATATGACGATTTCTAATAAATGCCCTAAGGCATATTTATTATGGAATATAGAACTTTATGTATTTGTGCATAGTTTCTGAATTTCTGTTTTGTTTTAAAAGTCATATATAGCTTTGCAAGTATTTAAAAATAAATAAATTTAAGAGTTCTGGTTACAGGTAGGTAGCCGTGTTGGTCTGGATCGAAGTAAAATAAAAAAATTCCTTCAGTAGCACCTTAAAGACCAACTAAGTTTTTATTTTGGTATGAGCTTTCGTGTGCATGCACACTTCTTCAGATACAGTGAAATGGAAGTTTCCAGGCACTTATGTAGAGAAGGGGTGGGGAGGGGTGGGGATGGGGAGGGGGGATCACTCAGAAGGGTGGTGGAAATGGGTGATTGACTGACTGATAGCTGTTGATGACCGCAAACGACTGCAAATGGTTTTGCATGAAAAAGCAAGGGTTGAGATGGCTGAAGATCGCTTATCATGTATAATGAGATAAGAACCCGATATCTCTGTTCAAACCAGGTCCCTCCATGGTTTTGAGCTTGGTGATAAGTTGCAATTCAGCAACTTCTCTTTCCAGTCTATTTCTGAAATTCTTTTGTAGTAAGACAGCTACTTTGAGATCTTGTATAGAATGTCCTGGGAGATTGAAGTGTTCTCCTACTGGTTTTTCTGTCTTCTGGTTTCTGTCTTCTGGGGACTATCATTCTGCCCTGCCAAATCCCAACACATGATTCAGTTCTGCGGGGACCTGGAAGCATTTTTCCGCCGTTTACGCCTGAAGGAGTATTTTCATCACACACAAGAACAAGACAAAGTAGAACAAACTACATCCCCACAACACAACACCTCTCAACTTACTGGGGAACAACCATCACCCTCCAAACGCATCAATGAACAGAACATTGACCACCAACTACCACCGAAAAGAAGTTACACAAAAAGGGACTCCACATGGACCCCTCCTGATGGACGCAATACCACACTAGATCTGTACATCGAATGCTTCCGCCACAGAATCCAAACGGATGTGACCAGAAAACACCATCGCTTACAACAAAATCTAAACCATGCTGAAAGGAGAGCCATAGAAAATCTCAGGAACAACCCAGACATTATAATTAAAGAGGCAGACAAGGGTGGAGCTGTCGTCATCATGAACAAAACTGATTACATCCAAGAGGCCCACAGACAACTTTCCAATACTGCCTTTTACATGAAATTGGACTCAGACCCCACACAAGCATACAAAAAAGAACTGAACAAGATTATTAAGGAGCTACCCCTACACATCCAAGAACAGATCCTCACAAACACACCAGCGGAACCTCGGCCAGGAACTTTCTATCTTCTACCCAAAATACACAAACCAGGAAACCCAGGACGCCCCATCATCTCAGGTATTGGCACCATTACAGTGGGTGTTTCCGGCTATATGGACTCTGTTCTGAAACCATATGCTATCAGTGCTCCCAGCTACGTACGTGACACCACAGATTTTCTGAGGAAAATACAATATTTGAACAATCTTCCTAACAATACTATACTAGCCACTATGGATGTGGAATCTCTATATACCAACATCCCACACAATGATGGTTTACAAGCCATAAGGAACACCATTTCAGATAAAACCACAGCGGACTTTGCTACCAAACTCTGCCACTTTGTCCTTACCCACAACCACTTCAAATTTGGTGATGACCTGTTCCTCCAGATCAGCGGCACAGCCATGGGCACCCGCATGGCCCCACAGTATGCCAACATCTTCATGGCAGATTTAGAACAACGTTTCCTTAACTCCTACCCACTCAAACCTCTCCTGTACCTGCGATACATTGACGATATTTTTATTATCTGGACACATGGACAACAGACCCTGGAAACCTTCCACCAGACATTCAATGACTTTCACCCCACCATCAACCTAACAATGAACCAATCTATGCAAGAAATACATTTTTTGGACACTACTATAAAAATACAGGATGGACGTATAGACACCACCTTATACAGAAAACCAACTGACCGACAAACATATCTACATGCTTCTAGCTACCATCCCAAACATACCAAACAATCCATCGTATACAGCCAGGCCTTACGTTACAACCGCATCTGTTCCAACTCTACAGACAGAGAATCTCACCTAAGAGATCTACAGCAAACCTTTTTAGAACTAAAATATCCACCTGATGAAGTTAAACAACAGATCAACAGAGCCAGACAGATACCTAGAGAGAACCTGCTGCAAGACAGACCCAAAAAAGAAAATAACAGAACACCACTAGTCATCACATACAGCTCCCAAGCTAAAACAGTACAACGCATCATCAGAGATCTACAGCCTCTCCTGGACAATGACAGCTCCCTTTCTCAAGCTCTGGGAGGAAGACCTTTCATTGCCTACAGACAGCCACCCAATCTTAAACAACTCCTCACCCACAATAATACAACCACCAGACTTAACATGGACACTGGTACCAGAGCCTGCAATAAACCCAGATGCCAACTTTGCTGCCACATACACCCAGACAACACCATTACTGGCCCCAACAACATCCAACATACCATCTCAGGACTATTTAATTGCTCATCCTCTAACATTGTGTATGCCATCAAATGCCAACAGTGCCCTTCAGCTCTCTATATTGGACAAACAGGCCAAACCCTACGCCAAAGGATAAATGGACATAAATCTGACATCAGGAACCAGAAGACAGAAAAACCAGTAGGAGAACACTTCAATCTCCCAGGACATTCTATACAAGATCTCAAAGTAGCTGTCTTACTACAAAAGAATTTCAGAAATAGACTGGAAAGAGAAGTTGCTGAATTGCAACTTATCACCAAGCTCAAAACCATGGAGGGACCTGGTTTGAACAGAGATATCGGGTTCTTATCTCATCATACATGATAAGCGATCTTCAGCCATCTCAACCCTTGCTTTTTCATGCAAAACCATTTGCAGTCGTTTGCGGTCATCAACAGCTATCAGTCAGTCAATCACCCATTTCCACCACCCTTCTGAGTGATCCCCCCTCCCCATCCCCACCCCTCCCCACCCCTTCTCTACATAAGTGCCTGGAAACTTCCATTTCACTGTATCTGAAGAAGTGTGCATGCACACGAAAGCTCATACCAAAATAAAAACTTAGTTGGTCTTTAAGGTGCTACTGAAGGAATTTTTTTATTAAATTTAAGAGATTACCCTGTCTACAAGCAATGGACACTCTGAAGTATGTCGAGAAGCAAAGACATGCTACACATTCTGCCCTGGATTCCCCACTTTGGATTCCACCCTCATCAATAAGCTGTAATGACAGCCGATCGGCAAGCCCAAGTCTCCGTGGTTTAGACCACAGCGCCACCCGCATCCCTTTTACCTTTTAATGACAGCTCTTTGTTAACAGAAACAAGGCAAGGGGTACTTAATGCTGGTTTAATGTAGAACCTGCACAGACAAAGAGGGCTTACTGACCGTGCTTCAGACCACTGTTTTAATTTAAAGAAAGGGCAGGGGGCAAACGGTAAGATTAACCCTTGTGGGCAAAATCCTAGTTGAATGCAAATATTATCTTTCTGATAATAGCACCAACTTAACAGGGCGGCTGCCTTCCTGAGGATTCCTGCTGGATGGTTTAGCCCCCGCCCCGCCCCGCAATACCCTTATTGGGTTAATCCTTGGGATGCTCTGACCGACTCTCCCCCAACCCCCAACCCCCTTTAAAAGGAAAGGGATTAATCCGTTTTGCGGCATCT
This sequence comes from Zootoca vivipara, assembly GCF_965207765.1. Lineage (NCBI taxonomy): Eukaryota > Metazoa > Chordata > Lepidosauria > Squamata > Lacertidae > Zootoca > Zootoca vivipara. Next base: position 73,408,690 of record NC_142590.1, on the reverse strand, counting down.
CCTATAAAGAGTGACGGGAAACAAACGCTGAAACACAACAGCTTGCACAGAATGTTGGGGGGGGGGTGAGGACTCCAGCACTTGCAAAGAAGGGCACACCCACCTTTGTTACTCCAGGTGGAGAGAGATGCCTGGAAAATGGCAACGATGGTGAGAAAGGAGGATGCGGTGGTCTTCCAGGACAGACAGAGAACCTGTCCAGAGAGAGAGAGAGAGAGAGAGAGAGAGAGAGAGAGAGAGAGAGAGAAGGGGGTGGAGAGAGATATCTATAGGCTTTACTCTCCCCGCACAGATAAGATGGATGCATGAACCCCAACCCCTAAAAAAGCAACAACAGGCTGTCCTTGGGGTGAGAGGCAGAAAATGAAGAGGCTCCCCTGCCCCATTAGATCCATTTGTTCTCCACCTGCACCCCTTCATAACAAGAGCCCCACCTTGATTCTCTCTTCATCTCTCCTTCTCTCCCCTACACATTAGTCACACCACAAGGTAAGACCACAGGAAGTCAGGCCTGATTCTGACAACACAGAGGAGGCTGTCTGCAGCCTATTCGTCACAGCTCGGTCATGGAGAAAAACAAACACACGCGACGACACAGCTCTACCTGAATCTTGCCACACAGTTATCACCAGTTGGCACTCTGGTACACAGAGACGTACTACCTCCAACACTGGAGGGTGAACACAGCCATTGGGACGAGTAGCACGGCCAGCCTACCCATGAGGCAAGGTGAGGAGGACGCCTCAGGCGGCAGAATCCAGAGGGGCAGCCGATCCAGCCTCCAAGGAATGCACTGCCCACTGTTGCTGCTGCTGCTGCTGCAGTGGCAGCAAACACTGCAGCATGTTCCTTGGAGGCCGAATCTGCCCCCAACTCAGAAGGTTCTCCCCCCATCCTTGTTCTCAATGTAGATAATTATTCTCCCCTGTAGATCCTTGTGTGTGTGTGTATAAAATCATTCCAGTTTTATTTATTTGTATAAAAAACCACATATTTTCTTTTCAATTAAAGAAATTTAAATGGTTTGCAAAAGCTTTGACATAACAGTAATAAAACCAAAGTGGCAAAATGCTGAGGCATTAAAGAAGAGAGCGAAATCAGGTAGGTTATAGGTATAAAATGTGAGGGGAGGAAGGGACCTTTACAGTTCCCAAACAGAACAAGTGGGGATGTAGAAGGCAAAATGATAAACTTTCGTTTACATCGCAGAAGCACTCAAATAGCCAAGGATCCAGAGATGATATTGGTGGGGCTGATTATTCAGGTTTTCAAGTCCAGGAATTTTCTTTTTTTGGTTATGTATTCTGGCTAACGATATGTTGAATAAAAAGGAAAAGCAGCAATGTCGGCCCATAAGAGACATTCTAAATTAGGCCAATGCCTTTATTGGTCCAAACTACATATCACAAAACTCATGTGAACTGTCCAATAGAGCTATACACCGGATTCAGTGTCCAAGAAACAACAGTATGTGTGCCTTCTCTGAAATCTCATGGCAGCAGTTGGTAAACAGGATAGTGTTCCATATAGACCGTGTGCAGATGAAGCAGCCTTGGCAAGGGCATCTCAGCCAGAACAAGCAACCAAGAAGCAGGATATCTTATGTCCTCCATGCAAGAATCCAAGAAATTGGGATGGACCATGAGGGTAACCTAGTCCAACCGCCTGCAGTGCAATCTTTTGCCCAACGTGGGGCTCAAACCCACAACCCTGAGAGTAAGAGTCTCGTGCTCTACTACAGGGGCCGGCAAACTAAGGCCCAGGGGCCGGATGCACTCCCCCCGGCTCGTAAATCCAGCCCATGGACCCTACAGTCCCCGCGTGCTGCAGACGCCTCGTCACACGGGGACTGACTTCCGTGACGCTAGTGAGCGGGTGGTGCCGAGACACACTCCTGAATGCATGCAGAGTGCGTTCCTCCTCCAGGTCCGGAGGCAGCTGCGGGACCGGCTTGCAGGGTATTTATATTTTTCAAAATATATTCCGGCCCCCCACAAGGTCTGAGGGACAGTGGACTGGCCCCCTGATGAAAATGTTTGCTGACCCCTGCTCTACTACAGTCATACCTCGGTTTAAGTACACTTCGGTTTGAGTACTTTCAGTTTAACTACTCCGCGGACACATCTGGAGCGGATTAATCCACTTTCTATTACTTTCAATGGGAAAGTTCGCTTCAGGTTAAGTACACTTCAGGTTAAGTACGGACTTCCAGAACCAATTACACTCATGCTTCGGGTTAAGTACGCTTCAGATTGAGTACTCTGTGGACCCGTCTGGAGCGGATTAATCCACTTACTTTCAATGGGGAAGTTCGCATCAGGTTAAGTACAGACTTCCGGAAAAAAAATTGTGTACTTAAACCGAGGTACCACTGTACAGTGGTACCTCTACTTACGAATAACTCTATGAATGTTTCTACTTACGAATGGAGCTCCGTCCGCCATCTTGGATGTGGTTTAGATAGGATTTTTTCTACTTACAAATTTTTAGATAGGGTTTAGACTTAGGAATTTTTTCGACTTACGAATGTGCGTTTGGAACGCATTAAATTTGTAAGTAGAGGTACCACTGTATATCTATAGATCTTAATATGACTCTCCAACTGACTATGTGCCCTGGGTTTTGCAACGCCGCTTGACCATCTCAGCTAGCTTCCACATTGCCTCGGGGATCCCTTCTCCGGTCAGGGTGGAGCAGCCCTGCACAGGCCATCAGTGGCCTTGCAGTTTCCTCAGCCCCATTTTTTCTGCCACCTCCCGGGGGGGTTGGCACGCTCTGGGCAAGCCTTGCTTGTTGGCCAATGGCACCACGGGTACCCCTTGAAAGTGCTCGTCACCCAGCAGGGCTTCCAACTCAGACCTGGCCTCCTCAAAGCGAAAGTAATCCACGCTGTGTTGGGCTGGAAATGCCTCCACAGCGGTCTGACCCGTTCTTGACCACACACATCCCACATGGTGAAAGAGACGTTGTTGATGGACCTGGTGGGCCTTATTGTTTCCACGTGCCAATGGTGGGAATGGTCATTATGGTTTCATTCAGCTTCAGCTTAGAGAGAAGGGTTGTTTTGCCAGTTGCATCCAGGCCCAGCAGGAGAATACTGCCTCTGTCCCATAGAAACTCTGCAAAGCACTCTGAATCCAGCTGAGTAAAAGTCCCATGGTGAAATGTCGTTCTACCTCCAACGCAGCCTCTGTGTAGCCCTGGGAAGAACTGCTTCCTGCATACATGTAGATAGCCGGGCGTTGTTTCCATTGGCTCAGCCCTAGGGGGGCGTGGTGTGGAACTGTCATTACTGGCTTGCTGGCAGCTGACAGCAGGCCGGCTCTCTTGATGCAGGAAGTTCTGCCAGCTAAGAAGTGTGATTCAGCATTCTGGCTATACAAGTCATGGAAAGAGTTTTGCTGCTGCTTGAGATGCAAACAGTTTTTAATCCATATCAACAAATCTAGTTTGCTATGGTTATCTGTATTCACTTTGGAGCCTTTTGGCACTGTAATAATAATAGATGTTTTTCTTTTAATGATGTAAAAAAAAAACACCATTGGCAGTTTTTCAACATTTGGAAAGTGGAGTTTCTTAAGACCCACTAAGTTCAGGTTTGATTGGTTGGTATCTGCACATCTTTTAAGAAGACAGGCAAAATCTGACAGATAAAAGCATTTAGAATACAGTCTTTTCATTTTATGTAGGATACAACCCTGCCCATCACGATCTGGTGACAAACAATGAGATGTAGCAGGATGAATAAATACAGATAATTTAAAATAAATTGAAATTGTATTGTCAATTGCAGTTATATTGACTATTCATGTTTTTACTTAAGATTCAGTAGGACCGGTATTCCTTTGGAAGTACAGTATGTTTACAATTGCATCCTAAGATTCTCTCTCTCTCTGTTTTTAAATAAAACATCTATGGTATTTTTACTGATACTTCTCCAAAGACCTACCCAATACAAAGTATCTTTTCATAATACACCAGAAAAAAGAAATACTTTAAAAATGTAATCTAAAAAGGGACAGAAGAAAAAAAGAGAGAAAAGAAAATGAAAAAGGATTAAAAGACTCTGTCCTTCAGCTTAATATAGCATTTACTCATCATTAACATACAACCATACTATTTTCTATAAGACAATATTTTTTGCAGTCTTCAAATCCAGATATTAAAAGTTCCCTGACATGAAAAAGAGAGCCCATGTGTTGCATGCAGACTAAAGAACAAGCCTGGCTTGGAAGCTTTTAAAGGAATTTCTCCTTGTCATGTGACCTTCTCTGTCCTTGCAGTATTCAATATGCTTGTGACCTAACCATGCTGTAGTTTACCCTCTGGGCCAGTATTCAGAGGGGTACACAGAAGAAAATTCTTGTCCGATATCTCTAAGGTTCAAGACCCACAATAGGTTCAAACCCTGATGGAACAATGAGATGCTCACACCTTATTGCTACCAAGCTGTATGAGTTGCCTGTAGTTTTTTTTAAAAAAATTGGTTCCTAGAATTCCCCTGCTAAGAATGCTAGTCATCATAAGATATTTTCCTAATGCTGCATTTATTTTCCTGGCTGCTGGAAACTCTTGCTAGATCACTTTCAGAGTCATTTACACGATATCTTAAAGACATCTTAGGTGTTACTGTCGACCCCTCTAGACTTCATGTAGTTGTGTTTCCCAGTAGGAAGCTTGCCATTTACAATTAGATCAAATGTCTAAGCAAACACTAATTGATCAATATCCAATCTGATATTATCATGCCTTCCTGTGCTGCTCTCACACTATCAGAAGAGATGGAACTGTCCTTTTATTTTGTCATTTTAAAGCTGTCGGTATCCGTGCTCAGTAATGATAGAGGGTAGGAAATCTTTTTTTCCTGTCAAGGACCACATTGCTTGGAGATAATCTTTCAGAGGCCACATGCCATTGGTGGCCAGGGCAGAGCCAAATGTGAGTGGAGTTGGCAGCACTGCGGGATCGCACACTTCACTCTCGTTCTTCTGTGCCACCCTATTGCTTGATCACTTCCTCAGCTGTGTGCCGCCACACACACCCCCATGTGCCACCATCAGGAGCATCACAAGAAATGAAGCCAGGGCCATGTCACGCACAGAGTGCAGGTTGCCAACCACTGGGCTAGTTTGATACTCAGGAAATCAAAAGGTGTCTGGGTGAGAGCTCCCGGAAGGGGGGGGGGGTCTTTTTCCTTCTAGGCAACCTTGCACAGGCCATATACCAGCAGTGGAAGGGGCCAGAGTCGAAAGTAGGCAGAACAATAGATGTGAATTTTACCTTTGTACAGTAAGCTAGTTCTTTCCTTCCTTCCTTCCTTGTCTCCTCCACCATACAAACAAGGAAGCATTATCAGAACTCAAGGACACAGTCCAGCCAGGCCAAAACACTGAAAGAGAGTGCAGATCAAGGCAGGGGAAGGGGGTGGTTTGAGTGTCCTGGAAAAGCGTGTCAAAGGTCAGAGAGATATGTACTTCAATGGCTGCCTTTGGTCTGTGGGCCTAAGCTTCCTTGTTAAGTTCTTGTTTAATATAAGAGAAAGCTATTCACTTTGTAGGCCTGGAACAAATTTATTGCTAAACAGGCTAAAACTCAGGTACATAAGAAATTGGAAGTAACCAAGAGAACAAACTAAAGGGTGGAGTCTTAGCTTCAACCCGTAACAACTGGAGAAAATGTTTGCCATTACCCATTACTATGTTCCCCATCTCTAGGGGTCTAACATTGCATGCATGCATGTTTTTCTTGGGGAAGAGAGCACCTCTCCGATCTACCAACAGAACTGTGAGCTTTCTGTGACTTAATAAGTCTTTGCTGAAGATATCTAGCATAGCTATTAATAGTCTACAGAAAGCAGCTGCTTTTATGCTCTGCTTTCTACACCAAGGCTAGCTAGCTAGAGTCTTAAAAACAAAGATCTTTGTTTAGGCTGAATGTGTTTCCCCTGGACCTTCAAAGACTGCATGCATCAACACGCAACACATCTCTTTATTCCGTCATGCTGTTTGGCTCTACAAAGGAGCTTTGGCCTAGCAAATGGGAGATCTAAAGAGCCCTGGTCTGAAAGGGGCACTTTGTAGTTCATGGGCTCAGGAAGATGAAACCTACCATTTTCTTTAAGGTGTTAGTTTCCCCTGGCTGTGAAAAACAACACACAACTGGTCATGCCAGCAAAGTCTTCAGTAATACTAACAGACTGAAATTCTCAGCTGGTTTGGGCAACAGCTTCTGTTTTCCAGATAAGGCAGGTAGGTATTCTGTAGAACAGAGATAACCAACATGCATAGCTGCCAAGTCTCCCGCTGAAAAATGCGGGATCAGCAGCGGCGCGGCACTGGAAGTCGCTTCTACGCATGTCTGGACATGCGCAGAAGCGACTTCCGGTGCCGCCCTGCCCGATTTCCGGTGCCCAGACATGGGCAGAGTGCATAGCTGCCAAGTACCCCGTTTTCCCCTGGAAACCCCCCGTTTTTACTTACCTTTTCCCGGTGGTCCCCCGTATCACTTCGTCTCCCGTTTTTCTCCGTTATTTTCTCCTGACGGCGGCCATTTTTTCCTAATTTGCCCTTCTATGGGCACCAAAAATGGCCGCCGCCGGCTTCAAAAGTCGCATCTACGCATGTCCGGAAGTGCATAGACACAACTTCCGGCATCAGCGGCGGCCATTTTGGGTGCCCATCGATGGGCAGAGCGACACCGGAAGTTGCGTCGACGCACTTCCTGACATGTGTAGAAGTGACTATCGAAGCCGGCGGCGGCCATTTTTGGTGCCCATAGAAGGGCAAAGCGACACCGGAAGTTACGTCGACACAACTTCCGGTGTCACAGGGCTGCCGGTCCCGGATTCTGCAGTCCGGGACTTGGAAGGTAAGGCAGAGTGGCACCCGAAATGGAGCCTCCCTGGCAGGTAGGAAATCCGGGGGATTTCTGGGATTTCTTTCTATTTGGGATAACAGCGGGAAACAGATTAAAATCCGGGGGTTTTCCGCGAAAAACGGAAGACGTGGCAGCTATGCCAACATGGTGCCCTCCGCATGTTGCTGATCCCTGATGACTGACCATGCTGCCTGGTGGATGGGAGCTGTAGTCCAACAACCTTTGGAGGGCACCATGTGGGCTACCATTAGATAGCTTGTTTGCTCTGCATGTTCTGAAAATGCTGGTGACTAATAGCATCATGATGTACTATTCAAATCCTTATAGGTGCATTTGAGATCTAGGTAGATTATAATAGTGAGTGGACTAGGGCCCATGAATCACCCTCACCCTCCCCACCAAAAATATTTTCCTAGGAGTTTGCAACTAGTGGTGAGTAGGTCTGCTTTGGAGATAAACAGATGGCTGCTGAACAAAGAGGCCTAAAGCCAGTTGGGATGAGTTTCTTACCTAACAGCTGCCCCACATGTGCTCATTCTCTCACTTTCCACCCACAAACATCTATCAAAATAGAACAGCCTTGTTCTTGCACATGCTGACTTCCTACTCACTGTGTGCTTTAAAATTCAATTGTCCATTATATTAATTAAAACATAGGAATAACAATTTTTGCACTGATTTCCTATGTGGCATTCCTATGCACACTTCTCTGGGAAAAAGCCTCATTGAACACAGCAGGACCTACTTCCCAGTAGGATGCCCCAGCAGTCTCTCACAAGCTCCTACAAAGCTGCCTTACAATGAGTTAGACCAGGCATCCCCAAACTTCGGCCCTCTAGATGTTTTGGACTTCAATTCCCATCTTCCCCAACCACTGGTCCTGTTAGCTAGGGTTCATGGGAGTTGTAGGCCAAAACATCTGGAGGGCCACAGTTTGGGGATGCCCGAGTTAGACCATTGGTCCATCAAGCTCAGTATTGTTTACATGCTGTCTTACAATGACTCTCCAGGATTTCAAATAGAAGTCTTTCCCAGTCCTGTCTAAAGATGCTGGCAGTGCTCAAAATTAGCAAGGTCCCAGGCGCATTTAGCACCTGGCTATCGGTCACTTACAGTTTTTAATATTCGGTTGGGAGCCACCCAGAGTGGCTGGGGAAAGCCAGCCAGATGGGCGGGGCATAAATAACAGAATTATTATTATTATTATTAAAAGTCTAGCCCATGAAAGCTTACTCTACAGCACTACTGATTCACTGCTATGCTGAACTCTCCCCAATCAGCCATAGACCTGCAGCTTTTCAATTTCCAAACCAATCCCATCTTTGCAGCAAATCAATCCGTTTGATAATGAGCTCCATATTGGACTTTCCCACCCTGTGTTGCAACTAACAAAGCAGAATTATTGATGGCACAGAGGACAACTCCCAAGGCAGACATACTGTATTAAGGTTTCTTCATAATATAAATTTCCAATAAGTAGTGTATCAATCTGACAAAATCCACCAGCTGTGAATGAAATCTGCTCCCTGTCAAGGTTCATTGTGAAAAATGTAATCAAGAATAAGTTTATAAAACTTATTGTGGGCAAAGGCCTAACAAAAACAAAAGGCTCACTAAAGATCCAACATACCTAACACAGTGGGCTAGATTCTCCATTAAACTTACCAGTAGCTGTCCCACTATTTCAAGCATCCTGCATAAACACAGATACAAATTCCCCATTCACTGTTTGTCTTTGGTACTAGAAAGATTAGAAATCTCTCCTGGTTCTCACCTTTTACCTCCTTGATTGGTAATTTGCCAATGACCCATCTGTGTCTGGGTGCTTCCACACTAGACTTTAGTGTGCAACAACCATGTTTTGCTGAGTTACCTATCATGAGGTATCCACACAATGCCATCACCAGGTCATTGTCATCCTGTATTACCTTAAGACAAATGCACAATGCGCCAATCTAACCCTGCTCAAATTTGATTGACATAAGCTAGCTAACCAAGGGAACCCCTTGGCCCAAAGCCACCAATTTAGAAAAAAGGTTAATAGTTTCCATTTAGCATTGGATCTGGACTCACTGCAGTGTGGGTGGCACCACGATATTGCCCTGTTACTTACATACAATGTTAATTACACACAATACAAATTCTTACTGGCAACCATGACAAGTACTTGTTGATTAGCTCTAAATGCAGAGGAAGGAATTGCCAAGCTCACCCAGGAACCGATGACGAAACCAGAATCTACAGCTACAATCCTATGCACACTTACCTTGGAGAAAACTCCACTGAATATGTGATTTACTTCTGAGTAAACATGCAAAGGACTGTGTTGTAGGTAGGGTTGTGAGACTCAATAGAGGACAGGACTTCTGTGCCTTTAATTGCCCTGCTCTCTTTTGAGTCTGGAAACCTTAAAGAGAAACCAGCAGACCCTTTATTTAATTTCCAAGCAAAGGGTCTGCTGGTTTCTCTTTAAGGTTTCCAGACTCAAAAGAGAGCAGGGCAATTAAAGGCACAGAAGTCCTGTCCTCTTTTGAGTCTGGCAACCCTAGTTGTTAGTCTTCCAAGCAGAGCCTTGATTTGCATGACCAAAGATTTAGTTAATACTACACACACACACACACACACACACACACACCTCCCTCGCCCATCTGGTTCGGTTTCCTTAGCCACTCTGGGCGGCTTCCAATAGCATATTAAAAATATGGTAAAACATCAAACATTAAAAACTTCCCTAAACAGGGCTCCCTTCAGATGTCTTCTAAAAGTCAGATACCGGTAGTTGTTTATTTCCTTGACATCTGATGGGAGGGCATTCCACAGGGCGGGCGCCACTACTGAGAAGGCCCTCTGCCTGGTTCCCTGTAACCTCACTTCTTGCAGTGAGGAAACCGCCAGAAGGCCCTCAGTGGCTGGGCAGAATGTTGGCAAATTCACTTAATTCATGCTGCTAAATGAGTTGTTGAAGAAACAGAGTTTCTTTCCCTAATGAAGGTCCCCGGATACAGAATGCCTAGCTGTCACTTGATCCAGTCAGCAGTTCTGTACAAGTTGCTTACTTGTAAGGGAGCAGCATAATATTTTCCTCTAGTTCTTGCATCAAACCTCTATCCTTGTAAAGCAAAGGATTTCTCCTTGCTTTTATACCTCGCAGGCTAAACGCTCCAGAATGTTTAGTCTCAACTCTGAAGGGTAAATAGTTCAAGTCTGAAGTCAGAGCCAGAGCAGTTTTCCCCACAACAAGACAGCACAGCCAATCCTAATCAAAGTTCCACTCTACAACTTCCTTTCTTGAGTGCTCCTATTAACCCCTGAATAAAATTGTTCACAATATGGAAAAGTTCGGCTCACACCTTTGCTTTCCCCATATCAGCATTTGAATACTCTTCAATACAATTGTACCTTGGAAGCCAAACGCCTTGGCACTCAAACGTTTTGGCTCCTAAACACCTTAAACCTGGAAGTGGGTATTCTTTTGAAATCCGAATATCCAGCGCTGCTTGTGCAGCTTCCAACTGGCTGCAGGAGCTTCCTGCAGCCAATTGGAAACCGTGCCTTGGTTTCTGAATGTTTTGGAAGTCGAATGGATGTCCAGAACCGATTCTGTTCGGCTTCCAAGGTACTGTATGACTGTACTGGCAAGTGCAATGATAGCCTTTCACTCTACCCAGGACATATCCTGAGACTTTTGAAACTTCTTTTCGCATTGCTGGTGTGAGGGACAATCTACCAATAGACAAAGTGAAGTGGCTGCCTCAGGCGTCAGATGCTGGATGGCGGATGAGCAAACTGTTGGACGACTAAATTGTATGCATCACGTGGCCTGGCCTGCGTCCCCTAAGCTAGCCTGCTACCCCTAGATCTGGGGTGTCACTGTCCCAAAGCTAGTGGAACTAAAGCAGGAGTGGTAAACCCTGGCCTTTGGGCCACATTTGGGCCTCCCAGCCTTCCCATTTAGCCTGCAAGGTCATTTCCCAAAAAGCCACACCCACCTGCTCCACACCTGAGGCCCTATATGATACCAGGTGCGAGGCATATGGTGGTGCAGGCTGATGCCTGCCAAAAGCAGGATTGAACTCTCTGCGCATCAGCTGCAAGCCCACGAGCCAACTTTGATGATAGTTGATGCCATTATGATGCCACACGGATGTCCCTGCCCGCCTGCCTAAGTTGGCCTTCAGGGTGATGGGTGATAAAAGATTGGCCCAATGGTACAAAAATGTTCTATACCCCTGTACCAAAACTTTTTTTAAAAAAAACCAAAAAACTATTTGAAGGAACCTGAGAGTTGACCCTACCATTAGGGAGAGTTAGGTGGTTGCCTTGAGCAACTGACTTTAAAGTGGCATGAGAAGGTAGCAAAGTGTTAGCTGTTACTCTTGCATTTTCACTGCCTGGGAGGGGAGGAGATGTTTGTCAAGTTGCATGCCTCAGCTAACAAGCCTGGCCTTGGGTACTATCCGCCACGACTTTGGGAGGGTTGGTGCAATTTCCCGCTCCATCTCAGGTGCCCAGTTTGAGGCTGTGCAGAGTTTAAATAATAAGCCCACATATCCAACCCAGAAAATGAAGTGTGGAAGGTCAGAAAGCCTGGGGTAGGGTGGAGTGGGGGCTGTAACCAAGAGTTATGAACATACCTTGCATGTAGATATGTGCCACATCAGCGTTTGAAACTCCCATTGTTCTAGGCAAGCTTTGCAACAGGGAATTTCATTAATGCGAGCTCTGGATGCAGTATTGTGCCTAAGATTTCAGATTAAAACTGCCACTGCGAGAAGAAAATGAGAACCTTTTTCTGCCTCCCCACTTCCAGCCATTCTCTGAAGACAGGAGAAGGGCCCCTCCTAAGAATATTAGGGCGGTAGACAGGCAGGGGAAGTATGGCTTTCTTTTTTGCAGTCTTCAGATGATGACTAGACCATGTGAAAAATGAACGTAATATTTTTGCTACACTTCATTCATTTTCAGCTTTGTATTCTTGCTATAAAAAGCATGCCTAGACACTCCATTGCGGTGTCCATAACCTAGGTTGAAGGTGCCATTTAGCTCCTAGCTTTCATATCTCAGTTTCTAACACTGTGCCAAATTCGACCCAAGACACCTCCACTCTTAGGCTCTTGACCAGTAGAGCAGACTTGGCTGCCCTTCATCGCAGTGCATGGTGCAGCGGAGCTGTTGAGCAGGAATTTGGGGTGGGGGTTGGGGGCACAAATCATACTATGTTGCTTTCTGAAGCAGCAGCTGAGGGGGGCACAATAACAAAAAGATATCCCTTCCTATTATTCAAGCACTGCCTGAAGCTACCTGCTCAAAGCAGAAGCACAGTTTAGACTAGGGACTTCCCACTTTGTAGCTGAGAGGCTAGCCCTACTCAGGGCAGACCCATTGAAATTAATGGACACAACTGACTTATTAACTTCATCTGTCTAGTCTGAGTAGGACTAGCATTAGAGGAGACAACCCTCAGGCTCTTAGCCATTATGCTGAGAATCAGGTCCTACAGGCACTCAAGATTTTGCTGCCCTGCTGCCACCTCCCAGCAAGTGCACAGAGTTGCACTCAAAAGCTGGTGCTCAAGGAATATCCTTTCCCAGGTTTTCCTCGCAACTCCACCCCGTCTCCCTTGCCTCCCCACAATTCATCTGACTGGGGTGCCTCTCAAGCAATCCTGGCAGCAGCTTCCCAAGACCCAAGAGGCCACCCACCGAGCAGATTATGACTGCAGCAGCAATCTGCAGGCACCTGAAGCCTATGCACAATCTGGAAGGCAGAAATCCAGAACAGAACTTCTCCAGGCGGTGATTAGAATGCATGCTGTTCTTTTTATTTGCAACTCCCTTCCAGCGTCACACCTAAGGCAGCCCAGCTGGCTCTGATAAGAAATGTATACCCCTCTCCTTTGGGTTCTGCAACTTTTAAGGACATCCACGTGCCATGCCCAAGGAAGGAAAGTGAGAGATTTAAGACTCCCACTGCTTCTGATATCCATTTCGGATCCAGCAACTCTGGCGTAAGAACATAAGGAAAGTCTGCTGGATTAGGCCAATGGCCCATCTAGTCCAACATCCTGTTCTCACAGTAGCCGACGAGATGAGAAAAGTGGACTGAACCTCAACATCAGAATGACTAGCCCAAAGCAAACATTTGTATTTCATGACTTGGCAACATACTGGGGGGGAAGTAGTTTGTCATGAGCAACATGCATAAGCCAGGTATGGTCTCACCTATTACTGGCATGCACTACTGACAATGTACAATAGGATTGGTTCAAACCACCATGAGGGCAAGGCTATAGCTGCAGGACCATAATGATTCAGATTCACCTAATGACTTGTGTAATCTGGTGATGAAGCTGGGTTTTTGATGCAAGTTCGCCTGGTTAAGAATTGGGGGGGGGGGTGTAGCTCATTTTCAGAGCATCTGCTCTGTACAGAGAAGGGCTTGAGTTCAACCCCCACCCTCGCCAGGTAGGGGGAGGAGAAACCATTGTCTGAAATCCTAGAGAGCCACTGCCAGTCATTGTGGACCTGGAGTAGCAGCATGATGCTCTTCAGATGTTGTTGGGTCTCCAGCTCCTATAATTTCTGGCCATTGGCCGCACTGGCTGGGGTGAAGGGTGTTGGAAGTCCAACATCATCTGTAGGACATCTTGTTGGCTAGTCCTGGTGTAGACAGTAGGGAGCTAGATGGACCAACTGTCCAACTATGTTCCTAAGAGTTTGGTTACAATTTAGTACTCTGAAGACAGAAGATGAGAAAACTGTTTCCTTCAAAGTGTTATGAAATTAAGCTAATCTCAATCAGCCCTGATTTTCAAAAACCTGCTGCACTGCACCATTGTGCCCTTGAAATAATTTTGGTAGCCAGAGAATTATGGGAATCAATCCCTAAACACAGATATTATTTTTTGGCAAACTTTAGGGGAGGTCTGTGCAAGTATGTGCAGAAACTGCACAAAAGATAGCATTTACATGTCTTGCTCTGCTCACCTTTGCCCCTGACCCCACCCACCACTGAAACATGGCCCTTGAAAAATTTTCCAGAAGGGAATGTGGCCCTTGGCTCCCCAACATTTTAAATGGAAATTAAAATAAACAAAAACATTAAACTATCAGCCAAGGAGGCAGGATCAGCAATTACCATAAAACTAAGGAAAAAAACATTATCCACCACATATGATGAGAACCTGCTGAAATAATGCAGTATTTGACAACCAGCAAAAAACAGCACAGGAGCCAACTGTACTTTGTGGAGCAAGGTGTTCATAATATAGGTGGAGCCACCAAGAAGGCCCACTCTCTCTTGTCTCATTCAAATACGTTCTCATCCTAGGTGAGACAAGGAGAAGGACTTCTCCTTCTGATCTTAGGGAGCAGGCAGGATGATCCCCAAAGTATATCCTGGACCTAAGCTATTTAGGACTTTGATAAAGGATAGCCACCAAAACTTTGTGCCCAGAAGCAAACTGGTAATCAGTGCAGATGTTGGTGGAATGTGATAAGTGTGCATACCCAACAACATCATTGTGGTTGCATTCTGGACCAGATGAAACTTCCTAAGGTTTTCAAAAGTAGCCCCATGTTAGAGCATGTTGGAATAACCCAGCTATGGCTTCCTTGTCTTGTTACCCAGGAGACTGTTGCTTGCTTCAGGTAACCAGGCAAATGGCTGTTTCCTAGTCAGTCCTACCAATAGCTGTACATTTGGAGCATTACAAACAGCACTCTTGGAGGCCAATTTTTCAAAAACATTTCCTCAAATTAAGATACACTAAATCTCAACTTCATATTACTAAAGGGAAAGTTGATGACAACAGAGGTTTGAATAAATTTCCTAAGGGGAATGGCACATCAGAGACAGAATTAGATCTCAAAACTTCCCACTTCCCTGTCTTATGCTATGATCACACTTCGGATCACAAGACCACAGTTTGATTTGTTTGTAGTTTTCCTCAAGTACATACCTCATTTAGCAATGGATAGCAAGCACACTGGTGAGACTCTGAACGGCAACAATGGCCTGATCTTTAAGGTTGCTAAGCAAAAATCTAAGATTAGGGGACATTATGGTGTTGGGTGACTTGCCATATGGTGCTATAATGCTCCAAAATGTGAGGCATTAATTGTGTTTAGAGCCAAGATGAATATGGGTCATTATATTAATCCTTCAAAACAAAAGGGCATCCATTACAGAAATGGACTAGGCCGCAGTCGAGCGCAGACCATTTCAAGAAGCTCCCACAAAGCTAAGCATAGGGTATGAATCTATGCTCCTACATGGCAGGACCAATTCAGTAAAGCACCTCCAAATCACCTGTGGCATCCCAAAAGGTGGACAACATCACTTAGGCTAGGAAGTATTTGTGAACCACCCCTAGCTGTGTGAATTAGCTCCTAGAACTACCCTCTGCCCCCCAGCAAAATTAATTGATTAGCAATGTGCATTTCAAGAGACGGAAGAAGCTACAGCTATAGCTGGAGTGGCTTTTCAAGTTGCTTTGCAGTGTTAAACAGATCTCCTTACACACACCTAGGATACAGTACTTCCAAAGAAGGCGTTTATTGTGGAGTTGCCATGGTGGGGTTGGGGGTGGGGTTCCACTAGACTTCCGGTTCTTTGAATGCTTTGAAGGTTGTATCATAGGGTACCAAGTCTCCATTACCTGTAAATATGGAGTGGGGAACACACTGGTTGGAGAGTTGATGGGAGTTGTAGCCCGAAACCTCTACAGAATATCAGTTTAGAGAAGGCTGCTTTATTAATACCACTGACCATCAAATCATGAAGAGAGGAGAAAAGAGTCAGTTCTACACTAGAGCTTTTTAAGCTTATTCTCCAGTCAGAAGCATCACCATATATCTTCAGGCTTGAACATCGCAAAGACCAATTTATCAAACCACCAACATAAAATTGTGAATCTGCACTGCACCAGTTCAAGATACAAGTGAAGAGTTGCATGTCTGAAAGCTCCCCCAGTGCAAAAACACCCTGCACGTAATAAAAACTGAGTGTCAGGGCTTCACACCCACAAACTGCATCCAGGAAAGGCTTTCTGACTAACTCATTCTAGCAAGCAGTTCCAAATAGCTCAATTTAAATACACACGCTGGACTAGAGCCACTAGCTTAGAGGAATCAGAAGAGAGGTGCCGACTTTTCAAGGAAACTTGTGAAGGGTTTTAACACCAGCTGAAAACGGGAGATCATCAGAAGGCTTTCCAGCTAGGCTGTGCAACAGGAGGCCAGAAGTGTTTGAGGAAGTGAGGTCACCTGAGATTCCCCACCAGATATAAAAGCACCAGCTACAAACTGAGCTGTAAAGTAGGCAGCGCAGGAAACAATAGATCTTTAGATAGCCGTTCAAATTTCCTAAATTCATGCCAGAAATAAAATTAAGAGTGTAGTCATTAGTAGAAGTGGCTTTAAAAATAGCATGTGTGTTTCTTTAGAAGTCTATCAAAGGAAAGAGAGGCAGCTGGATTAAATCAGGTCACTTCAGGGAACTCAGCTTGTGTACTCCTCCCAAAAAGATTGGTGCTCATTAGCGAAGCAATAGTAAGTACACAACCTAGGGTTTCATGAATGACCAAGAAAGCCAATCTAATCTCCTCACACAAAATGCACCAGGGCAGTTTTCCAGCACAAATGAATGGGCACTTCTCCAGTCTTCAGAGTAGCTGGAAGTGGGGAGGCAGAAAAAGGTCCTCCTTTCCTTCCACTCTGCAGTTTTAATCTGAAATCTTAGGTGCAGGACTGTGCCCAGAGCTCAGGAACTGCTCACGCTAATGAAATTCCATGTCGCAAAATGCGCCTAGAACAATGGGAGTTTCAAACGCTGCTTTTGAGCCCCCAAATGGTTTATATTTAATACCCAGCGGTGTGTATGTGTGTATGCATTGTTCCTTCCTGTTCAGGAGAAGATGTGAATAGTGATAACTACGACATGTGGTTCATTGTTTTCGATGGTACCTCTAGGCAACTGCCAAGCCATCCCTTGATGGAGGGGAATTCCAGACTTCACCCATGAGCAAGTCACCAGTGACTTTCCAATGACCTGTTACTTCCAAGTTCCATGTCAGAATAATATTTCACTGGATTTTCAACCTCAAACAAGTGGTTTGCAACGTATTTTAGCATTCGTAAACAGCACCCAACTTTGTTACTGAAGAAACAGATGTTTCTAGAATGCTCAAAATGAAAACTGTTTTGATTGGGACAATTAACTTCCTGTTCCATGTTTGGATTTGATTTGGATTTGATATCCCGCTTTATCACTACCCGAAGGAGTCTCAAAGCCGCTAACAATCTCCTTTTCCCTTCCTCCCCCACAACAAACAATCTGTGAGGTGAGTGGGGCTGAGTTGAGAGACTTCAGAGAAGTGTGACTAGCCCAAGGTCACCCAGCAGCTGCATGTGGAGGAGCGGGGACACGAACCCAGTTCACCATACACTGGCTCTTGTGTTCCATGTTTGAAGAATCACTTTCATATCTATTCCAGACTGAAGATGTACATGCACCTAGGTGTGTGCTCGTCTCTGGGAAAACATGGACCAGGAAGCATGTAATTATGCCAACCCCTATTCATCATTAACCTGGCTTTCAATTTACATGACAGTTTTATGGGTCTAAGATGCACAGCTAGGATTCAGACTACCAAAACAATAGTCAACATGCTTACAGAATTCTTCAGGGCAGAAAAAGTGAATCATTTCCCTGCTGTTAAGCCAGTTTCATTTCATATTAGATATCCATCTGTCTTCACTTCCCCCACCCAAAAATGGAAGAACTGATCTCTAGATCTACTCAAAAGAGACCAACTAGTAATACTTTCTAACGACAGTAGCAAACATTTTCTAATTATAGCAGTGATTTGTATTGCCTCTTAATCTAAGTCCCCCCCCTTTAAAACCAATCAGTTGAACAATGGAAGGGTTTACCTTGGAAGATGTCGATAAGCCTTATCCCACATGATTTTGAAAGAAGAGAAATAATCAAGTCAAATGAAGAGTATCCTGCCATGGCAGGACTTGCTCCAGATCAGGGATGGTGCTGATAATCCCAAGGTTGCATGTTTGATCCTCGTAAGGAACAGCTGCATATTCCTGCATTGCAAGGGGTTGGACTAGATGACCCTCCAGGTCCCTTCAATCTATACAATTCTATGATCTGGAGGGCCACAAATTCCCCACTGCTGCTCTTGTCTACTGAAAAGCATGCTATGTCACAATAGTGTGTATTAGGATTATTAGAATCTGAGATACACTTTACTGTACAGTTCCCTGCTGGCAACAGAATGTCCCTAAAAAGAGCTATGAAAACTGGTTTAAAACTGAAAGGAAGGAACCAGCACTCCCTGACTCATTTTAGCTGGAAGAGATGCTTCACCACGAGTCATTTTCACTTGCCTTTCAAGTGTCCTGGAAAACCAGCAGAGTAGCTGACCGATGTTGCTAACTGCTCATCTCATAATGGGACAGCTTTGGCCTATACTTTTTCCTCTTTCTTTTTGACAGAGAGAGAGAGAAAAAAAAAACTTAAGGAGTTCACTAACACATACTCCTTGGCAAACAAGTCATGACTCCCATGCCATGCCCAAGAGAGCCCTCACTGATTAGACATGCCCGGGTTTTCATCTTACTTGACAACAGTGATGGCTGCAACTAGGGTTGCCAGACTCAATAGAGGACAGGACTTCTGTGCCTTTAATTTCCAAGCAAAGGGTCTGCTGGTTTCTCTTTAAGGTTTCCAGACTCAAAAGAGAGCAAGGCAATTAAAGGCACAGAAGTCCTGCCCTCTATTGAGTGTGGCAACCCTAACACCATGCCATCTGCAACCCTAGCTGCAACCCACCAGTGGTGCAAAAGGCTGGGAGGTCAACAGTAGGTGGCGCCAGAGCCAATGAGAGAACCAGCTAATTCTGGTATTATCCTCCTCCCTGCTGAGTTCTTCAAATGCAACATTGTGACTAAGGAGGAGGAGACTGATAGCTGTGCCACCCCTGGATTGGTGGAAAGTAAGGAGGTAGATGAGGTTGGTGGGGCAATGTCCCATTCATCTTGATGGGCAAGCCCCCTCTGCTTAACAATTGCCCAATGGCGCCTCCAGGATTCTTAAGACTCTCAGGCATGACACCCTTAATGGGTCTCCCTAGCCTAGAAGAGGGGAGTGACAAGACTTTGCCAACCTTGCCAGCCTCTGAAGCTAGGCCTACAGACCCATGAAGTGCAATGCTTATTAAAAAAAAGCCAATACACATACTCATCTGTGAGCCAGATTGAGAACAGGATCAGACCCTGGAAGCTGTGTGCATGCATGTGAGTCAGTCCTTGATGTTGGTAACTCTCATGTCTATCATGGAATGGCAGCAGCACAGGTAAGAAGGAGCCCTGTGACATCTTAAAATGGGACTACAGATTCACTGCAATGGGCAGTGTAAAAATTATAGGGGCTTAGCCTTATGCCACCCAAAAATGTGGGAGTCTCCAAGGAGTCTTGTCACTCTAACTGTATGTTTATTCCTGTTCATTTGTTTTAAAAAAGCACTCATAGCTTTCAGTTCTTTCTCATATGTTGGATGTGGGGCAGCTGACATTGCATCAGAAGTGGATTGGCAGCAAATTCAGGACAGGCAAAAAGGGAAAATATTCTACACACATTCCATAATTACCTTGTGGAATTCACTGGCATGAGTGATGGCCATGGCCCTTGGGGAATGCTGTAGCTCAGTGGTACATCATCTGTTTTACATGCAGAAGGTCCCAGGTTCAATCCCTGGTAGGACTGGGAATGTCCCCTGACTGATAACTCCGTAGAGCGGCTGCCAATCAGTGCAGGAAATACTGATCAATGGTATAAAGTGGATTCCTATGTACCACTTTAGACAGTTTTTTTGGGGGGGGGAGTATAGATCAGGGATAAGGGAACCAGTGGCCCTCCAGATAATGCCAGGAGCATCAATGAAAGCCTCAGCAGATGCCTTGGGCCCATGGGCACAGAGTTGATGACCGCTGACCTGTATGGCACAGTATGTCATGCCGGTCTGGGCCCCCAACAGTGAGAGGAGAGGAGCAGCAGCCAGAAAGACTGCAGAGCAGGTAAACTTTTTCAACCTCTCCCTGCTCTGCATTTGCTGCTGCTCTCCTTGCAAGGAAAAGAGAAGCACCAGATCATCCTTGGAGGACCTGCTGATTGGCAGCTGCTGAACTTGTGGCCAAGACTTCTGGCTGGGGGTAGGGAGACTTTAAAAATATATATCCTGGGTTGACATGGCTGCCTTCTGGGTTAGGGAAGGGTGCATATCAGTGTTTGAGTTGTGTTTTTTATTTACTGGTAAGTGGGTGAGAATATCATTTTGTCTGGGTTTTTTGTTAGTGTGTTGTCAATGCTGTTATCACTGTTACTGGCAGGGCTGTTTTTTATAAGCTGTATGGAATGTCAATGATCTATATGATATTTTTTTAACTTTATAAAGTATTTCAATATATGTTCTTCAGTGCTTAGTTACTTGGAGACCTTTCAGGTGGCAAGTGACTACTAGGTTTAAATAAATAATAATGATGATTAATAGTGATAACAGTACTAACAACGTTATATACCACTGAATGCCAGGCGCTGCAGACAGACAACAGGAGAGGATCTGTTGCCTTCATGCTCTGCTTCTAAGCTGGCTGACTGTTGTTGGAAGGAGGGTGTTGGATGACCCTAATCCAGGGGTCAGCAAACTTTTTCATCAGGAGGCCTGTCCACTGTCCCTCAGACCTTGTGGGGGGGCTGGACTATATTTTGGGGGGAAATATGAACAAATTCCTATGCCCCACAAATAACCCAGAGCTGCATTTCAAATAAAAGGACACATTCTACTCATGTAAAAACACTAGGCAGGCCCCACAAATAACCCAGAGATGCATTTTAAATAAAAGGACACATTCTACTCATGTAAAAACATGCCGATTCCCGGACCGCCCACGGGCCGGATTTAGAAGGCGATTGGGCCGCATCCGGCCCCCAGGCCTTAGTTTGGGAACCCCTGCCGTAATCAGAGCAGAGATCCATCAAGACATTCTTCCTCCTTCCTATTGTGTATTTCACATGCACACATCAAGTACCAGCATGTAAGTCACCCAAAAATACTGGTTTGGATTTGAGCTTGCTTGAGTGCATTTGCTTCCAACCAGATTTTGCTATTCCCCACCACTCTTTCTGCTGCAGCTCTTCCCCACATATGCCATCTCACATGCCAGGGGTTCTCTGGCTTTCAGGTGAGGCTTTACATGGGTTCCCAGAGGCTGCAAGGAGGAGGAGGAGGTTGTTGCACAAGCCTTAATCCAAAGGACCCTTCATTATAGTCACCCTTAGCATTTATGCAGCACATTCCATGGGTGTGAAACATTTCCCCGTAACATCATGTCACAGCAGGACTTCAAACAAACCCTGTAAGCTTGGTCTAGCTAGGATCTTCTCCATATGCCTGCTGAGACAAGCAAGGGACTTGACCAAGGCCACCTAGTGAGTTTGTGACAGAGATAAAACAGACAGAAAGATGTCCTGATTTGCACTGGACACTCAAGCAAGTTTGAAGGGAGAAGAAGATCCTGCAGTGGGAGAACACACAACTTTACTGGACACAAGAGCCTCCAAGAGAACAACAAGGGCACCTGAAGCCTTGCTAGTGACCAAAAAGAGGCACTCCTACAGAGGACATCCTCTCTCCACTCGCACAGAACATACCAGTTTGCTCTTTTCTCTGGCAGCTACTAAGGAGTTAACTCTGCTCTCCTCTCGAATTCTTTGCAATTTTTCAGAGTAGCGCGCGCACACACACACCGTTTTGCCCTTCTCATTTAAAGGTCTTCGGGAAGATTGCCCAACCTCCGCTCCTGGAGAATGACGGACGTCGCCTTTATGTGACAATAAACTGGGTTACCTCACATTGCATCCTCCGGCTTCACGCCGCGCGCGCGCGCACACACAATAAAAGCAGCAGCGAGAAGTTACGAGGCGGAGATCGCCCCATTTATTAGTTAATTAAGTAGCTCCCCAATTTTGCACAAGATTAAATCCTGCCAGGCTGCCGCCAGTTTTAAGGCGGGACAAGGTTAAAGAGAAGCGTTGTAGGCGTGCTCCTAGAACGATACTGCCACAACATAAACACAAACACTAGTACTGTACTCTCTCGCCCCCCTCAAAATGAATATTTTACCAATAGCAAATTAAAAAAATTAAAGGAGCTGGACTGGAAAAACCATCGAAGCGGGCATGATAAATTTTTCATATTTTGGCCTAGATACAGCTCCCAGATTACCCCTCTCCCCCACCTTATTCCTTTGCCCAAGAGATTGGGTTGAATATATACTACAAGAGTGGGAGTGGGAGTGTGTGGGAGTGGGAGTGGGGTTGGGGGAGAGAAAGTACAGTCCTAGATAGGAAGCGAGCGGCGCATCACGCCCGCCGAAGCAGACGGAGAATCACAACAAAAGAAAGTGCATCGGAACCAAGTCGCGCACAACACGATCCGGGGAAAGACTCTTCGCTTCCTTTCCCGGCGGTTTCGCCCTTCCACGCGCCCCTCCCCAAACAAAAGCCCAAACCGAGCAAGCAGAACCATCACAACAACTCATACCAGGAGACACCTTTCGTTGCCTCCTTTAAAAAACAAAACAAAAAAAACACCTCGGGACTTAATTCATCTGTGCCCCTCGCTGGGAATGATTGCTGCCCTTATAAAAAGAAATCGAGGGGTTCAGGGGGAGCAGCTATAACGTTTACTGGTCCTGCGGCTTTGATTTTCGCGTGCAGTCTTCCCCCTCCTCTCCTCCTTTCTCCAAGAACAGGATATTAACAAAGCTCGCTTAGTCAGTTGCAACCAAGGCTGTTAGTCAAGATCACGCCCGGCCAGAGAGCCGGAGACGCCGGGATATTAAGCACAGCAGCCCAATCCCCTCCCCGCAGCACCCGGCAGTCACTTACCTTCCTTTTATTTCCTCTCTCTTTCAAGTCTCCTAGTGGCAAGAGAGAACCGCGGGGGCCAGATGAAGACCCCTGGCTTGCTTCCTTCGCCCCGTCTTCTCCTCCTCCTCCTCCCAACCACGGGAACCGGCCAGATCTTCAGCGGGGCCAAGCAGGGAGCAAACAAATGAATCGATGGCTCCGATTAAAAAAGAAAGGCGGGCGGGGGGCGGGATCGCAGAGAGGCGAGACGGCGCGCAAAGGCAGGACCCGAAGAGCTCAGGCGCTGGCCAGCCGGTGCGTTCCGGAGTTCCTCTAGCCCATATAGCGCGGAAAGAGCCGCGATGGAAGAAAAACCAGGGCGCTCGCTTTTGTGTGGAGCGAGCCAGTGAATGGGAGGGAGGGTGCGTGTTTGTGTGTGCGCGCGCCGCAAGCGCGCTCTCTCTCTCTCTCTTTCCAGACCGAGCGAAAGGCGTGCGCCTTTACAGAGCCGGTCTTCCGATGCCTTTGCCCCACAGCTCCCTTTCGCGGTGTGCAGAAGGCTGGAGATCAGCAAATGGCTGGAAAGGGATGGTGAACTTGGAGCGATTTCGAGAAGTGAGGTCAGCAGCCGAGGTACACGCCCGCCTGCGCCTCCGACACCGTCTCCTCTTTCTCCGCCCCCACCTCGCGCCAGAGATCCCTCAAGCTCCTCTCCAGCAGCAGCAGAAGCATCCAGCAAGGGATCCGAGAGAGGAATCCAAAGCTTCGTCGCCACCAGCGCCACTCCTTAGGCCCGTCCCCGTGGCACCGGGCACCCTGGCGTCGACTCGCTAAGCTTTGGGAGTCTCTCCTAACGCAGCGGCTGCCACCACCGTCAGCCTCGACTGCCTTGTTTTATATTTCATTTCTTTCTCCAAAGGCTTCTTTTTCCTCCTCCCCCTTCCAAAAAAGGAATATGGCAGCGGGGCCGGAAGCAGCTTTTAAGGAGGGAGGGGAACTCCCCCGCCTTCCTTCGCTAGCTGCCTCCTCCTCCTCGCTTCCACCTCCATCATCATCATCATCATCATCATCACCGAGGATCATCCACCCGCTTAGTTTTTTCTAAAAGAGGCGACAGGAACAACAAAAAAATGGAGCCCGCGATGGCTCTGCCTGCCTGCCGGGGGAGTTGAGTTGGAGAGGGTATGGCGTAGTTGTGAGCAAAGGCATGACGTCCGCAAGCAGCGAACTGACGTCGTGGGTGTCTTTTTTCGGCTCGGCCAGCGCTTGGAGAAGACTTGGCTCGAGGGGGATGATGGACTTTTAGGCAGGGATTTGAACAGGCTTGAAGGTTCCGCAGCGCCAAGAATTACGCAGACAAGATTTCAGCTTCCCTTGTGGGGTGGTCGGCCCTGGTTCCCAGTTGTTCCCCCTTCTTGCGCGATGCAACCAAGCAGCCCAGGTCCGTTTACTCGGAAGTAAATCCCACTGATAGGTTTATTTCTAGGGAAGTATACCTAGAATGACAGCTGTGAAGCCTGACCCCGCCCCCATACTTGTTTATACTGAAGTCCCCATGAGTGAAATAGAGGTTTTCTGCCAGTTATGTGTGCATAGGACTCAGAGGTGTCTTGGTGAATTCATGCCTTCGCAGCCACGCCTCTTTAAAAGTTCTCTAAGTCAGTGTTTCTCAACCTTTTTTGGGGCCACGGCACACTTGTTCCGTGAAAAAAATCACGAGGCACACCACCATTAAAAAAGTTAAAAAATTTAACTCTGTGCCGCCCTATATTATAATTATGACTGTAAGAAACACTTGCCAAATATTGCTTTCCGGTGGGTCAGTGTTGTATATTGGCGGCCGCCAGGCACATGACAATGCAAATCGCCCTTCTCGTCGCCGCACATCGTGGCACACCAGCCAGCGGTTGAGAAACGCTGCTCTAAGTGGTGGTATAGGCAACCTGGGAACTTCCAGATGTGATTGGACTACAATTCCTATGCTCCTTTACAGCTATTGGGAATGCTGGGAGTTAGAGTTTAACAACTTCTGGAGAGGATCATAGAATTGGAGAGTTGGAAGGGACCACAAGGGTCATTTAGTCCAACCCCCTGCAATGCAGGAATGCTTGAACCCACCCATAAGAATCTCATGCTCTACCAACCGAGCTGTTCCCCATTTGATTTTTATAGTTCTGTAACTATAGTTCTATAATGCTCTATAACAAAAAAACGACCTTTCTAAATTTAACAAATAAACAAACCCATGCAAACATCATTGCTTCAATAGCAAGCCCCCTTGCATAACACCCAGCCTGATGAAGATCTCTGGGGGACTCAAATGCTTGCTCACTGTGTTGTGATATTTTGGCTGGTGATAATAAAGGGACTGTGGCAGTTTAGCCCTTACCCATGCATACCAATGTAGTGTACCTTTTCCTTTGCTTAGCTTATTTGATGTGCTTCTCTCTGAGAAAAGAGATCTCAGTGGGACGTGTTTCAGAGATCTGGTATAACATTCACCCCGGAGACCAAACCACAAAGCTGCAAGTCCTCAGTTTGAATCGTGAACTCACTAGAATGCCTTAGGCAGGTCACTTTTTCTTAGCCTTAAGCACCCCATCTACGAGATAGGAATAATAATATTGACCCACCTTGCAGGGCTGTTGCGAGAATTGCAGCAGCTTCATATCTGCGAAGCAACCTGCTTTTGCATTCAGTGTAAATAACTAAGTATTAATTATAACCACATGTAGTATTTATAATTCTGATAAAGCCTGTTCTACTGAGTTCAAAGGGACTTACACCAAGGTAAGTGTGCATAGAATTGCAGCTTTAGCTTCACCCAGAGCCTCCCTAGTACAAAGTGCTGCTGCAAATGCGGCCTGCCCTCCTTGATTTCAGCAGGCCTTGTGCAAGAGGACTTCCTGGTGGATTAGGGCTAAAGTTGTTGTGAGAGGAGAAGAGATTAAACATGGGGAACCGCTTTACATGTGGGCACATAGTATGCAATGATTTTATTTTGGTTTGTTGGTTTTTAAGTATGTTGTAACTCATCCATAACGCTGAATTGAAATCTAAACAGAGCAGTTGCTCTTAGGTTTAACGGAATGCGACTGAGCTATTGAGGCAGATCACAACCTTGTGTGAAATATTATAAATGCATGTTTTTCCTTCCAGCAAAGCCTGAATAATCTGTTGTATTATTATTTATTAATCCATGGTTTAAGGAGTTTCCAGCTGTCTCTCCCCTGCCCCCTTTCCTCGCTGTGACTAGTGCTGTTTGCCTGCCTCAAGGATTCACATTTCCTATGTTCATAATGACAGGTCTTTGTTTCAACAATCTCTCTCTGCATGGCATTACATTGCCATTTGATTTCTGATCTAGTAACCTAGTTTGCATGTTGCCAGCATTAAATTCGTAAAAAAAAATGGGATGATGGGACTCAAAGCCGCCTGGATTTAGAAGTCAAGCTTCCTGACCCAGAAACTGCGCCTTCTAATTCTAAGGTTGGACTCTGATGAATATTAACTTGGGAGAAATTGTCATTGAACTCAGTGGGAGTTAATGTTCAAGTCAAGTAAGTGGTGCATAGGGTAAGGCGCTATCTGTGCACACCGGCAGAAGGAAACACCCTCTTTGCATACTCTAAATATTTTATTTTATTCTTCGCTGATCAGTTGGTGCTAACCCTGCAAATGGGATGTATTTCAGAATGGGTAGCTATATTAGTCTGTGACAGCAAAAAGCAGTAAAAGGAGTTAAGATACGTTAAGATGATTGGATTTATTGTTGTGTGAGCTTCCATGGAGTCCATACATCTGACAAAATGGGCTCTAGTCCATTAAAGCTCATGCTACAATACATCTATTATGCTTTAAGAGAGGAGTGGGGAATCTTTTTCAGCTCGAGGGCTGTGTTTCCTTTTATTCAACCAGGGGCCACAAGCCAATGGTGAGCGGGGGCAGAGGCAAAAGTGTGCAGAGCAATGAATGTCAAGAAGACTCTGTGCTATCCTAATATGACAGGTGCAGCCTTTGGGACCCCAAATTTAGTTAGAATCATAGAATGGTAGAGTTGGAAGGGATCCCGAGGGTCTTCTAGTCCAACTCCCTGCAACACAGGAATCCAACTCTGCTTAAAAACCTCCTAGGAAGGAAGGTCCACCACCTTCTGAGAGAATCTGTTCCACAGTCAAATAGCTGTTACTGTCAGAAAGTGCTTCCTTATGTTTAGTTGGAATCTCCTTTCTTTTAACTTGAATCCCTTGGTTTGGGACCTACCCCGCAGAACAGGAGAAAACAAGCTTGTTGCATCTTTAGATATTTTGAAGATGGCCATAATTTTTCCTCTTGGTCTCCTCTTTTCCACGCGGAACATACCCAGGTCCTTCAACCATTCCTCGTAAGACTCGGTTTTCAGACCCTCAGTCATTTGGTCTGGTGTGCTCTGGTCCATGGGGTCACAAAGAGTCGGACACGACTAAACAACTAAACAACAACATGCTTCAACACCGGTCCTGAAACACCTACATTGGCTCCCAGTATGTTTCCGAGCACAATTCAAAGTGTTGGTGGTGACCTTTAAAGCCCTAATCAGCCTCAGCCCAGTGTCTGCCAGTGGATAGTGCCATTACAAGCTTTAGTCACTAGGTGGCACTGGACTTAATTGCATTTGGGTGGATGCAGGTGTTTCCTGTAAGTGATAATAATGTTCTTGTTCCGCTTGTCTTCCACAGCAATCTTCCAACTGTGCCTAGTGCAGGCATCCCCAAACTTTGGCCCTCTAGATGTTTTGGACTACAGTTCCCATCATCCCTGACCACTGGTCCTGTTAGCTAGGGATCATGGGAGTTGTACGCCAAAACATCTGGAGGGCTGCAGTTGGGGGATGCCTGGCCTAATGGAATACTGGCTCTGTAGATTCCCATTGTAGATTCCCTCTGTTGATTGATCCTTGAGTTACACTAGGGGGATTTTGAAGTAATTAATCCCTGACATAGGATCAGATGAAGTGTGAAGCTAGGTTGTTGTGTATTTAGCTTTGAAGGCTATTCATCTGCTATACCATCAGCTTGTTGTACATCTCTCTCTCTCTCTCTCTCTCTCTCTCTCTCTCTCTCTCTCTCTCTCTCTCTCTCTCTGTGTGTGTTTTTAAGGTAGTGTATCTTAAATGGGCACATAGTTAGGATACTGATCCATCACCTGAGAATCTATGCAACCCCTCCCTTTCCCTAACACATATGTTGCACAACCAATAACGAAGACTTTGCTTACTATGTTACTGTCCATTTCTTTTTAAAGAAGAAATTGGGTGAACCAAGGAGTTATTAGATCTTCAGGACTCTTATTGGTTTTCTGTGAGCCATTACATCAGGTGATAAAAAACCCAATCTACTAACTGCGTACCTAGAGAAAATAACACCTTACATAGAGGCTCTCTTGAACTGTATTTGTGAAACACACTGTTTCACACAAGAACCTGCCTTGAGCAACAGAAGGAAAGAACACACACACACACACACACACACACAGACAGTGAATGATGTTGCTTCTCAACCCAACTGCCTGTCCCTTTTCATTTCATAATTTCCCATGATGGTGCAGAAAGCCAACACAACTGTGAGTCATGGGAAGCAAAGGAGTCACAAAGAAGCCCAATTCCACTCTTATTATCACTGCCTATGATTTCGGTCTGTAGCTGTAGCTCTGTAGTCCAAAGACAGAGCACACACCTTGCCAGGAACAAAGCCCTGACATCTCCAGTTATAACAAGATCGGGTAGCAGGTGATGAAAATGACCTCCACTTCAGACCCTGGAAAGCTGCTGCCAGATCAAGGGGTAAATGCTGAGATGTCGGGATGTCATATAAGGTGGAATCCTATGTTCTCTACTAATCATTGCAGAAAGGAGAACCTTTTGTTCAATAACATTTCTGGGCTGGATTCAATTAAATAGTTGCACTAGTGCAGGCATGTCAAACCTGCGGCCCTCCAGATGTTTTGGCCTACAACTCCCATGATCCCTAGCTAGCAGGACCAGTGGTTGGGGAAGATGGGAATTGTAGTCCAAAACA
Source organism: Zootoca vivipara (assembly GCF_965207765.1). Classification (NCBI taxonomy): domain Eukaryota; kingdom Metazoa; phylum Chordata; class Lepidosauria; order Squamata; family Lacertidae; genus Zootoca; species Zootoca vivipara. The sequence goes on along the minus strand of NC_142590.1, from coordinate 73,379,834 downwards.
TCTGGAGGGCCGCAAGTTTGACATGCCTGCACTAGTGGTAGCAATAAGTCTTGCTAGCACAACAGGGTTTCCCCCCATCTTCCCCCATTTGCCTCTTAAAATTGGTTGATGGAGGGAATTAGGAGAACTCCCCCAAACTATGATGGAATCTATACACATAATAAACGCTGTGAAAATGCTTTTTAAAAAACGTTTTGAAAAATGCATTGAATTTGGCATAACTCACTGTCGCCATCTAGTGTCACATTTGTATATTGCACTTTACAACACATTTAAAATGTTTTATTTGCAGCTGTGTAGCTGAGTCCTGAGGGGCTCATCTCCAGCGTCATAACTTTTATATGCCTGTTGTCTTTGTCCATGGAGTTTTCTTGGCAGGGATACTGGAGTGGCTTGCCAGTTCCTTCTCCAGGTGGATCACGTTTAGTCAAAACTCTCCACTATGACCTGTCCATCTTGGGTGGCCCTACATGGCATAGCTCATAGCTTCTCTGAGTTATTCAAGCCCCTTTGCCATGACAAGGCATTGATCCATGAAGGGGTATGTTGGAAAAGACCCTGATGTTGGGAAAGATTGAGGGCACTAGGAGAAGGGGACGACAGAGGATGAGATGGTTGGACAGTGTTCTCGAAGCTACGAACATGAGTCTGACCAAACTGCGGGAGGCAGTGGAAGACAGGAGTGCCTGGCGTGCTCTGGTCCATGGGGTCACGAAGAGTCGGACACGACTAAACAACTAAACAACAACAGCTGAGTCCTATATGCAGGGAGAGGAAAGGAGAACCAAGAGTATTACCTTTATATTGTAAACAGCTCTGTGGTCCTCAGATGAACGGTGGTATAAAATTTTAAATAATAATTCCATAAGGCAAGCAGAAATGCTTGCACTTGACAGAATGTTCATAACAGTTCAACATTGAATTCCTCATGTCTGCAGCTTCCCCCCAACCCATCCCGCATGTTTAAATTGTTGAATTTCCCCCTGCATTTCCTGGGTCTGTAAATGGAATGAAAAAGGCTACCTTAGGTGTACATTTGAGTTGGAAATTTATATCCTCTGCTCTCTGCCCCCACGCTAACAACATTCACAAGTATGGCCCTTCAAGTCTAACAGTTCTTCATTGGACAAACAACAACAGATAATAATAATAATAATAATAATAATGTATTTATTAGACTGGTTAGTCACTTGTTACTCAACAGTCTCCAAGTGACTTGCAGCATATGAAAAGCATAATTATAAATAATACCGTACCATAAAAACAAAACAAGCAAGCCACATAACAGCCACTGGGAGCTTGCCAGCACACTAATAACAAAACAACACAATCTCTGTCTATCAAATGCTTGGGGAAAGCCTTTTGCCATGGGCGGACTTTGGTCATCTTTGGTAATATTGCACCCTGAGCGAAGCCAAAATTTGGCACTCCCAAATGGATCTTCTCAATCGTGGATCTTCTCAATTTTGTGCCCCTTCAGCTTAGCGCCTTGTGTAGGGGAACTGCTCACACTGCCCTAAATCCGACACTGCTTTAACTAAAATGGAAAAGATGTCAACAAAGGTACCAGGCAACCCTCGCTAGGGAGTGCATCCCGCAGCTAAAAAAGCCACCTCCCTCATCACCACACTTTGAGCATCCCTCAGCGAAAGGGGCTGGAGAAGGGCCTCCAAAGAAGGTCTGATGGTCCACATCAATTCATAGTGGGAAAGGTGACCCAGAAGATACTGGGGTCCTGAGTGTTAAAGAGCTTTATAGTTCAAATCAGACATTTTGAGTTGGATTCGGAAGCATAATCGGCAGCCAGTGTAGTTGTAACAGAATTGGTATTATATGATGCCTGTCATCCATCGAGTATCCACATTCTGCTCATTGAAACTTCCAAACCGTTTTCAAAGGCAGCCCAGTGCAAAGGGCATTGCAATAGCCCAACCCTGAGGTTTCCAAAGCATAGATTGCTGTATCCTCTGGGCTGCCCACTACTGGCAGTGTGGCTTTTGGAAGGTCTCCCATAAGGCAATGTGGCCCTCAGGCTAGAAAGCTCCCCCACCCCCTGATGCATGTGAATTCTGATGCTGTTTGGTTGCATACAGGACAGAACCACGTGCCCCTTTAACATCAATGTGTAAGCAGAGCAATGTATCACTAGAATCAGCTCTCTGAGGATGCTCTCACAAAGCAAAGATAACCATCAACAAATATTCACACATACCCTGCTACACTATGAATCAATAAACAGCAGAGTTCGGCTGAAAAGCCAGCCCCTCAAGGGAAACAAAATTTGCCCTAATTGGCTGCAGGAGGCATGACTCAGCTCCCAAGATTGTACCTACTACTGCCGCTGCTGCAAAAATCACTGCAAAAACAACACAGAATGTTCAGTGTTGGGACTTGAACATAGCTTTTCTTTGCACAAGGAAGGAACTAAGAATAGGCTGGTCCTTGTGACTCTTTCTTAATCATTTTCTGGGATGCTTCCACTGTATAACTTTTGGCACTATATAAGAAACATGAGTAACCAGAATGATATTTATGGAATGAGCAGAAAATCTTATAAGAAAGCATCCCTGTAACATAGCCACACTACTAAATAGGAAACTAAATAGCTCGGTAGAACATGAGTCTCTTAATCTCAGGGTCACTGGTTCAAGCCCCACGTTGGGCAGAAAGATTCCTGCATTACAGGGGGTTGAACTAGATAATGCTCCCAACTCAGAAATTCTATGATTCTACTATTACTGCTAATGATTTTTAAATGCTCAAGCTGCTTCCATTAATTATATCAGTAATACTTGTTGTAACAATGCTGTAAGGTCAATATAATTACAGTGTCTCTGTATTGAAGATGGGACACTGAGGCTCAGATAGTGACATGTCTGAAGCTACAATCTTAAAAGATGCTGGATTTGATCCATACTAAGTTAAGTCACACACACTTTAGTCCTATTGAAATCAATGGGGTCATGACCAGGGTATGCATCCAGCACAAAATCTGCTGAATGGGGGCTATGAGCGTGGGGAGACCACAGCAATCCCAGGACAGTGTGTGTGGCCAGGTGAAAATGAGGCCCTAATCCTTTAATTGTTTCAAAATAAAAAAATTCCTTCAGTTGCACCTTAAAGACCAACTAAGTTTATATTTTGGTATGAGCTTTCGTGTGCATGCACACTTCTTCAGATACACTAGAAACAGAAGTGTCAGACCCTATATATATACAGAGGGTGGTGGGGGTGGGTGGGAATGGGTGATGGGCTGATGGGCTGATGGGAGTGGTAAACCTGTAGTGGTAAACCTTTAATTGTTTATTTGCTTATAGCATTTTTATCCTACCCTTCAGGGGAGAAAATGAAAACGCTTTGCGAATAGAGTCATACTTTGGAAGCCGAATGCCTTGAGATAGGAGAGGTGAACAGGTTCACCTCTCCTACCAGCCCATCACCCATTCCCACCCACCCCCACCCCCTGAATATAAATAAGGGTCTGGTTGATTCTGTTTCAGTGTATCTGACGAAGTGTGCATGCACACGAAAGCTCATACCAAAATAAAAACTTAGTTGGTCTTTAAGGTGCTACTGAAGGAATTTTTTTATTTTGCCTTGAGAGTTGAATGTTTTGGCTCCTGAATGCTGCAAACCTGGAAGTGAGTATTCTGGTTTGCAAACGTTATTTGGAAGTTGAACATCCAGCGTGGCTTCCACGGCTTCCGATTGCAATGCAGGAAGCTCCTGCAGCTAACCAGAAGCCGTGCCTTGATTGCCGAACATTTTCAGAAGTTGAACCGACTTCTGGAATGGATTCCGTTCGACAACCAAGGTTACGACTGTATTGATGAACACATCCCTGCAACAATCTACAATGCACCACAGAAAAGGAAAAGGGATTTGGAGGGAGGAGGAGGAAGGAATAACCCAACTCAAGCTCTTGTTCTTAAATTCAGAGTTCTTAGAATGATCAGCCAGAACTGCAAGATTTCAAGGAGAAAAGGGAGCCAAAAGTTTCTGGCCTTTCATCAGAGCTGACCGAGAGTCCCTGCATTGCCACTTCTCTCTCCTAACAGCCTGGTGGAATAGTTGCTGGTAGATGATAGATGAGGGAGGAGCCTGATGGGTTTGCAGTTTGTTCCGCAAGCTCAGATTCACTCTTTGACACATTAAATTTGCAGAAACCCTGCCCTCGTTTTCAACTGGCCTCCCTAATTCTGATGGCTGCTTTGAGAACCCCTCCACCCTCAAAAAAAGAAAGAAAAAAGAAAGCGGTATGAAGGGAAGAGCATTTAGAAGTAGAAGCTACTAGATCAAGAACGAATGTCTGGTTTTAGCACACAAAGGACCAGACAGTGGTGCTTAAGCCAAGCACCATAATTGCATACACCCAGGTGGAATGTGCAGTCTCACGTGGCTGAGTGTGAGGCAGCTGTAATGAGAGAGTGGCCGGACTGGTTTGTACAAGTCAACAGAGCTGTTCATTTCCTGGTATGGGGGCAGCTCTGATTGACACAACGCAATAATGTGGGTCTTTTGATAAGGTTGGTTTCATGAAGATCAAAGGAGCAGAGTTCACAAAAGAGATGCAGTGGGTAAGATGCCATTTCTTATAGGTGCCAGGAGGACTGGGCTTTGTAAGGTGGAGGTAATAGTGTTGTTGTTTCTACCTTAAAACCAAAGTTGCAATATTTTGTGCTTTCCTGAACTATGCTTTATAAAATCTTCATTTAAGCTACTTTATACTTTTTTTTCCTGCCAGTGCAGAAAAAAAGTACAAAAGCACATGAGGATTGTCACATGTCACAATCACAGAAGTGTTTACTGTATGTTACAGCTTAGAGTTGTGTGGATTTTTGTTTTTACAACCAAGCAGGAAATAAGTTTTATGGAATAAATAAATGTCTACATGGCATGCATCTACAATAGATTTTGGGAAACGGTTAATCCATTTTCTATGCTTTCAAATGCCTCTTGTGACATCGTCACCAAACTCGGCACAGAGGTTTCCTGAGGTGGAGTGGCAGGTTTCATCCATGTTTGGATCCAGGTCAAAATCAGGTGGTGGACCAAAATGTGACTTCGGTAGGACTTCACCTGTCTTTTGGCATAGGTTTGGCTGCTTTTTGAGACATCAGTATCAAACTTGGCACAAGGGTTTCCAAGGTGGGGGGGGGTCTTCATTGATGTTTGGGTACCAAGCATGGTTTTGAATCAAGATGGTGGACCCAAATGTGTCTTTGGTGTGACTTTACCCAATTTTGGGTGTAACTGGTCCAAACTCACCAATTACAGTGGTACCGCTGCTTACAAACTTAATTTGTTCCGGAGGTCTGTTCTGAAGCTGAAACCGTTCTTATCCTGAGGTGCGCTTTCACTAATGGAGACTCCTGCTGCGCATGCACCTCTGGTGTGTGATTTCCATTCGCATCCTGGGGCAAAATTCACAACCAGGAGCAGCTACTTAGCGGATCTCGTAACCTGAAATGTTTGTAACCAGAAGCATTCGTAACCAGAGGTACCACTGTACACTATCTGTTTAAAAATCACATATATATTTTTTGCTTTCTAAACATTCCCAGGCCAAGTACTCCCCAATAATATGTTATAAAGCCACATTTCCCAATCTATGTACAGTACATGTAGGAAAATATCCACTGGTTCAATAACCATGGGTAGCAATCTGTGTGGGTTTATTTAATTATTCCTTACTTTATTATTACATTTATATTTCGCCTTTTCTTCCAGGAAGTCAAGTTGGCATACACAATTCTCTTTTCCCACCTCCATTTTATCCTCACACAAACCCTTTGATACTGGCAGACCCTGGGGTCTCAAATTTCAGCGGCACCCTGTGCAACACCAAAATCCAGCAACCCCGCCCCCCAACCTCTCATGCTCCATTCTAAATAGTAGTTGCAGCGACTCCTGCAGCGCCCCTCAGGCTCCGTGTCCCATGCGACTGAACTGGTTGCGCTCCCCTAAATCCACCTCTGTCTCTGAGGTAAGGTAAGGTAAAGGGACCCCTGACCATTAGGTCCAGTCGTGACCGACTCTGGGGTTGCGTGCTCATCTCGCATTATTGGCTGAGGGAGCCAGCGTATAGCTTCCAGGTCATGTGGCCAGCATGACAAAGCCACTTCTGGCGAACCAGAGCAGCACACGGAAACGCCATTTACCTTCCCGCTGTAGCGGTTCCTATTTATCTACTAGCATTTTGACATGCTTTCGAACTGCTAGGTTGGCAGGAGCTGGGACCGAGCAATGGGAGCTCACCCCATCACAGGGATTCGAACCGCTGACCTTCTGATCAGCAAGCCCTAGGCTCAGTGGTTTAACCCAGAGCGCCACCTGGGTCTCTGAGGTAGGTTAGGGCAAAAGACAATGACTGGCCAAGGTCACTCAGTTTCATGGCGGAATGGAAATTTGAGTGCTGGTCTCCAAGCTGGTAGTCCAATAACCTTCCCTTTATGACAGTGGTTTCCATGTAGGGAGAATGTGCTGTTATGATTGAGTCCGGCTTGCTGGTTCCCCACAGGCATCTGGTTGGCCATGGTGAGAACATTGGCTTGATCCAGCAAGCTCTTCTTGTGTTCTTAACTTAACTGAACTGGTACTGTAAGTTGCAGAGGGAATAATTCCGACACTGCAGGGAGCATCAGAAAGCCATTCCACACATTTTTTAAAAGAGGCAAACAGCCTCAACTAAACACTGCAAATCCAAGATGGACAATTGCTCTTTTTCACTCGCTCACATGAAGAGGCTCATTTCACTCTTGACAGTAGCTGTGTTCTCTGAGCATGTTACTAAGGGATGTGTGCTGGTGCATAAATCAAATGTAAAACTGTCTTGGACCAGCTAGGGGAGTGGATGACCTTAAGCCACCCCTGCTCATCAGGGCTATAAATCCACTCCAGGACGAGAGATGCTTCGCTTCAGGTGTTTTCGAGGTGAAGGTTCTCAAGGTGAGACGTTTCCTTCGGTCTCTTGGCAAAGAGTCTGGACATATTTCTGCCAGTTTGACTAATCCTTCATCTCACATGGATGTCTGCGGCCAAAATCAAGACAGGTGACACTCAGGATAAAGGAAGGTGAGCTGGGGGAGTGAGGAAACTTTGGTGGGTGAGAATGATTGCATGCTCCACAGCCTGTACACAAGTGGTGAACAGTGGAAGTTGGAATGTGATCTTGTAAACACTGCAAAGGCTGAACAAAGGAAGATAATAATCAACTCTCCCAGCACACCAGGTCTGAGACAACAAGGTTTATGAAGGAGTACAGACATGAAATGGATTTTATATTTATAAGAAATAACAAAGGTGCTGCTTGTGAGGAGGAAATAATGGCTTGCTGTAAAAATGGACAACAAGAAGTAAAGGATGAAATGCATATTAAAGAAGAGATGATGTGGCTACAGGATAAATTGATGGACATATGTTTGCAACAGGAGCAGGAAATCTATTTTTTTAAAAGAAATTGTATTAAAGTAATTTAGTTTGATTTGTAACAATTTGGAAAACTAATAAAAATAATTTGAAAAAAAGATAATGATTACATGCTAAAACAGTTACATTGATGATAATAATAATACTTTGCATTTATATAGCACGGGGGTTGCGAAGCCAGTGACCATCTAGAGATTGACTACAAATTCCATCATCCCCTGTCATTGGCCATTGATGGGAGATGTAGTCCAATAGCCAATAGCCTCTGATGAGCCAAAGATATAGCACCTGGGTCCAAGTGGTGGAATGACTTTTGTGTGAATGAGATCTTTCCCCCTGAAGTCTACATGCTGTGTCTGGAGGGGGATTTTTTTTAAAAAAAAAGTGACAGGGGAGGGGGTTTTTGAGAAGGGGGGTAGCATCCCCCAGTTTGCCAGTACTTGTGTTTCACTTGTTGTTTCACCTGTCTAGAAGTCTTTGACAACTCTGGCCCCCAATTCTCTAAGGGTGCAATGATTCAATGAGGGAGGAGGAACACATTTGGCATGCCAACCTTTCTCTTGTTCCTGCCAGGTTGGGCAAGAGGACAGGAAGCCTATTTAAGTTGGCCAGAAGCCTATAGGTGACGTGAAGGACACATGCCTCTCTCTTGCTGGGGCAAATGCCATGGAAAATGGTCGATTTTCAATTAGAAAAAGGACAGAGCAACAGCATCAGATTTTCATTCTTGCGATCTCTGGGCCATCTAGCCTGGCACAGAGTGTTGTGTAAAATGCCCAGCATGTCATTCTCAAGCGAGTGAACGAGATTTAGGACAGTTAAGGAGACATGGGCATAATTACTGGAAGGAATAGGAGTGGTGGCTTTCTAAAAAGAGCTTGGCACATATTGTCTCCCTCTGCCCCCAGGGTGCATGTGGCGTGCTGTACTGTCTTTCAGACTGGCTGGTTATGTGAAAGCTCCTATCCTGTGGATGGGATATTGGACAAGGGTTTAGATAAGATTCAGATTCCAGTGGTGCTTCAGATACTCTCTGCAGAAAACTCCATGGACTTAAGACCTGTAAGAGTGGCTAAGGATTTCTGTGAATTCTCAGCAAACGAGAATCCCCAGAATTATTTCGTGAAAGCTGTGTCAATTAAAATAGTATAGGAACCTCAAAGGCTGTAGTGTAGGTGTGTCCATAATGCCAAGAATTAGGTCAGGGATGGGGAACCTGTGGCTGGCTCTTCAGATGTTCTTTTGGATTTGAAAGTAGGCTTAAAAGAAAGAGTTACAGGTAGGTAGCCGTGTTGGTCTGGATCGAAGTAAAATAAAAAAATTCCTTCAGTAGCACCTTAAAGACCAACTAAGTTTTTATTTTGGTATGAGCTTTCGTGTGCATGCACACTTCTTCAGATACAGTGAAATGGAAGTTTCCAGGCACTTATGTAGAGAAGGGGTGGGGAGGGGTGGGGATGGGGAGGGGGGATCACTCAGAAGGGTGGTGGAAATGGGTGATTGACTGACTGATAGCTGTTGATGACCGCAAACGACTGCAAATGGTTTTGCATGAAAAAGCAAGGGTTGAGATGGCTGAAGATCGCTTATCATGTATAATGAGATAAGAGATATCGGGTTCTTATCTCATTATACATGATAAGCGATCTTCAGCCATCTCAACCCTTGCTTTTTCATGCAAAACCATTTGCAGTCGTTTGCGGTCATCAACAGCTATCAGTCAGTCAATCACCCATTTCCACCACCCTTCTGAGTGATCCCCCCTCCCCATCCCCACCCCTCCCCACCCCTTCTCTACATAAGTGCCTGGAAACTTCCATTTCACTGTATCTGAAGAAGTGTGCATGCACACGAAAGCTCATACCAAAATAAAAACTTAGTTGGTCTTTAAGGTGCTACTGAAGGAATTTTTTTATTTTAAAAGAAAGAGCTTAGCCTTGCCGCCACCTTCCCAAATCCCCCTCCTGACACAGCAAGCAAGCTTCAGAAAAAAGCTTCCAATCCTGCAAAGACCACTCAGCTACTTAGACCCAAGTGCTGCATCAAGGATGTGGAACTTTTAAACCTCCAGATATTCATAGAACCATAGAGTTGTAGGGTTGGATGGGTCTCCGGGGGTCATGGACTACATCTCCCATCAGCCCCAGGCAGTGTGGTCAGTAGTCAGGGATGAAGGCGATTACAGTCCAACATTATCTACAGGAGGTGTGAGGAACGATTGGGCCCTCCAGATGTTGATGTTGCTTAACTACAATTCCCATCAGCCCTGGCCCTTGACCCTGCTTGTTAGGACTGGTGGGAGTGGGAGTTCAGCAACATCTGGAGGGCCAAAGGTTTCCCAGGTCTGATCTAGGGGCCCCCAGGTTCCCTGAACCAGGTATTTTATGTAGAGATTATCACCAGATCTTAGATTTTAGAGATTATTAGATTAAGCAGCCAATTACTTTTGTTAAATATATAACTAAATTAAATAGGTGCAATCGCTTAGATTTCTCAGATTGGAGTTTATTTGTGGGCTTGAGACGTGCACTGCCTTCCTGATTGCTTAGGGCCACACATGTGACCAGTCCAGGAATCACCACCCTTGCTCTAGTTTGGTTTTGCTTTCCCTCAGCCATGTTGTCTTCCCAACAACATGGTCTAGTTGGGGATACCCAAGGAAGGAGAAATCACAGATTGTGTGTGTGTGAGAGAGAGTGACACAGAAGCAACAGCCCATGGAAACAACGGCTGTGAAAAGTGCCACTGTTTGAGGGACTATTCCCTTCTGCTCTCTTGAAAACAGAGGTTGCTAACCTGTGGCTTCTCAGACTCAGTCAACATGGCCAATGGTCAAGTATGATTGGCGAGTTGCAGTTGAGCAGCATCTGGAGGCAGTAGAGGCTGGCGTACTGGGGAAAATGGGGCAATGCCCCACCAACCTCCATCTCTCCTCAGCCCTCACCTCCCTGCCATCTAACTTACAACCAGTGGAAAAGGTGGGACTACCTGCCAGCTTCCTTCTCCTCCTTAGTCTCAAAGTTTGCCTGGGAAGAAGATGGGGACAAAACTATAATTCCTTGGCTCTGCCTATCGCTGGCTCTGGTCCCACCTACAGTTGCCTCTGGCACTGGCTTTCTACCCTACCAATCCCTATGGGCACCAGTGCCCAGTGTCTGGAGGGCCACCCCTGCCTTGAAATACACAGGCTAGGTGCAATTGGAATTGTTTTCCAGCTTAATGCTGACTCGTATATCCAACAGCAAGTCTTTGAACCTTGCCTCCCTGCTTACCCAAACCTGAAACGACACCTCTGGAAATAGACGTGTGGCCCTTTCAGGTCCCAGGGAAGGGCTGTAGTTTAGTGGTAGAGCATCTACTTTGCATGCAGAAGGTCCCAGGTTCAAGTCCCACCATCTCCAGGTTGGGCTTTGAGGGGACCCTGTCCGACACCCTGGAGAGCTGCTGCCAGTCAGAATATTGAGCTACATAGATCAGTGTTGTGGCTCATTATAAGGCAGCTTCTGTGTTCCAATGTTCCTAAGCGACTCGTTGGGGTTGTGTCCTGGTTTGCTTTTAGAAAGCATCCAGACAGCTGCTCAGGGACCTTGGGAAGGGGTGTGGTATATAAATCGAATGAATGAAATGACACACCCAATCTCTTGCATTTGAACGTATATATGCCTGTGCCAGCAGGGCATTCTCATTTCATGTACATCTTCAGCTTCAAAGCAACCTGCTGAGAGGCAGCTTGAAGCCATCCATTTCTGATACTGAGACAAGAAGAAATCAAAGCAGGCACCTGTCTGCTTCAAAGCAGCCCAGAGGCGTCTTCCGTTCCTCTTCCACACTGCATCCGAGTGAGTGCGTTGGAATGAAAGTAAATGAGGTCTGAATAAGATTAATAGGGATTTAAATGAACTGTGCCCACCAGGATTTTTTTGGTCATGAGCTACTTATTACTGGGCCTCAGGGGATTGTTCCACCAGCACAGGAGCCCCACAAAGGCACATTGTTAACATAATCACTTTCACTCGAAGGGACAATAAATGTAGCTAGGTCATCATGAAGAGCTGCTGATTTGCAGTGATGTGTTGCAAAGGGAGGGTGGGGAAGGAGGAAAAAGAAGGTGGAAATCCCACCCCCACGCTACAATATGCAAATATGTTTTCTGTTAACACAACACAACCTACCTGTATTACTGAGAGGGAGAAAACGGGAGTCCTGGAGAGAGAATTCGCTGCACGAATCTGGGGCATTATCCTCTGGGAACCTCCAAAGTAGGCCTGGCAAAAATGAGTCGGAAGGAAAGCAGCAGCACAACTAAGCTCAAGGAGCATTTTAATTATTGCTCCCTCCTCTTGGAGAAGAATCATCCCATGAGAAAGGATTTTAATTAGGCTGTAATCCCAGCATAGCTGCCAAGTTATCCCTTTTTTAAAGGGATTTTCCCTTATGCTGAATAGGCTTCCTCGCGAGAAAAGGGAAAACTTGGCAGCTATGAATCCCAGACCCACTTACCTGAGAGTGAGCCCCATTGAACTTAATGGGACTTACTTCTGAGTAGGCATGTATATACAGTGGTGCCTCGCTTAACGAATTCCCTGCTTAACAAAATTTCCGCTTAACAAAAGGATTTTTCGAGCGGAGGTTGCCTCGCTAGACGAATTCGTTTTATGAAAAATTTGTCTAGCGAATCGCGGTTTCCCATAGGAATGCATTGAAATTCAATTAATGCGTTCCTATGGGCAAAAAAAAATAAAAAAATTCAATGCATTTCTATGGGATTCGCTAGACGAATTTTTCATTCTAAGAAAAGACCCGTGGAACGAATTAAATCCGTCTAGCGAGGCACCACTGTAGTCTTAATAGTCTCTTCAAAGATGGGAGTTAGGTACAACATGAAGATGGTAAATTCCAGCCCTCCAGCGTATTAGTGTTGGGGATTAAACTGAACCTGAGGCCCTTACCCAATACATTTTATGACGGCTCATGTATAATCATCCCAAGGAGCAGCTTTTTTACACCTCTAATTAAAATTTTGTCTTACCAGAGTCCATTGGATGTGATTTTTTTTCTTCTTTGCTGATTTGTACATGACTACATGACCTGGTATGTAGCCCTCTGGGCTATTGCCATGAAGAAAATTAAGGAGAAGGTATTTTAACAAAGATTACCAAAGATTGCTGTTAACTACACAGGACATTAGCTGACAGAACTATTTTGTTCTGGGCAGGAGTGGTGGTAATGAATGCTGGTGACATAATTAAAAAAACCTTTTCTTTTTTAAAACATTTCTACTGCTTGTATCATACATTTTGCAAAGGCCTTTTGCTAAAAAGCAATAAATATGGCTGTGTGTGCTTTGTGTGGAGAACTGGATTCAACAGAGCCTATGGGAACCTTCTACTATTGTTTCCATTATTAACTGTAGGGAGACAGAACTCCTAAAAAAAAGAAATGAAAAGAAAGAAAAGCCAATTCTAATTTCTATATAGATTATGCTAATTTTCTCAACTGTCATAGAAACTTCCAAGGGTAATGAAATGAGGAGACAATGGGGGAAATCTGCCATTCACCTGAATATTTCTTATCAGTCTTGCAGTATTTAGGCTGCAGGAGAGCTTATTATTACTAGAACATCAAAAAATATGCTGTAGTACTTATAGGCTACCAGGCATGGCCAAACTTGGCCCTCCAGCTGTTTTGGGACTACAATTCCCATCATCCCTGACCGCTGGTCCTGTTAGCTAGGGATGATGGGAGTTGTAGTCCCAAAACAGCTGGAGGGCCAAGTTTGGCCATGCCTGGGTTATTCAAAGAGAGATGGCTTTAAGGATACGTGTGATATGACCTCATTTAATAATGAAGAATGGTAAAACAGGCCACCCGCACTCATTACCCAGGAACAGCAACAGTGAGTGTTATTCACGTGAAGCTGCTACACAGGAATACTAAAAATACCAGAAAGCTACTGACCCATAACAGAGAACTGTCTTTTATAGCACCCAGGAAGGAACCTTTGGCAACTTATCTTTATGACACCAGCAGATGATCCATTTCAGTGAGACTAAAATTCTGATATTCATTTGTTACAAGTAGTCTTAGTTGCAGAACAGGTAATACTGGTGGTTCTAATATTCACAAAAACAAAGTCTTTCTGGAGAAGTTCAAGCAGGTTGTCACCCAATTCAGAAAAGCCCATACAAAAGAAAACACAGGTAGAAGAAACCAACCTTAATCTCTTTGGATGGGTAGCCAACTGAATTCTTAGTAACTCCCTACAGTGGAAGATGGAAATGGTTGTCTCTTCCCAGAGGGACGATAACTACAGAAGGTTTGTAGCCATCAAGTACATTACTGGCGAGAGAACCAAAACGTGGTCAAAAATATGAGGACAACATCTAACTGGACTTGTATCAACTGCACTTCAGAATGTTCATACAGTGGAACCTCGGTTCACGAACGTCTCCATTGATGAACAATTCGGAACCCGAACGCCGAAAATCCGGAAGTAATTGCTTCCATTTTTGAACGCACCTTGGAAGTCGAATGGCTTCCGCTGCGTGTCTTTCCATTTTCCCCCAATGGATTTTGCCGACCACCCATTGATCCTCAGTTTTCAAACGTTTCGGAAGTCGAACGGGCTTCTGGAACGGATTAGGTTCAAAACCCAAGGTTCCACTGTATGTCAATTTTGCTCTTTCAGGCTTTTCTCAGTGCTGAATCCAGAATGGAATTGACAACCACCCACATGCTCCAAGGTAGTTAGATCAGTCCCCAAGAACTTTGGTTAATACAGGATGAAAATATAATCCATGAAATGTCAGCTAAAATAATGACATTTTTAAAAGGATAAAGCAGCCCACTAGGTCTGTGTGCTCATAGACAAAGGAGGTATACAACAGTGAAGAGTACAGGGCATATTTTCTTCCAGGAGCCTATTCCCCACCTTCCTGCTCCCCCCCCCCATTCTACAGGTTGTTTGGAGGTCTGAGTCCTTTCCCCTAGAGCAGGGGTGTCAAACTCAAATTCATCGGGGGCCGCATCAGCAGTTTGGTCACCCTCAAAGGGCCGGTTGTATCTGTAGGACTATGTGTCCACTCTTTATTATCATAAATTATTGTCACTGCATTCAATTATTACTGTTTTTTATAATAATGTAAGTAATAACTAGCTCTGAAAGCAGAAACATAGTCAGAATAATGGCAAGTAGATATTCAAATGTACAATTATTGTACAATTTATTGAAAAATGATTTTTGGTAACTGCACTGGGTGGTGGAGGCTCGCTAGGGTTTCATGCAGGACCTTTGCAGAGCTACTAGTACCTGGAGATGCTGGGGTCCTTCTGCATGCAGGACAGATGTTCTGCCAGTGAGCCACCACCCTTCACCAAAGGGACTGGCTGAGGTTGACTCACTGGAGCTGCTCTCCTGGTTCCAGGGTTTAAGGGCCAGAAGTATAAAGCAGCATCCTATGTTTCTGAGGAGAGGGAGAGGGAGGGGAGGGGAGGGAGGGAGGGAGGGAGGAAGAAAAGAGGGAGTGGGAGGGAGAGAGGAAGGAAGGAAAGAGGGGAGAGAAAGAAGAGTAGGAAATAAGGAAGGGAATAAAGAAGGAAAGAAAAAGAAAGAGGGAGAGAAGATGGAAAGGGAGAAAGAAGGAAGGAAGTAGAGAGGGAAAGAAAGAATAAGAATGAGGGAGAGGAAGAAAGATGGGAAGGACGGAAGGAAGGAAGGAAGGAAGGAAGGAAGAAAAGAGGGAGCAGGAGAGGAAGGAAAGAGGGGAGAGAAGGAAAGAAAAAGAAAGAGGGAGAGAAGACAGAAAGGGATAAAGAAGGAAGGAAGTAGAGAGGGAAAGAAAGAATAAGAATGAGGGAGAGGAAGAAAGATGGGAAGGACGGAAGGAAGGAAGGAAGAAAAGAGGGAGCAGGAGGGAGAGAGGAAGGAAAGAGGGGAGAGAAAGAAGAGTAGGAAATAAGGAAGGGAATAAAGAAGGAAAGAAAAAGAAAGAGGGAGAGAAGACGGAAAGGGAGAAAGAAGGAAGGAAGTAGAGAGGGGAAGAAAGAATAAGAATGAGGGAGAGGAAGAAAGTTGGGAAGGACGGAAGGAAGAAAGGAAGAAAGGAAGGAATGAAGAAAGAAAGAAAGAAAGAAAGAAAGAAAGAAAGAAAGAAAGAAAGAAAGAAAGAAAGAAAGAAAAGAGGGAGCAGGAGGGAGAGAGGAAGGAAAGAGGTGAGAGAAAGAAGAGTAGGAAAGAAAGAATAAAGAAGGAAAGAAAAAGAAAGAGGGAGAGAAGACAGAGATAAAGAAGGAAGGAAGGAGAGGGAAAGAAAGAATAAGAACGAGAGAGAGGAAGAAAGAAAGGGAGGGGGGGTCGCCGCCTTGATTCAGCGCCAGAAAAGAGCGCGAAGTGACCCAGGGGCAAAAAGCATTTCCCCGGCCCCAGCTGTTTGTCGGCGCTTTGTTGGTGCGGCGCTTCAGCAGCAAGGTCCCACTGCTGGGTCCCGCTGGCTGGGGCACTCGGCGGGCCACATGAAGAGGTCTAGCGGGCCGGATTTGGCCCCCGGGCCTTGTGTTTGACACCCGTGCCCTAGAGTTTTTTTCCTAGGTTTGCCCAAGCAATCTTTTGTTTCTCGGTGGCTCCATTTTGGCTACACTGTCATCACAACTTGGTACGGCTATCAAAGGGAGTGACGAAGGCCATGTTACTTAACAGAACTGAAACCTGCACAATAGAGGAAATTTTAGAACTGCCCTACAGTTACCTCTACTGCGAGATTTCACTACTACTCATCATTCGTGGCATATGAGTTATAGTTCCCATTCATTCAGCCCACCTGAACCTAAAAAAGAGAGTGCTCAAATACATCTCAAAGCAGGGACGAGAGAGGTGACTTACTCATGTAATTAGGCACGAACAGTAGAGGGAAGACAGTTAATCTGGCTGTGAACAAATTATCCAAGGGAAGCTATATTCACAGGGAGATAATAGCAGCAGTCTTTTTTTAAAAAAAAGATGACATGAAAACACAACCATTAGGATATAAAATCAGGTATATTAAGCACATTAATGGCATACAAAATAATAAGCTGTAGCAGCTGATCCCTTTCATCAATGACACACAAAATGAGCTGTAGTCTTTTAGAAGTATGGAGAAAAGCATTTTGTGGGGCCAAACCCCATTTCACGGGACCTGGATTTCACATCTTGAGCATCACAAAGGAGATGAACTGCTCCCTCCAGACCCCAATAATTGCTAAGATCTTCCATGCTACGTAGATATGTCCAGTAAACCATACATGTATTTACAACAGATCAGATGAAACAATAATCTTCAAGCCATTTTATGAAATACTTCCTCTTGACCAGAAACAAGAATATGCATAGCTTCCCCAAAACTGTGTTACATTTAAGTTGTACTTCATCATTGTAGTCTTGAAGAAAGCTCAATGGTCGATAGTAACCCTGTCTTGAAAGTTTCATCATTCAGCTGTTTTACCGCTTCTTCTTGGTTTCTTTCTTAGGTTTCTTGCTCAACGATGCTGTGGCAGCTTTGGGTTTCTTTACCACTTCTGAACTTTTTGTCTCATAGTTTTCGGTGTCCTATTAAAAGTTTGTTAAGGGAAAAAAAGTCAAGAGAGATTTTGTTCATAGGGTGACAGCATAATAAAAGCGCTATGAGCCCCTCTTGTATTATTTATTGGTATATCCCAAGGCTGTCATGGTGGGAAAGAAAGTGGGAGAGAGCCGTTTTAAAAAAATCTAATATGCATTCAGTTGCTAAATCACTAGATGCTTTACTTTTACATTACTTAAGTAAGAAATGCAAAAAATTGCTTATATAGACTGATGCTATGCATATTTTTTCGGAAGCAGAATCACATACTGAGCAATTATTTCCAAGAAAGCATATGTAGGGTTGCAGGCTCAGAGAATGCAGGGTGGCAACAAGAGGGACTTCTTGGTGGTGACTCTTCAATTTATAGAACACTCTCTCTGAACAGGGTCACTTGCCTCCTATTTTACTGTCCTTTCGACTCCAGTCAAATATTTTCTTGTTCTCCCAGGTCTTTTAAGATTTTAATGTTGTTTCTACGCCTCTAATTTTAGTCTCTGTTTAATCTGATCACAATTAGTTTTAACCTACATTTGGAGTTGTTAATGTGATTGTGCTGATGCTCATACCTGTTTTTTCTCTCTTGTTGAATGGCCGCATGCTTTTGAATGTTTTGCATTTTGTATGTTTTAATATTTTATATTGAATTGCATGTCCCTTGGAGGATCATCACATGAGGCAACAGAAATATCTAACAAGCAACTACTAAATAGAGCTGTATAGAGGGGGGGAACCCCCTTTATTTTCAGAATAGGAGTGCTTGCTCCTCAGCTGTTTAAATTGAGTGAGTAGGAAAAAGAAAGAGCTGGGAAGGGTGAACTGCCAGCAGCCAGCCAAGGATGCAGAAAAAGAGAAGATAAAGACCATGCTAGCACTATAGGTTTTGAGGAAACTGGAGGAGGTGCTGCAAAAGGATGGAAATGGATGCTGCCCAGAGACAAAAAGATACACAGACACGGAGATGGGGTGCAGGGAGGCAAAAGCTATGGAAAAAAGAGGACTGCTGGTAGGCAATCTCTGGTTAAAAGTAGTATCTCAGCTAGGTGGATTTTGTTTTTTTGCACATGCCTGTAATAAACCAAAGTATCTTTTCTTTGCTATTTTGTCAATACAAGCATAACGGCACATGCCTAAAGGGCTTTCAGGTATAAATACAGGAGGGACAGCTGTGTTAGTTTATTGTAGCAAAAACTGGACTCTAGTCCGCAAACATTCATGCCATTATAAATATGTTCATATTTAAGGTGCTGCTGGACTCCATGTTGTTTATGTAAAAAAGGATCATTCCTGTATATACTGTAGATAACAGAGGGCAATAAAACATGTAGATTTGGGCTTGGCAAGTTCTTTGGCATGGTAAGTGAGCACAGATGTCCATCCTTAGGACTGCTCAATTCCGTAAGTTTCAATGCACAGGAATTTCAAAACTTTAGTAGAAAATACAAAACCTGGCTGTTCAGGTCACCAAAGCAAATAGATGCAAATGAACATTTAAATTGGAAAGGCAACTGTAGAGAGTAATTTCAGATTTATTCATCTCAAATTAAAATAAAGAACTGGAAAATTTGTTAACAACACATTTCACCCATTGATCAACTGTCTTGGTCGACTGGGAGAGACGATTGCAGAAAACATTTCTGCTGTGGGAACCAACATCTCATCCTCTTGTTAAGAAAAGAAGAAGAAAAGAATAGAGAAGAATCTCACAAACGCATGGGAACAGAGCCAGGCTCCTGGAAGAAACCACACACAGACTGCTTCCCCTCATTAACCAAGCTTTGGTTTAAATATGTTTTAGGCTTCTAGAGTGTCTCAAAATCCATGTGTGCCAACTGGGGAAAGGCCATAGAGAAATGGCACGAGAGATCTGTGGTAGCTTCCAGTTTCTAAGAAAGTGGTCCAAACAAGACAGGGGGAGGAGAACAGCTTGACAGTATCTTTATCAATGAGCTTGGCTTGAATCTTTCTCAAGTTACAGGGTTATTGCAATTCACACTCATGAGCCATTCCAAGAAAGGAGACTTGGCTTGCTTCCTAAGGGATGTGATTCACCCACAGGAAGCTGGCCAAAGGAGTTCAACCCTCTAGGGAAATGGGGAAGGAGGCATTTATTATTCAGGGACTCCCAAGTTCATTGCAACTGCAAGAAGATGACTGCTGCCTTCTAATCTTCAATCCAAAGAGTATTTTCAAAAGCTGATTCTCCTACATACGTATATGGAGGTTGCCTGGAATAGGAAACAGACTGGAGCAGGCAGAGATGGTGTCCTAAATAAGGAGCACCCTGCCTATTAGCCTGCCTATTAGCTTATTGTTCAGAATCAATATAATTTGAATCAGAAATTAATACAACAGTGTATTGCAGAGGGTACTATGTCTGGTTTTCCCCATAATGTACATTGCAATACAACCCTCATTCAAGTGATCCGATTATTCAATTCTCCAGCCATTTTAGGGAGGTACAACTCATTTATTAAATAATTTACTAACCATATTTAGGGAACGCATTGAAAACAATTGTGCAGTAAAACCAATTTTTGGAAATAATTAGGAAAACCCATTCAGCACATTCCCACTGTATAACAATCACTATACCACATTCACAGGCAAAGCCTTATGTCCGAACCCTTGATTGCATCACTAAGGCTGCAATGCTCTGGGCACTTCTCCTAAGAATGCACTCCACTGAAAATAGGGTTTAGTTCCAACAAACACAGGGAAAACTCTCAACAAGGAACCATAGCCTGGTCTCTAATGAGTGCGCTTCATCAATCCTTCTTTTTCTTTATTAAATTTATACGCTGCCTTTCCTCCCAAAGGAACCCACCTTCAGCTTTACAAACATGCTCAATGTATGTGTCAGTCATCAGGTGGTGCTGAGATTTTGCAGAATGTAAACTTCTAAGCTCTCCAAAGTGAAGAGTTTCCTCCCACGAAAGCAAGACAGAACATCAGAGTCCCCCACATAAGCCATTTAAGAAGCACAAAGAGCATGGGAAAACCCCTGCTGAATCAGACCAAAGGGCTGTAGATCAACATTTGGCTCCATAGTGGCCAATTGGAAGCCCACAAGCTGGCCATTAGCACAACAGCACCCTCTCGTGTTCCCCAGAAAATGGTATTCAAAAGTGTACTGCCTCTGATACTGGAGATATTGACTGTTGTGACACTATACACACAACTGCAGAGTTGGAAGGGACCCTGTCCTGAGGATCACCTAGTCCAGCCCCCTGCAAAGCAGGAATATGCAGCTGGCCCATACGGGGATCGAACCTGCAACCTTGGCATTATCAGCACGACACTCTAACCAACTCAGCTACCCACTGCATCTAGAAGATGTAATAGCTGGTGATCCTCAAGGCTTCCTTGTGCACCACATAAGCTCTGTTAGATGCTCCAATAATCTCAGCTTTTGTTCTCAAATCATTCCAGCCTGCACAGTTTTAGAGACTAGTTTGAATACTTGATGGCAAAAGTGTCCTTTTTCATCCTAAAATGTGTAGTATAGGAAAAAACTGCTGAATCCTTTCAGGTCAACCCACAGATTTCTCCCAACTCCAGAACATTTTGTGATGCAGACCTACAGGAGCATGTATGAATCAGTCAGGTGTTCTGCTGATGCAGCAATATATACAGGTAGCTAAACTGGAGGTGCATCATTTGGGTGTGCATGGGGTAGGCCTGGATGACAGAAAAAAAGAGGTGATTCCTGTGTGAAAGCTGTGTGGCTCGGGGCACATATTTCAATCACTTTGTAGACACTTCTCTTGCCATTTTATATGTTGTTTTGCTGTGAGGAAAGCTCTCTAGGCCAAAGACAGAGAGGATAAATGTGGGCTGATGTGTCTGTGAAGTACTGGAATGTTGATTTTTAGGCTACCTACAGAAGATGAAACAGCTCCCATCCAAGCCCTCCCCTCAAAAATAGTCCAAATGCTGCCACACATAGGGTCTACAGCTGGTTTTCTGACATATTACCCTGCAAAGCAATACTATATCTACACTTATGAAACACCAGATGAAAGGCAGAAAAGATGAGTCATGCCAAAGAGGCACCATGGAAAAGGATGACCATCAGCAGACTGGAAAAAGAGGCATAAAATCTGTTTTGGGCAAAGGTTGCCAGTGGTAACAGATGCAGCTGTCACCAGACCCACAAACTTTACGTCCAATCTGGTTAGAATAACTATATTCAAAGCCAGAATCTTCCATTTGCAGTTTTATCTATTAATTGAGTAGATCAGAGAATGATCAAGTAGTCACAATTACAGGACACCTGTTGGAGCTGCTGCTGCTGGATATTGCCCAGCTAGCACTTACCCACAATAGAGCCTTCTTGGCGATGGTTCCGTTTATAGAATTCCTTCCCTGGTAAGGTGTCTCTCTCTCTCTCTCTCTCTCTCTCTCTCTCTCTCTCTCTCTCTCTCTCTCTCTCTCTCTCACACACACACACACACACACACACATTAACATTCAGGAGGAGTTTTAAAATGTTCCTATTTACCTAGGCATTTGGTGGCTGAAAGATACAGTTCCTGGCAACCTTGAAATTATCAGATGTGAGAGTATGTGGTTGTTTTAAAATGTTTTTGGATGGTCTTAATGTTTTAAACCTTTATAAAAAATTAATTGTACAGTACTGTTTTATTACTTTTCTGCTTGCTGTCCTGGGATCCTTTGGAAGAAAGTACAGCATAGAAATTTAGTAAATAATAATAACACTCCAGAATACCATCAACATCAGCTGTGGATTGGGTAATCATCAACCAACTCAGTCAGGAATTTGTATTAATCTTCAATCTAACCATAAACCTTGTGAGCCTTATTACTGTTACCGGTATATTAAACTAGTCTTTCAATAACCTTTTAAAATCTTTTTTTAAAACCTAAAGAAAAGACAAGAGGCAAAAGGTAGCCATTTTCAACTATTCGAAGGGATGTCACAAAGATGGTGGAGAAAATTCGTTTTCTATTGCTCAAGAGGGTGGGAACAGAACCAATGGCTTCAAATGAAAAGGAAACTGGATTTAAACTAAATGCTAGTCTGATTTGAGCTGCCTGACAGTGAGACAATGAGCCTCAGAAGGTACTGACAATCCTTAATCAGATATTTTTAATCAGAGACTGGATGGACAAATAACAGGAGGCGATCTCAAAGGCCATTTGTCCTACTCCTTGCTGGTGAAGAAAATATGTTGCTATAGCATTCCCAATAGGTGGACCTCCATCCTCTGCTTAAAAAAAAAATCTTCCAAGGTAGTCTGTTTCAGTTGAAGAGCTCACACCATCAGGAAGTTTTTCTTAATGCTAAGCAGAAATCCCGAATTGTGTAATTTTAAGGATTTTTTTGTGATCTCCTTTCCTCTGGAGCAACATAAAAACAAATTTGCTCTACCATCTTGTGCAATACCCTTTCAAATATCTGAAGATGGCTTTCCAATAGCCTTTTAAACATACCCAACTCCTTCAACCTTTCCACATATGACATGACCTCCAGGCCCTCACCATCTTTGTCACCCTCCTTTTCTGGACACCTTCCAGTTTGTCAATATCCTTCTTAAATTACCAGGCTGCAGAACGAGCAATTTCACTTTTTCGCTCTGCAGATAAGAATGCCTTACCATTTTGTGTGTCTTTGGAATGGGAAGGATAATGGCCAGTACGCAGATGAGTTGGAAAATGGCACCAAAGAAGAGGCCATAGTGCAGGATGTTCTCCATGAACGTAGGCTCTGGGATTTCAGGGGGTGAGAAGTCCAGCTCAGCAGCCATGACACAAGTCCCCAAGTCCACCCTCAACAATTTCCGTGGCTGATTTTGCTACGAAAAGAACAAACACCATTTATTGTTATTTATTGTTTGTAAGCGGCTTTTGAGATTCATTTGAATGAAAAGCAGCCTAGGAATAAAATCAATCAATTTGAGAAGCTGCCGCCAGTTGGAGTAGAATATACTAGGCATGATGGGCAAAAAGCCTGACCTGATGTAAGACAGGACCTCTATGTTCCTGCGCGTGTTTCTCTGCTAGCGGGATAGTTTCATTTCAAGTTAAGCTAGTCTCAATTTATTAGCCCCACCAAAAAGGATGATTTTCATGTTCTGAGTAGAAAAATCTGTGCAACTTCCTTCCCACCCACTTCAAACGCTACATTTGTTTGCTATCAAAACTCCCAAGCTGAAAACCCCATTTTGGAAAACGCTCCCACTGATCCCATGAAGGGCTCCAAGGGAAGTATTTCTGATGCCTTGCCTTTGCCTCCTGGTGCAGCAGCACGTTTGCTACCACTGTCCTAAGCCCATTCCCCATTTCCAGAGGGTACATTTTTAAAAAGAAAGAACCTTGAACCAATAAAATAACATTTCATGACCTAATTCCCCTCTTTCAGCCTCTGTGAAAGAGCCAAACTAATTGCTAGTTATTCTGTGGACAGGGAAAGCCGCACTTTAAAGACAGGAAAGAGATAGGGATGGAAATTAATTAATTAATTAATTAATTAATTAATAATAATAATAATAATAATAATATAGCT
The DNA here is from genome assembly GCF_965207765.1 of Zootoca vivipara. Classification (NCBI taxonomy): domain Eukaryota; kingdom Metazoa; phylum Chordata; class Lepidosauria; order Squamata; family Lacertidae; genus Zootoca; species Zootoca vivipara. Next base: position 73,356,281 of record NC_142590.1, on the reverse strand, counting down.
CAGTGGGTTAGAGCTTGGTGCTGATAACGCTAAGGGTGCAGGTTCGATCCCTGTCTGGAACAACTACAATTTCCTGCATTGCAGAGGGTTGCACTGACTAGATGATCCTCAGGGTCCCTTTCCAACTCTACAATGCTAAGACACCTGAGGGCGATTTAATGCAAACGTAGCTTTGGTCCACGGTTTGCACGGAGCGGCATGCATCGCCTAAAAAAGCTTTTTGTTTTCTCCACCATCCCCTTTCACCGCAGGCATGGAGCTGGAAACCTCCCCCGCCCCCCCAATTCCCGCACAGAATTCTCCTAGGCGCCCCCAAAGGCGCCTTGCCCCACTCCTTCTGCCCCACTAAAGCGTATCCCTCACCTGCAGCCGAGCCTCAGCCCCCGGAAGTACTTCTGATCTCGCTAGGAAGCGCTTCCTGTTCCAGCGACCCCAGCAACCGCCGCCGGCGAGGCGTTGCCAAGGAGGCCGCGCCTCCTGTTCCACGGCTCAGGCTCGCTTCTCGACTGCGGAAAATTCTAGCTCCTTAGGGCCAAGAGCTTCTGAGTGCAACTTTCGGGAACTGCAGCGCCTTGACGTAAAAATGTTTAGACGTCAAACCTTAAGGGCAGTGGTTGCCTTTACCCCGGGGGTGTACTGCCCCGAAATCTATCTAGCGATGTGGAAATGTTTTAAATCTACAAACCGATCAATTAGCGAACCTAGAAGTGCAAAGATTGGTTTTCTATTTTCTATATTTGTCAGGTGATGTTTTTGTACCTGCGACATGCCCCTATCCAGAGGTTCGAGGTTTATCACAGCTGCGTCAATGCACAAGCAGGCAGTGTGGCGTATAGACCATGTGCGAACACTTCCAAATATATATGTTTGTCGTATTGCAATATGTTAATGGTGGTGGAAGCTAGCAAGAAGTGCACCGGGCCATTTTGAAGATCGTTTGGGAGAGGGGCAGCAAGCATTGCTTGGCATCACCTTGCAGCCTGCTGCAAAAAAAACCTTCCCCGTCAGCAGCTGGAAGAAACAGGACGCCAAAGGGAAGAGGCTGGTGGCAGCAGGGATTGAAGTCTGCCGCTAGTGCTATGTGGTGTCTAATGCAAATTCCTGGGAAGGTTCAGCTATCCCACAGCCACTTTGAAATATTGCTAAAAAACAAGGTGACAACATTTGTCTCAGCCACATACGGTACTGTATTGGCAAAATGTAAAGTAATAGTGGCACAACTGGAATACTGTACCAACAAACTGTTAAACAGTGACATCTGCTGGGGAGAAGTGGTGGTCTTAATATTTCAGAAAATGCTCCCTGGGTTTTGTTTTTCCTCCCTTTTCATTTGAGAAACTGGTCTCTGGTCCATGAAGGCTTATGCTGCAACCACTTTGTTAGTCTTTAAAGTACAGTACTATAAACCTTTGTTGGTTTCGTTCAATTATATTTCCAATCCATGCCAGGAAAGAGATGTGTGGCAGGTGACAAGATTCATAACAACAATTTAATTACCCTACTAAATAAAATAGGGACGTGGGTGGTGCTGTGGTCTAAACCACAGAGCCTAGGGCTTGCTGATCGGAAGGTTGGTGGTTCGAATCCCTGCGACGGGGTGAGCTCCTTTTGTTTGGTCCCAGCTCCTGCCCACCTAGCAGTTCGAAAGCACGTCTATGTGCAAGTAGATAAATAGGTACCATTGCGACGGGAAGGTAAACGGCATTTCCATGCACTGCTCTCGTTCGCCAGAAGCAGCTTAGTCATGCTGGCCACATGACCCGGAAGCTGTCTGTGGACAAACGCCGGCTCCCTTGGCCTATAGAGCAAGATGAGCGCCGCAACGCCAGAATCGTCTGCGACTGGACCAACGGTCGGGGGTACCTTTACCCTTTACTAAATAAAATGCAAAATATTATAATGCTGAGTAAGAGTTGAGTGTGGCATCCTCATTCAGGCTAACCCAATCTGCTTCCATACTAGACATTTTATCCTGAATTGGTATCATTCGCTCTTAAAAACACCATGCAAGTGTAGCATACTAAGATACTGTATGTGTTCAAATAGTTTAAATGTGGGATTCACTGACAGTGTGTTTGAGGATCAGTGAATTCACAGCAAGCTGAAGTCTAGGATGGTTGTGATTAAGCCTAGTAATCTCTTAGACCTGTTCCATCCAGCTAATCCACTAGCCTCTTCCCTCTCCCACCTGTCAACTAGCACCATTTCCACCCCAACTGCCATTCTATGCTCACTTTAACCCACTTTGCTTCTCTTCACTTTCCATACCCCAGGCTCTCTCCACTCCACTCAAAACATAAACACCAAATTTTTTTTTTTGCAAAATGTCCTCAGCTGACCATGTTTGCATTTCCTTTTTTCCCAGCAGACCCCAATGAGCTTTGAAATGAGCAAGAGAAAGAGACTCTTAGATATTGTTTCGAACTAGAAAGCAGCTTAAGACCAGCTCTTTGTTCCACGAACCGTACTGAAATGACAACCCATATGCTGCTATTTTTTCATTAGGAGAGTCATTTTAAAATAAAAGTTCCAACTTTTTAATGCTCTACTGCACTTGTAGCTCCCCACTCCCCCACCCCCCGCCAAGAGGCAGGATGTGGGTGATGAACTTTTAAATGTTAATTGCAATTTCCTTTTGTGTGTGCAAAAGCACATGTTTACTAATGCATAGCTGCCAAGTTTTCCCTTTTCTCACGAGGAAGCCTATTCAGCATAAGGGAATTTCCCTTAAAAAAAGGGAGAACTTGGCAGCTATGACTAATGGGATTGAGAAAACTGAGGAAAAGGACAAACAGTGGAGTGTGTATAGCTATAGAGTATATAGGTTTGAGCCAAAAGCAGTTCAGGAAACATTAACGGGCCAGTTCCAGTAGTGCCAATGGCCAGGAGAAGCAGCCAGGAGCTGCTTTAAACAACATTGTTGCATGCCACCCCAGTCTCTGAGCGGTGCAAGATTCCAGGGCTTCCAGGCACTTACCCATGGTCCATGTTTCCTTTGGAATGAGGCACAGAAGAAACTTTGGTGTCTTTATGATATACAACCTGAATCTGTGATGGAGAGTTTTACAGCAATGACACCCCAAGAGGGTCTTGATTTTCCCATAGCCACAGCCTTGGATTTAAGCGGAAATCAGGCGTGTCTCTGACTACCTGGCTTTTATTAGTGCTGACAGAGGCTGGCTGCTATGACCACCAAAATTTGCAGATTATCTCCAGTGGAATCACAAGTGAAAATGGTCAGTGGGATACTCAATGACATAAGGCTAGGACAAAACACCAACAACAAAACTAAACACTCAACATTTATTGAATTTCATATCTTCAGAACAATTTCATAAACACACACAAAGAGCCAATCAGTTAGTTATTAGATGACCTAAGGATAGGAAATCAATCAAACAAACAAACAACCTTAATAACACATTCAACATTCAATGAATTTCCTATCTCATTATCATGCACAAAGGGTTGTAGAGGGTAAAATCAGGATTCAGAAATTGTTGTTGTTATATTAAATTTATATACTGCCCTTTTCCTGAAGATCTCAGAGTGGTTCACAAGATAAAAAGAAAAACAAATGCAAGTTTCTTCATTAAAATCTATTACAATAAATTGAATGTTTTGGATGCATCCTAATTCATTCTTGTAAAAATCACGAAGGTCTATATTTTAACCATGTGTACATTGTGGAGTATTTGATTTCCATTTTAATCTATTTGCCCATGCTAAGGAGGACCACAATAAATGATAAGAGTCTTTAATAGCATAAGCTAGGATACTAGACGATAATATGGAATAAATGCTGAAGATGGAGGAAACTCCAGCTGAAGAGTGATTTGGGGATTTCGTTGTAGCAGCTTCTTGGAGATAAGAAGTGAGGAGCTGAAAATATTTGCTACCCTTCTGGATTGAAGCACAGTATTATCAACCAGCATTTTATGTTCAGATTGGTTTACTGGAGTGTATAGGTGCAAAAGGAGCTCACATGAATTTTTTTTAAAAAAATATTTTTTAAAAACCCCCTCTTTAAAGCATTTTTAAAAAAAAAATGCAGGAGAATGAAGGCATAAAGTCTAAGATAAAATCAAGGTGTTTTCCTGGATTCTGTTGTGTGTTACTGGCTGGTTGATGTTTTGCTGTTTGCTTAGCCCCCTGGGTCAAATGCTGTTTGTGGTGTAAACTGAAGTAGCTCTAGCAACCAAGGTCTAACAGCCTCTCTCAATCTTGTGCATTCAGATGTTTTGGGCTACAATTCCCATCAACTCTACCCAGCATGGTCAATGGTCAAAGATGATGGGAGTTCTAGCCCAAAACATTTGGAGAGCACCAGGTTGGGGAAGGCTGGTCTAACGGGGGAGCCAGGTGCAGTTAGTAGTATAATGGAACAATTCACATGAGTTTAGGCTGCAACATAGGACAAAGAGTGAACACTGAAAGGCATGATCAGATTCTGATTGAATCACATGCTACCAACACTAAGCCATGGACTGGCTTGGGTTGATGTTAGCAGTTAGTATAAACCGAAAAAATCTCAGAGGCAGGGCTAATCTAGAGATCTGAACATCTTGCTGCAACTCAATAGTGTAAGCAATCTCATTTGTTACTATGGTGCTGCTGGGCACTGTCTGAACATGGCACAAACCAGCACATTTGATTGCAACCTCCTGAAGACACGGATTGGGTTGCCTGACAGTGTTGAAACCTTGCTGGTTCTTAAGTTTGACCTATTGAGCATGAGCTTTGTTTTGTCTGTGGGTTTGCCCCCAGTGAGGAACTTTAGATGCATTATTTGCCTGGCATACAGCTGCTGATGTTTGCAAAGGACCAAAGTGTAAAATACTCAGCTAATGCCAGCAGGTAAAGGTAAAGGTAAAGGTAAAGGGACCCCTGACCATTAGGTCCAGTCGTGACCGACTCTGGGGTTGCGCGCTCATCTCGCATTATTGGCCGAGGGAGCCGGCGTATAGCTTCCAGGTCATGTGGCCAGCATGACAAAGCTGCTTCTGGCAAACCAGGGCAGCACATGGAAACGCCGTTTACCTTCCCGCTGAAGCGGTTCCTATTTATCTACTTGCATTTTGACGTGCTTTCGAACTGCTAGGTTGGCAGGAGCTGGGACCAAGCAACGGGAGCTCACCCCGTCACAGGGATTCGAACCGCCGACCTTCTGATCAGCGAGCCCTAGGCTCAGTGGTTTAACCACAGCGCCATGCCAGCAGGTAGGAGTGACAAAAGCAACAGTAAAAATAAAATCAACAAATAAAGGAGAGCCAGTGTGGTGTAACAGGTTGAGTGTTGAACTATGACCTGGGAGACCAGGGTTCAAATTCCCACTCAGCAATTAAGCTCAGTGGGTGACCTTGGGCCAGTTACTCTCTCTCAGCCTGACCTACCTAACAGGGTTGTTGAGAGGAGAAAATGTGGAGGGGAGAACTCTGTACACCACCTTGAGATCCAGGGAGGGAAAGATGGTATATAAATGTGAAAAATGAATAAGAAGATAGCAATGCTGATAAAGAGAAGATAATAATAATATTTCATGAATCTTTTAACAAGAGAGACAGGAAGAAACATTAATGGTTACCCCTTGCTCGTTGTTGATCTTAAGGTGGCCATGTGTCCTACTTTAGAGAGGGCAGTCCTCTGTTAGAGGACAGTCCTGACAGCTCTTCAATTTGAAGTCTTTCCCACCACATTGTTTTTTCCTCTTTAAAGTACAGTAATTATTTCTGAATTTGTGCTTTTAATGCAAATCTGCACCCTCCTTTTTCCTTCTTTGGCATTCAGATTAAAATGTCAATTTTAAAGAAATGCAAAGCTTATCTAATGAAGCAAATTTGTCTTTTAGTAAGCCCAGTTATAGGATGCTAAACACAGCTTTTTGAGTGACTGGAAGGTAATTGATTCTCTGACGTTCAGGAGCTTGCAGGTTTGATGAGGGAGTGAATATATAAAAGAGAGTGTGGCAATACCCACAACAGCTAGAGATTCGCCACTCTGGTTAGAAAAAGCTGGATGGGATTTTCTCTATTTCCTGGGACACAGCAAGAATTGAAAGTATTGTCAGGCAAGCAAGAAGGCCAAGAAGAAGGTTGCAGACTTGAGAGGACCATTTTCCTGAAGCGAACTGTAAGTCAACACTTTGTTTGTTTGTTTGTTAATAAATAGATGCTTCATGGTGGAAAAGTGAATTAACTATTCCTGTCTGCAGGACGCTTTGTATATTGATTAAGATTGCAGACTTGCGCATGCATTCTTGGGAACAAATCTCACTGTACTCAACAGCATGTTTTTTTAAAGCAAACATGCATAGGATTGGGTTGTAAATTACAGAGTTAAATATTCATAACTGGACTCCAACTTAGCAAATAATTCTAGGATATTTCAGCAGATTTGCAAAAGCAATCTGGACGTATACCAGACAGGCACTTAATCTGGATATGAGTTGGAATTTATTAAGTGCTGGTAAAAAAAAGAAAAGAAACCTGCTGTTTAAAGCTGCCATTTACATTTTATTTGCAATTCTTTGTCTCTGGAAAGTAAGTAAGTGGGTAAGTAATATTGTTCTAGCTACCCATTTGCTTATGGACAAAAAGAAAAGTGAGTTGCAGAGATGTCTGGTTTATTAGAGAGAGAAGGCACAAGAGGAGATGGCATTTTACTGAAAAAAAACTGTCAATAGGGTAAACTTTTGAAATGTAGGCAAAAATCATAAAATTCAGGTGCAGCTAAACTTTTTTTTAAAAAAAATTAAACTATGCCTTTGGAATTTATTTCATTCTTAGGCAGCTATTTTGTGTATGAAGTGCTATGATGGTGTGTGCCAGGTCTTAGCCAAAGTTTACTCAGCAGCAAACACCACTGATTTCAAATAGATTTCCTGGCAAGAAAGTATGTCTAGGACTGCAGTCTTCATCTGACATGCACAGCATTTTTTTTTTAAACCCCGAAAATACTACAAGGCTTTAGCCTTACATATCTGAATCTCACAATTAAGATTTGGTAAGTTTGCATTGCTTACCAGACTGATTTAGTAAAATCCATGACATAGTCAACAGCAGTTTATCTGCTTGTCTGCCTCTGCTTACCATTTTGTCATTATCTCTACAACTAGATTCTGCTAGGGCTTACACCAATTCCAGAAGTGCTAACAAATGAACAGGAATAAATTTGTGTTTCGGGATTAAAGACTTTTGTTTTGAAAGAGGATTTAAGCAACCATAGCATCTCTCACTTAGGGAGAGAGAGATTGAAATCATTTATTTTACCTTCTGAAACATCAGGATGTTTAGACTCAAACCTTGCCCTCCAACAGATGAGTAATGGTGATGAATAAAAGTGTCGTTACTGTTTCTACTGCTATTTCTGAAAACGTAGCAGAGTTTTCATGGCACCTTATGCACAGATTGGGTCCTGCCATCTTAAGTTCACCGGTACAAAATTAGATGCTCCCAACCCATTCACAGGAAGATTAATGTGATCATAATCTCCGAACAGGGAATGTCGATGAAGGGAAATAACCGGGGCGGGAAGAAACAGAAGTCTATTAAGAGTTCAGCCGTACAGCCCTGAAAATCTAAATGCTACATCCCCTGAAATGCTCACAATGGTTTTATTGTGTGAGGCTGCTTCCCCCGAGTCACTTATCTATTGGAAGCATCTGAGCTGGATGTTTCCAGACTACACAGGGTAGTCTGGACTCTCTTGCCCTTTCTATTCCTCTCTACTATTGAAAGCTAGCTCAGTTGAAGCGATGGCTGTTCCAGAACAGTAGGCAGAGATCCAGCTTGATGCTGCACCTGTCTGCAGCTTTTCAGCTATACTGAGAAATAATAGCTTTGTATGCTTTTGTGTTTGTGTGGCAGCAACTTCCTCTATTTCTTATGTTCTGGCTGTAAGTGCTTATGTAGTCAAAACAACCACCACCACTTACAAGAAAAGAGAGGTACTGTATCAAGTTTGCAGAAGTATAAAACTTTTTTGGGGGTGGGGGGCAGTGAAACCTTGCAAAACAATTCAGGGGCACTGAGCATACTCGGTGCCCACACTGATTGTTGTAGGGTCACTCTATACAGCGGCATCCTGTTGCAGGTCCCATTTGTATCAACATATTTCTGAAAGAAGGCCTCCTTTTGGAACTTGTATCAGAGGCTACAAGAGGCTCCACAATAGGGCTTTGATTCTTCCCACTCCCTTCGTCACACAAGGGTTGGAAGACTGAATATCGGTGCTCAGCAACTGTCCTTTAGGTCATTTACTCCAAACTAAGGCTGCACACACACACACACGATAACTTTAGAGCACATTTTCCCTCTTCCCAGAATTTTGGCCACTGTCATTTGTTAAGGGCTGCTTGGAATAGTAACTCTGTGAGGGGAAAACTATGGTGCCCAGCATTCTTTGAGGGAAATAACACGCTTTAAAGATTTTGTGAGTACATAGCCTACTAATCCCACTTGATTTACCGGGGGGGGGGGGAACGACTTCATAGCGGCTATGACTAAACTTCTGCCATGAGGCTACTTATGCTACTCTAATGAAGCCATGTGTTCTCCCCCCCCCCATATCTTTGCAGATTGCCCCAGAAGAGTGAAGAATGCTGGACAGGGCTGTTCTCCTTCTCTTCCTCCATTTCATCATGTGTTCCCTCTCGTCTCCTCTCTACCCAGCACTCAGGTGCGCATCTTCTCTCTCACCTTCCTGCCTACCGAAAACACGAGGTTTGACTTGACCTTTGTCATTCACAGTTAGTGGCCCTAACTATCTAAAAGGGCAGGTGAAGAATAGTTGAAAAGCAGCTTGTAACAAATCTATTCTCCATCTTTCTCAACGATTACACGCCATCAGAATTTGGTGGTCACTGCATTTTCAGAAAAGGCATGAGTTTTCTCTCACACCACCAATATAATTCCTGAAACAGAGGTTTCAGCTGTGATTAGAGCTATACATAGGCCACCCTACAAACATTTAAGAACACAGGGAGCTAGCTGTCTTTGTTCATCTAGCTCAGCAGTCCACAATTTAACTGCTGCCTTCATTTGTATCACAAGCCTTACCAGCTTGTATATCAGGAGAAATGTTATCTGCCTGGTGCAACAAGGTGCATAGCTGTTTGTTTGTTTTTTGCTGCATGACCACCCCTCTTTTTCCACCATTGTCTGCCAATTCTCATCTCCATATACCATGCCATCAGAAACATGTGTATTGCAGTTTGGGTATTTTCGAAATTACTTCTGATTTCTCTTTATGTGTTTCAGATATAGTCCACTCCCTATTTCTGGCAAGGCAGTGAGCTTTCAACTGCAAGAAAGTGGTCCTGTGCAAAGCCACAACCTCTCAGTAGAAGAGCAGGAGGAGGAGAACTTCCTCACTGACCCTGCTGAGAAAAGGTGGGTATATCAGCACCCCACGTCCAGTAGTCAAAAGTGGCAAAATAGAATGTAAGACCCCTCCTGGAATGAAAAGGCCCATCTAGTCCAGCATCCCATTTCAGGCAGTGGCCACTCAGCTTCAGGCAAGCTCACAATACTGTTTCCGAACATGAATGCTCTACAAAATAAATTTGCCTAACCTCAGCACTCAGGAGGGTGATGTAGGTCAGCAGATGGACTGCTCAGTGAAAAGAACCTGCCCTGTGCCATGTCAAAGAATGGGTAAACTGTGTCCTCATTCATAACCTAAGGTTACCAGATTTTTTTCAATGAATCCAGGGACACTTTTCAACTTCAATGGATTTGTATGGGGACTGATTTGTAAATCTGGGGTCTGTCCTTGGGAAACAGGGACATCTGGTGCTGTTTCTCACTCTCACACACAGTACTTTGTGCTGCACCCCCAGTTCCTTCAAGCAATCTGCCAGTGCCAAGAAGCACATAGCTCCAACCGGAGTAGTTCTTAATCCACTTTAATAGTGTGGGAATCTTCCTGTTCTCAGGGAGACTGCTCTCTCCATCCAAGTAAAGGGAGGAAGCCATCATTTGCATGTTGTCCCAGGTAGGCAAGGATAAACCCAATGTCTGTGTTTTTTTAGGATGCAGCGCCATGCAGATGCAATATTTACTGATAGTTACCGCAAAGTTCGGGGTAAGATGTCAGCCCAGAAGTTATTGCAAGGCATCGTTGGGAAAAGACTTGGGTAAGTGGAACTTTATTACATATTACTTTAGTTGTAGCAGTCTGCTACATATAAGGCATAGAGTGCAAGCTCCGTGTGTTTCGATTAGGCACGGAAACTGTGACTTAAAAGCTCCTGCCTAGATATGTCCTGGGAACACAATTGGCAACAACAAGGCGGATTCATTCTTATAGTTATATGCCCATTATATTTTGAGCCACATTCAGCCCTGCACTGGAGGGAATCTCCTGTACATTTACAAAAATCTGGCAGTGTAGCCAATAGCATAAGTATAGAACTTAAGATGAAAGTCCGCCGAGTGATTTTTAACACACATAAACATTCATTGCCAATTGCTAACAGCTTTTATTCTTGATGTGCCTCCAGCAGAGATAGTAAATTCCCAATATGCCCCAAAGATATTAATTAGAAAGTACACATGGGTCCCACTAACTGAACACAATGTCTTCTCAGGAAATTGTTCATTGTGCAAGTACTTGTATAATGAGTTGGCAATTTTCATTGATTCCTATGGGAAAATTTCTAATGTGTTCTTGACAATGGAAATTTGGCCCCAAAATGATGAAAAAACCCAGGAAACCTCTCTGAAACATTCTAAAAGGCAAAGAAACAATGGGAAAAATGCTCTAATTTGTCCCATCTCTCTCCCTCCCACCCACCATGGTTTCTGTCAAAACAGCTGCTGACTACCGGTAGGTAGCAAAACACAAAAGCAAGGCTTGTTTGAGGCTGCTTATTTGTTTACAGTACTACACACAGGTCCAGCTGTTTGGATATCTTAATGTTCAGTGTGTATAGTGAGGTTTGGGTATAGAATCATAGAATCGTAGAGTTGGAAGAGACCACAAGGGCCATCCAGTCCAACCCCCTGCCAAGCAGGAAACACCATCAAAGCATTCTTGACATATGCCTGTCAAGCTTCTGCTTAAAGACCTCCAAAGAAGGAGACTCCACCCCACTCCTTGGCAGCAAATTCCACTGCCAAACAGCTCTTACTGTCAGGAAGTTCTTCCTAATGTTTAGGTGGAATCTTTTTTTCTTGTAGTTTGAATCCATTGCTCCGTGTCCGCTTCTTTGGAGCAGCAGAAAACAACCTTTCTCCCTCCTCTATATGGCATCCTTTTATATATTTGAACATGGCTATCATATCACCCCTTAACCTTCTCTTCTCCAGGCTAAACATACCCAGCTCCCTAAGCCGTTCCTCATAAGGCATCGTTTCCAGGCCTTTGACCATTTTGGTTGCCCTCTTCTGGACATGTTCCAGCTTGTCAGTATCCTTCTTGAACTGTGGTGCCCAGAACTGGACACAGTACTCCAGGTGAGGTCTGACCAGAGCAGAATACAGTGGTACTATTACTTCCCTTGATCTAGATGCTATACTCCTATTGATGCAGCCCAGAATTGCATTGGCTTTTTTAGCTGCTGCATCACACTGCTGACTCATGTCAAGTCTGTGGTCTACCAAGACTCTTAGATCCTTTTCACATGTACTGCTCTCAAACCAGGTGTCACCCATCCTGTATTCGTGCCTTTCATTTTTTCTGCCCAAGTGTAGTACTTTACATTTCTCCTTGTTAAAATTCATCTTGTTTGCTTTGGCCCAGTTGTCTAATCTGTTAAGATCATTTTGAAGTGTGATCCTGTCCTCTGGGGTATTAGCCACCCCTCCCAATTTGGTGTCATCTGCAAACTTGCTCAGGATGACCTCAAGCCCATCATCCAAGTCATTGATAAAGATGTTGAATAAGATTGGGCCCAAGACAGAACCCTGTGGCACCCCACTAGTCACTACTCTCCAGGATGAGAAGGAGCCATTGATGAGCACCCTTTGGGTTCGGTCAGTCAGCCAGTTACAAATCCACTGAATGGTAGCATTGTCTAGCCCACATTTTACCAGCTTCATTTCAAGAATATAATGGGGCACCTTGTCAAAGGCCTTGCTGAAATCAAGATAGGCTACATCCACAGGGTACTATTTCCTTTTCTTATAATGAGCATTGGCACAGTGGGACCTGAGTGTATTATTCCTTCACAAGCCAGTAGTGCAAGTGGCCTTTCAGCTGTTGCCAGAATCCAAGCCCCATCTATCCAAATAAGCAGAGCCAGCCCTAGACATTTTGGCACCTGAGGTGAACCACAAAATGGCACCCCCACCCCCACCAGGAAAGAAGGGTGGGAGGAAACCAGCAGCACCTCTGATTTACCAAGAGGCCACTGTAGAGGCAGCACTGAGATCCGGCCAAGAAGGGAGCATGCCACTGTTGTTGCTATTACAGCAGTGGCGGGCAATATATGCCTTGGAAGCTCCTGTGGATCCTGTCACCTGAGGCAGTCGCCTTTTCTTGCCTCATGGTTGGGCTGGCCCTGCAAATCAGCATGACCAGTGATCAGGGATGATGGAAGTTGCAGTTTAGCTACATCTGGAGGGCTACAAGATCCCCATTCCTGCATTCGAGGAAGATATTGCTACACTTAAAAGCAGGGGCAGAAAACCTGTGGCCTTCTAAATGTTGCTGCACTACACCTCCCATCAACCATGACCACTAGTCATGCTGACTGGAGTGGTGGGGGTTGGAATCCAACCACATGCAGATGGTCATGGGTTCCTCCTTTCTTGCTTAAAGCACTTTTAAATCATTCTAAATCACAGCCAATCTGTCAGCTGACTTTTCAGTTGTGTTCTCACCCTTTCTCTATGTCGGGTGGGTGTATACGATATGATGCAATCACATGTTACTGAAGACAGGTCAAACAACTTGTTCATGGTCCACCTGAAGTTCATAACTAAGCAGGGGCTTGAATATCACATCTCTCTGCTTCAAGTCCTTCCACTAATCTACATTGTGCTGATTACAGGGAAGGCAGCCTGGGGGATGAGGAACATGAATTCATGACCCGGAGGCAGTCGGACAGCATCCTGATGGGCAGCCGCTATCACCAGCAGATGGTACTGAGGAATTTCTTGGGAGCCATGTTGCAGAATCAAAGGTTAGTATACAGATTCCCTTGAGTTCACGAGGTTGTAGGGAGAGTTGGAGAACAAAAGCTTTGCATGCAGATCAGATAGCAAGTGATGGAAAAGACCTATGTCCAAAGACTGGAAAGACATGTCAATAATGGTCAAGATGGGCAGGGAGTCTGGGAGCTTCGTATGCTCCTATGGCGTAATCCTATAACTTGATCTTAAAGTCACTCACCAGTCTGTGCAATCAAATACCTACAGCTGGGTTATCTTTACTAATCTGTCCCACTGCAAACAAAACAGTTTACATCACACTAAGTTGCTTTATTTCTATTTTCCCACCTCAGGTCTCAAGATATCAATGATGACCACTTGGAGGATTTTGTCAGTGTCCTAACCAAGCTAATGGAACTGTAAATATGCTTTGTCCTGCTTCATTCTGGTCAGCGCCACTCTCGGAGCACCCAACTTTTCAAGAGTTCTTCCTGCTTCTGAAGCAGTATGAATAAACAGATATCTTACTATGTGCATCAATACTGTCCAGAATGCCATCAGGAAAACAAAGTGTGAGGGACTTCTGTTTCCTGTGCTTACTACAGTTCGACTGTTGAGTATGTAGCCTAACTTCAGTTTGAAAATAAATGCCTCTGATGTATAGCAATCATATATATATATCTCCAAACTCTTTTCCCCCTATACAGAATTACTGCATAAAGGCACAGAGTTTTGTAATATCAAATATTAGCCATGGGAGGGGGCAATGAATTAATTGGGAACTGACCTTGGGGTTCACTGGAAAGTAGATGAATGACTTTGGATTTCAGGACCATGGACAGCTTTTACCCTGCACTGTGTGCTGATGATGGAAATAAATGGAACATCAACCAACCAAATGACTACAGCCAAAACAATGTTGGAAGTGCAACAAAATAATTCTGAAAATGCAGAAAGCCAAACCTTGGAATATAAGGGAAATTCACTGCATCATCAGAAATGATCAGGGAGGAAAGGCTTAGGAGACCAAAGAGGAACACACATGCAAGGAAAGTAGTAAGAAGCGAAGGAGTAGAAAAAGCACTTTCATCTAGATTGCCATGACTACTGCAAAGGCCAGGGCTGCTATCCGGAGAATTCTTTCAAATATGCGCAAAAAGTGTGCCCAGGTATAATAGGGCAGGGACTGGGAAACCTTTTGAACCTGAGGGCTGTGCATCAGTGGTAGGTGGAGCAACAAATGTGTATTTTACCTTTGCGCAGAACTCTCTGTTCTCTATACTGGCAAGCAAAAGGCATTATCAGAGTTCAAAGGACACATTTCAGCCAGTGGCTTGGGGAGGGCGTGTGGGTAGGGAGAGTCCAAACAGCCAGAAAGGCTTGGAGGTCTTCTTCCTGCCCCTCACCCCCAGACTTCTGGTTCCTCAAACGGCATTGGAAACTGCTTTTGAAACACCAAGTGGCCTTTACAGACACAAGTCATAAGCCAGGCTGCACATCTGCAAACCCCTCACAAATTTACAGCTCATTTTGTCTCATCCTCTTTATTCAATAAAGGAGACAATAGGAAAACAAATTCTTGGAACCTGACAGTTTCTAAAATCCTTGGTGGCAGGCAGATGTTTATGCCATAACCCAAAGCACTTAAACAGTCAGTTAAATACAAAATGTGGGGAATTTTTCTTCTTAAAAAAACAAAAACAAAAAACCCCAACAAAATTATTTTCCTTATTACAGGCAATTCCTTTCCATATTTTAAATTCTTCTTTGGCTCCTTCCCTCTGGAGCTCAAACTGGATTTCTTTCAAGTTTTTCTTTTCTTCTTGCATCAGTGAGTTCTGGAAGGACACACAGAAAACTTGCAAAATTAAAAATGCAGATGCAGAATAACAATTCCATGTATTAATAAGTAGATGCCCTCCTTTTTTGGCACAGTGAATATATAAATTTAGCATCATAATGAAAATTATGGGATGGCCAAAAGCTTGAAGAATGCACAAAGCATGCACTAAAATGGTGCTTACGGTAAAACATGTAAATTGTTATAGCCCAGTCTATGAATGTTGATTCAGATGTCAGCTCCTACTGTATTTAATGGGTCTTCCAACTAAGTGTGCACAGAATGGCAGCCTATATTGAGTCATTAAAACTTATTAGGACAAAAAAGGCAAAAACTGGTTTTTAATGATCAATATGAACTGAACATTATCTTTCTGAGCCCCAAGCAGTATAGTATAAAGTACATAAAGAACACCTGCATCAAAAGGATGGGGGTGATGGGTTACTAAAATAACAAGGCTCTAAATCCTGAAATCCGACATGCAATGCCCCTGGACAACGGAAATAGGAATAACACACACATAGATGCATTTCTGATGCATTAAAATGTTGCTGGCAAGAAAAAATACCCATGCAAATATCTGCTTTTAGCTATAGCCCAGAGCAGGCTTCCTCAAACTCAGCCCTCCAGATGTTTTTGGCCTACAACTCCCATGATCCCTAGCTAGCAGGACCATTGGTCAGGGATGATGGGAATTGTAGTCTCAAAACATCTGGACGGCCCGAATTTGAGGAAGCCTGGCCCAGAGCATAATACTGAAAGCAACACAGTTTCTTAGATATTCAATAAGATTAGGATACTTCTCTCCTGGTAGCTTCATGTCTTTCCTTTGGCAAGTGAAGGGTGCTGCTTTCAGTATATTCAAAAGAATGGTAATAGTAACCCTAATTTTGTAATACAAGAGATTATCATCACCCCTCCCCAAAATATATACATGGAGGATTGTAGCTAGGCCACATAGCATATTTGGGCCCATAAGTGACTGCCTGTAAACTAATCTAGTGTAATACAGTACAGTGATTAAACCAGATAGTCAATCACCACTCATGTATGACGCAGACAGGTGTGCATGTTCTTGAAAATTTAAGAAGGGACAACTTCTGTGAAACAACTTCTTAAGCATCTGTGCTTTCACTATGTGGACTTAGGAGAAAAACCCAGAATTTACAAGAATGTTTGCTTACATTATAAAACAAAGGAGAATAAATGGCCTATACAGTCATACCTCGGTTTAAGTAAGCCTCGGTTTGAGTATTTTCAGTTTAAGTACTCCGCGGACCTGTCTGGAACGGATTAATCCACTTTCCATTACTTTCAATGGGAAAGTTCGCTTCAGGTTAAGTACGGACTTCTGGAACCAATTACACTCATACCTCGGGTTAAGTACGCTTCAGGCTAAGTACTCTGCGGACCCATCTGAAACAGATTAATCCACTTCCCATTACTTTCAATGGGAAAGTTCGCTTCAGGTTAAGTACAGACTTCCGGAACCAATTGTTTGTAAACTGAGGTACCACTGTACATTCCTGTGTTTTATATCCACAATCTAGACTGGCTTCAAAATATTTCATCCATGTTGGCACCCTGTGTCACCACAGAATCTGAGAAGCGGTGCTGAATTTGGCATCTTGAAAAAATCGTCTTTCATTCTCAAAGAAAAACCTTTCTAGCCCTCATTGCTATATTAAAAGAAAAACTTTGAAATATGTGGGCAGTGGGCTGGTCAAAACATGGAAACCTACAAGACAGCTTTCAGTGCTCGAAGTTTCACTGCCCTGTACAGTTCTCACACTCTGTTCTATTACCAAGTATCATTTCTATTTGATCTGCCTCCAGCCAACATACCATATTCTTTCAAAAACAAATCTGAGCAGCAAAATTATTACGGATACAACTTATTCTGATTACAGAACGAAGAGGGGTTTTTTAAAGCAAAGAGCGGGAGTATTTTGGCACCTAGCTTTCAGCTTCTAAGTGCTATTATATGCTTAGAAGGCTCTCCAAGTTCCTTTTCCCAGACCAAGCAGAGTGAATGGATAAAATATAAGAAATGAAGGTGTTACACACATGCAGAGGGGAAAAAAATCAAACAGTGTGCCAGGCAGCCCTATTTCCACATAGTATCTCAGGGCAGAGATGGGACATATCTGCCACATGAAAACAATATTGGATTTGTGAGACTTTGTGGTCAATCCTGACTCAAGCTTCCAAGTGTCTCTCAACTGTTCAAAGCCACAGGTGCGCAATCTAAATAAATATGAATATTATTTACTTCTGGCAGATGGAGCCACACCTATCCTGATGGGAGATTGCCTGGGAACCACATGTACATCCCCCTGGGCTCCAGGATGGAAGAAAATTGGAATATAAATACATGAAATTTAAATGAAATAATAAAATAAATCTGGTGCTGACTGGAAAAGTAGAAGGGGGAACAATATGTGGGATACTGGGCAGTTGTGCGGGGGGGGGGGAGTGGAATCAAGGATGACTGTTCTGCAGACCTTTGGGTGAAATCCTGTGCTTCTGGACCTAGTTACTGATGCAACACCCAGGTATGAAAATAAAAAGGGCAATTTAAACCAGATCTGCAATTCAGAAGTCCACACGAACCTCCTCAGTCCATTAATGCAAGGAAAGCAGGATATAAACAAAACATTGGATTTTGAGCAAGTATTTAATTTTTAACTGACTAATTAACAAGCAGAGGTTGAAATTAAAACTTTTAAAAAATTGGTAAAGAGCCTTACTAAGCAAGGATACTTGTGTAAGATGGCCATTAAGACATTTACGCAGGCTTGGAACATAACCAAGGTATCAAGGAGGAATCTAAATGGTGAGATGGTAACTTCAAAATGAACCTTAATTTTGTTAAAAATGTGCCCCTTGCCAGGTTTAAAGGTGTACAAGGTGGGTGCAAAGAGGTTTCAGGTGAGGTTATGTTGGCTCAGGGAGAGGCGGCTGACAAGCATGAAATGGAAGCAGCTAGTATGGCTGGGCAACAGGCAACATCCAAGGACCCTTACTTCTAGGAAGAGCTGGTCACTAGCACAACCCCCTTTTACCGCAGCGTTCTATACTTTGCCAACCTACTGCTCTGTTCTGCAGCGATCCTGCCAAAAGGAGAGATGGGGAAAAGGTTCAGAGAGGACAGTAAAGGCAAGGACAGCAACGTTGCTCAAGGAACAGACAACACAGAGAAAAGAGAAGCATGCAGGCAGCAAAACCAGGCCTTCCAGAAACTCTACTGAGATATGGGTGTGCATCTAGGATTGCCACCCTTTTGTGACATGTTCAAAGAGAATTCCTGTCACCAGACATGATGGATGGGGAGCAAATGGGCTCAGGTGACACTGGCCTGGGCAAAGCCGTGTAGATAGCAGTTTTACTACATGGACTTTTATTAGACGTTTGAGGATAAACTGATTTCTTTTATCTGTGTTGACAGCTAAATGAACTATTTTAAGTTTTTTAAAAAGAAAGGAATTGCAAACTTGATGCACCATCAATACATGCCTGAAGCATTTTGATTATCCTTTTGAGCTACTAGAAGCCCTGGAAGAAACAAAACAGAAACTTAGGCCTGCTTTTACTTTTTTACTACCTTCACCACCACAGGAAGCCAACTGAAACTACATTTGCAAGCTGTTTTGTCTGTGTCAGCTTTGCTGTGCTGATTGGACTCGACTGAATGGCTTCCCTCCGCACCATCCCTGACAACATTTGATGGCCACATGGAAGCCAAGACGGCATGTCGAAGTGGAAACACCCAAAATGGCTTACCAGGCTGAGAAGCAGTTTCTAGCCGACTCCACGCCTGCAGTGCAGAAAGGTCCCCTTCTGCATTTCTCTCAGTCTCCATAATAAATGCTTATAAGACAAGGTAGCAGTTCCTGGTTCATTTATGCAACATTACGATATCCTAAGTCAGAGGTGGCTACTCTGTGGCCCTCCAGAAGCCCTCCATTAATTACTGACATCACAAGCCAGTATGGCAAATAGGCATCTAAGAATGTCAGCTAGATGTTCAGCCCTGGACTTCTTCCTAAAACCCCACACTTAAATAATTGGTCTGCTACTCAGCCAAGCTCTCTTCAACGAGACAAGCTCTGTTGTAACCCCACCTTGGTCGCCTTACCTTTTAACTGCTTTATGAGCCAACATTCTGTTGCCTGCTAGGAAAGTGAGGCTTCCCAGGATAGCCAGATACTTCAGGGTCTGAAACATGTTGAGTTGAGTCCAGTACACGTACATGAGCCCCAACATTGCTAGGAAAAGGCAAGGCATAGTGGGCAAGATTGAATTTGAAAAGGAGGTGCATAATAAATCCATAGCAATGGGCAACATATGATAACTGCATATTAATTCCCAGTGACTGGGTATTCCTGCCAGGGTCTGGACCCTTGGAAAGGAAGACAATAATAAGCCTAAATACTGAGAAAACCAAACCAGCATCGCAAAGCTGTCTAAACAACCCTCTATGCTTCTCAGGGTAGACAGGTGACTAACATCCCTGTACAGATATGGAAGAACCCAGAACTCTAGACTAGAAAAAATGAGTCAGATGCTATAATGAAACTTGCTACAGCTGATGTGTAGACATATTGAAATTAATGGACCTAACTTAAGTCATCTTCATTAATTTCAATCAGTTTTTGTTGTTGTTTAGTCGTGTCCGACTCTTCGTGACCCCGTGGACCAGAGCACGCCAGGCACTCCTGTCTTCCACTGCCTCCCGTAGTTTGGTTAGACTCATGTTGGTGGCTTCGAGAACACTGTCCAACCATCTCATCCTCTGCCGTCCCCTTCTCCTTGTGCCCTCAATCTTTGCCAAAACCAGGGTCTTTTCCAGGGAGTCTTCTCTTCTCGTGAGGTGGCCAAAGTATCGGAGCCTCAGCTTCACGATCTGTCCTTCCAGTGAGCACTCAGGGCTGATTTCCTTCAGAATGGATCAGTTTTACTCTTGAGTAATAATTAGTTGACTAGCACTCACTGATTGACCAGGAGGAATTCAACACAGCACTATGGCAATTATTCCACGAGTGCATGTAGTTCAGCTTGCCAGACAGAACAACTCCTCTTGTGTCTTGTTCTGGAGGGTTCTTCTGACCCCACCCATGAGCCAATCGGGCGGGGGCTGGGGGAGCCCTGTTGCAGTAGCAGAAGTCCTAGCATGAGCTACCACTAACAGAATGAATCCAACCCACAATTTCTAAAATAGTGGCACTGCTTTTTCATTTCACCAGAAAAATATGAAGTGATGCAGAATGATAAAAGGAGTTTCCCCAGGATTTTAAAGGACAGTATGCCTCCCAGAAACACCAGGAATTACAAATACATATGTTTCTTTCTTTATTAATCACCCACCTTTCACCATAAGGTCTCAAGAGTGGGTTACAACAATTTTAAAATATAGTATTAAAACCAGTTTAAAACAAATTATAGTAAAGAGAAAAGGGTAGGTTCATATTTGTGTGTGTGTATATCAGGTGTCAAAGCCATGTCCTGTAAAGGCAAAGCAATATTCTCCGAAATAAGTTGCAAAGAGGCAACTGTCCTCTTTAGGCAAATGAGTGATGCTACAAATCTGCTGCAGAGAACCTAAGCCAGGCATCCCCAAACTTCGGCCCTCCATATGTTTTGGACTACAATTCCCATCATCCCTGACCACTGGTCCTCTTAGCTAGGGATCATGGGAGTTGTAGGCGAAAACATCTGGAGGGCCGCAGTTTGGGGATGCCTGACCTAAGCCTTGGCACTGAACAAGGAGCATAAAGACAACTTAATGTTTCCATTAAATAAAGGGATATAAGGAGGCATCCCTCAAGCTTCTCTTGCCAGAAGTGTGGGCGGACCAAAGGACAAACAACTGAAATGAAAACTCTGAACATGCTGTGCTATCAAATGCATCTAAATGGAAACAAGAGAAGCCCAGTCTAATGACAGCTGTTAAAAATGATGGGTGACATGTGTTTCTGAAAGATTGGAGTAAGGGGGGATGGATGCAGTGCTATTATGCCCATTATCGCTAATAGGTTGTGAGGCACTTTGTCATCAGGCTCCCACCTGCAAAGCCTACGTGGAAAAGGATAAATAGGGAGGAATTTCTCTGGCACTTACTTGCATGACCCAGGTGAAAGATAATGGTGCTTGGAGCAAAGCTGAAGTTGGAAATGTTGGCTCCGATCTTTATCCACTGAAAAGGTACAGAACATACATTAGACAAAAAGGCCTGAGGACAACCAAATCCAGATCATACTGACCTTTTCTGAAACAAAATTGACCTACAGAAATGCTTCAAATTATATAGTGTGTGTGCAAATGCTCACCCTCCAACACATGAGATTTTTCAATTTCATTCGAAAAGAGTATTTGTTTAAGATATGTGGCCCATCATTCAAATGTCTAATTGATCGCCACGTAAGTCTGGATACATCCCATATGGAGGCAGAAATTTGGGAATGTAGAGATTTAGCTAGATGATCCTCAGGGTCCCTTTCCAACACTGCAATTCTGTGATTCCAACAGAGCTATATAAGGGGGATAGATTTAGATATGTAAGGTGGGGATTTAGATATACAACCTGATGCTCTGCAGATCACTACACAGCCTGTCACTCCTGACTATTGGCCATGCTTGCTAAGTGTGATGGGAGTTGTAGCCCAAATATTCTGGAGGGCACCAGATTGGGCAAGGCTGGATTTGCATCTTTACTGGCAGCGAGCCCTAGAACACACTGCAAAAAATACTGGCACTGTCCCTTGAATATCTTGCCACAGAGTTGCACTACCTGTGTTAGAAGCTGAGAAGGTGGTATCAGTTGTCTGAAGACTATACATTGGTCTGGATATGAGAAACTTACCAGAATAAAGAGCAAAAGCAGTGGGGAGAGTATCATGGCTGTGAATGTGTTGGACACCACAGTGGGAGGCCTCTTCTCAGGTTCTCTGAACAGGTGCTATAAAGAGTTCATGGATAAAATGTGTAAGAAGGGTAACTCTGGAACCAGGATATCCACCCACATCAAAATGATACATCCTGGAATCTATACTGTTGCACATTAAAGGTGGGGCTTCTATAGTCTGCTGAGTGACACAAGAGCCTCTCTTCCTCTTGAGGTGGCTCCCTCCTCTGCGTGCCATCTTCTGACAAGGACCTACTAGACATCATCCTAAACCACTTCCCAGTGCTAATTTTGGAGGCTGTCCAGGAGATGAGTGTGCAAGACATTTTGGGCTAAAATCAGTTTTCTTTTGCCTCTGCATGGCAGAGAAGAGTGCAAGCTTAAAGAAGTGGGAAGTGCCTCAGTGGTTCAGACATGGGTTATATGGACATCTTGTTAACACCTGAGGCAGGAGGGAGGACAAGAAGACAGACAGCACAATTATGCTGACTCAGCATGTAAACCAAGTTCTATAAACACAACATTTAAAAGGGCAGATTCCTCTAAGGCCAGAGGACTTTTAAAACAACTGTTGGAATAGCTAAAAACAGAACATACAAGTAGATCAGTGATGGAGCACCTGAGACCCTCCAGATGTTGCTGGACTATAATTCCCATCATCCCTGCTCATTGGCCATACTGGCTGGGGGTGATGGGACTTGGGAGCCCAACAATATCTGAAGGGCAACAGGTTCCCCACCCTAGATAGAGAAATACAGGCAACTTATCACCTGGCTTCTAACAGCTGTACCTGTATCTCCGGCTTGGGAGTGAAAAGAGTCTTTGACTGGACTGTGGCTGGAGCATCTTCTTCTGGGAACTTGATGACAACATCAGCCTGAAGTGAATATTATATGCGCATATATAAGTGGAATTACTAGATAAAGATTTACACCGCGTGGAGAACATGTGATGCTAACGTAGCTCAATTTCCAAAAAAGAACTTTCCTTCACATTCTAAGTAGATTAAAAGAGTTCTTCCATAAACAATGAGATTGAATAATGAGTTCGCCAAACCCAACCAACCTGGTTACATTCACATACTTGTTAAAACCACACAAGTAAAAACATTCAATGTGTATTCCTTCTGTTAATAGGGAAGGGCAAATTTAAAGAGAGAAACTTCTCATACAGTCTTGGAAGTTATTCTATTTTGTGTATGCAGATAAAACCAAAGGAAACAGGAAGTTCTGTACTGTATAAAGTTAAAACATTACAGCTTTCCAGCTCACATTGAAGGTGGAAACCTCTCTCAATAGAATTTAACTTTAGAGTGTTGGATCTGGCCAGATGCAATTTCATGATGAGGATTTCCACCAGACCAACTTTCAAGACTGGAAGGAGTAACTCTTCAACAACTTCACAACAGGGTATATCATAACATTGTGATTTTAAAAAAGGGTCAGGACAGATGAGGTAACCAAGTGGTTACTGGGTACACCAGGCTTCCTCAACCTTGGCCCTCCAGATGTTTTGGGCATACAACTCTCATGATCCCTAGCTAGCAGGATGGTCAGGGATGATGGGAATTGCAGTCTCAAAACATCTGGAGGGCCGAGGTTGAGGAAGCCTGGGGTACACAGTCAAAATACATCAACATAAATAAAGTTACCTCATTGCAATATTTTTTTAAAAAAATTCTCTCTTTTGCATCCAAGCAAGGGAAAATACCTTTGTTTTTTGTGTGCAAAAGAAATAAAGTACGAGCTCAAGGCTTAGAATAGACCAGTAGTAACTTCCATTAGCAACTGTGAGCAGAGAACTGTGATTAGCTTTGGGGGACGAAATAAAACGATGCATATGGCAAAGACACCTCAAGTTTCAACACTACTATTTGGGGTAGCTCGTTCAGCACACTGCATCCCAAGAGGGGAATAATATCGATTTCTGTTTGCCCGCCCTTTATATGCAGAAAAAGCATGCAGCAATCCATTTTATTTGTGTCTGAGACAAGCTGGTTCCTTGAAATTACACCGGATATGGGGATTTATCTGCCAATCATTGCAGCTACTTCTCTCTGCATAACACTAAAACCAAAGGCAGGGCACTGTGCAAATGGAGCAACATACCACATTCCAGAGGATTGGGTTTTCCAAAGTAGCATCCCCAATGATCAAGTACAGGGTGTAGGTTCCAGAGGCTGAATCAAACTCTGTCTTTCTCTCTGAAGTGTCCAGTTCAAACTTGTAGATGTTTTTGCTGTCTGGTTCTGCAACAAACACCACCTCCTGCCCAGTCTTTTGATTGTGAAGGCGCACAAAGGTCTGAAGAGGAAGAGGCAATTTTAAACTCACGCTAGCATTCATCTCCTAACATCCATCATAAGCCTTTTGGCACCACCTCATTTCTTTCAGAGTTTGGAATGAACTTTCCCACCCCCGCAAACACCGCTAAAGAAGCCGTTGCAGATGATGCAGGGCTCAGGGAAGGAAAGTTGACCCTCTCATTCTGTTTTACATTCTGCACCTTTACTTTCATAATGTAATTAGAAGGCTGTATATTGTCACATGACACCCACTTTTCAGGAGAGGAATTTATGACCTGATTCTGGCTGGAAGCAAAGATCCTCACCACAGGATATTTCCCAGAATGTTTTTAGCGGATCTCCAGTTGTGCCACGTTTTCTACCACATGAAAGCACAGAATGACTTTCTGGAGAACTTCAATGCATTTTACTCTAGAATATGCATTTTTGCATGCAGGATATGCATTCTTTGTACACATGTTGGTACATTTTAAAGCTGAGAACTGTATCTCAAAGGATCTGGCTTGCTGACTGAATCCAACCCCCCTCTGCAGCTCTAGAATACTGCAATCTCCCCCTGACCCTAATAAATTGCATCCCCTACTTCAGAACTGTTTATGGTAAGTTTGCAGAATTCCACCTCAAACATTTCTGTCACTATCTAATTCAGAATGAACTAGCCTTGGAAAAACCCCTTCCAAAGGGCTCCCTTGCCAAAGTGATCTCTATGGGTAGCAAGCATGCACAAGATAATTGTATGGAGCAGCTAACCTGGTGGGGGATGAGTTCTGCTCCAGTGTTCACATCGACCAGCTGGAAGGACAATGCAAAATTCTGGTGGCTGTCAGCAGTGAAGGATCCTTTGGCTTTGGCTGGGTATGTGATCCTGAAAAGGAAAATAAAATAAAATAAAATAACAAAGTATCGCTGGGGAACTCTTACCAGTTGCAGCATACTGACAGGTGAGAGAGCCTGACAAGTCTCAGACCAGAACGTTGCCCTTTCAGTAAATGAGTGAGACATGACAAGAAAGCTGTTCGTTTGGAGCTGGTTATTCTGCCCCTCAATCTGCTAGAAAGGAAGATGGTGTGCCTATGTACAGGTTTCTAATTGCCCACCTCTAGACTAATAATACAGTGTCAATTTCAGGGGTATTTGCTTTTGCAAATCTTGGGAACTGACCAGATTCCAAAGAGACCAAAGAGACTCAAGCACACCGCTGAAAGATGACCATTTCCCCCAGCACATTCAGAAAGGCTGGGGTGAAGATAGATGGGTGGAGACGAATGGTTTGGGCTGGATCAGGACTGGAATGATGGAATGCAGATACGGCTTTAAATGTATCATGTGAATGTAGCTGAAGTCAGCAATGGCAATCTGACACCCCCAGATTTCAAACGACTTTCTTGGAATGTGATAAAATTCTAACCATTTTTAGTATACAGTACAGTGGTACCCCTACTTACGAATGTTTCTACTTACGAATGGAGCTCCGTCCGCCATCTTGGATGCGATTTAGATAGGATTTTTTCTACTTACGAATTTTTAGATAGGGTTGCTTCGACTTACGAATTTTTTCTCCCAATGCATTCCTATGGGATTCGACTTACAATTTTTTTCTACTTACGAATGTGCGTTCGGAACGCATTAAATTCATAAGTAGAGGTACCACTGTATAGGCATTTGTGCCTATCACAAACCCCAGCTACCTAAAAAACAAAAACAAAACAACCAACCAAAACAAACAACCCTTGCCATGACAAAAGGTTAACAAAGAGCCTGGATTCAAAGTGCTGCCCTTCTGAATTACTGATATTTTACCTGGTAGTTTTTGGTGCAATACTCTGATCTTTATCCACAGTGAAGAGATCCACATTTGAAATACCAACTTCTGTGGAGACCTTGACTTTCAGCTGCAAACGAGTAAATATAACTATAAGGTGCAGATAAAGCAAGGTGCCGAATGCTGACATTATTACCTACTTTTATCCCGCCCTTCCACCAAGGAACTCAGGGTGGTGTCCCTGCTTCCTGCATTCCCACCTCTTTTTATCTTTACAGCCACCATGCGATGTAGGTTAAGGATAGCAACCAGTCCCCCAGCAAGTTTTTTGGGGATTTGAACTGGGATTTCCTACTATCTAAAGCTCTCCAGCGCTTGAGCCACTATACCAAACTAGCTTTCTGATGACAAAATTCCATTCCAATCTGATAAAGCTGCCTGAAAAAAGTACTCTCATTTGCTGAGTCCTACCTGTACTCATTGTATACATATGACTGTATTTCATCTGATCCATCCACTGTAATTATTAAGTTTGCAGATGATACCACCATAATAGGTCTAATTACAGGTGGAGATGAATCAGCGTACGGGGGGAGGTTCAAAAAGTATCTACATGCACCTAAATATTAGCAAGACAAAGGAGATGGTGTTGGACTTTCGGAGGAAGAGAGGGGAACTAGCCCCGTTGTATATAGGTGTGTGTGTGTGTGTGTGTGTGTGTTGTGTGGAGAGTCTTGTTGTGTGGAGAGTGTGTGTGTTGTGTGGGAGTTTACCTTAGTGAAAACCTTACTTGGAAAAACAATATAACTCAGGTGGTTAGGAAGGCCCAACAGAGACTCCATTTTCTCAGTGTCTTGAGAAAGAACAATGTTAAACAACAATTGATGACCTCCTTCTACCGGTCCACAATAGAAAGTGTCCTCTTACATTGTATCACAGTGTGGTACGTTGGCGTGTGGACCAATGGAGACACCAAATCCCTCCAGGAAAAGGTACTTAATAACATTCATTGATGACTACTCCAGATACAACACCACATACTTCACAAAGCACAAGAATGAGGTGCTGGAGAAACTTGTAGTGTTGACCAGCAACAAGTTCCAGCAGAAACCAGACATAATTCGGACTGGCAATGGGGAAAGAGCACACGGGGAAAGAAATGGAAGAGTTCCTCAAGCAACAAATGGCACTGAACACCAGACCACAATACCATGTGCCCCCCCAAAGAGAACCAAGTGGCAGAAAGAAAGAGGACAACTCTGGTAGACATGGCGGGAGCCATGATGCTAGAGGACAACTTTCCCAACTCATTTTGGTGAGATACAATCATGGTGACTACTTACCTACAGGACCAACTGCCACCAAAGGCAATTGAGACGACCCCACGAGATGCGGCATGGGACAAAACCAAATTTAGGCCAAAGTGACATCAGAGCCCATGTGTATGTCCCAAGTGAAAACTGCTCAAAACAGGGAGCCTGAGTGACTGAAGATGTCTTGGTAGGGTACAGTAAAAAGCGCAAAGGGTACAGAACCCACCAGCCCAAGACGTGCAAGGTGCTAGTAAGCCAGTGTTTACTGTGATGAAAGATCCAGACCAGGCACCGTGGAACGAGCAAACACTGAATAAATCCTACCTGCAAGCAAGAGCCAACACAAGGACCCAGACCAACCAACCAACCAAGAGGCAGAAATCTCAATGAGCGGATCTGACACGAGTGTGTGTGCTGATCCTGTTCAGGAACAGGAACCAGAGTTCAGAAGGACAAGCAGAACTACGAAGAGAATACCTTCCCACACACTCTCCTATGCAGTAATAGCACATAAAGTCCTCACCTAAGAGACTTACAGGAGCAAGGGATTAGAGAGCTAATGGATGCAGGTGCATTAACCAAGTCGCAGCCAAGGGATAACTATTGCAATCTTCTTAAAGGACAGGAACTCATGGAATGACCCATCTGCTGTTGAGAAGGAGTGATGGAAGTTCGATGGCCAAGATCACCCAGTTTCTAACCTAAGGTTTAATTGTCCTGCTAATAAGACAGTTAACCAAAGTGATGGTGGACGTACTGCTTACTATTATCTTTGCAGAGGTAGGATTGGCCATGTAGTTCTGAGAGAGTTTTCATCTGTATGTTAGGTACGTCTCTCTGCTATGTACAAGGCCTGAACCTTGTAAGAAAGAAAAAACCTCTCGGTGTATTTCCCCCTCAAATTACCCTGACTCATGCTCAGGATTTCTTATCAACATCTTTCACAAGTGCAAGACACCCATTGGAGCCCGCTGGCATCCTTGTGTGTGTGTGGGGGGGTGGGGGGGTGGGGAGCGCAATCCATTTCAGAGAATAAGAAAAAAGGTGACGCTGAAAGCTCTTCTAAAACAGCTACCACCCACAACAATGAAAACGGACCAAATTGAGAGTACATAACTCCTCCAAACAACCAAAAAATGCAATCCCTCCCCAAACAAAAAAAGCACCCCCTAAACTTATTTAAATAAATAAATAAATAAATAAATAAATAAATAATAGGACATACTGGGAGCCTTGGCAAGCACCAAGGGGGAAACAGGGTTCAAGGGCGCCATAATACATGTGGACACTATTTTGGAAACTCCAGCACTAGGAGAATGGCTGTTGATACTAAGTGGGGTTGACTCATAAGAAACATAGGAAGGTAAACCTCTTCAAGCTTCAAGTGCAACGGTGTGTATGTGCACATGCATGTAGCTTCCTTTCTTCTTGTTCTGCTGTATGAACAAGTAAGAAGAGGACTCATCAGGATTCGGATTGCATAGCACCATTGGAAAAGCATGGCTGTTTGAAATGTTTGTGTGTGTGTGTGACTCATACTACACACACACACTAATGTCAGGAAATGCAGTCTCTTTCTGCTTAGCACGCTGGCCTCCAAGTTTAGATCATAATTGTCAAAAATTCTGGTGCACTAAGTAGAATTAATGCTAATGACAGCCTCTAAAAAGCAGCTCTCCCAACAGCTTTCTCCAGGAACAATGTGGCTTATTATGAGGCCGTGTTCGTACAAAGCCATCACCATTAATGCACGGTTGTTCATGCTTCCAGAGTGTTTAAGCAGCACCATCAATCCCCTTCTGATGCTTGAAGGGAGATTATTACTCCAATTACCACAGTGATTTTGATATGTATGGCAGAGGTCAGCACTTGTAAACAAGTGCTTTCTTCGAGCTGCTCCACGCTGAGTGAGCAGCAAGACTTAAATGCTAATTTTTCAATTAAACAGGCAATTGAGGGCAAAAGAGCCCCAAACCAAAACATGTAGTGTAAGCAGCATTTGAAAGAACCTACACAAACACCAGTTGCTTGCAGTTACTGTAACTGCTGTGACTTTGGAAATAACATCTTTTTAAAGGGAAAATGGAGAAAAATAAGATGCATAAAAGAGATATACATAATGCACCTCTAGTTCTTACATAAAGATAAGCAGATGCTTCTTGTTTCAACTTTATATTAAAAGCCAAATGTTAACAAGGAAAACACAGCTCCTCTCCACACCTATAGCATTAAACCTAAATGAGCAAATAGGCTCATGATTTTAAAACATGATCTTTCAGCAAATGCCACAAAAGTCAGGGGTTGAGAGGTCAGCAAGCAGTACAAAATACAGCAAGTCTTTTCAGAAGAGGGAGGTCGCTTCCTACATGAGAGAGATAGCTTGCTTGAGAGGTGCCTTTTTTTATGTTTGAACCCTTGCCTGCAGAGTTGCTGGGCAGTTTCTCTATTTGTGCCTCCAAAATAGACTCCTTAGTAGTTGGACTCCAAACTGACACCAGCATGGCTAATGGTTCCAGATGAAGAGAGTTGTCGCCCAGCAATATCTGGAAGGTCATAAGTTCCCTCCCCTCTGTACTATAATTTTGCATAGGAAGATGTGGAGTTAAGGTCAGGGGTATTGAAATAGGGTGCTAGGTGGGTCCTTCCCCCAAATGAATCATCTCAGGCTTTTAAATCCATGATGGAAATGATTGGTGTTTTTTTATTTAAAAAAATTGTCTCTGTTTATTTTTATCTTTTCCATCTTTCAATATTTTATTATTTTGATAAGTTACCCTGACAATGTTTTTAACATCGCGGGGTGTGTGTGTGTGTGTGTGTGTACAAATTAGGAAAATAAACATTTCCAGCTAATGTAAATCAACTTGGCTCCAATCAATGATTATGAATACTCCAAATGCACTCATATACCCACCTCAACTTTGTTTGCAATAAAGCGACTGTCCCCATCGACACTGATCACAAAATCATAATACCCACTGGCAGGCTTGGAACGCATGAAATTCAGCTCAAAGGCATTTCTGTTAACAGAAGAACAGTGGTAAAATTGCAGGATACTGGTAGCCACGTGTCCAACAAAAAGTCATCAGATGGTGAGATGATGCTCCTGGAACATATCGCTTCAAATAGCAAGCCAATGAAAAGAGAACCAGCTAGATAAAATTGACAGAGGAAAGCTACACCGATTCAAATATTGTTGTTGCTGGCATCTACCTGTCTCGCAAGACAATGGAGTCTCTGGGGGTGAAGCAGCACCAAAGTGACCGAAACAAACAAAGAAAGGTAGAGTCACCAACTAAGAACATAACAGCCACTGGATCAGGCCAATGGGCCATCTATTCCAGCATCCTGTTCTCATAGTGGTTGACTAGATGCCTGTGAGAAGCCTGCAAGCTGGATATGACCTCAACAGCACTCTAGCCCCTTGTGCTTCCCAGCAACTAGTATTCAGAGGTACAATGCCTCCAAAGGTGAAGGTAGAACATAGCCAACATGGCTGGCAGTCACTGACAGCCTTCTCCTCGATGCATCTGACCAATTCTCTTTTAAAGCCATCCAAGTAGGTGGCCATCACTGCCTCCTGTGGAAGTGAGCTCCATAATTTAAACTATGTGCTGCATGAAGAAATACTTTCTTTTATCGGTCCTGCATCTTCCAACATTCAGCTTCATTGGATGTTCTGGTGTTATGAGAAGGGAAAAAGAAATCACACACACAAAAAATATCACAAACCTGGTTGATGCTTTTGGAACATGGAACAAATAAACAAAGCACCTGATCATAGCCTACAGAGTTGTTCTACTCTGAATTTGGAACAAACCCCAAACAAAATACTAGTTAAGTAAGAATATGCTTGAGGAACGTGTGTATTTTCTATCTGCCCCAGTTTCTCTCATTTCTTCCTAGGGTACCAGAAATATAGACAATTCAGAACAGAGACTGTCTTCTGTACACTGAAGCCAAAATAAAACAAAAATATCTTTCCTTACCCAGACAGGGCAAAGGCAGACTGTTGAAGGACTGTGGCTTTGGTAGCAGCAGATTTTGCATGATCCAAGGTCACACTCGCCTGAGTCAGGGGCTGTGACATAACATTGGTCACTTGGAGCTAGAGAATGAGAAAGGTTTGCAAGATTAGATTATTTCCCACAACCACAGCAACTGAAGTTTATCCACTAGATAGCAGACCCATTTTGTGTGCACATCTGCCAAAGACTAACATCAACTTTTACCTAGCTTTTTTACTGAAAGCCCATTCATGCATCTAGAAGAAGGTGTGAGGATAAGGAAGCACAGTCACATCAGTTCCATGTCTAATATCCACTGGACGGAGCCGGAAGAGATGAAAGATGCTATTGAGTAGGTTTGGCTGAACAGGCCTCCTCGTGACTGGGAAGCCCACTAACTTAAGATTTCCTGATTGGGAGCAGGCTTGTTAAGTGCCCTCAGGTGATTCAAGCCTCCTCAGTCCTCCTGCTCAGTGCAGAATGGGCAACGGTGGAGCATGCATACAGACTTCCCTCCATAGCTACCATTTTGTTGTTGTTGTTGTTGTTGTTGTTGTTGTTGTTGTTGTTGTTTAGTCGTTTAGTCGTGTCCGACTCTTCGTGACCCCATGGACCATAGCACGCCAGGCACTCCTGTCTTGCACTGCCTCCCGCAGTTTGGTCAAACTCATGTTCGTAGCTTCGAGAACACTGTCCAACCATCTTGTCCTCTGACAAGATGGTTACCATTTATGTGATTTAAAACACACACACACACACAATGAGGGGCAATATTTTCATTTGCTCATTTGTAATTCTATAGTGGTACCTCGGTTTAAGGACGCAATTGGTTCCGCTCCCCGAGCAGTACTTAAACGGAGCGCCTCTTCCACGCAGGCACGAAGCGCCAATAGAGCGCTTCTGCACATCCGTGCGCTGTGGAACCCAGAAGTGCGTGGAGTACTCAAACTGCAGCGGACTTAAACCGAGGTATTTGTACAGTATGCCCCTTTTCCACAAAAAGAATCATGCTCAAGGCAGCTTGCAACAAAGAAAACAGGAATACTTCTCAAAGTGAACCATGGTAAGAACAATGTTGTAGCAACATAATAGCAAATACAACAACATACCGAAACATTTCAGTACTACAAATTAACAAGATTACATCAACAACATTACACCCTCTGGCAACTGGAAAAATAACAAGGAAGCTTTAGAGTTTCACCTGGATCCTAGAAACCCCCATTCCTATTTTTGCAAGTTCCAAATTTACACTCTGCTCTATCATGTAGGCCAGCCCTCTCTATCTGACCCCTGAAGCTCTTGAATACACTTTGGATAGCGCTTCATGACCCTGGGCATGTAGACTGCCCCTGATTTACAACACGGTTTCAGTGCTCTCTTCCCTAGGCAGCTGTTTTAGTTCTCCGACTCAGGGGAATTATAGGTCAAATTAACACAACTGATCAGAGTCTCACCTTAAAAATGGGTTGGTGGTGGGATACGGCAGCAGGCCCATCAGGGACTGCAATGACTGGCAAATGGTAACGATTCTGGGAAAGGGAAGCTGCAGCACAAGCCACACTAAAAGCTTCAGAAAGAATCTCGAAGTTCTTCTTGCTGAAAATTGCATTCACCAGCTGGATGATTTGATCCTGAAAAAGGAAAAATCATAAAACTATGATGCATGTGCAGACCAAAGGCCCTGGAAGCCATTGAGTTAGAGGAGAGGAAGAAAGAGGGAGAATCAATGTAATGTTCTCTTTTAATGGAGAGTAGGCAATAGGAATTAAGACAAGAAATGGTTTTATTATAGAAAGAAGTGCAGTACAATAGGTTATCTCTCCTTTAGCTAATTTCTCACTCTAGCCTTGCCTCCTGTTTGGGCCTAACTTCCTAAACTAGATATGGGTTGTTCCCTTAAAGTATAGTCACATTTATCCCTACAGACAACAAGGAAGAAAGTGTTTGGGGGGTGATGGGCAGAATTAGTGGGGGAAGGGCTGTAGCTCAGTGGTTGAGCACATGCCTTCTATGTACAGTACAAGGTCCCAGGTTCAATCTCCAGCTTCTCCGGGTAGGACTGAGACTCCTGCCTGAAAGGGCCACTGCCAGTAAACAATACTGAGCTAGATGGATCAATGGTGCGAATCAGTATAAGGCAGCTTCCTATGTTCCTATTACTGGTTTGTGCACCCCATTTCCTCATGTTCCTGCGGCTCAGTAAACAGTCTTCAAACCCCTAGGAAAGATCTTCTTTGGCCCAGATAATTCACCCCTGCCATCACTGTTTCAAACGGAATGGCAAATTGCCATACCCTACCATGGGTTCAAGGGACCCAGGTGGCGCTGTGGGTTAAACCACTGAGCCTAGGGCTTGCAGATCAGAAGGTCAGCGGTTCAAATCCCTGTGACGGGGTGAGCTCCCATTGCTTGGTCCCAGCTCCTGCCAACCTAGCAGTTCGAAAGCACGTCAAAAATGCAAGTAGATAAATAGGAACCGCTACAGCGGGAAGGTAAACGGCGTTTCCATGTGCTGCTCTGGTTCGCCAGAAGCGGCTTTGTCATGCTGGCCACATGACCTGGAAGCTGTACACCGGCTCCCTTGGCCAATAATGCGAGATGAGCGTGCAACCCCAGAGTCGGTCACGACTGGACCTAATGGTCAGGGGTCCCTTTACCATGGGTTCAAATATGGTAATTCCTGAAACTGGCTTGAAAACTAGCAAATCACCATGTACATGAATGGTGCAAAAGGCATTGCCTCATTCAGTTAAAATGAAGTTGTTTCCTTTTAACATTGGTTATTATTTGAAACAAAAGAAAATTTACATGCAAAACAACAACAACAACAAGCTTCTGACAACATAATTTTTAATCCATACTGAGTAATTATCTTTAATGGGGCCAATTTTGGAATTTGTTTTTTTTAATTGTTTGATGCCTAACAGGCTCTAATTTTCCACCTTAGATTTGCCTGAATGATGGTGTCAAGCACAATGGCAAAAGAGTGTTTCCACATCAAGTTTTTTTTTGCAGAAAAAAGGGTGACTGTTAGCTCCCCATTCATAACCTGGGGCATTTTCAGCCTATTATCATTTATACTATGAATTAGAGTTGCTAGACATTAATTGTATTTTCAGTTCAGAGAAAGAGCTTGATGATTAGGATCTTAACCTACCATGGGGAAAAACATGTCCCAGGGGAAAGCACATAAAAGCTCTACAAGTCTGTCTCTACTTTGTGAGGTCACCAGTTAAGGCCCTGATCAATCATATTTTTTAAAATCAGAAACTCATTACAGTACTTCCTGTTAAATTTATTAAAATGCACTATTTCCATCATGTCACTATGGCATGCCCAAGCACATGTGGCATTTTAAGAAACTATTATCTATTTGTTATTTTATGCTGTAAAAATAACTGTTTGCCACTAAAGTTCAGAAAATGGATTCGCTTTAGATTAGAAGTACTGGCTTTCTTTCTCCCTGCCCTCAAATAACCACAAAACGTTTCCTGCCCCAACTCACACGCAAACACACGTTAAAGTTAGCTTTGCATGCACTGGAATGTACAGGCGATCACATTTCCTTTGGAAAATTCTGAATATGCTCAGAGCAAATTTTTGATCTAGATTTTTCTTCTCTACTGTGTGTGTTA
This sequence comes from Zootoca vivipara, assembly GCF_965207765.1. Lineage (NCBI taxonomy): Eukaryota > Metazoa > Chordata > Lepidosauria > Squamata > Lacertidae > Zootoca > Zootoca vivipara. Next base: position 73,321,418 of record NC_142590.1, on the reverse strand, counting down.
CAGGGGTGAGGAAGGACTGAAAACAGGGACAGACACACCTAATCCAAAACTGTCATTTTTTAAAGCTCTGCATGATTGAACAGACACAACGGGTACAATCTAGGTATACCCCTGCACTGCTCAGTGGAGTCCCATCTCCTCTCCTTTCCCCTATCTCCATGCATAGGCATGAGAATATTGCACCAGGCAGAGAGAAGAGGTGGGAATGATTTTAGAAGGCAAAACTCCCTAACCTCCTATACATCATGATGCCTGTGGTAGAGGGTGGGGTGATGCATGCCACAGAGTTCTACTGAGTTACATCAGAATCTTCTGAATGTAGGAGCTGCACCCTGGTGGGAGTTGCTTGTGTCCACTGGATGCAGCCATTAGTGGGGACACTCTAACCACTCTGCTGTGCTCATCATCAGGAAAATTCATGGGTGGATATGTCATAACCTTTCCAGGCCCATCCATTAAAATACCAATGCCTTGTTTCCTTATTCCAATTATTTTTGGCCTGCGGACTGTTAAGAAGTCACTGGTACATGTGGACCAAAGCGTCATATGTGCTGCAAATGCACAGCCAATCCTTTTCAGTCAGATAAGCCCTACGCTGTTATTCTACCTCTGTGCTTTACACCCTTCCATTACTAAAGATCAATAGAGTGGTACCTTGGTTTAAGTACACAATTGGTTCAGGGGAGCCGTACGCTCCCCGAAAAGTACTTAAATGGAGCAGCGATAGCGTGTGTGCGCAAAGCGCTGATAGAGTGCTTCTGCGCTTGCGCGCACTGCGGAACCCGGAAGTAAACACTTCCAGGTCCGTGGAGTACTCAAACCGAGAGTACTCAACCACAGCAGATGTAAACCGGGGTATGGCTGTACAGCTACTCTTCTGCTACAAGGGAATATTAACATTTATTTTGATAAACCCAAGAAAAGCTGTTCTGAGGTCTAGCTAAGAGAGTGGTTAAACCAGGGGTCCCCAAACTTACCCGGCTTCGGGCTGGTTCCTCTGGTGCTGATCGCGCAGCGGGCTGGAGGGCGGGGGAACGCGCTCCCATATGCGCACGCAGTCGCTTTTTCTGGTGCGGCACGGCACCGGAAATGCCTTCTGCGCATGTGTAGGCGTCATTTCTGGTGCACTTCTGGGTCGGTGCGGCACCAGAAATAGCTTGTGCGCACGCATATGGGAGCACGTTTCTCCGCCCTCCAGCCTGCGCACAAGCTATTTCTGGCGCCTCGCCGACCCAGAGATGGCCAACCGCACTGCAGCGTGCCGATAAGAGTGGGCGGCGGGGGTTGTTGGGGCCACACAATTGGCTCACACGGGTCGCATCCGGCCCCCGGGCCTTAGTTCGGGAACCCCTGGGTTAAACGATGGCAGATATTACTTCACCCCTTCATGCAGCAGTCCAAATTCTTCTACTTCAGGTTTGCAGTTTACACCTGAATAAATAATTGTTCACACACATCCTATCCAAAACCACACACACATTACAGTACCGTAGATCAGGGAAAGCAGCAGCATCCAAAGAGTACCTCTTTCATTGCTGGCTCTGTCCCTACGTGGTCAGAGAGTTGGTATGTAGCAGCCAGAAACAATGCAGTTGCTTCAAGTCCTTCTTCAAACTGCAGATACACCCCTCCAAGGTCATCCAGTCGGGCAACAAGATCCTAGAACAAGATTATAACAAAGAACTTTGCAGCAGTTGAATGACAGCCAACAGGGCTGCATTCATACAACCATTTATTCAGTTTTCCTGACATTTCCCTGATTCTTATACATTGTATTTGAACTTTCACATGACGCAAAAGCCACTTCCAGAAATATAGCAGAATGTAGCACAAGTTTAGTGCTTATAGTGCTATGTTATTTGCAAACTGATTTTTTTCTGGAAGCAAATATGAAAACGAGCACCATGCAGTCTCTCTGCCACTACACAGGGTTGTTATTTATTGAGCAAGATTTATATACCATTTAATTACTGTCACGAGGATAAAGTTGCTTTTTAAAGGAAAGCTAGAGTGAAGTATGTGACAGTTAGGTCAAATGCACACAATATATTTAAAGCACATGGATTTTAAAGAATCCTGGGAGCTGTAGTTTCTTAATGGTGCTTGGAACTGTAGCTTTGAGGGACAAACTACAGCTCCCAGAATTTTTGGGGTGGGGGGGCAGGGAGCATGATTGTTACAGTGGTATACATGCACTTCAAATGTATGGTGTGGATGTGTCATTAACAAATTCCATCATTTGTGGAACCTTGGTTATCTTTTAACAGGAACAGGGGATTCTCTGTATTGGCCCCAAATTATAGAATACCGTTCCCTGACTGAGACGACTTGCCTGGCTGTGTTTTTGGAAAGCAGACTATTCCTTCCATCAAATATTTGAAATAGATGGAAGCTGAATCTGTTTGATCTTTCCTGTATCTTTGCATGGTTTTGTAATAAATTTAACTGTTTTACAGCATGGTTTTTAGTTGATTTTATATTTTGGGTCATGTTGGGGCTTTCTGAGCTAAAGGGTGGGTCATAAAAATAAATCCTGTAATAAATACCTCTATCTCTTCCACAATGCCTCTTAAGTCAGCCTGCTGGGACAAGTATGAAGCAGTCTGCAAAGCCTGAATTGTTCTGAAATAACAGAAACCAGAGTATGAGGAGGAGAGAAGACTAGATACAGATATAATTTTCACCAGTTTAAGAGCAGACTGCTGGCCTCATCAGAGGCGTCAAAGATATTCGCCAAGAACAGAAACATCAAATAAAAACCACGAACTATCACTGTCTGTTGAGTCAGGGAATGAAAGTGCCTTTGACAGAGGGGATGCATGGAATGGTACAGACCTTTAGCTGACATCTTATTGAATTAGAAGAAATTCAATATTATTACCTAGGCTAAAGATTTATTTATCTAACTAAGAAGATTTACACAACACTTAATAAAAAAAACTTTCCAAGCTGTTTACAATAAGTGATACAAAATAGTCATAAAAATACCAATAAAATCTGTGGACTTTAAAAACAAGTAGACATAATAAAACTACATGTCTGGATGGGATCACCTAAAGATAAGAGTTCTAATCAGGCATCAAAAACAGCACAATGAAGGAGCCTACCTAAAACTAGTATTTTTATTAATAAAAATAAAACCAAGTCAAATAATGTTCAGATTTCAATACTTTACATGTGGTCACTGAAGGAAGATTGATTTTAATTAGACACATAGCCTAAACTTCCTCTTATTGTCTCTCCCTGTACCCCACACTATTAAACCAGAGATTCTTAACATGGTGCAAATTGATGGTGGAAACCAGTCTATATGATGCAGGGCCATTCCTCTTTCTCTCCCCCACCCAATAGGCTTGCCAGAGATATGAACAGAGTGCTTTTGAAATTAGATCCTGTTTCAGTAGCCACTAAGAAAGCCAGCCCACTATTCTGAACTGGGCCATAGTCTCTACAATTAATGTGTCCTACATGTGCCCCCCTATCTATATACTACTATATTATTATTAATAAATAATTAATAAATAATTTTTATTTATACCCCGCCCACCCCAGTCAAAGCCAGGCTCAGGGTGGCTGACACCAATAAAATCACAACAGGGCGTAAAAGAAAGAAAAACAATTAAAATACGGGTTAAAATACCGTTTAAGTTTAAAATTTAAATTCTAAAAATAATAAATTACACACACACACACACACACACACACAGAGAGAGAGAGAGAGAGAGCTGAAATGTGTATAGCAAATCCTCCCTTCCTTGCTAAAGTCCAGGAACTGTTTCTTGCATTAATCCACAGTGCTGTTAAGAGCTTATGCTAAAAAAATAATGAAAACACGATAGCTGAGGCGTTCCTCCAACCCTAGTCTTTTAACCAGTGCACCAACTGGTTATTATTATATTGTACCTCCAAATATACAGATACATTTACAAATGAATTACAAATGCAAACATGCAAGTGGAATGACAGAAGGAACCCACAGGCAAGCAAGTTAACTATTTCATTTCCTAAAAGACTTACGCCAAGACGTTCTCTTCCTTGCTGAGACGAGAAGTCAGGGCAGTCAGGGCTTCTTGGGAGGCAAGAGGGAGCCCAAAGCCACTCAGGGCTCCAACAGCATGGTAGATCTGGGTGACGGAGGAATCTTCGCTGACAGCGGCAAGTAGCAGCTCCCTAGTTTCATTTGAAATGGCAATCTAAGAAAGATAAACATTGTCTCATTGTTAAACAGCCCTCTTTCCCACCGTTAGTTTTGCAGTATTCATAAGCCATGGTCAGAAATGCTCAGCAAGGGATGCAGGTGGCGCTGTGGTAAACCATTGAGCCTCTTGGGCTTGCCGATCAGAAGGTTGGCGGTTCAAATCCCCGTGACTGGGTGAGCTCCTGTGGCTCTGTCCCAGCTCCTGCCAACCTAGCAGTTCGAAAGTACGCCAGTGCAAGCAGATCAATTATTACCGCTGCAGCGGGAAGATAAACGCTCTGTGCGCTCTGGTTTCCATCACAGTGTTCCGTTGTGCCAGAAGCGGTTTAGTCATGCCGGCCATATGACTCTAAAAGCTGTCTGTGGACAAACGTCGGCTCTCTTGGCCTGAAAGTGAGATGAGTGCTGCAACCCTATAGTCACCTTAACCTGGACTTAACCATCCAGGGGTCCTTTGCCTTTACCTATTTACCTATGAATTGCAATTTGATGGTAAGGGCAAGGAGTCCTTCAGACTTGCCTGTCTCAGGAAGACAAACGTGCACAACAGGAGAATTAATACTATTTCCTCTACAAAGAATTAAACTCACCTCACATCCAGACAATGCCTGGCTGGCCTGTGCAGCATAGAAGAGGGAATCAACACTATTGGGGTCCACCTTTGATTTTATGAAGTTACAGGCAGCCTGCACATACACACAAACAAAGAAATATAAAATTAACCATCCTGACTTTACACATGCAGGTATTACATTCAATCTACAGATATCTACTGATTCAAAAGGGAACACAAGTGTCACTTAAGAATACAAAGAGAGAGAAAAAAATAGCAATGATTATTAGAAGCAATTACTGAGGAATATATTCAAGGTGACCAAATAACAAATGAAAGACTTTAGCACAGAAGAATTCACAAATACATTTCCCAAGACTATAAACACTTGTGCAAACCATCAGATGCAAACACACCATCTGATTTCCCAAAGCCACATTCAAAACACAATGGAACTTTCTACCATGCCAGTGTCCCCCGCCACCAGAGAGAGAGAGAGAGAGAGAGAGAGAGAGAGAGAGAGAGAGAGAGAGAGAGACAGACCTAAACTGGTTTGTTTTTTAAACAAATGTGGCTTCTCTAGTAAAAGCCTAGAGTGCACAGAGTGGAAGGCCAGGGGCTAAGTGGCAGAGCATCTACTTTGAAGGCAGAAGGTCCCAGTTTCAAGCACCTGGTGAGGCTGAGAACGCCCATGTCTGAAACCTTAGATAGCTACTGCTACTCATTGTAAATGTACTGAACTAGATGAGCCAATGATCTGATTCAATGTAAGGCAGCTCTCTATGTTCTTATGACAGTGTTCACAAATCTAAGTGCAAATCTAGGGCCCATCTGGTACATTTGCTGGCCTAGGGACCATACAGCTTATTAAAAGAGCACATGCTTTGTATGTGCAAGTTCCAGTTTCAGGTTTTTTTTGGTGTCTGTGGGGTGGGAGCTTGAAGAGCAGGTGATACCCCTGTTGCTTATTATCAGCTATTGCTCTTTTGCACCAGCACTGCCAAGGATGAGAATCAAGGGCCTCTACATGAGACGAGAATCCATCTTGCTCAGTGATGTCCTCACTGAGCTACCTCTCTTAGGAAGGCAGCATCATAGCAATTCCTCATGTGGCTGATGGGTCTCAAATGAAAGCAGGCATGAATATCAGGGGGTGGGCAGGTTCTCTTTTTCCTAGGATGAGGCTGCTCCCTCTTCAGGTTTGTTTGAATTTGGCAAGCAGAAAGCAACTGGGAGGAGGTATCAAATGGATGTATTTAAGTGGGGTAATTAAAGTAATTCCTATAATGTGCAAATCTGGCTACCCTACCCCCATTTGGGGAACACTAGACTACATACATAAAGACAGGACAAAAAGGAAGCAGGTTAAGCTTTGGCACCATCTACTGGTGGAACTCTGTTACAACACCCAAGAACTTCAGCACAAGATAAAATACTTTTTACAATGCAACAGAAAACAGCTACCTATTTGAAATAGCAAAAAGGAGGCAACAATTGGATTTTTAAAGTAGCCTGAAGAAGTGATAAACAAAAGTAATAAAAAAGCAGCAGGAAAGGACCTTAGTTTAGGGCACTTGCTCGGCATGCAGAAAAGTCCAGGTGCAAACCCACAGCTTAAAACCCTAAAGAGCCACTGTCAATGTACAGTGGCACCTCGGTTTACAAACACAATTGGTTCCGGAAGTCTGTACTTAACCTGAAGCGAACTTTCCCACCGAAAGTAATGGAAAGTGGTATTTTTTAAAAAAAGATTTTTATTAAAGTACAGGAGAATTTTTACATATATTATATTCTCTCCTTCCAATTTTTAATTTCCCGTACCACTTTTCCTTTCCCTTCCCACCCCAAGGGGGAGGGAAAGTGGATTAATCCGTTCCAAATGGACCGTGGAGTACTTAAACTGTAGCGTATTGTACTTAACTTGAAGCGAACTTTCCCATTGAAAGCAATGGAAAGTGGATTAATCTGTTCCAGACGGGTCCGCGGAGTACTCAACCTGAAGCGTATTTAACCCTAGGTATGAGGTGTAATTGGTTCCGGAAGTCCGTACTTAACCTGAAGCGAACTTTCCCATTGAAAGTAATGGAAAGGGGATTAATCCATTCCAGACAGGTCCGCGGAGTACTTAAACTGAAAATACAGTGGTGCCCCAACTTACGAATTTAATCTGTTCCGAAGGCACCTTCGTAAGTCGAAAAATTCGCAAGTCGAAAAACGCCATTGGAAACGCAATTTCCCATAGGAATGCATTGGAAACGGAAAAAATCGTAAGTCGAAGCAACCCCATCTAAAAATTCGTAAGTCAAAAAATCCCTATCTAAAGCCGCTGCGGGGTTTTTTTTGGATGTTGAGACATTCGTAAGTGCGCGGCCATTACCCCCATTCATAAGTCGAAAAATTCGGTTGAGTCGTTCGTAAGTCGAGGTACCTCTGTACTCAAACTGAGGCATACTTAAACCGAGGTATGACTGTCAATAGTACTTAGCTAAGTGGCTCAACAGTCTGATTCAATAAAAGGCAACTTCATTTGGAATGAATGACCAGCAGTGGGGTGAACAATGGGAGCTGCATTCTAACAACCTTGGTGGAGCCTGTCTTGGGCTCAGGATGCTGTCAAAAACAGCACATTTTCTTTCACTTATGTCCAAGGAGCTCAAGGCAGCAAACAAGACCCCAAGACAGTACACAAGATTATTCACCACATTATTCCCAAACAGATGAGACGACAGTGAGTGGCTCAAGGCCATCTGGTTATCTTCGTGACCAAGTAGGGATCTAATTTTGCATTTTCCTATTTCTAACCCAATACTCTGTTTAAAGCTGCTTCCAGTTCCTGCGTACTCTTGCCCTCGAAAGACTCATATTTAAGATCCTAGCAGTGCATATGAACAATGCTATCTCCTGATCTTTCTGTGTCATGTGGTAGTAGTATTAAAATTTCCAAGCCCTGTCCAAATATCATTAACATTTTTTGTATCGTTGAAAAAGGGATTTACAGTGAATGCATTTTATCTACTGCTGTTGGACACTGAATTACTCCCACAGACAGTATTGTTATGGCTACACTAGTAAAATTTAAACTGGTCACAAAAAAGTTACAGTATTCCTGATGAAATCTGGCTGCCTCTACAACATGTTGGCCATGTTTACTACAGTAAAATATTGTATATGCAATTCTCTCAGCATACAATACCTCCTCTGCATTTCTTGAATTATTTGCTTTTTCATCCTATGCTTTAGGCATGCACTGTGCCAATGATTTCAATAGGATTATGTGTATAAATAACCGATTGCAAGGTAGGGAAGACTTCTGAATTTTGGATGTCACTGCCTCCCATGCAACCTGTACCTAGCTCCAAAGGCTTGGATCCAAAGATCGGTAAGCAGGAGGAGAAAATGCTTATGTGCTTTTTATGAACTATTGCAGAAGCTAGCTAGCGAAAGTTTCCTCACAGTGCAGCACGACGATTGAGGGCAATGCCAGAATTTGGGAAACATGGTGAAGGCTGCAGCATACATACTTTCAAAGGCTATAGAGAGATCGTGAGAATGTTTGTTCAAAAGCTTATTCAAATGGAACAAGTTGGTGCTGCTTTTGTCAGAGAGAACTCCTCCCTCAATCTGTCTCTTTTGTGGTTATCTGCCAATCTCTGCTCTCTTCATGTCACACAAAGAGAGAGAAAATCACAACCATAGACCTGTGCTACATTTCCCATCCTTGCTTTACAAAACAGGATATGCTGCTGATATAACCACATAGCACTGTGATTCAGGAGCTGTGCAAATGCACAGGCAGCAGAGAATGCCTTTAAAAAACCAAACAACTATTACCTGCCAGAGTTAAACAACAGATTCTATCTGAAGAAGTGTGCGTGCACACGAAAGCTCATACCAATGACAAACTTAGTAGGTCTCTAAGGTGCTACTGGAAGGAATTTTTTTATTTTGTTTCGACTACGTCAGACCAACACAGCTACCTACCTGTAAACTGATTCTATGCTGGTTTACCGATGTACAGATACTTACAGCTCATTCTTCATAGCCTGATAACTTTCTGAACTCCACAATGACACATTCTTACCTTTTCATCAGGCACTTGCGCTCCTAATTTGTTCAGTCCTACAATGGAGTAATAACTTCCTTCCAGATCAGTAAAGGGACGCTCCAAGGAAGCTCGTAGCCTCTGAAGATCATGTTTTGTGAGATAATGGCTAGGAGTCAGAGCCTGTAAGCTGGCCACAAATATTAAGGCCAAGATGAAAATGGTGAGATACCCTGGAAATAAAGAAAAAAGAGGTAGGACCCTTAATAGGTGTTTCATTAATGTCTCCATGGAGAATATAGCCTTCCAAATAGCTTTCTTTACTGAAGCAGGTGATTATGCTATCTACCTAGCTATAATCAGACACCTTAGATAGAAGGTCCCACCACATGACCAGCAAACTGTGCAATCAACAAAACAATTTGATGCACATATCATGATTGCGCCTTACATTCCTTTTTATCAACTGTGACCTTTTTAATGTATAAGGGTTTATGTGTTCTCTATAACTGTATATTTGCGTATGTGTTCATGTAATGCCAGTTTCATCCTGCCATTGTTTTCTACCAGTCTGTGGCGAGGGAGGTTAAGAGAAGCAGGGTCCCTTGGTCAGCTGACCGAAATATCAGTGCCGCCACACTAAAGCCACCCAGATGCGGTGCAGTATAATGTGGCACCTGTAATAAAAGCGCCAGTTCATCTGTTTGAAGCTATTGTGAAGTGGGTGAGAGTGATCCGGTAGGCAAACTGGCCCCAAGTTGTAAAGGGCTTCATATACCCATAGCTAACACCTTGGGCTCGTCCAAGTGGCAAATGAGCCACCAGTGCAGACCTCGGAGAGCATGCATTCTATATACTGTAGTGTCAAGGCCTCACTCCTACCAGCGATCGTGCTGCAGCATAGAAATTATTCAGGGTTGGGGGAGAGGAGAGAGAGCCCCTCGCTTGCATTTCAACACGAGCTGTCTGCTTCCCTGCAAGGCTCCTTTCGTCTTGGACAGGCAGAAATCCGGCAGGGGAATATCTTATATCCTACCACCCAACCGACGCGCTGGGCGAAGACTTCACCGGCTGCATTTCTACCTGCTTACAGGAAGGCAAGGGAGCGCTGCAGTCTCCTCACCGGCCTTGCCCCCCCCCCATGTGTATGTGGGGTTGGGGGCAATGAGAGGGTCGCAAGCCTAACGGCAAAGCGCCATAGCGGCCCTTCCGACCGTGCCAAGGCCACTCCGGAGGCCTCCCTGAGAACTCTGCGCCCCTCGGTGTCCAGCCTCTCCACAAGCGAAAAGAGAAGCTGCTCTTTCGACAAGGCCGCAGCCCCTTCCCCACGCCGACGCCGCCACCTCAGCGCCGCTCCTTACCCGGGGCCGCCATTATTCCGCCGCTGCCGCCGCCGCCTTCCACACGCCAGGGTCCAAGGAGAGCCCCACTTCCGCCCGGAGCTCTGGAACGTACCATTCATCACGACAGCCGGGTGCCAGCCGTTCATGGAGCAGCCCCTGCGCCCGATTACCTCTCCCCCTCCGTGCCTAAGAAACGGTACGGCAAACCGCGGAGATGCGAACTTCGGGGGAAATAAGTGGAGCGAAAGCTCAGCTACTTTCCTCTCCTTTTTTTCTCCCCCCTTCCCATTCCATTCATGGTACGGCCCCTGCTACATTGCTTCTAACAAAAGGGAGGAGCGGCTGGGAGGATGTGTACTCCGCTGATTGGCTGATGGTTCCGTCGTTCACACCGGAGGAGGCAGATTCAAAGAGAGCAGGAGGGAGGCTTTGGAATGGCATGAGCTGGAGGGGCGGGGTTCGGGTGTAGGGGGCGGGGCGGAGAAATAGCGCGCGGTTGAGGGGAGCGGGCAGGAGAGCGCGTGTTTGTCCCGTTTTCCCGTCCCCAAAAGTTGGACGGTGGTATGTAAATATATGTAATGGAGGCAACAGGCGAGCCTCACTGGAGAGAGCATTCCACAAGCAAGGAGCCATTGCAGAAAAGGCATGTGCTCGTGTTGCCACCCTCCCCTCGGGCTTCTCCTACAAGGAATAATCAACATTAGTGCAAAATTATTTCTGCACGTGTAGGTATAAGCTCCAAGGCTCCTCCTGTTTGGCTGTGTACACACCACATATTTAAAGCACATGACTCCCTCCACAAAAAGAACAATGAGAACCGTGGTTTGTTAAAGGTGTTGGGAATTGTAGCTCTGCGAGAGGGGTCAACTACAGTTCCCAGGACTTTTGGGGGGGAGCCATGTTTGCAATGGACTTGAAATGTCTGGTGTGTACACCGCTGCAATAATGAACACAAATGCCTAAAAAAAACAAGGCCAAAAAAAGGCTTTTGGCTTGATTTTCTTTTTAAAGGCTTTCAGCATACTTGGAACTGGGAATTCAAACTGAAATTCTGGACTGAGCCGCTGATTGCTTTAATTCCTTCAGATGCAATTTCTTGGCCTTAGTTTCACTCCCCACCACAGGGGGTTGTTAAGCCTGGAACATCATGTTAGATCATCAGCCGGAATTCCAGAATTCCTTGGGAGTTACTCCATTTGTCAGTCAGTTACTGTTAGCCAAACGTTCACTGCTTGCACTTGTATCCAGTTACAATTTTATAAAGAGTTATTTTCTTTTCTTTCTTTAAAAAGCAAAGCAATAATATTGTTTGTGGCCCGTGTAACAGATTTATATGTGCCTGGGCTAGAAAAATAAATACCACACAGGCTGTGTGCCTTGGGGTGGGGTGGGGGGGCGGGGAGTTTCCTGTAACGCCAACAAACTGGGGAACATTTTCAGGACACCTGCTATTAACATCCTAACTTTATGTAAATATTCGGTGACTAATGGCAAAACTTTCTGGTTCATTCATGAGATATCATTCCTCAAGACAGCCGTAGAATCTGCTTTCCAATGTTTAATGCTCTGTAGATGGAAAGGCCAATTTCCCCCTAAAATATGGAAGAAACAACTGAATGTGATATACAGGAGGAAGGAAACTTTGGGAGCAGATTTCTGAGGCAGACAAAATCCGCTTGGTTTCCAGAAGATTCTGAAAGGTAGCAAGAACGCCTCCATTTTTAGCCAACTCTGCCTAAAAACTGTGTCTGGAGACCCCAGAGTGCAATTCTGGGGGTGAAGTCAAACCACTACATTAGCTACTGAAGTGACAGACATGGGGCGCAAGGCTGGTAAGTGAGCATGGAGGTCCCGGGCTGCCTAGATGACAAGACCCCCTTCTCAGCCTTGCTAATGTGGTTCAAAGGAAAGCAGAACAATATGTTTGGCGCCAGATTGGCCACAGGAGCTGCCAGAAGGAGGCGTACAAGGCGCCATTCAACCGTTTTAGGGACTCCAGATTTGTGTAGGGTTTACTCCTTAACCTTTCCTTCTCCAAAAGATATCCCACAAGGCAGCAGGGGTTTGGGATCAGAGTTTTCCTTCTCCTACATGGGATATCTTCCCAGGTAGATGAGCCCCACTTCCCTCTAAAGCAGGGGTCCACAACCTTTTTCAATTGTGGGCCGGTCCACCATCCCTCAGACCATGTGGTTTGCCAGACTATATTTTTTGGGGGGAAATGAACAAATTCCTATGCCTACAAATAACCCAGAGATGCATTTTAAATAACAGCATACATTCTACAGTACTCATGTGAAAACACCAGGCAGGCCCCACAAATAACCCAGAGATGCATTTTAAATAAAAGGACACATTCTACTCATGTAAAAACACGCCGATTCCCGGACCGTCTGTGGGCCAGATTGAGAAGGTGAATGGGCCGCATCCTGCCCACAGACCTTAGGTTGCCTACCCCTGCTCTAAAGCACATGCAGAAACTGCCTTCTTGACAGTTGGACCCACTGTTGGTCTTGTCTGCTCAATATTCCAGAGCCTGTCTTTGCCTGTAGGGGAACTCTCTCACTTAGGGTTTTGAACCCATTGGCTTCCATTGGCTTCCCTCAGTCTGATAAATTCAGCACCCTCCTCTAGTAGATTCTAAGAATCTAACCCCCAACTTGGCACAGGATCCCAAGAATTGGAAGGGGCTCAGGGCGCCATCCAGATTGACACCCCACCAACCCACAACAGTGTTGTTGTTGTTTAGTCGTTTAGTCGTGTCCGACTCTTCGTGACCCCATGGACCATAGCACGCCAGGCACTCCTGTCTTGCACTGCCTCCCGCAGTTTGGTCAAACTCATGTTCGTAGCTTCGAGAACACTGTCCAACCATCTTGTCCTCTGTCGTCCCCTTCTCCTAGTGCCCTCAATCTTTCCCAACATCAGGGTCTTTTCCAAGGATTCTTCTCTTCTCATGAGGTGGCCAAAGTATTGGAGCCTCAGCTTCACGATCTGTCCTTCCAGGGAGCACTCAGGGCTGATTTCCTTAAGAATGGATAGGTTTGATCTTCTTGCAGTCCATGGGACTCTCAAGAGTCTCCTCCAGCACCATAATTCAAAAGCATCAATTCTTCGGCGATCAGCCTTCTTTATGGTCCAGCTCTCACTTCCATACATCACTACTGGGAAAACCATAGCTTTAACTATACGGACCTTTGTCGGCAAGGTGATGTCTCTGCTTTTTAAGATGCTGTCTAGGTTTGTCACTGCTTTTCTCCCAAGAAGCAGGCGTCTGTCCCACAACAGTATAGATGTAAAAAATAAATATGTATCATGTTTCTCCTGTTCAGTTTTTTCTGAGTTACTGTAGTTAGGCTAGCAGGCTTAGATTTTTAGCTCAGCACATTTCGACATCTTAGGATATCTTACATCTTACATCTTACAGCTACAATCCTATGCATTCACTCAGATGTTTACTCCATTATGTTCAATGCAGTTTACTCCATAGTAATTGTGTTTAGGATTGCAGCTTTAAAAATGGATAATATTATCATATATAACTATATAAGACATTCCAGCAATAAACAAAGTTTTGAAATTCTCATCTGCCCTGCCAAACTTTAAACACTCATGCCCCACAAATCAGCAGGGGAATGAAATTCTTGATCTGTCCTGAAGAGGGTGCTGCAATTACATGCTCCTTGTTTTACCTGCAACAATTTAAAAGAAGAGGAAAGTACCAGCTCTGTAAATATGTTTAGAAGGGCTGCTACCACAGCAGCCATCTACAACAAATATACCGTAGGTCACACTTGGCATATTTTCTTATCTGCAAAATAAAAAAACTACTTGCAATTGGTTTTAGAGTATGCAAATAATGCAATCCCTAAGAAGAAGAAGAAGAAGAAGAAGAAGAAGAAGAAGAAGAAGAAGAAGAAGAAGAAGAAGAAGAGGAAGAAGAAGAGGAAGAAGAAGAAGGGCAAAGAGGAACACCAGGAAATTATTTTTAAAGGAAGATCTTAGTGTTGGAAGGGACCCTGAGGACCATCTAGTCCAACCCCCTGCAATGCAGGAATGGGGATTGAACCTGCAACCTTGGCATTATCATCACCCTTGGGGTTCTAGTGAAAAACAAAGTTGATCTTGCAATACTAAAGTTTGCTGATAGTACACAAACGTGGTACCGTCTGGGAAGAAAAAAATGTCACCCTATAATGCACATACACTTATCAGTTACTGAAACCCAAATGCCAAATGAGTGAGTACCATGCACACATGCTTCCTTTCCTGGCCTTAAATGCCAGGAGATGCAGCACATGTGTGTATGGTAGTGCTGCTTTTCTCTTCCCGCAGGTTGAAAAGAAAGTTGTGTAGGACGTTCCAGCAGCCTGTCATGGATTTACAGAATCAAGAACTGCAAGGCCCTTACCCCATGGTACCCATTCTGATGCAGGGAGGGAGGGAAAGGTTGCAGTGAGAAGACAGAATGACAGCTGCCACCACTCATCTGCTCACCTGGAAGACAATGTCCATTCATCCCAGATGTGCTGAGGAGGCTGCTGGTCAATCAATCACCCTTTTCCCAATGCACCCAGCCCAAGCTGGCTGAGGGAGTCTCTGGTGTTGTGTTGGAGGATCTCAAGGTGAAACGGCTGGGTGACTTCCATATCCACTCGCAAGATGCCATTGACATCAGGCAGGCTCCTTTGCTGTATTCGTTTTGGTGCCTGCTTAAAACATTTTTCTTGGTTTGTTTATTGTATTTGTTAGTTACTTTTGTTTAGGCGAGCCGTGGGGCTGTGGTCTAAACCACAGAGCCTAGGGCTTGCTGATCAGAAGGTCAGCGGTTCAAATCCCCACAACGGGGTGAGCTCCTGTTGTTCAGTCCCAGCTCCTGCCCCCCTAGGTACCACTCTGGCAGGAAGGTAAACAGCGTTTCCGTGCGCTGCTCTGGTTCGCCAGAAGCGGCTTATTCATGCTGGCCACATGACCCAGAAGCTGTCTGCGGACAAACGCCGGCTCCCTTGGCCTATACAGCGAGATGAGCGCCGCAACCCCAGAGTTGTCCGTGACTGGACCTAACGGTCAGGGTTACCCTTACCTTTACCTATCCAGACGTTGCATGGGTTTTTATCTCTCTTTGGTTACTATTGATTTAAATAATCTTTTGAGCGTTTTCAAACAGTTGTTTGTAACTTTTTAAAATCAATAATGATAATGTTTTGTTTTTGTTTTTGTCATCCACTTAGAAGTGTGTATGTGTTATTTTTTATTTAAAAATATCAAGTGGTATATAAATTTGTTAAATAAAAACAAACAAACAGCACGACAGAGTTGTGAGCTTGGTTTTTCTTCTCCCTCTGGAAATGAGGAGCTATGATTGTTCTTCCAGTAAGGCATGGCTTGGAGTCAACTAACCCTACTGCTTCAGAGCCCAAAAGAATGCCAAAGATGGATGTTGAGGGGGAAAATATATTGGCAGACATCCAGCACAGGCATCTTACTGCATGCTGTGCTCAGTTGCCATGGTAACATGTGGCTGACAGATGTTTTGTGAGTAAATACGGAATGCCATCCTCAGGGGATGGTGGAGAATTTCAGTTCAGTTCACAGTTTAATGCAGGCCTACCTAATTCACACTTTCTGGAAGTATACAGTGGAACCTCAATTTACGCCTACCTCCATTTACGAAAACCTCCGTTTATGAACGTCGTGGACCTGGAAGTGTTTACATCCGGGTTCCGCAGCATTGGATGCGCAGATGCGATTTGCGCAGCTCGCGCATGCGCAGAAGTGTGCCTTCGGCGAACGAAAACCTCGGCGAATGAACGCCTCCGTGGAACGGATTGCGTTCGCAAACCAAGGTACCACTGTATACAAACCAAAAGGAAGTTATCCTTCAAAACTTTTTGTGTACAACAAAAGGTGTATATTAGAGGGTAGTGCATATGAATTGCAAGCATCAATGAAAATAGCACACACAAGGCATTGTATCGAGGGGAAATGCATGCAAAGATGTGTATTTAAGGAAAATGCACCGTAAAATGCTGACAAAGTTTCATGAGCACTTTGAAAACAATAACTCACAAACTCCTGTGGAAATGTGGCGATCCGAATTTAAGATTGGAAAAATGAGAAAGTGAGAGAAACCTGAAATGGATAGATTTGCCCATCTCAAGCCTTCAGCATCATTTTGGCCCTACCGTAAGGAGATGCAGAAGTATCCTTGATGGTTAGTCGGTTGGATAACAACAACATGGTAGAGAGAGCAGAGGAAAGATAAGCAGCAGTGTAGGCTGATAAGAGAGCATCAATAGCCAGATGTGGTCTATGAGCTGCCTACTGGGGAACAGGGAGAGACCAATACCGGTAGTTTTGGAGCCAAAACTATAGGTAGAGAGGGTAGCATCTCACGGCCCCTCTTTTGAAGTGCTAGTGTACATTTTAGGTAACGAAACACTGTCATACCAGATGCAAGATGGAGCATCTAACATACGGACATCTGCCTAGAAATGAAAAAATAAATAAATCCACAAACATTAGCCCTCCCTCAGCTGATAATCAGAATCCATCATTTTCCCTCAAGTTGAGCTTAGCTCTTTTTGATGACACATGCAGGGGGTAGGGAGCAGCAGAGGAAGGTTAACCCCAGGGTTGTTGTTTTTTGAGCTGGAACTCAAAAAAACTTTAATAAAAACTAACAAAAACAAACAAGGGAGACTTTCATGGTGAGTTCCGGCATCTCTTTTTCTAGAAAAGTAGCACTGATTAACCCTGTGGTTCTGCCCTTGACTTCTGGACTTTGGGACGAAGACAAACCCTTCCATCAGCTTTCTGTGTGTGACCAATCTTGTGGGTTGTAGGGCTCCCTGTGGCAAGGAAAGAGATTATGTACAGTACTGTATATGCGTCTGGCATGTGCATTGGTTTTTATTCATAACTTTGCCTGAACGCATGGATGTCAGATGAGAAGAGGACAAGATGGCGCTGGTCTTTTTCCTTTCCATCCTTAAAGCTTCTAAGGCTTCTGCTTTTGGCCATAAATTTAAAAAGTGATCCAATTTCCCTCACCCCTACTCCCTACAACACGAAACTCTGTTTTTTCCTGCCCATTGTGACTGAAGCATATTTATTTATTTCCTTTATTATTATCAGATGAGAGAGAGCCAAAGCCAGAAAGCTGCCGGTGCCATTAAATACCCTGACTCTCGAATTTTAATTTCTTTTTAAAGGACGGCTATAGCATATAAAATAAGTGCCAGATGACTACTAAAATCTTATTTACTACACTTTGATAACTGAGTGTGCTTGATCTGTATCCTATTACCTAGCTGCTAAAACACCTTGTGAAATAGCAGGAGACGTCAAGAGCAGAGAAATTGAGTTTTTCCATTGGTTTCTAATGATGTCATATTCCTGTCAGTAACATTCAGTAAACACAAGGGGCTGGGAGGTTTAGTGTGTGTGTTGTTGTTGTTGTTTTATTAAAAAATGCTCCTAATGGCACCAACTTTTCTCCATGCAGCAGGCATGACGGGAAAGATTTGGAGTAGAGAGAGAGAGATAAAAAGCCATTTTACTTCTCACCTTTAAACTCATGCTCTCATTCTTCTAGCCAAGATGAGAGGTGGTCTAGCAGCCTGGAACTGAACTGATTAATATCCATTCCACAGTTTCATGTGATTAGGGGTAGGTACCTCTTGAAGCCTGCTTTCCATATGTAAATCAGAACTTGCAGGGGATGCCTGTGAAATCAGCCTAGATGGCCAAATCAGCTCTTAATAGGCCGTGTAACCGTGATTTGGCTGATTTGCTTACCATTAACGGGCCTATCATCTGGAAGCTAAAAGGAAGCCAGAGGCTTTAAGAAAATAACACTGCTACGGTTGCTGGCAGTTGGGAATCTCTCTCCCTTGCCTTTGGAATGTGACAGACTTCCACTAATTTGTCAGACCACAACTGATGGGAGCTAAAGTCAAAGAACATATTGGAGGGTCACATCTCTGGACCAAACAGAACCATGAGCTGGTTCAGCAAGATGTTCTTAGCTTGCTATTGTGCAGTGGTTTTTCATCTGTGGTAATATCAATGGGTAAGCTACGGTAGCTTGCCATTTAACCCACTGGGTGGTCCCATGGAGCCTCTTTCATTCCCTCTCCCCTCCCTCTCCCCCATCCCAGTTCCTCTCCCCCCATCCTCACCCTGCCAGGTGTTGCTTCTCCAGATATATCTATCCTTTATATACATATATTGTTCTAGCACCAGTGGAATACCTAACCCTAGCCCACAGTCTGGCCTCTGAGAAAGAACAGCAGGATTCATCGGAGGGACATTTTGCATCTGGTTGGTTTTTAAGACTCCCCCTCCTCGCAGTTTCTCCCCTCCTTGTTTGTGTGCGTGGTGGGTCGCACGGCTTTCCTTGTTTGGTAAAAATTCTCTTAACAATGCCCTTTTTAGGATCAATATCTCTAGTTCTACCAGGAATGTCGGCTTGCTTCCCCCTCCTCACTTGATGCCCTTCCAAGCACTAATGGGACTATGAAAACTGCAGAACACACACAGCAGGCAAACGTTCCTTGACACGGCTCCTGCAACAGCAGCAGTTAATGGGTTTCCACAAGCTGCTCTCTCTTAAACAGGCTAAAAGTACATTCTCAGGCTGTTTTGCAAATGAGTTTTCAAGATCGCCTTCTCCCCCTTCCTTCTTCCTCTATCCACTCCAACCCAACCTCCTTTTCCAGGGTGCTATCTCTTGTGGAGTTTGTAGCAACAACTATTCGCCAGCCTTCCTCGGCGTATTTTCGGTCTCCTAAGCAGCTGCCCGGAAAGCAGGGAGTGGGGTGGGGGAAGTGAAGGAAAACACACACAAAATGGTTTTCCCTGTACTGTAATGCAAGGGGTTATGAAAGACACCTTTTGTTCCAAGAGGTCTGAAGCAGTTTGTTGTTAACCCTGCCTGCCTGCTTGCCTGAGTAAGGCAATGGACCTTTTTGGCTGCCAACAGAAATGTTGTTGTTGTTGTTGTTTGTTTGTTTGTTTGTTTCTGCTTCCCTTATTATATGGGGGGGGGAGCTTGCAGTGATGAATTGCAGCTGGACTACTTTTTGTGTGTTAAATTATGTATGTGTGTGTGTGTGTACAAACACGCGCGCACACACACACACACACACACACACACACACTGTTCCTTCCCTTCCAGTTGAAAGGGGCGATTGGACTGGTGCCTGCAGAAGGCTTTGCTTGGAAAATGCTTGTACTAAGAAGGGATTACCTTACAGCCATTTCTTGGATGTTGTTTTGCATGGGTATCTGCTCACAGAAGCCACCGACCCATTGAAAGTGCTACTTTCTGCTGTAAAATATGCAGAAGTGGGGAATGGGAAAGGAACAGGGACCCTTGTCTCTGTGTATTTTGTCCTGGCACACACACACTGCCTTAAATGTGCAAGCAAGTCGTGCATAAGCTTTGTACTTGGCTATCCGTATCTGCGTGAGAAGAGGCCTTTATCAACTTGACACATTAAAGGAGAAAATGAGCCTGCCACATCTGCTACAATAACCGCTGCTGGAAAATACACAACGAGCAGTGTCTTGAGTACTGTACATGGGTTGCTGTTCATACCACAAAAGACTCACAAGTAGTAAAACAACCAAGCAAGCAAGCAAGCAAGATTTGAGTCAAGGTTTCCCAGAGCTGAAAGGAAGTGACACAAGACCCATAACTCTGCTTTTTCTGAACCGAAGCACCTCTTTTATATGTGAGTAACCATTAAGGACAGCACAACTGCCATGTTGTGAACAAAGCTCACACTAGCTTTTTGCAAGTGGACATGGCCAGGAAAATAGCTTAGCACCTAATCAATAGACTATGAGCCAGGAAGAGAAGTCCATTTATATGTTCCACATGACAGGCCAGGAAGGCCTTAGCAATGAATCAACCCACCAGCCTGGCACTGCTGTTGCTCCACTGACCATTAATGATGTATAAAGCACCCACTCTTTCAGGTTCTGCAATGCAGAACAATAGAATCATTTGCTGTATATTTTAGAAAGTTATTTGTTGGGTTGCAGTGCCAGTTTGGACACCTCTTAAGATATCGTAGCCAACTTTCCATGATGGTTCCTGAGATGAAGCTGCAGGATTTTGTCTATGTTTGGATGCAATTGGATGCCATTTTGAACCAAGATGCTGTCCGAAGCCTAGGGAGGTTAGGGCCTAAGGCATGACCCCTGTTGGTGACCCCCAGGGGAGCTCCTAGTTGATGTGCATCAGTAAGATGGTTAACTCTTCCTGGACTCCCTGCAGACGGGCTGGAGTCAGATATAGTTGGTTAGATCCAATCATTGCTGCCAAGTCTCCCGTATTCCCCGGGAAACCCCCGTTTTTCCGTTCCCAGCTGGAAAAACAGATTATTTTGTTTTCCCCCAGGTTACTAACCGGCCGGGGGAGGCTCCTTCTGCGCATGTCTGCAGTCTCCAGATTGAACACAGATTGAAGTGAAGACTGTACCTATCAACTCAGAAACAGAACAGAATTTACTAACGTCTCCTGCATCAGAGGTGTTTTAGCACGCAACAGTCAGAGGTGATTTTGATGCCTGAATTTGTTTAAAATGCAAGTAGGGAACGGTTAATTTTTTTCATATTCATGGAAATGGAGCGATGATCTTGCATGAGTTCTCTTTTCTGATGTTTCACTGCTTATGCACGTAATCCACTTGGGTGAGCGCTTCCTCGCAAGGGGAAGCCAGAGATGTCTGAACTGGCTCTTTCTTTGAGAGCTTTATATATTTTGGGCCAAAGCCTCTGCTTTGAACTTGCAGTTTGAAAGGGGAAATTTGTGCACAACAGCAAGAATTTGCCTCCTCTGTTCACATTAAATTTCTCTCCCTTCCCATTTCTTCAAAGGATTTCCCTGCTAAGAACCATCACCCCATTTATTGCACATCCCCACCGACTCTCTGATAACCTGGGAACATCTGCTGCACATCTGTATCACTGACAAATGAAATGTGGCAGAGATGAAAGTGGGGAAGGTTGGGGTTCATTGCCCTATTACATGATAATTGCATACAAGTTTCTTTTAAGCTTCTTTCCCGCAGCAGTAGGTGCTTCATGTGGCCAAATGTGCCTGGCATGCCATGTCTGCCTTAAGAGATGAAAGGGACCCTGCAAACAGGTAGAGCATCTTCGGCTAGGCTTCCTTTCTGAAGGGCTCCTGTTTTTATCCTCTTTGCCAAGACAGAGGCCCTTTGGCATCCTCTCCCCCGCATGCTTTGTGAAAGAATTTGCAAGGGGGGTGGTGGAGCGGGCAAATGGCTGGCTAGAAATAGAATTATTTATTGAATTTAGTTATTATTTATTGAATTTATAGCCCACCATTCCTCTCCAAAGAGCCCAGGGTGGCTAGCATCTATCTATCTATCTATCTATCTATCTATCTATCTATCTATCTATCTATCTATCATCTATCTATCTATCTATCTATCTATCTATCTATCTATCTATCTATCATCTATCTATCTATCTATCATCTATCTATCATCTATATCTAAGCAAAAACATTATAAAACAGATTTATACAATTTCTTTTAAAAAATCACAATTAAAGACTTCTAAAACCAGCTACTGGGAAAAAAACATTCTATTTTTTTTAACATACTTTTTATTAATTTTACAAAATACAAAAAAACAAAAAAAACGGTACATACATAAACACCTTTTCCACCTCCTTCCTACCCACCCACATGGGTCCTCCCCTGCCACAGAAGTATCCCATGTATGTGAACAGTCAGAGATGGTCCATTTTATGCTTGGATTTCTGTCCTCCCCCCCTCCCCTGACCCCAAAGCCCCCCCCCCTGCCACCAGGGAGCTCCAGCAAACCAGGGCAGTACGCAGGAGGCCATCCATCCAACCATCTATTGTCATACCAAAAAAAGAGAAAAATAGAAATAGGAAAAAAGAGAAAAAAGAAAGGGCAAAAAAAGAGAAAAAAACCATACAAAACAGAAAATTTTTTCTTACATTCATAATTGTAAAACCATATTTTGTGGGCTTCCCCTCCCCCCCCTCCCCGGTTTTCATCCCTTTTTTATCATCTGCAACAGTTTCTTACTTTATAAAAATACACCTTTGTATCTTATACAACTTATAAATCAATTGTTAACATTTTCATCTAATATTCAAATCACTGAAAAATCAAACTCCCATTTTATCTTCCCGTGCCTAATTTTTTCTCCCTCTATAAGCCTCCATATTTTCACATTTTCCAAAATCCATTCACTTTTAAAACTATAACTATTCTCAATTTAACCTTACATCCCCGATTACCGGCTCCACCCCCCCAATCCAGCAAATTCCATAATCAGCAGACCAGTTATAAACCTGTTAATCCATCCTTATAATCACAACATCACTTTCCCTTCACCCCACCCCCTGTTTACAGTCTTTTGCCATCCACGCCACCATACAGGACCCCTGAATTTCTTCTCTTCTCTGCATATTTTTTCCTTCTTCCCTGTGGGCGTTCTGGAGTTCCAATAATACCAATCGTGCCCCCCTCAAAGGCAGGGCACTCCATCCAACTTTTTGTAGAGTAAAGTCATCATTTTTTTCGTGGTGTGCTTCATTTTGTGTTGAATCATCACAGTCCTCATCTTCATCTTTTCCTTCCAAATCACAGTCACCATCATTGTCATTCTCACATTCATCTTTTTCAGTGTCAAAAGCTTCATCTTCTAAAAAATCATATTCTGCCATCACCATCTGAAATTTTTGCTGTAACTCTTGCCGTCGTGTCTCCTCTTGACATAGCTCTATTCTTGTTTCCCACATTAAGGTCAAAACAGACCGCTGGAACTCAGGGGAACACTTTTTTGTTGACATAATTCAATCCTGCCAAGGTCGAAACTTGTCACGTGGGGTGGAATATGATCACAGTTTATTTTCTCGACTCCATTTTAACAAGCTGGCTGCATTCTTCAAGTCTTATTAACAATAAAGTTCGAACTCACATTTCACAAACATTTAAACCAAAAAAGAAATTCCACAAAGTCCAGAAATACAAAGTGAAATAAAAATTGACTTATAAATCCTGATCAACTCACTGGGTTGTCTGGGCTGCCGGCTCCCGAGGAAAAGAAAGGTTTTTCTTAGTCTTTACCTCTTGCTGCAGGGCAGTCATAAACCACAATCTCTCTCCCCTTTCACCCTGCATCAAAGGGGAGATTCTCTTTGATGCCTTTGAGGGATCCTTTTAAATTGCAAATCTTCTATTTACGGCTTCGGGTTTCTATTTACTGTCTCTTTTGTTGCCGTGGGGGGGGGGTGGCTTCCTCTTTTCTCCCCTCTCTCCCAGATCCAAATTGTTTTATAATCCAAATCGTGAGGTTACTTACAGTCTTTTCCAATCGTTTTATTTTCGGAAGAATCCAGCGCTCTCCGCCTTCGGCTTGAAGCTTCTCCCTGCTAGAATAACGTTGCCGCTCAAAATGGCCCCCGCGACTTCTACCCTCCTCGCTCCGGAGCTCTTATTAGAGCTAGCCGAAGAGTTGGGGAGTCCGGATTGGGGCTGTGCCGAGCAAATTTGCCCCCGGGACGCCCTTCCCGAGGTTCTAAGGGGCGCAGCGTCGCTCTCGCTGCCCTCCCCACTCCTAGCAGGGACAGGCCGTCTCGGAGACGAGACGAAACCCCGCCGATCGGCGCTGGCGCTGAACCCGGAAGCCGGAAAAAAACATTCTAAAAGCAATTACAATTAAAACCACTCTTTCATTAACAGTATTCTTTAGCCACCAAATGACTTGGAAAGTTTTTGCTTATACTTTGTCAAACCAGTAGTCCATCTAGCTCAATTTTGTTTACACTGACTGGCAGCAGCTCCCCAGTGTTTCAGGCAGGAGTTTCTTCCAGCTCTAGCTGGAACCTGGGACCTTCTGCAAGCAAAGCAGATGCTGTGCCACTAAGTTACAGCCCTTTCTCACACAAACGTGCTTGTGGTGTCAGTTTGTGAACAAGTGGTGTCAGTTTGTGAACAAGTGATATGGATGAAAAGTGAGAATGAAGGCAAATTTACAGCAGTGTAGGGCAGTTAAAAGGTAAAGGTAAAGGGACCCCTGACCATTAGGTCCAGTCGTGACCGACTCTGGGGTTGCACACTCATCTCGCATTATTGGCCGAGGGAGCCGGCGTACAGCTTCCAGTTCATGTGGCCAGCATGACAAAGCCACTTCTGGCAAACCAGAGCAGCACATGGAAACACCATTTAGCTTCCTGCTGTAGCGGTTTCTATTTATCTACTTGCATTTTGACGTGCTTTCGAACTGCTAGGTTGGCAGGAGCTGGGACCAAGCAACGGGAGCTCATCCCGTCACAGGGATTCGAACCGCCGACCTTCTGATCAGCAAGCCCTAGGCTCAGTGGTTTAACCCACAGCGCCACCTGGGTCCCAATGTAGGGAAGTTACATCAACCTATATAACAGAGGGTGGGGAAACCTGTATAAGGTCAGATCTCCCTCCCTCCATCACCCGTGGGCAACTTTGTCAGTTGGGCAGGGTCAACTACCTGCCAGTCACCTGACATCATAATGATGCTGGGTGACTGATAGGAAGGCATTCCCACCAGGAACATACTGGCAAATTCTCTACTCATTAGCTGCTAGTTGTAGATCTCCCTGTAGGGATCTGAGCACGATGTAATTCCCTGCCCACCAGCTAACTGGTAGCAAAACAATTGATTGAAAAACTGAATAAACAGTTAACAATGGAAAAAGTCCAGTGTCACTGGCTTATTTCCACATTATTGTTCCCACTGTCATAAAAGAAACCTCCTCGAAGTAACTGAGCACATGCAGCTTAAGAGAGGAGAGATATGCATTTCATACAAGTCAGGCTTTCACAATAGACTTGTCATCAATTTCTATTTTCAGAAGGCCTTCCAGATCTCTGTCTCCAAGCCCCATGGTTTTTTCCAGTATGGATGCCAACAAACAACAACAACAACAACATAGGAAGCTGCCCTATTATACTGAGTCAAACCACTGGTCTATCTAGCACAGTACTGTCTAAATTGAATGGCAATGACTCTCTGTGGTTTCAGATAGAGATCTTTCCCAACCCAACTGAAGATACCGAGGATTAAACCTGAGACTTTCTGCATGCTGAGCAGATGCTGTACCACTAAGCTGATTTTGATCATCCAAGCATATGTTACAGTTGGAGCAAGGTATATGGGACATGTGCATTGACAGTGACCAAAAATAGATTCATAGAATTGTAGGGTTCTCTCATCTAGCCCCCACAATGCAGGAATCACAGCTGAAGATAAATTCCTATCCAACACCTGTTTTAAAAAACTCCAATGATGGAGAGTCCACAACCTTCTGGTTAGTCTGTTCCACTGGTGAACTACTCTTACTGTCAGGGATGCTCTTCATATTATTTAGTGGGAATATCCTTTCTTGTAACTCGAATCCATTTGTTCTGGTCCCTCCAGAGCAGGAGAAAACTAGCTCGGTCAATCTTCCATATGGCAGCCCTTCAGATATTTGAAGATGGCTATTATATCACCTCTCAGTCTTCCCTTCTCCAAGTTTGTGTTTAACTGACATTGCTGGATGAAAGCTATCACAATTATGAGCCTGGGCAAACATCTCCCCATCCCAGCCTAATTCAAAGCCTTTTGGGAATTATGTTTTGCCAACCCACATTTCTCTGCTCTTCTGCCAAGCACTGGGCATGCACCTCATAGCTGTCTACCTACTGGGGAAGAAAACTCCTCTGTTAGACATGATTTATCTGCATTCATCTCTGTGATCTCCAACATTTGTTCTCACAAACCATATTTTAGTTAGGCAATTTTTCAGGTGTGGGGTAAGCCAGAAGGAGATAGTGAAAGTCTGTGAAGTGGAAAGGGTGGCAGATAAAGAAGCAAAGGTAGCAAAGAAAACACCTTCAACATACAAAGTGTTCTTCTGGATCAGGCCAAGGGCCCTGCTACTCCAACGTCCTCTTGCCATGGTGGCCAATCAAATGCCTGCTGCAAATCCATAAGCAGTGGTGAAGTTGCATGCTCCGGCACCGGGGGCGGAGAGCAGGCGGGGGCGTGGCTGGCGCGCGTTCCATGGGCATGATGCACATCCTGGGGGCACGGCATGCTGCCCCATGGGGTGTGGCGTGCGTCCTGGGGGCATGACACATTGCCCGTGGGCATGGAATGCCGCCCATGGGAGAGTGGTGTGCCGCCTGCGGGGGTGTGCTCACAGGAAGGACAGATCGTGAAGCTGAGGCTCCAATACTTTGGCCACCTCATGAGAAGAGAAGAATCCTTGGAATTTATACTGAATCTTCAAATTCATTCTCTTACATGTTGTTTTTTTTAAACAAACAAACAAAGTGACAAATAATACATGCTTTAAAAACAAACAAACAAACAAAAACTTTGGCTTTTTCTCATGAAGTCTTTCTCACGAATGAGTATAACCACAAGGCAGCAGAGGTTTAGAATCACTTTTCCTTCTCTCAGATGGGCTACCTTCTTGAATGTCGGACCCACTGTTAGTTTCATCTGCTTAATCCACCAGAGCCTGTCTTTGTATGCAGGGGAAGTCCCTAACTCCCTGGGGGTTTGAGATCCATCAGCTACCCTCACCTGGCTTAGCCAGACAGTCAAAACCATTTCCTGGGCTCTGGTGCTGCTGTTGCATGCTGACGGCCTCTAGGGGCCACAGGTGATTGCTGAGTGCATGGTGGGGACCAAAGGTGGACAAACTACCCCAGAAGGAGCACAACGTGTCCCCCACCAGAGGTACTACCCCTCCCCTGTCCACCCCTTTCTTCATCTTCTTAAGTATATTTTATACTTCAGCACAGCAGCATGTAATGTTCTGAATGCTAGGTGGAGGGTAGGGAGGAAGATGAGCGATCATTTGGATGAACTTGAATTGAACAGTGGACTGAATGTAAAGAAATATGTTTGTTTTCTAAAGGGACAGATGTGAACTGGAACTAGTTCCTTTTTCGACATGTTGAACTAGTTCATTTTGAAAATGAACATTTCAAGCTCTGGTAGAATGTAGATTTGGGGATACAGTATTACTGATGGATTGATGGCTGAGGATAAGAGTACAAAACAGGTAGGAAGCTGTTACCTTTTATAGAATGTATTTGCCATTCCAGGAAGTCATGCATGTGATACAACTTGGGCTGTACACACACACACACACACACACACACACACACACACACACACACACACACACATACAGCTCCTGATCTGATCTGGGGCCTGATTCGGCAGTTCGGATTGGCTCTGACCACTTGACATTTTCAAGTGTAAACAGTTAAAACATTGATGTATATACCTAACAACTCCTTGCAGTATATGAGTCAGGTTTGTAAGATCCGGACAATAAGAGCCCGAAGGCTAGACATTGCAGTAGTCGTTAATGAAGTGTAGCTGTCCACGGACAGAGCTTTCAGCATTCCTGTAGTAGCAAAACAACCCTGAGAGCTGTAGCCAAAGGGGAATCTGTCATAAATTACTCTAGTTCTGTTTCTCTCTCAAAAAACTGTTTATTACATTTGAGCTTCTTGAGTCATTAGGGGATAGGAGGGGATTCTGATCTAGCTCAAGGTCAAAATATGCCTAGTGGCTGGTTTTCCTACTTGGGATCCCCAGGGTTTTTGGCAGGTCTGCTTAGCATTTTGTTAAAGGTGGTTCTTGACAGCCTCAGGGATGCTCGGAATTATTCTGTTGACGTTAATCAGCGTGCTGAAGGTGCTTCACTTCCCCCAACATTAACAAATTAGCAAAACAGCAGTGGCACGTCTTTACCAGATGGAAAACGGCACACAGTAGGAGCACGTTTCCATTGCCAAATGTCACGGTTCCAACCACTTTGCAGGTTCTCCTCCTTAGTCTACTCAAAACTGAGCATGGGCCAGAAGAATGAGAAGGGTCACACATGAAGCAGATCTCGCATGTGCAAAGCAAAGCTGTGGCCAAGGCCAGCTTGAGAACACAGGGTGTTGCTATTGAGCTCAGCGCCATCTACACAGGCTGGCAGAGGTTTTCCAGCTTTTCAGGCTGGAGTCTTGTTTTCCTGCTCTCCCAGAAAATGCAAAGAATTAAGCCCAGGGTAGCCAGCAAGCCAGGGCCGGCCCTACGGCCAGGCTGGGTGGCGCAGGGCACCGGCCCACCAGGAGGGCGCCGCGAGCTGCGCCCGCCCGCTGGCCAGCCGGTCCGCCGTGCAGCTGTGCCCACGGCAACCGTGCTGTGCCTGCCCGCCCACCTGCCCGCCGCACAGCAGTGCCTGTGGCAGCTGCGCTGTGTGCTGTGCCCACCCGCCCACCGCACTGGGAAACGGGGCGGGAGGGCGCCAGACAGATCCGGCGCACCACGGCGCCAGGGGAGCTTAAGACGGCCCTGCAGCAAGCTGATCATGTGATCAAAAACTGCTACGCCAAATTACATGCAACATCAAATGCACCTTTTACACTTGGCAGGCAGGTTTCCAAAAATGCAAAGAGCATCAGTGGCAGTAGGAGGGCCAAGCTTTGGAGCCACCCTCCCAACACCAGCATTGGCTATAGCAGGGCTGGACTTTGGTAATCTTTTGTAACATGGCACGCTGTGTGAGGCCAAAATTGGGTGCCCCCAAATGGACCCTCTTAATTATGGATCTTCTCAATTTTGCACCCCCTGTGCAGGGGAACTGCCTGCACCGCCCAAAATCTGGCACTGGCTGTAGCTATTTCCATTTAAAAAACAAGCAAATATGGATGTCTAGTTGTCACCCTGAGCTACAGCCCTTTCATTTTAGGCACAGTGAGATATCCAGTACAAACCTGTATACCTGAAGGAGCTTCTCCACCCCCACTGTTTAGCCCGGACACTGAGGTTCAGCTTCGAGGGCCTTCTGGCAGTTCCATCACTGCAAGAAGTGAGGTTATAGGGAACCAGGCAGAGGGCCTTCTCGGTAGTGGTGCCTGCCCTGTGGAACGTCCTCCCATCAGATGTCCAGGAAATAAATAACTATCCGACTTTTAGAAGACACCTGAAGGCAACCCTGTTTAGGGAAGTTGTTAATATTTGATGTTTCATCGTGTTTTTAATATTCTGTTGGGAGCCACCCAGAGAGGCTGGGGAAACCCAGCCAGATGGGTGGGGTATAAATTATTATTATTATTATTATTATTATTATTAAATTTACTCATAAGTAAATGACTTCAATAAGGCTTATTGCCTTCAAATTGTATACAGGTTTGCAGCCCCAGTAAGTTACAGGATTTTATTAACAATGAATTAACAAGAGCAACTCTGCCCGTAATTTTAAAAGACAATACCATAAGGAAATACATCATCATAACCCCCCCCCACCAAAACAGCCCAATAAGGACAGAGCATGCTGAGTGGCTGCAGAATTCTGAATGTCTTTTGGGCAGATGGCAATAGAAACCCAGTGCAAGGAAAGCATGGAGTGTCCTGAAAGAAGGCAGGGCTTCCTGGCTAGAACAGGACTGTTCCACTCTGCATTATTTCGTTAACAGGTGCCATTTGTGTTTATTGTAATCTCCAATCTATGCAAGGCATTTCTGGGAATAACTAGGCTAAATGAAGGTGAGCTGTGAGGATGTGAGAGACTCATATCTAAAATGGAAAGGGTGACATCATGGCGGCATTCCTCCTCCTACGAGCTTCTTAATCTGTATAATGAGCTGACATTCCTCTCTGTAGAGACAGCGGTGACCCAGTGTCCTGGCATGGAGGGAGAGAATTTTGGGTTAAGGTGCAAGGAACTGGGTTCCAGCGGCATGAGGTCACCCAAATCCCAGGCACTCGTTCCAAGAGAAGCTGCTGAGGGCCAAAGGAATGTGCAATTTCCCACTATTATAATATTAATAAAAATACGTAAGTTGGATTCTATTTTTCATTCCTGATTAATACCTCCAAGCATTTGTGAGCTCCCCTGCCTCTTCCATGTATCCAGCAGAAGGCTGAAGATAGGACAAATCTCAGAGAGTTATCAGGAAGGGACAACAAGAGAGGGTGGGATATCATGATATTTCAGTTAAGATTCAGCAACCCACAGCTGTAGAACTCCCCAAACTCCTCATAATTCAGCCCCATCAGACACAGCTCATTGCTACAGCTGTGTTGTACTTTTTGCAAGCCTAAATTAACCCTCTGTTTCCCAAAGATGCAAAATGGGAGCCAAACCAAACAGAAAAGCATGTGCAATTAGGATCTGTGATTTCTGCATTGCAGGGGGTCGGACAAGATGACCTCTTGGTTCACTTCCCACTCTACACTTCTATGATCCCCAACACGCTTCTTTCAATCTAGATAAATTTTAGAGCCTGCTGTCCACAAGGGTGGATGTGGTCACAGGATATGTGTTTGAAAACTCACCCCTCGATTAGGTTACCCACACCTTTCCCTCCCTGTACACCATATGCTCCAAACCCTTTGAAGTCAAAATCTGGGACGCCATCTTCCTGGATGCCATTCTGGTTGTCGTGATCTCATGTGATTTTGCATCGTGGTTCACCTTTCCAAAAAAGCACTTTTGGGGGCATGGCGCCCTAAAGCATGAGTTCCAGGGCACTGCACAAGATTGCGGCCATGAAAAAGCGATGGCACCATGAAATTGCGCAAGATCATGGCAACCAAAATGGCCACCGTTATCTCGCGATAAGGAACAGGGATGTCCCAGTTTTTACAGGACACCTGCAGGATATGTGTACATGCCCCATATGAATGAAGGACCAAGTGGTGATTGGGCAGGTGTGGATATCTCCACCTATATATCTTTTCAGGACCACCTACAGGTATACAGTATCTGTTTCCAAATGGCAGGCCCGGCTCTAGGGGTAGTCTCGGTGGCGCGGGGCGACAGGGTGCGGGGCCGGCAGGGGGGCGCTGGCCCCGCCCACCAGGGCGAGGGCGCCGGAGTGATCTCCGTGCCACGGCACCAGGGCGCCCGACCTGCTTGAGACGGCCCTGCCAAATGGACACATTGCGGGGTTGTGCAGAAACCATCTGCAATGAGCTTTAATTTATGGGATGAAATCAGTTTCTCAAGAAGTGCTTTTCAAGGGCAAAAAAATATGTGGAATAGATCTAGATAAAGTGTGGGCTATGCAGGCAAAACAAGTACTCAGTCTCCATTCTAGAATAAAATGTCATATGTATGCACAGTGGGTGGTGCTGTGGGTGAAACCACAGAGCCTAGGGCTTGCCGATCAGAAGGTCGGCAGTTCGAATCCCCGCAACGGGGTGAGCTCCCGTTGCTTGGTCATTGCTCCTGCCGACCTAGCAGTTCGAAAGCACGTCAAAGTGCAAGTAGATAAATAGGGAAGGTACAGTGGGAAGGTAAACAGTGTTTCCGTGCGCTGCTCTGGTTCACCAGAAGGGGTTTAGTCATGCTGGCCACATGACCTGGAAGCTGTACGCTGGCTCCCTCGGCCAATAACGCAAGATGAGCGCCACAACCCCAGAGTCGGTCAAGACTGGACCTAATGGTCAGGGGTCCCTTTACCTTTACTATGCACCTAAAATGCTGCAATTTCTTCTTGCAAGTCCTTAAGCTTTGGGCCCACAAGACACAAGGTCTTCTGTGATTGCAGGTCATTGGCTGAACATGTCCTGACCCTTCTCTCCGCCGGATTCTACGGCCCAGAGGACCTCTAAAGAGGAACATCATTGTTCCTTGGCAAAAGAATCAGCCTTAGTACCACGGCACCACAGGGGATGTAGACTTGTTAATGTGTGAAAGTTTGTTTAAAAGTTCACCAAAGAGAGATGGGAGAGTTCATCAAAGTCGCTCCCTTGGTGAGGCGCCTATGCCAATAAATCCAGCTCCTTTCTGTAAAGGGCTAAATCACATCAAATCATCTTTAAATGTTTATTGTTTCTGGTTGTGCTCCAGGCCCACTGCTTTTTCAAATGAGATAGAAACCAGACCCCCAGACCCACTCAACTGAAAGCATTTTTCACACTCCCAACGGCTAACCATAAGAATAAAAAAAAGCAACCGCCTAGCCTTGAGCAAGCAAAGGAACAACATGGGGAAGGAATGCCAGTGGCAGTTTGTTGGTCCGGCATTGTCCTTTTTGGTAAACAGGATAGGGCTGAGGTGATGTATCAGCCATCAGAAAAAAATCAGGGCATGATTTGAGGGGTGCAAAATCAATTCCTCTACAGATGTTTGCAACCTCATTGACCAATCCCCACTCCACCCCTGTGCTGCGCCAGGAGAGGCATCCCGTTACTTAGTCAAGATGGAGACAATTTCATGGGAATCTGCCTTATACCAAGCTTATACCATCTAGCTCATGCTAACTGGCATAAGTATGTGATAACAGCTCTGCTGGATCAGGCCAGTGGCCCATCTAGTCCAGCATCCTGTTCACACCGTGGGCAATCAGAAGCAGTTGCTTGCCAGGCAGAAGCCTTTTGCAACCAGACCTGGAGACACTGAGAATCGAATCTGGGATGTTCGGCAAGCAAAGTACCTGCTCTAGCACTTGACTCTAGCCCTTCCTGTTTTCTCTCAGCAGCTTGAAAGAACTGCCTGCTGCCAAGGAAAGGAGGCAACTCTCCTTATCTTCTCAAGGTAGGGATGCAGCACCGTGCGAGGACACAAGGAAGTGCCTCTGAATTGCTTGCATTGGTCCCCATGCTTAGATTTTTGTTAGGGTCTGGTGCCTGTTGGTGGTATGGTCACATCAGATGAATGAACCTTGAAAGCACCATCAGTTGTGAACAGGCTTTATCTTTATAGTTTGTGCTTTCCAACTGGATGGGGGACTGCGTGTTGCAATTCCTGCATTGCAGGGAGTTGGACCCTGCAATTATATGATTCTATAATTCTGTTATTCTTCTCCAAAGTTTTTGTTGCTGCTGCTGGCAGTGATACTTTTCAGCTTTGATAATACCGATGGATGCATTCCCCCACATTGCCTGTAGTTTGCACTTATAATGCCTCTTTTTGGGGTCCTCTTGGTAGTTCCACCACCTTCAGAAATTTGGGGGAAGGCAGCTTGGGAGAGGGCATCTTTATGGCAGCCCCTCACAGAGGCGCACCTGGCACTTTCCTTGTATAGTTTTTGTCAAATGCAGAAGTCCTGACTAACCCTTGACCCCCCCGATACATATATCTTAAGGACCAGCCCTGCAATTAAGAGAGCCAGCACACACAATATGCTCATGTCACAGGCACATGCTGCACAATATGCTGCTGTGCCATGTGCATGCCATGCCATGTGCTAATGTGTTGCATGCATGTTGTGCAGCATGTGTGAGTGACTTGAACACGGTGCAACGCAATTGTGTAATATGCACATGCAAGCTGTGGAATATTGAGGAGGCCTGGGCCCTTCCTTGAAAATTTGGGGGACCCTCAGCTCCCCCCCCACAATGAATCCCCTGACCAGTTAAGAACATAAGAATAGCCTGCTGGATCAGGCCAATGACCCATCTGGGACAGGCCTGTGGGAAGCCTGCCAGCAGGACCTGAGAAGTACAATTTTCTCCCCCCTGTGATTTTCAAGAACTGGCATTCAGAAGCCTTACTGCTTAGAACCATGTTTTAACTTATTTTAATATTCTATTTTTACATTGTTTTAACCTGTCCAGGAACTGTAGCGGTTAGGTCAGATAAGAAATAAATAATACTGATAAAATAAGAAATAAATAATATTTATAAAATTTCTGTGCATATTGGATCCCTAATTCACATTCTCATATCCAGGAAGTATGCGTGGTCCACTCTCTGTACATCACAAGATAACCAAAGGCCCATCTAATTCTGCATTTGGTTTTCAGCCCCAGCCAGCTGGGCACTCTAGAAATTCACAAGCAAGGCAAGAGTCTTATTCCTTCCCTGTGTATCCACTAATCAGAGATATACTGCTCTTGAATACAGAGGCTCCATTTAGTGATTCTGCCTCATGGACACTGACAGACCTGTCTCTTATCTTGATGCATATTTCTGTATTTTACTTTCTGGGTAACTCTTAACCTTCATAAAGAAGCTGACTACTTTAACACAAACCAGGTTGGAACAGTTACAATCCACCCCTGGATTAAAAAAACACACACAAAAAAACACAATCCTACCACAGGTGCTTCAGAGAAACATGAAAGAGAATTTTCCAGTGGGTTTCTGAGGAACAGCAGCAATGAAAGAGCAACATTCCTCCCTGCTAATCGCTGTCCTTACAAAATAAAAACAGGACCGTGTGTTACACAGATGCACACGCATGCGCACTCACACCTGGACATGCTGGTTTTAGAGGGAAGTTCAAGAATTTCTTCGCAAAGGCCAGCACTGGTTTCTGGCTTTCATCAAACATGCTCTGATCTTCAGCCAATGAAATAATGGGAGACATAGTTAAACATCAAGATACTACCAGCTTGCAAAAATGTGTAGGAATGTTCCATTTGATCCTCAGGGTACATGTACTCTTGCACTGATGCCTAAGTCCAGAAGAGACATATTCTGGAAGGCAGAGGAAATGGCTCCATCTTATCTTCTGGAAACACAATGACCACCGGTGGACTATTAAGGATGTGTCTGTGGAAAAGACAGATGTTGTTGTAATAGATAATGTTGTTGCGTGTGGAGGTCCCCAAAACCACCCCTCAAGAAATAATTCACAACAGAGACAGAATTTTAGTTTTGGGGTTTTGGGCATGAATTTGGCAACAACTTTATTATAATGCAAAATATGTGAGTGGTTGCGTAGGCACTGGTTCTCCAACTGTCCCCTAAGGACAGAATTAAACTAGCTTTGTCAACAGGGGTAATCCTACAGGGAGAGACAGGGGGTCCGGTTGCGTCATCCCTCCCCTCTCCCCTCAGGTTCACAGGGGCTCTCCAGTGGCCCTGGCCCCCGACCTGGGGTTACGGACATCACATAGAGCCCCTGCCGTCCTGACTGGAATTACCCCATCACTCAAGCATTGATACTCCAACTGTCCCCTAAGGACAGAACTAAACCAGCTTTGTCAACAGGGGAAACCTTACAGGGAGAGACAGGGGGTCGGGTTGCGTCATCCCTCCCCTCTCCCCTCAGGCTCCCAGGGGCTCTCGTGTGGCCCTGGCCCCCGCCAGGGGTTACGGACTATGCATCGAGCCCAGGGCCGGCGTGTCCATATAGGCGGCCAGAATGCAGGGGGCGCTGGGCAGCCTGCCCGCCGCCCGCCACCGCCACCCGCCGCTGCCCTGTGCTGCCTGGGGCCCCCTCCCGCATCTGCAGGGGGGCGTAGTCGGTTTGTAAAGAGAGGTTGGATTGCCATCTGTCAAGGATTCTTCAGGTGTGGTTCCCGTGTTGCTTGTGGGATATTTCTGGCGTATCAGAATTATTTACTTTATGCATATTTACTTTATGCATGAGATTTCAGAATAATGATTGTCAAGCATGTGCTCAACTCCTGCTGTAGTATGCTTATTCTAAGGTGCGTATGCTCATGTAATTTTTGACGGCTACATTCATAATTTGGTTTTTCATAGGTAAAAACAAATCTGCTGAAGGCAAATGAAGCCAATCCTGTTGAAATTTAATTGTAGGGTAAACAAGTGTGTTTCAGTGTGGTGTCACTGGTCTGTGTGGATTTTTGAAAGAAACACTTCAGGGTTATATTAATTGAGCTATTTTGTTTAGCCAGCCTACCAGAATTTGAGACTTGTTTTGGAGCAGCGGGCTGCGCAGGAGACACTTAGCTCCCCACCCTGCGCTATTATTCTGTGGTAGCAGGGTTGCCACTGCTTTGGAACATGTAGCAGAGATCATGGTTACAAGGAACAGGTTGGATGTGAAATACATCTGTGTTTGAAATATGATGGGGGGGGGGCGCCAGAAGGTGATCTCGCCTAGGGCGCAAGAAACCCTAGCACCGGCCCTGATCGAGCCCCTGCATTCCTGACCGGAATTTCCCCAACTCAGGCATTAACTTTTGGGGCAACACAAACAACAAGACCCCTAATACAACCACAATAACCAATGCCTAACCGCCAACCTTACAAGTTGTGACTATTTGCTATGCAGTAGGCAAAAACCAGATGGCACCAGCCAATCAGCCAAATGGGAAAAATTCCTACCAGGCCCCTGAATACAGGCGACCCCATGAGAGGCACAGCAAGGCCAACACGGAGGCCTAGAAACAGGGAGGGAGAGAGGGTGGGTGATCCTGAAAACGCAGCCAAAGAGAAACAGAAACCTTGTGCTTGCCCTTTTATACCCCAATGGCTGAACAGCAAAATTGCAACATGCATTTTCCCCCAACTACAGCCCGGGGTCAATCAGAACAGTGGTCAACTCATTAGCCCCCACCCAACAATTCAGGGTGGTTTGTTCTGGCCCCCACCGCAACACGTGCTCTCCATGATGGAGAACCCACTTTGTTTGAATCTGGAACAGTGAACTTCAGATCCAGGAACCCCAGAGGTAGCAATG
Organism: Zootoca vivipara; assembly: GCF_965207765.1. Taxonomy (NCBI): domain Eukaryota; kingdom Metazoa; phylum Chordata; class Lepidosauria; order Squamata; family Lacertidae; genus Zootoca; species Zootoca vivipara. The sequence goes on along the minus strand of NC_142590.1, from coordinate 73,284,840 downwards.
GATGTCACCACCGCTTTGCGGTGAGGACAAAATGGGAGAACTCCATATTTATTGGCCTTGCTTTTTTGGAAGAAGGTTGGGATATGTTCATGCTCATCACTTGATGACTGAAACAGCCATTGCAGATGGAAAACCCACAATTAGTGTTTTCCCATCACCTGTCAGTTCCTCAAAACACAATAAATTCCCATGGAGAGATTCAAACCATGTTCTGGGGCTGGCCCCTGAGTTAAATCCAGCTCTGGCAAGGATGTGTTATGCTTAAGCAGGGCTGGGATATTCTGTCACATCCATTGAAAATTTCTCAGCCAACAGGGGCATCTTTTAAGGCCAGATGTTGGCAGCGTGTTACACATAGGCTTGCCAAGTAAAACCATAGAATTTTAAGACCACATTGTACAGTTGTAAGCTGCTTTGTACACCAGCAATGCTGATGTGTAGCTGTGAGATCCAGCATGTCTAACGTCCTGGTTGAAGTGTGCCCCAATCTGGCTTGGGACTATCTGATTTGCTATAAAGAAAAGTCAGCCACAGAAGGGTGAAATATAGGATGTATCCCATGCTAGTCCTACCCAGAGTAAAGCCATTCAAGTTAATAGGCACCAGTAATTTAGGCTCATTAATTTCAATGAGTCTACTTGGAATAGCACTTAGCTGAAGACTACCCTGTGTGACAAATGCCACTTCTAAAGGTAAAGGTAAAGGTACCCCTGACCGTTAGGTCAAGTTGCAAATGACTCTGGGGTTGCGGCGCTTATCTCGCTCTATACAGTAGGCTGAGGGAGCCAGCGTTTGTCTGCAAACAGCTTCCGAGTCATGTGGCCAGCATAACTAAGCTGCTCCTGGTGAACCAGAGCAGCACACAGAAATGCCATTTACCTTCCCGCCAGAGTGGTATCTATTTATCTACTTGCACTTGATGTGTTTTCAAACTGCTAGGTTGGCAGGAGCTGGGACTGAGCAACGGGAGCTCACCCTGTCACGGGGATTCGAACCGCCAACCTTCTGATTGGCAAGCCGTAGGCTCTGTGGTTTAGACCACAGCGCCACCCGCGTCCCTTATGTCACTTCTAGTTTCACCTTTATTCTGGCATTCTAACTCCTCGACCTGGTGTCCTCCAGATGTTCTGACCCATCAGCCTCCTATCTACGAAAAAATCCCAAGCACTGGATTCCCTGCATCAGCAGGGGGTTGGACTAGATAACTTTTGAGATCTCTCAGAACTCTTAGCTATTAGAAGATCTTAGAAACTAGATTATATCCAATATATTTCTAGCAAAAACGCCTTTTAGGATTTCTTCCCAATCTGGCAGCCCTTTCATGCAACATGTCCCTGTTCTTGTCCTTCTGATGAGGCTGTTGGCTAATCCACAGAAGCTTGATCCGACATCATTGCCTCATTGCACTGGATATTGTACAAACACAAAGTGACCTAAGGAGTCTGCAGCCTGCAAGAGGAGACAGATGAGGAGTGGAAAAGCAGGAAGACAGGGAGAGATGTGCAGCAGGCCAGTAGTAATCTAGAAACATTTGTACCGAAACAGAATTTGAAACAGATGGATTCACTGAATATATATATATATATATATATATATATATCAGAATAGTTATGGATTAGTCAGAACTGGGATTCACAGTTAACCCTTCTGTTAAATTACCAATTCACATTTTTGAAATCTGGAATCACAAATATGCTGCACTTTACTACTCTGAAAAGTTAATTTTTGACAAGGCCAACCAGGTGCGCAGCCTGGGAGTCATTTTGTCCATGGAGGCCAGGTTAATTCTGTGTTCAGGACGGCTGTCTACCAGCTCCATCTGGTACACAGGCTGAGACCCTACCTGCCTTTGGACTGTCTCGCCAGAGTGGTGCATGCTCTAGTTATCTCCCGCTTGGACTACTGCAATGCACTCTACGTGGGGCTACCTTTGAAGGTGACTCGGAAACTACAACTTATCCAGAATGCGGCAGCTAGACTGGTGACTGAGAGCGGCTGCCAAGACCACATAACACCGGTCTTGTAAGATCTACATTGGCTCCCAGTACGTTTCCGAGCACAATTCAAAGTGTTGGTGTTGACCTTTAAAGCCCTAAACGGCCTCGGTCCTGTATACCTGAAGGAGTGTATCCACCCCCATCATTCAGCCCGGACACTGAGGTCCCGCGCCGAGGGCCTTCTGGCGGTTCCCTCATTGCGAGAAGTGATGTTACAGGGAACCAGACAGAGGGCCTTCTCGGTAGTGGCACCTGCCCTGTGGAACGCCCTCCCAGCAGATGTCAAGGAAATAAGCAGCTATCCTATTTTTAAAAGACATCTTCCCTGTTTAGGGAAGTTTTTAATATTTAATGCTGTATTGTTTTAATATTCGATTGGAAGCCACCCAGAGTGGCTGGGGAGACGCAGCCAGATGGACGGGGTACAAATAATAATTATTATTATTATTATTATTATTATTATTATTATTATTATTATTATTATTATGGATATGCACCCCACCTTTCATTCAATGAACTCAAGTTGACATATATGGGTTTGCCCCATTCTATATTTACAACCAGCCTGTAAGGTAGGTTTGACGGAGAGGGAACTAGGAGCTGCCAGTGGGGTGGTTCTGTGGCACTGGTCTCCTGGTAACATTGTTGCTGCTGCTTACTGGGATAGGGTGGGCATCATTAAATTCAATGGGTCTGCTCTGAGAAAAAAACTTAGTTGAATACCACCCTATGTAACTTTAAGAACTTGTGTCCAAGTTCGCTTGCTTTCCTCTCCCCTCCACAACCCCTTTTCCTTTTGTGTTTTATATTGCAAGCCTGAGGCCTAGGATTGCCTTGTTTCTTACAGATCTTATATAAGGGGGCATTTTTGGCTGAAGAGTGTTGAAAAACACATTAAGCAGAAAACGGCAACCCTTATGCGATGTGAGAAACATAACCCCTCTATGAACCTCCTTCACCCCTCTGTCCTACAATATGGGAGTAAGGAGCAGAGACAGATTGGGGAGCAGATTCCATGAAAGCTACCATGTGTGAAAGTGAATATTCCTACAGATATTCAGGCTGTACACGCAAACATCATGAGTTGGCTTGGATGGGATGCAGGGCTGGGGGTAGAGCTGCTCAGTGCAGCCCATCTTGAACACGGGAGCAAAGAACACCAGAACAAGGGTGACCATCTCAACATTTTCTGCATGTCATTTAAAAGCAGGGATTCAAAGCCCTTGGCTCTCCAGATGTTGCTGACCTACAACTCTCACCATCTCTAATGGAGTCCAGCAGTACCTGGAAGGCCAAAGGTCCCTCATCCCCGTTTTGAAGCTATGAAGAAATAGCCAGGTGCCTTGTGCGACTACCACCAGATGGCGGTGCGGACAAGTACCGGTAACCTGCTTTCAAATTACCTTCGTAATTTAAAAGGACATTGCCAGGTACTTTGCATCCTTTCTGTTTACACTCTTCATTGTTTTAAGTGCTCTTTTTGAAAGTTTGTTTGCTTTGAAAGAAAGTTTGCTTATTGTTGCTTTCCTTGCAGGCCTAAGAATGATTTTACTTGGACATTTTGGGGCTTCCCTGCCCCCTTTCCCAGACAAAGATATGGAAGATTAGGGTCGCCACAATTTTTTTCAGGCATGCTCCCATGTCTTTAATGTATTTTAATCTTTGTTGGAAGCCGCCCAGAGTGGTGGGGGAAACCCAGCCAGATGGGCGGGGTATAAATAAATAAATAAATAAATAAATAAATAAATAAATATAATTTAATGTGTGGTAAGCCGCAATTTAGGGACCCAGGTGGCGCTGTTGGTTAAACCACAGAGTCTAGGGCTTGCTGATCAGAAGGTTGGCGGTTTGAATCCCTGCAACGGGGTGAGCTCCTGTTGCTCGGTCCCAGCTCCTGCCCACCTAGCAGTTCGAAAGCACATCAAAGTGCAAGTAGATAAATAGGGACCGCTCCGGCGGGAAGGTAAACGGCATTTCTGTGCGCTGCTTTGGTTTGCCAGAAGCAGCTTTGTCATGCTGGCCCCATGTCCCGGAAACTGTCTGCGGACAAACGCTGGCTCCCTCGGCCTATAGAGCGAGATGAGCGCCGCAACCCCAGAGTCAGACACGACTGGACCTGATGGTCAGGGGCCCCTTTACCTTTACCTTTACTAAGCAGCAATTTATAGAGCTGGACCATAAAGAAGGCTGATCGCTGAAGAATTGATGCTTTTGAATTATGGTGCTGGAGGAGACTCTTGAGAGTCCCTGGAAAAGACCCTGATGTTGGGAAAGATGGAGGGCACAAGGAGAAGGGGACGACAGAGGATGAGATGGTTGGACAGTGTTCTCGAAGCTACGAGCATGAGTTTGACCAAACTGTGGGAGGCAGTGGAAGACAGGAGTGCCTGGCGTGCTATGGTCCATGGAGTCTCGAAGAGTTGGACACGACTAAACAACAACAACAACAATCAGCAATTACATAGGTGAAAGCTTCTCCCTGCATTGCATCTCCCCAGCTTTTTATTATTATTTATATCTATCCCAACCTTCTTCTAAGGAATTCAAGACCGCATGCATGGTTCCCCCCATTTATCTTCACAACAACCTTGTGATGCAGGCTAAACCATGGATTTTTCAGCCTGAGGGCCACTTTCCTTTCTGGGAAACCTTCCAAGGGCCATGTGCAAGTGGTAGGCAGGCCCAGAGGCAAAAGAAGGTGGAGGAATAAAAGCAGCTACAGATCCTTTCAGGGTTAGTTTTGCTTTCTGCATGTTGAAGTGGGCGGAGCAGTCATTCATTCATTCATTCACTCTCTCTCCTGTTTGAAGTTCAACTGTTTTATTTTATTTTTAAGCAATGTGCCTGAAATATACTCAGAGTCGAGAGTGAATTTCATGCTCTTTATTCAGCTTGTAGTAGCAATAGAGGAAGAAGAGAAGAATGGTTCTTTCCCCCAAAACGTCTGTTTATATACATTATTTACACAATGGGCCTTGCATGACTGGCTACTTCAGGGCTGCACCTGTGGGCCAATCAGGTTGCGGATTGACTTCTGCCAAGCAGCCTGATTGGCTGCTCCTGCAGGCCAATCTGGTTGCGGATTGACTTCTACCTGGAGCTGGATTGGGTGGCTCCTGCGGACCAATCAGACTGCTGCATTCTGGATCCTATTGTTCTAGGATTCAGCTCAGTACATAACACCACCATACTGCAAAACCTTTGTTTGGATTTTCAGAAATTTACCATTTTTTGTAGGATGTCTGTTTCCCTTCTGCAATCATTTAGCCAGGAGTATTTGTTTATTTTTATTTTTTATTTATAAAGAAGGGAAACTTCAGCATAGTTATCCTCTGTATCAAAACAACTCACCCCACTTATTTAGGATGAAGCCTATTCATTGGCGTTCCCTTGTCCTTAAAAAGGGTCTCACAAGACTATAATCACACTTGGAAAATGCCTTAGATTGTGAGTCGTTTTGATGTAGGGACCTTCTCTTTTGAATGTGAATGCCCACAGCGAAACCTATAGTTGGTATTTTGTGAAGAATTTTGTAAAGGAGGGTGACAATGGCCGCTGCTGCAGACTCACTAACAAGGGTAGCCCAGCATTGCTGGCCTTGTGAACAACAGAAGTCCAGTTTGAACAAAGACACCATCAGCGATGCTTCCTTCTTAAGCCTTCCAGCTGGGCCTGTCAGATAAACAGGAAACAGAGAGGGCCGCATTCTCTGATGTGTTGTCTTTGGGAATGTTTTACAACGAGGGCCAGACAAAATAAAAGAAAGGGCGAGCAGTAAACAAGCTAATTTGAGTGTCTCCCTGGGGTCTTGTCAGCGGGCGCTAGATACAGTCAACACTTCTCATATCATCCAGAGAGCTGCCAAACTATTTTGCCTGAGAAAGAGAAAGAGAAAGAGAGATGCTCTTTGCATGTGGAGACCTTTTAACCAGCCTCAGAAATAAATTCAGACAAATTTTGGTTTTGATTTTGGCAGAATTTAAGCCATGACTTTATTGATCACAAATTAAGTGAGTGGTTGCATAGGGTCTGGTTTGACTAGCTACCTGCAGCCCTACAGGCAGCGCTGACTCTGGGCACCAACCGTAAGTCAGCCTTGGGTGAACACCTGGGACAGTGGCAAGCAGGAACCCTGCTAGGCCTCCACCCAGATGAGCTCAGGGCACAACCCTGCATGGGGCGACCAACCATAAGTCCGTGGATTCCCTCTTAAAGGAATACCCAATGCATAGGGATGGCTAGGCATCCTGCCACCCCTATCAACTTGAACCAGAGCCTATCCGCGACCTTACAAGTTGTGACCATTTGCTACGCGGCAGGTGAAACCCAAATGGCACCAGCCAATCAGCCAAGTGGGGAAAATACCTGCTGTGCCCCTGTCCCAATGACAGGCAACACAAGGTCAAGCACAAGCCCTAAAACAGGGAGAGGTGGGCGGGTGTTCTGATGCACTAAGCCCAAAAGAGAGAAGCTCAGGGACACATGCAGCGGTTAAATAGTGGTCCTTCGATTGCTTTGACTGGCGTCCCGTTAGCCCAATTGCACCCAAGATCGAGGAACCACCAATAGGGTGTTGTGGCCGCTCCAAAGTTCCCACCCACAACACAGGGCCTGATTGCCAGGTCCCACTGCAACATGTGCCCTCTTGTTAGGGAGGACCCGATTTTTTTTTTAAAAAAATAAAAAATTCCTTCCAGTATTCCAGCCTGGTGACTTCTGTTTCAGTGTATCTGAAGAAGTGGGCATGCACACAAAAGCTCATACCAATGACAAACTTAGTTGGTCTCTAAGGTGCTACTGGAAGGAATTTATTTATCTTTTATTTCATAGAATAATAATAATAATAATAATAATAATAATAATAATAATAATTTATTTATACCCCGCCCATCTGGCCGGGTTCCCCCAGCCACTCTGGGCGGCTTCCAACAAAACACTAAAATACAGAAATCCATCAAACATTAAAAGCTTCCCTAAACAGGGCTGCCTTGAGATGCCTTCTAAAGGTCTGGTAATTGTTGTTCTCTTTGACCTCTAGTGGGAGGGCATTCCACAGGGTGGGTGCCACTACCGAGAAGGCCCTCTGCTGGGTTCCCTGTATTCCCTGTAACTTGGCTTCTCGTAGCGAGGAAACCGCCAGAAGGCCCTCGGCGCTGGACCTCAGTGTCCGGGCAGAACGATGGGGGTGGAGACGCTCCTTCAGGTATACTGGACCAAGGCCGTTTAGGGCTTTAAAGGTCAACACCAACACTTTGAATTGTGCTCGGAAACGTACTGGGAGCCAATGTAGGTCTTTCAGGACCGGTGTTATGTGGTCTCGGCGGCCGCTCCCAGTCACCAGTCTAGCTGCCGCATTCTGGGTTAGTTGTAGTTTCCAGGTCACCTTCAGAGGTAGCCCCACGTAGAGCGCAGTGCAGTAGTCCAAGCGAGAGATAACTAGAGCCTCATAGAGCTTGTCAGTATCCTTCTTGAACAGTGGTGCCCAGAATTGGACACAGTACTCCAGATGAGGTCTGATCAGAGCAGAATACAGTGGTACTATTACTTCCCTTGATCTAGATGCTATACTCCTATTGATGCAGCCCAGAATTGCATTGGCTTTTTTAGCTGATGCATCACACTGTTGACTCATGTCAAGTTTGTGGTCTACCAAGACTCCTAGATCCTTTTCACATGTACTGCTCTCAAGCCAGGTGTCACCCATCCTGTATTTGTGCCTTTCATTTTTTTTGCCCAAGTGTAGTACTTTACATTTCTCCTTGTTAAAATTCATCTTGTTTGCTTTGGCCCAGTTGTCTAATCTGTTAAGGTCATTTTGAAGTGTGATCCTGTCCTCTGGGATATTAGCCACCCCTCCCAATTTGGTGTCATCTGCAAACTTGCTCAGGATGCCCTCAAGCCCATCATCCAAGTCATTGATAAAGATGTTGAATAAGACTGGGCCCAAGACAGAACCCTGTGGCACCCCACTAGTCACTTCTCTCCAGGATGAGAAAGAGGAGCCATTGATGAGCACCCTTTGTTTTGGCTATGTCAGACCAACACGGCTACTAATTTATAAAGGCAGTTTCGGTGGCATCCTTGCCTGATCCGCTTCAGAACCTTTAAGTGCACCTCACTTAGGGGAAAACAAGCAGGAGCCTGCTCATCTATTCCTTCCGTCTTAGGAATCAGCAACATGGTGCTCACGGGCATTGGTGTGCCCACCAGTACCTCCCATGGTGTCTGTGAAAGGTCTCAGTAAATACCCCTCGAAAAAATCTTATGAGAGTCTACAGTATTTGCTCTTCCTTGCCCTCTGCTATATCGACCCCTCCATTAAACATGTCCACATTTCATTGGATGCCAGGAGTGGACACCTGTCCTCCCAATGGGTACATTAGTCAAAACAGCATGTTTATTAGGAAAAATACAGTATGTAGTATAATGCTGGAGAATTTCGATGTGGATTTTTTTATTTTTAAATGCAGATTGCTGGAACTGAATTTAAGACAGGTAAAATGGGAAATGGAGAGAACCAAAATCCTTCCACCCGTAGCAGCCACTAGGATGTGTTACGGGTGTTTTTAAGTTCTGCCTCCTGCCACAGTTAAAAGGGGTGTGGGGTTGATTTAGAAAAATGGCGTGGCACACCTGCCGATCCTCTAGGATTAGGAAGTGTAATACAGGCAAGCAAGTACAATGACAGGTCAGGAGGTAAAGGCATAGGTCAGTTGCACTGGATGGGGCTTGGTGGATCTGGAAAGATTGGGATAGATCTGGCTGAAGCAGGTTTGACAGGAGAAGACCAGGATGGGTCAAACTTGGGTCAGGGAGAATCAATGGGAAACAGGTAGAGTCATGGAAAAGTACTGAGGGTCACAAGATTGAGAGGAGGGGGATGTTTAAAGAGCCAGCATGTGACAGGTACATGATGTGTGGCGTGTACAGTTCACCACTTCCTTCATGGCGAAAATTTTGGGGTGTTGGCAGGAAGTGACATATACCAAAACATTACTAGTATGCATGAGGCTACACTCTCTAATTGGTCGGAAGCTGCATTACAAGTTAATCATTAGCTGTCAAAGTTGCTGTCAATAAATACAGGCTCCTGAGCTATGCCCAGGGTTGGCCTTTGGGGAACTCAGCCTTGTCACCCATCTCGTTATTGGATTATCCATTACTACAGGGGGGGGGAGCAGGAAAAACAAACAAAACAAAAGCCTCACAGCAGTTTTTCAAAACTATTCTAAGATGAATTTGAGCACCAAAATGGAAGCAAAAGCCGAAATAGAATGGGATCTCACCAATTAAAGGGAACATGTTTTTCTTTCTTGGAACATGTTTTTCTTTCTTTCTGGCGCATACTTACTAGCTATGGTGTTGCAGCTTGTTGTGGGGTTGGTGCTGCTGGTGCGACAGGGGTACTAACTGGTACTGTAGTTGCAAAACACCATTTTAAGGCAAATGTCGTATCTGCTCAGTGAATGGAAAAGCCCCGCCAGAGCTGTTTGGCTTTAAATCTGGTGGAGGCGAATTTCCCCCTAGCTTCCTTAATGAAAACACCTCCTGCAGTTCCAGGGTCCTTTTGATGGCACAGTGAAACCCTCAAGGTCAGAGGAGCCCAGAAGAGGAGAAGGCAGAGGCAAAACAGATTTGCGGTTGCGTTGCTGGGCTTTCAGCAATGTGCACTGAGAATAATACAAAATCCGAGGCTCAGTTAGGCTTTTATTTCCAGGTCAGGATTAAAGATGGGCTGGGAAATGCTTCTCAAATGAAGGCAAGGTAAAGAACCTGCCCTTCCCCCTTTACCTGAATGGGTGCATCCCTGAATAAAAAGATCACAAGCACAGCCCTCATTTACAGCAATATAATTTTTTGGCTAACCCAGATGATTACGTAATGTTGTGTTATAGGGGAAAAGGCATTTTGGGGGTGGGAATCTAAGTATTGGCCCAAAACAAAGGAGCATAAGGGAGCCAATGCAAAAAAATAAATTGGGATTATTATTAGATTTCTAGCAGTACTTTTCTGCCAGGATTCCCTAATCTCCTTTCCAGTGCCTGCTTTTAGGCCTAGCAGAGAGCTACCATCACCACCTGTTTCTAAACCTGAAATGCTTTTGCCTTAGCTCCCAGTGGAATAATTGGAAGGGGGGTGGGGATAAAGGTCAGGAAAGAACTGTGCCAGGGCTTAAGAAACTGAGCTACAACTTGGAAGAGGTTTCCAGAAATAGGTTCATCCTTTCCAGCAAGAAAGCTTTTCTCTCCCAGAGGTAATGTTCTGCTCTTAGCGTGCCAGCAAGTAAGAAAATTACTTTTGCTCGATAGGTTGAACTTATCAGCTGCTGAGAGATTGATGTTCCCAAATGGGCTATTTGAGAGCAAAGCAAGGAAGGAGACCAAGAAACAGAAATGAATGACCTGCAATGAAAGGGAGAACAGCAAACACATATTGTGTATAAATGGAGTAGAGGGAGGGGGTGGAAGGGTGTCATCAATCTTAGTAGGTTGGCTACTGGACAGAAGCAGAGAGCAGTGCTAACTTTCTGGAACAGCATCAAACTGGTTGTTGTAGCAATGCAGCAATGGGGAACCTGTGACACTCCAGATGTTCCAGAACTCCAGGTGTCCAGATGTTCCAGGACATCAGTCATGACCATTGAGCCATGCTGGTTCAGGCTGATAGGAGTTGCAGTCCAACAAAATCATCTGGAGAGCAACAGGTTTCCCATCCCTGTAGAAAACATACACATACACATATATCTGTCTATCTGTCTATCTGTCTATCTGTCTATCTATCTATCTATCTATCTATCTATCTATCTATCTATCTATCTATCTATCTATCATCTCTTATTTAATTAAAAACATAGAATTCAATAACATTAAAATAAAGAAATAAAGAGGAAACAATGCAACAAAATTAAAATTAAGTACTGCCACACAAAAGGTTTGGGTTGTCACATTTGCAGTGGGGAAAGCCCAATGGGGTAGCATGGGGGGGGCACAGGGGCAGTTGCCCCGGGTGCAAAATTGTTAATGGGTGCATAATTTCAACACCCGTTGCTGCCTCCGTACAACTGTTCATGGCTCCGTTGAAAACTGCTTCTCCATGCAAACCAGGAAATGACCTCTCCAGACAACGGAACGACTCTTCTGAGGCTCATCTCTGAGGCTGCTCATCTCCTGGGTGACATGAATGCTGTTAGACAGTTGAATGTGCATGTGTACTCCTTCCGTTTCCCTCCTTCCCACCCACCCAACTTCGTGTGGCCTCGGATGCTGGCAACCCATGCTATACCACTGGGGTGAATGAATGAATGAATGAATAAATAAATAAATAAATAAATAAAACCTTGATCATTATAAGTCACAGAGCAACCTAATGATATGCTGGCATCCATCTGTCTTGGGAGACAACAGAGGAGTACGCCTTCAGGGGTGAATTCAAACTGTTGGGAGGTTACAGTACCTGCTGTGGGTGTAGAGACTAATACAGGAGAGACATGTTTTGTTGCAGCTGGGGCAGATGAAGGTGTCTGGTTTTGCTGCTGCAGATCCTTCATGGTGTTTCTTCTTTCTGCGCTCCTCCCAGCGGCCATTCCTTGCCTGGTCACTGCTGTGGATGCATGGTCTGTCTGTCTCCAGACATAGCAGTCATTTACAAGGGATTCCCACAAGGTGGGGGTTGATGTGAGCCTTCATGTAACGTTTTGCAGATGTCTTTGTAATGTAGAGTTTGTCTGCCAACAGGCCTGGTGCCTGAAGTGTGGAACCAGTTTTGCAGCGACGAATGTACTCCCACCAGTATCTGGTAGTGATACTACAATGCCCAGGCACATGAGATCAGCAGCAAAATGCAGTAATTCCAAAAAAATTGGCAACATAATGCTAGTCTAAAAAGTCTCTGCATAAAGAGCCAGAATGAGCAGTATCAACAAAGCAGTGTGTCCTGTGTATCACAAAGCAGCAAGAAGTGATACTACCAGTAAAAAAATTAGCAACCAAATGTGGATCAGCCCCAAACTATGAATGGAAAGGTCCTTTTTTCAACTTTTGCCTCTGCTGTGAATTCTCTCAGTGACCTTAGGCAAGTTGTTCTTTCTTAGCAACCCTTCCCATCTGTAGCATGCGGGTTATACTATTGTCCAACATTACAGGGTTGTTGTAAGGATTAAAGGGAATGAAGACTGCAAAGTGCTATGTAAATATATTTCTTCCCCCCTCCACCCCCCTGGAGCATGAATTGTGTTTCAGTTTTGGCTTCCTCTGCTCATTTTGCTCTTGATTCATCCTGGTTTTCTGGCCTTGACTTTTGCATGACCTTGGCCCTAGCTTATGATCTTGCTTGCCTTGGGTAACCTGAAACCATACAGCCAAGGGATCAAGACAAAAGGACACTGATGGACAGGAAAGCTATGAAACAGCTTGCTGGCAGATGCTTTCAATTAGCTTAACAGGCAATAGCCAACCAAACTTCAAATTAGTCATCATGAAAACGACAATAGATTACTTGTTCTATCAAACAGCTGAGCTAATAATAAAAATGTGCATCAAATGATCAGCCATAGCAGGGGGAGAGGGAGATGCTTCATAAGACAATTAACTGGAGATTTGCAGATGATGACCAACCATATCATTAGAGTTGAAGGGATACATCAAAACTTATTACTATTATTATTATTAAAAAATAAGAATCATCAGGCAATCATAGCCATATGCCCAAGCTTCCAGTCCACCAACAAGTTACAGTTCCCTATAATCAATTTTCAATTAAAGTCTCAGGAGTTTTCCGCTCTTTAAAAAGCAATGGGAATAATTGCTCTTTGCTTTCTAAACACACTGGCTTCAAAGTTAATTTCACAAATGTTACCAAATTCCTGCAAGGGAGAAAGACAAGTTAATAGGACAATTCTGTACACTCTACCTAGAAGGAAGTCCCACTGAAGTCAATGGGGCTCACTCCCAGGTAAATAGGATTGCACACTTATAACGGCCTGTGTGGGTGTTTAATTCTGTGTCTGCACAATGATATGCTACAATTTTACTCAGGCTCCCCACAGCATGGAAGCCAGGTGCGGGGGGCAGGAGATCAACACAAACGTCATGTATATGACCCACATGCAGCTTTAATGTTTGTGAATCACATCAAGGCCACATGTCCTTTTGCTCAGAGAGCTCCTATGCCCTTGATCCAGCAGAAGTGGCTCACAAGGAGGCAAGGTCTAGTGCTGGCAACACAAACCCACAGAGCTTCATGTGGGCATACAGGGGGTGGTAGTGTAAATGGTGCCCCATTGCTTGAGCTCCTTTTTGCTGAGAGAGCAAAATTTACACCACACTTTAAGACCCCCTGGCTGGACTGTAACCTTTTAATGCCATCCCCAAATACAGGCCCAGAATTAAACATACAATCAAAGAGCACATGCCATTTTGAGGACCACCAGCTTTGGCTTAACATGGTTGTTATTTGCCCATTGCACACTGCAAAGCTAAAAGGAAATTAAATTTTCCAAATAGACAAGTGTACAAAGCTACAACCGACTGTGGTTAGAAACACCCCCACCCAGCTTGTCTGTGACCTGCAATTCTGTGACCAGCACGGTCGCAAAGCTAAATGTTTACCATTGGATGTTCAGCACATGAAAAGAAACTGTGGCTCATAGACTTTGCCATCCTCATAAACATCTAGCAGGTAGCTCTTGGAGCCAAAGTTGACAAGATATTGGATACCTGTGCCCAGATCTCTTGCCTCTTTTAATTTTTTAAAAAGCAGCACTTGTGGCCCCACATTGGATCAGGAGAATTGTTGGGGTGCTATGCTTTCCCTAATGGGGTACATTACAGCTTGGAGAACTACATGCTTGGGAAGGGTTAACCTCCTCTCTCCAGCTTTGTAGTCCCAATCCAATTGCCCTCATCAACAGCTGTTTTTAGCAGAGATAGGAGCTCCAGTGAAGGATCTCCAACCTCTCATCTGGTTTGGCTCCATGTTCAACATTTTAATGCAAAAAGAAAGAAAAGCTTCAGGATTGGGGGAAGGTTGATTTCCCTAAACCTCCTGTGATATGTGCACTCCAGCTGAAGCTTTGCAAGTCAAGATTATTGCCGGAGGAGGAGCTTGTGAAAAGCCAGGCTCTTTGGAGGCATGAGGACAGGCTTCCAATCTCCCTGACAGAGAGAGTTCGTTTTCCATTCATAAGCAGGAAATCCACACCACACCTTACCTGGAGAACCAACACAATTCATAAGACTCTTGAGTGCTTATAGCACAATTAGCCAGATGGTGAATGAGAGGAGCACTGAAGGTCTGCTTCAAAACAAGAAAAGGTGGTTGTCATTCACTGAGAAAGGAGTGAAAAAGGAGTACTTTCAGACTATTGCTGTTTTGGGGTGGGATTCAATCACATCCCAGCAAATTCAGGTTGTGCAATTGCAGTTGACTGGAAGTTCTCTCTTAACAAACCTGCTTCCTCAAAAGAGCCAGCTTTTTGCAATAAGGAAAGTGTGGGGGAAATGTGCTGGAAAGAGCTGAATAACACATGCAATGTCATCTAACCTCCCCACAAACAAATCAGAATGAATATTCATTAGCTAGTCAATGTCCTCTAATCTCTCCATAAACAGATCAGAATGAATGCTCAACAGATCATGATTAAGTGGGAGAGAGCTTAACCATGATCCTGGGTTTGGATGACATGCCAAGCCAGGTGTGGGGAACCTTTTTGGCTCCAGGATTTGGCTCCGTCCTTTTATCAGGATTAACTTTGCAGGCCAGTTTTGGAAGGTGGACCACTCTTGTATTACATACTCCTGGGTTTGGCCAACGTTGTCAAAACATGGCAAGCCAGAATAAATAGATCATGCCTCCAAAGGAAGGCCTTCTATTCAGTCCCCATAACTGCCTAAAGATCAGGTCATTGTATCTTTCCGTCTTTCTTTTGTGAATCATTGCCGAACTACTAATCTTCCTTGCTGACACCCCAAAGGGCACGCTCCTGCAATCATCTACAAATTTGTAATTGCTTCTGAATGTTGTGGGATTTATGAGCTTCTAAGTCGCACGGGGCGAAAAAACAGGCCATTAATTATTTCTTTAATTGAATACTCTCCCCCCCCCCACATTTTCCCCTGCATATAATATGTACAACCACCACGGCCAGCCAACAGAAAATGAATGCATCATTCTGTCTTCCCTAATGGATCAGCAAATCCAATCATCAGTCATCAGTCATTTGCCAAATCACCAGCCAACTATTATTATGAAGAGTGTGCTGCAATTTGTCATGGTGGCAGATGTGCTGCTGTCCTCCTCCAAAGTGCCTCTGGGAAAGAATACCGACCCACTTCCTACTTCTGCTGTGGAGACATTACAGTAGCAAAGGAGTGGTAGGATGAATGCTTCTTCCCTCCATCATATGCTGAAAAGAAAATGGGACCGAAGCAGCTAAATGGGACCATCCATGGCTCTGCCTCCTCTTGAATTCTGTCGGTGCTTTACAACTTCCTTTGTGTTTGGTTCCAGGTTTGAGGGGTTCCTTGTCAAAGGGCCTATGGACAGGAGCTCTCCTAAGTAAGTAAGCTTGCCTGGCAGTGGCAGGTAGGCCTGCAGAGCCTCATTCATGTAGCCTCAATTCATGGCATTGTGGGAAATTTAAATGGTGGCTTCCAGACCTAGCCACTTTTTAAAAGGGGGCACGGGGTAGCAGTTGGCCCAACTGGGGCCCTGGCAACTGCTTCTTGGTGTTGTTTACTAATGATGTCCCTAGGTGCCATTGTAGGAAAACTGTTCACCTAGGACATGGTCGAACAGCAAATATCAGCACAGTGATGCTAATTTCTAAATGCTGAAGCTGGGTATTTAGCACTGAATGGTCCATTCTTATGTGGGTCCATTTTGGACAGGACTCCAGGTCATTTGGGGTCCAAATCTTATCCAAAAAGAGATCCATATTTGGTCCTATATTGTGTCATGCCACATGCCAGGAGCTGGAGGCCTCATGCTTAGCTGTGGCCCTCACTGTTACCCTCCACATTATGTAACTGAGCCAAGATGGTGTGTGGCTGCAGAAGCTGCACTCACAATTCTGAAGTGCAATTGTTGAAGGGGAAAGGCCACAGCTCAGTGGTAAAGTATCTGCTTGGCACAAAGAAGGTCCCATGTTCAATCCTCAGCATCTTCAGGTAGGACTAGGAAACAACCCAGTTTGAACCCCTGCAGAGCTGTTCCCAGTCAGTGTAGGCAATCCTGAGCTAGTTGGATCAGTGTTTGACTTGGTATAGGGCTGCTTCCTTGCTATGTAAGTCCATCCAATACACTTCTTGCCAAGGGTGGTGCATCCGGGAAAGCTGGGAACTACAGGAGTCTCTCTCTCTCTATATATATATATTCCTGGCACTTAGAGCACATTTGGGAAATTATTAGCTTGTTTTGAAATATTTCCAGACTCAATTGGTTTTGTTGGTGTCCCTGCCCCCAGGTGAAAAATAATCATTGGATTCCCTGGGTTACTTTCAAAGTACAGTCAAACCTCAGTTGTCAAACGTAATCCATTCCAGAAGCCCATTCGGCTTCCGAAATATCCGGCAACTGAGGGGTGTCTTCTGATTGGTTGCAAGAGCCACATTGGACGTTAAGGTTCCAAAAAACGTTTGAAAACCAGAGCATTTACTTCTGGGTTTTCAGAGTTCAGGAGCTGAAACGTTCGAGAACGGAGCTGTTGGGGAACCGAGGTTTGACTGAACCAGATAAATCGTGGTCCTATCAGCGCAAGGATTTCCACTTGCATGACAGGACTTGTTAACTGTTTTTATATATGTAACTGTTCTACATGTCCTTATATTGTAAATTGCATTGTAGAGCCTCATGAAAACAGTAGTAGTAGTAGTAGGAAGAAGAAGAAGAAGAAGAAGAAGAAGAAGAAGAAGAAGAAGAAGAAGAAGAAGAAGAAGAAGAAGAAGAAGAAGAAGTTTTGAATGTTTGAAACCAATGGAATCTGGTTTGGCTTTTTCCTGTACTTTTGGGACTTCATAATTTTCTATGGGGATACATCACAATTTTTCAAATGGTTTTATAATACTAATGTAAAAAGGTAAAGGTAAAGGGACCCCTGACCGTTAGGTCCAGTCGTGACCAACTCTGGGGTTGTGGTGCTCATCTCGCGTTATTGGCCAAGGGAGCTGGCATATAGCTTCCAGGTCATGTGGCCAGCATGACAAAGCCACTTCTGGCGAACCAGAGCAGCACACAGAAACACCGTTTACCTTCCCGCTGGAGCGGTACCTATTTACGGTATCTACTTGCACTTTGACATGCTTTCGAACTGCTAGGTTGGCAGGAGTTGGGACCAAGCAACAGGAGCTCACCCCGTCGCGGGGATTTGAACTGCCGACCTTCTGATCGGCAAGCCCTAGGCTCTGTGGTTTAACCCACAGTGCCACCCACATCCC
Organism: Zootoca vivipara; assembly: GCF_965207765.1. Classification (NCBI taxonomy): domain Eukaryota; kingdom Metazoa; phylum Chordata; class Lepidosauria; order Squamata; family Lacertidae; genus Zootoca; species Zootoca vivipara. The sequence continues at coordinate 73,267,412 of NC_142590.1, read as the reverse complement.
TACACTAATGTATCTTCACACATTTCAACATCTAGCAGATACAACTGATTCTAAGTGCTTCTTTGGCCAAGGAAGCTGTAGTTGAACTCTTGCCCACTTTCCCAGTATGGATTGGATAGACCTTGGGCCAATGTTCACATAAAGATGTGGTTTGAGTCTCTTTGATTTTGGTTCTTGGTGGGGGTCATAGTCTACAATGCTGTACTCAGCATTCAATCTTCTCACCATTCAACTTTTTGTGCATCTGTTTTATTTAGTTTTAATCTGCACAGTTTCTCATGCCACCCTATCTACGAATTTGGTTTTGAGTTTCGGGTTAACCCTCTGGGCCCTCTCAATCTCAAAGTTAAACACAGCTGAGAATGACAAGTTTTGCATCGCAATGAGCCAAAGCCATGAGCGGCACATTATTCCAATGCAAAACTGTAAATCAGAGCAGGGCTAGCTTGAAACCAGGCCAAGATTTGACTGAAAGGTTCATGAACCTGAAAGAATCTTTTGATGAGGCTTGATCTGAGAGCTGGAGTTGAAATGAAACCCAAAACCAATTGAGTTTTGTGGGTTTTATGTCATTTTAGATTTGGCTGCAAATATTTCACGTGGCCCTAGGGACTCCGCTACATCGGCAAAACTTCAGAATTATTCCTTGATGTCAATGGAACTGTTTTAAGATTTACAGTGGTGTAATGGGGATCAGCACTTGAATAGCAAAAAGTTTGTTTGTATACTTTGGCTTCCGTCTTGCTAGATCTAAGAAATGAATGTTTCCTCTGTCTCATTCAGACTGTAGACTCCTTTCACATGACTCAGGCACTGCAGAGCCTCTCTTACACCATTGCAAGTTTATGTGGATGTCATAAAACTACAGAGAAAACTATAACAGTCTTTATATTCTAAGTCTAATGCAGTTTTTGCATTTGCAAATTGATGTAAAGGGGGGTGGGAGAGAGAAAGACTGAAGCACCTTTGGTTGGGTTGGGTCTACTCTTTCCAGAGATTATACCTTTTGGTTTATAGAATGGAATGAATCCCACCAACTCAGCTCACTAGGGGGCACTGTTGGTTTACTCTGTGCCACTTGTACATACTTGATCCTAAAGGAGACCTGGAGGATGTTAAGGGTGAATTTGGTTTGCATGCCACTGGGATTTCTGGTGCACCCCCCCCCCAAACCTTCCAACATCAAGACCTAGTTCACAGGTGCTGTTTTTACAGTGCAGTGACCATTGGGTGTCTTTCTCAGTAGACCCGGGCATGTGGCTCAAGTACCTTAATGCTCTGTTTCCAGATTTCATCTATTTTGTTTATTTAATAAAACTTTTAAGGACTGCCTTACAGGATAATGTCCTTCCTAGGCAGCTTATAAACATATAAGAGAATAAAAACAGCATTTGAATTTCTTCCAACTTTTCTTTAACAAATTTTAAAATGGAAGGTTAAGATAAACTTTAAAAACATTAAAAAAGAGAGAGAAGAATTTCTAGTGGCTTTGGCAAAGCAGCAGCGACACAGGCACTCTCTGGGCCACCTTACCCAGATTGTGAGTCCTCCTTTTCCTCATGAAAATCCGCCAGTGTTTTAGTGTGAATTTCTCCTAACAAGCATGTTTTTGTATGTAGTGTTGCCTAATACACACATCTTTTGCAAAGCAATTTTCAATAATATTGAATATTATTATTATAATGCACACTTTACCTAGTATATGCATTTTTGAACACATTGCTTGGATGGGGAAGTGCCTTGCAAGACCTGGAGAAGTGCAAATTGTGGAAGATGGCTGTGTTTCAGTTGGCTGATTGTTTTAGGAAGTGTCAGCCAGCCAGCCAGCCAGTCAGTCAAGTTTATCAATCACTTTCCTCTCAGCCTGGTTCGGATAACACAAAGTGAGTCAGCTTTGGGAGAAAAGTGCCTAAAAGTGATAGAAAGCAGCAAGCAAGAGGCAGGAGGCAGGAGGATACAACTACACCACACATCTGTGTACATTTCATTGCAAAAACGAGGCCCCTCCTCACACTTCACCCATTCATGTTTTTGCCCTGTTTACAGGACAGAAATTCATGAATGAACAAACATGGCTGTATAGTTAACTTTGGTTCATGGTTTCAGGACTGAATATGGGACGTTATCAACCAAAAGTTGCGGTCTTGATCATAAGGTCAAAGGTGTGGACGGCTGTTGTTCTCATGCTTCATCTGTGCTAAGATCATGTAAGTATGGTAGCAGGAGGCGGAGCTGAACTCCCAAAGGAAATGAAAGTGGTTAGGGGATCATAGGTCATGCCACCCGCTATCGCCTATGAGGGAGGAATGTAAAGCCAGATGTTAGCGTGACAGACATTCGTGCAGCCAAATAGTTGTGGCTAAAGCCAAGCGCAGAGGGGATGTAGATAATTTAAAACAAAGTAGCAACTATCTTTTTTTAAAAAAAGTCAGAGGGGAGGGATGTCTATGTGTACAGTTTGGCCCAATGTCAGTGAAAGAATTATGGCTGTTACTGTATTCAGAAGAGTCTTTTGTGGAGGAAAAAGCACAGCCTACACAACACTTACCTACTGCAAAGATCATTACTTGCTTGGAAACATCTGGTGCTGGTTGATAACAGATGAAGAATGGGTCAAATCCAAGATAGAAGCTCCCATGCTATTTCTCCGTGAGCTGTTGCCCTTCACTGCTCTCAGATGAAATATTGTCTTGAACCTGATGGAGAATTACAGGTCCCACTCATGCACTGATCTGCCATTTATTTTTATATAGAGTTCCATAACCACAGTGAACTCTGGGGTTGGGATACACTTTATAGGTTTGCCATGTCAGGATGTACATTAAAGGTTCAGTTCAGGAGATCCTTTGTCAGCCTAAGCGCTGCATTCCATCATTTGACAACCTTTGGGGAAGGGCACGTGTCCATGGTGGATGGATGAGGTAGAGAGGCCAAAGTGGGTGGAGCAACAGGCGTGACTCTTACCTTTGCACAGTAAAAGACAGAAGTTCCCATGCATACAGCCACACACACTGCACCGCACACATTCCAGCCAGGCAAAAGCACCTGAGGAAAGTGCAGAGCAGGGCCATGGAAAGGTCATGACTGGGAATAGAGGGTGTGGCCTGGGGGGAGTCTCAAGGGCCAGGTAGAGGGACCTGGTAGACTGCATTTGGCCTGAGGTTCACCATCATTCTGTTGGATTCCAATCTCCATCAGCCCCAGTCAGCATGGCCAATGGGCAGTGTTTATGGGAGTTATGCAAAATATCTGCAGGTCAAAGGTTTTCCATTGCCAGTTTAGGAGATGGCCATTGTATGCATTCAGAAAAAGAACAGGAGAACCCTCTTGGTACCTCATCATTTCACAATGTAGGGTGTTTCAATATTTTCATGTGTGTGTGGGCGGAGAGAGAGAGAGAGAGAGAGAGAGAGAGAGAGAGAGAGAGAGAGAGAGAGAGAGATGGGTACCTCTGGATGCCCACAAGTATAAATTAATGCATTTAAAATGTTTGTTAGTCACCCTTCACTGTTATGAACAATCCCAGAGCAGGGTACATAACAGTTAAAAGAAACATTAAAAAAAACATATAAAATAAGTAATACAGTGATACCTCTACTTACGAATAACTCTACTTACGAATGTTTCTACTTACGAACGGAGCTCCGTCCGCCATCTTGGATGCGGTTTAGATAGGATTTTCTCTACTTACGAATTTTTAGATAGGGTTGCTTCGACTTACGATTTTTTTCTCCCAATGCATTCCTATGGGATTCGACTTACAATTTTTTTTTGACTTACAAATGTGCGTTCGGAACGCATTAAATTCGTAAGTAGAGGTACCACTCTAATCATTATTCACAATCTCAGCAGTCTCCAGCATTAATGCCCAGCAAATTCCTGAGTAAACAAGAGCACCTTCACTTTGATGACCACCCCCATTTGTCTGTCCCCAAGAACTGGAGCACAAGTCTGTGTCCTCAAGGGCAGTACTGGAGTACTGTGTCCAGTTCTGGGCACCACAGTTCAAGAAGGATACTGACAAACTGGAACGTGTCCAGAGGAGGGCAACCAAAATGGTCAAAGGCCTGGAAACAATGCGTTATGAGGAATGGCTTAGGGAGCTGGGTATGTTTAGCCTGGAGAAGAGAAGGTTAAGGGGTGATATGATAGCCATGTTCAAATATATGAAAGGATGTCATATGGAGGAGGGAGAAAGATTGTTTTCTGCTGCTCCAGAGAAGCGGACACGGAGCAATGGATTCAAACTACAAGAAAGAAGATTCCACCTAAACATTAGGAAGAACTTCCTGACAGTAAGAGCTGTTCGGCAGTGGAATTTGCTACCAAGGAGTGTGGTGGAGTCTCCTTCTTTGGAGGTCTTTAAGAAGAGGCTTGACAGGCATATGTCAAGAATGCTTTGATGGTGTTTCCTGCTTGGCAGGGGGTTGGACTGGATGACCCTTGTGGTCTCTTCCAACTCTATGATTCTATGATTCTAAGTCATCTTCTTCTTTGGCAATCACTCGTAGCCGAGTAAGGTTGTCTTCCATAAACACGATTTTAACAATGGATCCGTAAGTGACTGTGGAGGCCAATTCTGCATCCACATGTCCTTCCACAGTGGGGACATTGGTTTCCGGGCGGGAGTTGATCACGGTGTGGATTTGCCAAGCGTGCCTTCTTCTTAGCATGTCCTGAGATTGAGTTTCTTCGAAGCCCATGACACCTTTGGTAAAGGCTGTTCTCCAACTGGAGCGTTGGGAAACATTTATACACAGGGAGCTGCCTTATAGCTCAGGGTTACTGACACTGCTTGGCAGAGGGTCTTCAAAATTTCAGGCAGGAGTCTCTCTAATCCCTACCTGGAGATGCTGAGAACTGCAGCTGGGACCTTCTACGTGCATTGCAGTTGATCTGCCACTGAACTACATAGCTGCCAAGTTTTCCCTTTTCTCGCGAGGAAGCCTATTCAGCATAAGGGAAAATCCCTGTAAAAAAGGGATAACTTGGCAGCTATGCTGAACTACAACATGTGTGCTACACTACAACCCTTCCTTGTCTGCTGAAATGTTGCTGGTGTGATGGGCCTTTGTACCCCAGCAACGGTTCTGAGTCCCATCCTGGACTGGGACTCCATAGCATAAGGTATTGCTCCTCAACCTGCACAGCTCTCCCCACCCCCACCTGTACACAGAAAAACTGGCTAGTGTGGACCTGCTCATTGTACGCATGAGAGAGTGGGCTTGAAGAAGACCAAGCTCAGTGTGGCTGGTTACTGGAGAGGGGAACACAATCCTGTTAACTAGTTTGGACACTAAGAATTCCTAACTCACCTCCACTTCATTTTCAAGCCCTAATTACCTCAGGGCCGCAGGGACTAGGTTGGCATGGCTGGATTCAGGGGTCAGCCTGAGTGCTGAGGGCCAGCAGAGTTCCAAATACACTTCTGATGTGTTTTGACAGGTCTTAAGGACACCTGCTACTTTTGGAGACTTTTCTCTTTCACCAGCAGACTTTAGAACAAGTGTGTGTGTTGACAAGGAGTGAGGGGGAGATATCACTAGAGGGTGTTGAGGTGGGAGCAAGGGAGAGGTTTCCAGAGAATATGTCAGAAAGATTTTTCTTGGCCTCTGTTCCATAATGAGAGATGAACAACTTAGCTAAAGGTGCTAAGTCTTGCACTACTGAGTGCCAGGTCTTGGACTGTGACTCTTGTCCAGGTTATTTATTTCTTCTTTTATTCTTTTAATAGCAGTTTAACGCCAATTAATAAGCCTCCCTTGTGAAGCCCACACATACACACTGTATCCTCGGATGAAGGGCAGTATCATAGCCTCCAACATTTCTCTGATGAAAATAGGGACATCCCATTCCATAATGATAATTTTATTCTTTATACCCCACACATCTTGCTGGGTTGCCCCAGCAAAAAATTTTCCTATACAGGATTGCCTTCAGAGGGTCAGATAACTCCATACCCTTCAACATTTCTCCAATGAAAATAGGGACATCCTAAGGAAAAGTGGGACATTCTGGGATCAAATCAGAAACCAGGACAACTTTTTTAAATCAGGGATGTCCCTGGAAAATAGGGACACTTGGAGGGTCTGCAGTATAGAAAGTCTTCTACATGAAACCACTGAGTGGAGCTATTCAGAATTTTGGAGCACATTGTTAGCAATATTCTTATTACACACAACTCTATTTCTCCTTTACACCTGCAGGTGAGGCAGTGAATTTGCTGGAGTCCAGGGGTCAGCAACCTTTTTCAGCCATGGGCTGGTCCACCGTCCCTCAGACCATGTGGTGGGCTGGACTATATTTTGGGGGAATACTAACAAGGAACCAAATCTGGATATTTTGCAAAAGAAATTATTACAAAAAGAAACATATTGGATACACAGGTTTGCATCCCTGACACCTACAGGCCTTAATACGAATATGGATTTTAGTCCCTTCTTGTAATGACCCATTTTCATTAATTCCAAGAACGTTAAAAATAAGGCCACAAACATCATTTTCTTTAAGAGGTTAGTCTGGATTTATGTTTCAGATCAGGAGCGTTTCCAGTGTTTTACTGCGATTATAAACAAGGATAGTTCCTCTTCATTTTACGATTATATCCACTACTATTATTGCTCTATAATTCTCTCTATGTTAAAAGCATTTTGGAACCAGCATTATGTAAGTTTGTTGTATTTTACTATTGTAAGTGTCCTTTGACACGCCCTAAGACCATTAATTGTTCCTAGCCCTTTAAGAAATGGAGCTCCATTTGGTATATAAGCCAAGAACCAGCAACACCCTTTAGCAGTCTGAACAATGGTGTCATGCCATCACAGTCAGGAGAGTTTTTGTAGCCCTGTATTTAAGCTTTTCAAAGAGCAATGATATTTCTCAGTCCTCTAACATTAACAATTTCCTTCTGAGGAAACAGATATTTTCCAGTGAAATGAGTAACTTAGCCAGCACCTCATCAAGGTTTTTTTTATTTAGAGGTTATTTTGGGATATTTATTTCTTCTCTATACCTAGTTTCTTTTGGAATATTTAAATCTATTATTTGTCTTTGAGGAATTATTAGTTGAGTTTTTTCACCTTACCTATACCTTGTTTCAGGGAGTTATCACGGCACAGTTTTGTTTTTACGCTGGAGTCCAGGGGTCAGCAACCTTTTTCAGCCATGAGCTGGTCCACTGTCCCTCAGACCATGTGGTGGGCTGTACTATATATTTTTTTTTTTGGGGGGAGAACGAATTCCTATGCCCTACAAATAACCCAGAGATGCATTTTAAATAAAAGCACACATTCTACTCATGTAAAAACACGCTGATTCCCGGACCGTCTGCAGGCCAGATTGAGAAGGCAATTGGGCCACACCCGGCCCATGGGCCTTAGGTTGCCTACCCCTGTGCTGGACTGTTGTTTAGCCTAAGTAACGGACTGGATTAGAGCCAACAAGATGGAGTTCAAAAAAGATAAGACTGAGGCACTGTTAGCTGATGGTTCCCTAGACCAGGTGGATGGGAGATGGCCTACTCTTGATGGGGTTACACTTCCTTTGAAGGTGTGGGTTCGTAGCTTGGGGGTAATTCTGGATCCTTTGCCATAGGTGCCAACTCCCAGATTGAAAAATCCAGGATCAGCAGCAGCGCGGCACCGGAAGTCGCGCTGCGGCCATTTTGGAACTGGGCAGAGCAGCACCGGAAGTCGCTTCTACGCATGCTCTGCCCGTTTCCAAAATGGCCGCAGAACCAGAAATTACTTCTGTGCATGTCCAGAGACTCCAGACATGCGCAGAAGGAGCCTCCCCGAGCCGGTAAGAATCCGGGGGATTTACGGGTTTTTTTAAAATCCGGGCTGCCAGCGGGAAACAGCTGGAAAAACAGGGGTTTCCCGGGGAATACGGGAGACTTGGCAGCTATGTCCTATGTCAGGTGGCCTCAGTGGCCCAGAGTGCCTTTCATCAGCTTCAGCTGGTGGCCCAGCTGTGCTGATATATGGACAGGAATCAGCTGTGCTGATATATGGACAGGTAAGCCTATCAACTAGCCAATATAATTCTGTTCTGCCTCCATAGTCAGAGGCAGCATGTTTCTGACTACTCATTGCAGGAGACTATTGGGCAATGGAGAATGCTCTTGTGTGTGGGTCTTGCTTGCAGGTTTCCTACAGACATCTGGCTGGCTACTGTGAGAACAGGATGCTGGACTAGATGAGCCATTGGCCTGTTACGGCAGGCTCTTCTTATCCCCTTATGTTCTTAAGCTGTGGAGTTAACAAGACCTCTTTCTGCTGGCGAGGTTATTATGCATCCCGACAGATTTGTAGTTGACCCAGTCCTTCAGTGATGGATGTGTGTAGGTTTGAATTGACCATGAAATATTAGTAATGTGATTTGGGTTAGGCTGACATCCTCAAGTAATAGACTACCCCCCTAGGGCTCAGAAACGTGCCTCAGTCTATGAGCTATCATTTTCCTTCAATATGATGTTTACACTACAGAGTTCTACTATATAATGTATGTGGAGGAACAGCTGGCTAAGGGAAAAGAAAAAGGGGGATAGAGGCCCTCAGGACCCACAATGCCAGTTGTCATTCATTCATACACTATTTAACTTTACAGAAAAACTTTGGGGGGAAATGTTGAGAAACTTTGAAAAAGAAGAAGTTATGTTTCTACTATATATTTTGGAAAGTTGTTCATTTGCCATGCATTTGGATACCTCTTAATTTATGGTAATCAAATTTTGCACAATAGTTCCTGAGATCAAGGAGGTGGCTTTTGACTACTTTCAGACACAATTGGTTGCCATTTTGAATCAAGATGGCGGAAAGAACTTTTCAAAACAGTACTGATTTGGGGTTTTTGTAGAATCCATGAGCAATGTTGGGTATGAACCTACTATCCCCAAATTAAAATGTTTCCCAGTGACTTTCAGAATTGGCAGAACTTGAGAAATTCTTGAGAATTTGCAAAAGACAGTTGTTACAGTTGTGGCAGGATTGGAGGAAGAAACGATAGATGCGCTTCTCTGTTGTCCTCCAGGAAACAGGAGCATCTTGAGGAGTCAAGTACTGCAATAGCTTCTGTGGAGGAGAAGTCATAGGTTGCTTGCACACACCCCACCAAACAAGAGTACAGTACATAAGTGGTTGCTCCACCAGTCCAGGTCTGAGCAGAAGCCTGGGGAGGGGAAACCATTTACTTAGTTTCCAGAAGTGTGTGTGTTTGTTCTGTGCATCTTAGAACCTGTGTAGGTCTGTGCTTTGCCAATAAAGAATTAAACTACTGGTCATTTGTCCTCATTGTGCTCTGGACACTTCATCCCTTCATGGCTCTCAGCCAGACTCTGATCTTAGCAGCTACTTCCATGTGCTTCTGCCTCCTGCAGAGTAGCTTCACTGGCTAGTAGCTGAGCACTATGGTGGCAGCTCTGAAGTTCCTGCCTGGCTCACCATCTACTTTGCTCCTGTGATCCCAAGGGAGATGAGACATGGCCAGGAACCCAGGCAGCAGGGGCAGGGATGTCCAGCTTCATTGGCTCTTCAGGGTGACTGGCAGTGTGGCCCCTTTCAGGTTCAAGGTCTAGGCAATCTTGATTGTTCTGCCCAGTATTTCTTTTATCATCTCCAATGGTTTCCAGCATTTGAGTTTCATATTTTGGGGGAGAACCTCCTTCTTTGCATCTCATTCAATCTCATACAATACTCTGGTGCAAAATGTGAGTTTCATTTAATTCATCTTTAATCTTACTTTTCTTCTGGTGCTTGCCCAGTCCTATGTCACTCATGATGTAAGTGCAATTGCAGGCAAGGCAAAAAGTTGATGCAGTGTTTTGAGAAATTCCATTCAGTAATATCTTTGCCTGGAACAATGTTGGCATTAGGTTTTAGCCCTTTGAAAATCAGTATCTTGAATGCAATAGGTCCTTCACTATAAACACATCTAGCTATCCAAATTCACTGGTCTTATAAAAACAGCACTTCAGTCTATCTAAATATTTTGGATGTCCTCTTGGTTATTGGGACTGGTGATGAGGGTGTACTGTAATTCATTTAAACAATCCTGATTTTGAAACATTCACTTCAACAATTCCCACATACTGTAATTCATTTTGACAGCTTTGGCTTTTTAAAAAACCGACATGGACACTATGAAATGACATCGACCCAGATATGATATTTTAAGTGTGATGACACCTGCAGCGCAGTTAACCAGTGAAAATGGAAGACATTAGGTTGTGCCAAAATGCGTGAATGCCAAGTGTCACTCACAGTTATGAACCCATCAATAGCAGACTGAGAAGCTTCTCTTCGGCCTCCACAAAAAAAGTTTGCAGGTGTAAGAATGTCTATGGAATATGGGGAGACAGACTACATATATTCAAATTCTGGTTTGATTACTTAGTTCTCATAACTTAATATTTCTAAATGTCCACTATACAGCTTTTTAAAATCAAGGCCCGTAGCAGCAATGAAACTAATTGATCATGTGTTTTTCTTGATGCGGATAAAGCAGCAGAAAAGAACCTGTCAATAGTTGCCCTGATCTAACTAAAGCAAGACTAGGTAACCTCAGGCCTGGGGGCCAATTGTGGGCCTCCAGGACTTTATACCTGGCCCTTATAACTCTCCTCAGGCCACACTCCCTCACCAGTTTTGCTTTGCACCCTCCTTGAGTATTTTTGCCTGGCTAGAATGCACCTTTGAACTCTAATAATGCCTCTTGCCTGCCTGGATGGAGGACAGGGAGGGATGTGTCTATGAATTAACATTGATTCCCTCAATCACTTTTGCTTCTGGCCTTGCACACCAGTTCCATCTGGGCCTCAGAGGATTGCCTAGAAGGGAACATGACCCTCTGGCTGAAAAAGATAAAGCACCCATGTTTACAGTGCTGAGTTCTGTTGTGCTACCACACAATTTCTCCTCAAAGGTTGATTTGGAATTGGTAGCCTTCTAGATTCTTCCACAGAACGACTATGGGATGGTATGCACTCAATAGGCACCCATGGCTCTGACATACCATCTTCAAAAAAAAAGATGGTATGGGGAAAGGAGAGAGACACAAAGGAGGGCCATTCAGTCTTGTTGGAAGTGTTCCTAGAAGCATCATCCCTTGGCACAATAATTTGGAAGACTAACTTATAAAGGTCTAATTGACTACAGAGCTGTCAACTTGTCCCTAAAGCCAAGTAACAGCAGTGTGTGTGATACCAGATCGTAAACAGGAACTCGTAGAATATAAACCCTCAAGGGCATAGAAAACGGGCCAGGAGGTGATACCAAAATCAGCCTAGCGCCCCTGTTCCCAATGCCATTTCAAAAGCCGCTCCTGAGTTTCCTTTCATCCCTCTGCTTTGCATCCAGAAGATTATATGTGAATTCCTAGATATTCCGGGGACAGTTCTAGACAGTTGGCAACGGAGGCTCATTGTTTCTCTTCACAGACGTGGCAGTCACTTCGTACTCATCAGCCTCGACTCCTGGCAGGAGCAGCTCAGCCTGTTTTTATGTTTCCTGCTTCTGCACAGAGGCAGCTCCAAGCCGAGCAAATACCAGACTTCAGTGACATGTGACCTAAGGCGCATCTCAGCCTTACTCTCCAGCCAGGAGAGGTCAGGAGCAGTGCCTAGACCTTGGTATTTCAGCCCCCTGAGGCACTGTACATTTTTCTGACATGAACGGGGCATCTGTAAGTCCATAGTGATAGCACAGGGGAGTGCAAAGTGGGGGTTGAAAAACAACAACATACCCCTAAGAATCTGATTCTAACAACATCCAGAGGGCTCAACATCCATATGCTGTTTCAGACACTGGTCCAGTAGCACAAAACTCCCTCCTTGCCTCCCTCCTCTTCCTCTCCTCCTCAAAAAGGCTGGGGGGTGGGAGAGAAAGAAATAATGGTGATACCCTCAACTGAGAAAGTTCTTAGCATAGTGACATTGCTCATTAAATTCACATAGTTTGTGTCAGTCTCGTGGCTGGTTGGTTTCACTCATGGCTCAATTTCATGCAGGGAACACACACACACACACACAAACGGTTGTATAAAAATTATATGCACATTCAGTCCTTTTTTGGGGGTACCTTTTTGGAGGTGCTAGTACTCATATCTTGATAACAATGCTGTGGGTGTCAGCACAAAAAGGCTGCCAATGGCATCAAAAAGAGGAGGTGCTAGCCAGTAGTGTAGCAAGGGGGGCAGTGGGGGCGGGCCGACCTGGGGTCCACTCTGGGGGGGCTCCACTCTGGGGCCCCCCTTCCCGCCCCACGCCCCCGCCCCCATGTGCCGTACGGACATACGCGGTCCGTGCCGGCTGCCCTGCGAGCGGCACCCCATTACGGGCTGCTGTGTGCAAGCAGCGGCCCGTGGGGCCATCGTGCGCCAGCAGCAGCGCGTACTGACTGCACATGTTCAGCTTCTCACGTATGCGCACAACACATGTGTTACGACGCCCCGACACCAGAGGGCGCCTCCGCGTTTGCCGCCCTGGGCAGCCAAGCGGCTCCGTTCACCACTGGTGCTAGCATGCCATATTGGTGAGTACTCTCTCTCTCTCTCTCTCTCTCTCTCTCTCTCTCTCTCTCTCTCACACACACACACACACACACACACACACAAATTGTGTGGTTTCCACTGTACAGGCCAGGGCCGGATTTAGGTTTGATGAGGCCCTAAGCTACTGAAGGTAATGGGGCCCTTTATATGTTCAACTGTCCTTTGCCAACAACAAATTGTCACTGTTTTTGTGTGTGTGTGTGTGTGTGTGTTGAATATATGCTATATGGTAATTTATGGACCTAATAGGTATCTAAAGCCATTTGCACGTAACAAAATATGTATTTTATCAAAGTAATTGTTGAACTTATCTTATATTTTGGAAATTTACATCCAGATTTTTTTTCCTTAACATTTTTTGGGGGCCCCCAAGAGAGTGGGGCCTTAAGCTATAACTTGTTTAGCTTATACGTAAATACAGCACTGATACATGCTGATGTTCAGCTGAAGGCTGGTTGAGACATGTCCTCCAGCGGTCCCTATCAACCAGAGACAGATTTCTTGGTTGCTCTGGTAAAACCCTGCCCCCATTTTTGCCTTTCAGTAATGCAAATTCAGACATTCAGTTTGGAACTTAGGAAGCCACCTTATACCAGGTCATGATGATGATTTAAGGTGATAAAGGTAAAGGTAAAGGGACCCCTGACCATTAGGTCCAGTCGCAGACGACTCTGGGGTTGCGGCGCTCATCTCGCTTTATTGGCCGAGGGAGCCAGCGTACAGCTTCCAGGTCATGTGGCCAGCATGACTAAGCCGCTTCTGGCGAACCAGAGCAGAGCATGGAAACGCCATTTACCTTCCCGCCGGAGCGGTACCTATTTATCTACTTGCATTTTGATGTCATTTTGAACTGCTAGGTTGGCAGGAAAAGGGACCGAGCAACGGGAGCTCACCCTGTCGCGGGGATTCTAACCGCCAACCTTCTGATCTGCAAGCCCCAATTTAATAGTTGAGTTCCTTCAAAAATCTAATTTCCTGTGACTTGATCAAAGTCACACATATAGGTATTACAAGTATCTGGTCCTCAGCATTTCTTTTGCCTTAAACCAATGAATCATTGTGTCACTGCTCCTTATCTGGGCCTTAGAAGACATTCCCTCCCCTCAGAATGTTAGCATGGTGCTTCTGCACAAAATCTTCAAAGCACAATTTTCATCAAGGTGATATTCAGCTTTGAAATTCTTAGCATGTGGAAATATCTAGGAATCCCCACTGAGTGGGCGAGAAATAAAATGGAAAATCTTTGACATGTGTGCATCTAAAAATGGCCTCTGCTTTCCATTCTACACAACCCCCTTTTAAATCTAAAGTATTTTCCTCTCTGTTTATAGCATTCATAGCACACTGGCCTAGTGCTCCAGTTTGCATCCAAGATGCTCCAGATGTTGGAGAAGAAGTGCAGAGCTGTGGGCCAAGAACTGTTAAATAAAAATGAATAGCTGTTTGTTTTTCTTTTCAGAAGACCCGGAAATTCTCCCCTTTGTCTTCTGTTTCAGTGAAAGCCCCAAACACACTGGACATAAAGGATGCAGATATTAAAATGTGCCTTCATGTTTCTGAACTTAAGGAGATGGTGGTAGGGAGGAAAACATCAGTTGTTTGGTTTCTACATGCCAGGCTCCACAGTAGGTGTCAGGGTTGTTGCGACTACTCTAGAGTAACGACTTTCCACATGCTTGTCTTTTAACAGTCTTTATTGGTGCACTCTATTTACAGTGTAACGAGCTGTTGGATGCATGTCTGCTCATTCCGATCCAGAATGCGGCACTGCCCCTTTACGCGACTTTGACCAACATAACAGCCACGGGACAGTGAATCTCCTCCCCTTTGTCCTCCTCCTTAATTCCGGTGCCGGGGGAAAGGGTCTACAATCTGTTTTTTTCCCTGTCCCCCCTTTCTGCCTCTTTCTCTTCCCGTCTGTGGAGCAGGGGCTCTCCCATGCTGCCGGAGACCTGGCACTCTCTCTCCGTGTCCTGACTAGCCCCTTCAGACCCTGCGCTTTCATGGCTGCTCGGGGATGAACTGCTCCTGATGAGAGGGGGAGGTTATCTATAATCTCTCCCCCTTACAGTAGGAATGGGCTATCTGTCAATTTTTGGATTTAATTAGTTTCTCATTTTTCTGAAGTTCAGTTTTTCACATTAGTTTGTGAATTCTTTTTTTTCTAATAAAATAAAATCCGCATGGAAATTCATCAGCATCTCGCGTGAATTCCTCCCAACATACACAATTTTGTATGCAATCTTGCATAATAAACACATTTTTGCAAACCTAATATAATGTATTTTTGTATGCCTTTGTCACAGATATATACATTTCCCTGTGCATTCCTTGGTTGGAAAACTGCACTGCAAGAAGTGTGAATTTTGAAGGATTGGTTTCATGTCATAGAATCATAGAATTGGAAGGAATCTCAAAGGGTCGTCTAGTCCAAACCCACTGCAATGCAGGAATCCTTTGCTCAATGTGGGGCTCAAACCCACAACCCTTAGATTAAGTCTTACGCTCTACCGACGTGAGTTACTTTTCTGATTGCGTATTGTTGGAGGAAGCGTAAAGTATGTAGAGTCACCTTTCAACATGAACTGAACAGAATTTCTCCCCCAACTCCCCCACTGCAGAGCAGTGTAAAACAGCTGACAATCTCAATGTGGGCTGCTTTGAAACCAGCCTGCCCATTTTCTGGAAGGCTAGGTTGGGCCCCTGGGTGGCCAGACAGAGAGGCCTGCTTTACACTTCAAGGCCCACTCTGTGATTCTCCTAGCTGGCTCAAGGAGAAGAATTCCTGGCACACACACTGGCCCACTTAAATAGCACTCTGAAACACAGCATGCCCACTTAGCAGCAAGGAGTGCCAAAGGGCAGCTTGCTCCATGTGCTGCAGAACCTCCAAGCAGTAGATTAGCAGTGCTTCTAATCTCTTTTAAAAGGGACATCTGGTTTGGCCCAGCAAGTACGTTGCATGCAATTTAGATATCACTGTGACAAATAAAAAGGGTACAGATAGGCATAGGGAAATGGGTACATTGCTGGCAAATGGATCTCTTAGTTACATGAACTTTTAGATTTCAACCCAACTATCTGCCTCACTGCAGACATTGAATGAAGACATTATCCCAATATCTGGAGTTTTTCAGCTATAACTACATTTTTGGAACCAGGCTATTTTATCATTACGGAACGAGTGACACAAAGCAGGTATTGATTCACAATCCAAGTTAAAAATGGCTTAACCACTTCAGCCTACGTGAAGTCAGTTGGACAAAGGCTACAATCCTAAGCATACTTCAGGCACGTCCAACAGGTAGATCATGATCTACCGGTAGATCACTGGACATCTGTGGTAGATCACTGGTAGATCACTGGCTCCCCCCTAGAAGCTCAACAGGTTTTGCCCCCCTAAAAAAAGCTCAACATCTTCACCCTGCACCCCCCCCCCAAAAACAGGGATTTCCTCTTCCCTAAAAAAAGCTCAGTAACTTTGACCTGAACCCCAAAAAGGAGGTAGATCACTGCCAGTCTCTGTGAGTAGATTACAGTCTCTCGTGAGTTGGCCACCCCTTGCATACTTCTTTGGAAATAAATTTCTCTGGGATTCAGTGAGATTAATTATTATGAATAAATATTTTATTTTAAGTATTCACAGGAGCACACACACAAACCTGGAACTTGTAGTTTGGAAACTAAAGAGCAATAAAACACAACAGGACAGATTCAACTAATGGGTTGTCTCCACTGCTAGTCCTACTCAGAGTAGACCCACTGAAATCAATGGGCACGACTAATTTACATTTATTGATTTTAGTGGCTCTCCTCTGAGTAGTTGGATGCAACCCACTGAGAGGAGTTTGGCATAAGCGCTAAGGAGATTGCTCTGTCAGTACAAGCGTTTGTGCTTGCCTGGTGGAATGATTTCCCCTTTCCCCCATCATGTGTTCTTCTGAGGGTTCCCTGACACATTTCCCCAAGCCAATGGGGGGTGGGGAGGAATATGCATGGGCAGCATAGCTGCCAAGTTATCCCTTATTTTAAGGGATTTTCCCTTATGCTGAATAGGCTTCCTCGCGAGAAAAGGGAAAACTTGGCAGCTATGATGGGCAGAGGAGAGGGGAAATCCCATTGCACAAGCAAAAGTCCTTGTAGAGGGCTTCTGCTGATGGGGCAGGTTGGGCGAATCTTGACCTTTGTCTCTCTTGTATCTTTCAGTAGTCCAGCAAACATCTGGATGGTCTCAGCTTCAAAATTTCTGTTTTAAAGGCTAGAGGAACTAGAGTCATCTCCACTATTTTACAGGAGGGTTACAATTGCAAACAGGCACATTTAGATTTACACAATTAAAGTGAATTGATGTGCTCTGGGGCTCTGGCACAAAACCCTCCACTTTTTTATTTTTTTTAAAGTATTTTTGGAATAACAACAACAACAACAACAACAACAACAACAACAACAACAACAACAATTTATTATTTATACCCCGCCCATCTGGCTGGGTTTCCCCAGCCACTCTGGGTGGCTTACAACAGAAAAATGAAATAAAATAATCTATTAAACATTAAAACCCTCCCTAAACAAGGCTGCCTTCAGATGTCTTCTAAAAATCTGGTAGCTGTTTTTTTCTTTGACATCTGCTGGGAGGGCGTTCCACAGGGTGGGCGCCACCACCAAGAAGGCCCTCTGCCTGGTTCCCTGCAACTTGGCTTTTCACAACGAGGGAACCGCCAGAAGGCCCTCGGTACTGGACCTCAGTGTCCAAGTAGAACGATGGGGGTGGAGACACTCCTTCAGGTATACTCGACCGAGGCCATTTAGGGCTTTAAAGGTCAGCACCAACACTTTGAATTGTGCTCGGAAACGTACTGGGAACGTAATAGGGAACGTGAAGAGGAAATGCACTAGAAAGTGTAGGACAATGACTGATAGGAAGTCATAAAACATCCATGCAAACAAATCAGGATGGTTGCTCATTAAACAGCATGTTTGGAAGCAGGCTAGCATTTCAATACCAGCTGCAAAGTATCTTTCAGCTCTGATATTTGCTCTTCTTGCAGAGCGACTTGATGAGCATTGCCAGCTTCTAGTTCACTAGGGAAAGGGAATTAAAAACCTCCACTTGGGGAATTGGAGAAAAAGGTGATGCTGACACTCCCAAAGAGGCCTGTTTCCTCCTTGTTTCCCCCTGAAATTGTTTCTGCACTGGCATTCCAAACACCCAATTCCCACTGTAAATGAACACAGCCCTTCTTGCACTCCCACTTTTATTCATTCCCCACCGTGTGTCTAATTTATCAGGACCATTCTTCCGCCCCCTGCTATGCCCATTCTCTGCTCTACATTCAGTGGGTAAGAAATGGGCAGACTTTCCCATTAAACTACACACGTTCCCTCCCCACTCCGCATTCTCAGCTGGAGAACTAAATCAAAGCTGATGGCTGAAAACATGCAGCCTGTCAGTGCCCTCTGGGGTGGCAACTTAGTTAGGTTCATGGATGTCCAAGCGAAAATCTCTCTGGATCATTTGGCGGCAACCTGGATCTGAGCTGAGTGAGGAGAAGAACAACAAAGGATTCCCTTCGCCAGCATGTTTTCATTTTCAAAAACTGTAAATAGAAAATACAGAGACATCGTCAGCTGACATTAACAATAAAAATATCCCAGCAATACTGGCTGAAATGTATGAAACAATATAGACAGCCCATGTTTCCAAGCAAGTATCCAAACAATTTTTTTTTATGATCATAAGTTTTATGTTCAAACATAGAAGGCAGTGAGTGGTGGGTGCCTTGCAGAATAAATCCCTTTGCAACCATAAGAGCTCACAGGTTTCACTTCTGTTGCCCATTTCAGGGGTTCCCAACAAAATTTTCTCGAACACCCCTCATCGAGCCGCTATTGTGACAAGGACCCCCATTAATTCCTAATCCTAAAATTAAAAAGTGAGAGCCAAATTAAGAGTCTTTTTATATTTTATATTTATACGTTTTTTACAGTTCTTCCTCTTCATCTGTAGGCCTTTGTCGTTCTAACTAACCACTTTTTAACCAACGGTCCATTTTTAACTACGCGAACTGTAGCTTCCGCGGAAAACAACGCTTTGTTTACAAACACTACTGTTTTGCAAAGAGGCAGCTCGTGCCAGGGAGGAGGGAGGGGAATGGAGAAGACAGGGTACCTGCGCAGTAGCGCACAAATGAAGCCGACGCGCGCAAAGCATATTGGGGAGGTGAGCGTTAGTAGAATGCGCGCGCTACCTCTTTGCAAAACAGTAGTGTTTGTAAAGCGCTACCTAACGGCATACAGCAGAACTACTGCCTCTATCTAATTCTAGTTTCGCGCTAGACTCTGCTCATGCAGGAAGCGGCCAAAACAAAAAAATCTGTTATCATATGAAATATATTTAATATATTTTTTATTCTAATAGCATCTTGCGGACCCCTCTGGCATAGCTCGCGGACCCCTGGGGGTCCCCGGACCACCTGTTGGGAACCACTGGCCTATTTGTTAGTCCCCACACCACAGGAAAATAATTTTAAGAGTGAGTGGACATCCTCAAAGATCAAGGATTTTTGCAAAACAAAACTAATTAACTTTTATTTTTATGCATGTGAGTTATGTGATCTGGTGAGCAGGAACCGCACATGAAGATAGGGCTGAAGAAGGAATTTTCAGGGGAGAAGCCATGACAGCGTATGGGTTATGCAACTTTCTCCTGCCTGCTGCATCCCTCCTTTAAACTGGATCCTCCCCTTGCTGCTTTTCAGATGTTTGGTGGCGACTTGGGTTCCCAGAACAGTGCTGACTCCAAGTTTTGTGGAACCCTTGGCCAAGGAGGCTTCAGTAGACCTCTCAGGGGCGTACCCAGGATCAAAACTGGGGGGAGGGCAAGCCATGGTCATTCAGGTTGTGACATTTCAGCACGGAAAAGGCGAAGGAAACCAAAATTTTAAGAAAATTATATATAATTATAGGAGAGGCAACTCTGGCTTACTTTCCTTTTTGGAAAAGAGGTTCAGAGATAAAATAAACCAGTGATCGGAAATAAAGCAACTGGGGAGAATTGGACGCTTACAAGTCCGCGCGCACGCATGGGCAGCCCAGAAGGAGCGAGGTCTCACCATTGCAGGGAGAGCAGCCTGGACCAGCTGCTCCGCTGCTCATGTGGTCGGCTGCATCTGCTCTGCGGAGGCTCTTCACACCGTCATCTCCTCTGGATAGAGGCGAAGCGGGTGTCTCGCACAGTGGGGAAGGAGCACGCCGCCTCGACCATTCGCTCCGTCCTGCTTCTTTCACTCCCTATCCAGCGCTGACATAGAATCCTCTACCAGTCGCTAGGTGGCTCTAGATACTTCTCGGTTTTTACACCATTTCAGTGTGGTAAACAACTGATTTTTTTGCCATCGCCCTACCTAATTTTGTTTCGTTTCATCACTTTATAACCATTTAATATTTTTTTGCATCGGGGGGGAGCTGCCCCCCTGCCCCTCGCTGGGTACGCCCATGCCTTCTCTCTGTGGTGCCCCTCCTCCTTTCCAAAGCACTACTGACCACTCATTTTCTCTTTCTCGGCCCAATATGCACAAGTGCCCAGAGGGAGCTCTCTAGGGAAGTAAAGGATGTATCTCCTCCATTTCAGCACTCCTGACATTGATGGGATGCTTGGAGAAGGCAGGTGAACAGTTAGCAGCAACACAAAGGACCTCTGGATAGTGTCAGTGGGCCATAGGCATCAGCAAGTATCCAACGATGCCTACTTCTGGTGCCAACCCTGGCCCAGAACCGGATCTCATAAGAACAATCTGCTGGATCTGGATCTGGATGGCCCATCTAGTCCAGCATTCTGTTTTTAGGGTGGATCACCAGATTATTATGGGAAGCTTGCAAGCAGAACCTGAATGCGTGAGAACTTCTTCCTCCTGCAGTTTCTAGTAACTGGTATTCAGAAGCACTGTGGAGGCAGAATATAGCCGTCATGGCTCATAGCCATGGATAGCCTTATTGATTGTCTCAGGAGAACAGTGTCAAGTTAAGCGCATAGAGAATTTCGTTTCCAAGTCTACAGCCTGTCTCCAGACACATAATGAAGAAGGAAAACCCTCAAATTGCACCAAACCACAAGCGATAAGAATCCAAATAAGTGGTAAGTAATGCTGTTAACAGGACAATATAAAATATAACTGCTCTTTATCTGGCACTTCTCTACTGGATGAATTTATTATTATTTTTTACAGCATGCAATAAGCTGCGTTATTATTATTATTTGGATGTGTAATATATCCCTGGCAATACTGGTTTAAAATAAAAGATACCAGCACCAGCTTTTAAATCTGAATAATATCAGCCGGACACAGCCTTGGAAATCTGAATGTGGGGTTTGTGTTGACACATTTTTGATTTATGTAATCTGCAGTCATTGGAAAGAAAATACAGGAAAACCCCACAAGATTTAGATGGGATTTTATTTAAAGATGGGATTATTCCACACTTTCTTTTCCCAAACGGAGATGGGAAAGGGGAAGGAAGTTGCTTCAAGGAGGGATTGCTACAGTCCCTTTTAATCCTCCACATCTAAAGAGAAGCTTTAAAGCTGCCATGGGCCAATTTCCCTTAGTTTTATCTAGTTTTCAGAATGATATATTTTCAAGTAATTTGCAGGGCCCATTTTAGGATTTAATCTATTGGATTGGATGGGGCAGGAAAAGGCGCGCTTTTTTTTTTGTCCGAAGGCCAGGCTGGAAACATCATGGGAGATCTATAATGGGATCTCTTGGCATCTTTTTCTGCCGCGTGGGAGCCTCGTTTGGACTGGGGCCATGGTGCTTGGGGGGGGGGGTTTAAAACCTTGTCCTCTGTACTTTTCCTAGAAATACCTCCCTAAAGCTGATATTAGCCAGAGCAGAGAAGGAAGATAAATATCTGCATTGTATCTGTTTTGTCCCCCCAATCCCCAGCAACTAGTAGCAACTCTCAATGGAGGAGGGCATTTTGATGGGGGAAATGCTGCAGGAGGAAAAGGTTAACCACTTCCCACCGATACTACAGACCCTCGCATTGGCGAGAATTGATCACACACCCCGGCCAATTATAGCTGCCATTCATTTAAAGCACAATTGGTTCCCCCAAAGGATCCTGGGAACTGTAGTTCATGCTTCACAGAGCTACAGTTCTCAGCACTCTTAACAAAACAGGTCTAAGGGGTCTTGGGGTGGGGAAGTCATGCATTTTAAATGCATGTTGTGGATGCTGCCTATGCCTTGTTTGG
The DNA here is from genome assembly GCF_965207765.1 of Zootoca vivipara. Classification (NCBI taxonomy): domain Eukaryota; kingdom Metazoa; phylum Chordata; class Lepidosauria; order Squamata; family Lacertidae; genus Zootoca; species Zootoca vivipara. The sequence continues at coordinate 73,245,610 of NC_142590.1, read as the reverse complement.
CCCTAAGGTCTTTCCTGGGGCAGTGGGGGCAGTGGGACTTAGAGAGCTTTGAGATGACATTACGTTGGGGTGTAATAAAAGGTTTTCACCTTGGACATGCTTGGCGGATGTGTTTTGCTTTGCATTCAGGCCCTGCTAATCCCCATATGTGGAATGAAGAATGGGGATTTCCTGCTAGATTAGTTAGTGATTCTGTCTTATTGAAACTGAAAGTCATGGGCCAGGTATGATCTGTCTGTGAGAACAAATAGCTCACTCATTCTTCTAATGTTAGTCCTTATATAGATGAGTACCCTGTTCACCAACACCCCCTGCTATCCCTCACCACATCAATGCCCTAGAATTCCCACCCCATGCAACTAGTAAGCTCACTTTTCACTTTCCCAGCCACATTTCACAAGGCGCCTCTTTCTTCCATTCCCCACCATTGCTATGCCTGCAGTGGGTACAGTCCTGGGTACTCTTGGCAACCATTTACTTCACCAGCTGCTCTAAAGTTAACTCTCCTGCCCATTATCCAATGCATCTCATAGAGATTTCAGGCACAGCTAAGCTTGGGCAGAGGCAGGGAGAAGGAGGGGCTCTGGGATGGGAGGAGAAAGTCTTGAAAGCATCCGGGAGAAGCAAATAGTAAAAGTGCTTTCCCTTTTCTTGTCCTGCTCTGCAAGGCCTTGTATTTACATTTTGATTTTAAATATTTGTTTAAAATTCAAGAGCCCGGCTAGAAAGCAGACAGCGGATGGCCTCCCACCCATATTTCAGAGGGGCAGGCTACACAAGAGAAGCTGACTTTCTCAGCTGTATCCATCTATGCATGGACAGGACAAGGGGGGGCATTGCTTGGCATGACTTCTGTTTGGACCATTTATTTCACAACTGCCCTGCAGCTCAGAATCAGGGATGGTGGTTGTGATAGTGGCAGTGATGGAATGCAGCTGCCCATGGGATCAGGGGCCTCTATGCCGTTATAGCATGACTTCTCTTTGTAGGATAACATATCAAAGGCTCTTTTCAGCTACCTGGGTTTAACCCCAACAAGAAATCCCATTACAGATGGCTCTGCATTTGCTTGTGAAGACCCCCCCCCCAACCACCACCACCCAAAATAAAGACACAATAGACACAGAATTTAATTTAAGGTTTTGGGCATAATTTAGGCCACAACTTTATTGATTACAGCATGTGAGTGGTTGCTTAGGCATTGGTTCCAGACTACCTGAACCTGCATGGTGGCAGGAACAGGACTGACACTGGGCACCACCATATACCAGTAAGGGAAAGCATCCTGGGGGAGCAAGGAGCTGGTTTTCATCTCACAGCTCACCCCAGATGCTCTCAGGGGCTCTGGCATGGCCCTAGCCCCTTGACAGGGTTCGGACAAAAGCAAGCCGAGCCCCTGGATTCCTTTAACGGAATTCCCTAGCAGCAGCAATGGAGGGGCAGGCACAGTCAACCACTTCCCCTCCAAACAACATTGAACCAATGCCTAACCGCCAACCTTACAAAGTTGTGACGATTTGCTACACAGTAGGCAAAAACCAAGTGGCACCAGCCAAATGGCCAAATGGCAAAATTCCTACCGGCCCCCTGCTCCCAAAATAGATGACCCCTAGACAGGCATAGCAAGGCCAAAAGAACAACCCAAACAAAAGGGAGGGGAGGGCAGGTGAACCGCTGCACGTCGCAAGAAAGTGAAACTCTCCAACAACGTGCAGCAAACGATATAGCCCCTCGGCAGCCAATAGCCATCCCGATTAGCCAAATATTGCCCCAGCAACCAAAGGGCAACCAATGGGGTATTGCGGACAACCAAACGGTCCCGCCCCATCACAGAGAGGCAGTTTACGGTGATCTCACTATACAGTTTACGGTGAGGACACGAAATCTCAGAAACCAGTTCCTCCTCTGTGTACGCAATGTGATAAGACAACACGTGGCATCTCTATAGCTGTTCACATACTTGGATATCTTAAAAGAGGGCTAGATAAACTCATGGAAGAGGATAAGACTACTGGTGGCTACTAGTCACAATGGCCATGATCTGCCTCCTCTGTTGGAGGCAGTATGCCTCTACAACATCCCTGATCTCCTGCCTCCTCACCGATCTATGGTTCTTTGAGGAGGGGGAATTGCTTTTGGAAAGCCACGTTAATTCTGCGGTGACAATATGTTTGGCGTGTGTCTGTGATGAAGTCTACTGTCCCTGGTACAATTATCTCAGAGACAGAGTCTGACGAGTTGGACTATGATATGCTCTTCTTTCACCGATCCGTGTGATTTACAGAGAGTTGGCTTACTAGGGAGAGTTCAGCTTTTGGAAAGGAGCCAGGCCTCCAGCCGTCAAGCACCCAGGCAAGCACTTGAAGATCCATTAGGGCAGGAAGGGGGCTGGAGAAAGAAAGGAAGAGGGGAAGAGAAAGTGAGACAGACAAAATGCGTGCATTCCTTCCCCCTGCAATCTAGTAGTCCCACCTCTGTTTCAAGACATTGCTAGAAGGTATTCAGAGGAGCTGGTCAAATGCTGATTGATTTAGCTTGCCTCTCTGCAGAATGCCTCCTTTGTTCCTCATTCTTCAAATATCCTAGTTTCTCAGGGAAGGATTAATGCTTTGCTGAAATACATTTTGTGGAAGAGGGGTCAGGGGACTCAGCTGAGAGGGAAATAGCAAGTACCCTAGAGCAGAATAAAAAGAGGAAAAATGGTGGTTATAGTGGTAGCATTCTACTTTCTTAGAAATGTTTCTTTCAACTCCAGGGGTGTTTCAGAAAGGATTCAGCACCCTTTGCCCCAGATCGTGCAATTATGGTGTTCTTAAGGCTCTGGCATTCTGTGGAGATGCAGCTTTGTTCTACCATGTAATGCAAGCCCCCCTTTAAAGTGGATAATTCCCCCCACTGGTTTCTGTTGAGCTCACTTGTCCTCTTTCTGTTCCCTTCTTGCCCAGCGTAATTTTGGGATTGACAGCCACCACATCAAAGTTTTACTGGACTACATTGAAAGGAGTTTCAACCCTGAGCTGTTTAGGATCCAGGTGCCCATGGAAAGTCAGCTCTGCATGTGTAGCTTACCCCTCTGAAATAATGGTAGGAGGCCATCTGCTGTCTGCTTTTCAGCCATGCTTTCAATTTTAAAATAAATATTTAAAATCAGAATATAAATACAAGGCCTCGCAGAGCAGGACAAGAGAAAGGAAAGCACTTCCACTGTTTGCTTCACCCGGATGCTTTATATTAGGGAAAATTGCTTGTAAAAGAAGTGTATATTGGGTAAAAATACATAAAAATGTGCATAGTAGGAGAAATATGCAGTAAAATGTCCATTAGTTTTTTCTGTAAGGATGTAGAAAAATAGGCAAACTAGTGCAAGACTGTGGATAATCGAATGTAAGATTGGAGAAATGAGAAACAGAGAGAACCCAAACATTGGTAATTTGTCCATTCCTAGTTATGGCTCGTTCCCATCAATCCACCTAATAAGCCAGGATCCCTCTTTCCTGAAAACCATAATCAGTATCCCATCTTTATGTGACAGTGTGCGACAATAATAATGGCATTTCTTTACAGAGGACAACTTTCTATTTGAAGGAGGGTTGTCCAGCTCATGTCTGGTTTACAGATTGGGGCTGCCATACTCCCAGAGATTACCAGGATTCCAAAGGCGGAATCGATGCCTGGGGGAAGGTGGTGCTTTGTCCTGGATCTTAGGCAAGTCAATTGAAAAAGCGTGTTTGTTTTGGTGCCTACGTAAAAAAAAGCGCAACAACTTTCCTGGTCCCCTCCCCCCCACCGGTTTTTACTTTTTGAAATATGGCAACCTTATTTGCAGATGAAGAACCATAATTGCAGTTCTATTTAAATTATAGTCATGATTATTTCTAAACCTGCATCTATAAATATAAATAAACACGTGTATAGTGGTCCTATTTTTTGCACATAACAAATTTCCTCTGTTTCTATGATGAGTGTGGTCACTTTAATCAGGAAGATATGGATGGTGTAGTCGTTTGTCCTCAAGAGCCAAATTTTCCAGTGAACTAGGGTATATAGAAGATGCAGCCTTCCTTACCATTCAGCCATTCAGGAAATGAAACATATCCTGATGGATTGGCGGGGGGAATCAGTTTCCCTTCTCTAGAAACTGATCTTGGGCTTTTGGGGGTGGCATTCTCTCTGGAATTTGCCACCACTAGTATCCTGACTGTGTCAACAGGTGGTTGAAGCATCCTTTGCTTTGTGCATGGAGGATAAAAAAAGGGAAATAGATACATGCTTTGATCCTGGATGAGTATTTGGTTTAGTTTCCTTGGCTTAGATATTAGCTTTGCACATGTTCATGGAAGACACCTGAGATGCAAGGAGAGAATTTGAGGAGATGTGCTTGGTTATTTTAAAAAAATGAATTCCTCCACTCACTCTCTCATCCTTCTTCTCTTGTTTATTAAGCTCCTCGTTGCTCTGGAATCCACATGGGAAAGAAATACTGTCTCAGCATTAGATGCATTGCAGTTAAAAGTGTAGTGGGCATAGGCTAGAAGCACAGTTTGCTAATATTGAAGATTTTCCTGTGTTAGAACACATTTGTCTTATAGGTAAAGGTAAAGGGGACATAGGTGGTTCTGTGGTCTAAACCATTGAGCCTCTTGGGCTTGCCAATCGAAAGGTTGGCGATTTGAATCCGCATGATGGGGTGAGCTCCCATTGCTCTGTCTCTGAACCTAGCAGTTCGAAAGCATACTAGTCAATGCAAGTAGATAAACAGGTACCACTGTAGCAGGAAGGTAAACGACATTTCTGTGCACTCTGGCTTCCATCATGGGGTTCCATTGCACCAGAAGCAGTTTAGTCGTGCTGGCCACATGACCCGGGAAGCTGTCTGTCTTTGCCTGGTCCTGGCAAGGCTGATACCATGGAGGAGTTTGGAGGAAATGGGGCTTGCAATGGTCTGGAGCGGTCACAAGAACACGGGTCCTAATAGGCAGAATCTACTTAAAAGCAGAGAACCAGACTTGAAAAACAAGAAGCTAAGTCCTTCAGAACCCTGGACAGGTCCTAGGGAGCAAATGGTTTGTATGGTCAAGTGGCTGGTGTTAACTTATAGGCTTTCTGAGTCTGACTTCCCCTTCCAAGTCCAACCCCTTGCTAAGGAAGGGAGACCCTTAAAGGGGAAGTTCTCTGGTGTGGTGCCTGGCACTTCATCGCCATTATCTCACACTGGGAACACTACCTGGAATGGCAAGTGGAGATTGGATGTGGTAGAGTATGAAACCCTTGGGTGAGGGTGAGGATGCTGGCCCTGTTGTGATATTCCAGCTTGGGTGTTTCTGGCTCATGGGGTGGTCTTTGGCTGAGAAAGTCCTTGGATGCTGGGTTCATTGTCAGGAGCTGATTCAGTGCCTCAGTGGTCTGTGCTACCAGCCTTTCTGATGTCACACACCTGCCCTCTATCCCTTTATGTTCAGTGTCCAAGTCACTGGTTGGGATCTGGGTCACAACAAAAGATGTGACACAATGTCATTACATTGTAAGTTTCCTTTGCTCCTCTCCTCTTAGAGCCAGGTCAGCGTAGTGGCTAGAATTGTTGAATTGGTAGAATCTGCTAAAATTGCTGGAATAGTACTAGGGGCAAGAGTGGCAAGTATCAGAAGAGGAGGAGGAGGATCTGGAGGTGGGGGAAGCCCAAGTAGTGAGTTGAGAGAGATCTCCACCCCATTAATGCTGGATGTCACAGAAGGGGATTGAGAACCTTGTGTGCCAATGCTTGCCCTGCCTTCAGAGAGTTGGCTACTGTAGAGATGGGAAGCCAATTGGCAGGGCCAGTTGAAGCAGAGGCTGAAGGGGACTGGGCAGGACAGATGCAGGTCCTGTTGCCAAAGGCATGTCACTCTCTATGCTAGCATGGACAGCCCATCCTCCGGAACTTATGCCTGCAAACTAGTCTTCTTGCTTGGAAAAAGAATTGCACAAATGCCTGGTCCCGGTTTGCTGTTTAAAAATAGAGTGGGAGTGTCACATCAGGATCTTAGCTATCATCTAGTCATGAACCTAAAAGAACTGTTGTAGACTTAGCATTAGCTCAAAGCACAGGATTTCTAAGACTGTGTACTGATTTATTGAATGGAGCCTTCTTGTTGTCTGAAGCCAAGAATTGCATCTGAGTGGGTGAGGCAGGACACACTCAGCCACAAAGTCTGCTTGGTGACATTATACTTGTCACCTATCCCACAGGGTTGTTCTCATGATAAAATGGGGAAGGAGAGAGAGTAATAAACACTACTTAAAGGAAAGGTAGGGACGCAGGTGGCGCTGTGGGTTAAACCACTGAGCCTAGGGCTTGCCCGATCAGAAGGTCGGCGGTACAAATCCCTGCGACGGGGTGAGCTCCTGTTGCTTGGTCCCAGCTCCTGCCCATCTAGCAGTTCGAAAGCACGTCAAAGTTAAAGTAGATAAATAGGTACTGCTCCAGCAGGAAGGTAAACGGTGTTTCCGTGCGCTGCTCTGGTTCGCCAGAAGTGGCTTTGTAATGCTGGCCACATGACCTGGAAGCTGTACGCTGGCTCCCTCGGCCAATAATGCAAGATGAGCGCTGCAACCCCAGAGTTGGTAACGACTGGACCTAATGGTCAGGGGTCCCTTTACCTTTACCTTTAAAGGAAAGGCAAATCAATAAACATAACAAACAAACAAACAAATAGTGCATGGCGGATTGTGCCCAATCTCAGCATTATCACTGTGTAAATATTGTCACTCACATAATCTCACATAAAGGAATAACTTGACGGTCAAAGACCTTCTCAAGAGATCAAAACTGGAGGCACTCAAGGGTTTTTTATCACAAAAATAAACACAGATCACAGTGGTTTGAGTTTGACATTTTTTATATTGATGTAATCTGTCCTGTTTCTAGTTTCCAGTCTGACCCACAAGGCAGTTAAGCCAAAGTATTTGGAATTAAGCCAAGTTTTTCCTATTGACTCACTTCTGAAACTCACTCATTAGAAATAAGGCCAAGTCCCAAAACTTTCTCAGATGCTTTGTCTCTCCAATCTACCCACTGCCCATAAAACAATATTTAAAAACCCCTCTAGATTCTAGAACTCTTGGCATTCTACCCACAGCGAAGTCCCTGCCCCATTCTCCATCTCTGCTTGCAGCATGAGGTGGGAGGTTTTGGCACCGTTGCACCATATGCTTGTGAAGTTTGGTTGCTCATAATCCAAACCATGTTAAACTACTCCCATATTCTGTGGCATTGGGCACGTTCTAAAGACATGCAGTGTTAATAATCATATATATGCAACACCCTCCCACTGTGTGTGTGTGTGTGTGTGTGTGTGTGTCCATCCATCTTATGCATACTGCTAAGAGCACGGCTGACCATAGATATTTTTATTTTCTGGGCAAGGTATTAAAATGATGCCCTGAACAGGATCCTGTATTGGATCCTGAAACTTAGCTTAGGGTTACCAGATGTCCCCGTTTCCCGGGGACAGTCCCCGAACAAATTCCATCCCTGGAATGTCCCCTGATTTCATCTAATGTCCCCAGGAAACGCAGCAGCAGCAGTCTCAGCAGCCTGGAGCAGTTGGCTCTGGCAGGCTTCAGGAGCTGCTCGGAAGTCCCCATATGATGGTGGTGCAGGGGCTCTAAGATGCAGCTTCCGGGCTGCCTCCACCTTCCCTGACCCCAGCAGCTAAGCTGTGAAGGGAGGCTTCATGCTGCCTATCGGAGAAGCCTCCCAACTCCTACCTGCATGCAAGTAGGAGCAGGATGGGGATTTTTCAGGTGTGAAGGGAGGCAACATGGTGTCTATCAGAGCTTGCGTGGAAGCAGGAGGGGGCAGGGATCTCTCAGTTAGGCAATGGGAAGCCCCCCCTTCCCAGCTGAGGGATCCCCGCCCCCTCCTGCTTGCACACAAGTAGGAATGGGAATGGGGCTGCTCTGATGGGAAGGGAGGCATCACACTGTCCGAGCCTCACCGCCACCACCGCTCTCGGCCCTCCTTCTGCGCCTTCCATGCCTGACCCACCGTGCACCGCTTTCCCACCACCACCACCGAAGAACCAACAACTCAGGGGTTGCCCAGGCTCATGGAGAAAGGACATAGGAGCCTCAGAGGAAGGGGAAACGTGGCGGTTGAGGTCAAGGCGGTGGCTGCTGCCCCTCTGCCACCGCCATTGCTGCAGCATCAACATGTATGTATGTATGTATGTATGTATGTATGTATGTAATTGAAGTGTCCCCGGATTCATTGAAAAAAATCTTGTAACCTTAACTTAGCTTCCCTTTCTTAGCCAGCTGTGTGCTTGTCAAATGCTGGCGGAACCTCTTTTGTTCACCTCTCTTCTTACCATTGTGTTTTGTCGGCAACTCTACACCAGCTTACCAAAGAGTAAGCCCCAAATGTTACCCATTTCTGAGTAGACATGAAGGATCACACTACAAGTCGCTCTTGCTGAAGTGTCCTGTTTTCCCTTTCTCCATCTATCTTTCAATAAGACCTGGCCTGCGCTCCTCCCAACCCCTGTATCTAACAGGCGGCTGCTGTTTTACCACCCAGACTGGATTGGGAAGCCTTAGGCTTGTGAAGAGGATGCTCCAAGTGCAGATGTGCTGGATGCCAAAACAAGAAAGAGAGAGGGTAGGAAGTGGGTCTGGGCAGACTAGAGGGATCCCCAAGCATAGCTGCCAAGTTTTCCCTTTTCTCGCGAGGAAGCCTATTCAGCATAAGGGAAAATCCCTTTAAAAAAGGGATAACTTGGCAGCTATGTCCCCAAGAGATGTGCAAAAATCCAGATTTTGTGTGTGTGTGTGTGGTGATACTTAGAATCCTTTAAAGTGGAATTGGTCAGCCTAAATCAGATGTCCATCGCAGAACAGATCCTGTGTGTTTGCACTTTATTGCTTTTGGTGGAATGGACATTTGCATATGCATCCCATTGTGGATGGAGATGTTTGCTTGGGTGCACATCCAAGTCCATGTTTCAGTCAAAGCCATGTTGCATATATAGTCTCTTTTCTGCATTTGGATGCTGCTCTAATCTATGCTGCAATCATATTTGTTTATTTATTTAATTTTCGATTTTACAAACAATAACAATAGCAACAAAAAAAGAAACAAAGTACATGCATCATATCCCCTTTGACTTCCCTCCCACCCCCACCCCCCTTATGGATCCTTATGCTGCAGTCTTTTAAAGTGGGAGGGGACATTCCAAGTTCTTCATACATGAGACCACCCTAGTTTATTCTCACAACTGTTAGCCTGAGAGATAATGACTGGGACAAGGCAATGTTGTGCTCTTGGGGTGTGCAGGTGACGAGTAGCTGTGCAGGTCTCCAAGATCCAAGTCCAAGATCCACTATACCAGGCATCTCCAAACTTCGGCCCTCCAGATGTTTTGGACTACAATTCCCATCATCCCTGACCACTGGTCCTGCTAGCTAGGGATCATGGGAGTTGTAGGCCAAAACAGCTGGAGGGCCACTGTTTGGGGATGCCTGCACTATACCATACTGCCTCAATGGATACCCTACTTATTTAACGTTTTGTCATGCATTCTTCTAAGTCTGGTATCAGTTTTACTCTCTTCTGAATTTTTGACCAGTCTTCTTCAAATGGGATGACCACATTGCTTCTCTCCTATGGCATGAAAAGCTGTATGGGAGACAGGAATGATTCATTGGAAGTATTATGTATGGTGCTTGATCTTTGAGCACCTTGTAAAACTGGCTGTTATCGCCACTCCTCAGATCCGATTATAATTCCTTATGGAGACTGCTAGGAAGGAGGTGGGTGGAACGAAAACTCTTGCAGACTGAGAAAATACTTTCCATTGTTCACCCAGGCAATGGAAGAGCTCAGAAAGGTCTCTCATGGACCTATGAGTTGCTGTTAATTATAAGGTAACAGTCACTTATAGGCGATAACAGTTCAGTATGCGCTGACTTTCGTGTTTGGACAGGGGTGGGTGGGGAGACAGATCAAACAAAAGCAAAGGAGAATTGAAAGACTAAGTGAATCTGATTGAAGCCCTTGTCCCCCCTTTCCATTTATTCCTACCCTTTCTGAGTATAATAAGTAGAAAATTGGTGGTGACATAAGGTCAGTTTCCCAAATGTGAAACTAAAGCAAATTGGTGAATGTGAGACGTAATCTAGAGAGAGGGAAACCTTTCCATAATAAACCAAAGAAAGTCAATAATAATAAAAGGCTTTGCTCCACAGTAGACAGTGTCTCAGTTTCTATCTTTAAGACCCTAGCCCAGCCTGGCACATGTTCATTCAATGACAGGTTTTGTTTTTTCAATCTCCCATTAAAATAGACAATAAAAATAAACAAATAGAAACCTCTTAGTTTGGCGAAGGGGCCTAGAAACAGCTGAAGAGCATATCGCTGAATCATGACTCCACAAAGCCACAATGGAAAACAAGCACCAATTTATTGCCAGGCACTGAACAAAGCTCTCAAAACACAGTTTTTCTTATCCTGTTTCCCTTTCTTTTCCTGCTTTCTCCCATGCCCCCAGGCTCCCATTGTGCCCTGTCAGGGGCTAGCTAGGATGTGAGCAGCATTTGAAGATTTCAAGGTGGAGGAGATGGCTCCCTACAGGAAAAGTGAAACATCGTGCTTTCGTAATCTTAACCTGGGGTAGGATCATTTTAAGGACAGAAGGTTGTAGCACTTTTGAGCTGTGTGGTATTTTTGTTTGGAGGGATAGTTGAATTTAGATTGTTGAATTTAGATTGTTGAATGAGATGCCATTTTTAAGAAAAAGACTCAGGGCATCTTATAGCAGATTCAGTCATACAATGAATTCTGAGGAACAGCATCCCTGTTGAGATACAATGGGTGGGGTGCCCACTATTTGTACTTTCCAGAAACAATTGAAGATATTTTTGTTTCAACAAGCATTTCCAAGGAGATAAAATGGTCTCTGCTTTAGGTATTTAGGGAGCAATCCTAAGTATGGGAAGCCAGGGTTTAGGAGCAAGACTAATACTGGGCAAGCTGGCCCAAGCATAACAAAGGGGAAATGAGCCTTATACCATCCTTTTTGCTGGTGTAAGTTCTGCTGGGTTGCCAAGTCACGTGACTAGGCTGAATGGAGTTAGGATCCAGCTTAAAAGTCTTCCCTCCAATTTTGCCCCTTCCCTCTCTCAGAACACCCACTTTGGGAGACTTATGTCAGCTCTAGATGCACCAGTCTCGACTCAGAGCATGGGAGTTGAGGAACATATTATCTTGGCACCAAAAAAGACAATGTTGATGCCAGGTAGGCCTCACTGTGGAGAGCATTCCATATAGAGGAGACCACTACCTAAAAGGCCCTCTCCTTTGTCATCACCTTTTGAACAGTTATTGTGGGTTTCTTCTTTACCTGACTTCAGTTGCTACAGAGATCAGGCCTATCTGAACTTTAAAACCTAAAGTTTTATATATTACATTTATTGCATATATTACATTTGGCAAATTATGCAGGAAATGTAATTACATTTATATACATTTATTGCATATATTACATTTAGCAAATTATGCAGGAAATGCAATTCGGGTGTTTTTTTTTAAAAAAAGTATTGCTGTATTTCTTCCTTTTCCACATCCTACCTCCTTGTGCTACTGCTTTATGGAATAAGAAGGAACTGTGTCTCTATAACACTATAATAGAATACATGAATAAAGAGTGATGACCTCTGGATGATGATTACAAGAACACTTACCTTATGGATATGGATATGAAAAGTAGAGATGGAGAAGAAATTCAATTCTGTTTGCATTTTAATGAGAATCTACCTAGTTCACACTTTTCAAACCAAAATGCGAACCAAAACCCAGCTATCCTGCGAAATTTGCATTTCTTTAAATTTTGCAATGCGACTCTCTATGCTAACGCTATGTACAAAAATGCATATATTAGGGGGAAATGTCAAACACTGTAAATGTATTTGTCAGTGAAAATAACATCAAACATGCTTTATATCAGGGGGAAATGCTCAAAAAATTGAATAATCCTCAAAACTGTATTCAAAAATATAAGGAGAAACCTGCACTAGAAGTCTGACAAATTTTCACTAGGATTCTTTTTTAAAAAACCCCACACATTGCAAATTGCTGTCGAAATGCAGAGGAAACAGAGAAACCAACATTGACAGATTTGTCTCTCCCTAATGAAAAACAGGGGAGCTGGCGTCATACTTTTAGGTGGAGGTAGACAAAATGAAGTGGATTCAGAAGGTGGTAATGGAGATGGTCAGTGGTATGGAAAACAAGTCCAATCAGGTAAGGTTGAAGGGTCTGGGTATGTTTAGCCTGGAGAAGTGGAGACTGAGAGGAGACAGGATAGCCCTCTTCAAATACCTGAACGGCTCTCATGCAGAAGAGGGCAAAGATTTCCTAGAGGGCAGGACTCGATTTAGTGGGACAAATTATAGCAGGGTGGGTTTCAGTTGGATTTTAGGAGAAACTTCTTGACAGAGCCAATTACCTAGAGGAGTGGGGGGTGGCACCCTTCCTCAGTGGAGGCGTTCAACCAGAATCTGGGCAGTCATTTGTTGGGTTTGTTGTGGATTTCCAGCACTGAGCAGGGGGTTGGACTAGCTTGCCTATCATAAGGGTAGCCAACAAGGTTGCAGCTCCCATCACCCCTGACAATTGTCCATACTAGCTGGGGCTGATGGGAGTTAGAGACCAACAACATCTGGAGGGCTATCCTTGGCCTGTAAGAGCCTCTAAGCTTGTTTCCATACTAGTCCTTCCAGCTTGAATCCAGGAGGGGAAATAAAGGAAGAGTACACATAACACCTTGAGATATCAAAACTTCAGCTTGGAAAGCCTAAGTGCACAGAGTGATTAGAAAGAAAGGGAACCCCAGTCTGAGATGAGACAAAGAACAGAAAAGCTTTCATTTCCGAGCAGGAACCAAGCAGAAAACACCCAGGACTACACACCGTTCCTTGCACACAACAATGTCTACTGGGACAGATATATACTTCAGTCCAAAGAGGCAGTCTGCTTTCATTCGACATACTCAATCTTCCTAGATTTTGCAGGCTGCAAACCCAGCCAGGATTTGTCTCTGCATACTGTGTGGGGAATGCATTTGGACACCTTTTCAGCTAGATGAGCTGCCGAAATTGCTCGAGCTGTTTTCTTGAGCCAGATGGCTACAACTGGTGATAAATAATGTACTACTATTTAGGGTTTTGTTATCATGCAAGTTAAACATAAGCAAGCAGCATTCCCACTATAAACAACAGTATCTCAGTTCTGGAGTGCTACTCTGTACCGCAGTCTACCATTGTGTGACTCACGGCTGCAGCCTCAAGGGGACCTACAAAGGCCCAGCCTCCTACCCCCCCACCCCCCCAAAATTCCAGTTTCCATTAAGAATTTCATACTTGTGGAGATATAAGGGGAGATGTGATTCTACTCAACAGCTTACTAGGCAGTACAGTCAAAGAACTTTAAACAAACATTAAGCCTGTTCACCATAATATTTCTAGCTATAGGCTTGATATGAGTCTACATGGCCCTAGTCAGAAATGAATGTATAGAAAGGACTGTGCTTTAACTAAACAACTGGTCAAGGGCCAGAGATGTTTGTTTTGTCCGTTCTGATGTGAAACAAAAGGCTCCTTTATAGCCCACCCTCATTTCCTCAAACTACGGTCAATAGCAACAGTGGTTTTGGAATTGTACTTCCTTGTTGCAGTATGGGAGTCTGTCTATTGGCTGATGCATGGATCCAACTGAGATGGATAAGAGAACTCCAACGAGGAAAGAGTCCATAGAGCCTATAGAGCCTGTGTCCCATCCCAAAGGAAAGCAACGGAGGTGCGGGGCAGTGGGGGGGGCACCCTTGCAATCAGATAATATGCCAAAGGACAGGTTGGAAGCCCACACAGACTGGATGAGGCTCCACCAGTTGGCCATCAGTATCATCTGATGTTGGTTTGCTTCAAAACCGAGCATCCAGTTTGAAAATTATAACTTAATTATGTATATGAAAGGGAAGCTCTCACAGGCTGAAACAACTTCCCCTGGTCTTTATCGGTACGATTTTTCTTCTGGCATTCCTGCTGAGGAGTTTGCACATCTGCCACTCTCATAGCTTGCCATATTTTTTCAAGGACTTGCTTCCATGGTGGTGTAGCCTTCATGACTCACGTGACCAAACAGGGCTTCAAAGTTTGCAATCGCCAGACTGTAGGCTCATCCAGCTTTTGCATAAAAGGTGGTGGGGTTAGGGATGTAAGAAGGCAGTGATTTCTGTTCTGAGCTGTAGTCAACAAAAGTGGTGCTGTTTCCATTTCACTGCAGTTTGGTTCCCACCAAAAATACTAAGCTAATAACCTTGCTATCAGCTATCTAACCTAAGATATGGAACATATGTAACTTGGATTGATTCCAATGTAAAGGAAATGTCAAAACAACGCTAAAAAGTGATTAATTACGTTTCATTTGTGGACTTGAAAACAACAATTATGTGAATTGTATTCGCTTGACTGGTTTCTGTTCTTGGCCACAGATGTACACACAAACTGCGGCAATTTCCACTTCCTTTTCTGTTTTCTTCGGAATTCCACAACATCCCTAGATGGGGTAGGCAAAGAAATTTTTTTAGAATAAACTTCTTTGCACTTTCCTCAATCTTTCATATTTCCTTTTGGGAGCGGTGAAAAAGTGAGATACACCATTGATTTCCGCAATCAGATTTCCTGGGACAAACTTCCTCTCACTTTCAACTCACCCTGCCTAGTTTAACAATCATGATCCTGTACATTTCTTTGTGGTGACGGGGAGGGCACCTGCACAGGGCTCCAATGTGTGCTATGCTGATAGCAATTTTATTCATCTGCTTCTCCCGAGGCACACACAGAACTTGAACCCAAACGAGACGAGCTTAGAATCCTTTAGCCTTGCTTCATTTGCTGCACCTGCCTTCACTTTGAAAACCTCCCTCGGGGTTTTGCATGCAATATATCTCGATCTCGATCTCCTCTCCATCTGTCCATCACTCTAGCATTGCTCTCTGTGAGAGCAGCCACAGAGGAATACTATGCTCATAGGTACATACAGATGCAATGGAGCAGATACAAAATTAAAGGATTCAGCAGGGGCAGGGGGAAAGGAAGTTGAATGGAAAACAATAGTTAGTAGGAATCTTAGAGGGTTTTGGCTCACAGGGGCCCATTGCCACATTCTCAGGATATATCATATTGATTATTTTCCTTTTTCTGCTAAAACTGTACTGGTAACAGGCTCCAGATGTCAATTGTTATGTAATAGAGTTTGTTTTAATACAGACAACTTCCAGATGTGGAGGTTGGAATCAGGGATTCTGCCTGTTTCTCAGGGGAGCAGTTGAGAACAGCCGGCCCAATAAAGCCATTGTCTGCATTTAAGAGGAAGGGAGCAACTGGCTTTATTAAGGGCAGGATCACTTCTGGCTATGATAGATCTTTTTTCTCTAAAATAAAACATTATTCATCATAGGCAGCAATTGCAAGACTTCTCTTTGGTTTTTAGAAGCGGTCATCAAAACGGGACATGAAACTAATCCTGGTGTATGCGCGCACACACACACACACACACAGGAGAGAGAGAGAGAGAGAGAGAATGAATGAATTGAATTAACCGAAGGCTGCCCTGGAATGCGATCCTCAGCAAAGGTATCTTTTTAGAATACACATTCCAGGAGGGAAGTGCAATCCGCTCTAGAATTGAACCGAGACAAGTAGAAGCTCAAATAATTTGTGGAAAGGCTTATTGTAATTGGTTGATTCTATATTCAGTTCTTGACCAGTCTCCACAGTCTATTCTAGTATCAGCACACATGTGGATGTGTTTAGACATTCTCTCAAATGAGCATAGTGGCATAACTGGTGGGTTATCACTCATCACTACTTACTGGCCTGATCTGAAATTGAATGGAGTGACTACTATGTATACCACCAGAAACTCACTCACTCACATATTCTGCAAATTCAGAGTTGCTGTGGGAAGTAGGATGGGGGGGGGGATTTCATTTGGTTCACATTTTAATGTAAACATACCCATTGTTCACTTCATGAAAACAGTACACGAACCAAAATGCAGCTATTTCTTGAAATGCACATTTCTCCAAATTTGGCTAGTGCTTTATGAAACCTGTACTATCTTGAATAATCCATATTCAGTGATTACTCAGATTCCATATCTGAACAGGTCAATAAAGCCAAGATGGACATGCCAAAAGGACAGATCTGACCAGTGCAAATGCACACACTGATACCTTAAAGTGGTCTCTGAAAGATATCGGAATTATGGTATTTCTAGATATATAATACAGTTTGACATGAGCATAGACTAGAAAACAGAGATCTTGATGTGACTCATTTTTACACCATGGAGCAGGTATGGTTAACCTGTGACCCTCCACATCTACAATTCCCACCAGTCCCAGCCAGCATGGGAAGGAATTACAGGAGCCATAGTTCTGTGACATCTAGAGGGTCACAGCTTGGTCACCCGTTCTATCGAACAGAACAGTAAAGACACAGGGGACATGAGAAGAGCCACCTTGTGGAGATGTTGGAATATTGGAATGAAATTTGAGACCTAGGTCTGAACTTCCAGGCAATTAAGATTCTGAACTGAATTCGCCAGCTCTTCAAATTAAAATGCTTGTGGTTTAAATGATATAATTACTGCAAATGGTGCTAAATGCTAGCCTAAGTCCAGTTGAACATATGGACAGGCCAGGAGAACAGGAAAGGGAATGAAGTTCAGCATGGCACAGCTGGGATTTAAGGTAAGGGACTCAACCGCTTTCTCAGCGACATCAAAACTCATTCTTGTGGCTCAAGCAGCTGCAAATGGTCGGGGGGGGGGGGAACTACCAGGAGACTGCAAGGGATTGATTCCCCCCGCCCCCAGTTAAATGTGCACATCACCAGTTGCTTCTTGCAAAGGGAAATGGCCTGCACCTCTGCACAGGAAACAGCTGGAGACAATATCGGCCAGTAATATGCTCCTTGGCATGTAGATGTTCCATCAGTGTGAAAGCACAAGTATGATTACCATAGAGCATTGGGGAAGGTTAAAGGGAAGAGAATAATGAAGGCTCTTGGAAACCTTGCAGCTGATTCTGACCTTCTTTACTCAGAAGTAAAGTACCTTAAGAGCAAGCATAGGGCAGTGGTTAAAGTGTCAGACTAGGGCCAGGGAGATCCAGGTTCACCTGTTCACTCAGATATGAGGCCTGCTATATGGAAATGGGACATGGAGGGCTTCCAGATGGGAACTTAATACTGTAAACAAATCTGGATGGACAAATCTGTCAATTTTTGTTTCTCTCCATTTCTTCTACTCTTAAATTCAGTTCTTATTTCCACGTCAGTTTGTGGTATATATATTTTAAATGACACCCTCATGAAAATTCATTAGCATTTTAGTGTGCATTTCTCCTAATTTACACATTTTTTTGCAGAGCAATTTCCCCACATATAATGCCATATTGGTATGTTATTTTCAGCAATATATGCATCTATAAGCACACTGTGCCACAGTATAGGCATTTTTGTACAAATGACTTGGTTGGAGAACTGCATTGCAACATTTGGAGAAGTGAGAATTTCAAATATTATTTTGGAAAGTGCAAATGAGGTTGGTTTATCTTTAAATATGAACTGAAACTGAATCAAAATTTTCTCACCACCCCTAAGTGTAAAGGGTCATGGGCCATCATGGGCTATCAGCAATGGATTGCTGTTTAGTTTTTCAGATTTTCCTGGAAATGGTAATCAGGATTAAATGGGACTGGAAATACAGGGTGGTATTTTGATGCCAATGGTATTGTGTGGACCTAGCAACAAACATTTGCCTGCACATGTACCAGCCATCCCATTAGAAAAACCCCTTCTGGAACTGCTCTATGGAGAGTTTCAGGGAAAGAGAAAACCATTTGTTAATTTTTTTTTCAAAATTGGCACACACACAAACACACACACACACACACACAACCCTTGATTTCACATCACTTGATGATTCTGGGTTTTGTGTGCTAACCAACATCACTGAAACACAGTTGTGTGTGAGGTGATGATGCAAAAGTATTTGTTAACCGGCATAACCGTCATGGCATATTGTGATATGTAAGGCACCCGTTTGATACTGCAGTCTTCAAATGATCCACACATCTAGCAACCATCCCCTTTACAGATCTCAATATTCACAGAAAAATGAGAAGGTGCTGAAAGAGGAGGGTTATTTTTGTAAATGATTGATCAAACACATAAAGAGCGCCTGAATATACTGCTTTTCAAAGGTCGGCCATCAGCCAGCATATAGTACAGGAACCTATAGCAGCCTAATGGCCGAGCAGGGGTGGAAATATAAAATTCATGGTACAAAATGGCTGCAGCATGCGTGGAAATAGTAACTGTAAAGCCACACTTGGGAGAAGTGGAAAAATGTAGGAGGAAGCTGTGCATAGTTTGGCTTCTGTTTTTAAAGCCCATGTAAGCAAGCGTGTGGAAAAACTATAGAGCTAGTGGAAATGTATGGCTTTAACAGAGCACATCCTCAAACAGCCCAGCTAATTAGATTTAATATGACTTCTGGCACACAGAAAACTCATTCTGTTTCTTGTTTATGACGGCTCTTTTGTTAGTTGCTCTATATTAACTCATTCACAACCAACGGACAATCCAGGAAGCTCAGAACAGAGACAATGGGCTGGGTAATATACTGTTACAAATATTCTTCTTTTACTTGCTTATGTGCAAAGCAGAACCTCTGTTAATAATAATACAAAATATGAAAGAGGGGTGTGTTGTATGCAGCCAAATATCATAATGGTCACATTTTTACCAACCCTCCCACATGTTCTTGGAGAAGCAAGATAGAAAGCCAAAATTACAGACTCCTCTGGTCTTCCTTCTGCGGTTGCAAGGAATAATGGATTGCGTTCTGGAATATCAACCAAAAAATGGTGCCTAAACAGAGATGTCCTTAATGACAAACCGCCAGAATATTAACTCCAGCTGAAGTAAATGCATGAAGAGGCAACCATCGCTGGATTACCCTATTCTTTTTCCCCTTCCAATTAAGCATGATGTATCACAGTACTCAAGCAATGTCATCCTATGAGCCACTTCGCTGAGCTGCTTTCACATACTCATGAAAATACCCCACCACATTTATGGAGATACTTGCAAGGCTGATTAGTTGGGTGGTAGGGATGTAAAGTTTGGCAGGATCTGTTAATTTCAGTTTTCTCACTTTCTTATTTCCCCAGCCTTAAATTCAGCTTTCTGCATTTTTTCAACAATTTGCAATTTTTCTTTTTTAAAAAAATCACCCTGAAAATTCTTTTAACATTTTAGTGTGAATTTCTCCCAATAAACACCTTTTGTGTGAAGTTTTGACTAATGTCCACATTTTTTTTCAATCACCCCATATAATCATTTTTGTATGCTTCCCCCCCATTTGTTTTTATTTAATTCTTACATTATTACAATGTTACAATAAAAAGCCATCTTTTACCATTTTTGCATTACGTTCTGCATCCAATTATCCTTCATTGATTTCACCCTTTTATATCCCTATGACTTCCCTCCACCCGTGTTTAGTATCATTAAGTTTGTTACTGAATCCTTTAATTTGGGTTTAAACAATATACTTAAAATATTAACCATAAGATCTTATACCTCTTTTATCATAACTTTCAGTCATGTGAATTTCAGTGATGTGGATTTCAGTCTAACCATATCAATAAGTTTCTTTTGTATGCTATTATCATGAATATATTCATTCTTATGCACACACACCCCCAACATATGCATGATTGTAAATGGTTTGTTTGAAGAACTGCATTGCAAAATTCAGATAAGTGTGAAAATTGAAGGTTGGCTGTGTTTCGAATCTCATGTTGCTGCAGAAAATGTCTAGGTGATAGATCTGGCTTTAAGTGTGAATTTAATCAAATTTCTCCCCTGTCCCCTAATGTTTGCCTACCCATCTACTAACCAAGCAATTGTGCCATATGAATGAATTCCATTGAAACATGTGGCATTTACCTCCACACACTGTATTTAAAAGTGGGATGTGGACACAGTATTAAAGGGATTTGACATTCCTATGGCTTAAATATATTTCACAGTGATTGGGCTGTTGTAGGGGAAAGTGATCATAGCAGGTTAAGAAAATCTGAGTAAAGAAAAATGTCAAGGGGTGTGTGAGAGAATTTGGGGCCCAGATTGCCCTTGGCATTTCATTCATCAGGCATTTATTTGAGTCCAAAGTCCAGAATGGAGCCCTCAATTTAATACTGAGGAAATTGGAATTCCGATCTGAAGTCTGCTTAATTTGCAATGCATGTCTCTCATTTCCAATGCATGTCTGTACTCTGTGTAGTGGGAAAGGTGTGGGGTAGGAAACAGGAGACCTGTTCAATGGTTGGGTGTTAAAGGATGCACCCTGTTTTTTTTAGCACCTCAATCACTCATTAAAGTCTCAGACAAATCCTCCATGATGGGCTTTCGTCTATGAAATCTGCAGTTGCTTTCTACGAGTAAGCATTTTTACTGTTGTTCTCATTCAACTTCTTCCTCGCCATTCACCAGCAAATACCTGAAAAGCACATATCTCACATGTCAAAAGTCAGATAGATTCCCCCATCACTCATTATACATGTGCATGTGTGTATTACTCTGCAAAGTACAGCATGTTGCAACGGCGCAGCATTTATCCTGAACACTTCATTGCCAACATGGCAGTTCCAAGGAACAGGCTGTGAGTGTTTGAACAGGTTTAAAGTGCAGAGTGGGGCAATCTGTGCTTATTTAATTTAGCAACTATAGCCAGTACTTCCCAAAACTTTTTTTTAAAAAAATAAATCACAACCAGGGCAGACATTTCAAGTTGGGATGAGAGTAATTAGCCTCTTAGAGGTGACAGCAAACAGCAATAACGAAGAGGAAGTGAGTGCTTTCTTTCCTGCTCATTTTAAATGAAAGCAGAATTCAGACAGAGGGCAAAGGGATTAATAGAGTGATAATATTTGTATTACCAAGTTACTTCTGCTGGGTGTCCCCCACAATGGCAGAGCAGTGCTATTCTGCCTTGGTGAGGCCGCACCTGGAGTACTGTGTCCAGTTCAGGGCACCACAATTTAAGAAGGATATTGAAAAGTTGGAAGGAGGGCGACCAAGGTGATAAAGGGTCTGCAAAACAAGCCTTATGAGGAATGGTTGAGGGAATTGTGTATGTTTAGCCTAGGAAAGAGGAGACTGAGAAGAGATATGATAGCCATCATCAAATAGCTCAAGGGCTGTCACATGGAGGATGAAGCAAGCTTGATTTCTTGTGCTCCAGAAGCTAGGACTCAAACCAATGAATTCAAGTTGCAATGAAGGTGATTCTGCCTAAACATCAGGAAGAACGTTCTGGTGGTAAGAGCTGTTCAACAGTGGACTGGAGTCCCATGAGAGGTGATGGACTCTCCTTCCTTGGAGGTTTTTAAGCAGAGGTAGGATGAGCACCTGTCATGTAAACTTGAGTTAAGATTCCTTCATTTCAACATGATCCTATGATTCTGTGGGGTTATTCAGCTGCCATCATGCATTGACTGGTACCTTCCATGCACCACTAATGTGGGAGGAGCACTATAGGTGCACACTTCACTGTGCGCAGCAGTGGAGGGTTCCCAGGAATACTGCAGAGGAGTTTCTCTGTGTTGTTACTTGTAGCACCTGCTTATGGCTGTTGTTGTGCTGTTGACTCCACAGCTGGTTGAGCATAGGGCTGTGATTATATTATGCCAGGGTAGCCAATGTGGTGCCCTCCATATGTTATTGGCTTGTAACACCCATCAGCCCCAGCTAGTATGGCCAATATTCATGGAGGATGGGAGTTGTAGTCCAACAACATTTGAAGGACTAGCCCTGTATTATGCAGGTGTTAGCTCTGGCACTCTTGTAGCCCAGCAGAGCAGGAGCTTAGGATAGCCCTGCAGCTGTCAGACTGGGGTTTATTTTTATGTTACGTATATCAGTAAAAGCATTTGGATTCTCCACATATCAGAAAGCTTTGGGAGAGATGAAGGAGGCATGTCTTTGGAAAGAGTGAAGTGCATTGAATTCACTGGAAATGTCTTAGGTTGTCTTAAAACTAGTTCTGTGGAAAACTGTAGAGTTGGTTAAACAGGGGACCACATTGCTGCCTATGCTTTCTGTAACAAGAGGCAACACTGAGGCAGCAATGTTTTGGCAACTGGCCACACATGGCAGACATCTGAGGAATTCTGAGAAGTTCTCCATTTTGCATCTAGGATTAGTATAAGATGTGTTCCACTTGTATGCTATCTCCGTACTGTAGTCTTTGAAGTATGCAAGGTTATTGAAGAGCACCATACCACAGAGAGCAAAGCAGATGGACAGGTTTTATAGGTCACCTTGACACCAGCACGCTTACACATATACCACATGCAACATATCAAACTCTGAGCCATATTATTTCTTCCTAGAAAGGTGGCAGTGCTTTGGCTATTGCTGGATCGTTGGCAGCTTTCGGTCATGTTTGAAATGCTCTAAATTTGGGGCTGGGGAGTTGCCAGGGAATGCAATTACAGAGCTTGGGCCCCAGCCAGGTTTCCAGTTATTAAGCTATTATGTTCGTGAAATAACTGTGGCAATCTATTCAGTATGCTGCTAATTCTTTTTCTTTTCAGACAAGAGGCTTTTCCAAGTTTAAGAGGTTTAACCAGGATGATACCAGTGTTGCAACCCTGTGTATCATTGTTTGGAAGGAAGTCCCAGTGAACTGAGATTTACTTCTGAGTAAAGAGACTTCAGATTGCACCGCATGGATGGATTTCGGACCCTAAACAGTCTGAAAAACAACTCCCAACATGTCTAATTGCAATATAATCCACTATAATCCACAACCATTAACATGCCATCACTGATTTTTTACTTTTAGATGTTGTAATCATTCTTACCATAAATAAATGGGTGTACACTATATGACTTGGCTCTGCTCTCACAAGGGTTATCCTCCTTCAGAAAATCAGCTGTTGAGGGCTGCAATCCCATGCATGCTTACAGTCACAGATCTAATGGGACACACACACACTTTTAGCTCACCAGAAAACTTGATTTAGCAACCTCAGTATAGCCACTAATTAAAGAACCAAAAGACTGAAGAAGGCATGAAGACTTTATAGAATGGACAGGTTCCTTCACACATCAGCTCATCCACATTGTACATGTTCCTGCTTTATAGGCTCACAATAAGAGACAGTAAGAGCTGTTCGGCAGTGGAATTTGCTACCAAGGAGTGTGGTGGAGTCTCCTTCTTTGGAGGTCTTTAAGCAGAGGCTTGACAGGCATATGTCAAGAATGCTTTGATGGTGTTTCCTGCTTGGCAGGGGGTTGGACTGGATGGCTCTTGTGGTCTCTTCCAACTCTATGATTCTATGATTTTCTTAATTCAAATTACATCTACATTTTAGACTATGTGCTGGGTCATGTTCTTTCTCTTAGTTTTTTTTTTAACAATACCTCTGGAATGTTGCAAACACAAACAGCTGGGGAATAGTAAGCCAGGATGGATACCCACCGTAGACCCTGTGGGATTTTTTTTTTTTTTGCAATCATGGTATATTTATTCATTTCCTGAATTGTGTTTCCCATTCTTTTTTTTTTTACTATCCTAATAGTTTCATGTTCCCATTTTCATGATATGCTCGTGTCTGCCAATTTTTGTGTGTAATGTTGTCAAGGAATAGGACTTTCAGCCATTTTGGGTTGGGGTTTTGGGTTGTAAAACCTGGGCTGTAAAATGGTTCCTTTAAAGGCTCTCCTACATAGAAGGTCAACAGTTTACAGGAAGGTTAAAAGCAGGTGGCAATATTTGCTCAGGACGTTGTTCACGGGGGTGTGTGTCAAAGGTTCATTATAGGAATCTGGCAATTAAGGGGGGAGAGAACTTAGCCAAGACTTCCTTCTTGTACTGATTCATTAAAAGTTTGGGAATGTATGTGTGCAAATGAGACTCGTTATCCCAGGGCCGTGGGTTTGATCCCCACATTCAGCACAATATTCCTGCATGGCAGGGGGTTGCACTAGAATGATCCCCTTGGTCTCTTCCACACCTCCAATTCTATGACTCCATAGTCAGGAGACTGTGGAGTCTGAAACTGGAACAGATGAAGTTGAAGAGTTGCAAGAGAGGAGGAAAAGGGCGGAAATGCTTTAAGACAACTGGAAGGCTGGAAAGTATTAAAGAGTACAGTTGGGCACTGGAACAAAGTGCCTGGAGAAGACCACCAAGAGACCACTTGGTGGCACCAGTGAAATTAAGACAAGAGGATTGGTTTGGCTGGTTTGCTTGCCTTCCTTTCTGCTCATTGTGCAGGATTTGGCCAGTGCTGTCATAGACATGTTCTGGAATATGTCATGGATAGCTTGTACAGTCAGCAACTGTGATGTATTAGCAGCATGAAAAATTACAAATAGCTTATGAAATAGCTTCCATTCTCACCAGGATGCCCACTGGGGCTTGCCATAGCTGCTGTAACAAACATTTCAGAACTTGTTTTTAATGACTCTGAATCCATTGTTAGCATGATTCCTCTTCCTCCTCTTCCTCCTTTTTTTAACTGATCATGTGCACATACCATTTCTTCACTCTTTACCTTATCCTTTTCTGGCTCATGGTCTTACGTCTCTTTTCAAAGCTTAATAAAACCTCTCAAATTTAGCAGCGTATGTAGTGTCTGTGCATGCGCGTATGTGCACACGTTGCCTTTTAAAAGCCACTCTAACCACCAATCCCACCCAAACTGAAAGAATGTTTACTGGTTTGGATAGACCCTTGCATTAGGTAGAGTAAAGCAATCGCCTAAGGCAGTGGTGGCCAAACTTGACCCTCCAGCTGTTCTAGGACCTTACCTTCCAAGTCCCGGACTGCAGAATCCGGGACTGGCAGCCATGTGACACCGGAAGTTGCGTCGATGTAACTTCCGGTGTCACTTTGCCCTTCTATGGGCACAAAAAATGGCCGCCGGCGGCTTCGAAAGTCGCTTCTACGCATGTCAGGAAGTGCGTCGACGCAACTTCCGGTGCCGCTCTGCCCATCTATGGGCACCAAAAATGGCCGCCACCAACACCGGAAGTAGCGTCTATGCACTTCCGGACATGCGTAGATGCGACTTTTGAAGCCGGTGGTGGCCATTTTTTGTGCTCATAGAAGGGCAAATCAGAAAGAAAGAAAATGGCTGCCGGCAGAAGAAAATAACGGAGAAAAACGGGAGACAAAGTGATACGGGGGACCACCGGGAAAAGGTAAGTAAAAACAGGGGTTTCCCGGGGAAAACGGGGTACTTGGCAGCTATGTCTGGGACTGCAATTCCCATCATTCCTGACCACTGGTCCTGTTAGCTAGGGATGATGGGAGTTGTAGTCCCAAAACAGCTGGAGGGCCAAGTTTGGCCATCACTGCCCTAAGGGGAAGATGCTGCAGGGGGCAGAAGCAGCAGTCTGCCGGATTTAACCTGATCCCCCTTTTGCATTTGCCTCTGTTGGAAATAAGAGTTGTGTGCACTGTACACCCTGTCACATACCCTTCAATGAGCCTGCTCCCCTCAGGTGCACTGGAGGATGCTAACCTATTGTCAGTGTGGAAGCAAGGTTCAGCTGCCAGTCCATTCAGCTTCTGTACATGGGACTGAGTGGCGATAATGGCTCATCCTGCCCTTTGCCTCAAGCAGCGACATGTCTTAGGTCAGCCCTGGATTTGGAAGCTTGCACACATTGTTAAACTGGGTACAGTTCACCTCAAAAACATGTTGCAGGAGGACAATGAGGAATAATCAATTAGGCACTGGTCAAGGGCGCTGACTTGGGCCCCAGATTGTGGGTGCCCAATGGTGCCCACTTCCAAGGCCTTGTGGGGCCTAAGAGGACATGTTGCAGGTCTCATGAGGTCTCCAACGCAATTCCCGGTTTCTACTGGAAGTCATGTCAGAGGCTTCACAGGGCCTCAGACGTCTCCTGGTAGGTTGAGATGGGCCTCCGACACGACTTCCGGTAGAAACCAGAAGTTGCAGGAGAAACCAGAAGTCATGTCAGAGCCCCTTGGTGTGGGTGTGGTTGGTAGGTTGAGCCAGAACTAATGGCAAGATAAAGCCAATTTATTCTAGTTTGTCTGCTTCCCCTCCATCCCTCGCTGTGTTCCTCCATGCTGTGAAACACTGAAACTGAGGAGGAGGAAGCTGACAGCCAGTGCCACTGGTTGTAAGAAGACTGGTATGTGGGGGCTGGCTGAGGGCTGGCTGAGGTTGGTGGGGCAGTGCTATTGGTGCCCAGTGCCTAGTGTGATTCTTTGAGTGGAAGGCAGGGAGACCAACATCAGGCAGAGCCCAGAGCCAATGGCAAACCAGGTCACCCCCTAGATGTCATGGACTGGTTGGATGCAGAAGAATGGTGGGAGGAACCAGCTGTGGAACCACCAAGGGAAGAAGGCTTAGTGCCTGGGGTGTGGTGGGACAACAATGAATGGTCAGGGAGAAGCCTGGGAAGAGGAAGTGTTGGAAGCTGAAGAGGTAACAGGGCTTGGTAAGGTGGGAGGGTCTGTGGCACAGAGAAGTCCAGAAGCAGAAACTGAAGCAGGAGGGTGGGAGGAGAGAGGCCAAGAGGCAAAGATGAGTCAGACTGGTGAAGAGTCATGGGTGTCTCCTGCTGCAACAAGCTCCCCTCCTTTTTGTCTCCCAGGACCAGAGGAGGGATGGAAAGGGTGGAGGAGAGATTGGTGATGCTTGGGGGGGGGGGAAACCTGGAGAGGAGGGGACTTAGGCAGCTGTGGGGAGGTTGGGACCTTCAGTCTCAGCAACTGCTTCATGGGAACAAGACATATCGGAGATGAGATGATGTGCTCATTAGGTCTGATTCTCCTTTGCAGATCGTGTTTTTACTTATAAAGAGTTAACTCCAACTTGCACAGTGTGATTTACTGCTGGCTCACTCCAGACACTAACACAGGTGGGGGCTGGATGAGGCCAGGCTGAAGCTGGTGGGGCAGTGTCTCATTTGCCCTAATAGACTAGTCCCCACTGCAATTAAAATGTGCAGTAATGATTTTAACAAAAGACGCAGTGTGGGGAAAAAAAATCAATCATGTTTTATATCTTTAGTCTGCTCTCCCCACCTTTTTTTCTCTCTCTTTTGTACTCAATTTAAATTGCCAATTTTCCAAAACTATTAGTCCAAGAAGGAGCTTCCATATTTCCCATGGCTCTTTGGAAAAGAAATCTGTGCCAGTTACTCAGTTCTCATAGGATTGTAGGATGGAAGATGTTTTATGAAGGGCACAGTGCAAATATCGTCAATGAAAATGCACTAGCATAAATCCAAGAAACACTGCACGGTTGCTGGAGATAACATAATAGAATCATGCATAAAACCCCATGCTGCTGCTGGGTAGTAAAATGGTTCTGCTAATTACACAATGATTTCCTTATGGACTTTGGTAACATAATATGCAACAGGATCGTCAAGCCAAAGCATATTCTGGACCCAGGCAAGAAAATATAGCACAATTCAAGTTCCTAGATTTGGTTAAAAAAAAATTCAACTGGCATTTTTAGAGGTTTTTCTGTGGATTGGCTTTGCCAACGCACAGCAGAAAGCAATGAAACAATTATACTTAATCAGCTACAAATGGTGCACTCCTGTAAGTCACTTAATATAACCAAAGACATTTGTGTCACCACGTTGCACACTTGGCCCACCAAAAGTTCTAGGATTATATTTCTCTAGCATCACAGGTAAGCTTCACCTTCAGTTGTGTGGGCTGGGCAGTCCCTCCCCTTACCTGGCCAACCCCCTGGCAACACCTCCCCCAGGCGGGATCGGGCGGATGACTGAGGTAGGCAGAGACCCCAGGTATCCAGCCTGGGGAGGATGAAGCCAGCCCAAACTACCGGGAGCCACACTGGGGTCCAGGGAGCTGCGCGCGACCACACAAAAGTCACACCCCATTAAATAAACTGCCCTCTTCTTGGCATCTTTGGTGACTTCTTTCGCTTCTAGAAGGAAGTTGAAACAGGTGGCGTACCCTTCCCAGTCTCCTGATGCTGGTTTGAATGGCAAGAAGCTGCTGTCGGTTGCCATTCTGGATTCCTTGGGTCCTGGAGCTGAAGCCTGGATGCACGGTGCGATGCAGCGGTGCAGCAGGTGGCGGTGCTGCAGTGCAGTGTGTGGTGGCGGTCAGCTCAGCAGGATCCCACCTTCATCGCCAGTGAAATATACTCAGAGCTTGTACCGTGTTTCCCCCTTTTTAATACGTAGTCAAAAAGTAAGGCATGGCAGGGTTTTTAATCGTTTGAGAAATGTAAGACATACCCCGAAAATAAGCCATATTTCCGCGACGTGCGGAGCAAGACCACCGAGTGCCCCAGCCAGCTAGCGGGACCCAGCACGGCGGCCGCAACAGGAGGAGGAAGCCTGCCGGGTTGGGTCGGTGCTCGGAAGCGGCAGCTGCTGCTGCAGCGCTGATAAAGCGTGCAGCAGTGCACCAAGGGCACAAGCCAGCAGGACCCAGCTCCTGCAATGCCGGCCATGGCAGGAGGAGTAAGCCTGCCAGGTCGGGTTGGCGCTCGGAAGTGGCGGCGGCTGCAGCGCTGACAAAGCGCGAAGCAGCGCTGCACTCTCTCTCTGTGTGTGTGTCCGTCTCTTTCTCTGTGTGCGCGTGCGCGTCTCTCTCTCTCCCCCTGTGTGTGCGTCTGTCTCTCTCTGTATGTTTGTGGTTACAGGTAGGTAGCCGTGTTGGTCTGGATCGAAGTAAAATAAAAAAATTCCTTCAGTAGCACCTTAAAGACCAACTAAGTTTTTATTTTGGTATGAGCTTTCGTGTGCATGCACACTTCTTCAGATATTTTCTTCAGATGTATGTTTGTGATCGCGTCTCCCCCCCCCCCCCGACAGAGAAAAGGTGCCGCGCAGGTTCCTCTTTGGCTCGTCATTCAGCTGCCCTGGCCTCCTCACCGAGAGCTTCCTTCCGTCGGTCCCCCTCGCGCTTCCCTCACGAGCGTCTCGGAGCGGGACGGGTCCCAGCCTCCCTCCTCATTCCTCGGCCAGCGTGAGAGAGCCTGGGGAGCAGCCTCTATTCCTCCGCGCACGCACACACCCGGCCGCCGCCGCTGCCTTCGAAGCCATGGCGGCGAGCGCCAAGCCGAAGCAGGAGGAGAAGCACCTAAAGCTGCTGAGGGAGATGAGCAGCCTCCCAGTGCTCCCACCCAACTGCAAGTGCTTCGACTGCGACCAGCGCAGTCCCACCTACACCAACATAACGGTGGGCAGCTTCGTGTATGCCTCCTGCTCCGGCATCCTATGAGGTTTAAATCTACCTCACTGAGTGAAGTCCCCCCCCCCGTTTGCACGTCTGTCTCCTAGACAGGTGGCCACCTAGCCTCTGTTTAGAAGCCTCCAAGGAAGGAGAGCCCTTGATTCAGGATGGGGAGGAGGGGAAACGGAGAC
The DNA here is from genome assembly GCF_965207765.1 of Zootoca vivipara. Lineage (NCBI taxonomy): Eukaryota > Metazoa > Chordata > Lepidosauria > Squamata > Lacertidae > Zootoca > Zootoca vivipara. The sequence continues at coordinate 73,216,093 of NC_142590.1, read as the reverse complement.
AATAGAAGAGGCAGAAAATGCGCGCGGAAGAGAGAACCAAGCGTCCTGAGCCAGTGGGACCCAGTTGTACCGGCACTTAAAAAAAAAAAAGACACCCCCTGAAAATAAGCCACCGTGTGTTTGTTTGAGGAAAAAAAGTTGTAAGACGGTGTCTTAAAAAAGGGGAAACATGGTAGTAGCAAAGGAGAAGAAGAGAAGAATGGCTCCTTCCCCCAAAATGTCTGCTTATATACATTATTTACACAATGTGCTTTGTGTGATTGGCTACTTCAGGGCTGCACCTGTAGGCCAATCAGGTTGCAGATTGACTTCTGCCAGCAGCCTGATTGGCTGCTCCTGCAGGTCAATCAGGTTGTGGATTCACTTCTGCCAGCAGCCTGATTGGCTGCTCCTGTGGATTGCACTTCCACCTGGAGCTGGATTGGGTGGCTCCTGTGAACCAATCAGACTGCTGCATTTTGGATCCTATTGTCAGGGCCGGCCCTATGGCCAGGCTGGGTGGCGCAGGGCACCAGGGCGCCAGGGTTGCCAGGGGCCGCCGTGCTGCACGCAGCGCCCGCCTGCTGGCCCGCCCGCCCGCCACGCAGCTGCGCCCACCCTCCGCGCTGGGAAACAGGGCTGGTGCACCGGAGGGATCCATCGCACCATGGTGCCAGGGCACCAGATATACTTTAAGACGGCCCTGCCTATTGTTCTAGAATTCAGCTCAGTACATAACACCCCATTTGATGTGGGGAGCGGTCATTCTCTAGCACCCCCCCCAAAGTATTCTATTTATTTATCTGCCTGTCCTTATACAAGTTACAACCATTTTCTGTGTGTCCAATTGACATGTGACCATCAATGCACAGGTCCTTTTGGACCCAGAAGAGGGAAGAACAGGGTGTAATGGGGCAGAGGAGACTTATGTGTGCTCCGCCAACATGTGCAGGGACCAAGAACGGAACCCCCATGCAAAATGGTCCCTGCATGTAATCCATCTTATTTGCTGTATACTGCTTTTGGATGTATTTGGTTTATGAGTATATAGATCTCTTAGCCCAGTCTAGTTCTGTGACTAGCAGTGTAGAGAGTCAAGTGCCATTCTTGTACTTGGAGAACCCAAGTTCAAATCCTTACTCAGCACCAACCCTACCATTAGGCCGAGTGAAGTAGCTGTCCCAGGCAGCTGATTTGGAATGTCACGAAAGGTCAGAACATTGTTAGTTCTTTAATTTATTGTTGTGCTTTTACTGCCAAGTAGGGGGAATGGCAGTTGTGGAGGTGCCTGTGTCAGATGCCAAAATAACTGTGGGTGGCTATTTGTTGGTTGCCTTGCATAGAAAAATGTATTGGGTCAATGCCAGCCACACTACCCATTACACTGGAGTTCCATGATGTAATTCTTGTAAGACTCTTCAGGGACCTGGGAAATGCAAGCATGGAGTACCAGATGTTGTAGGGTTCCAGCTGCCATCAACCTCAGCTGGTATGTCCAATGGTCAGGGATGATCAAAGTTATAACCTAGCAACATCTGAAGGACCACTGGCTCCCCATCCTTCAGCAAATGAGAGAATGCAAATATGCATAGTTTTATGTAGTTTAGACCTAAGGGTGGAATTCTGTATCTAAAAACTTGTCTTCTGAATAAGCATGCCCAGGATTGCTCTGTTAAATCATCAGATCAATTGTTTGAGCCACTGGATGGCTCATTTACACATGCATGTTGTCTCATCCAGCCTGCAACAGAATGTCAAAGTGTGAACAAGTGCTCAGATGACAAGTTCCATGCCAATAGGTTCTGACCACAGATTGAAAACACGCAGTTGACAAGAGGAATTGCTGCCGTTTTGTATTCTCCACAATGCCCCAGACTCACCATTCCAGGGCTCTGTGAGGTGAAAATGACAACCACTACAAAATGGTGAAGAATATTCAGTGAAACAAAGTGGCCTTCTGTTTCTAGGGGGTTGATGGGAAAAAGAGGCATTTGACATTTTTTCCAGGAAAACATCATCTGAGAAGCTCCATTACCTGTACCCTCTTAAAGTTCTGCTGCATTAACCAGCCTACACTGGCAAGGAACTTGTGAGATATGTTAAAGCTCTTATGTGACAGTGGTTGTAATTAAGGGGAAGAAGAAGATACGTCTCCATCTTCTTGATTCTTTTCTGTTCCCAATTACAGGCCTTTTAGAGTGAGCTCCCAGAAATTTGTAATGACAAGCAAACACAGTCTGGTAGCCCAAGACAGCATCCTCCTATAGCCAATGGGGAATACTGCACTCTTCTTGTTCCTCTCTTTCCTTCACCTAACTCTAAAATTACCCCTTCTGTCTTTCTAATGGAAAGGTTCTGTCATTACTTAATGGATTATAAAGCAAAGGTGTAGATGGTGCTGTATCCTTTCACCACAAAGAGATTCATATGGTTTCTCAGCTTGAATAGATTTTTTCCCCACCCCCATCATTCTGCCCAGACACTGAGGTCCAGCACCAAGGGCCTTGAGGCGGTTCTCTCGCTGCGAGAAGCCAAGTTACAGAGAACCAGGCAGAGGGCCTTCTCAGTAGTGGCATCCGCCCTGTGGAACACCCTCCCACCAGATGTCAAAGAGAACAACTACCAGAGTTTTAGAAGACATCTGAAGGCAGCCCTGTTTAGGGAAGCTTTTAATGTTTAACAGACCATTGTATTTCAATATTTTGTTGGAAGCTGCCCAGAGTGGCTGGGGAAACCCAGTCAGATGGGCGGGGTATAAATAAATTATTATTATTATTATTATTATTATTATTATTATTATTATTATTATTATCACGTGGCAAACTTCAATCTCACTTCATATGTCCAGGTCTCAGAAGAGCCCATGTTTCTGTCACAAGCAACATGGGGAAAAGAGAAGAGGTTTGGCCTTTGTTGGCCTTTCTAGTGGTTTAGCAAGTAGCTGTGATTGCCCATCATGACTAGGAAAGAGAGAGCTATATACTGAAGGTTTCATGAGTGTAGAAATGGAGAAGAATTTCAATTCAGTTCACATTTGAAGGCATACCCACCACACTTTCTGAAACAATATGAGAACCAAAAGACAACCATCCTTCAAAATTCGTACTTCTCCAGATTTTGGAATGCAGCTCCCCAATCAAATAATATGTGCAAGAATACATAAAATGGCAATAACAAGACATATATTTATGAAAATAGCATATGAAAGTCCATTCTTTTAGGGAAGATTGCACTACACAAAATCCCTACCAGAGAGTAGCTGAAACACCATTGATTTAGTTAATTGTGCATCTGCTGAGGAGGACAAAGAACAGTGGCTTTGGCCAAATAAAATAAAACAATAAAATTAACTTTCCCAGTATATCTCCCCTCCAGTTCTATGATGGATGTGTTTACCATAAGTTGCCTGCATTTAAAAAGCTATTTTTTTTTTCAAAAGTGCATGAAAGGCAAGTAACATGTAATCAACACGCTGGACAACTTTGGGTTTGTAAGAGGGGGAGGGTTACTTTCCCTGCCGTTTATACCAGCAGAGGATATAGATTTAGCATGCAGTCATTCTAAATTCCACCGGCATTTGAAGACTTTGGCGGCGGCAGCAAGCAAGCAAGGTTCCTAAGACCAGGCCATGGAACTTTGCTGGAGAATCTCTCACTCCACCTTTCCTAGTTGCCTGCAATATAGCAAGGTCTCTGTGCCTGCAGAAACACTGCAATACACCAGTTTGGGAATGAGAAAGTATTGCTTGCCAAGCAAATTAAACTTCACTGAGCACTCCTCAGACACTCTTTAAACCCCCAGGCTGCTAGTTTCCAAATCCCAAAGCTTTTTTTTTTTAAACTTATTCCCTCTCTTCTTTTCCTACTCTCTTGCATTTCAGAAGGAACCAAATACCTCAGGTTTGGCTGGATTTGCTTGGCTGACAAACTTAACAAGGAGTCAGTAACTCTCTTTCTCTCACACACTCTCATGCATATATGCATATGTAATATATATCGGCACATATGGAAGCTAACCAGCACATAAACATTCTTTACTGTTTGGCTTATGGCCCAGTGCCCTGTGCGAGTTTTTGTGATGGGTTCTGAGCACAGAAATAGGAAACTTAAAAGACGGGGTGGGGACAGAGAGAAGAGATGGACACAAAACAATTGACAGAAGAGAAGAACAGAATGGAGGAAAATGACTGAATGATTTTCTTAGAAAGGCAGTTTTTTTGGAAAATTCAAGCAAAACTCTGATGATTTATTGACGATGTCCAGAATACTCTGAAGGCTACTGTATGGAGTCTACTAAATAACCCATTGAGTTGAGTAAGCTGGAAGGACGAGATGGGAAATTTTATTTGAGAAAGGGAGGAGGGAATGTCTATTCAAGGTTAAATAACAAGGATTCCATTGCAAATCTCATTAGAGGGGCTTAAAATTATATTTGGGAATTAAGGGGAGTGAGGCGATTCTTGGAAGTATTTTGTTGTCAGCCAATTAAAATGACGGTTTCTGCAAAGTTAACGAGACCCATCTGGATCTCAGCTGCAGTCAAAAGTGTTGAATCAGAAACTATTCCATCAATAGCCAGCTTGGCCCAATATGAAACATTCACAGTGAATTGATGGCCAACACTGGGGATGCGGAAGCCAATTGACTTGACTTCTTTTCCAGAGCTTCCAGAATACGTTCGTCATTTTTGCCTTAAAGGGACAGTCTGTCTTTTTCCAGGAATGACATGGCACTAGGCAAGAACCTGTTATTAAAAATAAAACAAAAAACAGATCCCAGAGGAAGAATGGGGATTGGATTTAATACAGTGACGAAAGGCACACTTTTCTTTTTAATCCACTGGTTAATATTCATGGAGCATCCAAAAAAAAAAAGAACTGTCAAAGAGTAGAACCTGGCAAATAGTTGTGGACATTTTCTGTCTAAAAAAAAGGCAATGAAGTTGCTTGCTTCAGGGTAGGAATGAGGGAGGCATTTGGTTCACTTTGCATTTTAATAAAAACCTACATGATTCCCCAAAATGGACAGATTTGTCCATACTTACTTCAGAACTGGTTAGCCTATTGAGCTAAAACCAGAATCTTGCATTCCTGTTTGCCTGTCAAACCATTACAGTCACTATTCATAGACAAATGCACCATAAAGCCTAAAGAATATTTGTTTCTTTGGTATCAATATTTTCAAATCAGCCATTTTATCAAGCAGGAATTAAGAGATGCAGCATCTAATGCATGTAGACTTACAAGGTAATTAGCTAGTGAGATAATTCTGGAAACAAACTTTGATGAATAAAATACTGCACTCAAGTTATTTTTCAAATATATGATCCTTTAAAAATTTGCACGCATCTTCTGGGTGAGAGATATTGGAATGCCAATTTCAGAGAGGAAATAGCAACAATATATAGGACAAAGAAGCATATTTTTATTTTTTAAAAATATTTAGTACGTACATCATTGAAAGAGACTGATTATATGGTGTTGTTTAGATAGTACATGACACTCCAAGAATGAACAGGATATATTGTAGTAATATGTGTGGATGCTGGAAGTGTGTTAGGATCAGTGCAACTTTGTATCATTTGTTATTGATTTGTCCAGTCGTTTGGAATTACTGGATTCAGGTATCACAGATAATTAAGAAAGCAACAGGGGCCAGATGAAAATTTGATATATTAACAGGGTTGTTAATTTTTAAAATAATGTATCTAATGAAGAATGTGAAAAACTTGGTTGATAATCTTGCAACAGTAGCAATGACTGTGTTCTTGTCAATCAGTGTGAAAATACTTCAGTGCCCAGTATAAAGATAACGGCTATTGATAACTCGAAATAGTTCATATTCTAGTTTATAGCAGGCAAGTTATGCAAACTGACCCCCACCATGAATGGCATCCTTGTACTGTATACTGAAAACATTATTCTGAGTTACTTGTATTTTTAATAATATAAAATATTATTAATTTATTAATTGCATTTAAGGCCACCCATTCATTGTTTTCTTGTTCTCCATTACTAATAATGAAACACAATTTCCAGCCAATATGTATCACTCTGTTTCCCAGTCATTTCTTAGTCACCCATAAGCCCCGCCCCCCGCCGTTGCTGCTGAAAAGTGGTGAAGAGGATGAATTCACACCTGAATGTTCAGTACTCAGCTGCTAAAATATTGTGATGACTTGCATACTTGAAAAATCACATCATTTCAAACCTGGTGTGCTTCAGTGGGAGAGCTTCCACGTTTAGCTGTGAGTCAAGCAATGTGCAATCTTAAAACCATTTTATTTACCTTTGAAATAAAACTAGTAAGCAATGCCATGTCATATGTGAATCAATTCCAAGAAGTCAGATTGTATTGCAGACTGAAACTGCACCATTCTCTTCAAAGCACTGCACAAATATTAACTACGGTAAGCGTCAAACCTATGGAGCCATACTTGAACACAGCTTGGCCAAAGCACATATGTCTCTTGTCTGAAACCATGCAACAAATTGATGATGGAGCCAGTCATAAGGCTATGAAGCTCTTGGCCCAGATCCACCAGACCTTCTTGCCTTCTTTGTGGCTGACAACAGATAAGTGCCCATTGGCTTATTTTGCTTGGTTTTCCCCACTATTTTTCCACTGAAACATCCAGCACGGAAAGTTCTATTTAAACCATTTCCCCCCTTTGTTTTTGGACGAAAACTCAGAGAGCTGTAAAATGCAGAAGTCGGCATCTCCCATCTAGTTTTCCTTGGAGGAAATGAGACTTAACAAAAGTTTTATTGACTCCATCATGGAACCAGCAACAGACAAAATACACACAGTGAGTGATATGGGGTTCAATTTGAAAGGAGGGGGGGCTATTTTGTCGCCAGATTGTCTTTTAAAGCTCTTAGATGGTTGCATACAACTATATGACTAAAGCTCCTCTCAATTGTGTCACTAGGATGGCATTCAAATGTGCTTGAAATAAAAGAAATATAATCAGTTACATTTTGCACCCTACATTCTGAGTACACCAAAAGTCCATATTTATTCTCCCTCTCCCACCCCGTTTTATATTACAGTACCATTTATATGTAACTATATAACACCCCATAACAGCCATTCTCTGGGTGGGCTACAAGGTAAACAAATTCAGTGGCTTGTATCCAGTTGTGTTACTCCACTGACAGTTCAAATTCCCTCCTTCCTTTGCACCCGAAATTCCCTCCTTCTTTTCTGCAGCCTGCAGTTGGATATGCTGCCTCCCACATTGTTCCAAAGGGTCCCTGTCCCACGCCATCTAGAGTAGATTGTGCATGTGCACAAGGGGCTTCAGAGAGAAGGGGCAGTTAGCAAATGTTGCCCCCTTCCACTCAACCCATAGTCTTCCATCAGTAGAGGAACACAAATGGATACAGCCCAATAAATATACAATAAAGTGCAGCAAATGAAACACAACTATAGGATGAAATACACTCCTTCCTTCCTCTCATGCCCTGGGTTTGCATATGGGCAAATATAAGACATACCCTTCTCTTTCAACGGGTGGCCCCAAGAGTTCCCCACATCTCCTCACGGCAGGCCACCCAACCAAAATGCAACCCCCCAACCCAATGCATGCCTGGTCTAATTGTGTTTGACTTGGTCCTGTGTTCAGCAGGAATGTTAATGAGCCCCCCATAAGAAAAGAAATCTCTGGGAAAGCAAGGTAGGGGAAAAGCTGTAAAATATAATCCCTGGCATAATTATTTTTATTTTCATATTCTCCCTGCTGGCTCTGTCCAAAGAACTCACGTTAGAGGTCAGCGCCTTGTGGAGACAACACCAGGAAGTCACTGGGGTCCTTTGGTTCAGGGCGGCCAATTGACATGCCTGTCTGTCGGGGCCTCTAGTAAACTTGTTATGTAGTAGGTAGAGATATGGTAGAGAAGGAGCTAAGTGCTCACACAGGCAAATTAGACTTGACAAATGCTAAAGAATTCCTCCATTGTGGGAATTTTTCCAGCCTCTCTGGCATTCCAAGTTTAATGCATGCTGAAAGACCCAGCAATAACAAGCAGTGGCTTTATGGGTTGTTCCAATGAGTCCCATCTTCTGCCTATTCCAGGGTTATACATCCTCAACAGTAGCACAAAGGTAGGTGAAAAATAAGGAACATGTTGGTTTAAGATTCCTTTAGTAACTGGAGAGCCCCCAAAAATCACAAAAAGGGTTGGTTTATTGGCATCCAGGCCAAAGCACAGTAGAAGTTCTGTTGGAGGAAAGGAGCCTCTATGAAGGCCAAGGTAACCAATTTGTGGCGGCAGCTGGATTTCATATCATGAGGGAGCCAGTAAGCCTCTTCTTTTGGTCTTGGAGGAGACTCTCTATAATTGTATTTATAGGGTAAATTAATGGCCCATGGATATGACTGGATATGTCAAAAGCTGGCTCAAAATGTGCTGCTGAAGATAATTAATAAGGGTACACCATCAATACATGTGGCCTTATCAATCAGCAAGGAATTCAATCCCATATAAAATCAAACAGCAACAATAACATTCCAAACTGCATGGAAGAAGGAAATAGAGATTTTTGGAAACAACTATTGTGGAGAAATCTGATCTGGATTATGTTTGTCCCCAACCAAACACAGATGCCCATGTCTTAAGGAAATCCTGACACCCTGAACAGACCTGAAGTCCTATTCAGATGTCAGTGCTCCCATACAGAACAAGAAGAGAGCAGGAAGTGGGTGCCAAGTAGCCCCTTCCCTGGTGTCCATGCACTCTGTGTAAATATCTCCAGCAGTAGTCACTGATAGGGGGGAAAGGCAGGGAGACCAATGCTAGGTGGAACCAGAGTCAGTGACAGGCTGACCTTACCCCTCCCCCAGCCTTTGTAGGTTAATTAAACAAAGGGTCTGCTGGTTTCTCTTTAAGGTTTCCAGACTCAAAAGAAAGCAGGGCAATTAAAGGCACAGAAGTCCTGTCCTCTATTGAGTCTGGCAACCCTACATGGTGTGGAGAGCAGTGCCAATGTATTAGAGTATGGGTGGGGGAGCCTATGGTCCACTGGACTAATTAGGCACAGCATGTGCCCCAATTTGGCCCCTGTGACCTTGTTACCCAAACAATGTCCATTTGCCCCATACTGGAAGTCATATAGAAGTTGATAGGAATTGTAGTTCACAACATCTGGAGGGGCAATGTATACAAGTAGGGCTGGAGGCAACTTGCCGCTATTTTAGAAGCGAGTGTGATGTGTTTTCAGTTTCTTTAGAACTCATGTTTTAAAATTCTTAATTATTCCAAGGTTCTGACCACTCGCTATTCCCCTGTATTCATCTTTATCCCATGCCATTGTGTGGAGCTAGCACCCTTTGTCGTTACCATGCATCTGATTATCCAAGAATTAATGATGTCCCAGGACAATTCTGAGAAATGACATTGTCTTAGAAGCTACAAGCACAAATGTTCTTACAAAACATAAAGACAACAGCATATGGTGTTTGGTTTTTTTTCCAAAAGACCTTCTGAAAACTGGGATAATGCTGGTGGATTTCCTGTAAACAGAGTATAAGGCAAATTGTTTCTATTATAATCTGCCTTTTTTGTGTCTCTTTTTATGTGTGTTCCAATCAAATCTGCTTATAGATCCAACCAACGGATCCAGTTTCCATGCATCAGTGTTGGCGTTGCATACAAAGTTGAAGAGTTCCCGTTCCGGGTGTCCGCTGGTCCCCTGCCCAGCAGTATGGCACAGCAGCTGGTAACCAGCTGTCCTATAACAATTCAGTTCCATAAGCCTGAGCCATAAATGATCCAGCTTGGCTCTCAGCTGCCTTTATACTAAGAGCACTTAGCAACCAACATGATACAGATGCTAACATCATATTTCTTTTAGTTTCTCCCTCTCACCTTCTCTAGTGCTTCCCTTGGTCTCTTTTTCCATTCTATTTTCCTTCCCAGTGAGATATCCAAGAAGAGAGTAATCCAGTCTTACTTTCTCTCTCTGACAGAGAGGGAGAGAGGTGTTGAATTCATTCATTGCTATGTCAAAGCCGCTGGCAATATCCTCCTTGAGCTGGGATGGGGCCTGTGGCCTCCTTGACCAGGGATGATCATTCATCACTCGCCGTCTGTAGTCGTGGGAAGGGAAAGCAGCAGCCACGAGGCAAGAAAATTTTCACTCTCCCAAACAGCTGCAAATAAGGCAAACTGAACCTTCAACCGGCTGTTGATAGGTATTCCCACAGGGCAATTATATATCAAATCCAATTATATATCCAATCGATTCTTCTAAGTATCAACCTAGAACAAACAAAAGAAGCACGAATGCATATAAGAAGTCTGGGTCAGACAAAAGGGTCATCCATTCTTGCATTCTGTTTCCGAAGGGGTCAACCAGATGCCCATGCAAAGTAGACCCAATGAAATGAATGAACCTTAGTCAGTCACGTCTGATACATTCAACGGGTCTACTCTGAGTAGGACTGACACTGTGTACCGCCCCATGTCCCAGCATAGGCAGTGGCAAGACTTTGGACAGTAGTCCAGGCCACCACCCAAACACAGTAGGGTGGGTTACCATATCACCACCCCAAGATAACCACCCCATAAAACCATTCAAGCCATACCTGGCGAAATTCTTTTTTCTTTTTCTTTTTTACAAAACTAATAGTATGCAGGATCCTTGTCCTCTTTTGCATTTGGTGACCCTAATCTAGAGTATAAAATTATCTAACTGCAGCATTGAATGTTGTTGTTGTTTATTAAATTTTGAATATAAGCAGCACTGGAGGCGACAAGCACCAACACCTTGAAAGGAGTTCTTCACCTCAATCTCAAACCCCAGTTCATAGAACAGGCTTCCTCAAACTTGGCCCTCCAGATGTTTTTGGCCTACAACTCCCATGATCCCTAGCTAGCAGGACCAGTGGTCAGGGATGATGGGAACTGTAGTCTCAAAACATCTGGAGGGCCGAGTTTGAGCAAGCCTGTCATACAACCATAGAATCATAGCACTATTGACAGCTCTTACCCTCAAAAAGTTATCCCTGATGTTTAGTTGGAACCTCCTTTCTTGTAACTTGGTTACATTGGTTTGGGTCCTACCCGCTGGAGCAGGGGGAAACAAGCTTGCTCTACCTGACTCCATTCACCATCAAATAATAAACATGTATTCCATTACTGCAGATGCCATCTCATTAGGCAGTCTTTTCCACGCAATGAAGGAATTGGGCCTTTTGTGTGGCGACACTTACTCTTTGGAACTTTCTCCTATTGCATATTAGACAGGTACCACTTCTACAGTGGTACCTCAGTTCTTGAACATCTCTGTTGTCGTACGTTTCGGTTCTTAGATGCCAAAAACTCGGAAGTAAATGCTTCCGTTTTCAAAGGTTTTTTTGGAACTCAAACATGCAATGTGGCTTCCGCTGAATGCAAGAAAACGGTCTTCTAGAACAGATTACGTTTGAGAACTGAGGTACCACTGAATTATCTTTTTGGTGCTTGTTGAAGACCATCCTTTTCCAACAAGTCTTTTAAGTGAAGCCCCCCCACCCACTTCTTCTTCTGTAGACTTAGACATGTTTTTATATATGCTTTTATTGGGATGTTTTATGGGAGGCGATTAATAAATTAAACGAACAAAAAAACACCTTTTATAGAGATATGCTGGTAGCGAAGCCAGAAACAACACAGAATTTCTGAGAGTCACAAGGAGAGTTTGTGATTCTTCTCACCTCACACATGCTACATACACATGAACAGCATTATTACGAAGAATTAAAGTCCTGCAGGGGCTGAACAGGCCCAGTTAACAGCATCGTTAAACAGCCCATATAAAGCTGGGCCATGAATTGTTTTCAAATACAGGCAGCAATACCTCAGTATGAATGGTTGAGTCAGGGCCCCACAAACCGAAAACTGTCTTGACTGATTCTAGAACATTCTATTCTGCCTTTTGCTAATGAGTGCCAAAGTCTTTGCTTTACAGCAGAGATTTAGGTGCCAGGCCTGTGGAGATGGCTTGAGGCAGCTTCTCATCCAGAAACCAGACTTCTCTTTTAAAAAGAACCCCCCCCCCAAAAAAAAACTTTCAAAAAGAATTTTTTTTTACACACACAAACACAAATGTTTACATTAAACCATAATCAATATCAATACCTTTATGGGGTTCCCTGAACCCCCCAGACTTCCCTCCAACTCTTCCTTGGCTTCCAAAATTTATCGTCCAATTTCAACTGCATCTAATTGTATTTATCCAAATTATTGCACTTGGTTTTTATCCTTTGTTATTTTAAATTACAAGTGCTATGTCAATCCTGCTAACGTTTTTATATTTTTACAGTGTTCTTTAATATAGAAACCAGATTTCTCAGTGCAGAAGTTTAGTAACGAAAATCACAATAAATATAACAATAATTTCCTGGGATATAATTTATGGAACTCCCTTTGTTTTTTAAACCCATCTTTGTCAGTTTCCCTGACTCTTCTCTTTGGTGTTTGGTGGTCTAGATGTATTTGGTGAAAATTTCAAGAAAACAAATTAAAGCAAGAACATTAATACAAGAAGCATTAAAGTGCAATTTATAAGAACAGCATAAAAGCAGCCTGCTTGGGTGCAAGATCTTCAACCCAGGCCCTCATTTGGGTGCCCTGGGGTGCAACCATCTGAGAGGCAGTGGGTTATTACAGAAAAAGGATGAGTTAGTGTGGAATGTTACCCCTTGGGAGTCTTAATATGATTTGGGCATCAGACAAATGGCTTTTTAAAAATTCTCCTAGCATCCTAAATCCTCTGTATGTTGCTTTGAAGATGCTTGCAGTTTGTTTAAATGCTGCTGGCAGCAGCTAGTCATGGCTCCTGGTCTCCTCCAGCCAGCACCACATGGAGTTCTGCCCACTTCCCGTCTTCTCCCAAGGAACCCCTGACCCAAGCAACTCTTCTCCATCTGTCTGCTCGCCCCCACACTTATCCAGACCTCTGTTTTTTTTAAAGGACAACATTTTCCCCTTGTGACATCACACCCACATTACCCTGGCAACCTCCATTTCACAGACCCAAGCATCTTCCTTTGATGGTCCATCGACATCATGCTTAATGACTTCCATCCCAGGTGATGCCCTGGTCTGGCAGACAAGCTCAACTTGCATTTTTTTTACACTGCAAGGCGCTCTCTCTCTCTCTCTCTCTCTCTCTCTCTCTCTCTCTCTCTCTCTCTCTCTCTCTCTCTCTGGTGAAGACTCCAAGCATTTAGTAATTCCTAACATTCATGAACTCTAATCATGGGTGCCTTTGCACTCACAAACTCTGATGCCTCAAATCTGTAACAATATTATTATTATTACTACTGATTTATTAATTGCCTTCTAAACAACCATCTCAATGCAGTTTACACATCTTTAGTGGCTTTTAATTATCTTTAAAGCCATGAAAAGCACAAAAACAACAAACACTTTTAAAATAAGTGAAGAACCAAACGAAAGGGACGCTTGTGGTAAAGACCCATTTTCATTGTGAAAGTTGTGCTTTTAATTCACCCCATTTCTCTAAAACCTCCCAACTTCTGAGAGCGTTCTCTTTTCATGCTTCTTCATGGCCATTGTACTGCTTAAAGGTAAAGGGATCCCCTGAACGGTAAAGGGACCCTGAACGGCTCTGGGGTTGCGGTGCTCATCTTGCTTTACTGGCCGAGGAAGCCGGCATACAGCTTCTGGGTCATATGGCCAGCATGACTAAGCCACTTCTGGCAAATCAGAGCAGCACACAGAAACGTCATTTACCTTCCCACAGGAATGGTACCTATTTATCTACTTGCTCTTTGACGTGCTTTTGAACTGCTAGGTTGGCAGGAGCTGGGACCGAGCAATGGGAGCTCACCCCATTGCAGGGATTCGAACCGCCAACCTTCTGATCGGCAAGCCCAAGGCTCAGTGGTTTAGACCACAGCACCACCCGCGTCCCTATTGTACTGCTTATTGGCTACTTTATGGCTTCGTTTTCCTCATAGCTGTCAAGTTTTCCCTTTTCTCGCGAGGAAGCCTATTCAGCATAAGGGAATTTCCCTTTAAAAAAGGGAGAACTTGGCAGCTATGGTTCTCCTACATTGAGTGATCCCAGCCCATCAGGGATCACGTAACATTCTAAATGTTTTTAAGATGTTCCTAATTGTTCTCCATGTTCCTAATTGCTTTTCAATGTTCTTAATTGTTTTTAAATGTGTTTTTATTTTCTTAATTGCTTTGTTTTACTACTTCACTGTTTGCTGCCCTGGGCTCCTTTGGGAAGAAGGGTGGAATGTACATTTTTAGCATAGCAATAGTACTACAACACTACAGGCATTCCCCCCCCCCCCAACTTATGTTCATTCTACTCGCGCAAGACCTCGTATATGCAAAGCTTCAGGAAATAATTTAATAATTTTGATTCATACTTCGAAATAGCGGGAGAGAGCAGGAGAGTCCTCATGGCTCGTGAGGAGACCCTCCCCGGAGCCCAAAGAGGACATCAGTGAGGGCAGAGGAAGCTACAACTTCAGAGACCAGAGGTGTAGCAAGGCTTTGTTTATGCTGCTCAGCCTCCCTGCCAAACAGCTGATGTGTGGGGTAGTAAAATAAAAAAAGGTAGTGCTGAATCAGCAGTCACTTTCCCATACATCCTCCATCCCCCAGAGCTTCCCTTCTAGGTGTTGATACGTGGATACTTTTGGATAAAGTGTTTTTGGTATATGGGTTGAAGCGAGAGTGGCAGAGACAGCATTTAAAGGGTGTTTAGAGGGTGTTCTTCATTTTACGCAATTTCACTTATGCGCGCGGGGACCTGGAATGTAACCCCTGTGTGATAACATGGAGCTGTATTCAATATGCTGGTCCTCTAAACCACTGAGCCTCTTGGGCTTGCTGATCAGAAGATCAGCGGTTCCAATCCCTGCAACGGAATGAGCTCTCGTTGCTCTGTCCCAGCTCCTGCCAACCTAGCTGTTTGAAAGCACGCCAGTGCAAGTAGATAAATCGGTACCGCTGTGGCAGGAAGGTAAATGGTGTTTCCGTGTGCTCTGGCTTCCATCAAAGTGTCCTGTTGTGCCAGAAGCTGTTTAGTCATGAACTGGCCAGGTGACCCAGAAAGCTGTATGTGGACAAACACCGTTTCCCTCGGCCTGAAAGTGAGATGAGCGCCACAGCCCCATAGTCACCTTTACCTTTACCTTTTAGCTACTCCGAGTACACCCACTGACTTTCATGGACGTGACTAACTTAGGTTAAGTTAATGCAAATGGGTTTACTTTGAGCAGAACTAATATTGGATACAACCCATACTGCTGCATTGCCAGTCAGATTTGTCCATATTTGGGCACCGCTGAAGCCAAATAATGCTGATTTAGAGTGAGGTCAATATTCCTGCTCCAGTTGCATAGGATTGCTGTTAGTTGAGAAGGAAAAGGAAACAACAGGCTTACAGTGCAGTAGATTTACTTTCAATTAAATGCATATAGAATTGCGGGCTTAAACTGGTTTACAGGTATTACTGTTGCTGTTTCAACATGGGAGGGGGAAACATATGCGTTTCCATTTCCTAAACATAGGGAAATCACTTTATATTTTCACACCTACCTTCAGACCTGGCTCAAGTTTCAATTCAGATACCTAACAGCGAAAATTCTGGCTGTTCCATTGTGTAATTGCTGTTGTTTTAGTTTGTGATGGTTTTAAAGTAAAAAAAAGAAGGGAGGGGGAAATAAAATCCCACACTTTCCCCCTCTTATTTACACGGATGCAACCCCAGTGAGGCCAGAGGGGTTTGGCAGCACTGAGAGCAGAAGTCCAGTCTAGAAACATCCACTAGCGCTTGATCTTTCTTGAATGTGATTAATCCTTGGAAAAGACTAAGTGACACAGGCATCAATAACTACAGTAACTTGTTATGGCTGCCTCATTCCAGGAGGATTACATGCCTGAGCACTCCTTAAAACATCTAATGAATGTCATTTTGTTTTTATTTTCAGTGTTCATGCGAGTGAAGGGCTAATCGAGGTGTCTAGAATCGTGGTGTGAAGCAGGCAGGCACAGTACAAAGCTTCCCACAGGAAACCTCGCTGACATACCTCAGACTTGACCTGAAATACCCTCCTGCTGCTCAAGATCAGCACCCCACCCCCCTCCACAGGACTTGTGGCGCACACCTGCACTTCACTAGGCATTCTCCATACACTTCCAGGCACAGCTTTGCAAACATAAGGGCTAGAAACTTGGCCATTTATTTAAAATGCAAACTGAAATTTGCAGGGAGCTGGAATTTGTGTCCAGTTCCACGTGTTGTGCAGAGCCCTTGCAAATGCTCCAGTCACTAAGGTCACATCCACATGATATAGATTGGGGGAAGGATCCCCCTTAAACCCTAGGAATTAATAAATGGTAGGGGTTTTATTATCGGGGTGTGAAGGGGGGAGAAGGGAGATGCAAAATGACCACCTGGCCAAGCTAGGGCCATTAAGAAACAATACGGGGTCATTGAGAGCCATTGGCAATACAAGAGAACTGTCCTCCCCCCCTTGCTCTAAGGTGTGAAAAGAGGCTGGGGGTTTGGAAGGTTGCCAGGGTAACTGGGTGTGAGGTGACAGGAAAGGAGAGTTCTTAACAAGGTGTTCTGGGAAGAAGAAAGTAGAGAGACTGGGATCCATCTTGGGCAGGCTGGCTGCAGGCTGGATGGGAGAGATGCCTTGGAATCCAGGGCTGCCCTGCTGTGGGGTACAAGCCCCTCTTGAAATGAGCATGCTGTCTTAAGTATATCTGGTGCCCTAGTGCCGTGGTGCGACGGATCCCTCCGGCGCCCCCCCGCCCCGTTTCCCAGTGTGGCGGGCGGGTGGGCGGGTGCAGCGCATAACGCGGCGCCCTGTGCCACCCAGCCTGGCCGTAGGGCCGGCCCTGCTGTAAGATCTGGACTCCCTCCATGCAGACTGAAAGTGTAAATAGGTGAAGCTATGACAGTCTCCACCATGTCTCAATTCTCCAAAGGAACACAGACCCTGGGTGAGTGCCTGCAACCCCCTGGGATCTTGCTATCACTTGGCAGAGAGTGAGGGTGGCACTCAACTTTTGTAACAATACATTTCTTCATGCTTCCAACCAGTACCAGCTGGTGAAATTTACAGAGCATGCACACAAAGTACCCAGCAGAGCAGGACTGTTGTAATTGTCCATTCACAAGGAATTTGACGCTCAGTTGCTCAGTTGCTTACACATTTGTGAAACATCTCTTTTGCTTCCCTTGCACTTTTTTTCTTTTTAGAATAACAGCTAAGCAGGACTTGCAAGCCATCACCCCTCCATTTCCCCATTGCAGCAGGCCAAGCAAGGAGTTTGGGGCTGTGTGTCAAAGGAGGGAGAGCTGGCTTGGCTAATGGCATCACAAAACATTGAGCCATACAGACTGGGAAAGGAGGGGAGAACTTTTTTCCTGGACAGCAAGCCTAGCTGCTGGCAAATGTGTATTTTATTTATTTAAGCATTTATAAACCTCATTTTCATAAAACGTATTGCAAGGTGGTATACAAACTAAAAACACGGCGTGAGAGTAAAACAAAAACAAAAAAACCCAAAATGTCAAACGCAGCAGCAAGGTATGGCTGGCAAAGGATCCCAGGTTTGGAAGGTCTGCCTGAAGAATACAGTTTTTGAAATACACTTAAAAGTGAGCAGGCATGGCTCTTGCCAAACCTCTACTGGCAAGAAGACCCACAAGGCAGGGCTTGCCTCATGAAAGGTTCAGCTCCCAGTAAAGGTCGGTCAAATATCAGCGCCATGTGGGGCTATCCAAGAGCACACCATCAGAAGACCTCAGCTATTGAGATGGCGCATAAGGAATTTGGCAGTCCTCCAGGTACTCTGGACCCAAGATGTTTATGGTTAACACACTCTGTTCCCTCCTCCCACTGCCTTCTCACTTTTACAAAGTTAATACCAGCACATCCCTACAGGAGGTGGCAGTACCATCCCACCAGTTGCTTGAGAGGAGCACAGCCAGTTCTTGTTTCTACAAGGTCCCTAGGAGGGAGGAGAAGGGGAGGAGAAGTTGCAAGGACCATCCTGTTTCATTCCAAGAGCATTTGATGCCTCATCTGTTTCATTACGAACTTCTCAAGTGACTCAGCAGGGATGTGAAGCTGCCAGAATTATATATAAAAGAAGCTCTGAGACTTGCACACCATCAGAAAACCTAGCAACAAAATCCCAAGCTAGGCTTTCTGATGGTGTGCAAGTCCTGCTTGGTACTAAGGGGGTGGGTAGGTTTCCCATCAAAGCAAAAGCCACAACCTCTTCATTGCCGTTTCTGGAAATGAAATGCCTCTGACGTGCCCAGATGTGCTAAAACAAAACTAAAGGGGCATGGTAGAAGTGCACATCCCCAAGAAATACCTGGCACATAACACAGTGCCAGAATTAGAGTGGAGTGGGCAGCACAG
Organism: Zootoca vivipara; assembly: GCF_965207765.1. Classification (NCBI taxonomy): domain Eukaryota; kingdom Metazoa; phylum Chordata; class Lepidosauria; order Squamata; family Lacertidae; genus Zootoca; species Zootoca vivipara. The sequence goes on along the minus strand of NC_142590.1, from coordinate 73,197,697 downwards.
GGTGCCAAGCCAAGGAGATGCAAAATCAAGAAAATGCATCATTTGCAGACATGAAATTTTGGCCCCAAATTTTGTGCCATATTATAAAAGATTACCAAAGTCCACCCCTGGGAAACATATCAGAAACAAGCCATCTCCAAAAATCGAATAGTTATGCTTTGAAACAGCATTACTATTGGAGTTCTTACATCAATATTGGTCTCAAAAAGACTAGTTGGGTTTTTCCTAATAAGAGAAAATCTTCATTAAGAAGATGGGAAAATAGGAGTGTGTGCAACTCAGGCACCATGTCTCCCCAAAAATGAGTGCCTGGGACACTGAAAATGTGGGTGAATGTCAGGTGTGGAAGTGCCTAGCGTACGTGTGAATTCCACAGGAAGCTGAAATATTGTCATATAGCATGTATGATATAAGAAGCCTTAGCTTCCTTGTGCCTCTTGAATAGGACCGTTACTCTTTCTCGTCCAATTTGACATGGATCCAACAGTTCATAATACTCCAAAGCATCTCTCAGTCTTTGCTCAGGCATCCTATTTTAATAAACCAAGCCTAAAACCAACATATTCCACCCAGTAAGTCTGCTCTCATTGTCTCTGGTGCCACTCTGCTGTAGGCTGGATTTTTCAGGCTTCTTTGCCAAGATCATTCCTAGGCGGTCACACAGATATACTGCTAGTGCTTGGACGCAGAATCTTGGTCAGCTCCAGAGGCCAGTTCTGCTAAGAATCACTTCCACATAGCTCAGATGGTGGAGATAGGAAGTCCTATTTCAGTCTGTTCCCAATCCATGCTGCATGGAAAGAGCATTCCCACTGCACTTCAAGATGCAGTCTAAAGGGTGGGGGGGGGAGAGAGAGAGAGAGAGAGAGAGAGAGAGAGAGAGAGAGAGAGAGAGAGAGAGAGAGAGAGAGAGAGAGAGAGAGAGAGAATCACAAGATCACCCAGAAAGGAGAAGTTGTAAATATTAGCCTGATGGATTCATCAAACTGGTGGATTCATCCATCCCTAATCCTAAACATGTGTGTTCAGAGGGCTGGTTGAGGCTAGCATTTTCCCAGGTAGTACAGTCTTCTCACAGGGCAGTACCACTTCCATATTTACCTGGGCAGTTGATTGTTTAAAAGCACCCTTTTGTGAAATTTTCAACCCCACACTCAAAATTAACACCCTGGAGACAATGTTTGTGTATTGGACTTCTCTTGGAGGTGTTATGTTTTGATCCAAGGTGAAGCTTCCATGCAATGGCTTTGCATGTGCAAATGATACCTGGTAGTGCAGTCCTGTGAGTGGACTGAACCATGTCAGATGGTGAACATTTTAATTGGACATATGTGGAACTCATGTATGTGCGGTCTGTGGCATCTAGTTGGCACCTGAGAAACACTACTTTCATCCCTTTTCTGCATCATATATGGTGGGATGCCGCTGAGAAAATGCATTGTTCATAGCTGAGCACCCCCCTGCTCAAAGCAGCGATGTGCCAAAAATTCCTCCAGTGTTTTTTTTTGTAACCATTCTCCAGTTCATGAGAAAAGAAGTAATAGTATAAAGATGTCCGCCTCAGCCCAGTATACCTGAAGGAGCATCTCCACCCCCATCGTTCAGCTCCGAGGGCCCTCTGGCAGTTCCCTCACTGCGAGAAGTGAAGTTACAGGGAACCAGGCAGAGGGCCTTCTTAGTAGTGGCGCCCGCCCTGTGGAACACCCTCCCATCAGATGTCAAGGAAATAAACAACTATATGACTTTTAGAAGACATCTGAAGGCAGTCATGTTTAGGAAAGTTTTTGATGTTTTATTGCATTTCTAATATTTTGTTGGAAGCCGCCCAGAGTGGCTGGGGAAATCCAGCCAGATGGGCAAGGAATAATAATAATAATAATAATGAAGTGTGCATGCACATGAAAGCTCATACCTATGACAAACTTATTTGGTCTCTAAGGTGCTACTGGAAGGATTTTTTTTTTGTAATGAAAATGAAATAATTGATCAGGTCCATGCCCCACCTACTTCAGCATCTTCTTCTGACAGTGGCCAACCGGATGCCTATGGGAAACCCGGGACCTGAGCACAACAGCACTCTCCCAGCTTGTGAGTCTCAGTAACGGGTATTCAGAGGCATACTTAAACCGAGGTATGACTGTATATGTACCATTCTCATAGTCTGTTTTTGTTTACTGTGTATATTATTTACGTCATTAATCTCTCTCTCTCTCTTTTTTTGCTATTATACTTTGACTGGCTTGTACTTTGGCAATAATGAAAATGCTATGCTGGGGGAGCACCTGATCTGATCAACAAGAGCTTTTAAGAGCTCTGGCAGAACTAACAAGGGCAGCACATGGAAGTCAAGTGCAGAGGCTAAAGTTCTTGGCTTGCTCTGTGGGAATGAAGGGCTAGATGGCCTGGGATGGGTGGCACAGAAGGATCAAATAGCTTCGCAGACAAAACCAATTTGTGCAGCCCATTCGATTCTACTTTCTCCAAGTCCCTTACTCCCGCCCAGCCCACTAAAAGCTGTGCAGCAAGCAAGGCTTCTTTTTATGCCTTTCCAGCTTCAGGCCACCTGAGTTCCAGCTGCCTCAAACAACCTTTTAAATCTTTCCACTATATACCAAGTTGATTTTGTAGCGGAATATTTGAATAGCTCATGCTTTCCTGCCAAGAGCATTGACCTGGCCTGCTTTTCTTAAGCCAATACTCAGCTCTACAGCCAATACTTGTTCATATTAGTTCTCTCTGGGCTCCTAGTCCTATGACCTGATCAGCAACATTTACTGTTTGTACAGTACAGAAAACACTGCAAGCAGCTAGACCTCTGTTAGGCTACAGTGCACCTCAGTAAGTTTACCACAAGTTAATGTGAATGGATGTCATCAACCTTTTTTGGTCCTGCGAGCGCCAATCACAAAATGGCTGCCACAGAGGCATGACACAGCACAAAATGGCTGCTAGGTGCGGGACAAACACAAATCCATAGCTCTGCCTTCCCTGGATCCTTCTTTGTCCTCAAACAGCTAGAGGCCTTTTCTATATCAACATTCTAGAATAGAGGAAACATTATACCCATGATGTTCTGAAATGAACAACAACAACAACAACAACAACAACAACAACATTATTACAAGATGCTGTAATGTGCTATGGTTAAGGGGCCATGATGCTATGAGAAAGGGGGAATCCTGCTGGTGCAAGTGTAATTAATCTGTCTCTTGATAATGATACCAACTCTGTGACCAGCAATGGAAATAATGAAGCCAACAGGTCACACCATTTGGTATGCAAGTCTTTGCCACAAGGCACACAGTTTCCAAAGTGAACTTCCCTGAGAATTTCTAATCCCTTCTGTGGTCACTGCACTACTTCTGATAGAAGACATCATGCCATGAGACCAAAGTGGACCAGAATCCTGTACAGCCAGACCAATTCTATGCATTCAGATGGATTCCCACTTTGTTCAAGGGGACTTGCTGCTCAAATGACTTCATAAAGTCCATGGCTAGCCACAGAGTGGGTATTCCTTTCAGATGCAGTAAGAAATATTCAAAGGATTCAGTACAAAACAAATGTTTGAATGAAGATCTCGACTAGAAGTTACAAGTGGCATGGAGCTGCCTTTCCACCCTCCTCCTTGTAACATACGGATAAAAGATTAGATCCAGATGGGTAAGTTAGTTGAACTTAGGTTCCATGGAAATCGGGCACATTAGTTAAATTAGTCACATTAGTCGGGCACATTAGTCACATTGGTCATTATGAAAAAAGTCATAATGAGAACTAAGTTCATTTAATTTAAAGAGCAATCCATACCCTACCCCTTACACCATGCTACAGGGGGGCTGGATTAGGTACCCCTCCACCCCACTCTCCTGGCTTACCTGGTCATCTCTCAACCACCAAATGTGTGGGTGGCAGACCCATTGGGCCACTAACAGAAGCCAGTGAAAATCCTCGAAACAGGGTGGGACCGAGCCAGCCTGAGATTTGCTGGGCCCCGAGCCAGTTTCAGTGCCATTGCATGACAATATCTGGCCCAATATAAACTCTGGGTGCAGCAATCAGGCCCAGATTGATCCTGATCATCCTGTTGCCTTCTTCCATGGCTACCATGGGTGAAGATGCAAGAGTGGCCCTGTCACTTCACAAAATCCTACTAGAGGGGAGATGACGTTGGATTGCATGCCTAGTCTGGATCCATTGGATCATGGGATGTCACTGTTTTGCCCTTACTTCCCATTCCTGGCTGTTGGACGTATAGGGGTAAGATAACGTGCAGCACAAAATTTATTGTAAGATCAAATTAGCCCTAGGAGAACCTGTTTCTTAGTAGCTGTTTTAGGGGCATCACTATGATGACCTCTCTCTCTCTCTCTCTCTCTCTCTCTCCAGGTACTTGACCTGTGTCCTTAAGTGTGAGGCTGCCTGCAAAGATTCTACCCAAATTATGCCCCATGGGGCAACTCCTTTCTGACCCTCATTTATTATAAAGCCCCAGAGTAGCTCCAGATTTTCCTATTAATCTGGAATCTCTTTGCTTCTGCTGCTGCTCAGCCTCATATTTCAAATTCCTCCTGAGCGTATCTGGTTCTCATTTAAACATATTGCACTTGCAGGGTTCTTTTGAAAGGGGAGGGGAGCACAAAGTAAAAAAAAACCCCACAAAAACAGGAATGGATTTTAAGCTAATAAATGGAACATGCAAGTCCAGTAATTCAGGCTCATCTAATGCACTTTAGTTAAGTCCAGACACTGTTTACATTGTCTAGACATACGTAAAGTATCATTGGACATGGTCATCATTCTTGTACAATATGTATATAATATACACATGCACTGTCAGGAACTACAGAGATTCCATGAGTTATAAAGTCTTCCTTGCTAAAGGGATAAACATGGTGGGCAGTAATTCTGGAAGCAATCAAAATGCCTCCAGTTCAGTGATTGTAAAGCCCCCATATACATTGGAGCAGAAAGTCAATCCAGAAACTTTGGGATTAGGTCACAATAAAAAAAGAACCTTTCAGATAAACTGTTTGGCCCACTATAAAACCATGGACAGAGTTCAGCAGGTGAACGGGAATAATTCAGACTGAATTATTGGAACTATCTATGAATGGTCTTTCTGGCTCCTGTGGGGAAATAAAACATCAAATACTGGTTTTATTCCAGATGTGACTAGTGGTGATTAGGAACACGGGAAGCTGCTTTAGACTGAATCAGACAATTGGCCCATAACTCATACATTGGATGGCAGAAGTGCCCCAGGAATTCAGATAGGGATCTCTCCCAAGTCTACCTGGAGACACCAGGGATTGAACCTGGGAGCCCCTGCATGTAAGGCTGCAAGACAGATGCTCTACCACTGAGCTGCATTCCTTCCCCTAGACTGAGGTGTTATCTCCCAACAAGTTCTAAACTTTTAAGACAGTCACAGGAGTATGACGTATTCCATGAGCCAACAGGTTCCATCATGCTAGCACTAATAAACACATCAAAACACCAGAGAAGGAGGAAAAATGGGGATAGGAGCATCTCTGTTGCTGCTTGCTCCACCACACCTAATAAAAAGGGAAGGGGATATATTTGTAGGGGTTGGGAACTACAAAGAATGTTAGGGCTGGGAAGGAATACTTCTAGGGGCAGGGGAGCATAGCAGAGATGTCAGGGGGATTCTTCTGCAGCTCATATTTTAATCCAAGCCAGTAAACAGCTTGGGTGTCTACCCCAGTACAGTAGATACCCACAAGGCAAGATGGCCCAGTGGGTTACAGCACCATGGAAAGCTCCTAGTGACAAAATCTGGAGGTAGGACTGAGGTCTTCGGAGCCTCTCCACCCAGTACACCCTCCTAAGCTCCATCCTATCACCTGGTGGTTGTGAATCATTAAAAGGTCATCACCCTGGCCTGCAGGGGACAACTACTTCCTGTATTTTCCTGCCTAGCACACCCCTTACATAACTGGGTGGGTGGATGGTATGGGAAGTATTAGACTCCTCAGGTGAATTGGGCTCAAGTGAAGCAGAACCAGCATGGCTTATACAAAGGCTAGTCCTTTTTCACTAACATATGGAGTTCTCTGAGAGTGTCACTGGACATATAGATAGAAATTATTCAGTTGATATGATGCAAAAAGCTTCTGACAAAGTACCCAACCAAAAACTCCCGAGTAAGCTTAACAGTCATGGAATAAGAGGAAAGGTCCAGTTGTGGATTGTTGTTGTTCAGTTGTTTAGTTGTGTCCGACTCTTTGTGACCCCATGGACCAGAGCACGCCAGGCACTCCTGTCTTGCACTGCCTCCCACAGTTTGGTCAAACTCATGTTGGTAGCTTTGAGAACACTGTCCAACCATCTCATCCTCTTTCGTCCCCTTCTTGTCCCCTCCATCTTTCCCAACATCAGGGTCTTTTCCAGTGAGCCTTCTCTTCTCATGAGGTGGCCAAAGTATTGTAGCCTCAGCTTCAGGATCTGTCCTTCCAGTGAGCACTTAGGGCTGATTTCCTCCAGAATGGATAGGTTTGATCTTCTTGCAGTCCATGGGACTCTCAAGAGTCTCCTCCAGCACCAGTTGTGGATTAGTAACTGGTTAAAAAACACAGAAAGCAGAGGGTAAGAATAAATGGACAGTTCTCCAAATCAAGAAATGTAGAAAGTGAAGTTCCCTCAGGATCGGTATTGTGACCTGTGCTTTTTAACTTGTTCAGAAATTATCTAGAGTTAGCAGCAAGCAATGCTCCTTCCCTACCATTCTTCCTCTCCTTGTAATCTTCATGAAATTAAGTTGAAATGGGTCTGCAAGTTGCCTGCCCCAGATTTGCAGAGAGCAGGGAAGTTGTGGATGTGGATGTGGGTGAATACAAGTAGAAACCTTTGCTTGTGAGGATGGAGTTTGTGTGTCTGGGCCTGCTTAGCCACCACAGACAAGAGGCTCCCAGAAGGTTATTCACAAGGGAATGTGTTCCTTGAGAGGAAAAAAGCTCTGACTTAGGTGATGGCAGTTCAGTGGCTTTGTACGTGGAATAAAAATACCCAAGAGGCAAGAGGAAAGCATGGGCTGAAACCGTTGAAGGAAATGGAAAAACAAAGATTGTGTTTAAGTAGCCTCCTGGAGGATATATTTCATGCTCTCAGACTTTAGGCCTGTGATTAAATCCCATCTATCTAATGGGGAGACTAACATTTAACTACCCACACTCCCACCCACCATATTTCAGTCTAGGAAAAGCCTACAGCCCATCAAACACTCAGAAGGATAGTCTGAAGGAGGCTCAGCTATCTAATTTCTCAGCTCCAAAGCATTATGTATACTTTGGAACAGCTAATTTTAAAGAAGAAGTTGGGTGGGGTGGGGGGAGATAAAGAAAGCTCTAAGTGACAGATCTTCCATGAGGCCCTAAAGTAAGAGGAGGTTTTATGAACAAAAAGCGTATCAAAGCTATATGTGAAACTGAAGCCAAAAAAGGGGGAATTAGATTGGATTTATATGCTTGCATTGAGGAACACTAGTCATTTATTGATAGCTGGGTCACTGGCAAAAATTTGGGTCTGAGGATAAGATAGCTCTTTTGCTATATAGGGAAGGGTCATGTTTCAGTGGTAGAGCACACATTTTGCATGCAAAAACTCCCAAGTTCTATCTCTGAAATCTCCAGGTAAGGCTGGAAGAGACCTCTGTCTGAAACCTTGGAGAGATGCAGTCAGTCAGTGTAGACTAGGGGTGAGGAGCTGTATCTGGCTGGCAACCCCTTGCAGATCTGACATGGCGATGGGGTTGTTAGCACAACGACAACAGGCGATTGGGGCACTTTCAAGTCCCCACATCACTGGGGTTTCAAAGCACCATGCAGGACTCACACTGCTTCGGATGGTTCTGCCTTCTGCTAGGATCTGCTGTGCAAGAGTTCCCAGTGGGGAACTCCATAGTGCATCTGATCCCAGCTGGCTTGCTCACCACCAATCACAGTGGCAGCAAGCCTTCTGTGCTGTTGCACAACCAGAAGCACACTTTAAGGTTCCTGGCAGTGCCTTGGCAGCCACATCTCCACCTGCCCCTCATCTGACATCACATGGTCAGGTGTAGGGGAGGTGGGCATTGCTTGCAGAAGCCGGATTCATGGACCACATTGGAACCTGTGCCAGGTCTAATTAGGCCTGTGGGCTGGAGGTTCTCCACCCCGATGTAGACAATACTGAGATAGCTGGACCAAAGATTTTACTCAGTATAGAGCAGCTCCCTTTGTTCCCATGTATATCTTCTCCTGCCCATCATTCCTCACTTTTCTGTGTTCTGCTGGTCCTTGAACCTAATGCAAAATGCTGGTGTTTAAGCCATTAATGAGCTTGTTGGTTAAGGGTAGTAGTTCCCTAGGAATGCTGGGTTTCTTAGAAATGTATCCAGGATTGCTCATTGAGCTCAGTAGCGGTGGATAGTCTGTGCATTGCTGGGGAAAAACAGACAGTCATAGGAGACTGTTGAGCATAGTCTTTGCTGCCTGGCAATTGGTAATAAGCATGCCCAAGAAAGCACCCTAGAATCTTCTGAAACGCTAGAAGCTATGCTTGGAAAATAAACGAATGGAATGGAATGACATGATGCACATGGAAGTCATATGTATGGAAAATATGCACGAGTCCACAGCAGACAAATTTGTGGAAATGTATGGCACCCTATGAATGGGAAGTTTGAGAGACACTGGGATAAGATATGCAAAAGACCTTGGATTCAAGTACTAGCAAGGCCATGTCTTCAGGAGAAAGAGTACGCATCTGCCGCTGCTCCTATTACTACAACAAGTAAATTTAATAACATCCTAACTTTGATTAAAGTATGTCCCGCACTGTTGAGAACTGTTGGGAGGCCCTAAAGACTTACAATCCCCTGTGATTCCTTGGAAGAGGGACCTGTTGTTTAATCACCCTGGGAATTGCCGCCCTGTTAGGGGAATAGGAGTCTCCTAACAACCCTCAGTACTCTTAACTAACTCAAAATCCTTTGGCGGAAGCTATACCTGTTTAGAGTGGTATGATGCATCTTTAAATGTATCGTGCAGATGGGGCCAGAGTCCTTCCCATGCCGCCTGTCAGTTTAATATCAATCAAACCTACTGAAGGCCTTTGTAACACACTGACCATATGTTGTCCACACAGATATACACACCTGCAAAGAACAACACAACAGTGAGTGAAAGAGGGAGCTCTAACCTACATCTCGCCTTTGCTTTACGCTGCTTTCAGTCTGTGTTTTCCATCCCAAGCCGTGTCTTTATTCATCATTTCTTCTCGTTCTTTCACACACAATTTCAAGGGTTGCTGACAAAGTTTGTTTTCCCTCTAGCTTCCTGTGAAGGGGAGGTGTTTTGATTGATGAGCTAAGGTTGTAGTCGACCAGTGACAAATTCAAACTACAGCGAAACTTTACTTAACAATTTGGTAATTAGTTTAGCGGAGAAAGGGCTGGAATGTTATTGTGGGAAATGGTTTCAAGAAGGCCTTCATGTAAATTCAAAGGGCCACGGTTGGGGAACGGAGGGGGTAGGAGGCTCAGAATGATGTCACTTGAACTTCTTTCTGGAAACTGCCATGGAAATATTATGTTAGCACAGGACCTTTTTTGGATAGATCCAAAGGGATAAATTCAATGATGAAGCAAATGTAAATTGAGGGGAAAGGGCTCTAATTTCTACTCAGAACTGGAAAGACTCTTAAATCCAATTCATCCCTCCATCACAGCTTTTTACAGTCACTCTATGGACAAATGGGGTGTCCTTTAAATGACCCCCCAACTTCCTCCACCAGTATTTATATCTGTTTACAGTGGCAAAGGATGATTAAACCTAACTTACATTTTCAATAAAAGCTGGGAGTCTTGTAACTTTCTTACAAGCCTTGTCATTTCAAGTTTTTACAAGGCTCCCCCCCCCCCCACAAAATGGCAATGCTTGCTATGAGAGCCGTAACGTTAGCCATGTTGACATCAGATGTTGTGATAAAAGACCTTCAAGAATATACAAGTATTCTTGCAACAATCCGTTAGATGAGCTTTTGTTCAGGATACTTAAGTCTCTCGCTGAGGAGAGCTCAGAAATATTCTTGTGGATTTTTATTCATTGAAGCAGCCCAAACCAAAGTCCAATTAAAATACCCCCCCCAAAAAAAATTGAATATAGTTGCAGTTTTTGAAAATCCAGCCTGATTCTAGGAACAGATTTCAGTGGAACTAATGCTAGGTACATAGGGTTCCAGCCATGCAATTGAAACCCCTCATTATGAAGGTCAGTGAAAATCCATTGAAGACTCACTATGTTTCATAAGGCTGGAGATACCCATCTCAAAATTAAAAATATGGGCTTTCAGATTATACAGTACTTTGAACAAACCACAAATATGTTCCATTTCGTTTTCTTATCTTACCTAAAAGGTGGCTGCAATTTGTGTACTGTATGTCCTTCTTTGTAAGCAAAAAGTCCCAGTTATTCAATGTAATGAGATTCAGAGCTGTGCAAATAAACAGGGAAGGATAAATGCAGAGGTTTCCCTTTGACTAATCATTTACTGGCTAGAGAAACAAAAAACAGAATGCTGTTGATCTCAACAAAACAATAGTTTATTTTTTACCTATTAATATTATCACCCGAGTATGGATTGCTGAAGACGATCAGAAATACTTGGGGGGGGGGCATTTATTTATTACATGTGCATTGTGCTTTCAGATTACTTGGAAGTGGTAGAACCTCAGGTTAGGGCGGCTCATAACTGGGTTCATAAAACTATTTCCCCAAACAACTCATCTGGTTATTCTCATCTCAATTATGAATCATATTGAACCTTTCCACGCAATCTGTCTGATCCCTTTCCTAATTCATCCCATGAATCTCCAAAACCTACCCTCCCACTCACTTACCTTGATTATGATTGTTTTACTTGTGTGATTACTGTATTTATAATTATTTGTTTCTCATTTTATGTTGTGGGTTTTCCCTGGGCATGGTGGGCTTCCCACCATGTGGAAAGGCAGATATAAGTACAAAAATATAAACATGAATTAAATAATCCAGATTTCAGCATTTAAACAACAGGTGATTAATCAAAGGAGTGGCTGCTTGGTCATCACTATGTAGACGTATATATGCTACATTTCTGTTCATTTAGAGATCCTATTTTTGTTTTATACACAAAGTGCTTCTCATGCTATATAATTATTTCACCTTATCATTGATAGCAAGTGGCCATGAATGTTTTAATTATTTGTATTGAAAAAGAATCAAAATATACTTTTTTATTAAAAAGGAGAAAAAAGACATCAGCAAAAAGCGGAGGGCACAGATTTGCATAAAATTTATGTAAGTATAGCTGCAGATTTTGGAAATAGCAATTAACATTTAAATAAAAATACAATGGATCTCACCATAGTGGGAAAGACTGTGACCAGGTGACCTGTTTGCCTGTTTTGTCTGCTACCAGGGACTAACCCCTGATGGGCCACTTTAAGGTCTCTGCTCCCTCTTATTCTGTTTTGTAAAAATCTTTAAACAGGCCCTTTAAAGAAAGGACTCCTTCAGTTAAAGGACTGTTCTCTAGAGTAGGTCACATGGCCACTCTAGTAGCTTTTGTCATTTCACCAACAAGGTTTCGCCAGTAAGTGATTTGCACTTCCTTTCTGGGAAGCTGTAGTTTGACCACTGTGTTGTAACTTAAAACTATCTTGAAGATGGATGGCCCCACATCCAAATCCACTTCTCAGCAAAGCATTCTTGGGTTGTCTCAGTGTCGTCCCTCTTATTGAGATGTATGGTTTTCATTTTGCAGCAAATAACCAAGGAATGGCATCTCCGCAGCTGTGGTCTGGTCTTGCTGAGCTGAGCTGACTCTGGTACCCATTTTAATAACTGGGGTAGATGCTCAGCACAGGCAACTGCAAAATGAAGGAGGGGGGGAGACAGCCCACCAAATTAAGTGAGGGGCAAGAACTGCTCCCCCACCCTGCCCCGGGAGGGTCCTCACAGGACCGGCAGTGCCTATAAGCCAGTCCACCTGGAGAGGACAACACCAGGCCCCTCTGAAGGGCTAGGCGGATATAACAGCAATTTATACAGCAATGTTTCCAGATCTTTTTTTTTAATAGCCTCCAAATAATACCACACCAAAATGGGGGAACAGGAAAAGCAATATAGAACCCAGAGCATTTAATCCTCCTCCTCTTCCATGTCCCAGGAGGATCATGGGAATCTTTTCCCACTCCCTCACTTGCTGACATCCCTCGACATGAAAAGAACGGAGCCCTAGTTGGGAACAGCTGGTATATTTTTTAAACAGGCTGAGGCTGTGAGCAATGTGTACATTGGGACATTCCCTCTGTCTCTCCCTGCAAGCACCATCAGTGTATCTGGTTCTTCGCAGAGTGATATAAAAAAGGTGTTACAAGACCTGTGTTTTGAGACAAGGAACAAGAAAGGAGACACACAATAAAATAAAGCACTTTCAAAAGTTCAAGGTGCTTCGCACACTTTTTACCCTGTAAGTTAAATCAGTGTTATTATCCCACACAGCTCCTGCTGCCGTGCCTACAACCATGACTTGCCTCTCACCCCTTACTCCTCTCCCTCTCAGAAAGCAGCAGCAACACTTGCTGCTGGGAAGCAGGGCTCATCGCCCCACCCTGCCTGTGCTGCCCCACAGGCTTCTGCTGGGGGTGTGGGGCTGTGACTGAAAGAGACAGTGGCTTACCCAGGGGCGGAGGAAGGGGCGTGCGGTAGGTGCGGCTCACCCTGGGTGTCACCACTGAGGGGGGGTGACAAAATGCCGGGGGGCACTCACTGTGGGGCCTGCAGCGCACCCGAGCCACATGTCTCTCCGCACTGCCCAAACTGTCCGCCCGCTGCCTCACCCCCCCAGCTGTAGGGCAGCTGAGTGGGAGGAGGCAGGCAGACTCTGGAGGTGCCACAGTGCGCCCCGCCCCAGGCGCCCAAGCGGCTTCCTCTGCCACTGGGCTTACCTCTGGTCAGCTAAGCATATAATACTAAGCCAGTGTTTCCCAAAGTGTGGTAGGCATACCCCCAGGGGTAAGCAAAAGGATCTCAGAGGGCACATTTTTTAAAAATTTACTGTATTGTAGTATAATAATAATAATAATAATAATAATAATAATAATAATAATAATAATAATTTATTATTTATACCCCGCCCATCTGGCCGGGTTCCCCCAGCCACTCTGGGCGGCTTCCAACAAAATATTAAAATACAGAAATCCATCAAACATTAAAAGCTTCCCTAAACAGGGCTGCCTTGAGATGCCTTCTAAAGGTCTGGTATAACATTCACTATGTCTTAATAAATTGGTGCCATATATTGTATTAGCTCTAGTCTAGATAAAATAGCATCTTTAAAACCACCCCCGAATTATACTTGTCCAAGAAGGGGTATGCCGATAAGACGAAACTCTCAAAAGGGGCATAGGATTATTCTAAGTTTGGGGAATACTGCACTAAGCCATTAAACATTGGCTTATGGGCACAGCAATACAGGGGTACCATGGTTCTCAAACTTAATCCATTCCAGGAGTCTGTTCGACTCCCGAAACCATTTGAAAACCAAGGCGCAGCTTGCGATTGGCTGCAGGAGCTTCCTGCACTCAAGTGGAAGCCGTGTTGGATATCTGGCTTCCGAAAAGCATCCGCAAACCAGAACACATACTTCCGGGCTTGTGGCGTTCGGGAGCCGATTTGTTTGGGAGCCTAGCCGTTCAAGTACCAAGTTACCACTGTACTAAGAGTAGGAAGGCAACATGCATTTTAAATTCCATTCAGGAGCGAGGCTACTGCCATCCCAGCTGGCCTGAGCACGGCAAAGGAAAAACAAGCCTGTAAAACAGAGTTTGACTTACACCACCCTTTTTTGCTGGCATACAATCCGCTGGGTTGCCAGGCCATGTGACTGAGCTGCAAGCATGTTTTTTTTAATCTCTTCTTTCCCCCTTCTGCCCCCACCACACCACTGGGACACACTTTCAGGAGACATATGCTGGCAAACATTCTGCTGGCTGAAATCAAGGGGTGGGTGGTGGGGACAAAACACAACACTGTGGCTTTGATTAATCCAGTAACGGAGAATCTCAGTTGCAGGTCCTGAATGTGGTCCACCTGATCTCTCTATCTGGCCCATGTGACTCTCCCCAGGCCGCACCCCTCCTCCAACCACACTCCTCACAGCCCCTCTCCCAGGTGATTTTGCCTGGCTGAAATGTGTCCTTAAACTGATAATGCCTCTTGTTTGCCTTGATGGAGGACACAGAGGGGTGTGTACGTAGAAACGAGCCCAAGGTACAAAAGTAACCTTTACATTAATTGTTCCACTCACACCACATTAACCCACCCCTGGCATGTGATGTGACCCTCAGAACGTTGTCCAGAATGGAATGTGGCCCTCAGGCTAAGGATTTGCCCAGCCATATGTGTGTGTGCGCGCGTGCGCGCATGCATGCATGCATGCACAAGGGGGGTGCCTTTCTTCTGGATAGTTGGAGTGGAACCCCAGGTTCAACTTGCCAACATGTTTTATCTGGTGCAAAATATTAGTTCATTTCTGGTGCTGAATATGCATTCCTATACCCACATACAGTTATACTTTGGGTTGTGAACGCTGCGGGTTACGTGTTTTCGGGTTGCGCTCCTCACCGAACCCAGAAGTACCAGAACGGGTTACTTCTGGGTTTTGGCACTTGTGCATGTGCAGAAATGCAAAATGACATCATGCACATGCACAGAAGTGCCGAATTGCATCACACATGTGCACCGCGGGTTGTGAACGCTGCAGGTTGTGAACACGCCTCCCGCACAGATCACATTCGCAACATGAGGTATGACTGTAGTGTACCTGTAAGTGGGACTTGATGCTGAATTAGACATGTGCAGGGTGCTGCTGTAAATCTCAGTTCCGAAAGTCCTGGGCTGTTCAGCAATGTGGTTTCGGGTATTCAAGAATGTCGATGTCAAAAACAAACAAGCCCCCGAGCACAACAAACCTCTTGTATATGTAATCTTACTCAGTCAAGATGGGTTCAGAGGGAAACTCACTGGGTTTATCGTTTTAATGTATTTTCCCTGGGGGAGGGAGAAACATTCCTGAATGAATTGGTGTATGTAGCGAGACGCCACACATGAAAATGCAATTGATGACTAAGTCTATGCGCCTCTTCCAGGAGGCCGGTTAACTCAAAAGCAACACGTGCAGCGAGTGCCTCTCTTGCACAATAGCATGATGGAGCCTGTGTAAAAAAGCTATTTATACTCTCTGATTCAGTTAAGGGGAGGCTTGCTCTGATGTGCTGCCAGGGACCTTTAAAGTAGCCCATCCAAACAGATAGAGGAGGGCCTTGATGATCTTGTTTATCTAACCCTCACACATCCAAAGCCCTCTTGCCCCCAAACTCCTCATATCCTCCTAAGGCATTCCAAGAAATGCGGTCTGGAGAAACAGCTGGCTAGATTTCTCCAAACTGGTTGGCTTAGTTTTTTGTTTGCTGGGCCTCTACTAGGGATGCATGCATGAACTGTGAGTGACTGTGTGAAGGACAAGCACATGCAAAGAAACAGACAGAGCTCCCGTTATTGAAACACTTTTAATAGTTGCACGGAACAGAGACTATTGGCAGGAACAGCCTTGTAAGGGAGACCCAAACCAGCCCTTACACAGCTCTTTGCTGTGATTTGTTCTCAAGCTGAGAGATGGAGAGGCATATCCTGAAACATTTCAGAGGCTGCTTATTTTAGTCTATTTCAAATCAGTGTTTGCTCTTCTCCTCCCAGAAGGTGATGGTGCAATGCCAAAAATTGGAAACCGAATCGGTTCACTATTTTGGCCCACCCTTGACAGCTTGTCATGCAAAGCTGCACTTAGTAAAATCCCCTCTTCTCTATGACTGTTAAGGAACTGTGTCCTCCTTTCTATCTAGCTATGAAAAAGCACTCTAGGCCTGTCCCTCAGCTCACACCTAATAAAGTCTCAGATTGCCCTGAGAATCAGCTTTCACCTAAAAGCTGGAAATGATATCAACAAAGTCCCCTGAGATTGCACCCTCAGGCTTACTCTGCAGATGAAGTGCTAAGAGATGTGAACTCGTCAAAGTCTCTCGTGAAGTTTGTGGCAGAGAAGAGAGATGAACAACACTGAGGATGAACGGGGTGGCCATATATCCTATTTTACTCCAGACAACCCTCTACTACTTGAAGGGCTGTGCAGGCCAAAGACTAAATGTCTGGTTTTCAAAGCCTTTCCCTTGAGGAGGATAACACTTCATGCGTTTGGCAATATGGGCCCTAGTCTATGAAAGCTTAGGTCAGGAGTCAGCAACTTTTTTCAGCCATGGGCCGGTCCACCGTCCCTCAGACCATGTCGTGGGTCGGACTATATTTTGGGGGGGAAATTAACGGATTCCTATGCCCCACAAATAACCCAGAGATGCATTTTAAATAAAAGCACACATTCTACTCATGTAAAAACACCAGACAGGCCCCACAAATAACCCAGTGATGCATTTTAAATAAAAGGACACATTGTACTCATGTAAAAACACGCTGATTCCCGGACCGTCCGCAGGCTGGATTGAGAAGGCGATTGGGCCGCATCTGGCCCCCAGGCCTTAGTTTGGGAACCCCTGCCTTAGGTCATAACTCTGTAACTCTTGAAGGTGCCTCAGGACTGTTGTTTTTGCTGCAACAATCTAGCGTGGCTACCCCTCTGAAAGATGTTGCCTCAGATATGCCAGTGTGCTTTCAGCTTTCTTAACTGATAACTTTTATGAATCCATTTATACATTCATTTTTCACCTCTCTAGGCGTCCTTGAAGTGACATGCGTCACAAAAGTACAACGACCCCCCCCAAGCCATCAGCAATGAAACAGAGAGACTACGGCTGCATGTACCCCATACATAGCATATGACCTCCTCAAAAGACTCCTGGGAACTGTAGTTTACCCCTCACAGAGCCAGCACCCATGTCAAACTACAGTTCCCATTATCCTTTGGAGGAAGTTGTGTGCTTTAAACATATGATGTGTTTATGCAGCCTACTGATTTCTATAGGAGCAGTTTAACCATTCTGATTTCTCTGTCACACACACAGAGCTCAGCTTTAGCTTATAGTCGTTCTTACTTTATTAATACTTTATGGGGGGAAATGGGGGAAATTGTAATACGCCAGAGGGGGAAACATAGCTACCTACCTTTTGGTTTTTGAATAAGACCTTGAGCCCATAAGGTCATTTAAATTTACATCCCTTCCCCAAAGCTGGTCCCTAGAAACTATTCTCCCCTGCCCCACATGAATATGCATGCCTACCTATAAGGCTTCTCTTTCTCCCCCTCTCTCTTCTCTCAGACTTCCTGACAGAATTCCTACCCATCTGAGTGGCCTTCAAGAATGGACTGTAACTCTGCTCAGTCTTAAGTGGGGAGAGGGGGAGACAGGCTTTTCATTTAAATCCCCCCCCCCCTGCGCAAGAGTAAACATTGTTCCTTTCACAAAGGAGCAGATTGTATTAGCTGAGAGATCAAGATAGAAGGAGAGACTCCTATGAGCAGAAGGCAAACGGGATGTGAATATAAATTCTGCAAATATTTTCTTTCAGCCGCTGTGCGTAATCCCAGGAAATGGATCCAGTTTCGTTGCTGGAGGTGGGGGGGGGGAGTGGGGAGCACTCTGTATTCCAGTTGCCACAGGTTTCTTTGTGACTGTTTAAATATTTCATCCTTGGGGGGGGGGGTGGCGGGACTTTTCTTCAGACATTATTTAAGCCTGCTCAGATCTGAAAAAACACATAAAAGGAAGCAATAAGAAAAAATGGCAACAGGTATAGGTTTCTGTAATGTAGGGATGGTTATCATTCAAGATAACGGAAGTGAAAATAGAGACAATTTTGTTTTCAGCACCCCTTTTTTTGCACAGGAACATAGGAAGCCAGCCGTATATCAAGTCAAACCACTACTCCATCAACATCCATCAATTGGAATATCTGGTTGGCCACTGTGAGAACAGGATGCTGGGTGAGGCTTTCGTCTGATCCAGTACGGCTTTTATTTTGTTCAGTACTGTCCACAGCGGCAGGCAGTGGCTGTCCAGTGTTTCAGATGAGGGAAATTCGCAGTTCTGCCTGGAATTGTCTGGGGTTGAGTTCTGAATGGAAAGCAGATTCTCTATCACTGAGCTATGGCCTTTCCCCTCCAGAAATAAAGAAAAATACAGAAATGCTCAAACACAGGAAGTATCAGGGCTTGGTCTCTCCCCACAAACCCCACCCTCAATCAGAACATGATTCCTACAAACCAGATGTTGCCATAGGTTTCAGAGAGCCTCTTAGTTGCTCTTTCAAATAACCGGTGAGAGGCACAATCTCGTCTTTTATTCAGGTTTCCCAGAGTTTCTCTTGAGCTGGGTGGGCTCAATTGCATTAGACCACAATGTTTCTCGAGGCCCGCTATTCCATCTGACAGAAGCCATGAGGCAGCACTGTGGTGGTGTATGTGGTACACCACATCATTAAGATGCTCTCGCTGGATCCAAAAAAGGTTTCTATCATACACTTCAAGTTACAAACGCCAGCGTCCGCCAGGTCCACCAGATGGCTTCCATTAGAGAGGCCAAAAGTGGTGCCAGTCTCAGGTCTATTCGGCACATGAAAGGGGCACGTTTTATGGGGCAGTGTGGCAAACAGAGTCAGAACAAGAAGTAATTATAAAGGGCTGCCACCAATTTGAAGGTGACCCAGAAACTACAATTAATCCAGAATGCGGCAGCTAGACTGGTGACATATAACTCTGGTCCTGAAAGACCTCCTTTGGCTCCCAGTACATTTCTGAGCACAATTCAAAGTGTTGGTGCTGACCTTTAATGCCCTAAATGGCCTTGGCCGAGTATACCTGAAGGAACGTCTCCACCTCCAGCTCCACCTCCACACTGAGGTCCAGTACTGAGGGCCTTCTGGTGGTTCCCTCACTCCAAGAAGTGAGGTTACAGGGAACCAGGCAGAGGGCCTTCTCAGTAGTGGTGCCTGCCCTGTGGAACGCCCTCCCATCAGATGTCAAGGAAATAAACAACTATCTGACTTTTAGAAGACATCTGAAGGCAGCCCTGTTTGGGGAAGTTTTTAATGTTTGATGTTTTATTGTGTTTTTAATATTCTGTTGGGAGCCGCCCAGAGTGGCTGGGGAAACCCAGCCAGATGGGTGGGTATACAAATATTAATAATAATAATAATAATAATCATTCATGACTGGTTTGGCTGCATGTTTCACCTTTATAAATATAGACCGGGCATGGGGTGGGCTTATATTTACACTATAGGTTGCCTCAGGGGTCTCTGGCAAGTGCAAATAGCTTTCCGTTCAGCTCCCATTGGTCATAGCCAGACTGCTGATTGACTGATTCAATGGGATGAAACTCAAACCAACACTCTGTTTTCTTGCAGGTATGTTATAACTAGGGGTGGTCCGTTTCACTTTCTCTCTGCTTCTATTTTTCCAATCTTAAATTCAATTGCCCACATTTGTTTGGCAATCTGCAATTTTTTTAAAAAAAATGTAATGGAAATTCACATTTTATTGCAAATTTCATGAATTGACGTATGCATATGATGGTGGTGGTGGTGATGATGATATGCCTCACCTAGAGAAGAGCCTCAGATGATGACCACAGAGGTTTGGATGGGAAGAGGTAATCATGCAGGAAGATGCAAACATATGTGTAGCGAAATAAACAATAGATAGCTGCACTGGCGGAGGAAGAGGAGTGTGAGGGGAGCGCACCGCCCCCAGCAGCACGGTCCTGGTGGGGTGCCATCGCAGCTGCCCCCCGCCTACACTCGGCGCCACGCCCCCACAGGTGGTGCACCCCACCCCAGGACACGCGCCACGCCCATGCAGGAGTGTGCCATCCCCCAGGACACGCGGGCGGTGCACCCTGCCCCTGGGACGCGCGGCAACCCTGCTGCTGCCTGCTCTCTGCCCCCGATCCCCAGTGTCAGAGCATGAAGCTCCTCCACTGGATAGCTGGCCTCGCCTGTGGGCCAAAAAGTTGCTGTGACTTCTGTTTTAATGTTATCTCTCCCTGCAACCTGAACATGGATTAATGTAGACAATTAAATAGGCTTGTGTGAAAGAGGAACAAGATCAAGTGGTATGTTTGCTAATTAAGATCCACAGAGAAGCAAATCCCTACCAAGAATTCAGTATGCAAGAAAGATGACATCAGATGACTGACAGGTGGGTTGTCCTGCCTACCTGTCAAAGTTGCTTGTGCACCCAACTGTCAGCTGGTTGTCAGGTGATTGGGAACTGCAGTGCAAGGGGCTTTGTTGAGCATAAGGTTGGCAAATCTGCTTTCTGCAGGAATTGGCTGTGTGATCAAGTTACCCATTGCAGGTCTTCAAGTAGCAATTGGACATCTTGGGGATACTGTAACGCTGAATTTTCTGCATCATGCAGCAGGGGGTTGAATTCTAAAAATATATGTTTTAATTGGAAGGAAAAACTCCCAGATGACTTCAGTTCCTGAGAGAGATGGGGAGCTGAGGGGTAGAGCATTTGAGACAAAACTGTCAAGAATGTCCATAGAAACGTCATGATAAGAGGCTGTGTGTCAAAACTCCATTGTTTACACTAATTCTCCCTTTGTAAGGGACCCCTCGGCTTTAAATTTTCCACCTTAACTTTGCCCCCAGATTTTTCTATTATTGCCACCCTAGGTTTCCATAGAAATAACCAGCTCAGGGGAACAAAAGACTGTCGACGACGCAGAGCAAGGTGCAGAATGCAGAATGAGTCGCATCTTGAGGCGTTCACAGCATCACCAATGATGGGAGGATGGAATGGATGGACCACTGGTTTGTTCCAGTCTGACAGCCTCCCAGCTGTTATTCAGGAGCTGAGAAAAGGATTAAGAAAAATGCCCAATTACAATTTTCTTTCTGTCTGTTGCACATTCTTTTTAGTCTTTTGGCAACTAGTGAAGCAACTGTGTCTAGAATCCCCTTAATCACCCCTCCCACCCAGCAATAACACAATAGCTGGGATGATGCTCCTTTGCGCCTGTCCCCCCCCCCCCCCGGGCCCCAGAGCTTAAGAATGCAGTTCTTTCACTTCACCACATCACTAGTAATTGATTTGCAGGCCTCACCCAGAGGCATTTGCCTAGACTTTTCAATCCCAGCATATTGCATACGTATTGTTCTGCCTGGGGCAGAAGAGCAAAGGCCTCCATGCAACCAGGTCAAGATGCAGAGTAACCGAGGTCAGTCAAATTTCTTTGGAATCCTGCAAACCCCTCTTCCTTTCCCAAGCAAATAGCTGCTTCTGCTGCTTCTCTTCTTGTTGTTGTTGTTATTACTACTGCTACTACTACCTGAGGCAACCACTTAACTCTACCCAATGGTAGGGCCAGCTCTGCCTACAAGGAAAAGAATAGGGACCCCACTTCCAACTCAGAACCAGAAACCCCTTCTATATGGTTAGCATCATGAGCTCCCAGGTTAATCCTTAGACGAGTCTGAGATGGTGACAATGGACAGAGGAGTGAGCTTGAACTATGCTGGAAGAGCTGTGGCAAACTTTGAGGATGCTATTAAAATACTGCGCCTTGTCAGTGTAAAGATTTCTACTTGCACGATGGGCCACACACCCCATTCTCTCCTGTATGTCCCATGCTCCCCCCCAAATCTGCCCCCAAGGGCTGGGGGAGCCCCTAGGACAGATTTAGTGAGCATTGGGGGGGGGGATAACGTTCTCTGAAGTCTTTGCACTGATGAAACATTCATGTAGAATCATAGAATTGCAGAATTGGAAGGGGCAACGAGGGTAATCATAATAATAACCGTAATCATAGCATATTACTTAAACCCTGCCCATCTGGCTGGGTTTCCCCAGCCACTCTGGGTGGCACCCAAAAGAATATTAAAAACATGATAAATCTAGTTCATCCACCTGCAATGCAGGAATCTTTTGCCCAATGTGGGCCTCAAACCCACAACCCTGAGATTAAGAATCTCATGCTCTACTGACTGAGCTATATTGACATAACACTGCATAGGATATAAACCTGAAGCTTTAACCCCTGTTGAGCTTCCAGTGATGCCATCAGGAGCATGATGTGGTACAGAGTCTTCTGTGAAGCCTGTGACATCTCTTGGATGGGGTCTTCCTTGCCATAACCACTTGCATTGCTTCCGGGAACAAGGGCAATGGGCAAGGTTCAATCCTGGTTGGAAAGGGTTGGAATAGGCTGTAGGGAGGCATCAGGGAGCCTGCACACATGTTTTTGAGATATCTGGCATCACAGAGACTACAAACAGAGTTGGATTGATTTTCAGATGTCTGCTGAATTAATCCTTTTATCTGATTAACTTAGAATCAGATGTAGGGAGTCCACCCGTCACCCATTATTGGAGGGCACATGGAAATTCTGCATTACATTTGCTACTGCTGCTGCTTATTGAAGGCAACTAGTACTGATATCTCACTATCTTGCACTTTCCAAGTTCATTAATGCCAGATCAAATTTCCTGCAACTTAAATTCAGTTTGCTATAGTTGTACGGTGAACAGTCATTTTACACTGGCCTGAATGACTGCAAAAGAAATGCACTCGGATTTCTGAGAAATATCATAATTGAGTTATCCAGATCATTATGGAATAGATTTTCCTGGTCCTTAGATGCATAGTTTGTCTAGCGTTTGGCATTTTCATCTTCACAAACTATTGATTTTGCTAAGTGAATTTCACATTGCTATTTGGTACTCACAAGAATGGGTTTATGTAACATAGAATCATAGAATCATAGAATCATAGAATCATAGAGTTGGAAGAGACCACAAGGGCCATCCAGTCCAACCCCTTGCCAAGCAGGAAACACCATCAAAGCATTCCTGACAGATGGCTGTCAAGCCTCTGCTTAAAGACCTCCAAAGAAGGAGACTCCACCACACTCCTTGGCAGCAAATTCCACTGCCGAACAGCTCTTACTGTCAGGAAGTTCTTCCTAATGTTTAGGTGGAATTTTCTTTCTTGTAGTTTGAATCCGTTGCTCCGTGTCCGCTTCTCTGGAGCAGCAGAAAACAACCTTTCTCCCTCCTTTATATGACATCCTTTTATATATTTGAACATGGTTATCATATCACCCCTTAACCTTCTCTTCTCCAGGCTAAACATACCCAGCTCCCTAAGCCGTTCCTCATAAGGCATCGTTTCCAGGCCTTTGACCATTTTGGTTGCCCTCTTCTGGACACGTTCCAGCTTATCAGTATCCTTCTTGAACTGTGGTGCCCAGAACTGGACACAATACTCCAGGTGAGGTCTGACCAGAGCAGAATACAGTGGTACTATTACTTCCCTTGATCTAGATGCTATACTCCTATTGATGCAGCCCAGAATTGCATTGGCTTTTTTAGCTGCTGCATCACACTGCTGACTCATGTCAAGTTTGTGGTCAACCAAAACTCCTAGATCCTTTTCACATGTACTGCTCTCAAGCCAGGTGTCTCCCATCCTGTATCTGTGCCTTTCATTTTTTTTGCCCAAGTGTAGCACTTTACATTTCTCCTTGTTAAAATTCATCTTGTTTGCTTTGGCCCAGTTGTCTAATCTGTTAAGGTCATTCTGAAGTGTGATCCTGTCCTCTGGGGTGTTAGCCACCCCTCCCAACTTGGTGTCATCTGCAAACTTGCTCAGGATTCCCTCAAGCCCATCATCCAAGTCATTGATAAAGATGTTGAACAAGACTGGGCCCAAGACAGAACCCTGTGGCACCCCACTAGTCACTACTCTCCAGGATGAGGAGGAGCCATTGATGAGCACCCTTTGGGTTCGGTCAGTAATCCAGCTACAAATCCACTGAATGGTAGCATTGTCTAGCCCACATTTTACCAGCTTCTTTACAAGAATATCATGGGGCACCTTGTCAAAGGCCTTGCTGAAATCAAGATAGGCTAC
This sequence comes from Zootoca vivipara, assembly GCF_965207765.1. Taxonomy (NCBI): domain Eukaryota; kingdom Metazoa; phylum Chordata; class Lepidosauria; order Squamata; family Lacertidae; genus Zootoca; species Zootoca vivipara. The sequence continues at coordinate 73,173,730 of NC_142590.1, read as the reverse complement.
ATCCACAGCGTTCCCTTCATCTACCAGGCTTGTAATTCTGTCAAAAAATGAGATCAGATTAGTCTGACATGACTTATTTTTCAGGAACCCATGCTGACTTTTAGTGATCACAGAGTTTCTTTCTAGGTGCTCACAGACTGTTTGCTTAATGATCTGCTCTAGAATCTTTCCTGGTATTGATGTCAGGCTGACTGGGCGGTAATTGTTTGGGTCCTCTCTTTTCCCCTTTTTGAAAATAGGGACAACATTTGCCCTCCTCCAGTCTGCTGGAACTTCGCCTGTTCTCCAGGAATTTTCAAAGATTATTGCCAGTGGTTCTGAAATCACCTCTGCCAGTTCTTTTAATACTCTTGGATGTAGTTCATCTGGCCCTGGAGACTTGAATACATCTAAACTAGCCAAGTATTCTTGTACTACCTCCTTACTTATTCTGGGCTGTGTTTCCCCTGCTGAATCATCTGCTCCATATTCTTCAGGTCGGGCGTTGTTTTCTTTCTTGGAGAAGACTGAGGCAAAGAAGGCATTGAGGAGTTCTGCCCTTTCTCTGTCCCCTGTTTGCATTTCACCATCTTCTCCTCTGAGTGACCCCACTGTTTCCTTGTTTTTCCTTTTGCTACGGACATACCCATAAAAGCCCTTTTTGTTGCTTTTAACCTCTCTGGCGAGCCTGAGTTCATTCTGTGCTTTAGCTTTTCTGACTTTGTCTCTACACGTGCTGGCTATATGTTTGAATTCCTCTCTGGAGATTTCCCCCCTTTTCCATTTTTTGTACATATCCCTTTTAAATCTTAACTCAGTCAAACATGTTTTGTATAACTTGTGTTTCTTAGAAGTATGTGCTGCATGTGTCCTGGCAGTGGAAGGAAGTGTCTCTTAGATTCAATAAAAGTTGTCAAGAATTAACCAAAGCCAACATTGCTGAAACAAACAAGTTGGCTATATCAGTTAAAAGACAATGGTTTTGGAGCTGAATAGGAGACAACAGTGTGAAAAAAGCCATTTAGGTTGCATAAACCCAAATGTAGGGCATGTAATTCATGGAAATTAAAAATACTACTCTAGTTGGCATTGGTTAAGCCTCTCTGTAGTGTTTTTGCTGGTTTTGATCATTGTCTGAATAAAGATGCAAAGAAACTGAAGTTTTTTTTTCTGTTCAGCACAATATGATATGAGGAAAGGAACTTCAAAATTATAGTGATGTCATGGGCATACCCAGTGAGGGGCAGGGGGGCAGATGCCCCCCCAGAAGCAAAAAAAAAGTAAATGGTTATAAAGTGATGAAACGAAACAAAATTAGGTAGGGCGATGGCGAATAATCAGTTGTTTACCACAGTGAAATGGTGTAAAAACCGAGAAGTACAGTGGTGCCTCGCTAGACAAATTTAATTCGTTCCACAGGTCTCTTCTTATAACGAAAAATTCGTCTAGCAAATCCCATAGGAATGCATTAATTGAATTTCAATGCATTCCTATGGGAAACCGCGATTGGCTAGACGAATTTTTCGTAAAACGCATTCGTCTAGCGAGGCAAGCTCCGCTAGAAAAAACCTTTCGTTAAGCGGAAATTTCGTTAAGCAGGGCATTCGTTAAGCGAGGCACCACTGTATCTAGAGCCACCTAGTGACTGGTAGAGGAATCTATGTCAGCCAGCCATTGGGATTCAAGGGAGGAAGAGGTCTCTAGCGGGCTCTAGCAGAGAGAAGAGGGAATCTTCTAGAGGGGTCTAGTGAGTTCCGCGTCACTAAACTGAGCCGCCCGCTGCTAAACTGAGCCGCCCGCTATTAGTTTACCTTCTTATTTACATTTAGAAGACATTGAGACTGCCTAAATGGATATAAGAAACTGGTTCCCAAAAGGTAAGGTAAGTAATTTCTGTAGAAAATTAAATTTTAAAGGGTAAAGACCTGGCTCAGAAGTACAATGGGAGAGGACAGACTGGACTGGGTTGTGTTTGATGAGCGTCCATCGGAAATTCTTCAAGGAAAATTAGGACTGGATTGAAACAAACGTTTTGAACAAGTTTTCTTCAAACCCAAGAAAAATGATATTAGTATAAGACATGTATCTAGAATAAAAATTAAAAAAATCAAGCAAATAATTGTAATAACTACCGTAATAAAGCACTGCTATAATTATATATAATTTTCTTAAAATTTTGGTTTCATTCGCCTTTTCCATGCTAAAATGTCACAACCTGAATGACCATGGCTCCCCCCCCCCTGGGTATGCCCCTGAGTGATGCGTCAAATGTTCTCCTGTTTCAGCTTTTGGATCAAAGGTAGTACTTTCAGGGGGTGGAAATATTTCCTAGAAATTCATCTCTCCACTAGCTGTTATTTTCTTTTTATTTGGTGGTTCACTGGCACAGCAATGGAACTTGTCTTCAAGGTGCTCAGGATGGCACTGGGTGTATGTGTAGAGGGTGACATGAGGAGGATGCAGTAGGGCAGGCACACAGCCTTCCAAACAGTCTGATTGGGAAGATTTTAAGGGTGCAAGCCTGCTGAATCCTTCTGGTGTCGTCCTGCCAGCCCTGCACTGCTTTGCAAGGCGGGATGTGAGATCAGACACACAAAGCAGTGCAGGGCTGGCAGGGGCAGCAAGAGGAGCAAAATGAGCCCTAAAAAAAAAAACCTGTGTCCGACGCAATGCCCCCCCCCTCACCCTGCCCATGCTATGCCTCTGCACTGGCATGCAGGGGCAGATCTGCTATGAAACTATTGTACTTCAGGGCCCGTAAACTCAGTGGGGTCCCAAAAGCAACCTTAATCCACATTACTTAATTTTTTTGGGTCTAGTAGACCCAGTCTGAGTTGCACAGTTCAAAAATTGCTTGTTGTTGTTGTTGTTGTTGTTGTTGCTGTTGTTATTGTATATATTTCAACAGTCTCAAAGCTTGAGAGCCAGTAGCACAAATGTTGTAAAGATGTGGTGATCTGCCGCGGAACAACTCCATTTCAGAAGATAACAGTGGTTACCCAGACCTCATTGCTGGTTGAGAAAGGATGGCAATTCATGCTTCAGGGCCCCCAAAATATAGGTCTGGTCTGCCACTGCTGGCATGCACCGTGTCCTTTTCACCTTATATTATATGAGTTATTTCAGTGGTGAGCCCGTCACTATCTCTTAGCCTAACCTACCTCACAGGGTTGTTGTGAAGATAAAGTGGGGAGGAGGAAAACTGTGAAGGTCACTTTGAGCTCCTTGGAGAAGAGATGGGATGTCAAAGGAAAAGTAAATAAATAAATGGGCCTAAAGGACAGAAATATAAGGCTGAATGGTCATGGAAAGCTTGAAAGCAAGGACAAGAAGTCTGTGCTAGATCTGGGAGCGGAGAGGAAAATAGTGCAAGGATTTGTTCGTTAGAAATGATCGCGTAGATGTGCAAATATTTTTGTGAGTGTATACACACACACACACACACATCCTACTATATATATATATATATATATATATATATATATATATATATATCCTACACAAGCGTGGTATCAGTGTAGGAAAATCAGGCCTCAAGCAGCCCCAAGAGACTAAGAGGATTAAGATAACCATGTTTGCTGTTTTTGGAGCAGGGTATAAAACCCCATCGTCTGCAGAGTAAGTTGAAACAAAACATGTTTATTAAAACGTAGTGAAAACCAGAGTTTGTTTGTTTGCTTTAAAATGTCAGATACATAGGAGCACTTTTTCTTTTGGCAAAAAATTAAAACGTATGGCATTGGTCGACAAACTGTGGCCGTAATTCAAATGAATGGGTTGTATGTCTTATAACTTTTTTTAAAGGAGATGGAATATTTATTTTCTCAATGGAATGAATCAACTGATAATTTTGGATATAGTTTAATTATTCCATACCGGCATTATAGCCTCACTAAAAGTTTCCAGCTGAGCCCAAGGCTTTACTGACGTTGGATGGTTTTTCCTTGAAGCTTTGAGCAGTTTAAAAGTTATTTTGATGGGTTTGCAGCAAAGTTGCCAAGACTTATGTCATTTGTTGTAGCTGTGTTGTTATCCTCAATGCTTATTAAATCATAAACTCCTCTACTAATGTGTGCTACAGACTGCGAGGCCATAATGTATGTTCCATAATTGTGGAGAATTATGAATGAAACAGAATCTCTGGATAATCTCTCACAGTTACAAATCAAGTCTGTGGAAAGTAGTAGCATAAACAGAAAATGGCACCTAGCATTCCCAATGAATGTGTATTGAGAGTTAATTACATGTTCCCCTTTGCATTCATGGTTTCCTCAGAATTTTTACCCTTGCTTGTTTTTTTAACCCAAAACCACTGCAAGAAGCCACTTTGAATCAGGGCTGGAAGTTTGGGTAATGCGAAGAGGATGCTTATTTCTATTGCTGCATGCCGTCTGTCAAGTAATGGTCAAGCACTTTGCTACCAGGGTGAGTTGGGGACGCATGACCAGGTCTTGCATTTTAATTTTAACTTGGAGTGACCCCATACTATGCATTTACTGTCGAACAGTGACCCCCTACTTTATTCAATTTTTACAGGGCATCTATATATTATCATCAAAACCCTTCCTGTGTTTTCCCTGAGCAATTTCTGAGCTGAATACAACAGTCTATTATTATTATTATTATTATTATTATTATTATTATTATTATTATGTGTTTTACATTGTAAATTGCCCTATGGTCTCTTGATGAAGGATGGTATATACATTTAATAAATAATAATAAGTCACTCTGTGAGCAGAACAATTTCTGCTCACAGAACCCTCCTTCTCCTCCCACAGTGCATCGCCCCCCAAATCTCCTCCAGTGAGATTCCTCAAAACAGAATTAAGGGGAAGTGCAGGGACTGAGCTGTGGAAGGAGGGAAAGTTTAGTTGCGCAAGTGGACATTGTTCCACTTCTGCAATGTGTTAGTTGGACGTCTTGTTAAAGTCTGCAAGGAAACCGACTTTTTGGAAAGAACTGAACAGTAGCACAATCTTTACAGGTGTAGCCAACCTTAGCATTACCGTTCGATCTTTGTCGATTCAGAGTTGTGAGTTCCCAAACAATAAAACAGAGGAACCATGTACATGCATGTGTGAATCAGACATAAGAAGCTGCTTTGTGCACCAGAGGCCTCCTGCCCTTCAGCAATGAACTATGGATTCGTATAACTGGTTGCTGTTCTATTTCAGCACTAGGTGAACATCCAGATGGATCCCATTCTTATTAATGGTTCAATACATATTTTGACTGCAGGCCAACAGGCGTTCAGCAGATGTGATTTTTTTGAGGCTTGCTGAACTTGTAGTGACCTGAGATTGAAACATGTATTGAGCCATTTACAAGATGAAGATATGTGTGGGGGTTCTGTGATGAGGGGTGGCTACAGAATGCCACCTTATCTTGGAAAAATAACAATAACAAAGGTCATAGGAATCATTCTTCAAACAGTTGCTGATTGGGAGACTGTGTTCATGGCTAAAACTAACTCTGTGCCTGTTGGAATAAAATACACAAAGTCTTGTGCGACTTACATTTTGACAGGAGCGGACAGCATGGCGGGGCAGCACCATTTGCCTCCTGTCTGTCATGTTGCTGCTGCTTATTGGGATGGGGAGCAGTGAGGTGGTGGTGATGTTAGTGCAGTGCAAACACACCAGCAGGAATGCTGGATTAGCTCCATCAGTGCATCTGCACCGCAGCAACCTTGCCACCAACTCATCCCTCTCCCTCAACTACCTGGTAAGCTGCAGCAGTGTGATTGGCCAGAAGTCTAGGATTATTTATTTATTTACAAAATTATTCGAACGTTTCTGCAACCACCTCTGTTTACCGATTGCCACACAAAGAAAAAAAGCATCTTTGTAAACGGCAGGCAAATTTGTGACATATGTAGAATTGACAGGAAACCAGTCCTGTCAATTGGAATCTTCTTTTGCAATTTACACTTATGTAATGATGTCCCATCCAATTTGCATCAACTGAAGACTAGAGCCATGCATGTCTCCCCCCTCCTTTAAAAATGCTGTAAAAAAAACCTGGGGCAATTGCTCTCTTTCTTTTGGCTGAATGCAGTGAAACCAAATGAATTCAACCCAGGGAAAGAGGGCGAATGTTATAAACAGTAACAAGCATCTTCAACAAGCATCATCACCTGTGGAAAATGGTTAACCACCAGAATTAGTGGTGGGATCAGGATGGAACACAAGACGTTCTTCTTTTATGCAATACAGAACTAGAAGATTTACATCGCACAGCCTGTGACTCTAGATGTTGCCGGACTACATATCTCATCATCCTTAGCTATTTGCCATTCTGGATGGGACTGATGGAAGCTGGAGTCCGGTGACTTATAGAGAGGCACTGGTTCCCCTCACCTGATTCCAGTAGTGGCCAATGTGGTGGGGCGGAGCTGCAGAGCCACTCTCCATACACGAGCATCCCTGCAAGTTATCTGGATAGAGTGGGGGAGAGAAGCAGTGAGGTTGGGGTTGGGGAGGTGCAATGGCAGTCCCTCTGAGCCACTGCCCCGGGTCAGTATTGTAGGATGGACAAGGATGGTGGAAGCAGCTGTGCCTGGCCAGCCCTGGAGGAGAAGCACCTCTGTTTGCAGTACTAGGGGCTCCTGGGTTCTTCCACTGATGTTACCCACCCACAGCAGCACACACGGCAGCACAGGGACAAAGGAAACTGCCTTCTGCCAAGCCACAGCCTTGATTGCTCTAGTCCAGCATTGTCTACACACTGACTGGCAGAGGCCCTGTGGAGTTTTAGACCGGCAAAATTCATTGAGGTGCCAGTGATCAAAACTGGGACCTTCTATGGGCAAAGCAGATGCTCTGCCACTGGACTACGGCACTTCCTATCCATCAATGGACACCTCAGGGGCAGAACCCAAAGTGATAAGGTTAGATGCTAGATGCAGAGGCAGCAGTAGCTGTCTCAGCCAATGCTTCTCTCACAAGAAGAACAATACTGGCATCAGTCCAGGTGGTCTTCCAGGGCCCTGAAGTCGGCCCTGGCATTTGACCAACTGTGCCTGGTGCCTACGCTGAGTCTGTCAATGCACAGACACAATATACATCTATACAGTAGATACTGGGGCATACAACAGCGGAAGCCTGCTTTCTTCATGCTCTCTTTGAGTGCTTCCTTCACTCACTTGGTTACAAAATGCTGGACAAAATGGACCTTATGTCTGATTCATAAAAAAACAAAACCTAACATTTGTATGTTTTTTATTGGCAGAGATTTTTGTAGCTGAGTATCACATGCAGAGGGAGTTGGGATGAGTCGAGACAGAAGACTGTGATATAAAAAGCTCCCAGAAGCTGTAGAAGATGAGGATCAGGGCTGCCAGGAAACTTTTTTTTTTGTATGAAGAGCATCATGAACTTGGAGAGCATGTTTTCAGGGTCTGTGTTTTGGAGCAGATTTGGGAAGGAATGGGTGGAGAAGTAGACAGCTTCCTGATCCGTAAACTGATAATTTGGGGAGCTGAGTAATAACCGAAATTGGCTTGTCTGATCTCTCTTTCATTTCAGTTCTGGCCTATTGGGTTTGTTGGGTGGTTTGTGTAACAGGTACGAGGTATGAGGCTGGAAAGAGTGCTACACAAACCAGCAAACTGTCGACTTTTAAAACAGGTTTGAGCAGCTGGGGTTCATGGGAGTTGTAGTTCAGCAACATCTGAAGGGACAAAGATTCCCCACCCACTTTTAGCAACATCTACTCTTGTGCCTGGCCCCTCCAAATACTACTTCCCTTCTAGATCATGGATGTGTTTCATATCACCAGTTGAATAAGACATCTGTTCATATTTCTGAAAACTGTCAGAAATGGGGAGAATAAGAGAGAACATTCCCCTTGAGGAATATGTGCTTTCATGCTGGAAAGCTGTTATGGATTTCAGCTGCAATATTCTCACTGACAAGAGTCAGTTGCTCTTTGCAAGACAATCTATTCTTGGTGAAAAAGAGCACACAGGGCTTTGAAATATCTGTATCCCTTTTATTCATCTTCTGTCTTGTTTGTTTGTCTTACATTCTCTTTATGCATGATTGTGCAATTGCCGTCATCTGCATATAATCATATATGCTTGTGCGGGTATGTCTGTCCAGTTGAGCTCTGGCAATGTTATTGTCGTTTTTTAAACAGAAGCATTTTTAACCTTCATAGTTGATAAGGAAAATGGACATTAAGATGATAAGCAAATGAAGGGAGAAGGACTGGTACACTGAAATTATTTTTTCTTTTGAGGGTGCTATGCAGCTCCGTAGACTCTGAGACACACAGTGCACTCTTACAGGATTCCTGTGAGTGAGGACCAAGCATGTTTCCCTTTGACAGGGGTCCCCAAACTAAGGCTGCGGCCCAATCGCCTTCTAAATCCGGCCCCCGGACGGTCCAGGAATCAGCATGTTTTTACATGAGTAGAATGTGTCCTTTTATTTAAAATGCATCTCTGGGTTATTTGTGGGGCATAGGAATTCAGTCATATTTTTTTTCCAAATAAAGTCTGCCCCCCCAAGGTCTGAGGGACAGTGGGCCGGCCCCCTGCTGAAAAAGTTTGCTGACCCCTGCCCTTTGATGAAGCAGTGTCCAGACTGCAGCAGTTTGTGTTTCTCCATAGGACTGAATGGCAAATATTTGATTACGGATGAATACAGACCTATTTTCTCCATAGGAATGAATGGTGCACATTCATTCTCCATAAGAGTGAATGGAAAGAAACTCTTATGCGTGAGGACAGAGGTAGTTTCATCACAGCAAAAGCAAAACCCAGCACTAGCACTTTAAAGATGAACACATTAATTGTGGAAATAGCTTTTGAGGGGCTCAAGCCCACTCCATCAGATGCAATCCATGGTAATCCACGAAACCTTACAGGATAGCCTATCTGCTCACCTCTAAAGTGCTACTTGAAAATGGTTTCATTTCTACTGAAAGCCATGGCTAATTGGCTATCCCTTTGATTGAGATGATGCCAGGCTAATGTACCCTGCATCACACAATGAGTCCATTAACAGAGAGGAGGGTTTTAAAGTTAGGTCTCCAGATCCTTCGGTGTGCTTGGTTTTTTTTTTAAAAAAAGGTATAAAGACAAGGAGGCTCTTACCAACTGGCTTAGTGAGAAAGTAAATGAATAGGCAGTATTCTAAGCAAGCAAAGGGTAGTACACCTTAAGTGGTTTAGCTACTCCTGGCAAAGCACAGTCTCCTCTCTGACAGACGTGAGCAGGGGAGACAGATGATTAGGAACTATGAGCCCCTGAAATGAATAGCGTGTGCATGTGCAGAGTGTTCCAAAATAGGGATCCTTTCTATAATCAGGGCATCTTATAATCACCCTGGTAGAAGAGTCTGCTGGATCATGTCCAAGATCCAACTAGCCCGAGAGAGAGAGCACTTTTTAAACCTAAAGTAAACCAGGAATAATAATAGTAATAATAATAATAATAATAATAATAATAATAATAATAATAATAATAATAATAATAATTATTATTTATACCCCGCCCATCTGGCCGGGTTCCCCCAGTCACTCTGGGCGGCTTCCAACAGAACATTAAAATACAGAAATCCATCAAACATTAAAAGCTTCCCTAAACAGGGCTGCCTTAAGATGCCTTCTAAAGGTCTGGTAATTTTTTTCTCTTTGACCTCTGGATGCAAACATCATGAGTTCTCTCAAACTTCAAGTCGCACACATATTTATGGTATCCAAAGCAAAAAAAGCTCCAACACACACAGAAGTCACCCATCATTTATCCTCCCAAAACTCCCCCCCCATTCACAAAAATGAAAGCAAATGATTAAGCAAAAAAACAGATATTTATTATACAAAGAGACTCACACTGTGCCTACTATCTCTCTTAAATATTAATTTAAAAAAAACAAGCTGCTCAAACTAGCTACCACGCTATTCTGCTGGGTAGCTACAAATAATTTGTTTTGAGCTGTTTGGGGGTGTTGTCTTCAAAGAAAACATGAACTTTGAGCAAGCTCAGAAGGCAGGGAAGAGTGCTCTTCAAGAACCTCTACCAAGTCTTGTTCAGACACTGGAATTACCCTTAAAACAATAGGAGGACATGGAAATCTTGACAACAGGGGCTGGAAAGCTTGCAGTCCTAATGATCAAATTTCACATGGTTTTTCTACCCAGAAACACATGGGAAGGATCTCTTCACCACATATATACTTTGGAATTAGGACTGAATGATTGGGGCAGAGATGCAGGAGTGACCAATGCGGCAAGGTGAAGCCACTTGCAGTGGGCAGCTGGTCCTCCCCCCTGCACCCATACTATTGCCAGCCCCACTCTTCACCACCATAGTGGTGAACTACCACCATAGCGCCATTGCCCTCAATGCTGCACCCTTGCTGCTACATTGTAGAGGCAGTGCAGACACAGCCACAGGTGAGGGTGCAGTTGCAGGACGGTGGCAGCATGGGCATGATGGGAAGGGCAGGGCAGGGCCTCGGATCTGCTAGGGGGCGTCACCGTGGGGAAGAGGCAGCACCAGGGTATTTTGCCTACAGCAGCAAAATGCCTTTGGCCAGCCCTGATTGGACAGAGAAAAAGAGATTGACAGAAGTGTCTGGCCAAGCCTCTGTAAATTCATAGAAGTATAAAATATACAGTGGTCCTTGGTTTACAACCATAATCCGTGCTGGAGGTCCAGTTGTAAACCAAAACAGGTTGTAACCCAAGGTGCACTTTTGCCAATGGGACCTCCAAAAAAAATGGGTTGTCATCCAAAAAAAAGGGAAATGCACTTCCGGGTTTAACGTAGTTGTAATCCAGAATGGTTGTGATCCAAAACAGTTGCAAACCAAGGTACCACTGTACGTGGGACAGGGAAGTATGCATGGCTTTGGGGGTTGGAGGAGGAGGAGGAGGAGGAGGAGGAGGAGGAGGAGGAGGAGTTTAAACAATGGCTTGACATTCTCTTTGGGAAGGCTATGCCCTAGTAACCTAACTTGAAGAGCTTCCAGTGTCTGTGTGTCCTTCCAGCTTCAAATAAATGAAACTGCCTCTGTGCATGAATGCTGAAAGGGCAGAAAAGCACAGCTTCTGTGTCTGAGATGCACGAGGTCCCAGAATATCATTCAACAGAGAGCTCGCTACACTGAATTCTGGCACAAGGCCACGGTGACCTTTCATTCTACTTTTCCGCGCACATCCCAGAAACAGCATTTCCTAGTGGCGTAGTTGACATTTCCTGAACGGCCCAAAGGACCAATGAGTTCTGGCGGCAGAGGGTGGGAGCATGGGACGCAGATCAGAAGTGATGTGGCTTGGCACTTGGCAAAGCTTTCTGGGACAGTTTGTACAGTGCCTTCTCCATGCACAATGGTTGTGTCTAGCCATCGCGGTCCAGCTCCCCTTTTTCATGAGCAAGCCATTCAACCGAAAAGTAAACAGGAAAAACGTGACCATCTCAGATCTTATAAATATCTGATCGTACATTATTTATAATGCTACTTTCTCCGGCGCTCAGATTGCAACACAAAGCATTATGCGACCGCTTTTTACATTCTGCATTTTCGACAGAATCTGTGTGAAGGGTTTACAATATGCTATCCCCCTTCAGGACAAGGGAGACTCCATAGCTTTACCAAGATGGAGGGTGACGAGCAGAGACTGATTTCACCGTGAAACCTTTTCTACACCTTGACGCAGCAGGGGAAGTTCACATGTAGTGTTGTAAGGTTGGGCGTTGGAGAGATTAATGGAGGCAGAAAAACTGTTGGGGACTGCCATCACAGCCCTGGAAACAGGGGCAGCCAGTGGAGAGGGGCACTATTATAAACCTGGCCTCCCATCATTGGCATCGCTGAGCTTTTGCTGCAACAGACTAACATGGGTTGGCTACCCAATCTGGAAACTCCTTTTAGAGCAACCCAGACCCAATGCTTGGAATGAACCAGTTTAGTTCAACAAAGTGTATTGAATTAGTTCAAAAATCTCAAACTACACCCATAATTACTAGGTAAGCTGAGGGCTCATCCACACTTTTGCCCCCTGTTTTCTAGGCAGAGGCCCATGTTTAAAGTGCTGTGTTTGAGTGTCTCTTTTCTTTCGCCCTGGAACTTTTCCTGCAAAACCCCGCTCTTTACTGCTAAATTGGAACAAGTGGCCATTTGGGCAAGCGCTGTGCTGTTCAAGGAAGAGGGGGTTTGTTTGTCTTTTTACATCAGAAGCTTCTACACAGAGACTGAATGCCACCTATCGAGGATCCTGTTGCAGCAGATTTCCTGGGTTGTGCTACTACACAATCTTCCAGTTCTCTGGTTCTGAGCTGGACAAGTGTAACAGTATCTTCTAATGCAGGGTAATGTAATCTACCATATGATTTTGAAATTCAGTAATCGCTCTGTGCTAGTTTGCTGTATTCTCTCCTTTCATGCTGCAAGCTTCTGCATTCTGTCGCTTCCTTTTCATGTCTGATTCACTTATTCAGAGAAATCCACCAAAAAACTGAGTGCTCATTGATCTCAGTGGTCTTAACCACAGCTAACTCTGTGCTGCTCATGGCCTTTTGGTGCTGATATGGAAAGCTCATTAATGGATTTTGAGGTTTTCCTCCTGTCAGGGCATGGTGAGAGTGTTGATCATTCAACCACTTTGCCATGTGCTCTGTTCTCAATTTTTCTATATCTTCCCGCTCAGTTTCCAAAGCTTTGTGGAGGCACTGTAAATCAAGAAGGGGAGCAGTTGGTGAAACCAGTCCACAACCACATCACCACACCACCCAGGGGGCAACCCTCCCCTCAAGTACGTTCATACAACACGCAACACACATTTTATTATCTAAACATATCTATGCCAAGCAACTTGGCTCCCAGCTCCTGTAACACCTAGGGGGGGGGGAATTCAGCAAAGTGAGAGAACGGGCCCATTAGATAGTCCCAAATAAAGACCTTCCCTTGGAGGCAAAAGACCAAAGTCTTGGCCTGAGCGTTATCCTAAGTGACGCTGACAGCCGATCAGGTTGGGCCTTTTAAACAATGCCTTAATTACAGGACATCCTCTGCTGTGACGTTTTCTACGGACACTTTCAGCTCTTTTATAAAGGAGCCTTCTCTGCCGTCCCTCCAGATCGGCAGCCAGGGCTTGAGCAAGAGCTGCCGAAACAGTGAGGATATTGTTCAGTTCTCAGCCTGAGCAGCCTTGGCTTCATCAGCTGTGAAATTGCCTAGAGAATAACTAAACAAACTGGAGACAAACACTTCTTTAAAGCAGCAATTTCCCCTGCCTGGCATATGCGTTCAAGCTGCATTTCTTGCTTTCCCTTCCCTGCTTCTCCTTTCCTCTCCTGCTCCTTTCTCTGTCTTTCAAGCCTAAAAGTGTTCTGTGGTGCCCCTAATAAAGAAAAGGGGGATCCTATCAGCTTGTTGGGAATGCTAAGCAATCATTGCATCAGCACCCTCTTTATTTCTCCCCAGAGACCCAGGAGTGCTTTGAAACTTTGAAACTCTTTTCACGTCTTCAGTGAACCCACAGAGGGTGAATATGGATTGTGCCCATTTTCCTCTGCTCAGAACTCTATGCAGTCAGCTACAGATCTGAATAGAGCCTTCCTGAGTGCTTATAGTGGGCACCTAGCTATCACCACACAATTGTTGCACAAATCCATGGACAAAACTGTTTTTTAATGTGTGCGCGCACAGATAAACAAAGACCTGCTTGCATGCCATCAGTTGCTTTAACGATTATTTGTGTTGTTTTTAATGCTGTTGGGTGTTTTATAGTTGTACAGCGCACAGATATTTTGTGAGGTGGTGGTCTAGAAATCTCTATATATATAAATGTAGAAGGTCCATGTTTGTTAAAGCACAATGTTCTCTGAAACCGCTTGCCCGATCATTCTCAAATTTGGCCACAACCTCACATTCCCCTACGGGAGTGTTTCCATGCACTTACATTGGTAGAACTCACCTAGGACAGGTTTAAAAACCTGGATTTTTGTAAAAAATAAATAACAAATTGCGCCCTCCAGTGGACATCTAACTCACACATGACAAAAATACTTCCACAATCCTGCCTACTCCCCATCGACCCCCACCACCCCGACACACAACCCACCCCATAGACCATGCCCACCCCGAGACCAGGCCAATCCCTATTCCAGACCGTCCACAGAGTAGGCCTCTGTAGAGCCCTCACCTGTACTGGAGATCGCATCGCCACAAAGGACCAGCCCGACCCACCCTTGCTGGCCTGGCTGATTTCCCCATAATTCCCTCTTTGGGGCAGAGCTGGGTGATGTACACAGGACGAATCCTCATCCGTCATCTCTCATGCCCCCAGTTCATGCTGGAGTCCTGACTCAACACCTTCCAATGTGTGACCATACTGTTCCCCTTTTGCAGAACATAAATATAGATATCTACTTTTCACTTTCCGAACCAATACGTGAACCCAAATGCAGCTGTTTTCTGAATTTTGCGGTGCAGTACTCCAATAAGCTGGACCATAAAGAAGGCTGATCGCCGAAAAATTGATGCTTTTGAATTATGGTGCTGGAGGAGACTCTTGAGAGTCCCATGGACTGCTAGAAGATCAAACCTATCCATTCTGAAGGAAATCAGCCCTGAGTGCTCCCTGGAAGGACAGATCGTGAAGCTGAGGCTCCAATACTTTGGCCACCTCATGAGAAGAGAAGAATCCTTGGAAAAGACCCTGATGTTGGGAAAGATTGAGGGCACTAGGAGAAGGGGACGACAGAGGACAAGATGGTTGGACAGTGTTCTCGAAGCTACGAACATGAGTTTAACCAAACTGCGGGAGGCAGTGCAAGACAGGAGTGCCTGGCGTGCTATGGTCCATGGGGTCACGAAGAGTCGGACACGACTAAACGACTAAACAACAACAACTCCAATCAGAAAATGGGTACGAAATTTGCATATGATAAGGGAATGTGCATACAAAAATTAGGGGAAATAGCATGCAAAACAGCTGGGAAATGCTTGCAGAAATGTGCCTATTAGAAGCAACATCCACAAAAATGCACATGCATTTTCCTGCAAACTTTTCTTTGAAAAATTGCAGACTGATGGGGTGACTGAATTTAAAACTAGGTAACGAAGTTGTCATACATCCCGATCTCTGGCATAGTGATAAATTCACTGGAAATGAGCTTTCTGCTATATGTGCATAGTAAAAACAATGAGAAAAAGAAACCTTTCTCAAATGCAGGAGTCTTGGTCTGACTCCATATTATTGGGCACTTTGCAAAAGGTTTGATTGGACTTTAGGGGAAGTTAAGGGACATCTCAGGAGAGGCAGCCTGGCTTCTCCAATCCCCCCACACCCTCGAAAGCCAATAGGTAATTTCAGCCCTACTATTGAAACTTCATTTCCTGTTCCAGTGACACAATCTGTAAACAGAACCTTTGGCACGGGAGAAATGAAAGGACATGTTTGAACTGCAAGGTGCTGAGATGGGGTTGAGCTATTTAAACGGTGTGGAAACGAGTGAATGATTTCTGAAGCAGATGACATCATATTTTCCTGCTGGAAGGCGCCCACTTCTCGGCCCTAACGTCTTACAGGAAAGCTTTGGCTGGAGGAACAGAACAGAGAGTAGGTCTGTGTAAAAATAAAAACAAACTACCCTACATTGCACCTGGCTCGGGGATGACTGGTGTTTGCTTTGAGCAGGTAATTGCAGCAATAGAGAACCACTCTTTTATGGTTTGTATCCTTAAAGTTCCAGCTCAATTTCCTGGACAACCTGGAGCTCTGCTTCACAAATGTTATGAGAAAGAAGTACCAACGTACCAAATGCAGAAATCATGGTATATTTCAGACCCTCTAAGTGTCTCTATTTTCTAGGGACCGTCCTGGATTTACAGAAGTCATCCTGGTTCATGATTTGATTCCATAATGTCCCGCTTTTCCTTAGTATGTCCCTATTTTCATCAGAGAATTTTTGGAGGGTATGGACTTATGTGACCCCCAAGTCAAGGAGATAAGTAACTATACAACCTTTCAAAGATGTCTGAAGGCAGTCTGGTACAAGGAAGTGTTTGTTTGTTTTTTAAGTTTAATGTTTTATTATGTTTTTATATATGTTGGAAGCCACCCAGAGAGGCTGTGGCAACCCAGTCAGATAAAATTGTTGTTGTTGTTGTTGTTGTTAATTATTAGTATTATTGAATAGGGCATCCCCATTTTCATTGGAGAAATGTTGGAAGGTATGATATTGATGCAGATCAAAATTAACAGGAATTCTTATAAGTAGGGATGGGTAAATCTGTCAAGTGTAGTTTCTTCTTTCTCACTCTTTTAAGTTCTCTACTGGAGATTTCTGTGTCTGTGTGTGTGTGTGTGTGTGTGTGTGTGTGTGTGTGTGTGTGTGTGTGTTTTAAAAAAAGAACTCCCTATGAAAATCCACCAACATTCTTCTACTATACAGATCTGTGCATGCAAATTTGCCTAAC
Organism: Zootoca vivipara; assembly: GCF_965207765.1. Classification (NCBI taxonomy): domain Eukaryota; kingdom Metazoa; phylum Chordata; class Lepidosauria; order Squamata; family Lacertidae; genus Zootoca; species Zootoca vivipara. The sequence goes on along the minus strand of NC_142590.1, from coordinate 73,157,315 downwards.
AGACACACCTTTCCCTTATATAATCCATTTTTGTATGCTATTTTCACAGACACATGTATTACAGACACTTTTGCCAGGTGCATGTATTTGTGTACTCCTTTACTTGGCTAGAGAATTGCACTGCAAAATTTGAAGAACTGTGAATTTTGAAAGAAGGATGACTATGTTGCGGTTTGTATATTGTTTTAGAAAGCACGAATTGGGTAGGTATGCCTATAAATGGGAACTGAATCAATTCCCGTTCCCCACTCCCCCCTCCTACTAATAATAAGAACATAAGGAGAGTTCTCCTGGAGCCGGCTGAGGCCCATCTATTCCAGGATTCTCACAGTAGCCCATCAGATGCCTACAGGAAGCCTTCAATCAGAACTTGAGTGCAACAGCTCTCTTCGGACCTGTGATTCCCAGAAACTAGTACCCAAAGGCCTCTGATATAGGAGGTGGAACATTTCCATAGTGGTTAGTAGCCACTGATAGTCTTATCTCCATGACTGATCACAAATGACAGGCTGATAAGCAAACTGCGTTGTGTAAGGATGCTTCTCATTTGTGGTCTATTGACATGACCAAGCCAGCAAGCTGAGGATGCATGCAGTGTTTAATGCACATGTAGTACATATGCTTGGGACCCAGGTGGCGCTGTGGGTTAAACCACTGAGCCTAGGGCTTGCTGATCAGAAGGTCGGTGGTTCGAATCCCTGTGACGGGGTGAGCTCCCGTTGCTTGGTCCCAGCTCCTGCCAACCTAGCAGTTCGAAAGCACGTCAAAAATGCAAGAAGATAAATAGGAACCGCTACAGCGGGAAGGTAAACGGTGTTTCCGTGTGCTGCTCTGGTTCGCCAGAAGTGGCTTTGTCATGCTGGCCACATGACCTGGAAGCTATACGCCGGCTCCCTCGGCCAATAATGCGAGATGAGCGCGCAACCCCAGAGTCGGTCACGACTGGACCTAATGGTCAGGGGTCCCTTTACCTTTATCTTTAGTACATATGCTAAGCAGGTCAGCATCCTTTGGTCTTATGTTATATGGCACATTTCCCTATAACAAATGTGTCTGTATACATGCACTCATCAGACACTGCAGTTTGAGAGATTTTCTGTCCACTCATATTTTTGTAGCACGGGGGGCGGGGGGGGCAGGTGGGCAGAGGCATCCCTCAAACACATCGCTTCCAGCAATGAGACACATAGCAATAAAATATATTGACTTGCAGAACAAACAGAGCAAAACAATATCTATATTCTATTTAAAAAAAACAACCCTGAGATATAAAAATCCACAATATAAAAACCACCACATAAAGTAAAGTCAGCCAAAATAAAGCTTTTGAATAGCAGTTCCCATGATGTGAAAGTTCACTTCTAAGGCTATAAAATTTCTCTGAAGTAATGCAAAAAATATTTTGAGGCTGTATGATTGCTCTGAAATAACGTAGAAATTAATTTGTGTCTCTGGTAGTATCTGGAGAAACTCAAGAGTCTCAGTCCAGTGGTTAGCTTGGCACTTGACCTATTTCAATTTATCTTCATGTGTATTAATATAATATACGCAGCCTCAGTGACCCATATCATGTGTGTATTCCACAAATGGTTCAATGACCATTCTAGTCTCCTTATTCTGGCAGTATAATAGATAGTTCTTCACATCTTGAAAAGTCTTGACACTGTAATATTATGAAGGGTGATTAAAATATCATTTAAAAACATGATAAAGAGTAAGAGTGTACATGGGTTCCAAGATTCATCTTGTATCTGTTCTTTTTTATTTCAAAAAATAATAATCTGTGATCTCTCTGCTTCTGTCTGTGTTTCAGTTTCTAAGCTACCCTATCTAAAATGAAGCTCTGTGGCTCCATTCACTATCATGGCCAATCTAAAAACAGTTTTAATTTGTACCCCTTTTGGAGAAAATGGATGAAACTTACTGGCACAAGCACCACTCCAGAGTGGATTAAGTTTGCCAAACTGCAGACAAATGGGCCAATGGGGCTCTTTGGGGGGGTGGGGTTAAAATGGATTTCCTTTTCCTCCTTAATCCATATTAGCTTCACATTTTTGGAGAGGTGGAGCATGGATTTGTTTGCCTCTTGCTCTTTCTTACCTTAAAGTAATTAAGAAATGGTTGAGTGGTGTTTTCTCTTGTTTGCACATTTTTAAATAAACGTTGGACCTTTGCACTTTCCTTTCCAGTGCTAGGTCATACAGGCACCCAATAGGCTTTGCAACATGAGGTTGCCCAGAATGCTGCTGCAGAACACTGGAGAGCTGGGAAGCAATATAGGATTCAAATAAAATTTAAACGAAGCCCTTTTTACTTTTTTATTTAAAAAATCCTTAACAACAACAGTAGCAGGAACAATCCTTGGCTCTTCCAACGTTCTTCAAGATGGCAACATTTTGGACAGCCTCGCTTCTTGCAAAGCTCATCTGGACCTAGAAGAACATTGAGACAAAGTAAAGCAGAGCAATATAAGGTTAAAAAAAATGTTGTTGTTGTTTAGTTGTTTAGTCGTGCCGACTCTTCGTGACCCCATGGACCAGAGCACGCCAGGCACTCCTGTCTTCCACTGCCTCCTGCAGTTTGGTCAAACTCATGTTCGTAGCTTCGAGAACACTGTCCAACCATCTTGTCCTCTGTCGTCCCCTTCTCCTAGTGCCCTCAATCTTTCCCAACATCAGGGTCTTTTCCAGGGAGTCTTCTCTTCTCATGAGGTGGCCAAAGTATTGGAGCCAAAGTAATAATAATAATAATAATAATAATAATAATAATAATAATAATGCATATCCTTCAAATATTAGCAGCTCTATGCAGCTGACCCAGGGAATGCTGGAGTTTGCTTTTTACCAGGTAATTCCAGGGACAGTGAGCCAGTATTTTATGGTTCTCATACTTAAAACTCCAGTGCAATTTCCTGAACATGTTGGAGCGCCTCTTCATAAATGCTAGGGGAAAGTGAAAGTGGGGGGTGAGCAGGTTGTGCAGCTCTGTAATGTGCCCCAGATAGATAGATAGATAGATGATAGATAGATAGATAGATAGATAGATAGATAGATAGATAGATAGATAGATAGATAGGTAGATAGGTAGATAGGTAGATAGATAGTTTATTACGGCCGTAGGCCCATATTCAATACCGATATACATCATACAACAAAGCAGATATGACAAAATAAAATTAATTATTTTAGAATACATATAAATCCAATACATCTAAAATCACAAATTTCTAAATTCCATTAAAATAAGAGCAATACATGTTCCATCTATGTTCCAATGATGGACAGTTGTTCCAGAGTCTTTCTCAACGCTGCTTAGAGATGCCAGGAACTGAACCTGGGACATTTAGCATGCAAAGTACATTTTCTCCCTGTGTGTGTGAGCCACGACCCTTCCCTTCATCTTTTGTGCAAGCAACAGAGGTCAGAGGTGCAAAAAGTGTCTGTGAAACCAGAACTGGCCCATAGCAAAACCGGAGGGCAAGAGACAGCCAAGGGTCAGTTTCCTGACACTTGGCCTCGCTCTTTGCGAAGGATGAGAAGAATTTCATTGGGTTGGCATTGCAACCATCCAGAAGGAGAAGATAACAGAGGTTTGTCAGCACCAGACCAATATTTTTAAAAATGTTATTGTGGGCTGTAGAAGCTCTGTGGTTTCATGTTGTTTCTGTGACATGATGTGAGACTTGTACATGGTGTATTTTTGCCCTCTCCAAGAATGCTTCAGGAAAGCTTCACAAACACTGGGCTGTCCCCCCCAGCCAAGCCATAGCCAGTGAAGCCAGAATATCCTCAGCAAGAATTTGTGGGGGTGAAACCAGGATATGATTCTTTACTGCAGCCGCAGAACCTAGTAGTTCTCTCTTTTGTACCTCTTCTCACTATCAACTCCACTCTTTTTATCTCCTTTCTTAATAAAAGCCTGTTGGATCAGGCCAGTGGCCCATCTAATCCTGCATCCTGTTCTCGCAGTGGCCAACCAGATTCCTGTGGAAAACCTGCAAACAGGATTCGAGGACCAGCACACTCTCCCCTCCTGTGGTTTCCAGCAACTGGCATTCAGAAGCATTGTTGCCTCCAACAGGGCAGTCAGTGCTTCGCTGGTGAGAGGCTGGCTCAACCACCAGAGCTGAGTGGTGGGACATCTCTGCTCAATCCAAACCTCTCCAAGCTTGACAGTTACTGATAAGATTTTCTTCCATGTCACTCTGAAGCGCTGTGGTCTAAACCACTGAGCCTCTTGGGCTTGCCCGTCAGAAGGTTGGTGGTTCGAATCCCCGTGACAGGGTGAGCTCCTGTTGCTCTGTCCCAGCGTATGCCAACCTAGCAGTTTGAAAGCACACCTGTGCAAGCGTGTGGCGGGAAAGTAAACAGCGTTTCCATGCGCTCTGGTTTCGGTTATGGTGTTCTGTTGCATCAGAAGCGGTTTAGTCCTGCTGGCCACATGACTCGGAAAGCTGTCTGTGGACAAACGGCAGCTCCCTCAGCCTGAAAGCGAGATGAGCGCTGCAACCCCATAGTCACCTTTGACTGGACCTAACTGTCCAGGGGTCTTCATCCAATGTGCTGCTGCTTGCTGATACGAGTAATTTTGTGAATGACCATGAGAACCGTGAATAGGTTTTAACGTGGATTTGGACAGGCTCCATCCTCACTAGGACATGCAGTTAATATCGACAAATGATCACAAGAGGAAGGCTTACCAAGCCAGCAATAAGGCTGTGTGACCACTTCAAGCAGGCACATGTTTCCCCATGAAGAAACAGGGGCAGAGGTGTCTTTCCTGAGGAGCTGAAATCTCTCCATCTTGAGACCTCCAGACAAACTCACATGCCTTCTGCGTGTGAGGGAGGGGGTGGCTGGCTACATATGACATGAGATGAATACTTCTCCTGTGGAGGGGTGAGCACCCATTGCATCCAGCTGCTCAGTCTATACGGGTGTCTGTGTGTTTACATTCCTGAAAAGCGGGACTGGGCATCAATTCCAGGGTAAATCACAGAAAACCTCTCCCATCCCCTGCTTTTTAAGCTTTCTATTGCTTGGAATGTTAGGGAGCATCCCCCAAGGCTTCAAGCCAGAGGGGCTGTTGGCCTGGGCCTCTCTTTCTGCCACCCACAAAGCATACAGATACCCATGAAAACAAGGCATTTATAAGGAGAATAAACATATGCTCCGTCTGTCATCCAACACTCAATTTGCACAAATAACTTGGGCATCAGCTTTGTTAACGTTAACTAGCACTGTGTTCTCTGCCTGTACTGCTTAATGCCCCAGCTGTCCATTGAGAAGTCTGCATGGACAAAGTTATTTTTCCCAGATGCTACTTTTCATGAGAACATGGCATCCACACGAGGCTGAGAATAGGCTGCTGGATCAGGCCAAAGGACCGTCTAATCCAGCATCATCTTCCCTGAATGGCCAACCTGATGTCCTTGGGAAGCCTACAAGCAGGACATCAGCAAAACAGCCCCCCTCCCATTGTTGTTCCTCAATGGCAGATATTTTATTGATTGATTGATTTTTGTTAGTTGCTTTCTCTTGCCCCCTTCGAGTTGCCTTCAACTCGAAGCAATTTGCAACCAAAGAAGCCCATGCAGAAACATTAAAACCAAGATGGGGTGGGGGTGGGGGTGGGGTGCATTAAAATAATCCCACCCACTCTGAAAGGGTGACAGATAGAGGATTCTCTGGTTACAGAGAATCATAGAAACACTGGATTGTAGAGTTGGAAGGGACACCGAGGTTCGTCTAGTCCAGGCATCCCCAAACTGCGGCCCTCCAGATGTTTTGGCCTACAACTCCCATGATCCCTAGCTAACAGGACCAGTGGTCAGGGATGATGGGAATTGTAGTCCAAAACATCTGGAGGGCCGAAGTTTGGAGATGCCTGGTCTAGTCCAACCCCTCGCAATGCAGGAATCTCAACACGTTTTTGAAGGCACAGAATATGAGAACAGGCAGTCCTTCAAAGTCCCTGGTCCTAAGCCATGAAGGGCAGGAAAAGTCAGAACCAGCACTTTGAACTGGGTCCTGGAATCAGTGCAGCTGACATAACCCATTTGTGATATTATCATAAAGCATTCTGCACTATCTGCAGTTTCTAAACAGTCATCAAAGCCCCCCCCCCAAGGGAAGTGCTTTACAGTATTTAGTTTTCTGGCAAATAAGGAACACTGTGGAGATTTTTTTGGGAGGCGGGAAGACAGTGCTGGTAGGAACTAGAATGGAATCTTTCTGATGCAAGATAAACAAATCAATTGCCCCTGCACACACTTCCAAGAAAATCTTTTACCCAGGTGGGAAGGGAGGTCAGAGCTTGCTGATTTGTTGACCCATGAAAAGAGGCAATTATTCAGGTGATTACTCTGTACAGGTGCTAATTAAAAAGCAGATCAGGGAGGGGAGGTCACTGTTTGGTGTCAGTCTCTTGTGAAATTAGCCTCTAGGTGGCTTATATTGTGCCTTGTTTCACAGAAAATAACACCTTCTTGTCAAGCCTCTGTAGATGCCCTCTGTCAAACCACCGGTAGTTTATAGCTCTTCTATAGCAGGGGTAGAGTAGCATGTAGCTTGGTGGCACCTAAGTCCATTTGATGTTCAGTTCTGCACAGAATCAGGCTGCCTATATTCTGACTTATGGGCAGGCAGCATATTCTGATGGAGAATAGGGGAAGTAGGTGAGGCTATACGTCCATCTACATGTTTAGAGGTGCTCATTCTCTCCATTGCACTTCATCAAATGCATGGAATGTTATATTGAGTTGGCAGGCAGGTGGGCACATGTGGTGGGGTGGGGAGCAGATGGGTGGAGCAAGGTAGCTGTGAGGTCAGAGTGAAATGAAATGCAAGAAATACAGACGCCATTGAATACATAAATTGTTCAGACTGTGGCAGGAATCCACCCCGCACTCATGGGGAAATGTGGCATGATCTCTTAGAGCAATCAAATGAAACTTTCACACATGGCATGATAAAAGTCTGTGATTTTATCAACACAAGTTACTTGTTGTTTACTGTTGTAACAATTGTTTTCTCAAAATTTATCTTCTGCACCATGAAAATAAATAAAACAGTATTTAAAAAAGGAAGGAAGGAAGAAATACAGACATTGAAAATTGTGCGAAAGGTTAAATGCATGGAATATAATGAAAGCGACCATTCACAAAGCAGTGTTGATGACAGCACAAACATACGAGCATTTATGCATTAATAAATTAACACATCAGGAAAAACTTTCTGACAGTAATAGCGGTTCGACAGTGGAACAGTCTCCCTTGGGAAGTTGTGGACTCTCCTTCATTGGAGGTTTTTAAGTAGAGGTTGGGTGGCCATCTGTCATGGATGCTATAGCTGAGATTCCTGCATTGCAGGGGGTTGGATGAGATAGCCCTCAGGCTCCCTTCCAACTCTATGATTCTATGATACTCTATGATACCTGTTGGTGGAATTAAAAACCCACTATCTTGATTCAGGTCACAGGTGACAGAACTGAACTACTTAGCATAACTTGAGTCACCCTTTGAAATCCCTTTGTTCATGAACCGGGACCACATAACACCGGTCCTGAGAGATCTACACTGGCTCCCAGTACGTTTCCGAGCACAATTCAAAGTGTTGGTACTGACCTTTAAAGCCCTAAACGGCCTCGGTCCTGTATACCTGAAGGAGCGTCTCCACCCCCATCATTTAGCCCGGACACTGAGATCCAGCACCGAGGGCCTTCTGGCGGTTCTCTCATTGCGAGAAGTGAGGTTACAGGGAACCAGACAGAGGGCCTTCTTGGTAGTGGCACCCACCCTGTGGAACACCCTCCTAGCAGATATCAAGGCAATAAGCAACTATTTTACTTTTAGAAGACAACTGAAGGTGGCCCTGTTTAGGGAAGTTTTTAATGTTTGATGCTGTACTGTTTTTAATATTCGGTTGGAAGCCGCTCAGAGTGGCTGGAGAAACCCAGCCAGATGGGCGGTGTATAAATAATAAATTATTTATTATTATTTATTATTATTATTATTATTATTATGAATGGCCACCATAGGTCACTAACAGTGTCCTGTGAAGTTGAAAGTTCTTCTACGGCTTTCTTGAAGGGCATCAAAAGCCTCGAGTTCCGAAGCAGTCGATGAGGTTTTCGTGAACCTGGTATCCAACCCTCACCCAAAATCTAGGATTTGATTGCATCACTATTCATAGTTTGCTCACACCACAGCTCTTTTTCTGCAGCAGCCACATCAGATGAGCCTTACATCGGCCCTGCTTCTGTCTGCACAATGGTTAAAGGTTAAAGACAGTGTTAGATAATTGTGCAAAGGATATGATACAATTTCAGGCCTGTTGTTTCGGTTACCTTCCATTAGAATAAGGAACATGTTTCTCCCCTGTTTTCATGTTGGGGAAGGACCTATTATTTTGGTCATAGCCAAGGAAAGACTGTTGGATGCTATAGATTTGCATTCCACCACCCGCCTTCTTGTTTAAAAGGGGGTATTCTATAATTTGTGCGCCTCCTATTCCTTCACCTACCTGGTGCTGCAGCTGAAGAGTGTTATCAGTTCTGGCACAGGCACAGCCTTCGCCCCTGCTTTTCAAAATTACTCACCTTTCTGATGATATGGAGTGACCTCTGCTGGACAAAGGAGGTGATGTTGTCCAGTGTTGATTTATCCTGGGATAGCTCACTCAAAAGATCCCAGGATTGGCTGCCCTGGGGGCCATTCAAAAAAAGATGGCCATCAGGTACAAGAGAGGTCATGAAGGCCTCTCTGGATTTTTGTGGAGTAAACTTGACAGCCTTCCAAACACCTATAATCAACTTTAGATGTTGACTGAAAATAGGAGGAATATTTAGATGATTGTCCAAACACAAAACTTTATCTGAATCCTTTTCTTTAATTTTTTTTGTGCTTTTAGCAACTTGGCTAGAGTAGGCAGGACAAGTTTTCATTAATTCGTTGTAAAGCCATCTCTGATCCTGAAGGCTCTAGGCTTGTAAATAATATCTGAAACCTGCAATCCCATGCACACTTACTTAGAAGTAAGCCCCAGTAAACTCAGCAGAATTTAGCTCTGCATAAGCATGCATAGGGTTGACTGTACAGCATATAAAACAGGCATTTTAAATCAATGAAACAGATAAGCCACAATTCTTTGGCAGGTAACAGAATAAATAAGAGTCTATCATGTCTACTCAGAATGAAGTTGCACTGAATTCAATGAGGCTTACTCCAAGGTAACTGGTGCTAGGATTGCAGCCTTAGTTCTCTTCATGCTGAGGGGCGAGGAGTCACTCACTGACTAAACCCATGCTAGTAGAGAAAGAAGAAAGGCTGGGCTTTCATTCGAAAAATGTTACAGTTTGGAGTGAATTCTCTCCTCTTTGGATTGCCCTAGACCAGAACCTCACTGGTAGGCCTCAAAATGGCTCAGTGTCTACCCCATGAGACACCCCCCCCAAAAAAAAAATCTAAACTAGTAGCTGCACAATTGTGGGTGGGGGAAAAATTTGACCATGAACCTACCTAATTCTCATTCCCTGAAACAATTTATGAGCTGAAATGCAGCACACTTCTCCAATTTTTCTGATGGTGTTCTCCAACCAAAAAAAGTGCAGAAAAAATGCCTACATTAGGAGAAAGTTTGGATAAAAATGCATATATAAGTGAAAATTACATGCAAATTGCATGCAAAAAAGTGTATAGCAGGCAAACATGCATACAAGAATGTGTATGTTAGGAGAAATTTAATTAAAACCCTAATGAATTTAGAAAAAGATAGAAACCAAAATTGACAAATTTATCAATCCAATTAGTGATTCAGTGGGTACAGTCATTTGGGCCTGGTTTCATATGTCTACCTTGTTTGGGCATTATTATTATTATTATTATTGGTTTATTATTATTATTGGTAGTGGCACCCTACCTGTGGAACACCCTCCCTTCAGATGTCAAGGAAATAAACAACTATCTGACTTTTAGAAGACACCTGAAGGCAGCCGTGTTTAGGGAAGTTTTTAATGTTTGATGTTTTATCGTATTTTTATTATTCTGCTGGGAGCCGCCCAGAGTGGCTGGGGAAACCCAGCCAGATGGGCAGGGTACAAATAATAAAATTATTATTGTTATTGTTATTAGAGCTATGGTAGTTAAACCATTATAGAATTGTGTGTGGGAATAGCTGTCGCTGTACCATTAGACCACCAAAGAGAAAATGATGACACACACACATTTCGCTAGAGTGATGGGGATGATGGGGATGCAGTTACTTAATCATCATGACACTGAAAGGGACACAACATTCCTGAGTCGCTGTGAGATCAGAAATACTCATGGTGCTTTGTGAGCATGTGGGGAGCATGGAGAAGCATAGGGGGAAAGGTGGGCAGAAGGATAATCTTTCATCGTGACTTTAGGGAACCAGAAAGAACAAGGCCAGGAAGGAGGATAAGCACCTGGGTTTTGTTAACCCACTTTCTTGGGGAGAGGCCATAACACAGCCCATGTTTTGCACCTTCAGTTTAAATTGATCAGGTAGAAGGTGATGTGAAAAACGCCTGCCTGGTACCTTAAGAGAGCCATCGTCAACCAGAGTAGACAATACTAAGCCTGAGGGACTAATGGTCTACTGCCTAAGTGTTTTTCTGCCAAAGAGGGGCTGCATGGGGGCTATCTCTTCCCAGCTGCAGCATGATTCAGGTATGTGATTTAGATATGCCACTCCCAAGACAATAATGGCCGATGTAGGGTCACATCCAGTGATCAAGGAGTGCTTTCACACATCCATATCTGAAACATCACACTAGAAGAGTCTGTGTATGTTACTTCTCATGAAGCATCTCCAAATGAGGCTTGGGTGGTGGCTTCTTGTGTGATTCAGTGGAACCAATATCCATAAAACCTATGCAGAGTCCTTGCCGACTCATTGAAAGCTGAACAAGGTTTCCATATCTCAGTGGGAACACATCACAGAAACCAAGATACAGGGGACAGGGAAGAGAGGATGGGCACGCTTCCATAACTGTTTGGTAGGCAACTTTTTAAAGAGAATGTTGGGTTCTTGGACTGATCCAGCAAAACTTTTTTTGGCTTCTTTCCTGTTCATTGCAGACCAGGACTTCTGGGTTAGTTTAGCCCAAGCAGGGGACACTCAAATACTGCACAACCGGGTATAGTTCTTTATATATACATATATATGCTGCTTTGCATAATTCTACCCTTCGAGGACATAAAGATCTTGTATAGGTATTGCTGAGAAACATCACAGAGTTCCAAGAATGCTGGAACTGCTTGGCAGTAACTGTGACAAACCATAACGGGGCACAGGGTGAGCTGGTTGTGCTTACCTGACCTCCTGACAGTGGAGTCACTGCTGCTTACCAGGTGGGAGAGTAGGAGGTACAGGGTGGCAGAGAGGTCAGCGCTGTGCGAACCCTCCAGCAGAGCCAATACAGTGCTCCTGCAGATGTGTTTGCACAGTGCCAGCCTCTCTACTGCCCTGCCCCTCCTGCTCTCCATCCTCGTAAGAAGCAGCAACTTTGCTACCAGGAGGTCAGGTAAACACCACCACTCCACTGTTCACTACTGGTGACAAGTAACCCTTCCACTGACATGACCTGCTTATTGAGCATTCAATCTGATTCATTTACATGACATTGGCATTTCAGCTATGTGTTGTTGCTGTATGTTGTAGTTGTTTAGTCGTTTAGTCATGTCCGACTCTTCGTGACCCCATGGACCATAGCACGCCAGGCACTCCTGTCTTCCACTGCCTCCCGCAGTTTGGTCAAACTCATGTTCGTAGCTTCGAGAACACTGTCCAACCATCTCATCCTCTGTCGTCCCCTTCTCCTAGTGCCCTCAATCTTTCCCAACATCAGGGTCTTTTCCAGGGAGTCTTCTCTTCTCATGAGGTGGCCAATGGCGCCTCAGCTTCACGATCTGTCCTTCCAGTGAGCACTCAGGGCTGATTTCCTTCAGAATGGATAGGTTTGATCTTCTTGCAGTCCATGGGACTCTCAAGAGTCTCCTCCAGCACCATAATTCAAAAGCATCAATTCTTCGGCGATCAGCCTTCTTTATGGTCCAGCTCTCACTTTCATACATCACTACTGGGAAAACCATAGCTTTAACTATACAGACCTTTGTTGTCAAGGTGATGTCTCTGCTTTTTAAGATGCTGTCCAGGTTTGTCATTGCGTTTCTCCCAAGAAGAAGGCATCTTTTAATTTCATGACTGCTGTCACCATCTGCAGTGATCAAGGAGCCCAAGAAAGTAAAATCTCTCACTGCCTCCATTTCTACCCCTTCTATTTGCCAGGAGGTGATGGGACCAGTGGCCTATCTCTCACTGCCTCCATTTCTACCCCTTCTATTTGCCAGGAGGTGATGGGACCAGTGGCCATGATCTTGGTTTTTTTTGATGTTGAGCTTCAGACCATATTTTGCGCTCTCCTTTGTTGCTGTATAATGAGCATTAATTCTGGTTGGTGTGTGCACAGGTTATATGACATTTTCAGATGTTGCTATTATCCCACACTTTGTGCATGTATCTGTAGAAAGTGGAAGTGGACATTGTTTTCAATTGCTAGTGCTACTATACAATTTCTGCAAACCTTACAGATACAGGAAATGCAGAAGCCAAATTAAGTGCCCTGTCAACTTTCTCTAAGCCACATTTCAAGAAAGTTCCAAAACCCAGTATGATGTGATCTCAACATACAGAACAATCAGTCAGTATATGGCACTATTGCTTTAGTAGCCCTTTTAAGTTGTACAGTACATATTCTTACCTTGTTTATTTTCACAACTTACCTGAAATGTGATCCCCATTGACAGCTGGGGAACTGAGGCTGAGTATTGGCCACGTTTACACATGAAAGAAGAAGCAAGAGTAAGTCCCAGTTTCTGAGGACTGTAGCCAATGCTAGTCTTACCAAGAGTGGATCCACTGAAATTAATGGACATGGACAACTTAAGCTGATAAATTTTCAATTAGTCTACTCTGGATATGGTTTAGTTGAACACAACCTTAAGACTGCGTATGCACTCCTGTTTATTCTGCATCCATTGCGCTATCATCACTGGTTTGGGGAAATGTGTACACACAACATAAGCCACAATCCATATCTATCCCATTGCTTCTTATTAAAAACTTCATTTTGTTGCATTTTCCCCAAAACCAGCTTCAATCCAAATTGAGAAAAAAATATCGCCTACTTGCGCCTTAAGCTGGCAATGTGTACACAGTGAAAGAATTGTGTGTTCACCAGTTACAAGAATCTGTATGTACTGCAGAGGTACTGCAGGCCTGAGTAGCTGATGACTTGAACCCAGGTCTTTTAGGTCCAAAGTCAACAATATATCTAATGTTCCAAAGGGACTGAGGGGGTCAAGGAAAGGGGGAAGTTCAGAAGATCAGGTCAGCATGCAAAAAAAAATCATGATAATTTTACCACTTTGAACGTTTTGTGGAGACTAGATCCATGGGAATGAAAAACAAGTGTGCCTCTACTAACACTTAATATCTTAAGATGAGATCTATCAGAGGTCCAGTCTGCCCAAACTACACATCCAGTATGGAAGCTGTTCTATAAAAGCCATACACACCCCAAAAGGCGTTGGTTGTGTTTATTTGCTCTTGGTGGGAAACAACGTTGGAGAAGCTAAAAAAATATAAGAATGCATTGTCACTTGTGTGCTAGGCCTGTGACCTGGTCAACAGAAACAGGCCCTCCCCTAATCTGTCACACAGGTGACAGAAGGATGTAAAGTGTTGCTGTACTCACTGAATCAGACAATTGGCTCACCTGGCCCAGAACGCTCTCCCACTTTGTTGATCTAACACTGACTGGTGGGGCTCTCAGGCTATGCTACCTAAGAGCAGGTGATTGAACCAGGTGGCATAGCTGCCAAGTTTTCCCTTTTCTCACGAGGAAGCCTATTCAGCATAAGGGAAAATCCCTTAAAAAAAGGGATAGCTTGGCAGCTATGCCAGGTGGTGTAGCATATGAGCTTGCAGGCATATGATCCCTGGAATTACAACAGTGGCTTGTGCCCATTGGGAGTGGTAGGGTTGAAGATAGGAATACTGACAGTAGGTGAAGCCACAGTCAATGACAGAGAGAGCCTGTAAGAAGCCTGGCAAGTGGGGACTGGGCAAGAGCTGCCTGAGACTGGTGTGTAGACCAGCCTCCACGGGCTATTGCAGTGCCTTTCCCTTACAGCAGGCTGGGGAACCTAGCCACCAAAGAGCAACCCATCTCCCTACTTTGCTGCTTTGAAAAAGGAATACATGGCAAAACCCTGAAAGAGCTCTGCATCTTTCCCCGGTGTGATCTGTGACACATAGCTCCTGGAGGAGGCAGTGATGACCATCAACCTGGAGGACTTTAAAAGAGAGTTAGATAATTTCACGGGCTCGATTGGGCTATTAGCCATGATGGCGATGCTCTGCCTCCACAGCTGGAGGAGGCAGCAATGCTTCTGAATAGCAGTTCCTGGAAAGCTCAGGGCGGGACAGTGCTCTTGTGCCTGGGTCCTCCTACTTGCAGGTTTCCCACCAGCATCTGGCTGGCCACTGTGAGATCAGGATGCAGGACCAGATGCCCCCCTTTGTCTGTCTGTGAGCTACTGGGGTGCCAGCTGCACATGGCAGTTTATGCGGCTCAGATGTGCTGGACCAGAGGCCTGAGAAATGCACACACCCCTACCAACATTCTCCGAAGCTGGCATCTTTGACTGCGGCATCTTCCTCTCCACTTTCTCATCCCTGCCTTTGTTTCGCTCTTCCTCTCTCTCTTTTTAGAAGGCACTTGTTTGATGCTGCGCTGCGGGGGTTCGTCCTCTGATTGGTAGGGGTGCGCATTTCAAAGGCCCGCCGGCTGGAGGAGGAGACGGCTGGAGTATTATGCTAATCGGGAACGAGGGACCCGCCTCCCTCTCCCCGGCCGTACGAGGGGAGCCGGGGCTGAACTAGAGCGAGCCGAAGAGCGAGGAAAGGTACAAAAAGAGAGACTTGGCTGGCGAGCGCGGAGCTCCAGCAACAGCGGGCGGAGATCCTCGCCTTCGCTTGGCCAGTCTCGATTTGGGGAGAGGATCTTTTCCCCGCGCGCCTTAGAAAACTGGATAAAGAACTTTGCGTAAAGGAGCAAAGCGCAGCTCATCTTCTCCCCTGAAGGGTTTTTTTTTCCATCCTCCAGGTTTCTTTTTTCCAGTTTGGAAAGCGAAGAGCAAACTGGCTCCAGCCAAACGTCCTTCGGCGGATCCTCGGTGAGGGGGGAAAGGGGAAGAGTTCGTCGGAGCCGCGCATCTCCCTCGCTCTCCCGGGAGAACATGAACAGGGCAAGGCGATTCTCGGCGGGAGCTTTCTCTGGCGCGTCCATCTCGCTGCTGTGTGCCCTGCTTGGCCTCGCCGATGCCAAAGGGACCTATTACCGCCACCCCGTGCCCATCCCTTACGGCAACCGATACAACCTCTACACCTCAGGATCGAGCCCCCAGCTCACGCCGGGAAAGCCCATGGGGAAGCACAAGTAAGCGCTGCGCCTCCCTCCTCCCTCCTTCGACTCACCGAGCTTCCTCGCGCGCTCTCCCTCCTTCCTTCCGTCCCTCTCTCTTTTCTTCATCTCAAAAAAACCCGGGTGGGGAGAAAGGATGGCGAGGGTCTCCTCATCCGAGGGACGTTCCTAGCACAGTGGCATTACCGGTTTGTGGCAGTTTCAACCACGGGGCAATTCCACGGAGGGATGTACGTCTGGGCGTGTATGCACAGATGTGCGAATAGATGGACAGAAACAGACATATGCATGCCTATCTAAATAGATATAATGCGATATGTCCAACGTTAACCTTACTCAGAGTAGATCATTGAAAATAGTGGGCATGACTAATATAGACTTATTAATCTCAGTGGGTTTGCTCTAACGTAGTTGGATTACGACCTCCCAACTCCAAACGATGGAAGTTGGGTTATTTCTACCTCTAAGACTCGATTGAAGTTGCTTTCTTCTCCTGGTCAGTCACGTACATACTTTCCCCCTCTCCCTCTCCCTTTCCCCCTCTCCCTCACACACCCCTTTCCATTTTTCCTTCCACGAAAAGCGGATCTGCCAAAAATTCATATGGATTTTAGCATTCTGGAATGCTCAAGGAAAGGGGTGGGTCGGTGGGGAGATACTGCATTGAATGGCGGGAAGGGTGCCCCTTTTCTGGAGAGGAAAGCTTTGCATTGCTTTGCTTTCTGCGCAGGAGAGCTTCTTTTGCAAATAAAAGGAAGGATGCAGATGGCAGGACTGAAGGAAAGGTTTCTCTCTCCCCAACCGCGCCCTTCCACCCATGCATCCATCGCTGATGGTTTTTCTCTTCCTCTCTCACACACATACCGACAGCAAAGGGAGATTTTCCGCGAGCACTTTGGCTTCTAACTGCAAGCCGCAGGTGGGGAAGGATGGTTTTCCAGCCAGCGCTGCCCAGTAACCTTTTGCCTGACTGGCTAAGGACCTCTCTCTCTCTCTCAGAATTACTCGGACTGAATTCGTCTCCTAGCTGGGTGGAGCCAGGCAAAGTTTGCACAGTGTTGGAGGAGGAGCGAGCGCGTTGGAGGGGACATTTGGCCGGGATCAGGCCTCTCTGCCAAAGGCGGAGGGGATCCAGGCGGTCAAATCCAGGGTAGCAGCAAACCCTGAATTGGACTTACTTTTTTAGATATGGGAACAAGATAATTCCAAGGGAAGAATGCAGTTGTTTCCTGGCGCGCCCCCTTACAGTGCTGAAAATTCTTGGAAGGGGGGAAACGTGTTTCAAATGTGATTTAAACGTATAGTGTGCACTCAGCCCTAGTCTTGAAGGAAGGTCCTGTTGATTGTTTAAGCAGAAGTCACCAACGTGGTCACCCATGTGCCTTGAGAGCTTGCCCTGGTGCTCATGGGGTCCCCTCCTGCCACTCCCTCTCCTGATGAAATTAGGCATGAAAGCAGCATTATAGTGTAGCAAATATAATCTGTTGTGCTTTGTTTCAGTGTATCTGTGGCACACACAACTATTTCTCTAGTTTGCAGTGCCCCCCTCCCCCAAGGTTGATGATTCTGGGCTTACAGTTACTATAAGGGTAACAGTGAAGTTATAGATGGAGGACCAGTTCAATTCAGTTGTTCATATTTATCACTGATTTGGCAATTTTAAGTTGGGATGTGCTTCCAAACTTCATAGTTTTCCTCCTTGCAACTATGTGAGGTGCAACATTATGCTTCTCATTTAACGGGGAACTGAGAGCACTTTCAGGGCTGAGTGGAATCAGAAGGAACAGGGAGTGGGGAGAGAGTTTCAGCCTAGCTTAATAACCTGCTGGTAGTCAAGATTAAATTGCAAGTGGCAGTTTATTTTGGGAGCATTTGCTGCTGTTGCTTTTTATGCCACACAGTAACTTCAGCAGCATTATCTATATCTGGACAGGACAGTTGCACACATGTTTTTTGTGTTTTTTTTAAAGCAAATCAAAGGCATTTCACAGAATCATCAACCTGGAAGAGACTTTGGAGATCATTTAGCCTCCAGATCATTTAGAATCTGTGATGCAGTGTGCAAAGGTCACATCCCCAACACACGTTTAAAGTACATGGTTCCCCACTAAGAATCTTGGGAACTGTAGTTTGACCTTTCCCCCGGAACTATAATTCCCAGCAGCACTCTTAACAGACTACAGATCCTATGAATCTTTGTGGGGGAGTCATGTGCTTTAAATGTTCTCTAAATGTATGGCGTGGATGTCACCTCAACATCCCTGGAAGGTGGCCCTCCACGTTCTACTGAAATATCTCTGGCAAAGGAGATCCCATCACATCCCAAGACTGCCAGGTGTGTGCTCACAGAAAGCTGCCTTATGCTGAGTTGGACCATCAATCCATTTGCTCAGTATTATTGCAGCGGTGCTTCTCCCAAGTTTCAGACAGAAACCTGGCAATGCCAGGAATTGCACCCGGGGCTTTCTACAGACAAAAAATGTGCTGTACATTATCACTGGCATGTGAGTCCATGTAATAATTTGTAACAATTGCTGCTCATTGTGTAGAAAACTTGGCAGAAGTGCTGGTAGTCCTGACCAATAGTCACAAAGGGTCTGAAATGGAGTCAGGGGTTAACCTCCTGCTCTCCTTCAATGTCCAATGAGCATCCTGGGATGGAGGCTGAGAGGTGTGCACTTGCCTAAGAGGCTGGACCCAGGGGTCAGCAACCTTTTTCAGCAGGGGGCCGGTCCACTGTTCCTCATACCTTGTGGGGGGCCGGACTATATTTTGGAAAAAATTATGAACGGATTCCTATGCCCCACAAATAACCCAGAGATGCATTTTAAATAAAAGGACACATTCTACTCATGTAAAAATATGCTGATTCAGTTAGGGCAAACAACACAGAATTAATTTATGAAATTTCCTGCCCTGAGATATGGT
This sequence comes from Zootoca vivipara, assembly GCF_965207765.1. NCBI lineage: Eukaryota > Metazoa > Chordata > Lepidosauria > Squamata > Lacertidae > Zootoca > Zootoca vivipara. The sequence goes on along the minus strand of NC_142590.1, from coordinate 73,138,877 downwards.
GGTAGCTTATATGGCTTAAAGGGGGATTAGAGAAGGCCATGGAGGAGAGCCTAATCAATGAATACCCGTGTGCAGAGGCAGCATGTCAATGGACTCCAGTTGCTGCTGGCAACTGCAAGTGGGGGGAGGGGGATGTGGGTTTCCTGGAAGTATCTGCCTGGGCAGTGTGGGAAATGGGATGCTGACATAGGTCTGATGCAGGAGAGCTTTTCTTAAGTCTTGAGCATGGATGGTTGTGGGGGTTGTTATGTGTGGATGGTGGGGGGTGGATGAGAGAGGGAGAATGCATGTGGAGTGGCCGCCCCCCCCCCACTGCTGGGGCTTGATAAGATCAGGAATTTCACCCTGAGACTTCTGATTTTGACTCTGTCCATTAGACTGCAGTAGTAGTCACTGAGAGCCCACTTCCTCCCAGTGTTGTAGCAGCAAATTCAGAAGTGCAGGGTCCATTCATGATGGTCAACAGCCACACCCCTTCTGAGAGTATACAGCCTAAGATTATACTCACTGCTATTTTTATAGAAAAAGAGGTGGCTGGAACTCACCATGAACGCCTTCCTTGTTCTCTTATACAGTGGTACATCTACTTACAAATAACTCTACTTACGAATGTTTCTACTTACGAACGGAGCTCCATCTGCCATCTTGGAAGAGGTTTAGATAGGATTTTTTCTAATTATGAATTTTTAGATAGAGTTGCTTCTACTTACGAATTTTTTCTCCCAATGCATTCCTATGGGGTTCGACTTACAATTTTTTTCGACTTACAAATGTGTGTTCAGAACGCATTAAATTCGTAAGTAGAGGTACTACTGTAATGGCAATGACGCCCACCTGAGAGGTGCTGGAACTGAGTTCTGGTGGGTTCTGGCTGAAAAAAGAAGATTCCCTGATCATATCATCATCTTTTAAGTATACAACAATAATAATTGGGGATGCATTGCAACAATGGGTTCAGATCTCCATGTGTTGCTTTTCAACTAGATCTACTATTTTCTGTGCACATATGTGGGCGAATAATTTGGAGTGCTATCATATCTTTCAGAATGACTTAAGCTGTGCTTTCCTTGAAGTTCCATTGTGCAAAACAGGACTTGCCCACCGTTCTCTTGAAATGGAAGCACCTTGTGTTTTCAGTGTTCCTGACTACTTAGGTCCAGAGCAGGAATCCCCAAACTTTGGCCCTCCAGATGTTTTGGCCTACAACTCCCATGATCCCTAGCTAACAGGACCAGTGGTCAGGGATGATGGGAATTGTAGTCCAAAACATCTGGAGGGCCGAAGTTTGGGGGTGCCTGGTCCAGAGCATATTGTGGCTAAAAGGCTCCCCATTAATTTTTATTAAATGGCTCTAGAATGCTGGAGACAGGAACCCTGCTGCAGATATGGAAACACATCTTCAACCTCTTGTGACTCTGGACCACAACACCATGACTTCCTCCCCGATCCTTTCAACACTGAGCAGTTTACATTGTATTTCAAACTGCAGCAGACAGTATACTCATAGATGGGATATGAGCAGACTGTAGGCATGTAAGCCGTGGATAGGACTGGGAACTGCATGAGGATGCCCACTGGAATCCATGCCCTCCCTCTGTCCTACCAGACTATCATAATATTATTATTGTGTTCATATTCCATTTCCAGCTGTACATCAAGTCTGCTGGTAAAGCCTCACATCTTGTCTCCTGCTGTAACAGCTAACCTCCTAAAGGCTCAGACTGTCTCGCCACAGAAAGTGTCACACTTAGACTGCAACAATCCTAAGCATGCTTTTGTGGAAGTAAGTCCACAAAACACTTAATTTTGAAAACTATAATTTCTGTGACAGGGCAGACTGTGTATGCCACCTAACCTGCCCTACCCGGACCTCTTAAACTAACCTGCTGATCTCAGGTGCAGCCTGATCAACCTGATCAGTTTTTGTATGTAGAGTGTATGATATCTTTGTTCCAGGAAGCAAAGTGCCTTGGGATGGTTCCATTGCTCATGTCCTGCTTGTGAGCATCTCTTAGGCATGCCAAACTAGGCAGGTCTTTGGTCTGATCTGGTAGTCTCTCCTTATGTTCTTACCAAATAATACCAGTCATTTTGGTTGGAGTGGGGTAAGGCAGTGGAGGTGGGCTATTGCCTTTCTGCACTGCTTGGGGGCTTTTGGGAAGAATTCAGTTGGTGACCAGTAGTCTGATCCGGGCAGGGCTGCTCTTGTGTTCCCTGAATGTCTTCTTTGACCTTGGGACGCATGAGGTCTTATCTGCTGCCTGCCATAGCTACATCTAGGTACATAGCTACATCCTACATCCTACATCTAGGTACATCCTACATCCTACATCTAGGTACATCCTACATCCTACATCCTACATCTAGGTACATAGCTACATCCTACAGCTAGGATGGGGATCCTGGGAAATCCCAGACGTTATTGGATTCCAGCTCCTATCAGCTCAAGCCAGCATGGCTAATAGGCATAATAATGTATAATAATTTTTATTAATACCCTGCCCATCTGGCTGGGTTGTGATGGGAGCTGTTTTCCAGCAGCATCTGGAGTGTAATTGGACACGGATGCAATTGTAAATTGGTTTATTTTTATTACACTGTACGTGGCAGCTTATACATTGTAGGGATAACTGAATAAATAATAATAATACCACATGTGCTGCCCATGCACTTTTTGGCGTTTTCTCCTTTACAATGCAAGTGAGCCATCCCTTGCATTGACACATTCTTCCTTCTTGACAGATGGTATTTGTGTTTTGTTTTGGGGCATTCCTGCCTAGTATGCACACCCACACTAAAAGGGCCCCTGAGTGCCCCGCTGCATCCTGTAACCATCCCCATCGTGTCGTCTTTTACTCAGTGTCCCATCTTTCCCGTGGGTGGTGCTGCTACGGAAGACAAAGATGCTCCCTTTGAGCCTGGCTGCAGATTGTATAGTTGTCTGGAGCTATTTGTCACCTGTTGAGCCCAGCCACTCAAGGCATGTGCTCATTCGCTCTCATTCTCCCTCCAGTCTGAATAGCTGCTGTTTCAGCTGAAAAGTGCTTGGACTACATAAAATGAAAAGTCCAGGCTCAGCGTATGCATGAGAGCCTGACCTCTTCTTTCTTTCTTTCTTTCTTTCTTTCTTTCTTTCTTTCTTTCTTCTCTCTCTCTCTCTCTCTCTCTCTCTCTCTCTCTCTCTCTCTCTCTCTCTCTCTCTCTCTCCTTGGAGACTTTTATACTTGCAGTGTAATGATTTGATTTGTGGAGAGATAAAAAGCATGAGCCACCCTTCATTGTGGCAGTGAGCAGATGTGAAGAGCTTTCATTCCATCTGTCTATTCTATCACTCCCTCTGACAGCAAGCTCAGGTGGTGAACACTTACAGACATGGAGCCACAATGAGGTCACCGAGGAGAGAGCAGGCAGTATTGACAATGTTAAGAAACCCCAAGGTTTGCCAGGAGTTAAGAAAACCCAAACCCAAACTCTCTCTCTCTCTCTCTCTCTCTCTCTCTCTCTCTCTCTCTCTCTCTCTCTCTCTCCACACACACATGGGGCAAAATCTTTCTCCCCAAACTATGAGGACTGAGCATGTTGAGTAACGACAGTGGCTTTATATACCCATACACTTAAAGCACAGTTTAAGCACATGACTTCTCCCAAGGATTCCCGGGGACAGCAGTTTACCCCTAACACAGCTACAGTTAACACACTTGGGTTCCCTGGATTCTATAGGGGAAGTCATTTTCTCCAAATGTATGGTGAAAATGCAGTCAAGTTTGTTGATTGTCAGTTGCGGGATGGGGGGGGGGTGTAGAAAATTGGAGTGAATAGAGTACAATGTTTATCCTGGAGAAGGGAATAGCCAGTTTGCTGAAACGCTAAACAATAAGACTCTTAATGGAGATGGGGGTGCCCTTGTTCCATTCTTTTCCTGTCTCCAATCAGCATCCTTTTGTTCCCAGTACAGCAGCCTCCACTATCCCACTCATAGTGGGCATCTTTCTTTGCAATGGCATCATCATATGAAGCCCATACATTTCTTTGGCGAAGCCTGTAACTTATGCTTTTGTAAGAAATGCTGGGAGCAATTTTAAATGGACTAGAGTTGGGAAAAATGTCAGGAGGGAAAAGTCTCACCCAGGCTCATTTTATATGGGTATCTTAAGAGTTCAAACTTTAAGCTTCAAATCTATTGTGTGGACTTTTGATTTGGGAGTATATTTTTTCAGTTTGGTGGATGCAGGTTTGTATAAGTGTGTAAGAACTGCCTTAGTGGATCTCATAAAAGGCCCATCTATTTTGGCAACAGTGGATGAACTCCGCTTGCAATATATATATATATACTTTTAGCTACCTTCCCCCACTCAATATTTCCCAATAAATCCACTGAAGATTTGCAGCAGTTTCTAATGCTGAGGAGATGTTCAGGATATTTTTTTTCTTGTCCTTTGCTATGCATGCCAATTTTCCTTTCCTTTTTTCTTTTTAAACTGAGTTTCGTTACTATCAAATTGCAAACACATGGCATTCCACTGGCAAATTGTTACAGCGGTTGCTCCAGTATTCCTAACTAGGATTGCAATGAATGCATTGTATGTCAAACCCTCCCATTTCAGATTTCCTGTATTTCAAATCCTCAGGTGTCAGATGCACTGTGTATCAGGTCTGATAAGGACTGTATTAGCATTTCCTTTCAAATGATGAGATCTCAAACGGGAGACCTGTCCCTTGTTCTTACATCATTGCCTACTAGAAACAAAACTACTATATTTGACATTTCCAGTGAGATCTTACACCTTCCCCTGAATAATATCTCCACTCTCAACATCCTGAGCTTCATCTCTTCCTATCTGCCATGTCACAGAGACCTACTATCCCCATCTTTTCCCTTGATCCCTGAATTCTTTCTCCTCTCATAGTGCCATCTGCTATAGCCCTGTGTCCTTAATCCTCTTTTGCAGTTTTGCCATCTTTTACTCACCACATCCTGAATTTCTCATCATATCCCATATGTTTTCTGTTTGCGTCCAAGAACGCTGGTTTAAAATACTGTGTCAAGTCTCCATCTGTCCGGCACTATACACCTGCAGTCTTCCCTCACTGTGACCTTTCTTGCAGAATCTATCCTGCCTTTGATTGCTTAAGCATAGAACCATAAAAAGCCAAAAGATGATTTAGCCCCATGCTTCTGCAGCTGGGTGTGACTTTCAATGCAACTCAGCCACTAACAAGAACAAATATTATTTCTTTTTTCTGTTGTGTGGTAGTCAGCTAAGTCTATAGACTATAAATTATTGGACCTAATTTAGTCATGCTCATTGATTTCAGTTGGTCCCCTCTGAGTAAAACTTAGTTGAATAGCACCCATGTTCTTTCCTTTCTTTGGCTCAGTGGTATGCCATCTCCTGGGGTGAAACAGCTAAAGGGTTCTCTGGGAATAACCAGTTCACTGATCTTCTTCTTCTTCTTTGAGAGCCAGTGTGGTGTAGTGGTTAAGAGCGGTAGACTCGTAATCTGGGGAACCAGGTTCACGTCTCCGCTCCTCCACATGCAGCTGCTGGGTGACCTTGGGCTAGTCACACTTCTCTGAAGTCTCTCAGCCCCATTCACCTCACAGAGTGTCTGTTGTGGGGGAGGAAGGGAAAAGGAGATTGTTAGTGGCTTTGAGACTCCTTCGGGTAGTGATAAAGTGGGATATCAAATCCAAACTCTTCTTCTTCTTCTTTTGGTTATTCCCAGAGAACCCTTTAGCTGTTTCACTCCAGGAGAGATCACCCTGGCAAATAAGTGGGCAATTTCAGGCAATACCTGGCCTGGAGCTTTTGGAAGGGGTTTGGGTGCCAGATCCAGCAACCAGGTGTTTGACCAAACCTTGCTTTGTTTTGAATGCAGGAGCTACTGTGCGTATGTGGTGCATAGGAATGTAACTTGCACCCTTCAGGATGGAGCAGAGAGCTACGTGAAAGCCGAATATCACAAGTGCAGCTGGGGACCCAAGTGTCCTGGGAAAGTCCTGTAAGTAAATGTTGGGTTCCAGTTGTAGCACGGTGGGGACTACAGAGGACTATCGGCATCTTCCGACATGGTCAGAGGAAGTGGTTGCCTCCATAGCAACTCCTGTGGATTAAATGTCATAATAAGTAGCAGCAGATGTCCGACAAGCATGAACAACTTTTTCCCATTTTCTTATCAAATCTCCTCCCCTTATTTCTCTGCCATTGCATTCTTTGCTGCCACAAGGGTTGAGCAAATGTGCCACATTTCTAGGCACCATTGGCTTAGCTGCTGTGATGTCACAGAAGTTAGATCTAGTAAACTAATTGCTAAGGGTGGACTTGGGGGACCTTGGGAGTGGAATTCTCATCATTCAGTGCTTAAGAACTGCCTATGCGCCATGCTCGTTGTAGTTGACAAGATTGATTAAGCGACTTTAGAGCTTGCAATGGAAAACCATTGAACAGAGACAGACAGCTGACACTTGCTGCTTGTGGTATGTGATGCTTTATTTAGGGCAAACCAGGCAGCAGCTTCCCATGCTCCCATTGGGAGTTTTGATTTCCCATGTCATATTTTTAAGTGACAGAAGTGCTCTTGTATAGCGCAAGCTTAAAAATTGGAAGGGTTCTTATGCTTGCCTGCTTCCAGCAAAAGGCCCATGCTAGCCAAGAGTCCAAAAACAGCTCAGCATGACCGTGTATTTCTTGGAAGCTCACCCAAATATAGCATAAATCCTTCGCATGCTGTGGAGTAGGTCCAAAGCACCGTGAGTGGAAGGAAAATAGCCGTCAGCACCATTCCACAAACACTTGCACAAGAGAGTTCATGCGGTGCTATCAGAGGTGGGTTCAATAGCAGTTCTTGTGCTTCTGCTTGCGCAAGAGAAAACACAGTTAGGAGAACATCTTTGGAGTTAGCTTCACCATTTTTATGACCAGGTGGAATACAGTTCTTCATTGAGCAGGCAATGTCTTCAGTATGCAGAAAGGCACTTCCCGATTCTATATTTCTAGACAAAGGAATGGCAAACAGAGCTATGAACGTGAATGTATCAACTCAGTACTGCATATTTAAGGCTGCTATGCTATACACACTTGATTGAGAATAAGTCCCTTGGAACTTGGTGGAACTTACTTCCAAGCAAATGTGTTTAGGGCCAGGCTTCTAACAGATGGATTTCAGCAGCAGGAGTAGGGGTAAAACATGCAAAGCTCTGATAGGGACTTACCAAGCTTTCAAAGTGTCTAGGGAGAGTTTGTGGGATGCGGGTGGCACTGTGGTCTAAGCCACTGAGCCTAGGGCTTGCCGATTGGAAGGTTGGCAGTTTGCATCCCCGCAACGGGCTGAGCTCCCGTTGCTCGGTTCCAGCTCCTGCCAACCTAGCAGTTCGAAAGCAAGTAGCAAGTAGATAAATAGGCACCACTCCAGTGGGAAGGTAAAACGACATTTCTGTCCATTGCTCTGGTTTTGCCAGAAGCAGCTTAGTCATGCTGGCCACATGACCCAGAAAAACTCTCTGCAGACAAATGTCGGCTCCCTCAGCCAGTAAAGCAAGATGAGCGCCGCAACCCGAAAGTCGTTTGCGACTGGACTTAACTGTCAGGGGTCCTTTACCTTTTTTTTTTAAGGGAAAGTTTGGGACAAGATAGTTTCTGCCTGAGTTTGTTAAAGATGGAGGGAGTTGATTGAGAAAAGCAGTTCCAAGCCAAGTTAAACACTTCTAGTTGCCCATCTGTGCCAGATCTGGTTGGGCAGTTATATGTAAATATGACATGCTTCCTAACCATTTTGGCTATTATTATTATTATTATTATTATTAGGGGGTAGAAGTTTGTCTACAATACATCCAATTAATTAACCCACTGAAGAAGGAAATGGCAGTCTTTCCACCCTGCCCAGTTAGGTAATTTTAGACTCTGGAGTCTTACAGTACAGAGACGTGAGTCTCTTTAAAAGGGAACATGTTCACTTACTTCAAGCCGGCCTCTTGCTCATTCTGCTGAGTGGGACCCTGGGCTCCTGCCCCAAAGTCCTACTACCATGGCACCACCATCCCCACCCTTTCATAACAAGCACATGGTATATTTTTTTAAAAGGATGTTGTTTTGAACCAAGCAAGTCCTGCCAGTTGAACTTTCTACATAGCTTGGAAGACCGAGAAAGAGATGTAGCTTTTTCCAGCTACTGGGGCCACTGGTAACTGTTTATCCAGCTGCAATAAATACTTCCTGTTGCTGACATGTGGAGTGGAGTTTTTTGCACTTTGAAATGACTTTTTTTTTCCTGAAAAGAAGCAGCCTCCTTTCTAAGTGAAAGCAGCACTTAAGGGCAACATGGCACGGCCGAGGCACCTCTATGCCAACTGCCTTCCCCCTTTAACCCGCAAAAGGTTCTGCTCTCTTTACAAGCCTGACTCCCTGCCAAGAGAAAGAGAGGAGAGAAAGAGAGAGAGGTGGGCAGTGGCCCAGATGTCTGCAGAGAGCCAAGCCGATGGCTCACGCCAATGTTGTTGTTGACAGTGGCTCAGCTGGGCAGCTTTCTCTGGACTCAGCAAGATTTCCAAGTGGGTTTATGTGCACCGGAGTTGTTTTCTTTTTTAAACTACCGCTGTAACTTGGAGGCTTCTGCAGGGAGTCATAATTTGAAAGGCCTGCATTCTCCAATCCCACTCATCTCAATCAATGACAGAGAGAACAAACAGACATTTACAGCAGGTTCTGGTACAGCCTGGAGTTCTGTGGCAGCTTCCCAAAAGGACGCTGCCAGAAAAGGAGCCTCTTCCAATGTCCAGTGGCTCACCGGAAAAATAACAACGAACTCATCCAGTCCTAAGCACATCACCGCAAACAGTTATCATAGGAACATTACATAAGAAGGGCCTGCTGGATCAGGTGGAAGGGCTGTCTATTAAGCCAACAAACCTGTTTGCCAACAAACCTGTTTTGACCTATAAAGCATTCAACAGCTCAGGACTGCAATACCTCAAGGACCACCTCTCTCCATATGAATCTACCTGGACCCTGAGATCATTACCTGAGGCCTTTCTTCATGTGCCTCCTCCACAAGAGGTCCAGAAGGCAGCAACACAAGACCAAGCTTTTTCTGCAGTGGCTACTCATTCGTGGGGTTCAGCTGGTGCCTTCATTATACACCTTTAGGCACCAGGCGAAAATGTTCTTCTTTAACCAGGCCTTGGGCTGATTGGCATCTGATACCCTTCTAAATGTGCTGTAGAACGGGAGTCTCTTGGGCTGTCTTTTTGTTTTTTAAAATGCATTTTCTGTTTTTTTATGTTGTGATTTTATGTTGTGAGCTGCCCTGAGATCTACGGGTATAGGGCGGTATCCAAATTTAATAAATAAAACTAATTTTTAAAAATACATGTACAGTGGGACGTCGGCTCCCGAACTTGGGAGCCAAACGTCCCGGCTCCTGAACAAACAAAAACCAGAAGTAATTGTTCTGGTTTTCGAACATTCTTTGGAAGCTGAACACCTGGTGTGGCTTCCGCAGCTTCTGATTGGCTGCAGGAAGCTGCTGAAGCCAACCAGAAGCTGCACCTTGGTTCCCAAACTGTTTTGGGAATTGAACAGACTCCTGGAATTGATTAAGTTCGGGAACCAAGGCTCCACTGTATGGGAAACCCAAAAGCAAGACATGGGTCCAACAGCACTCCAGTGACTTCTCTTCGGACAGTGGTTTGGTGCCTCTGATTCTGGATGACTAGTGGCCATTAATAGCCTTATTCCACCCCTCCCACAAACTGGTCTAATAATCCCCTTTTAAAGTCATCAGATGTAGGGAGGGGAGGGGAGGGGAGGCGGTAGTTCTTGTGACAAAACCGGCACTGAGATGTAGTGGGTTAAGCCAAGCCGTGATGCCTATGAGTGCGTGGCAAAGTGGTCCTATTTCCATCATGAACCAGCACCACTTAATTCCTGCAAAGAATGAAATGTTGTGCATCTGATCCGGGCTACATCCAACCTAATCCACAGCATTTTCTAGAGGATTACCATTAGCCTTACAGATATGTAAAAAATTAGCTTAATAGCATGAAATATGCGTGTGTGACAACAAGGAGTGGGGCATAATCTGCCTCGAAGCATCTTGTCAAGGATCCGCATAGCCGATTCGTTTTGTGTCCAAACTTGAACCAATTGGCTCGACTCACATTATTATTATTATTATTATTATTATTATTATTATTATTATTATTTATTATTACTTTAGATTTCTTACCTGCCCTTCGCACCTTAAGGTTCCAGGGCAGGTTAGAACAATGTAAGGATACAATATCAAAATTGGCTAAAACAATTTACAAGCAGAACAACAGAGTGTTGGTCCTAAAAATATGCATCTCAGGGTCAAAGGGCTAGATAAACAGGTGCATGTTCAGCTTACAGCAAAAACGGCATAATGAAGGTACCAGATGGACCTCTGTAAGGAGGAAATTCTACAGTTTAGGGGTTTCCACAGATAACAGCTCCTCTCGGGGTGCTGTCACACACACACACACCCCAAAAAACCCTGAGGTTGGTGGCACTTCCATGTGTCCTTGGCATATCAGAACCAGATGTAATTGACAGTCATCTGTCACAAGCACTTTCTGGGTCGGGAGAACCAGTCCTTCAGTATACTGTATATGGTACATGCATACACAGGTCCACGAATGTTACAATCTATGCATCTTCAAGGGCTGATTCTCACATGGATATAAATCATAAATGTGGTGATCCTAAACTGATTTATTGGCAGGTAACGCTCACTGAGAGCAGTGGGGCTTCTCAGCAAACGTGCTTAGGATGTCTCTGGCAGTGTCATAACACCTGGTGATATATCACTCAAGGTCTGGCAGCTGAGCGCATGGGCTGCCTTCACAGGAAAATATGACAGTGTTTTGAAGTCGTGTTACATGAGGTGAAAAGCTCTGCTTTGATCAGCGACAGCCGTTTCAAAGACAAAGCTCATCGCTTGTTATTACACTCATCAGGTGATGTAGTTGGATGTTCTCACTGTAATGTCCACTACATGATTGTGGAAGCCCACTGCATTTTTAAATACTTCGTTTTTATTTTATTTTTAAAATGTGTACATGACTAGAACTTGAACCCCAAACCACCCTAACTCATTTATTTGCTGCTGCTGCAGATTTTAAGTTCTGATTGTTAGATTGGCCCTTGAAAGCTGGCCTGCAGCTTTTGAATTGTCAGTGCAAGTTAAAGACCAAAATGGCTCTGGAGTGCTGGTTAATGTTGCTTGATGCCTGAGCTCAGTGGGGTTTCATATCAGACTGTAAGCATCATTTCTGCCTTTGTAGATCACATTCCTTTCCCTAAGCAGTGCAAAATGTGTTAGGCTTTATGGGCAAGCTACATGCAGCTATGTAGCTGTGCGTTTGACTTCAAAAGACAAAATCAATAATGCAAAATCAATAAAATATTACACACACACACACACACACACACACACACACACACACACACACACAACCAATCCCTGCATTTAAAGACATATCTATGTACCTGTGTATCTTTTTATCTGGGGATTACATATTGCTCTTTAAGCTGCTTTCTCCAATCTCTGGTTTATGAATCCCAGATGATTCAGTACTACCTCTTAGAGTGTCTTGAGATTCTCCACTTATAAATGCAAAAGATTATCGTTACCATATTCCCTGGGCAAAGGATCAACTGGGAAACCCTGGCCTGCGAGCGCTCCAGTTGGAAAACAGCCTTTACCAAAGGTGTCGTGGGCTTTGAAGAAACTCGATCCCAGGACGCAAGGGAGAAACATGCTAAGAGGAAGGCACGCTTGGCAAATCCACACCGTGATCAACTTCCACCTGGAAACCAATGTCCCCACTGTGGAAGGATGTGTGGATCCAGAATTGACCCATTGTTAAAACCGTGTTTATGGAAGACAATCTCACTCGGATGAGTGATCGCCAAAGAAGAAGTACAGGCAGGGCATACAACTGCTGAGCAGCTGCTGCCCTCTAGTGCTGAAAGACAGCACTTTTAAGGTTTAATATCATGTGTGTCTTAGGGTGGAGAGGCAGATACATTTTCCCCACAGAGAATCATAGAAGGTTTGAGAAGAGAGAGGGCTGAGTGCATCCATCAGTTTCAGTTTATCTCAGTTTCTCATTTCTCCATCCTTAAGTTCAGCCCTCCACATTTCCACATCAGGCTGCACTTTTTCTCTCTAAAAAAAAAAGCCCTCCTAAAAATTCACCAGCATTTTAGTTTAGATTTCCCCAACATACAAACAATTTCCCATAATATAATGCTGGATGCTGGACTTGACTGACCGTGGATCTGATCCAGCAGGCTTATCTGATGCTTCCATGTGAGGAGAGATATCGTTTTCCTATACAAATTACAGTCATTATTTCTAAATTTGCTCTATACGTATAAATTACCAGGTATCGCACTTTATGTATGTGTTACTTATCACCGATGCAAACTGTGTGTGAGCGCTGTCAAGATTTCCTTGACCTACACATTATGGAAGCTGGGACGCAGAGGTACAGCTCTTAATCTTGCTCTGCCTTCCTTCCTTCAGGTACCGCACGTTCTTCAGACCCAGGTACAAGATTGGCTACAAGACAGTGACTGAGATTGTGTGGAGGTGTTGCCCAGGCCTCATGGGAGAAGGATGTCACGACAGTCCCACTGACCAGCCAGGGCTTCTTCCCCAGCACCCCAGTCCCAAGTTGCCTCCTACTCAGAAGATGTTCCCAGCTCCTAGAGTTCCCCCTCACCCCAAAATTCATGCAGACTCGTTTCCGGGACCAAAAAAGAACCACTACGGTGAGTCGTGGCTTCATTTAGGATTGTCTGTTGAGTTCCATTCACAGAATCCAATGGCATGGCTGACGCAGGAAGCTTGTGGGCTAAAGATGCAGATAAACAAAACTTCTCAGCTGCCAAGAAGGTCCCTGCAGGGCAATGCTGTTTTTCTAGAAGAAGAGTTGCTGGAACTCACCATGAATTGCTCTCTTAGAATGGCAATTGCACCCACTTGAAAGGTGCCAGAACTGAGTTCTGCCTGAAAAAAGCCTTGCTGCAGGGGATGATTGAGGGCCATAAGCTGTACAATGTGAATCATGTCCTGATCCTTCTGCCCTGGTCCTTCTCCGGATGTCGCTTTACAGCAGGACTGGGGAACCTTTTCCAGCCCAAGGTTCATATTCCCTCAATAATAACCTTACTGGGGCTAAATTCCAATGATGGGCTGGGTGACTGGGGACAGTGAGCGTATCGATGGAGGTGGTGCATATTTTTCTACATTTCAAATGGAGAAGTCAGATTACCTTTATCCTCCATCCAGGCAAGTGAACATGCCCTCGGAATGGGGCCATTGTGCCACTGATTATAACTTAGGTTTGCTTCTTCTTGTTTATAGGTCGAAAAATGCCTAGTTTGTTTGGAGACCGACTAGATCGGCTAGAGGATGAAATCAGACGTCTCTCGCAGTCTTATGACACCCTACACAACATGGTGAATGGCCTGGGGGACCATTTGCGGCTTGCCATCCAGGAGGACACCAGTAAGATGATTGGATCGCTGATGAACAGCCCAAGTGTGCCTGATTCAACCATGGGGTTTGGAGTCATTCCCGATGGGATTGTGGATGCTGCAGACAAAGCAGACCTCTCCCCTTATCCGCCAGTGGGTGAGATCCTAAGCAAAGTGACTGAGATGAGTGATTCACTGAAAACCAAGACTAACTTGCTGGACGAGGTGCATGGCATGGTGCTGGACCACGATGGACAGATCAAACACCTGCTGGAGTCAGCCCGGCCTTCTCCTCTCACCTCCATCGATATGCTAGAAGAATATGTGGACAGCAGGCTTAGCAATTTGCGGGTGGAGCTGCTGGATGGCTTTGAGAAGAAGCTGGTGAACATTCAGAGCACATGTGATTACCGGATCAAGGAAGTCCAGCAACAATGTGAGGAAGAGAAAGCTGCCAACCTCCGTCTTCAGCAGACCCTGGATGGAAAAGAGCTGGAAATCAAGAAGGAGATCTCCCAGCTGGAAACCCAGATCCAAGGGCTGACCGTTGTGGAAAGCTGCTGTAGCAACTTAAACTACCTCACCGAACGGATGGATATCCTAGAGAAGGGCTTGCACAGTATTTCTGAGTCTCAGAAGAATCTACACTCCAGGTTGGACAATGAACTCTCCACTGTTACCTTGGGGAACATAGTTGAAGGGCGCTTTGAGGACTTTGAAGCCAGGCTGAATTTTACAGAGAGGGAAATGGGAAGTTGTTGCTCCAGTGTAGAGGATAACATGAGAGGTCTGTTGGGGTCAGAGCTGGATGGCACAAGGGCATTGTTTGAGGACAAAATGCGAACCTTTGAGGAGAGATTTATAACCATTGTAGGAGATGTGAACAATGTCAGCTCCACCGTGGCGATAGATGGAGCTGTAATGCCCCTCTTGGAAGAGGAGCTTGCTATTATAAGAAAGGGAACAGATGAGAAGTTAGAAGTACTCCAGAGTCGGCTGACTGCCTTAGAAAGCACGTGCTCATTGGGTTGCATAGCCACCTCCAAAGATGTAGAGATTTTTCGCACAGAAATCGAGGACTGCCAAAGCAAGAACCAGGATTTACTGCTCAGAATGGACAGCAACTCTGACCTTCTTCGGAAACTTAATGCTACTATCCTGGAAATCCAGAGGCGGATTGAAGAGGAAGCAGCTGAGTCCTTGCAAGGTGAGATCACTCTGTTGAAGATCAACCTGAACACCATGAGCAAGTCCTTAACTGGGCTGAAGGATTCTGTTTCTCAGTACTCGGACACGGTGCTCCATGTCAACTCCTCTTTGGACGAGCGCGAGCGCAAGATAGAAGATGAGGTCCACTCCATTCAAGAGAAGATCAACAACCAAGGCTCCCAGCTTCTGTTCAGCAACAAGCGAGTCCTCAACCTAAAAGGAGACCTTGAAAGGCTCAAGTCCAGAATCATCAGTGATTTGAGCAACTGCAAGAGTGTGGCTCATGGCCTGCAGAAGGAAGTGCTCCAGTTTGATGACCGTGTGGCCCAGGTGGAGGACATGTGTGGCAGACTGGGCATGGTAACGGGAAGCCTGGACCACATCAAAGGTGAGCTGGAAAATAACGCAGGAAGTATGTGGGGCTACATGGACCATATGAACGCAACCTTAGCTGCCCACTCTCAGGAAATTAATGTACTCAAAGATAACTTGTTGGACTGCCAGGCAAAAGTCACAGAACTAGCTGAAGACATCAGCCTCTTAGAAACCAAGCTGCAAGGCAACCAGCATTAGCTATGTCAAACCCAAAGTACAACTAACTTATATCATGCAGACTCCAATGTGATGATACCAGGATGTTGTTTTATTTTTGCGGGGTGGGGAGGTTACTAAATGTTAAAAGCTGCTATAATCCCATCTCTCATTTCACCCCCGAAAGAACGACATTTTCCTGCTACAGTTTAAGCTGTACATTTGCCATTACTGTATTCTCTGTGGATATTTAGCAGCTGTATGTATGTAGCAAAGTGCCTTCCCATAGATGGGGTCACATTGGGTTACATTTCCAATATGCTGTTTCGTTCAGGAAGAAACTGGAGAGGAGACAGACCTAATCTATAGGATTATTTGCTTTGGGAATAATGAAAAACCTACTATTTAAGAGCTGGAGCAAAGAAAATCGGTTCTTGGCCATTATATCTATCTACTAGATGCAAAAGTCTGGTTCACGGACCATTCTAAGCAATACCAACTTTGAGAAACACTTTGGATTTTGCGAAGACTTCCCCCCATTTCCGTATTATACATTTGTACAAAACCTAGACTGGAATTCTTCATGGCAGCATTGATCGATACAAGCATAAGGAACACTCAGTTCAGAAATCAACAGGTATTGTATGGGTTCATTCAAGAAGAGACCACCCTATATTCACTATCTCCTCCTCCATTGCATTCATTGCTACAAAGTTCAGGACAGTTTTCTGACAGTTGTTGTTCTCAAGCACTGTGGGTGCAGAATGTGCTTTGTACGAAAGAAGCGGTGGGCAGGCTGAATGCACCACCTGCTTAGGACCATATCTGTGTCCATAAATGCATGGGACACCTGATCTGGATTCAGTCCCTGGGGGAGGCCATAGTTCTGCCTGATCCCCCACCTAATCTGCAATGGGAAAATGCTCTCCCATTGAAGCAAAAGGGGAGCAAACTGCTGACACGGGAAACTGGAGGAGAAAGGGTTAATACCTTCCCACTCCCACACGGAGGCCCTGATCCTAGGAATTGGGCTAAATAATTGCATTAAACCTGCACTGAAGGACACAAATATGAAGCTAATGTACCATCGAGTCTGGCCCTTAGGTGGCTTCCTGTAAGCCTAGAGACTGGCAGAAGGAAGCACATGAACTTCTCCTTATGGTGCTGTAGGAATGCTATACTGTCACTCCCTGGGAGACATGCAGGTCAAAAGATAAAAGACCAACCTGTTTTGAACAAAGTTCTTCTTCAGGGACACGCTTGAACACACAATGGTAGTCCTATGGTTGTAGCCAACTAAGTTCTACTCAGTTTAGCTCCACTGAAATTAAGGAATGTGTTAGTCAGGTCCATTCATTCTTATGAGTCAACTCCGCATATGACTAGTACTGGATGCAGCCCCCGGTGCTCTAGAAGCACAGTGAATCATTGCATGCACATCTGACGCAGTATTAAGGCAGCTTCTTATGTTCCCCTTATGGGATGGGCAAGAAAGTCAACTTCTAGCAGGTGTTCATATAAGTAGCAGCACATTGTGAGGGGCCTCCACCATTTGGATTCATTTCACCAGCTTGCCAAGTCCAACCTGCTTTAACTTGAGCTCCCTGTACCAAAGGGTGAATGCCCTTAAAATGATCAATGATCATTCATCTAGCCCAGGATGTGAGTGGCATGAGGGGGAGTGAGGATCTCTTATTGGATCTGGAGCATGTTCAAGTGAAGCTATTCATTTGTCACCATCTCAACTGCAAAGGTTTTGTTTTTTTGTTTTAAAGACGTCAGTATTTCTTTAGACAAAGCATTAAGTATTCAGGGGGTTCCTGAATACTTCATAACCTCTACCCTCCAGCATGGCAGCTAGGTGGTAAACACGTCTACTTTGAAACGAGTTCCATGGATGAAAATTACATTCTCATCCAAGGAACTGAGGGCTTATCCACACCTCCATTTTGCCCAGCTGACCTCTGCTGGGGAAACCCAATATTTAGTGCTGAAATGGAACAAACGGCAATGGCAATCCAGGGATTGTCGTTTGTTCTGATTTAAAGCTAAAAAGTGAGTTTTCCAAGGGAAAGGAGCAGGACGAAAGCTTCTCCAACCTGCTTCCTGCCCAGTATTCTGTTTTCAGTTGTGGCCAACCTTATATCATAGGAAGCTCACAGATTTTCCCCAACATCATGCTACTAATAAGGGAAGCATCATTTGTTTTTTTGGTTTTTTAAAAAACCCTTTATTCAAAAGTTCTGTAGCCAGTGGCCATCACTGAATGCTGCAACGATGGACTCTGCAACTGACTCATTTCACAAAGTGCTTTCTTATGTCTATCCCAACGTCCTCCTCAGAACCTCAGCTTGGGGTCCTTGCATGTTAAGAGATGGAGAAATAAAAGCTCTGCTGAATAACTTGCACCCGTAACCATCTTGGATGGTGAAGCAGTTTATCCATGGGAAGATTTCATATGCACCCTGTCATGTTTCAATCCACTTACTGTGTGTGTCACCCCAAGCCCGCATATTAACACAACCATGTACAGCAGGTGGGGCTGGCTGAAGACATTACCCCCAGCATCCATTGCGTGCAACTGCCCCACTTTGCCTAATGGTAGCGCTGGGCCTATCAGGGGTGAGGAGAAAGAAATCTGCCCCATTGCCATACTAATACTATAGGCATACAGGGCAGCACAACAGCAGGTGCATTTAAATATGACAGGCTGTGCATTGGATACTTACACTGGTGTTTCACCAATAGGTCCATATTACATATAAACTGGGCACCAGTTTGAAATGGAGCTAGAGATCAGACGGGCTATGCAAATCCTGAAGAAAGAAACTCCTTATTTAAAATAGGAGTTTAAATAGTATCACAAAAATCAGAAACTATCCTCATCTACAACCGATTTCTTGTAAACTGCTGGTTGGGACTTTTCTGTGAGCAGAGTTAGAGAAATAATGGTTATGTGACTATCTCTCAGCAATGGTGCTAATGTCTGCATTTATTTCTTAGCCGGGAACTTGAATCTTTCAACATTTTTCGCAGTTATCTGTTCTCTTAGTTTAAAGACTAAATCACTCTGTGGTTGCTTTCAAGAAACAGGGCATTGTGTCACTTTCGAAGACAGACTCTTACGTTCAATTGCTGGTCCTGATGGGGTTTCTGCCAATGCTGGTAACAGATCCTGTTCAGTCCAGTTTGTATTTTTTTTTAAAAAAAGATATTGTACATTTTGTTCAGATTGTAAAAGTTGAATGACTGTTTGTACTGTTGGGCAGGAGGGAGAAAGACTCTCACCAAGGTTTCTGAGATTGGATTACTGTATCATCTAAACATAAAGAGCCACACACAAAAAAACCCACCTACAAAAAATGAGTTTTGAGTTACTGAGAAAATCAAACAACACCCGTCTAAAGTTTGTTTTCCAGATTGCTGGTGGGATATGTGGGTTGCTATATATGGATAAACAGGTGTAGGTTCGTAGCAGTTACAGTATCTACAGCTCTTTGCGTGCAACCACTGCCCAACATTTTCACCACTTGCTGCTCCTTGAAACCTGCAAGATGCCACTTCCTGCATCTTCTTAGACATTCCCATCTAGGGCTCTGATCCTTAAGAACCAAAATCCAAATGAGCTGATTGCATGAGCATTGTTTTCAGTTGTGTAGACCTAGTACTGACCTCCATATTGGCCCAATAGAAGCATAGTTCAAATAGCCTCAGCCTTTATCAGAGCAAGGATTGCATAGGGGCTAAAGGCAGAGTTACACATGAGGGAGGAGATTATCTCTACCACCCTGGGGTTTTTGTTTTTTTGTTGGGCTAAAAGCAGCAGGGAGATTAGAGAAGGGAGAAAAACCCATTTGGATCAGGTCTGTAGCATGGATGGGAAAGTGCTTTAATGGTTAGCAAAACAATACTGAGCTTGTATACAAAGTTAAATGTCCATGGCCAAAAGTATTAGCCATACAGAGGGAAAGATTAATTGCATGGCTAATGGAAGTTTTGGCAGGGTGTAGTGTGGGCAGACCAACCAGGGGCATGACAACTGGGGGAAACAGCATTATAGTGAATGGTTAGAGATGATGGGATTTGTAATTCAGCAACATCTGGAGAGGAGCACAGCAGGTTGCTCATCCCTCCCTTAAGAGATTTGACTTGTGAGTTAAGCAGAAAGACCCCACTACAAATCTCACAATCAGTTAGCCTTTGGCAAGCCACTCCTTCTCTCAGTTGCATTTTGTCTTTTCTCTACTACAGCAGCCCTACGTACAGCAGCAAAACCAAAAACCAAAAAAAACCCCACATATTAGGGGAAAGAACATGTGCTGAACGCAAACTACCACTCATATCTGCTTGGAACGTGAAGGTTGGGAGGCATGCAAAAGGGCTTTGAGGTTTCTTTCTACAGCCAAGGGGTATATAAATTCCATGAAAAAAAATTACGAAATGAAAGGGGGAAATAATTTTGCAGATAAGAGCACTTTCCTCATGCTTGTTGTGCCCGTTCTGGGCCCGCCTGTAGCTAATTAAAGGGCCAAAGTGTTTGTCCATTAAAAAAAACCAACCTGAAATATTAGATTGCTCTCAGCAAGGAAAGATGTCTTGCGGTTGTTTTTTCTGAAGCAGAGGTAAGTGCAACTTGGGGGAATGGGAAGCAGAAATATTTCCAATAGAAATATGGCAAAAGAATCAGTCTTCTGCTTCAAATTGTAGCCTCAGAGGCTTCAACATAAAGAAAAAAGAAACGACATAGAACTATATATAATGTAGAGTTCCATTCATAGGCTTGAGGTAAAGCAAGTCAACCCATCAGATTTCCTCCAAATATGCTAGCATTTTGTGATCAAGGACAGGGCTATGTCTTTAAGCTGGGTGGGTAGCAGCTGCTTATTATAAAAGCATCTGGAGTTTTAAGGCTAAGAGAGGTGGAAACCCAGCACATTCTTTTCACAACACTGGCAATGAATTAAATAGGGAGGCCATTGATGGGCTGCAGCACCTGCCACCAATATGGATAAGCTTGTGTGTGTGTGCGTATATATACACACCCACCCACACCCCTTTTGCTCTTTCTTCCAGAGAAAATTTCAAACCGAATAATCCATGCTGCACGTAATCTGGTTTTAAGATATGTTGGCCTAATAAATGAGGAAGCCATGGCCTTCCCAGACATTGATAAACTCCAACTCCCAGCAGCCCTAGCTACAATGGCCAATGGCCAGGGATGATGGGAGCCAGCTCCTATTGACACAATGAGATAACTCCTAGGAGCCAAGGTCCCTTCACCTACCCAATAAAATATTTGAGGGGGCCAGGTGCCCCCAAAGGTGACGAGCTTTGCCATTCAAAATGGTGTGCATGCATTGTTTATGGGAGGGCTTATCTGCCCCCCCAAAATATGTTATTCAAGTTGGCAACACCAATTGTGCCACATCTAGAGGGCCAAAGGTCCCCCACTTCTCTGTTAAATTATTTTTTATTAATTTTATTTTAATTAAATTATTTATTAATAATTTATTTATATGCTGCCCATGTGACTGGGTTACCTCAGCCACTCTGGGCAGCTCCCAACACTCTGGGTGGCTCCTGTTATGGTGATAGAAGCTATTTCAAAGGAGGATGGAGTTGCAACTATAGTTTGGGACAGCAGCAAATGGAAAGCCGCCGCCAGTGGCAAACTGAATAGTTGCTCTAATAAAGTCAGAATATTGGTTCATCCAGCAGAGTAACATTGATTCAGATAGGCAGTGGCTCTGTGTAGTGTCTTGGGCAGAGGCCTTTCCCATCTGATATGCCCAAGATTGGAGTCCCTCCCTCCTAGTTGGGTAGAAACACAGATTTGATGGAAACCACAAGAGATGCACAAGATGTTTCAGACATGCAAAAAAAACTTTATTGCTGCATCTGCACAGTAGAGTCCTTTGGCTCCAACCTATAGTAGCTATAGTCTAATCCGCCTCTTTGTGCACTGAAGTACCATCTAGTTTCACAAAAGGTGGTACGTAAAGGCGAGATAGAACAAGAACTGGTGCCTAAGGTTAGAGACTATCTTCACAGCAGTGCTGCCAATGTTCAGGAGGGAGGGGAGCCCGCAAAACTCCTCCAAAGTGCCCCAGAGTGACTTGACTGCTTCTCCACTTCTTCATCACCTGTCCTTATGTATTTTCTTCCCCCTTCCCCCTCCCAACTGCTAATTCAAGTACTTTAAAATGCACATTATTTTGGGGTGGAAGTGGAAGAACAGATCATCATACATCTTTGTTGCCTACCCATACAAAACACACCCAGCAGCAAAAACCCATAAGCTACACACACCTTGGGGTATGAGAACAACCACACCCAAAACTTCAGGTATTATTTATAACCAGCTAAAACATGGGACTCATAGTAGCTGAAGATGGTATGACAGAGTTGTCATTGTTTCTGTCCAGCTTTCATTGGTGATCAAACCGAATTTGCTAATTTTTTGAAATGCTAAAATCAAGACCTGAGAACCAAGATGGCAGTGGAAATTGTGTATACTCCAATAGGAAAATTAGCACTTTCGGCTCTTTGGGGGAGGGAGGGACACACAGCAAGACTCAGACAGATAGACCACCCCATCAAGGATCATTAAGGCACTTAGTGTCCAGGCACATATTGATGCCATTACTGAATACTGACCACAATCCAGAGAAGAGCTATATGACAAAGCCAGAGGAATTCATTATCCCAAGAGGATGGAGCTCCAAAATGTCCATTAGGCGAGTAGTATTCTCCTGTTCTTCCATCGAAAGCTTGTGGTTTCTGCAGCCATCAACTATGCAAGTCATCAGGCAGAAACGGGAGGGGGGAGACTAGCAGCCATTATTATTAATATTCAGTCAAACCCACTATCGCCAACTCTTAAATGCACCCAGGTTACAAGGTTGCAGGTAAAATGCATTCTGTCATACGGCATAAACATGTTTGTCAAACCCTGGGCTGGGAAATGTATCTTCCCCCCCCCACACACACACACACAAATGGGAAATGGAGTCCTGGGTGTTCTCCCTCTCCCTGCTATCTGAATGCTCAAGTATTGCACATTGTGGAAAAGATGCTACAAGAGGTGTCTGCTGCCTGTCCGTCATATTAGAGGACCAACAGTGAAAGAAGCTTTGGAATGCTGTTGGCTCTGCATCACAAAGCAAAATCTTCAAAGTCAACAGTGGCCAATGGAGATCTCCAGTAAGAGAACTGGCTGAATTCTGGGGAAGCCAATGAAATGCTCACATCCTTGCCAATAGGTGGAAACAGGAGCTCTACTACCTCACTCAGGCGGTCATATCTAGAAGGGGGGGGAAGAATATAAAGGATTAAAGACAGCAAGCCTCCTTCCTTGCACTCTCACCCACTGCCCTGGAAGCACACATCTCCCTTGAATTTCAGTAAGCAAACCAACACAGTTTTATCCACATACAGGGTAGGCAGGAGCATAGCAAGGGGGGGCAGTGGGGGCGGGCTGCCCCGGGCTCTACTCTGGGGGGGGGTCCACTCGGTAGCACCCCGCCCCGCCCCTCGCCTCCATCCACGCCATACGGACATACGTGGTCCGTGCCAGCTGCCCCACGAGCGGCACCCCATTACGGGCTGCTGCTCTCCAGCGGCAGCCCATTACAGGCCGCTGTGTGTGAGCAGCAGCCCGTGGGACCAGCGTGCACCAGCAGCAGCGCATACTGACTGCGCATGTGCATCATCCTGTGTCTGCGCACTCCATGCACCGTTCGTCCTGACGTGTGCGTCATGACACCCCACCCCAGGGGGCGCCTCCGCGTTTGCCACCCTGGGCAGCCAAGTGGCTCCGTTCGCCACTGAGGGCAGGTAGAAACAAGTTGTCACACTACCAGTTGGGGATCAGGGCAAGCAAAAGGGTGGGAGCAGACATTACATCCACACTGGGGATGCCGCTGAAAATGGTATCCCCATGGCGAGTTCTTTCATTCACCTATTACTTTTAGTAGTGACACAATGACATTGCAAGCTTCCACTGTCACCCTTCCCCATCAATGACTTCTGTTGATCGAGGAAAGAAAACCCAAACATCACACTGTACCATGTGGCATTTAAATGTTACTGGGGCAGGAGGGGAAACTGTTGTTCTGGCTGCAGAGTTTGCTTTTCCTGGATTTTTAAATGCATACTGATATGGTATAGTGAGTAGCATGTCAGACTAGGACCTGGGAAACCAGGGCTCAAATTTCCACTCCATCATGAAGCTCTTTGGGCAATCAAAGAGCAGTCACCCTCTCTTAGTTTAACCTATTTCACAGAGTTGTATCGAGGATATTAATGTGGAAAACCATGTATGCCACCTTCAATTCACTTGAGGAAAGGCAGGATATAAATGTAACAACAACGTTAAAAGCACCCTGTCTACAATCTTGCAAGGAGCTTCAAATACAATGCAGGAAATGCTCTGGTTAAATTGGAAGGCTTACGTTGACTTGTGGATTTTTATGTGCTCCTGTGTCAGTTCCCCCTTGGGGTTCACAGTGAATATACGGGTTTCTGGTAACGCCACTTCTTTGTAGGCATGGACATCCTGCTCAGGAGGAAATAGAGAAAGACCAAGGTCATGGCAAGGCAGGAATTCCCCACAAGGAAGACTACCTCACCCTTCACACACTAGGTGACCCCCACTCACATTTGGTCTGTTCCCAAAAGCAGCATGGAAAGGCTGCTTGTTGCAGCCGAAGAGGTTCCGGATGTCAGTCAAACAAGCAATTTTGAACACCTCTGGCTTCTTCTCAATCACTTCCCTGTAACAATGGTGGGCAGACATTTCATTAGTGCCATAGCAGGGTGCTGCTCCAGCCTATCCCTATGCCAAATAAGGTAAGAATATTAGAGAAAAGAAGAAGAATCGACACCAGCTTTTGCCAACCTGGCACCCTCTAGATCATGGGTAAGCAAACTAAGGCCTGGGGGCTGGATCCGGCCCAATCGCAGTGTGTTTTTACATGAGTAGAATGTGTGCTTTTATTTAAAATGCACCTCTGGGTTATTTGTGGGGCATAGGAATTTGTTCATTCCCCCCCCCTCCCAAATATAGTCCGGCCCCCCACAAGGTCTGAGGGACAGTGGACCGGCCCCCTGCTGAAAATGTTTGCTGACCCCTGCTCTAGATGTTTTGGACTGCAGGTCTCATCAACCCAAGTCAGCACTGTAGCTCATAACAGTTGGAAGGTGCCAGCCTGGCAGTAGCTGATATATCCATTCTATAACAGAATCTAAGAAACAAAACCAAAGGGGGGTTGGGAGGTCAGAAAGACTAGGTTTTAGCCTACATACATAATTGCTCCACATTTTCTCCCAATAAATCAGTGGTTGCCATCAGTTATTTTGGGAACAAGTAAAAATTCTTCAATTCAAGACACTTGTAAGTATGGGTAAAACATTAGTTAAATGAAGGCCATACATTTTAACACCTTACAAAACAAATTACAAGACAGGAGTGCCTGGCATGCTCTGGTCCAGTCGGACACGACTAAACAACAACAACAAAACAAATTGCACATTTACAGTTTGGATACTTCTGGAAATCCTCTCCCTTGCAAGATGTTGTCTCTCATATTTCATGCACATGATATTAAATGTCAAGGGGAGACCTTTGTGGCTTATT
Organism: Zootoca vivipara; assembly: GCF_965207765.1. NCBI lineage: Eukaryota > Metazoa > Chordata > Lepidosauria > Squamata > Lacertidae > Zootoca > Zootoca vivipara. The sequence continues at coordinate 73,113,995 of NC_142590.1, read as the reverse complement.
AATGATTTATTATCTGAGTGTTGGTATGTATGGATAATTGTTTTGCAATAAAGAATTCTGTATTGTTAACACTTTCTTTTCTCTTTAACTTGGTTTTCAGTTGCAATGTGTGTGTGTGTCCATGTGTGCGCGTGCGTGCGTGTGCGTGTGCGCATGCCCGTGCCCGTGCGTGTGCGTGTGCTAAAGATCGTTTGTGTCTTTGTTGGTTGAGCCTCATATTCCATACATTAAATGAAAAAAATACATTCCGATGCATAAAATGTTTCCCAAAAATATCCCCATGTGCTTAATTAGCTTCCTGTCCTTCTTCTTGTTGTTGCCTCCAATGTAGAGAAGAGGAGTTTGGATTTGATATCCCGCTTTATCACTACCCGAAGGAGGGGCTGAGAGACTTCAGAGAAGTGCGACTAGCCCAAGGTCACGCAGCAGCTGCATGTGGAGGAGCGGAGACACGAACCCGGTTCCCCAGATTACGAGTCTACCACTCTTAACCACTACACACACTGGCAAGCAGAAAATGGTGAAACACCAAAGTCTAGCTGCATAAAGCAAACAAGCTGTGTTGCAGCAACACATGGTAAGGGATGGAAAAGGGAACTTACCTATGGAAGGCTGAGATGAGACTGCTGGGTGCCAACAGTATGGGACCTTTTGGGAGCACACAACCCTGGTCGTTGACACATGTCAGGTATCCTTTGGTGATATGTGCCATGCCAATGGATCTGGCTGAACAGTAGAGAAACTTGTATCCATTCCTAGAATGAAGGTATAATTAATACAAGTAAAATATCTGCATAGTGCCCAGCCCCTTTGGGTCACATTCACACCATATACAGTATTTAAAAACACTTTTATACCACTTTAACAGTCATGGATTCTCCCAAAGAACCCTGGGAGCTGTAGTTTGTTAGGGTTCTCTTAGCAACTCTCAGCACCCTTTACAAACGACAATTACCGGTACCCAGATTCTTTGGGAGGTGTGGTATGAAGGCAAGTGATCTTAGTCTCCACCTCCAGTTTGGCTTGACTTTAATTACTCAGATCCATTCCTTACTCTTAGAGTAAAGCAAGGCTGTAGTTTGGAGTGCTGAAATATTTCTCAAAGACCCCTCTAGTGCCAATAACATTTGCCTTTTAAAAGTCATTGTCACCCCTCTCCCATTCTGCTGCTGCTTCATTGCCCTTGTCATATTGAAAGAAAGGAGGGATATAAACAAAAGAACATACATTTTTTCAATAAAAAAATGGTAGGGACATAGGAAAATAGTATTAGAAGAATACAGACATTATTTAAAGGAGACTGGTTTTAAAAGAAATCACTTCCTAGGAGATGAGTTGTCAAGGGTATCAAGAAGTATAAAACCTCTTTAACAAACTGAGCAAGAGGAAAAGAAGAAAATAACATTTTTTTCCTGACTTGCAGAATTTGATATGCTGAGCAGTTGTGAAACATATTTGAATAAAAAAAGCATATCCTACTCTCCAGTGATTTTACATACTTGGACACATTAATTTGGTGAAACCAGTAAGTAGACCCTGCTCTCACCTGAGGGACATGTTTACTACCAAAGATGGACTACAAAGTAGCTACAACTTACAAGTGGATTTTGTGGAAGAGCTTTGCAATGCCTTGGTGGGTCCAGTCTTTCCCAAGGTATGGCAAGATGTGCCCTAGAGCATCAGACCTAATGGGAAGAGGAATAATGAGAAACACATATGCATATAAAACAACTATGAACTCCTTCCGTGTAGCTCATGGTTCAGGGTCTACCTTATAGTGAAAATCTGGTGACCGTTATATGTTCTTATGTGGGATTGGCAACAAATTGTTACAGAGCTTCCTCATTTCCTAAGGGAAGAGCTTCTGTTTAGACTGCAGGCATCCCCAAATTTCGGCCCTCCAGATGTTTTGGACTACAATTCCCATCTTCCCTGACCACTGGTCCTGTTAGCTAGGGATCGTGGGAGTTGTAGGCCAAAACATCTGGAGCGCCGCAGTTTGGGGATGCCTGGTTTAGAGCTTCAGTCAGGCACTTAGCCATCCCATCCTCCAGGATAGTATTAGCTATAAAGGGCCCAAGCAATCCAATCTAACCACCCACCTTCCACTGGTTTTCCATTTTTCTTTTCCAACTGATACTTAACATTTAAAGCCCTAAATGGCCTCGGTCCAGTATACCTGAAGGAGCGTCTCTACCCCCATCATTCAGCCCGAACACTAAGATCCAGCACCCGAGGGCCTTCTGGCGGTTCCCTCATTGCGAGAAGTGAGGTTACAGGGAACCAGACAGAGGGCCTTCTCGGTAGTGGCACCCGCCCTGTGGAACGCCCTCCCAGCAGATGTCAAGGCAATAAGCAACTATTTTACTTTCAGAAGAAGTTTTTAATGTTTGATGCTGTACTGTTTTTAATATTCGGTTGGAAGCCGCCCAGAGTGGCAGGGAAACCCAGCCAGGTGGGTGGGGTATAAATAAATTATTATTATTATTATTATTATTATTATTATTATTATTATTATTATTCTACTGGAAACATGTGAGCCTGTATAGTCCTCATTCGGTTATTTTGGGTGGGAGCTTTCACTGCCCATTTCAGTATTTTGCTTTTGTTTCCCAGTGGTGTTGACACTTTACTTTTGTTTCTCGTTGGCCCCATTTTGCCTCCAATCCTGCTGGCATGGCGGCACCATGTTCAGTGTTAGTGGGAGTGATGCCAGAGGGACTTACCTGGTGATAGTTCCATCAATGTCAGAGATCACCACCTTGTCATCCCAGTTCCATAGATAGATGTTGGCTTCACAACGACATGTGCCCTGGTACTGAGTGGTCACGCTGAATGCTACCTCATTGACACCGTCTCTCAGGTTCAGACTTTTCTACAGTAAAGAGAGATTTTTTTAAAAAAAACAACAACAACCAAAAAAACCCCACCATGTTCAGCATCTGTCCATTGCTGTTAGTGTAGATTAGCCATCACATAGTGGATTATTATTATATTTATAAAAAGCAGTCAGGGGAAAGGGGGTGCAATTGGTGGCAATGATGAAGGATGGTCTACACCATTCTTATACCACCATATCTCTAAGTGACGTATAGAAAACTGAAACCACAGACAACATTAACAAAAATATTACAAAAATACATGAGGTTACAGGGAACCAGGCAGAGGGCCTTCTTGGTAGTGGTGCCTGCCCTGTGGAATGCCCTCCCATCAGATGTCAAAGAGAAAAACAACTGCCAGATTTTTAGAAGGCATCTGAAGGCAGCCCTGTTTAGGGAAGTTTTTAGTGACTGATGTTTTAATGTATTTTTAATCTTTTGTTGGAAGGTGCCCAGAGTGCCTGGGGAAACCCAGCCAGATGGGCGGGGTATAAAGAATAATTTATATTATTATATAAGAATGTTGAATACACACACACACACATTTTCCTTCTGATACACCCTCCCTCTCAGCCTCCAGGTTCTTACTCCAGGTCAAAACAAACTTTCAGACCCCCCGCAAAAGTCTCATAACAAGAAGTGTTCCTAGTAACAGCAGACATCACCCTATTCTCTCAGTCTAGACTTGCTTTTTATGGGCTGTCCCAAGGTGGATGGTATGTCCTCAACCTGCCCACCTCTGTGTCTCATTCAACTGTACTCTCCACACCAAGTTCCAGATACAGCAGGATTGTTGAGTTTCCCAGGGGGTCCAAAGGCTGGGGAAAGTGCCCTCCTCTACTCATAGATCTTTATTCACCCTCTATCCTCTCCTCCTCCTCCTCCAGCTTGCAATGATAATGGGAGCTTTTTTTCTAAGGGCAATTGCCAAGATTGCCATGTCCTTACCAAGATGGTGAGGAGCAGGGAAAGCTTTAAATTTATTGTCCTCACATGCTGCAGTTCCAATGACAATCACTCATAACCTCAGCCGTGTGTGTGTGTGTGTGTGTGTGTGTGTGTGTGTGTGTGTGTATCTACAGCTGCTGCTCTTATGCCATTAATGTGATGTGTAGGTAGGCCCTTAACATCCAAAAGTCATTGGGATCTAACTCAGGCATCCCCAAACTTCAGCCCTCCAGATGTTTTGACCTACAACTCCCACCATCCCTGACCACTGGTCCTGTTAGCTAGGGATCGTGGGAGTTGTAGGTCAAAACATCTGGAGTGCCGCAGTTTGGGGATGCCTGATCTAACTCATAGTTAAGGGGTTTGAGCTGTAATTGCAATGGACTGTCCAGAAATTCCAATGAGGCAAGCCTGTTTGGAGGTCCATCTCTCAAAGCAAAGATGTCACATTAATACATACAAGAGGCAGCAGGGGGGGGGAGAACCCCTTAAAACTACGTACAATTTGATCTGAAGAGAGCCTTAGAGATTTCTTGTAGGTTGGAAGAAACTTCTGTGTGAGAGCATCTGGTACGGGTCTCTGCCCTCGGCCTGAGGATATAGAGTCGTCATCACTGGATGAACCATCATCTCTTCTGCAGTACAAAGAAGCAGAATGAGAATTCAAGAGTAAAAATGGGGCAAAGATCAAGAATAGCAGCCAAAGTCCAAAGAGCAGGAAAATGGCTATTCACTATTTGAGGGGAAACAGAGGTGTCACCCTACGTAATTCTGGGGAATCTGAAATGAGTCAAGGTCATCACCTAAGCCACTTATGGCCTTCTAGAGGCTGCTGGACTCCCAGTTCCCACCAGTCCCAGCCAGCACTGCAATGGTCATGGATAATCAACTCCCATGGATAGTAAACTCCAGCAACATCTGGAGGGCAAAGAGTTCTCATTCCTGTCCTAAGCAGTGACCAGCAAGCATAGACTTGCCTAGAATGTTCAGTAGTAGATGCTACATAAAGAAGTGTGACAAAATTAATGGAGGAGGATGCGATCAAAGACCATGATGGCTATGCTCTGCCTCCATGGGGAGAGGCAGTGATGCTTCCAAATACCAGTTGCTAGGAGCCACAGGAGGGGAGAGTGCTCTTGTGTTTGGGTCTTGCTTTGTGAGTTTTCCACTGTGAGAACAGGATGTTGAACTAGATGGGCTATTGGCCAGATCCAGCAGGCCCTTCTTACGTTCTTAAGCATTGTTCTCCAAAGGCTATAATACAATATCCAGAATAAACTTGGGTCTAGAAAACACAGCAATCTTCCTGAAGGGAGGAGAAACATAGAGCAGAAGCATTTCATAGAACCATTGTCAGGCAAGTTTCCATGTTAAACAATGAAAGGGAAGGGAAGGAATGTCTGTAGCTCAATGACGCAGCATCTACTTACAGAAGACCCCAGTTTCAATTCCCAGAATTTACAGGTAAGGCTGGGAAAGGCTCCCTGTCTGAAACCCTGGAAAATTGCTGTCAGGAGATGCAGACAATACAGGTGTATATGGCCCAATTAGTTCAGGGATTGAGACTGTTTGGTTTTGCGAGATTTAAAAATAAATATGGTTTCCTCATTATAACTTTTAAAAAGCAAAAAACAAAACCAGTAACTTTGTCCTTTGGTACCCAGGGCATGCTGACATCTTACCTCCGCAGTGAGGAATCTGCTCTACTAGATTTCTGTGCACTGGATTCATGCTGTGGACACAAGAGATTGGAAATCACTAATCTTCTTTAAGCAACCATTAAAGCAGCAAACCAAGGTCTCAGGCATACCACAAAGAAGCAGGTGCAATGGCATCTCCAAGCACAGACAAATATACCAAAGAAAATATTATTTCTCCAGGGGTGAAGGAACTCATGGACCTCAAGATATTGCTGGATTCTCAACAGCCTTAAAGAGGAATTTCAAGGAGCACAGGCCCCCTATAGTGTTCACAACGTGACACATTTTCATAGGCAATAATCCTAATTTTATCACTGAGGAATCAGTGGGAGGAGGACCATCCAACCAAGTATGGCCATGTGAGCTTGGGTATACTAGAAGCACTTTGACATAGCATCTCCAACACATATGGAAGGAACATGTCTGAAAATGGGCCCTTAGCACTTTTTAATAATGCAGAAAGATGAAAGTGAAAAGGGGACAATGGAGAGATTGGCAATCTATTTCTGGTAGACAGAATCATATTGGGTTCAGAGTCAGCCCTTCTCTGCTGGAGGATGTTTGCAATTCTAGCAGCTAAGCTGTCGTGTTGTGGGGAAGCTAGGCCTTTGTATCTGGTATTTTGACATTGTAATGACACAGACATTTTATTTATCCACTGATGTCTCACAGGGCTCGAGTCTGGGGGGGCCTGTGTGCTTTTGGGGGGGGATGAACGCTAGTGAAGCTGGTGAAGAGACAGGGTGACTAAAGGAAGTTGACCTGAGAAGCAGGAGCCTGAGGAAATAATGGCCAGTGGAGACAGCAAATTCCCAGGATTCTTTGTTCAGGGGGGAGCCAAACCTGATTAAAGTGGTATATCAGCACTTTAAATGTAAGGTGTGAATGTGACCTCTGCCTCCTCCAGATCTACCTCTGCAGCACTGGAGAGACTGTATCACACCTTTTTCCTGTGCTTGAGTAAAGGTTAGAATTTTATCCAAAGGGAAAATATTCCAGTTTCACATTCATGTTAGCAAATCCCAAATTGAAGTTCAGTTCCAGATCAGTCGCCTACAGAAGTTCAGTCCAAAATGTTGCAATACCACAGAGCAACGTTTCATTCTCGCAGCGTAACTTCACAGAATCATGATACACAAAGTACCTCCTCGTGTGAAAGTTCTCTTCGCCGCCAGGAAAACCACCACCTGCCACCCTTCTTGGGCATCTTTTCCTTCATGAGCCTGTCGACAGTACTCTGGTGACATGAAGAGAGAACGAGCGGCGAATTAGGTTCAACCCCAAATGAGATCATCCACATACCATGATAGGATGTTCTTACTACCTTAATTAAAAACAGCAATTGATTAGTCATACAGATGGAGGATATGTCCTACATTCCAGAGCAGCCAGGATCAAATGCTTAGGCCCCATCTGCATTGCACATTTAAAGCAGTATTATTCAACTTTGAAATAGTCGCAATTGTCCGCAAATAATCATGGGAGCTTCAGTTTGCTAAGGGTGCTGAGAGAAGACCCCTATTCCCCACACAGAGCAACAATTGTAGCTCTGTCAGGGGCAATGGGGGTCTCCTCTCAGCTATCCCAGCAGAAGAAGTATGACCAAGCTGGCAGAGAGGTCAAAGGTGTATTCTCAGGCACCAGAATGAACAGCTGAGGCACCAGCTTGCCTTCCAAACCGGAAGTGCAGAGAATTATGAGGCATTACAAAGATTTCCTAAAGTTTCTGTGGGGTGAGAAGATGCAATTTAGCCAAGGAGAATGCCCATGCATATAGTGACAGGACACGTCAAAGTCAGCTTGGAAATCCTTGCTCTAGAATACAGGTACCACCTGGTCAGTGATCTGGAAGACAGGAGGTAAGAAAACGTCTGCTGTGTCAAGACTCTAGCTATCAAGGTGATGTGAAAATAAAGGCTTTTAAAAGGCCGGTAAACCTATCAAAGTCAGAAATTGGTACTCATAGCCGCTGTGGCTATGTGACAATGATGTATCCAGGAATAACCCCATGCTATGCACTTGCTCCTTTCCATCTAGAACTGGCTGTCTCCAGATATTAAACATTCGTGCCAAAGCATTCTTTGAGTTTTGAGACCTATGAGCTTAAATAAGACATTTCAGTTCTCCAACTTTGTATAGACTACTTTAGCTTACCTTGGGAAGGTCCTTTTGGAAAGCTTGTAGGGAGAGGAGCATAGGGGCTGCAACTGCCCAGTTATAATATCTGAAAGCAAAGAGAGGGGAAGAAATTTCACTCTGCCTATAGCCCCATTCATGTGGTAGCAAAACATTGAGATATGGCTGTACCAGTGAGGATGCAGCATGAAAAGACATGCCTTCAGAACACTCACACACACACACACACACACACACACACACACACACACACACGGGCTCACTGCCACCTTATGGGGAACCCAAATTGTTATACTTCCACAACAGATAGAAAGCTAAAATTTGGCATGCACTGCCCAAGACGACTCTAAAAATGGCATATTGGTAAGGCTTTCCTCTGGACAGCGCAGCGTGATTTCTACCCCATAATTGCAGCCATCCGCACATGCACTACAAGCACTACAAGCCAAGCCCAGCACACCTTATATTTACTGTTGTCAGTGACAGTGAGCTTATAATGAAGGGCTGTGGGACTTCATACATGTCAGCAAACTTTAGATACTACAGGGGGTATTTTCAGTGCAGACAGAACACAATGCAGAGTAAGAAAGGAATGAAAGGCCCACCTTCATCTTTGATGGATGTGGGCAGTGGGAGGCAGATTTCAAGAAATAGCCAATAATTTCTCTAGGCTCACATAATGGAAGCTGGTGAGTGTGTGCATGCATGTTTGCAAACTTAAAGCAGTTATGGGGGAGAAGCAGAGCAGAAAGTGCTCCTTCTACTAACTTCTTGTGGATCTGGATCACCAAATTTGGGTCCTCGAGTACTGCTGGGTTCTCCACAAACTCTTGGTAGGAAACTATGTGCTTCGTGAACTTCTCAGCTAGAAATGGAAGGGAGAGAGAAATACATGCCAGTTGGCCAGCAACCCTCCAGCGACTTGCAAAGCTAGTGGTGGCTGCTAACTAGAGGATCACGACAAACAAGGAGCCGCTCCACCTTGCCAACGGTAGGGTGGAGCCAAGCTCTCAACTCCAGCATCACTGCAGTTTACTGAGACAGTGCTGGGGCAGGACAGCACTGAGGATGGAGATACACAGGCACACCCATGAAGCCAATCTGGCACTCCAAACAGTGCGCTTGCACAACCCCGATCATGCTGCCCCCTCCAGGTAAGCTGCAGTGGTGACAGTGTCGGGAGGGGGGGGCTCTTCCCCACCACACCGGCCACTGATGCCCAGGACTCCCATACAGACACGTCATCATGCTTAATACCCTTAAGAGCTTATCTACACAAACTTTTGTTGCTGTTATGCCAGTTACCCTGCCATGGTTTCCCGCAGAGAATCCTGCAAAATACAGTTTGGGTGAGGGGGCCAAGGATGCTTGTTCTCGTGATGGAACAACAGTTCCTGGGGGAAAAGGACAGACACTTAGACCTAATAAGGTCTGTGGTGTAGATATGTTTCTCCAAATTCCCCTTTACTGGGGCTCTCGTTTCACACAAGCATATTTCCATTTTAAGACACAGCCTGGCAAGGAGTCATAGGGCAAATCCACTACGGTGTGCAGACCACCATTCAATTTCACTTTTCCAGCAGCTTGAAGCAGGTTCTCTTTTTTTAGCCTCAGCTGGGTTCTGTATAACCAGCTGCAAGGAAGGTGGGTGGGGATGTACCATGCAGAAACAGAGTGTGCCACCCCTGCCTCCTGCAGTCACCACCCTCTCCTAGGAACAATAACAGTAGTGTGGGGGGGAGACAGTGCTCCCCCTTCCTAAACACAACACACAAACTGGGCAGCACCAAGCCCCCACCCCAGTCAACCAAGGAACAAAAAGTCCAAACCAATCTGTTATGAGGGGCAGGAGGCCTTAGTGAGCACACAGATGTGCCGGAAGGCCTTGTGAGGCACCACACACTAGAATTATTCCCTCTCCTTCAGACGTACCATGAGATAATTCCCCATCATCCCCAAGACCTCCACAGACAGACAGGAGCATGTGAGGCACCAGGCTGCTTTCTGAAGGCTCCGAGAGATTATCGGCGCTGCTGTCAACAGTAGGAGCGCCACCACCGTGTGGGTGCTCAGAAGAGAAGCTGCCAGGGTCAGACTGGACTTGGCCACTCAGCTCAGCATCACTGACAACAGAAGAACAAAGCATCGATCCCATGCAGGCCACTCAGTTACTACATTTCTTTCAATAATTGAACAAAAGTGAGGAAGGAGAAGGCAGCAGGACCCTGGTATTTTAGGAAGTTCTCCCTGGTTTTAATTATCGGGTCGGTAATATTAAGGTTCATTCTTATTTCAGAATGTTGTCGCAGTTACACTCAAGTGCACAGCTTTCTCAAGAGCTGTCAAGCCACCAACTCAAGAGAGCCACTTTGACTGACATGGGTGGTGTTGCATCTGTGGGTGGCTCCCATTTCAGAGGCTTCTGTGCATGTGATACATTCTGTGCATGTGATACATCATGCAAGTGCTGCTTATATGGTACGTAATCACATAATCACAGGGTGGATAAACATCCAATTAATATATATATAAATATTTCTCTTGAAAAAAAGAAATGCAAATGCCACGTTTCCCTTAAAGAATTATTTGGCTAATATTAAATGATCAGAATATAAACTTGTCGGTAAAGAGCTGGTTTCCTCATCATGGTTTAGCATTATGTGCATGGGCACTGGGCTTCTGCATTCTCCCTTCCTCTTCCCTCTTGCAGCACAGCCACAAGGAGACTGGAAGCATTTGCTGCAGATTGTCGTGATGTCCAAAGCGGGGCAAATGACCGTTAGTTTTTAACCATGGTTCATCCAAACAAGCTAGGACAGGGGTCAGCAAACTTATCTCTCTACCCCTCTCTCCCCCAGCTTTCCTACCTCCTCCGCCGCTCTGCCTGTGGCTGGGAGCCCGCAGTGGTGGCGGTGCCTCTCCTTTCCGCGCCAGCTTTCCCTGCGCCAGGCGCAGGGCCAGCAGTCATGCCAAGCTCCAGCCAAAGCCCCGTGATGCACCCATCACGATGCCCACAGTGCTGCCATGGGTGGAGAGGCTGGATGGCGGGCGGGTGGCGAGTCTGGGCCGTGCCTCAGTGGGCGGCAAGGCTTTGGATTGGCTGGCTGCTGGCACCAATCAAAGCTCATCTCCCTTCCTCCACAGGGTGGGGAGAAGCCAGGAGGAGGGAGGGAGGGAGGGAGGGAGGGAGGGAGGGAGGGAGGGAGGGAGGGAGGGAGGAGGCACTGCCGCGGTGTGTGTGAGGGGCGGAGGGAGGGAGGGAGGGGAAAGAAATGGTGCTTGAAAAAAAATGGCAAAAGAATGGCACAGCCCGAACGATCATGCCAACCCAAGCAGCGATTCTAGGATCGTCCGCGGGCCAGATCCAGAGGGCAATTGGGCCTGATCCAGCCCGCGGGCCTTAGTTTGCCAACCCCTGAGCTAGGATCATTAATGTTTTTTTTAAAAAAAATAATTGCATCCATGAGTTGGCACAAGACATCGGGCTACCTGAGTTAGGCAGGCCTCTCCTCCACCATAGTTTAGACCCCACACATAAGCTGCTTTTGCCTCATGGCTTGCTGAGCTTGTTCTAAGAAAAGGGCCTTTCCTCAGAGTGAGGCACAGAGATGATGCAGTATGGGACAGCTCCAGCATCACAGCTTTTCTGCAATGGCAGGCAATAATGGTCCCTTACACCATGGGGCTCTCTGTGACTTATATTAGAGCTGACCCTCATGCAAATCAATACAAATTATTTTGCAAACTTTTTTTTCTTTAAGAAGGTTAAGGCACCTGTTAAAGCATTTCCAAAATTGCTCAGGACAGGATGCTTGCTTTCTACTTGGTCTGGACACTATCCAATAAAATGTCCAAGACAGATGCAGCAGAATATACTTATTTAGTGCTGGTCATGTTTGGTGGAGTCTTCTTTCAATTTTCCAAGATAATAGTTTTAAGATACATTAATTTCATTAGGAACCGTGGTGAAGAATGTACAGAAGTGAATATACCAACTCAGGTATGACAGCTTGATGATGCAACAGCCATCAAGCAAAACAGGCTTCTTCTTCATCCTTGCATATACTGCGCTAGAATTATTGAATGAATTATGCTTCGTACCTTTTAGGGAAATAAAGTGCTATTTGCTCTGCATCCAGGTTTGAGAGATCCTCCAAGTAAATATCTGTGGGTCCCAGATGAGAGCTTCTCCTCATGGAACCTGATCCAAAAAGAATTATCATTTCAATAAGGGGACTTTGCTCAACAGCCATTTCTGCAATCATTCCCTCTAACAGCAGAATTCATTGGTCAGTGCCTATCATTTAGGAACCAAAATGGGTGATCCAGAAATAAGTCAAGTGGTTTGTACATACTTCGGGGACTCCCTAGATATGCAAAAAATTGTAAATTGAAAGAAATATATATTTTGCAATCCATAAAACAGGTGAACAAGCTGCTGTCTGGTTTCTTCATTGTTTCCATGGATAGCTCACTAGCAGCTTACAATATACTGGAGGTGAGCATTAAGGTTAAGGGAGGGAGGAGAAAAGCACACAGTTGTTTTTCTTTAAAAAAGCAAAAGTTCCCCTCCAGAACATTACACACAAAGAAAGCTATATGGTGGCAGAGTTAGTCCCAAGCTGTATTCAGTGATATAGACCAGCAGGGGACAATTTTAGGAGTAGGAACAACAACAACAACAACAACAACAACAACAACAACAACAACAACAACAACGTCCTGTCTGTGAACTGCAGGTAGAACTATGAATCTTTTGTTCCAGGCTAGCTGGAGCCATAAATAGAAACACTCTTTTAGGGGGTGGGGATAAGCCGCAACCTTTTGTCGTAGCTCCCCACTTGCACACATTTTACATGTCTTCAAACTTGTCTTACCCCTTCTCTTCTCCTGTTTCAACTCTGGGCTGCGGCAGGGCTCCAGATTTGTCAAACTAGCTTTCCTTAAGGATGGCACTTCCACATCCAAAACTGGTTCAATAATCTCCTCGGCTGATGCTATTCCTTCATTCTCTGCAGCAGTTGCTAGGACTTGCAGATCACTTGAAAGGCTGGGAGTAGTTTGTAGAGCACTGCCAATGGGTTGAATGGAAGAGCTGGTCTCTTCACTCACTGGGAGGCCATTTCCAGAAGGAAAGACAGGTGTCGGCCTAACTACTGGAGCGGCTGGAGAACACGATGCTTCATCAGAATCTTCCATGCCGAGGTCACTTTCTGAGTCTGGTGTAATGGCAGCGAAGTGAGTCGTCTCACCTACAGGAATGGTTGCTGCTGGAGTAATGGCTGCTGTCATGGAGACACTTGCGGCAGACTTTGCTGCTTCCACTCTGTCAGATTTGTTCACCTTAAAGGAGGAGAAATGTCTTGAGTTTGGATCACAAAACAGCACAAAAAGAGGAAATTTAGGATTGTTTTCAGAGGCTAGATATGTGACTGACAAATTGTTTCTATGCCTTCCACAAGTGTGTGTGTGTGTGTGTGTGTGTGTGTAGAAGAGGAGGAGGAGGAGGAGTTTGGATTTGATATCCTGCTTTATCACTACCCAAAGGAGTCTCAAAGCGGCTAACATTCTCCTTTCCCTTCCTCTCCCCCCAACAAACACTCTGTGAGGTGAGTGGAGCTGAGAGACTTCAGAGAAGTGTGACTAGCCCGAGGTCACCCAGCAGCTGCATGTGGAGGAGCGGAGACGCGAACCCGGTTCCCCAGATTACGAGTCTACCGCTCTTAACCACTACACCACACTGGCTCTCTAGGTGTGGGTGCACAAATGATTGGGGTTTTTTTGCCTTAAAAAACAGTGTGCATAATCAATTTATGACATTTCAAAACAGATAACTCTTACTAGAACTCAAACAAAGGAGGACCCAAGGATATTAGAATATCTGAAGAGCCACAGTGGAAGGAAATTTGAGAAATTTATTCATCTCTTATAACAATCAGAAATAAGGGACTCTTTATTTCTGCAAAACAAAAACAAAAAACAATCACATATGCATTCCCTTTTGCTTAGATCACTTTGTAATAGAAGTCATTTGAAGACGACCTCTCTTCCACTACAGACTACACATCAAAGTAAATTCTGCATGCACAAAGCAGAGGGGCCCAAAAGGCACTCAAAGCGTCTAAATATTGTTTCTAGAGTAGGGACTGCACTTTCCTGATATGGCAGAGGCAATTTAAGTAGAAACAATATAGCAAATGCTAAAAAGTAGCATTTTGTGCATCTGTTGTGTGTGTGAAATGCACAAAGTAGCAGGTACCAGAGTTCCCTTTCGAACCACACTCACCTCAGGCAACCTTCCCCATGACCACTGCATGTGTGATTCAGAGCAAAGCGGCATTTCAGGATTTCGGATCTCCAACTCAGAGTCACTTTTCGGGGCTGATGGGCAGTTTGGAGGAAGGCTGTAAAAAGAAGATGAAAGCAAAAGCTTTTTACTAGCTGTAGTGGAGAAGTCTACTGGGGCAAGCAGGCAAAAGGAAAAGGGGCTTAAGCCCAAGTCGTTTCTTATCCCAAGCATTTCTCCTGACCTGAAACTTATTAGGATAACATAAGGAGAGCCAGCAGGATCAAGCCAACAGCCCATCTCATCCAGCATCCTGCAGTTGCAGTAGCTACAGGGCCATCTTTACCCGGTGGTGCAAGTGGTGCTGGGCACCCAAGCGCCAATTTCTTGGGGGTGCCAAATGTATACTGGTCCCTCTCAATTGGCAGGAGTGAAAAGCAATGGAGTGAAAGTCCCCACCCACCCCTGTTGCTCTGTTGCGTCAAATATTCCTAATGAGTCAGGAAAGAAAAGCAGTTTTTTCCTGCTGCTTCATTGTTACAGGTGAGCAATTCCCCCCCCCTCAAAAAAGGTCAACAACTTTGGCTTCCCCCTCTCCAAAAAAGCTCAATAAAAGTTAATTTGGGGGTGGCTAAACTATATTTGGGGGGCGCTGGGTGGATTTTGTACCCCAGCAGCACATATGCTAAATACGGCCCAGAAGCCCAAAAGGAACTTTCTCTTTTAAACAGTTTAGCCTTTGACTCTCTGCTGTATCATGCAGCATCATATACTGACCTCTGTAGGGGAGCCAGCTCTCCATCAGAATAGGGATAAGCTTCTTTAGGTTGTAGACTTCCAGCTCCTTCATTCTGAGCCTCAGTGAATGAGTAATACATTGTGTTGCTGGTAAGGAACATTAGAAGGAAAATTAGGTACAATGACAAATAAATAGTTCTTAACTGAGTGCTGAAGTTTCTCCATAGGCCCTCATTGCATGGGTCTGTTTTACATTGACTTAGCATTACTCCCACGGCAGAATGCAAACTCAGATCATGTGCAACTTTCTTGCATGTATTTCTTCTATGTAGCCATGACATGGGAAGTTCATGTTTTGCTTTCAAGCCACATTTCCAGTCCTCCAAATAAGTATGGGGAATTTGGACAGACCTCTATAACAAAACCACATATCCTGTTATAGTTTCTTGATCTTGGATGATCACCCAGTATGTTCTGAGATATCATCTGGGGAAATTCATCGGCATGGCAAAGAGAAGCGTAAACCACCTATGACTCTACAGTCTAAATGATGTCAAGAGAAAAGTAGGATGTGGTCAATTACAACATTTTTCTACAAAGCAAACATAATGCATGATCAGTAGCCTAGAGAGTCTCCTTACTGTTCTGACAAGCAAAATACAAACCAATTAGTCACACAGGTATCCCAAGAAAAGGAGCCTGCAAGTGCCCTAATAATCATTACACTATAAAAAGCTGTATGTTTCCTTTTCTCTTAGCTTAGCCTTCTAATGTGACTATGAAGTTTTACAATTAAATTTAGGTTCTGCACACAATGCACGATAATATACTGTACATTCATTTCTGGGTGCAGGTAACTTTTGAGGACATTGTACACAGAATTATCCTCATGTTGTTCCTGTCCCATGCCATTTGTCAATCAAAAGGGCATTCTTATACGGTTATAATCAGTGCTCCCCCCCCCCCCAAGAAATGTTTGGGGATACTCTCATTTTCCTACTCATATTGAAATACTGCCCCTCAATGAGGCCAAACTTGGATTCACAAAATGTTTAGGGGTATGCATAACCCTGCGTCGCCCCAGAAAAAAGGCACTGGTTACAATCCATTTTGTGCTGAGAGCGCACTTTCTCAGGTTACCTCTTATATATTCCTTATATATTCCTGCGTATAAGACTACTTTTTAACCCAGGAAAATATTCTCAAAAGTCGGGGTCGTCTTATACACAGAGTCGTATTTCTTATACGGCAAGTATATCCCAAACGCTATATTTTAACTGGAAAAATTGGAGGTCGTCTTATACACCCAGTCGTCTTATACGCCAGAATATATGGTACTGGCATTGCAGGGCTGTGCCACTCTTCACTGTAATTTCCTAACAAAGGATACACCTGACCCACTTGACCTCTGACTATTAAGGAGCTTCAAACAGTCTTCTAGCTCCATTAAATGCTTTCCTGTCCAACACCTGAACTCCCAGCAGCAAAACAACAAAATGTATTGCACAGTTGCAAAGCTGGTGCAAATACCAATGATGGTTGGCATTTGCAGCAATTTAACACAGATGGCGGCAATCCAAGTTTTGGTTACAACCTACTTACTTGGAAGTCAACAGCTTCCGTTTCTCCTCCAGAGATTTCTCATTTTCAGTCCCTCCTCCTTCCTCTTCTGAAGTGGAGTCTCCCAATGATTCCCTCTTCTTTGGTTTCTTCTTGCGCCATCTTTTCTTGCGAAGGGCTGTTTCTGAGCCCAAGACTTCAGGGTTTCCATGCAAGCTGGACGATCTGGACACAGGCTCTGCATTTTTCTCCAGTGGGATGGGAGATGTGCACATGGAAGTGGGAATGTTCTCCTGGAACAAGGGGAGGGGCACACAAAAATGCTCAACCTCTGACCCAAGTTAGGAGCTGATTAAACTATAAAGCAGAGATGGGGAACCTGTGACTCCCAATGTTGTAGAACTTCTCTTTCCATCAACCCCAGTCAGGAGTGATGGGAGTTGTAGTTCAGCAGCATCTGGAGGGCCACAGGTTCCTTGTGGCTCCTAGAAAACCAGGTCAATCAATACCTGGGAATACCCGGAACAGCAAACAGAAGGAGAGTTCACTGTGGCCTCTGCAACTGGTCAGGAGACAAAGGAATGCTGGGAGGTTGAAGCCCCTCCCTCTTAGGAAACAAACATCACAGTAAGGGGAAGAACAGCCTGGCTCCATGCCTCATCAGCCAATGAAAGAGCAGCTTCAGGGAGCCTTCCCCCCCCCCCACTCCTCCCCACCAGAAAGAACATTTGGCTTTAATGTTATGTTGCTCTGGGACTCTGCAGTAGAAATGAAGAACACTCAGGACCCCATATACCGGTATTGACTTGAGGAGTAAGGGCTATTGATGTGCATCTGTTATTGCAATCTCTTGTAACATACCTTGGGGATCATTTCATTGAACGCTAGGTAAAAATCCAAAGAAACAAAGATAACCTTGGATAAAATTGTACAATTTGTTCATCCTGACTTTCTTTTGTGCTGTGCTTTCCAGTGCTTTTCTAAGTGCGTGTCTGAACAGTTTCTTCCTCCTCCTTTTTTGTCCCACCACTTTCCCCACGTAAGGCTGATGTTTACCTCTGAACTGGAACAAGTGTCAATCGGCAAAAAACCCTGATTGTTCTGATTCAGCAGTAATCAGCAGGTTTTCCCAGGGAAAGGTGTAAGGACAAAAGAAACCCCCACTTGGACACAGACGTGGAAAGCACAGTGCAAAAGAAAGACTGGGTGAGCCCTTAGTGTCAAATGCAAAGGATTAGCAGGCTTTATTATCTATCTGGGAGATCAGTGCAGGAAGAACTTGGAATCCCATTCCTTGCTTCATCTCAGGGATTGAGGCGCACCAGTAAGTCAGAATTGCTTCTCTCATTTGTTATGGTGAACTTTGGCATGATGGGAAGTTAGTGATGAAAAGGCAGGGGTATTTTAAGAAGGGCCCTTCCTTCCTTTCTCGGCCACTGTTGTAGGACCAAATTCTTGGACACAGTACTATTACTGTCAGAGAGTGAAAAAAGCCCAGGATGTAGAAACAGGTAGTGAGAATAGCAAATGAATAGAGTGCGGGGAGAGGAAGAAAGAGGATAACTCTAGCTTTTTTCATGTATTCATTAGGGGACAATGAACATACATGGGGTGGGTCATTGCTTGAAAGCTGCCCCTCCTAGTTTACATTGTTGGTAATGAACAGTTGAAAGACATCTATAAAATGCTTTATCGGCTGCTCCACCTCTCTGAGTCAGCTTAGAAACACACGAAGCCTACTATACAGTGCCACAAAGTCAGAATTTGGCACCCAGAGAATTTCAGCAGAGAATTATGACGGGCTTCAGAGCACATTTCTCTGAGGATCAATTTAAAAGATGAACGTTTTTCTCATGAACTTTTCCCCCTGAAGAGAAGCTTCTCTTTCATATGAAGCTTTGGACATCTACTGAAATGTGATCACTTCTTGTTGAATGAGCCAGAAGAAGCGCCTGGCAAAGTCTCAAAAGGCAGATAGAGTTGTCTGATTTCAAGAGAACAGGGCTTCAGAAACTAGCCAAAACAGACAAAATATATCTAAAATGAGAAAATATATGCAGATGGTCTCGATCTCCTAAGCTCCAGAGAATCGGGGCCTTCTCAGTGCCAACTTTGCACACACTGTACCAGTTTTGAGGAAGAGAACAGAAAAGCCCTGTTGCAGGAGGTTACCAGGATCACACCCGCATCATACATTTAAAGCAAATTTGCTTCCCCCCAAAATGCAATTTGTTAGGGGAATTGTAACTCTGAAGGGCAAAGTTCCCAGGATCCTTTGGGGGAAGCAATGTGTTTTCAATGTGACCCAAGAAAGGACCAAGCACTGGACTAGCAAAACAAAGCAAGACAAGAATACCAATAGATTATGGTCTGAGATATAGGTGGAATTTATCAGGAGGAATTTATCCAGATTGTTGAGAGGCATGGCCAAGGACTACAGGGTGGACTTAGGTAATCTTCTTGTGCTATGGTGCTCTGTGTGAGGCAAAAAAAGGGGGCACCTCTGAATGGATCTTCTCAATTTTGTGCCCCTTCGGCTTGATGCCCTGTGCAGGAGAAGCGTGCACACTACCCTAAATCCAGTGATGAGGACTTCAGGAGTGAGAAGTAAGGCAAAAGAGTATTGGGAAAACAACAAGACTTCAGTGTTGTCTATTTGGAAGCTGAAAAGTTGAAGGGTAGTTTTTAATGTCCTTTCTAATGTTAATATCTTCCCACCTTGTGTTCCTCTGACTCCTGGACAAAAAAGGCTTCTCCATTGTCACCCAGCTTCATATGCAGATTGACTGGCTCGCCATTAATCTCAATGTCAACCTAAAAAAAGAGGGTTAATTGTTTAGAGCCTAGAAAGCAACAGTGAAGTTAACACAAAAAGCATTCTAACCACTTTCCATATCTGGGACTTAGAGATGTATGAGGAATTTGATCTTTGTGAATTCCAAGACCAAACTGACCTCATCTGCATTGTGAGGAACAGTTATCCCCAGCCTTTCACACTTCCAAAATATTCCAGTGCTTCAGCTCAAAACAATAAACCACTCAGGGAACTTTATGCATTGGGATGACATGCAGATATAGTGCAGTTAATTACCAAACACATTTTAAAAAATTAAATGCACATTTTGAAAGACGATACAACAGAGAAATTTGTATTTTGATAAATGTTGATGAGCGTTTACATTTTTTATTTTTAAAAATGAATTTTCATGCAGGTTATTCATAAACACATATTAGATTAGTGCAGAAACAGCACAGCATGGAATCATGTAATGTTACCTCACCAACTTTGATATGAGTTGCTGCTTTTTATAGCAAGAGAATAAAATTAAACCAGGCACTGCTTAGTTTACAATCTCAGTCAAAACACACGCACATGCAAATTCATAATTGTACCTGCTAGATTTTTTCAGGCTAAGTGGGAAGAAAAACAGTCCGGCCTGTTTGTTGTTGTTGTTGTTTTTAAAGAGATCAGCCTGGCTGCAGGCCTGGTTTTACTGTGAGAACTTTTGACACAGCGCATTCCAGAGATTAAATTATAATTTAAATGGGGGTTTGCTTTCCAAGAGGACAACTGCCTCCAGCATCCAAGAAAGCACCTCATCTCTCCATGCCATAAAGCTGGCCTTCCACCATCACGAACCCTCTTTAGCGGCCCATGCTTCCATTTTGTCCCCCACCCCCTACATTAACAGGACTTTGATCAGAGACAAGGGAGAAAATACCCTTAGTCACATTTCCTTTCATAAATATTACGCCTCACTTAAACCCCATCGTCACCAATGAGCATAGCAGATATGAGATTGCAGGAAGCCAGCTGAAAGGTTGAAGTACATGTTGTACCTCATTGTATATATATATTTTAAAAAGGTCGGGAACAATGTGGCATGAGATAAAGCAACAAACAAGCTCGTCTCCCCATACAGCAGGCACATCTTTGTGCAATACGGATCACTTGGCTGTATTGTGCAGAACACAGGTCCAATTCAAAAATGGCCCTCAGCAGGATGCATGGCAAGTACCCACCTCCACTGTAAAACTGGTAGTAGTAATAATAATAATTTATTATTTCTACCCCGCCCATCTGTCTGGGTTTCCACAGCCACTCGGGGGGGGGGGCTTTCAACAGAACATAAAAAACAGAATAAAACTTCAAGCATTAAAAACTTCCCTAAACAGGGCTGCCTTCAGATGTCTTCTAAAAGTCAGATAGTTGTTTATTTCCTTGACATCTGATGGGAGGGCATTCCACAGGTATATTGGGCCGAGGCTGTTTAGGGCTTTAAAGGTCAGCACCAACACTTTGAATTGTGCTCGAAAACATACAGTATAGTGGAACCTCAGTTTGCAACCGCCTCCATTTACGACGAACTCAGAGAGCAACCGTTGTGGACCCGGAAGTATTTACATCCGGGTTCCACGAAGATGCGCAGTAGCGATCTGCGCAGCGTGTGTGCGCGCAGAAGCACTATCGGCACTTCGTGCACACGCAGAAGCGTACCTTCGGCAAGTGACGAACTTGGGGAGCCACCAGCTCCCCGGAACAGAACGTCGTCGTAAACCGAGGTACCACTGTACTGGTTATGTTGTTTGAGCCAATATGAGCTTGGACCAGTGTGTTTCTAGATTGTGCTTTTGTGGCTTCCCACATGTCTCACAGGAAACGACTGGACAGGTAACAAATTTGGGCTCAAGGGTTAATGGAAGATCAACTCTTTCCTATTTGGCAGGCATGTTTAGAGAATTTTTAACCAATACCGGTAGTCAATCTATAACGTGAGATAAGTCTGAAGTTCTGAATGGCACTTGAAAAAAAATGGCCCATTCAAACAATCTTTTTAGCATGGCAGTACATAGATTACTAAATTTTCTCAAATGTCACAATGAGACCAATAATTCTGCTGAGAAGACTATATGAATGTGCATCCGCCACATATCTTACTCATTTTTTATTTAGCAAAATGCCATTTGTTCTAGTAAGTGATACCGTATATACATCTAAGTCATTTGCAATGCAGTCTAAAATACACATTTAAAATACCAATAAAAAGCAAATATTTTAAAGAGCTAAAAAAATACAAAATAAAATTAGCACAGTGGTACCTCTACTTACGAATAACTCTACTTACGAATGTTTCTACTTACGAATGGAGCTCCGTCCGCCATCTTGGATGCAGTTTAGATAGGATTTTTTCTACTTACAAATTTTTAGATAGGGTTGCTTCGACTTACGAATTTTTTCTCCCAATGCATTCCTATGGGATTTGACTTACCATTTTTTTCTACTTACAAATGTGTGTTCGGAACGCATTAAATTCGTAAGTAGAGGTACCACTGTAATTTAAAAACACTCGTGGCTGCTAAAATCACTTGCCTGGATAGCCTTGCTGAGACTAAAATGTTGTTAGTAGATGCCAAAAACAAAATCAACTTCCCAGCAATAATCCATAACCCGCATCCTGCAACATTAAGGTTACTAGCATAATTTGGTGAGAATGGTTGACCGTGATGGAATTTGATAGTTTCCACATTTGACCTCCTTGATCTTCAAGCATATTAGTCCTTGTCAACACACATCGTGTCACTTACCACTTTCTCACTGGAATGCAGAACACGTAGCTTCCCAAAGCGCACATGGAAAGGTGAACAGAGTAAGGAGCCATCTGGTTGCCTCACCACAATGACATCAATGCAGCCTGTCAGGGTGGCCGGGTTCAGGCCCTTATACAACTCCTTCACAGTGCCCAACACCGTTTCAGCGAGCTGCCCCACATAGTTCATTGTCCGAGACTACAAACAGAAAGAATGAAGAGACAGATTTTTAAAAGTTTTTGAATACTCATGTAATGCAGGGTCCCCAACCCATGGATGCCTTCTTGTCTAGGAATGCTTCCATTGGTATCACTGGGCAGGTCCCACAGACTCCGAGCTTTCATTTTAAGAAAAAGTAGTACAGCAATGGCTTATCCACACTTACCCTTCCTCTGCTCTTTCCAGGCTTGGTCCACACTTCAAAGGTCTATGTCTGTGCACCCTTTCCTTGGGAGCTTTCCTTGTGAAAACCTGCTCCTTAAAGCTCAATCAGAGCAAACAGCAATTTGTGAAAAACCTGAATTGACGTTTGCTCTGATTGAGCAATAAAGAGAGGGCTTTTGCAGGGAAAGCTCTGGGGCAAAAACAAAAACAATGCCCTCGGACACAGAGCTTTTCAGTGCAGACCACTGCCAGGAAAGAGCGAGGCAAAAGATAAGTGTGGATAAGCCCTTTGTCTCTAGCCTCCTAGAAAGAAAGCTACGGGGCAAAATGTGCACATACCTTCTAACCAATTTATGTGACATGAGACCGATAATGATGTATTTTTTTCCTGGTACTAAGGAATGCTCCCTGTTATTAGACAGTAACACCATCAGAGAGAGGGAGAGGATGAGAATAATCTGTATTCTGTGATCTCCCACAATCAGGGCATAACTGACTTCCTATGCTAAGAATGAAGTTTTTGGGGATAGTTGCCTCTCTAATTTTGTGTTACACTATGTTCTCCATAATAGCCAATATTGGGTTATGCTTTGCCCCCATGGCAACCATTTTAGGACCACCCACCACCACCACCACTCTTCCAAAATTCAAAATGTACTCACAGGTCCAAAAATGTGAGCAACTTTTAGTGTATAGCACCTTCAATACAAATGCGGTGTTATACCATTTCTGGACTACTTTGTTCTGAGAAGGACCTGGAAGTTCAGCCACATCCCAGCTCTAATTTTATAAAGTTTGCAGTGTGGGCAGTTACCACTTGGCAAACAGACATCTATAGTCAGCCATTGTGAAATGATTCCTCCTAAGGAGACTACCAATGATAGGAGACATATTAAGCTTTCCTGCTTCCTAAACTCATTCCAAGGAATGCATGATGGATGATTTTACACATCGGAAGTTACTGATTCCAGGGTTCTGTGTCACCCAAGATAACTAAGAGATTCAGCTGGTATGAAGGATATAATCAGTGACATATGAATAATGGCTTCCTGAAAAGAAGAGGTTGCCAATTCCACAGAGCCAACAGATATATAACTATCATAGAGAAACCAAAATAGTTTCCCCTAAGCCATCTTCCCGGACAAGCTAGTTTTCCATTTTAAAAGCCACTGGGTGTGTAGAGAGGTTTAAATCCAGTTGGGCTACACCTGCTGGGTAGAATGACTAGGCAGGAGAACAGCTAAGCACCCGCTTTTACTCAATTCTCCCATGCAAATATCTCCCACAAACAGTGTTAAGTGGCAAACTCAACTTTCAGAATCTTGTGCTTCCCTTGTGATGTCTAGTTCCGCTTTCAGGATACAGAACCAGCAAGCGGGTTAGAAATAATACATGTGTCTCTGAAGCATTGCAATGGAAGGACACTGAATTACAGCCATTTGTTTGGGCCCTTTGCTCCCTAAGGAGAATCAGCATGCCTTCTACTCAACAAAGTGAAGATTCATTGGCTAGGAGTAGTGAACTGATTTACCTATGCTAGCTTCTATTTTCTGCCTAGATCTAATGCCCTATCTCTAAGCAAGAGATTTTTAACAGACACCACAGAAATGAACATTCAGCTACTGTTTCACCAGCCAATTAATTATATGGCTTTTAGCTGATAAATCAGTTTTATTGATGAAATTTACATATAGATAAAATATTGGTTCTTAAGCAGCACAATTTGATTTTAGAGGATGCGCACAAATGTCATAGCAGGCATCACAGGAAAAGGCATGTCTGCCTATGCAAGAGAAAGGGGGGTGCCCTTTCGCCTTCTAATCTTTTTAATGTTTGTGAAATTTAATTCAAGGTCGCCTTTTTAGTCAATTCAATGTTTTTACATATATATTAATCCATTCAATTCAGCCAATGTGACAGCCTTGCTCATTAGCTGAGTTTTCATCCTCGACATCCAAGAAATTAAGATCAGGAACATATAGAATACTTGAAGAAACTTGCACCTCGGCAGAGCGAGCAATTTCAGTGTCGATCAATGTTACAACTTTGTTTTTGATATGAGTCATTCACATTATTCATGGGGAAGGCTTTGAACCTTATAATTAAGTCACAAGAAGTTATTTAAGAAGACTTCAAATGTCTATAGAAACCATGCACTGAGGCCCCTTGGCTGTGCCAGAACACTACACACCTACGCAAATTAAGTAATCATGATGCACTCTTCTTTCACTGAAGATGTCGTTACAAGCTTATTTTACACAAAACACATAATGGACAGCATAGGCAGAAGCCTTAGTCGCTATTACAGTCTATAGCAAAATGGACAAAGAACTGCTTTGACCTTGACTGTATGTGGAACAAGTGGAAGAGCTATGGGGCAGGAAAATATGTGGCATCCTCCATGGGGCACCCTGTCAAATCAGGAGTAAGTCATCCCACCACCACTCTTACTCCAGACACCCATTTCCCTCCACACAGGAAACATAATGCTCTCTCTGATATGAGCAGCCATCTACAACAATCTAATTTCGTCTAAAAAAGAATGGGGAAACTAGTTTAAAGGAGATGGTAGCATAAAAGTAACTGGTACATAGGAGGTAAAGGTAAAGGACTCCTGACAGTTAAGTCCAGTTGCGAACGACTCTGGGGTTGCGGCGCTCATCTCACTTTACTGGCCAAGGGAGCCGATGTTTGTCCACTGACCGTTTTTCTGGGTCATGCGGCCAGCATGACTAAGCCGCTTCTGGCGAAACCAGAGCAGCGCACGGAAACACTGTTTACCTTCCCGCTGGAGCCTATTTATCTACTTGCACTTTGACACGTTTTTGAACTGCTAGGTGGGCAGGAGCTGGGACCAAACAATGGGAGCTCACCCCATCGTGGGGATTCAAACCGCCGACCTTCCGATCGGCAAGCCCTAGGCTCAGTGGTTTAGACCACAGCGCCACCAGCGTCCCTCTGGTACATAGGAAGCTGCCCACAAATGGAACCAAAGAGTTACCACTGCCAATTCATGTGGAAACAAGGTAAACAACCACTCCCAATTAATGGGTAATAAGATGTACAATTAAAATAATAATCCAATGCTGAAATAAGGCATCATGTGGGAAGAGAATCATCTTGGCAACTGATTTAATAACTCAACATCCAATTGCAGTTCAAAAATACTTCAGTTATCCTTCAGTACAGTCATACTTTGTGTTTCGTTTGCTGCGGGTTGCGGTTTTCCGGATTGTGAACGCAGCGGACCTGGAAGTGTTTACTTCTGGGTTCTGCTGCGCACGCATGTGCAGAAACATTCTGCATGCTTCACGCATGCACATAAGCATTCTGTGTGCATCACGCTTCGTACATGCGCAGAAGCGCTCTATCTAGCTTTCGTGCATGCTGGAAAGCTCTGCTTGGGTTGCAGACTTTTCAGGGTGTGACGGCACCCCGGAATGGATTAGGTCCACAACCCAAGATACCTCTGTATTGGAAATGGCTCACTTTCCTTTTGGTATGAAGTGGCCACATGGAATTATTTTATAGGAACTGGCAGAGTCAAATAAAGCATAGTGCTACTTGTACATCAAAGATGCAATATTCATCTTCATTCAAATCCTTGGGTCTCGGGTCACCCACTTGCGCACACAACTTTTTCCTCACGATGAGATATACTGCAACAAAGCAGCCATTAAAGGCATGTTAACAGAGAGCAAGTCAAGACCAGTTGCCAAAAGGCTGAATAGTTACCTACCAGGGGTGCTGGAGCAGCACATTTCCTGCATTGTGGGGGGATAAACTAGATGACCTTTGAGGTTTCCTTCAACTCTGTGATTCTATGACTAATTCTCAAGGATGTCATCTGGCAGCAGTTTATTCCCCCAACAGTTACTAATGGACACCAAGGTCCTGACATTTCCATTTCTTATTAAAGAGCCTCATTGAAAGCAAACTCTAAATAATGTCTCTGTGTGTTTCTGCCCCTTTCGTGAGTTCATCTTTTTCAAATGGCTCTCACTTGACAATCTATAAATGGTCACTGGGGAGGAAGTAACATCACAGAGACTTGATTTATTTGGTACACAATGTCATTTAGCAGTGCTCATTTAGACTTTTCAACCCTGCAACAGTTCATAAAAGAAAATATGAACAAGTGTGTATTTTGTAACATCCTGTGTGCTGTGCTCATTTGTTCAGCCACAGTCAGCAATGAATTGATGTAAAGAAAAAGAGGGTATTTGTTACCCACATTGTGCCATAATATTTAAAAATGAACACTGCTCCATTACACTACATAGAGCCTGGGTCTGATGTCTAAAGTGTTTCGAGATCGTCAAGGAGAAAGGAGAAATTGGGATTGTACCTGTAATGGGCATGGCCATGATTTCTGCTGTGGGGGGGCAGAACCTCACTTTGCTACGTATTTTTATTGATTGGGGGGACAGTAGCCCCCCCCACCCCTGCTATGCCCAAGGTGCCCAATTGCTCCATCCCTGACCTCCATTTTTGTGCAGGAGCTTACATGAGTGCTAACACGAAGTGCTGGGTACATGACTTGTGTCCTGAAAAAATACAGAGTGTTCTAGTGTTACCCTAAATGTGTGTCTCAAGAAGTAAGATATGCAAGTCCAACCAAGCTCGGTGGGGCTTACTTGGGAAAGGTCAAGAGAACCCCAGGACAGAATTCGGGGGGAGAAGAGAGGGTCATTCTACCAGCCAAATGCTTGAACTTGGAGATCTTTCTCCTTAATGCTACAATGAATTAAGTATATGCAGCGCTTCAGAATGTAATAGCCACAGCAAGCAGAATACAAAAAGACACCCTCCAGCAGCGAAACTTTTGTATCCTGAAAAAATGCTATTTACCTACAACAGTGATCCTCTATTGCACGGGTGTCAAACACAAGGCCCGGGGGCCAAATCCGGCCCGCCAGACCTCGTCATGTGGCCCGCCGAGCGCCCCAGCCAGCGGGACCCAGCAGCGGGATCTTGCTGCTGAAGCGCCACGCCGACAAAGCGCCGACAAACAGCTGGGGCCGGGGGGGAGGTAGAAAGGCGGCCGGAGCAGCGCTGCGTGGAGCGCCCCGAGCCACAGCAGGAGAAGGAGGAGGCAGCTTGCCGGGTCAGCGCCCGGTAGTGCCGCATGGAGAGTCCCTAGCCTCTGCGACGCAGCAGTGCTTTGTAGCACTTTGAATCCTCCTCCTCCTGCCACGGCTCGGCGCCTGGAAACGGCTGCTGCTGCTGCTGAAGCACAGACAAAGCACCCAGCAGCGCCGCGTGGAGGAGGAGGAGGATTCAAAGTGCTACAGAGCACTGCTGCGTCCCAGAGGCTCGGGACTCTCCGCACGGCGCTGCCGGGCACCGACCTGGCAAGCCGCCGCCTTCTCCTCCTCTCACCTCACCTCCTCCTCCTCCTGCCGCGGCTCAGCCTCATGAACGTGAGCTCAGCAGCGGCTCAGCCTCACGAACGTGCAACTCTGAGGCTTTACGCACTTCTCCTAAAACGGACACCCGCTGCCTCACGCTGCACGGGAAATGCTTTTTACCCCTGGGTCCCTTCACGCTCTTTTCTGGCGCTGAATCAAGGCGGCGACCCCCCCCCCTCCCTTTCTTTCTTCCTCTCTCTCGTTCTTATTCTTTCTTTCCCTCTCCTTCCTTCCTTCTTTATCTCTGTCTTCTCTCCCTCTTTCTTTTTCTTTCCTTCTTTATTCCTTCTTTCCTACTCTTCTTTCTCTCACCTCTTTCCTTCCTCTCTCCCTCCTGCTCCCTCTTTTCTTTTTCTTTCTTTCTTCCTTCCTTCCTTCCTTCCTTCCGTCCTTCCCATCTTTCTTCCTCTCCCTCATTCTTATTCTTTCTTTCCCTCTACAGTGGAACCTCGGTTTATGAACACCTCGGTTTATGAATTTTCGGTTTATGAACGCCGCGGACCCATCTGGAACGGATTAATTCACTTTCCATTACTTTTAATGGGAAAGTTCGCTTCAGTTTATGAACGCTTCAGTTTATGAACAGACTTCCGGAACCAATTACACCCATGTTTCAGTTTATGAACGCTTCAGTTTAAGTACTTCACGGACCGGTCTGGAATGGATTAATCCACTTTCCATTACTTTCAATGGAAAAGTTCGCTTCAGTTTATGAGCGGTTACTCCGCGGACCGTCTGGAACGGATTAATCCACTTTCCATTACTTTCAATGGGAAAGTTCGCTTCAGTTTATGAATGCTTCAGTTTATGAACAGACTTCCGGAACCAATTGTGTTCATAAACCGAGGTACCACTGTACTTCCTTCCTTCTTTCTCCCTTTCCGTCTTCTCTCCCTCCTTCTTTTTCTTTCCTTCTTTATTACCTTCCTTATTTCCTACTCTTCTTTCTCTCCCCTCTTTCCTTCCTTCCTCCCTCCCCTCCCTCTCCCTCTCCTCAGAAACATAGGATGCTGCTTTATACTTCTGTCCCTTAAACCCTGGAACCAGGAGAGCAGCTCCAGTGAGTCAACCTCAGCCAGTCCCTTTGGTCAAGGGTGGTGGCTCACTGGCAGAACATCTGTCCTGCATGCAGAAGGACCCCAGCATCTACAGGTACCAGTAGCTCTGCAAAGCTCCTGCATGAAACCCTAGCGAGCCTCCACCACCCAGTGCAGTTACCAAAAATCATTTTTCAATAAATTGTACAATAATTGTACATTTGAATATCTACTTGCCATTATTCTGACTATGTTTCTGCTTTCAGAGCTAGTTATTACTTACATTATTACAAAAAACAGTAATAATTGAATGCAGTGACAATAATTTATGATAATAAAGAGTGGACACATAGTCCTACAGATACAACCGGCCCTTTGAGGGTGACCAAACTGCTGATGCGGCCCCCGATGAATTTGAGTTTGACACCCCTGCTCTATTGGGAAAAGAATGCTCCACTGCAACTATTATACAATTACTGTATGTGAACACACACAAAATCCATGAACCCATGGAAATGCCTACAGCCATGTGAAGAGCATCACACACACACACACACACACACACACACACACACACACACACATTCTTACCCAGCAAATTTGGGGCAGTTTCACATTGCCTCCCTCCCTAGAAAGAAGCCCACCTCTGCTGAGCAATTTGAGAGAGCTGATCTTGCTCCCAAGCATCTCATAAGGCCCTCTGGAATCTACACTGAGCCAAACTGAGCCAGCGTGAGGACCAGGCTTCCCTTTCTAAGCAGACAGCAGAAGAGAGCTCCAGGTGTTTACCTTTCCTATCCTGCAAATATCAAGGATAAAGTGATTCCTAGAGAGGTAAGGGGGAAGGGGCCCTGGCTGACTCTGGAAACTTCATTGCCTCCGTCAGCTCCATGCTGTTCAGAGCTGAGAGAAGGTCATGAGACAGTCCCCTTGCCACAGTAACCTGCTGAGCTGAGCATTCTTTGGTGCAGTTTAATTGGCAGCTATGCAGGCAAGCTCACAGCCCATAGCACAGAAACTGTTAGAGCTCCCCGCTCTGTCCTCAACAGTTACATTCAACTACAGCTTTGGAAAGCATTTGTAAATAGTGTGCATGTGCACAATTGTGTAAAATAGCACATGTTGCTATATTGTTGTGGACAGGGTCCTGGGTTATAAGCAACTGCAGGACAAGCAGAAGTCAGCAGTAGGGGTTCTTTTCTTGGAGTCCATGCTGGACAAAGCCTTTAGAGGCCTGGTGTTTGCACCCATAAAGAAAGCAACATGAATTTGCGGCAGAACAGTATATTTGTGAACTTCCAGCAGAGTACTCTACAACAGTCATCTTCAACCTTTTCAGACCCAGGGCCCACTTTTAACTCAAATATGTATTTGAGGAACCATTTCTTAATCTTTTATCATATAATTGCATGGTGGTCATGCTCCTGTTGCGAGCCAGTTTAAGAGACACAGCTACAGTGGCCAGCTGAGAAGCTGGCAAGCTTAGTTGCAGGTTCAAGTTCAGGCATAGGTAGATCTCAGGCCCGAGGTTGTGGGAAGACTGTCAAATGACACAATCCAACACCAAGAGCTAAACCAGGCATCCCCAAACTGCGGCCCTCCAGATGTTTTGGCCTACAACTCCCACGATCCCTAGCTAACAGGACCAGTGGTCGGGGAAGATGGGAATTGTAGTCCAAAACATCTGGAGGGCTGAAGTTTGGGGGTGCCCGAGCTAAAAGGTTGAGGATATACTCATAAACCAAGGGCTGGTTGCCAATCTGATGCTCTCCAGATGTTGTTAGACTGAAATTCCCATCATTCCTGGCCATTGGCTGGGGATGGTGGGAGTTGGAGTACAACAACATCTAGAGGACACCCCACTGAGCTACCCCACTCTTAAAAAATGGTAGTGGTTCATTAGAGCTGAACACAGGAGCAGAGAGACAGTAGGCCTTCTGATAGAAAGTGGTAGGAGTCAGAATAGCAGGTCCCAAGGCCCACTATAATTTCTCGAGAAAGCCACCTCAACCTTCTGCATTTCTGACTTTTTACACAGCAGCTGCTGATGTTGTCATGAGCTTATCAGTGACTATAGTTCTATATCAACCTTTAGATAAAAAGGAAATGACTACTTCCAGTGAGCCAGAGCTATGAAGTCGGTGTATCACATTAATAAATGATCCGCCTTCAGAGTCTCGTGGAAGTTGGACTTTAGAACTCTACCCAGGCTTGAGAACCTAAGCTATATAAAAGGCTCAAAAGGAGGCCTAAATTTTTATAGGACCAGCAAGTGTCTTACTTGGCTATGAAATCTTACTAAGAGAAAGTTACATTTGTACGAGGGCATTCTAGACACATTGTAAGGCCCATCGGAAAACTGTAAAAATGTATCTGAAGGCCTGTAAAGCCTATTGGGGAGGAGGAGGAGGAGGAGGAGGAGGAGGAGGAGGAGGAGGAGGAGGAGGAGGAGGAGGAGGAGTTTGGACTTGATATCCTGCCTTACACTCCCCTTAGGAGTCTCAAAGCAGCTAACAATCTCCTTTCCCTTCCTCTCCCACAACAAACACTCTGAGGTGAGTGAGGCTGAGAGACTTCAGAGAAGTGTGACTAGCCCAAGGTCACCCAGCAGCTGCATGTGGAGGAGTGGGGAAGCGAACCCTGTTCATCAGATTACGAGTCCACCGCTCTTAACCCTACACCACGCTGGCTCCCAAACAACTACCAGAAAGAAAGGCTGGCATGAAATTACAGTCATACCTCAGGTTGCGAACGTGATCCATGCAGGAGGCGCGTTCGCAACCAGCAGTGCTGCGTCTGCACACGCGTGTGACATGATTTCGTCTTCTGCGCATGCACAAGCGCCGAAACCCGGAAGTAACCCATTCCAGTACTTCCGGGTTCAGTGCGGTCCATAACCCGAAAACGCGCAACCTGCAGCGTTCACAACCCAAGGTATGACTGTACAAAGTTTTTTTAAAAAATGTACAAGCAAGAATACACACCAGTTGGCTACTTCTTAATTATTTTAAGGTAAGAGAGCAAGAGAAACTCCCAAGCCTCCCCCAGTGGATGTTGCAACAAAAAGGCCCTGGACCAATTACCCTGCAATTTGATATGTTTAAACTACTTTGAAGGGGCTAGGTGTGCCCATAAATTTCATCTACTTTGGCCAAAAGGAGAAAAGGTTATAGCCTTTTTTAGACTTACTGTTATACTGAATAGGGAAACACAGTCGTTTTATTTTATAAAGAGTTACACTGGAGCTGAATTGCAGATCAAAAGGGATAGCACACAGAGTGACTCAGAAACAGGCTGCAAATGCACAGATAAGCACACCTAGTATTTATCTCGGACTTGAGCACAGTGAAACTTTACATTCATTGGAGCACACACTTTTCAGAGGTGATACCCAGGGCTCCAAATTTTAAAATTAGCTGGTAGAAGAGGCCAATAATTCAAATTCCTGAAAGATGTTTGCAACAACACTCATAGGGGAACTTCAGATCCACAAGGGTCATTGCTGCTTTCTAGTACAGCTCTACCAGAGAACGCTTTCCCCGCTATTGCACCTCCATGCAGTAAAGGGAGAGACAGACACACCAGCTATGTTTCTGCCTGTCATTAGTAATTAAAGGCACAAGTGCCCTGCCAGAAATCAAAGCAGGAACTCTAAAGTCAGTCCCTGCTAACAAGAGATTCAGCCGAGGCTTGTTCTCCTTCCTCAACTGCCAAGTAGGCCAGGATGACAAAGAAAGCATCCTGTGCCCTTATCAGTGTCAATGCTGTGAAAGCCATCATTATTTTCTTTATCCACACACTAAGTACCTGCAGGACAGCCACATGGGAAACAAAGCATTATTCTCCCCAGCTAGAGTACACTGAGCAGAACAATCACATTTTGTCATGACCATGCACCAGTATTTCTAAACTGCACAATTGCTCTGCCATTTCTGCAGTCGAGTACTTCACTCCAAGGCTACTGCTGTCCTTTGCATTTGCAGGTTCTGTTTCCTTCTGAACCAGAAAAAAGCCACACATCTTTGCTTCACCTGGTGACTGGCACACCTTAGAAAGAAGCTCTACTCCGATCTCCCGATCTCCACCTGCAACTTATTAAATTGGGTTTCCATACATGCTCGGTGTATTTGACTCAGTTCTCCAACATTGCTCATAGGACACCTGTAGCAACTTCACACACCACCCAACACACAGCTGAGTGTTAACAACACAGCAGGTAGAAACATGCAATGTTTATCTGCTGTCTCCCAACAACACCCACGGAAATGAGGCTGGCCTGTCTCACCGGTGATCTATCAAGCCAGGTGAAGGCCGCAAGGAGCTTAACAGCCTTTCTGATTTTGCTGCCTGGCCATGAGCACAAGAACAGGCTATCTGTTAGGTAGTTGGCAAGTTACAATGCATAGCTCGTGAGCTGCTTGGTGAAGGGCAATTGGTCACTCGTCGAGCATCTGCTTTGCTTGCAGAAAGGTGCCAAGTTCAAACCCTAGCAACTTCAGTTAGAGCTGGGAGAGATCCCATCTGAATCCCTGGAGGGCTGCTGCCAGTGTAGGCCATATTGAATTAGATCAGGGATAGCCAATGTGGTGCTTGCCATATGTTGGTCTCGGCAGTATGCCAGTGGTCAGGATTAATGGGAGGTCCACCACACCTGGATGACATTATATTGGCTACACCTGAGCTAGCTGGACCAGTGGTCAAACTTCCTATGTTCCTATATTTGGATTCACGTGTCACAAGATGTGAACAGACCTTCATTAAGGGATGCTATACAGTTGTCTTAGAAATTGCCCCATAAACTGCTTGTTAATCCCATATAAAACGGTCATAATATTGCTATAGATAGTTACATGCTGAAATAAGGGCACAACCTTCTGATTTATATTCTAATAATAAAGTGAGTACAGTAGTTCCCTTTAATATTGTTTGAAAACAATTATGAGAAGAGGGCTGCGGTCGAGACCTGGTTGGCATTAAACTAATACAATGACTAGTGCTAGTGCAAGAGGATTTCCCCATCTTTCCTGCATGTGACCCATGACCAAATCTGCTCCAGAGGGTTGGAGGAATCACCAGACCAGATTTAAGGGGTACATGGGGAAGAAGATGGAGAATGCTACACCACACAAGGAAAGAAGCTTTTTACTACATTCACCTTAGTACTACGTTGAATACAGCCCCACACATTTAAAGTTACATGACTTCCCCCAGACAATCCTGGGAACTGTAGTGGGAATTGTAGCTCCGAGCAGGTAAAGCCAAAGTCGTCAACCTGGCATAGCAGAAGTGCTTTTTCTGAAGGGAGGTGGCACCTAGACATGGCTGAAGCTGACATTAATATTGCACGAAGGGAACATAAGAGGATGCAGCAAGAAAGGCAGCTTGAGGTCAGGACTAGAGCTAGGGTTGCCAGACTCAATAGTGGACAGGACTTCTGTGCCTTTAATTGCCCTGCTCTCTTTTGAGTCTGGAAACCTTAAAGAGAAACCAGCAAACCCTTTGCTTAAACAAAGGGTCTGCTGGTTTCTCTTTAAGGTTTCCAGACTCAAAAGAGAGCAGGGCAATTAAAGGCACAGGAGTCCTGTTCTCTATTGAGTCTGGCAACCCTAAGGCTGGAGCTAAAGACAAGCCAACAGGGTTTAGATGCCATACAGAAGTTTAGTTCTTCCCACAGACCAGAGCAGCAGACAGAGGAGCACCAGGGAAAGGATTAACAGGATTCTACAAAAAGGACAGTACATAAAGACAAGTTTATTTTTATATTTCTATTTCACCTTTCCTCCAAGGAGCATGGGGCAGGCTTATATGAGCCTTCTGTTCTCCACCCATTTCATTTTCACAACCACCTCGTGAGGCTGGTTAAACTAAGACAGTGCCATAAGCTGAAATTCTTTTGGCTATACAGATCTTGAGCCCTACTGAACTTATCCCCCGTCAAAAGAACTCCAGCTTGCTGTCCAGTTTGCAAGCTTTACTCCATTTATGCTATACACATAAAGAAAAAGAAAACGGCAAGCAAACAGAACTGTTCCTTCATTGTCCAATATACCAGACAGTTCAGCGAGATACTTCTTGCACACCAAAATCCCCCACCCCAGTTTGTGTGCCACAATCTTCAAGCTGCAATCCTATACTCACTTACCTGGAAGTAAGATCTACTGAACTCAACAGGACTTATTTCTGAGTAGGCATTATAGGATTCCACTGTCTGACTGTTTCCAAACAGAGCACTACTTTTACATTCTCTGCCATAACAGCTCCCCAAATGTACACACACAACAACAATATAGTATACTTGCCAGACAGCTTGCATTACCTGGGTAGGACCTTCAACCTGACTTCAGTGGTTCTTGGACTTTGAAATGAGCACAGTCTCAAGATTCCAACAGGTTGCTACCTACAGACACATCTTTCTGTGCTCCACCTACGTACCTGGTGCTTCCTGTTTTCCTCATACCTGAATGAGGGGAGGAGTCTGTATAACAAGCATTACCAGGTTACTGCAGGCTGAGCCTATGGGGACATCAGAAATCTCTCCTGGGCTTCCTTGTATTAAGCCGCAGATGAGTGCTTGAGCTGCAGGTATTTGACAGTTCAGCCTCTCACTCTCAAGGGTTTATCAGTCCTGACAGATTGCCACTAATTAGCAACAAGGAGCCCCCTGCTGTTTGATTGATCATTCATTTTGCACGCAATGGATTTTGCTATGTGATTTCCAAGAGGCTTGAGATTTTGCAGAATGACAGAAGTTGGACTCACTTGACTGTGAATGTTTTTGTGGAAGGACTAATTCCGTGTGAGTGTTGCAAGCAAGGTTTAAAAGCTCAGGATTGTGTTCAGCTGGGCGACAGTGTGTGTCTCCTGTTGTGTTGCAAGGAAATAGTATGGACCTATGCTCTTGTAAAATGAAAGTGCTGAGAATGAGGGTTGCGTTTCGAGCACATGATACATTTAAAGCATATCTACCCCCTCCCCAAATCCTGGGAACAACTGTAGTTTATTAAGGGTGCTGGGAATTGTAGCTGTGTGATGGGAAAAGTATAATTCCCAGAATTCTTTTGGGGGGAATGTTTCTTTAAATGTATTTTGTGCATGCAGTTTGAAACAGAGAAATTAAGGAGGTGGAGCTTTTAAACCCATTTAGCACCATCTCAGAAAAAGCTCCATTAACAGAATTTCCACTAAGCATTAAGATAGTTCCATCTGTCTGTCAGTAAAACAGATTGCCTTGGAGGGCAATCTATTCTTCTTTTTTAAAATATGTTTTTAAACAGAAGCTGGATGGCCACCTATCAGGGATGCTGTAGTTTCAAGATTCCTGCAATGAGCAAGGGTTTGGACTACCAGATGGTTTTCAAGGGCCTCTCTAGACCGGTACTTTATTACAGGTATATTCTGCAACATGCTTCTTGCCCGGTAATAGTGGATTAATTATGTTTTTGTTTGTTCTGCAATGCTTCCCCACATTGTTGATGTCCGGAGGCGCTATAATGCAATAAAAGCAGGACAAAAATAAACAGCATATGCACTGATTGGAAATGAAACAATGGGATCAGCCCAAAAGTTTGGCAAGCAAATAGTGTCATTGCCTTCCATTAAGAGCTTGGGTTACTACAGCTTGGGCACAGGTTACTACAACAGCTAAGGCGACATTTTTTTCACCTTCACCGCATTAAGCAGTTTGTCCCTTACCTTTCCCGCCCCGACCTAGCCACAGTGATCCATGCGACGGTCACCTCCAGGCTTGACTACTGTAATTCACTCTACGTGGGGTTGCCCTTGAAGCTGTCCCAGAA
The DNA here is from genome assembly GCF_965207765.1 of Zootoca vivipara. Lineage (NCBI taxonomy): Eukaryota > Metazoa > Chordata > Lepidosauria > Squamata > Lacertidae > Zootoca > Zootoca vivipara. Next base: position 73,077,531 of record NC_142590.1, on the reverse strand, counting down.
ACTCCAGCGTGTGCAGAATGCTGCAACGAGGCTCCTCACGGGGTCCCTGCCATGGGAGCATATTCACCCAGTGCTTTTCCAGCTGCACTGGCTCCCGATGGAGTACAGGGTCAGATTTAAAGTGCTGGTTTTGACCTTTAAAGCCCTTTACAGCCTAGGACCCTCGTACTTACAGGACCATCTCTCCCAGTATGCCCTGCAGAGGACCTTAAGGTCCATAAACAGTAACACCTTAGAGGTCCCGGGCCCGAAGGAAATCAGATTAGCCTCAACTAGAACCAGGGCCTCCTCAATACTGGCCCCGACCTGGTGTAACGCTCTGTCTCCTGAGACTAGGGCCCTGCGGGACCTGATTTCTTTCCGCAGGGCCTGTAAGACAGAGTTGTTCCACCTGGAATTTGGCATGGAGCCAACCTGATTCCCTCCCCCATTTTCCCTTTCTTTTTTCCTTTTATATGAGGCTGCATTTTTAATTTAATTTTGATGTATTTAGTCTTGTTGCTGAGTTGTATTTTAACCAGTTGTTTTATATTTGGTGTTAGCCGCTCTGAGCCCGGCTTTGGCTGGGGAGGGCGGGGTATAAATAAATAAATATTAAACAATATTGGAAGTGGGATCGCATGTGATCATACTAAGAGCATCATGAACGTGCAATAAAAAGGAGGTCATGGGAGTCCCCAAGATTCCTTCCCATTGTGTTATTCTATCACTTTCCTTCTAGTTTTCCCTATCTAGGCCTATTAGGAATAGATTAAAATCCACAGGCTTCAACTGGGATAGTTGTCCTCTTCCTGTTATTATGTAGTATATCAATTTTGCACTGCATGTACACTTTCTTCTTTTCCTACATTTATATAGCTGTTCTATAGCAGGAGTTCTCCTGGTGGCTCACAAAGCATTCATGATTTACCCCAACACTGAGCGAAAAAGAAATGCACAGCCATCTACCAACAGTGAACTAATCCTCCAAGTGTGGGAACCTTAAGTAAAGGTAAAGGGACTCCTGACCATTAGGTCCAGTCATGACCGACTCTGGGGTTGCGGCACTCATCTCGCATTATTGGCCAAAGGAGCCGGTGTACAGCTTCCAGGTCATATGGCCAGCATGACAAAGCCGCTTCTTGCGAACCAGAGCAGCACACGGAAATGCCGTTTACCTTCCCGCTGTAGCTATTTATCTACTTGCACTTTGACGTGCTTTCAAACTGCTAGGTAGGCAGCAGCTGGGACCAAGCAACGGGAGCTCACCCCATCACAGGGATTCGAACCGCCGACCTTCTGATCAGCAAGCCCTAGGCTCAGTTGTTTAACCCACAGCGCCACCTGGGTCCATATATATATATATATATATATATATATATATATATATATATATATATATAATGGTGCATTCTGGGAAAGAGGATGGCTGTTGGCTGCTTAGAAGCTGAGCCTTCCACGCTGCAACATTTAGTTGCAGCTTGCAGCCGAGTTAAAAACAAGGCCACCACCTTGTTTGGGAAAAAGCAAGTATTTCATTTCACCACAAGATGGCAATGGTCTATCTCTACCAAGCTATATTGGGGCCTCAACTTTATTGGTTCTTCCCCTCAATTAGGTACATGCGTTCATTTTCGAAAGAAATCTGACACACACACAGAGGAATGCTAAGTATAGGAAGCTGGCAGAGATGCTTGCTTGCTTGCACCACTGTCTGGCTTAGATTTCTAGCTTTCATTTTAAGAAGACAGAAAGAAAGAGACCTTGTGGAACTGAACACATGAGGCAAAATGTGCAGACCCCATTGTGCCCAGTGGTTTTATGGAAAATGACCACACGCCTGCCTTTTAGTGTTTTTGCCCATGAGTGAAGTCTTTCTTATACTGTAAATGGTTGCTATTTAAGGCAGTGGTACTAACCATGAAGATTTCTAAAGTGTACATACTCGTTGCCCAAAGCAGGGACTTACTGGTTCACTTTGATTCTTTTATTTGGTCTTCCTTGGTGGAGAAGGGAAAGGAGACATTCAGACTTTTACAGCTCAGCCCTGCACATCAGGGATAGGTAATAATACTTTTCTGTCAAGGGCACATTCCTTCAAGGTAGAGATCAGGGAGAAATTTGGTTTCATTCACTTTTAGTATATGTGCTGCCGAAACAGACATGTATTTTGCAATACTCATATACTGCTTCATCAACAAAACCCTCTTTGTGATTTAGATTTTTAAAAAACCCACAAAATATTCATAAAAATACCAATAAAATCAAACGTAAAAAACAAATTGACCTAAAATAGAACCAAACTATAAACCAGCAGTTTAAAAAACAAGTGCACAATAAAATTATATGTTAGAAATGACTTGTCTGGGTAGGCTTGCCTATGCAAAAGGGTTTTCAACAGGCTCCAAAAGCAATACAATGAAGGAACGTGACAAATGTGCAAGGGGACTGGGTGGGTTGTGGCACTGGTGCCTACCTGAAAGGGGGCTGAGTCCCACCAGCAGAAAATGATGATGATAGGTTTGGTGGTGCAAGGTTTGGATTTCCTACTGCTGGTTTTTGTTATTGAAAAAACGAATTAGCACCCCTATACTGCTGCTTTGCAGATTAGTAAAGTGGTGTTCTGGGAATCCTTCCGAAGTCTTTCTTCCTGTGTTTTTCCATATCTGCCCCCCTGTCCCGCCCCGCCCCGCCCCATCAAAACTTAATCTTTATTAGTTGGGGGGCAGTATATATGCCATACCTGCCTCCCCCTCCTTCCCCTGCAGAACCAATAATAGCTCTAGGCAGTGCTTCTTTTATGGGGGGACGCAGGGGGTATGCATACCATTTTGTGACTCTAAGTTTGGCCTCATTAAGGGGCAGTATTTTAATATGAGTAGGAAAATGAGAGTACCCCTAAACATATTTTTTTAGAGAGAAAAAGCACTGGCTCTAGGGGAGAAGTGCACTTAAATTTGGAAAGGGCAAGAGATGAAACAGTTGAACATTCAATCCCAAACCCTTTAAAAAAAAACCCTTTGTTTAATTGAAATGTTTTCAGTATGACAAACTGGTAACATTTCAGTATGAAAAGCCTGAGAGATCCTAATCAGTCATCATCCGTGTCATGTCCTGTTTGGCTCAAACTGATGGAAGTTATGTTAGGAGGAGGAGCAATTTTTTTTAGGAAACCAGAAGCAAGTAACAGCTGAAATTTCCAGTCTAATCTACATGCCTAGGCACACCTAGGAGTTCTCTTTAAATGAACCAGTTCTAAGACAATGATACTTTCAGTTCCTCTCCGTCTTCCAAATAGATCCTCTTCGCAGTCTAAAATCAGGCAGATTGATCAGAATAATAATAATAACTACTTTTTTTATTATTTATACCCCGCCCATCTGGGTGGCTCCCAACAGAATATTAAAAACATGATAAAACACCAAACATTAAAAACTTCCCTAAACAGGGCTCCCTTCAGATGTCTTCTAAAAGTCAGGTAGTTGTTTATTTCCTTGACAACTGATGGGAGGGCGTTCCACAGGGCGGGCGCCACTACCGAGAAGTCCCTCTGCCTGGTTCCCTGTAACCTTACTTTTAGCAGCAGAGGAGTCTAGGCACTGGTGTGGGTGACAGGGTGGAGTGGAGGGAAAGGAGAGGAAGGGTGTAGCTGCTGCACTGGAAGTGGTTTCCTTCCCGGCGCTCTAACTCCAGCCCCAGCCATCCCTAAGAGGCTGAAGTTGTTCTCAGCTCCTTATTTTCACAAAAATTCAAAACTGATCTGTTTGAGTGTAGCCCCCAGTAAGGAACTAAAGCTTCTATGACCCCATCAGTGGTGTGTGGCCAGTGGACTAGGCTTGTCCCCTAAAGATTCCCCTGGTGCCTCCTTCCCAAAGCCTGGCTTAGGTAGGGAGGCGCAATGCTTCAATGGGTCCAAGAGGCCTCCCACCACCTTCACAAAGTCCACCTGGCTTTGGGAAGGAGGCAAGAGGGCTCCAACATCCTGTCAGAGCCCTGGGGTCTCCTTTGCAAAGCCCAGGAAGCTTCTACCCAGCTTAGGAAGGCTCGATGCTCAAGCACGCAACATTGGGAGGTTGTGACGTCACCCATGTGACAACGGCCCCTCGCCATCACCCTTGCAAGCTGGTGTCTCTGGCACTAACTGTTCCCCAGTGAAAAACTGGTCCCTTCACTCCCAAATAAATTTATGGCAAACCATGTGGCACATAGTGCATGTTATGATCCTAAATAAAGCAACAAAGTGATTTGGTCTGCAAAGGGCACACACTAATAATGTTGCATATCTTTCATTCCCCCTCCTCCAGCTTTTCCAGGAATTGCATAAATAGCCCACATGCAGGATTTCCCCATTCAATACAAGCTCGTGTGCACACACCTTCCAAGTATCCTGGAAAAAAATGGGACTTGACATTTTTCACACGAGATCTCGATGACCCTTTCAGGGTGAGAGTGAAGTGCAGGTCATGTGACTCGCCCAAGAGTGCATCCCGGAAGATGTGGGTCCTGGTTTTGCATCAGAAAAAGTTGGACGGTATGCACTTCATGCTCAGTTCTTTATAAAGTGGAACTTCCCATTCCAAAATAGGAAAACTACATTGCAACCTGTAGGGGAAAATGAAGCAGGAAGATCTGGAGAAATCATTGTTGGTCAGTTATTCAATTTTCCTGTTTTGTGCAAATCTTATTGTGCTTTCTTAAAAAAAAACAGAGGACGAGATGGTTGGACAGTGTTCTCGAAGCTACAAACATGAGTTTGACCAAACTGCGGGAGGCAGTGGAAGACAGGAGTGCCTGGCGTGCTCTGGTCCATGGGGTCACGAAGAGTTGGACACGACTGAACGACTAAACAACAAAAACAAAAAACAAAAGCAACAACAACAACAACACACACACACACACCTGCAAGGCTTGTCAGAAATTGTCACCACCACTGCCAAGACTGTTGTTGTTGGGGTGTAGGGTGTATGGAAAGGGGGAAAACAAAAATGAATGCTTGCTCTAACCCCAGGAAACAAAGTTTCTGGTTTCAAGGCCTTCACGAATCTAGTGTCTTCCAGTTGTTTCCAAACTACAACTCCCATGCTGGTTGGGGGGTTGATCAGAGTTGTAGTCCAAAACATCTGGGGGGCACTAGGGTGGTGGAGGCTTATTTAAATCAACACTTTTGTTTATATGTTCCTCCCATTCCGTAGGGTCTGATATTATCTGATGAGGTTCGGTGGATGGTTCTGCCACTGTTTGAGCTATGAGCCTTCTCACTGTTGGCTCTGTATCTTTGGAACTCCCGTAAAATGCTCACACCCCCAAGTTCAATGTCAACGTTTCAAATGACAGCGAAGACTATTCTGTTTGGAAAATAAGCCTTTCGCTTTCCTGAGCTGGTGCTGGAATTTTAATATTTATTATTGTGTTACCATAAAGTTCTGGGATTATGGCTAACCATGAAATTCAATCTGCTACAATTCTCCCTCAAAGAACATAGAATTGTAGAGTTGAAAGGTACCATGAGGATCATCTAGTCCAACCCCCTGCAATGCAGGAATCTTTCACCCAACGTGGGACTTGAACCCACGACCCTGAGATTTGACAGTCCCATGCTTTACCAACTGAGCTATCCCTCAGCTCAGTAGCTACTTGGCACCATATTATTCAGCCAAAAAGCTGAATTCCTGTAGACTTGGGGTTGTATCCAATGTTAGTTTACTTAGAGTAGACCCAGTAAAATGAATAGACTTCATTAATTTCAGTCAGTCTACTATGAGCCTAACTTAACTGGATACAACTCTTCCCTGAGAGATGGTTTAGCCATCTGCTGACCCTGCGTGTTGTGGTCTCATCTCCCACTGCAGTTAGTCACCCTGCAGTTGCTGCTGCCATTCTAGGCCATAGGCTACTTCTTTCCTGCTGGTGACAAAATTATTGTAATTTTTGAAAAATAAAAAAAGATTGTTGTTGCTTTATTACATATTTTTGTTATTACAGTATGTCATTGTTTTGAATTGTTTCATATGCAGTTTTTTTGTGGTCATGCTTTTGTTGTAAATAGCTTTGAGTGCATATTAAAAGTGGCATAAAGTAAATAGTGATTATGACCTGTTTGGTTTTACGATTCTGTTGCATCATTTGTTTATTGCCATTTGTTGTTGAAGCGTGTATTGGCCTTTATTGTATTTAAAAAAAAATAACTTTCCTTCCATAGGGTTCTTTGGAAGCTCTGCTGAGAAGTGGAGCAACAGAGGTCAAACATCCACACCATACATTCAATGCACATTGAAAGCACATGACTTCCCCCAAAGAACCCTGGGAACTGTAGTTTCTTAATGGGGCTGGGAATAGTAGCTCTGTGAGTTGCAAACCACAGTTCCCATGATTCTTTGGGGAAAGTCATGTGCTTTAAGTTTATGGTATAGAAGTTAAGTCTCAGTATTTATGTTATTAATTTTAAGTATGGTAGCATTGAATTGATATTTGACCCAACTCAAAAAGCTGTGTACACACCATGAATTTAAAGTGCATCACTTCTCCCAAGGAATCGTGGGAGCTGTAGTTTGTTAATGGTGCTAGGAATTGTAGCTCTTTGAGGTTCCCAGGATTCTTTGGGGGAAATTATGTATGGTGTGCACACAGCCTAGGAATCTTTAAAGATATATAAAAGATACCCTTTATATACTGAAAGCCCCTGGCATCTCCAGCTAAAGGGATCAGGTTATGGGACAAATCTTGGAGAGATGCTGTCAAAGTAGACAATATCAGGTAAGCTGACCTTGTATAAGGTAACTTCCTTTGTTCCTCCAGCCTCCATGCAGGCACAGCCCCACCTGTTAGGTGTGGTGGCACATGCTACTGTTTGCACCATCATCTAAAGCAGATCTTCAGGGTGAGGCAGTTAAAGATTGTTGTCCCATTGAAATCAATAGGTGCCATTCCCGTGACTCAGGCGCAGGGTGAAGACTGTAGTCAGGTGCACAACAAATACATCATTAACTAAACAGGCTGTACTGGGAAGCAATCCTGAAATGAAAATTGCAGGAATGTAGGAAGTATATTGGCACATATTTTTATTTATAAAGTCACACCCGTAGGTATGAAGCAAGTTTATGTTCTTTTTGGCCTGAACTCTGCAGGAGAGACAGCTTGAAGCCTGATAAAATGTACCTTTAAATCAAAAATGGTGATGTTATGTACTGAGCTGAATCCTAGAACAATAGGATTCAGAATCAGCGGGAGCTACCCAATCCAACTCCAGGTGGAAGTGAATCCGCAACCTGATTGGCCTGCTGGAGCAGCCAATCAGGCGGCTGGCAGAAGTGAATCTGCTACCTGATTGGCCTGTAGGAGCAGCCAATCAGGCTGCAGGCAGAAGTCAATCCATAATATAATTGGCCCACAGGTGTAGCCCTGAAGTAGCCAATCACGCAAGGCCCATTGTGTAAATAATGTATATAAGCAGATGGTTTGGGGAAAAGAGCCATTCGTCTTCTCTTCTCCTCCTTGATGACTATGAGCTGAATAAAGAGCATGAAATTCACTCTTGACTCCGAGTATATTTCACTGGCGACGAGGATGGGATCCTGCTGAGCTGACCGCCACCACGCACTGCACCGCAGCACCGCCACCTGCTGCACCGCTGCATCGCACCGTGCATCCAGGCTTCAGCTCCAGGACCCAAGGAACCCAGAATGGCAACCGACAGCAGCTTCTCACCATTCAAACCAGCATCAGGAGACTGGGAAGGGTACGCCGCCCGTTTCAACTTCCTCCTGCAAGCGAAAGAAGTCACCAACGATGCCATGAAGAGGGCGACATTCTTCAGCGTCTGTGGAGAGGAGACGTTTGAAATCGCCCGGGCTCTCCTTGCACCTAGAGATGTCGCTACCGTCTCTTACAAAACAATAATGGAACGGCTGAAGGAGCACTTCTCACCACAGCCCTCGGTGGTAGCTTGCCGAAACGCCTTCTACGCAAAGCGGCAAGCCCTGGGGGAAACCATAACTGGGTTTGTGACCTCCCTCCGCCAAGCCGCCCGGTTATGCAACTTCTCAGAATTGGAGAACATGCTTCGTGACCGCCTCGTCGGTGGCCTGAGGGACGAGATGTTGCAACGACGCCTCTACGCCAAAAAAGACCTCACGTTCCAGATTGCTCTGGAGGAAGCCCTGGCAACCGAAGCCGCCGAGAGGTCAACGCAAGAGGCACGACCGGCCCCGCCATCCCAACCGAGGGTCTACCACGAAGACCTCACCGACGAATCCGAATCTGACAGGGAGGAAGTACACCGAGTACAGCGGCGCACTCAAGCAGCACACACACCACAGCAGCCTCGACGAGAAGGAGGGAACTGTGCAAGCTGCGGGGAGAACCACGAGAGGAGGACCTGTCGTTTCCGCAACGCAGAGTGCAGGCAGTGCAGAAAATTGGGACACATCGCCCGGGTGTGTCGGGCTCGACTCACCCGTCGACAAGCATCAGATGACCGACCCAGGAGCCCCAGGTCACACGGCACCATGCACCAAGGCAACTCGACGGAGATCACGGACTACCAGGTATTCCAGTTGCCCCATCCCAGCACAGAGAAAATTTATATAGAGGTACAGATAGAGGGAGCCCCATGCCGCATGGAGCTGGACACGGGTTCAACTCTATCCATAATCTCGGCCCGAACATTAAGGGAACTGTGCCCTAATGGGGGTCCCAAACTAAGGCCGGCCCCATTCACCCTCCGGGACTTCCAGAAACGTAAGGTCCCTACTATGGGGGTGGGGACCTTCAGGGTGCAATATCGAGGGCGAAAGCAACAATTGGACTTGCTGGTAGTTAAGGGCCCCTACGTTAGCTTACTGGGACTGGCATGGTTTGGACCTCTGGGGCTAGCCGTTACCGGGGTGAACCGCACTAGCTTACAAGTGGACGTGGACGCCATATGCAAAGAGTTTCCAGGGGTTTTCGATGGGGCATTGGGACGATATACAGGACCCCCCATTGCCCTACAGCTGGACCCCGCTGTACGACCCATCAGGCACAAGGCCCGCCGGGTCCCGTTCGCCCTGAAACCCCGCATAGACGAGGAATTGGACCGGCTCGTGGAGCAAGGAGTGCTGGAGCCGGTGCCCAACGCCCCCTGGGAAACTCCAATTGTCACACCCGTCAAGCCTAACGGTTCGGTCCGCATCTGTGCAGACTACAAATGCACCATAAACAAGGCTCTCACGGCCCATGCATACCCAGTGCCAGTGGTCAGCCATGTCCTCGCCACCCTGGCTGGGTCAAAAATCTTTGGCAAACTGGACTTGGCCCAAGCGTATCAACAGTTGCCTGTGGACGAAGCCACAGCAGAGGCTCAGACGATTGTGACGCACAGAGGGGCATTCAGAGTTAAGCGGCTGCAATTTGGCGTTAGCGTGGCACCAGGCATATTCCAGAATCTAATGGACTCTCTCCTTAAAGGGATTCCTGGCGTCACCCCCTTCTTCGATGATGTACTGATCGCCGGGCCCACACCAGAGGAATTTGAGGACCGCCTCCGCTCCGTCCTGCACCGTTTCCAGACGGCGGGCCTCAAGGTGAAGCGGGAAAAGTGTTTACTGGGAGTGCCGCAGGTGGACTTTCTGGGATTTAAGGTGGACGCAGAAGGGGTCCATCCAACCGGTGACAAGGTACGGGCCATTTGTGAGGCCCCAGCGCCCAAGAGCAAGCCCGAACTTCAGTCATTCTTGGGACTATTGAACTTTTACCATGCCTTCCTTCCCCATAAGGCAGCGGTAGCGGAGCCCCTACACAGACTCCTAGATAAAAGGGCCCCTTGGGTGTGGGGCCAGCGACAAAGGGCCGCATTCCAGGCAGTCAAGGACTTGCTCGTCTCGAACTCGGTCTTAGCACACTTCGACGAGAGGCTGCCAGTGGTGCTGGCATGCGACGCCTCTCCCTATGGCATCGGCGCTGTCCTGGGACACCAACTCCCGGATGGAAGAGAGGTGCCGGTGGCATACTTCTCCCAGACGCTTGCTGCAGCCGAACGAAACTACTCACAGATTGACAAGGAGGGTCTGGCAATCGTGAAGGGCGTAAAAAAATTCCATGATTTCTTGTACGGGCGGCCCTTTACCATAGTGACTGACCACAAGCCGTTGCTTGGCCTGTTTGCCCCTGAGAAGCAGACCCCCCAAGTGTTGTCTCCACGTGTCCTCAGGTGGTCAATTTTCCTTGCCGGCTACCAGTATGCACTAATCCACCGCCCTGGGAAGGCGATGGGCCACGCAGACGCCCTCAGCAGGCTACCACTACCAGAAACAGGCCCCGACCCAGCGCCTGCGCAAGAGGTTATGACCTTGGAGCTGCTTCCCGACCGACCCATTCAGGCACAAGAAGTTGCGCACCATTCCACAAAAGATAGGGTCATCTCCCGGGTCCTGGACTGGGTGTGGCGAGGATGGCCCAGCAGCAGCCCCGGGCCAGAATTCGCTGGCTACACAAACCGCAAACATGAACTGTCGGCCCACAAGGGGTGCCTGTTATGGGGAAGCAGGGTCGTTGTTCCCCAGCCCCTCCGCAAAAGGGTCCTCACAGCCCTACACGAGACACACCCAGGGGTAGTGAGGATGAAGGCCCTTGCCAGGAGTTATGTGTGGTGGCCGGGGATTGACAGAGAGATAGAGGCCTGGGTCCAACACTGCCAGACCTGCCAAGAATCCCGCCCGGATCCCCCAAGGGCCCCAGTCCAGCCCTGGGAGTCCGCCCGACATCCATGGTCACGCTTGCACGTGGACTTCGCTGGCCCCTTCCAGGGAAAAACATTCTTCATAGTGGTGGATTCCTACACCAAATGGCTGGAGGTCGCACTGGTACCATCCACTTCTACGGCGGCAGCCATCCGGGTACTACGTAAGCTGTTTGCGACCCACGGGCTCCCTGACACCCTCGTCTCGGACAATGGAACCGCATTCACGTCAGAGGAGTTCCAGACCTTCACAGCGCAGAACGCCATCCGCCACATCCGCTCAGCACCATTCCACCCTGCCACCAATGGCCAAGCGGAGCGCATGGTGCGGACCACCAAGGACAGCCTCCGCCGCATGACACAAGGGGACTGGGAATACCGCCTTGCCGCATTTCTTCTAGCACAGCACAGCACCCCAAGCACAACGACGGGCCGGAGCCCAGCTGAATTACTAATGGGCCGGCGCCTTGCAACTAGACTGGACCGACTTCACCCCGACAGAGCTCAGGATGAGGTAGTGGTGGGGAAAGGCAGGAACCCCCGGACATTTGTGGCCCAGGACCCAGTGTATGCAAAGAATTTTGGGGCAGGCCCAGCATGGGTACCCGCCACAGTCACCAAGGTGACCGGTCCCGTGTCGTACGAGGTACTAACGGAAGGGGGGCAATGTTGGCGCCGCCACTGCGACCAGCTACGGCGACGATTCCCAGGAGGAACCCGGGAGGAGAGCGGGACAGAGGGGTCCCAAGGGGACAGCAGGGCAGTGAGGCCTGTAGAGCGAGAGGGGTGGGCAGGGGAAGCAGAAGCAGTAGGCACAGAGGGGCGCCCCGAGGCTGGAAGGACACCGGAACCAGAGCTACAACCTAGTGGTTCAGTGGCGCCAGACCAGACAGCCCTGGCACAGCCAGCAGCCTCGGAACACGAGCCAGAACCAGAACCCCTGACCAAGGAACACCCCAGGCCACAACGCACACGGAGGCGGCCAGCAGACCTTGGGGACTACGAATGCAACTTCCCGGGCAGGACTGGAACTTAGAGGGGAGGGGTGTTATGTACTGAGCTGAATCCTAGAACAATAGGATTCAGAATCAGCGGGAGCTACCCAATCCAACTCCAGGTGGAAGTGAATCCGCAACCTGATTGGCCTGCTGGAGCAGCCAATCAGGCGGCTGGCAGAAGTGAATCTGCTACCTGATTGGCCTGTAGGAGCAGCCAATCAGGCTGCAGGCAGAAGTCAATCCATAATATAATTGGCCCACAGGTGTAGCCCTGAAGTAGCCAATCACGCAAGGCCCATTGTGTAAATAATGTATATAAGCAGATGGTTTGGGGAAAAGAGCCATTCGTCTTCTCTTCTCCTCCTTGATGACTATGAGCTGAATAAAGAGCATGAAATTCACTCTTGACTCCGAGTATATTTCAGGTGAATACATTGTTTGTAACAAAAGTAACTGGTTGTAAACTGACGTGTTACTTTCTGAACCTATTATTTCCCCCCACCCCAAGTGTTCTCAAGATAAACAGTGCCTATTTTGGTTATTTTAGTGTGTGTGTTTTGTTTCATAGACATTGTATTTATTTCAATAATTATAATACTATGTTGTGGTCCTATTCTCACTTGACTGGAGCTAAGCGCCATTACACACAGTGGGGTTTACTTCTGAGTAAACATGCATGGTTTTTGCCCTGCATTCATAGTTAATTCCTTCTTTTTGAACCTTGCCCCAATGAGAAAAGTTTGCATTTTTGAAGCCATTCTCTGGAATATAAATTAACTACAAAACTGTCCCCCGTATTGTCACATTGCTTGGTCTCATTACACAAACAGTTCCTGAAGGAAGAATTGCCTAAACTGCTGTCCTGTTGAAGTTACAGTAATAGAACTTACTTCTGAATAGACATACATAGCATTGCACTGCTTAGTAAACCACGGGCTCCTGTTCTCTGAAGGCTTTTGTTTTTGTTTTAATCATTTGACAAGTACTGTATCTGGCAAACATATGCCTTGAGACAGCACACAGCAGAAAACAAAACAAAACTAAAAACAGAGACCAAATATTTTGTGAACATTTATGACAAATTATAATAGTTTCAGAAAATGGCACAGTTGCTTACAACCAGCTACACTTATTACAAACAATCTAGCAATCTTTTTAAAAACAACAACAACACTACTACTTTTTACTAGGCTTCTCTAAATATAAGCTGTATCCAATTCTGGTCCTCTACAGAACTGTATGCACTCCATGTTTATACTGAGACCAGAGACTGCCCCCCAGTGCCCTATTTTCAATGGGTCTTTCCCCTGGTCTGTGGCTTATCCAAAGTGGTGATGGAAGGGGACATAACTTGGCCAACCATGGCCCAGGTGAGATAAGCAGGCAATGGCACTTCCCCTTGCTTCTACCAGTTTATCCTAACTTACTCCCAGGTTAAATTTGATGTCAATTGAGTAGTTATATTTAAACAGCCTTGTTGGTGGCTGGGTTACATTGTCATACTGCAAGTCAACTAGGGGACAAGTAGTCGAGACCTGTATGCTATGCTAATCCCTGCACTCATCCACACGGCAGCACACTCCAAAACTGTCCTTTGACAAATCCCCCTTTTCTTGCTCCTATGTGTCATGTGCTGTGTTTTTTTTGTTTTTTACCCTGTAAAGGGGTCACCAACCCTTTTAGGGTTGTTGTCCTGTGTTCTGTTGCCTGAGGCAACAGCCTCAGGCTGCCTAATGGCAGAGCTGGCTCTGGGTCTATAAGGGGCTACACTTGGGCCTGGTTCGGAGGTTCCAACTGGTGCAAAACCCTGTGGCTACTATATGGCTTTAAAAGGATTTAGACAGTGGCCAGACGAGTAAGTTCTACCTCCACTGTTGGGAGACAACCCTAAAAGGGTTGAGAATAAAAGTTGTGTTGGGAATCACAACTGGGGAGAATTCTGCTGTGCTCTGGTCCTGCTGGCCCACAGCTTGCTTGGCCACTGTGAGGACGTAGTGAGGACTGGAGGAGTCCTAGTCTTGATCCAACAGGGCTCTTCAGATGTGCAGCATTGTGCCCCTTTTGCCATAGCTCGGCGCCTTGCAGGCAGGGGCAGATGACAGATCTGCTATGAAACCAATAAAGCTTAAGCGTCAGGACCTCTAATCCCATAGGTGCCCCATAAGCAACTCTAGTCCACATTGTTTTAAAACAGGCACCTCCAAACTGTGGCCCTCCAGATGTTTTGGCCTAGTTATATCCCATGATCCCTAGCTAACAGGACCAGTGGTCGGGGAAGATGGGAATTGTAATCCAAAACATCTGGAGGGCCGAAGTTTGGGGGTGCCTGTTTAAAAACATTGGGTTTACTGGACCCAATTTGATTGGGTTTTTTGTTCTTGTATGTATTTCAACAACCCCAAAGTTTGAGGGTCAGCAGCACAGAGGTTGTAAAGATGTGATCTGCCATGGAACAGCCCCATTGAAGAAGATAGCAGTGGTTACCCAGAGACCTCCTTGCTGGTCAGGGGGGGCAGATAAGCCCCACCCCACATAATCGATCACATGACACGGAGCACGCACACCATTTGAATGGCAATGCCCATCAAATAATTGATGGGGGGCGAAGACCCCTGGAGTCCCCGGGGAGTTGGCTCCTATGTTGCTGGTCTCGAAGGGGTCCTCGAAATGTGGGTTCCTCCGTTCCAAATTTCTGCTCTGCTGAGCTGCGGGCCACCAATCTTGCTTTCGTTTAATGAAAAGGAGGAAACGTGGACACAACTGCTGAATTTAAGGGGGAGGGGGACGGGAAAGGGGCGCAGAAAATGAGAAGCTGAGGGAGAGAACAAGAAGCAATCTGGCCGGTTGGGGGCGAGACGTCGCCCCAACTCGACTTTAGGCGCATGCGTACGCCCTGGCCCAGACTCTGGTGACGTCAGCCCTCTCCTCCGGGCCCAGCTCCCTCCCCCTCCCCCCGCCCTCCTCGCGGCCACTCCAGATTACAGTGTTGCCAATCGGCGCTGTTTGCTGCGCCCGCCCGCGCCGCGCTCCTCACTCCGCCCCCCGCGCTCCTTCCCACTTCCCAGCATTGCGAGCCCGCTGAGTCCGCTCCCCCACCCCCCCGAGCCTTACGTTGGTTCCGCGGCGTCGGTTCGGCAGCCACCCCCCCACGCGCCGTCCCTCCTCCTCCTCCCTCGCACAGGACGGAGCCGCCGTCGGGGCCTCGGCAGCTGGGCAGCAGGACGCGCCTCCTCTTCCTCCTCCCGCGTCGCTCGGGAGTCGGGACCCGGAGCCGGCGAAGCCGCGACGGCAGGAGGTGAGTCCCGACCGGCGGCGTCCCTTCGGGGGCTCTAACTCAGTCAGCCTCCCCCCTCCCACGTCGGAGGTGCTGCCCATGGCTGGTGCCACCTGGAGGCTCGTACCCCCCTAAAAAACCCCAAATTTCCTTCCCTCTCTCGGTCAGTGTCCCCCACACGCCCCTTACTTCTCGCAGACCCTTCCCACTAGGCTGCCTCCCCGTCCGTCATGTCCCCTTCTCTCCCCTGGGACAAGCATAGGACCCCTCCAAAGTCCTCCCCACCCCACCTTATACCACCTCGGTGCCCTTTCCCCCTGACCCTTTTCTCCCCCAGGACCACCAACCTGGGCTCCCAGGCTGTCATTGCTACTCCCACCCTGCGCTTCTGGACAAGGTTCTTCTCCCTCTCTCATCAACACACCCCAGGATCCGTGTCCCTTTGTCTTCCCAGAACCACGGCTTCTCTCCCCCCCCCCCCCGTCACAGGATTCTCACTCCCCACACACCCCGGACGGGGTTGCCACCCTATCACTCCATGCTTTGAGCCTGCTGTCGTTGATCTTTGGCTCTCCTCTCTTATTTACCCAATCCATACCTACACGTCACGTTCTTGTCATCCATTCACACACACGCACGCACACGCACACGCACACGCACACGCACACACACACACACACACACACACACACCTGGCCCTGGGACTTTTTAGTAACTTGTCTAATCCATCTTTCAGTTTCCCACTCCTCCATCTCAGCCGGGAAGCTGCCTCTCAACTCCATTCCTTAAATAGCTTTGCTTTTGACAGCCTGTCCCTTGCCTTAAGGAGAATGACATGAATTAGAGAGAGAGAGAGAGGCATGCTACCTTTGCTAAACTTTTCTAGGTTTCTGACTTCTATGCCCCTTCAGAAAGTTTTTTAAAAATTTCCTCCATTGGTTTGTTTACTTTTCTTTCCAATCACTGCAAGGGCTACATTTATGGTGACTGGTTTCTTCCAGTGCAATCAATTTAACTACGTCTACTTAGAAGTAAGTCCTATTGAATTCAATGGGGCTTACTCCCAGGTAAGTGAGGTTAGGGTTGATCATCGTTTCTCAGTCCCACCAGGATGTTCACTCCTACTCTAAAGTCTTGCTGGATAGCTCATTTTCTTTTGATTACCGGTATCTGGCTACTGGCTACCCAGCGATAATAACACTGACTAACCTTACAGCAGGGGTGGGGGACCTAGGATGTTTTTAGATTGCAACTCCCATCAACCCCAGCTGGCATGGCCACTTATCAGGAATTGTGGGAATTGTAGTTGAACAACATTTAGAGGGCCACAGATTCCCCATACCTGCTTTACGGGATTTTAAAGGATTTCATCTAGATAATGCTTATGAAGCACTTTGAACAGTTCCATGAGACACTTGAAAGCACTATACAAATGTTGTTATTGATAATATTTCCTCCCCTTGTTGGGTTCTGTCACTGATCCTAGTTCTCATTGCCTTCATATTTTCCCACTGACTTCTTTACTTCTTGCACTGTGTTATTTTGCTAGGAAGGAAAGGAAAGCCTTGAGAATTATTTTTTTTACCTGAGATTGCCATCCCTAGCTATGTTACACTCTCCGTGTGTGGGGGGGCAGGGGGGGGACTGTGACAGAATGCTGTAGCACCTTGAAGACTACAAATTTAATGTGGCCTACGCTTTTGTGGCCTGAAATCTACTTACTGTAGATGCCTGGAGTATTGTTCCCATTTGACAAGGGTGTTTTGCATTTATCAGTGTTTATATAGCCACATGCACAAAAAAGCATAGGGAAAAATATATAAATTGAGGTCAAATGACCAAGAAATACTAAAAAGTATGGTCTGTGATGATTATATATTGTATATATATACACACACACACAAACAAACACACAGTGGACATTGTATATTTCCTGGTTTTATTGTACTGATTTTTATGAAGATTATTGTAAACCGCTTTTGAATTACTAATGAAGGGTAATCTACATTTTTTTAAAAAAAATACGTTTATATGTTTGTTTGTGTATATATGCACACATGTATGCATACACATATAAAATAATCAAGCATCATCTTTATTTGATGAAGTGGACTCTATTCTATTAAAGTGATTCCACAATAAATCTGTAAGTGTTGAAGGTGTCAAAAGATTTTATTTGCTGTTTATAACAATAGGCATCTCTTAAGGTCAAAAAGCTGTTTATCCGGGAATTTGCAGTAGTAAGAAGGTGTTTTGAAAATAGGAAAACATGCAGAAAAGTATTTTTGCAATTTAAAGATTCACTGTGTATTGGCATGGCTGTGTTGACACTTTTTAAAAACAACTACTCTATTCAGAAGTTGCCTACATTACGTACAGTTAAAATATACTGTGTAAATTACCTTGTAAGACATCAGTTTAGTACCAAGTTTCCGTTTTTTTGTGGGTGCCTTCCCCCTTCCACCCCAGCACTACACACCCTCTCCCAAATATTGATGAGGACTAGAAATGTTGATTTTAATCATGGAAACTAAGATTTCCATAGTGTGTCAGAATTTGGTATTTGTTTATTGAGGTGCAGCCTGGAGGTGATACTCATATACAGTGGGCTGCAGTTGAGAGCAGTTGGTATATGTGTCACAACAGCATCGAGTTGCATTGTGCATTGCAATTTTGCTTGACCCTGATGTTGTGTTCATGCCAGCTTGTGGCAAACAGTATATTTACCTGTGTCATTTCTCATTTATAATCCTGCACCTCTGTAATGAGCGGCTGCCAGCGCAGTCTGTTTTTGCAATGTGCTGCTATCTTCAAACCGGACACAGCATGGCAACTGTATTTGGTTTATTAAAATAAACCACTGGCATTTTCTCTGGAGCCTTTCTCCCTTTTTGAAAACAACACCACGTTAAGTACTTAGCTTGACATTGTTGCATAAACATAAAAGGTTTGTTTTCTTTCAATTGGCTGTAGCAGCTGCCTAAAAAAGTTCATGACACACTTGGTCTTTGCTGCTTAGAAATTCAAAGAAAATGATTTTTTGATGGTGTGGTCAGAGCTAGCCAAGAACTTCTTAATTTTTGTTTTATTTAAAGCTTCTTTTCCCAATTCCTTATCTTTAGCCACACAAAAAAAGACTCCTAGAATGGCTTGCAAATCACTACCACCCCAAATTAAAAAATCACAGCCCCTTTTGTAATGACACCAAAAGAAAAAATGATTGGGAGGGAGGAGGAAATAAGCAAACAAGAAAACTCAGGTTCTAGTTATTGACTACAAGTTATCCTGACGACCAGCTGGAATGGAAAAGTTCAAGTAGAGGAGACACTAAAAGTTCTTGGGCTCTGAGCAGCGCCAGTCAAAACTTAGCATAGCCACTCTTCCTTCTGTGTGTGCTATGGTTTTAGCACAAAATAACATTTTTTTGAAGTGTAATTTTGTACAGAGTGAGTTCAGTTGCCTGTGGAAAATTTACGGACCAGTGGCAGTATGCTTAAGCCTTCCCTCTTGAAGCGTGCTTCCACTCAAAATCTGCCCCAGCTTCTTTTTTCCCTTTGTGGAAGTGTATGGGAACTGGTATATGGTTCGCTGAAGGGGTAAAAGCAGGTGGAAGCAATTTTTAGGGAGAGAGGGAACAATGGGCAGGGACAGACTTAAGCTCCCACAGGCCCTTCCACTGTTCCCAATTGTTGCTGCTTTTTCTTTTCTTTTTTTTAAGGCAGAGCAAATTTACGCACAATTGCATATAAATGAGTAGACTGGTTGCATCCATCTGGATTCCTCATCTGTATATTAGGAATAATAGTTACTTGCCTTTTTTGAATTATTGTGATGAAGGGTAAGATATTTTTTATATATATACAAAACACATTACAGGTTTTGTATAAATAACAGGAAGCAGCAGTGATAAAAAGCAACAGAAGCAACTGCTGTGAAATGCAGGACAGGATCACACTTCAAAATGACCTTAACAGATAGACAACTGGGCCAAAGCAAACAAGATGAATTTTAACAAGGAGAAATGTAAAGTACTACACTTGGGCAAAAAAATGAAAGGCACAAATACAGGATGGGTGACACCTGGCTTGAGAGCAGTACATGTGAAAAGGACCTAGGAGTCTTGGTAGACCACAGACTTGACATGAGTCAGCAGTGTGATGCAGCAGCTAAAAAAGCCAATGCAATTCTGGGCTGCATCAATAGGAGTATAGCATCTAGATCTAGGGAAGTAATAGTACCACTGTATTCTGCTCTGGTCAGACCTCACCTGGAGTACTGTGTCCAGTTCTGGGCACCACAGTTCAAGAAGGATACTGACAAGCTGGAACGTGTCCAGAAGAGGGCAACCAAAATGGTCAAAGGCCTGGAAACGATGCCTTATGAGGAACGGCTTAGGGAGCTGGGTATGTTTAGCCTGGAGAAGAGAAGGTGAAGGGGTGATATGATAGCCATGTTCAAATATATGAAAGGATGTCATATGGAGGAGGGAGAAAGATTGTTTTCTGCTGCTCCAGAGAAGCGGACACGGAGCAATGGATTCAAACTACAGTACAAGAAAGAAGATTCCACCTAAACATTAGGAAGAACTTCCTGACAGTAAGAGCTGTTTGGCAGTGGAATTTGCTGCCAAGGAGTGTGGTGGAGTCTCCTTCTTTGGAGGTCTTTAAGCAGAGGCTTGACAGGCATATGTCAAGAATGCTTTGATGGTATTTCCTGCTTGGCAGGGGGTTGGACTGGATGGCCCTTGTGGTCTCTTCCAACTCTATGATTCTATGATTTGAAGATGATCACTTGAAGAATTTGCAGCAAATTTTGGAAGCAACACACATATCTTCCCATCCTAACCTAAGACCTAGGTTTTTCTGCTTCTCCTGATACCGGGAACCAAAACTAATATGTCACTGATAGGAGTAGTGTTGTAATCAGCCCTTCTGCAAGACTTGCGTTACCAGGCAAGACCTCGCTGGACTCAGGGACCTCTTATTTGCACTTAGCTAGCTGCAGAGGATGTTGGGAACTGGAAATGTTTGAGTGGGATGCCAATCCCAGATGGAAAGAGCGTGTGCTGGGGTCTTGCGTCACTTTCACTTGGATGGTTAACATTTCTGGGAAATGACTGGTCTGGCATGATTATGTTTTAAAAACTCTCCTGCTGGGTTTTTTTTTAAAAAAAAGAAAAAGAAAGGAAGAGATTCTGAAATCTAATGCTTTATGTACTCCCACAACATTTCTCCTTCCTCCATCAAATCTTTACTTTTTAACCTTTCCTCAATCCCACCCCTCAAGATTTCTAATCGCAGGAGTTGGGAACAAACACAGTGTAACCATTTACTATTTTGGGCAATATTTTCTCCCATCTGCAATTTTAATTTAGATTTTAGTTTACTCCATGTTCTTTCCATTTAAGCACTTGTATCCCAAACTTGGGATCATTGTGTCCTAAGAAACTTTGCTGGCTAATTCTCCATGGATAGGGAAGAGCCAATAGTTTTCTCATGAACTGGAACTACTTATGGCGAATGAATTTGATTTTTTTTCCCCTGTAAGAGCATGAAGGATTACAAAAGAGCGACAAAATCAAGTGGAGCAGAGAACCTGTGAGGAGCGGAAGGAAATAAGCTGTAAGGAGAATTGTGTTTATAGCAGCAGAGAGGCATTGCTTAATTGTTGCTCTGTTAATTAAGTTGGCTGTGTGTTGAAGTGTTGCAATTCTAGTCCAGATCCGATGATGATAATTTTTAAAAATTCCTATTCCCTGTTCCCTGACCATCAATTTTACAGTGCAATCGTATGCACGCTTACTCAGGAATAAATCCCACTATAGCCAACAGAGCTCAGCAGGACTGCAGCATGAATGTGCAAAGTGCTTTAGGAAAATTTCTTTCATAGCTGAATGTATGAACATTCCCATTGATACGTTTACAAATCTGTATACATCTCTGCAGGATATTGCTTCAGTTTGTTTGTCATAGACTCCAGTCGAAGTAAACAAAAATGTATAGTATGTAAAAGCTGCCTTATGTGGTTAGACTCAGGGCTTTTTTTCCGGAGGGGGGGGCCCTCACAGGAACTTAATTCCGGCACCTTTCATTCTAAGAGAACGAGGGAGGTGTTTATGGTGAGGTCCGGCACTTCTTTTTCTAGAAAAAAAGCACTGGGTCAGACCATATCTAGCCCAGCTTCGTCAGCTTAGACCAGGCATCCCCAAACTTCCGCCCTCCAGATGTTTTGGACTACAATTCCCATCATCCCTGACCACTGGTCCTGTTAGCTAGGGATCATGGGAGTTGTAGGCCAAAACATCTGGAGGGCCGCAGTTTGGGGATGCCTAGCTTAGACTGACAGTGGCTTCCCTCACTGGGAATGCATGGAATTGAACATAGGACTTTGTGGTTGCAAATGCATAGCAGTGGCTCTACAAACTCTACTAGTCACAAAGGCTGGATCTATTCATTTATACTTTTATCTCTCACATTTTCTTCAAGAAGCTAAAAGTGAATTATTTGGTTGTTGTCCCCCCCCCCTACATTTATCCTGTACAACAACCCTGAAAGGTAGGTTAGACTGTGAAAGAGTGAATGGCTCAATATCACACAGTGAGCTTCATGGCTGAGTGAGGATTTGAACCCTAGGGTGGTATTCAACTAAGGGCAGTTCCACACCATACATTTAGCTGCCCGGTTTTCAAACCAGGAAGGGCGGGGTATAAATTATTATTATTATTATTATTATTGCATGTCCAGTGCACATTTAAAACACAGAAATCCTGGGAATTCTAGTTCCCCCCACAGAGCTATAATTCCCAGCTATAATTCTCTTAACAGGCCACAGTCTCCAGGATTCTTTGAGGAAAGTCATTCACTTTAAATGTATACTGCATGTACTTTAAATGTATGGTGTGGCTCTGCTTTTTATTTTACTCAAGAGTAGACCCAATGAAATTAATGAAGATGACTAACATAGATCCACTAATTTTGAAACTCAGCTGAATACCACTCCTGGCCTCCCAAGTCTTAGTTACTCTAGTCACTATCCTATTCCAGCTTTATATGCTGTCTCCAGAATAAGAGGTATTATAAACTTTAAAGAACAGGAAGAGGAGGAGCGGCAGCAACAAGTTAGACATTTTGCAAGCTCATGTCCTGCTTGTGGGCTTCCTAGAGGCATCTGGTGGACCCCTCTGGGAAATGGGATGTTGGACTAGGCAGGTTTCAGTCTAACCCAGCAAGACTCATATGTTTGTAAGGAACAAACCAAAATAATAACTCTCCCAGAGGGCCCTGAAATAGACACAGAATTTGTCTTGTGTTGTTCTTGCTAATAGCATATAAACATTATGTATCATTTACATAAGAGCCCTGTGAAAAAGATATTCAATGTCTTTGTTATGCTCATTCTGAAACATAGGTGCCTTGGCACCTGAACCCATTTCTGCTATTTTGGTTTCTTAATCCGTACTGCATCTCATCTGTCAGCGAGAGATGAATTGTTAGAACCTATTGATGCTGCAAGACAAACAAGTATTTGTGTTAAGCATCTTATGAAATTTAAATATATTTTCCAGTCTGTTTTAATGTCTTTATAACAGCATGGTGAGACTCCTTTATCGCAAATGAGCTGAAGTACACTGCATCCTGACAAATCTTGGAGTTGGGATTAGGGCGCAGGTCTGAATACAGTTTTGCTGTCGGGTATTTGCTGGCTGCCAGCATCCACCTTTCAGAAGATTGTAAACTGGGTATATGAGGTGTTGCCAGCCCTGGGGCTTCAGCCTCTGAGGAGCTATATAAGCTTTGGTTCTCACTGTGCATTTAATGAATTTTTAGAAATTCCTTTCGTGTTACTGTACTATGAGGTCAAAGGAAAGGAAGGATGACTTCTTTGCTTGCCTCAATCAGCCTTTGAAAAGCTCCATGAAGTTGGCTAGAATTAGTCCCTATTTGCAGATGAGGGACTAGAGCTGGAAGGGCAGATTCTCTCATGGGATTTGAACCCTGATTCAGAGCAAACATTGTGCCCACATCTCGCCTGGATGTTCTCTGGGTTAATTTTGTGCCCTGTAAACAAGCCAGTGTTGGCTTCTAAAGGAGGTGGTTCTTGATATTTCCACAATGGTTGCCAACTGGTACATTTTTCCACAGTGACAATTGGTTGTGTTTAGTGTCTGTTTAGAAGTGGCTGCTTTTAACAGGTTGCCCGTTATACAACAAGTTAGAGGCAAAAGCTATATCATTTATTAACTGTCCTTTATTGCTAACTTTAATATTGTTGGTTTTTTTTTGTAAACCGCTTTAAGGTCTGTTAAATAAACAAATCAATTTACTTAGACTGGGAATAATTATAACCCTTATTTATTGGGTAACCCAACACTTCACAAAATTTATTTAAAAATTTAGGATTGTGATTGATTGGAATGTAAATTTTCTTTATTGGACCAATGCTTCTATTGGGCCAAGAATATACAAAACCTTTTACCTGCTGAAGCACTGTGTTTAGTTAAAAAGTTGGTGAGAAACTCTACCAGAAAAATGTTTCTTGTACAGTTTCAGGATGTTCATTCTTGCTTCATCAGTGTCAAGCACCTAGTAGGCCACATACACAACTGTTGGCCTGCAGTTGGTTTTGTGGATCCCATAGGTATTATTGAGAAGTATAGAATTTCAGAACTCTCAGCATGAGATAAGCCCATTGTATTGAACACCAGATAGCCGCTGTATAAGTGTGAACCTTTAAGCGACAGAAGTGCCTTTACTTTTCTCCAGCACAGTTGAAAGCAAGTGTGTTCAGGTAGACAATGAAATATTAAAGGCACCAGCTATGACAGCATAAGGACTGATTCAGAAAAGCAGTGGCACGGGTCACATACAGGCAGCACCACACGGAACAATATGTTTTTTGGTGAAGTGGCCTTCCCGTGCTGTTGGCCACATTTTCACCATGACATTGCAAGCCTTCCATTCATCTTGCTTTAGTTACGTGTTCATTTCATTGTTGGCAAAAGCGTCTTCCCCAACAGTTGCCTCATGTCTCGGAAATATGGGTTTGCCTTACTCTTCACATTGGAGTTAGTTTGCTCTGAAGATGTTTGTACACCTTTGTGGCAACACCAAAGCATTTGTGGTACTGGAAAAATACTAGACACCAGAGAAAAGTGCGTAGGAAAGTTTAGTGTCCCCCCTCCCATAAAAATTGGCCCAGCTAAAGGAGAGATACCTAAAACTTGTCACCTAGCTCTTGTTACCTAAAACCAGGCATGACTTATCTTAAGGAATAGAAAAACATTGTACTATGGGTCCACAGGGCCGGCTCTAGGTAGACCCCCAGTGGCGCAGGGCACCACGCCGCCGGCCCGCCAGGAGGGCGCCGCGAGCTGCGCCCACCTGCTGGCCGGCCGGTCTGCCGGTTCGACAACCGTGCTGTGCCCGCCCGCCGCGGCGCCGCAATCAGCGCCTGTGACAGCCGTGCTGCGCTCTGCGCCCGCCCGCCTGCCGCGCTGGGAAACGGGGCGGGGGGGCCGCCGGAGGGATCCATAACTCCACGGCGCCAGGGGCGCTTAAGACGGCCCTGTGGGTCCATATGCACACTTATGGTGATGGATTTATATTTACTTCTTCAGATTTTTCCCTTTCAGAAATATAAACAAAATCCAATAAGGTGAGATGAAGTTTCCTGGAAGCATTTTATGCTCAACAATAATCATTAAGAGCACAGTAGGATATTACTATTGTAAATTAAATTTGTATACAGCCTTTCATCTGAAGATCACTGGGCTGTTCACATCATAAAAATACCAAATGAAAACATAAAATACATAAGAAAACAGAAACAAACCAGTAAACCCCCCCCCCACACATTTAAAAAGCCATAGAATGTTAAAACAGCCAAAGGCCTGGTAATGGAGAAGAGTTTTCACCTGGTGCCTGAAGATGTGTAATGAAGACTCCAGGAGAGCATTCCACAAGTGGGGAGCCACCACAGAAAAGGTCTGTTTGTGTGTTGCTGCCCTCTGGGCCTCTCGTGAAGGAGGCACAAAAAGACCCCCCCCCCCCGATGTTGATCGCAAGGTCAGGTTCGGTTCATATGGGGAGAGGCAGTCCTTGAGGTAATGCTGCAGGTGTGTTGATACTGTTTCTGAATTCTTGTTTCTTTATACATCTGTGTTTGAAAATGGTTAACAAAATAGCCAATGTATTGTAAGAGGGCTAATGTGGAATGGACTCTAGCAGTAGAGCATCTGCATTGCGTGCAAAATATTGTGGTTCAATCCACAGCAGCTCCAGGTAAGTTTTGAGGGGCCATTGTCTAAAACTCTGGATGCTGGTGCCAGTCAGTGCTGAGCTGTATGAACTCAGCCGCCTGAGTTATATGAAAGCAGCCACCTCAGCCTTTTAATTCTCTTATGTTGCTTTTTCTTACGTTTTAAAAAATTATCCTTTTGGTGCAGTCAAGAATGGTTGTGCTAGTCTGAATAGTTCATTAGCAGTACCCCCCCTTTTTTGTCCCTCCTCTTCCCATGTTTACTGAAAATGTGGTGCCAATTTAATATTCTCCCGCTGTGCAGGAGTTTGGAGTATTTTTTAATTGCAGCAGGAGCAGGTGTGGTCAATCCTAGGTTCGGAGGCTCTGTTTTAAGTTTCGTTTTCCTTGTGATCAGTCAAATTAGCCGCACTGTTCTAGCTGTGGGAACAAGAAGCAAGCATTATCTCTAGTGTGATATTAATCTTCCTGCCTGCTATTTTGATATACAAGTCTAAACCACAGTTTCTTTCTGTATTAACAGTGCTGCTTACTACTGCTTCCTGGGCACTGTTTTTTTATTTATTTAAAAAAGCAGTAATGTCTGTAGCTTGTCTTCTAAGTTCAAGGGGGAGAAATGCTAATATTTGGGTTGAAGAATTTGTGAGAAAATGAAATCACCTTGGGAAGCATGGAGGCAACATGGGGTGTTTTATTTTCTTCTGAGTCAATAATGACTCAAATGTTCTAGCCCTATGCTGCAGTCTTGGTGTGCTAATACTGAGCCATCTGGCTCGTAACGAGCTTCAAAACTAAGATATTAAACACTTCCAGATTTGTTAGTTCTCTTTTGAGAATGGTCATTAGTAGGACTGATTTTCCTAACACTTTTGAATTTTGCGTAGCTCATGAGATGGCTTGTGTTTTGGGCTATCTTGTTTACAGTCTAGTGTTTGAAAAGAAAGAAGATAAGATTTGCAAGAGTTCAGATGTAGACTGGGTTGACTTGGCAGAGTTCAGGAGTTCAGCATTGGAAAAGGGAGTGATTGTTTTGTTGTTTCTGTTTTAACTATTTGTGTTTTTATATTGTGAACAGCCCTGAGAGCTTCTGATGAAGGGTGGAATGTCAGCCTAATAAATAAAATAAATATATAAAAATAAGTGTTTCCTGACTATCTGGTTAGTTTATCTAAGGGGACGACAACATTTTACGATAGAGCTTCCACTGGGTATCTGTAAATCAATTTGCCAGCAGTAATTGGAGTGGATTCTGTGGTGCTTCCAATGTTAAATCAAACCTAAACTGTCAGTGTGAGTTCACAGATAGCTGCTGCCTTGTACTGAGTCAGACCACAGGTTGATCTAGCTCAATATGGTCTACTGTGAGGCAGGAGCTGTTTCCAACCCTTCCAGGAGATGCCAGGGATTGAACCCAAAGATTGCATGCAGAGCAGATCTCTACTACTGAATTATCCATTGTTTGCTTGTGTTGCATTCACTAAAGATTAGTCTAACATTCTGGAAACATGCAAGGATTCTGTCAGAAAGTTAAGATTCTAATGCTTCAAATTCATTATCATCATGACATGACAATTCTCTCACTGACAGATGTTGCTGAGATTACTTATTTTCAAATATCAGGTTGTGGTCTAGGGGGGGGGGGCGTATGCTGACAATTACAGTACCCTCAAGTTTCTTGCTGGCATTAAATTGCAAAACACTTTTACGAATGCAGCATTAACAGAGGGCTGTGCACACACCAGGACAATAATATGTATGTGGATTGCTGTTCCATTGTGTGCAGTTGTGCAACTTTGTTCACACACAAGTGCTTTCAATTTTATGCCTCTGAAATTGGTCTTGATGTTTCCTGACCACACTAGTGGGTGGTCCTCTATAGAATTTATTTGTTCTCTATGCTGTTGTCCTCTCCCATCAAGTAGTATTTTCCTGTCATCCATAAGTTCTGGAAACCTGTCCAGCTGTGGGCAGGCACACACGTATTTGCTTGTCCTTGCAACAACACCTTTTACATTTTTTTATTTTTTTATTTTTGAAGAACAAGTTTTCTAGTACAGTGGTACCTCGGTTTATGAATTTAATCCATTCCGGAAGTCCGTTCTTAAACCAAAACTGTTCTTAAACTAAGACGTGCTTTCCCTAATGAGGCCTCCCGCCGCCGGTGCCCTTCCACCATTCAGATTCCGTTCTTAGACCAAGGTAAAGTTTGCAAAACAAGACACTACTTCCAGTTTCGCAGAGTTTGTAAACTGAATTGTTCTTAAACCGAGGTACCACGGATTTGCACAAAAGAGCAGTCAGAAATAATGATAATAAATACATTTCCATCTCTCGAAGTGCCATGGGCCCTTCGGCTCCATCAGAATCTGGAATGCTTTGGCAGACTCAGATGGACCAGTAGGAAGGCAGAGAAGATGGTGTGGTGGTGGAAGATTGAGATCCAGAGTTGGAGGAGAGAGGTCCTTCCCATGTGATTCTAGATCAGTGATGGGCAACCTTTTGAGCTTGGTGTGTCAAAATTCGCCAAAAAACCGAGCATAACTCGGGTGGTGTGTCACTTCAAGAAAAAAACCATAATTTCACGATATTTATAGTTTAAATAACAAAAATGTATAATTGTAATATATAACTGTATTTAATAAATCAAAAACTAATTATTTAACCAAACCAAACCAAAAAAAACCTTATTTATCACAAAGTGCCCAGGGTTGTTGAGCTTTTTGGGGGGAGCTGCTGACCAAAGTTTTGGAGGTTTTTGGGGGGGGTGCAAAAGTTGCTTTGCTTTGGTGGGGGTGCCCTAAAGCTGCTGCACTTTTTGGGGCGGAAAGAGAACAGAGATAAATGACGAATAATACCTTCGCTGGAACTAACACGCAGCACTGACATAGTCTGCCAAAGCGCCAAAAACCCCAGCACAGAACGGGTTAAAAAATGAACGCTGTTACACCCAATCATCGTCTGCCAAAGCGCCAGAAAAAACAGCACAGAAAGGGTTAAAAAACCAATCTGGCTACCAGCAACAAAAAACAAACAAACAAAAGGATCCGGGTTTTAACAGCGGAGACAAGCTGTAGCGTGAGGAGTGAGGAGGAGCGGGAGAACAAATGGGGAAACAACAACAGTGCAAATGGGCCAATCGGGCGCATGCCAGCAGTGAGGGCTCTGCGTGTCATAGGTTCGCCATCACTGTTCTAGATGTTAGAGGGCTGGGTGATGGGGGTGGAGATGCTCCTTCAGGTATACAAAACAATACCCTAATATTGACGGGGCGGATCTAAGCAAGGAGGAGTGCCTGTGTGTATTCTGTAGGAGCTCTACTGAGCAATGAATTACTGCAGCCATCCTAGGAGCTTTTCACTTTGTTGATGTTATGAATTCCCTTCTGTGTAGAGCCATACCCATTTAATTTATATGACAGTACAGTGAAATACAGACAGACATCTTTGTATAGCTGCTAGGATGGGAAATGCAAACCAAATATACAATACTTTATTTAGCATTGTTCAGCTGAAGTACACAAGTGATAATTGTTTGCAAGAGTGTAATACTCAAATTGGCTTTCTAAGTATTATTTTGTATTGAATTATTAGGAATTTTTATTACAGCTCATTCCCTCCCCCCACCCCAGTGAATAGGAACTTCTTTTTTTCCAGTTTTCCAAATTTTATTTATACTTTTCAAGTTTATACATTTCACTAGTTTCATACATTTCACTAATTTTACAATCATCTTAACATTTCAAAACTTGACTTCCTTCCCCCTCAAATAAAGCTAGACATTTGACCGAGAGTGGCTGCCTGCATTTGCTATTATCTTGTGCTTGATATTTGCTGAGGACCATCAAGCTAAACCAACTTATTCCCGAGACAGAATTGTGTTTAATAATCAGATTCCACGTACCTGTCCTTTTTAACCTCTTAAAAGTATTGGGGAACGAATACCCAAGAGTCACCCCCTGTAAAATACTTTATCTTTTATTTATCTCATTGCCTGGTAACCTTATGAGGGGGAGCTGAACGCCACTTTCTCCCCACCCTCCTCCTAGTCACTGATGATGTCAGATGTACCCCATTCCAGAGGGCACTGTATCTCAGAGCTGCTTCAAGCCTGTCAGCGATGGTAGGCACTCTCTTTTTTAGAAGACAATCTAAATATAGACGTACATAACTAGCATACCACAACACAGTGAGCATCGGTCTTAAATTTGTATATGGGAAGCTGAATTTGGGCTTTTAAAATTATAAATTGATAAAGTATGGTTGTGGTGTAATATATTAACTTTGAAGAAACTTATGTGCATTTCTTTTTTGGTGGTGGTGGGGAGTAAATTCTCTTTGAACCTGTGAAGGAGACATGGGCAAATGGAGTGTGTGGTTTGTTCATAGGAAACTTCATGTGGATTAAGGTCATGTCCACATGAACATTTGCCTCTGGTTCACAGCCCCTTGACACATCTCAAATGTTGTTGCCACAAAGGGCACAACCAGGAAAGCCAGGAATATGAGATGCACCAAAGGTAGCAGCTGAGGTTGGTGTGTCCACACAGCCGAATAACACCTAAAAGCAATAGGTGACTAAGCCTATTGCTCTTTAAAATAATGGGAAAAACCAGGTGAAGGCAAGCTAAAAACACCTCCGTATTAGTGGTCACGCAAGATCAGCTGAGGGGAGTAAACAAGGTGACTATTTTTTTTTTATTAACAAAATAAGTCAGCTGTTTGAGATCATGTTGTGAACTACCTTGCCTGCAAAGTTTCCTTTACTTTCTGCAGCAACTCTTTCATGCAGTCCAAACACCTTTGGTAACAAGCCTGTAATTACCTGCAGTTGCTTAGGTTTCTAGATCAAATAAAGGTAACCTTGCTCAGAATACACACACACACACAGAGAGAGACAGACAGTCAGTCTGACAGACAGACAGGCTATGTGTAGAGTCCATAGCCAGAAAATATAAAGGGTCTCCTCTTTTTAATGGGGAGTCAATTAAACTGACCTAGAGCCAGATTAGGCTAGGCTAGGGGCTGTCACTTGAAGAGACTTACTGTCTATATATAACAAATTAGGAAACATAAGCATATTTATTGTACAAAATCAGGCCTTTGGATAGGGCTCATTTGTGCATGTAGGTTTCCTCATATGTGGATGACTGCCTTTGGTTATATTTATGTAATACCCTGCCTTTTCAAGTATTTTGGCCTGTTTCACATGTAACGGTAAGCCTAACCATGGCTTAGTATGAATTAGCAAACATGCAGGCTCTTGGAGAGGAGAACATGGCAGCTTTTCTCCTCCCTAGTCATTCTGCTGTTGCATTTAGCTAAGCTATGGGTTGCCTTAATCCAGGCTTCCTCAACCTCGGCCCTCCAGATGTTTTTGGCCTACAACTCCCATGATCCCTAGCTAGCAGGACCAGTGGTCAGGGATGATGGGAATTGTAGTCTCAAAACATCTGGAGGGCCAAGGTTGAGGAAGCCTGCCTTAATCCAATTCTGGGTTTGTGGTTTAGCTCTCTCCAGACCAAACAATGAGCTGCAACTCAGGTTTGTGAAATAACTCCGGATCTGCTGCCTTTAAATATGGAGAGGAGATGCATCCAGATCTGGGTGGACCATGTTACTAATGTTGCTAATTTCCCCCATAACTTTAGTCCAGAAAGCTGTCCAAGGGCAGGTCCACCATAGGTACCAATAAGTCTCTATAGCTCTACAGTGCCACCAGTAGGATGTATTCCTTGAGTTTTGAATATGTGTCATTCACACAGGTGTGAGGAATCATTCATGAACAATTTTCATGGAGTTTTCTTTTAGACTAAATAGAATGGTTTCATGGACCAGAGTTTATCAATGGGAAGCGACCCTGAAGTTAAAAGTTAGTTAAAAACATGGATTAAAAACTTCTGATTAAAAATATTTCAGGAAATGGAACAAATTACATCTCAATCAATTTAGATCCCAAAATACCATTGCTTTCCATATTTCCAGATGAAGCACAAAATCTTAGAGACAAAGAATTGTGCATCTTATAACTGCAGCATGTCTTGCTTTTGCTAGACACTGGGGGACATTAAACATGAACCTATATGAAGTTTGGTATGCTTATGTCTGGGAATTAATTTTGATGGAAAAGTTAACAGAAAGGGTACGTGAAAGAAAATGTGAGAAACTACATAACTTTTACATAACGTGGTCCTTCTTTATTACATATGCATCAAAAAAAGAACATGCATTTAAACCACCTAAGATACATGGGAGCATGTGGAATGATATTTTTTTAAACCAGCAACTGTAGAAATAATTTTTTATTTGATTATATTACTAATGTAATTACCTGGATTTAGTTGGGACTGTTTGGGGGGGGGTTTAGGGGAAAACTGTATTTGATTGCTTGTATTTGATTATATGTTGTTCTTATAATCAACTAATAAAATATTGAAAAAAATGTTAATGGGGGGCATGAAGCTTACTGGAAACCTTTTTGTGTGTGTGCTAGGGCAGGTCCCATATCATGTACACATTTATACAAATATGTAATTCGTTATCCTCTTTTCAGCAGAAATGTTACTCTTGGATCCAAGTAAACACAAACTTACTTCACAGTCCAGAATCTTCCTCTTCTGTCCTCCCCCTCAGTTTTTATTGGCACAATATTTTATTGCAAAATTTTATATTGTTGAAAATTACAAAGTAGTTTTCAAATTACACTATTGGGTGCAAACTCTCTGGAACATTCCCTAGAGGGGATAGGATTGTGGAATGAAACATCTGCATGTTTTAAAGCTGTGGAGAAAAATAAGTATCCCCTCTTTCCCCATCCACACCCATTTCTTTAGAAAACAAATTTGGATAAATTTAAGCCATAGCGCTCAAAACAAAACTTTCCATACTTAAGATAAAATATTTTAAACAGCTTTCTTCTGGCATTTTCAAGAAAAGCTATTGATTTTTTTATTTATTTTAATATGGCCATTTGTGGGCTGCTATTATAAAATGAAAAATTTCCCCACCTTCCCAAAGTTCTTTTTCTTTTTTACCTGTGAACTTCTGAGTAGGGAAGAAATGTCCCCTGCTATGCCAAGCAAAAGAGTTTAGTCTGAAGTTATAAGATCAAGTGCAGGTCAAGTTTTCTGCTACACAAGCAAAGGTTTAAGGAGAAGGCAAAGTGATTGAATTTCCCACTGATGAGAACAAATGATATGTTAATTCTGAGACAAAAGGAATGTGGTGTACTTTGCTGCTGTATATGTGAATTGACCTTTCTTTCCACAGCTGTTCATCTGCCTCCCTTTGAAGCTAAGAAACTGCATTTCTAAGCAATAGTATCCAAAGGGCAGTACTGCTTGTTTTCTGAAAATTGTAAATGCAATTTCTACTAAGTTTTACTTCGCCAAAGTAGATTTTAAAGGCATGTCTTTACAGTACAGTCATACCTCTGGTTATGTTTGCTGTGGTTTGCATATTTTCAGCTTAAGAACGCGGCGGACCCGGAAGTGTTTACTTCCAGGTTTCGTCGTGCGTATGCGCAGAAGCGCCGCTCCGGATACATACTTTTCGGGGTGAGAACGGCACCCCGGAACGGACCAAGTATGTATCCAGAGGTACCACTGTATGGCATTCTAACCAATCAATTACACTTTTTTAAAACAACAACAATTGCCTTGTAACTGTACATGCAATATCTCAGTTGTAACCTTCATCTGTTGAGAAAGACCTATAATGGGACTGAACCATTGTGTCAGAAAAATAATTTGGAATTTCAGCATTCTTTATTTAATGCTCTGGCACTTAATTTAAACTTTCTGTATTTAACCTATTTGCCGCTGATAAACTTAAACTTGCATGGTTAAATAAAATAATAGTTTCACAATATAATGAGTCATTCAATAGTCCAAATTGTTCCATCCATACTAGATGATCACTTAATCTACTAATTCAGAAGATGCTAAACGAATCGGGCTGAACAAAAGTAAAGAAGCCAGTTCAAAAGGTATTTCAAGTAAGTGTCATAAGACACACAATATACAATTACTGTATAGGAGAACATTTTAGGTGGCTATTATAAGCTAGTCAAGATGCTGAAAATACAGGCAGTAACTGTGTAATCCTGGGCATTTCTACTCAGAAGTTAGTCCCATTCAGTTCACTGGGCCTGCCTCCCAGGTAACCTCATGGTGGCCTCATGAGCCTTCAGGCAATTAAATACACTATAGCAGGTTTGGAATGCCACATATTTGTTATTGCAAAGTGGTTTTGGTTTCCCTCTTGGTGTAGTGCTTAACGTTGAATGGTGGTCTGTGAGGAGCCACAATTTGAAATAGCAGGTTGACCTGCTCTGATCATAGAATTGTAGAGTAGGAAGGGACCCTGAGGATCATCTAGTTCAACCCCCTGCAGTGCAGGAATAGGCAGCTGTCCCCCGTGGCGATTGAACCTGCAACCTTGGCAGCACGCTCTAACCAACTGAGCTGACCAGACAGTAAGAATGGATAGGTGAAGCAAGAGTCTAAGAGAACAGGGAAACAGGGCCAAGGGCCCGAGAAGGAAACATGCCAAGGGAAGTGAGTTGGGATAGAAAGCAAGTGTTGACATTTAAGAGAGGAAGAAGTTCAGGGGAGTAAGAGGGAGAAAACGCTGGAGGGAGTGGGGAGAAAATGGGCAGAGGAGAGAGTTGTAGAATTATATGGTGATTTGAAACAATCAGCCAGATATTTGGCTACAAGACCTTAGTCTACTCTAATTTCCCCTGTTGCATAACAAGAATTAACAATAACTAGCCCAGAGGAATGTAAGGCCAGGGCATAGTATGCTCCAGCAGAACTTTTGTGCAGGCTTTTCAAAGCAAAGCACTCTCACTCAGCACTTTTCATCACTTGTTCTCTCATTACGTATTAAATTTTTCCTGGCAAATTCTTGGTAACTTTGTAGGTCAAGCACTTGGCATTCAGCGCTGATCGCTTTCCAAAGTGTGTTTGAAATCTTAACCCCATAAACAATAACAAGAATATATGTTTTGTAGACTCTTTTTACCTGGAAACTTTAAGATGCAAGCTTCAAATAGTTACTGTCTTGTTGTGGGAGCCAGACTTTCTAGTATATCTCATCTTTATCTGCGAGCTAATACAGTACAGAAATGTGGGCTTGGGCGCCTTCTGATTAACCAAAACATGGAAGAATGACTGTAGGCTGGAAAACCTGAATGAGCCTTTGTAGCGTCTGCTGTGACGTCACAAACCACATTCTGCTGTTATAGTTACCGAAAGGTGTTGGAATCCTGCGTATGGAGCTGGGTTAAATATTGTGAGAGTCACAGCTGAGGTGGGGGGGGGGGAACCACAGGAATAGTGGCATCGATACATTCCCTGCAGAGGTTTGATGCAGAAAGGCATTTTGGCTCTTAAGGATAGAAATTAAGACTAATAAAGAAAAGGAAAAGGGGCTGAGTGAGTTTGTAAGCTGTTGAAACACCTGAAAAAGTGGTAAGATGCATTTTTCCATCCACTCTACTTTTAAAAACACTCTCCTTTTTTTGCTCTTGTTTGTGGAGACATGGGATAGCTGCTTAGATAAACTTGCTCTAAAGTATCTGAGACTGCATTGTGGCCTCTGTCCCTTCAGTCCAGACAACTGCTGCCATGCTTTCATTTTACTGGCAACTTTGGAGGGGTGGCAATTTATAAATATTTACACATAGTTTTATTATATTTTACAAATATTCTTATGCTGAGTTTAACCAGGGTTGTGTTTGAGAGAGCTTTGATTTTTATTCCCATTTATATCTTTTGTAAGTTTGTTGTTCATGCTAACCAGCTAGCATCCTGACCCACGCAGTAATATTTGCAAGCAGCTTACCATGTGGCATTTGGCCACCAGAATCCACTCCATTTTTTGTTCCTTTAATGCTTCACAATAATTTTGTAAGAATAATCCTTGGTACTTCTAGGCCACTATACAATATATTGATTAACTAGCTTCACCACAGTTCAATTTGACTGGACTTAACTGTCCAGGTGTCCTTTACCTAACTAGCTTCTGTCCTCATTCTGCCTCCCTCTTCCTCACCTCCTAGTTAGTAAGCTGTTTCTGAAATGGATATTATTGGAATATTTTTGGAGCACCGTAACACCAGCACTTAGGCAGCAATGATAATAATGATAAAGGTAAAGGACCCCTGATTGGTTGAGTCCAGTCAAACTTGACTATGGGGTGCAACGCTCATCTTGCTTCAGGCCGAGGGAGCTGGCATTTGTTCGCAGAAGAGTAGTTATTTTTCTATACAAAATGTTTCTGGGAATCAACCCGTGCTAAGGGTGCTGTTGTGTGTTAACACTGACACTACTTGAGAAAACCCTTGTGTTACATCGCTGCCTCCTGCAACAAACACATGGCATAATATATGAATGTTCAGGTCTTTAAGCATCCATGTTCACACTTCATGGAATACTGAATGAGTCTGTGTTCCTTTGATAAAGTTGTACGATGTGCACATTTCACTTGTTTGCTGTTGGAAACACTGCTATAATTTCCCTGTCTCAGAGCAATCATTATGTGTACCGCTATCCGGAAGACAGATATAGACAGCAGTAATTTGGGGGGAATTAATTGGACTCTTTGGATACATCTGATGCCTGGATTCCAGGCCTGGTTTGTAGGCCAATTTAGCCCACACTGGTTTCTTGTTGGTCCATGTGGCCTTTAGGACAGTGTATATATAGTACAGTACACAATCTGTGTGCCCCGATTTCTTAGGATTAGTGCAGGGGTCTCTCCTGGGGAAAGACACCTTTCTTGAGCCATTTCCAACACCCTACTGCTTCTCACAATGTGTGTTCCAGTTACACAGTATAGCACATAGCTGGCAGCATGGGGGGCTGTTGCCTGGATGTCTGTACTTATTAGGGATGGGCAAAAGTGTTGGTTTCTGTTTCTCTCCATTTGTCATTTTTCGAATCTTAAGATTAGTTCTCCACATCAATCATTTTGTTTGTTTGTTTAAAAGGGGTGCTCATGATAATTTGTCTGCAAAATTTGCCTAACGTGCACATTTAAAATGTAATTTTACCCAATATGCACGTTTTTGCAAGCACTTTTCACTAATATGCATTTTTGTAAGTTGTTTTCACTAATGTGCATTTTATAGATGGTTTACCCTAGCAGATGCATTTTTGAACATACTACTCGGGTGATGATCTGAGTTGTGAAATTCGAAGAAGTGCAACTTTTGGAGGATGGCTTTGTTTTGGTTTGCATATTGTCTTTTAATGTGAACTGATTTGAATTTCTCTGCCATCCCTGCCTCTTAGTGACACAACTAAGAACCTCTCATTTCCTACAAGGACATCTGGTGTCCATTGTCAATTAAGAGGTTTAACTTTTAAAATTTGTACAGATGTAAGTTTTATTACGGCAACTGCAGCTTGTGCGCAGTCACTGGAAGTACTTGAAACCACTGCAACAGTCCTTTAGCCCATCAATTTTTCCAACAAGAGGCAAAGCATGAGTATCATGTGTTGCTGTTTGAACAGAAGCGACATGATGCTGAAAATAAGTAAGACTGGGTGTGGTTGGTGCTTGGATGGGAGAATTTCTAAGAAGTTGACTTATACTGAGTCTACAACAATAATAAACTAGGCAGACCAGTTGCCTCGGGAATGAGAATCCTATGCAAACTTCCCCATGCTCTTGGACTCCAGCTCCCAGCAGCCCCAGACATCGTGGCCAGTAGTTAGGGATGATGGGAACTGTAGTCTAGGAACATCTGGAGAGCCATATATTCCCAGGATTGACTAGTGCGGAATGGAGAAATCATTGAGTTAGCTGACATGGACACCACTGCAGGGCTGGGGCAGGGCAGGGTTATAAAGAGGTTGGAGTTGCAAAGATGCACCAACAGAGCCCAGCCAATGCTCCTGCTGGTGAATTTGTGCGAATTCACCTGGTGAATTTGTGCAAATTTGTGCAAATTCACCCTGACCTGACTGCCACCCTGCCGTACCCAGCCCTGTCCAGGTAAGCTGCAGTGACTGTGATGCTGAGAGGGAAGCCCCTCCCCACAACACTGACTGTCACTGCAGGTTCCTCATTCCTGGCAGCAAATATACAGGTTTTCAAACAAGAATCTTTCCCAGTCCCTTTCTTCAACCTTTAGAATGGACAAAAATCTCAATATTCTGGCAGGTGTATTAATTTTGGAAGTTTGAAGTAAAGCTAAAACAAAAACAATTTTTTCCCCTTCCAATAGCACCTTAGAGACCAACTAAGTTTTCTTTGGTATGAGCTTTTGTGTGCATGCACACTTCTTCAGATCAGATCAAGCTGGTTGTTTTCTTCTTTTCATTTTATTACATCGTGGATTTTTCTGAAAAGAAATTAATTTATCTTAAAGGTTTCTTTCCCTGTATTGTGTGCATTCTTTTGTGTGTGTGAGTTTTACATTTGGTTATACATCTGTCTTTGAGTTTAGCCTCAATCTTTTAAAGGAAACTGTTTTAAGCAATTTACCAGTTCTGAACAGATAGAATTGACTTGCCACTTTGAAGAGGGGAAGCCTATAGTGGAAAGTCAAGCGGAAGACCTATATATAGCCATTGGTTGTAACGGTGTTGGTTTGGTGGTTGTGATTGCTTCTCTAAACAATTTCCTGGCTAGTTGATTGTGGCATTTGGAACCTTTAGCACACAGATGACACTGTGCTGCTGCTGATCAGTATCTGAGTGATTAATGCTTATTCATTTTAATTTTTTCTGGATGCTCCCAAATGAATTATCTGTGAAAGGTAATGGGCCATCATGGTAAAATGAAACTCCAGTAGTCTTCATTCACAACCATAGTTTAGCACTACATGGATGAGATTCCACATTCCCCCTACATAGGAACATAGGTAGCTGCCATGTACCAAGTCAGAACCATTCTAACTTAGAATTGTCTACACTGACTGGCAGCAGATCTTTATGGTTTCCAGTGGGACATTCCCAGCCCTACCTGGAGAAGACTTATACTGAGTTTAGTTTTGCTTTCAAATAAAATTGGCTTAGTGTTAGAGATTGCAGTTTACAACATGGGTTATGAATATGGCCTGTTTGTTGTACTCAGGATTGCTTGCTACTGTGGGTCTAAAGGTATTTACTAACAATATCATTCATAATGGATAGTTGCAAGAAAAAAAAAACTATTGGTCATGCCATGATAAAAAGATGGATTCCTGGAGGCTGCAGTAGGGGGAAAAAGAGGAGGACAGAACCTCAGAACGGATGAAACAAACTCTGATTCTTAGGCTAGGATGCTTCTCTTTCTCTTTCTCTTTTTAATATGCTGGGATTTGTGTTTTTTATTGAAGCATTCTTTCTTCTCCCACCTCCAGTATCCTGAAGTGATGCAGTCCCAACCAGGAGGGCTAGACTGCATGCGTCTGTAAAAAAATAGATTTGTCTGCCTCAAAGTATCCTATGAATGAATATTCCAAGGGGCTGCAGGGATGTGCCTGATTTTTTCAAACGTATTTTATCCTGAGGGTCTTGGTGGTTCATTTCAGTTTCATTGAAATTGGCAGAACTTAGTGCATGCTCTTAAAAAGTTGCCTATAAATTTACTGATGCAATCACGGTCTCTTTAATACTTCCAGGGCTAAATCGGGATTGCAGCTGTCAGGACAAAATATCTTATGATGC
This sequence comes from Zootoca vivipara, assembly GCF_965207765.1. Classification (NCBI taxonomy): domain Eukaryota; kingdom Metazoa; phylum Chordata; class Lepidosauria; order Squamata; family Lacertidae; genus Zootoca; species Zootoca vivipara. The sequence goes on along the minus strand of NC_142590.1, from coordinate 73,038,649 downwards.
CTAAAAGGAAAGAGAAGGAAATGCAAAGTGATGCATTAAGAAAACATTGACATTTTTTCAGGTATGCATTGGTCTTGGTGTTTTTTTACTTTTTACTCATACATAGGGGTCATTGCAGCCTTTTAATGTAAAGGTCATGTATGCCAGTGATGCAGCAGTAAAGACTTTGGAGCATGAGCTCATTATGACACCAGCCCTATAGCCATGCCCCTAAAGAGAGTTCAAAAATGTAGGCCACGGTGTATGCATACCCACATCACAGCAGCACTATAGCATAATGCCCAGTCTCAGCTGCAGTCATAGACTTAGCATGGATATGTAAGCATCAAGGGTTCCTGGAGAGGCGATCACAGCCACTGTACTCCTTCCCTGGACCTTCTGCTGCTGTAGCGCTGTGATCTCAGCCATGATTTGGCTTAGTATGTTGCCCAAACCTGGGCTCATGATTTGTCTCTTCCAGGCAAACTATGAGCTGTAAATCCAAAAATCAAACATGGTTTGGTTGAGTGTTGTATCAGTTCATAGAAGGGAGCATAGCTGTCAACTCCCTGGGTGCCTGAGCATCAACAAAATTCCCTATGAAGGGGCTGGGCACCCACAAATTTCGGTGCCAGGGCCATGCATGTTGCATGGCAACCACAGACCTAGGCACCCATGGTTGTGTGGCCAAGCTGGCACTCCTGGAAGAGAGAGATATAGTGTTGTGTTTAGCATATTGGCCTTCGTCTAGGAGTGTGAGAAATTCATTTCAGTTTGCATTTAAATGCAGTTCACACTTTCTGAAAAAAGATGCAAACTGAAATGCAACCGTCCTTCAAAATTCACATTTTTCTGAATTTTGCAGTGTAGTTCTGCAGCTTAAAAAAGAAGTGTACTAAAATGCACAAACCAGGGTAAAAATGTGCATAAAAATGCATCAGTGGAAATAACATACAAAAATACAGTGGAACCTCTATTTGCAACCATAATCTGTTCCGGAAGTCCGTCCGGAGGTCGAAACGGGTTGCTGGGAGAGGCGCCATTGTGCGCAAGTGCGGGCGGCGATTGCCCACTCCTGCGCATGCGCAAACGGTGGCAAACCCGCTGGTTACTTCTTGGAATGACTGTAAGAAGAGGCGGTGGTAAGTAGAGATTAGACTGTACGGGTAAAATTGGCTTTCAAAAATGTGTATATTGAATAGAAAGATGTGTACATTAGGGAAATTTACTCAGAATGCTAAAGAATTTTTCTGAGGATTTTTTTAGAATTGCAAAATGATGTGGATATGTGGCAAAGCAAATTTAAACTAGGGACAATGAGAAATGGCGTGAACCAAAATTGACAGTTCCTTGCATCCCTGGTTGGAGGACAGAGCTATATATACCAAGTGACCTACCTGCTCAACTGCTGGAGAACTGGAAAAAAACATGAACACTAAAGTACTGTATCCTGCCGTGCACAAGCTGCCATTTCAGATGCCAGTCAGGCTCATTTGAACTGTTTAAAACAGACTGTTGGATAACTGTGTTAGTTTCTAACATAAATTTAATGTAAAGAACAGACAGTTAAATGTCTTTTTAAACAGCACAGCAAAGGTTATTGCCAGTAAAGGAATGAACACAGCATGTTCTATATTCCAACCCTCCCACCCTCAGCCAAACTCACAATGCTGGCAATTGCAGCTCCTGCAGATGATAGCATCGTTCCTTCTATGGAAAAAGTGCAGGAGATGTCCTCCCCTTTGCTGCACCAGTGAAATATACTATACAGTACTACACAAGTGAAATGCACACAAATATTGCAGTATATCAGCGTTCATGCTATATGTGATCCCCCCCTCCCTTTTATAGTGGGTATATTCCAATATTTGAGAATTATTATTATGTAATGAGAGAATCTCCACGTATTTCATCTAAAGTTATCAACTAGCTGAAAATTAGGCTGCTGCTTTTGCTGTTGTTGTGCCCCCTGCTATGTCTCCTCGCCTTTAACTCACCCTCAGACAAGTCATGGGACTGGAGGGGGGGAGGAGGAGAGTTGAATGGAAAGGAGAGAAAGTATCTGAAACTGGTAAATGTGATGCTGCCTATTTCCCCTTCTTTCCTCTCCTGTACAAAGGTAATTTCTCCTTTTAAGATGCACTGGAGGAACCCCAGTTATGAAATTATCTTCCTGGGGAAATATGAACAGGCTCTGTCTCTCCCCCACCTCCCATTTTTGATAGTATTTGAAGGTGTTGGTTTTTTATTTTAAAAAAATCAGAAGATGTTTTATGCACTTAGTAAAAGGTAAAGGTAAAGGACCCCTGACAGTTAGGTAAGTCCAGTCGCAAACGACTCTGGGATTGCGACGCTCATCTTGCTTTACTGGCCTAGGGAGCTGACGTTTGTCTGCAGACAGTTTTTCCGGGTCGTGTGGCCAGTGCACAGAAACGCCGTTTACCTTCCCACCGGAGTGGCACCTATTTATCTACTTGCACTTTGACATGCTTTTGAACTGCTAGGTGGGCAGGAGCTGGGACCGAGCAACGGAAGTTCACCCCATTGCGGGGATTCGAACCACCAACCTTCCAATCAGCAAGCACTAGGCTCAGTGATTTAGGCCACAGCGCCACCCGCATCCCGCTTTTATGCACTTAACCTGAGAATAAACAACATTGAATCCAGTGGGACTCACTTCTGAGTAAACAAGCTTAGAATTGCAGAGCATGCCTGCTGCTTTTTTGGGTGTATGTGATTTTTCTTGCCCACTAAATGCTTCAAATGTGTTTATATTGTATTCCCCCCCCCAATTATCTTTGGTTTATTTTAATGGCTTTTTACTTGGGATTCTGATTATAGTATTTCCAAAGGGAAAGCTCCAGTTTATCATTTAATCTACCACCTGTGTGAATCATCGACTGAAAGACTGCTCAAGGTCATAGCGGTGGTGCAAAAATCAACTTAGAAGCTGCAGCTGCATCGTCTTCCAGCATGTACACCTTCTAGCGCTGAGGAAAATAGGCCCTAGGCTTTGATTGGCTAAAGGGAAATATAGCAATCTACCCTCCTGTGTCTAGGCCTTTTGGTATATAAAAAACCTGGCCATTGACTTGGTTTTGGAGCCACATTCAGATGAAGGATCATGTTGCTATGTAACCGTGTTTGTCTGGATGCTGTTTGCTGGTGCTCCTGTGACTGTAATGGTTGGCGTTAGGATGAGGCAAGTAGTTTTGGTCTGTACCTGAAATTTCGAAAGGGTATTTCTTTTCTTAAACCAGAACTTTAGTATAAAAGGGTTGTCTTTGCTGTCTCTTAATAAAGCATTTGTCTTTATTGGTGTGGCTTCTTACTATAAGCTCTGGCACCTGCCTGCTTTGCTTGGTCATCGCTACTGAGTACCTTGGGGGCTTGGAAGGCAAGGAGTGGATCATTGTCTATTGCCTGGCTGAATCCCAAAGGGTGTCTGCAAACAGATCTGAGTGTTCCCTGACTCAGATTTTTTTTGGGGGGGGTGGCTTTTCAAGGCTGGTGGCAGTACTAACAGGCAGGGTTGGTTTTCTCTGGGCATTATTTGGTTATCTAACTCCCTCCCCAAGCAGCCTCCAAATCTTACAGATGCAGTGGTTGCATTTTGGGATTCTGTATGGCTTGATATTGTATCTCTGCTACACTCCCATCTGACACTTCCTGTCTTGTTGTGTGTTTCTCTTATGGGAAAAGAAATCCTCGCTTCAGGTGCAAACAGTCTTGGTGACCTCCAGCTACACACCTGCACTTTCATTTGTTTTATATCAGTTGTTTGCATTCAGTATTAAGCCCTTCCAAGGATATGTCTGCTGTGGGAAGCAAAATTTACCGGCAAAAGCTGCAAATCCCCGATCAGCCATGAAACGCACTGGCTGACCTTGGGCCAGCCACTGCCCCTCAGTCTAACCTTCCTCACAGGGTTGTTGTGAGGATAAAATGGAGAGGAGGAGAACTACATATGTACAGCACCTTGAGCTCCTCAGAGGAAAGGTGGTATATAAATGCAAAAAGTAAATAACAACTTTTTCCCAGTAGACAAGTTGCTTGTTAGGAGAGGGAGCTTCTTCAGAGAGCAAGCCTCCCATATTTCATAAGAAATTAGGTATGCTCATTTTACACTAAGTGAGCAAGGTAAGCCAAATGAATGAGATCACCTAGCAAAAGAAGGTTGTATTCAGTGCAGTGTTATGTGAACTTTACGTCAGTGCAAGGATTTCTGCTTGCACAGTGGACCTCTCCCCCGGTGCAACCTCTAAAGCTGTTCTAGGGGTTTTCCCAACCCTCTGGGGCAGATTGGTAAAAGGTATGGAGGGAGGAGAGCGGGGAAGTCCCATTGCACAAGCAGACATTATTGTGCTCATTGGATATGGTAGTTGCATACCACCCAAAGACTCTTAAAACAATACCCTTTAGATTAGATCAGATTTATTTTCGGTTCCAGAACCAGCCTTTACAGCCAAAAAATACTTCTTAATTATTATTATTATTATTTTTCATATACATGTAAATCTGTGCAATGCTTGTCCATCTGTGCTGACTGTATAGCACATGTCCCATCTATTCCCCTGATATTGGAAGCATGTGTCTCCATGGTTTTCTTCTGAATATAGTATATTTACTATAGTTTATAAAACCTGACTTAGTGTCACATTGATGCAATATCCATGCTCCCCACCTGTGCCTGTGCTTTTCTTTTCCAGCTTAAGGGGGGTGAGAGAACAACTGGTATCTTAGGAAAAAATAGAGTTATCTTCATGCGCTGTTTTTAAAAAACCAAGAAGCTGATAGCTGAAGGATCCCAAGCTATTCCTTCCCGATGTTCAGCATGTTCTGAATAATGGAGCTTGACTCTGAGCATCATCCCATATTCTCAGGACTTGAGTAAATGAATTTACTGTTGTACATGTTGGAAGTTGACTTTGTTTCTCATAAGGTAATATTCAGTTTTATCACTGCTTGTGATTTACAGAGAGTAGCTCATTGCCAGAGTTCATTAAATCCCAAGCGGGAGATGAGAGCAATGGCAAAGAATATTTGGTAACACTGGACAGAACCAACCCATTCAAAACTCTCGGGTTACTTAAAATCTCCCCAGCTTGAGGCAGGCACACATCTCAACCCCAGAAAGAAGCTTGTATAGCTGAAACTGGGATTAAATTATCTTTTCTATGCCATGCTGATCTTCCGCAAACCAGAAAATGCTTTAAGGTTCACAGGTGATACTTTTCTTGTTCTGCCTCAATAGCTATTCTGAAAAAAGGGGGTACAGTTGTTCCCCCTCTCAATTCTCTTTGCTGTCTGCAACACATGCTGGAGCATATACCCGTTGTTTGGCTTGACCCCTTCTGACCTTTTGTATCTTGGCACTGGAAATGCACTAGGTCTTTGGCAGAATGCTGTCAAAAGTAGAGGGGGGACTCTTTTGTTAACACAGTGCCAAATCCTACTTCAACATGGAACAGTTTGTTCTGCTAAAAGAATGAGCCAGTTCAGTGAGCAGAACAACTCAGAGCTGCAAACCAGCATATTCAGAAAGCTGAAAAAGTGTTCGGCTCCAATGAAGTTGCATTGAAACCAAGCTCTTAAGAAAAAGAGGGGGAAATAATTGATATTTTCTAAGAGGACAGTTCTCTCCCTCCCCCAATTAGATTTGACATAGTCATTTCAGCTAACTGTAGCATGAAATACAACAGAAATAAGTTGTGCATGCATTCAGAATAAGAACGGGCTCTTTTGTTTTTCCCCATCTCAACATTTTGCAGAAAGTATTCAAACTTTTCTAACTTGGGTATACCAGACCTTCCGCTTCAAACCTCTGTGGTGTGATATATACAAAGCGGGTGCAGTTAATGAATGCCCACTAATAATTGGTATGTGTAATTTGCATTTAAAATGTGACTAATTTCCATGAATGTGGCGGATGCTAGGATTTGGCAATGAATGCCCCTGTTGCCTCATGTGAAATTTCTGGCATGGAGAATGCAAATTAAAAGATCTTAAGTTGGCTATGAAGTTCTAGCCCAAAATTCTTTCTTCTGAACTCACTAAGCTTCTTGTGCATCTCCACAGAAGGAATTAGTTTTAATGCTGCTATCAAGATTTTCCTCTCATTTGATCAGTGTTATAAAAGCCTGCCGCTACCTGAGTCACCTGGATTTTTGCTATTGCTTATCTTCAATGTTCTGAAACTTGAAACTGATTGTGAGCAAAGAAAAGTATCACAGCAGATTTTTTTTTAAGGGAGGGTGGGTGGGAGGCAGCAATAAGAGATGCAGAGCACTTGTTCAGAGAGTGTTTGTTAACCTAAGCTTTGTAACCCTGTACCTGGTTGTAGGTTGGAAGGGCGAATTACCAAATCAAATGCCAATAGCAAAAGGTATAGAATACTGTAAGCAGTGGTGAAGTTTTGAGATAAAAGTTGGATGGAGGGAAAGAACATTGGGTCTACCCCAATTCCCGAGAGCCTCTGCATTAAAACAGTACTTGTTCTAAACCAGAAGTTGCATCAAAGTTGCCTTTCAGAAACCACAGGAGGGAAGAGTGCTCTAGCATTCAGGTCCTGCTTACATAGGCATCTGATTGGCCGGTGAGAACAGGATGCTGGACCACTGAACCAGTTGCATCCTCCAAACCAACCTCAAGGGTAGTCCCACAGAGAGATGCAATCACAGATCTAGGCAAATGGAAGAAAACTGAAATATAGCAGGAAATTTGCTACTTTCATATTGTGCTCTACAAAGAAATGATTTAATGAGAGCAAATAGATGCGAGCGGCTCCTTAATATTTATGCTGCATGGCCCAATTGGACAAAACGCATCTCTCAACAGTTTGATCCAGATTAAAAAAATAAACAAATCTCCGTTCTGCCCTGGTTTGGGAAATGAATGCGATCATTCACACAACTGGTCTTTCTGTGCCCATAAACCATCCAAGCGTTTTGAAAGCCAGGCAACAAAGCACAATTGAAGGATGGGCACAATAGAGCCATTCTTGATACTGATGCAAACTACGTGGGGCTGTTTTACAGATTAAAATGGCAGCAGTTCCAGTGTTTACATTTTGATAGTATTATACAAACATTCTTTCTTTCTTTCTTCTTAGTGGGTGATTTGCTTGTTTTGGGTGGGCCCCCTGATTAGCAGCCCAAGTGCTCAGGGCTCCCACCATATTTTTCAGTAATCCTTAAAAAAGCAAATATATGCCGGTATTACTGCCCCCATTTCACAGAGAGAAGGCTGATGGAGGCCACGTGTACCATGAGTTTTTAACAGAGCTGGGAGGAATTGCCTGCACACAGCAATTATATCACATACATTGGCTCCTTTAAATGGTTGTAATGGTGACATAGCAGAAGAAGTATGTTTTATAGAGTAAATACATCTTTTTTTCAATGTCTTTCTCTCTCCCCCCCCCCACATCTCAAGGTGAGCTTGAAATGAGTGTAATTTGGAAATTGGTCCCTCATCTCTTTTTGCATTGCAGAGCATCATAGAACTGTTGGAAGGGACCCCAAGGGTCATCTAGTCCAACACCCTGAAAGGCAGGAATTTCAACACACAGCCATCCAATTTGAAACCATACCAGACAAAAAAAAATGTTCTATCAGTTTTGCTGCACCAGCTTTTAGAGATGAAGATAATCCAGAACTCTAGTAAACCTCAGATTTTTATCAACCAATATCAAATGGAAATCATGCTTTTGAGCCAGTGCAGGATATTCTCTGATTCTTTCTATAGAATATACAGCTTACTTGTTAGTGTGCTTCTCCCCAAAGGACATGGGTCTAATGTTGTGGTGTGACTCTCTTGAAACATGTGAATGTTGTGGTGATTCTTGCAAGTAACCTGCTCAGGTCCTGAGATTCGAACCCAGCTCCTTGCCGAAGTTCCATTTGCACTGGGCTGACCCATCTGTTGGTCCACTGGAACAACCAGGCTGTTCCTCTGTTTGCAGTGCTTGCTTTTGTCATATGAAGAAGAGCAGACAAATAGTTGTCTACTGCAGGAAGGTGTTGCTTTTAGGAATGTACATAGCCTCCAAGATTCACCTAGTATCTGCACTGCTTGTTTTGTTTTTTTAATCTGATCTGCTTCTTAGCCACTTTGTCCCTTTCAACCTGTAATTCAGGTTCTGAGATGCTCTTAATGAACTGAAGGTTCATAACTTTATGAAGTGTGTTCCGCATTCACTCTTATGGGGTATCTAAAAATTGCAGTTCAGTTAGGCTCGCCACTTGATTGCTTATTCCTCCTGCTTCTCTCCTGATGTAATTTCTCGATTCTTCAAACTGGAAGCCCTTAGCTCTCTGAGAGCAGATAAAATGTTTGAACAAAGAAGGAGCTGTCGCCATATAGGAGATTGTCCAAGCTTGTGTTGTGTTGTTAGGCCTTAGTTTGCTCATCAACATTATTATTTTTCAGTTTAGTTTTTGGCCTGAAACAATGTTAAGATTCCAGCCCTTCACCACCTGATCACCCTGGCAGCATGTTCAGTTGGTAGATCAAGGGATAATTAAGTTGAGTGGTGGAACAGCTGCACAACAGTTTGGCAAGAGCCAAATACCAATGCAAGAGAAATGTTATTGCCTTACTTGCTAGAAGCATCCTCAGATGTCTGGATGTAAGTGTGCAAAGCTGCATCTCTTGCCCATGATTGGTCTCCCCTTCTTAGTACTTAATATTTGAGCTCCTACATAGGGCCCAGAGCAAATCTTCAGGCATTGCAGAAATATTGTAGTAAGAGTAATGAATAAGGACACAGAAGTGGATTCTTATTTAAAAGTTTCGAGTCTTTGAAAGTGGCGCAGTCTGTGTAGAATTTCTACAGTCTCCATATTCTTAAAAGCAAGAAAATTGATGAAGAAACTTTGTGAAATGCATTTGGATGAAAAAATCCTTTACCTATCTTCCCTCTGCAAAGCACAGTTTCAGAGGATTATTGGACGTGTTCTAGCATACTCAGTTTATGTGGGTTGGTGACAGCTGAACAGGTGTGCCAGTGGCTCCAGGTAAATTGGAAGCTTCTCCTGAAGTGCACCCCCAAATCTTTGTAATATAAAGATTCATGAGCAGATAAATCAATGTGGAAATGGTTCTCTGCTGTTAATGGTTCTCTGTATTAGCAAACAGTGATCCAACCAGCTCGGAGACATGTTTATCAATGCTGTGATCTAAAGATGCATATGTGCCAAGTTTGCATGTGCACCAGGCCTTTCCACTTTCAAACCTGGGTGCAGGTGATAGGAAACGTCTGAGGACATTCCATGTCTTAGGGCTGCAGTTTGAAGCCTCAACCCGACCTCTTAAATTGTGCCATTCCCCCACTTAATCTAGCTGTGCTGCTGTGTTTATCTTTGTTCTAGTCTGTGAATTTTGTTGGGGGTTTTTTGCAGGTGTTTTTTTTTTAATGTTGTCATAAGTTGCCTTGGGATTTTTTTAATGACATGAAAGCATTTGTGTCAAAATTATGACTCATTTAGCAGGCACCTGGAAAGTGTTTGTGTCCCTTTAATTGGATGTTGTTTGAAAGCAGCACTTCATCATAGTTTGTTTTTAAAAATTAAGGTTACAATGAATTTCTCGGCCCACATGCCTGCCTATATTTGTGTAATTATTATAATGTAATTATAACTTTAACCAGCTTGATACTGATAATTTATTTGATTTTATTTATTAGATTTATATACTGCCCTTCATCATAAGATCTCAGGGTGGTTCACAAGATAAAGAGGCAAGGTAAAAGCACAAATAAATAGTTAAAAGAAAAACAACAAAATAATAAACCCCCTCCCACAAACGCATTTAAAAGGCTGAAGAATGTGGCTTCCTTACCACCTCATGGGAGGGTACAATGCTAACCCACTCATACACAGTCTATATTTGGACATGCCTTCCATATAGTCCCAGCAGAAGTAAACTTTTCACAAGATATGGGTCCAGCTGTTTATGGATGCTGCAGGGAATCTGCCTTTGCCATCTGTGCCAGTTCCCACTAGCATGGCAATGAGTGTGCCAAGCAAGCTGTCACCAAAAGCTACCTGTGGATGCTGTTGGCACTGTACACCATTAGCTTCTGGGGTTATTACTTAGTACACATGCATCCATATTCGGAGGTCAGAGGACTTGATCACTCATGTCTTAACTGCTCTTAGCTTAATATTCTCCCACCCTAGTTGTGTAGGTAAACTGGTACTGAAAGCTCAATAAAAGGAAAGCCTTATTGAGTATTCAGTGGTCTTAAGAATCTATGCTCAAACATGGCACATGTTCAGTTTTGGTTGCTAAGCAAGCCTTGGGTGAGGATCACACTTTTAATCTTCTAAATGTAGACTTTGGCATTGACCAGACTGAATGTTTCGCATTAACAAGCCTGCCTTTATTAATTATATGAAAACAGGCCATTTACAAGCCAGCCAAAAAGGACTGGGGCGCTCTTACCTAGCGGTACTTATTTAAAACTTAATTACATTAATGTATAGATAAATTCTACTTACCCAGAGTTGTGCTTTCCTTAATAAGTGCTCAAGGCCATCAAAATAACTTGGGTAGCATCAGCTGTAAGACAGCCATGAGCTCTGTAGGGATGGTACATCTTAGAGGACCTCTAATATTGTTTCTTAAAAGATCTTATGGTACTTTACTTATACCCCCCCCCCCTTTCAACTTAGCTGTCTCAAAGTGTAACAGTTAGTAGGTGTGATGTTAAGTGGGTTTTAAAAAAATGAAATTTTAACCTTCCTAGAATATAAAGAAAATCATAGTACGCAATGGCTAACACCATCTGAACGTAACTGCTGTTATTAAATAAGATTATTTTAGTGAGATTAGAATTTGGGACAGGATAGGGGCTGAAACTGCCCAACCCCAAAGCCTATATAAAAGTACAAACAACAACATTAAACATAAACTTTCTTTAAAACTAGGTAAAAATTGGAGAGAAAAAATATTAGGTAAGGTAAAGGTAAAGGACCCCTGGATGGTTAAGTTTAGTGAACAATTAGTGAAATTGCCAAACTTAAAAATAAAGTAAGAAAGGTTTGAAATATTTCTGAGCAATTGTGATGCTTTTACTGTAGGAAAACAATATGTAATATAAATTGGCACTGGTTAAAGCAGTTTCAAGTTGTTTATTTTGGAGAAGAGGCCATAGGAAATGGATACAGCATTTTTTATTTTTTTTACATGTGAAAGGTCCCAGATTCCTCCCTGCTGTGGAGGGTAGGGCCCAAACCAGTGGATTTAAGATACAAGAAAGGAGATTCTGACTAAACATCAGAAAGAACTTTCTGACTGTAAGAGCTGTTCAACAGTGGAATATACTCCCTTGCAAGGTGTTGGACTCTCCTTCCTTGGGTGTTTTCAAGCAGAGGTTGGATGGCCGTCTGTCATGGATGCTTTAGTGAAGATTCCTGCATTGTGGGGGGTTGGACTAGATGACCCTGGGGGTCCCTCCCAGCTCTACAGTTCTATGATTCAAGCCTTGGGACCTCCAGTTAAAAGGATCATAGCTTGCAAGTGATGAGGAGGAACTGTCTCCCCGATACACTGAAGAGCTGTTGTCATACAAGACCGTGCTGGAGCATATGGTGGTCTTGGCTCATTTTATGACAGCGTCACGCACTCGTGTTTAAATGAACAAATTCTGAAAATTTAGAAATTGAGCCTAACCTGCTGTGATGTGAAATAAGAAGTGTTGCTCCTGAGCTTGGCTCTTTTGCAACTTGTAAATACACGAGGCCCGTTTGCTTAGTAATCGAAGACATCCTGTGGTCTGCTCAGTACGCAACTCAAGTTGCAGATGCAAGTGTGCACCAGCCTTCTGCATAGTGCTTATATAACTGTTCTAGGGGGAAAAGAAATGTACAAACAGTCCCTTCAATTACATTTTGTCTGGTGTGTTGTCACTGTGCTTAAACTCCAGCTAACTTTACATGCGAGGGCCGAGCAAACATTAACTTTTTTCCTCTGGGAATAAGGTCAGGCTGCCACAGTATTCCAGATTTCGCCTTTTTAGTGGTTCAGCCGAATCAAAGCAGCTTTCCCTGCAGTTGTTCTGTAAATGACACACTCATCACTGCTTTTCATTGTGGAGATCCAGCCTTCATGAAGCGCTAAAGAACTTAAGGAATATTTAGTCAATCAGTAACTCTGGTTTAGCAAACTAGAATGTTATTTAATTCCTCTTTCTTTCTTTCTTTCTTTCTTTCTTTCTTTCACTGTGGGGCTTTCTTAAATCTTGCCACTTTACAACCCATATGGAGAAGACCCTTGACCACATCACAGGGTTATTTCGATCGGGGGTTTCAATCCCTTGCATTTCCAGTGAAAAAGAACCCAGAGTGGTAAGGCCAAGGGCCACTGTCTGGAATCTTGGAAAACATTCCAAGTAGACAGTAGTGGGTCAGTTTCTGCACAAGGTAGCTCTGTGTTTTTGTATATCTATCCCAACCATCAGAGTAATGGACCCTTTCCAAGTTGGAGTCATGTCTGAATTCCTGCACAGCTTGTTTGTGTGAAAGTGCCATAAGGGTCCGCTCTTCCTTTGCAAAGGTGCCTCTACCCACCACAAGGAGCATGGGTGATTGTCTTGCAGGAGGCGAAGTTTGGGAGAATTCTGGGGTGTATCCACTTTGCATCACCAAAAGTGATTCTCTTAAGGGTATAGAAACTGCATTATGTCTTTCTATTCTGAATACAGTCGAACCTCCATTTACGTAACCCTCTGGTTACGTAAACTTCGGGATGCGCACGCGGCAAACCCGGAAGTATTTTACTGGGTTTCGCCGCATGCGCAGAAGTGGTCCTCAGGTTGCGGAAACCTTGGGATTCGACCGGACCTCTGGAACGGATCCCGTCCACAACCAGAGGTACCACTGTACATGTATGAACATTGTGGGAATCGGGCAAAGCCCTCTTTAGTTATTCCTATGGATATATCCAGTGCAGTTTAATTATGTTCATGTCCATACAGTCTGGAAAATGGGCTAGGGAAACCCTTTTTCTAATTTTCAGCTTGTGTATGTTGACTTTGCTCAGCTGTCAAGCATCTCCCCCCCCACCCCCCATGTACTTATTCCTTCTAGTGTAAATCTCTTCCACCCTAATAGGCATACAGTGGTACCTCGACTTATGAAGACGATCCGTTCCGCGGCACTCTTCGCAAGTCGAGGTTTTCGGATGTCGAAGCACCCGTTTTGCGCATGTGCAAAGCGCGATTTTGCGCTTCTGTGCATGCGCGGACCGCACGCACCACTTCTGCACAGGCGCAGAACACACACGCGGCGAAAAGAATTCCGGGGTTGTCGACTTCGTAAGTCGAAACCTTCGGAAGTCAAGGCATCCGTATGTCGAGGTACCACTGTATGAGGTTCTATAAGTTTGCTTCTGCTAGTGTTTGTGCGAGAAACCTGTGGCTTATCACCAAATTTGTCCTGCTTCGTTGAGTAATGTGTCAGACATATCAACAGAACAAGAAGTGTTTTCCTCCTTTTAAAATAAAGGTGTCTTTGTGACCTGCATTTGCTACAAAAACCGGCATGTATAATCTCTGCAGCACCAGTTTCTGGAATTGTTTTTGGTTCCAGCATTGATGGTTCCTGCTTGTACACTTGGCTGGCCAGTCTTATAGTGATTTTTCATACATCTAATGCAATTCATTAGATTAATCACACTCCATGGATGATATCCAATATTAGTCATACTCTGAGTAGACCAGACCCACTGAAAATCAAACTTTCACTATTATTCCATCTTTTGTTTAGATTTAAAAACTGCATTGTACTTTAATGAAAACAGATATAGTCATCATTACCTGGAGGGGTGGGTAGAGGAGAATCAAAATTATAATACCCCCATGACAGCTTTAATTTGGGTCACTTTAAATCTTTCCTATATTGTAGGTTGTGTTTGCTCCAAAATATCAGCTATGCCATGATGTGCGGCCAACATATCTGTCTCTCCTTAGCTCTGTAAAGACAACTGCTTTCAGTTTCTCAGTTGACCAACTGAAATACTGTTTCTTAGTTAACTATCTTATGATGTATATGCAACACAGTATATAACTGAGTAATAAACAGCCTGCGGTTGTGCTGGTGAAAATGTTTAGCACACTATTTTGCTGATATGCTATTCTTTTTGTTTCCTCAGATTCAATGGCCGACTTAAATGGTTGTCAAGACTCCTGACACAGACATTTTTCTGGGCATCATGGATTTTCAGGAATATAGCCTGCAAAGCAGTCTCAAAAAGTAGCACCTGCCCTCTAATCTTTTATTATCTTCACTGGTTGTAAAAATGGCCAGCAAAAGGAAATCCACAACGCCTTGCATGATACCACCAAAAACACTGGCACTGCAGGAGTCACAACCAGACTCTGTTGGAGTTGATCATGAAGGATCTCAACAGTCTGTAACTCCTGCAACTCTGCCTATTAGTGACACTGTTGTTCACAATAATCACAAAAATGGGCTGTTGTCCAATGGACATAGTGGTATCTTAGATGGTGATACTTACAGATGTATGTATTGCAATTTTGGCTCTCGAGACATTAATGAGTTCCTTGGTCACCTTGATTCTGAGCACATAGACTTTAGCAAAGGCCCGTCCTTTGTGTGTGTGCAGTGCAGTTTCCTGGTCAAGAGTCACAAAGAGCTTTCTTGCCACAACGCAGAGTGCCACATTGGGGAAACTGGCTTAATCTGGAATGTCGTGAAACAAGGCAAGCACGTGATTGTGGAGCAAACCATTGGAGATACCAGCAGCAGCAGCCAGGACCTTCTGGGGGACCTCCCTGAGGAAGGTCAAGACAGCCAAGCTGAGATTATCATTACCAAAACACCCATTATGAAGATAATGAAAACGAAACCAGAAGTGAAAAAAATCCACACGCTGAAAGAAAACGTATCTAGTAAACCAGTCAAGGATCTGGAGAAAAAAGTTGGCGAGCAGCCATTCACCAATGGACCGGTGCCAGTGAACCAATCATCAACAGGAACAGTTAAACCAACACATGTTGTCAATGGCTCAATAATAGGAAATGTACCTGTTTTGCAGGCAGGCATCACTCAATTTGTGCAGCTGCAGCAGCAGCAGCAACAACAGCAGCAGCAGCAGCAGCAACAACAACAACAACTTCACCAGCAGCTACCCACATCAAAATCCCTTCCCAAGGTTATGATTCCCCTGAGCAGTATCCCAACATACAATGCAACAATGGACTCTAATAGCTTTCTGAAAAACTCTTTCCATAAGTTCCCTTACCCTACCAAAGCTGAGCTTTGCTATTTGACTGTTGTGACCAAGTACCCAGAAGAACAGCTGAAGATTTGGTTTACCGCCCAGAGGTTAAAGCAGGGTATCAGTTGGTCACCGGAGGAGATAGAAGATGCACGGAAGAAAATGTTTAACACTGTGATTCAGTCCATACCCCAGTCCACCATTACAGTGTTAAATACACCCCTAGTTGCAAGCCCCGGTAGTGTTCAGCATCTCATTCAGGCCAGTTTACCTGGCCATTCTGTTGGGAAACCCGAAGGAGCAGGTGGTGTATTGGTTACGCAACCAATAATATCAAATGGACTTCAAGGGACAACCTCATCTCTTGCAATAGCAGCCACATCCATTCCAAAGACTCAGATAGCAAAGCCGCCAGCCACTGTGTCCGTTTCTAGCACTTCGTCCCCTGTGAAAGTGGTGAGTGCTGCTCCATCGCAGCTCACTGCTTGCCCAACTATAACTTCACAGGCATTCTTGGATCCCAGTATATATAAAAATAAGAAGTCTTACGAGCAGCTCTCTGCATTGAAAGACAGTTTCTGTAAAAACCAGTTTCCTGGACATGGTGAAGTGGAGCGGCTTACAAAAATCACAGGCCTTAGTACAAGGGAAGTTCGAAAATGGTTTAGTGATAGGAGGTACCATTGCAGGAACATAAGAGGTGGCAAAGCTATACATGCTGGAGATAACACAATAATAATAGATTCTGTGCCTGAAATTACCTTCACCTCTTCTCCCAAAGCAACCCCAGAATTAACTTCCACGTTGGCAGCAACACCTGCTGTTCACACCCCAGCCCGTCGGCAATCCTGGCATCAGACACCCGATTTCTCCGCTACAAAATATAAAGAGAGGGCTCCTGAGCAGCTCAGAGCATTGGAAAGCAGCTTTGCACAAAATCCCTCTCCTCCAGAGGAGGAAGTGGACCGCCTGAGGAGCGAAACCAAAATGACGAGGAGAGAGATTGACAGCTGGTTCTCGGAGCGGAGGAAACGGCAGGTGATCAAAGACGCACAGCAACAGGGGGACGATGACGCCGAAGACGACTCTGGAGAAGATGAGGGCTCCTCGGACGACTTGAAAGCTTCCAGTGAAAATGGCTCATTGGATGCAGCCACCAGCTCTCAAACGCCAGGAGTGCGCAAAGTAACCCCTATAAAAATCAACCTTAAGAACTTTAAGGTGACTGAGTCGAATGGCAAAAGTGAGGTGCTAGGCTTGAGTGAAGATATCCAAAGAGAGAAGCCCCAGAAGCCCAAGCTAAGTTCTAAAAAGACTGCTCAGCAGAGACATTTGCTCAAGCAGCTCTTTGTGCAGACCCAGCGACCGACAAATGAACAATATGACCAAATATGTTCTCATACAGGACTTCCCAGGACTGAGGTGATTCGATGGTTTGGAGATAGTCGCTATGGTTTAAAAAATGGAAATTTGAGGTGGTATGAGAACTATAAGCATGGTATCTTTCCTAAAGATCTATCGACCTCCAGTGAGGCCAGCAGGGTAGTCCTGCAGGACTATTTCCAAAAGAACAAGGTGCTTTGTGAAGATGACCTCCCAGGTCTGTGTGAGAGAACTCAGATGACCACTCAACAGATCAGGCTGTGGTTTGCCGAAAGGCTAGATGAAGAAAACAGGGGAGTGTCAGACACAGGCAGTGAAGATCAGTCCTCAAGTGTTGGTGAGCCAGCCAGCAGTAAAAAAGGGACAGTTGATGCCTTTTCTGAGGTTTCTGAGAACAGTGAATCCTGGGAGCCTGGAGGTCAAGACGGCAGCTCTGAGCTTGGAGATCCGGAGAGTCATCTGCCTGCAGTTCACTTTGGTAAGTGATTTCATCTTAACTGTTTCTGCTAATTTGGCCCTTCACCTTTCAGCATTAAAAAGTGGTTTAAACAAACAAGTGTTGATGATCAGATTAAACTTCAGTAGGAAATCGCTTCCCTCCCCCTTTTTACAGGGGGCTAAAGATTTCACAGAAATGGAGGGCTGAGAGAGATTTGGGGTGTGTGTGTGAGATGATGGCACATCAATGTCCTGGAAGGGAATTTCAGTCATAATGCGCAGCAAGGGCCATTGTTCAGTGATAGAGCATCTGCTCTGCATGCAGGTGAAGTCTCTAGTTAACTCCCTGGCATCTCCAAGGCATCTGACACCCCTGAGAACCACTGGCAGTCAGTTTAGACCAGGGGTCCCCAGACTACGGCCCGGGGGCCGGATGCGGCCCAATTGGCCTGCCAATCCGGCCCGCGACGACCCCCGCCGCCCACCGCCGCCGCCCGCTGCTACCGCGCACAGCGCGGCAGCGCTCTTCCGGGTCGGGAAAAAAGCGCCAAAAATCCTTTGTGCGCATGCGTATGGGCCTCTCCCGACCCGGAAGAGGTCATTTCTGGTGCACTTCCGGGTCGGGGGAGGCCCATACGCATGCGCACAACAGATTTTTGGCGCTTTTTCCACCCTGGAAGCGCGCCGCCGCGCCATTAAGCCGGCCCACACAGGCGCGCGCTCCCCCGTCCTCCGGCCCGTCGCGCGATCGGCGCGGTGGGAACCGGCCCAAACGCCAGTAAGTCTGGGGACCCCTGGTTTAGACAGTACTGAACTACACAAGCAATGGTCTAGATAGGGCAGATTCCTATGTTCCGAAATGGTAAAGGGGCCATAGCCCAGTGGCAGAGTGGAAGGTGTCAGTGTCAATCCCTGGCATCTCCAGGTATGGCTGTGGAGAGACTCCTGTCTGAAACCCTGGAGAGCTGCTGCCAGTGAGTTTTGACAGTATTGAGCTAGATCAGGCATCCCCAAACTCGGCCCTCCAGCTGTTTTGGGACTACAACTCCCATCATCCCTAGCTAACAGGACCAGTGGTCAGGGATGATGGGAATTGTAGTTCCAAAAAAGCTGGAGGGCCGAGTTTGGGGATGCCTGAGCTAGATGGTTCAGTGGCCTGACTCAGCTTCCTGTGTTTTAAGACTGCATTGTTCAGGAGAGGGGAGTTCTGGTCTGTTACAGGTAGAAAAGTGAGAGGAGGGGAAATGAAAGGGAGCTACATAATACAGATAAGGTCGGAAGATAGGCAGGTAAAGAGCAACTTCTTAAGCACACAGACTGGTAGCATTGGGCAGGCATTCTAAAGCAGTTCTCAAAAAAACCAAAACAACACTTCCTTCTCAAAATAGCTGAGGTCATAATGACTTTGTGGGTCGTCGTTCCCCCCCCCCCTGCTTATTCTTTCAGTATTGTAGAGTGCATTTTGACACTCCTGTGTGTTGTTTTCAGAAATGGAGTGAACCAGCCCTGCCTCCTCTGAAGGATCTGCTGCTAACTTTGTGAAGACTCAGCAGCTGTGGGCCTCATTCTGAATCTCTGAAGGTCCTGAGGAAACACTGCCATAATGCCAAGATCATACTTTTGTAAAGCACATTGGGGAGTTAAGCAAGAGGGAACTGATTACTCAAGAAGACCTTATTTTTGTGTGTGGGAAGGGGCTCATTTTTGTATGTTTAGTTTTAGACTAGCAGTCTGCTGCCTCATCAAGCATAGGAGCAGAACCGCCACAGTGGCAAAAATTTCCCCTCTCTCAAATAGATTCTCCGGTTTTGTTTTCCAGTGGACGATTTCTTTCAAACTTCCTATTGGTATGGAAACGGTTTTTCTTATATTACCGAGTGGCCTGCAAACAGGATCATGAATCTGGGGCATTGTGTTAAACGTTATTGTTTCGTAAAACTGGACTATCATTGGCATAATACATTCATAATCTTTCAGTGTTTGTTCTCTGAAGGCTGAATCATTGCATATACAGAAAGAGACAGACATCCTTTCACCATTGAATCTCTAGGTATGGAAATAAAAGCTGCAACTGGCACCCACTCACCAGGGAGCAAGTCCCATTGAACTCTATGGAACTTCTGAGTTGACATAGGGTTGTGCTGCTAATCATGTGCGTGGTTTAGAGACAGCTCTGGTGAGCATTATTCCTAGTTTTTGTGCACAAAGCCAGGATAATAAGAATATGGCAGATTACAGCCATTCTAATTGGGCATCCCATTTGGCATGTGTTGCTGCATGCCAGTAGGGTGGAAATCTTGGAGGGGGGGGGGAGAGACAACGACGACAACGATGACCCCAAACTCTGGCATCTGTCATTCATTCATCTTTTAATGACAAACAATGTGAGACTTTTCTGCAGCAGAATCTATTACAGTACTTGAATTAATCTGCAAGTATATGAATCAATGCACTTTTAAAACACATCTTAATCCAGATCCCTTGTTTAAAGTAAGCAAACTTAATTTTTTTTATTAAGAAGACTATAAGAGGGGGAGAAATGGCCATGAAAGCATTTAGTAGGCAATCGTCACATTTTGCATACCCCTCCCCTACCTCTGTGTTTGGACCAGAATTGTGCTTTATCCCATACCTTATTTCAGAGGGATGATCTGTTGGAAACTTTTGCCATTTCTCCCAGACTTCCTAGCCATTTATGAGCTGCTGCTTTCTTTTCTTTCTTTCTTTTGGTTAGGCAGCTTTGCGCTATCTTAATTGCACATACAAAGTTATAGTAGGTGTGCTTCTCCCGCTACCTACCCAAGTCTTGGCCTCTTGTTGTTTTTTAAGTATTTTATTTAATTATTTTAATAGTATGGAAAAATTGTAATTTAATGTGCTGGGGTTTATTTGTAGTGGCTGAAAACGTTTATTTAAGTGAGTCAGTTTGGTGGCACTAAGTAACTGTTATACTGAGTGGTTATAGGGAAGTCTTCCCTTCCTTAGAACCACCTCAGGTATCTTCTCCAGAGGTAGCACTGGAGACAATCCCAGCTCTCTTACTGCACCTATGTTGCAGCCACCCCCAACCTAGTTCCCCTAGATGTTTTGGACTACTGTCGGCTCCAGATGGGCAGGGATCATCGGAATGGTCCTCTCAGAACATCTAGAGGGGCACTGTGTTGATTGAAGGCTGCTGTACTGAGTATATCTCAAGTCTCTGGTTCAGAAAGGTTGTCTTTGTGTGATACTTCATTCCACCTAAATTTTGTTAGCTTGTGGCTATCGTGTCATCATGAATTATTTTCCAACAAACATGACTGTATCTTGAGCCTTTAAATCACAAGTTTGTGTGTGTTGTCCAAGCCCCCTAAAACACAACATGGTATTTTTCAGTCTAAGAATTCAGCTGCGTGCGAATCTGAAGGCGGAAATGCACACATTGCGTGGAGTTCTTGGATTCTTAGTTTGGATCTTTTTCACAACGCAACCACTGATGCTACAATTTGAAGTGACAGCTCATCATGTGAGGAGGGGGGCGGTGTCCTCTTAACCCTTTCCCTTTGTATCATGTTTTTGTGAAAACCGTGCCTTCCAGCCTGATTCTACAACTCCCCCTCCATCCCGCCCTGGTTCTACCCTTCTCCATACAAAATATTTTTGCACACAATAGGAGATACTTTAGCACCGGGGGGGGGGGATGTGCAGGTTCGCAAGCTCCGCGTATATTAAGCAGCAATCCACAAATTAAAAGAAAAGGCCTCATCTTTCTGCTTCTGCTGTAAGGTCCAAAGTGTGACTCATGGCTCTCCCCTTCAGTATCATACCTGAAGGCCATCTATGGCTCAAAGATATTTCCATGAAAGAGGTCTTGTGAGTTCAGCTTCTGCTCTTTATGCTCAAGTAGGAAAAGGAGCCCAGCTAGCTTGCAACGGAGCTTCAAACACAGGAACCTACTCTTAAGATGTAGATAGATTTGCTGGAGTTTCTGCTTTCACACGAGAGAAGCCTTATGACCCTATTAGCACTTCCATAGCTCTTTTGAGAAACTGTGTGGGATAGCTGCTAGAACCTACTGATGGCATGGCCAGGCCTGTTTATGGTTTACTTTAGAAGCAAGCGGCCTGGATCCAGGGAAAGTTTATGCAATGAGTTTTGACTGAAATATTGTAGCTTCCTTTTACTGCAATGCCTTCAGAGAACAAATGTGGGTAATTTTCTTAGGGTACAGTCTTCAAAGGAGATTGTAGGCCACTGCTATCAGAGTGAATGGGAATGAAGCCAAGCTCTCAAATGAAAGAGCAACCTCATTCACTTCAATGGGAGTGGCACAGAAACAGTTCTTGGCAGTCTATATCCTTGCTTTTCTATGTCTACATACATACAGGTTTGTTTTAAGTATACACATATACAGTACATATATGCAGTTATTTTATGCATAGCATCAATATTAAAAATGTACATGTACAGATTGCTGTGTAATTGGAAATCTCACTCTGCTCTTAAGAGGGAAAAATATTTCTGTGTGCAGTTAAAAGGACTTGGCATCAAATTTGAAGTGGGTGTCTTGAGGTCTACCTAAGGATGGCAGGATGAAGGGATTCCTAAGGCTGCGATGTTCAACATCCTTACTCAGAAAGCAGGATGTCAGAGAGACCCAGTTCCACGTAACTGGGTGTACGATTAGAGTAACCAAGTTTAATAGCAGATCAGACATTTCTATGATGTACTTGGTTTGCAAGCCTTGAGTTCAGGTTTATGGTTTGCAGACCTGCAACTTCAGTGGACTCCCGTTAGCTTGTAACTAACGAGAGCCAGTGTGGTGTAGTGGTTAAGAGCGGTAGACTCGTAATCTGGGGAACCGGGTTCGCGTCTCCGCTCCTCCACATGCAGCTGCTGGGGGACCTTGGGCTAGTCACACGTCTCTGAAGTCTCTCAGCCCCACCCACCTCACAGGGTGTCTGTTGTGGGGGAGGAGGGGAAAGGAGATTGTTAGCTACTTTGAGACTCCTTCGGGTAGTGATAAAGCGGGATATCAAATCCAAACTCTTTTTCTCTTCTTCTTCTAAGTAGGTATTTAATTTAAATGATCATTTAGGCTGGAACTGTGGCAGAGCATCCCTGGTGTGTGCAACAGTCACACACCAACAACACTCCTAAAACATTGCAGGCACCAGCCGCGTGGCTGTAGCAGTCTGCAGTGCAGTCATATAGCATGGATCAGTTGAACGCACAGTTCATGGTGGTTCCTACCACATCCGTGTCTGATCCAACGACTGACTAGCTTTGGGCATGTGGATTCCAATGGGGGCACACAACTCCCTCTCTCCAGAGCAAATGTGGACAGAGGAGCATAATTGGGACCTGCATGTCATACTTGACTTGCTGACCTGTTCCCAATTTAAAGCCATATTCAGTACCTTAATTTGAGTTTGCAAGACAGGACTGATTCCAAAGAGAGGATGCTATGAGCAATGACTATTGCATCCTCTTGCTTCCTCTCTCTAGCAAAACCGTAGAGTTTTAGTTGATCTCCCCAGTGGTTTCACAGCTGTGTTTCATGTAACAAGAAGCATCGCCACAATTTTGCACAGGTTTTCTAGTAAGTAAGAAGTTCCAACTCTTGAACTATGTAGAAAATTTGGAAGAGGCTTTGCATACTGAAGGGACCCTGGAGAGCTGCTTAGATGAATCAGTGGTCTGACTCAGTATAAAACAGCTTCCTAATTCAAAGAGGCTTGTCATTTTTGCGAGTCTTTGTTTGGAGAATGAGTTGTAGGTCTCTACCCCACCCTACAATACAAAAGCTAATTTTGGCAGAGATTGGATGTTTGGTGGTAAAACAAGTCTTTTTTACACCGATTTATCTACATGAATCAATCTCAGTTGTAGCTAGAAAATTAAGTACCATTGCAGAATTTACAGTGGAAAAAAGTTATCCCCACACCTCTCCTAAAGATATTGGAGCACTTTGGTTAGAACTGTGGCTGCTTAGCTAGTTGTAGACACTGTTACATGCTGGGCAGTTAGGCAAGGCACTTAGGAGCTGGGTTTCTTGGTGCACTGAGGATGTTTTATTTATGTGTTTCGTTTTCTGAAAGCATTTGTCTGCTTCTTCACATTGCATTCTGCTCCTACCCCCACGTTTCACAAGCGCAGGAGGGAAAGTACTTGGGGAGGAACCAAAGTACTCAAGCCTGTCAGTCAGCTTTGCGAACATAATTACATTCATTTATTTTGGCTCATTGGCTTATTTTGAACTTGCATTATGACCTTACGTTTACTCTTCCTCCTCTGTCGAGTTAGTCCATGTGTGTGTGTGTGTCTCCCCCTCCTGTCACAACAACCCTGTAAGGCAGGCATATCTCCCCAGATGTTGCTGCACTACAACTCCCATCACACTTTACCATTGGCAAAGGCTGATGGGAGCTGAAGTCCAACAGCATCTAGATGGCCACTAGTTCCTCATTCAGGCATGGCATTGTTTGCTCACTCCAGGTCGCCTCTTGGGCAGGAATTTGAACCCAAGCCTCCCCAGCCCCAGTTCAATGAGGTGTTCACTACCCCACACTAGCTTTGGGTTGAACAGAGCCACACCACCATATTAACACAAACTTGGGAGTCTGTATTGGCTTAATGAAATCAGGATTAATACTGGTGGTGCAGCTTTTGCATAAACAATGACTTGTTGACTGGCTCTCTTGGCATTGCTCAAGCTGTGAGATTAGGAGGTGCTCAGTAGATGCTTTGACTTGACAATGACACTCCATATGGCCATCTCATCAAATAAATATTAACATGATGATGGCATAGCATTGTGGCTAGTGCCATCATTGACGGTTTCAGAATTTGGAAATGGTGCTAGGCAAGATCATACATACACAAGGTCTTAGAAACCATTGTTCATAATTGAAACCTTTTTTTAAAAAAAAAATCTCTCTCCCCCCCTCCATTTATACAAAATAGGCACATGGCAGATGAAATGTGGAGATGCAAAGCATTCTGAACCAGAATACAAAATGTTTTTAGATCAAGGGAAGGGATTGGAGTGTGTTCAGCTGCAAGCACAGAGTGTCTCTTCATGTGGTATTTATTAGTCATACTTGAAATCTTAATTTCATCTGTTCCTGGTTCATATTGAAACTTCTGCTAGTTGTTGTTTTTAAAACTGAAAGCCAGTTGAACCAGCCTTTGGAATGGGAATAGCACACTGTAAAAATTCTTAATAATGGGCTGGTGTGTGTGAGGCTCACCAGTAGAATGAGCTCTACTTGTGAAGGCGGCTTGTTTAGTCTTGTGAGCTGCTAGGAATTTCTCCTGTGCGCCCTCCATTGAACTGAATGATATTTGTATGTGGGAGAAGACCCACAGCTCATTGGTAGAGTGCATGCTTTGTCTTCAGATGGTCCAAGATTCAACCCCTGCTATCTCAGATATGCAGCAGGTGCTGTCAAAGACCTTGGAGAGCTGCCACCGATGATAATAGACCAAACTGAGCCAGATGAGGAAATCTACCTGATTAGGTATAAGGCAGCTTCCTTTGTGCAACTCTCTTTCTCTATGGGGCTGGCAAGAAAGCTTCTAGGTCAAGGAATGATGTAAACATAGTGTCAGTGCATCTCTTCTATTAACTAGCAGTAAATGAATGGCTCCCTCATAGACCCAATGAAGCCCCAACCAGCTTTGAAAATGCACAAGCCTGTCAGGAACTGGATTAATGTGTTAATAATTCAGTGTGTATAAAAGGGCTGGGCAGTAGATCAATATATCATCCAAATCCAGTTTGAAGTCCATATTGTGATATCAGTTTCATAATTTTTGACATGGCAATATATTGTGAATTTTGTGTGTGTGTGTGTGTGTGTGTGTGTGTGTGTGAGAGAGAGAGAGAGAGAGAGAGAGAGAGAGAGAGAGAGAGAGAGCGCTGCCTCATGCAGAAGGCAGCAAATCACAAGAGCAGGCACCAGCAAAAATCACAATGCAGGAAAAATCATGAAGCCAGCCTATGCCTCTATAGCTGTAACTGCATCCTTACTTCAGACATCATGATATATTGGTATATCGTGATGTGTAGCTGGTGATATATCATGATGCTGAAAACCAGATATCGCCCAGCCCTAGTGTATAAACATCGTTTCGCTTGTCTCAGAAATCTTAACGTTTGAACTGGCATGCACAATATGGAGAATGCATCCCACCCCCCGCAGAGCCTCTCCATAGTTTGCTCTCAATTTTCTCAACCTGTGCCCCTCCAGCTGCTATTGGACTGCAACACCCATCATCCCTGCCCATTGGCCACACTGGCTGGGTGCCTCTGAATCTGTAAGGCAATTGGAAACAAATGGCAGCTGGTCCACTGGATGGTCGTGTGTGTGTGTGTGTGTGTGTGTGTGTGTGTAGAGGAGAGTCCATACAAATTTAAGGGCTCCTACTTTTACTTGATGCCATTTCGCCCGTTTCTCATTTCCAGGTCTTCTGATAATGACAGATGATGTCTGGATCATGTTGATGAAGGATATGTTTTATTTAAAAAATGAAAAGAGTTGCTATAAGGGCATGCAAACAGTGGGTTTTTCTCAAGTGAAAAAGACCTCTCAGCAATCTGTGCCAAAGCAAGAACTGTTGCTCTTACTGAATTAGAGCTCCTTCCTTTCCCCACCTGTTGTTTTTATCCCTAACATGCTTTTCTTATTATGGGAGGATCCTAGCAGGTAACCTGAATGCCTGGAAAAAATGAGTAAGAACATTTGCAGATGTTCCTGGATAGTTTCTATCTTTAGGATGCTTTTGCTATGGGTACCCAGCCAGATGGGTGGGGTATAAGTAATAAATTATTATCATCCGTTCTTCTTCAACTTCGGTGAAATTATCTCATAAAGCAGACCGCAACACTTACTGACTTTCAAAGCTGATGGAAAACTGTTGCAAATTGCACCTTCTAATGCACCATAGAAATTTGATTTATCCACAAGGTTGCTGTAATTTAGCTGAAAAGGGGCCCTTAGCACCAAGCTTCGGATGGGTGGTGGTCTGCTTTTGTATTGGGGAAAGAGGGTGGGGTTGGGCTAACTTACAAACTAGGTGAAGAAAAAATGGATTCTTTTTGTACTTTTGGTAAAACTTTTTGAAGAGGAAAAAGCTGAAGGTGCTGGTGCGGGTGAATGCCAGTTCTCCTTTGGCCAGAGGGAACTGGCACCTGCTACGATGGCACTCGCTCCTTTTCAGCAATGACGCCACTTCTGCGAAGTGAACTGCAAGTTTCCCTTCATTTTGTATATGTGGCTATGAGGGTGGGAAGAGCTTGCTTGTACAGTTTGGTGATATGAGACCTTTTTGGTTGTTCCTAATAAACGGCGAGGGGAAAGAAAGCACATTTGTAGCTTGTCAATCTTGGTGGGAGGGGAAGGGGTATAAAAGAGAAGCAATGCCTGTTGCAATGCCTGGGCTAATTTTCTCTGAATTTGTCTATTTCATTATATACCACCTTTGAGGAGTTCCAGTGTACATGGGACTCACCCCCCCCATTTACCCTCACCCACAACCCTGTGAGGTAGGGCCCTAGGTCACCCCATGAATTATATGTTGGGTGTGTACTTGAATCTGAGTCTCCCTGGCCCTAGTCTGACAGTCTGTTAAGACTACAGCCACAGTGGCTCCTTCCATAAAGTTGTCACTATGTTGTGGCTGGATTTGGAGTGTGATTTGGTGACCCAAGAGCCACGAGTGCAAAGTTCCAAACTCTGGTTATGAGATAATGATGCTGTCCCTAACAGGTGTCTTGACAGACGTTTAAATAACTCACTATCCAACTGTCCTAAATTGCAATAGAAGCTGATGCTTTTTGAACAATGAGGTTTATTTGCACACCTGCAGTGGTGGCAGTCCATTGCGCCATCCACTTTCCTGTCCATTATAAGCAGGCAACTACAGTAAGCCACATACATTGTGGTGCTGTGTGCAGTTCCAGTTGCTGGAAACCACCGGAGGCAAGAATGCTCTTGCAGTCGAATCCTGCTTGCTGGTTTCCCACAGGATGCTGGCCTAGATGGGGCATTGCCCTGATCCAGCAGGCTCTTCTTCTGTTCCGTTTTTTAAGCAAGCTTCCTTGCAATTGAATTTCCTTGAAACACTTGGGACCTTGAGCATCACCCAATTAGTGGGAAGGGTTGTCCAGCCTGGAAATTTGTCACATGTGAAAACAGCTCTTCATCTCGGTGAAGTATTCTAAAGGCAGGGCTTTGGGGCTTCCACCAAGCAAAAACACAAGGAAAGACTAAAATAAAGTTACTTGAGGATTTTTTTTTTATTGTGCAGTCTGATCCATCCCAGCCAACAGCCAGCTGATCAGAATCCATAGGACAGGAGGAGTCAGGCAGGACTCTGCTCCTCATAAGAGAGTCAAACAATATATAGTAAATACTGCCACAGAAAATGGAACTTGCCTTTGGAGACTGGAGCATGCTTGCCTCCTGCTCCTGTCTGGGAAGCCCAAATAAAAACAATTCAGTTCTGTTGGAAGGGTGGTATCGCTTCTCTAGTAAAGCACAGCAGCACAACTATCACTGCTGCTGCGGCAACATGGAATGGCTGGCTAAAGTTGCCCCCACCTGCTCAACCACAGCAGGAAGAAGATGGCCTAATTCCTGTGGCCTGAGTCCATGGACACTGGCAGCGGCTTCCTCAGAAAGGGGGAGATGGTTTGACAATATGCAGAAGTCTTCCCCCTCCTCCCCTTAAGGAGGTACCACAGTGAAGTCACAGAGCAAGTGAACATTGCCTTTTGTAGTTTCCCTGGCCTGGAAACTTTGGCCACAGCTACAGCGCCTCTGTTCAGGGAGCCCAGGCGCGAGAGCCAATATCTTCTGCTGCACATACCTGCCCCATCTAATATTGTTTTGCCCCATTAGTGTTGGCTGAAAATCAACAGAAAGGGAAGCAAACAAATAAAAAAAAGTTTGTTTCAGTGGCAAGGGCTCTAACTCCTGCAGAGCTGCCTTTGGCTCAGGTTTCCCCTCCCCTCCTCAACCCTTTATATCTCAGTCACTTTAAAACAGTAGGATGAAGTCTTCCTGTGATTCTGCCTCACACTTTTCAATGAGCTGGTCACCCAAAGGAAGATTACATAGGTGGCCACTTTGTGTGCCTAAAACCGTAGCTAATGCAATACATGATCCACTTCTAGTAACATTTTGTTTCGGAAAAGACAGACTCGGGGGGGGGGGGCCTTGCATAGCTTGAGATGGCCACGGAGGCCGGGTCTGGTAGGTCCTACCAGGATTGTGCTTGACTACCACGAGAAACGCTCATACTTCCTTCTGTCATGGAAATCACCTCACATTCTGTGCACAGGCTGTGATTAAGGAGTTTAATAACTATAATAATAATACGATAGAGAGATCCAGGTCCTCTGGGCTCTGCTGGGCAGCTCTGAGGGTATTGTCCTTTCTATAAACTACAGTCTTGGGGAAGAAGGGTGTTGATGAGAGGCCGCTGCATCCAGCCTTAGGTACTGAGAAAGACATACACGTTCAGCACACCTAAGTTTACGGCTTGATGCAGAGGGTCTTTTTTCGCTGTTGAGTTTTTTTGTTACAGGTCGTGCTCAAGACAATGAAACCATTGATTCGTAGATTCTTTTTTTAAAAAAAAAATTCTCCACTTGAACACCCTTCGGAAGAGAAACTCGAAAAGCTGCCTGAAAGTAGGCCAAAGCAGTGACGTTTCCATAGAAACCAGTTCACAGCAATCCGTGAGAATCACAAGCACTGGAGGGTGCTTTACAGCAGGCAAAGGTTGTGTTAGAGGCGGTTGTCCCCATTCACTCGTGTCTTTCGCAGGACCCTGCAGGGAAGGGGAAAGGGAGTTGAAAAACAATACACCTCTCCAGCAGTCTATAAAAATGCAAGTTGCATTTGGAAGTGCATTGAGGGATTTCTTCAAGAGCCACTTATCTAGTGACACACTGCTGATTTTCTTGACAGGAAAATGTAATGGCATTTTTTTTTTTTACTCCACCTTTGCATCCTGCCCTTTCGCCAAGAAACTTCAAGGTTTCCTCCTTTTTATCTTTACAACCATTTGTTAGGAAAGTGAGCCCTAGAGGCAGGGATCTGACCAGTCGGGGCCATCTTGTGCACCAGGATTTAATCCCAGGTCTCATCCAAACCCAACACATTGTCCACTACAACACACTGGCACCTACTAACCTTATGGGACGTTGGTGGGTGGGTACCAAAGTTTAGTTATGCATTTACTCTATAATAATCAGATAAATTTACACCATCTTCTATGACTGGGAAATGATTGATATGTGAACTGGCTGTTAGCAGCTAGCACCTGCCGTCTCTGAGGCTCGATTCTTACTTTTTGATGCTATGGTTTCTCACGAGGAGCTGTTGCCATGGCAATTTTGCACAGGGAATATTTTGCCTGGCAATCAGATTTTTTTTCCACTCCACTCGAGGGGAAACCACTGAAAACTTCCCCATTCAATGATACATCTCTTGCATGCAGAACGAGACTCCTAGGCCATTGTTCCCACCTCCCCACTGCCACACATGGGAACACTGCATCAGGGCTATTCAGAGAATATGAGGGGCTCCATTCAGCAGTTCGACTCAGTATGTGTAGTGCCATCTCCAAGAGGCATGCAATGGGAACAGACCTCCATGTTCCCTGTTCCCATGGGACTAGCCAGCTCATGGCTTTTGTGGGGGAGGTGGTCGAAAGCATGACATTTCCTCCTGCCCAACATATCCCTGCAGAACTCAGCAGCCCCCTGCCACAATCATTTGGGATGCTGACAACATTGCAGGGAGTGAGGGGGGCTTGCTTTCTCTATCAGGGAAGGCTGGCATTCCAGCAGAATCAACCCTCATCCCAAAACAAAGAAAAATGATAATTCTCCTATCTGGGTGCATGCATTTGCAAGGGCAGCCTTATAAAAGCACAACATTTTTCCTCCTGCATGCATGGCTCAGTTGAAAGTCTAAGCTTCCCATGGGAAATAATACGTTAAGACAAAGGCTGCTTGTGCTATGCAACATTTCAAACTCCGCAATATGTAAAGACACCTTGGCCCTGTAGAAGGGACTGAAGCTCACCACCATAAATGGTCAATTCCCAAATGACTGACTAGGATATCCAGAGCATCTAATCCCTACGGAACTCACCTTCTGTCTCGATTGTCAAAGTGGTCTGCTAGCTGCTCCTGTGACATCCGGAAGTCTTCAAATGGTTGTTGATATCGGGCTTCAAAGGAGCCTTCTCTGGCTCTGCCTCCCGTCTGCTGGCTTGGAGAATCTGATGACCTGTCTCGGAAGGCCGAAGCTCCAAAGGGGCTAATCTCCCCATTCTCCTGCTTCAGAATCAAAAAGAGAAATGAAGCTGTGACAAGACATTTGTCACATATTCAACTTTTTCAACCTCAGCTTTGGGAGTCTTTTGCAGGGTGCTGCAGAGCTCCATCAACAGTTAAAGAGCGCAAGACTTACCTTGCCAGGGGTGATATCGATTTCCACCAGCAAGGCAGCCAGTTCCAGATCCTCACTGTAGTTGTTCTTCAAAGGCACGGCTCGGTACCCTAAAAGACAACAAAAAGAGCTACAACGGGAGCCAACTAACTGCAGTTACCTAGTTACACTGGCCCCATTCGCACATCATGGCAAACCAAAGTTACTGTATTACTATGATTGTGTCTAAAAGGGCCTTTTCACTCCTTAGGCCAGTGATGGCCAAACTTGGCCCTCCAGCTGTTTTGGGACTACAACTCCCATCATCCCTAGCTAACAGGACCAGTAGTCAGGGATGGTGGGAATTGTAGTCCCAAAACAGCTGGAGGGCCAAGTTTGGCCATCACTGCCTTAGGCACAAAGTAAGCAAACTACCACCCCTGGCTTATTTTATGTCAAACTGCAATCAATAAACCAAAAACACATGTTGGCTACAGATTATGCTTTGCAGGGAGTGACTCCCCAATTTGCTCCCAAGTTAAGGTTAAGTGTAGTTAGGATTGCAGCCTTGCTTTTTTCACCCAATTAACAACAGACGTTTGCAATTTATTACAAAGCAACTTTTCACTGATTGCCCAACAACATCTATGCTCCCATGAATCTTATCAGCAGAAATGCGCTTCCAAAGATATTGGAAACGCCTTTCAACCACATACCTGTCTTCAGGCCTTTAACCAGGAATGTGGCCTGAGCTAAGAAGTTCTGGTCGCTGAACATATCCTCTTCATACACAACAAACCGTAAGAAGGCAAACTCAGGGTTACTGACATGGAAGTGAAACGACTTGTGAGCCCAGGCAGGATTCAGGCCATTGTCCACTATATTAAATAAACAAACATACATACACAATGTCGTATCATTTCCGGTATTTTAAAAAGA
Organism: Zootoca vivipara; assembly: GCF_965207765.1. Lineage (NCBI taxonomy): Eukaryota > Metazoa > Chordata > Lepidosauria > Squamata > Lacertidae > Zootoca > Zootoca vivipara. The sequence goes on along the minus strand of NC_142590.1, from coordinate 73,007,237 downwards.
AAGTAGTTCAATACTTTTAACAGTAGTTTAGCTTAATCCACAGTAAGCTGCTAAATCTCTGGTGTCGCAGAACTCCTTTGTCAACAACGGATTACAGAACTACTCTCTGGAAATTAACTTCCACAGCAGCACTTTTAAATGGGCCACAGTTCTTCGCATCCATTTATTAACCTTCCCAGTTTAAAGTTGGTGAACCCTGTGCCCTTAGTACGAATCAGGTAAGAATTAAAAACAGCTACAACTCACCTCTAACAATGCCCACCTCACTTTGACGCTGCTTCCACTCTGCCACCTTTCACAGCATGTAGAAGACCAGCCCATTGCTTTACATAAGGGGCTATTTTAAAATGAAGTTGGGGGGGGGGGAGAGCTGTATTCTCCATGGTTTTGTAAAGGATGTGGCTTGAAGGGTTGGATTCGGGAGAGGGGAGTGACTGTTTTCTTGCATGCCTTCATTCAAGAAACCATGAAAAGCCCTGTGACCTTTGCAAGTACCTGATGGGAATGCTCACCTCCCTGCATCCCTTATCCTTAGTTAACCATCTTCCAGAATCTCACAGCACCAAGCACCAACCTGTTTGCCTGGAATGGGGGTGCTGCCTCTAAGAAGAGTGTTCACATGTGTTTGTGGCACCAACTTAATGGGATCTGTTGTTACCCATCATCATGGAAGAGCAGCTGGTGCGCATCATAGACAGGTACGTGGAAAAGGGTGCAATTTTTATCAGAGAGCTGTCCAAAATTTGTCACCACTTTAACTGCCTTCCACAAGGAGGCTTTGCCCTGCCTATGGTATGGCAAACTCAGACCTGCCCAAGTCCATACAACTGGGTCCAGGGCAGAGCGAGGACCTGAAATCGAGACATTCAACTAACTCCATATCCAACATGCTCTCAAACTACTACAAACATGCATGTACGGCACATTTATTGCTGCAGTTACTGTCACAGTTCACCTGCCGTTTTCCCCACTTTCCTCCTAAGAAGATGATCTTGGACACTTTCCTGTCTTACTGAGACACAGCTTCTCTGAGACTACTTAAGTGTTTCTTCATTAACAGAGGACAAAATGCTCCCAAGAACTTGCCAGAGCTGCACAAACCGGTTCCTTACTGATGACTAGGCCAATTCGTACAATCAACTCCACGTCTCCAGCCACCTCAGTAATCTAATGCATATCAAGCAATCTGCTACTATACGATCTCATTTCTGCAGCAGACTGTAGCTTCCATTCTTCACACCAGTGTAGTTTCCAACCCCTCTTTTGCCTAGCATTTCTTGCATGTCAAGTGAGCAGGAAACAAGTCCTTGCCACATCACAGAGTGTTTGGAACTGGCCAGTGCTAGAACAAAGCGCAGAAAACCTCGCCTTCACACAATGATTTTGAGACATGAGAAAAAGCAGCACAGCGGCCAGGGTAAGGAGCGCAACAGGAAGAAACCCCAAATGTCAGGCCACCGAGTACACATATACTTCTGGCGATAAGAAGGAAGCTGGTTCAGTGAACAGGAAACACTTCTTGCCACCTCAAAGAGGCCGCAATGCACTTGGGACTGGCTAGTGTTACAGCAAATCTTTGAAAATCTTGTCTTCACACACTGCACTGAAGGCATGAGGCCAGAGTAAGGGTGCAAAAGGAAGGGGACCCCTAATGTAAAGTACATATATACGTCTGGGGATGAGAAGGAAATTGGTTTACAGGAGTGACAGGAGCGATGAATGTTTCGAGGCCCTCTTCTTAGCTTGGACCAGTGCCATATTTATGTATAAGTTAAACAAGCTATAGCTTAGGGCCCCACTCTCTTGGGGGCCCCCCCAAAATTAAAAGAAAACAACAACTGGATTTTCAAAATAGAAGATTAAAAAACAAAGAAAATAAAACCCACATACAGCAACAGTGTTTTGTGTTGTGGAGGCTCCTATGAGGTAAGTAACGGGCCCCGCCTGCTAGCCTGCTCCCTAGAAACTCTTCTTAACCTGAGGTACCACTTTAGTTAATGGGGCCTCCTGCTGCCACCGCTGCATAATTTCTGTTCTCATCCTGAAGCAAAGTTCTTAACCCGAGGTACTATTTCTGGGTTAGCAGAGTCTGTAACCGCAAGCGTCTGTAACCTGAGGTACCACTGTATAGGGTGCCTACATTCTGCATGTGCAAATGACTTTAGATACCTATTAGGTCCATAAATTACCATATAACATATATTCAACACAAAAAAACAGTGACAATTTGTTGTTGACAAAGGACAGGCTGGACATATAAAGGGCCCCATTACCTTCAGTAGCTTAGAGCCTCATCAAACCTAAATCCAGCCCTGGCTTGGACTTAGAAACAACACTGTCATGCCTTGCAACCCGTCTGAATTTTGAGTAGTTCAGATACTCACCCACCATCTCAGTCTTCTGCTTTGCGTTATCATAATCAGCTCCAGACACCTCAACCTCCACGAAGGGGCAAACAATCCCTCTTCCATTTTTCGGAAGGTGTCGTGCCCCGAGGACCTACGCAGGGCAGGTAGGGAAGACAAAATTAGGCCATTGCTTTGCACAGTTTGAGGAATGGCTATGCACACTGCAGCAGCAGGCCGATTCCTCGATCTATTGAGGTAACTCCAGCACAGACAACATTTTCAAAACAAACAAACAAAATGTTTCATCCGTTGAAACTAAATACATTTTGTTGTGGCCTCTGGACAGCATTCTCCAACAAGACATAGCAAGTCTGTTGAGAGCCAACAACACCTATTTGACAGGTGCATGTGGTGCAAACGTGCTGCACAGGCAAGTTGAAGCTCTGGGCATGAGTGTTTCATCCCATCCCCAGCAGGCTAAGGTTGCACAAACGAGAGGTTTACTCTCCTCACATGGTGGGTACAGAGCTGAAGTCTACACAGGGTCTTACTTGATGGCATTAAAAATGCAGAAATGGAGGAAAAACTTTGCTCATCTGTATCTGGTCTCTTGTGAAAGAGCCGAAAGTCATTGGCCTTGATCCTATGTACACATAGGATAGATAGGATTTAGAAATCTTTTGTCCTGCCTCTCATATGCCCTTTTCATTCTATATAAAAGTAGAATGACATCAGAATGACAGAATTGGCGGTATGTGCCAGGACAGGAGCAACAAACAATCACCCTGCTCTTTGCTCCCCTGCTTTGCACTTGACTTAAGTTATGAAGCCAGAGTCACAACCATGCTTTTACATTGAGCCCCAGAACGCAGGAGGTTTCCAAGTGGAGGGTGCCACCTATGGGTGGCAAAAGGTTGCATGTTGCCATTTTTCTGCCCCCCTAGAATTCCCCTCCGCCCCCACACTGTGCAGTCCTGGTGTGCCTCTGCTCCCTTTTGTCATCTATTTCAAGTCAATCTGCACTGCTGAATTTTTGGCTGGGTGGCATCGACTATTCGGTTCCATCTCTAGAAGGCCGCTCAGCACACTTGATCTAAGAAGGTCCATTGTTATTCCGGCTGAGACAAAAGCACCTCAGCCTCAACATTTGGTAATTTGTTTGTTAGGAGAGAAGAGCCTTAGCTTACAAAATTACTGTTATAATTTATTAAATTTCTATACCGCCCTTCATCCGAAGATCTCAGGGCGGTTCATAAGATAAAAAATGCAGGACAAAACCACAAATAAATAATTAAAACAAAAACAAATCAAAACAATTACCCCCACCAAAACAAACACATTTAAAGGGCCACAGAATATTAATCAACCCAAGGCCTGGTTGAAGAAGGAGGTTTTTGCATGGCACTTAAAGGTGTATAATGAAGGAACCAGGTGAACATCCCTGGGGAGAGCATTCCACAGGTGGGGAGCCACTGCAGAAAAGGCCCGTTCTCGTGTTGCCACCCTCCAGACTTCTAGTAGAGACACTTCAGTGCATGATATTTGTATGAAAAATGAAAAGTGGAGGAAATATTTCAGCCCAAGAGTTGCATTCCCTTGTGGGCAACTTTCTCATGGCTCCATGCTAGTGGTGGGCAGGGACAGAGGTTCAAGTAGGTGGAGAAATAAATGTACCACACACACACACACACACAGAGAGAGAGAGAGAGAGAGAGAGAGAGAGAGAGAGAGAGAGAGAGAGAGAGAGAATGTCTGTAGCAGTATTCTGAAGCCTGGGGCTGTGGGAGAAGGGACACATCCACCAAAACCAAAGTCAAAATAAGGTTTTGTTACAGCAGGCATGCAGAGAAGAGCATAACACACCAACCTCAACGGAAATGGAAAGCGGCTCCACCCCCCGCAGAGTGCTCTTGTCAAAGGGATCAAAGATGTCATCCCGCATGTTGCCCGGTTGCAGTATGAAGCCGCATCGGCCTCCAGACATAAACAGGGCCTGATTCATCTGCATTGGCTTATCTGCAAAAGCACAGGTGGCTTTGATGAGGAACAGCTCCAGTACTACGGAGTACAATTAAGGACAATTCAGGGCATAACACCCGTGTTCGAATGAGGCCCCTAAGGAAAGCCAGTGCTAACTGGCCAGCTCACAAAACCCTGAACACCTCAGGTGCAGTTTCTTTTAGAAGGCAAAGATAATTAACCATACTGATAATGCTGCTAGAAGGGTACAGTAAAGTATCTGCCGCTACTGAAAAGGCTCGTTTACAATTGACACCTGGATAGGATGAGGCAATACTGTGGTACTTTCAGACTTCAACACATGCATGCCCATTCCCAGATTTTACAGCAGGGGTAGCCAACACGGTTTCCTCCAGGCTTCACTGGACTACAATTCCCATCTGGGTCAGCATGATGGGAGTCGTAGTCCAACAACATCTGGAGGTTGCCATGTTGGCTACCCCCGGTTTTAAGGTTATATAAATTTGTTCTGAGACAGCATCCTAGCTACTCTGACATATGTACCATCCCAGCACAATCCAATTTTTTTTAAAAAGTTAACATTATTAAATATATAATAAAAACAAAAGCAGAAGCAAAACAAACCAACAACCCTCCTCTCCCAGACATATTTCAAAGGCCAGAGTATCAGACAAGCACTTGGTTGAAACGTTTTTGACTGTTGCCTTTAGATATGCAATGAAGGCATCAGGCGAGCCTCACTGGGGAGAGCATTCCAGAAACAGGGAGCCACTGCAGAAAAGGCCCATTCTCGTGTTGCCACCCTCTGGACCTCACGTGGGGAGGCACATGAAGAAGGGCCTCAGATGATGATCTCAGGGTCTGGGTAGGTTCATACAGAGAGGCAGTCCTTGAGGTATTTTGGTCCTGAGCCATTTAAGGCTTTATAGGTAAACATTCAAATGAAGAAGAAAATATGGCCCAACTCCCAATCATAAGCAAGCACAAAATGCTTTTGCCCGTTGTAGTATAACAATGCAAGCAGCTTGGACACCAGGCCATGCAGAAGCAATACCTTTCCCCTGCAAACTTAGGACATGCCCTAAGTTGAGATAGCCAACCTTGTGCCGTCAAGCTGTTGTGGACCATAACTCCCAGCCATCACGGCCCATGATGAGACTTGCAGTCCAACAACATATGGCGGGTACCATGTTGTATACTCTCGCCCTAAGCAATGGTCACCACAGAGAGTAACCATCATAACACCGCAACAGCCCAGTGAAAAGGGTCTCACCTGGTGTCTGGAAGTTGAGTGCCACCAACTGGCTGCCACAGATCCACATGGGCAGAGGATCATAGTTGGAGGAGTCCAGGCGCTGTCCCTTTGGATAGATGCGGGAAAGCTGTAGCCGGTTATATTGCAGGAACTTCTTGCCTTTGATCTTGTTGACATACTTCTCTGCCTTGGTTTCAGGGAAGGAGGACATGTCTCGGTAGCAAGCCCTGTCTGTGCCAATCTCTGTACAGGAAACAGGGCAGACAATGATACGGGGCAGCCTACGTCAGAAAGATCCCACCACAATATTTAACAGGAGAAGAAAGAGCAGTGGGGAGAGAAAGAACTTTGCAGTTCCACAAATAGATATGCGTATTTCTAGTCATTTCTTTAAAAAACCCAAATCAATCAGCTTCAGAAATCTAGAGCCTATTTTCACATCTATAAAAAATTAAGCCATAAGAATCAATGTCCACCTTTTCTTCAGTGGGATTATTCAAGTTGTGAATTAGATAAACCAGAGTCGTGACTGAATAGCATATCCAAGGAAAATGAATTTGCAAGGATTACAAATTAGATTTTGAACCAATATAGAAAAGAAATACTATATTGCAACTACTGGCGTGTTTTTGTCATGGTTGGCAAAACCTTTCAAATACCTACAAGGGAGAGCTTTACCAATCTACCCTGCCAGATTGGTGCAATGATTTAAAAGCTTCAACTAAAACATCACAAGGCTGAACTAATGCCAGTAATCAGCTCTAGCCAAGCAATGGGTCATTGCACAGCATTTGCAGTATTTGCCTAATGGAATCTGCACATACTTTCTTCATCAAAGGGGACAGGACGACAGTAGATGACCAGCTCAGAAAGCTCCAGCGCTATCTTCTTCCTTCTTTCCATCATCTTGCCTTCTGAAAGCTGACAAAAGACAACAGGGTTCATTAATTGTATGGGCGGAAGCACTGGCTCAGGTACACGCTAACAGAATCAACATTAGTTACAGGTAGGTAGCCGTGTTGGTCTGAGTCGAAGCAAAATAAAAAAATTCCTTCAGTAGCACCTTAAAGACCAACTAAGTTTATATTTTGGTATGAGCTTTCGTGTGCATGCACACTTCTTCAGATACACCTGAAGAAGAATCAGCATTCAATGAGCAGAAAACAGGAACAGCAGGACAAGTGGATTTCACTGTGGTTTGAAAAGTGTGTGGAATATTGTGAAAGGTGTGTGCTTTTCTACAAAGGCACATCTTCAAGACAGTCAGCAAACCTCTCCCCACTGCACTCGGTCACTTAAATGCGTATAGGTGGCATAGACAGCAGGGAACCAACCACTTGCAAGGATACGAAATGTGATGAGTGGAGTATCTCCATTCTGGCCTGTTACTGTTCAGGCATTCCTATATAACCCAGGAACCCAGATATTTTATTTTACAGTATTTTCACATTGCATGCAGTGACCACAAGAGCCTTCATAAAAAGTTCCTCAACTTTTGCATCTATGGCTTACAAAATTTTAAGAGACCGCGTATCTTACCCTGGCATCAGCAGTTTGGGCGGCTTCACGGATCTTCTTCACCCAGTCCAACAGGTCTTCGTGTGTGTCAGCTGCTACATCCAGGGACCATCGTGTGATGGAAGCCATGCTGATAGAGAAGACAAACATGCGGTTGTTCTTTCCCTCTGGGCGGATGGCTGTGGATGAGGAATGAGCAGAAAAACAAGGATTAGGCCACAGCCGGCCTCACAGACATGATCTATAACAGAGTTATAGTTAGAAATTTCTCCATAGTATGTAAGTAGTATTGATAACTGATAAAATGAGAAAGAAGAAAAGATTGAAGGAGGGAGGCAGGGACAACATCCCAGTTGGACTGTTTCTGCACCCCACAAGGCCAGCTGCAGACAGACAACAGTCCCAACAGATATCATCTGCCCTGTGAGAAGGAAGAAGGCAGGCTAACATCAGGGCCTTCTCAAGTTGGCTTGTCCCCTGTAACCCTGGGTCAATTTTACATGGCGTTTTATCATTGGTTTTGGTATTTTAAAACTGTAAACTACTTTGGGTGCCTTGTCAGAAAGGCAGTATATAAATGCAATAAATAAAGTCTCTTTGAAAGAAAGGAAGCAGCAATGGTATTTTTTTAAGAGGAAGCTTCAATGGACATCAACCTTCCCAGGCCAAGGGCCTACATTTAATCCACCACATCGAGCGCCGTGGCACAAAGGTCCCTCCACCGCCGCCCCCTAACTCACCGCAGACAGAGAGGAGGGACATGGCATGGGCGGGCCGGGCGCTGAGGGCGGGCCGGGCTCAGGGGCGCTGCAGCGGGTGGGCCGGGCTGCCTGGTTGTCCTCCGGGGCGTCGGCGCCGCCTCCTCCTGCACAGCGCCTGGCCTCTTGTCCTCCTCATGCCCCCGACCCAACCCGCCAGGCTGAGGCCGGGACTCGAACCCGCGGCGGGCAGGAGGGAGGGAGGCAAGGAGCAGGGCAAGCGGGAGGGCGGCTGGGCTGTGGCGGGTGTAGCAGCGCGGCTGCCACGGGCACAGCACAGCCCCCTGGCAGCCCGGCGCCACCCAGCCTTGCCTTAGGGCCGGCCCTGCCCCAGACCCATATTTAAAATCTCTCTCTCTCTCTCTCTCTCTCTCTCTCTCTCTCTCTCTCACACACACACACACACACACACCTCTCTTTCCTCTTCCCCTCTTGCTTTGTCCATCAATGCAAGATGGTTATGGAGGAACGTAGAAAGCAGCATTTTACCAGACCAGACTACTGGTCTAGCCCAGTACTGTCCACTCTGACAGGCAGTGTCATCCCAAAGTCTCAGGTAAAGCTTTTCTGCAAAACCACTACCCAATTCTTATTTATTATATCTTGCCTTTCCCCAACAGGCCAAGTCAGCTAAAAATGCATGTTTAAACACCAAATCAACAATCAGTATGTTTGAGAATTGGTGTTCAGCAGCAAAGAGGCAACTCAGCAGAATGGACAATGAGGTGTGTCACTTTGCACCAGACAATCCTGTTCCAGGTTCAATCTCCAGAAGCAAGCACTGTAGATGAGCAGTCTATCCACTCTTCTATAAGAATCTTTTGTGTGAATCACTGGTGCACAGATCTTGCCCAATAGTCAGATCCACGAACTCCAGAATTCCATTTTTGCATGACCATCTTCCCGCAGGGAGGCAAGACACATGCATTGGAAGGGGGCTTGAAATGAGGGCAAAACATTCTTGCATGCACAGCCCTTGCTAAATAGCAACCCAGAGAACTGGCCTTGCATGGCTGAGCACTTAGCCACGCAAGGCCTTTGTCCTGGAGCAAAGCCTTGGGAACAGAAAACCTGCAGATTAGCAAGGAAAGGTGGGTTCGAAGAAAATAGTTGCAGCCGAAAATCAGCATTGGTTATCGCTTCTTGCCTCTCCCGCCCACCACACAAAGCATCCACTTACCAATCTGACAGGCTGGTACATCCAGAACTCCTCCAAGTAGGTCTCCCAAAGGACTGTTCTCATCTATCTGTTGCTGGAAGCAAGTTCATAGCATATTACTACATTTCCTCACATTTTAGAGTCTACTCTATCGTGAGAACCTCAGGGGAGGCACTAGCACTCACCCACATAAATGCATTCTGTTTTAAAATAGCAAAGTAGCCTAAAAATATTTTAAATGCCTATCCTTCCCTTGGTCTCCCGTTCCATTGCCAGCTGACTACCCCCTGCTTGGCAGCCTCCACTGTCCAATGTGATTTGTGGATAGCAAATTAGAGCTACTCAGTCCTCTGGGAAAGGACTATCTGACACTGAATAAACGCTAAAGAGTAATAAAATTAATTCCGGGTAATATTTAGATTTGCCACATTTGAAGGGAAAGAATTTTATTACAGCGGAGCTTTCTTCTGAGATACCTGCCTGTGTGATTTCATCATACAGTCCTGGCATACAGGTGTTAACTGTGAGCAGAATAACTAACACAATCTTTCTCTTATCCACACACATCTTTGAACTGCAGAAGCTTCCAACCATGTCTTATTAGTTACTGTTTCCATCGTCGTGGCAGATAACAACACTTATTTATTTTATTTCATAACATTTATATACCGATTGTTTGTAAAAACAAGGAAACAAACAAAAAACCCTCAAATAAATCACTTTGAAATGAATGAATTTAATTTTGGACTACAACTCTCAGCATCACCTGACCATTGGTCACACTGGCTGGGACTTATGGGAGTTGTAGTCTAAAACACATGAAGAAGAATCAGACTGCAGAAGGCCAAATTGAAACTAATATACCAGGGAGATTTAATGCCTACAAAATGCCTGCCAAAAAGCAAATGTATTAAGAAGAGTTTGGATTTGATATCCCGCTTTATCACTACCCGAAGGAGTCTCAAAGCGGCTAACATTCTACTTTCCCTTCCTCCCCCACAACAAACACTCTGTGAGGTGAGTGGGACTGAGAGACTTCAAAGAAGTGTGACTGGCACAAGGTCACCCAGCAGCTGCATGTGGAGGAGCGGAGATGCGAACCCGGCTCCCCAGATTAGGAGTCTACCGCTCTTAACCACTACACCACACTGGCTCTCTCTACCGCAACAGAAGGCAGCAACAGAAGGCTGTTGGCAATGGACTCTCCTTCCATGGAGTTTTGTAAGCAGAGGTTGGATGGCCATCTTTAGTTGAGATTCCTGCATTGTGGGAGATTGGACTAGATGACCCTTGGGCATCCCTTCCAATGCTGTGATTCTATGAGTCTAAGTCTCACTGGCCAGAGAGACCCAAAGAACTTGCCACAACAACAGCAAAGGTCCTCTCCCACATCCCAGCTTAATGTAAACTAGGTGTTTGTGCAATGCCCATCTGGAAGATCTTCTTAAGCAGGCAGACTCACATGGAAGAAGGTGGGCCTTTGGGTATTTAGAAGGCCTTATTTTGAGACCAAAACTCAAGCTGAGCTTTCCCCGGAATCTGAAGCTGAAAAGACTCTGCAGCTCTCTTTCCATCTTTCTCCAAACTGAATGCTCACCTCCCTCTCAGGCTCCAAGCCTGTTGGACTAGCTATTTCTTCTACGTAGTTAGATGGAAACCACAGCTGCTTCTTACCACCACAGTCTCCTCTCCACCTGGAAGAAATGAAAAGATGCATGTGCAAAGCCATACACATTCTACACAAAACTAGTGTTATTTTGTACTAAGGTGATCAAAATGCATTGATTAGCATGTAAATGTGTGGCATTAAGCAGACCAACAGAGCTAGCTAGCTGTGCTCTAAGCTGCAACCTGCCAGTAATGGGGTAGGCAGGAGGGCAAACTAGGATAATCTCTTGTTAATTTTGCCTTAATTCCAAGGAATGGAAATAAGTTACCAAATTCATGCCCTATCATACCACTAGCAGAAACACTTCCCTGTGCCAAAGTGTAAAGTGTTCTTGACTAAGGACTGAAGCTGAAATTCAGTAGCAGACCCTGTATCTGGAAACCATAGTCCAGGCATCCCCAAACTCGGCCCGCCAGCTGTTTTGGGACTACAACTCCCATCATCCCTAGCTAACAGGACCCGTGGTCAGGGATGATGGGAATTGTAGTCCCAAAACAGCTGGAGGGCTGAGTTTGGGGGTGCCTGCCCTGTTGTTGTTGTTGTTTAGTCGTTTAGTCGTGTCCGACTCTTCGTGACCCCATGGACCAGAGCACGCCAGGCACTCCTGTCTTCCACTGCCTCCCGCAGCTTGGTCAAACTCATGTTCGTAGCTTCAAGAACACTGTCCAACCATCTCTGTCCTAGTCATTCCCAAACAGCTGCAAAGCAGCATGGCAAGTTTATAATACAAGATGGAGAGGAGAGGGGTGGAGAAGTTGTCGGAAGGAGTTGTAAGGGAAAATTGGTGGATGGGGGAAGGGTTAAGTATCCCTTTCAAATCCCCTCTACCAACTCTAGCTGCTTTTCAGTTGCTCAGGAGCAACCTAGTTTCTCAGAGTCTGGGAACCAAAGCGTTTGGCTGTAAAAGTGAGGCGGGTGCTCAGCTTCGCATTTTGCTTTTTTTGTTTGAAACATATAATAGGGGAAAGTTCTTTTCGAAAGGCAGTATCAGCAAATGCCCTGTTGCTGCTTGGAGACGTGATCTCTGGGAGATCTTTAAAAAGAGGTGATCACCTGGCAATTAAAGGAAACTCACCAGCCTCCTTCTTGCTTTTCCACATTCTGGATGACGGCATTTTTGGTGAAGGTGAGCTCATCCTCCCGTTGAGCCTTATAGTCAAACAAGGCTTTGACAGCACACTGAAACACATATGAAATAAGGAGGCTAGGTGATCACAACAGAAGCAGAGATGAAGTCACATGCCACTCATTACCAAGGAATTCTGCAGGAATCCACTTACAATTAGGTATCAATACCTGCCTCTAAGTCTTTATGGCATGCGGGGGGGGGGGGGATACAGTGCAATCAATAGGAAAAACTAATGATTGGCCAGGAATTTGCCCACCTTTCAGACTCCCATTACTAGGGTTCAGTTCTCTCTCCAATTGTGTGTGAAAGTCAGAAGTTTCCATATGCAAATAACTTCATGAATACGCTAGTGCCTGGGGTTTAAATTTTAGTGTACTAATGTTTGTAGGGAGGGTAGGCATTTACATCAAGGCCCCAATGTGCTAATGGTTTGTTAAGAGCATTCTCAAGACTAAAGATTATGATGGAGATATGCAAATGCAGCCAAAGCAAGGACTGATCCACAGGGACCACCTCGGTGCTAGAGGGCAATATTAACCCTTCCCCTCTGCACTATTGCCCTGGTAGTGAAAACATATTGGCCACACAAGCAATTTATCAGCTGATCTCATCCCACTCACATCTCGAGATACAAGGAAAATACCTTGAAGGTTGGCATAGGATTGGCCTCCACATAAAATCCTGGATTCTGACCTTCGTAGAGTGAACCGTAATCTGGTTCCTGGTGAGCAAAGGAAAGAGGGTGAGTCTATCTGTATGCTTGTTCAGGCAAAGATCACAGGAGTTAGAAGAGGACTTATAAGGCGATTCTACGGCTTGGAAACAGGCTGAGTCTCCCCCCACGCTATAGAATAGGGTGAGCAACCTTTTCTAGCCAACATGCTATATTCGTATCTCCCCAACCCTTGGTGGGACAAATTTGGCAGGCAGGTGGGGTTGTTTATCTGTCAATCACCAGATGTTACTATAACATCAGGCAAAGCTGCACTTTGAAGCCCCAGTTGTTGGGATTTCAAAGTGCAGCACAGAGCTGTTTGCAAAAGGGCTTTCAAACAGCACTGTGCTGCTCCTTGAACCTCCAAAACTAGAGGTTTAAGATCAGCGTGGGGTTGTTTACAAAAGGCTTTTTAACAGCCTAGCACTGCACTGTGAAACTCCAGTTTTCAGAATTTCAAAAAAAAGTTCACGGCTGTTAAAAAGCCCTTTTGCAAGCAGTCCCACATCAAATCAAATTCAGACCACTAGAGGGCCAAGTCTGACCCACGGGGCAGAGGTTCTCCATCCTTGCTCTATAGAAGAAGTGGACATCTCACTGAAGAGAGGATATTGTGGATACCAGTAGGCTGGTTGACAAATGCAGGTCTTTCTTCTAGCTAGGCAGGACCAGAGATCCAACTATTCCATTTCCATAGAGAAGGGGTAGGGAACCTTTTTGGTCAGGTCAGGACTCACCGCCACACTGGAAGCCAACTTTGACAGATGGGTGGGGCTGGGAAAATACTGTAAAAGCAACACCCAGTAGGATTGAAAGTAAAACCCTGCCCCTCAGCTGACATCACCCAGTGATATCAGGTGATGGACAAGTGAGAGCGATTTTGAAGAATGACTTTGCAGGCTAAATTAGATCCCCTGGCAAGCAAAGACTGGGATGTTGGAGATTCCCCATCACTACCATAGAGCTATATTCTAGAAAAACAAGAGCAGTTGCAACCACAGTCCCAGGAAGAACGCACTGGATTCCATTCATAACACCACACTCACCGCCGTCCCGATCTTCTCCAACATTTCCTCATTAATCGGATACCTCAGCTTCATCTTGCGATACAGCGGGTGCTTCTCGTAGTAGCTGATTAAATCCACCAGGCTCTCGAATTCCGAGTTACCCAAAATGACGGTCTGGCCATCCTGCTGGACGCGGCAGTGCTTTATCTTCCCTTCTGCCCTGGGGAACAAAACAGCAGCAGAACAAGTGATCAGTCATTTCCCAAACAACCACTTAACAACAGCTGAAGAGGGTGTTTGTTCCATGATGATTTGGGGGGGGGGCAGGAATTTACTTTCCTTCCCTACATTTCACAGCCACAACGACACATATATAAGGCAGTCCATGGTACCTGGGAGACAAACTACTCACCGAAAGGAGATTGCGTAGGAGTTTGGCTCGCTCCTCTTGCGCACCAGAAAGGCCCCATCCCGTGGCACCCGCATCAGCATGCGCTCTGCCAGAGGCCGGGTGAGGTTAGCGTGATACCATCTGGGGTGAAAATATTGCAATGTAAGTGAATGTAGCACAGCAGTACCTGACAAATGTCTGGACCCCAGGATTAACTCTGCTTCACAGAAGAATAACAAAAAGATCAAAAGTACTTGGCTGTATTGTTTCCTTTGGAGATTTAGAGCCATTGTGGTTTCGTTGCAGAAGCAGGACACCATTACAAGCCAAGTCTTCGTTTTCACTAGGGGCCAGTGCAGAAGCAATGTTTCCACTGTTAAAGAGGTCAGAAACAGACCACATATGGTCTGTGGGTCCTTCTCTTACATACAAATCCAATCCTTCCCTGTGTCGAAGCCATGCTTAAAGGTGACCTTTGCACACATCCCAACCCTTGGTGAATGCTAACTAAGGCTCCAAGCTGATCTGCACACACCAGTTAGGATAACCATGGTTAACCTCTAAACGGATGTAGGCAGGTTTTATGCTTAGGGATTTTGTGGCACAATGGGATATTGCAGGCACAAATCTCAAGAATGTTAATTCTCCCAGCTCTTAAGCAAACTGGAAGGAAAGGAAAATGTGGTCCTTTGGCTTCCTCCTGAGCTCTGTTCAGCTCTGTTTCATCTCTCTGCATCTCTAAACTGGGGGTCCATAATAGTTCAGAGGTAGATTTTTTTAATTAAAATTAAATGTGTGTCAGCAGGGAAGCAATCTTTGCAGCTTTACGTAAACAGTGCAGATGAGTTAAATGTAAGAGAGCGGTTTGAGCATTCTAGAATACTATTCAGATTAAACTCTTTGGAGAGTCTTTTGTTTGTCTTTTATGTTAAGCAAGTTGTGGAGAATGGCCTGAAAGCACCAGATTTGTGTGTGTATCCTGCCTTTCCAATGAAATGTTCCAAGGGCCCACATAACAGGATGAAAATTCAATGGAAGACAATCACATAATAAGGAATAACAGCTAAAAAGAAGAGATAGCAAGTTAAATAGCATAAAACTATGACATGTAGTTCCTCTTCTGAAGCAAAGTAGGTTAGGTAGGGCAAGGATGGAGGGCAAGGTGGCTTTTCAGATACAGTGGTACCTTGGTTTAATTACACAATTGGTTCCGGAAGTCTGTACATAACCTGAAGCGTACTTAACCTGAAGCGAACTTTCCCATTGAAAGTAATGGAAAGTGGATTAATCCATTCCAGACGGGTTCGCAGAGTACTCAACCTGAAGCGTACTTAACCTGAAGTATGACTGTAATTGGTTCCGGAAGTCCGTACTTAACCTGAAGTGTACTTAACCTGAAGCGAACTTTCCCATTGAAAGTAATGGAAAGTGGGTTAATCCGTTCCAGACAGGTCTGCAAAGTACTTAAACTGAAAATACTCAAACTGAAGCGTACTTAAACTGAGGTATGACTGTATTTGGGGACTATAACTCCCACCAGCCCCAGCCATCATGCCAATGGTCAGAGATTATGGGAACTGATGTCAAGGGACATCCATAGGGCCACAGATCCCCAATCCTGCAGTAGGGCAATAGAACTAACCAGAATAAAACCACTCAATTTAAGTGTGAGCTATATCCAAAATCATCACTCAAGGTGCTAAATAAATTCAGGCTACAATATTCTTGAATAATCTCAGCCCTAATGCTTCATAGGCAACAATTCTACTGGAATTCTGACATAAACAAAAGGCCAAAAACACGTTGGCTTACTCCTTGCTCTCATGAGCGTTGGTCTGTGGCACAGGTTCAGTCAGCCTCATCTCAAATTCATTGCATCTGAGCGGCACCTGCTGATAATGAGTGATGAGGTCATAAAGACTGTTGAACACCAGGTTATCGGTGAGGAAGAATTTGGGGCTGCCAGCATCCTGCCGGGAATGGATCCGGCAGTGTTGCACTTTCCCATTGCGCCTGCATGCGAGAAAAACAAAGATCAGCAGTGAAATCCCATGTGTGTTTACACAAAATAAGCCCCAGTGTACTCAGTGTAGCTTAGTCCTTAGTAAGTGCATTTAGAATTACAGCCTAAAATTGCTTTTTAAAATAAAGAAATGTTATTTTAGTTACATTTCCCTCCAAACAACAGTGGTTAACCCTGCCTGAAAACATGAGTGTCATGTGAAGAGTGAAATCTGTTTATTCAGTAGGGTGGAATAGATTGGGATCGGTTGGTAGACCTTGAGAGTATCCAACCAGCTCTTTGCATGGTTGTGCCTTAAAGCAACAGGTAGGAAGCAAGAAAGGGGAGAAACAGCAGCACTCAGTTGACAAAAAGGATGAAGCAAAGGCTGCTTGTGGAAATTTCAAATTACACGAAAGGCTGAGACCTGGTATCCTGTAGAGTGTGGACTTCAAAAAGCCTGACCTAAGCTTCAGTCCTAATACTACTTATCTTGGAGTAAGCCCCACTGAATATATATGGTTAGAACTGTGCTGTTAAAATGTTAGCATTAATGCATGGGTATTAAGAGGAACAAGTTTCTACCCCTCAACATTAAAACCTCAAAACACCTTTGCAACTGCTGCTAAAGCCTTAGAAATCCAAAATGTGATATGCAAATATTCCAGTGATCCAACAGCAGGGTTCCTTCGCACAGCAAATCTTCCTGTTCAATCTAGCAACTAACTTCAAAAATGCAATGGACTCAGCATGCTGGCTTTGGATGGGAAAGACAGCTTCACATCCCTTCTCACAGCAATGCATCTCAATGTGTGTCCCGGGGCAAGTTACCATTGTTCTCACAGATGTGTGTAAACACTGCATAGAATGCAACAGCAAAGGTAAGTCAAAATTAGTACACACACACACACCCTGCTTCTCAATCTGCCATTAGCCACCTTTTCCCAATTCCTACATAAATCGAATGAATTACATATCATCCAAGTATTTGCCTAACAGGCAAATTCAATTAATCTTCTGGCTGGAGGGAGAGAGAGAGATTGTGTAATTGTGTCTTACACATCTAGTTACAGAGGTACCTGAGGGGTGGATACCATGCCCAAGAGTTTCTTACCAGAAAGAAAGGGTGTAATCACCAACAAAAGTCTCACTCTCTCGCACCAAGAAAGAACCGTCAGGAGCTCCCGTCTCTATGCAGTACTCGGTCAACAGCCTTTCTGCTATGTGGCGCCCATCACGCCCGGCTCCCAGCTTGCCATGGAACCACTTTTCAGTGGAGTGGAGTTCAGTGCTGTTGCTCACCTAGTATGGAAACCAAAGAAGGCTTACCAGCTTAGTTTCCTGTGGACAGGAACAGCTCTCCATGAAGGCAGAGCCATACTACATTGTCTTGGAATTCAACTTCCCAGTAAATCTCCTTCCAGATTTCAGGAATCTAGATTCAGCACAGGAGGAGACCAGTGTTCTCAGGAGCTTCAGAAATACTCCTCAATGTGCTATTTTGGCATAAAGGGCATACAGCATAAATGGGCAAGCAAACTCGAGAGAGACCAAGGGGTTGGGGCATGCAACCTCTGCATCTAACAACAGGCTATAACCAATATTTGAGAAAACACTGCACTCATGTCAATGTGCAGGCAGCTGCAGAGTGCCATATAATCACAGCTTCATCCACAAGGGATGTTCAATGGGGCCCTTTGTTTATATTTATTTTTGGTGGGAAGTCAATACATGTTTATTTTGGTATTTAATTTGCTGTTTTTCTTTCTTTTTTATAGTGGCCTTCCTGTTCACATGTTGTTGTTTTTTACTGCATTAAGATGGGCTTTTCTAATATAATGGACCCAGGTGGCGCTGTGGTTAAACCACTGAGCCTAGGGCTTGCTGATCAGAAGGTCGGCGGTTCGAATCCCTGTGACGGGGTGAGCTCCCGTTGCTTGGTCCCAGCTCCTGCCAACCTAGCAGTTCGAAAGCACGTCAAAATGCAAGTAGATAAATAGGAACCGCTACAGCGGGAAGGTAAACGGCGTTTCCATCTGCTGCTCTGGTTTGCCAGAAGCAGCTTTGTCATGCTGGCCACATGACCTGGAAGCTATACGCCGGCTCCCTTGGCCAATAATGCGAGATGAGCGTGCAACTCCAGAGTCGGTCACGACTGAACCTAATGGTCAGGGGTCCCTTTACCTTTACCTTTTCTAATATAATGAGGAGTTCAGTGTTAAAGTGGGCCACTACTAATTAACAGAGGGGAAAGAAGACATGATTGGTCTGGCTTGCTTTTAGCCCTTCCAAAAGTGAATCACCATAGCACACTATCATCAATCACTGGATCGAGGGCGTTTGAATCAAGGTGATATAATAAGGGAAACCCAATTAGGAATTCAGTCTTATTTGGTTTGTTCTTAAGTTTCACATCAATAGGGCGTATTGCGTCATTTATCACAATACAGAAAATACTGCAAATGCCCATAATGTTCATAGGTGTTTTTTTTAAAAAAAAATGCATGACTGTATTTAATGAATATTTATCTATGCTGCTCAAGGTACAGTGGTAGTATATACCGCCGAGACAGCTGGCTACTGGAAAGCAGGGTGGTGCGGCAGCAGGTAGATCAGTGCAATGCATGCTCCTATACCGGCACCTCACTGACCTTCCCACCACCTCAACTCTCCAGGGTAAGCACAGTAATATGGCTGGTGGGGTGCTAAATGCACAGTGGTGCCCACCTCCAGCTGCCACTGCTCCATAGGTAGCACCTATACAAGCACCTTCTGATGTAGGAAGAGTCACTCCTTCCAGACCTGAATGGCTGAGAAGCCTGAAGATCTTCAGCAGCTGAGAAGAAAAATTGTGGCAAGTTGTTTCACATACCTCCTTTTGCTCCTCCTCATCCTCATTTCCCAAATCACTGCTTCTCTCTCCAGAGTAATAGATTTTGCTACTGGTCAGGACAAAGTAATGGGGGTTCCAATCCTGCAAACACACATGTAAAAAAGATGTTTATCCTAGAACAGGCATGTCCAACAGGTAGATCATGATCTACCGGTAGATCACTGGATGTCTGTGGTAGGTCACCGGTAGATCAGTGGCTCCCCCCAAAGAAGCTAAAAAAAACTTTGGCTTCCCTAAAAAAAAGCTCAACATCTTTGCCCTGCACCCCTAAAATGACCTGAACCACCCAAAACAGGGCTTTAATTCCTTTTTTAAAAAGTTCAACGTCACTTTTCTCTTCCCTAAAGAAGTTCAACAACTTACAACTTTTACGTGAACCCCCCCAAAACAGGGCTTTCCTTCCTAAAAAAGCTCAAGAACTTTGACCTGAACCCCCCAAACTGCCAGTTTTTAACTCTGTGAGTAGATCGCAGTCTCTTGGAAGTTGGCCACCCCTGTCCTAGAATATTACCCTCAAGACCTAAACACATCAAGTCTATCGGGTTTAGGAAGAGATTGTGGGAAGACCAGAAGTGAGGGGGGGCTTATCCTGAGACTAACATCAAGCAACTTGTTGAGACAGCCTTTGGACAAGGACCTGTCTGCTTTGTAAGTGCCATACAAAGTAAAAATAAATAAATAGATAAGCAGCACCTGCCTAAACTCTTCTTTTTTTATAAGTGTCAGATGCTTCCATTTGTAAAATGGAGTCCTATGAAGATATTATACAGAGGGATTTGGCTTTGCTTTGTATTACAACACACTTTTCTTACAGTCACTGCCCTGCGAAGGCCCATGGGATCATTTAAAAAAAATGTTCATGTTGGCCAGACCCATGACACTACTTTCAGCCACATGCTTTCCCCCACACACACAAAGGCCACTGGCAGCCCTGCCCCAGTTGGCATGTTTATTTGTAATACGGTGGAGACATAGCATGTGGCAGTACCCAAATGCATTTACATGCAGAGCTTTCGTTCATCGTCCTTTACCATGGTTTTAATCTAAGGTGTCATTATGATCAGGTCTAGGATGCCAGCAATCACTGGCTGTAGCAACTGAAAGGTCTAGGTGTAACCAGAGTGTCAGTAGAAGTGAAGACAAAGTTTTTGTGTGCATTAAATGGATCACGATACATCTGTGGTCAAAAGAGCACAGACATCCCCAAACTTCGGCCCTCCAGATGTTTTGGACTACAATTCCCATGATCCCTGACCACTGGTCCTGTTAGCTAGGGATCATGGGAGTTGTAGGCTAAAACATCTGGAGGGCCGAAGTTTGGGGATGCCTGGGTTACAGCATCCCTACTCAGTCAGCTTAATCATACAGACCAACCAAGTCTAGGCAATTTCGTAGCGAAGCAGAAGAGTCAGAAGCAGCAGTAACAAGAAGCTCACATGATTGATGGGGTCTTCGAGGTAGAGGATTCCATTCTTTATTGAGTTGCTAATATCATTCTCTGAATACACAGCTGTGGACGGCACTTCTTCGTAAGCACTGCCCTCAGCCAGTTTCTTGTGCTGCAACGAGAGGTATACACCTCAGCTTCTCTAAAAAATGAACCCAAGAGAACAAGACCTGCCTTTTGGATATCTCTAGGGCACCCACAACGAATTATGGGGCACAACAGAATTTGCACACTTAAGGTAATGACCCTGAAGATTTCCTAGCTAAATCCTGCCTGAAGTTCAACTTTGAGAATATTGCTAAGGTGGAGTCATAAGAGTAGCAAACTTCCCAGCGTTGGCAGTAAGGGAGAGAATTCGGTGGATCTACAACTGTGGACCTATAGGGCACATTCAGTATCTAATGAGAGCTTTCCCCTAAGCTCCCATAAACACCCTAAGGCACTAGATAAATATTAGATGTTTCCTAGCTCAGTAAAGAAATCTAATCTTCATCTCATTTATTAGGCCATTTATTTGCCTTCAGTTCACAATGCAATAATTGTGATTCCATATTATTTGTATAAATCCCCACTACCAGAAAAGAGAATGATGCACATTACATATCCAGTTAAAGTGCAATAACTTAAACAGCAAGGATGCTATATTGGTTGGCATATATATAGGAATTCAGTGGGTCACAAAACACAGATCAATTGTTGTTAGATCTTACAGGCCAACTAGCCTTAGGCAACTTGCAGTAAAGTAGAGGGTTTGAAGCTGTAATGCCAATAAACCATGTCCCCCAATCCCCATTTTGAGTTCTAGTTGTTATCTCAGCAGTAAAGGCCACGAAAAAGACTTGCCTTTATGAGAATCTTCTTCTTCAGCTGGTTTGGAGACGGAAGCCCATCAGCAGAGATATCTACCGGTTTGGTTAGCAGCATGTCTCCAAAGATCTTCTTAAAGTTCTGAGCCATATTCCTCTGCTGGGCGATGCTGCAGTGATCCTCGATGGACAGAATAACAGGGAAGCTGAAAGCCAAACAAAAACAGCAAGTGATGGCCATTAGGCCAGAATAATGTGGACTGGAGAGTCTAGCTGCTAGAGTCTATTATTCTATGATAATTCAGGAGGAACCCATCTCTCAGTATGATCAAGGCTGTGTATATACAAGTGACTCTGTGGGAGCATAGAGAAAGCACAGAATGTAACAGGCAGAGAATTCAACTTCTTGAAAATCTCAGCTTAAGGTTTTTAAAAGTTCCAAGTTTTTTTTAAAAAAAAAATGCTTGAAAGGGCACTAGCAGAGCCTGCTGAAATGTCTGGATCCACATTTCATGTCAAGTGAATTGCAGATTAAAACTTCCAGTAGCTGGAGATGAAGTTTCACTGCCTTGCATGGGTTCTACAGCTACCCAAGATTAGAAAAGGGACACATTATGTAACTATATATATATATATATATATATATATATATATATATATATGCATGATGATTTATGCAAAATGAAATTAATTATACAGCTTTGATCAGCATGTATGCCAAAATCCAGTTTTACTTAGTTCCATTAAAAAAACAAACCAAAACATTTTCGCCCCAGAGTGATGCCCTGTTGATATACAACACCTGTGCTCAGAGACCAGCACTGGTTGTCGATAACCCACCCGACAACATTCAAGCTGCTATTAGTATACAAATCCCTTAACAACTTGAGAACAGTTTACTTATGAGATCACCTTGCCCCATATGCCCACTCAAACGCTTCTGTGACGGATTGGTTTGGTTTGCAATAGAACTCCAGGGTGTAAACAGTTAAACCCCAACCTCCTAGATAAATGACGCATTCCATTCCTGAGGGGCGGGACTGCCACGAGTTTAAAAGGGGTGGGAGGCAGTTAATTCGGTTGATTAGGAGAGGGTTGTGGGAGTTGCGAGGGAGCGTGTGGGTAGGAGTAGGAGATCTTAGAGTGTTCTGAGGAGTTTAATAGAATTATATTATCTAGCCATTGTTAAATGAAACTAAGAATATTATCTAAGAGCCTGTACACATGAAACCATTACACATTTAAAAGTCCTCTTGTTTAAATAAAGCTTTCTTAAATGTTATATTAAAAGTGGATGTGCCCAGTTATTCCAGCTATGTATCCTAACTCCAAGGGGTGGTGACTGTAGGGAGGTGGTTAGACTTAACCTGAGGAGCAGGAAAATAGTTTAAAACCTCAAGGTCAAGCCCAGGGAAGACAAGTGCCAGGAGGAAGGTGCCATAAACTAGCAACAGGCTGTGGAGGTGAACCTTAGGTTAAAAAGGGAATCCTTACAGTGAGCACAAGGTGGTTCCTGCTACACTTGTCGGGAGTTAGAAAGGATACTGAGCCGCATTACGGCAATTCGATTACTAGCAGACCCCAAACTTAAACAGGCAGTTTATTTGGGGCGTAAGAAGGATAGGTGGGTTGTTTAGGGAATAACCTATTTCCTTCAACACTCTGATAGAGTTATACAAAGGGAGGCACATTGCTTTTGGGTGGGATCCGCACATATTAGGTGGGATCATCGAAAGTTTTTGTGTCATAATAATTGGTGACAACGTCCTGGGTTCGTCACAGCTTCCATTGGGGGAACTGACACTCTTACAGGTGCATGTAATACCTGGTGCACATCTGTAAGAACTTGATCATTTAGTGCAGCAACACCTGGACTTTGGAACTCCCTGCTTATTCAACATCAGCTAAAAACATTCTTGCTTAAACAAGCCTTTCCAGATGCTTAGAAAGTTGAGGTAATTTTAAACGGTTTCAGTATTTTAAACATCTGCACGCTTTTAGATAGGGTTGTAGATTTTTCTTGATTCTACTGTTTTATTCTTTCACAAACCACAATCAAGCAGTAAATACATTTTATGAAATAAATAAAAGTATGAGCCAAATGAATAGAGAGTTATTTATAGCCCAGTTTTAAGATTTGTTACAGAAGGAAGACAATATTTAGGGTGGGGGTGTTTTTACCAACTACAATGCCAATGCTTCGTTGCAGACAGAAATATTGTGAGAGCGGTTCACATATATAAATTCTAGTCCTGCACCCAGACAAGCTGCCGCAAGCAATTTAGGGTTTGCATGTCAGAGGCCCCTCTAATTCAATTACGTGAGCTGCAAATTCCTGGAGGACAGAATGCCACAATCCCCACTTTACTTACTCAGAGGTCACGAAAGCATGTTCTTTGATGGTGGCTAGGACATCAGAAAACTTGATTTTGGTAGTTAACGTGTGCCCATGATAAATCACTGGCATTCCATCAGGACCATCCCAGCAGTCAACTAAAAGGGGGAATAATTAAGAAAAGGCATCTAACTCAAGAAATAAAAGCAAAGAGCGTTATCATTATAAGGCATAGCTCTGCAGGAAATCTCTAGTTAGAGCAGGGAATCTAGAGGCATGCATCATGAGCGCCCTGGCAGCCAGCAACCTGGCAGAACACCCATTCTAGCGAACAATATCATTTCCTTTTCCTTCTTGATGTCAACATACATGGAAGTGATGTGTGGAAGGGAAGGCAGGTCAAAGCAGTTTTGTGAATATACGTAGCATACAGCACACTGATGATGCTATTGGCACCAGAGCACAAGCTACAGGAAACTCTTGTAATTAAGTGTCCTGGCTTCCTTGAAAGGTTTATGATGCAGAGAACTTTGGGCTGGGCCTGTGTAGCAACATGTGGAACACAGGAAGCTGCCTTATAGCAGACAGGGCTGTCTTTATCCAGGGGTGCGGGGCACCTGGGCGCCGAATTCTGGGGGGTGCCAGGCACCTGCCACCGAAGCCGCCTAAGCTCTTAACTAGCTACCTGTTATGAAATAATAAATAATTTTGAGCAAGCTAGAAAAACAAAATACATATATACCTATGTATTACTGAAATGTATACCTACTGTTTCACTAAAGGGCTTTCAACTTTGTGCGCTCACTTACCAAAGACGCGACGCGCCGGCATCATTCACAACGGCACATTTTAATTTCATCACTTACAGTTCAAATTCATTTAGAGAAATCGTTTAAAAAAATTGTTTATTTTCGCTAATTGTCGGCATTTGTCTGACATAAGCATAATAAAAGTTAATTCGGGGAGCGCTGGGCGGATCTTTGCGCCCCAGTGGCGCATATGCTAAAGACGGCCCTGATAGCAGGTCAGACTATTTGTTCATCTAGCCCAGTGCTGGCTACTCTGACTGGTAGAAGCACTCCAGGACTCCAAACAGGGGTCTTTCACATCACCTGCTGCCAGATCTCCTCAACAAGAGACAGAAGCTGCAAACTTCAGTGTGCAAAAGCATGTGCTCTACCACTGAGCTGAAGCCCTGCTCCAAGGCAAAATCACTTCTAGTTGGATGAAGAAAACAGCCTTGGAGGGAGCAATAGGGAAGAGGCCAGCACTCACGCTCAATACAGCGGCATCCCATGCGCAGGCATCGAGCATAAGCTTCCAGCGAAGACTCACTTGAGAACTGGTCTCCTGTCAGGTACCTATCCATGAGAAGAAGGCAGGAAAACCATTTACATGACCAACAGTGAAGGTCCTATGAACATCACAGCAAGCTGTGTCAGGACACAGCGATGTTAAAAACAACAACACATACACACTCAAATGCAACAGATAATTTAAGAGCAGGGTTTTTTTTGGGGGGGGGGGAGGTTGTACACTGTACAACTCAGTTTGCGTCAGGATAGGCGTTGGGTTCATGGTGTCCCAGGCAAGAAGGGTTGATGTGCTGACATTTTCCTTCTCCCAGCAATGCACAAAATGAAATTAGAGAAAAGGACTGGGTATAACTCCACCTCACCTGCTTCAGTGCCACAGCACCAATGCAAAGTATTCCTAAAATTATTTTAGCAAAAAGAATTCAACGGACTTTGCAAAATGCTGGTGAAACTACAGAGGTCTATGCAAAAGATCCAAACTAGAGCGTTTCAGAGCCAGCTTCACACTTTGTTCCTCCTCCCTCCAGTTTTCCAGAAACAAGCAGTGCAAATGCCAATAGCTCAGGCATTTCCAACACAGATTCAAGAAGCTCTGAGAAGATTACAAAATACATGTGATGTAGCTGCGGGAAGTAGCTGCTGTTGAGGGGCAGGGAAGGAATCGGTGCAGAAGTCATAGTGCTGGAGGGTATGGCCCCAATCCAGATCACATACATGAAGCTGCCATTAGCTGCACAAGGTATAAACCTACTCTAACCTGAGCAACTACTGGAAATTTCTAGTTGCAGAGGCAATTGGACTGGGGCTATAGGATAAGGGAATTAGACATCTCACTCATCCCCAGTGCCACAGTATCAATCCAAAAATGTCCCACTCTAATGACTTCTTTTAGCAAAAATATGGAAATCACTTAAGCAGATAGATTCATTTCAGGTTTAGTGTCATCCTGAGATCCCTTAACTGCTGTTGGCTAACAGTACAAATGGGAGACAGGTATGAATGGGGGGGGGGACCAGGCCAAACTCATCATGCAAATCAGGTTCTCAAAGGTAGAACAAAACAGGGAACTTCCTTTATCTTCTTACGTGTTATGCGAGGAAGAAATCCAGTAGTGGGAGAGGGGATTGTTCATGTCTTCAGGACGTACAACGTCAAGCTCCGAGTTCCATATACTGTTCTCTTTGGAAAACAGGAAGGTAAGGAACTGCCCAGAGGGGAAAAAACAAAGGAGGGGAAAACCCACATAAAACACTAAAACAAGAAGGGCAGTTTTTAAATAAGCTTTTAAAATTGCGTTTATTCCTTTACAGCATTTATATGCCACCACTTCATCCCATAGGATCCAAAGGGCAGCAGCACAAAACAAGAATTAAAACCATAACAAAACTACAGTGGTACCTTGGTTTTTCAATATAATCCATTCCGGAAGACCATTTGACTTCCGAAATGTTCAAAAACTGAAACTCAATAGCTGACAGCTAGGCTTCAGAGTCTTGCACTCAGCAGAAGCCGTGTTTCCTGTTCGACTTTTGAGGCGCGTTCTAAAACTGAGGTATTATTATTATTATTATTATTATTATTATTATTATTATTATTATTAGAATTTATATACCGCCCTATACCTGAAGGTCTCAGGGCAGTTCACATAAAAAGATCACAGTACAGTGGTACCTCGGGTTAAGAACTTAATGCGTTCTGGAGGTCTGTTCTTAACCTGAAACTGTTCTTAACCTGAGGTACCACTTTAGCTAATGGGGCCTCCCACCACTGCACGATTTCTGTTCTCATCCTGAAGCAAAGTTCTTAACCCGAGGTACTATTTCTGGGTTAGCGGAGTCTGTAACGTGAAGCATCTGTAACCCGAGGTACCACTGTATATAAAATAAAAATAAAAACAATAATCCAATAATAAGAGCCACATTTCAAAAGGGTATGGGATGTTGATCAGGTCAACGAAAGGCCTTGTTAAAAATGAACATTTTTGCCTGGCGCCTAAAGTTATATAATGAAGGCACCAGGTGAACTTCTCAGGGGAGAGCATTCCACAGACGGGGAGCCACTGCAGAGGAGGCCCGTTCTTGTGTTGTCACCCTCCGGACCTCTCGGGAAATCGATCATATAAGGCAGGGATATGGAAGCTCTTAACTGGGGGCCAGATATGGCCGAAAAGGTTTTTGAACTTGGCCCACAGCATTCCTTCACTTGGCCTTGCTCCTTGCAGAGAAATTTGGGTTGTCAAAATGGGGTGGGCCTCCCATTCATCCCTCTTAAGCCTAAATGTGGGACTGAGGGTGGTGGGTAAGGAGAGAAGGATGTATATCAGAAGATAGATAAGGGGAGAAAGAGAGACAGAATGAAGGGGGGTGGAGGCGAGAAAGTGTTGAACTATGCCACATTGTAGTGTTAACTCGCTACAGTGGGCAGCAGTCAGGATAGCTACCTCCTGGCCTGCTTCTTCCTGAAGACTATTACCTGTCCACATGTACAGTAACACAGGGAGACACGGCAGCCAGGACTGAGGTACCAGTGGACCCCCCCCCCAGGAGCAGCAGGGAAATGGCAAGGGCAAGAGGAGGAAGGGAGGCCAAGTGTTCATTGGTTCCAACGTGGCCAGCAGGCTGCCTATCAGAGAGCGCAGAATTGTAAAGCATCCTAGGGGAACTGTAAAAGAGGCTTGTGCAATGTACCTTCTCACTTCACACACCCCCAAGCCCCGCTGCAGACACCCACACCAGTAGATTCTTGGGAGTCTTACCTCATCCAGGGAAAAATAAGGCTCTTCAATTTCCCTCAGTGGGTCCTTCAGAAAGCTGAACATGAAGTCCTGGACAAAGAGGAGGTTAGTAGCCCAAAGTTCCTGTAAACACAAGGAAGGAGGAAGACGAGGAAACTTTCACAAGCCAGATACTTCCAGCATATCCAAGCATTCAGTTCAATCCTAAAGTGCTCGGTGTGTGTCACATCTATTGCTTCAGAAATCCTTAAAATAGCTCTGTAAGGTGGGTCAGTATTATTACCCCTGGATTGCAGATGAAGAGCTAAAGATGGGTGATTCTGCTGGGCTTGAATTGGAATTGCCTAGCCACAAATCCCTGCACAAGCATGAAGCCTGGAGAAGGAGCTATTTCTCAGCTTAGTCTACATCTAGCAAGGTAGCGACAAAGAGAAAATGGCAAACCACAGAGGAAGTTGCCCTGATCTTCTTGGGGAATATGTGGAATGGTGGGTTTGTAGCCAAGCCAAAATTTCAACCGGGGACCTCAGGGCTCAGAGCTCTTAACCATTATGCAGCACAAGATTTCACCCCTCTCTGCTCAAAGCATCACTGAAACATGCCAACATCCAAGCCAGTGTGGCTTTCTGGACGACCACAACTTTAAGCACGTCATTTTTACTAGATGAAAATGATCTCCATGCAAGGAAAAACAAAATTATAAAGAAAGAGAAATGACAAGAGAAAATGCAAATCAAACCCAAACAACATAGCAGAGATTCATTGTTAGAGAACAGTGCCCTTTCCGTATCATCATTACGGCCATTTGGTTCTCCTTGTGTGCATCCAAAAAACAATCTGTGCACACTACCAGGTACAAAGGGGGGCAGGAAAGTCTAGTTCACCCTGAGTGTAAGAGTTTGAGGCCCCGGCACACATCAGCTGCCCACTAAGTGTACTTGCAGGAAAATAAACAACCTCTCTGGGAATCAGTGATGCACAGAAATTAGCTTCACATAGACAACAAATCACATATTCAAGAGGCCCTAAATTACTTTTCACAAGTCAGGTAGACCAATGTAAGCCGGTGAAATAGGGTGTTTGGGGCCAAAGAGAGAGTAGAGCTGGGCCAGCCAGTGACCCACTAGATCCTAAGTGATAGGCCTGTTCTCTACTGTGCTAGCAAGACACAGTGTAATTACTGCTCCCCACCTCCTGCCCAGGCTTCAGACATAGCAGTGGTTCTGCCACTGTCCCCAAGCCCAGAACTTGGATTATGCCCTATGCCAGATAACATCCTCAACTCCCATCAGAGGAATGAAGGTAAGAGCAAGGAGAGACATGGTTTATTTTGCTCTTTGACTTTATGGCTCCCTCTCCTTCATCATGTGTTCAGAAAACAGGCTGGTTTTTTTTTTTGTTTACTTCTCCAGTAGCATATTGTCCTCATTCTACAATATCAGCAGGATGAAACAGAAATTGTGCTAGTTAGTGAATATCTTAATGCACTCCTGGGACCACTGCAAGCTGGCAGCCATATGCAACATGAAACAGCTCAGACAAGCACAGAGTGTTTTTCCAGTTTACCTGGTCTATTTAAATTTGAACCAGTGTTTTTTAAATATAGTTTTTATTCATTTTCATTTTCTTTGAACTGTTTAACATGGTTGCATTGATATTTGTTTACGTTAGAGCAAATGGCATGCAACAATTACATAAAATTAAAACAACAATAAACACTCAGAAAGACATTTCTGAATATATTTTGGTCAATAACAGTTCGAATTTGTAGGAAGGGGAGGGAGGGGAAAGAGGGGAAATGAAACACCGGCATTTACTTCATGCATGCCATACTGTGCTGCAGACTATGGGTAGTGTTCTACCACATGCCTCATTATTTGTGCAATCAATAAAGTCACACCAGGCAGAATAAAAATTGTTGCGTTTCTTTTGGCCTCTTGCTACTTTTAATTTTTGTGTCAGTTTTTCCCAATAATGTTGTTTGCCAAATTGCATGGTACCATTGTGAACCACTGTTATTGCAACAAATAATAATGGTGATAGCCGTATTGCATTTCCACGCCACCCACACATTCTCCCAATTTCTTCTGAGAGCTCAGAGTGGCCTGGACAAGAATGCCATGGCGAGACTCCTCATGGGGTCCTCGCCACGGGATCACATTCGTCCAGTGCTATACCAGCTGCACTGGCTCCTGGTGGAGTACAGGATCAGGTTTAAGGTGCTGGTTTAAACCTTTAAAGCCCTATACATCCTAGGACCCTTGTACCTACAGGACCGCCTCTCCTGGTATGCTCCACGGCGGACCTTACCGTCCGCAAATAATAACATCTTGGAGGTCCCAGGTCTCAAGGAGATTAGACTGGCCTCGACCAGGGCCAAGGCCTTTTTGGCTGTGGCCCCGGCCTGGTGGAATGCTCTGTCACAAGAGACCATGGGTCTGCAGGATCTGACATCTTTCCACAGGGCCTGCAAGACGGAGCTGTTCCGCCAGGCCTTTTGGCCTGGGTCCAGTTTGACTCCCTCTCTCCTTATAAGAACTTGCATGAAAGTGGCCCCCCAACTTTTCTCACGGGCTCATATAAGATCAGTATAAACAGTTCGGCCTGGTGAGCATTTGAGGTCCCCATCCCTAATTTGCAGATTGGATTTCACATTGATTCTGATTTGATTTTAGGATGTATTTTAATTGATTGCTTGATTTTATGGTAATACGTTATATATTTGATGTTAGCCGCTCTGAGCCCGGTTTTGGCCAGGGAGGTCGGGGTATAAATAAAATTATTATTATTATTATTATTATTATTATTATTATTACTCAGGCAGCCTCTCTGCCATCCTAGCAGGCCTCCTTTATATCCAAAGTGTTCTTCATCATGTGACGTCAGACTGTTCTCCAGCTGTACAGTGATTTGAAATATTTGCATGCCACTTCCCTTCTGTCTGAAGTGGCTTATGACAAAGAAAAATGTCTATAAAACAATTAGAAATGCAGACCACTAAAATGCTTCCCATCTAGCTGTAAAACATAAAAATGAGACACAGCAGCACAGAGTTGTTGTTTTTTTAAAACCCAACTCAGCAGATTCATGCTGCATTCCTACTAACCAGCCGTCAGGATTAGGACTATGGGAGGGGGGCCTCCTCAGAGGAAGAGAAATTGGATGTCATGGAAAATCCACTATGGTTCTAAGGCAGCCTAAAGCATCTACTCTCATTGGCGCCTGGTCTCATCTGGTCTGCCCAGCTCCCCAACCACATCCTGAATCCTGCCTTAATCCCTCATCCCCCTTTCCTCAGGACCACAATAATGAAGGTTAGCAGCATGGTAGATGTGCAACAGGAGGGCTCATTCAGTTTGTAACTTAAGAGTTATTTTTGTTAGTGTTAAAGTCTACTAGCCAAGAGGGGGACAGGAGGCCTGCTTAGCAACCAGATATAGTGGCAGGATCAACACTGAGGCAACATATGCTCTGATTGGCTGTGTACTCCTAAGGGACCTTTTCCTCTGCATGTTGGGTTCAGTGTTTCCCTGCAATGGACAAGGCCTGGTGAAATGCCTCTCTGTTACTTTCCCCTCAAATTATAGACACTGTTTTTGTTCACTTTTGCCCAGTGAAGTGTTATTAGGATTTACGGTATTTTCTCTCTGGACTCCATATGCGTTATTTAGGTGACTGCTAACACAGTACACCTGATGAGGAGCCAGGTCTCCGTGTAAGAGCACTTGTTTGGTTATTATTTAATAATAGTCACATGGGATTTAGATATTGTTTTCTTATGTGTCAGCACAACCTGTGAAATAAGGCACTGCTGTTTCAAATTTTCTAATTGTTACTGAAAGATCCCAATTATTTCTCAGCACCAGTGCAAGGAACCGAACTTTATTTAAAGAACTCAGAATTCTCAGTTGCCTACGAGAGGTCACACTGTGTTGAGTGGTGTCCAAAAAAAGCCATTGATTATCACATTGTGCTGCTTTCTTTCTCCATTTCCCTTTCTATTGCACGAACTCACCTTTTGGTATTCTAGCAAAAACATCTGGAACTCCTTCAGTGATACCCT
Organism: Zootoca vivipara; assembly: GCF_965207765.1. Lineage (NCBI taxonomy): Eukaryota > Metazoa > Chordata > Lepidosauria > Squamata > Lacertidae > Zootoca > Zootoca vivipara. Next base: position 72,975,712 of record NC_142590.1, on the reverse strand, counting down.
GCAGTGCTCAGATCTCTCTGCACTGCTGGAGGAGGAAGCACAGACAAGACACGTTGGTTAGAAAGCATCGCCCTGCAGAACAAGCAGCTGCTGCACTGAGAAATCGGCTAAACAAGGAAGGCAGTGTCAGAGCTGAGATGGATCACTGAAAGCAACTAGGGAGCCTCAACCATCCTCATACATGACAGCCTTGCTCCTTGTCTCTGCTCCTCCCTCTCCCACAGGGCAATAATGAGTGAAAGAAATCAAAGGAAGAAATAGCGGTGCTAGAGGATCTCTACATAGAAATGGATCATTTCCAGATAACCCACTTTGCCACTGGGCCAGGGCACTGACAGGCATTAATCCAAATAATCAAAAGATAGTAAAAGATCTAAAATGAAAAGTTGGCTGGGTTTTGCACCAGCTAGTTCAATCTATCTGCAAAATTCCAAGTTCTGTGGTCACAGCAACGGGGATAAAAATCACTCCAACTTGTTTGAATTTTGCAGTTTGCTACGAAATAGATTTATTGCTATGCCAATGGTGAACTAAGAATGGGATGAGAGAAACCTAGCCTCAGAGTCTGTTTTGAACACCCCTGATTTAGAAATTCCACCACCAAACAGCTCAGCCCAGCATTTTTAAAACAAGGCCCTTCATTGAAGACATATTGAGAACAGGGTCCTATTGAGGAAACGAGCAGTCTGCAGTCAAATGTCAACATACATTCATAAACAAGTCTAATTTCCAACCCACTCAACCCTCCCAACTGTATATAGGAAAGGGAGCAGTTTACCTTTCCAAGAATGGAATAGCCATCTGCATAAGGAGAAAAAAGGCGTACATCAGCTGATTCTGCTTGGTATATTCAGTGTCACGCTTTACACTTCAGTAAATATATGCAACGGCTTAATCACAGCCTATTATTTTAGGCTGTGCCTGCCATCATTATTTCAGTATATTCACACATGAAATGAATGAAATAAAAGATGTGGGCTGGGGGGGACAACTCAATGACGCCACTCATTCTCATCATTGTTTTACTATTATTATTGTTCTGTTGTTTTATTTGCAAGCTGCCCTAAAATATTCTTACTGAAGAGTGTCATGTAATTCTTACATAAAATAAGCTAGAGAGATGCTTGGGGCTTGGAGATGGACAAATGGTGAGAGCTCGCATAACCCTTTTTTTCTGTAAAAACAAAGACAGAATGGCAAGTAAACTTGAGACCTCTTCCTTTTCAGAACTCTACTGTCTGTCTTTGAGTCCCTTTCTCTCACAATAGCAGGTCAGCAGCACACATAGCAACAGCAGGTCCTGGTCTGTGTCCAGAACTGATGTGAGAAAGTTGGTGATCTTCACTTTTCTGATCAGGCTTATCTGTACACTGCACTAGAAACTAAACTGCAAAAAGGAGCTTCCCATTTTTCACCTTCCATTTGTAGGCACAGATTTTATTTTTCCTAGTTAGGGTGACAGGTGCAGGTGAGGGAAACAATTTGCTATTTGAAATGTATTCAATTCACATGCTAGATAAAACAAAAGGGAAAGTAATAGGAAATGGAACAGCACCAAAACAAAAGAGGAGGCATAGATTTTACAAAGTATCAAATATTCCAATTAGAAGCATCTCACCCCTTTTTGTGCATTGAACATCAGACTCTGGTACAACTGGGCAAACTGTCCATATGTGATATCACCATTTCTCTGCTCCACATCCTAAAATGAGAGATTAGGGAGGAGGAAATCCTCTTAATAAATAACACTCGTCCTCAGTCATGTATAACACCTAAGTTCTCCTGTGTGCTGAGATGACTGCAGTATTTTAACACTAATCCCCTGATGTGTTTTTAAATATACAAAGTGGGAGTGCATGCCCAGAGTCTCTTAATAGTTTGCTGAATGGTAGAGCATATGCTCTCTAGCATATGTTCATTCAGAAGGCTCTAGGTTCAATCTCTGGCCATAGCTGCCAAGTTCTCCCTTTTTTTAAAGGGAAATTCCCTTCTGCTGAATAGGCTTCCTCGCGAGAAAAGGGAAAACTTGGCAGCTATGTCTCTGGCATCTCCAGTTAAAAGGATCAGGTGAACAGAAGAAACATTTCTTTCTCTGAAACCCCACAGAGCTGGTGCTAGGCCAGAGTAGACAATGCTGTGCTATGGCCCTTCCCCAATTGATGCTCTGGTGCAGCTGATAGCAATGACTGCGAAGAGAATGCATGTTTAAAGGGGCAAAGAATATCAAGTACTTACTGTTAGCCTCTCGCGCAGAAACTTCATGTTAGGGACACGGTAGTTCACTTGAGACAACATGCTTTTCAGATCCTTTGCAGAAATCCTAAATGGTAAATAATAAGAAAATAAATTATTGGGCATGTTCACGTGGAGCATTTATACCTCTCACTAACCCCTAAGTTCCAGAGACTACCTAAAATACATTTAAAATACAATTTAAAAGCCAAGAGCCATTAAGGAGGGGCAAAAGCACATATAGGTCCCTCCACTGCAGTTCCTGAGATGTTCTAACTGCCACCCTGGTGGGTCACAGCTGGCCTCACAGGAAATGACCCTGGCCCAGAAATGGCTGCCAAAGCAGCCAGGTGTTCATCCCTCGGAGGGCACGGCTTCCTCACTCAAAGGGCTGCTGATGCCTCTCACAACTTCCAGCTCCGGTGGCTGGCCCCAGAGTCACTGGGGGAGCAAATGTGTTTATAACCCCAGTCCTCAGATGTTGCAGTTGCCACAGACAACCTGGTTGCTGTCAGGTTCCTAAAATCTGAGCTGTCGCTTTAAATCCAGAATAACAGGCTAATACAATAAAACCGAAGGCAACTCAATGAAAGGAGGGTGATAGGCCAAAACCACCTACAGTCCCCTGCAGAAGTGATGGTTACCTCTAAATATCTCCAAAATTATACACCTCAGAAAGCCTATTAAAGCTGCCACTTCTGCAGGATACTACTTGGGAAGGAACAAGGCCATAATTCCTCTGGGCCTTTCCCAAACGGCAGATTGAAATGATTTCAAAAGAGCTTTAATAAAAAAAAAAAACCCCCACAGCTTGAGAAAAACAGGTCTGTTTGCTTTCCCAGCCATCACTTGGACAGTTTTCAGAAATGGTTTGGGAAATGGTTTCTCTTCAATCTGCATCAGGAAGAAGAAGAGAAAATAAAGGAAAAGGAGGCAGAGCACCGAGATGTAAAATGTGAGGAACTTTTTTCAGAGGAATGGGGAAAGTTATTTTTTGGGGGGAAATCTACTTGTTTGCTGTTGGAGAAAAGACATTGTGGGCTTCAGGGGTCTGTTTAAGAAAACGGGTTTCCAAATTGTGTTTCAGGTTCACTGGAAGCCTAGCAGGGGTTCCCAGAGGAGAAAATAAGGCTGCCTAATATCCTCAAGGACTGTTCTGCCACATGGGGCCACAGGGGAACACATTCTAGGTTGTGCCAACTATTCATACAGGGCAGCAGGAAGTCCATGCCCGGCAAGCACAAAAATATGATATTGCACTGGGGTTTTGCGGCAGATGTGCAGTGGTTCTGCCACCAATAACATTAACAGAGTTCTGAAAAAGTCCAACATTTGAAAACGAAAGGACAAGGAAAAAGAAAGAAAAAGAAATAACACCAACAAGAAAAAAGAAAGGAAAAAAAGAGCAAATTTCCATCAATATTCACAAATTATAAATTGCAAAATTATAGAGTACAAAATATAATACAAAATTAAAAACGGGGGGGGGGGAATTGACTCCCTATTGTTTGTACATCGCTTTCCTCTTTTAATTTCATCTGATCTTGCTTTATCTTATCTTACTTTTCCTGACATAATTATCTACGGTAACATAATTGTCTTTATCTAACATAATTATCAACTTAATTTTTTTAAAAAAAGATTCCCTGTGTGTATTTCAATTCATGCAAATCACCAAATCCGTATTAATATTTTCTTTAATTAAATAATCATCAACATATTTCCAATCTGCCTTGTATTTTTGCTTAGATAAATTCCTAATAGCTGCCGTCATTTTGGCTAAATTCATACTAATTTTTCCTGCCATTCAAAGATTGTCGGTATTTTTTCTCCCAATTTTTTGTGATGAGAAGCTGAGCTGCTGCACAGGCATATAATAATATATTTTTCCTATCTTCTTGAATATTTTTGGCACCATACTTAATAAGAATATTTCTGGCTTCTTTTCAAATGTGATTTTTAACATCCTTTTTAATTTTTCATATACTGTACTTTATTCCAAAATTCATATATTTTAACACATTGCCACCAGCCATGGAAATAATTGCCTATTTTATCTTGACATTTCCAACATTTTTTCGAATTGGTTTTATATATTTTGGCAATTTCTTCTGGTGTTCTGCATAACAGAACATTTCATCCACGCCCCCAGCAGCCCCCCTAAATCTTCTGGTTTGAGGTTTTCCCTCTGGAGCAGATTTGGGGGTGATGGAGGGGAAGTCCCCTTGCACAAGTGTAATTCATTGAATACCATCCATAATCACACAGAAGTTCACCCCTCCTAACGCTTTTCATGCCTTATTCTAGTTTACATACACAATAACATTAGAAGAGCTTGCTAAATGAAGAGAAAAGCCCATCTAGTTCATTTAAGCATGAACTTAAATAAAATAAAAAATAAAAAAGCAGCAAAGCAAAGCTGCTTTTAAACTGATTGGGGGCGGGGGGGGGGGGAAGAGAGTAGACAGCAGCTGAGGAAGATTTGGTGTGGCATATAACTTTCCCCCACAGATGAAGATGAAAAACGTTACGATCGTTTAAATGTCAGAGGGGTAAAGCTAGATCTTTTGTCCTAACAAGCCAGATCTTTATTTTTCCTCCTGCACATATCAATGTCAAGTGATTGACAGGTGTGGGATATACCACCGCAGCAGCATCAAATTCTCTGCACATCAGCTGATTCAAATTCTGCTTTCTGCAAGCTTTGGACATGCAAGCCATTTCCCTACAGGAACTCACTGGTACATGTGGACCAAGCAGGACTGAACTCCCAACACACCAGCTAATATGTGGGAAATTCAATCCTGCCTTCTGCACCTGTGCCTCTGCCTACCCCACACTTGGCACGACACATGACATCCAGTGCAGGGCAGGTGCATGTGGGTTTGGGTTTGGAGGAAATGGCCAGGGGAGCCCAGTTAGGCCCACGAGCCAAAGGTTGTGACTTCAGGGACTACCTTCTTCCCAGCAATCTACATTTTGCTTCCAGGACCTCATGACTACATTTCTCCATGTCACTGGTGCCAAGTTCTGCCCCAGAACTATATACTGGGCTATACAATGGGCAACATTCACAACTTTTGCACAAAGCAAGCAATTCACCCTGGTGGTCTGCACCCCCAGTTAGCTACAGTCATACCTCGGTTTAAGTACGCCTCGGTTTGAGTATTTTCAGTTTAAGTACTCCGCGGACCTGTCTGGAACAGATTAATCCACTTTCCATTACTTGGATGCATTCTTCCCACTGTGGATCAAATCTATGCCTCCAGGTGCTATAAGAAAGCTGCAGATATTGTGCAGGACAGTGAGCACCCCGGAAATGATCTCTTTCAGCTTCTGCCTTCTGGAAGAAGGTACAGGGTCATAAAGACCAGGACTAGCCGTCTGAGAAAATAGCTTCTATCCAAGAGCGATTTCGATTTTGAATGCAGTGAAAGGCAGTCTGTGAGGGAGGGTCTGTATTCAGTCATGGGGCATCAGAGTTTTAGGGGGTAAATCAGGAGGGGTATTAGTGTTTTTTAGGGGGTAATTATGCTGATGGTTGTTTAAGTTTGATGTAGATGTTCAATTTTGTTGTTCTGCATGGGACAATGACAATAAAGATTATCGTATCGTGTCATATCGTACCCACTCCCATAAGCATACATATGATGATCATTAAAGTGCAATTAGTTGCCACAGATTCAGAATAGGTTATGAACTCTGGATGACACTCCATCCTTTTACTGAAGGCCTCTCCACATATTATGTTAAAGCTATTTTAAAGCCTCCCATTTTCGATAAACTATATTGCTCGTGGGTCATTGCTCAGCAATGCCAGGATCATTTGGATGCGACTGGGTATCTGAACCCGTGCCAATATGCTATCCAGTAAGGTTTCAAAATAGGAACAGTGATTAGTCAACCATTTTTGTCTGCTGGTTGCAGGGAATTCTCCCTTGCTGGCCTGATCAGATCATTCAGCAGCATTTCATTATAAACTGCTGATGACCCAGTAGAGTAATACTGCTATTATCTCGAGAGAGAGACTCTGCTCCTACCTGGCAAGGAGACTCCAAAGTGTGGTGCCAGGGAACAGCATTTCTTCACTGAGTGCCATGCATACTGGGCTGTTAACTTAAATGAATTTCAATAACATGGGATAATGGACTGGTCCAATTACCAAAATAGGAAAGTAGAAAGCTGCCTTATAATAAGTCAGGTCATGAGTCCATCTAGGTCAGTAATGTCTACATTGACCATCACTAGCTCTCCAGGGTTTCAGACAAGGGTCTCTCTTAGCCCTACCAATTGAGTTACAGCCTTTTTCCAATAGAATAGTTATCTGTCAAGGGACGCAGGCGGCACTGTGGATTAAACCACAGAGCCTAGGGCAGGCATCCCCAAAATGCGGCCCTCCAGATGTTTTGGCCTACAATTCCCATGATCCCTAGCTAACAGGACCAGTGGTCAGGGATGATGGGAATTGTAGTCCAAAACATATGGAGGGCCGAAGTTTGGGGATGCCTGGCCTAGGGCTTGCTGATCAGAAGGTCAGCGGTTCGATTCCCCGCGACGGGGTGAGCTCCTGTTGCTCAGTACCTGCTCCTGCCAACCTAGCAGTTCGAAAGCACGCTAGTGCAAGGAAGGCGGGAAGGTAAACGGTGTTTCCGTGTGCTGCTCTGGTTCGCCAGAAGCGGCTTAGTCATGCTGGCCACATGACCTGGAAGCTGTACGCAGTAAAGCGAGATGAGCGCTGCAATCCCAAAGTCATCCACGACTGGACCTAATAGTCAGGGGTCCCTTTACCTTTAAGTTATCTGTCATTAAATGCGTTTGTCCTTCTTAGATTGTGCAAGTTCAGTTTAGGAGCACTACTGCCAGTCATTCTATGTAATCAACATATTTTACCTTTTCTGCAGTGTGTAATCAAATCAAAGGGGCCTTCTCAACATTCCGATCTCGACCCTTTTGCTAATTAACGAGGTTTACGTTTGTCCAGGGATTCTCTCTGTTCGACAGAGCAAATTGATGTTGAGAGGAGAAACCTATTCAGTATAGTTTGTCAGCCAAAGGATGACTGATGAAATCCAAGCAAATCAGTTTCAGATGAGGATTTGCTGGCAAAGAAATCATGTGCTCCTGGCAACCCAGACACTATGGTCCCCTCTCCCCAGGAAGAGAGACTGCAGAACTCCCTTCACAGCAGCACAGGAAAGCACTGGACTTAATCCAGTTAAAAAATCCTTCCCAGCTGAACTCCTGAGAGACGCATGTTGCAGACAAGACAACCTTGCAGTTGGAGGATTAGCTCCAGTCATTAGGTCAGGAAATGGAACCCAGTAACTACCCATTTATTACTTCCAGATCTCAGTGGGTGAGAAAACAGTGTCTGCATTCCAAGAGGAGGAAGGGGAACTGAGAAACTGAACAAAGGACCAATGGCTACTAATCAGTTTTCCACACTGTAATCATGAGTTCATCTCCCCACCTCACCTCTCTCTCTCTCTCTCTCTCTCTCTCTCTCTCTCTCACACACACACACACACACACACACCAGTATGCAGGGATTTCTGTAACTATAACAGCTGCAAATTCAATGACTTTGTGCAACTCTCATATTCAGATTATAGTACAAAACACTCCATGTTGCTGCACATGTGCAGTGGGAAAGGTTATATGAACATTCCAGCTCAGAACCCATCCAGGCTGTTTTACTGAAGGCATATTCTGTAGAGCGAGGTGAGGGGCAGATGGGGCTTGTAAACCTTAGCTGCCTTGTGGGGTATCTACACAAATCTGGAGTGGAGTTCTTAAGATGGCACCTTGCGCACCTCCTTCCAGCAGCTCCTGCACCCAAGCTGGTGCCAAACACATTGCTTTGCTTTCATTTGGCCCAACTGTGAGGCCGAGAGGGGAGTTTTGTCATCTGAGCACCCCAGGAACTCCATACACACTGCCTAGGCTTGCGCCCTGAGATCATCACTTCAGGGCTGCTAACATAACAGTTTGACTTCACCCCCAGAGGCACACTCCATTGTCGCTCAAGAAAGATGGGCACCAGCAATAATTCTCTGCAGCATATTCTTGAATCATTAGTGCTGGATTTATTCTGCTTTAGTTTGTTCTGCAATGCTTCCCCAGTGCTACCACATTACTGCTTTGCAGAATGGCTACAAAAGAGGGACAAAAATAAAGCAGAACATTTGTGATATACAAAGTTATGGGATTTCAGCAGGAGATTGGATTGGAAATGGTGTGGTGTGGTCACTCCAAAACTTCTGCAGGTGCAAATAGTATTGAAAGTGGCATCATGTGTGACTGCCCCAACAGTATCATGAGCGCAAATCATCATGATTGTGCAATGAAAGGGGCCCTGAGAGCTTGCCAGACAAGCAATCCCACCTACTATTTGCACATAGAATAAAACTTAAAAACAAACACTCCCAAACCTCACAAAACAGGTTAGTTTCACTTGCCACCACTGAAATTTTCAAGGCAACTAGGGATATCTCTCTCTCTTACAAAACCCAAAATATCTGTTTATCAGCAGAGTGTGCACAGCAAAGCAGCCGATGTGGATAGGCTTAACCCAGCTAATTCCAGGAACTGTATTACTGAATGGCTTTATTCTGAAAGTAACCAAAAACACATGGCGCAAACAAGAAAAGGTAATTTACAATCTGTCTAAGAAGCAGGCTTTCCTCTGCCCCCCCCCAAGATGGTAAAAAGGGCATGTCTCTTACTTGCATAATTGCAGGAGTCTAGAAATTAAATGTACAGATTCCAAAACCATATCAAAGCCATTGAACACCCACCACTAGTCTCCATTATACTCTATAGCACATGTTCTCTAAGAACAAAGAGCAAAAAAGAAAGAAGTTCAAAGCAAGCTGGAACTGGGAAAATGTCCTTGAATTTCCTGAGTCCCACCTTTAAATAGGGAAAGCCTTGCTATTTGGAAGGTGTTCATCCACTTTTGGAATATGAACAAATGGATAGTTTACACAGACCCACTTAAGTGCCTTAAAGTGAGGTGTATATCAGGATATAAACCAAGGAGCTTCACTAGACAGAGAGTACCAGATGATACCACCGAGGACCATCTATGGCAGGCATAGGCAAACTCCGGCCCTCCAGATGTTTGGGACTACAATTCCCATCATCCCTAGCTAACAGGACCAGTGGTCAGGGATGATGGGAATTGTAGCCCCAAACATCTGGAGGTCCGGAGTTTGCCCATGCCTGATCTATGCCAGGCAAGGGTTAGCACCTAATGCAGAGCCTCCTTTGGTGATCTTTGCAAGTAGGAAGAACTTATGCAGTAAAAAGCATTGCCTGAAGTATGTGAGGTCTAATTCCAGCTTCTGGCCAGGTGTGCATGCAACCCATGCCGCTTTGGCCCCAACACATGAGTTTACTGTGTGGATCGGGTGTGTATGGGAGGAAACCATATCGACAGCTCAGTTGCCAAGGAGGACCACTACCTCGAGCACACCAGATTTCCCTAGCTGTCCTCAGCCTGAAGAACAGCTTGCAAACTCTGATCGTTCTTTATTAAAAAATATATTTGCAGCACACCTAACTGCAAATGTGTTGGCTCCAGCGTTTACTCAAAGAATCTAAGTACACAAGCAGGTTTCAAATAGCAGGCCGACAAGCAAGCAAAAACATGTGAGCAATCCGCTGCCAGCAGCATGTGTGAGTGGTGCCTTCTATGCAACCAGTTTAGCGTCAACATAGAGGACATTTCAGCACTTGCTAAAACCTCATTTTATTTTCCCAAGCTTTTTTTGCTGGCCCTTAGTACCTGTTGGTTGTCTTTATTTATTTTATGTCTACTTTGGTCTACTGGCTGCTTTTGCATTATAATTTTAATGTAGGTATCTTTTTTTACTGAACGCTGCCAAGCAGCGGCGTAGCTGGGCGCCCAGGGCAAGTGGCGCCCAGTGCACCCCCCACTGGCGCCCCGGCCCTCCCTAGCTACACCTCTGCTGCCAATAACAGCGGCTGTAGCAGAATGCATTGCACTTAAGCAAAAAGCAGAGTTTCAGTTCTTTCCTGAGGGGCACCCTTAATTATTACTGCCCTGGGGGCCCCCAACTTCAATCTCATATTGCTTGCCAGCATGGCAAACTTTATTTGTTATTCAGGTTGTAAAGATTCCCTTGATGAAGAGCTGGTCAAATGTACACACACACACACACACGCCAGTTGAATACATAGCTGCCAACTTTTCCCTTTTCTCGCGAGGAAGCCTATTCAGCATAAGGGAAAATCCCTTAAAAAAAGGGATAACTTGGCAGCTATGGTCGAATACACACAAAGAAGATAACTGCCATTCAGATTTTGAGAGACCTTGCTTTTACCATCTAGGTCTCTTGTACAAAAGAGCAGCTTATTTATTCCTCTGACAACAACGGCTCTTGCTCAAAGCACACCAGCCAGTTGCATCTTTGTTCCTTCGCCCTCTCAGACAAGGGGCTGTGGAAACAAGGAAGCTCAGAAGACACATACAAACAAAGGTTCATTTAGAACACCAGGCTGGCTTGTTATATCCACTGAGAGCACTTAGCATTTTTTCTGCTTTGCACGCTGAACCATCCCCTCATGTCCACGGAGCAGAGTATTCAGAAAGCAGGTGGCAATAATCTCCTGAAGACACAACACAAACTAGTCAATATGCAAATCATACAAAAATGTACCCCGCCCTCGCTGACAGATGTTGCTCATTATTTGCCTCCATGGTGCGTTGGGAGCTGTGGGGCTGCCTCTGTCCCAGCTCCTGGTTAAATAACGACCAAGCCAAGGCCTCCTGCCAGAACAGGAAATAGGAAGACCGACTGCACAAGGGAGAAGGGACACAAGCAAGCAGCAGAGGCGCTGGGCAGCCTTTGGCACTGGAGACACAAGGGAAATGCAACTTGTATTTATTTGCTGGGGAAAGAGATGCAAAGGGTTTCAAGTTGTGGTATCAAGCAAGTACAGTGGTACCTCCGGTTGCGAACGGGATCCGTTCCAGAGGTCCGGCCGCATCCCGAGGAATTCGCAACTGGAGGACCGCTTCTGCGCATGCGCGCAGCAAGGTTTAGCATTTCTGTAGAAATTTGAGTTCTTGGTGAAGTCCAGAAATAAACAGTAAATTGCAAGAACTTGGGCCAGGAGGAAGATGAATTTCAAGTAAGTCTTCAAAAGGTTTTACTTATGTAATGATACTTATGTTCTTGAAGCTACGAACATGAGTTTGACCAAACTGCGGGAGGCAGTGCAAGACAGGAGTGCCTGGCATGCTATGGTCCATGGGGTCACGAAGAGTCGGACACGACTAAACGACTAAACAAAACAACAAATGATAGGATGAATTCAAATAGTGATCAATTCCAGTATGATAGTGAGGCAAATAAAAATTAATTCCAGTGAAAAAATCCCAGGACAAGGCCCTGTTTCGCTAATTCTTCAACAGCAATGTTTTAATGGTCAGAGTGTACCAAGTATGCTTGCCTTGCTAGCTCAGACCATTAAAACATTGCTGATGATGAATTAGCAAAACGAGGCCTTGTCCTGGGATTTTTTTCACTGGAATTAATTTTTATTTGCCTCACTATCATACTGGAATTGATTCCTATTTGAATTCTTCATCCTATCATTACATAAACAAAACCTTGAAATTCATCTTCCTCCTGGCCTGAGTTCTTGCAATTTACTGTTTATTTCAAGGTTTAGCACTTCTGCATGGGGCGAAACCCGGAAAAATACTTCCGGATTTGCCGCATTCACATCCCGAAGTTTACGTATCAAGAGGGATACGTAAGCAGAGGTATGACTGTACTACATTTGACAGGGCTCCGGTGCCTTTAGTGGTTCGGCAGAGTAACTTTCGTGAGGTGTCTCCCAACACACCATTGCAGTAGTGGGAGATGATGAACTCTCTAGGATTTCTCCTTCACAGCAGTGGCTTTCAAACTTATCCCAAGGAAGACTCTCCACACCGATTTACTTGCCATCTGCACTGCAAAGGATTCTGGAGGGCAATCTAGGGTGTAGACACTGCTGGACCTAACTGTTCCCCTGTGAGAGTGCACCTTAGAACACATCCAACCATCCCCATTGCGGCTGCAGAACAAGATCAATACTGATGGGAAATGGCTACATTTCAGGAATGGAAGGGCTGAAAGCTGTAATGTAAGCGTGAGCAGAGATATTACCAGCAACGTGGAACCCTTTCCCTGTTTGCAAAGGAGACATGCCACGTCCTAACACAGTGAATTAATTGTGCACTATTCCCTTAGTCTAAGGAAACCCTACTCCCTTAAGAGATCTTTAAATATTAAACAACTCAGAAATGTTTTTAAATAAACATAGGTGCTCAGTCTGTCTCGCAGGAAGACTTTTTAAAAAATGAAACGGGCAAAACAGATGATCTTGCAGACTACCAAATCTATCAGATGCTCAGTCACCATGGCAACAATGGCATTTTTCCTGGTGGCACATACCCTAGTAAGGTGGAACCTTCGGAAAGTTTTCTTGCAGCATTTATATTTTGCAGGCAGGTGGTTTTTGCTGCCGGCACCATTTCTAGTTCAAGAGATCAGGTATCAAGGTGATGGGAAAGACCTTCACCTGAGACAATGGAGAGCCAGCGCCAGTCCAAAGAGACAATAATGGGTGAGATGAACTAACCGTATGACCTAGTGCAAAGCAGCTTCCCACGTTCCTATTGGCAGGGCCTGTGCTCTGACTCCTATTTTTGCACTCAGTGGTAATGGTTAAAACATTTCATCTCTCGAGGGAAAAAGTTCTTTTTAAAAAATCAATACTGAAAGGTTAATGTACTACTCTCTTAACATCATTAAAGGAAATCTGTGTTGAGTGGCGGAGCGGGGGGACCTAGAGGCAATAGAAGAGGACATTTAAGATAGAAGGACAGATGGCAAGGCACATTGGCACTGACACCATTTTGCTCTCTTCTAAACTTGACAGAAAATGCACATCACAGTTTTTCTTCTCCATGGATTCAATATAAGCAAACATGCCAAAGATATCCTATGTATTCACAGATCCTATAATAAGTGGTTAATAAAGAGCAGCTTGCAAAGTAGAATCATTCTATGGGCTTTTAAATGTGTTTGTGGGAGGGGGAGTTACTGGTTTGTTTTTTAATGTTTACATTGTGAACCGCCCAATGATCTTTGGATGAAAGGCAGTATACAAAGAAGAAGAAGAAGAAGAAGAAGAAGAAGAAGAAGAAGAAGAAGAAGAAGAAGAAGAAGAAGAAGAAGAAGAAGAAGAAGAAGAAGAAGAAGAAGATAGTTGTCTTGGAAATGCAAACTTATCATGCTGGCACTACTGCAACCAGATTTCAAATCCATCAAACCAAGTGTTCTTCCCATTCAATGACCTCAGGGTGCTTGGAAAGCGGTAGAAAAAAACCCAGCCTTTAAGTTACTTCAATGATTTCTCATTTTGTGGCCGACACTCAGGATGGCCTTTGGTTGGCAAGGAAATCTACATCAATGTCCCATCTCCAGGCAGAGACTTGCACATTCATTTGATCCCTTCCTGGCTTCAACTCTTTTTCTCCCACCTCCCCAGACCTATATGATCCTGCTCCACTTATCATCAGCTTCCCAGCTCTCTTTTGTTTCCTTTCTCTGTGCCAGCTGTCTCCAACCAGGTGTTGTTGGACTACAACTCCATCATCCCTGACCATCAGCAATACTGGCCGGGACAGATGAAAGTTGTAGACCAAAACATCTGGAGGACGCCAGGTTGGGGAAGGGTGCTCTGTGCTATGTCTGCAAATAGTACCTCCCCTTTACAGCTCCACAGAGGCTTCTTGATCACAACCATGGATTCAGATGGTTTACATATCCAAGAAAAAGTTGCACAATTAATTGGGACATATTTTTAAATAATTAAAGGTTGTCATTGTTTAATCTAATTAATTTATTAAATGCTGCAGCCCTAGTTGCTCTAAAATGTAATTCCCAATACAGTCAACCCTTGGTTGTTGAACATAATCCGTTCCAAAAGCACATTAGGCTTCTGAAATGTTCAACAACCAAGACTTCCGATTGGTTGCAGTAGCTTCCTGCACTCAAGCGGAAGCCGCATCGGATGTTTGGCTTCCAAAAAACGTTCGAAAACATTTACTTCTGGGTTTTTGACCTTCAGAAGCTGAAATGTTCCAAAACAGAGGCATTTGACTGTACTTGTTTAAAATTCAAATGTATGTCTAGTCTTCTTTGTCTTAGGACTGAATAATGTGCAAAAAGACTTCCACTCTTCCAATGCAATGGAACAGCCATTAAACAGAATTGCTGTTTACATAGATTTCAGGATGCCCCCAATAAATGAGACCACACTGTAAACAAGAGAAACTTTTGCTCTATTTACCTATCTTCTCTGTTGCGATCAACTGAGTAGAACTGCTTCCGGAGCCACCTGAAACAAAATAGGTTTTGAAATCTTAAGTCTTCCCAGTGCTGTGCTGACCTTTCAAAGCACAGGTTACCCACAGTTCACCAAATAATAAACAGGTACAGTGGACGTATACTCACTAAACATGGTTGGATAAGAAGAAGAAAAAGAGCTAGTCATGATTATTTTCTACAGTATTGTGGAAGGGCTGAATTGCAAATAACCTACGTTGACCTCCAATGCTTCCCTACCCCATGTCTCTGAAAAGCAAAGTTAGAAAGGCTATGCAACAAAATGGTCTGATAAATCCCTGCCACTTCTAACTAGACATGCACAGGGGAGAGGTATCAAAATTGAATCCTATAAAACTGGGGTGGAGAACCTACATCTGACCTTGTGCTGACCTTTAAAGCCCAAAATGGTCTCGGCCCAGTACACCTGAAGGAGCATCTCCACCCCCATTGTTCTGCCCAGACACTGAGGTCCAGCTCCGAGGGCTTTCTGATGATTCCCTCACTGTGAGAAGCAAAATTACAGGGAACCAGACAGAGGGCCTTCTCGATAGTGGCGCCCGCCCTGTGGAACACCCTCCCACCAGATGTCAAAGAAATAAACATCTATCTGACTTTTAGAAGACATCTGAAGGCAGCCCTGGTTAGGGAAGCTTTTAATATTTGATGAATTACTGTATTGTAATATTGTGCTGGAAGCCGCCCAGAGTGGCTGGGGAAACCCAGCCAGATGGGTGGGGTATAAATATTATTATTATTATTATTATTATTATTATTATTATTATTATTATTATTATTACAAAGTTGCTCTGGTGGCTCAGCCCTTTGCTATATGGATGTGTGACACAACTGGCAATTGTTCTATGCTCTGCTGGCCCTGCCCAGCTGTTGTGCCAAAGCCTGTGTGCTATTTTCCGCCAACCTACCGTATTACCCACAAGAGGCTGGCTGGCTGTTCCCTGGTAGCTGCTGAGGGAGATTCTGCAGAAGAGGCAGGAATTATCTCCCCTCCCAAGTCCTGTCCCCATTGGAATGGATGCTTCCACAGATATAGAGAGACACCAGGTGTGGGTGGCAGGAAGAGGGGAAGAAAGAAGAGTGAAAGAACCCAGGCATCCTGCTGATGGGGGTGTCCAGCTTAGCTAAGTGCAACGACAGAGAGCTGGCTGAGCCTCTGAGCTACATTTACATAATTTGCAGCATTATTGTGTTTCCGGGAGTGAAAGATTCAAAAGTGCATTTGTTGATTGATTGACTGGTTGATTGATAAGCTGTCATGGGGCACAGATCAAGGAAGACATGAAGACACATTTTTAATTCTCTCAGCTGTATGGTGGTTTCAGAATCAATCAATCAATACAATCTCAGGATCTTTCGCTCCCGGAAGCTGTAAATTATGGAACTGTACATAAATTTATTATGAAAAGGCAATG
This sequence comes from Zootoca vivipara, assembly GCF_965207765.1. NCBI lineage: Eukaryota > Metazoa > Chordata > Lepidosauria > Squamata > Lacertidae > Zootoca > Zootoca vivipara. The sequence continues at coordinate 72,959,637 of NC_142590.1, read as the reverse complement.
TGGGTTTTCTTTCTGGCATGCACAGTCTCAAATACATTGGAGACGAGAGGAATTAAGTGAGAGCCACCTGCCTGTGTCTTCCTGCTCCCAATTTTTTGATTTACCTTTCAATCTGCAGCGGGGTAGCAGCCTTTAGGGTATCCGCCACAAGCCAGTTCAACCCTTTGATCCACATGCTGACTTCTTCTTCGGATGTGGCTGTGAAAATAAAGAACAAGCTGGCCTTGTAAAGATATGAGATACAGGCACTGACCCCTGTTTCCAAGAAGGAAGTCCCCGAGCAGCTGGTCTCCAGCAGGAGGAAGCTAATCCCACCGAGCTAGAGGTTTAATGGCTCTCTGCTTTCATTCATAAACCTCAAAAATATTCCCTGTGTTTCAAGTGTTTATGACTGAAAGCAGCTACCCTTTCTAAACAAATCAAGAATTTATTTTTAATACTCAATGGCAGGCCTATAAATAGCTAGTTCTCTGGTCACCAGTGCCCTGTAAGGTTTGGGCAGTGAGGTGAAGGGGTTTTTCTAAATTGGGAGAAAGTTTGTTGTGGAGACATCCTTCATATCATACACTCTTAAATTATATCCCTATAGTACAGAGGGGACATACTGGCGGCAGCTGATGGGATAACATGAGATAGGCTAGAGATTCCCTATCCCCGATTTAAATATATTAAAAAACCAGATGATTAAGGCGTTTGAATTTTCTCAAAGCCCCAGTACATCTTTTAAACATTTTAGAAGTAACAGATGATGATATGATGGTGAAATAACATTAAACAAAAACAAAACATCTCACAAATCAATGCTCAATCTTGCATAGGCTCCCCAAAATGAGTATTAAACCAAACGCTATGCATTAAACAGCATGAGCCTCACATGAGTATGACAGTTAATGGACACACAGCAACAACAGGGCTGGCCACAGAGTAAATTCACAAGATAAGATGTGAACAAGCATCCATTTGCTCAGAAGCCTCATGCTCCCTATAATAGCTATCTATTATGGCAGCTGCTACCAGCAGCCGAGAACCTTCCATCCTCCCAGTATCAGTGCCACCCCTTGCTCCCGCTCTTCTGCTAGAAGCCAGGCTCTCCTGAAGGAAGAGCGGGTTGTGGGAGTGGCACTGGTGCTTAGAAGGCTGTGGCAGGAACAGGACAATCGTCGTGTATCATCTGAACCTATATTTACCCAATAAAAATAGGAAAGTGGAAAAGAGGCCCCACCTTGCAGGCTGAGTGTTTTCAGTCTGAATTCCATGCCATAAAGGATGACAAAACAGTGAGACGGATCTGGCCGGAAAGAGGGATCCTCCTGATACCGGTCAAAGTCTCGAGAGTTTCTTCCCAGACGAATCTCTTGGATTTCACGAATATCAACTGTAAGAGAATAAAAGAAGGGAAAGGGATGAATTATAATGAGGCAAGGTTAGGGTGTGTTAAGAAGGTGCCTGTGATATAGGTTCCAGTATCATGTACTGTGTTAGCTAATACGCAATCTCTCAATATGGCTTGATCCTGGATTGCAATGCTAGTCTAGACCTCTTGTCATTAAGAACATAAGAACAGCCCAGCTGTATCACGCCAACAGAGTACCTCAGTGGTCGTCAACCAGTGTGCCGTGGCACCCTGGGGTGCCTTGAATGGTCCCTCTTTCCTTCCTTCTTCCTTTCTCTGATGCCCTCTCACATCTCTGCCTCCCAAAGGCTTGCAGCACCCCTGGCTATAAATTCCACACCTCTTTCGGGTGCGGAGGGACCAGGGACGGCAACCAGGGCTGTCTTAAGCATATGCGGCACCAGGGTGCACAGATCCGCCCGGTGCCCACCCCCGGTTACCCAGAATTGACGACCTTTTTTTTAGCAGAGGAGCCCAGTGCAACAAACCAGCCCAAGGCGCGCTCTGGGTGGGCCATCGAGGCGCACACGGCAGAGCTGGCTGGCTGCCTCAGTGGCAACAGAGAAGCCCAAGGTGCCAGCAGAGCAAGGCCGGGGCCAGGAGCTGGGGGAGGGGCAGTCAGCGAGCAAGCAGAACCTATAACAGTCGAGCCTGAGGAGACAGTGGCAACTGAGTGAAGCCGGGCGCCTTGTGTAAGCAGCGTACATGCACCGGGTGGGCCTCTTGACAACCCACCAATCCCAGGCGTGTGGGAGGCCGGAACCGGCTGGCTGCCTCAGCACCCGCTCCAGAAAAGCCTGCAGCGCTCCGACGGGCTCTGCTCCACTCGTCAGTGGCTGTCGGCTGGCCTGGCTCTCTTCAATCCCTAGACTCCAAATCTCGGCCCTGGACACTCGGCCTGGTGCCCCTGAGAGCCCGGAGCCCGGGTGCCCCACACCCCTAGCGCCTATGGGTAAGACGGTCCTGATGGCAACAACTGCTGCCCAGAGGACTCCCAAGGTTGAAAACCTCTGGTGTACCTAGTCCAGCATCCTGTTCTGATAATGCCTACAGGTGTCTACAGGAAGCTCACAAGCAGCACTCTCCCCAGTTTTGATTCCCAGCAACTGGTGCTCAGAGGCATACTGCCTCTAACAGTAGAAGAAAAACAAATCCACTATGTCTAATAGCCATTGAGATCTTTCTTTTTTTAAACTATCCAAGTTTTGGGCCATCACTACATTATGTGTGGCAGTGGTTGGTGGGGCAAGTGACGGCAGGGTGGCACACTCGGCTTCTCAACAATGAGCGCCACTGCCACTTGCTGTTAGGGCGAGGCACTCAGCATGGTGGGGGCAGAATGGCAGAGCCAACCCGATGAGGATCCGGCCACTATGCCCACACCACAGTGAGTTCCTGGCACCACCTGTTTCTCCATCTGCAATAATAAAGTCATAGTCAATAAGAGAAAAGAGAAAGGAGGCACTGTAGCCAAAACAGTAGCAAACCAAGATAACCTGTGGTGCAGATAGGCTGGCTAGTTGCAAAGGAGGACAGGGTGTAGAAGAGAGAATTTCAGCAGTTGTAGCTTGCATGACAAAAGCATACCTGCCAAAATCCACTTATTAAAGGTGCAATCATCCTGCTCCTTTTGCACCTGGTCACTCAAGGTGCAGGCACAGGCTAACATCTGCTTGTATATCTTCAAAAAGCCTTCTCCGGCTTAAAGTCGTAGCTTTTTTTATTATTATTCTATTGCTTTTTTTAAAAAAAAAAGCAGAACATCTTGCCAGTTCCACACTGGTCACTTCAAGCCCTGCCTGCATTCTAAGCAATTCTAGATTGCTCTGTGGGTCCACCTGGGACCACTAGAGGCCACTGTGACGCACCACAACCTGGTAGCAAATAATGTCTTCGCACAAAGGGGAAATGCAGTCAAGTAGACACTTCTTAGAGGCTCCTTAGGAGCAAATGTGAATGGATGTTTTTCTTTGGACTGCAAAAGCGAGCTGCGTGCCAGTGGCGGGTGAAGTCATATGCAGAAGTGGCTGGGGCGATGGATGTGGCTCTTACCTTTGTACAGTAGGCTGCAAAAGCCACCCAGAAGTCAGATGTTTCTACATTCCCACCCACAATACACATTTGAGAGAACAGAGCAATAAGCTGGCAAATGGTGCCACCCCCTAACCAGTTGTAGGTAAAACCCCAAAGGCACACTCACTCTTCCATTGTCTCCTGAGACAGACAGATGCCAACATGTAATGTAAGTAACTGAAGTTAATGCACATAACACCACTCTCCATGTTTTGTTCCAGCCCTTGCTAAAGGGTTCCATTTACTGCTGTTGAAAGGTATACATTTATAACTGATGAGAACAGCCTTGCCTAAATGTGGATCTGAGGTGGGGATCTTGTACATACTGGGCAAAACAGTTGCACTCACCCACACATTTCTTTCTAATATTTTATTTCACTTTGCTTTGTTTAATGCTGTATGCAAAGACACACACACACACACATGATCCAGTCAAACACCAGGATAAATTAAGCAGCTTTTATCGGTTGTTAAAAATCCAACAACTGTGAATTTCCATCCCTCCTTCTTTCTTTCTCATAGGAACACTTTCTCCGCCATCTTTTTGGTCCTTGCTTCCAGGGATTTTCGCACACAGAGTGTCTCAGATAGAGCTGGATGACAGAAAACTGAAACCACAAACTGCCCTGGAGACTTCCATATAACAGGCCTCCCACTCTCTCCTGTCCCTCACAGCTGCTCTGTCCCATGATGATCATCAGGCAGGTTTCAAAACCCATCTACTGGCCATAGAGCTGGTTGGACGCCCACTTCAGAGAGAGAGAAACCTTCCTTATTCAAGCAGCTTTTCCCACACCCCTTTCTCCTTTCCCAACCATCCTTTTGCTTAGTGCCTTCTCCTCCCTAGCAATTGTCTCCTGCTGTTGTGACTTTCCACATACCCATCTTGTCATCCCTAGCCCTGAATCCCGACTCGAGGACGTTGAGGAGCAGGCAGGGCCCCCTGAGTCCAAGGATTCCCTTGAAAGGATTTGCAGGTTGGTGCTTGATGAGAAAGTCCTGGAATTCTTGGAGGAACAGCTGGAGGGGTCCTTCAGAGCTTCGGTCCAGGCCAAAGAGCAACAGCACAGTATAATAATAATAATAATAATAATAAATTTTTATTTATACCCCGCCCTCCCCAGTCAAAAACCGGGCTCAGGGTGGCTGACACCAACAGAACCACAATAAAACATAAAAACAATTAATTAAAATACAGATTAAAATACAGTATTAAAATTTAAAGTGCAGCCTCATTTCAAGTAGGCCATAAATCCAAGCCATGAGGGAGAAAAACACAGGGGTCAGGCTGAGTCTAACCCAAAGGCCATGTGTTTAAAGGACCCGAGTCACCAGTCTTCTCATGAGTAGGGCTGGGCAATATCTGGTTTTCAATATCATGATATATTGCCAGCTAAACATTGTGATATCTTGATATATCACAATGTCTGAAATAAGGCTGGAGCTTATACAGTAATAATCTGGGGAAAATATTGAAAAAAATAAAAAAATCTAAATTTGGAGTGTATAATTAAATGAAAAATTACTCAGTGACAGCATGCTTAACTAAACCATTAGAGTAGAACCTCTACTTACAACCGCCGCCACTCGCGGACGTTCCAAGTTGCAACCGCGGCAAACCCGGAAGTAACCGGCGGGTTTGCCGCTGTTTGCGCACGAGCAGGAGCGTCGATAGCCGTTCACGCCTGCGCAGAAGCAGGCAATCGACGCCTGCACCTGCGCACAACGGCGCCTCTCCCAGCGACCCATTTCGCCATAAGGACGGGCGTCCGGAATGGATTGTGGTCGTGAGTAGAGGTTCCGCTGTAAATATTTCTGGAGAATATATTACTGTTCTGGTAAGGGCTTTATATACCCATAGTAACACCTTGAACTTGGCCCTGTAACAAATTGGGAACTAGTGTAGATCAGTGTTAAAAAGTCAGGTAGACAATCTAGGTGCCACTTGCCACCTGAAAACTAGGTTACAGGTGGTCATCCAACCTCTGATTAAAAACTTCCAAGGAATGAGAGTGTACCACCTACCAAGGGAGTCCTTTCCACTATCAAACAACTCTTACTGTCAGAAAGTTCTTCCTGTTGTTTACTCAGAATCTCCTTTCTTGGCACTTGGAGCCATTCATTTAGGTCCTTCCCCCTCCAGAGCAGGAGAAAACATGCTACCTCCATCTTCCATGTGACACCCCATCAGATATTTGAAGGTGGCTACCCCATCTCCTCTCAATTTCCTCTTTTCCACGCTCAACACACCCAGCTCCTTCAACCATTCCTCATAAGGCTGGGTTTCCAGACCCTTGATCATCTTGGTTGCCCTCCTCTGCACATGTTCCAGCTTGTTAATATCCTTCTTAAATTGTAGGGATATCATGCTTACCTTAGCCTGATATCAACCTGATATTGTGCTGGGTCTCTACTTTGCCTAGCATGAGGTGAGGTGTGTGCCTTAAACCTGCATAACAAAAGCAAGAGAAAAGTCATGTGGATCTTATCTTTTGCTGATCTGAATCTCCCTGCTTTGGCAGAGGAGCTTATTGTTATGCAGACTCTGTCTCTAGCAAGGGGCACAGGCTTGCAACTTGGGATTGTGTGGGCAGAAAGCAGCTTTTTGTTGTTGTTGTTTAGTCCTTTAAGTCTGTCTGACTCTTCCTGACACTTTTACTGCCCTTTTACTCTGCAACCTACCGGGCAGGCAGGATCTTATGCCTTGCAGATGGCAGGCAGGAAACAGCTACCGGTACTTACTATGCAGTAAAGGCTTTACTGCAGAGTGCTCACTGGAAGGACAGATCCTGAAGCTGAGGCTCCAATACTTTGGCCACCTCGAGAAGAGAAGAGAAGAGAAGAGAAGAGAAGAGAAGAGAAGAGAAGAGAAGAGAAGAGAAGAGAAGACTCCCTGGAAAAGACCCTGATGCTGGGAAAGATTGAGGGCACAAGGAGAAAGGGACGACAGAGGACGAGATGGTTGGACAGTGTTCTTGAAGCTACGAACATGAGTTTGACCAAACTGCGGGAGGCAGTGCAAGAAAGGAGTGCCTGGCGTGCTCTGGTCCATGGGGTCACGAAGAGTCAGACACAACTAAACAACAACAATAAAGTGTTGCTTCCTGCCTGCTGGGTTTGCAAGGCCAGGGTGAAAAAATATGAAGTATTGCTCTATCACCCACCCCTACTCATGAGTAAGAAATCTATTCATGAGTAAGCCCTGATGTTCCTTCACTGCCAGAAGCTGTGGTTAGGCTGCAGTTTAGGAGGCCAGAGTATTTAAGACCTTCCCCTTGAGCTTCTCAGTTGTTGTGCTAGGGCTAGGCCATTAAACACCTTTCTGTTGCTGGCAACAACACAGGTCTCTGGCTCCTCGTTCTTTGGCACTTAGTCCCTGATTCTAGTCTCCCTGCCTTGCTGTGTTGTCTGGCCTTGCCTTGTTTCCTTTCTTCTGCATCATGTTTGGGACCTAGACTGATTCTCTGTGCTAGACCTCAATTTGTTTGAACTATACTGCATATGCAACCCTGCCTCCATTGGCGAATACTTTGGTGGAGATCCAATTTTTCCATGTGCGCTTTTGGAAATGTTTCTCCCTACATGCGCACTTTCCATTAGTTTCCCATCCTCACCCATGGGCTGTATCCACATTGTGCGTTCTTGTTCCCTCCACATAATCTGCATTCCCCATCCTCCCTCATCTCCAGAAATCTGAGGTCCGTCATGGGCTTGCATGCAGGTATTTCTTTACCTGTGCGTGTGGCTATCTTATATACACCTGCACAAAACAGTGGGTTGAAAAAAAGTGTGTGTCATGCCTGCGACCACCAGTAGACCACCCATCTAGAGTTTCAGAAACTTGAGGTTTCATGTTTTGGACGTGTGTGCAGATTTTTGTTTAGTTGGGCATGCAGCCAGTTTTTATTTTTGAGATACAAGTTTTCAGATAGAGCAGACTTGCACAAAATAGTGAGTTATTTCCCACCGCCCCTTTTAAATTCCTATGTGTTACATCCTAGTCCTGTTTCTGTTTCATGAAGTCTCACCAGCAGCCTGAGCAACACCTCACCAATGGAGGCAGGGGGTGTGGTGATAGATGGCATCCTGCAAAATGTCACCACATACAGTGGTACCTCGACTTACGAACGACTCGACAACCGAATTTTTCAACTTACAAATGGGGGTAATGGCCGCACGCTTACGAATGTCTCGACATCCGGAAAAAAAAACGTGGCGGTTTTAGATAAGGATTTTTCAACTTACGAATTTTTAGATAGGGTTGCTTCGACTTACGAATTTTTAGATAGGGTTGCTTCGACTTACAAATTTATCCGTTTCCAATGCATTCCTATGGGAAATTGCGTTTCCAATGGCGTTTTTTGACTTATGAATTTTTCAACTTACGAAGGTGCCTTCGGAACGGATTAAATTTGTAAGTCGAGGCACCACTGTATGTGTAAAACATCAACAACAGCCCCCATACAAAATGCGCTTCGGGATGCCTACCATTGGGTAACATGTAATTTCATTCTGGATCTCCACACACACCCATACGGCATTGTTTGCAGAAAATCCAAATTAAATTAGGGAGGGGGAGGAGAGCAGGCTGCCACTTGGGTGAGGACATCATGAGAACAAAGAAAGAATATGCACATATAGGATGTGTACTGAATCCACTTTAAACTGCTGTGTGTGCACAGCCTATGTCACATGCTCACATTTTACCTCACTCGCTTGCCACATGTGTGGTAAAATGTAATGTGCACCCACCCCAAGCTGACTGTGCTATGTTTACTCAGACCAGACAGGGGGGAAAGGCATAGGGAAGGTTTAACGGTAATGCAGAAGAAGAGGCAGAGGCAGGAAGGAGACAGGGACAGGAAGCTTATGAAACACAGTGTCCTGCTTTGCTGTAGAACAAGCTCACCATCTTTCCCTTCTCACAGAGCAATTCCATTTCCCCCTCAGTCTTTCCAAACTTCCAGAGATCCCCAGCCTCTCCACCACCTGGAATGAGGCCATAAGCTGGTCCTGGTTCTGCTTCATAAAGTCCCACAAAAGAGAAATCCACCTGTTTCTTACAGGCTCAAAGGGATACATTCCCCTAGACGCATGCACACGGAGGGGTGTAACCATGTAGGAAACATTTACTGTTTTGCATTTATCCAGCTGTGTTTCCAAGGCTATGTATTCTAAAATCTGGTATTAGGTATAATAAGCATGCACTTTTGCTTCTCAGGCCCACAAATGACTTGAGGGGAGGAAAAAGAAAAATAATTGGGGTGGGGGGGGAATAATGGAAGGGAACAGCAGAATTCAAAGACTGATCAGGACAACAGCATCTGGTGACAACAAGATTACTGAAGCTCACATGGGTTTAAAAAAAAGATCGAGTAGAGGAGAGACCATTTATGCTGCCGTCTCACTTCTAATGGAGGTTCACGGGATCTTGTTTAACAAAACAAACACACAGAGAGTCAGGTCAATATCCTTCCTGGAAAATGACTGAAAACCCTCAGTGGAATCAATTAATGACATATGTGACTCACAGTTTTCCAAGCACAAGACATTTCCAAGCAGCGCAGAGTAAAAACCCTTTTGCAGACACCCAGGTATAATGGAACCCCTACTGTAAAAATACAAAACTGTGTGTGTTTTTTTCATCCACAACCTATCATATAAGCATATTTCAACCAGTCAGGCATTGTTTGCTCATGTTTGTTTCACTTTTAAATGTGCCTTTAGAAGTAGAAACAGCTTTGGCAAAGATGCCTCTGCCCAAGACAGCAGGCAGGTATGTTTACCCATGAGCTAACTCTACAGTCAAGCCTCAAGGAGAGATGGAGAAGGGAAGCAGGGAGATGAGGCTACCATCTTTCTGAAGCTAAGCAGGTCCAGGTCTGGATAGTAGACTTCCTGGGAGCCATATTTATATTGTGGCTTCAGGACAAGTCACGAGAAGTGATTCATAAAGGATAATAATAATAATCACTTCCTTGGATTCCATAATGGAAGGAAGGCAGGATATAAATGTAAGAAAATAAATATGTCAATTTTGATATAATAATTTATCCAGGGTGTTGACATATCTTTAAATAGCTTGCCATTGTGATGAATTTAACACAAGTCCTAGTTTATTCTGTACCTTCCTTTTCAACAGTACATTGAGTCCAACCTGTTAGGGCCCAGCACCAAAAGGAATGTTTTGCTACCCAATGCACACAAAATTATAGCCAACGAGATTTAGAACTATAAATATCAGAATGTGGAGGGAAGTGGAACTTTAAAAAAAATTGAATAAAACAAGGTGTACATATTAATATACATTTCAGCTGGATAAAATCTGAAATTTCCCATTGGGCTGACACTCCTATGCTAGCCACACAAGGGTTACTGCCAGCTCTGAGCCCACATGTCCTTATGGCTTTCAGCAGGTGCATGGAGCCTTTAACATGATGGTTGGGTGTCTGATAGACATAACCTTACCATGACTTTTTTCATTCAAATACTGAGAAAAGCAAAATGAAGCCCCCTCCCCATAAATCCGCACACCCACTGATCCCTGGAGTGAGTCGAAAACTGCCATGGCAAATTGCAGGAGTCAGTCTACCTGCCCCTCATGTCCCCAGCTACACCTTTAGATGAAAAAGGGATTTAGGAAGCTGCTGGGAAAACGGGCACACTGAACAACTATTTCCTCAAGCCCTTTGGGTAAAACCAATGTGTTTTACTTCTGAAAACTCTGAAAGGGAGCTGGGCAGGCTGCAGTAAGGTTACAGAGGCCAATGATATCCAGACACTCGGCTGAACTCAAGCTCTCGTGTCCCAATTCAAGCAAACCAAAGCTGCCCAGTTCCCTCCGAGAGCTTTGGTGGAATGCCAGGCACACCATAAGGGATTGATGAAGTGGCTGCACTGATCTCTAAGGAATTGGAGATGGCTGGGTGATAGAAGTAGTGCCAGAAAACTTCCAGCATATGACTCCCCTTTCTGATCCAACATTTAAACAAAGCTGAAATCCTGCCAACTGGCTGTTCAAAAGCAGGTGGTGGGGTCTGCATTCAGCCCCCTCCCTCCTCTTTGTTCCACACCACCCACTCCTCATTCCCCTGCAATATATAATACTTTTTCAGCAGGTTACTTGCACACAGTCTCACGGAACACATAAAACTCAACACTAAGCGTCAATACATAAAACAAGCCATTCTAGGAACCCTCACTACTCCATGATTACTAATGCATTTTTGAAATTCCCATTTAATTAGAATCAGAGTCTGAGAACTGCAACTTCCAATTCCCAAAGTCTGCGAGACGGGGAATTGCCTGAGAGGCATGGACAACTATATTATTTTAAGCATTACTGTGCGTCTTTGCATTAAATTTTAAAGCTTATACAGGGACAAAGGATGCAATTGTATGTCCTTTTCAGTTTTGGAACATCAGGACATTGAAAAAGGACGTATACACAAACACACACACACACACACACAGTCATCAGAGTTGCTATTTTCTTCCCAGTCTTCCACATCTGTGTAGACAATTATGTGTTTCGGTGATAAACTAGCTCAGATAGAGAAGTTAGAAAGATAGATAAAAATGAGACTGAGGGCAGGCAGACTGTCTCAAAGAAAAAGGTGGCATAAGAAAAAAACCAACTAAGTTTTACTTAGAATAAAGGTAAAGGTACCCCTGGCCATTAGGTCCAGTCGCAGACGACTCTGGAGTTGCAGTGCTCATCTTGCTCCATAGGCCAAGGGAGCTGGCGTTTGTCCGCAGACAGCTTCCGGGTCATGTGGCCAGCATGATTAAGCCGCTTCTAGCGAACCAGAGCAGCACACGCAAACGCCGTTTACCTCCCTGCCAGAGCGGTACCTATTTATCTACTTGCACTTTAACATGCTTTCGAACTGCTAGGTGGGCAGGAGCAGAGGCCGAGCAATGGGAGCTCTCCCCGTCGCGGGGATTCGAACCGGCAATCTTTTGATCGGCAAGCCCTAGGCTCCGTGATTTAGACCACAGCGCCACCCGCGCTTAGAATAGACCCATTTAAATTAATGCATGTGACTACATGAGGCCCTCAGCAGAAATAGGTCCTCTACCCCTAACAAACAGCACAACATTATTGACACAATGACACAGGGTATCCCCTTCTCTTGTCACCTGTCCCACCCAGTTCTTAGATTCGCCTTTGGGTATTTGAATGGCAGAAGATTGAGCACAAATGTTCAGCAGAAATAGAAGCCACTTCCCTTGCACCTTGCCTCAGTAAGTGCAGAGTGCTCCCCTTCGCTGCCACCCTTGTGGTTCGAGCTTCCTTCCCACCCCTTTCATTTACTAGCAGGAAAGGCACTTCTGCGTGTCAAACAAGCGAAGAATGGCTCTGCGGAAGCCACTACAGAATCAGATCAGCTACTCCCCCACTGGTACACCATGTGGTTTTACCACTCAACTCCACGCTTGCTCATCCTCAAAGAAAAAAAAGCTCTCAGGACCATTAATTTTCTCAGCCAAGAACAACCAGGTTCCTCAGGTTGCCAGCTTGCAACCAAGAGAATAATCTGTCACTTTCAAAATAACAAAGGTCAAGCAAAAGACCCCTTTAGGGAAAGGGTCCTAGCTCAGTGGTAGAGCAGGTGCTCTACCTTTGCACCAGGTAGGGTTGCGAGAAAATTCCACCTCAAACTGTGGAGAAGTGCTACAGTTGGTGGATAAAATACTAGGCTACATGATGGGCCAGTGGTCTGACTCAATATAAGACAGGTGCCTAGGTTCCTAAGATAGCAGCCAACCCCAGCTTCTCCCAACCATATCGTCTTGTTCAGGCTTCCTCAATCTTGGCCCTCCAGATGTTTTTGGCCTACAACTCCCATGATCCCTAGCTAGCAGGACCAGTGGTCAGGGATGATGGGAATTGTAGTCTCAAAACATCTGGAGGGCCGAGTTTGAGGAAGCCTGATCTTGTTCTTTCTTCCACCATTACTCCTCATTGCACAGGTGGAATGGAAGGCTGCTCCCTTCTGTAGGTACGGTAGCCCCCTGGGATAGCTCAATCGGAAGAGCATGAGGCACTTAATTTGAGGGTCATGGGTTCAAGCCCCATGTTGGGCAACAGTTTCCCTTGTGTTCCCTTCCAACTCTATGATTCTCCTCTATGATTCTATTAGGAAGGCGAGAAAGGCAGTGGAAAGAACCAGGTGCGGAATCACACCTACCGGTAGTTTATTCCTCACTCAGAAACAAACATCTCCAGGTTGTAAACGGTCATGAGGGCCACCTGTCATGGATGCTTTAGCTGACATTCATGGATGACTCTTGGGGTCCCTTCCAACTCTACAATTCTATGATTCTATTATTCTAAACAGTCAAATTTCCTGCATTAAAAGCAAAACCTCAAATAACACCCAAAATGAGATGCAACTGCCTTTCTCAGCAGAATACCCACATTTATGCCTTCTACGGTTCAAGCAGCCCCAAGAGGGAAGAAACACCTCAGCTTCGTGATGTATCCATAGAATGACAACATAAGTGCTAGAGAACAGCAACATATAAAATTATCAGTTTTACTAGCCTAGGGTATCGGGACATGTATTCCTAGTGCATATGACAGTGGCACAGGTACCCATAAGGGTTGTAATCCAATTAAATAACAACTGCCCGACCCTGCAGCCAAGACACACAAATTATTGTTTGTAGGATTTATGCAGATTGTTTTAATCTGCTTGCTTGAAGGATTCGGTGCTTGCCTTGCGTTTTGCTTTTGCTTTTACAAAGCTGTCAGGAAATTCTTTGTTCAGTTCCTGGGCTGTGCAGAGAGTAACCTGTAGGAGGATGAATTGTGCCGGGCAGCGGTGGGGAAGAGAGGCGTCACGGGGGGGGGGGGGCGGAAATCTGTGCTCAGTTGGGAGGAATATTTTCTCTAATAGAAGGTAAAGCAGCCCACACATTCACCACACACCAACCCCCAAAGCAGGAAAATGGTACTTTTAAAGGATGGGAAAGAAAATAAAGCTCATATTGTCAGTAACTACCTGGACTTTATCAGAACAGAGCAGTTACTATTGACCCCCTTTCTGGGGTGCCTTAGGGAACGAGACAAAATTCCTCGCTCAAATCAATCTGAGTGAGAAACTGAGGACATCTGGGGTGAAGTGAAATATTTACCAAAACTATACCCCCAGTTCACCTTTTTGTTCCCACCATCACTACCACCTCCTCCTTGTTCCTGGTGCTGCTCCTGGGAGTCCTGGTGGCTTTCTTCCCAGCAGGAAAGTATTACCCTTGCCCTTCATAACAATGCTATGCTATGAAGCCAATTAAGAGTAAGGGCAATGTTTATTGCTCTTGCCCTATAGTTTGTTGGAATGGGAAAATAAAATGCCACCAGGACTCCACGGCTGGCAAAGGCTTGGCACCATTTCAACTCACCTCCCAACCACTCTAGAAAGCACACGAGGTAGAAATTCAGGATTTGCTGAGGAAGTGGGGGAGAACTGAGAAGGTTAGCCCCATACATGAAGAGAGCATGTGTTTACGAAATACTGAAGGAAGTGATTTCTGAATAATTAAGTACAGTGGTGCCTCGCAAGACGAAATTAATTCGTGCCGTGAATCGCTTCGTCTAGCAATAATTTCGTCTTGTGAAGCACGGGTTGTCGCTGCAAAACAAAAACCGCCGAAAAACTTCGTCTTGCGAAGCACGGCCATTGAAAACTTCGTCTTGTGAGTCACCAAAAACATTGCAAGATGCTTTCGTCTAGCAGGTTTTTCGTTGCGCGAGGCATTCATCTTGCAAGGTACCACTGTACTATTCTTTTTTAAGAACTCTACCCGAATTTCGCTTAAAGCTTCTCCTCATTTCCCCTCCCAAATTGTTACATGAGTTTCTGTGGTGGGTTCTGTTTACTACTCCCCATCCTGGGCCTTATGCTACAACCTTTCCCTTCTGTCCATGTCTAGCACACTGGATCCACAAATCTAAGATTGCGACAAAACAAACACAAGCCTTCCCAACTATTCCCAACCTGCGTAGCGTCATGCAAGTCACAAATAAACACCGAACGCCTCGGCCAACACCAGCCACCCTCCTGAAGGTAAACAGGAAGCCCTTGCAGAGTGGAACTCCTCTTCAGTCTCCAGGCTTTACAGCACACCCACTTGTCTGGAGTACAGCGCTCCTCTTGTTCCAGCAAACAATGATTACTTTAGCCAGGGCCAGAGGTTACCAATCCCACGCACTGGGGTTTGGTTACATAAACATTCATTCTCCCTTGTCAATGCAATCATAGTTGGGTGGAATGAGACTTGAACAGCTGGAACAAGATGGCTGGCACGAAGGAGAACGCAGTAGCCCGGGGGTGGTAATTTGTTCCTGTGGTCCAGAGACAAAACGGGACATACATCGGCCTCGACAGGCAACAGATGGATGCCATAATATGAGAACAGTGCATAGGTCTAGATACGTAGAACCAAGAGATGGGCGTACAGTGAAGGCCACGGAGCACGTTGCAATGTTATACATCCGTATTATTCTCTCAAGTAGGGATGGGTGAATATTCATTTTTGGCTTGTCTCTGTTTTCCATCTTAAATTATCCATATTTCTACATCAGCTCTCTCAACTGTAGGCAGTGACTTTTAGGTGCACCTGGTATGTGTGTGACCACGCATGCACGCTGAACCCAGAAGCAACCCAAAAATGAAAAAAACAAAAACGGGACAGGGCAGAACAGGGTATTTGCAGGCTTTTTAAATTGTGTTTCAAATATATGTGATTTCACTTAAATGCACAGTGCCTTGGAATGTAACCATTAGAAGTGAGACGGCAGCAAAAAAGAAAAAAATGTACTGTATCCAGATTCTTTTTTAAAAATCTGGTAACCTTAACGTAAAAGGTAAAGAGACCCCTGACCATTAGGTCCAGTCATGACTGACTCTGGGGTTGCAGCGCTCATCTCGCTTTATTGGCCGAGGGAGCCGGCGTACAGCTTCCATGTCATGTGGCCAGCATAACAAAGCTGCTTCTGGCAAACCAGAGCAGCACACAGAAATGCCGTTTACCTTCCCGCTCTAGCGGTACCTATTTATCTACTTGCACTTTGACATGCTTTCGAACTGCTGGGACTGAACAACGGGAGCTCACCCCGTCGCGGGGATTCAAACTTCCGACCTTCTGATCAGCAAGCCCTAGGCCCTGTGGTTTAACCCACAGCGCCACCCGCATCCCTACCTTGACGTAACCCCCACGCAAATCGGGAGTTGCCTGTAAAATATAAAATAAACAAACCTCATGAAAATTGGCAACACTGTGTGTGTATTTCTTACTATGTATATTTTTATGGTCTGCCTAATATCCACATTTACCCTAATAGAATGCATTTTTGTATGTTATTTTCACTAATATATGCATGCTTTACTATAGCATATGATTATTATTTTTTAGCATATGACTTGGCAGGAGAACTGCACTACAAAATGCAGATCACTGGGATAGATGTGTTTCAGCTTGCATATTGTTTCAAAAATGAGAATTTAGTAAGCTCGCCTTTAAATGTAGTGTGTGTCAAATTTCTCCCTACCCCTACTCTCAATTTACACTTTGGAGTCCACATTCATGGCTTCAGGGGCATCACGGTGTAATAGGAATTTCAGTAGGTAATTACCTAGCCAAAGTCTTAACTTTCCACTTCTCTCATCCATCCACCCCCCCCCCCAATTTCTGCCTTAAACATTCCTTTTGTTATTGCCAATTAGTGCGGCAATGAGATTTAGACAAATCCTGCTTTTAAGAGAACAAGTAGTCACCCAGTTGCTCATTGCAGCAGGGGCTGTTGTGCATAGCCAACATCCAACTCTAGGGATAATTTCCTCAGCACTACCCCAAAAAATATCACAGCTACATTCAGTAATGTGGCACTGAACAAGCCTTGTTTCTACAAATGATTAGAGTTGGCTTTTTTAAGGATGTTTTCTTCAATTACTCCTAACTTAACTATGGCTGGTGTTTCGTTTTTGTTTCAGTCAAGATGATGATCTTGACAAAGTCTCCCAATATTAAAAACTATAATCTTATAATCAATGGGGAAGCATTTCCCTGGCCATTCGGTAAAGTCCTGAAAACGTCCATATTTTCAACAGAAATATTTCAAAGGGAAACTCCAGCAATTAAGATGAATTGCTGGATTTCATTTAAGTTTGACACAATCAACTATGGACCCAATAGAAACTGGGGGTGGCTAGCCCACAACAGAACATGTCTTTCTTTTTAGAGGTTTATGTACACTATTCAGTTTTCTTTGCCAATTCAGTTGAGAGTAGTCACACTGACTCCTTTTATCTTTTACTCCTTTTACGGTATAACATCTCATCTTCATTTGTGCTCTGTGGCTTGCATTTTCTATCTCATTCTGTAAAAAATTTTTAAAATCCCCTAGTATTTTGCCTACTGAGGTTTACCATCTCATGCAACTGAGGAACTGAGCTCAGACCCACAAAAGCTAATGCACCAATTAATTTGCTAGTCTTAAAATGGCAAGATTTTTTCCCTGCTGTTTTTGCTTAGCAATTTGGGGTAGCATCTAAGCCCAGTCATGACAGACTCTGCAAAGGCCCCCACTCCCTTGCCCTTCAGTTGTGATGCTTACAAACAGTTCTCTTTTGCTTCCTTGTTTCAAATACTTTTTACACAGGAAACCTTGGGTGAGAGTTGATAGAATACTATTTGAAGATTCAGTAGGAATAGAATTGTCCTAGCTTTAACTGACTTTAATAATAATAATAATAATAATAACAACAACAACAACAACAATACCAGTAACACTCCCCATTCCTGTAGGGATGTATTGAAGTTCTTTATCATCTGCTAGTGACTAATCTGGCCTCAGTCATGAAAATTGCCACAGAACCACAAACCCCACCCAGCCATCAGCCCAATACTCTCCAGGCCAGTGGAGTGAGCCACAAGCTGATAAAGGATGCTCTGTAAATGGTTTTGTGATTCCAGTCAGCAGAAAGCAGCCAATTTCTTCCTCAGCATGAATTAAAAGACCGCCTGGATTAGACCATCTGGGTACCAAAACCCTTCAGTTGCAATTCTTCATCTTCTGCAATGATGTACTTATACACACACACACACACACACACACTCAAACCCAAAAGTGGAGCAATAACCAGGACAGAATGTGGAAGGGCACTGGCGGCGGGAGGCCTCATTAGGGAAAGCGTGCCTCAGTTTAAGAACAGTTTCAGTTTAAGAACGGACTTCCGGAACGGATTAAGTTCGTAAACCGAAGTACCACTGTATATGTAGAGCAAAAGGGGGGAAATGTTGTAAACACTGGTGCCAAATGGAAAAAAAAGCAAAAAGCAGAACTGAACCAATTCCATTGGAAATAGTCGTAAATAACCATTCCTCATTCCCCAGGGAACCTGCTTTGGATCCCTATTATGACTAAGGATCTGGGGGGACCAACCATAGCTCCAGTGCAGCCTGAAATGCCCCCTCTTATTGATTTCTTCCCTCCTTCAACCTACCCCAATAACTCCTCTGATAATATCCCAAGCCCTGCCTTGATCCCCGATTCTTCCCCTTCACCCCCTGGACTTCAAGTGCCATCAGTCACAGCAGAAAGTCCAAACAGTAATTGCCATATGAGTTTCTGTTTGGTTGTCAGAAGTCTCCGTGAACAAGGGTCTCCTTGAGTTTCCAGCATCCCCACTAGGTGTGGTCATGAACAGACAGCAATCTCTTGATTTGCTATGTTAATTAACATGTGTTTTGGTGATAGGAAGCCATGGTCTTTATACAGGCCCAAAGTGACAGAATTACGCTTCTTGATAAACTGGAATTCCCCTTGGAAGTTTCCTTGCTGAAAAATGACCACTTTCAAGTCAACAGCAGAGTCTCTTGGGTGATCTGACCCCTTCCCCACAGGTTTCTGAACGCTGCCTTTTTTTGAAGCGACGTTCGTTATTTCTGCATAGAGAATGGCCTGTTCTGGCCGATTATGTCAAGAATGCAGGAACTGATGGGGAGCTGTCGCCTATATCATGTTGTAAGACGAGCAGGTAGATAAACCCTGCCGATTTTAGGTCCTTGAAAGAGTGTTGCTTGAGCAGATACAGGGACAGAGCTGGTCGTGTGGGTTTGTTGCAAGCTTTGGTCCCTGTTTTTGGATCTCTCTCATGTAGCCTGCTGCTTCTGGAGAATAACTATTTTATAAGGGGCCTGTCATAAGCAACAAGGAATTCCTGAAAAAGGAATTGCCCAAATCATTCATGATACAGTGGAATATTTTTAGCTGGGAGCTGTAGATGACAACAAATGAAACTGCATCACAGGGCTTGGCTATATATAACAGACCTTGTAGTATATTCTGGTTGGAAGTGAGAAGCATGTACAGCAGTCAGGGGCATCTGGTGTAAGGTGGTAAATATCTATTGTGTCCAGAAGTGGCGACAAAGTGAGTCTGACCCCCCAAACCACACCTGCTGGTTATAACATTGATGGTGCTTTCTCCTTGTACAGTGGTACCTCTGGTTGCGGAAATGACCCATTCTGGGGTGCCGTTCGCACCCCGAAAAGTCTGCAACTAGAGCAGCGCTTCTGCACAAGCGGGAGTGCGATAGAGCGCTTCTGCACATGTGCGAAGCGCACAGAACGCCTCTGCGCTTGCGGCGAAACCCGGAAGTGTATCCCGGAAGAATACACTTCTGGGTTTGCCGCATTCGCAAGCTGAAAAGACACAACATGAACCTAACGCAACACGAGGTATGACTGTACTTGCATTGATTCTGATGCCAACAAAGAATGGAATTTCATTTCCACAATCCAATAACATTTTAAAAAACACCAAAAATTTTGTTTTATCTGTTTATGATGGTCACACATCAGTTTATTGTTTTTCTAGTGACATAATTTAGGATTTGAGTGCACAGTAATCTGGCAGGCCCTTAAAAATATACAGTGGAACCTCGGTTTATGAACACCTCGGTTTACAAATTTTCGGTTTACGAACGCCGCAGACCCATCTGGAACGGATTAATTCACTTTCATTATTTTCAATGGGAAAGTTCACTTCAGTTTATGAACGCTTAAGTTTATGAACAGACTTCCGGAACCAATTGTGTTCATAAACCGAGGTACCACTGTAACTGTATTTTGCACCACCAGGAATCACAGAAAATACATTGTGGGGCATTGAAGGGGGGGGGAAGGTGGCTAATAAGCTGAACATACCCTTCGTTGTCTCTGAAAAATCTTTTCCGTTGAAAGCTTGCCATGCCGGCAGAATAATTTGCTGAAAGGAAGTCTCATGTGATCACCCTAGCATGTCATCCTATCTGAACTGCTGCTTTGGGAGCCAGATTATTTTATCCAAAGAGCAGCTAAGCAAGATATATGGGCTCATAATGCTCCCTGCTTCTCCCATCAATTTCAGAGCCACATCAATAAACTTGAATTGCTGTCTGCTAATTATGCCGTAATCTAGTCTTCTTCTTATTTTAAATATCAGCTTCAAACTGGAACCATGTAGACCAGCTGAGAAAATCTAATTGATTTGAAAAGATGCATCTTGTTTATTTTCTGTCTGACCAAGAAATCTATCTGCAGTCAAAGTGAGCCATCTCACTTAGTGTGATCGGTTTTGTTCTGTATTTAGATTTTTGCAAAAGGATGCATTATTGAGAAATTAACCTACAACTGTACGTGGATTGGTGCACCCCATGCAACCAGTTGTTTAATTGTGCATTTAACATCAGAGGAGCAGACTACACACAATACTATACTTCCAAGAGATGCATGCAGCAACATACCACCAATGGAATGCTTATGGTAGCAAACAACTTCACCAGGTCCAAGACAGAGCTGGATAAATTCAGGGGAGGGGAAAAAATAAGTTCCTCTCCAGTTGTCTCTGTTGTGGCCTATTGTGCCAAGACATTTTTGCCACTTGCCACCTACTACCACAACAAAATAACAAAATGAAACAAAATAACAATAAAAAATAACCACAATCAGTCAGAACAGGACTCAGGCTAAATTTTTTTTTTAAAAAAAATTGCAACCCAAATCTGACTTTCCTATTTATGCAATGATCACACCTTGAGCCATTCTCCTCTTCCTCAACCCCAAATGCTAGAAGAAAAATTCAGAGGAGGAAAGGGTGGAGAGGAGATGGACCTGCCCCCACAAACTCTCTCACACCAGCAAATCTTCTTAACAGCGTAACCTGTATAATTCTCTGCGCAGGATGTAACACTAACCAGATATGAGAAAGGTGTCTCAGAGGACAAAGATCAATTGATAATGAGAAACTGACACAGTTCTTCCCCCTCGGCACCCAAGACGTTTAAGAGCTGCAGTTGGGGGGTGGGCAGCAATGGGAGATGAGAAAATGCAGGATCAAAAGTCGTTCTTTAAAAAGTGGGGCTGCTGTTTGAACCACAAACAGCCTTTTGGCCCAAACTAAAGTCTGGATATATCAATATATTACAGGAATAAACTGTGCACTCTCACACCAGCAAGGAAATTATGTGGCACAATATACTGGTAAGGTGGATAGATAACTGCATCTAAATTAGTAATGCAAAGATGGAAATGCCAGACATCTACATTCAGATTGCTAGAAAAGGCCCAAAGGACCGCCCCCCCATCCCATAAACACAGAGCTTTCCCCCCTACATCTTCTGCCTTAGATCCTAGTGCCTAAATTTTAAAATATGTCCGATTGTTATATCTACTTTGAATGAGTAAATTTGTGATATAAGAAGCAGCTGCTGGTGTTTTCTAAAAAGGAAATAAAGTTAAGCATTTAACAAATAATCACATTCATTGTGCGCATAAACAGCAGAGAGCTGCATGCTATGAAGCCAAGATCATTGCTTTTTCCTGGACCAGCTTTCAGTTTACAAGGAGCTCCTTTAGGAGGAGAGAAATACAGTACCTTTACTACCAAGTACAGTACGTTTTCCCTCCCAAGCTGCAATGCAACGCACTGCCCAACAATTCGTTTGGTCCTTCTATAAAAGTTTTTAAAAAGCTATTGGGAAAATTTGATACGTTTGACAAAGATTGCATTAATGCATTATTCGGAGTATCTGCACATACAAAAGCAAAGGTCCAGTCAGCATTAAGAACTATTGAGTCCCCCTGATTTAAACGGGAAAGTTCAGACTTGAATCTCACCCCTTTAAAAACAGTGGATTTTTAAAATCCGTGCTTAATTTTTGCCTATATATATACATCATTCTCTCTTTGCGTGTTTATTTCACTTGACTCCTTTTAGCTGCTGTGATACTGCGGTCAGTTTAAAAGAACTAACAATAAATGGTGGTTTATCCTTACAAGATCAACCCTAGACGAGCCTTACTACTGTTCCTGCCCCTACCAGAAAGAGATTTCCCTTCAGTTTTCAGCAATCTCCCTCTATTTGTTTGATTAACAGGAGACTCAGCATAGACAAATGGAAGCTTTCATACAATACACAATTAATTTAGAGAGTCTACAGCCACAAGATGTGATGACAGCTGCTGGCTTTATGTATTTTAAAATGGGGGTTTAAGATAAATTCATGAAGGATTGATCTACCAATAACTACTAGTCATGATGTGGCCAAATGGAACTTCTGTGTTCAGAGGCCAAAGTACCATTGAATACCACTTGCTAGGAGGCAACAGTGAGAGTCAAATTTTGCCTTAACACGCTGCCTATAGGTTTCCCAGAAGAATCTACAGTAGACCCTCGGGTTACATTACTCTCGAGTAATGTAAACTTCGGGTTGCAAAAGTGGCAAACCCAGAAGTATGTTTCCAGGTTTTGCCACTTGCGCATATGCAGAAGCGCTCTGCATGCCGTGCACATGTGCAGAAGTGGTACCTCTAGTTACGGATTTTTTGGGGTGTGCACGGAACCCAGGAACGAATTAAATTTGTATCCAGAGGGTCCACTGTAGTTAGGTTTAGGTTTATTAAATTTATATACAGTGGTGTCTCGACTTACGAATTTAATCTGTTCCGAAGGCACCTTCGTAGGTCGAAAAGCGCCATTGGAAACGCGATTTCCCATAGGAATGCATTGGAAACGGAAAAATTCGTAAGTCGAAGCAACCTCATCTAAAAATTCGTAAGTCGAAAAAGCCCTATCTAAAACCACCGCGGTTTCCATTCGGATGTTGAAAAAATCATAAGTGTGCAGCCATTTGCCTCATTCGTAAGTTGAAAATTTCAGTTGTCGAGTCATTCGTAAGTCGAGGTACCACTGTACTGCTTCTCCCCCCTCCCGGTGTCCCGAAGTGATATACAGTATAACAAAGTTTTAAAAGACGAAGATAAAGTCACATAAATATATTACAAACTATTTTAACAATGTGGTATCATATCATATCATTGGTTGATCAATCTGGGACACAGGATGATAAGACTAGACAGACCATCGGTCTGATTCAGGAAGACTCATTATGTTCTCATAGTTTCCACTTAAGTACTATATGAAATCAATATGCAGGAAATACATAGGAAAGGAGACGGTATCTAATTCTAAAGAGAAGAAATGGTGATAAAATCTACAATCTGGTGCACAGCACATGGTAAACTCTTATGGAAACCCTGTATCAGTCCATGCAGACGACTGAACACTTACAACCAGAAAAATTGTAAGCAACTTGTCCAAACAGCACAGAAATAAAGATAAAGGGAATAGAAGAAGCTTTACTGCTCTTTTTTCTCTCTCTCTCCACTTTGATTTTGTTTTTTTTTTTCAGAATCAGGTTAAAAGGTTTCATGATAATAGTGCTGTTTACACTGAACTTGAACTTCGTGCTCTTTCATTTAAAATGCAGAAACAAATAAACAGAGCTCTAAAAATCCAAGTTTAAAATACTCCAGCTACGCCTTTCTGCTTCTTCCTGTAATAGGTTCCAGCTCTCTGCTGGACTGTCTACCAAATGGCAGATGAAAGGTTCAAACTAAGTACAGTACACTCACAATGAAAGCTTTAGATCTGAAGGGATGCTCTGGCAAGAAGAAAACAGAGAAAATCCTAGAGTTTAACTGGTATCTCTCCAGCACGGCCAAGTCCATTTTTTATTACAAAACTTTTAGATCTTTACTGTTCCCGAAACAAACAAACAAAAAACAACATCCCGGAGCCGCAAGTACTTAGCACAAAAGCACCAATCTGTCAAGTCATAATTAAACGCATGTTCACAGTACTCGGGCGGGCTGTTAGTGTGGTCTGCGTCCAAACAGGACAGAGGTGAAAATGGCCACAATATCTCAATGTCAGCAGAAAATAATTCAAAGCATTGTTTGAGGCTTCCTGGGTGGTCCTGCACTTCCCTCCCCATTCCATGTCTTCTTTTGCCTTAGGATCACCTTCCTGGCCTCAGATCTCTCTGCCCCCTTCCCCAGCCCTTGGAAAACTACAGGCTGATCTAAATTCAGTTTCATGGTTTTATCAGGCAAGTGTGTCATCACGACCCCTCTGGCACAATTTGTTAAAACAGATGACATACTTTTGCCTGAGGAACACTGGAGCTACAAACCAACTTGTAAGGTAGGCCAATGGTTATCATTCCCAGGTTCCATGGAGCAGGGCTGAGGCTGAAAGAAAGC
Source organism: Zootoca vivipara (assembly GCF_965207765.1). NCBI lineage: Eukaryota > Metazoa > Chordata > Lepidosauria > Squamata > Lacertidae > Zootoca > Zootoca vivipara. Next base: position 72,935,580 of record NC_142590.1, on the reverse strand, counting down.
AGGAATTTTTGATATAACTGTAAAAAAACTACTCTGAAATTTTATTATTCCTAAAACGAAACCTTCCTCTGGTTGTAAATATTAAGATTATACCAGCAAGAATGAGTATTTTCTGTAAATAAAGAGAGAGAGAGAGAGAGAGAGAGAGAGAGAGAGAGAGAGAGAGAGAGAGAGAGAGAGATTTAAATCAAGTCTTACTGACTAGTGATTTTAATTGTGATTTAAATCAATTTGATTTAAATCAAATCCACCCTGCTTTTCATCACCAGTTTATTCCACCGTGTGGATTCACAGTAGACTTGAGTTGCAAACCAACCGCTTTATCTCCTTCTTCCTTAGCAACTACCGTATGTGACACCAAGCCAAAAGGGACAACAGCAGGTATATGGTATGTTACCGATGTGCCTCCCTGGGGCAGATGACTTTCACATGGATGGATGTGCAAAGATCCAAGCTTAATGCAGAAATAGAGATTCTGGCATCCTTTGAAGAATCACCTCTGGTGGCTTACCATTGGGTGCCAGTAAAAAGTATTCTGTAATATACCAATGCCACAATCCCATGAGACCTCAGGAATTACTTAGCAATTTAATCATTACAGCTTGAATTGAGGTGGGCAAGACCTACATATAAAAGACTGGCTGAACTGAGCCTGGAATACGTTGAATATCATAAAATCCATGCACTAGTGAAGCTTAGAAAAGGTAGGGCAGGGGTAAATATATACTGAATTGGATTTTATTTTGTGGAAATTTCTTTTTCAGTAAAATACAGTTATATGGGTGTATTATGGCAGAGGGTAGCCAATGGGGTGCCTTCTAGATCAGGCATCCCCAAACTGCGGCCCTCCAGATGTTTTGGCCTACCACTCCCATGATCCCTAGCTAACAGGACCAGTGTTTGGGGAAGATGGGAATTGTAGTTCAAAACATCTGGAGGGCCGAAATTTGGGGATGCCTGTTCTAGATGTTGTTGGACTGCATCTCCTATGATCCCTGGCCACTGGCTATGCTAGCTGAGGCTGATGGGAGTTGCAGTCTAACATCTGTAAGGCACTACACTGGCTACCCTCGTTTTATGGCTTCTCAAAAGCTTATGTTGCTAGTACACAGCCTCTTGATTCTATGGCACTATCTCTGCTAAAAGACCAACCCCTGCCATAAGAAGCAACCTGCTGAAGACCTTCCTCAACTACCTTCTTTGGTTTCTTGAAAATACTATGGGGAAAGACAATTTCATTCTCCTTTTTTCCTGCTAGCCTTCCAATGCCAGGAGAAGGGAGTGTTGTTTTTCAGAAGCCATTGAGGTGCTCTGGTTCGTAGAAGGCTTCCCTGGCTGTGTTACTGAGTTCTTTGTACAGTGGAACCTCGGTTTATGAACACCTCGGTTTATGAATTTTCGGTTTATGAACACCGCGGACCCATCTGGAACGGATTAATTCATTTTCCATTACTTTCAAGGGGAAAGTTCGCTTCAGTTTATGAACACTTCAGTTTATGAACAGACTTCCGGAACCAATTACACCCATGCTTCAGTTTATGAACGCTTCAGTTTAAGTATTCCGCGGACCCATCTGGAACGGATTAATCCACTTTCCATTATTTTCAATGGGAAAGTTTGCTTCAGTTTATGAACGCTTCAGTTTAAGTACCCCGCGGACCGTCTGGAACGGATTAATCCACTTTCCATTACTTTCAATGGGAAAGTTTGCTTCAGTTTATGAACGCTTCAGTTTATGAACAGACTTCCGGAACCAATTGTGTTCATAAACCGAGGTACCACTGTAACTGCTGGTTTTGTTCACTGTCCCAGCTGCTTAATTTGTTGCCTGTGTATTGTCTATGTTTTATTCTTACGTCTTTGGCTTTAATGCTATTTGCAGCTTCACAGAGGCTTTGATTCAAAAAGCGGGATGCAGATATTCAGAAACAACAATGTCCTATACACTGATAAGTGGGAAGATCTGCCCCTGTTGCAATGAAAAATCTCTTCATTTTCCACTCCCTTTAGAAAAGGGAAACCCCAGAGCAGTGGTTCCCAACAGGTGGTCCGCGGACCCCCAGGGGTCCGTGAGCTATGCCAGAGGGGTCTGCAAGATGCTATTAGAATAAAAAATATATTAAATATATTTCGTATGATAACAGATTTTTTGTTTTGGCCGCTACCTGCATGAGCAGAGTCTAGCGCAAAACTAGAATTAGATGAGGCAGTAGTTCTGCTGTATGCCGTTAGGTGGCGCTTTACAAACACTACTGTTTTGCAAAGAGGCAGCGCGCGCATTCTACTAATGCTCACCTCCCCAAGATGCTTTGCGCGTGTCGGCTTCATTTGTGCGCTACTGCGCAGGTACCCTATCTTCTCCATTCCCCTCCCTCCTCCCTGGACTCTTATAAAAAGACTCTTTATTTGGCTCTCACTTTTTAATTTTAGGATTAGGAATTAATGGGGGTCCTTGTCACAATAGCAGCTCGATGAGGGGTCCTCGAGAAAATTTTGTTGGGAACCCCTGCCCCAGAGCATTGTGCCACTGCAAAGGATTGCCACAGCAGAGCACAGAATGGGTCGAACCATTGGTATGTCAATGCCAATGGTCCAAAGGGACAAGAATGGTCCAGGTCCAATGAGCTGTCTGCTTCCCCTACCAACATGTCATCAGATCCTATGCGCTGCTGCATAGTTTTCACTGTTGTTAATCTCTCTTGTCTCTCGCCGCCACTGCCTCGCCCCTCCACGAGAGGACAGAGAGAGCAATTTTCAGTTGCAGATGAAGCAACATTAATTCTAACACTTCCAGTCATTATGTCTGTAAGATAATTTCCTCCATCATCATAGTGTGTGTGTGTGTGTGTGTTTAAAAGAGTGTGTGCGCATGCCACAATTGAAAGAGGTGGTTGTGGGATTTGAGCACCGTAATTACCAATCCCCAGAAGTCCGTTGGCAGCAGAAAGTGCACGCAGGAATCCCACAGAGGGACAGCAAAGTGGCTTGCTCTGGATCAACAGGTGAAGAGCAATTTATCAAAAGGAAAGCTGCTCTGTTAAGCATCGTATCCGTGGTTGGCTGGGCAGGGGGGTAGGGTGGGGGAAGACAAAAAGTACACTTCAAAAAAAAATATATACAGAAGCACTGCAGTTTTTGAGATTCCAAAAATCCTGAGCTCTCTTTCTGTTAGGCACGTGCTCTCCAAACAAATCACATACAAATGTGTATGCGTGCGCGCACACACAGAGAGGCAATGGTAAAGTGGTTTTTTGGCTTTCCATCGCCATCTGGCACCTCTCCCAGTATGAAAACAGGGGGGGGGGAATCCATCCCAGCAGCTGCCTTCAGCCTGTATCTTCCAACTGAGATAGAACCCACCTCCTCTCTTCCTCTCCAGTATCTGCACCACTTTCCATATTAGACAGAGATACTATTTACGCCTACATTTATGTAACCAACACACATGGCCATTTGCCAGAGAGAACACATGACTCTTAGTTGGCCTTATGAGGAACATATACACATTTCCATACTTCTTCCTACATATTAGGAACAGGGAGAACTGGGAAGAAATTATGGGACACAAAGTCACAAATCTTGCAATCTTCTTCACAGGATTTTAATTTGAGAGGAAGCCTTGTGCGGATCAGCAGGGCTGACTTCTGAGTCAGCAAAAGATTGGGCTGTATGGTTAATAAAGAAGCAATATTGTCCATTGGCACAGAGTCAGATTTGAAAGGGTTATTCTGTTAGTCACTATTTCACAACCTCAGCATCCCACAGAGAACAAGAGTCTTCTTCTAAGGGAGAACTATGCTGCAACCCACTTTGCATATTAAAAAAAGACTAGAAGTCATTTACCTGGCATTGTTCCAGAATTCAAAAAGATTAGTGCAGGTTCGAAATCTGTAGTTAAAAGTTTTGAAAGATTCAGTTCAATATCTTGATTCAAAATGGCAACCAACTGAATACAAGTGCAGATGAAAACCTGCTCTTTGATGTCAGAAACCACCATGCAAACTTTGCGTAAGGTATCTTAAGAGGTGCCAAAATGTGTGGAAAACAATTGACTTTCCAAAACTTACAGGTAAAGGGAACTGTTCAGTGCATTTTACGCTGCTTTCCCAAAGCTCAATGTGGCTTAAAGACTAGAGTAAGATTCAATAATAATTTAAGCCACAAGAACAGGCATGTTATGAACATGTCCAAGAAATCTTAACACACATACCACAACATCTTGAAAGGCCAGGAATTGGACTTTTTCAATCAAATTGCAACCATTATTCAGTAGTGTGGGTTGGGTTGTTAGAAGGTACCAAATCCTGACACATTGCAAATGCAACCCTATTGGGAACAAGCTTTGCTATCTTCTTCTTCAGTGAAATACACAAACTATGGTCCTTCAGACCACTGAAAGCAACCTCCAGGTTGAAGGAGTTCAGAAATGGGACAATGGGTGGGGAAATTACTCGATGTGGCTAAAGAAAGACAAACAAGAATCTAACAAAGGTATTGCGACTGGGTCATTTGGGAGGAAAGCACCTTATTGTTTTTAGAGTTAGTTTGCTATTTCTGCTCTCTTCAGCTATAGTCTTTCTTCAGATGCATTAACCGAAGGAAATATGGTCAACAGAAAACCCAAGAAAATTGATTAAAGTACTTTAGTATATTCTTGAACTATTCTTCTTGCTTGCTCAGATGGAGAATGGAGAGTGGGCATAGAAACATCTGTAGGATAAAGCTAAGAGTCACTTTGCCTCTGGTCCCACCCACCTTGAGCTTGCAAACCCCTGGAAGACTTCCTGAAAAAGTTCTCTACCCTGCATTAAAAAGTAGATATTCTTACAAGAACTATATTAGCAGCATCCAGAAAAGGGAGGAGGACTCAGATGACACTCAATACTAAGCAGCATTTTAAACTCTGCCTTAGACTCAGATGTTGAAAAACAAAACAAACCAAAAACACCTCTGTTTTTAAAATATGCAAGGACACTTAAAAGGAAGTTTCCTAATGCATATTTTATTTGACCTGTAACTGATTACAGAACATCTGCTAAGAGGTTTCAGCCAGTCTCACAAAGAAGAAAGTTTCTGCTTGCTTAAGAGGTTTCCACAGTGTTTGGAGAACAGCAACTTGAGACCACTCATCTGGCAGTCAGGACCCACAGCTGCCTACAGCAGCGTTTTATGGCTAATATTATTTGGTCAGTGCAGGATTCATAACTGCTTCATTTTAACTTTTGTGCTGGCTTTCTTTTGTACAGACTCAGCTGGAGGCTTGCATAATTCACCCGGTTTCCCACAATACAAGCACTCTGAGACGTCTTCCATCACCCACTCAATTCTCGCAAGCAGCAAATAGGATTCTTGACAGCAAGACGTTTTTTGCTCTGGGAGTAAAGAAAGGGAATGGTCATAGTTTGGAGGCCCAAGAACAAACAACAGTGAGCTTCAGGATAACATGCTGCCTCCTTCCCTTCTCCACAGTTGTATCTTGCTTTGAGGACAAACTATGGCTGATGCAAACCATGGTTTACCATATACAGACAAAAAAGTATCTTGTTGCAAATTAGAAGCAGAATTGCTTAATCTCCTCCCTTGACATACAGCAGGAGGGGAGGAGGGAGCGTACACACTTGCCACTCATACCCAATCCATCATCTCAATTCAGCCATGCTCTTTTACATCACAGAAGATACAAATGGAAGATAACTTTAGCTCAGCGATAGGAAGCCTGTAGCCCTCCTGATGCAGCTGAACTCCAGCCAGCATACCCAATTGTGGAGGATCATGGGAATTGTAGTTCAGCAGCGTCTGGATGAACACAGGCTAGCCACCCCTGTTAAGATGAACTACTGAAAATGGAAGCCTAGCATATTCTGTAAAGGACAGGACCAAAGGTCTCCACAATCTTCCAATGCAATCAACACACCCAGCAACAAAGCGCAAATGCAGTGACAAACTGGCCCAGCAATGCACACGAAGAGTGTGGAAAAATAATACAGTACTCCTATTTTAAAATAAGTGGTGCTACTTCCAGTCTGTTGCTATAGTGATGAAGGGCCCAGCAGAGCAGAGAATGGCTCAAAATGATCCGGCAATCAAGCAAGTGAGATGCACTGTTACGAGAGATATGGATTCTGCAGCCAGTTGCACAGTAAAGTGGCAATTGATTTATTGAAGAGAAGACCCTCTTGCTTGCTTTCTGCTCCTGTGCATCCTTGTCTCGGCTAAGTGCTTGGCTGGGCATCTTGCATGGAGTAGCCTTACAAAAGGTTCTCTTAAGAGTAAGCACAGCACATGTAGACCTGTGTATGGATGTTCATCATTAATGTGGGGCTGTCCTGCAGCCAAACAGGCCACAGCACTGCTTTTAATGATTTAATGAAGCATCATGAATACTCTGCAGGCCTCTTCCCTCAACTATAAGGGGAAGGAGGACAATACCTTGTGGGGCACCAAAACAGATACAGCTGTGTGCTCGCTTCGGCAGCACATATACTAAAATTGGAACGATACAGAGAAGATTAGCATGGCCCCTGCGCAAGGATGACACGCAAATTCGTGAAGCGTTCCATTTAAAAAAAAAAAAAAGGTTCCGGTTTCCGCCGGCAGGAATGGCGGACCTGTTTTCCATCCCTCTGACCTTCGTAAGGAATTTGGCGGTTGCTAGGGGAGTAAATGGCAACCCCCTACCCTCTCCGGGGGTTACGGAGAGGGGCCGCTGGCCCGCGATGCCCCCAGACCCACTCCGACTGTTTATGGAGTGGGGGGAGCTTGGGCTGAAAAGCACTTACGAGGGCCAGGACTCCCGGACGCTAATCTGCATGGCGGGGATTTCCATGGTTAAAGAAGATAATTAGGCTTAAATCTATGGACATACTTCAGAAGGAGGGGAAGAAGCGCTGTTTACTGCTGAGAAATCTATGCTGCTGAGGGAGAGGAGTTAAAGGCTGTATATCATCTGGAAGAAAGATTGATGGGGACGGAGCGATAAGGGAATGGAGTTTTATTTTTCTCCATATGAGTTACTTCGTACCTTCCCAGACGCGATGTCCTGGCTTGTTTGGAGTGAAAGAGAAGTAAAAGACTGTGTGAGTTGAACTTTATAAACTGTTGTTACTGAGCATATTTTTTAAAGATGTGGAGTTGCCGATGAGAAAAGCCCCCCCCCCTAGTCGGACGGAAGGAGTCCTGGACGCGTTCGGAGGATTTATGAGCTGTGACGCACTTTGAATTGGAGCAGCGACCTGAAGCTAAGTTCAGCTATAGGGCAAGGAGATCCATTAATTTACCAAGAGTTTATGGTTTGATGTTTGGGTCTTCTGCCTGGAAAAGCTGTAAATTTTATAAAGATCGTTAATCTTCATGGCTATGAGAGAAAACGAAAGTGATTTGAGCTTTTTAAGATGGCGCTGCTTCGACGCAACAGGGAGCTCCAGACTAAGAAGATTTATGGGGAGGCTGGACTGATTAACCCACACAGGAGAAAGAACATTTGTGAAACCTCGTTTGATATTTATCTCAGCAGCTGGGAAACAATCGGTTGAAAGTGGAAAACATCTATGTGACTGTAAGGGGAAGATCTGGATTATTATGAACTTGGAGGACGATTTGAACTTTAGAAAAAAGACGGCAGTGGACGGTTGCGAGGAATCCCCAATTTCTTGAAGCATGGGAACCCAAATAAAAAATTCTTGAGACGATTTGGCATAACATTCGGTTTGATTGATATATATATGTGTATAATTTGAAATAATGAATGTGATTAATTGGTTTTAATTGGAAAATTAATAAAATATATTTTTTTAAAAAAAAACAAAACAGATACAGCTGCACTGGCCCTTGGACTACTATTTCCACTGGAATCAGTTAATACATGCACGTGTAAACTAGCCTTGAAACCACAGTTCACAGTTTCCTCCTTTAGAAGACCTCCCCTTACTCCAGATTCTAGTTGCAGACCTATGGGCCATCCTCATGGATATTCCTCACCTCGGCAAGCAAGCAATTCTTTGCAAGGGAAATCATTAATCTGACACACATCTTGAAAAGTTCCCTGTGATCAAAGTGCTAAGCATAGCCATTGGATAGGTGGATAGCATTTGTACTGCTCTACAGCACTGACATACAATGCTTCATGGCCTTTATTCAAGCATTTTTGGCCACATTCACACATAACACTAAGTCAGAAAACATTGGTCAGGGCCACGGCCTTTTCAGCTCTGGCCCCAGCCTGGTAGAATGCCCTACCACAGGAGATCAGGGCCCTGCGGGATTTGACATCTTTCCGCAGGGCCTGCAAGATGGAGCTGTTCCGCCTGGCCTTTGGGCTAGACTAAGTCTAACCACCCACCCCATTCATTCATTCATTTGATGGAACCCCTTATACGGGATCTGAATATAAATTTTCCCTCAGCTCTTTTTTCTGGCCCATGTAGACCCCGGTGAATATATGATGTTTTCCCCCCTTATGGGTTTGATCTATAGGCTACCACTAAAACGAGGCTGCATTTTAAACTGTATTCTAACTTATATTTTAATCAACTGTTTTTGTTTTGTTTATAATGTTTTTACTGTATTTATATTCAGTGTTAGCTGCCCTGAGCCTGGTCTTGGCTCGGGAGGGCGGGGTATAAATAAAGATTTATTATTATTATTATTATTATCCATTAAACCATACTTTGCACAGTCTGCATCCTGGTGCATACAGACCACATACTCCCTTCCTCGCTTTAACAAGTGGGAGGTGGGAATCAGAAGCCACTAGTTTTGTCTGAACACAGGGTTTGTTCCACCCAAAAAATTATGGTCACTAAACCAACAGCAAGCCGTGGCTTCAAAACAGCTAGTGATCACAGTGGTTTGAGCAAAACAAACCATGATCCTAGATTCGGAAATAATGCTAAACTAACTATTTCATGGTCATCTCTACTCCTCCACTCATGGAATTGAAAGCAAAACAACTATGAGAAAGAGAAATAGGGCCAAATCAATCACAGCTCAATGCTGCAAAGAAGGAAAATTACACCCCACACTGATGCCTACAAATAAACCTCAATGACAATAATGAAGAGATGCGAAGGATGCATCCCCGTTTCAATCTCTTTCTCTGGAAATCTGCCCTGTTGCCTGCTCCCTACCCCCACCCCCCACCCCAAATTAATGCACATGAAGCTTGGATAGAGATATTAAATTAGTATGATTAAAGGCCCAACTCGCAGGGTTTACAAAAGGATTACAGCTAATCAATCCACCATCCTGCAGAGGGGGAAAAACATTTGCTTGCAAGGCTGATAAATTGGTGACTAATAGTTAATCTCTAGAGATTAGCATTTCTTATTTTGTCATTTCCAGGAGGGGTAGCTGTGATAGTCTACTTCAGAAACAAAAAAAAAGAGCAAGAGGAAAAAGCACTTTAAAAATAAGCAAATTTATTGTGGCAGAGCCCACTGACTCAGATGCATGAACTGTTGTCTTTAATTGGTGAAGATTATGTGTATATATATATTTAATCTCTCTCACTCACAAACATGTACAAAAGGGGGGTGTAAACAGTGAGGTCCAAAAGCATGAAATCTCATAAACTGTATTCTTACATTTCAGTGTTCTTTCTGTTTCTATTTACACACACACACACACACACACACACATACAAATAAATGTTATGCCACAATGTATCAATCTGTCTTGAAGGTGCCACAAGACCTTTTGCTGAGTGAAATCTAGCTCAAGGAAAGAGGGAAAAGAGTGTGTTGCTATCTCAATTGCTCACTACCTAGATTTTATATGGCATGAGATTCAAGCACCCCAGACCTCCACATTTCATGGATGAAGGACCTCCCTGCAGAGGCAAAAGGGGAATAAATTAGACTGAAGAGTTGTCAACTCCCTCTCTACATTCCAGAGCACATGGCAGCAGAAGGTACTGGTTAAAAAAAAAAGGCAGGTAATACATTTGTATTACATGGGATACTGCAGTCTTTACGACCTAACAATGAATGAAAGTTTATTGAGGAAGATCTATGAATTAAGTTGGAAAATATACAGACAGTGTATCTGACAGAGGAACTTAGCCTTGAAAATAAATCCAAAAAAAGTTACTGGTGCAGTGAACTTTATCTAGCCAATCTTTATCTAGCCAATCTACCTTACTCATTAATCGTGCAGTCACTGCAGAAAAAAATACCTTCCATTTCACATAATCTTCCTTGTCTTGTCACCTGGATACAAATATTACTCACCTCAGAGAACCAGACAATTAACTGTTTCCTGCTGCAGGAATTACACACTTCGAACTTGCACTGAAAGCTTTTAAAAGCTTTACTTTCCCCTTTGCTTTTAAAAAAAGGTGTTACAATTTAAATTTTAGAATCTCCCCCCAAAAAATAATTATAAAAACATTTCAAGGGAATATTCAAACTTGAGAATGTGCAAGACAGAAACCAGTTGCCATGGTTTCTCAATCACTTGAGAAAAACAGGAAATATCTTTTCCTCTTGCAGCTCTGATGTATCAACAGGGCAAGTGGGAAAATTGTGGGATGGTTAGGTGATCATGACTACCTATGTCATCAGGAAGGAGGGGAATGTTTACAACACAATGCATTTAAAAAAAAAGTTTTTCTTGCATTGGCAAGTGTCTATACAAATCTGTGCACCATAGTTTGAGCTAAGGGGATATTGGAATTATATGCATGCCAAACATTTGTACAGTGGTACCTCTGGTTAAAAACTTAATTCGTTCTGGAGGTCTGTTCTTAACCTGAGGTACCACTTTAGCTAATGGGGTCTCCTGCTGCTGCCGCGCCGTCACCACACGATTTCTGTTCTCATCCTGAAGCAAAGTTCTTAACCCGAGGTACTATTTCTGGGTTAGCGGAGTCTGTAACCTGGAGCGTCTGTAACCTGAAGCGTCTGTAACCCGAGGTACCACAGCACTACCCTTTGAGGGTGATACAGAATCCACCATCAGGCCGAGTAAGCTTGCTTTCGGTAAAACGTGAACACCTGCAATACCTTTTTCAACAGCAATGGCTGGCCCAGTTTAATAATGGCACCTTACAAATGTATGACATGGGCCTTATCTATCTATTTATTAATCATCAGGAAAGCATAATTGATTCCCCCCCCCTTACACAGACATACACACCCCTACATTTTTTCTAACATACAAGTACCCTGCTGGATCGGAATAAAGGTCTCACCCATCTTCCTGTTCCTCAGTGTTTCTCAGAAACCAGATCTTTCTCAAAAGTCAACTAGCAAGGTATGAAGATAATAACCACCCATCACCATTTATGTATTTAATTTATTTGTAAAATTTATATCCTGCCCTTTATCACCAAGTGATCTCTGGGTGGGTGGCAACCATAAAAAATACAGAACTTCATAAAATCAACCAACGCATTAAAACAGAAGCAACATTGCACAGTTCAGACATTCACCTCCTTTCCTCAGTACACACCAGAACCTTTTTAGAGGATTACGTCCCCAAAGACTTGACAGAAAAGTTTTCGAATAGTGATGAAAAATAACTAAAGTTGGTGGCAGCTATACATCAAGAAGGCTGTTCCATCACCAGGGTGCCATCACCGAGAAGGCTCTGTCCCATAGATTTCACATGGCAATGCTATGACAAGCAGTAGCTCTTAAAATCACAGCCAGGACAATACAGACAGGGAGGCACTTCAGATAACTCGTCCTAACCATTCAGGGCTTTGTATGTCAGAATCTTGAATAAGGCTTGGCGGTATGAAATATGGATCTTAGGTTATGTGATCCTGAGCAGAAACCCCCCCCCCCAAAAATGTGGTATTCAGCGTTCACTGCCCCTGAACCCAAAGGTTCTATTTACCCATTATAGATAACCACCACTGATAAACCATGAGTTTATCTACTCTGCAGTATATTTTAGAAAGACTGTTCTCTGTGCATTTGGACACCTCTTAAGAAATTTTGCACGATGGTTCCTGAGATCGAGAAGCAGGATATTGTCCATGTTTGGGATACAATTGGATGCTTTTACAAATCAAGATGGCAGACAGAACCATTCAAATCTCCCCTGGATTTACCACTGATTTCTAAACTGATTCTCTCTCTCTCCCCCCCCCCCCGTTTTATAATTCCACTGGGCATGAGACTCCTAGTCTCCTACAAAGTTAAGCCCACAAACATCTCCGCATTGTGGAGTAGGGAATGCCATAAATTATGTGTTGTAGGAAGAGAAGTATTTTCATATCCTCAGAATAATCCCATAGGATAAACTGGGCTGAGATATACTTACTGGCCCAAGATCGGCCAGTAACCTTTGCACCAGAGGAAGAACACAGCAGAATTCAGCAGCCCTATTATGAATATGCACTAGGCATTCTGAATACATCACACCCATTATGGTGTGGCTGCACTGGTTGCTGAATTGCTCCCAAATCCAATTTAAAGTGCTGGTTATGACATAAACTTTTTCATGGCTTGGGACTTTTAGAAGACATCTGAAGGCAGCCCTGTTTAGGGAAGCTTTTAATATCTGAAGGACTATTGTATTTTAATATTTTGTTGGAAGCTGCCCAGAGTGGCTGGGGAAACCCAGCCAGATGGGCAGGGCATACATTATTATTACTGTATCATCATCATCATTAGAACCCCAAAAGCTCACTGGCGGCTGTTCCTGCAATAATGAGCCCCAAAATAGTTATCTGAGGCCATTCTCTGGGAGAAAAGAGACAGGGCCTTTTCAGTGGCAGACTCCCCTTTGTGGAATGGTCACCTCAGGAAAACTCAGTGACATTTACATCAACAGTCAATGTTTGTCCTACTAGGACAATTTCGAGGTTCTTGCTGCTATTTTCATGGGCAATCGCTTGGGTTTGGAGGTGGTTATCCTTTTGGTGAATGGGAAGGATTTTTTTCTTTTCTTTTTAAGGCACTATAATTGTTGGTCACTTGTAATATATATTACCACTGTAAATGATGTTGGATTTTTCTTTGTATAAGCCACCATGGAGCAAGTTGCTCTGGGACAGTTCTTGCACAAAACAACTCATAAAATAACCCAAGCCTATGTTATGCTCCTAGGACTAGGATGGGGAAGCTGTGACCCTCCAGCTGTTGGGGCCCCAGACGTTGTTGGACTGCAACTCCCATCATCCCCGACTATTGTCTATGCTGGCTGGGGCTGATGGGAGTTGGAGTCCGACAACAAGGTTGCAGGCTCACCATTGCTGCCCTAGAACAAATGACTCTTACAAAAAGTAGGCTTGTAAATCACCACTAGCCAGTCATCGCCATAGTGAGTAAGGACTTCCCCAGGTGACCAGTCTGGGATTTTCCCCTTACCCATTTTTTAAGCCCATTTGTATGCTAAACATTTGTGGATTTGCAAAACCAAGAAAGCATTACATGAGGGCAGGGGTGAATTAATATGCATGCATCTGTTAATTTATTAAGACCATCAGCTGCACCCCCTACATTAGAGGGAGAGTTCATTAATTGACTTGCAAGTAAGTCCAGTTGTGGCAAATGGAGTTTCTTCCCTAGAGTTTCCCCCCCCCCCCCGCTTCCAGGACTGCAGCCTCAACCCCCGAAGAACTATAAAGCGTAAAAAAAAATGTATGAAAACGCTCATCACATTCCACTCAAGCGCTGCTCCCTAAAATGTGTGTGTGTGTGTGTTTTTATAAGCCAGGCAACTTACTTGCGCCTTCGATTTTGTCCGATCCCCTGGTCCAAATGATCTGCCTGGTCTCCAGCTTCACCTGGAACGTTTTCCTTTCTGGCCTTTGGGACTTCTTGGAGTAAAACAAAGTCATCACGGTGCCCACTTCCAAGCTCCTGGAGAGGTGAACCACTTCGGCTTCGCTTGGGTTGCAGGGTCCATTGGTAAAAACAGACGCCATGGTGGCTTCCCAAGTCCTTTTTCTTCTCTCTTTCTCTCGCCCCCCCCCTCGGGTTCAGCAAACGCTGGGCGAATGAAGGTGGGGAAAGGGGGTAGAAAACTTCCCAAACAAAAGAAAGAGTTCAAACGCTTCTTCTACACACCAAAGCTGGAAGGAAAAGGGGGGAAGGGGGGGACCGGGTTGTGGATTTATTTATTTTTTCAACTCCACACCAACATCCTCCGAGCCTTTTCCAGTCGAGAAGCAACGAATTTCAAATCTTGGGAAGCCGTCCCTCCAGGGAAGGAGCCAGGATGCCACCACCGACCAGTGTTTATAATGCGAACGGGAGGGAAGAGGCGAACTCCTTAGCCCCGGTCGGTGGGCGCCCTCTTGGGAACCAGCAGCTCTTCGATCCCCGAAAACGAGAGAAAATCGCCCCTCTCCCCTTCGCGATCATGCACCATTTTTCCTCTGCTTGCTTTCTTTCCTTTCTTCGTTCCTTTTTGGGGTTTTACCCACCCACCCACCTCTCCGCGTCTTCTCGAGTCTTTTAAAACGAAAGCGAGCAGAAAGGGAATCGGGCCGGATGGTGCGGCGGCGGCGCGGGAGGTAAGAAAAAAAAACCAAATATGCATAAAAATATAACTCCAAGTCGGTCTTCCCCAAGCACAAGCAAGGCTGGCCGGGGGCTAGAAAGGGCTGGCTGCGATCGGGGGCGGAGAGGAGGGCTCTGGCAACCCCCGCAGCCTTGCTCCCTCCCCCCTGCGACTGCCCCTCTTATCCCCGCCCCCGTTCCCTCTCCTCCTCCTCCTCCTCCTCCTCCGTCAGCCCCCTTTGGCGCTGCCTCGACTCTGCAGGCAGATCTCTCTCTCTCGGAATCGATCAGAGACAGGCTGATAAAGATCTCCCTAGAGCTCAGCAAGTAATGGCTGGAAGTAGCGGGAGGAGGAAAATCTCCAGTAATCGGAATCCATTGCACATTCTTAAATGACTCTTTTTGTGTCATGCTTTGCAGGCAGCAACGTATGCAAGGTCGGGGTGAGGGGGGGGGGGGTGCTGTAGAAAAACGAAGCAGGATTTTCTTTGTCGCATACCCCCCGTCCTACCCCCTCTCCCCCAGTCTTCCTTTCTTTCCACATTATAACAAGGGAGGAGGAGGCTCAGGGTTGGATTCGGACGCCCTCGTCTCCAGATCCTCTCCCCAAAGTGCGCAGGCAGGACTAGTCCGCAGGGCCCAGCAACAAGCGAAGATTTCCTTCATCCAGTTTCCCCTCCTTGCCTTTGCATGAATGGGGTGGGAGGCAGAGAGATCAGGAGACGTTTGGGGGCGGCGGGTGGGTTTTTCATCCCAGCACAAGTGAGGCAGGGCAAGGCAGTGGCGCGTTTCTGTTGGGTCTTGTTTTCCCGCTCCCCCACCCCAAATCAAAAGGGAGCCCGGGAGAGGAGTGGTCGCGCTGGAAGGAAGGGGAATATTCTCGCCCCATCAGGAGGCGCCGGGCTCCGCAATGCAGGGCCCTTTTTGCGGCCTGCAAGTCACGGGTCTCGGCTCGACCCGCGTCCAGGTGGCGGGTTGTCTGAGTTGTTATTTTTTTGCCTTCTTCCCGAACACGTGACGGCGCCTAAGAGAAGAAGCAGGAAAAGGACGCGTTGGTGTCGGGCGTCGGGATTGTCGCCGTTTGCGTGGTGGGACGATGCGGTTGGGACAGGCAGAAGAAAATGCAACAGAGGCACAAACGCATGCGCGCCACTCCGCTGTGGAATTCGGATCAATGGCTGGTACTGTGTTGTGGTGGCTCCAATGTTGCACTGGGGAGACCAGGGTTCAAATGCCCGCTTAGCACTGACGTTTCCCAGACGGTGTTAGGTTAGTTACAGGTAGGTAGCCGTGTTGGTCTGAGTCGAAACAAAATAATAAAAAAAATTCTTCAGTAGCACCTTAAAGACCAACTAAGTTTTTATTTTGGTATGAGCTTTTGTGTGCATGCACACTTCCTCAGATACACTGAAACAGAATCCACCAGACCCTTATGTATATTCAGAGGGTGGGGGTTAGGTCAGGCATCCTGTCTCAGCTGTTGCTGCTTTCAATACTCTTTACTTAATTTTCAAAATAAAAGCTGTTGAGTGGAGTATGGTCTAGAAGTATTGGTTCCCAATAAACCAAGTAGGCTACTGCAAACCCCCTACTTTGGAAAATTTAGATATTTCTATGGTAGGTTTTGTTATGTGAATGGCGCCACAGATTCCCCCCAAAAAATCTGGGTTACATTGACCCCCTGGGGTCCACAGGCCACCAATTGGGGTTCAGAAAACTGGTTCAGAAAACAAACAGGGCATTGAGACAAAAACCTAAAACCAGTAACACAGCCATACAAAAGCAGAAAAGCAAATGAAACAGAAATTCAAACATGTGCCACAGGCTCCATTCTTGTGAGTCAGAGAAAGCTTGGGCAGAAAGATGTCAAAAGCGACATGTGGTTAATATCAATTCTTCTGATTGCAAATCATCTTAACAGATTTTAATACAGTCGTACCTTGGAGTTGAATGGAATCCGTTCCGGAAGTCTGTTCAACTTCCAAAACGTTCAGAAACCAAAGCGCAACTTCTGATTGGCTGCAGGAAGCTCCTGCAGCCAATCAGAAGCCCCATCGGACATTCAGGTTCCAAAGAACGTTTGCAAACCGGAACACTCACTTCCAGGTTTGCGGTGTTCGGGAACCAAAACGTCCGAGTACCAAGGCATTCGGGATCCCAGGTATGACTGTATTGTATTTTTATAGAGCAGCCTGCCCTAAGATGTTATGGTGAAGTAGTATCAATAATAGATACCTCCCCTTCACCCTAAGGTCCCGAGGTGGATTACAACACAAGTA
The DNA here is from genome assembly GCF_965207765.1 of Zootoca vivipara. NCBI lineage: Eukaryota > Metazoa > Chordata > Lepidosauria > Squamata > Lacertidae > Zootoca > Zootoca vivipara. Next base: position 72,918,848 of record NC_142590.1, on the reverse strand, counting down.
GTACGGTTTAAGACCAAGTAAAGCCCTGGCGGAGGAGCCTCCTGGGATGTGCCTGCTAACTGCTGTTGTGGGATGGGGGACCTAGGGAAACGGCCCCACAAGAGGAGCCCTTCTGTGCCCTGCCTTGGCAGTCTCTGGTCTCCAAAGAAAAAACACACAAATACTACAAAAACCAACCACAGAGTCGTTGTAAAGAGAAAACACGGAGGGAGAGAACCCTCCACATTGTTCCTTCAATGGTTAATAAATAGAACTTCCAGCTTCAGGGGCTGTATACTCCTGAAGGTCACTTGTTGGGGGACAACCCCAGATGACAGTTATCGCCGTTAGGCCTTCCTTGTGACCTTTCCAGAGGCGTCCAGCTGGCCACTGTCGGAAGCAGAGTTGTTGACTCTCAGTCAGGTTTATAACTCTATAGGTGCACTCAGTTGAGAGAAAGCCCTACTGTATTTCCATTCTGAGTAGAAACACCTAGGATTGAGCTGCTAGTGGAAAGGATACTGTTCAGGGAGAGGAAGAGTTACAGTTATAATTATTATAAAAGTTGCGTAAGAGAGGGCTTTGAAGCAGAGAGGGAAAGAAGAATGTAAAGAGCAATGTTTGGTTTCTGTAATGAAAGAAATGAGGATCCAAACATGCTTAGAAGCCATGTCCTCTATCCTAGAAACCTTTCCCTCTAATAACGGGTTGAGATTTGGGGGGCTGTGTGTCCTACTTTGCATAGGCCACTTCTCTAGCTGAATGGCTGGCAGAAGACAAGTCTTCTGTTTGAAGGGCTGTCCAGTCCAACCCTGGTTTAACCCTAAGAATGGAGAGCAGATGCCTTGACGTTGCCCGTCCACCACACAGCTGCGCACACACTGTACATTTAAAGCACACACACACCCCTCCTGGAAACTGCAGTGTACACCTAACAGAGTTGCAATTCCCAACGCCCTTGACAAACTACAATTCCCAAGATTCTTTGGTGGGCAGGAGCAAGCAAAATGCTTCAAAAGTATAGTGTGTATACTATACAGAGCTGGGACACAAGTCGTCACCCTCACTGTGGTGAGAGGCATTTCTGTTCAAATCATAGTACAGTAATGATTTTGAAATGTGCATATAAATGAATATGTGCACAATTTATGCAGATTCATGTCCTCTTTTACCCACTTCTCTGGTCCTTTTTTTTAAAAAAAAACAGTGTCATAGAATTACAGAGTTGGAAAGGACCCTGAGGATCATCTAGTCCAACCCCCAGCAATGCAGGAATCCTGCCCAAAGCTTTTCCTAGGTTGACTTAAACCACCAGCCTTCTGGTTAACAGCCAGATGCGCTGACTTGTTGCACCACCTGAACATCCTGCTGGGGACTGGTTGTGGTTACTAGCTAAAGTTTTTCTCTTTCTAGCTGGTCTTCTCTGCCTTTAAGAGCTACAGTTGCAATTGAAATTATTCACACATACACACACACACCCATTGCAATTAGGGTTTATTATCAAAATTGACAGACTTTTCAGCTGTTTGCAATGAGCAAATCAAAAGGTGTGCCAACTCAAGCATGCCTGGTGCAACTAATAAAGCCCTTGATGAGTTGCATCAGGTGTGCTTGAGATAAGTTGTATTTGTGCTGTTGTGAGGGATTCTGTTTAGGGGGTTGAATAATAGTGAGACTGGAGAAGCCAGTATAAGTTGCCATTTCAGCTAAATTTGGGGGAGCCACGTGAAGCATCCATTATGCTGAGCTATTTCAATTGCTTTTGTCTGATTTGCTCATTGCAAACAGCTGAAAGTCTGTAATTTTTGATAATAAACCCAATTTGCAATGGGGGTTCGAATAATTTTGATTGAAACTGTATACGGAAAGCAGAAGCAAATGATGCTTTCTCTAGCAAAGCAAAAACAACAAAACAAAACAAGACCTTCCCCAGATGTATTATTATCTCATAAGAATGGCCCATTTGATCAGAACAAGGTCCAGCTCTATTGGCCCCAATATTTTGCTTCCCATTGCAACCAGCCACATATTTTCCCTCCTGGGTCTAAAAGTACTTCAGGACTGAATCCTGGTGCATCTGTGTAAAGTGGAACTGTGGGTGGAAGGTCTTTTGACTAGTTTTTAAAATGTATTTTTATGATATGAATGTTTATTAGCATGTGGCTTGGGTGGGGGTGAGATCAGATGCCACATTTAAGCTTTCCCCAACCCTGGGGCTGCAGAGGTAACACCAAGCTCAACCCATGTGGCTCCCTTGATCATCTGCATGGGGGTTAAAAAGGGGTCAGCCGAGGGGAAGCTGCCCTGTCTCAACAACCTCAGGTGTGATCTCAGCCTATGGCTCAACTCCATGTTCTCATACCCAGGTGTTATGTACTGAGCTGAATCCTAGAACAATAGGATTCAGATTCAGCGGGAGCTACCCAATCCAACTCCAGGTGGAAGTGAATCCGCAACCTGATTGGCCTGCTGGAGCAGCCAATCAGGCGGCTGGCAGAAGTGAATCTGCTACCTGATTGGCCTGTAGGAGCAGCCAATCAGGCTGCAGGCAAAAGTCAATCCACAATATAATTGGCCCACAGGTGTAGCCCTGAAGTAGCCAATCACGCAAGGCCCATTGTGTAAATAATGTATATAAGCAGATGGTTTTGGGAAAAGAGCCATTCGTCTTCTCTTCTCCTCCTTGATGACTATGAGCTGAATAAAGAGCATGAAATTCACTCTTGACTCCGAGTATATTTCACTGGCGACGAAGGTGGGATCCTGCTGAGCTGACCGCCACCACGCACTGCACCGCTGCACCGCCACCTGCTGCACCGCTGCACCGCACCGTGCATCCAGGCTTCAGCTCCAGGACCCAAGGAACCCAGAATGGCAACCGACAGCAGCTTCTCGCCATTCAAACCAGCATCAGGAGACTGGGAAGGGTACGCCGCCCGTTTCAACTTCCTCCTGCAAGCGAAAGAAGTCACCAACGATGCCATGAAGAGGGCGACATTCTTCAGCGTCTGTGGAGAGGAGACGTTTGAAATCGCCCGGGCTCTCCTTGCACCTAGAGATGTCGCTACCGTCTCTTACAAAACAATAATGGAATGGCTGAAGGAGCACTTCTCACCACAGCCCTCGGTGGTAGCTTGCCGAAATGCCTTCTACGCAAAGCGGCAAGCCCCGGGGGAAACCATAACTGGGTTTGTGACCTCCCTCCGCCAAGCCGCCCGGTTATGCAACTTCTCAGAATTGGAGAACATGCTTCGTGACCGCCTCGTCGGTGGCCTGAGGGACGAGATGTTGCAACGACGCCTCTACACCAAAAAAGACCTCACGTTCCAGATTGCTCTGGAGGAAGCCCTGGCAACCGAAGCCGCCGAGAGGTCAACGCAAGAGGCACGACCGGCCCCGCCATCCCAACCGAGGGTCTACCACGAAGACCTCACCGACGAATCCGAATCTGACAGGGAGGAAGTACACCGAGTACAGCGGCGCACTCAAGCAGCACACACACCACAGCAGCCTCGACGAGAAGGAGGGAACTGTGCAAGCTGCGGGGAGAACCACGAGAGGAGGACCTGTCATTTCCGCAACGCAGAGTGCAGGCAGTGCAGAAAATTGGGACACATCGCCCGGGTGTGTCGGGCTCGACTCACCCATCGACAAGCATCAGATGACCGACCCAGGAGCCCCAGGTCACACGGCACCATGCACCAAGGCAACTCGACGGAGATCACGGACTACCAGGTATTCCAGTTGCCCCATCCCAGCACAGAGAAAATTTATATAGAGGTACAGATAGAGGGAGCCCCATGCCGCATGGAGCTGGACACGGGTTCAACTCTATCCATAATCTCGGCCCGAACATTAAGGGAACTGTGCCCTAATGGGGGTCCCAAACTAAGGCCGGCCCCATTCACCCTCCGGGACTTCCAGAAACGTAAGGTCCCTACTATGGGGGTGGGGACCTTCAGGGTGCAATATCGAGGGCGAAAGCAACAATTGGACTTGCTGGTAGTTAAGGGCCCCTACGTTAGCTTACTGGGACTGGCATTGTTTGGACCTCTGGGGCTAGCCGTTACCGGGGTGAACCGCACTAGCTTACAAGTGGACGTGGACGCCATATGCAAAGAGTTTCCAGGGGTTTTCGATGGGGCATTGGGACGATATACAGGACCCCCCATTGCCCTACAGCTAGACCCCGCTGTACGACCCATCAGGCACAAGGCCCGCCGGGTCCCGTTTGCCCTGAAACCCCGCATAGACGAGGAATTGGACCGGCTCGTGGAGCAAGGAGTGCTGGAGCCGGTGCCCAACGCCCCCTGGGAAACTCCAATTGTCACACCCGTCAAGCCTAACGGTTCGGTCCGCATCTGTGCAGACTACAAATGCACCATAAACAAGGCTCTCACGGCCCATGCATACCCAGTGCCAGTGGTCAGCCATGTCCTCGCCACCCTGGCTGGGTCAAAAATCTTTGGCAAACTGGACTTGGCCCAAGCGTATCAACAGTTGCCTGTGGACGAAGCCACAGCAGAGGCTCAGACGATTGTGACGCACAGAGGGGCATTCAGAGTAAAGCGGCTGCAATTTGGCGTTAGCGTGGCACCAGGCATATTCCAGAATCTAATGGACTCTCTCCTTAAAGGGATTCCTGGTGTCACCCCCTTCTTCGATGATGTACTGATCGCCGGGCCCACACCAGAGGAATTTGAGGACCGCCTCCGCTCCGTCCTGCACCGTTTCCAGACGGCGGGCCTCAAGGTGAAGCGGGAAAAGTGTTTACTGGGAGTGCCGCAGGTGGACTTTCTGGGATTTAAGGTGGATGCAGAAGGGGTCCATCCAACCGGTGACAAGGTACGGGCCATTTGTGAGGCCCCAGCGCCCAAGAGCAAGCCCGAACTTCAGTCATTCTTGGGACTATTGAACTTTTACCATGCCTTCCTTCCCCATAAGGCAGCGGTAGCGGAGCCCCTACACAGACTCCTAGATAAAAGGGCCCCTTGGGTGTGGGGCCAGCGACAAAGGGCCGCATTCCAGGCAGTCAAGGACTTGCTCGTCTCAAACTCGGTCTTGGCACACTTCGACGAGAGGCTGCCAGTGGTGCTGGCATGCGACGCCTCTCCCTATGGCATCGGCGCTGTCCTGGGACACCAACTCCCGGATGGAAGAGAGGTGCCGGTGGCATACTTCTCCCAGACGCTTGCTGCAGCCGAACGAAACTACTCACAGATTGACAAGGAAGGTCTGGCAATCGTGAAGGGCGTAAAAAAATTCCATGATTTCTTGTACGGGCGGCCCTTTACCATAGTGACTGACCACAAGCCGTTGCTTGGCCTGTTTGCCCCTGAGAAGCAGACCCCCCAAGTGTTGTCTCCACGTGTCCTCAGGTGGTCAATTTTCCTTGCCGGCTACCAGTATGCACTAATCCACCGCCCTGGGAAGGCGATGGGCCACGCAGACGCCCTCAGCAGGCTACCACTACCAGAAACAGGCCCCGACCCAGCGCCTGCGCAAGAGGTTATGACCCTGGAGCTGCTTCCCGACCGACCCATTCAGGCACAAGAAGTTGCGCACCATTCCACAAAAGATAGGGTCATCTCCCGGGTCCTGGACTGGGTGTGGCGAGGATGGCCCAGCAGCAGCCCCGGGCCAGAATTCGCTGGCTACACAAACCGCAAACATGAACTGTCGGCCCACAAGGGGTGCCTGTTATGGGGAAGCAGGGTTGTTGTTCCCCAGCCCCTCCGCAAAAGGGTCCTCACAGCCCTACACGAGACACACCCAGGGGTAGTGAGGATGAAGGCCCTTGCCAGGAGTTATGTGTGGTGGCCGGGGATTGACAGAGAGATAGAGGCCTGGGTCCAACACTGCCAGACCTGCCAAGAATCCCGCCCGGATCCCCCAAGGGCCCCAGTCCAGCCCTGGGAGTCCGCCCGACATCCATGGTCACGCTTGCACGTGGACTTCGCTGGCCCCTTCCAGGGAAAAACATTCTTCATAGTGGTGGATTCCTACACCAAATGGCTGGAGGTCGCACTGGTACCATCCACTTCTACGGCGGCAGCCATCCGGGTACTACGTAAGCTGTTTGCGACCCACGGGCTCCCTGACACCCTCGTCTCGGACAATGGAACCGCATTCACGTCAGAGGAGTTCCAGACCTTCACAGCGCAGAACGCCATCCGCCACATCCGCTCAGCACCATTCCACCCTGCCACCAATGGCCAAGCGGAGCGCATGGTGCGGACCACCAAGGACAGCCTCCGCCGCATGACACAAGGGGACTGGGAATACCGCCTTGCCGCATTTCTTCTAGCACAGCACAGCACCCCAAGCACAACGACGGGCCGGAGCCCAGCTGAATTACTAATGGGCCGGCGCCTTGCAACTAGACTGGACCGACTTCACCCCGACAGAGCTCAGGATGAGGTAGTGGTGGGGAAAGGCAGGAACCCCCGGACATTTGTGGCCCAGGACCCAGTGTATGCAAAGAATTTTGGGGCAGGCCCAGCATGGGTACCCGCCACAGTCACCAAGGTGACCGGTCCCGTGTCGTACGAGGTACTAACGGAAGGGGGGCAATGTTGGCGCCGCCACTGCGACCAGATACGGCGACGATTCCCAGGAGGAACCCGGGAGGAGAGCGGGACAGAGGGGTCCCAAGGGGACAGCAGGGCAGTGAGGCCTGTAGAGCGAGAGGGGTGGGCAGAGGAAGCAGAAGCAGTAGGCACAGAGGGGCGCCCTGAGGCTGGAAGGACACCGGAACCAGAGTCACAACCTAGTGGTTCAGTGGCGCCAGACCAGACAGCCCCGGCACAGCCAGCAGCCTCGGAACACGAGCCAGAACCAGAACCCCTGACCAAGGAACACCCCAGGCCACAACGCACACGGAGGCGGCCAGCAGACCTTGGGGACTACGAATGCAACTTCCCGGGCAGGACTGGAACTTAGAGGGGAGGGGTGTTATGTACTGAGCTGAATCCTAGAACAATAGGATTCAGATTCAGCGGGAGCTACCCAATCCAACTCCAGGTGGAAGTGAATCCGCAACCTGATTGGCCTGCTGGAGCAGCCAATCAGGCGGCTGGCAGAAGTGAATCTGCTACCTGATTGGCCTGTAGGAGCAGCCAATCAGGCTGCAGGCAAAAGTCAATCCACAATATAATTGGCCCACAGGTGTAGCCCTGAAGTAGCCAATCACGCAAGGCCCATTGTGTAAATAATGTATATAAGCAGATGGTTTTGGGAAAAGAGCCATTCGTCTTCTCTTCTCCTCCTTGATGACTATGAGCTGAATAAAGAGCATGAAATTCACTCTTGACTCCGAGTATATTTCACCAGGCATGAAATGTTAAATGTGCAGTTTTTGTATGCTTCCCGGCTGTTTGGGATGGGATTCAGTCACATACCGGTAAATTCAGCATTGCACAATTCTAGTTGGTTGGGTGGTCTTGTGCAACAAGACCACTTCCCCCAAAGATCGGGCTTTTTGAGATAAGGAAAATGATGAGAAACTGCACACAAAAAAGTGTGGGGTAACACGTGCTCTGATGCAACATCATCTAACCTCCCTGCAAAGCAATCAGGATGAAGGAGCGCTCGGTAAACAGTTTCTGTGGAAACATTAAGCTTGCCATACATCAGGAAAAGTCCTGACATGTCCTGGTTTTGGGGTGTAAAAATGGCATGGGGGAGGGGGGGGAATTTTGCCGAAATGGCAAAATGTCAGAGAAAACCTGGATGTATGGCAATGCAATGCAATGCAATGGAAAAAGCAGCAGAAACAGCTCAAAAAGCTCTAAATCGGGCATCCCCAAACTGCGGCCCTCCAGATGTTTTGGCCTACAACTCCCATGATCCCTAGCTAACAGGACCAGTGGTCGGGGAAGATGGGAATTGTAGTCCAAAACATCTGGAGGGCCGAAGTCTGGGGATGCCTGCTCTAAATCATTATTGGGGGGGGGAGGTTTCCCCCCAATAGCCCAACAATTTGGGTGGGGCCTTCCTAAAAACTGCTCAACAACTTTGCGGGTATAAGGAACTTTAGTTTTTTAAATATGGCAACCCTAGGAAACACACTTTAATTGTGTATATTTGTTTTAAAGCTGTTGGTTTTATTTATTTATATGTTGATGAATTGTATGTCCTGTTGTTTTTAATGTTTGATTTTATTGGTATTTTCAGTGAATATTTCATATTGCTTTATCCGGTGCACAGCAAGTACTCTTTCTGCCTGTTCAAAACTGCCTCTCTCTTTTTGGTCACATACACATACCCTTCTCCTTAGCGCTGTGTGTGTATATGTGCGTGTCTCTCCTCAAACTCAGATGGGCATCTCATTCCCAACTGTCTCTTAATCATTAACTCCCATCAGCCAGCTACTCAGAGCTATTAGCTGGACATCTGCCTAGCAAATGGATGGCAGCTGTAACAAAATCAGGTGCTTCTGGTAAGGCATGGGTGAATCTGTCAATTTTTGTTTCTCTCAGTTTCTCATTTCTCTAACCTTATGTTCAGTTCTCCCCATTTCCCCATCAGTTTGTGGTTTATCTATTTAAATGGGGGGGGGGAATCATCCTGAAAATTCACCAGCATTTTAATGATAATATACCACTTTTGGTATGCAGTTTGGTCAAATATACTCACATTTGCAAAACAATTCCCCCTATAATCATATCTTTTTGTACGTTGTGCTCGCTGGTGTTTAAAATGTGTGGTAAGGAACTGCCAAAAAAAAGGAGTTGACAAATGTCTGGCAGAATGTGGCTTCGAGGGGGGGTGTTAGTAGTTTGGTGGGTCACAAGTTGTGGAGGCCTGTGCTACAACCCCACCTGAGCCAATGGCAGAGGAAATGTGGTCAAGGATAGCAAGCCAGCCTTCCCCAACCTGGTGCCCTCCACAGGTCTCGTACTACAACTCCCATTAAGTTCCAGCCAGCAAAATCAAATGGTAGGGGTGATGGGAATTGTAATCCAAAACATCTGGAGAGCACCAGGTTGGGGAAGGCTGTAATGAGCCGTCCAAAGAAACAGCCAGGTAAAGGGAGGCAGTCTCAAAATAAGTGTTAGTCTGTGCTGTTCTGCCTTGTTCTTACGATTGCAATTATCCCGCCTTCATGCCCATTGCCTTATGTTTTCATTGCCCTTAGGCTACGATAGTTTGCTTCCTGCTTAATCTAGCCTTCATGGCCTCATGGATTGGCTTTCAGACAATGCCAGCTCCTCTGGTTCCATTCTTGAAAAACTCCACTTCTTAATGAAATAATCTCACACAAAAAGATCACTAGCAAGAGCTGGAACTGGGACAAAAAAAAGGCAGCAGTTAAACGGTAAGGATGATTCACACTCGGTGTTCCTGCTCAAGACATGTTTGTGGACGTCGAAATATCCTTGATGTTGGCTCGGGAAAATCCTTTCATAAAAGCACCATCAAATACCTCTTCTAGCACATTAAAGAACTCCCATGGTCCCACGCTGACCTGTGTCCTTCCATGCTCCTGAATGGAAGTGATGCCATCAGAAATAATCCCTTGCAATGGAACAAGGGTCTGATTCATAGCCAGAGTGGAACAGTGATAAAGGATTTTCACCTGGCAGCACCAGGGCCATAATGTTCCAGGAGAAGATAATCATGCCATTCAAGCAGAAAGAAGTAACGGGGAATTTTAATTTGTGGCTGAGCTTTGGAGTGGCTTAGTCACTTGAGCAGTTGGTCCAGGAGTACTCCTGGGTGTGTTTTCTTTTGCAGTGCAAAGAATTGGAAGTGCAAGAATTGTCTGCTTTAGCACCAGGCCAAAACTGCAGGAAGAATTCTTCCAGAAAGCTGATTCTGACATTTCACGGAGGGCTTACAATTGCTCCTTTGCTGGAAACAGGGCACGTTCACAATCACGCATCAGCTGATGGGCAGTAGGAGGGGGAAGCAGTTTCCATTCGAGGGGCACCCCACACTCCCCCTTTCAACCTCCGATGTCTCTCACTTTTCTGCAGAATCCAGGGCACTGCTTTTCGTTTCCTTCTGTGCTATGCTGATTTACTGCAGTCCCTTAGTCGTGAATAACAAGAGCTGGCTGTTGTGGCAGTTTTGTTTGCAATCTTTTATTTCAACTAATAAGGCTGGACCTGCTTCCAAATGAAGATGCACAGGGCTGAGCTTCACGTGTTATATTGTTGATCCCTTTTATGAATGATTTCCAAGCAATAAAAGAGTGCCACAAAGTACCAAGAGTTGCATTTGCACGTTGAGAGTTACAGGCGTGTCAGACTACATCTTGCCCTTCGCATGGACTTACCCAGGTTCAGAAGCGAAAGCTGTGGCAGAGAGAGGAAATGAATCTGAGCCAGAAGTTCATCCTTCTCCAGCCTGAAAAGAAGTCTTAGTGACCCCGTGTAAAAATAACTCAGAAAGTGCATCCTCCCTGTGCCATATAAAAACCAACTTGCATCTCAGACAGAGGATACATTTCTTTTCCTATTAACACCAGGTTTACCATCGCTTTTGAAAGCACCAGGCCAATTGCAAAGCTGCATTGGAAACAGAACAAAGGGAAGTTTATGGGAATGAAGGGCTGATATGGAAAGTATTTCAGGGGGAGTTCGTGGCTCTCATTCTTTCCAAATCCCCTATTTCCCTTTGCCTCCCCAGCCTCAGAACCCAGGCAAAGGAATCTGGATAAATAGAAATAATCAAAACAAAATGCCGGGGGGGGGGGGCACATGGTTCCATCACTGGGTTCAGCCACCCTGACTTTGCAGCAGCTTTGTTATTTTATTAATTAATAAAAGTTCACCAGGCATATTTACCAAGGACAAAGAAGAGACTAAACGGAATGAAAAGTTTAAGAAGCAGCCCTTGAAATAAGTAAAGCAATAAATAAATCTCTCGAAGCCTGTAGAAGCTTCTGCCTTACCATCAGTGGTGGGTGTATTTTAATTGGATTTTGAATAAATGTGCAATTAATTGTCACTGTTCTGAATTTTATTGTGTTGCTATAATTCCTTAGTGCAGCAGTTGGCAACCTGCAGCCCATGGGCTACAAGTGGCCCATGGGGGTTGTTTAAATGACCCAAGCTGCCCACCGAACCGAGCCGCCTGCTCAGAGAGTCCCCATGCGCTGCGCTAAGCCAGCACGAAGCGGGGAATCACTTCCATGGTGCTGGAAATCACGTCTGCACAGACGCAATCCGGATCACAGAGCAAAACCTTGCTCACCCCTGCTTAGTGGGTCATGCAAACCACCATTCTGAATAATGCTTTATATCAGGGATCATAGAATCATAGAGTTGGAAGAGACCACGAGGGCCATCCAGTCCAACCCCCTGCCAAGCAGGAAACACCATCAAAGCATTCTTGGCATATGCCTGTCAAGCCTCTGCTTAAAGACCTCCAAAGAAGGAGACTCCACCACACTCCTTGGCAGCAAATTCCACTGTCAAACAGCTCTTACTGTCAGGAAGTTCTTCCTAATGTTTAGGTGGAATCTTCTTTCTTGTAGTTTGAATCCATTGCTCCGTGTCCGCTTCTCCGAAGCAGCAGAAAACAATCTTTCTCCCTCCTCTATATGACATCCTTTTATATATTTGAACATGGCTATCATATTACCCCTTAACCTTCTCTTCTCCAGGCTAAACATACCCAGCTCCCTAAGCCGTTCCTCATAAGGCATCGTTTCCAGGCCTTTGACCATTTTGGTTGCCCTCTTCTGGACACGTTCCAGCTTGTCAGTATCCTTCTTGAACTGTGGTGCCCAGAACTGGACACAGTACTCTAGGTGAGGTCTGACCAGAGCAGGATACAGTGGTACTATTACTTCCCTTGATCTAGATGCTATACTCCTATTGGTGCAGCCCAGAATTGCATTGGCTTTTTTAGCTGCTGCATCACACTGTTGACTCATGTCAAGTTTGTGGTCTACCAAAACTCCTAGATCCTTTTCACATGTACTGCTCTCAAGCCAGGTGTCACCCATCCTGTATTTGTGCCTTTCACTTTTTTTGCCCAAGTGTAGTACTTTACATTTCTCCTTGTTAAAATTCATCTTGTTTGCTTTGGCCCAGTTGTCTAATCTGTTAAGGTCATTTTGAAGTGTGATCCTTCCTCTGGGGTATTAGCCACCCCTCCCAATTTGGTGTCATCTGCAAACTTAGAATGGGTTTATGGAACCAGGGGGAGGTGGCCCCAAAAGATTTGGGAACCACTGATGTAGGTAAAGGTAAAGGACCCCTGGATGGTTAAATCCAATCGAATTCAGCTATGGGGCATGGTGCTCATCTCCACTTTCAGGCTGAGGGACCCTGTCTGCAGAGAGTTTTCTGGGTCATAGCGCATTGAAACACCGTTTACCTTCCCACCACAGTGGTACCTATTTATCTACTCATACTGATATGCTTTTGAACTGCTAGGTTGGCAGAAGTTGGGACAAAGCAATTGGAGCTCACCCCATCACATGGATTAGAACAGCCAACCTTATGATCGGCAAGCCCAAAAGTCTCAGTGGTTTAGACCACAGTGCCACCCCCACCCCCACCATTGATGTATTGTAGACAATACTGAGCTTGATAGGCCAGTGCTCTGACTCAGTGCAAGTCAGTTTCCTATGTGCTGATCAATTAGAAGCCTCGTGCCCCTTGGTGTCCTGTTCCTATGACTGAATCCTGCACCACAGTGCCAAATTTGCTAGAGCTGTCTGAGGAAGCACTCGCTCCATCAACACATCCGACGAAGTTGCTCACCTGCAGCAGGCAGGCACATTTGAGGGAGGATAGCTGGCAAGATACGATCTAGCAGCACAGGAAACAGCGCTTTTAAAAAACACTCAAGTCGGAGGATATCTCCGGAGAAATCGTACTCGACAGCAGGGCCCCATGAATTGTGCATAAAAGGCTCTGTCGCTTGCAACAGGAAAAGCCAACTCCATTAGCAGAATATATCACATCAATCTGGGAGCATAGGAAGTTGCCAGTCAACCCTGCCACAGATGAATACAGAGGATTTGGTACTGAAGCCAGATCTCCTCCTCCTGACCAGGGATAAACAGAGTGTTTGGGTGGGGGGAGGGGAGGCTCATTTAATTTCATTGTACACAGGTTGTACAATGACAATAAAGTTATTGTTGTTGTTACACAACATGCTGTTGTGGGCTACACTGATCTGGTGATATGGCACCAGTACTGAAATGGACTCCAAGGATAGATTGCCTGCATAGATTGCCTGAAAGATCACCTACCTGAAAGATGGCCTTTCCTTGCATAGACTTACAAGGTGCTGTGCCCTACAGAATTTCAAGAAGGCTCTATGTAGCCTGTGGTTTAAAGGTAAGAATCCTACCCATCACTTCGCCCTCTTTTGCCCAGTGGCATGCAGCCCCCAGTAAGTTGCCCTGTAGAAAGTGTGGCCCTGGGCATAAAAAGGTGCCTCCCCCACCCCTGCGTTGCGTATACTGTACTGTGAAGAGAGAGAGAGAGAGTGTGTGTGTGTTAAGCAATGGAGGAAATTATGCATTTTGGACCCTTTGGTCCAACATTTGCCAACTTTTACATTGCAACCGAGGCGCCAGCTGCTTTTCACCCTTGTGGAAATGTATATCCATATCTGGTTTTCACTAAAGGCTGATCATCTTTCAGTCTCTGCAGTTTTGAAATAAACACAATCTACAGTGGGTGGGTGGGGAGAAGCAGGGCAATTCCACCCCCTCTCCCAAGAGACCAGTGCCTCGCGCCCTTGCTCAGCTCTCACCTAGCAGCAACCCTTCCTTTACATTACCTGAACTGTTCCCATCCCAGCTCGTCACTATAACTTTTAAGAATTGGTGCCCGAGCTTCCTTTTCCTTCCTCCCCATCTCCCACTTTCCAGACTGGAATCTTGAAGTCAGAGGAAAATCTCGCAACTGGTTTTTGTAAACTGCTATGGGAGCCTTTTTTGGTTTATAAATGAAGGAATGAATGAACAAAAGACGAACCAATCAGTCCAAGAGCTTTTGCTGGTGTGATGATTCTTTGTTTCCTCTGTTCTGTGAATCATCACATGTGAGCAATGACATTTAACTAAAGTCGTTTTATGGTTTTAGGTAGCAACTGAACACTCAGCCTAACAACATGAGGGGGCATTTCTCAAAGCAAACCAATGGTGTTATTTGAAGGACTAATCACACATCAGTAAACCTAGGTTTGCTGCTATGCTACAACAGGGAGTTATAACCAATCCCGGCTCACCAGAGTGACACTCATATTTGTTGTGGCAGGCAGGCATTATTTTGGGGTTATGCGTGCCCCTGAAATAGGCAATGTGTGACATGTACTGATCACCTTTAGTGATCTTTCATCCAAAGAACTAAAGGTGGGGATGGTTCTTATCCCCACAACATCCCTTGAAGTAGGTTAGGCTGAGAGGTAATGACCAGCCCAAGATCACCCACAATGAACTTCCTAGCTGAGTGAGAATTTGAACCTGGTTCCTCCTTGTTCACCACTCTAATCACAAAAACATATTGACACTTAATATTCCCAAGTTTTCTTAAGTCTCAACACTTTAAGTAATTCGTGGAGGAAATGTTCACACATATGTTGTTGTTGTTGTTTAGTCATTTAGTCGTGTCCAACTCTTCGTGACCCCATGGACTATAGCACGCCAGGCACTCCTGTCTTGCACTGCCTCCCACAGTTTGGTGAAACTCATGTTCATAGCTTCGAGAACACTGTCCAACCATCTCGTCCTCTGTTGTCCCTTTCTCCTAGTGCCCTCAATCTTGCCCAACATCAGGGTCTTTTCCAGGGAGTCTTCTCTTCTCATGAGGTGGCCAAAGTATTGGAGCCTCAGCTTCAGGATCTGTCCTTCCAGTGAGCACTCAGGGCTGATTTCCTTCAGAATGGATAGGTTTGATCTTCTTGCAGTCCATGGGACTCTCAATAGTCTCCTCCAGCACCATAATTCAAAAGCATCAAAGGGACTGGGGAAATAGCCTGACATTGAAGCCACAAAAATTTCCATTTAGTCACAGGCCTCATTTGCTTGTACGAGATAGCAGATTTGACTAGATCGAGTACTATGTAGGTTTCCGGTTACACCTAAAGCTATCTGGGAAAAATACACCTAAAATGATTAATTCACTTTTTTTAAAAATTTAACCAACCACCACCAACTAGGATCTGTGCAGAAACTAGCTGACTCTACGAAGGTAAAATTTCACATTTGTTGTTCCACCCACTTTGCTTCTAGCTCTGCCCAGCACTGGCATGCGGTCCCTAGAAGATTGCTTAGCAAAGACCGTGGCCCTTTGAAAAGTCCTGCAAGAAGTCTGAAACACAGGCTTCATGGGTCCATGTGCAAGTAACCATTGCTATGCACAGACCAGCCCAAATAGTTTCCACATAATGGATCCTCTCTGGCATTGATGAATCATGTAGGTGACCTTGGGCTAGTCACACTTCTTGGAAGTCTCTCAGCCCCACTCACCTCACAGAGTGTTTGTTGTGGGAGAGGAAGGGAAAGGAGAATGTTAGCCACTTTGAGACTCCTTCGGGTAGTGATAAAGCGGGATATCAAATCCAAACTCCTCCTCCTCCTCCTCCTTCCCTATTGCAGTGCTGCCACAGTGTGAAGAACACAAAAGCTCTGCTGGGTCAGTCCAGTCCAGTAATGGGACCCCTGACCATTAGGTCCAGTCATGACCGACTCTGGGGTTGCGGCGCTCATCTCGCATTATTGGCCAAGGGAGCCGGCGTACAGCTTCCAGGTCATGTGGCCAGCATGACAAAGCCACTTCTGGTGAACCAGAGCAGCACACAGAAACACTGTTTACCTTCCCACTGTAGCAGTACCTATTTATCTACTTGCACTTTGACGTGCCCCGTAGGGAGCCCCAAAGAAGGATGGGAGCATGGCTGCCCTCTCCCACTCTTGTTCCCGAGCAAGTGGTATTCAGAGGCATACCACCTTTGACACTACACCAGTTGTAAGTGTTAGCTTTGCTTTTGTTCCCTTTTATAAAATACAAGAATCAAAAGATATTTATTTTCACAATCTCCCTGCTTGCCCTCTCTGGGTTGGTTCACAAATGAGCATATCCTGCAGTCAATCACAGCTGAAGCGCCTGCAGTTCATCACTCAACGCTGCAGTCGCAGGATGCACTCCTTGCTTCCCCAATTATCTGCTGTCACTCGACCCAAGTTGTTCAGAGGAAGGCTAGAGCTGGTATTTCTCCCACTTATCAAGTGGTCAGGGGTTTGTGTAAGCTTGCTCCTTAGGGTTTTCAAAACGAGTCATGTGCAACCAGGAAGTAAGATGTTAAGATAGTCTAGAGCAGGCACGTCCAACAGGTAGATTGTGATGTACCAGTAGATCACTGGGTGTCTGTGGTAGATCATTGCTAGATCACTGGCACCCCTAAAAAAAGCTCACCCAAAACTTTCCTCCTCCCTAAAAAAAGCTGAACTATGGCCTAAAGCCCTAAACAAAAATGGGCCTCCCTCCCTCCTAAAAGAAGCTCAACAAGTTTGACCTAACCCCCCCCCAAAAAAAACAGGGCTTCCCTTCCTTAAAAAAACTCAACAGCTTTGACCTGAACCCCCCAAAAGGGGGTAGATCACTCCCAGTTTTTAACTCTGTGAGTAGATCAGAGTCTCTTGGGAGTTGGCCACCCCTGGTCTAGAGAACCAACTTGATGCAGTAGTTAAAAGAGGGTAGCATCCCAGATTTTGATTCCCATCACCTGTGACCATTGGCCTTTCAGGCTGGGGCTGATGGGAGTTGGGAGTCCAACGGCTGGAGGGAAAGAAGTTCCTCATCTCTGGGCTAGAGTGCCAAACTAGGACTGGCCATGGAACTCACTAGAGGACCTTGGGCCAGTCATCATCTCAACTTAACCTCCCTCACAGGGTTATTGTGAGGATAAAATGGGGAGTGAGGACTATGCATACACAATGCACTCCTCGAAGGGCAAAAGTAAAATGTATTAGCTACATCAATCGGCTTGGAACATGAACATTGTGCTAGAGGTGACACTTCCATCGGTATTGGATGATGGGGAGAATAAAAATGGTTGCCACATCTACATGGCTTTTGGCACATTGCTCTACTGCTCTAAAGGTTTTTATGAAATAACTTCCATTTCCACTCACTATCTCCAGTGACAGAAACTGTAGGACACAGCTATTGACTAGATGGATTCTAATCACAAGCATATCTTTAGGTCCTCCTCTGAAAGACTCAAAGCCGCTCCTGCACTCTTTTCACATCCTCACACCCTTTCCTGGAGACACACAGGGAGTCAGATAGCAATGACCTACAATGCCTTTTCTTCTTTTGTATTATTTACAGAGCATTATAAATAGAACGTTTTGTCCTCCCACATAGCTCTGGCATTGTCCAATGAAGTGCTTCTGGCGTATTCTGGTCAGCATATCGGAGGTCAAATATTTAAGCATTTTCTTACATTTATAGAACACCTTTCTTCTATTGTGAAACCCAATACATGCAGTCCAGGAAGTCTGCCTCCCAGCCAGGCATTGACCAACCTGACCTGCTCAGCTCAAACAAGGTGGTAGCATCACGCCACCTAAAGACCACACCCTGAGGCCATATTAGCTATTAGACTCCATCAAATTGTTTTATGAATAATCAACTGTATCTGCACACAAAAATTATGAAGGTGCAGATACATGATTCACACCGTCATGAATGTCTGGGGCTCCCATTGTTGGTTACATCAGATGGAACTTTGTGAGCAAGTGATCTTCTTGGCAGTGTGAACCCAGCACTGGTACATAGCACATTTGTTTTGCTAATTTGGAATATTCACTGTACAAGTTCAGGCATTTATCTTCTCTAGGTCTTGAACAGCCATTTTATATCCAGCCAATGTTCTCAGGCATATAGGGAGAGCTTTTCAAAGGTGAAGAAACACAGGGAAGCGAAGCATGTATAAAAACACTGTTGATGGGGGAGCCACCTGTATCCCCCCACCCAATCTTATTGTGTACAGCTGAAGCAGCAGCCTTTGCAAACATGGATTCTCAGCAGGCTGACCAGACACTGGTTGGGAGCTGTGGTCCAAAAGAAACCTGGAGGACACGACATTGATGAAGGCTGAGCTACAGTGTTTTCAGGGATATTCCTGGTATTCAAATGAATGGCAGTGAAGGCCCTGTTGCTGTACATATCACAGGAACGCAAGGGTGCAGCAAGGGCACTGGAAGTTCTACTCTTCTGTACCTACCACCATCAGGGCATCTGGATAGCTGCGGGTAACTGCTGATCTGATCTTGGCTCCAATTTATTGCTCAAGGGCAGGGTGAGCTTCTGAAAGACTGCCTGAACAGCAGCTAAATTGCTAGCATCTATACTTGTATTTTTCAAGGCTGCCAGGCCTGCATACGCTTTCTCCATGCTCTCTCCCATACTCCAATTCTAAGGTTAAGTTGGGCAAGAACTGTAGTTCAATGGTAGAGCACATGATTTGCCTACAGAAAGTCCCACGTTCAGTAGCCAGCTAGTCCAGGTAGGGATGGGGAAGAGTGGAACCTTTTGTTCACCACCCGAGTGGGCTCAGAAAGCATCGCAAGCAATGCCAAAATACAACAAACATATCTAAAAGACTGTTGATCACTCTTGACCTTATTTAAATGACTGGATGACAAGAGATGCATTTCTACACTGCAAAATGATGGGGGAACAACTTCACGGCTTAATTGGATCCGAAGCTAGAGAAGCTGCTGGGTCTTAACTATTTATGGAATAGATTCTCCAAGACTGTTGCTATCTCTCATTTGGCAGCATTGTTTCCACCAAGGGCCAATGCGCCACTGTATCGAGAGGCCTTGAAACAGATGGATTTCCTACTTGCCTTAAATGCAGACAAAAGGAGGAGGGAACCCCTGGTGGGAAACACTCTCCCCTGGGATTACAGGCTTGTTCTGAGCTTCCTGTCAATAACTTCAGGCACAGAATAATCTAACACATCTGATTAAGATGGGATGCGGTTGGAGTCAGTGGGGGAGAACATGTAAAAATAGAAAGCGTGTTTATAATAGGCAACATTGTTACAACTTCAGAGACGCAAAACTGCTTTCAGAGAACTTATAATATTTGCTGCTCTCACCAATTTTATCACTAAAGTTAAAAAGAGATGGGAAGGGGGCATCTCCCGAAGGAGATTTTAAAGGTATTATTGTGGAAAAGACACAGCTAGGCAGAAAGCTTCGCTAAATGCTTCTAATGCAGTGGTTAGATGCAAGGTAACTGGGAAGGAATTCCCCATTAGAAACAGAGGGATGAGCACAGCACCTTGGCTAAATCTGTAGAAGTGATGGGGAGCTGATGCACTCCAACTCCATCCATCCCTGGCCATTGACTATCACTATTGAATTACCCAAATATAAACCATGTCAACTGCTCCATTCAGTCCAAAGGTCCTTGCCAGCAACTTGAGGTTGCTACTTGCACTGCATAAAGGTGCAATGCCACTTGCTAGCCCATTGGGCAATGCGATGAGTAACCACAGTGATAGAATATATTCTTCATGCTGCACCAAGTGGAATCTGGAACAGAGGTGGATAAGTGTGTGAGCTGTGAAGTCACTGGCTGAGTGGCTTGAGGCAAAAAAATTTATGCCTCGCGATTACAAAATGATTGCTGACCTCGCCACCTCTGTTGTGTCTCTTCTGTGTGTTGGGAGGAGGAAGGTTTGAGCTATATGCATGTAAATTTCCTATGTGATTTGGAACCCTTGTTGTTTGTGGGAGAACACCCCAATAAGGCTTAAAATAACTTCTCATCTACAACATGGAAGCACTGACCTACCTTATCCGAATGTTGTAAAGATTACTGATAAGGAGAATATACTGAACCCTTTATTAAAAGGCATCAAAGCAATCCAGTTCCAGTGGTCAAGAGGTAGACAGATCTCCTGCCTATAGTTTCTCCTTATACCGCCTTCATTTGTCCTAGAGAAGGCTACTCTAGGTCTTTTATGAAATTCTGACTAACAAGCAAAATGATCAAACCGAGCAAGCATCCATAAAAACACTTGGTGTATAAAAAATTTATTCTGTTCACAGGGCTAGTATTTCCTTGTTGTGTAAATGGAATTTGTAGGAAGGTGAGGGAGGTACACAGAATACATACGAGTCTCGTTACCTTTACCTGTTTACATTACCTGTGATTCTGAAACATTCATTTCAGTATCTGGTTTGAATGTGCAAATTTAAGATAAACCAACCTCAAACAGGGATTTAAAAAGGCCCTAGGAGCTGCTGTCAGGCCTGATTCATTTTGGAGTGGCAGTGCCAAACAGCAGCAAGGTCAATGGTCATAGAATGCAGATGTGAAAAGCCATTTAGCACCTGTAATACAGCAAACTGACTGCTACCCAAGATCTGACAGCTATATATGGTTAGATGTGTATGGCCATTATTTCCAATTATTCACACCTTTGAATATTGTTGGTTTTGAGGCTCCAATTTCTTGCGATTTCAAGCATACCCGATTCCTGATGCAGGCCATAAGTGCCAATTTAAGAAAAGTGAACATGTGTCCTGTCTTTTGTACAAAGGCACAAGATGACATGCCAGTCAACTCTGTCAAAGCAGGTGGACTAGCGTTGAGTTCATGTTGGAGAATGCCTTAGCTCTCCAAACTCTTGAAAGCAAGACACATATAAGATGCGGTATTCTGAGGCTCTCCAAGTCAAGAAAGCAAATGGTTTGATCTCCAGAAAAAGTGTAGCTATAGTCTTCTTGAAGAATATAGCGCTTCCTTCCTAAACAATTGTCCTTGTTTGCTTCTAGAGAAGAGTGCCAAGAACCAGCCATGAAAAAATGGTTTTGGCTGCGGATTGGAGCTAGAGGGAAATCTTCAGAACCAGGCTGCCCCTAGATAACTTGATATATATGCAAGATCCAACATGCAAGGCACTGTACAAAAATACCCAGAGAACTGGCAATCTACTATTTGGCTGCCAATGTCTACGGTGTTGAAGGCCACATGGAATCTTGACTGCGCCTCCGATCCATAGTTCCTCAGGCATTTCATCCTGGAGCACCTCCACACCCCACATCCTTCCCCAAGGCATCTCCTGACAGCTATTGGCCTGCAGCCAGCCATTCAGCTCTCTGGGTACAAGAACACACAGATGCTGGCATTGCGTTAAGTTGTAGGAATTTATTTTAAATAACCTACAGTTGATTAAAAGGGGATTCATGATAAAAATAGAAGATACTTGTTGAGGAAAGACTGCGGGAAACTTGTTTTTGCACCACACTAAGCTAACAATGCCTCTAAAACTAATGGATTATAGCAAAAAAGGTTTCACATTAAAATTCTGCTTTAATTTTTTTTTAAAGTTTTTGTACACAATTACAAAAGAAAAAAATAATAAAAAGACCTAAGATCTTGATTATTTTTCCTTTTTTTTGGACCAAAGCTCACTTCCCTCAAAATTTTATTGACCTGTGAAAGTTCTTTTTACACAATAAAATCTTTCAAGTAAAAGAGAGGAGGGTGGAGTTTTCTTTTTTTAAAAAAAGGAGGGAGAAAAGAAAAACAACCCTGCCAAAAAAAGCAAAACAAAACCCACAAATGTGGATATTCCTGATATATATATATCTATATATATATATTATGTACTCAGAACAAAGTATGATGGGAAACATTTTGTTACCAATTTATTTGTACTCATAATGCATCAACCTTCCGCAGCCCATTCCTTCCTACCCCCTACAAAACTACATGATCTTTAAGATCAAGAAGAAGAAAAAGCTTAAATATTTTAAAATAATTAAAAGTAGTAAAAATTCACATTAACAAAAAAAGAAAGAAAAAGAAAATAACACTCAAGTCAGGAAGGATCTTCCCATCATGCTTTGCTTTGAAGAGATGTTGTATTTTTATTATAGGTTTTCAATACCATGATGGTGGCAAGTAAAAATGAAAACAACTGGGTGTTTCCATGATGACTGTTGTGGCCAGAGCCAGTGTGCTGAGGGCTTCAGTTGTGTTAAATTAATGAGGGAGACGGGGCGGGAAATTAAGGGAATCCATTTTCTATTAAAATATAGAAGTTATTGCAAAACCCTAACTGTAAAAACACACCAATATCTCATTGGATTCTGTATACAGTAGCTAATGATTTCCAAGCTCCTCAGTGTAATGGTGAATTTGCCTGGCAGAAGGTTAACAAATTCCCCCATCCACTTGTCCTCCCCCTCCAGAGACAAAAACACAAACCATACAGCTAGAATTTGGGTTTCTGAAACAGGTTTAAATAAGTTGTCCATAGGACAACTGGCTCAGCAACTCTATAATATTTCCAGGCCTATCTTTTCTCAAAGATGTTGGGTATTTCATCAGACACTCGCTTCCCCCCCCCAACACCCCCCTCCCCTCCCCCAAATATAAAGGACAAGTAAGGCTCACAGTTTTATCAATCTCCCTAAAACCAAGCTATTCCCCTTCTCATTCATAAGATTCAGCCCATTAAAATCAGCTTAGAACTCAAAATCTTCATCTGCCATGTCAATTGCCCAGGCAAATTTCTCCCGTTGGGTTTTGTTATAGATCTTCTCTATAGGTATTCCAAATTTCTTGCACCTGGAGAGAGAGGGAGAGAGAGAGAGAAAGGAATAAAAAGGATGAACAGCAAAAGGTGTTTACAGCCAAAAAGTGCATCCCAGCAGAACCAATGCCTCTTTTCCTTTCAAAGACTGAAGCAAGGCAACAGGGTGGAGGCTGCACTTTCTTCCCCAACAGGCAAGAGCTTACCAGGCAACAGAAATCCTAGGATCCAGATAATTTAGTTTGGAGGTCCCCAAGGCAATCTGCTTGTTTTCCTCCCGGTCTGTAGCTTGGACCTCCAATTTCATCAGCTGTTCTGCAACCCTTTGTACTGCTTTCTTCTTACTTTCTACGGTCCTGTGAGGGGCAAGGAGATAGGGGGGAAAAAATCTCAGGTTGGAACTCTAAATGGATTTTCTTTCTATGGGAATGAAGAACACCCAAACAGACCTGCTAGCTCAGACCAAAGGCTAATCTAGTCCAATATTCTGTTTGCCACAGTGCTTAGCCAGATGCCTCTGGGAAGCCCATAAGCAGGCCATGAACACAACAGCCCTCTCCCTCAGTTGCTCCACAGTTACTGGTATGCAGAGGCATGTGGTCTCTGATCCTGAAGAAAGACTACAGCTATCATGACTAGTGGCCATTGATAGCTTTTTTTTCATGACAGGCATGAATCTATTGATTCTCTTTTTAAAACTGTCTTAAAGTTGGTGGCCATTACTACATACTGTGGTAGCCACTAGGCACTGTGTGATAAAGTTTTTTTCCTGACAAGTAAGGGGAGACATGGTAGAGGTATATAAAATTAGGCAGGAGGTAGAGAGAAGGTTTTTTTCTTCCCTTCACATAGTACCATCCCAGTGACAAGGTGAGCCATTTAAACAGAAATATCATTCTGGGCAAAGTTGGTTGCCCTGAGCGCCATGCAGAAGTCTTTGGATACACGCGAGTGCCACAGCAACGTGACTTACTTTTTAGATTTCTCATCCCTCCGGACCTTGGCATCGGCTTTGGCGCTTTTCAGTTCTCTTTTGGCATCAGCCAGCTGTTCCTTCTTGGCATCAATCTAGGGAAGGCAAAACACAAACAGAAAGCAGGAGATGGAAGGTGTGGAGCTGACAAGCTGCAGTAGACTTTTGTCTCCATTGGAATTCTAGATACCAAGGCAGCGTCTCTGTCCAACACACTTCACTGGGTGTCCACAAGCCTTTTTTTTTTTTTACCTTGACTAAAGTTTCACAGAAGAGCTGGTTGGGATTTACATTTTTAGATAGGCATGCAAGGATCAAACTTGCAGAAGTGATTACCAGGACTTTAGATAACAAACTTATGGCACTGCACTTACAAAGGAACATTGATTCATTTACTGTGAGTGGCATAAGCAATTATCCATTTAGAGGGCTGTTTCTATTGATTTGCCCAAAGCAGGGAAAAGTGACTTGAATAATCTCCTCACCCAAGCTCCTCTGTGCAGTTTGATCCATGGCTAAGCTTGAAGCAAATTGTAGATCAGGCAGCCATCACGACAGACAATGGTGTGGCAGTAGCTGCCGCCCCGTACCAGCCTAGAAAGCCCATTCATGGTATGTGAGCTATTATTTGTTTCTCAGGTTGCCACGGGAGACAGAGCAACATGGGGAGGCTAGGTGAGATCTAAGTACAGGTTCCAAAGAAATATAAATGGTCATCTAAGCTGGAGGCTGAATGTTCTGAAGAATGCCTTTACAAATGCATACAGCTCTAAATTGTAAAGTTGGGCGAGTATAAATGCAGACAACCATGTTGGTACAGTAACATCAATAATGTCAATGTTAGTGGATTCCTGGATGCCCTAGTGACATTTGCCATGATCTGCAAAGGTATGGGCAAATGCTGAGTTTCAAAGGCTACGGAAGAAAAGTATATGAAAGAAATAAAAAAGAGTAAACCTGAGCACAAAGCCAGAGAAGAGAAGGAAATGAGAAAAAAAAGTTGTCTTTGGGCAACGGCAGGGACTAAACTGAAGGAGGCACTAGGGTGAGGAAAGCCTATACAAAAGTCACATGTTACGCCTGGGAAAATCAGGAGACACAACTCATGGGTGGGGAACCTGTGCTCCTTTAGATGCTGATGGACTCCCAGCTCCCATCAACCCCAGCCAGCATGGCCAAAGTTCAGGTGTGCTGGAATGGGGGAGTTTCAATCCAGCAACATCTGGAGGGCCACAGATCTCCCATCCTGGGCCTAGATGGATGCTTCTCAGGCCAACCTGAGAAGACTCAAGGTTTTATCCAACAAATACCTGATGTGTCACAAGTCCAACACTGTCAGACTAGAAGCCCTGGCCGGGGTGCCAAGTTTGCTTCTGTTGGCAGGAGAATCCTCTGAGCGGGGTGCCCCTCAAAAGACCCTGCCAAGTTGCAACTTTATTAGATCTGGGGGGGGGGGGGACGGACGGGACCTAGGGCTCAGGAAAAGTTTAAGACAAAGATTCACATGTACAGCTACACAACACAGAGCTAGCAACCCTTCATATGAATAATGGAATTCAGGAAACAAAGTGTACAACACAAATAGTCAATGGGTGACTGCTAGGTCACGTCAGGAAACCTTCTCGGCCCAAGCAATCATGGGTTTGTTCTAAAACATGGCTTTGGAGATGCTCTTGGATGCCAGCTCCCATCAGTTCCAGGCCAACAACATTTGTAGAGCCACAGGTTCCCCATCTCTGTTCTAATGGAATGAAAAGCAGAAGCTGTGTCATCTGCGGCAAACTAAGTAAGATGACCTGAAGCTGAAGGTTCGCAGCTCCGTTCACCTGAACTGTGACTGACAGACTGTTCAGCTCAGCTAAGAATAATGGGACAAGTGAGGGGGGGGGGCGGGGCGGAGAGAGTGAAAGCAAACAAGTCGTTATCATTCTGTCAAAGCTGTCAGTCCTAACAACTGAAGCAGCCAGGTTAGATATTATGAAAGCCAAAAAGAACACCCCACTAATTAATAAAATAGATTCAGGCTGTAAACCAACCTAACCAAAATGACCTCAGGGTTTTTGCCAGAAATAACCTGAAAAGTAAAAAGGTGGTTTAGACAAGCAAAATATAATCAAATACTCGATATAGATAGGTTTGCAATTTTGTAGAGGAGGAAGGTGGATAATTTTGTGTTAAACCACACCATTATCCTCAAGCCATTGTATATGGAATCACAAGATAATGAGAAAGTCATAGCCTTTAAGGAATCTTTAGAAAAATAAGACCTGAGCCACACAAATAGTTCATCACACGGTAAAATAATTTTTGGATCTGACCACTTCAGACTACAGGTGGGAGAAGGGTTGCACGTTCAAGCTTTTCTCCAGGAATGTGGATACAGAAAATGAACACATCAGAGAAACTGCTACGATTGAAACTTTCTGAATTTCTATTTAATTTTCTAAATGCAAGGAACTTTAGGCATTTGGAAAAAACATTCACTCAAATGATTTCTCCACCTGTGGGTCCAAATACAGCTTTGCCATGTGATTGACAGTTTGTGCAGACAAGCTGGAAGTCTCCCCTGAGGTCAACTGGTCAAGAAGCTTTCGAATTCAACTATAAAACTTTTCTTCAGCATTGATCTTTATGATGTCTCAGAGAAACCTCAGGAAAGCTCCCAAGCCTCTTGTTCTTTAAATCAAGTTATTCCTTTCCTCAAGAGTGTCTAAATACAGGTGGCATCCAGAAAACCAGGAGCAGAATTTTGCTCGCACAAAGGGGCTTTCACACCTTCACCCTTCCTGAACAACCCCCCCAAAAACTGTTCCTGGGAGTTGGTGGTCCTTCTCAAGCAGCATGGAAAATGGCCCAGGAGGTTAAGGAGACTGTCCTTATATAAAAGAAATGCTTTCTGGTCATGTAAGGGACTCTCTGGATTTTGCCCAGTATCCTGTGAGTAAATCAGGATGGGAAAATGTATCATAACATCAGAGAGCTGTCAGGAGCAAAAAAATAATTATGGTACGTTTTTGTGACCCCACTAGAGATGCTTTATAGATATTTCTCCTGCAGGACTAAAAGGCGACTTGCCTGATGTGCAATTCAGTCAGAAACAGGAAGGATTTTAAGAATGATTTTCTGTAATAAAATCAAGCAGGTTTGTCTTTCTAAAAGTCACAGAAACAAGCTTCACTAGTGAAGTTAGAGGAGAGCTTGAGACAGGTCAGCTAAGAAACAGAGGTAGCCAAATTAAGTCTTGGTTTGGGTTTTAACGAAAGGAAGCAGTCAGTTACCTTGCTCTGTAAATTCATCATGGATTTCTCAAAGGTCTTTGGAGGCGCCCTCTGGTGATTGCAGAGAATAGCAACAGCTCTATTGGCACGGTTATAAGACAGGATCTTTGCTGGGACATTATCATCCGCTAGAAAAGTTCAAAATTAATAAGTGAAAATTGCATTTCTGTATGGAAAAGTCTACCTCTCTCTTGGGTAATTTCACTTTTTCATGGGGATGAGAAATGAGCAGCTTGGCACTCAGTCATCTGTACCATGCTTATAATGAGATTGGGCGCTGTAGCTTAATAGTAAATAACATGTTTTGCATGCAGAAGGTCTGAGGTTCAGCCCCCCGCATTTCTAGTTAAGGATCTCAGGCAACAAAGGGGAGAGATGGAGTTCAGAGGGACGACTGCATACAGAAAGATTTGCTCTTTTGAGGAGAGTCCACAGCTTAGTGGCAGAGCATATACTTTGCATGTAAAGGATCTAAAGTTTAATCCTTGGCACTTCCGCTTAACAGAATCAGAGAGCAAGTGATTGGGAAGGTCTCTGCCTGAGACCATGGAGTGAGTAATACTGGGGGTAGATGAAAAAAAATGCCATGACTGGATGCAAAGCAGATTTCTACATTCCTTATGCAAGCTTGAAAATGCTAACGGTTACAACTTCTATTCTAGTGTATCAGCTCCAGTATTCAGTTTAAACGCCTTGCATTTCAATAGTTATCCATGGTCTCTGATCTAACCATTATTTGCCTCTAGCATTCCTTCTCTGCAAGCCCTGGCTTGCTGGATTTTATACGATTTATACGAACACCACAAACAGAACATCTTTATCTGGCAAAGCCTTGAAGCCCAGGGTCAAGCCTGCCTTCATTGTGGACAGAACATTATCTGATTGAGGTGCATATTATAGACATCTACTGTGGTGGGAGATGGGTTATAATTGTTTTCTCCTGGGAACTAAGGGAACCAAATAAATCCTGGAAGGCTGTGAGAGATTTACCAAGTGTCCTGGCTAGTTGTCTTCTCTCTGGCCTGGCTAATTTAGGGCAGCCTTTGTCAACCTGGTGCCATCCAGATGTTCTGTACACCTTCTTAGAAGTTGTAGTCCAAAACATTTGGAGGGCACCAGGTTAGCAATGGCAAGTCACAGATGCCATTCCTATGCACTAGTAGCTTCCTATTTTAAATGTTTCAACACACCTTTGAAGATCTCTTGGAAACCACAGTTGTTTAAGAATTCTGCGGTCTCCTTTGACATTCTTTGCCACTTGGCACTGCCTGACAAGCTGCCTCTGACCTAATTCAAGGTACTGCTGGGCACATTTCAAATCCGAAATGGACTTGGAAAGGCACAGATTTCAGTTCCTTCCTCTTCAGAAGGTCAGCTAGCCACAACAGCAACTTTGGAACTTTGTTCAATGTGGTTCAAAAATAATTGCCTCTGAACAGAACATGGAACTGTGGAGAAGCCCCAGTAATTTCCAGCCAGTGGCTCTTAAGCCTGCATTTGGATCGATGTTACAATCAACACAGAAACAGAAAAGTATGAGGTGTGCTAATCCAAAAAGTACTTACCAGTTGTGAGCTCCTTTAGCTGCTGCTGTAGCGTAATGGAGGCATTATACGTTCGAAATACCTTGGCTGTAAGTCCTTCCATAAGGTCTTGAAGATGCTTATTTAAGATGCTAGTCTAAGGGGACGACATAAAGGAGGCTTAAATTAATTCCAGCATTCATCAGCAGAACACCTCAACCTGTGCACCCTCCTTACTCTCGTAATTTGAGGAGATGGGAAGTGGGAGGATAAGCCTATCAGTGGCTGGTAGCCACCATGGCTTTGTTCTACCTCTGCTGTCCAAGGAAGTATGTCTCTGAATACCAGTTGCTGCGAATCACAAGTGAGAAGGGCTCTGCTGCACTCATGTCCTGTATCTGGGCATGAGCTATATGACAATTCAGCAGAAGCGACAGATACACTAACAGATGCAACTGGGGAAAATGGTTGTGGGCACAGCGTGGAAGCAGATAATATTATTACTACTACAGCAACGAAAAGGGAGAGTCTGCAGTTAGGGAGGTTGGGGTATTTTGTACAAGAAAGACACATTTCCTTTTCACGTGACACAGATACTCCAACTAAATTCCAAGAGGGACAAACTCATCTATTTAAGCTAGTCTTAAACCCTTTTCAGAATTTTTTTTTTTTGGGGGGGGAGACCACCTCCAGCCTGTGTGTCAAATTAAGCCCACCAGGTGAGCCAATTTGGTCCACGTGGCCATCTTTGGCAGGCCACACCTCCTTGTCACTCCCATGATGACACATGTGTATCAGAAGAGGCAGCTGCCAAGGAACAACTGTGAGTGCACATTTTTGGCAACTTACCTTCAGCACTGTTTAAATTTGGCACTGCTGACAATGTTGCACTCAGGAGCTCTGGAACAGAACCAGATCCCTGTTGCTTTCCGCAAGGCATGGATCCACCCAATGCCATATGATGTCAGGCATTTAACGTGTGGTGAACCTTTCAGATTCCACCTCCTAGAGCAATGCATTTCTCCAACTATTACGTAGGGACTTATGAATGCTTGGTGGGTGGGGAGATCATGGGAAAGTGTTTCTGCCTCCAACTATATGCATTCATTAGTGCAGGCACCCCCAACTCGGCCCTCCAGCTGTTTTGGGACTACAACTCCCATCATCCCTGTTAGCTAGGGATGATGGGAGTTGTAGTCTCAAAACAGCTGGAGGGCCGAGTTGGGGGTGCCTGCATTAGAGTGTTCTCTTCAGATGCATGTAGATCAGAGGTGGAGCCTGCTTTCCTCCCCGCCCGCCTAGTATGCTCAGTGTCCCCAGAATGAATGCCTGAAAGCGGATTTAGTGAACTGGTAAGCTGGGAATAACAACCCTCTGGCCCTCTTTGGACTACAGCCAGCTCCCATCATCTCTGACCATGAGCCATACTAGCTGGGGTTGATAGGAGTGGGAGCCCACAATCCCTATGGTCAACAATGGAGCTTGTGTTACACATTTTTTATGTGTTTCCAATCTTTACAGGGCACCCTATAACAAAAAGTTCTCAGGGCAGCTTATAGGATAAACGAAAGAGGAATGCAATCAAATGTGATGCAGCGCTAAAAATCAAACCCCAAATTAAAATAGAGAAACAGAAACAAGCCCACAGTACTGTATCCTTCTCTCAAGGATACATGTCAGTTTCTATGAGGGCAGATTTCAGTTCCATGAACTCTTCTGTTAAATACAAAACTGTCTGCACCATAAGCAGCCTGTTAAAAATCACACCTTTTTCCAAGCCAGTGTAAAGGGAACTATAATCACAGCAAGAATTCCCATTTAAAAACCCAGCCAAGGTTATCATTTATGATTAACTGTCAAGTACCAGGTATGGAAGGCACTCACATTAAGTCTATCGAAGAGGTCATCTTCAGGCTGTTTGTTTTCCATGAACAACTGAAGATTCTTAAAAACCTACAAGGCAAACGGATGAGAGAGAAGACGACCATTACAGAATGAAAAAAAGAAACTGGATGGACATCATCCCAAATTGATGGCGGTATAACATGCTCCTCACTAATTCACATGTCCATGCTTACATGTACACAAAGCAGAAGGAACACTGTTCTCTACTGGCTTACAGGAAGTGTGTTGGTGGATCCTGCAAACAAGAGATAGGAGTACGTAGACTACTATTCATCAGTGGTGTTGGGGGGAAAGAAGCAACAAATATTTTCCTGACTGAAGAGGTAAATCAAAGAATTGGGGTGCCTTCCCAATAAGAATAGGCTGAAAGCACTGAGGTAGAGAAGATATTGGGGGGGGGGGGGAGCGATGGAACTTTATAAAAACAATTAACACTATGGAGACAGTGAAGAAAAAGAAAATTAAAGAATGATCCATTAACCAGGAAGGTTCTAAACCTCCTTGTTTAGATGCAGTTGGTAAGAGCACGAGCCTCTTAATCTCAGGGTTGTGGGTCTTTGGGCAAAACAATTCCTGCATTGCAGGGGGTTGGACTAGATTACCCTTGTGGTCCCATCCAACTCTACATTTCTATGACTCCAAGATGTGAAATATTTATGTTCATATGGACACTGTACTTACTCAGGGTGAGACCTAAAGACTCACCAGAAGAAAGACAATTCAGTAAGGCGACTGAATTTTCAGACTCCCTTTCATTAAATGATAAACGCACAAGAAAAATCCTTACCCTTTTCTCAACGGGGACTTTGTTGTAGTATCGTATGGAATCCTTTCCAAGGAAGTCAAATTCTACCACATATTCCTGGCCATCCAACTCCGGATGCAAATTAATATGTTCTACACGGAGGGAGCAGCAGCCCACTGTGTCAGCCGTCTCCCCTTCCTCTTTCTCATTACCAGCTCTCAAAGCAAGCTGCAAATATGAAACAATGAAAGAGAGCAGAGAGATGTCAGAAATAGCACTCAAAACAGGAGGAGGCATTTTTAACCCCATTGGTTAGCCAGTGAGAAGCTGCTTCAGGATTCCTTGTGCTAAGAAGCTATCAGTTGAAACTCCAGAGCTGAGATTATAGCATTTGTAAATGCAACTGAAAGAATACACTAGGCTTGGTCCCATGTTATCTATTTGCTTAGGTGACTGGGGGCTTGTCTGTGTGCCATCCACATGCCTTAATGAGCTAACACGGGGCAGTGCTTATGGGTAAGTTAGTGCCACTTTTACCAATGATGCTGCAGCAAAATTCCATTTATCATCATTTGACTCCAGAATAAATCTGCTCACTTTGACTGCCATCTCCTAACAGCATTACAAAAGGTAAATTGTGTGTGCATATGCAGAGGCGTCCTGAGGAAATTGGGCAGAATTTTACCTGCACTCACATTCAGTCAGCTCACAGTTAAGCAATCACAAAAAGCAGTGCATTTGCCAAGGAAAGCTGCCTATCTCTGCTTCGGGAATATTTCTGGATTATTCAATTCCATTGGCACCTACTTCAAACATCTCTTCAGCACATTTAGTACCGTTGTGCTTAGAAACTTATCAGTTTCAAACCAATGCTTCAACAAGTCTAAGCTGAGGAGCCCTGCCTAGACAATAAAAAAAAAAAGGAAGGAACTGGAAAAGTGACAGATTCTCACTTTGTCAATGAAGTACAGCGCAACCGCCCTCTGCCGCACTTTCATCTCTTTGGACTTCCAGTCTTCTCGATAATTATTTCGAATCTTATCTACACATTTCTTCAGTCTCCGAGCAGTCTCATATTTCTGCCAGTCCTTCTCACCCTGCAGAGGCAATCACAAGGAACAACATGATGACCTGCTCCAGAGCATAAAGGCTCCAGTTTGGAGATGGAGCATATTTTGAGAATACTTTCCCAAGATTCCCTCATTGCCACCATACAGACATTATTCGACTTGATCATTACTGCCTATTTCAGAAGTGCCTCAGGGGTTAAGAAGTTTTAAAGACCCACAAAGCTGGCAGAAGAGTCGCAAAAAAGTAATGAAGTACTCTTTGGATCTTCCATTTAAGGACACATTGATTCCTTAGGAAAGGTCAGTAGTGCAGTAGTCCCTGGTTCAACTCCAGCATCTCCAGGAAGGGCTGGGAAAGACTCCCGTCTGAAATCCTGGAGAGCTGCTTGCAGTCAGTGTAGATGCTGCCGAACTAGATGGAGCCGTGCGTTGGCTTTGTACAGGCAGATTTCTAAGCTATAGAGCATTGGGCATGTCAGAAGTAGCTTGCAAGTTTTCAGACAAACATTCACCTTGATTCTAGAACTGGGATTCAACATGATGTACTTAATAGATCCTTGGATGTTCTCTGTCCATGACACCAACCAGGTCACCTTGTTATCATGCCGGACTTCTTTCCATTTATGTCCAGGGGGAGGGGGAGGAACTTTTGAATCTCTGTACAAGAAAACAAACAAACAAGAACACAACAATGGTTTCAAAACTGAAAAAGACTACAAACTGTGAATAACAGCAAAATACAACCAGGAGATACTGGTAATTTATTCAGTTTAGTTCAGACAATTGAAGCTGGCACCATTAACTGAAATGAAAGTCAGAATACGAACTGTCTAGATTCTCCAGATATTTATAGGCCTCAAGCCTGGCAATCAGAAAAACCAAGTGTGTAAATGTTTGCATCAATTCTTGTATATATCTGCTTTAAGAATCTTAAAGGTTTTACAGTAAACAAGGCCTATGCTATTCTTACAAATAAAAACTACTATGCTATTTAGACACTGTAATGTTTTGAAACAGCCCTGTCGAGGTATGTTAAGAACTCTTCAACCTTTACCCTGCCCTCATGCTTCTATAAATCACTTTTGTAGAAATACCAAACTGCCTAAGCAGCTGAAATCTTACCTCACTCCATCAACTCTCACCATCACCTTCCCCAAACCTTGCTTACTGAAGAGAATATTCTGCTCCTTAGGCAGACCAGGCTATCAATATTCTAAGGTCTCCTGAAAGTGGGCATGTTGCAATTGCTCTTTTGCCTTAAAATATAAGCTACCATGTCCTGAACTGCAGATTTTTTTTTCAACAGGTCTGACACGGTAAACATTGGGCAAGAGAGATCCCATGTTATTACAGTATACCAGGGACCAAGTTTGGATGGGGCTATACCCTCTACAATCTATTAAAGAGCTACGATGTAATCTGTGGTCTGAAGTGATATAAGGCAAGTGATTTTTTAAAAGCTAACAAAGTCTTACGCTGAACAGTAGAATGCCTGTTTGTCTCAAAGTAAGCTGCTTTGAGCTTACCAAAGGAAAAGGGAGGGTGGAAATGCAACCACCATCTACTAATATTTTAAAATACTTTTTTTTTAAAAGAAACAAACTAATGATGTGACCGTTGCTTGTGAACTACGGTGAAAAGTTCACAAGTGGCACTTGACGTGGTATGTACTGAACTTCAACTCTTGGGCTGCACTTATGTCAAAGGAGAAACAACGGATTCTACTTGGCAGAGAGGTTATCCAGAGCGAAAAGCCTGAACACAGCTGTTACGCATTATAACCAAATGTCTCTCCTAGCTAGTGTGTTAAATCTCCCATGCTCACTTGCTACAATTGATGATGATGTCTTCTGGCATTATCCGCCTCTTCAGCATGCCCATTTTGGGATGGTTTCCACGCCCTCTGAAGAGACCCGGAGGCTCAATCTTAAAGTTGGCAATTCTTTCCTTATGGTTATCCATGATACAATAGCCATATTCTTTTAATAACCGCTCGTTCTCCTCTTTAATTTTCTAGGGGAAAACGAACACCCACAAAAAAGGGGAAAAAATTACAACACAGTCCAAACCACACTATAAATTATTCAGAGCCAGAATTACAAGAAATTCATTAGCTCCATCCAGGTTGTGCTGCAAGAGGCAATTTTACAAGTACAGGAAAGCACAGTGAAAGAAAGCAGCTGTGATCTCGAGAGCGTTAATAGTCACAGGCCTACTAAACACAGTTCAGAAAGAACTTGAAATATCCCCAGCATTTCAAGATCCCATCCTTCCACCATGACTAGCCCATCTCAACCACACTTCTCATTTATCTGAAGTCTTATCTCTGGGCCAGCATTTAATCTCTTCCTTAACTCACCATTTAGCACCCCATCATTTTAGATTGTACCCTTTTGTTTGCACCTTGAAACAACAACAACAAATTCTAAATCAATTTACCTGTTTTTCCTCCTTGGTCATCTGTTTTCTGGCTTCTGACTGCGCTTTGAAATACTGGCTCATATGGTTAAAGTCACACTTGCTGAGGCTGGTGATGGTACTCTTTTCTTCATGGGTCATTTCCTGCAAAAAAGAAATCTGAATCTGTAAAATGCTTAAAAAGGAAACTGCACTCCACCTTGTTTTCAGTAAAGTCAGTTTGGATACTGCTATCGTATATAAGATCAGTGAAGTTACAACAAGAGCTATAAACCTATAAAAGGCGAAATGCAGAATGGAAGAACATCATGGTTTCATCTTTGAGAGTCACCAACATCTAATTAAGAAAGAAGGCATCCTTCAGCAAACCATACTCAGTGCTGAGATGAAACCTTCTCAACATTCTACACCAAAGAAGTCTCTGAAGTCAGGGACTGTATGTCAAGTATATTCCTATAATTTCATGTTATTTTCAAGGGAGCTTGAAATCCTGATTTTAAACCCCTTTCAGGGACAGAATGGGGAGCGCAGAACTGAATGGAGAGAGGGAGGTAAGGAAGAATTCCAGATTGCTGTGCAGAGTCACACGCCTGGACTCGGGAAGCCCTTCTTAGCTTTCCTCTAATTATTAAAATTTTCACCAGGCATTGCCAGGATGGATTTGATATTCGAGCTTTTTTGAAGAATGCTAAGACTCTCAGGGTGCCAAATACTGCACTTGAACAATGCTCCTGCAGGCACTATTTATTACAGAAGTATCCCTGTCTCCTAGGAGTCCAGAGGGAAATATAGGAAGCTCTCTCAGTTTATCTGAACAATGCTGTGAGGTATCTAGGCTGAGAAATGATTTCTTCCAAGGGGCTAAAGGCAGAATATGATACTTTACTCCAATCATTTCATCTTCATAACAACTGTGAAAGATAGAAGAGGTTGAAAAACTGGTCTGATGTCATCCAATGATACTACACTAGCTATCATACATTATTTTGATCATACTTGTTCCATGTTCCATGTACAGAAGAGAACGCAGCCAGCCTGCCAATCCTGTGTCACCTGTGACAGCCTATTTAATATACTTCATCACTTGGCAGATTGATTCTAGTCAGGAAAGCTTTTAATAAAAGGTTCCTGGTCCGCAGAGTTTAAGTAGAACGTGCCTGTGATAGACACATTTCACTGTTTCAGACAGTTTGTGGCCATTCTAGGACAGCACTTCAGACAAAGTAAATAATAATAATAATAATAATAATAATAATCAAGCCATTTCAACTTAACCAATGCATTAGGCAGCACTGCTATCACCAGGCAAAAAGAGTGGCCTCTTCTTCGCACGACTGACAGCTCTTGTAGTTCCCAACTTTAGGATACAGGTACAACAATGGATACCATACAATATGCCTCTAAGGCATTATTTAAGCTCCAACTGCTTAAATCTTGGCAACCATGAGCATACACAAGCATAATATAATTTTGCTTGCAAAATATAGATTTATTTAAAATCTGTATTTTAAACATTGACTACAAACTGGGAGGCACAAAATTTCTTTGATTAAGAAACTTAGCTGTGCATTCTAAATTCCCCAAAATTCAAAAGCCAAATGTAAACGCCACACATAAACAAATCAACCCTCCTGCTTAAACACTGCAAGGAAATTCTCTATTTGCCAAATGGAGGAGGGATGACTTCATGTCTCTGGCTTAGATTTCCTCTTGACTCTCCTCTTGCCCCCTTATAGCACAAGTAGGAATCTGCTTTCTTCATTTCTCTTCTTCTCCTTCCTGTTGTAGGAGTTTCTCTCTTTTCTCAGCCAAACAAAATGTAGCAAATCTGTTCTATTCCTCCCCAGAACATTTCAAATTCTCTCTTACTCACTCACTCAAAGTTGCACGTGCAGTAATAGTGACTGGCTGTTGGGAAACAACTAAGGCAAACAGAAGCAAATTTCCTGCCCTTCCTCAAGCACAGAACCCCAAGTGTTCACTGAGGAAGCAAAGAAGCAAAGAGCCATCTGCTACTACCATAAAAGCAACAATTTAGCAGGTGTCCAGGCAAGTGGCAAACTGCATGCCTACTTTAGCTACGGTACCTACGGAACCAAACACTCCCACCCTTCCATAACATTGTCCATACCTTTCTCCAATCTTTGAAGAAGTTTTTCCTGAAGATGTCCTTTGTAGTGTATTCGTGATCAAGCATTTTTGCAAAGAACGTTGCTACTTCTTCTGCTTTGGGACTGAGCTTCATAACTTTACCTACAATGGAGAAGGCAATCCATGAGGAAACAGGAAAAAAACGAGGTGGCATCCTACAGACACTCAGCCCCTCAACCAGCCTACTCCTCTTACCTCAAAGAGAAGGGATCCAGGAACATCCCTCCCCAGCGTTGGCCCTCTGTGGATATACAATGCATAGCCAAAATAATGACCCTACAAACAAGTTATTGAACATCCTTGTGTTTCAGGAGAAGCCAGGGGTCAGGAGGAGGAGGGCTGTAACCAAAGTCACACACTGGGCTCCAAAAAATTTTATTGGCAGTACAATTTTACCTTACATTCACTAACCTAACCCAGCATCTCTATATCAGTTAGCATGAAAATAGTGTTGGGTCTGATCCTAAGTTTTTTCAGAAGAGAATGAAATCAGGTACTCCAATTTTGGGTTTCTGTTTCACTTTTAAAGAGAAAGAGCACAGGAATTTTTGCTCCTTTAAAGAGGGAGACTCTGGAACCGTGTTAATATGCGAAATGACCAACATACAAACAAGGAGAGGAGGAAATAGCTCCCAAAACAACCAAGGGAAGAGGCCAACAGTAGAAAGAGCACACTGAAGAGGAAAAGGCTAAGTTAAGAAACTCAGCAGTCACAGATCACAGGGAGAGCCAGACTGGAAGGGGAGGGGGAATTCCCCTGGAGAGGTGGTGAAAGGCCTTGAAGACGCTGCCTGTCTAATCCAGTAGGGGGAGCTATCCCACTCAGGAATGTGCTCCAGCTCTGTCCTTGGGAAGAAGTGCAATCTCCAACAAAGTATGGCATTAATGTTTTGAATTTATCCATTGAGTTTTATTAGCTCTCACTTCCTTTTCTGGGGATACTTAGAGTCACACCATCCCATTCCCACTCCCCTCAACTGTCAGTCTGCAGGCATTGAGCACATTCAGGGTTTGTTTGCAATTTCGTTGTTCCCGCAAGGGGACAATGACAATAAAGATTTATCTTATCTTTGGGGTTTTTTTGGAGAGGGGTGGAGTTATTCCTTCTTAGTTCCTCTGCCCAAGTCTTCTTGCACTTCTGCAAACCTCAAGTGTACCCCGAGTTTGCCAACAACATCCTCCTGTGTGTGGCTTTCACTATTTCCAGTTAATTTGCAACAGCATTCAGATAACTGATTTGGAATTAGAATACAGGATGATGGAATCTCTTAACTCTTCTCCTGTGGGTGTACAGTGAGACTCTTCTCTGACTACAGCGAGTTCAATCCTATTATTCTACAAGAGGTGAAGCAATCAAAGGATTCCGAAGGGTGAAGAGCATCATTGGAGTTCAGCTGCATGCTCCCGCATAACAACATTGGTTTGCCATGAGGCCTGGTGGGGCCGACCCCATTATATGCATAAAGCAAGGGATAAAGGCATTAGGCTCTCATGGCAGAAAAAGTAATAGCTGACATGCCCATCATCAGACTGTCTTCCTCTTTATCCTGTTCTTGAGGATCATATAACTGGCACAAGAGTCCTCCATACTGGGCTGATTTTGTGCTATGTGAGGGGACGCTGGTATTTCTAACTCCACTGGCTTAAAAAGTTGTTGTTAAAAGGCTGCCTGCTTGATATACCAGTGATTCGTGACTGTCCTCTTTCCCCTTGACTGAAGAATTGTAATAGAGGCTCAGCATGAAATAACTAGCTGTGCAGAAAGGCAGATTTTCCCACAGCTCAAGGGGGAAGCAATTGCTGCATCAATGTGATGCAGACCCAACATCTCCCCCTTTCTAACCAATGTGACTAATGTAGGCCCAGACCATGCTAACGTCACAC
This sequence comes from Zootoca vivipara, assembly GCF_965207765.1. NCBI lineage: Eukaryota > Metazoa > Chordata > Lepidosauria > Squamata > Lacertidae > Zootoca > Zootoca vivipara. The sequence goes on along the minus strand of NC_142590.1, from coordinate 72,880,383 downwards.
CAGTCCTTCAGTGCACCCAGGGAAGGTGCTTGCCAGCATTCCACAGCAATACCAAACAGGAACAAATATTTCACTTGCCAGCAGCCTAAAGAGTTGGCATCGTTTCAGAATAATGGTTTCCTGTGAAATCCAATCCAGCCACTACTTGTACTAGTATAGTTAAGTCAGACAGAGAAGGCAATATGGAGTCTTCTTGATGCATAGGGTGTACCCAGGGTGAGGGTGGGGAGAAGAGGAATTTCCCATTAGCTTGAAGGAACTAGAAAAGTACTACAGAAAACTACTAAGAAGAGTATACTTCTGAATGTTGTAAAAGATATATGGCCATCTGATCTATTTTGGAACATCTATTTTGGAAGATTAGGAACATCGGAATGATGTTCACTTGACATTTTGTGCTCTGATAGGGATATCAAACTCACAAGGGCATAGAGGTACAATCTGAGGTGTGTCCTTTCGAATATTCAGAAGCACAATCAGAAAGGGACTGGTTCCCCTGCTTCTATCTATCTTTGAGCATGAAGGAGGTAGAAAGTGGAGAAGGGAGTGTACAGTCCAATGCCTGTGGTCTCATAGTGCTAAAACAAGGTTTAACATAATGTCTGGATGAGACCAGTAACTACATCGAGTGCCAGAAGTTCATGTGCTATTAAGACAGTTTCTAGGATGATTTGGTAGGGAGACTGAACATAAACCATTTGGGGATTTTATACATTAGTGGCAGCTTGGTCAAACTGCATTCAACTGATTTCATTGTGATAGGGCCAGAGGTGTTTATTCCCCCCAAAATATAAATATCAAGTTAATTTAAATTGCTCACAAACTTGCTTGGGGAGATTACTTGGGCATAGATGCCATAAGCTTTCAACTAACTCATATGGGCCAATTAATCTCTCTCACATTTCATATTTTAAAGGAACTTGAAAAGGTAGTTTCTAATGATGGCAGCAATCTCCGGAGCCAGCATAAATAGTCATGTCAACCTCCTTTCCAGTAAATTTAATCTCTCAAACACTGGAAAGGGTCCAACAGTCATCACAGATGAGTCAGAACCAGGAAATACAACAGGGATAGGGCGGGAAGAAGATATGGATAATCTCTGAATTGACCTTTGGTCAATGGGCAGGGAGAGTATGGTAAGTGGCAATACCTTGCTCTGGAAGCAAAGGACCCTCAACCAGCTTTAGCAGTACAGAACTAGAAGTGGCCGTCAATGAGAACATGCCTTGCATTCTAACTGGGAAGATGCATGTAGGCAATGAATGCACATCAGTTGCACATGACGAATCCCACTGCCAAAAATGGCACTGGGTCAGACTTGAGAAATAAAACCACTTTAAATGAAAATATTTTTTACCAGACAGCGCTCATTGTCATTTAAAAAAAATGAAAGGGAAAAAAAGCATTATCTCTGAACAACTTTCGCTGATGTGAGAACCCACCACTGAAATGCATTCCACTTTCTCAAAAGAAACCTCATTTAATATGACTGGATACTTCACAAGTGTCTTCCTATGCAATTCTTTCATTCCTGCTACTAATGCGTTAACATTTCTAAAGGACACTGCATTCACAGCTCTGAGAATGATCCAGCACTTCCGTGCAGACATCAGGGAGCACAAGGGAACACTGCATCCTGTCTCTGTACCAGTAACAGTTCACTGTCCACACAGGGGGACAAGAGGGTTAAGGATTGCCACATCACAAGCCTTGAATGGAGGAGGAGGAGGAAAGGGAGATGGACAGATCTTTACTCAGCAGCCTCCAGAATCCAGTACTGGTTGCATGGTTGTGCAGCTGAAATTCCAACCACCTCCAGAGAATATATAAACCACCAGCTGCATTTTACCAGCATGGGACGATCCTCCCTACAAGGTCTCCCAGTATGGGCTTTTTCTGCCTCATGAATGCTCATTATAAGACACCTATTTCTTCACCAAACACCAGCCTTTAGTAGCTTACCATCATAGTAGAATTTGACATTTTCAGGCACAGGTTCATATGGTGGTGCAAACACAGGGCCTTTGTGTTCCAAGAATTTCCACTTGATACCTTCAGGATAGCGCTCTTCCTCCCACCTTTAAAAAAAGGGGGGTAGGGGGTGGGAGAGAGAAACACATGCTCATTCAAATGCCACATGCGCGGATTCAGAATCTACAAACGGGGCATCATGAATGCTAAAATTAGTCAATTCAGCAAATTCAACAACCCATCCTTTCATTTACTCCATTTACTTACTTCATTTTTATAATGCCTAAGACACTCAATATAATTCAGCATATTAGAACAGGAAATGGTACAAAACACTCTCAACTTCCTTGCCTCTGACTTCCCTGAGAGGATATAGGCCTTTCTTAAAAAGCCCCAGGGAAGGCTGCGGTGGGGCTGCCCCAACAGTTCAGACTTGGTGGTTATATTCTTCCTCGCCTGGGCTCCTCGTTTCCACCTTCCCTCAGGGCACATGGGTTTTATTTTGTTTTATTTATTCACACAAAACTTCTACTATATTTTAATCTAGAAAGCCAACCCGTTGTGCTACACACATTACCCATGTCTGCTTTTATCAGCCAGCACTTTCTGACCACCTCACAAGCAAGACAATATATTCCAGGCTTCTTCACAACAAAGCTAGCATTGTTTTTTATGTCAGTTTAGATGTATGTCTTATTTGTATACACCACTTGGGGTGTTAGTAAAAGCAACAAGGAGACAAAATCCCCAGAGTAACCTGTACTAGGGTCAGTGACCTCTCCTGTGGTCAGCAGAGGGAAATGATGATTAATGTTGCTTGAGGTACAGAAATGGCACAGCCAAACTCATCCTAACTTAAAAGTCTATTGGGTTGTACTGGCAGCAGCGGATGACACTTTTCTGCAATAACACTAAATCCAAACCTGTAAGGCTCAAATTCTCAGGTAACGTACTTGTCAAGTTTCTACATAAAAACCTGAAACGGGCATTTTTCCTAAACCAGGTACAAGGATTCTCATATCTTTCTTCCTAGATTCACTCAGCAACTGGCTTATGTGTTTTCTCTATCTGTACTTCAAGCGGCGGAACTGAAGGTCACTTAATATCTTACAGCAGAAGCAGCCACTGGGTAAAGGGCGGGTAGATCCTATTTTTAAAAAGTTTTGTTTTCATTGCGTGTAGAAACATACAGAGAGCAGAGATGCTCCTCAACTTTTTTCTATGGTATATACCAGGCAGGAAGGGAGCGAGAAGGGGAGAGGATCTTTTAGCTTCCACTTTATTACTGTGTGGAAAGAGCTCTTAGTGACAGTTTTTAAGGTGTCCTGCAGCTATCACACACTGTGTGAAGTAGCTCCAAAAGAAATAGTGGTTGGATAGGGATACAGAAAGATCCTAAAATATAAAAAAGAAACATTGGAAGCAGCCCAAAGTATCATAAATTACCTCCATGCTAGTTTCACCAGCTCTACCACTTGGAAAGAGTTTGCTATGACTTAGATCTTAGCCATTTTCACCCCTAACTATGTGGGAATACAGAGAGACTTCATTATCTACCACTACAACTAGTGTTGAGAACAATAGCTTGGTTTCTCATATTACTTATCTGAGAGGAGGTTGGCATTACTCCTCTAAAATCCAATCCTCCCAACCAAACAGGTTTCTTTTAAAACAACTAGCATCTCTCCACCCCTGCAATAGCCCCTGGTCCAGAGGCGGGAAGCCAAGATGGCGTCGTTAGCAGCAGCCCCATTATGAGCTCTGCGTTAGTAATGTGGTTTTATCAATGTGGTACCCCCTGGTCCAGGCTTCCCCAAACTAAGGCCCACCGGAAATGGCACACATGTGGTGACCCGGAAGTGCATCATTTCCGGCACATCCGGGCTGGAAGAGGCCCATGCGCACAAGCTATTTCTGGTGTTCCGGTGACCCGGAAGTGTGCTGAAAATTGTGTGCGCGCCCATGTATGGGCGCGCGCTCCTGCGCACTCCGGCCCGCAGCACGATCGGCCCTCGGCGAGGCAAGTTTGGGAACCCCTGCCCTGGTCAGATCTGCTTGAGGTGGGCCGGGGGGGCATCACCAGCTGGATAATTACATGCAAATTTCTGGGAGTTAATTGGGCAATGTGGGCTAGCAGTTTTCATTTGAAAGCAGGATCACTTCAAAAGTGTGGCTGCTGTGCTCCACAGGGTACAAGGGTGGGAGTGGGCAATGGTAAGAACCAGCAATAAAGCACTCACTACTTGCATGGATGAACAACTCTACATTAAGCTTAACATATTTGCTTGGCCATGTGTTTGTTTTTTCCCCTAGAACTCTTACATTTATCAGCTGGTGTTAGGCTGTAAAACAGTGGTGGGCAGACAAAGCAGCAATGGCCAATCGTGGCTCCCTGACATGTGCACATATTACATTTTTTAAAAATATATTCCTTGCATTTGTATTTTTTTAAGTACACAAAAGTAAAGACAGAGTGCCCTGCATTGTAATGGACATTGTGTTTCACGATAAAACACAGAAACAAGAAGCATAAAGCGAAGAAAAAGTAAGGTGAATACCACAAGCTCTTCCTCAGAACTATTTTCTATTGAAACTGCCAACAAATTCTCAATGAAAATGATCCTCAGGTTTTGAAGCCATAAAGTATGTTTAAATAACTGCTGGAATGTTTTCACTTAATCAGTTTGTTGACACAGCCTCTCTCCAAGGAATGTATCTCGAAACACTGGGAGTTGGCTAGCCAAAAGTGACAGAACTAAAGAACAAAGTGACAGAACTAAAGAACAAACAAACAAAAAGTTATTCAAAACACACTGTTGTATAAAGTGGATTGCAATGCAATACACCATTACAACGCTGTTAGCATCGTGTCCATTTTAAGCAAAATTCAGAATCAAATCAGCCTTGATCCAGAAAAGCATGGAGGGATGCCATGCATGTAGTAAGGCCTTGAATTTTCAATCATAGACAGTTGCTTTCACAGGCTTCTTTTAAAATTCCCTGTGGTATGAGGTTGGCTAATGCTCAGGAATGTTAGTAAAAAAGACGACTAGCTTTACATCCCTGTATATGCCTAAAAAAGGTTGGTTATGTTTGTGGACTGCAGCCTGAAAGGGTTAACGTTTTGAAGGAAGGCTAAGCAGCATTTTCTTAACACAAAAGCAAGAGTCATGAAGACCGATTCTCTTGCAAAAGGCATACTAGTTTGGAAGGTAAGAAAATAAGCAGAACTACAAAAAGCATTAAGGTATTATGGTTCAAAGGAGGTAAGCTTTCAACTGTTAAGATTTGTCAACAAAAGCTTCAGTGGATTAATTAGTAGAGTCCAACTTTAAAATTAGGTGCCAGGCTATTTTTTTGCAGGGCTGGGGAATAAGAATGTTTCAAAAACCTTCCTTGGAAGTTTTTAAGCAGAGGTTGGATGGCCATCTGTCTTGGAAGCTTTAGCTGAGATTCCTGCATTGCAAGGAGTTCAACAAAATGACCCTCAAGATCCCTTCCAATTTCAAGATTCTATTATTTCACCTGCTCGAAAATGATGAGGCAGTGTTTTCTACCCCTTGATAAAAAGGTGTAGAGGGAGGGGGTCTACTTGCTAGTGTAATTCAAGGGACCATTGGTCTGGCTGCCTCAGCAACAGGGACACGCTCCCTTAGTCTAAGCAACTGCTAACTGGAAGAACAAAATGAAGGTAAGAGCCCTGATAGATCAGACGGAAAACACCAGCCAGTCCCAGCCTATGGGAAACTCAAAAGCAGAACCCGATTGCAGCAACACTGTTCACACTTGTGATTCCCAGCAACTGGTATAAATGAGAAAGGGCTAATAGTCCTTGATAGACTGATGCTCTGTGAACAATGGCATCATGAATAATGAACAGTGGCTGTGATGTACTTAAGTGAAGGGTAGAGGGCTTTTTGAATGAACATTTTCACTGCTCCTAACTGGCAATTTTTGTTGAGCAAATATAACTTTATGAAATCAGCACAGCGCTAGTTGTAAACTTCACTTATTTTTGTGATACTTTTTGCTGCTGGTGAAATTGATATAACAGAAAACAAAAAAAACTACAGTTAAACATTCCATTTAATAACAGATAGACATTCCACCTAATAATAAGAGAAACGAAAGTTATGACTTTAGTACCTCAGGACTTCTAACAAAATGGATACTAAATTTTTGTTCCAATGATAGATCAGTTGGTTGAAAGCCAATTATTAACCTAACAAATCCTTAGCTAGTTGAGAGCTCGAACTGGGGTTCTCCTTTTCCCTTTAAAATGGAAGATAATCCTGTTTGCAGCTTTGAAGTTCAACCACATAGAGCTTTCAGTCAGCATTTTTTCAGATATAAGAGGAAGCAGCCAGCCACAGGCTGAAATTTTAGAGGTGTGTTACCATTTCCATTTCTGCTCCTCTTCTTTTTTTGTTTTCTTCTTCTTCATGTCTCCTTCAGGAGGCTTCTTATCTTTGCTCTTTATTTTCTTGGGTTTAATATCCTGAAAAGATATTTTTTTAAAGAGAGAGATGCTATACAGGGAGTAGTTTTACAAGATACTCTTACATTTAAAAACAAATAAATTTTGTAAGAAACCATTTGAAATGTGCTTCTCACAAAAATGGCCCTTGGTCTGAATCAAACTACAGTGGTACCTCGGTTTAAGTACACAATTGGTTCCGGAAGTCTGTACTTAACCTGAAGCAAACTTTCCCATTGAAAGTAATGGAAAGTGGATTAATCCGTTCCAGACGGGTCCGCGGAGTACTTAAACTGAAAGTACTCAAACCGAAGCGTACTTAAACCGAGGTATGACTGTACAGTGGTGCCTCGCTAGACGAAATTAATTCGTTCCACAGGTCTTTTCTTATAGCGAAAAATTCGTCTAGCGAATCCCATAGGAACACATTAATTGAATTTCAATGCATTCCTATGGGAAACCGCGATTCCCTAGACGAATTTTTCGTAAAACGCATTCGTCTAGCGAGGCAACCTCCGCTCGAAAAATCCTTCCGTTAAGCGGAAATTTCGTTAAGCAGGGCATTTGTTAAGCGAGGCACCACTGTACTTATTCAGAGAAGTGAAAGAGCATAATGTAGAGAAAAAAGGAGATGAGTACCACTTAGCCCAAGGATGGAGGATGAGTTGCAACTTTTTGGTGAGCAGAGCCCAGGCACCAGTATGGTCTCTGCATGAATCTAGCCAAAAATCAGGATCTCTACATACTGATCTTAACATGTACTCTAGAACGAGACATCATGTGTTTTTTGGTGAATGTTTTCAGATGAATGCTAAATTAGATATTCTAAGCAAATTAAAGTATTCTTTCTCCACAGTTGTCACCACAACCTGTTATTACCCCAGAGATCCAGAAAATATAAATTCAACCAAACCTCCTCTTCTTCCTGTTTCCGCTTCTTTGATTTTTTTATATCTTCAGTTTTGATCTTCTTGGGTTTGTAGTCGACACTGAAACAGATCCAACAATTGTAAACAAATCATTTATTTCCAGTTCCGGATTTTATTACTCTCACCCTCCACCCACAAATGTTGCCGCTGTGCTGCTTGTAGCCTGTATTCCAAAAGCACCAACACCCCAATTCTTGCGACTCGGATAAAGCCTACTGCTTGACTTTATGAGTTATACATTTCCTGAAGCCCCTTCCCCTTCTGTAAGAACAGACACAACTACTTTCCAGCGTCTGTAGACAAATGCCAGTTCTCTACCTGTGCTACGCACACACTGACACCATATTACACATGGCTGCTGCAGAATACAATCAAGAAACATAATCTGCTATTTTTGTATTGACGCAACCTGTTGCCCCTCATTTGCACTGATCACTTTTCTTCTCTTTGCTGTTGCAGGACGGGGGTGGGGGGAAGAGTTTAAATTCCCTTTGCAGCAGAAAGGGGTTACAAACTAATAGGATGATTGATACTGGCCCTGACCCAGTGTGAATCCCAGTGGTCCCAGATGGAGTAGCGGGATCCAGATCACTGTGATACACACATCTGGTCCACAGTTGCTTCCATATTAACATCTCCCTTGCAGGATCAGGGCAATTCACTATAGAAGACAGCTGGGGTTCACAAAGTATTATTAGCACTCACTATTCATTCAGTCCTTAACATTTTGTCTCACTCATTATTCTTTTACAGGTAGGTAGCTGTGTTGGTCTGAGTCGAAGCAAAATAAAAAAATTCCTTCAGTAGCACCTTAAAGACCAACTAAGTTTTTATTTTGGTATGAGCTTTCGTGTGCATGCACACTTCTTCAGATGTGCATGCACACGAAAGCTCATACCAAAATAAAAACTTAGTTGGTCTTTAAGGTGCTACTGAAGGAATTTTTTTATTTTGCTTCGACTCAGACGAACACGGCTACGGTACCTACCTGTAACTAGAACTATGGAAGGCACCACATTGAGCCGCATGAAATGGAAGTCCATCAACCTCTGTGTATCTGAAGAAGTGTGCATGCACACGAAAGCTCATACCAAAATAAAAACTTAGTTGGTCTTTAAGGTGCTACTGAAGGAATTTTTTCATTATTCTTTTGTTTTATAAAAGCATTTGTCAGCTACCTTTCAAAAGATCAAGGCAGCTTACATACATAAAATGAAAACGAACAAAAAACTGCGCTATTAAAAAAAAGTACCCCCCCCCCAATGTGGCCCACCCTCAAGGGTAATTAAAAGCATTCACTTTTCACTGAGTGGCATGATGAAGTCTGAGTGACAACTGATATCTGGAATGGGCAAAAGAACTTAAGCCCTTAAATCCATTGATTTCAATGGGTCTACTCTGAGTTATGACTTAGCAAGATACTATAGTTGCTTCCTATAGAAAGATCCAAATGTCCCATTATTCCCACTTTTCACTGTAGGTAATGTTCACAAGCTACTCACTCATCATCCTCTCGGGGTCTCTTTAAGGGCTTATAGTCTTCTTTGTAGTAGCCGTCGTCATCCATTTCTTCTTTAATACAAGGTGGGCTAGAGAGAAAAGGAAATGAGTTTAGTCAAGAACATGAATACTAAGCTTCAGCGTGTAGCCTGACTTCACCTACCACTTCAACCCACGCGAGGAGAACTCTCTCATTATCCCTGCCATATTTAGAGTTGAACAGGATGTGTGACTTTCATATAGTTTCAGCTAAACTGAAAATGGAACACCATATTGCAGGGCTGGTGGGGTTCTGCCCCCCACCCCCACCCCGATTTTGGTGTTAGCAAAAAAGAAAATTTAAATAAACACATTCCGGAAAGTAGATCCCAACACCCTGATGGGGATACAAATAACTTCCCGCTTCTTAGCTGATCTGTTTATGGTTTCCTCCAAACTCTCTCCCATGACACCCTACTAGGTTTCTATTAAGGCTGCATAGAAAAATGAGGGGGGGGGGAAATCCTACAACAATGGGACAATGGATTACAAATCCTGAACACAAACTTGTAGGTATTGGCAAGTATTAAGTGTTAAAGATGTGCCAGATCCAAACTACTTGATTGCTTTTTAGTTACAACAATTCAAGTTTTAAAATTGTTTTAATAAATCTACTCTCCCTGAAATATTCACATACTGGATATTGGGGTATTCCATAATATAAATTACTAGTTCTATTTTGTTTTACCTACAGGTATGCATGGCATTTTTGTACGGTGTGTGCGTGTATTCTTATTTAAAGAGAATTTGTGGCTTGCCCTTTCAGTGAAAACCATGGTGGATCAAAGCATATAAAACAATGTAACAAAAAGTGGCTGTGTTCAAACATCACATTGACCCAGACGTCCTACCTCACCATGGTTTATCAGGAATGAGCAGCATGCTAATGCACGCTGCCTGATCGCAAAACTGGAAAAACTCAGCAGTGCTGGCAAATACACCTCTCTACAGTTACTGGGAACAAACGCATGCTGCTAAAGGAGCCATCTTGATGGAAGTCACTTTATAAAGCTACTCAGGAGACCACATTTCAGTCATTGAAAGCTAATTTATCGCGTTGACTCTAAAAACACACTTTTCCCAAAGGCTACAATTCTGCAGCTATTTTGCGCTGAAGATTGCTTTCTGTGGAATACAAAAGATCTTAGAGCTGCAGTCTGCTTGGATGTTTCAGTGCAGTGCAAACTCCACAAAACCCAAAAACACTGCAAGCAATGAGGTCACCTTCTGCAGTGCCATCTCTCGTCTAAAAAGATGTAGCCTGATCTGCTTTCCACTTCAAATATCTAACATTGATAAGATCAGCTGGTAATACAAGACAGCAGAGTAAAATACTTGTGCATGGAATGCCAGTATTTTAAAGTACAAAGGCACTGCAGATTTTTAAAGGCTGTGTTTTAAATCAATCCAGCATTGTGCCTCAAAATGCAGGCGATTGCTGGAAACAGGCTGCATGATAGTGGAAAAGTCTGGTGTCAGTTCCACAAGGTATTTATGCTGAGCATAACTGCTGCTGGCTTTTTTACAAGCGGGTTTTACATTCTTAAGATTGCAGTTCCAAGAAATACCAAAAGGGGTCCTTGCTTTCTTCTACTAAGAATCAAGTAGTTTATATATGCTTGAATACTGTTTTAGAAACAGTGCACAGGAGGAACAACTTTAGTTTGACCCTAAATTCCCAGTTCTTCTACTGAGCGTTTGATATTGATAGGGAACAACTTTAAAAGTCAATGTTATTTTAGAGGAGGAGTTTGGATTTGATATCCCGCTTTATCACTACCCGAAGGAGTCTCAAAGCGGCTAACATTCTCCTTTCCCTTCCTCTCCCACAACAAACACTCTTTGAGGTGAGTGAGGCTGAGAGACTTCAGAGAAGTGTGACTATCCCAAGGTCACCCAGCAGCTGCATGTGGAGGAGCGGAGACGCGAACCGATTATGAGTCTACCGCTCTTTACCACTACACCACACTGGCTCTTTATCAGGGCCAAGAAGGTTCTATGTCTACATTGGATTAAAAAAGAGAAGTGCATAAGAGAATCCTTTACAATCTTATTTCTGTCCGTATAGCTGGTTTTTAAACACAAAAAAGCTTTCCCATCTTTGATTTTAGGTTTTCTTTATGCCAACAGAAAAGAGGATCGCAGAACTCTCAGGGATCCCACTGAGAGAAATTCCACTCATCTTCTGGGTACAAGTCAAAACTAAAAATCTAACAGTCTTCTTCACACAAGGCTCCCAGTTGCATACCTGGAGAAGCCATTTTCTTTTTCCTTCTTTATTTTCACTTCACCAGATGATTTACTCTGAAAATAGAAGTGAGAGCTGGTTAGTAAGCTATAAAAGCACTGTCATATCTTCCCTGTGCATCCAAATGCAACTGACAAAAGACCCTTGTACCAGGAGCAAGTGCACCTCTAGCTATTCCTCAGAAATTATTGCATTATGAGTTATTCCTCAGCATTACTGGATCCGGCAAATCCCAAATACGTGCTCTATCCTGCTGTTTTCCTATCTATCTAGATCAGGCATCCCCAAACTGCGATCCTCCAAATGTTTTGGCCTACAACGCCCATGATCCCTAGCTAAGAGGACCAGTGGTCAGGGATGATGGGAATTGTAATCCAAAACATCTGGAGGGCTGAAGTTTGGGGATGCCTGATCTAGATGTTCTCCTCAAGTTTTTCCTTTTGTCTGGCCACAACTGCAGAATTTGCTATCAACTCCTTAGCCAGGTGGCGCTGTGGTTAAAACCACTGAGCCTAGGGCTTGCTGATCAGAAGGTCGGCGGTTCGAATCCCTGTGACGGGGTGAGCTCCCGTTGCTTGGTCCCAGCTCCTGCCAACCTAGCAGTTCGAAAGCACGTCAAAATGCAAGTAGATAAATAGGAACCGCTACAGCGGGAAGGTAAACGGCGTTTCCATGTGCTGCTCTGGTTTGCCAGAAGCGGCTTTGTCATGCTGGCCACATGACCAGGAAGCTATACGCTGGCTCCCTCGGCCAATAATGCGAGATGAGCGCGCAACCCCAGAGTCGGTCACGACTGGACCTAATGGTCAGGGGTCCCTTTACCTTTACCTTAGCTTATTTAGACAAGGCTTCTGCTCGTACTGTTACACTGCATAATTATGCACTTTGCCCAGACATGAACAGATGGGGTAGGAAAATTATCAAGGTACTGTCTGTCCCTCTTCCGTCTGTCAAGGCTGGGCTAAGGTGTGCACCTGCATCAGTGCAATGTTTGTAATATCCTGCATCAAGTTACCTACAGATTCAGAATCCCTTCTCATGTGGAACACAACGTGTGCTGAAATTCGGCTTGTAGCTGCTATGAAGTTTAACATGACTTTTATTATGACAAGTTTACAACAGCCATTTAAACAGACACTCAGTGATGTCATCTAACACCTAATGCCACGGCTCTTATACTCATAGCCTTGAGTTTCTGTTGAAACTGTACATGGGGTTTGACTTGCAAAACAGCTTTAAAATGTCAAAAATGTGAAGCTGCTCGTGTCTTTATCCACAACAAAAGCCCATTCCAAAGCAGTGCCATTCAGCCCCACCACCACTCTGTACCTTTTCTTCCTTTCGTTTCTCCTTGTCTCTATCTTTGTGTTTGTCTTTGTGTTTGTCGTGTTTCTCTGAGCTGCCATCTTTGTGTTTGGTTTTCTCCTTCTCTTTGTGTTTCTTCTCCGAGGAGTCTTTGTGCTCACTGGAAGATACAAGAGTCAGTTCAGAGAAGAGGCAGTTGGGACAGGATGGGTAGCAACAACCAAGCAGATTGAAGTGCCAAGCCCTAGGAAATTCTCTGTTAATATGAAGAATCACACAACCGTAGCAATAAGGAACATAGTAAAGTCAAGATGCCTCGGGGACACCACAGACTAATGCATTTTCGCCTGGAGGAGTTTCAACAATATACAGTCATACTTCGGGTTATAGCCGCTTCAGGTTGTGCACCGCACCAAACCCGGAAGTCCCGGAATGGGTTACTTCCGGGTTTTGGCGCATGCGCAGAAGCACCAAATTGCAACATGTGCAAATGCAGCGCTGCAGATTGCGAAAGCTGCGGGTTGCAAATGTGCCTCCCGCACGGATCACGTTCACAACCCAACCGTCTACTGTATATGCACTGTTCAGTACACCCTAATCCCAGTACTAACATCTTGGCATTTATGCTTTCGACAGCAGACATTAACTGGAACCTTCAGTGGATTTGCCCCCCCCCCCTACTGAGACAGGGGTAAGAAGAAAACAAATACTGTAGTTATAACACCAAACATCATATTTATGGCTCATACTGATATTGATTAATTTATTAGATGAGAGAAACAGAGGTACACTGCATTTAAGCAATGGGCTGTGATTCACTCAATTCAGCCACTAGGGGAGCCAGAAATTGAGTTCAGGAGTTCTTTCATGTCTAGTTACATGCTCCTCCTGTTAGTGCAATTTAGAAACCAATGATACATGTGCCATATGACCTTTGCCAAGCCTCACTTCTTCCCTCTCCCCACCAGTGGCCTGTGTCACTTATGAGGGAAAGAACAAATAGAAGATATATTAGGGCTAAAAAAATGGATGGGTTTTCATTACATCAGAAAGAAAATGGTATGTCTCTAATTCTATTCTAATGCCAAAATCAAAACAAAACCAGTCTCTTTAGAAAGTGGTCCATTTCCCAATTCAGTGGCTGCTTAGATCACAATAAGCAGAATTAAACTTGTAGATTACAGTGATGAATTGTTGAAAAACCCTTGAAGATGTGGTATATCCTGCTAGGGACAGATTTAAGGCTCATGTGTGATTACATTATATCCAGGCACATGATAAAGAAAGCAGCTCTTAGAGAACTCCAACATTGTATTTTGAGAAGTCAACTGCAGCCTTCTCCTATTACACTCATTAGGTTACCTTACTTCATTATCTTGCCCCTCAATGACTCTGCAAGCTAAGTACTCTGGATTCCCCTTTCATTCTTCCCACTTGCTAGTGCCACTCTATTTCTTATGGTTTGATTCTCAACTCCCACAAGCCCTTCCAATGTGACTTCCTGCTTCTTGAATCTGGAAAATTCTCCGTCCTTAATGTAGAGACATATACCACAATAAAGTCAAATAAGCAACTACCTATATTTATTACATTTTTATTCTGCCCATATCCCAATAATGTATTTTAATGTACTTTTTCTTGGTTTTAATGAATGTATGGTATTGTTTGTTTTTTGTAAAGTTGATTTAAGTTGCCTGCGACAAGAAAAAGCATCTAATAAACTTAAATAACAACAATATAGAACAAGTGCACGTGCTGCCTCCCCATATTTCAGCTCACAACCACGCTGAAAAGGTTAGACTAAGCGATAGTGACCATGCACATGAAAGCTTATACCCAGAAAAAACTTAGTTGGTCTCTAAGGTGCTACTGGACAATTTTTTAATTCATTTCGACTGCGTCAGACCAACACAGCTACCTACCTGAATCTAGTGACCACCTATGCTCATCAAATTAACTTCATAACCAAGTGGGGATTTGAACCTGGGTCTCCCCAGGTCTGGTTAAACACTATATAATACCAGCCTTCAGTGTCGTATATCTTTTCCAAATGCCCATAAAACATTTAGTCCTTTTAAAAATGGGGGTGCAATTTCTTCACGTTTATGAGTCACTTCATCATATGTATTTAAGACAAGAACCACTACATATAAAGAAATCATATTTACCAAATACAAAAAGATGGAATTTTACAAATCTTACACAGCAGGGGTGGCCAACTCCAGAGACTGTAATCTACTCACAGAGTTAAAGACTGGCAGTGATCTACCTCCTTTTTGGGGGTTCAGGTCAAAGTTGTTGAGCTTTCTTTAGGAAGGAAATCCATGTATTTTGGGGTTCAGGTCAAAGTTACTGAGCTTTTTTAGGGAGGAGGAAATCCCTGTTTTGGGGGGGTGCAGGGTGAAAATGTTGAGCTTTTTTTAGGGGGGCCAAACTTGTTGAGCTTCTAGTGGGGAGCCAGTGATCTACCACAGACGTCCAGTGATCTACCGGTAGATCACAATCTACCTGTTGGATGTGCCTGTTATACAGTATAGATATAAGTAATATTTTATTTTGGTACTTAAAACATAAAATGAGTCCTATTGGTCACGTCTATCTAATACAGGCACCCCCAAACTTTGGCCCTCCAGATGTTTTGGACTACAATTCCCATCATCCCTGACCACTGGTCCTGTTAGCTAGGGATCATGGGAGTTGTAGGCCAAAACATCTGGAGGACCGCAGTTTGGGGATGCCTGCTCTATAGCTTCAACAGAAAGAGAAAATAGGAAACAGAAAAAAAAAAGAAATTGTACAGGTGCAGTAAAGAATTAAGAGAGAATCAATACTGGCCTGACTAAGTATGCTAGTTTATTAACCAATGTTAAACCAGAGTTCTCTGATATACGGTAGTTTGGGTACAACAGGGAATAGGTTTAATGAAGTCAGGATCATTGCACCGAACAGAGTGTTTGATAGTGAAAGGGAAGAGACCTCTGAAACCATGGTTTATAAAACAATGGATACCCTGTTTCTCATATTTTAAGGCATCCCCATAAAATAAGCCATAGCAGGATTTTTAAGCATTCAAGGAATATAAGCCATACCCCGAAAATAAGACATAGTGATAGGAGCAGCAGCAATGCCGGCCGCGGCAGGAGGAGGAGGAAAAAAATAAGACATCCCTTGAAAATAAGCCATAGTGTGTTTTTTTGAGGAAAAAATAAATATAAGATGTGTCTTATAATATGAGAAACACGGTAATTAATCATCAAAACCTGGCCACTATGATTCAGATTAATTGCTACTATGCTGTGCTCCAACAGACATGGACACCACCAAAAAGTAAGTTTTTAATTGCAGGAACACAATAAATTTTTAGCCAGCTTTTAGTCATGGCACATTAAAGATTCTCCACATTTTTTCTACTGCCAAAAGCTCCTCTGATCTTTTCCCATTACTTCTACCTGGGTGTATTAAATACAACTGACACAAATTCTTGTCACCTGCAGCACTACAATCAGTTTCCCTACTTCAGTCACAAACACATGCACCCCACAACTATACAAATTGACAAGTAAAAAAGACAGACACAGTAAGAACTTTCCTGGTAACAAAATACTTATTTAGAGAACATACAAATACGAAACGTCACCACAAGCAAACTTCTCAACAGGAAAAAAAAGGAGATTTAATTTGCATGACAACAGAAAATAGGAAAAAACCCACCAACAAATGGTATGTGTCCCTGAAGAAAAAAACCTCAGAGACCAGTACAGCCTCTAATAAATGAAGGTAAGCAAATGGGTCATTTAACTTAATATCGTTTTGTAATCAGATAAGAAATATTTGGAGCACCTCACATAAAGACATAAGCCCTCATTTAAATGATGCTTGTTTGTCATGAATAAGATCGGTAAACTAGCTTATGTGCCAATAAAATCAAAAAATCAAAAGATTGCCATCCTGTGAAAGAGAGGACATAATTTCCCTCTTTTGACAGGTGGGAAATGGATGGCAACCTGGACCAATACAGTTGACTCAAATCTACACTGCAGTCCAGTTCTTACTTTAAAAAGCATGTTCAGCATGTGCAAGCAATCTCCTGCTGGCACAGACAAAAACTGTTCACCTAACAACTAAAAAGGTGGTGTTTTGCTGCCTGAGGCAAAAAGCCCCCATTCTACATACAGAAGCCAAGGAGATTGGCAGCTGGATCTATCAGTGGTAATAGGACAGTGTCTTCCATGGCTCTTGAGGACAACATGCTAATTGAGAGGATGCAGGACAGGCTGTGAGGCACACACAGCTCTGTCCTCCAACACAGGTGAATGCTGCCCCTCAGCATCTACCACCCGAGGCAGCAGCCCCACTCTGCCTAATGGTCGGGCCAGCCCTGGCTCTCCTGTGCAAGCTCTAGAATTCCTTCCTCCACCAATGTTAAGAACAAGTACCGTGTT
This sequence comes from Zootoca vivipara, assembly GCF_965207765.1. Lineage (NCBI taxonomy): Eukaryota > Metazoa > Chordata > Lepidosauria > Squamata > Lacertidae > Zootoca > Zootoca vivipara. Next base: position 72,863,472 of record NC_142590.1, on the reverse strand, counting down.
CCTCATATTTTAAGGCATCCCTACAAAATAAGGCATGGCAGGATTTTCCTGAGGTGGAAAAATATAAGGCATACCTCGAAAATAAGCCGTACCGGGTGGTGGGAGAAGGTCTGTGGCAAAGAAGGGTTACTGCTGCCACGTTAACCCCCGAGACCTGGCTGAAGCCTCAGCGCACAGCGCGCGCAGCCCCAGAACCCGGCTGCAGCCTTTGCGCACAGCGCGCGGACACCCGGGACCCGGCTGTAGCCTCAGCGCGCGCAGCCCCAAGACTCGGCTGCAGCCTTTGCGCACCGCGCGCGGACACCCAGGACCCGGCTGCAGCCTCAGCGCGCAGCCCTGGGACCCGGCTGCAGCCTTTGCGCACGGACACCCGGGACCCGGCTGTAGCCGCAGCGCGCACAGCCCCAGGACCCGGCTGCAGCCTTTGCCTGCCGCGCCCGCAGCCCCAGGACCTGGCTGCAGCCTTTGCCTGCCACGCGCGAAGACCCGGTGGGAGCAGGTCTGTGGTCTGTACAGATACCGGTACCTAATTAAAAAATAAGACATCCCTTGAAAATAAGCCATGCTGTGTTTTTTTCAGGAAAAAATAAATATAAGACGTGTCTTATAATATGAGAAACACGGTAGGGAAGCTTGCAGTGCAAGTTAACGTATGAAATTACTTTCGCCTTTTTTCAAGAAGATAACATTGCAGCTGCATTCACTGCTTAATTCTCAACTTGGCCAACAGGCACAGACTACTCTTTTGGAAAGCAACAAGGACTTCCTTGCCTTCTCTAGTGGGCAAAGCAACTGGCCCTAGTGCAGGCTTCCTCAAACTCAGTCCTCCAGATGTTTTTGGCCTACAACTCCCATGATCCCTAGCTAGCAGGACCAGTGGTCAGGGATGATGGGAATTGTAGTCTCAAAACATCGAGGGCAGAGTTTGAGGAAGCCTGCCCTAGTATAACACAGTTATCTTCCCAGATGTAGGACAGCTGTGTGTTGCAACTACTTTTACTCCTCAGCCTGGGGCAGGATGATAATGAATGGTTAGTTGTTCTCTGAGAGCCTATCCTTCAGCTAGATCATAGGAAAGGACACTCTGCTCCCTTCAAACATAAGCTCACAGCTTGCCACCGAAAGCTGCATTATGTAGCTTCCCCTCTGAATCATGAAGGATGGATCTAGTCTATGCACATATCAGGTTTAGAGGCTGTTGCATGAATCAGTCATAGCTGAGCTGGGATCACAACTTATATCATTTTATATTTACACCTCACCTTTCCTCCAAGTTGTTCAAGACAGCGTACTTGGTCTCCTCTCCTTCATTTTATCCTTGAAACAACTCTATAAGGGCCTTAACAGCCCAATGTCTAATGACCTGGTTTTTAAGGGTTGCCTACGTTTCCATGTGCTGCTCTGGTTTGCCAGAAGCGGCTTTGTCATGCTGGCCACATGACCTGGAAGCTATACGCCGGCTCCCTCGGCCAATAATGCGAGATGAGCACGCAACTCCAGAGTCGGTCACGACTGGACCGAATGGTCAGGGGTCCCTTTACCTTTACAGAATTATTATTCCGACAGAGTGCATAAGACAACATGCAACTGGTGTAAAGATTGAAAATTGGAGGTGGCTCTTTTTTGGGTCCACCAAAGTGGAGACTCAGATTCAGCACAGTAATCTGAAAGGTTCTTTGGGCCAATTATGTGTGGAGAAACATGGTAGAGCTGGAAAATGATATTTTTGCTACTGTGGAGTGTTTTACTCAGTGTTTGCATCTGATTCTGCTCCATGTTCCTTGTTTTCATAAAAGCTTTTGATTTGATTCACAGGAAGCAAAGTATCTTGAAGATTTATTCTGAGATGTACTTAAGAAAAAAACCTCTGCAAAAAAGCACTTTACTTTATTAGTAGATTGATGCACAGCTATTCCTTCAGGAAGTGTTTCCTTCAAGTAGCCATCACTGTACTCTCTGGAAATTGCTCACAACATTAATGGCATTGCTAGAGTTAAGACGTAGCTCCTTGTCTGGAGACGAAATAAACAAAAAAACTGCACTGAATATGACATAGCAAGCCACTCTAAGCCTGATCCTTGTGGCACTTATGTATTGTACTGACTTTCAGCAAGCTATATAAAGAACCATATGGACTGCAATAAACCAAAACTGATTACAATAGTTACAGGCCCTAGTTATGATACCAGCTAAAATTATTTCTCCGAGTTTACAGGATGTGGGTGGCACTGTGGTCTAAACCACTGAGCCTCTTGGGCTTGCAGATCAGAAGGTCAGTGGTTCGAATCCCTGTGACGGGTTGAGCTCTCGTTGCTCTGCCCCAGCTCCTGCCAACCTAGCAGTTCGAAAGCACACCAGTGCAAGCAGATAAATAGGTACCATTGAGGCGGGAAGGTAAATGGCTTTTCCATGCGCTCTGGTTTCCGTTATGGTGTTCTGTTGCACCAGAAGCGGTTTGCTCATGCTGGCCACATGACCCGGAAAGTTGTCTGTAGACAAATGCCGGCTCCCTTGGCCTGAAAGCAAGATGAGCACTGGACACCATAGTCACCTTTGACTGGACTTAACCATCCAGGGGTTCTTTACCTTTTTACCTACAGGTAACTCTCAACTTACACATATTATACTTATGCTTTGTGCAGGGGTGTGAGTGTGTGATGAATAAATAAATGGAAAGCAGAGGAAACCCACCATTCCCTCTGCTCCCCATTTATTTATTCTTCCCTAGCCACCTGCACACAGCTACAATCGCAGGCTTACAAAACTTTGGGGAAGCAGTGGAAGGGCTCTGGGATGCTGCCAGAGCCCTTGCACCGCCTTCACAAAGCAGAGTAATTTTGCTCCCTTAATGGAATAACTTTATAAGTATGAAAACAGCTATAGTACCAAGGCAACCCACACCCCACCAAAACGTCAATATGGCTAGCCCAAACACTCTGGTTTGCCCATGATATTTTCTCACACTTCACCTTATGCAGACCTAAACTATTCTACAGGAATTAGGCCTGTCTCTTTGGCCAGTTTTTCCACTTCCTGGATCATATTAAGTCATAGAATCATAGAGTTGGAAGAGACCACAAGGGCCATCCAGTCCAACCCCCTGCCAAGCAGGAAACACCATCAAAGCATTCTTGACATATGCCTGTCAAGCCTCTGCTTAAAGACCTCCAAAGAAGGAGACTCCACCACACTCCTTGGTAGCAAATTCCACTGTCGAACAGCTCTTACTGTCAGGAAGTTCTTCCTAATGTTTAGGTGGAATCTTCTTTCTTGTAGTTTGAATCCATTGCTCCGTGTCCACTTCTCTGGAGCAGCAGAAAACAACCTTTCTCCCTCCTCTATATGACATCCTTTTATATATTTGAACATGGCTATCATATCACCCCTTAACCTTCTCTTCTCCAGGCTAAACATACCCAGCTCCCTAAGCCATTCGTCATAAGGCAGGAGTCCCCAAACTAAGGTCCGGGGGCCGGATGTGGCCCAATCACCTTCTAAATCCGGCCCGTGAACGGTCCGGGAATCAGAATGTTTTTACATGAGTAGAATGTGTGTTTTTATTTAAAATGCATCTCTGGGTTATTTGTGGAGCATAGGAATTCTTTCATATTTTTTTTCAAAATATAGTCCGGCCCCCCACAAGGTCTGAGGGACAGTGGACCCTGCTGAAAAAGTTTGCTGACCCCTGTCATAAGGCATTGTTTCCAGGCCTTTGACCATTTTGGTTGCCCTCCTCTGGACACGTTCCAGCTTGTCAGTATCCTTCTTGAACTGTGGTGCCCAGAACTGGACACAGTACTCCAGGTGAGGTCTGACCAGAGCAGAATACAGTGGTACTATTACTTCCCTTGATCTAGATGCTATACTCCTATTGATGCAGCCCAGAATTGCATTGGCTTTTTTAGCTGCTGCATCACACTGTTGACTCATGTCAAGTTTGTGGTCTACCAAAACTCCTACATCCTTTTCACATGTACTGCTCTCAAGCCAGGTGTCTCCCATCCTGTATTTGTGCCTTTCATTATTTTTTGCCCAAGTGTAGTACTTTACATTTTAACCCTTGTTAAAATTCATCTTGTTTGCTTTGGCCCAGTTGTCTAATCTGTTAAGGTCATTTTGAAGTGTGATCCTGTCCTCTGGGGTATTAGCCACCCCTCCCAATTTGGTGCCATCTGCAAACTTGCTCAGGATGCCCTCAAGCCCATCATCCAAATCATTGATAAAGATGTTGAATAAGACTGGGCCCAAGACAGAACCCTGTGGCACCCCACTAATCACTACTCTCCAGGATGAGGAGGAGCCATTGATGAGCACCCTTTGGGTTCGGTCGGTCAGCCAGTTACAAATCCACTGAATGGTAGCATTGTCTAGCCCGCATTTTACCAGCTTCTTTACAAGAATATCATGGGGCACCTTGTCAAAGGCCTTGCTGAAATCAAGATAGGCTACATCCACAGTGTTCCCTTCATCTACCAGGCTTGTAATTCTGTCAAAAAATGAGATCAGATTAGTCTGACATGACTTATTTTTCAGAAACCCATGCTGACTTTTAGTGATCTCAGCGTTTCTTTCTAGGTGCTCACAGACAGTTTGCTTAATGATCTGCTCTAGAATCTTTCCTGGTATTGATGTCAGGCTGATTGGGCGGTAATTGTTTGGGTCCTCTCTTTCCCCCTTTTTGAAAATAGGGACAACATTTGCCCTCCTCCAGTCTGCTGGAACTTTGCCTGTTCTCCAGGAATTTTCAAAGATTATTGCCAGTGGTTCTGAAATCACCTCTGCCAGTTCTTTTAATACTCTTGGATGTAGTTCATCTGGCCCTAGAGAGTTGAATACATCTAAACTAGCCATTCAGCAACCTGCCTCACTAACATGGGTGTATGCTACAGAGTTCTATGTAAGCAGAGACACTGCTTGAGCAGTGGAAGATTTGCTGCCGGGCCAAGTTTGAGGTTTTACTATTACTATATAAAGCCTTTTATTTATACAGGTTCCAGTAATTCAACTCTTGACATAGAGTTCTGGTCTCTCTCCCTCCTTAGTGCAGGACTGAGCGCAGGTATATTTATGAGAGGGAGGCATGTGATTTCAAAATAGAAAAGGAGGAAGATGGGAAAAAGTGACAGAATTTCTTCATTGATTTACCATATTCCTGTTATACACAGCAGGGAATGTGCACCTCCCCTACTTGCCCTCTCAGCATGCCTGTCCCACCTCCTCAGACATCACCAGACAACTTCTAAATATGGTACATGAATCCAACCCTAAAGCATGTGGGCCAACATTGCAAGAGCAACATCTTAGAAAAAATTCTAAATTAAAGGCATGATCCAAGCTATGTACTCAGTTCACGTCGAGCCTCCATACAGGTGATCTGCGGCATAAGAGGCACGATCCACTCATATGCTTGATGCCCTCCACACACAGGGTAGTCATCTCAGTATACACTTCCTGATCTAGCACATGAAGTGCTTCAAATTGCAAATATTATGTCCTCAATGAATCTATTATAATTGAATCATGCCCATTACACAGTGCATGCTTGGATGGGACAAGGCAATTTATTGTGTCTACTCAGAAGTAAGTACTACTGAATTGAATAAGGTAAAGGGGCACAGTGTGCTTTCTAGAAAGTGCCAAAGTATTGTGTTAGTCAGCGCAGGAAATCATCATGAATAGGTAGCCCGATAAGGAATATAAGGTGATTAGTATATAAATATGTTCATTTAAAATGCCTCTAAGGTTTAGGAAACTGTAAAATATGAATACAATTACTAAGCAATCATACTTGAAAAGCTCTACATACCATAATTAATTTGTCTGCATACAAATTCTAACCAAGAGCTCCTCACTTGGGCAGAACTGTCACTAAAGACAATTCATTGAATGGACACAAGTAAACATCTGCATGCTGAATAAGGTGCTAAAACCTGTGGCAATGTCCACCCCTTATCCACTGTGTTGTCACTAATAATAATTTATTATTTATACCCCACCCATCTGGCAGGTTTTGCATTATGCCATGCAAAGAGTCCCTTTCTAAAAGGCTGTAAGCACTACAATGTGGGTGGAGGAGAGAAGAGAGTTTCACAACAATTTAGGAACATTTAGAAGCACAAGGTGAAATACCACCCCCATTCCCTGCAAAGTGTGTTAACTAGCATTGCCGGGATTTAAGCAACCAGTAAAGTATGCAACAGCTTAGCCAATACATTTACAGCCTCTGCCTCCAAGGTCTATGGATGTTGTAAGTTTTGGAGTTATGTTGGCTCAGAAGTATCTCCCATCTATCACAAATTGGAAAATGAAACGGTTTATTAAAATGTATTCAAAGTTTAGAAAAAAGCACAAAAGGGATCAAGGTGTTAAACTTGTTAAAAGGTTAAATTTGTTTAACTGTTTAGGTACAAAATAAGGCTATGTGAATGAAAGGGGGGGCAGTCATATATACCATAGAATGGCAGCCCCATAATTTGATATCTGGAAGCTATTCACAGGTTTTACCTCGGTAACATTAACTTACATGTAACTTGGTTAACCTTCAAACAGTAAAACATAGCTGTCTTGAATTTACCATTTCAAGTGTCACTTTATGACTCGAGAAGATTATTAAAACAAGAGTTCCAATGAGAATGGCCACCAATTTATGTGGAGACCTTTGAAGTAGAGAAAGGAAGCCAGTACCAAAAGCACTGCTATGCCTATCAAGAGCAAAGCACTATTGGCTTTAATTTGTGGTGAACTAGCTTGCATCTCCTACAAAGTTAAAGAGTGTGTGACCAAAAGTGATTAAAGCAGGCTTCTTGCCTTGCACAATACTTAGGCAGCCAATGTACTGATTGGCATAGTAGACACAATATTATCTGACCAACAACAGCCTGACTGGGCTAGCCAATCTCTGAGATCTCCCCCAACTATGGCTGGAAATAGCTGAGAAGTATGCCAATAGCCCAATCAGATGGGATCACATGAAGCAAGTTCAATGTGTGCAACCTCCCCACTAGCCAGCTGACAAACACTCTGACTGTAATCTTGCAACCCCATTCACATGATTCCAGGCCTAGTTTTGCATGTCAGGACAACAAACCTGCTGACAACAACCAGCAATCTCACCTGTTACTGTGCTTCGATTTCTCTCGATCTTTCTCTTTGTCCTTCTTGTGCTCTTTGTGTCTGTGTTCCCGGTCTTTGTGTTTATCTTTATGTTTGTGAGAATCTGAAAGCAACAGAACAGAGAAACGAATTAGGAAATTGCTGAGAAGCTATGAAAATTTCTAGTAAGTAGCTTTGTATTTGCTGCCACAAATATGCAACCTAAACATCCCAGTAGCAGTGATAATAATAATAATAATAATAATAATAATAATAATTTATTATTTATACCCCGCCCATCTGGCCGGGTTCCCCCAGCCACTCTGGGCGGCTTCCAAAAAAACAGAAATTCTAAAATACAGAAATCCATCAAACATTAAAAGCTTCCCTAAACAGGGCTGCCTTGAGATGCCTTCTAAAGGTCTGGTAATTGTTGTGATGCACATCACTTCACTATATGTATGAAATTGGCATCAATTATCAAGCAAACCCATGTGCATCCTCTACTGCAGGGGTCCTCAACTTTTTGGGGGACAATGGGCCTTGGCAAGTGCCAAGAGATGGGTTTTTAAAATGGTTTTTAATGCTGTAGGCCAAAACATCTGGAGGGCCGAAGTTTGGGGATGCCTGCTTTAGACAGTTGTCTACGTAAGCATAATGGCGAAGTATAAGACCAATAAACAGCAAGGAGGAAGCAAATAGGAAAAGAATGTGAAAAAGAGAAAGGCTTGTGAAAATCTGAGATGTTTGGAGTACAACTTGAAGTGAAATACTTGACAGGAAATATAGTATATACAGTAAAGTTTACAATCAACTTTTTGTATTATGGGGTCAGGAGGCGCACACTCTTTTATACACATCATACATAGGGCTGAAAGTGTATTCTGCCATACAAACCGGGGCCCTCACAACTGATCAGACTCCATAATAGAGTGTTGACATCATCTAGTAGTAATTTTGAGTTAGGCTAGAGTGCTTGTACTACACTGCATACAAATATGCACATTTACATGTTATATACACACAGAGGGGAATCACTCACTTAAAAGTGGAATGACTCACCTTGAAATCAATTTCTGCCCTTCATTTATTGTAGAAATCATTGCCATTTTTTTTTACCATACCTAGATTAAATTTTGATACAACCTCTTGAAGCAATAAGAGTACAGGTGGGTGTTAAATTCTGCCCCCTTTTATACAGTGGTACCTCTGGTTAAGAACTTATTTTGTTCCGGAGGTCTATTCTTAACCTGAAACTGTTCTTAACCTGAGACACCACTTTAGCTAATGGGGGCTCCTGCTGCCACCATGCCGCCGGAGCACGATTTCTGTTCTCATCCTGAAGCAAAGTTCTTAACCCGAGGTACTATTTCTGGGTTAGCAGCGTTTGTAACCTGAAGTGTTTATAACCCAAGGTACCACTGTACTACCAAATAAAACGTAAAATGTGGAGACAAGGTGAGAAATGGAAACAATAACCACCACCCCTCACAGGTCTCAGTGAATCCTGTTATCCCTGAACAAAAGTAAAAGGTGTCCTCTTGATCTATAGTGCAATAGAAACAGGTAGGACACCCTGGAAACCTTTATTTCAGCATTTTAAAATAAACAAAAATGAAGCACATAGAAATGCACAAATATGCAATTTATGCATTCTGTACAGACAGCACAATCAAATGATTGTCTAATAAATGGGGAAGTGGAAAGCAAAAGAAAGTTAAGCAAGCTGAAAAATATTGTAAAGACTCGGGCGAATGGGAGGGAGGGGCATATGAAGCAAATGCTTCCAGTGAACACTTTTCAGAAAACCTTTTTGCAATTCCAAGCAAGGATCCCAAGCATTTCCTTCTTCCAGCTCTTTCTTATAATTGTTTTACTGGCCCAGTGCCCTATTAGGTATTAGAAACACTCATAGAATATTTTGAGAGTATTCTGGCACCTGTCATTAGAAAGTCTACGAAGGGAAACCATTTATGCTTATTTACAAATATAAAAATCACTCTAGAGATCTAGAGACTTTGAACTCAGATTGGATTCCAAGGTATCTTGTAAAATGGGGAGAGGGATTAATGGAATTATGTGAACAAGTTGGACTGAAGCTATGGGTTTGCAGGCAGTAGCACTGCCCTCAAAGAGTTTATTTTATTTTATTGTAGTTTAGTGTAGAAAACAAGCTGAGCACCTTTTCCCACAGAATTACACACTACACTGTATTTCGCCACCTTGTAATTTCATAATTATCTCTCCAGAACAAAGAGTCAATTTTGCTAGTGTATTCAGAAAGCATTTGACCTTCTGTAATTTCACTTCATTGTTTCAAGGTTCCAAACTCCTGGCCGCCAGCACTATCTGGGGGACACACTTCATTTCCTCTAAATGTTAGCCACACATTTGCAAGAGTTTTAGTCTGAAATATAAAAGCAGGAATTGCTTCTATTATGGTAGTTGTTATATGCATGATCTCCATGTTAAAACTACTGAAGCACGTCTCAAAGCAATCTGTAATACAACTGTTCTTTTAGTAATCTTTGGCACCCCTCCCCAGACAAAACTAGTGGCTTAGGAATCCCATCAATGGAATATCCAAGGGCTGCAGTATCCAAAGCCACAAAAGTGCCATTTCCTAATCCTTGTAAGCACTCAAATGTAAATAATTGTAATAAGTGTGAAGATTTTCACACAGGCACAGCTCAGATGCCAACAGGCCTGGTGCCTGAATTCCAACAGGCTAACCTCAACCCCAAAGGTGCACTCCTCCATTGTCTCCCAAGAGGCTAGAAGCAGGTGTTTCCATGATAGATTCCCCTCCTCCACAGTCAGGATGGAAACCCAGGCTACAAGCCTAACTTTAGTAAGCTAAGCATTTGGTTTTTTACTTCCCTACCATGCTCCTAATTTATTCTCTCTCAAACTTACTTGCCGGCCTATAAAGTGCAAATAACAGCAAATAGCTCAAGATGAGGCACTGCGATTAATTTGGAATCATCACATCAATGTTCTCTTGAGAAAGTATTCAAAGTGCAATTTGAACGTAAAATAAAAGTAAATTCCCAGAGGTATTATGGCTTAGGAAATGTAAAATTGCAGTGACGTTTGTAATCCCATCAGGGATAAGACTGTAACATAGAAAAATGGGAAGAGCTGTCAATGCCGACACTGAAGAAGTCTTGACCTTTGTTAAAAGACTTGTACAGAGAGAACAGGAACCAAACCCAATTGGATGTATTTTTAAACAAATCTTGCTGGATTCCAAAAAAATATATAGCTACATATAAGTACATCTAGGGAACTGCATGGAAATCAATGGGATTGCCTTCATTTACTTGTGAGGCTAAGGAAGGCACATATGGGTTGCCAGCCTCCCTCCCTCGTGCCTTAAGAGGATGTGGTGGAAGAGGTCAGCTCTATATTGATTTTTCCCATTATCTTTAGCATTGCCATGAATTTCTCACAATGTAGAGAAGACAACCATTTGACAGAGGAGCACTAAAACATGCAGCAAGAGATGTTCTGCATCCAGCTTATTGTGCTAATATAAATGTAAAGGTAAAGGTACCCCTGACCGTTAAGTCCAGTCGCGGACAACTCTGGGGTTGTGGTGCTCATCTTGCTCTATAAGCCGAGGGAGCCGGCGTTTGTCCGCAGACAGCTTCCGGGTCATGTGGCCAGCATGACTAAGCCGCTTCTGGCGAGCCAGAGCAGCACACAGAAACACCGTTTACCTTCCTGCCGGAGCGGTACCTATTTCTCTACTTGCACTTTGATGTGCTTTCGAACTGCTAGGAGGGCAGAAGCTGGGACCGAACAACGGGAGCTCACCCCGTCGTGGGGATTTGAACTGCCGACCTTCTAATCAGGCAAGCCCTAGGCTCAGTGGTTTTGACGATATAAATGAACTTCTCATATAATACCAAAGTTCTATGCTATAGGCTAGAAATATTTTTAAGCTAGTTCCTGCAACCTGCCACTGCAATACTATACAAAAGCTCTGTTATCTATCCTCCTTCATAAACTACAACTGTGTAATGCAACTATTCACAAAACAGTTTTCTGTTTGAATTGCAAGACTTTCTACATGGTTCTTTTATTTAAAAAAAATCCAATAATTTTACTGGTAAAAGTAGGCAAGATTATTTACACACATATTACAACCATAACTGAATGGTAGAAGAGCCCCTGGAGCAAACCTACACATATTTCACATACTTTCCCCCTGCCTTGAGTCCTGTCGGGAGAAAAGGTGGGGTATAATAAATAAAATAATAATAATACTTCAGCCAAATGGAAAACCTGCAGAGGTATTTGACAACTGTCATATACAAAACAATGGTGCCAGTACTGAACTTGGCAAATGATTTCATTCCCTGGTAGTGCAGCACAAGTTGCTTTGTGAAGCACTGCTCCTGCTGCAGATTACTGCCAAGCATCTTCTTAATGTACTCAGGAGCTGCCTGGCAACTTGTGTTTATCTACAGAGGCCTTCTTGTGGGCTTCTTCTCCCCAATCAGGAATTCCAATGAGACCAATATATTGCAAAACCTACTGAATAGAGCAACAGCCAATTTTAATGGGACACAACACTCAGGTGTTATTAATACTTGCTAATAATTCTCCCAGAGAGGACTGTGTGTTGGAGCTGGCTTTATTTAACAACACAGATTTAAGAGTGCTTTAAGGACTTAGAAAGAGTGCTATATAAATACTATATTCTTACTGTCTATAATCACCCTTCAACCTTCTATTCTTGAAGGCCTCATCAGGTTAATAATAATAATAATAATAATAATAATAAATTATTATTTATACCCCACCCATATATCTGAATGTTAAGGAGGAGGAAGTGCCATAGACCTTTCCCCTGAAGAAAGACATTTGTAGGCTGGAAGTACTCTTGGAGTCCAACTTATCACTGGAGTGGCTTCTGTAGCTAGGAGTGTTTATATGCCCAGCTCAAGCTTTGTCACCAACTGTGATTGTTCCTAGATTGGGATAGCCTTACCTGAGTTGCCCATGCTCCCGTGTAGACTAATGTTAAACACTATTATTTGGAGCTGCCCTTGAAGACAGTACCAAGTACAGAAAAGAACAACTTCCCCAATATCAACCATCTCAGATCTTATAATGGGCAAGTGAGGCCCTGTTGGTGCCACCATCACTGGATCACAGGCCATCTAGTTCAACATCCTGCTCTCACACTGGCCAACCAGATGCCTTTAAGAAGCCTACAAGCAGGACAAAGTGCAACAACCCTCCTTCTGCTGATGATTCCCAACAACTATATACAGAGGCTTACTGTCTCTTATAGTGAAAGTAGCCATTTAAGAAAGTGTCATTAAAGACAAGCTACAATTTAATTCCTTTTAATATGCACTGCCGCACCCTAGTGGAGCAGAACTCTACACTAATGAATTTATGAAGCCTGTCCCATTTAATTTTAGTGAAAGCAACAGCCCTATTTTCTGGTTTACAGAAAGGGAGGAGGTAAATATTCTGAGGTCTAGAACACTTTTTGATTAGAAAACAGGAACCCAGATAACTTGGAGAAAAAGATTCAATTTCCGAGGCTACTAACATCTTAAGCAAGTGCTACCTAGCATTACAGTGCAATTATTTAGCAATCTAAGAAAAGCAATTTAATCATGTCAGTTGCATCACTGCCTGAATCAGCTATACCCTGGGAAGAAAGAAGCAGAGGAAGTAAAATACTGATTTTCACTAAAATGCTTTCACTAAAGTAGACCTCACTTCACACTAAAACCTATCTTGCATCTTAAGTGTAAATAAAGGGCAAGTAAATGTTCAAACATCAAACAGAAATTTATGTCACAAAGGATCATTCCAATATCTCACACCTCAAGGAAGATATTGCATTACAGTTATACTTTGCACTTTTTAACCCTCCAGAAAACCTGAGGGAGTTCAAATTCAAAACTCCAAATAGAGTTCAAAACATGCACACCAGCTTTCATCCAGATAGCTGTCTTCAAGACAGACTGAAAACAGGTGTAGAGACCAAGGTAGTATGCAAACTTCAAATGCAGAAACAAACTGGAATACTTCTGTTATGGAGCAGCTATATAAATTAAGTAGGTAAATAAATAAAGATGGTGAAAGCAAAATGTCACTTTGGTGAAGAATCTAAATATTGCCCTTGAAGCTTCAATTTGTTTTACTCTGAATTGTTTTATTTGATATTTTAATGTGTTGTAAATCGCTTTGATTTTTTTCTTTAACATATAAAGCGGTACAGAAATGAAATTAATAACAATAACATTTAGATTTCCAGTCCAAATGGACTGTTGAGCAATTGTGACTGGTGCTTATTTCAAATAATGGCTTGGGCTGGAGTAGTCCTCTACTCACCTGTGAGGCTGAAGAGAACAACTGCAGGACCGTAGAGGCTGTGTAAAATGTGGTGGTGTATGTATGTATACACATGCCTAGGCTTCTTCCACAAATAGTTCCTGCATTTGCAGTTCCACACTTAAGAGTACCAAACATGCCTCTCATTTGTTGCCAATACGACTATGAGCCAAACTAACACAAAACAAATTACAATGTATCTGCTTATTACCAAAACCTCAATATGTACGCCTTTTTATTATTCAAGAAAGTTTAGTAACAAAAGGGAATGTCATTTTATTTCATTATTATTATTCCTATTACAGGGCTACATCAGGACCAAATTAGATTTTTTTTAAAGTGCACTGATAAAAATAATCCAATGTCAGCTAATCAACTAAGACTGTTACTTTATTCATTCTTGCCTGAAAGAAAGCCCCATTCCAAGTAAACATACAGAGGATTGGGCTGTGAATCCCACTCAGATATAAGAATAGCAAAGTCATTGCCAGAAAAGGCTATATAAAATGAATATTTATTCATTTTCATCACTCACTTCTCTCTCTGTGTTTCTCTCTCTCTGAAACCTCATAACTTGTGAACTCCTTACAGGTGTTAGCAGGTGACATGCAAATACTATTTGTAGAAGTTGATGCAAGATAGGCAGCCTGCACAGGTTGAGCTGTTACTTTAACTGCAGCCATCAAACAATGAATTTTCATCTGTGAATTGAACTCATCTCTGAGATGACTGAACTGGACAAGGTCACAAATCTGTGTAGGTAACTTGCAACTTACACACATTTAACTTGTGCGCATTCAGGTTTACACGCCTGGTAAAAATTGTTTAAAAAATTAAAAAGTAGGCAGAAAGGGGGGTATCCAGGGGAAAAACTTAGGCAATCTCACCCGCCAATGAATTAACTGTGTTTTGACTATACAGTAGTACCTCGGGTTACGAACACGATCCGTTCCGGGTCGCAGTTCGTAACCCGGAAAGGTCGCAAACTGAGTGCCATTTCTGTGCATGCGCAAAGCGCACGCGTGACAAAAACACTTCCGGGTTTGCGGAGTTCGTAACCCGAACTGTTCGCAACCCGAGCGGTTCGTAACCCGAGGTACGACTGTACATGATTTTGGCTTTAGCACTATCCCTGGAAACATCAGGAAGAACTTTCTGACAGTAAGAGCTGTTCAACAGAGAAACAGACTCCCATGTATGATCTAGTTGATATTCCTGTATTGCAGGCAGTTATAAACTCTCAGTGTCCCTTCCAACTCTGCAATTCTATGAAACGTAACCCCGGCATAAGTTAAGAGTCACATGCACCTGGTAAAAGCAATATTAGCAGCCAGTGGACCATCTGCATTTTTCCAACAAGCACAAGCTTTTGCTTTTCCCCTTGTGCAGATTCAAATCTTCATCCTTTACAGTCAACTCCTGCCCAAGTGCTAATTCCTGAGTCAGATGCACTTGGACTTTGATTCAGGTTCAATACACACACACACACCAGAATGCATGCAGTCATTCTAACCAAGTTATCTTGTGATGTTTTGTCTACAAGCTCTTAAATGCCATGGTAAAGAAAGCTAGTAGTAGGAAGTGTTTTGCTGTCAGCAACAGTTTGTAGCAAGGTGGATTGTGATACTGATCACACCATTTACTAAGAGCAATTTCAACAAGCTACTTAAATCCTTTCACAGGCATTAGAAAGTGAAATCTTAATGGGCTTCTTAGCAGTTCTTTCCAGGGCCAAGATCAAGCACAAGACTAGCGCAACTGAAAGAAAAATGCTCTGACATTAAACAAAGCAATAGTAATTGAGCTTTCTAAATAAAAGTAATGTGTTAGTCTCAGCTCAGTTCAACACGCAATCTTTACTGAATGCAAAACAATGCTTTCTTGCTTTCCCCTCCACTTTGTAAGAATTGGCTTAATTTTTAAAAAATCTTTCCAGGGAAGAGGAATCTTTCCTACTCTTTGAAAACCTAAAAATGGGAAGTTAAAGATGTTGGCCATTAAGAAAAAAAGTAACAAATCCATACTAGGACAACACCTTTATTAGATCTAACAAAATTCCACAAAATAGTGCACATACAAGTTTCAAGTTCTCCAAACCCCTTTCATGAGGTGATATAAGCTTTTACCCATCCCAGAAGGCCTGGGTACCACCTGAAACCTGCAAAACACCTGAAGGGGCCTCCTCCAACATTCTATCGTGAGGTTTTTAGGACATGCAGGCATAGATGTCTCAAACAACCTTTCTTCCTCCGCTCCAGCCCCTTGCTCGTCTTTACCCAGAGCAGTGACTCAAAAGGCAGCTTCCGCAAAGGAGGAAGACGAAGACAGCAATTCCAATGCAGAGGTGCAACCTGGCCTCCAGAAGCAGGTAACTGGGAGCCCAGAATAGATAATCAAGCAGAGATGCAGCAGGCAGCTTCTGCTGTGGATACTTGGGACTCAAAGGAATCTTTAATTATGGAACATATTTTCCTGCTTCCGAGAGCAGGAAAAGGCGACTGAGACCACTTCACAAGCAGTACGCCTCACACTGGTGACGATCCTGTTATCTGCTGGTTTCATGCAGTCTGTCCTTACAAATGGTTGCTGACTTTTATAAAACACACAGAGGAATACACTGGATATACGCAACTCAAAAAGCTTTTTGATTCATTGCTTTCTCCACAGGACACCAGCATTTGCTGGATAGCAATAAGGACAGCTTGCTAGAGAATACACACAGCTTAATAATATTATCAAGTATTTATATAGCACTTCTGAGTGTTCAAAAGCACATAATGTTATCTCAGTAATTGTTAAAACAACCCTATAAACTACTCAAGTATTACTGTCCCCATACTACAGATGGCAAGGGTGGGAGGATACTAAGGCTGAGAGAGAGGAATTTGCCTAAGCCCATTTGAGCACCTAAATACCACAAATGAAGGTACTGTAACAAAATCTCAAACATTCTCTTCCAAGGAAAAACAGCTTCATCAGAAACAGATGAGCAAGTGGGTTAAGAAAGGGGTAATAAGCAGGAAGGGAGGGCTCAATCCTTCTCTGTGCCACCCACCCAAGCATGTTTACGTGGTAAATGAATGTTTGGAACCAGTGCTTTCATTTCCCACAGAAAATTTCCCATTTCATAAGATCACTAGCCAGGTACCACTTGTAAATATATATTATCCCAGGCATCCCCAAACTTCGGCCCTCCAGATGTTTTGGACTACAATTCCCATCTTCCCTGACCACTGGTCCTGTAAGCTAGGGATCATGGGAGTTGTAGGCCAAAACATCTGGAGGGCCGAAGTTTGGGGATGCCTGTATTATCCAAACCTGGCCATTTCAAAGTTGTTAGCTTTGTTTACTAAATATAAGTAAATTAAACATGCTCATTAGTTCATTCTCTAGGACATCAGAAAACTTTCCAGTGCAAACTGATATGTTTCCAATTCAAATTACAGTACCCTGATTTAGGCTACATAAGAATGTTTTTGAAGAAAATTCACATTACTGTCTCAAACTCCCTGGAAGAAGCAACCTGTGAGGAAGGGCTTACATTGGGAAAGTGAGTCAGGGAAAGTGTTAAGCACCCTGGCCACTTCTCCATTTCAAACAGCCAACCAGCTGAAGCCATTCCCCCCTACTTCAACAATAGAGCCAATAGGCCACTGATACACACATTTGGTTCCACAATGTAGTTTGGGCATTGGTGAGTTTATAAGGCGTCATTTGAACTAAAGTCTATCATTACCTGTATTACTTGACGCCAGCTCTTTTCTATAGATTTGGAAGCAGAGGAGCAGAGTTCTTAACCACTCTACTCTAGTCCCATGCCACTCTACTCAACTGTTGTGGGGTAGGCAAAATTGGAAGCGAAGCCTGCTGGGAGAGTTGGCTCTTACATGTTCTGTAGATCACAAATAAGTATCGTAAAAACGCAAACAAATTGGCAAGGACCACTGCAATAAATGGAGCAGCAGTTTCTCTAAGTAGAGCACTGTTATCCCTCCCCTTCAAGAGGCGCAGACTGTTCAGTTCTCCAGCACTGTGACTTAAGTCACTTAATGTTTGAAAGCTACACACCTCGCTATGGCATGAAGAGATTCCTTTGTGTGTATTCGTTAAGTAAATCCTTATGTTTTAAGCTTTCTTGGAAATACATGTAACAATGGTGTGATTTATTGCATGAAAAGGTTATAACACTGGGTTTTTAAAACGATAACCAATTATTTTTAAATATACAGCTCTACCACCAAGAATTAACACTGCAATGTTTCTGTTTTGTTTGCATTTCAAGAAATTAAGTGTTGCTAAGAGGACAGCAGCAGGATGAACAAGACAATATATTGGCTCCCACTGCCCTGGGATGAAATATGTTATAGAAAAATTTGCCAAGTTCTCAGAGTGCATTCAGCCCTAGGACTGCCAGATCCTTGAATGGAGAGATTCATCCCATAATTAGGCTGCTAGGGTAGGGTGAAAGGGTGCAGGTTTTCCACTGGTCCCTTTCTCCAAATCTCTTTCCTGCCTGCTTTACAACAGCAGGGATAACCTTGACTTTACCCTGCAACAACTGAGGAGGCTGGGTGGGATTTCCAGCAGCCCCATTCTCTTCTGCTTCCTCCAATTATTGCAAGAGACAGCTATACTCTCAAGGTACAAAACTGACAAAACAGGTATGTGGCATGTTTAAGAGAAATTTTTGAGTCACTATGAATAAGCGTTAGTCACTAGCCCTCTTCTGGCATTCAGCTCAACATGCAAGGGCAGAAAGTGTGCAGTGGGACAGTGGCTTGTCTGCGATGCCTGGAGATAGTCCCATGCTGCTCACCCTTCACATTTGGTCTGAAGTTCTGAAGGGGGCTTACAAGCATGTTTGTCTGGATGTGCTTACAAGCCTCCTTGCAGTTAAAAACACTGATAAATGATCAGGACACTGGGGACAGGGCCAACATATACACTCTACAGTTTTGCCCCCAGGTGTCCAAGGCTGGAAACAAGACGACTACAAATTCTAGTTAATGCTTATTGTTCTGCAGGTAAAACATATTTCTCACTTTCTTGGTTTCTAAGAGAGACGCACATGTGTCATAATATGCATAAACTTGGAAGAGGGATCCCTTGTGTAAGAGAAATGGGGAAATTGCCTCTTAAGGTGTTTGCCGTCTGCAATTTATCTTTTAACAGGTATGTCTGTATAATGATCATCACAATCTTTAACCAGTAGCATCTATTTTAGTAATGAAAATGTTGTGAACTTCTAGCCCATGAGCTAATCTTAGCCCATTAGGGGTCCAATTTGGCCTTCAAAACCATTTCCCTCAAACCACACCCATTCATCAGCTGGCATCACCAGTGACATCAGCTGTTGAGCGGGAGGAAAAGGTTTAATGCTGTATTGGTTGTGTGCCCTGTTCCCAGTATGGAACAGGATACGTATTAGTCAAGGCAGCAAGATTTCCTCCCTTATCAACCGATGAGGAGGGATTAAAGCAGGGGTCAGCAAACTGTTTCAGCAGAGGGCCGGTCCACTGTCCCTCAGACCTTGTGGGGGGCCGGACTATATTTTGAAAAAATATATGAACGAATTCCTATGCCCCACAAATAACCCAGAGATGCATTTTAAATAAAAGGAAACATTCTACTCATGTAAAAACATGCTGATTCCCGGACCATCCGCGGGCCAGATTTAGAAGGTGATTGGGCCGCATCCGGCTCCCGGGCCTTAGTTTGGGGACCCTGGATTAAAGCCTTTTGCAAAAGTACTGTTTGAAGCAGCTTGTGCTTTTCTTTAAGCAAGTGGGTGAACAAACAGTAGAACAGTCTCTATCACACACCCCACTGCCACCTGCCAACTTGAAGCGCAAACTGCTTCAAGCTGCATTTTTAGGTAGCCCCGACAATCCAGTTTCAGCCTGAAATGGGAGCAAGGAGTTTATCTTAAAGGCTTTGCAAGTATCATCACAATTCCCTTTTAAACATCTCAGATTGGGGGCTTAAAGGGGAAGCGAGAGGTGAGGAGACTAGCAAAGTCGCAACAGGAATTTTTGGCAGGTGGGTGGCCACTTCCACCAGTAGAATGTTGACAATCATTCCTCACCAGTTTAAAAATCTGTTAGTTTGTTATATCGAAGCACATTCTCTTTTATATCTGCGGGTATGGCAGTGGGTGTGCTGGACCATTGTCTTGCGGGTGGCAGCATAAGAATGGGCCTTTTCTGCAGCAGCTCCCCATTTGTGGAATGCTCTTCCCAGGGAGGTGTGGCTGATGCCTTCCTTATATACCTTTCAGTGCCAGGCAAAAACATTCTTCCTCAACTAGGCCCTTAGTTAATTAACATCCTATACCCTTTTACATGTGGGTGGGGGAGAGTTATTGTTTTGTTTTGATTATGTATTTTGTGTTTTTATCTTGCATTTTTATGCTGTGAACTGCCCTGAAATCTAGGGAAGAAAGGTGGTTTACAAATTTAATTAATTAATAAACACCCCCCAACCCCCTAAAGCAGATGGCAACAGAGAATCTGGAGGGGAAGGAAGCACATTCAGTGTATCCAAACAGATACGGTATGCATGAAGTTGCTCATTCATGCTGTCTCTGAAGTTTATTTGCAAAGTTTGTAGACACAAGCACTTCTTCAACATTGACATGTATTGACCACAGGAGGTTAATTCCACAGTTTGAGCCACTACACCACACCGCCTTCAGGGTACAGATATTTACACATAAAAAGGATTATGAACTTTCTAGGTTTTGAAGTCTAGATTGAGAGGTCAGTCAATCCTCACTAAGCCTTGTATCTGCATTCAGCATGCAGGAAAGAAGTTAGAGCCACAGGATTCCCGTGTATGAAGAACTGAAAGGCTGAGTAAGCTTCTAATTCATCCAGGAATACCTCTATAAAAACTAGATCTACTGTTTTATACTGACTAATATTTATTTCCCCATACATAACCCACTGATCAGGAGTGTTAACTGATAAATCAACACTTGCTGACAGTAAAGGCAAGTAAAATAAAGCAGAAAATAGTTTTGGTTCATAATAGAGCAAATAAATGAAATTTAAAATATGAATTTCATTTTAACAAGCTTAAACTACTCTTGCATATTGTTGGATTCTATTCTATTGTTGGATTCTATTCTACAAACCTGAATTTCAGATACAGTGAAATCTAACGCAAGGAAAAGCTCAAAAATAGACCCAAAGTACAAAGCGAAGTGAAGATGGGTTACCTTCCATTCTACCCCTGAGCCTCAGAACAGAGGTGAGGTGTTGAACCATCTCCACTCCTCCTCCCCACATGCACACATGATACACATGTCTTGCAGGTGCTTCAGAAACAAATCCTTACAGCATGGATAGGGAACCCATGGCCTCCTCAAGTTGCTGCACTCCAAGCAATCCCAGCCAGCAATGACTGCTAGAAGGCCATAGATTCCCTATCTCCGCCCTGCAGGATACCTCAGAACATGTTGGACTCTCCTTTATTAGATGTTTTTAAGCAGAGGCTGGATAACCATCTCTCAGGGATTCAGGTCTATTGGATTTCCTGAAGTGGCAAAGAGCATGGATGCTGCTGGTGCTTTGATGTTCCTTTGAACTCTGGATTCTATAACATCAGACTATGGGAGGGGGCATAGCTCAGAGCAAGTCCCAGACATCTCCAGTCAAAAGAACAGGTTATGCAGACAGTCCAGAGTACATGGGCAAACAATTTGACCAGGTATAAAGCAACTTCCTTTGATGGCATTTTGAAACTCCTCAGAGATACCACCTCCTCCTCATTAAGTCTTCCTACATGCTTCAAAAGTGGCCATTTGTTAATAGGCTGGCCTAATGTAATACCCAATTATGAAATCCTGCATACAGTTAATTGAACAAAGTCCCACTGTGTTCAATTCAGTTTACTTCCAGGTAAGCCTGCACATGACTGCAGTCTTGAATGTGAAGTTTTCTTCTCTTAGCCAACATTCCATGGCTACTGAGTCCTCACTGGGCTACTCTCTCTCCCATTTTAGCATTATTCCCCCCCCTAAAAACTTTATGTACTTCTGAAAACCTTGTCTATATCTCCCTCATGTGTGTTAAGTGCTGTTGTTTAGGCTACACAAAAGCGGTTACTCAAACCTATATATGATTATTACATACAGCATAAACAACCCTATCAATATTACATTTAACAAATGAGCAGATGCCCAAGTCTGCCTTTCAAGAGAAGCACAGTTCTCCCCGTTTTGCACAAATTGCTTGTATTATAAAGTCTCATACCACCACCACCACATGGAGATCTCCAGGTTGTTCATGTTTAAAACTTCCAAGAATTTATAAAATTACCACCTGTCTTGAAATGAGCTTTTCTAGACACGTTAGAACTGGTACATGCCCAATTCCAGTTTTTCCACTATACCAGTCTAATGAGTTTATTACTGAATCATGAAAGCGTAGTTTAAAAAAATGTTCCACATGGACACTAGTCAGGCTACTAAACTGCAAGGCATTCAAACAATTCCAAGGCTAGTAAGCATTACTCTGGCCACAATTCTTACCCTTAGTTATTCTGAGCAGGCAACATTGCTAGAGCAAAATAATCGCCACCACAGAAGAAAGTGCCTTATGCAGAGTCAGAATATTGGTCCATTTAGCTCATTCTTGTCTACAATGACTGGTAGTGGTTCTCCAAGGTTTCCGACAGGGAACATTACTAGCCAAACATGGAGCTGCCAAAGATTGAACCTGGGATCTTCTGCATGCAAACAAGATTCTCTCTCACTGTGCTGCAGCCATTCATTCAATAACAACAAAGGGGTGAAGGAGATTCTTGGATGCATTAAAAATGTAATTGCCCCAATAATATTTTAAGAGCATTTGCCATGCTTATTAACTAGACTTGTTATTGAAAAAATAGCAAGTAATCCGCTACACAAGGCAGGAAAAAAGAGAAACTACCTGTCCTGTCCTCCTGAGCAACTGATCCAGCATACCCTAGTTATGTACAAGACTACTTTTGACGCGGGTGGCGCTGTGGTCTAAACCACTGAGCCTAGGGCTTGCTGATCAGAAGGTCGGCAGTTGAAATCCCCGCGACGGGGTGTGCTCCCGTTGCTCGGTTCCATCTCCTGCCCACCTAGCAGTTCGAAAGCATGAAGTGCAAGTAGATAAATAGGTACTGCTCCGGCGGGAAGGTAAACGGCGTTTCTGGTTCGCCAGAAGCAGCTTATTCATGCTGGCCACATAACCCGGAAGCTGTAGGCCAGCTCCCTCGGCCAGTAAAGCGAGATGAGCGCCGCAAACCCAGAGTCGTCCACAACTGGACCTAACGGTCAGGGGTCCCGTTACCTTTACTTCTGACCATTACTAATTTATTACTTTTTCATGTCTTGCATTTATCTCCTGCCTTTCTTCCTAGGAATTTTACAGCAGCGTATCTCATTCTCCTACTCATCCCCATCTTAACCACATGACAACTCTGCAAGGTAGGTTAGCTAATAATAATAATAATAATAATAATAATAATAATAATAATAATAAATTTATATCCCACCCTCCCCAGCCAGAACCAGGCTCAGGGCAGCTAACACCAATAAAACTACAATAAAACATAAAAGAAAAAGAAAAAAGTTACTTAATGTATGGGTTAAAATACAATTTAAAATGCAGCCTCATTTTAGTCCATTTAGCCCATAAATCAAAACCATAAGGGGAGGGAGACGTAAGGGTCAGACTGAGTCCAAACCAAAGGCCAGGTGGAACAGCTCCATCTTGCAGGCCCTGCGGAAAGATGTCAAATCCCGCAGGGCCCTGGTCTCTTGTGACAAAACATTCCACCAAGTCGGGGCCAGTACTGAAAAGGCCCTGGTCCTAGTTGAGACCAATCTAACCACCTTGTGGCTCGGGACCTCCAAAGTGTTGTTATTTGTGGACCTTAAGGTCCTCTGTGGGGCATACCAGGAAAGGTGGTCCCGTAGGTACGAGGGTCCTAGGGACAAGCCCAAGGAAACCCAGTGAGCTTCACAGCAAAATGGGGGTTTAACCCCAAGTCTCTCTAGGTCCATTTAGCTAGTCTGTTTAAATTCTATTGACATCAATCTGATTTAGACCATTGGTGTGAAGTTCTGCACAAGATAGTGTGAAGCAGCATGGTTTGACTGGTATCCATTTCATTTCTCAAACAATGCATTAAGGGGTATGTGAAATTGGACAGTAGAAAAAATTACATCACAGCAAGTTCGCAATAGGATTTACTATCCTTTTGCATCATCACATTTTTCTTTTACTTGTAAAACAAACATTAGAAATGCAGGTAATGAAACACCAAGCTTAGTGATATTCAGAATTTCTTTAGCTGCCATTTAAAAATGAACAAACCCCTGGAAAAATATCCCTGGAATTATACAAGCTGCATTTACTGCACAACCTATCCTAAAGCCAATGTATGTTTGTCCATCACATCTAAACAGCCCCTCTCTAGAACAAGGAACTGCAACCTCAGAGGAAACCAAACAGCTGTTTCAACAAGCTTTGGCTGTTGTTCAAATACTGAAACGTAAGCTCTGACCAGGAATGCATATCTGTCAATGAAGAGCCCAATTTAAGCCATGCCAATTTCTTGTAGGGGTAAGAAAGAAGTAGTGAGCTTTAACGGACATATCAAATTTGAGAAAGAACTGCTGTTCGCTAGTATAGAAATAAATAAAATAAAGGGCAAATTCATACATTAGGTTTTAAACTAATGTGAGTCTCTATACATTACTTTTATGCCTCAAATCCTGAGACTGTAGGATTTTGTCCACCTGCTCACTTCTAAGACAAATTATGATCAATTTGTTTGAATGGGTTGCTGTTCATAGTCCTCTTCAGAGCCAACCCTTAAAGAGGGGAATGGGGAAACACCAGCTGACCCCACCGCCACTATCTGTCAGGAATGCTGTGTATTTATGCCAATAAATCAATAAATCATGTGAACAGTTGGATCTTGCATTGTAGATTCTGCCTTGAACAGGGGGTTGAGCTAGATGACCTCCAAGAGCTGGGTATGTTTAGCCTGGAGAAGAGAAGGTTAAGGGGTGATATGATAGCCATGTTCAAATATATGAAAGGATGTCATATGGAGGAGGGAGATTGTTTTCTGCTGCTCCAGAGAAGCGGACACGGAGCAATGGATTCAAACTTCAAGAAAGAAGATTCCACCTAAACATTAGGAAGAACTTCCTGACAGTAAGAGCTGTTTGGCAGTGGAATTTGCTTCCAAGGAGTGTGGTGGAGTCTCCTTCTTTGGAGGTCTTTAAGCAGAGGCTTGACAGCCATATGTCAAGAATGCTTTGATGGTGTTTCCTGCTTGGCAGGGGGTTGGACTGGATGGCCCTTGTGGTCTCTTCCAACACTATGATTCTATGATTCTATCCAACTCGATAGCTGTACGACACATCATCACCAAGTTCACTTAATTCAACAAAATCTGCTGGCGAGGGCGCTTGTGCCTCTTTCATAGAAAAAGAAGCACACCATATAGGCAGCTTTCCTCAGCATCAGCTAAAACTTACAAAGCAAGCTGGTTTATCAACGGTTCCTGAGTTCCTGCTCTGCATAAGTGGGACAAACAGGGGTTTATCATTAAACTGAATTTATGTTGCGGTTCACTTTCTAATGATGTTCTAGGCTTTAATTTTCATTGTATGTCACTTTGGGAGCTAGGTATACACAGAACATGAAAGCGATAAAAAAGATAAATGGCTATGCTTACCTTTCCACAGATGCTACCCCCGACCCTGGGGTGCTGCAGTGTTAGGCCTTCCAATGCACAGACCTTTGCATATTACAAATTTTAGGCTCCAGAATGAGCTCTAGGAGTGCTCCCACACCTTACTATTATAAAGGGAGATAGAACTTGCCTGGAAAGATTTCCATTTCTTCAGTTTCTTATATGAGAGCACCATCCAGACAATAACAGTACAAGGCAAACTATAAGTTATTTTGAATGATTTGAAGGATTTTAACTGATTTTATATCTATTGCTTTTTGTATTTTTACTGTAGCTACGATAACTGCTTTTGTTTCTGATGTTTTTGACCTGTTTTATATTTGTTATATGGTTCTCTTTTGTAGGCTATCTTGGAAATCTAATTAATAAAATTATTATTTTTTAAAAAAAGACTCATCATTTTCGCCATGCAATGCTACAAAACCAGTGCTCTCCCAGAGAATTCTCTGTATGCTCCGATGCACATATGACACTCCACTGCAAATGACTGTGCACAAGGATCAAGTCCAGAGGAAAGCCACTGCAGGAGTTCTTTTCATACAGGAGATTCTGGTTTTTCATCAAGTCACTTGTATTAGTAAAACTTAAAATAGTTTCTGCCATAGGTTTCTGGTGCTTTGTTAATATGGCTGCATACAAAAGCAGGACTAGAGTTAAATTCCTACATGGATACAATGGTACCTTGGTTTGCAACCGTTTTGGATTACAACCACGTCAAACTCGGAAGTGCATGTCTCTTTTTTTGGATTACAACCCATTTTTTGGGTTACAACCCATTTTTTGGGTGGAGGCCCCATTGGCGAAACCACACCTTGGGTTACAACCTGTTTTGGTTTACAACCGGACCTCTGAAACAGATTATGGTTGTAAACCAAGGTACCACTGTATAGGGAAATGCAACTAGCTTTACTTTTGGTTTTGCAAACAGCAGTCAACTTAAAACAAGCTGATTAACAACCGGAACAGATTCCAGGCAGTGTTGGCAAAACAATTTTTAAAACCATTTATCTACATTGCAGAGTCTAAAGTCTTTTTCTCACTTGTTATTTCCAACCTGTGATTCAACAACCTTCTGCTGGTAAGATTCCCAACTATTCCTATGGAAGCTACTTAAGATGCTAAACAATATCAAGAACCAGTGATTGAGAGGTGGAGAAAATGACATAAAATGGGAAGAATTGGAGGATGCAAAGCTATTGTCTACTGAAGCTGATAGTGAAAGTCCATTGATTTTAAATACGAACATTTTTGGATTTAACTACTGTATTATAATTAAAGGAGAAAAGTACAAGTAATATCATGCAGCCAAGAGAAATTATATTTAGCATAATGGTTAGATCAGGCATCCACAAACTCGGCTCCCCAGATGTTTTGGGACTACAATTCCCACCATCCCTTACCACTGATCCTGTTAGCTAGGGATGATGGAAGCTGTAGTCCCATAACATCTGGAGGGCAGAGTTTGGGGATGCCTGGGTTAGATCTTTCAAATTCTTTAATAGTTAATATCCACTAATTCAAGTGGTGGGTGTGGAATATGGCATGTCTAAGGTGATAACAACAAGCTTACCATGAAACCAATATAATGGTAAGGAAAAATAAAAATGCATGTTTGGGTCAATAGTGGATCCTGGGTCTGAAGAGGTTGAAGGCTCCTGCTCTAACTCTTAAGAAGATAAGTGGAGGGGGGGAGCCAGCAACATGTCTTTAGCTAGGGCAATTCAAGTACACAGGCACCTCTTTGAAAGGGAGATCAGGTGTGATCTAGCAAGACATGTGATACACCTAAGTGAGAAGCTTTGAGTGAGGCTGCAAGTACACTCTCTTTTCCTTGAGGCAGGAACTGGTCTATATTTAGTCATCTAGTAGCTCAAATCTGCGCAACACAGCAAATCTCTGGCAAATATTTTTAACAGCTTTGTAGCCTTAGCAATCATTCAATGTCATGACGACAGAAATGTTCACACACCTCAATAAGGAACCGCAGACAACTTCTTTCTTAGGAGTTTGCTATTTAAAGAGAAAAGGTTGATTATATTCTCAAGGGCATGAATTAGGGAAATGAATTGCCTTGTCCTCTCATGAAAACAATGTCCTATGCTGCAGAGACTGACAGACAATTTTTTATTTTTTAATATTTGCAATGGTGGTTTCTACCAGATGTAGGTATTTATATAATTTTAACTAGATGAGCAAATGTTTTCCTTTGACAGGTGCTATGCAGATCTGTAATGGTGGCCCCTCTTGCCTTTAGCCAAGCTTGTGCCCCAACATGTGCTAACTCAAGTGAACACACAACTCCAGATTTTTGTCCTGCCCAATTGTTTTCTGGTCAACAAATTACAAGGCCCTAAATGGACAGATATCTGCAGGAGCGCCTCCTCCACTACCAGCCAGGGGGGAGGGAAGGTGACTTGGTTTGCAGTCCCCACCAAGGTTCCTGGTTGAGGGGACAAAGGAAGAGCATTATCTGTTGTAGGGTCCTGACTCTGGAGTTATCTCCCATTAAAGGTCTCCCTTCCTGCAGCGCCCCACCTCACCACCATTACTGGTTTTGATGTCAAATGAAGACATTTTTATTCACCCAGCCTTTGGCAGTTTGATAATGAAATGTTTAATTCCCTGCAGCAATACGTGAGTCACTGTTTTGATGATATTCTACTTTAAAAACAAGGGTTTTATTCAATGTTGCGCTAAGTAGTTCTGCCTGCACATAGTTTGTTTGCACAATGGAAGCTTGTCTGCTCCCCTCCTCTGTGCAACCTCTTAATCTGTACTAGAGGTTACCCCAATCCTCTGGAGCAGATCTGGGGAGGGTGTGGCACACACACACACGGATAGGAGGGGGGAGTCCTATTGTGCTATTGGTAATCCTTGCACTGGCAGGATGAGTTAGTAGAATAGTACCCTGCGTCTGCCTATTTTTTCTATTTTGCCTTTACATTTGAGACCCTTTGAATGAAGAGCCATTCACAAGTACTCAACATAAATAATAAAACGATCTTTTCAGGGAATTATTTCTGATACTTTTTTTAGCTCACTTTCAAACTATGCAAGAGCTAATTAATTTTGCAAATAAAGCTATCAAGTCTCATGGAAATAAATAAATTGGAGACAAGGGTCTCCAATCATATTCCTTTGGCCAATACACAGATTATGTATGTTTGGTTCAAGTTTCTCCTTAGCTACATGCAGCTGTACATAAACAGTCCAAACATCTGTGACCAAAAATAAAAAAGATTCACTACACCATGCATGCGCTCCAATATATACACCATTTCAATATACAGTATATACTGCGCTTACAAGCCTATCAAAGGGAGAGAGGAAGAAGGGAAAAGAATTGCAGATACTCAAGAGATTACAACTTAAAAAGCTTAAAAGTAGGTGGTTCCTGGAGTATACATTCTTCACAAGAACATAGGGCAACTTGGCCTTTATCTAAGGCGTGTTTTGAGAATATTTTCACTGCATGTTTGTGATAAAGCTTTTAGAAGTTTCTGATAGCCTGCTTACTGCCTCTTTGCTGTTCTTCTCTTGTACTCCCTTCCATACCTTATCTTTGCTCTTTCATTTCCATCTGATGGGAAACCCTGACGCTGACATTCACCAAACACCACAAACTTTGCTTACTTGTTTCTCTGGGGTATCAGAACCACAAAGATTGTTCTCTTTACCCCACTACTCAATAGATTCATAAAACCAAAAAGGTCTAGTTTTCAAAACGGCAAATATTGGATGTGAGCATTCTGGGGTATTAGTGGTTTTGTTTGAGTAGGTCCATTGCGATCAGGGAGCCTCATTAGTGGAATTATGTGGATTTTCAAAGATCTTGAAAAGGGTTGCTTTATATGTTTTGTTTTTAATGTGTATTTCTTATAAAACTGTTTTGTATACTTGCCAATATCATATCTGAAGTGCATACACATCTTCAAGTTCACTTGTCAAAACATGTAAGTTGGGCCTGTTGTAGCTCCCTACATCATTGTGTCATTGGTGCATCTTATTTGTCACCTTGTACAGAAGCTGAAAACATGTTCGTTTCAAAAGGCACATAAAGCAGGTCTGCAACAAGCACCCATTTAAATTGTGTGGCATTAAGCATCCCTCAAAATGACACAAAGAAAATTGAGTGAGTTATAGAATTATGGGAGTAAAAGGGGCTATCATTTGTTAGGCAAAGGCCTGTTTCACACATTACACAGCAATAGACCTGGGTTTATAACCAGGGTTGCAGCCTCTCCTAGTTCTTTGATGAGTGAGCCTACAAGGTGCACATATTTTCAAGCACTACTTGTCACACTTGCACTTTACATTATCTAATGTACAATGTGTATCTGGACAAACCTCTAATTTTGTCAAGAGACTCAAAATCTGTGGAATATCAGAAGGTACCATGTTGTTATGAATACAAGACACACAGTTCATGCATTACATTTCTATGTGCAAATCTGAGAGAAACACCCAATGTCTTGCCAAACTTCAAAAAATTGCTGGGAGGGAACCAGAACCAGGATACTTTTAATCACTATAAGGGTAGATACATTATAGAACTCTTATGATAAGTTATTTCTAGGGTATTGTCTAGGTGGGAGTCACAGAAGTGCAACACCACCATTATAATGTAACATAAGAGGCAGCCAAAGTTACAAGTTTTAAAGAAGTTCAGCTCAGTCCTTCCAGAATCCTACCAAGTACAGATGAATCCACTGGTCGGAAATTACCCTCATCCAACCAACCACACATTCCTAACACACATCATCAAGGATATGAGGAAGGACCATTTTCTGTCATTAATTCTGACTACCCAATTGCAAACAGTTTACCAGTCCATTGTTGCCTTTGGAAAATCTACAACAACAAAAAGTAAAAACAAAACTATCTCACCAAGCTGCAACCCTACACATGCTACCTTGGGAATTCAATTTCACCCAACTAACTGAAATGATGATGATGATGATGATGAACTACAGCAGTAGTTCCCACAACTGGTAGTCCATGAACCCCAGGAGGGCTGTGTAACCCACCCAGGGGTCAATGGCACCATTCACATAACAACTACCACAGAAATGAACCCCTGTACTACAGTATTATTATTTAAATGTATTACCCACTCTTCTACATTAAAAACAGTGTAATACAACTTCTAGGTTGTATGTATCTTAATGAGGACAAGACACATTTCAACACTTACATAGCTAAATATCCCAACTAATCATCATGCCAAAAGAAAATTATGCTAGCTATGTTGCTGTTCCTGTCAAATCAAGTAGAATTAAAGTGTCATGATCTGAATGTGCAATTTAAAGCACTCTTTAAGATATATGTAACACTCCATAAGAGATAGGGAGGGAGAGAAAAGATATACAACACTATAAAGATACTCATTTTTCATGACACAGGCTGTGAGAACCCTACTAAGGCAGCAGATTTAAAGTCTGTTAAGACAACAATCAGTTTCAGCCAAATTTGTAAAATGAATGAAAAATTCCTAAGCTGATCTTCATAGACTTCCTTTTCAAAATACAAAATAGCTCTTCTCTTAGGACCTTATGCTCCCATTAAAAAACAACTAAGTAGAGAGTGATGCAGATGCCAACAACACTGTAATTCACACGGTCTGGTTTGCACAATTATTCTGCAATGAAATTAATAGAACAGTTAACATGAATTACATGTCAAGTACATATTGTAATTTCCACGCTTCATGCTGACAGTGCAACTAGGAAAAGGAACAAAATCCAGTGGGCTACCCAAAAATGCCTGAGGGTACAAGTGTACTCTTTGCTCTTGTGCAAATACTTGAATTTGTATGTAGCTTTGTTTGAGCTAAAGAGCTAAAGATTTAAACTTTGTGTAAATTCTGATTTACCGTTTAGAGTGCAATCTCCCTTGTGGGGTTTGGCCACTGAGATATTTATGTTCAGTTAGTTCCTCATTAACCCTATTATAGTTGTGCATTTCTAACAGTTTATCACTGAACAGTTGAAATTAACATATGTTCTAATCTCACAAATATGGATTAAAAGGGGGGGGCAAACAGTTCTTATCACTAGCTGGCCGATTGCAGCTTACATCAAATCATGAGTCACTATGAAATGGCCTTTGTATCACCTAAAGTTCTAAACACACTAGTCAGTAGCGGAAAGAAAGCTTGGAAGTGAGGGAAAGGGGTGATTAAATGTTACCTGTTAACAGCCATTATTTCCTTGAGCTGCTGCTTTGGCACCACTTTTGTTTATTTACTAAGCCCATCTTTCTTTGCTGTGTGATCCTAGTCAATCAGGGATCATGTAATGAACATGACACTGCAGCATCAAATAGCCAATCAGATTTGTCTTCATGGCAACTTTATTGAGGGGGAAACCAAGCCATGCCCTTGCACTTTCTTTCTTTAGGGGGGGGGGGAGAAGAGAGAGCACACTAACATTGCCAAGGCAACCAAACTGGTGCTGATGGTTTCACTGCGTGCTAGCGCTGAATGGTTTGCAATACAGTACTTACAATTCACTAGTTGGGGCAGGGTGCAGATGGCACCAAATCATCCCAAAGTACTGCCCCAACTGGTCAACTATACATAACAGTAAACATAATCATAAAACCATTTTCTCCATCCATCAGATGATCTCAGCCCACCTCAGTGAAAAATGCTACTTCCTCTCTATAAAGGAAAACAGAAAATACAGCAGAGAACTGCTCACATGACTTTAAAAATACTTTCCCTTTTGATGATGAAGAGGCAAAAGTACTTGTGGACATACACATACATGACCCTGCACACCCCAATATTAAATAATACAAAATGTTATTCCTTAATAAGCCCTCTCAGTAAGTAAGCAGGCAGGCAGGCAGGCATAGTTTTCAGTGGAGCAGTAGGTCAAACTGAACCAAACAAAAACTTGAGCATGCTTTCAGCAGCCACTGACCAGGAAGAAGCACTAGCCAGTTAGCCAGACGCACAAGAAGGACTGTGCACCAACATTTTTTATAGATGGAACAATAGCAGAACAAGGCAGATGAGCAAGGTCTTATCTCCAAAATTGTACTAAATCTGAAGCACCTTCAAAGTTCAGCAGACCTGCAAAGATGAGTGCCTGCACGCTGGGGGAGGAGAGGGAATTATACCATATAGTGGAACTGGTTTGTGGATTCATACATTAATAAGCAATACAGTGGTACCTCGGTTTATGAACACAATTGGTTCCGGAAGTCTGTTCATAAACTGAAGCGTTCATAAACTGAATCAAACTTTCCCATTGAAAGTAATGGAAAGTAGATTAATCTGTTCCAGACGGTCCGTGGAGTACTTAAACTGAAGCGTTCATAAACTGAAGCGAACTTTCCAATTGAAAGTAATGGAAAGTGGCTTAATCCGTTCCAGATGGGTCCGCGGAGTACTCAACCTGAAGCGTACTTAACCCGAAGCATGGGTGTAATTGGTTCCGGAAGTCTGTTCATAAACTGAAGCGTTCATAAACTTAAGCGAACTTTCCCATTGAAAGTAATGGAAAGTGAATTAATCCGTTCCAGATGGGTCTGCGGCGTTCGTAAACAGAAAATTCATAAACAGAGGTGTTCATAAACAGAGGTTCCACTGTACATGAAGGCAACAGGATTCTGGAGGAAAGTGTTTATAGTCCTTCTGTACTATTCACAATGATTCTATCAATTTTGCTTATGCATGGCTCCAATTTCTATTAGTGAACAAGTCAATGATATCAAAAGGCACTAAGAGATCAAGTTATAGAACACATCAACAACAGTTACTCAACAAATGTGAGACTCTTGGAAGCAAGCTGTACTCCCACAGCCCATCACAATTATTTATTGAGGATGAGGAGCACATTTCTGAGCCAACCTGAGTGTAATCAGTTCACTAAAGAAATGCCATCATTTGCAATGCAAGGGCACAGGACTTTTTTTAATAAAACTGTTAGATAATACCACACAGTAGGAACTACAACAACTGCAGTAATACTATTGTAAACAAGTACATAAGATCGAAGCACAGATTTCCTTCAGTGTAAGGGCATGAAAATCTGACACTCAGTTTCAAAACCAATGCTTGCAGCTGTATAAACTGCTATTTGATATGAAAGTTGTGTATGGTGTTGTTGAGTGCTATTAATGCTACATTTTGAAACTAACAGCACTATGGAAGAAATGGGAATGACTGAAGAATGGTTGGGTTCGCTTTGAACACGGTACACAAATATTTACTTCGGAAAATGAAAGAAAATGTGTGGACAGTATCTCCTTGAATTGTACAAGATAATGAGAATGTATATACAATTTGTAATCAGCTCAAGTAAATTGTATCAAAGCTACCCAACAACAGGAAACAATGCAAACTTCTATCTCATTTGGAACTCTGACCAGAGAAGTTGCAACACTAGCCAGAATTTATAATAAAAATGCTACTTCAGGCTACTGCCAAGCATTCAGCCAATGAGCTCAACAACATCTACTAAAGATCTTAAAGATCTTCAATATTTTTACTCACTTAGACTGCAGATTAAGCTTATCCACAATTTAAATGTGAAGAACTGAGGCAAAGAACTTAAGCAGCTTGCCAAAGGTCACATGCTAATTCATCTGCAAAGACAGATAAAAGGAAACTAAGGAGACCACACCTAGAGAGAGGGGAAGATCAGAATTGCAAACCCTATTACCGTGTTTCCCCTTTTTTAAGACACCGTCTTATAACTTTTCCACCCCCCAAAACCACAGGGTGTCTTATTTTCGGTGGGGTGTATTACCTGTATTTTTTTTTATTACCGGTACGGTTTTTATTACGGTATGATCTGCCCGACTTCATGATCTGCTCCACGCTGCAGCCGCCTGAGGGAAAAGAAGCTCGAGGGCGGCGGCGGCGGAGGCGGCTCCTCAGGGGCTGCTGGCTGGGAGGCAGTTCCGGGCTCGCTCCTTCCTGTATACGGAGCCCAAACTCCAAGGAGGCGGAGAAAGCGACCCACCCCTGGCCGCCTGTTCCTCCGCGTTTGCTGCGGCTCCTTGCACCTCCCCGGGGCCAAGGCGCCCAGCGGGAGAGAGGGAGAGAGGAGGCGGCGAGCAAGGAGCTTCCTTCCCTTCTCACCCACCTTTTTGACCATACCACCCCTGGGCAACCGGCCACCTCTGTTTGCCTCAGCCGTCGCACACCCTTTCCCCGCTGCGTGCCCCGGCTGGAGGAACGCGGGCAGCCGGCTGGGGAAGAAGGGGCAGTTGAGGGAGGGGAGAGCAGCGGCGGGGCATCTGGGGGTGACTGAGGGGAGAGAGCCCTGGTTTGGGCAGGGCGGTGGCCGGCGGGGCGCTTTTCCTTCGCGAGGTGGGCGCTTCAAACGGCATTTTTAAACGCCATTTTCCCTCCTCAGGGCTGACTTTGCTGCGTTCCTCCTACGCGTGCGCTCCAGCTGAGCCAGGAACAACTAATTCCCGCGCTCCAGCTGATCAGCACCTCCATGTTCTTGCTTTGCCCGCGCCTGGGCGCTCTGAGCGCTCCATGCTGCAGCAGCCAGTTTCAGGCCCCGAGCTGGCAGACATGGAGGTATGTCTTATTTTCAGGGTATGTCTTATATTTCTCAAATGCTTAAAATTGCTGCCCTGGCTTACTTTATGACTATGACTTAAAAAAGGGGAAACACGGTATTCTTGAGTATATTTGGCTTACCATACCTGGAGTTCACAGATCTTATTAGAAAGGAACAGGTTTCCCAATAATTGGCTGATACAGGAAAATAAGAACAAGCTGACATTTCCCAAAGTCATTTGTTTCCTGGCAACATTAAACAGACACTTGCTACCAGAACCATAGTCCTTGGAGGTTGATTGACTAAACTAACCTATGTCATCTTTTAGAATTTAAAAGTTTCTCCTTTTTTATTTAGCTATTGTTTACTACAAATGCCTAGTTCAAACAGCTTAAAACTAAATAAACTATTTCATACATCTAGATACTGCTATTTGTAAATGTTATTAGACCTGAATATTTAAAAGTCATTTTTCTACTCATTATGCCCTTTAGCATTTTGAGCAATAGAGTTGAACCAAAATTGTCATATAGAAACATTTTTTGTGGTGTTACTACAGATTCTAGAAAGACACTAAACTTATTTCTGAGGAAGCAAACGTACTTCAGTGAGAAGTTCTCATCCAACAAGCCAGAGGTTTGTAAAGTTGTCCTCAAGCCTGCATAACATATTTCACTCCTACTCCACAGATGTAGGCCTCTAATCTCTTTTACTTCCAATATACATTCTCACATTGACCAAAACAAAAACTTACTCAATGATATATTTTACTGAGGATTTGTTATGCAAGCCTGCCAGGGAATATTGAAAGCAAAATCATATCCTACATGCTACAAAAAGTTTATTGTAGGGCACCAGGGCTTTTGCTTCTTAGTAATTACCCACCATATCTAAAAATCTTTACTTGTATAAAAAGAAAACAGCTATGTTTTGCATTGTCTAACATGTACACTTTTTGGTAGTGGTGGGAGAACTAGCAAGTTGAAACAGATTTTAAGACTTCAGTACAGACACAACACTGTTCACACAATTTTCCTCTGCCAAATATACAAATGCGTATAGAGAGCCTCAAACCCACAGAACTGTTGGAAAATATATCACACAAGTTCATTTCTTCATTAAACTGAGTTGCTTGCTTTCAGATGCATGCAACGTGTTCATTTCTGTATCAAAGCAATATTACATGAGTTCAATCCTCCAAGCTTTCAAGTCTTGGGATAAAATACAGCTACAAGATATAAAGGGGGGAGCCTGATGTGACTATTGTAACTGAAAACTTTTTTAAAAAATAAAAAGAACATTTTCTTAAAAGCAGCATAGGATTGCTAGTTCTGGTTATACTTTACCCTGCAATTTCTGGATGGCTTACCCTGGAAAATTATTTTACATCATGGACAGATTCAAAAATCTGCAAAAGCACATGGTTACAACCCTATCCGATCTGTACCATGCACCAGCTAGTTGGGTGAATGACATCTGAATGTCAAAGAGAAGAGTACGTGTAAACTAACCTTAACTGTGGCATGTTAACTCTCTATGTGGAAAGTGGTGGTGGTTGTTCTGATGAGAGCATATCAGCATGTACTACTACTGCTGCTGCATTCTGAAATAGTAAGCCATGGGATATACTTTACCTGAATGGTTAAACTGGCTCTTTGAATTGGCCCTATTCAATTGCTGCATGTAGTGCAGGAGAATTATTTTGCAAATTATGAACAGGAGACCCTTCTAAACATGGTGCTTAAGATAGTGCTTATAGATCAGGCATCCCCAAACTTTAGCCCTCCAGATGTTTTGGACTACAATTCCCATCTTCCCAGACCACTGGTCCTATTAGCTAGGGATCATGGGAGTTGTAGGCCATAACATCTGGAGGGCCACAGTTTGGGGATGTCTGTTATAGATGGTGCTTAAGAAAACACAGAAAAAATAAAACAAAGTCACAAGTTTGTAAAAAATAAAGTACCAAAGTGAAGCATAAAGCAGATTTATTCTACAGAAGTACCTAAGCAGATGTTTACAAGGACAATCTGGTTAGGATAGGTATTGATACTTAATGGCCCATGGCAGGCCAAACTTATGCTTGACAGCACTGTTTCCCAAACCATACTAATGCATGAATTTAGTTCTATTCACAGGAAACAATACTATGCATTAAACCAGTAGTATTCAATGGGTGTCTCCCATCAACTTGAGAATTTCTACTATTCTTTCCTTAGCTTTTGAGATCTAAAACAATTCACACATGGTGGCACAGCTGTACATTATCCCAAACTGGCTGCCTTCATCAATACATATGGTCTTTACGTACTCAATAAATAGAAATATGTAGTTTTCATCAGTGCCTTTAAAAAAGTGTGAATGAATAGACAATAACAGTTCACTACTTTTCTGTTTAAACACTTTTTCACCTTTTTAGAACTGTGTGCTTGAAGCTACATGAATGGACGATCTGGGAGACAAGAGGAACTAGCAAACTTTGTTAAGTATCTGAAGAAGTGTGCATGCACATGAAAGCTCATACGGTAACTATGACAAACATAGTTGGTCTCCAAGGTGCTGCTGGAATGAATTTTTTTATTTTGTTTTGTTACATACAGTATAACGAGATCTACTGAACTAAAGATGCTTTGTATGGGGTTAATTCTATGTCTTCACTGCTTTACTTAGAATAAAAATGGATATTTAAGACTAACTTCAACATGCAATGATTCTGACTCAGAAGTCAGGAACACAATAGTGTAAGTAAAAAAAGGGCATGAAGGCAAGTACTGTACAGCCTTAGTGGCAAGGTCAAAAAGGATGTGACTATTGGCGCTGTTATTTCTTGAAGAATAATCAAGAGCCTGTGGCTGAAGAATGATTGCAGTGAAATAATAACTAAAGAAAGGCTGGAGTCAACAAAAGGGGAGAAAGCCATCCTCCAAAGCCATCTTCATACTTTATTTAGTCAGTGATAAATATTACTTGTTTGTGAAATAATAAATACCCAGGCTAGGAAAATGTTTCTAATACCCAAGTATTAGACTGAAAATATTAGATACCACCACTGTGTTAAGGCAGGATTTAAGTTTTAGGTGCCCAAGGTAACCAGATACTCGAGATAGACCTGCTCAGTACACACTTCAAAAAGAAGTCGGCATAGGGCAAGAAGCCAAAAGATTCAACACAATTGCAAGTATATTGTGATTCAAACCAAAACCCCATCTTCAGCACAGTCTTAACACTGAACTGCAAACCCCTATAGAATACAACCACTAATATTTTTATTTTCTGTATTTGTAATAGTCAATGGATGGCCATTACAGAGTGGTTAAAAATATTTGTGCTTATTTCTTAGCAGTTGGGGAGGTTCTGCACATTTTGTACATTTCCGAAAAATCAAAAGGTCTCAGCAGAAATATTTCAACATACAGGGAGAAATACCTGCATTACATCAACACATATTCTTAATCACAGGTGACTTCATACTCCTTATACAGGAGCAGAAATTCAGAAGATATGACTGCTCTCAATCCAGTATGCAAACATGCTACGCAGAACACTGCAATGTTTCATGAAAGCAAGACAGCCAGTATCATAAAGCCCCTAGGAGTTAAAAGCCAAGGTGAAATCACCTTTCAAAAGGTGGGGGAAGCAATCTTGGCATTTTCTGACTGATATGCCATTCCAACTCTACATCCCCTTCCCCCAGAATCTATTTTCTCCTTTAAAAGGAAGAGGAAAGCTCTCTATGCAACAAAGGCATATATAGCAGAATCATAATCCCCCTCACACACAACAGATTTTTTAATTTAAAAAAACTCACATGTATAGCTTTTATAAACTGAACACAAACATACACCATCAACTACCAAACTTTAGCAAAGTGATACTGAATAGGATTCTAGAACTGCCTGTGCTGTTTTATTTTTGCTTGTTTTTAAAATCCAAGAATAAAACCCCTGTTCCTGCATCCAGATCTTAAAATATGCTGTGTATTCAAATGGATGGAGAATCAGTTCAAGAGCAACATGTTGCAACCACCTTTCTACAGGGGAAGGGATTCAAAGAAACAGAACTGGGGGAGGAGAAAGAGAGGACGAGGTGGGAATAAAAAAGCAGCGAGGCAACTAAACCAAGCTTTGAAAGAACAAAACAAAAGCAAACGAACAAAAATGACGGTTTTCCCTTTTCGGAGAGAATATTTGGAGCTGGGGTGGTGATTATATCGCATGTTTTCACTGCAGGAGGCTTCTCATGGGCAGCTCGAGGGAGGAGGAGAAGGAGAAAGACACACACAGGGAAGAGACAGAAAAAGAAAATGGCGCAGAGACTAAGTCCCGACCGTCGACAAGGCGACTTTCCAGGGGGGAATCGGAGCCCAAAAGGGCCTCCGAAAAACCAAGCGAGACCGGATTTGGGGTCTCCACTGTCCTCACTACCGAGATATGGGGTCGGATGGGCTGAGGGCCCTATGATTTCCGAGTATTAGGAAGCTCGATGGGAACAATGGGGCCGATGAGCGAGGAGACGGGACTTAGTCTCTGGGACGCCATGTCTGTCCTTTACCATCCTCAGCGATACAAGAGAAGGGGAAAGAGAGGGAGAAAGGAGAGAAAGCAGGGCAAATCCTACCCACTCCCCAGTACAGAGGGACAATGCACTTACCGTTCGCTCGGAAATCTGGATCGATCTATTGGGGGGGGGAAGGAAAGAGGAAAATATATATATATATATATTTTACGAAAACAGGACCTAGGTATGGTTTTATCACACACGCGTTTTCCTCCTGTTCAAGGAGCCGAGCTGAGGAATCAACCCGGTGGCCCTTAAAAACTGATTTAGGGTTATCCCTTAGCAAAAGCGAGGGGGCCAAATAGAAATCCCCCCCACTTTCCCCACCCCACCAAAGTTTTCCCATCCTATTTTAATTGCCTTCTTTTTCCTCGTGCGTGGCTCTGTATTCCCAGCAGGATTTTCCCTCAACCTCCCCCAACTCCCCCCCCCTCATTTAAGGGCCCTACGTGCCCTCCAAGCGGTAGGGAAGAAAACGAGAATAGGGGGGGCACACATTTTTCCTCCCCCAAACCCCCCTTCTTTCTGGAATGAGTTGGGGAAGATGCGGGTTAAGAGAAATGACGGGGGTGGGGGTGGAGATGATGGATTATAGACAGAGTGTCTACAGGGAACTTGAAGGAAGCCCTGCGAGAGATTAAGGTGTGACTCTACGCAGGCAAAAGGGGTCACCCCTCAAAGGGGTCTGATGGGATGCGACGGTTTGGGGGACCAGAGAGAGAATAAGGAGAAAGGCCTAACTACTATTAAAGGGCCGCAGCCAAATAATTCCGGTAGGAACTGAAAGCAACGAGGCTCTCTCTCCCAGAGAAAAGAAGCCCCCCCAATCCCTTTTTAGCACCCCTCCACTATTAAGGGAAATACCTGCTTTTGAGGAAGCTGCGGCAAAAAACACCCTCCCGATATTTATCGGAAGGGCCTAAGTTATGAGAGTGAAGGGTTCTCTTTCCCCTACACCTGAAGGGGGGGGGGAATCCTAATTTTTCCCCTCCAAAGGAACTTTAGGCCTCGGTCTCCATCCACTTCCCCTTAAGTACTATAAGAATAGGAGCCCCCCGCCCCTTACCTGGGAGTCGTTGTGCAGCTGATCCCCACTCATGCCTGTAAAGCAAGGGGGGCGGGAAGGGGTAAGCCTAGTAAGAGAGCTTGGGGAGCAGGCAAAGTCTTGAGGCCGAAGACAGAACGCAGCCCCCTCAAACAGCACAGTCAGTTGTGTAACAGACTAAGTCCTCATTTCCCTTTACTGCGCAGGCGCCGCGACTTTTAAATCGAGGGGAGGGGCTTAGCGAACAGCGGGAGGAGGGAGGGCAAGTTCGGAGGAGAGAACGCCTTCGTTAACATGGCCCAACCCTTCCGCTGCCTCTCCTCCAATCAGCAGGCGCCGTGGTTTGGATTTGCATGCCAGCCACGCCCACCACCTCTTGGTTGGACTCGGCTCCCCGCCCCGGCTACACTTTGTGCCTGATTTGGCCACGCCTCTTCCTTCTCCGCCGTTTACGAAAAATGCCGGTTGCTCCCCCCCTCCCCCTCGCGCGTCTCTTCCTTCCTCCCCTCTTCAAAACGCCGGGTTCTATTTACATATCCGGTCACGCCCCTTCCTCCGGCACCAATGAGGCGGCACGAGGCGGCCTCGCCTTATTAACATATACAGGGACGAGTTCTTCCCGCTGCGAGAAAGGTACTTTTTCCGCAGCACGTTGTGCAAGACCCATGGGCGCAGTGCGCCTGCGTGCCCTTTCAGCCTCCCCTTCCAATGGGGGGGGGGGTTCTATTAAAAATTCACCTCATCTAACCCTCACCCAGTTTTGGACACCTGTTAGCCAGTATGTAAGGTGGAGGAGCCCTATGTCGGAGCCAGACCGCTTCTCAGACGTCTCAATGCTGAATTATACCTACAAAATATCTTTTGCAAAATTTCTTCTTACCTCTGTTGTGAACCACATTTTTTTCTCCCCCTCCCCCTTTTAGGCCCTTTCTATGAGCCAATTACTATGGTTTGTTTTATTATTGTACCTGTTTTGATTATGTATTTTGTGTTCTTATCTTGTATTTTTATGCTATCAACTGCTCTGATTTCTTGATATGAAGGGTGATATTCAAATTTAATAATAATAATAATAATATGGCCATATCCCCACGTTTCTTTTAAAGCACACTTAGAACAATTTAAAGCACTCTTATAACCACTTGGCTTCCCCTAGAGAATTCTGGGACCTATGATTTGTTAAGGATGCTGAGAGTTGTCAGAAGTCCCCTATTCCCCTCACAAAGTGTTACAATTCCCAGAGAGGCTTAACAACCTCTTCCCAGAGAATTGTAGCTTTATGACTGGAATGCATGACGGGAAACTATGATTCCCGGGGTGCTTTGGGGAAAACCATTACTGCCAAAGAGGTCTGCTAGTGCTTCACTAGAATCATAGAATCATAGAGTTGGAAGAGACCACAAGGGCCATCCAGTCCAACCCCCTGCCAAGCAGGAAACACCATCAAAGCATTCCTGACACTAGTTTTGTGCATGTGGCCTGTACTTTAGAACAGGGGTGCACAGATAGCTCAATTAGCCACAGTGGCTAATTGAAGAGATTGGGAAACTTTAGCTATGGTTTTTCTGCATCATTGGCTGACCAGATCCTGCTCCAACTCTTACAATCCTAAACCTTTGAGCACATTAACAAGTCAATATGCAAGAGGTATGTAGTGGAGAGAAAGTGCCGTACCAGTATAGAGATCAAATACTCTTTCCACAATTTTAGAAGCTTCTTAAAGCATAGAATCAGAAGATTCTGTGAAGTAGGATAGCTGTTTAAAAAAAAACCACCATATTTGCCTAGCACAGCAGGATGACTGGCATTATCTAAGGGCGCATTCACACCATACATTCCAAGCATTATTATATCACCGACATTGATGTTGAAATCCAGCACCGCCTGAGCTCTGCGAGTCAGAGTGTTTGAGGACAGGGACATTCGCAGGGAAACCAAGATGCTTGTTTACAAAGCCATTGTACAACCAACCTTACTGTATGCTTGTGAAACATGGACCACTTTCTGCTTGCTGATGGCATTGAATGCTGATGGCATTGGCTATACCGTAGTTACGTCTTGTATCTTAGATTTTTATGTGTTAGATTTTTGGGGTTGGGTGTTTCTTTAAGGTGTTTATATACAACTTTTCAGGCGGGCCTTACAATACAGTTTACATAGGATAGTTTCCTATAGGATAGGCATGAATAATTGACAAAAGGAAAATTACACATTTACAGTGCATTCCTACACACACACAGAGAGAGAGGGGGGGGTGTCTGATGGAGCTTACTCACAGGTGAGTGTGTGTAAAATTGTAGCTTAACTGTGTGAACGGCAGGATGCCATGCACAGAAATATGTTCTGCTGATTTCAGCTCATTTTACTTCCATGTAAACATGCGTAAGATCACTGCTCATGTAAAGTTGAGTTAGCAATAGTATCTGAATTCATTCACTTGCTCCTTGACAGTTTAACATTGTAAACACTTCGAGTTATATGCTTCTCTTCTATTTGCACAAAGCCCTAGGCAAAGTTTACAGCATTGTATAAATAATAGCAATATCTATACTGTAAACTGCTTGCTTCCCATTGTGTTATTTTCAGAACGCTTCTTCTAAAATGTGGCACATAATCTGAGCTGGTTTTTTCCACTCCATTTCTCTGATTTTATGCCAGAGCAGCTCCACTGAAGTCAACTGTGCAGTGTTTAGCGCAAAAGTATTGTTAACACAGCAGAACGGAAGCCTCTCTTGATTTCTGGTAATCCAGTTTTGAAAATTCTCTATCGTCTATGATGGAGGCTCATCGCAATAGAGCATTTGTTCACAGAAAGGCCCAGCCTGCTACAAAATGGCGCACTAGGCACTACTAGTGTTGGACATATTAGAGACATTGCGGAAAGACTGAATATGGAAGCCCATATTCTGAAGACTTGCAGAGCTCTGGTCCACATTCCTTTATCTCCTTACATTCACAGAGAAAATGACACTATTTTGTCTGTGAGGGAGAGAGCATGGCTATATTCGCTGGTCCTGGCCCCATCATCCATATGGTTTGAGGCAGTGTTTCCCAACCAGTGAGCCTCCAGATGTTTTGGGACTACAACTCCCATCATCCCTAGCTAGCAAGAACAGTGGTCAGGAATGATGAGAGTTGTAGTCCCAAAACATCTGGAGGCACACTGGTTGGGAAACACTGGTTTGAGGAATGGTCTGAAGGGAGACCACAGTATACAGATAAGCTCCCCACTGCCTAATGGGTGGGCTGGGTTGAAACCAATTATGGCAAAGAGCAGGCAGTTTCCAGTGCCAAAGAGATGGGTAGACCTATTGGTGAGCTGAAAGAACTGATAGGTCTTCAGCAGGAAATATGGAGGCGTAGTGAGAGAGCTTCTGCAGAAGCAATGAGATCAGGTTCCCATTTTAACAGCACTGCTGCAAGGCT
This sequence comes from Zootoca vivipara, assembly GCF_965207765.1. Lineage (NCBI taxonomy): Eukaryota > Metazoa > Chordata > Lepidosauria > Squamata > Lacertidae > Zootoca > Zootoca vivipara. The sequence goes on along the minus strand of NC_142590.1, from coordinate 72,819,717 downwards.
TAATGAGACTATTGGAAGACAGCAGCATTCAAGTGGATTCAACATGGTGAGCACCGTCATGTGCTCCTCGTGTAGTGCCATCGGTCAGAGTTTAAAATATTCTTCACAACTGTGAGCATTTATTTCATTTCATGTGATGCCCTTGAGTTTAAAATCTCCCAGGGCAGCTCGCAGTGGTTAAACCTTTTCATCCTTTGTGGAGAGGGTAAATATTTTGTGCTGTTTTAGACTACCTTTTCTTCAGTTGAATGTTTTTGGATATTTTATTTATATTTGTAATTCTGTATTGAATTTCTTGAATGATTCAAGAAATTGAATACAGATTTACAAATATAAATAAATACGAATCCAAGTCAGACCTTTTAACATCACAGTAATCCAAGTTTATGCACCAACAACTGGTGCCGAAGAAACTGAAATTGACCACTTCTATGAAGAATTACAACACCATCTAGACATGACACCAATGAAGGATGTTCTTCTCATTATAGTGGATTGGAATGCTAAAGTAGGGAGTCAAGAGATAAAAGGAACAACTGGCAACTTTGGCCTTGGAGTTCAAAACAAAGCAGGGCAAAGGCTAAAAGAGTTCTGTCAAGAGAACAAGTGGGTCATCACAAACACTCTTCCAACAACACAAGAGATGACTCTACACATGGACATCACCAGATGGGCAGCATCGAAATCAGATTGATTATATTCTCTGCAGCCAAAGATGTAGAAGCTCTATACAGACAGCAAAAACAAGACCTGGAGCTGACTGTGGCTCAGATCATCAGCTTCTTATAGCAAAATTCCAGCTTAAACTGAAAAAAGTAGGAAAAACCACTGGGCCAGTAAGACACAATCTAAATTAAATCCCTTGTGAATACACAGTGGAAGTGAGGAACAGGTTTAAGGATTTAGATTTGGTGGACAGAGTGCCTGAAGAACTATGGGTGGAGGCTTGTAACATTATACAGGAGGTAGCAACGAAAATGATCCCAATGAAAAGGAAATGCAAGAAAGCAAAGTGGCTGTCCAAAGAGGCCTTACAAATAGCGGGGGAGAGAAGGCAAGCAAAATGCGATGGAGATAGTGAAAGGTACAGGAAATTGAATGCAGATTTCAAAAAAAAAATAGCAAGGAGAGACAGGAGGGCCTTCTTAAACGAGCAATGCAAAGAAATAGAGGAAAACAACAGAACGGAAAAAAACAGAGATCTGTTCAAGAAAATTGGAGATATGAAAGGAACATCTTTTACAAAGATTGCCATAATAAAGTACAAAAGTGGAAAGGACCTAACAGAAGCAGTAGACATAAAGAAGAGGTAGCAGGAATACACAGAGGAATCTTACCAGAAAGATATGGAGGTCTCGTATGCCCCAGGTAGTGTGGTTGCTTGAGCCAGACATCCTGGAGAGTGAAGTCAAATGGGCCTTAGAAAGCACTGTTAATAACAAGGCCAGTGGAAGTGATGATATTCCAGCTGAACTATTTAAAATGTTAAAATATGATGCTGTTAAGGTGCTACATTCAATATGCCAGCAAGTTTGGAAAACTCAGCAGTGGCCAGAGGATTGGAGAAGATCAGTCTACATCCCAATTCCAAAGAATGGCAGTGCCAAAGAATGCTCCAACTACCACACAATTGCGCTCATTTCACATGTTAGCAAGGTTATGCTTAAAATTCTACAAGGCAGGCTTAAGCAGTATGTGGACCGAGAACTTCCAGAAGTGCAAGCTGGATTTTGAAGGGACAGAGGAACCAGAGACCAAATTGCAAACATGTGCTAGATTATGGAGAAAGCTAGAGAGTTCCAGAAAAAAACATCTACTTCTGCTTCATTGACTATGCAAAAGCATTTGACTGTGTCGACCACAGCAAACTATGGCAAGTTCTTAAAGAAATGTGAGTGCCTGATCACCTCATCTGTCTCCTGAGAAATCTCTATGTGGGACAAGAAGCTACAGTTAGAACTGGATATGGAATAACTGATTGGTTCAGAATTGGGAAAGGAGTATGACAAGGCTGTATATTGTCTCCCTGCTTATTTAACTTATGTGCAGAATTCATCATGCGAAAGGCTGTACTGGATGAATCCCAAACCGGAATTAAGATTGCCGGAAGAAATATCAACAACCTCAGATATGCTGATGACACAACCTTGATGGCAGAAAGTGAGGAGGAATTAAAGAACCTTTTAATGAGAGTGAAAGAGGAGAGCGCAAAATATGGTCTGAAGCTCAACATAAAAAAACCAAGATCATGGCCACTGGTCCCATCACCTCCTGGCAAATAGAAGGGGAAGAAATGGAGGCAGTGAGAGATTTTACTTTCTTGGGTTCCATGATCACTGCAGATGGTGACAGCAGTCACGAAATTAAAAGACGCCTGCTTCTTGGGAGAAAAGCAATGACAAACCTAGACAGCATCTTAAAAAGCAGAGACATCACCTTGCCGACAAAGGTCCGTATAGTTAAAGCTATGGTTTTCCCAGTAGTGATGTATGGAAGTGAGAGCTGGACCATAAAGAAGGCTGGTCGCTGAAGAATTGATGCTTTTGAATTATGGTGCTGGAGGAGACTCTTGAGAGTCCCATGGACTGCAAGAAGATCAAACCTATCCATTCTGGAGGAAATCCATTCTGAAGGAAATCAGTGCTCACTGGAAGGACAGATCATGAAGCTGAGGCTCCAATACTTTGGCCACCTCATGAGAAGAGAAGACTCCCTGGAGAAGGGGACAAGGAGGGCACAAGGAGAAGGGGACAACAGAGGATGAGATGGTTGGACAGTGTTCTCGAAGCTACGAACATGAGTTTGACCAAACTGCGGGAGGCAGTGGAAGACAGGAGTGCCTGGCATGCTCTGGTCCATGGGGTCACGAAGAGTCAGACACGACTAAACGACTAAACACACACACAAAAAAATTCTTAGGTATCTTGTATTTGATTATTGTAGATCACTTTGGGATGCCTCTGTGTCTGTGAAGCAATAAACTAGCTCAGTCGGTAGAGCGTGAGATTGTTAATCTCAAAGTCATAGGTTCAAGCAAAAGATTCCTGCATTGCAGGAGGTTGGACTAGATGACCCTTGGGGTCCCTTCCAATTCTATGATAAACTAAACTAAACTAAACACTAAAACTACTACTAAGTTCCTTTTTACCTGTGCACTCATTCTGAATTAAGAATGTTTCTAGCAATTATTTTTTAAAATAAATAATACTAAAAATAATTTTTAGAACAACTTTCACACTGCTTGGTGCCTGCATGTTTCTTCATAACAAAGTTCAACTGTGTGTGTGAGAGAGAGGGAGAGAGAGCACTCTCTCTTATACCCTATGGACAGCCTTCAGATGCAGGCACACAGTGGGCTTTTAGTATACTTTATCTCATCATCATTATGTTACAGATGTGTAGACTAAGACTCAGAGAATCATTTCTTGCTTCAGGCTATCTAGTGAATTACAGCCTGGGTGTCACAGATCCAAGGTGTCCTTGCATGAGAATTACTTGACGTAATGTTAAATGGCAACTAAGTGCAGGTACAAAGATCAGTGGCTTCTACGCAATGAATGGCTATAATTATGAGCCATAGGCCAATAAAGACTTTTAATCATGAAGTATAGAAAAGAATTGCCATAGACATGCTGCAAGAAAAACAACATGTGGTTTCTCTCAGGATAAAGGTAAAGGTAAAGGGACCCCTGACCATTAGGTCCAGTCGTGACCGACTCTGGGGTTGCGCGCTCATCTCGCATTATTGGCCGAGGGAGGCGGCATATAACTTCCAGGTCATGTGGCCAGCATGACAAAGCTGCTTCTGGAGAACCAGAGCAGCACATGGAAACGCTGTTTACCTTCCTGCTATAGCGGTTCCTATTTATCTACTTGTATTTTGACGTGCTTTCGAACTGCTAGGTTGGCAGGAGCTGGGACCAAGCAACGGGAGCTCACCCCGTCACAGGGATTCGAACCGCCGACCTTATGATCAGCAAGCCCTAGGCTCAGTGGTTTAACCACAGCGCCACCTGGGTCCCCTTTCTCTCAGGATAGCTAGCATTAATGTGAGGTGTTATCTCTAATGTTAATGATGGCACAGTAATTCTTTAAAAAAATATTTTTTGTTTGTTTTGATTTCTTTCTTTCTTTGTCATGTTTGTATTTTGAAAATTTATAAATAAAAAAATAAAAATAAAAGATAAAAATAAATCCCCCTGATTTTTTCATGCATGCAGTTATTTGTTTGCTATGCTGCTTCTGGAAACAGGAACCATTGTACAAATAAATTATTATAATTATAATTATTTCTCCAAATGCCCAGTGCCACATTTAGTCTCATGTGCATAACATGGCCTACAACAGGGGTAGGCAACCTAAGGCCCGTGGGCCAGATGCGGCCCAATCGCCTTCTCAGTCCGGCCCACGGACGGTCCAGGAATCAGCGTGTTTTTACATGAGGAGAATGTGTCCTTTTATTTAAAATGCATCTCTGGGTTATTTGTGGGGCATAGGAATTCATTCATCCCCCCCCCCCCGATATAGTCCGGCCTACCACATGGTCTTAGGGACGGTGGACCGGCTCACGGCTGAAAAAGGTTGCTGAGTGCTGACCTCTTGGCCTACAACATGAACATTGGAAGGAGGGCAGTAGCAGGATCGTGCCAAATGATCCTGTTACCTTCCAATCCCCATTGCATTCAATCAGAGGCAGATTGAGGTGAGAGAGACTGGTTCAGTCACACTGGGTGTGGAGCCTTGTGGGTGCTGCAACTATGATGTAGAATGGAAGGCAAGAGGTGGGGGCACACTGAATTTTGGTGTCATGCAGGGTGCCACTGAAATTTAAGACCCCATGGTCTGCCGCTGATTCAACTGACTTCATTTGAAGAATCTACCTGCATGTATATGAGGAGGTTGTGTGATCTGTGTGGAGGTTGTGCCTAACTAACCCCATTCCCTACTTTTGTTCAATATGAAAATGTCATATGAACAGAGCTATTGCTCTTCCTCCATGATCTGACAAGCACATGTATTTCATTAAATATGGGGAAGTGAGCATCATGTCTGGTAGCGTTATCATCATCATCATCATCATCATCAACAACAACAACAACATCATGCTTCGTATACACGATGTTACAGAACTCTCATTTCATTCATTCTTGCAGTACCTTTATGACTGAGAGTGATTTGCCCAGGGTCTAGGGTGGCCACTGTGGGATGTGGGTGGCGCTGTGGGTTAAACCACAGAGCCTAGGGCTTGCCAATCACAATAATAATAATAATAATAATAATAATAATAATAATAATAATAATAATTTATTATTTATACCCCGCCCATCTGGCCGGGTTCCCCCAGCCACTCTGGGCGGCTTCCAAAAAAACAGAAATTCTAAAATACAAAAATCCATCAAACATTAAAAGCTTCCCTAAACAGGGCTGCCTTGAGATGCCTTCTAAAGGTCTGGTAATTCTAAAGGTCTGGTAATTGTTCTCTTTGACCTCTAGTGGGAGGGCATTCCACAGGGTGGGTGCCACTACCGAGAAGGCACAAGGTTGGCAGTTTGAATCCCTGCGACGGGGTGAGCTCCCGTTGTTCAGTCCCTGCTCCTGCCAACCTAGCAGTTCAAAAGCACATCAAAGTGCAAGTAGATAATAGATACTGCTCTGGCGGGAAGGTAAGCAGCGTTTCCGTGTGCTGCTCTGGTTCGCCAGAAGCGGCATAGTCATGCTGGCCACATGACCCGGAAGCTGTACACTGGCTCCCTCGGCCAACAAAACGAGATGAGCACTGCAACCCCAGAGTTGTCCGTGACTGGACCTAATGGTCAGTGGTCCCTTTACCTTTAGGATGGCCACTCAAGCTACGCATCACCAAAATAAAAAAGAAAGAAAAGAGGACACATGTTTCCATGAAATCTGCATATGCTGATTTACAGTATATGATAATACTGTACAGTGGTACCTCGGTTTAAGAACAGCCCTGTTTACGAACTATTCGGTATATGAACTCCACAAAACCGGAAGTAGTGTTCAGCTTAGCGAACCTCAGTCTAAGAACAGAAGCCGAACAGTGGAAGGGCACCGGTGGCGGGAGGCCTCGTTAGGGAAAGCGTGCCTTGGTTTAAGAACGGATTTGGGTTAAGAACTGACTTCCGGAACAGATTAAGTTTGTAAACTGGGGTACCACTGTATACAGGTGCAAATGGGGAGAGGGGGGGGAGAATATTATAATTTAAATAGAAACGTATTTCACCATATTGAGGAAGGGTGTGACCAAGTGATCTGTGTGTCTACTCAGCCAGCTTTCTAGGTGCTTATTGTATATCAGTGGCATAGTGTGGATTGCCAGTGCCCGGGGCAAGGCAAGTATTGTGTCCCCTAATCTATGGACCATTAGCACTCCCTGAGTCCCTTCCACCAGTATATAAGTTGTTGTTGTTGTTTAGTCGTTTAGTCGTGTCCGACTCTTCGTGACCCCATGGACCATAGCACGCCAGGCACTCCTGTCTTGCACTGCCTCCCGCAGTTTGGTCAAACTCATGTTCGTAGCTTCGAGAACACTGTCCAACCATCTTGTCCTCTGTCGTCCCCTTCTCCTAGTGCCCTCAATCTTTCCCAACATCAGGGTCTTTTCCAAGAATTCTTCTCTTCTCATGAGGTGGCCAAAGTATTGGAGCCTCAGCTTCACGATCTGTCCTTCCAGGGAGCACTCAGGGCTGATTTCCTTAAGAATGGATAGGTTTGATCTTCTTGCAGTCCATGGGACTCTCAAGAGTCTCCTCCAGCACCATAATTCAAAAGCATCAATTCTTCGGCGATCAGCCTTCTTTATGGTCCAGCTCTCACTTCCATACATCACTACTGGGAAAACCATAGCTTTAACTATACGGACCTTTGTCGGCAAAGTGATGTCTCTGCTTTTTAAGATGCTGTCTAGGTTTGTCATTGCTTTTCTCCCAAGAAGCAGGCGTCTTTTAATTTCGTGACTGCTGTCACCATCTGCAGTGATCAAGGAGCCCAAGAAAGTAAAATCTCTCACTGCCTCCATTTCTTCCCCTTCTATTTGCCAGGAGGTGATGGGACCAGTGGCCATGATCTTGGTTTTTTTGATGTTGAGCTTCAGACCATATTTTGCGCTCTCCTCTTTCACCCTCATTAAAAGGTTCTTTAATTCCTCCTCGCTTTCTGCCATCAAGGTTGTGTCATCTGCATATCTGAGGTTGTTGATATTTCTTCCGGCAATCTTAATTCCGGCTTGGGATTCATCTAGTCCAGCCTTTCGCATGATGAATTCTGCATATAAGTTAAATAAGCAGGGAGACAATATACAACCTTGTCGTACTCCTTTCCCAATTTTGAACCAATCAGTTGTTCCATATCCAGTTCTAACTGTAGCTTCTTGTCCCACATAGAGATTTCTCAGGAGATAAGTTATAGAAGTCTATTAACCCCTGTCTCAGTTTGCCTCACAATCCAGGCTCATATGTGACTCGGTGCCATATTTTTTTGGGGTGTGTGTGTGGTTTTATCGTTATAGGACACCCCAAGATATAGATGTTCCAGCTAAACTGGCTATTTCAATTACAAAGATCAGCAGAGAAGATAATAGTCCAGTGTGATTATGACTGCTTACATGCCAAGACTGCTAATGCCCATTAAGATAAAAGAGGACATCCACACATCATATTTCTATAGCATTTCTGCCCTCGCTGACTCAACAAGGCAGCAGTGTAGCATGCTCATTTAATTAAGTCCAGGTGATAGCTTTGGGGGGAAAGGGGGAGGGAATGAAATCATAAATATAGTCCCACCTCAAAACTCACTTTTTCCAGGAACCCTTTGGAACAGATTATACCCTATTGTAACTAAGCAAGAGTGCATGTAATTGAAATAATTGCACATTTCCCTGCAATTTACCCATGCCTATCTCTCTCCCCCCCCCTCTTGTTTTCTGCGTCTATTTTAAGATTGCAATCCCCTTGGGTAGGAACCAGTCAAACTTGTATGTTTGTATATAATTATAAAAGTGAATTTATGTAGTAAAAAATCCACTGCAATAGGGAGATCTGGATTTTTTTTACTTGCTCACATTTAAGATTTGCCCCCCTCCAAAAAAAAAAATGTGTGTGACCTTTTCAGCCCAAGTGCCACTCTGGAGTCACATGCCAGTGGTAGGCAGGCCCAGAGGCAAAAGTGGGTGGAGCATTGGATGTGACTCTTCCTACATTCTTACTGCATTGTAGCAGCAAAGTTGTTAGTTACAGGTTCTCCGCCCTTTGTTTGGGAGAAAGGGCTGTAGTGTAGAGCTAGAGCACCTGCTTTGGCTGCACAAGGTCCCAAATTCCATCCCTGGCATCTCCAGGTAGGACTGGAAGAGATTCCTGCCTGAAACCCTGGCCAATGTAAACAATTCTAAACAAGGTGGGCCAATGGTCTGACTCAGTTTAAGGCACTTTCCTGTGTTCTTCCTATAGATTCTGATGTTAGGGCTCCAATAGCAAATAACCTGGACCATGTAGGCTTGCATGAGTGTGTATGTGCATGCATTCTTAGTGTCAGGAGTGTCAGGAGTCAGGAGTAGGTTTTCCCAGCCTCTCTGGGCGGCTCCCAATCACATATTAAAAACACAATACAGCATTAAACATTAAAAACTAAACAGGGCTGCCTTCAGATGCCTTTTAAAAGTAGGATAGTTGCTTATTGCCTTGACAGGTGCCAGTACCGAGAAGGCCCTCTGCCTGGTTCCCAGTAACCTCACTTCTTGCAGTGAGGGAACCGCCAGAAGGCCCTTGGCGCAGGCCTAGTGATCACAGCAAGGAGGTCTTTTGCCCCAATGAGGCAGTTGCAAGGACAGAAGGTCCCTGGTTTCCCACCACTTTCTTAGGCTCCTCCCTGAGTTCCTTCCCCAGCAGTCTAAGGCCCCGTCCTCTTGTCTCTTGTCGCTCTGCCCTCTTCATTTCTGTGTGTTCTCTGGGATCAGGGGGAAAGGGAGCTGGCTGCAGCAGGAGGAGGAGGCTCTCTGGATTCTTCAGTAGCCTGCCTCCACCCAGCCTCTTGACCCCCCTCTGATTCTGCAACACTCTCTGCCCAGCCTCTTTCTGCTCCCTAAACCCTGTTGCCTCTTCAGCTTCCAACACCTCCTCCTCCCAGTCTGCTCCCGCTTCTCCCTCTGAACACTCATCATCGTCCCACCACCAATCCCCTGGCTCTGAGTCGTCTTCTCCTGGGGGTTCCCTTGGGGTCTCCCCAGCTGGTCCCTCCCACCACTCCTCTGCAACCAGCCAGTGCATGACACTTAGGCAATAAGCGTTTATTGCAGGAGAGAGGAGCAATCGCTCTGGAATAATTTGAGGATTCAGTCCTTTGTCAAGTTCACCATGGCGCCAGCTATTCTAACCGTGTTTACAGCATGCCGCCTTTGCTACAGCTAGTAAGTAAGGTAGCCATGCGGTCCAACCCTTTGATAGCCCCATGCTTCACAGCAATTCTCAAAGGCCATCTTTTAATTACTGAGCCGCAGTCTAATATTATGCAATTACAAGTTTGAGAGTAATAGCTAATATTGGCAAGACTATACCAAACCTGTTGCAACAGCAGGCTAGCATCCCTTTCTGTGAGGATGACTCACAAAGAAGAAATGACTTTAAACATGGGAAGGGTGAAAACAAGAGCCGCTGATGTGTCCTCATTGAATTAAGCAGCATCTCATTAGGCCACATAAATCCCTCCCAGGTATTTTATAACAAATTGGGTAGCACAATTATTGCCCAATAGGTGCAAATATTTTGGTGTAATGACTAGAACGTTCAGCTATGATTTAGGAGACCCAGGTTCAAACCCCTGCTCAGGTGTGGAGTCCACTGGGTGACCCTGGGCCAGTGACTGCCAGCGTAATGTACCTCACAAGGTTGTTCTGAAAATTAAGTGTGGGATGGAGGAAGGAACCCTATATACCAGCCTTGAGGTTCATAGAGGAAAGGCACAATCTAATGGGATGGATGGATGGATGGATGGATGGATGAATAGGAATGCTTAATTGGGCCTTCTGTGTGTTGTTTCTTAGGAAGACATTTCTCAAAGTGAGAACAAGAAATTAAAAGTACTATTTCCCCCTAATATACACTTTTGTGTAATGCAGGTTTTGTCTGAAAACACACATTTTTGCAAGCAGTTTCCACAAATATTTGCGTTTTTAGGCACACTTTCCCCCTAATATACACATTTTTGCACATGCAATTTTGTTGGAGAACTGGCTCACAAAATCTGGAGAAGTGCAAATTTTGATGAATACCTGTGTATTATTTCACATATTGTTTCAAAAGGTGTCAATAGCTAGGTTTGCATTAAAATCAAAATCCTACCTGAACCAAATTACTCCTTCATCCCTAGCATTGGGATTTGGCTTACTTGGACAAAATATTACATTTTTTGTTTTCCTTCGTATCAGGAGGCATCAGGCTGTAGCAGTAGCGCTGACATAAGGCACAGAACAGGAAGCACCAAAATAAAGAATTAGTTCCTCTCGCAAGATTTAGAGCAGGGGCAGGGAACCTCGGTCCCAGGGGCTGAATAGGGCTGTTCTCTATCCTGGCCTTCAGACCAATTTATCTACCCCTAGGCCAATAACTGGGAACCTCAGATCCAGTGGGCAAATGTTGCTGGAACCAAAAAGCTGGTCTTGGCCTTTAAAGCCCTGTATGACTTGGAACCACTATACTGAAAGGACTTCCTTTCCCCATATGAATCTGCCGAGAGCCTGAAATCTGTATCTGAGATCATTATGAATCAGACTTCTGTAACTTCAAGCTGAACTTGGTGAATTTGGAGTGGAGACTTACCTTTAATCCTTGTTCCTTGCTTGTTAATTTTAATGGCAAAATGCATTTTCACCCATCTCATCACACAGATGCTGTCCAGATAATGTTTGTTTTGTTTGTCATAAAGTAATCAGCACTTTTAAATCAAAGTGACTGGTGTTCTAATTCAGCACTCTCCAATGGTGACGTGTGGAAGCTCACTAAGGGAAAAGGAGGGAAACTCATGTAGAAAAGAAGCACTACCGGTATGTAGAAAAGATATGGTACTGACCTCCATTAACACCAATCAACTGACTAGTTCTTGGTAGGGTCTCCCAGCCCAAGCCCAATATCTGAGAGCAGTTGTTACAGTGTCGGAATACTAGGGCCTGGGATGCCAAGGTTGAAATTCCTGCTCAGCCATGATGCTCACAGGTTGGAATTAGGTCGGACATTGTCTCTCAGCCTAACCAACCTCACAGGGTTGTTGTGAAGGTGAAATGGGGAAGGGGTGGACCATGTAGGTGAACCTTGAGCTTGCAAATTTAAAGTGCCAGGCAGGAATCTGCCCTCCAATGGCAAATATTTGCATCTTGTTGGGGAGGCTAGCTTACTTATGCTGTTAGAATCACTGCTCTTATACTGTTAGGGCTACCACCTGAATTTCTGAGAGTCTCTGAATTAACATCTGTCAATTTCACTTCTCTTTTTTGGTCAGTTTCACTTAATCTGGCAGGCTTGCACAGACTTCTGCAACCTGGTTTCTACCAGCCTCAACCAGCATGTGCTGGCTGGGATTGATGTGGGGTGTAGTCCAAAACAGAGGGCACCAGGTTGGCAAAGACTGGGCTAGCATGATGTCCTTTGACACTGCCAAATCCATTGTTTCAAATATCAAAAACTGGGTAGGATTGACATTTCTAAAAAAGGAGAGATGAAGAATCTAAAGCCTGCCTAGAAACCACAACTTCTTGAAACCCCTAATACCAGATGTGTGGGGGCTGGAGGGAGTTATTCAGCGAGGAGAGAAGGAAGGAAAGAAAGAAGGAAGGAGAGAAAGAGACACTTTTCACATTTTCAATGATATTATTATTATTATTATTATTATTATTATTATTATTATTATTACTACTACGGCATGTCTTCCAAAGCAGAGTCCTGGCATTCATACCAGTCCAGATGGCAACTCTAGAAATGGGTTTCCAAAATTAATAGTTCGGGAAGGACAGCTCTTCTTTTCTATTAGGCCTCTGACACCCTGCCTAGAAACATCTGAATCCATTTGGTGCGGATTAAGAAAGAGAGTGCAGAAATAAGAAACTTCAGGGTGCACCTGCATCAGCACAACCAGGTGCCTCCATCTACCCCAGCTGCAATAAAACATGTCTCTTCTGCATTAGCCTCCACAACCAAAGTAGGCGCTGTAACTCTCCAATGGCTTGACAACACACCTGAAGATGCACTTTTCCATTGCATCCTGAGACAGATGAATGCCAAGAGAGAGAGAGAGGTAGATCTCAAGAGCTGATAGTACAAAACTAGTATTGCTTTATTGTTGCTGGTCTAACAATCTCAAAGGTTATTGATTACGGTAGTTATACAGTAGTTATGCAGTAAGCATGCAAAGTACACACATTTAACATGTGTGCATTCAGCTTTACATGCTTGACAAAATTATTTATTTATTTTTTAAAGGGGGGAGAAAGGGGCAGGCACCCGGGGGGAAAGACTTTGGCCATCCCACCCACCATTGAACCCATTATGTTTTGACTGTACCCGATTTTGGCTTTAGGCGTGATCCTCGGAATATAACCTCTACATAAGTTGCAGGCTTACTGTACGATACAACGTTTTTAAAGCACAATCGAATGCACGCTTATGCAGAAATCGCAGGAAGTTCAATCAGAGCTACTTTCAAGAAAATGTGTATTGATTTTGGGAATTTAAAATGTGGGCAGTCGCTCAGAGAAATCCATACCTTACCTTCTCCAATGTTCCATATTTGGACTGACCTAGGACTAGGGTAGGAAACATTCACCTCATACATTTAAAGCCCTCCTATACCACTTTTAACAGCCATGGCTTGTTAGTAGTAGTTGGGGAGACCCCTTACAGAGCTGCAATTCCCAGCACCCTTAAACTATAGTTCCCGGGAAACTTTGTGAGGCACCATGATGGTTAAAGTGGTATAAGAGTGTTTTAAATGTACGGTGTGGATGTGGCAATAGATTACTGCTCCATTCTTCTTCACACGGTTCAGCTTGCCTTGGGTAGTTTTCACTAGCATTCTTGGGAACTACGGTAATAGAGGGGAATTTTGATTCATGAATTGTTTGCCTCCCAGGAGGTCAACATGGGATGGTGGTGGCTTTAAAATATAAAGGAAGTTTGCATGATATGGAGCTCTCAGTAGAGACATTGGCTTGGCTCACATATCTAACCCCTATCCAAAAAAGCTGTTTTGTTGAGGCTAAAATGGTTTACATTCCTCATCTAAATAGGGTAGCTACTACACTCCTTTCCTTGTCCACCTACAGAATGCAGAAAGGGGCACTTGACTCCTCAGCTAGGTCCCCCAAGCCCTGTGTCATATGTTTGAGGACAAAACTGTTCATCTGTGGTGTTTTACTGCCATTGAGCTCACCAACCCGAGCAATTTCTAGTCGTTTGTCAGGGAGCACCGACATCATGGCCATGTGCTTTGATTTTTGATGAGCAAATTTATGCCAATATAGATGCAAACGGCTCTCCTGACAAGTTATCAACACAGGGACATGTCACAACCTCCAGCGAACAGAATGGAAAGGCTCCCACTGACTTCAAAGGGCAGTGGATCAAAATCATGGCATGCTCTAGACCTCTTGCCATGAAATATAGAGCGATCGCTGATGCTTGCTGAAATTCAAATTCTCGGCTAGGAGAGGCTTCAGCTAGGCTGTAAAAATGAGGCAAGGAGGAGGTAGAATGGCTGTATAAACCTTCAAAACAAAAGAAAAGAGAATAGACATCAGTTTGATTGTATTTCAGCCATCAGCCAAAACAAAAAAGCAACAGATTGAAATAAGGGCAAAACCAATTAATAAAAGCAGACAACAAAGATTAAGCCAAGCCATTTGTGACAGAAGCGTGTTAAGCATTCTAAGAGGACCTATCATATATCCTTGAAACAAGTACTTAAGTAATTGAGCTCGTAATCGGATAGTGCTCAAAAATAAGCACCCAAATTACCACTGACATGTAAATCAAAAACAGTTTGCGGCTGTCAGAATGAACTCCTTGCGTGTGTAGCAATAATTTCCAATATAGAAAAAACTTATAACTGTAGCATACCCTCCAACATTTCTACAATGAAAATAGGGACGTCCCATTCCATAATGATAATTTTACTGTTTATACCCCACACATCTTACTGGGTTGCCCCAGCCACTCGGGGCAGCTTCCACCATATATAAAAACATAATAAAATATGATTTTTTTTAAAAAAAACCTTCCCTATACAGGATTGCCTTCAGACAGCTCGGGGGTTGGATAACGCCAGGGGTAGGCAACCTAAGGCCCGTGGGCCGGATGCGGCCCAATCACCTTCTCAATCCAGCGTGCAGACGGTCTGGGAATCAGTGTGTTTTTACATGAGTAGAATGTGTCCTTTTATTTAAAATGCATCTATGGGTTATTTGTGGGGCCTGCCTGGTGTTTTTACATGAGTAGAATGTGTGCTTTTATTTAAAATGCATCTCTGGGTTATTTGTGGGGCATAGGAATTCATTCATTCCCCCCCCCAAATATAGTCCCGCCCACCACATGGTCTGAGGGACGGTGGACCGGCCCACGGCTGAAAAAGGTTGCTGACCCCTGGATAATGCCATACCATCCAATAATTCGCCAATGAAAATAAGGAAATCCTAAGGGAAAGTGGGACATTCCAGGATCAAATCAGAAACTGGAATGGTTTCTCTAAATCAGGGACATCCCTGGAAAATAGGGACACTTGGAGGGTCTGCTATAGGCACATAGCAAACACTCCACTTGGCTTTGTAGGCTCTGGATCATAGAATCATGGAATTGGAAGGGACCCTAAGGATCATCTAGTCCAGTGATGGCGAACCTTTTTAGAGACCAAGTGCCCAAACTGCAATCCCAAACCCACTTATTTATCGCAAAGTGTGATTTAGCCTGTATACTGAGGTTTTAGTTTAGAAAAAAACAACTCATACATTAACATCTTTTGTCTTAAACGAAAAAGACAATAACAGAGCTTTCAATGATAAAAACAATTTTTAAATTGAAAGGCAAAAGTTTGCATTTGGCATGCTTTTGAACAATTGATGTGATTTTTGCTGTCTAACCTTGCTGAACTCAAGGCGGCTTACTCCCGAGTAGGAGCAACAGATTGGCGGGAGGCCCTGGTGCATCAAAAGTTGACACCTGCTCAGCCCCTCGCTCACTCGCCAGGGCTACCACAACTCTAAATGCACCCGAGAGCAGAGCAGGAAGGCGGGTCGGGCACAACCCAGCTTGATGGCGGGGAGGTGCAGCCAGCCCAGAGGCAGCCGTTAGGTTTGGTTGCGGTGGCAGATGGGCTAGGTCGGTGACTTGAGTAGCGGTGCCGCAGGCTTTGGATGGAGCGGCAGTTTCCCGGTGCGAGTCCTTCTCCCCCCCCCATCCCAGTGCGGCCCCAAGGGTGAAAATGGTGCCCTAGCAGTGCTGGGAATTTGCTGGAAGTGGCCAGGAACCTCCTGCATCACTGGGGCGTCAGTTTCACCCCCTTGCTATGGCCCTGCTGGGCCATGGTGGGTGTGCCCACAGAGAGGGCTCTGAGTGTCCCCCCCGGCACGCGTGCCATAGGTTCGCCACCACTGATCTAGTCCAACCCTCTGCAATGCAGGATTATGCAGCTGTCCCATAGGGGGATCGAACCTGCAACCTTGGCATTCTCAGCACCATGCTCTAACCAACTGAGAGAAATCCTATACGCATTTTCCTGGGAGCAAGTTCCATTAAACTCAGTGGGACTCACTTCTGAGTAGACATGTATAAGATGAAATATAACTGGATGTGTATGAGCACATCAAAATAAGCATATTTTTGGGAGGTATGAATGTAGATTTCCTGAGTGCTATTCAACTCAGTCATACTCTGGAGAGACCCATTGAACTAAATGGACTAAAGTTGCTTCTGACTGACTTGTTTTAATGGGTCTTAATAACATAAGAAGAGGCTGCAGCATCAGGCAAGTGGGGGACCATCTCTACCAGCATCCTGTTCCCACAGTGGCCAACCAGATACTTGTGGGAAGTCCAGAAGCAATGCTTGAGCACAAGTCTGTTTCTGACCTCTTCTCTGAGATGACTTAGAGAGCAAGCCTAATAACGCCAACTCAGAAATGAGTCCTATGGACTTCAATAGGGCTTATTCCAGGTAAGCGGGCTTAGGTTTGCCCCTTCTCTCCATCGTCAACAATGCATGTAAATATACAGTTCATTTACTGGGTTTGTGTGGCGGGGGTTTCTCCTCACTTCTCTCGTAATGGAGGCAGGGCACCCCCAGGGGCTTTGCCCCACAGGATTCCACTGTCCAGGGCGGTTGCCTCAGTCTACCTCACAGGCGTGCTGGCTCTGGGAGTAGGATGCAGGAAGTTACTATAGTGGCTTTAAAGTTATAATGCACTAGGTCCACATTATCTGAATTATTCCAGAAGGAAAAGTGCTTGGCAACTTTTCTTGTCGAAGATGGTCTTGCTTTGAGGGGGTGGAGGAATGACTGTTGGTTTTGTTGTCATCGTTATCACCATCACTATTAAAGTATTTCCTTCCCACCTTTCTACCATGAAGATGTCCAATTTACCGTAGCTAAAAATACAAAAGTGAAAATTAGCAAGAATCATTACAAGTAATTGAATACATCATCTGTACTACCCGATGATTTTATGGTAATGTGTCAAATATTTGATGTTAGCTACTGAGCCCAGTTTTGGCCAGGGAGAGCGGGGCATAAGTAACAATAACAACAACAACAACAATAATTACCAATAATAAATCTGTTTACACAGGTTCTCTTCACCAGAGCCCCCTGTTTTAATTGACATATTGTTTTAATGGGATTGTTTTATGGTATATTTTAATTACAGATGTGTATATTTTAATATTTCATTGGGGATGTTTTACTATACATTTCAGTTATGAATGTTTGTACTGTGTTTTAAATATCTGCATAACTTCTTAATCTCAGGGTTGTGGGTTCAAGCCCCACATTGGGCAAAATACTCCTGCCTTGCTGGGGGTTGGAGTAAATGCCTTTGTGACCCCTTTCGACTCTACATTTCTATGATTTTATGACAGGCATAGGCAAACTCAGCCCTCCAGATGTTTTGGGACTACAACTCCCACCATCCCTAGCTAGCAGGACCAGTGGTCAGGGATGATGGGAATTGTAGTCTCAAAACATCTGGAGTGCCGAGTTTGCCTATGCCTGTTCTATGACACAAATATTATACTTTGGAGACTGTTTAGAAGCCTATGTTGGCTTCAAGTGGCATATACATAGATTCATACATACATACTAAAGCACACACATTAAAAGCAAAAGGGAAGTGATTTACAACAATGAGTTGTGGCAGTTTGATAACACATACGCCAGCACTGAGTAACAAGCAGCTAACATAGAGTACCATACCAGTGGCGTACAGTGAAAAATTCCATAGGCACTAGCCTATTGGGGGGATGGACGTTGTGATGTCCTGACATTGTGCGCATGAGCATCATGCCTCCCTCCCTAAGCCAGGCAGAATTTCCCCAGGCTTTGGGAAGGAAGCGCCAGCAGGAACATTTAGTGGACTAGCCTAGCGCCCTTACTCTACTGACTGCATGCCACTTCCCAATCCATATGCCTTTTGGAAGTAGGGTTAGTAGTCAATGATAGCTTTCTCCTCCGTGAATTTGTCTAATCCTCTTCTAAAGTCATCCAAGTTGGTGACCTTCGCTGCTTCCTGTGGGAGGTATACAGTATATGCCATAGTTTTAACTGTAGGCTGTGGGGGAGAAATACTTTGTTTTCTTGTTTGGAAGGTTGCCCAGAAGGAATGTGGCCCTCAGTATGGGGGGGAGGGGAAGGTTCCTTACTCCCGGCATAGACAACATAGTGAGCTAGAAAGAACAATGGCGTGTGTGTTTGCATGTACAGTATTCAAATATTTCACAGGGGGCCATAGCTCAGTGATAGACGGTCTAGCATGCAGAAGGTCTCCAGACCAACCTCTTCTACATTCACTTACACCAAATTTGGAGAGCTGCTGCCAGGCCCGGTAGACGGACCAACCATCTGACTGAACAAAAGGCAGCCTTATGCGTCCGTAGTCTCCACTCGTCTAAGTAAACAGGGGCTCCACGCATATGCCGAAGCTGCTCTCTTTAAAGTCTTCCATCCATATCTTAATCCAGGGCAGCCGCCTTGATTTAATTCCCAGCCGTCTGGGGAAGGCCTGGACTTGTTGCTGAAGCAGGGGAGACTCTCTGGCAAGTGATTTGTTAAATGGAAGCCCTAGCCTGAATACAGATGCGAGGAGAATGGCTTGCAGTCGACTGAATTTATTGCCCGTGCTGCATCACCACCTTGGGAGGTGCACGTTCTAAATCTCTCCGGTCCTGGGGAAATCTCAGTGCGTGAGCCTGACGTTGGCTCTCCCCCTCTTTCAAACTATGGATTTAATCGTTCAGCTCCCAGACTTTTCTCCACTCGTCCATTGTTCCTTTTATGAGGTCAACGGCACATCCCTCCCCCCCCCGCTTTCAACATGCAGCTAATTCTATGCACAACGCCCAAACCACCAACCAGCCCCCTTTATGCATCTCAGACTGTGCACTGGGCAGCAGGGGAATGACCCTAACCTTTGAGCTCAAGGAGCGGAGGGGAAGGGGGGGGGGAGGCGGCAGTGTGCAGTCTGCTCCGTGTATGAATGTGCGGCAGGTTATTAATATTCATCAGGAATGAAAAGTAGCTGGTGGAAGAAGATCGGGATAAATAGGTATATTTATGCGAAGGCCAGACTGTGGGCCTTTGCTGGCATCCCACAGACCACTTAGGGAATTTCATAATCCTTACTTGCCTCTCCATGAAAATCAGGAAGAAGGTTGTTGATGTTAAGCAGCCGCACCAGGGTATAACACTAATAAGTAAATCCAATTCCATGTGCAGAAGGCTAAGGAGTTTGAATAGATTTGTCTGGCCTCCCACACAGCTTCTTCCTATGCCTGTTTCTGCCAACCAACAAATTCTTGCAAACCAGAGGATGACAGCATCGTTATACCTCTGAGTATGGATAGGGGACAAATTCAATTTAGTTGGCATTTAAAAGCAAACTTATGGAATCCACATTTTTCAGAACAATACGTGAGCCGAAACACAGCCCTCCTTCAAAATTCACACTTCTCTGAATTTTGTCTCCAGCCAAGTAAAGTGTACAAAAATGCATATACCGAGATAAAGTGTGCATATAAATGCATATGTAAGTGAAAATAGCATACATTAGAATGCATTATATTTTGCTTTGCAAAAGTGTGTATTTGCATATAAAAAGGTGTACATGTTGAAAGAAATGCTGTTAAAATTTCATGACTTCATGAGTCGCAAAAACAAATTAACTGAAAAAGCCTAAAAAACAAAAACACAATATAAATAGCAAAAACAAAAGCACCAAACTTAATCTGTTTCGGAAGTCTGTTTGACTTCCGAAATGTTCGAAAACCAAGGTGCAGCTTCTGATTGGTGCAGGTGCCCTGGGAAACAATAGCCGACAACCGTATTGGATGTTTGGCTTCCAGAAATCATTCGAGAACTGGAACACTTACTTCCAGGTTTTCGGAGTTTGAGAACCAAGGCGTTTGTGAACCAAGGTACCACTAGAGCAACACTGACTGAAGTCTTACTGCATTCAGTGGGACATACTTCCTACCAAGTGTGTTTAGATTGCAACCTAAATTCTGCAGTATTTCAGAGCAATTAAAATATTTTTTAAAATATAATAATGGTGCCTGGAGCTGATGACTGGAATTCCCTACCATGCGTTTCTCTAGGGGTGTCCCAGACATTTTGTTGCCTGGGGTGAAGGACAAGATGACACCCTTTCATCCCACATATGGAATCTGACTGGGCTGACAGCTGAATTTTATTTTGACACCAGCAATGAGACAGTACCTTCCAGTGCATTCCATCCGCAGGGTAGCTGAGAAGGTATAGAACAAGCTAGCTTAGGGAACTTGGGGAGAATGGATGAAGGACTGTTGCCACCCTCCAGAATTTGCCACCTGAGGCAGCTGCCTCACTTTGCCTAATGGTAGGGCCAGGCCTGCATGTTCCCAATCAAAATCATGCCTCCCCACTTGCTGTTTTTAAACTGTGTCCCCCAATACCCACCCTGAAGGGCAAACAGATGAGGAGGGGACTTTTAATCAGAAAAAGAACTCAGGATAAAGAGTTACCCATCCCACTGCAGTGGGAGAATGAATGGAGGTGCAAGCCAAAATTCAACGGGAGCAGATTTTCCTGAAATGGAGATGAAGTATGGGAAAAACTGCACCTGGTGAATTTCTGTCTGCTAGGCAGCTCTTAAGAGCACAAGCAACTAAAGGTAAGCCTACCAATAAATGGAAAACAGCTTCTCTTCAGCTATTTACAATAATGTTGCATAACTATGACATTTTATTTTTTTAGATAAGAGAGAGAAAGATAGGCCTCGTTTTCTTGAAGAATCAGTAAAATTCTGTCTTTCTCAGTGGGAGGCTTGGAGATTCTGAAGCCAGCTCTGTATTGACACATCTCCACAGATTGTCACCAGCTGACAGATGGCTTCGGAGACAAATGAGAAGAATCTCACCCTGCCATCCCTCTTGTTTGTACTCAGCTTGATTGTTCATAATGCAGCTTTAGAGGTTTTCAGCAAAAAGAAGAAGAAAAAGACAGTAAAATCTCAAATCCTCCATCAAAGGGCTCCACGTTAATAATAAAAATATGTTTAGAACTGATGCAACTCCTTCAGCACCCGCAAAGCTCTTCGTGTGTATTAAGGCTATGTACACACCACACATTCAAAACACAGTTAAAGCACACCTCTTCCCCCAGAGAATCCTGGGAACTGTCATTTACCCCTCCCAGGGCTACAATTCCCAGTGCTTTAAACAAACTACAATTCCCTGGATTCTTGGGGGGTGGGGGAAAGCTTGAAATGTGCTTTAAATGTAGGGTGTGCACGTAGCCAAATCCGTACTAAGTTGCATTTATCATATTTGAAAGTGGACCATTTTTTATATAGTCATACCTCATGTTGCGTCCGCTGCGGGTTGTGTTTTTCCAGGTTGCAAACGCGGCGAGCCCGGAAGTGCTTACTTCCGGGTTTAACTGCATGTGCATGCGCAGAAGCGTTCTGTGCACTTTGCGCAAAAGTGCTGCTCAGGTTGTGGACTTTTTGGGGTGTGAACGGCACCCCGGAACGGATCAGGTCTGCAACCTGAGGTACCACTGTATATAAAAAAAGCCATCTCTAAAACTTTGTGAAATACGTTTACATCTTAATAATTTTGCTTTTGTGCACAGATTTCAGCATGGAGACAACAATGTGGATCTTATTTCAATATTTACTGTGCTTTAAAAAAAAAGAATCAAAGGCTTACATTTTGAAAACATACGGAGCTGAGTGACTTTGTCCTCAAGATGCGTGTTGTGCTCAGGTTGTGCTGCTGAACTCGGGTTCTGCTTGTGGGCATGTCATTGGCCGCCATGAGACTAGATGGGCCTTTGGCCTGTTCCAACCTTTGTCTCCTCCTATGTTATTCTGTCTGTGGCTACCTAGGAAAGAGATCCCTTGTGGAATGCTGAGTGAGAACATCTTGTTCTTACCAGGCTTCCGTGCATTTATAGCTGCGGCATGGAACATTTTCTAAGTGACAAGCGATCACTTGTAACCACCTTCTCTCTGCCACTGCCACAGAACATGATGACATCCAACTGCAGTTGACAACTGGCCAGAATTTAGTGAGTCAGGCAGAAAAGGAGCATGCAAAGCCTAAAGATGTGTGTGACGCACTCTTTCCGCATCTACCTGCTTTCTACACGATGCAGCTTTAAAAAGAGAGAAAGAAAAGGAGACCTTGTATCCTTCAGACAATGGCGGCACACACATGATGAAAAGCGCTGTTCTTAACCCTGATTTTTAAAGGGTGGTAAGAGAAAACACACTGGACGTACAGTACTTTTGCTCTTAGATCCTTTTGGAAGCATAAACAGAATATTTGTTTTGCCCAGGTGCCCAGAAAGCCAGCACTCCGCACACACTGCGAGAAGGCTTCTGTCAGAGGTGCCCTTAAAATTCACAACAAAAGCTGCCAAGGCGACTGAGCGTCCAATTTAACAGACTGCTAAACGGGATGGCGGCAATTGATTGCTTGGGAAGCAAGAGACATCTAGTGGGCAAACATGTTAACTGCAATAAAACAGCCAAAAAAGTCCCACGGTTATGGAAAGAGAGTTAACATTGAAAGAGAGCCGAAATATTGAGAGCCACAAGCCACTCTGCTTCAAACCTCTCCTTTCAACATGTGAGGGGGGCAGGGGGCATGGCCAACCGGGGAGGTGAGAGGAGAGTCAGTTAGGAACAGTCTCTGGCAAAACAGGAGCAGTTGGAGCATATTAAACTCACCAAGCTTTAACACTAAAGACTAAATTTTGCCCTGTGATTATTCACTAGTGCTCGTAACACCAAAAATGTGGCGACTGGTGGTGACTTTCAGAGGATCTGCTCACTATCCAGAATGTCTGAGGTTATCTTACATTTTGCATGCTTGAAACTTTTACAATTAATTTTCCAAGCAAAACTGAGACTTCTCACGAAAGCTCATACGAAGAACAAATTTAGTTGGTCTCTAAGGTGCTACTGGACTCTCTCTCTCTCTCTCTCTCTCTCTCTCTCTCTCTCTCTCTCTCTCTCTAACAGTAGTATACAACTCAATTTTTTGTGTACACATTATTTGTAGACACATTCAATGTAACATGTGTCTCTTTCTGTAATAATAAATAATAATAATAAACCTTTATTGTCACTACACCACCTGTGTGCAGTGAAATTAAACGAGCCCCCCCCCACATACACTTATTCTTGTTCGCACTCTGTGTGCTTGTCGGAAGTCAATTGCACCACTATTCCCCCCCCCCATTCAGCAGCCCAACAGCTCACGGACAAAAACTGTTCTTTAACCTGTTGGTGCGGCTGACTATACTTTTGTATCTCCTGCCCGAAGGTAGGAGATTAAAGGGGTGCTGGCTGGGATGTGAGTCGTCCTTGAGACTTTTCCTCGCTCTCCTGAGGCAGCGGTCTCCTGCGATGTCATCTAGCGAACTCAGGGGACAGCCCATGATATCATGTGCTGTATTCACCACCCTCTGTAGGTACTTCCTGTCCGTGGCTGTCAAACCAGCATACCATACTGTAATACAGTATGAAAGGACATTTTCTATTGTAGACCGGTAGAATGATATCATCAATTTTTGTTTGACATTGTTCTTTACTCAAGACCCTGAGCAAATGGAGTCTCTGTTGGGCCTTCCTAACCACCTGGGTTGTATTGATATTCCAAGTGAGGTCTTCACTAAGGTAAACTCCCAGGAATTTAAAGGAAGAGACTCTCTCCACACAGCCCCACCTTGATATACAATGGGGCTAGTTCCCCTCTCTTCCTCCAAAAGTCCAACACCATCTCCTTTGTCTTACTGATATTTAGGTGCAAGTTGTTCTCTAGGCACCATGTTGAGACTTTTTGAACCTCCTCCCTACACTTGGACAGTGTTCTCGAAGCTACAAACATGAGTTTGACCAAACTGCGGGAGGCAGTGGAAGACAGGAGTGCCTGGCGTCCTATGGTCCATGAAGATTCGGACATGACTAAACAACTAAACAACAACAACCCTATACGCTGATTAATCTCCACCTATAATTAGACCCATTATATGTGGTATCATCTGCAAACTTAATAATTACAGTGGATGGATCGGATGTAATACAGTCATACGTACCGTATACAACGAGTACAGGTAGGGAATCGGCACACATCCCTGTGGGGTGCCAGTGCTGGGCTTCAAAGAGGTAGATGTGACAGGCCCAATCCTCACTATTTGTGTGCAATCCCTCAGAAAGTCTTCAATCCAATCACAGATGGTAGAAGAAAGGTCCAGGTCCACCAGCTTTTTAATAAGAATGTCCGGAAGGATGGTATTAAAAGTCGAGCTATAATCAATAAACAGCATTCTGACATAATTCCCCGGTCTCTCCAGATGACTCGCTGCAAGTTGATAAGCTGTGGCTATGGCAGGCTTCCTCAAACTCGCCCCTCCAGAAGTTTTGAGACTACAGTTCCCATCATACCTGACCACTGGTCCTGCCAGCTAGGGATCATGGGAGCTGTAGGCCAAAAACATCTGGAGGGCCGAGTTTGAGGAAGCCTGGGCTATGGCTTCATCTGTTGACCTATTTCTCCTATAAGCAAACTGATGTTCATCAAAATCCAGTGGAAAACATGTCCTAAGGTGTTGAAGAACCAATCTCTCAAAGCATTTCATCACTACTACAGATGTTAATGCAATGGGTCTGTAGTCATTTAGGCAGGTAATTGCTGTTTTCTTTGGGACTGGGACAATGGTGGCTGCTTTCAAACATGATGGTACACAAACAGTCTGTAGGGAGATGTTAAAAATCCTTGTCAGTGTGTTTATTAGGGCTGAGCACGCCATTTGGCCCCAATCCACCACTCGCTTCACACCCTGTGTCAACATACAGTTAAAATAAGATTTAAGAATATGTTCCGGAGCGGGTGGGTGCATATCCTCTAACTTATCAGCTGCTAAGCAGGAAGTTCCAATCATGCGTGGCACTGCTTCAGTGTGGCACTGATCCACAGAGCCAAAGAAAGGCCTGTGCAAGTGGTTTGATGGAGGGACACTAAAGAAGGATGTCAAAAATGCCCAATGAAAGTTCAAACTTACAACACAGCCTACAGAGTCTTGCTGCCATTACAGACTCAGGACGGACACCGGAACAGCAAGCATTTGTCATGACTTGTCAATACCCGGGGAAACATTGATACAAAAAAACAACATACGTCAGTTGGGCCAGAACCTCCCATCAGTTCACCTGGCTGATGAAGGCAAAGTTGGCAGGCCTCCAAGTCTTACAGATAGCTCCCTTCCCTAGGCCAATAACCAGAATAGCATGACATCAAAGCAAGCACATAAACATAGGTGAGCTCATTCTGGCAGCAGCTACCAATTCGC
This sequence comes from Zootoca vivipara, assembly GCF_965207765.1. NCBI lineage: Eukaryota > Metazoa > Chordata > Lepidosauria > Squamata > Lacertidae > Zootoca > Zootoca vivipara. The sequence goes on along the minus strand of NC_142590.1, from coordinate 72,794,623 downwards.
CCCAGGGTTGACTACAAAGGTGGCATTTACAGGCTTTCCAGAATATTTTCACTGTTTGGTTCTACACAGGGGGCAGGAAGGAGGAGATGCTTGGCAGGAAAATGGAGAGGCCTGGCATCTTTCCCCCACAAAGATGCAGCTGCCCAACAGGTCCCTTCTTCTTGCAGTTTCTCCTTCTCGCTCATGGCTATCTCTCTATCCTGTCTGATGCCCAGTGGTGAATGGTGCCGCTTGGCTGCCCGGGGCAGCACAGTCCGCCCTGGCGTGTGCGTCATGATGTCACAATGCAGCCTGACACATGCGTCCTGACGCACGCGCCAGGATGGAATGCGCATGTCCGCACATGTGCAGTCTGTCTGCAGTGGCTGGCGCGCTGGGCTGGCGCGCTGGGCCGGAGGAGGTGAGGGGCGGGCCGGGGGCCGACGGTGCTGCCCCCGTGCGCTGCCCCCGCCAGACTGGAGCTAGGGGCGGCCCGCCCCCTGCCCCTCCCTTGCTACGCCCATGCTGATGTCTGCCCCCTGACAAACCCGAATGGCCTTGGGCTGCTCACCCAACCTGTAGTGACCATGGGCTGTCTCAGAGCGACTCAAATGAGGCCTAGAAGAACTGTCTGAATAGGCCTGCTTTGGCTGGCAGTTTGGGCCTCAGTTGAAACCCTTGTATTTATTAGCTTCTAGATATGCAAATAGATATGAGATGAGGGTAGGGCAGGGTGGGTCCAATGGTTGCCAGTGTCTTTTGGTGACTCCTGAAAGCAGGGGAAACCAGTCATTCCGCCTCTGCCCTGGGAGCATCTGGGTGATCTTTTACCATCAATGACCCGAAAGGCTACTAGCTCTCCAAACGCAGCCTACTACCTTTTACTCAACCCCATCACTCTATTTCTACAGAGGTTATTAATATTATTAACATGCCCTCAAAATGGTTCAAGTAGAGATTTGGACAAGCTGACGGGCAGAGTCACAGACACGTGGGGCACTTTAAATAGACAACTGTATATGAAAGTCATTTGCATTTCTGTTAAGCCAGGTAAAAATCTATCCAGCTGCTCCTTTGGTAACCATCCACCTTGCAAAGATGCCCCTGTGACTCTCCCTTAAATCTGTCAGCCACTAAATATCTTGCAGATTAAACTCTTTCTGGGCAGCCCTTGCCTTCCCTCTCTCCATCATCACAATGTCCTCTGACAACACTATCATTCTCCTTAAGTGTGTATTATAGATGCTATATAAAAATAAAATGTGTCTTTACTGATGATACAAAATTCCAGTCTTAAAACGTAATTGATGACAATGCTGTAAATTGTGAACAGCCAGCATTGCTTTTTTTTGCTAACTCATGAGAAAAATCCATGGTTCAGAAATCTTGCCGATGGGGTTATTAGCTACGATCATTCTCCTGAAAACTGTGTGGTGAATTTTTCTTTCCTTAACTTACTTGCTTGTAGTCATTGCTTTATTAATTATTTCCCCAGCCATCTGTATTATATTTCCAGCTGCCTTTTTGGGTGATCTGAAGTCACAAATGGCTCTGTTCCCTTACTCTAAACTTCATGCTCCTCTTTTTCATTTGATCTTAAGGTGTGATTGTTTGGTGGTTCTTCAGACTTTCTAGCTTCAGGGACCTCCTTGCTGCATTCAACTCGCCCACTGAGCGACTTCTGCTTCTCTGCCAGGAAGTAAAATATAAAATTCAGCTTTAAAAGAGCATAATTGACAATAGAATAAAGTTCTGTTGCATGGGGTCCCTTCCAACTCTACAATTCTACGATTCTATTGTTGTTCAGGAGCCAGGGCAGCCAAAAGTGCAATCTCCTTGATTCAGAGACACTGTCGGTACTATATAATGGGAGAGAAGCACAAGGAAGTAGATTTGGTGGTTCCATGTGTCAGTGTGCCTGGCTGTTAGCCAGAAGGTTGGTGGTTCGAGTCTACCTAGGAATGGCTGTGGGCAGAATTCCTGCATTGCAGGGGGTTGGATTAGATGAGCCTTGGGATTTCTTCCAACTCTATGATTCTATGACTACCAACACACCACGGGAAGCTGGGCAGCATACCAATACAAATAATGTGATCTCTATCAAATAATCTGGGGTGTTATGGGCTGGTCTTGAGGGAGATAAGCAGCTTGCTAGTCATCCTAGTATGTTGCTCAACTAAGAACTCAGGTGAGCAAGGTTTGGTAGGGCAAGTTCCAGTTCTTCAAAGCAATAGGCATTAAGTTTCCCTGCTTGTTTGGGGCCCTAAGGATCAACCACAATCAACCTTCCTATGAAATAGGATGCGGGACTAGATAAGGACAGCCATCCCACACACATTCCATGTACTTTTGCACCACATTATTATTATTATTATTATTATTATTATTATTATTATTATTATTATTATTATTATTATTCTGCCCTATACCCGGAGGTCTTAGGGCAGTTCACAGAAAAGATCACAATATATAAAATCAAAACAAAAACAGTAACCCATTAACACCCCCCCCCCAAAGAGCCACATTTTAGGAGGGTATATGATCTCAATCAGATTAACCAAAGGCCTGATTAAAAAGGAAAAATTTTGCCTGGTGCCTAAAAGTGTATAATGAAGGCGCCAGGCGAACTTCCGTTCTCGTGTTGCCACCGTCCAGACTTCTTGAGGAGGAGGCACATGAAGGAGGGCTTAAGAAGATGATCTCAGCGCCCAGGTAGGTTCATTTGGAAAGAGGCGGTCCTTGAGGTATTGTATTCCTGAGCCATTTAAAGCTTTTTTGGTCAAAACCAGCACTTTGAATTGGGCCCAGAAACTAATTGGTAGCCAGTGCAGCCGGACCAGGATTGGTGTAATATGCTCAAACCGTCTTGCTCTGGTGAGCAACCTGGCCTCTGAATTCTGCACTAGCTGAAGTTTCCGAACCGTCTTCAGAGGCAGCCCTACGTATAACGCATTGCAGTAATCTAACCTTGAAGATACCAGAGCATAAACAACAGTAGTTAGGCTATCTGTGTCCAGACAGGGGCGTAGCTGGGCAACCAGCTGAAGCTGATGGAAGGCACTCTAGGCCACTGAGGCCACCTGAGCCTCAATTGACTGCAAAGGATCCAAGAGTACCCCCAAACTAGGAACCTACTCCTTCAGATGACGTGTAACCCCATCAAGAGCAGGTAACCTCCCAGCCGTCTGTTGTTGTTTATTGTTATTATTCATTATTTAATAAATTTAATAGTGCCCTTAATCCAAAGATCACAGGGTGGTTTACAATATACAGTGGTACCTTGGTTCTCAAACTTAATCCGTTCCGGAAGTCTGTTCCAAAACCAAATCCTTCCAAAACCAAGGCACGCTTTCCCATAGAAAGTAATGCAAAATGGATCAATCTGTTCCAGATTTTTAAAAACAACCCCTAAAAGAGCAATTTAACATGAATTTTACTATCTAACGAGACCATTTATCCATAAAATGAAAGCAATAAACAATGTACTGCAGTCACACGGTCAATCAATCAGTAGCTGAACTGGGTTCCACACAGTCACAAAAAAAGCCGCAAAAACAAAAACACAAAATAAATAAATAAATAGCAAAAGCAGACAGACCTCAGCGTAACACTCAAAACGGAAGTGTGGCACTCAAATCAGAAGTGTAACACTCAAAACGGAGCATGTTTGGCTTCTGAAAAAAGTGCGCAAACCGGAACACTTAACTTCTGGGTTTGCAGTGTTTGGGTTCCAAGTTGTTTGAGTACCAAGGCATTTGAGAACCAAGGTACCACTGTATAACCACAAAATACATATCATAATAGCAAACCAAAACTATAACACCCCACACTAGATGTGCAGCTATACACAAACATGGAGATCGAAACCGCACCTTACACATTGGGCAGTATCCAACTAGCGTGTCCCATCAGTGCAAGGATTTGCACTTGCAAAATGGAACTTACCCTCTCTCCTCCCCCTGAACCCCCACTTAATGTGTTACCCCAACTCTCCAGAGCAGATTGGGGGAGAGTGCAGGGTGCACAAAGATGCAGGCAGTTCTGCTGCACAAGCTTAAATCCTTGAGACACATTAGCTGCATGCCATATATACTGAATGCAATTCGTATGTAGATCCCAGTCTTGAAATATGGAAGAAGCAGCTGAAACCCCAAGCGGAGTCAGGGGAAACCTGTGGTCTTCCAGCTATTGTTGGGCTCCATGTCTCAGCCACACCAGCCAGCAAAGCCAAAGGCCAAGGATCATGGGAGATGTAGTCCAGCAATATCACAATAGTCACAAGTTCCCTACCTCTGCTTTAGTCCAATCTTCCCCTATCTGGTGCCCTCTAGAGGTTTCTGGACTACAGTTCCCATCAACCCATACCATTGGCCTTGTTGACTGTTGTAGTCCAAAACAGCTGGAGGGCACCAGGTTGGGGAAGGCAGGTATACACTAATAATGATTTTAATTGCTTTTCCAGTATCTCACCAAAAGTGAAAATAGCAACTATCCGAAGACAATATTGTTCCAAGGATAGATAAATAGGAATAGCATGAGTGTATAGAAATAAACTTAGCACAGATAGAAAAAGGACAATACTGGAATTTCCCTGGAACATATCATGAAATTCTTTTGCACAAAGCAGGCAGAATAAACAAATAAATTGGGGATGGGTTGGAATAGAGGTTTGAGTGCCATCTTGTGGCAAAATAATGAACCAAACCCATCAGATAGGTTTTGCATACAATCCTATTATTATTATTATTATTATTATTATTATTATTATTAATCTGCTTGTCCCAGAAAATGTGATACATGAAATAAGGATACATATTTTATGGAGTTTACTGCATTCCTCTGGAAGATGAACTATATGAACTTCAAAACTTTGCACACCTGCTTCAGAGAAGTTGCGATGGTGTTGCCTTCCCTTTACAACACACGCATTGCCTGCTTCAGGTATTGAATGATACCACAGTGCATCGGTTATTGGAATGGCAGCACACTGCATGCAGAAAACCAAGTACAATGTGTTGAAACCACATGGTAAGCCAAGAGATCGACGTTTCAGCATCTCCGCGCTATAATTCTATTGCTCTTCGCTTCCATTAACATCTGCACAAAGCCTGTCCTTCATGTACGTTAAACTATATTTATAAAGGCATTTCTTTTTGGCTCTGAAAAGAGCCCCCCCCCAAAGCAGGTTTCTATTCTACAGCTCCATCTGCACTGTACATTTAAAGTGGCATCATACCACTTTAAAACAATCATGGCATCCCCCAAATCCTTTGGGAACCGTAGTTTGTTAAGGGTGCTGAGAGTTGCCAAGAGGCCTCAATTCCCCTCCCAGAGCTGCAATTCTCAACATAGTTTAATAGTCAGTCCCTCTTCCTGGGGAGCTCTGGGAACTGGATCTCTGTGAGGGGAATAGGGAATCTTCTAACAACTCTCAACACCCTTAACAAAGTACAGCTCTCAGAATTCTTTGGGGGAAGAAGCTATGCCTGTTTAAAGCAATAGCCATACTGCTTTAAATGTACAATGAAGACAGGGCCCACAACACTAGGTAGTGTTCGCTTGACACTTTCCCCCGTTTAGAAAGTAGAACATCTCTCAATCGTCCAAGATGTCTGCCCAATGCATGACTGTGGTGAAGGGCTGCTGTTGCGTGATAAACTATCTGCCTTGCATGCAGAATGCCTCAGTTTCAATCCTTGGTATCCCCGGGAGATATATTTTTTTAGAGTTCCCTGTGAAAAGGGATTGAGTGTTACGCCTCTCTGGAAATGGTAGCTTTGTGAGGGGAACAGTGGTCTCTTAACAACCCTCAGCATCCTTAACAAACTACAGTGGTACCTCGGGTTACAAACGCTCCAGGTTACAAACTCCGCTAACCCAGAAATAGTACCTCGGGTTAAGAACTTTGCTTCAGGATGAGAACAGAAATCGTGCTCTGGCGGCACGGCGGCAGCAGGAGGCCCCATTAGCTAAAGTGGTGCTTCAGGTTAAGAACAGTTTCAGGTTAAGAACGGACCTCTGGAACGAATTAAGTTCTTAACCAGAGGTACCAATGTACAGCTCCCAGAATTCTCTGGGGGAAGTTATGACTGTTTAAAGTGGTATTATAGTGCTTTAAATGTACCATATAGGTGAATGCGTCCCAAGTTGTTCTAGCCTGGATGTTGTCATCAGCTCTGGTCCTGGGTTTGATGTGTGGAGAAGAGTGCTCCAGGGGAAGGACTGCTTTTTATCAAGGGCTGGACAGCCAGAACCACCGCTAGCCTGGGCTATGGTGCTTGAGCAAGTTTCAGAACTGGTGTTTGAGCTTGCTTTCCCCTCCTCCCTCCCATTCCATTTTTCCTCACGTGCTGTGTCTTTTTAGATCGTGATCCAGAGGGCAGGGCCCGTCTGATTTATGTAAGCTACTCCAAGAGCCTTCTGGGCAAAAGGGTGAGGTATAAATACTGTAGATAAATTATATAGATACAGATGCATGCACAGCTTCTTTTGGGAGGGTGACAGTGAGATGCATAGCATCTCAATTCTCATGGATGGCTACTTCCAGTCAGCAGCTGATGAGGCAATCCATTCATGTGGGGAATCAAAAGGTTGATGGATATAGCGATGGTCACATCACTCCCTTGTGTAGTGCTAGCTATAAACTGGCATTCTTAATGCATAATTACCAGCCTGATGGGGTGGGCATATATACTTGGCTGCCTTCAGAAGGAAAAGTGGAGGGGGGAAGAGTTAGAAGAAGGAGAACTTTTCAGCAGGTGGCGCTGTTGTTCTTTATAACACCAATAACAACAAAAAGGACGGCTTCATTTTTGCCTCTTCAAAGATAGCTTCTTGGTATGTTGATAAATAGCTCCCAAGTTCCGTCAGGTTCTGTGATTTAGGCTCCTCCAAATAGTGAGAATGTAGAGTTTTCTCAAAAACTTATGAAAAGAGAGAAAGATGAAGGTCTGCATTTTCTTTCCCCCTCTTAACAATCTTTGTTTGGGATTTGAGAACCGTTCGGTTCATCTTTAACCTGTCACTTACTTTTTAGGAACACCTGGCTCTTTCTTGGTCTGATCTGGATCTGATCATGCCTTCAGCGTTGTTCGCAGTCAGGGCAAATAATTATTCCCACACAGTGGGCTATGTTCAGCCCCCAAAGCCACATTCACACCATACTTAAAAAAGCACCATGATACCACTTTAAACAGTCGAGGCTTTCCGTCAAAGAATTCTGGGAGTTGTAGTTTGTTAAGGATGCTGACAGTTGTTAGGAGACTCAATTCCCCTCACAGAGCTAGAGTTTCAGAACAGTTGAACAATGAAACCCATTTCACAGGGAACTCTGGAAACTGGGAAGGAAACAGGAGTCTCCCATCAACTCCCATCAACTCCCTACACCTTGAACTAGCCACAGGCCCCCCCCCCCAATTTCATGCCACATCCCAATGGCAGCTGTGTGTCATGTCGTTTCCCCTCTATAATATCAGACCCTCCAAGTGCCCCTATTTTCCAGGGATGTGCCCGATTTAGAGAAACCGTCCCATTTTCTGATTTGATCCTGGAATGTCCCACTTTTCCTTAGGATGTCCCTATTTTCCTTGGAGAAATGTTGGAGGGTATGGAGTTATCTGACAGTGGTGATCTTTGCTTCTTCCAGTACACTGATATTAGTTTGCCTGTCTTCCCAAGTGATGTGTAAAAATTTCCGGAGACACCACTGATGGAATCTTTCGAGGAGTTGGAGATGGCATTTATAAGTGGTCCATGTTTCACAAGCATACAGTAAGGTTGGTAGTACAATAGCTTTGTAAACAAGCATTTTGGTTTCCCTGCAAATCTCCTGGTCCTCAAACACTCTGCACTTCAATCGGGAGAAAGCCGCACTCGCGGAGCTCAGGCGAACTCAAATACATACAGGATTTTCATGTGCTCCCTTCCTTGATCACACAGACAGGAGCCACCTGTGTCTAAATATGCATGTGCAAGTTTCATGCACGAGGGGATGCTGAATGCCCATGAGGCCTCATTTATTTATATTTATTGCATTTATATCCCACCTTTTTCTCCAAGGAGCTCAAGGTAGTGTACTTAGTTGTTCTCCTCCTCAATTAACCCCCACAACAACCCTGCGAGGAAGATTAGGTGGAGAGGCAGTGGCTGGCTCAAGGTCACTCAGTGAGCTTGACCACTCATGGTTGAGTGGGGATTTGAACCCTGGTTTCCCAGATTCTAGTCCACCACCCTAACCACTACACCACACTGGGTCTCTTTGGGGGGTGGGTCGGGGCTGTGATTCTACTCACCCCTCTGTGTTTTTAGATTGCTAGCCCAGTGTTCTAGTAAATAAGCCTCACAATTTCAGCTACGTGCCTATCTGTGTTTTTTTTTGTAAGGTAGATGTTTTGAAGTTTTGAAATGAAACACTTTAAAGGCTGCTCACCCATCCTTCTTGAATATCCATAACAATCTGATACAGACGCTCAAAGAGGACAAATGACACCATATAAAGCTATAGCAGGAGACTGGCATGGTGGCAGTGTAATAAGCTGAGCAAGGATGTAGCCAGTATACGAAATGCTTAAGGAACGCAGGTAATTGAATACCTTTGGACCCTTTGGCTTAAGAGGAAATTAAATCACACTTCTGGTTTGGAGCCACTCAGACTATGGCATACAATTTTAAAGCACCCAGCACAATAGTTCTCAATGACTTTCCTTAGAAACCACCCTAGGTCCTAGCTGTAACATTCTGGAACAAAATTAATACAGCAATTGAGAGGATCAGGGGCTTACAATTACATTGAGAACCATTAATCTTCTTGTTAACTTATTTAAGGGATATACCATTTAACTATCATGAATTAATTTCATACATGGGTTACTGCTGCCATGCAAAAAGAAAGAAAGAAAGAAAGAAAGAAAGAAAGAAAGAAAGAAAGAAAGAAAGAAAGAAAGAGAGGATATTGTCCATCCCATTATGCAATTGTGTCAAAATTGACAAGTTATACAGTGAGAGGAGCAGGCAAAGATATAACAATTTTGTTCAGATTGGACTTCCTTTGTTAATTACTGGCATTTTCACAGTTCTACAGTTGTGAGACTCAAAGTTTAATTTACTGTAAAAATATTGCTATAGATGCATGTTTATCTTGTACAATTTGTGTATTTTGTTTCTTTTTTATATTACAAAGTTGTCCATTTTAGAATGTTGCTGTTGTTTATAAAAAAGGAAGAATCCTAGGTCCCAGGACTTAAATCAGAATATTAGCCCGGCTCCTTTCCCTTTAGACCTGTAGCTCAGTTCTGGGCACCACAGTTTAAGAAGGATATTGACAAGCAGGAATGTGTGCAGAGGAGGGCACAGAGGAGGAAAGGTTGAGGGAGGTGGGTATGTTTAGCCTGGAGCAGGAAACCCCAAACTGCGGCCCTCCAGATGTTTTGGCCTACAACTCCCACGATCCCTAGCTAACAGGACCAGTGGTCGGAGAAGATGGGAATTGTAGTCCAAAACATCTGGAGGGCCGCAGGCTGGGGATGCCTGGCCTGGAGAATAGAAGATTGAGAGATGAGATGATAGTCATCTTCAAATATCTGAAGGGCTGTCACATGGAAGAAGCAGCAAGCTTGTTTCCTGCTGCTCCAGAGGCCCAAACCAAGAGATTCAAATAACGAGAGAGGAGATTCTGAATAAAAATTAGGAAGATCATCAGAAACATTTCCGATTGCAGGGACCATGTCCCTGGTAAATTGCTGCCCCTATTTGTGCCCCAGTGTTTGACTTTAGGGGATGCTTTGTAAAAACGCTGCTCATGGGAGATGCTGGATTTGCCACTTTTCACATTTCATCCCACGTGTGTCAGTGCACAAGCAGGAACGAGAAGTAGGATGCAGGTTTACCATTTCACATGTTGGCAAGCAGGGGTGCCAACTTGAATAAAATATTTGGGGGGGCAGGTAACCCCCCCCCGCACAATCAATCACATGACATGGTGCATCCACACCATTTGAATGGCAATGCCCATTAACTTGGGCGGGGGTGGCCCTCTCAAATATTTTATTGGGGGAGCTGAAGTCTCTTTGGCCTCTAGAAGTTGGCTCCTATGTTGGCAAGAGTGCACCTTGAACTGTTAATAACAGAGAGCAGGACAATAATGTTTCCTTAGACTATATTAAATCTATAGTACAAATACCTTCTTGGTTTTAAAACAGGTACAGTAAATGAAATACCGTAACTTCCAACAACATGTAACAGGGCAGAGCGGTGTGTGTGTGTATTTGTGTATGTGGGCCAGACTGTGGTCCTTGCAGTGAACATAGAGATGTTACAAGTGGGTCCTTGTTTCTATTTGGGAAAAGTTGGAAGATATGCAATATTCTGTCTCTCCTCCTTGAACCACCTCTTTCACAACAGAGAGTGAAAAGGGAAAGGAGAGCAGCTAGCCATTCCACAAATGAATCTCTGGGGGTTTCTTATGGAAACTCTTTCCACCAAGCACATTTGACCCTACTTGAGTGTGCTTCACATAAGGCTCTTATAGCACTTTAATGACATATGTTCCTTAGGGTTCCTTCTCCCTCTCTCCATGACAAACAGAAGTGATGTTTAACTTACAGTAAGGACATGGGAGTGTGTGGATCTGGTTCCCTCAGCCTATTGCACACATCCAGTGCTCTACCCAAATCTTCTTCTGGCTCTGCCCATCACTTGCATGTGGCCTCCAAAAGTTCCCTGCATGGCAGTGTGGCCCTAGAGCTGAAAAAGCTTTCCACTCCCTCCCAACACACTTTGTGACCCTATGCTGGATGCCGGAACCAGGCAGAGGACCTTCTCAGTACAGTCATACCTCGGGTTACAGATGCTTCAGGTTGCGTCTTTTCAGGTTGCGTCCTGTGCCGAACCCGGAAGTACCTGAACGGTTTACTTCCCGGTTTTGGCGCTCACGCATGCACAGAAACACTAAATCATGCTTTGCGCATGCGCAGAAGTGCCGAATCGCAACCCATACATGCGCAGATGCAGTGCTGCGGGTTGTGAATACTGTGGGTTGCGAACGTGCCTCCCACACAGATCACGTTTGCAACCCGAGCGTCCACTGTAGTGGCAGCCACCCTGTGGAACGCCCTTCCGCCAGATGTCAAGGAGATACAGAACTACAGAACTTTTAGAAGACATCTGAAGGCAGCCCTGTATAAGGAAGCTTTTAATGTTTGATGTTTTATTGTGTTTTTATATCTGTTGGAAGCTGCCTAGAGTGGCTGGGGCAACCCAGTCAGATGTGCATGGGAAGGAGGAGGAGGAGGAGGAGGAGGAGGAGGAGGAGGAGGAGGAGGAGGAGGAGGAGGAGGAGGAAGACTGCTCTTCCCGGGGAGGCTCACTTGGCACCTTCTTTGTTACATATCTTTAAGTGCCAGGCAAAAACATCCCTCTTCTTCCTGACTAATTAAAGAATCAATGGCCTTTTAAACTGTGTGTGTAGGGTTATTGCTTTTGTTTGTCATTATGGTATGCATTTTTTGTTTTTATATTGTAAACTGCTCTGTGATCTTCGGACGAAGGGTGATAAAGAAATTTAATAAATAATAAAGATGAACAGGGTGGTTCTCTAGTTCCAATCTTAGATGATACTTTTGAACACATGAGTGTACAGTCCCCCCCCCCCCGAGCTGTCCTTTTCTCCTTGAGGATTACATGATTAGGCATAGTTATTTAATAGAGTCGCATCAAAATGCCTTTGAGCTAGACAAGGTGACTGACCACAAATATTTGTGCCGCTAGGGGACATCTAGAAGTGTGCTTAGGCCAGTTTGCTGGATTGCAAACTTTATAAAGATATTTTGATGGATGGAAGCTGAAACTAAGGAGAGATTTGGGGGCTCTGAAGTTTACTTCTGCCCCTTGGTTTTTCTGTTGTTCTGCTGAATCAACACATACTTTACAGGACAGTAGAGAGCGGGTAGCATCATCCAGACAAGTTAAAACATTTTAAAATCCAGCTACTTTCAGTGGGAGAGTTAAAGTATATGCTCAGTCTTCCTGCTGAAATCAAAGCAACTTAAATGTGCTCAACTCAGCTCATGACTAAGGGCACAGCTTGGATAGATGGTGGAAGACCTGTGATGCAAGAGTAGATCTAAGCAAAAATACATAGAATCATAGAATTGTAGAGTTGTGAGGGACAATAGGGTGATAGCTGATATGTCATACTCACTGCACAAAAATAAATGAAAAGAAGTCATTATGTGGCAGGTATTTCTTGGTTTGTCTTTAAATCGAGGTTGCTTTTGCTTTTGCATTTATTTTCAAAACCAATTTGAATGGAATAATATGGATGTCAGTGACCATTTCAAAGCGCTCCCCTAAAGTGTTCACTTTTTCCAAAGTGAAGTAGAAAGTTTTCTAAACTATGCTAGGAGAAAATAAGCTAAATTTGGTAGTTTCAGCCATTTCTGAGGGCGGGGGTGGGGTGGGGTGGGAACTAGGCTTTTAATAGACGGTCTTGCTGATCAGAAGGTCGGAGGTTTGAATCCCTGTGATGGGGTGAGCTCCCGTTGCTTGGTCCCAGCTCCTGCCAACCTAGCAGTTCGAAAGCACGTCAAAGTGCAAGTAGATAAATAGGTACCGCTACAGCGGGAAGGTAAACGCCGTTTCCATGTGCTGCTCTGGTTTGCCAGAAGCGGCTTTGTCATGCTGGCCACATGACCTGGAAGCTATACGCCGGCTCCCTCGGCCAATAATGCGAGATGAGCACGCAACCCCAGAGTCGGTCACGACTGGACCTAATGGTCAGGGGTCCCTTTACCTTTACCTTTATTCCCATCCTATATGGAATCTGTGGCTGAGTTCCTTGACACAACATACAGTAAACTGTGAAAGAGAGAGATTCATTCTGTCTCTTGAATTCCTGACAAACAAAGCCATCTGGTTGCCTTAATCAAGGCAGCATATTATGGGCAGGTCCTCTGACTAAGTATTAAACATACTGTACAGTGGCATTATTTATGACTTGGACCACTACTATATCACTCTATTATCCATACTTATAGAAAAAGACCCACTGTAAGTATAATTAGTTAATAAATCACCATGAGTGATAAACAGAATGATGGATGCAGGTTTCAGCTGATCACTTTTTTATTAAGGAGAGATAAATCAGCATCATATTGTTGCCGTAAACCTCTCAAATTGGTCAAAAATCCGGCGTGCCAAAATGCAGCAAGGGAGGGTGATTAACGTGTCAATTGTGCAGCAACAAATTGTTCCCGATAATTGATATCAATCAATCCTTTTAATTTCGCCACAGTCTAATGGGTGTCATACGTCATGCCTCTCTTCCTTCGCCTGCAAGCCGGCGCCTTTTGTTTCGGTCTTCCTTGGAACCGTCAGAAAGTGCTCTTTCCACGCAGCCCAAATTAGTCCTATGTTTGATTAGCACAAGGCAAGGCAGGAAGCTGGTTCTTGCTACATGTAATGCTGGGGTAAAATGGTGATTGGCTGTCTAGGGAAGTTCTCTCCATTATACCATTGCCATTTTGTGGTGCTTCTGCTGCAGCTTCTGGGTTCTGCATGACTTTTTGTGTGTTCCCCGTGAGTTCAAAGGCCTGCTTCCTGATATATTTGCAATGAGTTCGCCTTGTGTTTTCCCACAACGTATAGTTATGGTTACAGTGGTACCTCGGGTTAAAAGACGCTTCAGGTTACAGGCGCTTCAGGTTACAGACTCTGCTAACCCAGAAATACAGTGGAACCTCGGTTTACGAACACCTCGGTTTACGAATTTTCAGTTTACGAACGCTGCGGGGCCATCTGGAACGGATTATTTCACTTTCCATTACTTTCAATGGGAAAGTTCGCTTCAGTTTATGAACGCGTCAGTTTATGAACAGACTTCCAGAATCAATTACACCCATGCTTCGGGTTAAGTACGCTTTAGGTTGAGTACTCCGCGGACCTGTCTGGAACGGATCAATCCACTTTCCATTACTTTCAATGGGAAAGTTCGCTTCAGTTTATGAACGCTTCAGTTTAAGTACTCTGCGGACCGTCTGGAACAGATTAATCCACTTTCCATTAATTTCAATGGGAAAGTTCGCTTCAGTTTATGAACGCTTCAGTTTATGAACAGACTTCCGGAACCAATTGTGTTCATAAACCGAGGTACCACTGTAGTACCTCAGGTTAAGAACATTGCTTCAGGATGAGAACAGAAATCGTGTGGTGGCACAGCGGCAGCAGGAGGCCCCATTAGTTAAAGTGGTACCTCAAGTTAAGAACAGTCAGGTCAAGAACGGACCTCCAGAATGAATTAAGTTCTTAACCCGAGGTACCACTGTACATTTTTATGTAACAGGAGACTTGCCCTTACAGGACAGTGGGGTGGTCTCCCTCAGGAGGTGATAGACTCTCTTTCCTTGGAGCAGAGGTTGGATGGCAACCTGTCATGGATGCTTGAATTGAGTTTCCTGTGTCGCAGGGCATTGGACCAGATTGACTCTACAGTTCTATGATTCTATGACCCTTCTCACCCAACTTCAGTGACGAAAAAGGCCCAAATAATTCTCAAGCAAAGGCATGGAAATCAAGGACACACTCCCATTCCAAGGATAGGGAATACCCCCATTGCCTCAGCATAATGCAATTAGTGCAGGAACTTGACTGAGCTTCCAACAGTATTGGTTGGGGGCCAATGGAGCTGGTACAGCTGAAGGCAGAGAACCCAAAGTTGACGCCAGAGCCAATGACAAGGACAGTTTGGTGAGGGTGGTGCACCATTCATTCTAATGGACCAGCCTCCATTGGCTTCTATTAGGAAAGCACAAATGTGAACCAGAGTAACACCACATTGAAGAAGGAACAAGGCAAACTGTTGTACAGATACAGTATTTGAATGGAGCTTGAACACAGCTTTCGTTTATTCATAGAAAGTGGAGGATAAGCTACAGTCTCTGTTTCATCGAAACCCAACACCCTTCCAACGATCGCCCACTGCCGTGGCACCTCCGTGCCGTCCTCCGTCACGAGGCACCACCATTCTTCTCCATGTACATCTTATCTGTCAGGTATAATATCCTGCTGACATAGCGTCCTTTGCTATTATACTCACCATAATATAGGGACGATGAATATCGCCCCATAAGTGCCTCTTAAGTTAATGTAAAACTACATCTCGCAACATCGTGCATTCAACAAGCTGTCATTTCCCTCGTAAATCCTGGAGAGCGTTTTTTGCTTCCTGAAACGATTGGCTCGCAGATCCGCCTGAGAAATAATCACAACCCATGGCCTACCCTGAAAGCTGCAGCTGTAAATCAATCTCAAGGGTTTGTGACCGCTCGCATTCCCCCCCCCCCGCATCTGTCACTCTAGTTTACAGGGATACGCGGCACTATTTAAAGACCAGGCATCTGTGTAACAACCAAGCAGGTGCCAGCATGTATATGCACAAATTTCATCGCCGCCAGAAACCATGGTGGCAAAAATCGAGCTAAGAGCTGGGTTTGGGAAGGTAAGAAAGAACTCTGTTGTATCAGACCAAGGGGCCATCAGTGGCCAGCCAGAGGCTTCTTGGAAGTTTATTAGTGCTGTGCAGAAAATTTCTCCTGCATTAAAAAACAAAACAATTCTCCATCAGTTAATGAGAAAAGAAATTGCATTTGGAAATTAGCAATTGGAAGATAAAATTATCCTGGGTGCGTGTGTGTGCAGGTTTTATGTTCTCCTTATCTTCTATTTAAGGAGGCCGAGAGATGTCTATGGCTGCCCTTGCTTTCGCCAGCTCACCAGTGGTTTGCACTCAGCAGTCCTTACAGGGATCAATGAAAGCTCAGAGGAATTCATCCCAAGGTAATAGTAATGTTGTTGTTGTTTAGTGGTTTAGTCGTGTCCGACTCTTCGTGACCCCATGGACCATAGCATGCCAGTAATAGTACTAATAGCACTAATAGTAATAGTACCACTGTATTCTGCTCTGGTCAGACCTCTCCTGGAGTACTGTGTCCAGTTCTGGGCACCACAGTTCAAGAAGGATACTGACAAGCTGGAACGTGTCCAGAAGAGGGCAACCAAAATGGTCAAAGGCCTGGAAACGATGCCTTATGAGGAACGGCTTAGGGAGCTGGTATGTTTAGCCTGGAGAAGAGAAGGTTAAGGGGTGATATGATAGCCACGTTCAAATATATAAAAGGATGTCATATAAAGGAGGGTGAAAGGTTGTTTTCTGCTGCTCCAGAGAAGTAGACACGGAGCAATGGATTCAAACTACAAGAAAGAAGATTCCACCTAAACATTAGGAAGAATTTCCTGACAGTAAGAACTGTTCGGCAGTGGAATTTGCTGCCAAGGAGTGTGGTGGAGTTTCCTTCTTTGGAGGTCTTTAAGCAGAGGTTTGACAGGCATATGTCAAGAATGCTTTGATGGTGTTTCCTGCTCGGCAGGGGGTTGGACTGGATGGCCCTTGTGGTCTCTTCCAACTCTATGTTTCTAACTCTTCCCATGGTAACTCCCATCATCCCTAGCTAACAGGACTAGTGGTCAGGGATGATGGGAATTGTAGTCTCAAAGCACCTGGAGGGCCGAGTTTGCCTCTGCTTGGTTTAGCACTTAAAGGTGGATAAGAAACAAACGAATAAATGGAGATGGAGTGGGGTGTATATGAGAACATAAGAAGCTGGATCAGACCAAGGGGTCTGTTCCCACAATGCTGTTCCCACAGTGGCCAACCAGATGCCTATGAGAAGCCCACAAGCAGGAGCTGAGTGTGTGGTCACTCTCTCCAGTTCTGATTCCCAGTAACCGGCATGCATACTGCCTCCAACAGGGCAGGTAGAACATAGTCATTGCAGCTAGTAGTCACCAATAGCCTTTATCATTGGTGAAACTTGCTCATTCCTCTTTTAAAGCCATCCAAGTTGGTGGGCATCGCTGCCCCCTGTGGTAGCGAATGCCATAGTTGAATTTTGCACTTTGTGAAGATGCCCTGAATCTTCCAACATTTAGCTTCTTTGGATGGCCCTAGGTTCTCTAGTATCATGAGAGGAGGGTGGGGGGTGGAATACATTCAGCAAATATAGGCTTCCTAACCCCCATCTGGCAAGTGATACCTGCTGAAATTGCATATTGTAGAGGTGCTGGTGCCCTGTCCTCCTATGTATGTGATCACCCTATTTATTACTGCCATGATATAAACAGCTGCTGAAGACAAACCTGCCTATGAGCCCCTTGGAAGGAAGAAAGGATTTTCCCTATCATCCCCGAAGCCATTTCTCCACAGAGATGCCTTTGGGAGCCTTCAATAACACCAGCTCCCTTCTGCTTCCAAGTACCCCTGAACGAATGACCCTGCTAGTGGTGCAGTTTTTCCTCTCCCTCTCTCTCCCTCCTTTGCCCTCCCCTCTCCCCTAACTTTGATTTGATCAGCCAAATCTGAAATGATGTGTGAAAGTAATGATATTTTGTAATTAAATCTCTGGTGATGGTGCCGCTAATTTGTGGTACATGCATTGTTCATAAGGAAAAAGGCATCAATTCATTTTCTGACTGGCTACTCCTGGGACTCATAATTAGACCAAGCTCATCTTTTGCTGCCTTGCATATTAAGGAGCTGCTGAGACGCAAAGAGAATTTGGGAAGCTTCTTTTTTTTCCTGAAAGGGGGGGGGGAGAAAAAACAAGGTCTAATAATGTTAGCTCAGTTAGAACCATCAAGGGATTTAAAACGCACACAGGACACAGAGATGGGCTACTACCCACGGGAAACTTCTCTTGAGCAAACCTCACTTAGATACACAGGAGTTTCAAAAGATGCCCTTTTTACAGCTTGTGGAGATTTCAATTAATTCCTCGTGATGTGTACCTATGTTGTGTCAATGATCCTTATGTTCTGTGAGTTCCTTTTTTTGCCTTGCAAAACCAAATCTTTCATTTTTCCTTCCTTGATTCTTTTTTTGTTCGATTCCTCCTTAGTTCTGGGATGCTCTGCCCACTGCTCTGTTTGGTACTTCTCATCATCTAACAACTCCTTTGTTTCAATTAGTTTATTCTTGATTGTGTCATCTCCTTATCTCCTCCTCCAGTCACCACTTCCACTTTCCCCCTATTCTCTTTTCATACAATATTGCACACATTTTTGCTTAAGAAGGTGTCTCTGGAAGTGTGAACCAAGCATTTCATGGGATTACTGTACAATTGCAGAAATGTGTTTTTTTTTGGCCTTTAGTTTACTGAGTTTGTAATCTTTTGTATTTTATTACTGATCAATTTATTGAATCTATATACTGCCCCTTTTCTGAGGATCACAGGGTGGCTTATAATATAAAAACACAAAAAACACATAGCCTAATAACAAAGAAAACAATACAACCCCCACCCCCTATTTAAAAGGCCATAAACTGTTTAATTAGCCAATGGCCTGGGAGCAAAGGAATGTTTTTGCATGGCACCTAAAGATATTAAAACTTCCCTTTGAATGTGAAAAGGGGAATTGTGGGCATATTTACAGGCATGCAATATTTTGCAAGGTATGTTGACAAATGCTGCTTTGTTTAGGTCAAAAGTGTTGCCCCCAATAGAAATGGCCCATTCATTTTAGGCTGATCCGCACTATATGTTTTGAACCTGAACACGAAAAGGACCCAGCTTTAAATAGCAGAATACACCTGCAGTGCTGCAAATTGTGAAAGGTGCATGCATGTTTAAGCAGCCTGCTGTAATGCATACACACCACATATCATTGATGGCGCCATGCAAAGATTTTGCCATCTAAACTAAGATCGACAGTTCAAGGGTGTGGTGAACTAGATCTTTATGCTTGGAACTGCATTTTGAGGCATTGCTGAGTGGGAGCCATACTCTTGTTGCTGAACTCTTGTATACAACTCTAAAATAATATAACTCACATTTTAATGCTGTGTGAAACACGGGGTGAGTGAGTGCAGATTTTTGTTTCTGGATGGGATTGAGGATTTCAGCTGGCAAAAGGACTTGCTCATGGATGTTTTCACTCGCTGCCCTTTGCCCACCCTTCCCAATGTATGCTTGACAGGTGACCCCTGCTAACCCTGCCTGCCTCTTTGATATACCCCGATTCTCACTACTGGGTGTTATTTGCAGACACAATGTGTCAAGTGAGCATCACAGACAACACAAAGCAGTACTGAGGATGCATCTATTTTCCTGAGCAGAGGGAGTTGATTCCAACAATAAATTCTGTAGCCAAGTACTCATCCTATTTAGTAACCAAGGCTTCGTTATTTAAGCCAATCAATAGGAACAGGGCTGCAATCCACACCCACCCACCCTGTTATGCCGTTGGAAGTTTGGATGGACTCAATGCATTCCTATGCCAACTCTGCCAGCCTCCTGTTGGTAGTGAGTGCCCACTAGGATGATGATTTTTTCATTCCCCCCCCCAAATTATTTCCTGTAGTACAAATGGATGAACTTTTGCCTATTAATGACTAAAATGAGGTATAAAAGGTAAAGGGACCCCTGATCATTAGGTCCAGTCGTGACCGACTCTGGGGTTGCGCGCTCATCTCGCATTATTGGCCGAGGGAGCCGGTGTACAGCTTCCAGGTCATGTGGCCAGCACGACAAAGCCGCTTCTGGCAAACCAGAGCAGCGCACAGAAACACCGTTTACCTTCCCGCCAGAGTGGTTCCTATTTATCTACTTGCATTTTGACGTGCTTTCGAACTGCTAGGTTGGCAGGAGCTGGGACCAAGCAACAGGAGCTCACCCCGTCACAGGGATTCGAACCGCCGACCTTCTGATCAGCAAGCCCTAGGCTCCGTGGTTTAACAAACAGCGCCACCTGGGTCCCTAAAATGAGGTATATTCCATTGAAATATTTTAAAAGCTTACACACAAACCATTATTAATTTTTTTGTATGCCGTTTTACCATTTCATAAAATTGTATTAACAATTCTATACATATTTCGTATCAAATTTGGACACAACACCACATTCCACAATGGGGAGTGTTCTTAGCAACATAGGGTATACAAATGTCACACCTGCGCAAGGTAAAAGCCCCTTATTGGGATCTCAAAACTCAGCCAGCAGACCCTGCCGGGCATGCTGGGAAAAGAACCTACAAGAGAGGTAGCAAAACATCGTCCTCTAGTGGCATCTATACTGTTACTGCAGCTAAAAAAAGCTTCCTTGTGTGTTTGATGGCCCTATATAATGTTGTATATATTTGACTCTAAAGCTTGGGTTCACTTTTATATCTGCTTACAGTGACTTCAAAAATGGTCAAAAAACTGATAAATATTTTTTTTAAAATCATTTTGTGTGTGAGGTTTTTTTAAAATCAAATCTCTTTGAAAGTAAGATTTTCTCTAATCTTTAATGAAAGCTCATCAAATTATGATACAGGGAAATGAGGCTGTAAAAAAGTCATCACCCTAGTGCCCACTGGTCATGCTCCTGTGAGTAGAGACCAGCAGAAAGCCCCCAACTGGGGTGTTCTGAGGGCAACTTGGGGCTGAGCCACTGATACCCAAGCTGTTCTTACAGCCAGCAGCAGCCGGCATAAGTCCCTATCCAGATTCAATTTCTGTGCCAGGGTTGAGCTGGCAAGAGATCAGGCCCAATCTGCCTCCCCACCACCTTCCTCTGCTGTGATTGGTAGGCTGCAGATGTGGTGGCAGCAGCCTATTTAGATTGTAGAGTAGCAATTTTTTTTTGTTAAATATTACAATGACAAATATTAGTATAAGAAGCAACAAATCATATGGACAGCTGGTGCCATCTAAGAAGATACATCCCCTCTGCTTCTGAGTCAGAGATCGGTCCTCCAGCTGTTTCTGAACTCAACCTCACACCAGCCCCAGCCAGCAAGGTAAAAGATCAGGGATGATGGGAGCTGTAGTGCAACAACATCTCAAGGGCCACAAGTTCCCCTTGCCTTTTCAAAGACCATGTCTGCTCCGAGCGATGTCTGTGCCATTGAATTTTTTTTAAAAAAAACCACGCACACCTGCTTTCACAATTACACCTTTTAAAAAAGTCAATTGCAGCTTGTTTTTGCAGAGTTTTGGCTGCAGGTCTCTCTGCACACTTTCCTGGGACTGAGCTCTGGTGAACAGAGTGGAACTTCCCCCCAAAGAAACAATGGTTTCAATCTATTAATTAATTCAGACTCATATTGACTCAATGCAACTTTGATTGAATGACAGCCTGAGAATGGCCAGCTCTGTCAATGCAGTGGCAAATAAACTGCTACTGATCACTTTAGTGAATCTTCACCCCAAGAAATAAAATCACTTTCGTGCTGAAATAAGCTCCTGTTGCTTGAGAGGGTAGGTGCAAGCCGACCCTCAGAGAGGATGGGAGAGAGCTTTTTGACCCTGTTATCTCATCTGACTTTGTCATATCCATATGTGCCCTGGGAGCCAGTGCTGTTCTCTAGCACACCGTATCACAAGAAAGCTGCAAGGTGTCACCCACATATGTTGAGGCAATTAAAGAGCAGAACACTGATGCACTTACATTGCAGAGTATTAGATGCAGCTTTCCAGGATTTGCTATGGGTTGGAGTTTTGTGTTGCTTGGTGGTAAGGGATGCACAAGGCTGTCAAAACTGTCAATTACAGCACATCCTCTTGAAATTTTGTCAGAGTTTTAGTGCAAATTTATCCTAACATGCACATTTTTAATTCAATGCATACATTTGCTTTTGCAAACCAATGCCCTTCTGTACATGTTAATGCACACTTTGCCCTAGTATACACATTTTTGAAATTTCCTTGGCTGCAGAACTGAATGGCAAAATTCAGAAAAGGGCGAATCTTGAAGGATGGGTGCTTTGCGGTCCACATATCAACTTGGAAAGGACAAATTAGGTAGGTTTGCCTTAAAATGCTTACCGGATCAAATTTATTCACCATCCATATTGGTGGCTGAGGACACTTTATTGTTTATAGGCATTCCCATATATATATCTATACTATGGCATCTGGTTTGCCACTGTGAGAACAGGATGCTGGACTAGTTGGGCCTTTGGTCTGACCCAGCAGGCGTCTTCCAATGCTGTTATGTCACAGACACATGTATATGAGTTAAGGAAATGTACAGTGCCTCACATATCCATTGCTTGCCGCTTGGTCTCATTCTGTTGCTGATTGTCCTGCATGCTTTGCCCCCTTTAACAGCTTGGCACTCCTTGAAGACTCTTCCTAATGGACTCAGGAATGGGCATCATTCCTAACGGAGGAAGGTATCAACATTTCAAAACAGTTTAATTATTCCGAAAATGCTTAGCTATTAGCAGAGACAAGAGAGCTTAGGGCTATTTTTCAGCATTAATTTTCCATTTGAAATGAATTCCTTTTGGTTACACTTTTTAAATGTTTCTTTTAATTAGACGCAATTACTTCAGAAGAATCGCTTTTATTTCCATGCCTGAAATCTCAATGATAAAGCTGTTAACTGGCCAGGCTGAATGCTGTGTATGCCTCATTTAGCTGGTACACTAAAGTATATTGAACTAGGAAATTATACAGTGAATCAGCTATTAATTCATTTTATGATCCTTTCACTCTAACATCTTGAATGAGCTCTTCAGGGGGAAATTTAGTCACAATACATATAATTGTCCAACTATATATGTGACACTCATTTACGACCGTAAGGTTACCGGCACTCTGAGCCTAATCGGAGTGCAACTGTGCAAGCAGAGTTAACTCCTGACTCTGGAAAATATTAACGGGATCATTAATGTTCTTTTGACCAGAGAGAACTGGACCACATATCATGTGTTTAGCAAAGGAAATGAGAAGTCGGAGAAGTTACACACAAGAATTTGAAGCGGGGCTTAATTTGAGCCAAGGGTCCACTGGTGTGGTTTTCACTGTGAGTTCTCCATCCTAGAAAATAAGATGTCATACAAAAGGAGAGAGTGCCTCTGAGTTCGTGCAGGGTTCATTTCCTCAGCTCTGAGTCAGGGTCTTCATGCATTGCAGCTCCTTGCCTGCCTCCACTGCTATTGATGTGCATTACAGGGTGGGGCGGGGGGAATTCACTGAGTGAGTTAACAGAGGGATCACAACTCAGTGAGAGAGCCCATGCTTTCTTTACAGATGGTCCCAGAGTCTATCCCCTGGCCCTTCCAGTTCAAAAGGTCAGGTGGCAGGTGATGGGAAGAACAGCTGCCAGTCACAATCTTTTCCTGTTATATATTTTGGAAAGTGCTTTGCTTGTCTGTTTGCTGTGCATTTGGACACATCTTAAGGCACCACAACCAAATTTTGTTTGATGGTTCCTGAGATCAAGGAGTGGGTTTTTAGTTATTATTTGGATACAATTGGTGGCCATTTGGAATCAAGACGGCAGGATGTTTCTTTACAAACTGCACTGTTTTTTACCACTGGTTGCATAGAATTCTTTAGCCAAGCTGGGTGTGAGACTGCTAGCAGATGATATTGGGCTAGGTGGACAATCTGATGTGGTATAAGGCAGATTCCTATAGCCTATGAGACTCTCATAGTGAGGATCTTGAAGAGCCCTGTGAGACTAGTTCAGAAACTAGGAAGTAGGAAGCCTCTGGTTCAAGAGTCACTTCAGATATGAATTCAGTATGCGTTTATGTAAGCTGCTCAGCTCACCTTTAGAGTGGATGCATATCTTAGACTTAAGTAAAGGTGAGCAGCCTGCAGCCCTGCACATCCTTCAGTATACCTTCCCTGAAGCAGGGAGAGAGAAAGAGAAAGAATGAAAGAAAGCCACTGGATGGAGGATGAATGTAAGGGAAAGAAGGGGAGCTTATGTGCTTGCTTGTACAGTCAAACCTCGGCTCGAACGGTTCCATTTTCTGCCAAAAACCCGGAAGTAACTGCTCCGTTTTTCAAATATTTTCAGAAGCCGAACATGCTATGCGGCTTCCGTTTTGAGTTTCCCTATTATATTGAGGCTTCCACTTTCAGGTTTTGGTTGTCAAACGTTTCGGAAGTCAAACGGTCTTTCAGAACGGATTACGTTCAACAACCGAGGTTTGACTATAAGAATAGGTGTAAGTGAGAGACATAATTAATAGATGGTGGAGGAGTGTGTGTGTGTGTGAGAGAGAGGGAGATGGAGACAGAGATAAGTGTTCCATCTGATTTTTGCATTGGTCCTTCCCACTTTGTTTTGGCTCTGCCAACAACAAAGGTACATAGCCCCTGATGACTTTCTTCCAGGTGAGCATGACCTTTGACTCTGCAGATGTTGCTCATCCCTGCCTTAGAAGGTTATTCACCATGCATTGGCTTGCAGAAGTCATCTTTAAGGACTCTGCTCCAAACTGGCGACCGGAGTGAGCTGGTAGGGCCTCTTCTTTGCCAATGGCCTTGAACATCTGGATGGCACCAGGTTCAGTTAGAGCATCGGACTTTGATCAGAGAGACCTGGGATCAAAAATCACTGCATAAAGCTCACAGAGTGATTTTAAGCCAGTCACTCACCATCACTCAGCCCTACCTACCCCCAGGATTTCTGTGAAGATACGGTAAAGGAGCAGCAGTGGGCATGCCTTCCACCCTTAATTCTTGAAGGAAGGGTAAGATAAAAACGTAATAAATAATATTACCATTTGTGAATTGCTTACCCAAACTTTCCAAAAATCAGCTGGGGCAGAAAACAACTTTGTGTGAGCTTCAAGTTGTTTTCGTGACCCTAATTAAATTTTCAATCTGCTTGTGTTTATCTGCGTATAGGGCGGGGGGGGGGGAACTTTGCATCTATATTCTCCCTGTTAAGGTGGCTTGTGATGAAAGATGATAGATGGCAACTCTCCAGGGTTTTATTTAATTTGTTTTTTAAGAAACCTGATATACCTTTTAATAACATGAAACCTAGTAAAAGTTCAGAAAAAGCCAAGTTTTTAAAATGAGAAGACTATAAACAGAAGGGTGAAGACAGCTGTAACATTATTTGTAGAGGTCTGGAAATGAGCTCATACTGAATCCAAATGCACATTTCCTCTCTTGAAGTGAGTTTCGAAAAAGCTCCAGCAGCAGCCTTTCTGAATGGAAAAAAGCTAACTGAATGGCATTGATTGGACACTGTCCGTGACATCACCAATCCATCTGCCCTGTTAATCCTTGGGGCAGTGTTGTTGTTTTTAAAGAGTATTTGGGACTGTTGTTTTGATAAGATACCGTAGAGGTTAAATAAATGTACATGGGATAAATGTATACAAGTTGCTTAAAAGAAGAAGTAAATAGACTGTTTTGAAAATGCAGGAAAATGGAAGAATGAATAAACATTTGACATGCTGGTGTGCAAGAATATGGGTTCAAAGTCGGACTCACTCACACTGCAGCTGAAGCATTGCTACAATGCTATGTGCATGTTTATTGTAAGACACCAACATTGCACCACCAGAAGAAGTCAAAGTAACCATTGCAAATGGTTTGCACAGGGTGTATGTACAGGATAGGTGGATGCAAGGGAGAGAGCACTCCTTTCTCTTAACGCTTCACTCTGCTTAACTATAGTCCAGGGATCTGCAAACTTTCTATCCCTAAGGCTCACTTGAGAGGGCTGGAAATTACAGTGGCTCACTGATCTCTGCAAGGCTGGAGCCAGTCACCAAATGGTGTCAGGTTCAAGGTGGAGTCTGTCATAATCTGCTGGCAATTACTGACATCATTTCCCACCACAATTTAATCTGTCTTTGAAAATTGTGAGACACCGGTATATTAAAATGTCTTCCTGGAAGGATACCAGGATAATAAATAGACATTTATCAGGCTGCCGTGTTGGATCACTTTCCAATACATAGCCACATTTTATGGCAGATTCCACACTGCATGCTTACTGCAGAATAGCCATGCTTTGCTCCATCACCTTTTATGGGATATTTGCATGACATCGTAAGCAAAGCATGATCCTCCACTGACATTTTCCCTCTTCAGCTTCTTCTCCCAACCTGCCTTGCCATAACCAGAAAATCTGGCTTTTTAAAAAAAAATGCAATGGAATAGCTTCACAATTAGCCCACGTGTAGATGACCCATCACACAGCAATTCAATAGCTTTTCCATCCAGTTATGGCCTGTACATATTGCTTTAGTCATTCCCTTCTTTATGGTCCATTTCTCCTTTATAGGAATCAATTCTATCACTTTAACCCTCTCCTTTCTGGACAGCATTATGTTTATAATGCAGCATGGAGGCAATCATGATCAGGAGTGCAGCAAGGGAGCTTTTGGGGGGATATTTATTTATTTATTTATTTATAAAATAATATTTATTTAAGTTTTCCAATCAAACCAAATTATATATTCCAAATTATACAAATTATCCAATAATCAAACAAATTCCAACGTTATGCCTAATTATAAATTATTATTATTATTATTTAGCTGACTTCCCATGCTTCGAGATCGGAGGGAATCCTAATCATCTCATAGTTCTACTGCATTTCAAAATATCACAATAATTCCCTTAATACAGTCTGATGTTAAACCCTTCATTATTTTCAACAGCCTTGTGCGTTCATTCTGAGTGAGTTTAGGTCCAAATGAAATGTTTCTGTGTGGATTTTACGTCTTTCCTCTTCTTCTTTATAGTCCAAACCTGTAGTCCCAAATTCCCCTATGTAAACTCACATCCTCTCATCACAAACTGGTGTTTCTGCCGAATCAGTCCAGGAGCCTTCCACTGCAGGTAGCTGCCATATCGACACACAGCCCAGATCTAATCCCCAACTATAAGGGGGAGACAGTATAGAGAACCTCCCCCTTGCATCAGAAGTAGCTCCTCCCCAAGCAGTGATGGAAGCGAGGGCTCGGAGGAGGCCAGTCAGGAAGTGGAGAGAGAGTGCCAGGGCTCTGGCAGCATGGGAGAGCCCCGGCTACACAGGAGGGAGGAGAGAGAGGGGGAAAGGGGGGAAAAGGAAAGCATGGAGCGTAGACCCTTTCCTCCGGTTCCGGAATTATGCAGGAGAAAAAAGGGGAGGAGAATCACTGTCCCAAGACTCTTATGTTGGAGGAAATCACGCAGGGGGGCAGTGCCGGATTCTGCATCGGAATGAGCAGACATGTTTTACGCACCTGTCTCACTGTAAATAGAGTGCACTAATAAAAACTGCTTAAAGACAAGCATGGGGAGCGTCGTTACTCTGGAGTAGTCGCAAGAACCCCTGACACCAACCATTTCTGAATTCAACAAACGGTTTGCTATCCAGGATTACTACAAGACTGGTTTATGAATAGGCTGGAGAGGCTGAAATTATGCTGTCAAGGAAATCTCTTTTATACACCTGTTGGGCTCAACATACAGTGCTGTGGCTCAGTGGTTGAGCATTTGCTTGGTCCCAGGTTCAATCCGTGGCATCTCCAGGCAGGACAGGAAACATTCTTTGAAGCCCTAGTGAGCCATTGCCAGCCAGTGTAGACAACATTGAACTCGGTGGACCAATGGTCTAACTCAATACAAGGCAGCTTCCAAACATTTCCATGGTTTACAGTGCTGCATACAGTGACATGGACGAGGGGAAGCATTCAAAATGAAGTGTTGCTATAACTGCACACAATAATGGGTAATTATTAACTAATTATGTGCAGGACTGAGGATAGATCACTTTCATTAACAAGCTAAATGGTGTTTGAATATATGTTTATCAAGGAAATATATACATGTTGCTTTGTTACAGTAACCAGAAGGAACAAAGGTAAGTTACAATATGTGCCTGGGCATGAGAAAAGAATGGTGTAGAGGCAACTTATACCATAGGTCAAACATGGGGTGGGAGAAAAGTTTGCCTTTGGGACACAGGAAGAACTCAGACATCCTAAGTAACAGCCCAAGCAATCCTAATCTGGGCCTAACCTCACCACTGGGGGAATTGGAGCAGGCAATTCACTGTTGCATCTATCAGTTCTTGCTCATAAAAGTTGGGTGGATTTCCCCCCCTGCATCAGGTTCAGGGTGGCCTTGCAGGGCCCCCCCAAATTGGACCCCTCTCCTGTTAATGGTTTGGCTGAGAGACAGTGACTGGTCCTAAGTCACCCATTTAGCTTCATAGCTGAGTAAAGATTTGAACCTTGATAGGGGCGCCAACTTGGGCCCTAAGTTATGGGTGCCCAGTACACATGATGTGATGTCATGACATCATGTTGTGATGTGACATCATGATGTCACATGTCCCACGGCCTCAGAACCTGACTTCCTGTAGCACCAGAAGTCAGTTTCTGGTGTCTTGCAAGGCCTTGGGCAAATCGGGTCCTCCCTGCAAGAGAGGGCACGTGTTGCGGTGGGTCCCAACAACCAGGTCTAGGTGTTGGGGCGGGGACAATTGGAGCAGCCACAACACCCTATTGGTGGTCCATCTGACAGGGTGCAATTGGGCTGAGGGCATGCCAATCAAAGAGTTAGATGGACCACTATTTAAATGCTGCACATGTCCGTAGAGAGCCTTCTTTTCCGGCACAGTGCATTGGAACGCCCGCCCACCTCTCCCTAATTTTAGGGCTTTCACTTGACCTTGCTATGCCATTGTGTGTCGTCTGCCGTTGTTACAGGGGCATGGCAGGAATTTTCCCCACTTGGCTGATTGGCTGTTGCCTTTTGGGTTTCACTTGCCACGTAGCAAATCGTCACAACTTGTAAGGTTGGTGGATAGGCTCTGGTTCATGCTAATAGGGGTGGATTGATCCCTTACCACCCTATCCACAGGTATTCCTCTTAAAGGAATCAATTGGACTTCTGGTTGGTATTCCCCCAAGCGGGGTTGTGCCCTCTCCAGAGTTCTGGGCACACATGGGGGAATCAGGGCCTGGCGGTCGTCAGGACCTCCGCCCCAGGTGTGGACCTGGCTGCTGACTCATGGTGCGCCCTGAGTCAGTGCTACCCTAGGTAGCTTTTGGAACCAGACCTTATGCAACCACTCACTTGATTTGTAATCAATAAAGTTGTGGCCTAAATTCTGCCAAAAACCAAACCAAAAATCTGAGTCATGTCTGAATTTATTTCTAGGGTCTCCACATGCAACATCTCTGAGGTCTCATGAGGCCTTTACGAGGCACTGGAAGTTGTGTTGCTAAGCACCCACAAAAATTTTGTGTGGGTGTTGGGCCCCCAGGACCCTCTATAATTGGTGCCTCTGAACCTTGATCCTCCCAACCCTCTTAAACCACTATGACTGCATTGGTCCTCGTGTACCTGTGTAAATGACTTACTAGTGTGTAAACATAAAGGTAAAGGGACCCCTGACCATCAGGTCCAGTCGTGACCGACTCTGGGGTTGTGCGCTCATCTCGCATTATTGGCCGAGGGAGCCGGCGTATAGCTTCCAGGTCATGTGGCTAGCATGACAAAGCCGCTTCTGGCAAACCAGAGCAGCACATGGAAACGCCGTTTACCTTCCCGCCTGTAGCGGTTCCTATTTATCTACTTGCATTTTGACGTGCTTTCGAACTGCTAGGTTGGCAGGAGCTGGGACCAAGCAATGGGAGCTCACCCCGTCACAGGGATTCGAACCGCTGACCTTCTGATCAGCAAGCCCTAGGCTCAGTGGTTTAACCACAGCGCCACCTGGGTCCCATAGTGTGTAAACATATAACCACATAATAAAGCTAGCTACCTCCACCTGTACCAGCAAGAAGGCTCTTTTAACTTTTGGTAGCTTGGTCAGCTCTATAGCCTTGCAAATGCATCTGAGAAATTCCCCCACATATCAGGTGCAGAGCAGGGGCCCACCCCACCTTCGTTTTTAGCCAGGAGGAAGAGCAAGGATTGGGCGAGACACATTTGGTCCCAGTGTTCAGATGCTTACCACTGTGTCTTAGACCCTTGCTATTGTGAAAGACCTCTTACAGTAGTAAATGTGTCTGGGGTCAAGGAGTGCATATGCCAGGGAGGGAGAACTTCAGGCCCTCCAGATGTTTTTGGACTTCCATCAGTCCCAGTCAGCTTGGCCATCCCAGGGACTTCAACTCCCAGGGACTATGGGAGTAATAGCCTCAGCAATAACTAGAGGGCAACATATTCTCCATCCCTGGTATATGCGTTCATCCATTTATTTAAAAGCATCTCTGAAACCATTTGGTATCTTTTAAAAGAAAAATCTAAGCTGTATACAAAAATAGCATAAAAACCAGTAATACAAGATAATATATTTAAAAGGCAGGAATCCGGAAAAAACAGGGACTAAACTTATGGGTCAGGGAAAGCCTGGGCAAATAGATTGTTTCCACAAGACATGTGCCCTTCATATTTTTTTAATTAATTACTTTGCCCACCTTTCCATACTCATAAGCTGGCATACGAAGCAATGAAATAAAAAAAATTGCAACAACAGCAGAAAAAGAAACAAAACAAAACAAAACACCCTACCCCAATTCCGGCATAGTACTTAGTTGAGTGGAAAGGGATGGGTTTTGTACCTTCTCTGGAAGGTCAGTTGTCAGTGGGAATGAGAAGCCTCAGGGGGGGAAGTTCACTCCACAGCCTTGGGGCAATTAACACCCAGCCTCTGCTTCTTGCCATCATTTTCTTATCTTGGTACTCAAGGCAGGGCCTGAGAAGAGGATCAAAGCTAATATAGGGGACAATACACTGCTTGCTTTCAATACAATTCAGTTCCCCTTAATTTATTGTTCTTTATGGCTTCCTATAAAATGGAGTGTAGGGTTTTCTTTAAAAACAAAACAAGAGCAAGAACAAAACACCAGCTCTTCAGCAGGAGAAGGTGAATGACCTTTCAAAGGAAGCAGGCCTGCCCCCTTTTCCTCCTGTTCATACCAGGAAGGCTTGAAAAATATGATTCAGTAAAGTTATTGAGTGCTGGGCCTTCCCATTTGTCTTCAAATGGCCCTTAAGCCTCCTTCTTTTTTCCCTCCTATCGAGTTCCATCTCATTGACTTCCTATAAAGACTAATATAGAGCCACAAGCACAGAGGCATGCCTGGAATGTGATACGTGCAACCTTCAAAAGAGGCCACCAAGATCAAAGTTGGAGTCGTTCGGATGACAGGCAACAGGGAGTTGCTGTGAAGAATCGCTTGGTGAAAGTCAAAAGGCCGATACCCAGCAGATACAGGCACACAGTCAGTCGGTGAATGCGAAGCTGGATCTCTCTTCCTCCTCATTCATATACTTTGGTTTGGCACCCACTCTTGAAATATTGGGAAATGCCAGTTTCATGGAAGTAGCAAAGTTTGCCGCTAGTAAGTATTTATTTTTATTGCATTTATATCCCACTTTTTTCCTTCAAGGGACATAGCTCTCCCACTCCTCATTTAATCTCCAGGACAACTCTGTAAGGTAGGTTAGGCTGAGAGGCAGTGAATATGTATTAGATACTATCAATTAGTTCAGCCGTCTTCAGGCTGACATCCACCTGTCTTGGGAGACAGTGGAAGAGTGCACCTTTGGAAGTGAAGTCAAACAATAGAAGACTTACAGCACCTGCTGTGGCTGTCGAAACCGATATGAGAGAGACATGTTCTGTTGCAGCTGGGGCAGATGAAGGCATCCGGTTGTGCTGATGCTCATGTACCATGGTGTTTCTTCTCTCTGCGCTCCCCCCAGTGGCTGTTCCTCCTCTGGTCACTGCTGTGGATACGCGACCTGAATGATTGTCTTCAGGTGCTGTGGTCATCTGCAAGGGATTCCCACACCAAGGAGTTAACACTGCCAGCCTTCGGGTCATGTTTGCAGACATGTCCAATGGGCCTGGTGCCCATAGAGCAAGTCCTTGGGGATCCTGCCATCTTCCATTCTGCAGACATGACCAAGCCAGCATAGATGTCACTGAGACAGGAGTGTGAACATACTGGGAATGTGGGTTTGAGAATGTGGGCACATCTTCATTTGAGACACTGTCCTGCCATGTCATGTCCAAATTCTTCCTGATGCAGGTCATGTGGAAGGCGTTGGCGTGGTGCTCCTGGCAGTTCCCAGTCAGGACTGAGTAGTGTGCTCAGCATGCAAGCCTGGTAGACCTTCATCTTGGTATTGGATGTTAGCATCACATTCTCCCATACCCTTTTGAAGAGGTGGGCTCAGTGTATTGGCAAGGTCCAGCTCAGGCTGATGGAGAGGTTGCTGGTTATGGTGAAACCCTGGTAGACACAATAATCTACCACCTCAAGCTTGTGGTCACTAGTACTGATGCTTGGAGTGCTGGCAACATTCTGACCCAAGAAGTTGGTCTCCATCATGCAGATGATAAAAGCAAACTCCATAGAGGCTTGGGCAAAGCGGTTGATGAGACTCTGCAGAGCTTCCTTGGATTGCACTGTTAAAACAGCGCCATTAGATCACGGGAAACACTATCAATCTTCTGCATATTTGTTAGAAATAAGTCCCACTACGTTGTAAAGGTAAAGGTAAAAGGACCCCTGACCATTAGGTCCAGTCGTGACCGACTCTGGGGTTGCGGCACTCATCTCGTGCTATTGGCCGAGGGAGCCGGCGTACAGCTTCCAGGTCATGTGGCCAGCATGACTAAGCCGCTTCTGGCGAACCAGAGCAGCACATGGAAACGCAGGGACCAAGCAACAGGAGCTCACCCCGTCACGGGGATTCAAACCGCCGACCTTCTGATTGGCAAGCCCTAGGCTCTGTGGTTTAACCCACAGCGCCACCCGCACCCCCCACTTAGTTATACAGGATCATTAAAAGCTACCTTATACTGAGACAGACCATTGGTTCATGCAGCTCCATATTGTCTACATTGACTGGTAGTGGTTCTCCAGGATTTCAGACAAGCAACGTTCACACTTCTACCTGGAGATGCATGTAGGGATCGAATTCAGGACCTTCTACATGAAAAACACGTGCTGTACCACTGAGCTACAATGCTACTTCTGTTCAATGGGTACAGAATTGTAGCCCCAAAGACCAAAATTTTATATATACAGAAGTTTTCCAAGTCTACCACTTTCTCTGCTCTCGTGTTTTGAGTAATATAAATATTCTGCTCTCAATGTGTGGAAGGCATATAGGGAAACAATAATTGTAATTTAAAAAAATTCTAGCTCTTCATTAATTGATTAATGTAATAAGGGAAAGATAATACATTAGCATCTGTTTATATGGCTAATTAGCTATATTCAAGAATTCATTGTAGCTTTCACAACTGTGCTACAGATGACAACTGTAGCAGATCCCCCATGACTGTGTGTTAGTATACCTTGTCCACACACCCCACTGTGTAACCCAGCAATAACATCTAATGATGTTCATTATCACAAAGGTGAACATTAGAAAGTGGGATAGCCAAATCACTGTACATCATGTATGTGGCTCTGTTTTTGTGGTCTGCAGCATATACATTTAATGATTAATTCCACGCTGATTGCAATCATTTAATCCTCCAGACACTTTCACATTCTACGGCTTCCTCTTTACTGTTTTTAACAACTTCTTTGGCCACTAACCCAGAGCAGCGGAAATAGCAGGTTGCATCATTTGTGCAAGATGTCCACCTTTCCTTCCTTTCTTTTTAAAAGCAGCATGCATATATTCATGAGAATGAATGTTTATTCTTTATTTTAAAGTCATGAAGTCATTTTGGCTCTGGAACTTGAGTTGGAAGATGTCAAAAGCAGGGTTCTTGTGTTGAAAGAACATGTAGAGGGGCTGTGGGGGCCATGGGACTCACTGCCACTCTCACATTCATGTGTCCAGCTGACTTTGGAGGAAGCTCTGCATGAAAACGGGGTCCTTCCTCACATAGAGGAGCTCCACCTAAATGCATATGTATGACAGTGGAACTTCTGACATCCATTGAATGCATGGATAATGGGGGAGGCCTGGGCAGGGGGGCTCTTCCCTAACTCCTGAGAGGGCCAGTTATTTGAGGCTGTACCTACTTACCTAAGAGCAAGCCCATTTGAACTGGCAGGGCTCACTCAGAGGTTCTGAGTAGGCATGTCTTGAATGCTAAAGTAAAACACACACACACACACACACACACACACACACACACACACACACTGATCAGAAACTTGCAGGCAGTTCCAAGGAGTAGCTGTTTTTAAATTATAAAAATGTTTTGTCACTATTTTTGATTTTACAGCTTTCTCCTCGCAAGCACCGAGTTCCTCCTGGCTTGCGAGATGTTGAACTCGATGCCAAACTAAATATCAACTCTGGGTGGAACTGCTGTAGTCACCTGTGATTTTCACACCTTCTCAAGCTCCCACACTGTCCTCAGCTTTGCTTTCAAACTGCTCTGTGCATTATTAGTTTTTCTTTTTTTTTAAAAAAAAAATGAAAAATACATATGTGATAAAAACATCTGATGATACAGGTGCCACCATCTGCTCCATCTCCAGCTGCTGCTGCGGCTTCTGTATATCAAACCTTTTCTGAATTTTCTGCAAAATCTCTAAAATCAACCAAGAGCATCTGATTAGGAATGCCATCCATTTGCCATGTTTGAACAGATAAAATTCATATAGAGGGTATCTTGGGCTCTGTCCCATGAATACAGAATTACAGAGTTGCAGAGAGGAACTTTGTAAGCCATGCTTGCTTTTCGCCTGCTCTTGAACACTTTTGCCCACAGAGATTGCCCTCTATTGCATGGCTTTTTAGGTGGTTTACCTAACCTCTTGACACATCATTCATCTAGAAGTGTGTTCTCTGAATTGGTTTTTAAATAATAATAATAAGAAATAAAAATAATTTCTGCACCCAGATGACTCACATGGTTTGCCAAGAAAAGCAGAATCCTATGACTTGCATACATTACGCAAATTGATTCTATTTGCATAATTCCCTCTTTGTTTTGCATAATTTATCTTGCAATTTCTACCGTTTTGCATATTTCATTCTGGTTTTGCTAAGTGTGGGGAAGAGTAAGGAACTATGCAGGCGGGGGCTGAAGCCAGATCCCAAAACATGTTTTGCATAAGAAGAGAAAGCTGAAGTTCTCCAGAAGCTGAAGACTGCAACCAATACACATTTGTAGCAGGATTTGTAGCAGACATATATCCTTGCACTCTTCTTATACAACCTTGGTTTTTGACCATGTGCTGCTCTGGTTTGCCAGAAGCGGCTTTGTCATGCTGGCCACATGACCTGGAAGCTATACGCCGGCTCCCTCGGCCAATAATGCGAGATGAGCGCACAACCCCAGAGTCGGTCACGACTGGACCTAATGGTCAGGGGTCCCTTTACCTTTACCTTTATCCTATCGCTTAATCACCTCAAGAAGGACAATTTCTTTTTATTTCCTTGGGACCAAACAGCAATCAGAAACAGGAATGAAGCTGAAGAAAAATCCTCATTGGTAACCTGTAGCATCCAATGCAAAAAGGCACGCCCTCTTCTCTCTTCTTTCCTTCCACTACGCACCAATCGGCATAAACTTCACTTTGGAGAGATAGGGGAAAAAACCACGCCCCACATTGCAGCAGCAGATGCAAGGGTCATTTGTAAGGCTAGCTCTTCCCCAAATTTCCATACAACTCACACAAATCAAGAGGTTTTTTCTCAGATGGAGTAATCTGCCTTTCTCATCCGGCAACTTAATACAGAACAGGCATTGGTAGAAATATAGCAAACTCTGATAGTAATGTGCTACTGGAATCAATATCTTTATCTTCTGTGCTTCCATATAAAGTATCTCGAGACAGACCATTTAAAAGAACGCCATCAAACATAGAAAACCCAGCGCTTGCAGATCTCTGAAAGAAAGAACTCGAGATTGACTTCTTTAATGGCTGGTTGTGACATCACCGAAAATTTTCCAATACAATGAAACAAATCTTGCAGCACATTAAACTAGAAGTGATATCTAAGACAGTGCCTGGGTTTGTGTTGGTGCCTATATATCCAAGGTCAGAGGATTTTATATCCATTGTTAGATGGCAACTGGTAATGGTTCAGAGGTAAGCATTATTTCAATGAGAAAATATGGATGATGTCAAATGAGCCATTTGGTGATTACACCAAATCAATTTGGTCCTTTGCTAAGAAATGATCATGTAATATTTTCCCAATAGGCTGATCACGATTAGAAGCATAGCCCCCCCCCCCACATAAACGCCCCTGCTTTAGGGGGAAGAGAAGTAATCACATTCCTGGCTCATGAGGGATGCTTTTATTTAACAATGTACCTCTTTTTCTTTGACTTGAATATTTGATTTAAGCCACAGAGTTCTTTGCTAACCACCATCCATTTCAGGAGCATTTGGTGGCTAGACTGATTGATGGGAAAGGCAGGCTTTTAACAGAAGCTGCAAACAGGGACAAGAGGAGGCATTCCACCAACTACTGTATGCATTTTCCAAATGCCACTTAGGGATTCACATCAGAGCTTACTGTATGTTGGCATATGTATTCACCCTTATTTAATTTGCGTAGGCCACATGGCATTACCATTACAAAACACCAATGCTGATGCTTCCTCGTTGGAAATTTGGGTTTACCCAATACAGGGATAATCCAAACCACTAAAGTAGGGGTCACAAATGATTTGTTTCGGTGTTTTGGGGGTGGATGATCAACCAACACTTTTTGCTTACTGCCTACTACTTCTTCAAGGCTTTCATTTCTTTTCTGGCCATGCTCATAACTATTTCTGGTGTGCTACTGAAAGGAGGAGCATAATCTAATCTATCTATCTATCTATCTATCTATCTATCTATCTATCTATCGGTGCTATCTGGGAGGCCAGGGGCCAAGGGCCCCCAAATTTTCAACAAGGGGCTGGGCCTTTCCAAAAATCCACAGCCATCTTGCATGCATACTGCATGACATGCTCAACTTAACCATGCAGTCTGGATGGCATGCTAGCATCACTCACACATGCCCCCAGTGTGTGCACGATATGTCAGCATCTCATGCGACATGCATGACTGATGTCTGCACAATGTGTGCACATGACACCAGCATGCTGCGTGGCATGCTGATGTCATTTGAGCATGTCGTTGCATGGCGCCTGCCCCCTCACTCACGAGGGAAAGGCGGTGTGCTTCTATCTATCTAGCCATCCCTCGACCCACTCACCCATCTCTTTTGATCCCTCATATTTGCACAAAACCAGAGAAAGGCACAAAGAAACCACATTAAAAATTTCTACACCAGATATTGTAGCAATCTGAAAAGTGATCACTGAGAATTTACAGTTGCTTTCATTTCTTTTCCATCCCTGCTCCTGACTCTTTTTTTTTTTGCAGCCCTATTAGCTCATAGTTTAAATGAATAATAGAAACTCACCCCTCCGTTCATGTCTAGAGGTTATGCCTGGATCTTCCTCTCCTTTCGGCCTGATCTAGTTGAGGTTTGCACACACTGAAAAACTGTTTCACATGTACAAAGATCCTATCATTCCGGTAGGATGGTCACTTGGGCTGCTTATCTTCCTTATTATCAGTTCCCTAGCTCAATTATTTAGAAGTGGAGGTGGGTACCTTGATTTATTATTGCCTAGAGGGAAGACCTGCCAAATCAATCACTGTGGAATCTACTTGTATTTGCTGGATATTATTTAATATTATATTAAGTTACAAAAGCAGGGGATTTTCCTTGCCAGTTGGTTGTAATGCTATTGACTGCCCCGTCAACTAAATCACACCCAGGGCCAAGTTTTCAAAAGCAGCCTAAATTTATGGCTGCCATTTTGCGCAGACAATTTGTAACAAAAGACAAACTCTGATTCTGCATGGGGAAATCAAGCAATTTGAGAGCCCTGGCTTAAGCTGTTTATGAAAGTTGATTGATATATAGCTTAAGCACAACACTAAGGATGGAACTTGAATGGCAACTTACAAATTAGACTCCTGTTTCTCATTCTGTGTCCCCTCAATAATGTGTATGGGACATTCAGAGCATAATGTGATGTCATAGCCACCATTTATTTCACGTACAAATCATGAAGCACCTTGAAGCATTTCAGAGCCTGTCTGTAATATTTTGCCCCATGTGGGACATGAACCCATGACCTTGAGATTAAGGGTGTCATGCTCTACCAACTGAGCTACTCTCACTCATGGCATCACACCATTGTAGAGTTTGAAGATACCCCCAAGATTCATCTATTCTATTCCAAACCTGTGCAAATGCTGAATCACACTAAAGCATCCCTGACAAATAAGTAGATAGGGAAAAAATTAAAACAACAACAACAACAACAACAACAACAACAACAACAACTTATTATTTATACCCCACCCATCTGGCTGGGTTTCCCCAGCCACTCTGGGTGGCTTCCAACAGAAGTATTAAAATACAATAATCTATTAAACATTAAAAGCTTCCCTAAACAGGGCTGCCTTCAGATGTCCTCTAAAAGTCTGATACCGTAGTTGTTTTTCTCTTTGGCATCTGGTGGGAGGGTGTTCCACAGGGCGGGTGCCACTACCGAGAAGGCTGGTTCCCTGTAACTTGGCTTCTCACAGCGAGGGAACCGCCAGAAGGCTCTTGGCACTGGACCTCAGTATCCGGGCAGAATGATGGGGGTGGAGACACTCCTTCAGGTATACTGGACCGAGGCCGTTTAGGGCTTTAAAGGTCAGCACCAACACTACATGCATGCAAAAAATGGCATACTATATACAAAAACTATTCACGACAAATCCAGATACTGACATGGATAGATAAAAAACAAAAAATTCCACTGTAGCAGGTGCTAAAAAAGACATTAAATAAGGCACCTGCCTTTAGTGAGGCATGGTGTGGAATGGAACTCCTGATAAGATGGTATCTACAGATTGCCGCCTCCTACAAAGCACAGTGATTGATTCAGTGTAAAAAGATGAGACATTGTAAAGAGATGAGACAATCTTTGAGGTCGCCATCACACTGTGTAAATAAAGATCCATTCACTTCTTTAACTTTCCATATCCATTTCTTTCTTTGGTGGCAGCTGCTGAAAGTATAGCTAGCCACTGCAGTTGATGTTTATGCAATGCTGCAACTTACCTCTCTATGGATTTTAGAGTTCTAGAAAGCAGTGTTATTCCCAAGGCACAGTTTACAAAAAGAGGAAGTTCCCTGTTTCAATCTGGATTGAGGAATAGGGTCCCTTGCTGGGATGCTGTTTGCTTCATCAAGTTACCTGCCAGAATACTGTGAAAACAATGGAGTGTAGAGGCCAATTCATCACATGAGGCGAAATGACAGTTTGAAGGCTTGGAAGGTCCTACTTTGGCTGCCCATCCTTCTCAGTTGGCTTCCTCTGTCCTTCTCTCCCTCCTCTTCACTCTGTGGTTAACAATTAACCCTCGGTTAACGCACAGGTTTGCTGACGGTGGCAGGAGGAAGTCCCCATGTTGCCATGTCCAGGAAGCTGTCCACAGTCGAAGATAACAATGCATGCCTGTTCTGTCATTGAGAAGTCAGACTGCCACCTGCCTCCACTGCCTGACGCACAACTGTTCAAAGTCTTCCTTTCAAAAGCTACTCTTTCCAAGGCGATGCGTTGTTCTAATACTTGCTGACACAGTGGGCTGTGGATGGGTGGGTGGGAGTCCTTTGAAGCTCATAGAGAGTTCTGATCGCTTTTGATGTCGTTGACATACTCACCGTGCTCATCATTGTTAGCACTAGCGAAGAGGACTCTTGTATCCCCAAATGTTGGAGCCTGATCCAAGCAAACTGGACTCTTGGACATTGGTGTTGAACACTCAAACTGCAATAGATTCAGGTAGGTAGCTGTGTTGGTCTGACGCAGTAGAAATAAAATAAATAAATAAATAAAATGTCCAGTAGCACCTTAGAGACCAACTAAGTTTGTTCTTGATATGAGCTTTCGTGTGCATGCACACTTATCTGAAGAAGTGTGCATGCACACGAAAGCTCATACCAAGAACAAACTTAGTTGGTCTCTAAGGTGCTACTGGACTATTTTTTATTATTTTTTCTAGTCAAACCGTAAGATGCTTTTTACTTCTTTGCCCCTTTATCCTTTACAAACCGGCAAGAAGGGAGATGTTCTCCTTATCGCCAACCTAATTGCAACTCCACTACGGTATTCCAAATGCACTTTGCACCATAGATGTGTACAGTACAATGGCTTCATATTGACAGTCATTGTGTGAGGACAGCCAGCAGAGGATCCTGCTACAGATCAGAGGGCTGAGTTATCTTTTAACTTTAAAATAATTCCTTTTAGAGATCAGGCCTCCCACAACTGTAACCCACCAATCTGAATGCAGCCCACCAAACTGAAAGCATTTGATTTTCATTATATCCATTGTCTTAATTTAATTTACTCTTGCTTAGTACTGCACAGAATTGTTATGAGGTTTGATTTTTGTTACAAAAAGTGCTATTTCAGAGGCAGGAAATGCTTGCTGAAAAGCCCCACCTTCCACTCTTTTCGACATTTGGGCAGCTGTTTACAGCTGTTGTCCCCTATCTACTTTGGGTAGGAATGTTGGAAAATTCCAATGAAAGCATGAAGAGGAGCAGAAATGGTCATTGTTTGCTTACTTGTCTCATGTCAGGAATGGAAATAAATTCAGCAAATATGATAGCTATTCACGGTTGTCCTTGCTTTCAGTCTTTCAGTAATTGATTACATTTCCCTCTCATTTGCAGTGCATTGCCTTTGCACTGAAATGAATGCAGTGGATCAATTTAATGACAACATAATTAGCAGCCAATGGGAAGCTGCACACGCCTCCACGCTGGAAGGAGCACTGGAAATAGCGTTTGCGCATGCTTGCACCCTGGCCCACCACGGTGTCTGCGGGACCGTGAACTGGTCCAAGCCACAAAAACTTTGCCGACCCTTGCTATGGAGTATTCTTCTCTTTCTCGATATGTTCTCACTGGGGCTGATCCCAATTCATTTTGCTGCCTGAAGGACTAGATGCCATCTCCCCCAATTCCACATATAGAATTCAATTAGACTGGCCATTGAATCTTACTTTCCAGTGACAATTGCACTTCTATGTCAGGTTTTTTGATGGGGTGCCGAACAGGCTGTGTGGCGCACCAGCTCTGTCCTCCAATAGAGGGAAATGCTTCTTCTTAGCATATGCCACCTGAGGCAGTTGCTTCACTTTGCTTAATGGTAGGGCTAACCCCCTGGCTCAAAATATACCTTACTTTCCATTCATCTCAAAGCTCTATAATGAATTCCCTGGGAATCAGTGAAATCCCTCAGGGAGAGCACACAATTCAAAGAATTTGCTTTACTAATTTTCCCCAAGCGCCCTCTTGGAGGGCCCTGACCCTAAAACCACCCCATTTCACTGACACAGCCAGATGGCATGAATCCTATAGTTCCTGACATGACAGCTATATCACTTTTACAGTGCATAATTGTAGGAGATGCCGTGAGATGATGAGAGCCTGGAGGGGGAGCTGGATATGACACCACGATCTCTTTAGCTGCAAGTTTCTCACTTCATTTCTTAAATACCAGACTAATGACTTGCTGGATCTGCCAAAAATTACCCTCCATAAAATCCCAAACATCTTGGCATCTCACAGTTACTGAATAACTTACCGGCACAGTTAAAGTTCTGTGTTAAAGTTCTTATCTGCCAGGCAGGAGCAGGAGGATCACGCCAGTCCAGATTTCTACAGGGCTATTTGACTTTTTCTTTTGCTTGAATAGCCCCCCCCCCCCCAATCTTAAAAGGAAGGCATTTCATGTGTGGTTCCACCTCCTTTGCAGCTGTTCAGATTGAGATAATCTGTAAATCATTTTCATCTAGTGGCGCTCTTGCAAAATATTAGCTAATGCCGAGTAGGAATGGATGCAGACAAATTCAT
Organism: Zootoca vivipara; assembly: GCF_965207765.1. Taxonomy (NCBI): domain Eukaryota; kingdom Metazoa; phylum Chordata; class Lepidosauria; order Squamata; family Lacertidae; genus Zootoca; species Zootoca vivipara. The sequence continues at coordinate 72,752,990 of NC_142590.1, read as the reverse complement.
GGAGGGTAAGTCTATCAAAGGCTACTACAGTCATATCTCTGGATACGAATGCTGCAGGTTGCGTATAACACGGGTTACGATCGCGCTGAACCTGAAAGTAACGGAACGGGTTACTTCCGGGTTCAGCGGTTCACGCATGTGCAGAAGCGCCAAATGACGTCATGTGCATGTGCAGAAGCGCCGAATCGTGACCCGCGTGTGCGCAGAAGCACAGGGGCTCCGGAACGGATCCTGTTCGCAACCAGAGGTACCGCTGTAGTCATGATGGCTGTGTTCTACTCCCATTGTCTGAAGCAGTATGCCTTTGAATATTTGGCTGTTTAATTGTTGCTAATATTGACGTAGTGAGGAGGAGACTTAAACTTGTTATTAGTTTTTCACCTTTGGTTGGGAAAGTGCTACTGCACTCAGGTTCTTCCTACAGGCTTCCCACAGGCATCTGGTTGGCCACTGTGAGCAAATGATGCTGGACTAGATGGAGTCACTGGATCCAGCAGGACTCTCCTTATGTTCTTATGCTTAGGTTATGATTTATTTACATTGCCTGCATTTTTATTGTTGTTTGATGGTTGCAAATCACCTTGAGACTTCACTGTAGAAGGTTATTAATACATAATAATAATAATAATAATAATAATAATAATAATAATAATAATACAGTAATGTAAGACAATTTCATTGAGTATCCAAACCCTTAAACTTCTTTGAAGTTCTAGGCACCATATTCTTAGGAGTCTTCTGTTTCACCATTCAGACTGGGGGGTGGGGGAGACACTAGGCCCAGTCACTGTGCTTGTCTCCAAATGCAATGCCTTCATGGAAAGCCACAAGGTCTGTCCGTCAGCAAAATGAATTCAGCGACCACTAGTTAATAATTGAACTAACAGGATGAGGACACCCAGGGTCTGTGCTTCAAGAACAACAAGCCTAAGACACAAGAGTGGGAGGGAAATGGGGGGGGGGAAGGCTGGGAGGAGTTCCTTGTGCTATTCGGAAACAAAAGAAACAAGACTGAAAGCAGGAGTGATGGAGCTGCTTGAGCTGATTATGGCTAGATAAGGATCCTAAAATGCTGGCTTGGCGGTTTCTGTTCCTCTGCCAAAATAACAGACAAGGGCATAAAATTTTAGATCAATCAAATGAGCATTCGAAGACAAGCCAGAGACTTGTGGGTTCCAGGAAGCTTGAGATTTACTGAAAACCACCTTAATCCAGTTCCTTATGTGGAAAGGTAGCATTGGTATCTAGACCAGATATGCCAATAAAGGTTTGAGATTGAGCTACCATCAACATCTAGACCCATGCACTGAAGTAGAATAGAAGAAAAATAACTGAAATGGTGATAATACGTATTCTTTCTGATGGTCCCATTCTTTCTGGCTGGTAGATAAAAATATCATTTCCTTGCAGTGCCCAACCAGAAGCCTGCTGTGAGAAACCCTCAAGCTGGCCATGAGCACAACTGCACTCTGCCCATCTGTGATACCCAGCATTTGCTACCCAGAGGCATAACATATCTGACAGTGAGGCAGAGCATAGCCATTGCAGCTAGCAGCCATTGATAGACTTGCCGTCCTATCCTCCTCTAAAGCCACCCAAGGTGGTGGCCATCACTGCTTCCCTTGGGAACATGTTCCACAGTTCAACTAAGCGCTGCATGGAGAAGTGCTTTCTTTCAATGCAAAATATATACATTCGTTGCCTCTGTAAGATTCCAGATCCAATCTCCAGCTTCTTTCCAACCCTGGAGTGCCACTGTTTGTTGGAGGGCTGGGCAGACCACCAAAGCGACTCACTACAAAGTGTGGCCACATATGGATGTTTACGCCCTCCTGAAACATGGCGTGCCATCCTAGCTTGCCAACTGGTATCTCAACCAGGCACTCAGAATTTCAAAGATGAAATACACAGAAAACAAACTTGTAGCATGCACATACACACAGAGAGAGCTATAAACGCACTATGGGGTTTCTTTTAATTTTCAGTTCAGTCAGAGCTGCAGGGTTGAGCCCCTCTGAAAACGAGGCCAAACAGCAACTTCAAAACATATTTCAACACGAGCGGGTACCTTTTATCCTTTAAATATCCAAATGGCCACTTTTGCAGGCCTGTAGCCTTGGCTCGAACTTCACTTATTTTGCTTCCTTTCATCCCAGCTGCAGCTCTTCAGGATTTATCTCTATGGTTAACTTCCCCTTTCATAATATTAGCACAGTTGAAGCACTTGCTTTTCCTGTTGCAGGCAGTGATTATATAGCAAATTAACCACAAGCTGTTCAGTCCAAGTCCAGCAGTTGGAAAGATGCTCTTCTGAGTAATGGCTTGTGTAGTTGATGCTTTCATCTGTAATTTGCATGTGTAATAAATGCAGAAATTAAAAAGGGGAGGAAAAAACCACCCATATTCCTGGATCTATATATGCAAGAAAGGGCTTGAATGGGAAAGATAGGCTTCAAGAGAGAACACAAGGACCCTAGAAGTTACACAGGCTGCCAGAGGCCAACATAACTTGGTTTCTACCTAAACTGTAACATACTTGACTATAGATATCTGTTTTCTTTACCTCCCTGCCCAAGCTGACTATGGAGATAAAATGGTGGGTCTATGAAAGATTTTGAAGGCAGACAGTACTCAGCAGGAAGATAGGAAGCTGCCTTATGCCAAGTCAGACAATGAGGCTGACTAGCTTAGTACCATCAACACCGACTGGCGGGGGTTCCCCACAGATTCAGGTCTTTCTTTAGTCCTACCTGGAGATGCTAGGGATTGAACCAAGACCTTCTGCTTAAAAAGCTCAGATGCTCTACAGAGGAGCTACAGTCCTTCTCCCACAGTCCACCCAACTTTGGAGGTGACCGGAGTGCACATGTGAAATCACACACATGATGTGCACGTGTGACATCACATGGTGGGAAGAGGCTCCAAGACCTGCTGCAGGTAGGTCCAGCGAGGCCTTCACAGTTTGCTGGCTATTTGAAACAAACATCAATCCGCAGAAAACCCAATTGATTCAGCAGTAAAGCACAGGCTTTCCTAGAGAAAGTGGCGGGACAAAAGAAAAACATCTCAGACACATGCTTAGAAAATACAGGACAAATGGATGCATAGATGAGCCCTTAGTCAATATTTCCATTTAAGTATATACCAAAACCCCAATATCCCTTTCCTGGTCAGTCACCACCAGTTCAGACCACATCAGTGTAAGTACGGTTAGGATTTTGGCTCTTGAAACTTGAAAAGTGACCAATAAACTTATTATGAGAAATGAAAGCTTAGTCAAATCCTATTGCCTTTATGGTTGGCTAAGAGTTTGAGACTTGGAGTCGGACTATTGCATATAAGTGAGGCTTACAAACTGGAGGAAAGAGCTAAAATCAGAAGAAATAAGTTAGGATGGAGAATGCTGCAGAGGAACCAGACTCCAGAGACAAAAGAAACTGAACTGAAAGCAAGGAGGCTGGAAGCTGCGCTGCCAATGGACTAAGATAATAATAATAATAATAATAATAATAATAATAATAATAATAATAATAATAATTTATTATTTATACCCCGCCCATCTGGCCGGGTCTCCCCAGCCACTCTGGGCAGCTTCCAACAGAAGAATAAAACACAACAATCTATTAAACATTAAAAGCCTCCCTGAACAGGGCTGCCTTCAGATGTCTTCTAAAAGTCTGGTAGTTGTTTTCCTTTTTGACATCTGTTGGGAGGGCCTCCCACAGGGCAGGCGCCACCACCGAGAAGGCCCTCTGCAGATAAATGTGTTTTTGCATGCTCCTCTGATATTTGCTCTTATGGCTAACTGCTAAAACTGTTTTAAAATCTGGTTTTCTCCTAGAAAGAGTAACTGCTGCTTTTCATAACTTTTAGCACAATCTAAATTTGCTGTTGGTTTAGCCTTGTTTTCCACCCCGTGCCCTTTAAAAAAAAAAATCATACCACCCAGTGCTGTGAGTTGGTTAACAGAGGCTATAGGGCTGTTTTAGCAGAGGCAGCAAGGAAATAAAGGCTTCCACTTGGTGTTAGTCATCAGGACGACAGGAGGTGCTACATTAGCTGGTTTGCTTTCCTCTCCTCCTTCTCACAGTGCAGGCTACAGCAACAAGATGTACCATCGGGGAGACCTAACTTCTATAGACCTGAGGCAGGAGGCTGACACTTGAAGAATGACACAACTAGCAGCCAATTGCACGAGCTGCAGAAAGCATCTTCCTAAGCCGTACATATAAGGATACTGATTTAGCAGGGTCAGAAACCAGAAAATAAGGACTTGTTCCTGGTAAATAGAGACCATTGGAGGCTATGACTACCACCTCTGAATTCTACTGCCTCGTTGCACTGAAGGTGCAGTTTGCAACTGTAGCAGAATCTGATATTTTCTTGGCATAGGTGATAGTTCAGAAAGGTTTATGGAAGTTGATTGGGTGGCTATGACAGCAGTGTGAGACTATAACAATTGTAGCAAGTTCAGTTGGCGTACTGCAGGTGAGTGTGTACACACACACACACACACACACACACAGGAGGAGGAGGAGGAGGAGGAGGAGGGCGAAAAAGATTGAATCTTACTGGAGACTAGTGAGATTCTATAAACATAATCAAAATGTAATAGAAACTTTTTGGAAATGCTGTTAGAAGGAGAAAGCATCAATCTTCATGGAACTCCACTCAACAGGCTTTCTCCAGCTAATCAATCATGGTCAAGACATGGGCTGTCCCATCTGTCTGTGCAAGGGACCAGGAGGAGATTGCTAAGTCCCTGGGCTGAAGCTACCATCTCAATGCGAGGCAATTCATCATGCAGGAAGGGGAGGGAAAATAATGTAACACTAATAAAGTAGTCCCCCTCCCCTCCGCACGGTTTCCAATGAATTTTTAGTAAATGAGCCCACACTGTAGGGAGGGAAGGAAGGAGAAGGAAGGAAGCTAGCTGGAGAATGCTGTTTATAAGATGCACATCACTAAACAGCAACAATAACTGTCATCTGCATACAAGTTCTTGTAGCAAAGATTGAACTCGCCACTTCATCAGGTCACATTCAGGCGAGGAACAAATATATACCAAAGAGATCATGTCTTCCCACCATCATCCTGCCACGAGGGTGGAAGTCTTGAGTGTTTTCAGATGCCAGATTTCTATGGCAAACACCACAGAGTAAACAAATTTGGTGCAATCAGCACACACACACCCCCCCATACAAATAAATCTCAGCTATCTGTCCCTGCTTTCTTTCCTGCTTGGGGGGGGGGGGGGTCAGCCACTAATAGTATGTGCATATGCAAAGGCTATTTAAACCTTTTTGCTTTAAGCTCCACCAGGCAAAATGCCCATTTCTACTTCCTGGTTCTGGCCCCTTCAGGGGCAGATTTAGGGCAGTGTGACCGGCGCCGCTGTACTGGGTGCCGAGCCTAGGGGGCAGCGCAGGGCACTGCAACTATGATGTGGTGGATTGAGCAGAATAGAAGGCGAGAGCTGGGTCAGTGGGGTATGTGTGCCGAAATTTGGGATTGCACAGGGCACCACTGAAATTGGACAGACCAAAGTCTGTCCCTGGTCCTTTCGGCCTGAAGTGGGCAGGCTTCAGGCTTGTGGGATCTGCTTTGTTTTTTTTTGGTAGAACACCAAGACCCACCAACCAGAGCCAGGTGCTATGGGGCTTGGCTATGAGGACATGGCCTGATGTGGCTTAGGGTGAACACAATTACCGCCTGCAACTTGTGAACCATGCAGCTGGAAGTCCGCTCCCCTTCCCTGGGGGGTCGGGGTTGCGGACCAGCATCCAGCCCCCCCCCCAGTGATCCAGCTGGAGGATGGAGGGACTCCTGGCCACATCATGCCCCCGGCCGTCCAATCGGCACGGCCGGGGACATAGCCAAAGGCTGTTTAAACTGTGGCACAACTTTTCCCTCCTTGCCGGATTTCCCAGCCCACCTGCCCTCTTTTTATGTGGTGCTGTGACAGTGACCTTGCTATGGACATATGTTGGCCACCATATTGATGGGGCAAGGTAGGCATTGGGTAAGGCTTTGTTTATGGGAGGTGAGGTTGTAGCCTCCACCTGCCCCTCCTCGATAAGCGTATCCTGTTAAAGGGATCCAGGGGTGTGGATCCTGTCTGAAGCCTGGTTGTGGGCTAGGGCCATGCCATAACCCATCAGGGACCCTGGGGGGTGCCCCAATCTGACATATGTTATAGGGCTCCCCCTACTAGTGGTTTACCCCTAGTGGGACTCCCTGCAGACGGGCAGAAGTCGGGATATAGTCTGGTTTCACCCAATGGCCAAACTTCTCACATCTGTAATCAATAAAGTTGTGGCCTATTTTATCCCATTAACTTAAAATATTCATGTCTGTGTGTTTATTATATAAGGGAACTATGGGGCCCAGGGCCTTAGCACACAATAAATTGTATGTACAAGAGCAAATATGCATCTGAATTACTCTCTCTCAGCCTGAGTCTGCCCATCTTACAGCTAGAGAAATCTTACAAAATGTTTCGAATACTTGAAAGCACTACACACACACACACACACACACACACACACACACACACACACACACACACTGGTACCTCTACTTACGAATAACTCTACTTACGAATGTTTCTACTTATGAATGGAGCTCCGTCCGCCATCTTGGATGCGGTTTAGATAGAATTTTTTTCTACTTACGAATTTTTAGATAGGGTTGCTTCTACTTACGAATTTTTTCTCCCAATGCATTCCTATGGGATTCGATTTACAAAATTTTTCAACTTTACGAATGTGCGTTCGGAACGCATTAAATTCGTAAGTAGAGGTACCACTGCACATACATATATATAAAGGTAAAGGTAAAGGGACCCCTGACCATTAGGTCCAGTCGTGGCCGACTCTGGGGTTGCGCGCTCATCTCGCATTATTGGCCGAGGGAGCCGACGTATAGCTTCCAGGTCATGTGGCCAGCATGACAAAGCCGCTTCTGGCAAACCAGAGTAGCACACGGAAACACCGTTTACCTTCCCGCTGTAGCGGTTCCTATTTATCTACTTGCATTTTGACGTGCTTTCAAACTGCTAGGTTGGCAGGAGCTGGGACCAAGCAACGGGAGCTCACCCTGTCACAGGGATTCGAACCGCTCACCTTCTGATCAGCAAGCCCTAGGCTCAGTGGTTTAACCACAGTGCCACCTGGGTCACCTGGGTCATATATATACAATGACATTAATAAGAGCTTGCTGGACCAGACCAATGGCCCATCTATTCCAGCCTCCTGTTCTCACAGTGGCCTGCCAGCACTGGCATAGCAAGGGGGGTGCGTTAGGGGCGGACCGCCCTGGGTGCCACCCTGGAGGGGGGTGACACTCGGCACCCCCCCCATGACTCCCAAGCTGAGCCTCGCCACCCGGTAAAAAGCCTTGCTCGGTGCAGCGGCTGGCTTTCTCGCTCATGGTGCCAGAATTCTCTGCTTGCAGCTGCAGGCGTGAACGGAGGATCCTCTACATGTGGCTGCAGCCGCGAGCAGAAGACCCATCATCCCGGCACCATCCTCATGGCGCTGGAGTGGCGCCGCTGGCAAACTGCTACGTAGTGCGCATGTGCGGCGTACACATACGTAGCAACACCACACATGCATGCTACGTAGCGGTTTGCCGGCAGTGCCGCTCCAGCCCCATACGTATGGTGCCAGGATCCTCTGCTCGCGGCTGCAGCTGCATGTAGAGGATCCTCCGTTCATGGCTGCAGCCGTGAGCAGAGGATCCCGGCACCATCCGTACGGTGGTGGAGTGCCGGCGGCGGCAAACCGCTACGTAGCGCGCATCTGCGGCGTCGCATGTGTACGCCACATGCATCGTACATAGCAACGCCACATATACACGCTATGTAGCGACTCCCCGCCCCTGGGTGAACGTCATGTTTGCTGCTCTGGGTGCCCAAGCAGCTTCCTCCGTCACTGCCTGCCAGATGCCTGTTGTATCCAATGCTAGTTCTACTGAGACTAGGCCCGTCATAATTAATGATCATGACTAATTTAGGTCCATTAAATTAAATGGGTCTACTAAGGATAAATAACCAGGATCAGAATCCAGAATCAAACTGTATTCTCAATTCTCAATTGCAGCGTAAGCGCAAACTGTAGACGACCAGTTCACATGAAATATAAAATGATGGTTTGCCTCAGTGCAGGAACGGAGGGAGGGAATTCCTATCCAATGGGAAATGAGAGAGTCTGAAGGGTGTGTTTAATCTCAAAGTTCCTTGAAGGCTTATTCTTGCAGTACTGAACCACAATTCGCTGCTGGGTCAGAATCAAACCAGAGTCTATTGAAAGGGAATTACAGTGATTGTTGGGTAACAACAAGGTTGTTGGGTAATGTAGTCACTTGCTTCATCTTGAGGACCTGTGCAAAATTATAAAATTTAAATACAGTAATCCATATCTTAGCTTGTGAAATTATTTAACTGCTAACTGGACTAAACTAAACCAACCAGCAAACCAACAACTTGCCCTGCTCTTGCGTATTAGACCTGCAGAAATCAGTAGTTGAAGCTTTCCACTTCATGGATGGAGAGAAACATCACCACCTGTTAACTGCTGCAGATCAAATGGCTGTTAGAAGCACCACAAAGAACAGAGCCAGTTCAAAAGCAGCCAGCCCTATGTAGACAGACTTGCCAGAACATATCTCTATATAGGTCACTATAAAATGGTGCTGTCAAAAGACTGTGTAGAAAAAAATAATGAAACTGAATGGCATTGCCAGTGAGATGAAAGACTGATAGCGAGCACATCTTGTCCTCACAATATTGTGCTTTCTTCACCCAAAAAGATTATTTTAATCTGCATTGGTTTCCATGGGAGAGTTATGCTGGTACATAGATTTTTCCTACTGATACAAAGCAGAGGGTAAAAGTGTTTCACTTTTGGGATCTTGTCATCTATTTCTATCCCTGCAATAACAGGCAATTTGATTCTCCGGTGAATTATTGTTGACAGTATCTGATGGTATGGATCCCAACATTCAAGTACTGTATAGAATTCGGTGAGACTGGCCGCTGAATCTTATTTCAACTCCCAGTGATGGAACAGCATCCTTCACCAACCTTGAGGGCAGCAGGCTAGCTTCCCGGGTGCAGAGCAGGCAATGTGTGGCACACACTGTTCTCTCCAACACTTCATGACCATTCTCCACTCTTCAGCATCTGCCGCATGAGACAGAAGCCTCATTCTGTCCAAGAGTAGTCAAAACACTTGTTTTCTGACCCACCACCATCTAGAGAGCATAGGAAGCTGTCTTACACCAAGTTGGGCCATGTAGCTTTGTTGTTGTTTAGTCGTTTAGTCGTGTCCGACTCTTCGTGACCCCACGGACCATAGCACGCCAGGCACTCCTGTCTTGCACTGCCTCCTGCAGTTTGGTCAAACTCATGTTGGTAGCTTCGAGAACACTGTCCAACCATCTTGTCCTCTGTCGTCCCCTTCTCCTAGTGCCCTCAATCTTTCCCAACATAAGGGTCTTTTCCAAGGATTCTTCTCTTCTCATGAGGTGGCCAAAGTATTGGAGCCTCAGCTTCACGATCTGTCCTTCCAGGGAGCACTCAGGGCTGATTTCCTTAAGAATGGATAGGTTCGATCTTCTAGCAGTCCATGGGACTCTCAAGAGTCTCCTCCAGCACCATAATTCAAAAGCATCAATTAGTACCGTATTTACTCGAGTCTAATGAGCCATTGAATCTAATGCGTGCCTCAATTTTCAGAACCTTGAAAGCAAAACAAGTATTTGCTGGTGAATGTAAATGTCCCTATCGAATCTAATGTGGACCTTAATTTCCATGATGCAATTTGGCCAGAAAAGTTGAGCATTAGATTTGAGTAAATACAATATTATCTACATTGGCTGGCAGCAGCTCCTCGTGATTTCAGGTAGGGGACAGTGTCGGCCTTACCTGGAGATGCTGATGATCAATGCTAGAGATGTTGACATTCTACATACAGAGCAGATCTCACCAGTGAGGATGTGGTGGTTTATGGGGAGGAAGTGGAGCTTGTGGACTTTCCACCTATCTGGCATCACATGCTTAGCTTCAAACATTGCTAGAGGAACATGTTCCTTCAGACCAAACCCTGGATCATTCCAAAACAGGGGCGGGGGGGGGGGTCGGTTCTGGAAACTCTTTGGTTCATTCCAGCTTCAACCCTATACATGTTTGTTTGGGAGCAAGTACCAGGTTTGGACTATGATGTGCTTATTGGAATGACAGTCAAAGACAAGTGTATTGCTATCAGCTGGTTTGCTTTGTCATTTCCATGCTTTATATTCTGGTGTTCCTGGATATTGTCTTGCTTTGAAGTTTATAATAAACTGATGGGCCAGGGCAAAAGAAGTATAAAAGGAAACATAATCCTCATGAGTAAGGAGGTGGGGTAGCGTGGGGTGGGGGGGAGTCAAGCTGCCGTTCAGATCAAGATGTATCCTGACAGATCAAGTTGGTGAAACCCATTAATTAGCACTCCTGGAAACAGTTGCTAAGTTAATTATTCCTTTTTCAGATGAAAGAAAGCTAATTTCTGGCATTTACATTGACAGTGACGAGCGCTAATGTTTTTAGAGTTGACATCCCTCAAGATAAATGATGTTCTGAAATGCACATCCAAACATTTTGACGGGAAGCAATTGCAGTGAGGATCCTGGAACGCCGAGGAACTTTTCTAAGGCTGCAATCTTATGCACACTTACTCGGGATGTAAGCGTCGTTGAACTGGATAGGGACATACTTTTGAGTAAAGGCCCTAATCCCAAATTATATGGCGAGAGACCCATTTGTTATCCCTAAACCCAAGAAAAGGCATGAAAATGTCATGTTATGCATGTCTAGCTCCCTGCCAAACCTGTGAACTTTAAAACTCCAGGCAGAGTTTCAGCTGTTCGTGATTCTGTATGAGGCATGTCACAGGACGCAGCTGCGGGAAAAGGATTGCCTGGTTGACTTCCAGCCTGTGCCAATATGGTCATGTCATTTATTGTGCATTTATTGTAAAATGTATATCCTGCTGTTCTATCACAAAGGGCATTCAAGGCAGCCAGCAAGCCAAATATAAACATATAACCATATAAAAATAATATGAATAGCAAGGGGCACAATCTAGCCAAAGGGAAACATTTTTCTAATCCTGCATGCTATTTTTTTTTTTTTGGGGGGGAAGGGTGGTTTAGAAATTTAAGTATATGCTGAAGTCTGCAAATCCTATTCACACAGCACACTTCACCTGGGAGTAAACTCTATGAAACTTTATTTCATTAATGAATTTCTTCCTATGAATGTCCCCGTGGAGATGGCAGTACCAAATCAGTGACGCATATCCTTCTGGCTTGAGGAATGAGGTTATCACCCCTCTTTTATTGTCCATTCCGGGTCGCCCAGCCACTGCCACACTGTCCTTTCTCTTGGCAGATCAAGATGAGCAGGTGACAGCAAAGGTTGCAAGGTTTTTAGCTGAGGCAATTAGTATAAGATCCACTACTTGACTATTGATTCAGAACCCTAAAATGTATTTTATATAATCGACTTCTTATTTGTATTTCTATTCTTTGTATATCGTATTGTTGTTTTATTGCTATGGCCGATGGCTGACGCAAATAAAGATTCATTCATTCATTCATTCTTCCTATGAAGCGGCTCAAAGTGATTTAACAATAAAAGCATCAGCCATCAAAACCTACTGTATATGAAACAATTCCATATATAAAAACAGTTTTGAGTCCAATGCAGTAGCCCAGAACAGCAAACTGGCACAATGAAGGAGGACAGGATGGCAAACTGATACACAACTTAAAAATGAAAACAAAACAAAAACATTCTGAAACAGTTAAAGCATTCTAAGTACAATTAAAATATCTAAAAGCAGTTATGGTTAGAAGCTTTCCAATAGCAGTTAAAAACAGTTGTTTTTTTATTATTAAAAAAATCCATCCAATGGTCTTAGCATCCTTCACCCACCCTATACCTGAGTAAACTGGAACATTTTAAAATTCCATCTGAAAGTTAATAATGATGGAGACAGGCAGACCTTGCTAGGGAGGGCATTGCACAACTGGGGAAGGACCACTGGAAAAGCCCTGTCATGGGTCAGCACCAACCAGGCAGCCATTGGAGGCAGCAATAAGGCCTCATGAACTGACACAAGGTTATTAGGAGTTGTTCAAGATAGCAAAATGTGTGATGGCAAAGACTGGTGACCATATGTTAAAATGAAGGCTGAAGAAAGAGGCGTGCCATCCAGTTTGCATAATAGTAACTATGGGACATACTCCCATATGTGCTTAAGATTGTTGCCTAAATAAGTCCTGTTGATGAGGTGGACAAGCTAGAAAGCCTCTCCTCATATGACTTTACCCTGGACCCTGCAATGATCATCTGAGGCCTTTCCTCAGGTGCCTCCTCCACCAGAGTTCTGGAGGGTGGCAACATGGAAATGGGCCTTTTTTGCGATGGCTCTCTGTTTGTGGAATGCCCTCCCCAAGGAGGTTCGCCCGGCACCTTCGTTACATTTCCTTAGGCGCCAGATGAAAATGCTTCTCTTCAACCAATTGTTCAGCTGATTAACATTCTATGACTTTTTAAAATGTGTTTGTGGGAGCCGAGGTTATTGGTTTGTTTTTGTTTCATTATGTATTTTGTATTCTCATTTTGTATTTTCCTGTTGTGTTCCTGTCTTGGAATCTTTGGATGAAGGGCAGCATACAAATTTTAATAATAATAATAATAATAATAATAATAATAATAATAATGCTGAAAATGAATAAAAGCACTAGATCTTGGTTTCAATTCAGGAGTGAGACATTACTGGTATATGAATTTCGATATTAAGCATTCTCTTACCTCAAGCTCCTGTTGTGTGTTTGATATATCTTTCCTGAAATAAAAAGTGTAAGGTGAATTAGTGGAGAATGGAGGTGGGTGGGGATGGAAGCATTTCATTTGTTTTTCAATCAGAGTATGTAGAAGAAGTAAGACATTAGCAAGGTGACCTAAAGGACAGGATGGATGAGGGGATTTGGCCTATGGAAGACAGAATGTTGAAAATGCCAAGACTGGTCCCATAGACAGAAATCTCTTTTGGTGGGTGGCCTCTACTCAACTGGAGTGGTGGTGTTATAAGGGCACGAGAAGCAGCAAATTCCTGAATACAAGCAGTCATAGAAAAGCCTTTAATGTAAGTACTGTAGCTGAGTATGACTAACGTCATGGTCTTTATTAAATAGTTTTACTGAAATAAAATAATGGCAACATGCTTATTTCTTATTGAGCTATGGGGCGGATTATTGCCAGCACGTATTTTCCCCTACTCACATCCTCATAAGCCTTATGACACATGTGTGAGAATATATGAGAACACCTCCTCCCTGGAAAACTCAGAAATGGCCTCTCGCTTGCCTGAGAAAGTTAGCCTCCTAGCTGTATTTCTACCTAAAATTTTGTTTTTGCAAATTGTTACTTAAATGCCCTATTCATTTCCTCAGGCAATTTGCATGGGCTTTGACTTAGCTGAATAACTATGGCTACTAGTGTTGTGCTCAGGCACCAAGATTTGCCATTTGTACATCAAAAAATAAAATAAAATCTGATCTGATCTGCTTGTGATCCATTCTGTTTCATATACTGAGCAGCTCTGTAAAAAAAAAACCCGAAGCTCTGTCACCTCCATTCACTATAATGGGAGATCTAAAAAGAACGATGACGTTTCTGCCTTTTGGCCAAAGTGGATGGAATTTACAGGCAGAGGAACCCCTCTACAGTGGATTAAGCCTACCAAATTTCAGGCAAACAGGTTGAGGAGCCTTTCGTGGGGAAAGTAACAGGGACCCAGTTTCCTCCATAATCCAGATTCGCTTCATAATTTCGATGAGGTAGCAGGGATTTGTCTTCCGCTCTCTTATCTTAAAGTAATTAAGAGATGGCTGAGTGGTGTGTACTGTTGCTTGTGTGTTTTGAACAGCTTTATGTCACGTCTTGCAGGTCTCTGGTATGCCTTAAAATACGAGTGTCTGGAACATTGCCTATCATCGGTGCTGGCTCCCCCGGGCCCTGGGTGCCCCATGAAATTCCCCATGAAGGGGCCAGGCACCCACAAATTTCGGTGGCAGAACCATGCATGCCTCATGGCACCCACAGCCCCGGGCACCCATGGTCACAGGGCCAAGCTGGCACTCCTGTTGCCTATGGACTTCTGAAGAGCGTCTGTTTAGTTTGTTAAAGCAGAGCAATATAAGAGTTTAAAAAAACAAGAGTTATTTTTTATCTTAAAAGAAATCACCTGCTGCTTTGCTTTAACAAAATATAGCAATGTTCTCTTCAGTGCTCTGCAGGCAACATTTTGGACCACACCAGTTTTTGCCCATGGCGCTGTAGAGATATAGGAAAACATATAGAACTATTCTTTACAGAAAAGTGCAAAAAACTACAGAGTGGCATGAGATTTTGAATGCACTGATGTGGGGATTTTTGTGTTAGTTTTCCTGGTTATAAGGCCAGTGCTTTGGTCTTGGTTTCTAATGTTCCTTTTATACTGTGTTACCTGTTGCATTATGGAGCTGTGGTTAAAAATGAATAAATCAATACACTGCCACGTCCTAAATTTCATTCACACCATTGAATGTGGTGTGACACAACAGCAGACATCAGTGAACATGCAAAATGCCATCCATGAGTTTCCATTCACCCAGGATTCACCCATAAAAGTGGTGGAAAAGAACTATATGCCAGAATGCCACTTCAAATTATATCACATGGTATGATCCATGAAAACCATGGGAAAATGACAGTGCAAAAGTGTATGGGGTTGTAAATGATTTTTTTTCCCTGGAAGCAATTAACATGGAAATGAGTGCTAAACCTTTGCAAGATTCAGCAGCGTAGCTAGCCGCTTGGATGCCTGGTGCAGGGGCGTGTCCTGCAGCCGGGGACGGGGCAATCCACCCATGGGGGCAGAGCAAGCCTCTCCGACACTTGCAGCCTCTCTGATGCTCCCCCCCAGCTGTTGGGTGACAGAGGGAGAGGCAGTAGGCAGACGCAAGTCCCATGCTGTTGTTTCAGACAGCGTGGAACCTGCAGGCACCTAAGCTACCACGTCACTCCTAAAACGTTTTGTGAGCCCTTTTTAAAACACCCACACACCCACACACACCCACACACACACACACACACACCCTCCTTTTGTCACCCCCACTCAGTGATGACACCCGGGGACAGACACAACCCCCGCACCCCCTTCCTCCGCCACTGGCAAAAGATTCTGCTAGATCACCAGCAGTGGTTTTTAACATTGCATGAAAGATAACCTAAAATTCAGAAAGTATCAGGTACAGAAACATGGAGAAAATTGAATGAGGTGCTGTCTGAATGCAGCCTTTGTGGGGGCCCTGATCCCACTGGATGGGGTATTGACATTCAGGGGAAAGATCCTAAATCACACTGATGCACCTTGTTATTGATCCCACACAAGAGCCAAGACACACCCATAATGGCTGCCATATACAGTCATACCTCAGGTTGCGAATGCTTTGGGTTATGTGCTCTTGGGTTGCGCTCCGCACCGAAACCAGAATTACCGGAATGGGTTACTTCTGGGTTTTGGCACTCGTGCATGCGCAGAAACGCAAAATGACATTTTGTGCATGCGCAGAAGTGCCGAATCACGTCACGCGGATGCGCAGACGCGGCGCTGCGGGTTGCGAATGCAGTGGGTTGTGAGTGCGCCTCCCACATGGATCACATTCGCAACCTGTGGTATGGCTGTGTGTCTCATGATCACACTGATCACACCTATGGATACAGCTAAAGACTAGATTCAGGACCTCTAATTTGGTCCCTACCACTGCAAATGCTTGGCAACACCATGCCAAATCTAGATCTACATTCAGATGAGTACTAGATTATCTGCATGCTTAACCCAGCTTGGCAAAAAGACGGTACTACCTTGACAGAACAGAAGCATCAACCAAAGCATTTCTACATTGAGTCCCAGGAAATTATCAGCCTCTGTAGAAACTCTCCACTTTGCTGAGAACAGGGAGGTGGCACTCCTGAGCTAAGAGTCTTGCTGTGTGCTATGGAATGTAGATGAAACTGCATTCCACTCACACATAATTCCTGCTGTCGTATATAATACTTATTGCTTTGCAAATTGCAAGGATTATTTTCTCTTAACTGCTAGTAGTTTTAGAGGATGTAATTGGAAATAACATATTCTAACTGAATTCCAGAATGAGACACCTTATACGGAAATGCTGTGTGTGTGTGTGTGTGTGTGTGTGTGTGTGTGTGTGTGAGAGAGAGAGAGAGAGAGAGAGAGAGAGAGAGGAAGGATCTAAGTGGAAGAATGCTTCCAGGCAACTATTTTCATGTGGACAGCCGATTTTAGTTTTGGCTGCCTTCTCACATTCATCAAAGGTGGTCTTTATTTTTTTAAATAACAGGGTTTTTAAATAATAATAATAATAATAATAATAATAATCTGAGAATAATTCAAAATCCCCCTCTCTCTCATCTGTCTCTTTTGCTTACATCCTAGGAAAACAGGGTCTGCCTTGAACACTCTCTGACCCATCTATTCATGTTTTAAAAGACTGAATCAAGGATTGAAGTAAGCTGGAAAAAACAGACCAATCTCTGGCACAGGCGTATCCAAGACGGTACCCTCAAGTTGATGCTGGATTCAGGGGCATAGGAAGAGGGGGGTGATGGGACCGCGCCACCCCGGCAGCTGATCCCGGTAGGGTGCCATTGCGGCTGTCCCCATCCCCAGAACGCGTGCCACGCCCATGCGGACGGCGCACTCTGCCCCTGGAACGCGTGCCAGCCCCGCCCCCGCCTGCTCTCTGCCCCCGGTTCTGGAGCATGAAGCTCCGCCGCTGGCTGGACTACAACCCTCATTATTCTTGGCCATTTTTATGCTGACTTGAATTGATGGGAATTGAAGGGCACTCTATTGGCTATCCCTGCAAAATCAGTGCATGCAATCCTAATGATGAGCTCTGTTCTTGCTAGGGGAGGAGTTGCCAAAGTGGTACCCTGCAGATGTTGCTGGACTACAGCTCCAACCATCCCTGACCCTTGGTCATGCTGGATACTGTTGATGGAAGTTGTAGTCCAACAGCATCAGGAGTTTCACCCTGGACAGCACCTTGGCTTCCCTTGTGCTAGGGTTTGTGATGGGTTTTTGTTGTTGTTGTTGTTTAGTCATTTAGTCGTGTCCGACTCTTCGTGACCCCATGGACCAGAGCACGCCAGGCACTCCTGTTTTGCACTGCCTCCCACATGTGATGGGGTAGCCACCCAAATTTATTCACCTGTCTGCCCCATTTATGTATAAGGCAGTGATAGTGAGTGAATATTCCGCAGATTGTATTCAAACATTAAGTTAAAAAACTGAAGAAGATCAAACCGAAACAGTATGATTACCCTGGATCACTGTCTTGCATGTCATTATAGTTTATAAAGGTAAAAAAACCCAGTTATATTTCGCCCGTTGGAATTGGTCGACGTGTTGCCTCTCTCTTTTTTTGCCATTTATGTATAAGGCAGTGATAGTGAGTGAATGTTTTTGTGGGCTGCATTGGACAAGATTTGCGTGTTCAGACCTTTCAACCTCCCCCTTAAATAAATTCAGACAAGACTCAAATTTTGGTTTGGTTTTTGGCAGAATTTAGGCCACAACTTTATATAGTGGTTGCATAGGTTCTGGTTCGACTAGCTCCCTGCACCGTTGCAGGTAGTGCTGACCCTGGGCACCAGCATAGGTCAGCCTAGGGTGAACACCCGGATAGGCGGAAAGCCAGGAACAGGCTATGTCCACCACCCAGATGTCCCCCTGGACCAGGCATGGGCACAACCCCCTCACAGGGTTGACCAAACCATTGAGTCCCTGGATTCCTTTAATGGAATACCCTACCCAAAGGGATGGCGAGAGCGTTCCCCCATCCTTATCACATGAACCAGAGGCTATCTGCAACCTTACAAGTTGTGACCATTTGCTACGTGGCACCAGCCAATCAGCCAAGTGGGGAAAATTCCTGCTGTGCCCCTGTCCCAACGACAGACGACACACGACGGCATAGCAAGGTCAAGCGCACAAGTCCTAAAAGTAGGGAGTGGTAAGCGGGTGTTCCAATGCACGCACCAAAAGAGGAAGCTCTGGGTCACGTGCATAGGTATATATAGGTCCCTTGATCTGTTTAGCCTGCATCCCATTGGCCTGATTGAACCCTGCATCAAGGGACCTACCAACTGGGTGTTGTGGCTAACCAATCATACCCACCCACAACACAGGGTTTGGTTGCCGGGTCTCACCGCTACATGTGCCCTCTTTAAGGGACGACCCAATTTACCATGAAAAAGGCTGCATACAAATAAACGGATGATGGTGATGTGGACTTGGGAACTCACAGCAGTGGTCGGGGAACCTGTGGCCTTTCAGTTAATGTTGGACTCCAACTTCTTTCATCCCTGACTATTGACCAAGCTGTCCGGATCTCATGGAACCTGATGGGAGCTGGAGTTGAAACATCTGGAGGACCACAGGGTCCCCACCCTTGATAGCAGCTAGGACAGGCACCCCCAAACTTTGGCCCTCCAGATGTTTTGGACTACAATTCCCATCTTCCTTGACCACTGGTCCTGTTAGCTAGGGATCATGGGATTTGTAGGCCAAAACATCTGGAGGGCCGCAGTTTGGGGATGCCTGAGCTAGGATGTCAACTGGAAATCAATAAAACCACCTTACAGAATGTTACACATTATAGAACTAAAAAGAAAGAAAATTGGGAAATGGGCATTGCTCAGGTTGACATAATCCACAATACACATTATTATTAATTCTCAATCATGGATTGAGAAATTCCAAGATAACATCCTGTATTGCTTTCTTTCTTACACTGAAAAGGAAATCAAAACAGCTTAAAATGCAATTAGATGTAAGTAGTTCCAGTAAGGCTGTAAATCTGCTTTTTGCTTCCTTGCATTTATACGAATGTGTGAAATAATAATAAAAATTAATACAAATGTGTGTATATATATATATATATATGTGTGTGTGTGTGTGTGTGCGTGTGTGTGTGTGCGTGTGTTGAGCTTTGTAAATTAGAAAATGCTTTTTTAAAATAAATAAATGAATAAATAAATAAATAAGTATTTCAATGTGAAAAAGAGGTAAGGAGCATGAAGACAAGAAGACTGTGTCCAGACCTTCTATGATGATGGATGAGCCTAATGGGAATATGGGAGGAAGGCCTACCCACTGATTTCATGCTGTTGGAGACATGTGCCCTGAATAGGGCTTACAGTGCTGTGATAACAGCTCTGCAATAAGAACCTCTAAACTCAGATTGAAAAAAAACCAACAACCCCAATACATTTGTGACCATGACTACCATTGACTTTTCAGTGATTCCTCTCTATTGTGAACAATAGAAATGGGTACTATCACACAGTTCCCTTTTTAGCACAAGTCTCTGATTACTTGCCCATGCCCATTTGAAATCAGAACATGCACCAGCCCTGCCCCAGTACATAAGGAAACTGGAAGCTCCTCCTAAGCCATCCGATGATTGGTTTGTCCACCTCAGTATTATCTTCACTAACTGACAGCTGCTGTCTAGGATTTCAGACAGGAGTCCTTCCAAGACCACCTTTGTGATGCATTCCATCACCGAGCTACAGCTCAGCCTTTATCATCACAACTTGATTTATTGTCATGCACACCAGCTTTCAGAGTAGACGCACACCGGATGGGTACTGCAACTCTAAGCATGTTTAATGTTGCTTACTCACTGGTAAGTGTTGAGGATTGCCACCCTCAGAGGAGCTATTCCAGAGTAGGTGGTTGGAGGATTGCAGCATTATTTACTTTCTCATTAATCTATGACTTCGGCCGAGAGTTAAGTGCTGTGATCCATCATCAGCTAAAGCAAAATCCAGGACATCTATGCCCAGAGAATGAACACACACACACACACACACACACACACACACACACACACACACCCTATAATGCAATGCTGTTGCGATATTATGAAATCCCGTGAAGCAATTTACCCGAGTCCTACAACTCGCCACTAAGAGAGCATACTGTAACAAATGACTCAAGGACTGCTGCCAAACAATGCATTTTTATATCTTATTAGGCAAATTAATTGCTGTTAACTACTGAGATAAAGGAGCATCTGTAAAATACTTATCATGTACTATTTTAGCATCGGAAAGGAGGAATGAAATGAAGGCTTGACAAACAGGCCTACACTGTTTATAGCACTGAGAAAGAACCACTTACATCTAGATACAACCTTGATGGCAGAAAGTGAGGAGGAATTAAAGAACCTTTTAATGAGAGTGAAAGAGGAGAGCGCAAAATATGGTCTGAAGCTCAACATAAAAAAAAAACCAAGATCATGGCCACTGGTCCCATCACCTCCTGGCAAATAGAAGGGGAAGAAATGGAGGCAGTGAGAGATTTTACTTTCTTGGGCTCCTTGATCACTGCAGATGGTGACAGCAGTCACGAAATTAAAAGACACCTTCTTCTTGGGAGAAATGCAATGACAAACTTAGACAGCATCTTACAAAGCAGAGACATCACCTTGCCGACAAAGGTCCGTATAGTTAAAGCTATGGTTTTCCCAGTAGTGATGTATGGAAGTGAGAGCTGGACCATAAAGAAGGCTGATCGCCAAAGACTTGATGCTTTTGAATTATGGTGCTGGAGGAGATTTTTGAGAGTCCCATGGACTGCAAGAAGATCAAAAATATCCATTCTGAAGGAAACCAGCCCTGAGTGCTCACTGGAATGACAGATCCTGAAGCTGAGGCTCCAATACTTTGGCCACCTCATGAGAAGAGAAGGCTCCCTGGAAAAGACCCTTATGTTGGGAAATATTGAGGGCACTAGGAGAAGGGGGTGACAGAGGATGAGATGGTTGGACAGTGTTCTCGAAGTCACCAACATGAGTCTGACCAAACTGCGGGAGGCAGTGGAAGACAGGAGTGCCTGGCGTGCTATTATGGTCCATGGGGTCACGAAGAGTCGGTCACGACTAAACGACTAAACACCACCACCACCTAGATATAGCATACAGTAGGTCCCAGGTTGACCTGCAAACCATTCCACACCAACCATGCCCATCTTCCCCACACCTGATGTTATATTCTATAAAGTTCATAGAAACCATGTATATTTGTATCCAGACAAACATTTTGTGACCAGGGAGGAAAAGGTACTTTAACTGTTGTTGTTGTTGCTGCTGCTGCTGCTGCTGCTGTTGCTGCTGCTGCTGTTGTTGTCAAGCGTTTTGAAAATTTGATTGTGTGTCTTTTTAAAAAGGTTATTATGTACACTGAACCTTTATGTTTAAAATGGATTAAAAGCATTTGAGCACATTTATTGATTGGACAGATTTATAGCCTGCCCTTCAAAACATGTATTTCTTGATTGGCTAATAGTCATAACCACACAAATGTAACGAACGGGTTGTGTAGGTCCCTTTTCTGCCTGTTCCCAAGCACCTGCCACCTAAGGCAGTAGCTTCCTTCTGCTTTATGGAAGAGCTAGCTCAGGAAACTAAATATGCATTTTTGGCGTCTAGATACTCAACTTTCTTGCCTATGTGAGATGTCAATACACCATGTTTCCCTGCCATGTCATTCATTACTACTAGGAAAATTTTAACTTCTCATGTTCCTGCTTCATTTCCCTTTGTTTTACTGATGTGGGAACACAAGGAATTGGGATCTGGCAGCAGACTTATCGGTATCTTCAGCTGCTGTCACTTCACCATGGCAGGAAGTGGTAGAAGAAGCTTTGTTCTTTATTAAAGAAAAATGCCTTGATGCGGGATTACCAGACCGCACCTCCATTTTACCCTTAAACAGAGGTGGCGTCCAAATATCAAACAAGAGATAGAATCTGGTTGCCTTCTGGCTCCTCATTTTGCAGCATGAGCACCACGATTTAAACACGACATTACTATAAACGTAAAAGGATCAGCAGAAGTGGCACAACTACCATTGCCTTCAATGGCTCTAGTTTACACTAAAATCCTTACCCCCCCCCAAAAAAAACCTCTTCTAATTTGGTGTGAGTGGCATGCTATATGGAATTACTTTATTACTTTGATATGAATGGGAAATTATATTCTGTTCCCAGGTAATCTGCTGGCAGGCCACAACTGTGTTGTCAATCACTCATTTTCAGTTCCACCCCCGTAATTATATCCATATGGGGTTTTCCAGAAATGAATGAAAGGAAAATGGGTGGAACAGTATTGAGAGCAGTGAATCCACAGCAGTAACCGAAGGAGGAATGACTGCTGCGCCGTGAAGCACAGAGAGAAGGAATGCCATGGTACACCCACATCAGCATAACCGAAAGCCTTCATCTGCCCCAGCTGAAACAAAACAGGTGTCTCCCATATTGTCTCTACAGCCACAGCAGGTGCTACAGCCTTCCAACAGTTTAACTTCACCCTCCCCCGCCAAATGTGCACTCCTCCATTGTCTCCCAAGAGAGACGGATGCCAAAAAAGTATTTGCATTGATGGCTTATTGTAATTAATGCATTGTAGTACACCAGTCCTGTTCTGGTGTTCATAACTGGGGTCAACTGAACATGTGAAGGAGGACAACAGGCATTAATGCACTAGCATCCCCATGCCATCGATAGCTGTAATAATAATAATAATAATAATAATAATAATAATAATAATAATATATTATTTATACCCCACCCATCTGGCTGGGTTTCCCCAGCCACTCTTGGCGGCTTCCAACAGAAAAATAAAACACAATAATCTATTAAACATTAAAAGCCTCCCTGAACAGGGCTGCCTTCAGATGTCTTATAAAAGTCTGGTAGTTTTCCTCTTTGACATCTGTTGGGAGGGCGTTCCACAGGGCAGGCGCCACCACCGAGAAGGCCCTCTGCCTAGTTCCCTGCAACTTGGCTTCTCGCAACGAGGGAACTGCCAGAAGGCCCTTGGTGCTGGACCTCAGTGTCCGGGCAGAGCGATGGAGGTGGAGACGCTCCTTCAGGTATACTGGATGTTCCAAGGAGACTGTCTTCAGCAGGTAAATTGTCCTTCACTCACGGAAGATAAGGGTTCTAATGCACAGGGAAGCCTTTGGAAGTACAGAAGGCATCCCCATTGCCCTGAAGTACTGTCAGGCTTCAGGGAATCAGATCCCTCCCCTGGTGGCAGCCCAGAATCAGAGAAACTATAGAAGTTCTTTCCAAGCAATTTATTGAATTATTCACAGAGAACGATGAAGGAATGCAGCCATCCCTAATAATGGTGTTGCTCCAAGTAAAGTCCCACCCTCCTACGTCTCCCCTATTCAACGTCACTCCTGTGTCGGTTAATCTGAGCTCTCTGCCTCTGAGCTCTCTGTTCTAGTACCCTCAATGCCTGCCTAGTCCTGGAAGAGGAAGGGAGGGGGTCAGGAATGCTTTCCAAGGACACTGAGTCTGTCAGCTGTCTCTCCCCTGGTGCTTCTTCTTCCTGCTGTTCCTCTTACAATATTCCCCAGCTTCTGCCCTCTGCAGCCTCTGAATTATGCCCTTCTGCAAACCACTGTTCTAAATCTATACTGTCTTCCTGTTCTCGGGAAGGTTCAGGAGAAGGGGGCAGGGCGGGGCGGTCCTCACCATTCCTCCTCAGTCCAGCCCCTGACAAGAGCACACAAAGGGAACATGGATGAGACAGAGCAGGCACATTTGTTTAGTTACCTCCAATTACAAAAGCTTGAAGAGGTCTTCAGTATCAACTGCATGGTATATATCTTGTTGGGGTTCTGACAGAAGAAAAATCATTTGAAGAATGGTAATAAGATATAAGAGATATATATACAGTGGTGCCTCACTAGACGAATTTAATTCGTTCCACGGGTCTTTTCTTATAACGAAAAAATTCATCTAGCGAATCCCATAGGAATGCATTGAATTTTTTTTGATTTTTTTTTTGCCCATAGGAACGCATTAATTGAATTTCAATGCATTCCTATGGGAAACCGCGAGTCGCTAGACGAAAATGAATTCGTCTAGCGAGGCAACCTCCGCTAGAAAAAAACCTTTCGTTAAGCGAAAATTTCGTTAAGCAGGGCATTCGTTAAGCGAGGCACCACTGTATAAGATACACACACACACACACACACACACACACACACACACACACACACACTGTCCTCCATCATCCGAAGATCACAGGATGGTTCACAACATAAAAATACAAAATGAGAACACAAGGTACATAATAAAAACAAACACAAACCAATAATCCCATAAATATATATATAGCTAGCTAAAAGGTATGGCTTTAGTTTTGCCTATGGTTCTCGAGCACATATTACTAGGCATTGACAAGTTAATTAGGCAGCCTTAGCAGTGACCATTCATTATGGCGTTAGAATGTTCTGGTCCATAGATTATTGTCTGGATAATATATGGCTCCTGGGGATACCAAGGTTGGCTCTTTATTTAATTTAGTTATTTAATAAGGTTTATATACCGCTTAATAATAAAAAAACCTTAGTAGTTTATATAAAATAGGATAAAAATTCATTAAAAAATAGGGATAAAAGCAGACTTTTAAAATAGCAAAGACAAAATATAGATATAATCAACAGATCTTAGAAACAAATGTGCACAATAAAATCACATGTCTGGGTAGCCATGCCTTAACAAAAACGTTTTAGCAAGCAATTGAAAACAGTACAATGAAGGTTACTGCCTAATATCAATAATGATCTCTGCTCTGCTGAGGTACCTTGCTTGATATGATACCAAATTCAAAACCAGTGCTAAAAGGCTGCCCTTCTAATAGCATGAATGCATATATTGAATGGGCACTAATTTCCTAGCCTTCCAGGCTGGTTTAACAGTCTTCTTTCTTTCCTCATTTAACTCTGTATCCCACCCACCACTTGCTTCAGAAAGCCCCAGGGCAGCTCACAGTGATGAAAAACAATAAAAACCCTATCGGTGCTATGCAATAAAACTGATTAAAAGTAAAACAACACCCTGCAAAAGTAATATTCACAAATCTGTACTCGCAGCGGATTCCAGCAAAATATTGTTTCCCGCCTGGAGTAAAACCCACCACACCCGAAATGCTCGTTAGGACATTGAGATCTTAACTGACCTCCTGTTTGACATTTAGCAGGGTCACTTGGGGTATATGCTTGTACTGGAAGGCATGACATCTCCAAAACGGCTTGGGCATCAGCATGCTGAGCATAGATCTGAGGGCACCATCAGGGAAGCTCACTGTGACAAAGCTGGATAGCTTTGGTCTTGGGGGATCCAGGCCTGTTAGATGTACAGATCTGGCAACAAAGTGAGCACCAGCTTTACACCTCAGAAAACAGGCTTTTCAGGCTATGTCACTTAAAGCTGACATAGGAGGCTTGGCCACTGTCCCAGACTAACCAGCCCAGGAGACTATGGCAAATGGGATCCCCTTGCTAGCCTGTAACATTTATTGAAAGGCCATTAGATTGTGGTGCATTGATTAGCCCACCTGCGGGGAGCTGTCAAACCCTTGAATGTGCTCTGTTTACAGACACCATCATTCTAATGGGGATTGCATCTCCTTTTGTATAAATTGTATCTTCTCCTAGCGCTGGGCTCGGAAGCGAACAGGAAAGTGCAAGTCGTGAAGGGGTGCAAGTTCTTAAAGGTCATTCCTCTTTTGGCACAGGCCAAAGGGTCACAGTGGAGTTGCCAGACAAAGCTGTGGTATAACAACAACAACAACAACAACAACAACAACAACAACAACAACAACAACAACAACATTTCCCAAGCTCTAGTGCCCTCCAGGTGTTTTGGACAACAATTTCATACCCTCCATCAGGGGCATACCCAGGATCAAAACTGGGGGGGAAGGGGCGGGACCAAGGCACGGGAGGGGCCACAAAGTGGGAACGTGAGCGGGGCTACGGAGCCCAGGTGAAACTGACTCTGGTCTCACCTAGGCGCCGCGAAGCTTTTTGCAGTCGGAGGCACCGGGGCTCTGCTGACAGCACGCAGCCAGGGCGCGCGCTCTGGCCCGCCGGGCTGCCCCCGGTGCACTATGGCCAGGACCCCGGCACAGCGCGCAGCCGTGGGTGAGAGCGGCGCTGCCGGCGGGGCTGGTGGGCAGAGGCGGAGGCGGAGCGCGAGTTCGGCATTCCTGCCTGCCGCGCCACGCCCTCCAGCTTCCCGTTGCTCTCTCTGGTTCCCCGCTGTGCTTGGCCTCGCCGGAGGGCGCGACAGGGAGCTGGAGGGAGGGCACGGCGCGGTGCGGTGGACGGGAACGCCGAACTTGCGCTCCGCCGGGCTGTGCTCTGCCTCCGTCTTTGCCCACTAGCCCCGCCGGCAGCGCCGCTCTCACCCACGGCTGCGCCGGCCCTGCTTCTGGGGGGGTCAGCTGCCCCCCTGCCACGTGCTGGGTACGCCCATGCCCTCCATCATTCCTCAGATGGAAATAGAGACATTTCTCACTCACTCCAACTAACCCTCCTGAACCCCCCATTTTTGTCATCCCCATGCAGAGCATTTCTTATCAGAAGAAGGGCGAGTGCCTGCACCACCACACCAATGGGACACAGAACACATCCCCTCGACTGCCCTGAGAAAACCCCTTAATCCTGATTTTATTTTATTATTTGGTCTAAGGCTGGCATTTCCAAGTAGAGTTAATACCTTGGAGAGCCATTTCCAGTCCAAGTAGACATGGACTGATAGTTGGACTCATTGGTCCAGAGGTAGCCCAGCCACAAGGCAGATGAAGCTGCTGCTGCAGGCGGTAGAAGCCCCCCCCCCCGGCTTCTCCATGGGTGACCCACCTGCCCTGTCACCTCCCCAAATGGGTTCAATCTTGCCCCAAATCTCCAGTGATGGCGGTGCAGATTCTATGCCAGTGGTGGATGGGGCAGGGTGTGTGGCAGGCGGCAGAGCAGGCAGCAGCAGCAGGAGCAGATAGGTGGCAGCAGAAATGGCGGAGGCAGCAGGGCAGAGTGCCATCTCCTGTTTTGTCTCAATTTCAGCCTAAGGGGTACACACTCATACAACCTTTACCCAGGATGCATTCCAGCCACGCAAAAACACACCTGGAAAATGTGATGCAGGACTGATGAAAGGTGAAGTCTGGGAGGAGGGTGTGTGGCTGGTATGAGGAGGGAGGTTTAGAGGGCCAGAGGATTCCTGTCCCAATACAAGGCATATTTCAAGCTTCCTAATGGGATATAAAGGTAAAGGTAAAGGGGCCCCTGACCATTAGGACCAGTCGTGACCGACTCTGGGGTTGCGCACTCATCTCGCATTATTGACCAAGGGAGCCGGCGTATAGCTTTCAGGTCATGTGGCCAGCATGACAAAGCTGCTTCTGGCAAACCAGAGAAGCACATGGAAACACCTTTACCTTCCCGCTGTAGCGGTTCCTATTTATCTGGGACCAAGCAACGGGAGCTCCCCCTGTCACAGGGATTCAAACCGCCAACCTTCTGATCAGCAAGCCCTAGGCTCAGTGGTTTAACCACAGCGCCACCTGGGTCCCTTCTAATGGGATATGGCTCAGGGATTTAGGTCTGACATAGTTATGCTTGAAGAAGGTCTTACTTTTCTCAGGGAGTATCTTGTGTAGCACATGGTCAGGGCCGTCTTAAGCTCATCGGGCGCCCTGGTGCAGGGATCCCTCGGGTGCCCCCCACCCCCACTCTTTAAAAATAATAATCTCGACCTCCAGCTCTTCCCCTCCATTAAAAAAAGAGAGGAAAGCTCTTACCTTCCCTGGAGGTGCTGGGAGACTTCCCTGGAGGCGCTCGCCATCTCCCCCGCGCTGGAAGGCCTCGGTTCTCTGCCTCGGCTGAGCCGAGAGCCACAGGGCCGGGAAGGGGAGAGCGTGGCTTGCAGAGAGGCCCGACGTCCCGGCCACTCCGTAGTTTTAAGAGAGGGGAAAGGACAGCCCTTTCCCCTCATGGCTCCCCCCCCCCGCGGAGCCAGCAGGGAGAGCCGCGCTCCTGCACTCCGGTCGGAGCCCTCCTGCCGGCAGCAGAGGCCATGGGCGCCATGGAGCCAGCGGAGAGAGCCCCAGACTGTGGGAAGGCATCCGAGCCTTCCCGCCAACAGGGATGACCCTGGCGCTGCGTTTCATTGGTAGAGCTGCTGCCATGTGGTGTCGTCTCTACCAATGAAACGCAGCACCGGGGTGAGGGATGACCCAGGCGCTGTAGAGCAGAACAGGGTCCCAGAGCCCCTGCTCTGCTCGTTTACCTCCCTGCTGTCCCCTGAGCAGAGCAGCTGGCGGAGGGAAAAGGGAGGCCGCCGCGCAGCTCCCCCACTTGCTGGGGCGCCCCTGAGCGCCCAGGTGCCCTGGCGCCCTACACCACTAGAGTCAATGGGCAAGACGGCCCTGCACATGCTTGTTTCTGAATGAGATCAGCTGTACTCTCTGAATCATGTTTTCCCCTGATGAGAAGCTAATTCAAGCTTGACACACGTCGGGTTTGCTGTTTTCATTCTTGGTACTGCTGAGGCAAAGTCAAGCCAAGCCACAAGGGAAAACAGATGCAATATGTAAGCCCTAACGTGAAGTGTAGCAAATGAGTGTGATTGTAAAACAGGGAATAAATTTTTTTTCCAGCTCTTCTAAAATCTGATCTCAGTTACACCAGCATGGCAAGAATAATTCTACAAGTATATATTAAATTCTTCCAGTGGGAAAGGATGTGAAATTCAGCACAAGCTGCCATTTTGGGGTTGTAGGTTTTTTTTTTTTTACTAGTGGGCACGTCTGCAATTTGGAGAAAGTATCATGGCTGCGAGTCACAAAACAGCTGCTGTGGGGTGTGGCGTAACACAAAATGGCTGCCTTTGTTCAGATTGGAATGGAGGTGACTTTCCAGTCCTGGTATCTAATGAAATATGGACTGATAATAATAGCAGTGTATGTTTAGTGGAGGAGAGGCCGAGTCAGTAGGAAACCAGAACTGAGCAGAGAGAGCAAACAGTCTCTTGTGCATTGTGGACTTTTGAAGAGAAATATATACTGAGATGTTCTATGGGCATCATAGAAGGTTCTGGTGAACTACTGGTGCACAATGGCATCATGCTGGTGAACTCTGGGGAACATCCTACGGAAAACAGGAAGTGGATGCATTTAGCGTGAAAGAAGAATGGGTCTTTGTGATGAACTTACTTGATCTTCGTGTCCTGGAATTAATGTAAAGATTAGACTAATGTGGGGAATGCAGCTCTGCATCATATTTCACCCTTCTCCCAATGTTGTGATGCTGCCTCCCCCTCAAAAATGTGTTTAAAATGCATATTGAAATGTGTTTTAAAATACGCTTTTTGAGAGAAAACGCATTTAGAAATGCATGGAGAAAAAAGGATTAAAATTACATATTTCAAATATGAATGTTTATGCATGTTAATTTTTCTTGCTTGCTTGCTCATTAATGCAGAAGCAGTATAGAATGGACTTAAGAGTGAAGATGTGTGAAAGGGGCACAGACGGGAAACAAATCAATCCGCCCACCCCTGTCCTCTGGCTTCTGTGATTTTTCTGGTTATACGCTTTCCATGCTTATCTTGGTAGCCTAAAGAACAACTTTTCCATGAAAACTGAGATGATCAGACTGCCGAATTCCCTCCCCATTACCAAATTTCTGTATTCCCTCCACACTTTGACAGAGCTGCAGAATACACATGGCCCTGCACATGAGATCACAGAATCACAGAGTTCATGCTTTGGGAGGCATCCAATGCATGTAAAGATTTATGCTAGTGAAACAATACTTTCCACAAAATATGCTCTGGAGGGTTGAGGGGGGGGGGGGAGAACCCCAAGGGGCAGGAGAGTGAGAGGAGGGGAAGTCCTTCCCCGCAGCTGTAAATCCTTGTGCTAACAGAAGGCGTTCCTAAGCACTACATGGAATACAAGCCTCTAATTTGTTAAGGGTAACTGGTAATTGTAGCTCTGGAAGGGCTAAACTACAGTCCCCAGGATTCTATGGGTAAAAGCATGCTCTCCTAAGAGAATTTCAGGAGGCACCTTTCATACTAACTTTCAAATGTTTCTTTGAAAAAATTATTTGCTACCAGGATTATGCAGACAATTAAGGAAAAAACATTTTCTGTAACAGTAGCAGTCACCTGGTGTTCTGTTTTAATTTTGTGTGTGGCACATTGCAAACCACTTTGGTATTTTTAATAAATCGAGATATACCAAATATTTCTCTCTCTCTCTCTCTCTCTCTCTCTCTCTCTCTCTCTCTCTCTCTCTCTCTCTCTCACACACACACACACACACACACACACACACACACACTGATGCCAGGCTTGTTGAAAGAGCAGGAGATTGGATAGAAGAAACCACAGCTGCATCCTCTCCATCTTTGCCCATGGATGTAAAAAGCGATGATCTTTAGGATGCAAAATAGCAACCATGGCTAGCGAGCCACTGCTATACTGAATTTATCTTTTTGCATGATATTTCCACACATGATGAAATGTTCTCTTTGGGGAAAGAATGGCTTTTAAATTCCCCCTCTTCTTAAGAGACTAGAGGATAAAGGTTGGAGCTGATCACATTTCCCGGTAACTTGAGCTTCCTATCTGTAACTGAATTGGCTTCTGCTATGCTGAAAGGATCAACCGGGCAGAAAAGAGCAAGGGGAAGAAACATGAGCTTCCAAATGTACTTAGGATGGCCGTACTTTGCAAAGAGAAATCAGAAACTGTTCGAATGCATTTAATATGGTCATAATTCCAGGTCCTATGTATGATCTGTTGCAGCGAGGCAGAAGTGTGCTTAAGTTCTTTGCGGGGAGAAGAATGAAGAAGGGGGCTGGTGGGAAATGAACTGGCTGGTGCGGAACATCTAATTGTTTTAATCATGCTTGATACTAAACTGTGAAAGTGTAATTAACTTAAGAAGTCAGTCAAGAACAATTAATAACTGCAGCGCTACTGGGGTAATTTAAATAGGAGCTGGGAGGACATAAGAATGACCGACACACCAGGTTGCTGGAGATTGCGACGGGTGGGTGGGTAGTTAGCTGACAAAATTTTGGGAGTACTTTTTAGGAGTTAAAAACTTTCATTTCAGTTCAAACTGATAACATGTTTTTGGGTGTGTTTTTTAAAAGTTGACACAGCATGAATTTAACCCCTGATACAGCTACAATTCTATGATTCTATATGGATTCCGATTACATTACTTATTATCTGTGCATACTTTGTACACCAGAGTCAAGTTATCTCATGGGGTCCCCCCCCCCCTCCCACTTAATAATGTAGCACTTTGGAAAAGCAGTTACAACGTATATTTGTTGAACGTGCATTTTTGATAAGTGTCACACTGCGACATGGGACTTGCAGCAATTATAGTGCGGAACAACCGAATGCTTTTGCATCCCAGTGGGAAACAGAAGCTGAAGAGCTGCTGGTGTTAAGTGCATGTTTGAGCAAGAGGCCTGTGGGAGGCCCGTGTGTGAATGGGTCATAAGTACCATATATATATATATCTAACAGCTGAAACTGATGTAGGATGCTTTTATTTGCATGAGCCCTAAAAAATATAATGAGAACACAGATTGGCTAGATAGAGTGTTGCTGCAAAATGAAAGCACGGAACTTCCCAAACGAATGTGCAGCCTTTAATTAAAATATAAGGAAGGACAGCAAACTTTGGGAGGGCGTCTTTGAACATGATGCATTCACAAGAAAG
The DNA here is from genome assembly GCF_965207765.1 of Zootoca vivipara. NCBI lineage: Eukaryota > Metazoa > Chordata > Lepidosauria > Squamata > Lacertidae > Zootoca > Zootoca vivipara. The sequence goes on along the minus strand of NC_142590.1, from coordinate 72,721,250 downwards.
AACATAAAATATGAAAACATAAGATGGGTCTGTTCAATTAGGCCAATGGCCCATCTAGTCCAATGTCCTGTTCTCATTGCGGCCAACCCAGATATCTATAGGCAGTGCTTTCCCCCCTTAAATAAACGTTTAGGGGTCACTCTCATTTCCCTACTCGTATTGAAATACAGCCCCTCAAGGAGGCCAAACTTAGATTCACAAAATGTTTAGGGGTATGCATATCCCTGCATCCCCCCAGAAAAAAGCACTGCCTATAAGAAATGTGGAAGCAGGCCCTGGGCTCCCCACTTGGGATTCCAAGCATTCAGAAGCCTGTCTCCATCAATGAAGGTAGAACATAGGCAACATAGCTAGTAGTCATTAAAAGCCTTATCTTTCAAGGCTTTTTTGAAGCTATCCAAGTTGGTCGCCATCACTAATTCTTGTGCGAGAAGCTCCGGCACCTTATTTCTTTAATTACATTTATATACCACCTTTTGGGATGCGGGTGGTGCTGTGGGTTAAACCACAGAGCCTATGGCTTGCCGACATAGCTGCCAAGTTTTCACTTTTCTCGCGAGGAAGCCTATTCAGCATAAGGGAAAATCCCTGTAAAAAAGGGATAACTTGGCAGCTATGCTTGCCGATCACAAGGATGGCGGTTCGAATCCCCACAACGGGGTGAGCTCCCGTTGCTCAGTCCCAGCTCCTGCCAACCTAGCAGTTCAAAGGCATGTCAAAGTGCAAGTAGATAAATAGGTACCGCTACAGCGGGAAGGTAAACAGTGTTTCCGTGTGCTGCTCTGGTTCGCCAGAAGCGGCTTTGTCATGCTGGCCACATGACCTGGAAGCTGTACGCTGGCTCCCTCAGCCAATAACGCGAGATGAGCGCCGCAACCCCAGAGTCGGTCACGACTGGACCTAATAGTCAGGGGTCCCTTTACCTTTACTTTACCACCTTTTACTCCAAGGAGTTCAGGGTGGTGTGCATACTTTATCCTCACAACAACCCTGTGAGGTAGGTTAGGCTGGGAGAAAGTGACGGGCCCAAGGTCACCAGTGAGCTTCATCGCTGAGTGGAGATTTGAACCCAGGCCTTCCAGGTCCTAGCCCATCCCTCTAACCACTACACCATACTGGTTCTCACGACAGAATAGAAGAAAGGTGTATTCACATCGGAAGTACTCAGAAGCAATGTATGGCATCAGGGGCAGCACATACAATCCTCATACTCAAGCCACTGCATCTTCTATTTGTCCTAGCAGGAAGAGGGAGGAATAAGAATTGCAAGTCCCCTTATAACTCTTATTTGCCCCTCCTCTCTCACAAACCTCTTTTCCCACACACCCACATGCCTCAGTTTCCCCCCCTCTACCTGGATAGGCTGCTGCTTTTGCCTCTTTGCAGTGCTCTGGACCATGAAATGAAACAAAACAGCAAGCCCCAACCACAAGAAAACAGTTCATAACCAAAGCCCTGCCAAATGGAATTCTCCACACCCATCACGGGCTCCACAGAAGCTTCAAAATGTTCCTTCCTTCAGTCACCTGGTCCAGATAATGACTCCTTTACAATTCTGCTCTGAAGTTCAAGAGATGCCATCAAGCTATTCTGGAAAACGGCAGACAGAAACCAAACAAAAACAGATTCCAGATGGAAGAATCTTATACCTTGACGCTCTGAATATCTCTGGGGTATGGGTGCAATAGATGACCATTCTTCAAAAGGTTATCTATTGCAGCTATAGAGCTTGCCAAATTCTCCATGACTGATATGCATCCCTTCCTTTGGGGCCTTGACATATATCTGTGGGGTGGCTTAAAATATACAAAACACTTCCTTGCACATGTTACATTGCACATAAGTATTGCACATGTATTACCTCATATTCTTATTTTATTTAACAGAATTTACATACCACTTGATTGCAGTAGAAACTCACTGATCAGACTCGGGTCAACCTCACAGGGTTGTTGTTACCAGGTGTTGGACCAGGGTGGGGGCAAAAGAGTTGTTGCACTGAGTTCCTTGAAGGATGGGCACGATATAAATAAACGATTCTCTCTGGGACGAGATATGTCATCTTGATCCTTCTCGCATTTTCTAGAGACGTTTCTCAGCAAAAAGGGGGCAGGATTGTTTTCAAACAACAAAGATGTTCTTCTCTGTGGCTGACTCTTCTCTCCCTCAACCTTTCTCTCTCTCTTTCACCCCACAATTTTTGATTTTGATTCTCCCTCACTGACAGCTCCTGCCTGGAAGCCTAGGCCTGGGGGCTTGGTGGGAGGGAAGACAGGACAGAAGGACGAGGCAAAGTGGAAACATTCTTTGACTAAGTGGGCATTAAATGTAGTCTAACAAGCAAGTGATGCCGTGTGACTGGAGAGAGGCCGAAAGTTAAAAAGAAAGAAAGAAGCTTTTTTCAATATGAGCATTCATGTAGTTTTGACAGCAGCAATTTATCACCACCATGAATGGAGGGCTTTTGCTTCCACCGCTGAAAGGCAGGCTGGTTAAACTTTTACCTGCCTCTCCGAATGGGGTGGATGAAGAAGGGCTGACCACTCAATCCTGTGATGTGCCTTTTTGAGGAGGCAGGCAGGCAAGCAGGGGGGACTGTGGAGGAGGAAGGGCGCTCCGTCCCCGAAACAGCTTGTGCCCATCTGTTCTGGACAGAAAGAAACTGTGACAAGGGGCAAGAGGAGGAGGGGAAGGGGAGCACATTTCCTGAGGCCTGGAATGCTGTTGGCATTCTGTGGGAGGGCAGCAGAATTTGATTGACTATAGATAGCAGCAGTGAACAGAGCTCAATAGGGATGGGTAGAAGACAGTGAATCTCCCTGGAGTTTCAGAAACGTATTTGGCAGGAATATGGCTGGGGATGTGGGCAGAAGGCACATAAATAAGCTTCAGTCAGCTGCATAAAGTTCTGCTTGTGTGCATGTGTGGTGGAAGAAAAATCCAACCATTTGTTAGTTCATTTACAGGTGTACGGTGAAAAAAGGTAAAAGGAAAAGGACCCTGGATGGTTAAGTCCAGTCAAAGGCGATTATGGGGTTGCGGCGTTCATCTCGCTTTCAGGCCAAGGGAGCCGGCATTTGTCCACAGACAAGGTCATGTGGCTGGCATGACTAAACAGCTTCTGATGCAACGGAACACCATTCCCCCACTCTGGTCCAGAGCACACAGAAACGCTGTTTACCTTCCCGCAGCAGCGCTACTTTTTATCTACTCGCGGGCCACACACTGACTTGTCATGTGGGGAAGGGGAGCGAGGACAAAATTTGATGTCCCCTCCCCAGCCCTCGCTGGGCTTTGGGAAAGAGGGACGAGGCTCTGGCAGGGTCCTAGAGCCTTCTTCCCAAAGCTGGGAAAGCGCCAACTAGCTTTGGGAAGGAGACAAGAGGACTCGAGGATCTTGTCAGAGCCCTCACAACTCCTTCCCAAAGCTCAGCACCTCACTTACCCAGCTTTGGGAAAGCAGTGCAAGGGCTGGGAGGGGTGTCAAATGTTGCTGAGGGCCGCTAAAATGCCTCAAGGGCCACATGGACCATTCTGATTTTAGCCCCTACTTCCCTTCAGTACATTCCTCTGCCAGTTGGCAAAGACATCCTAAACCCCACTTAGCTTTCCACACCTCCTCCTCCTGCTTTCTCTCAAGATTATACAGCTTTTACAATTAATGATCACTTTTTTATTTTATTGTGACTTGTATTCCTCTTCCTTGTCTGTTCCAGATTTTGACACCCCGCTTTTAAATTCTTCATTTGTCTACGTAATATCAAGCCAAACAATTGACATTTTAGGAATAAATGATATAAACATGATTCTATGAGGAGGATTTTCTTTTTTCTTTTTAATGTGGATGACTGGTTTGCAGATTATATCACTTAAGTTTATTAAGTTTTTTTGTATTTTCCTTTAAATGTTTTATTCTTAGAAACATCTATGGAATATGATTGAGAGGTAGTATAATTTTTTACAAACAAACAAACAAATAACTAGGCTGATTGTTGACATTTTGGAATAAATAAAATTATAACCTCAGAGAGGAGAATTTTGGGGCAACCTTCTGGAAGAGGTTGTAAAGAAAGTGTGAATACAGATCAGTGTATATATTTGTGTAATATTGTATGGCTTTTGCTCTCTTAGGAAGCATCTCACAGACCATCAAGAGTTGGCCTACCCGAGTGTAATTTAGACCAATAAGAGTATTAAACTTTGGCCATGGTTTTCAATATGTAATCTTCAAAAAGATGTTCTGGGTCACCATCATGGCTGAAACGTCATCCTCCTGAACAAGTCACATGAAGACCAGAGGGAGCTGGACACTTTGATCCTTCTGAATCAGTAGCAGAACCCTAAGAGGACCAAGTTTGACTTCCTTATCCTCATAATTTGTCACATCATAGTCCCTGGGGACTATAGCATGGGGTTCCCCAAGCCTGATGCCCTCCAAAACATCAGCCCTAGCAAACACAATGAGCCAGATATTTGCTGTTAACTTAACAAATACTATTATTTATTTTAAGACCTTGTTAAAAATTTAGAAGAGCATCAGATTATACTGGGAAACCGCTTTGGAAATGTAGATGGCTCTAAATAACGCTCCCCGTGACCCAGCCCTCAAATCCTATGGTGCGTTATAAGTCTGTAGGAAGGTTCCCCCCCCCGCCATTAATTGGAGATCTTCAGAGTCTGAAATAGCATTTCTCTTTCCCTTTCCCCATTCTTTATTTCATTATCCCCAGTTCGGTACACATCACTGCAATAGGAAGCAGACTGGTTAGCTACGTTGAGAATTATTTAAATTAGGGAGGGATATATGGGTAGTTAAAGACCCAGTCTTCTATTCTTCTCTAATTATGTATCAAATTGCGGTCAAATTATACCCAAATGTAAAAGTAGGGGTCAACCTTGAATTTTGCAGAGGGAATTGGTAGGAGGGAGGTGGAACAGAACAGGTGGCACTAGTGGACTTGAACTAATGCAATATGAAAGCCAACCACACTATTAAGAAAAGAAAAACCCTCCTTTGATGCCACTTTGTTCTGACAAAGTGTCTCAGGCAGCAATTTTATACAGCCTTACCTGGGAGTAAGCCCCATTAAACTCAACTGGTTTTCCTGCTGAGTAGACATCTATAGGATTACACCGTGAGACTCCCAGGTTGCCTGAGCTTGTTGTTATGTTTCTGTTGTTCTTCTGGCTCTTCAATATAGATGCATGTTTAACAGAAATGAAAGGCATGCAGTGAAACAATATTCGTGCAGAAAAGAGTCGGGGATGTGTGAGTTTTCATCCTCAGTATCCAATGCATGCATTCAGTGCAAAGGAAATAAATGTATATACTTATCTTATTTTAATTATTAGGAGGGAGAAGAAGAAAATCAGGCACAGGCAATGCCTCTGAAACACAAGAAGAGAAATTTGGGGAAGAATAACGAAGGAGAACTAGGCTACATAGTGGAACTTTTACAGCTGGCTGGCCTAAAGCAATGGCATTGGGAACCTTGGTGAGAATTATTTTTGATATGAGCTGAATGGGTGAAAGTTGGGTTGGGCTGGATCAAGCAACATGTTGGGAGTTCAACACTACATGTGCACCGTATATTTTAAAGCGCCATCCAACTCTGTATCTACACGAGGGAGGCACATATTTCACCTTGTATCTGCACCTATTTTTTTAGCTAGTGTATTTTTGGAGAGTTGAAGTCACAGAGCCCCTAATAATAATAATAATAATAATAATAATAATAATAATAATACAGTGGTACCTCAGTTTAAGTACACAATTGGTTCTGGAAGTCTGTACTTAACCTGAAGTAAACTTTCCCACTGAAAGTCATGGAAAGTGGATTAATCCATTCCAGACAGGTCTGCGGAGTACTTAAACTGAAAGTACTCAAACCGAAGCATACTTAAATTGAGGTATGACTGTAATAATAATAATAATAATAATAATAATAATAATAATAATAATAATAATAATTTATACCCCACTCATCTGGGGTATAAATGGGACATACCTCATCTGGAAATGTGAGAAGTTTCCTTGAATCATTCCAGATTCAAGTAGGTAGCTATGTTGGTCTGACACAGTAGAAATATACAAAAAGAATTAAAAATTGTCCAGTAGCACCTTAGAGACCAACTAAGTTTGTTCTTGGTATGAGCTTTTGTGTGCATGCACACGAAACAAACTTAGTTGGTCTCTAAGGTGCTTCTGGACAATTTTTAAAATATATTTCTATTGAATCATTCCAATTCACCTTGTAATTCAAGGTACACACAGATTCAATGCTAGAGCGAGAGAGCGCATTGCATCGCTGCTGTTGTGTACAATTGTTTGAAATATTGAAGGTTTTGTCTAAAATTTGAAAGAGATCATTTCCATCCCTAAATTAACATTTTTACCCTAGATTTGTTTCTCTTTCTTTTCTTCCTAGGGATGTGCGTGGATGTACAACAGAACCAGCTCTCCATTGAATTGAACTTGCCTTACAGCATTGTATGAGGTGCCCTGTGTGTTTCTCAGGTTGCTAAAACTTGCAGAAGCTGCAGTGGAAGATGGACAGGGAGACATGGTGTCTCAAATGAGAAGTTTATATGGCAAAAAAGTGCAATTCACTTGAAGAGCATGGGATGCATCAAAAAGGCTCAGTCTCTTTCGTACAAAATATTGAGCTTTCTCGGAACCTCTGCATCCTACAAACATGCACATGCAATGTTAATAATTTCTTTGCAGAACATGGTGTGATAACAGCAACTCTGAAAGTGGGACAGGCAAACTCTCATCACACTTCTGGGGTGTTCATCATAATGAATTGCTGGTGGTGAGAATTATGTTGATTTATTCCTAGGTGTGGGACATGAACCCAGCTCCTATCTTTCCATTGAATCTCTTTATAGCAAGCTGACATGAAAAGCTTAATGCAATGGACCAAATCTGACATATTTTCCATTTCTACTTGTATCCCTTCAACTTTCTTAGCCTCCTTATTTCTTAATCCTTACCTTGTCTCAAACTTTTGAAATCTTGAACAAAATGGGCAAGCTTTAAAAACGCATTTGTCCAAATTTTGCAGCCTTGCAACACTAAGTGTATGAGCAATGGCCACAGAATCATAAAGTCAGAGAATTGTAGAGTTGGAAGGGACCCCAAGGGTCATCCAGTCCAACCCTCTGCAATGCAGGAATCTCAGCTAAAGCATCCATGACAGATGGCCCTCACAACTCTGCTTAAAAAGCTCCAAGGAAGGAGAGTCCACCACCTCTCTTGGAAGTCTGCTTTGTTCCACTGTCAAAAGAGCTCCTACTGTCAGAAAGTTCTTCCTGTTGCTTAGTCGGAATCACCTTCCTTGTAACTTGAATCCATTGGTTCGGAAGAAGGCCCAGTTGGCACTGATTGGCCAGCCGAGCCCTCTGCCAGGAAGAGGCACACCCAAAAGTCCACTGGACTGGCCAGTCAACCATACCCCTGCCCACCTCGCTGGATTGCTCCAAGGCCCGTGGTCAGACCGCAAAACTGCCCACCATCAAGGTAAGCGGACTATACAAATACCTGCAAAAATGGGAGTAAACTAAGAGAACAGATGTGCTCTTGAAAACATCAGATCCCACACACTCTGCACCTAACAAAGTGGGAGCAACAACAAAATGTTATGGGTACACTCTCTTTAGAGCAAAGGTTGGCTGGAGTACCCCGTGGCATGTTTGCTGCTGTAGGGTCTTGACTCACAGGTACCCAGAGGCAGAAAACAGAAAGTAATGCAGTTTTAATTATGCCTTTGATTTATCAGGTGCAAAACTGATGTGAAATTGTTTTTTGTTTTGTCTTTGGCTAGGTACATATGACCTCCTTCCACCAAGAATCATAGGAACTGTGCTTTACCATTCACAGGGCTGCAATTTTGAACATCTTTAACAAACTACAATTCCCAGGATTATTTGGAGGAAGTCATGTGCTTTAAAAGTCCTTTAAATGTATGGTGTGTACACCACATTTGCCCTCTGGTATACCGAGAGTCAATTTGAGAAGCCTCCTGGTCTTTCAGAATTTGGGGTCTGGGCTTGACTCCCTTTTCTTATGCTACAAAAGCAGAGGTTCCAAAGGGGGAGAGGGGAAAAAAACCCATTTGCATCCAATCCACTGAGCATTTTTAACTGCTGAAACTAGTAGACCAAATGAGTTTATTAGATTATCATTGCGGAAGTTAATAAAGAATTAATTTCTCTTCGTGTGACATCCAGAGGCAGTTATTTCAGTGCCCTGTCCATTTACACAAAGCCAAGTATTTGTCAAGTGTCAAACTCAATTCCCATGACCCATGCCTCTTCAATAATTCTAGATTAGGGGTAGCCTTAAATGACATTACAAAAATTTTATTCCAGGATGCATTGACCTCCCGGGACTACTCAGGAATTTCAGGTTCGTGAAGGTTATACAGTCAGCAAAAGCATGCTGGATAAAAGATCTGAAATGAAGGAGACTTCTTACATGCAGTATATTTTGGGCAGTGGAAAAGATCATATAGGAAGACAAAGACAGAGACTTCTCTTAGGATGTATTTAGATCTATTTTCCTCCTTGGAAAATGATGCAGTTAATGCCATCTGCATTGCAAAAACTCCAGTTGGCTTTATGGAGTTTCTATGTTCTCCGAAAAAGCAAATGTATTTATGCAGCATCTCATTCTGGCTCATTCTCTCTTTAGGGGAAAAAGAGAGAAGGCAGAATGAAGCCATCAATATCTGTCATGGGAACTAAGTGCTGTAAAACATCACTACTCTTAAGAGATGGGGGGAATGGGGTTGGAATCCCCCCCCAGATTCCCCCCTCTAAAATGCAGATAAACAATAAGAGTTTTTCTAAGAACTTTTAAAACTTAGCTGTATGCACAGATGAAATATGCTCTACTGATGACTTTAAACCTGGTGGTCAGTAGATTTCTGATAGGGTTAAAGTGGCATTTCCTCTTCCCTACCTCCACTTCTTGGAGCTAGATCATCTCTTTCTCTGGGATATTCTAGATCGAAGAAAGGGAGACGTCTGCAGCCTGGGGGTCTTATTACCTTCTGGTCATGGGGGCCATATGACAGAGGTGGCCATAATCAGTATCAAAAGTGGGCAGAAAAACTCATGTAAGTTTTGCCGTTGCTGGTTTCAACAGGCACCCACCTCCTCTCTCTATCCTCCATCTAGATGAGGAAGTGGCACTGCCAGTATTCAAGGACACATGATACAGTCAATCAAAAACACTTGGGGCACAGAGGAGGGCCAGTGAGGGATGTGGCTTGCAGAGAGTTCCAAGCAGTGGTGTAGCATGGGGAGGCCCCAGGGGGGCTGTGGCCCTGGGTGCAAAATTCTGAAGGGGAGCAACCATGCTCCCCCATAAAGGTGCCGGCTTCCTAGGGGATTCTCACCCTGGTGAAGGCGGCAGAGCAGCCCAGGCTCAGGGTGAGCAGGAACAGATGGAGGGAGGTGGGCAAGAGGCGACTCCAGCGTGGGCCTCAGCCTGGTGCTCCTCTCCTAGGCATCAGGGGGATTCCATTTACCAAGCTACATGCCAGCCAGCCAGGCTTCCCCTGTGCGGGCAGACAGGCAGGCAGGCAGGCAGGTAGCACCGCGTGGACCAGCTTGGCTCCGGGAGTGGGCACTCCAACAGCGTCGGCAGCTTGCCCGCCCCAGGTGCCAGCAACCCATGCTATGCCACTGGTTCCAAGGGCCACATAGAGAGGTCTGTGTTGGTTTTTGTTGTTGTTAAAGAATAAAAGGGAAATTCCCTGGATGCCTAGATGCAGGTTTGGAGCAAGTAATCTATGGCGAGAGAGTCCCAGAAGAGTTTTAAAATCACAAAACATGCAGCAAAGTAATGTGTGGAAATATAGGCTGTTTGACCTTCAAAATGCCCCCTTCTAAGTTTCTTCCAAAGTCACCCACTTCCTTAGCATAAAAAGATACAAACATTTGCTAAGTTAAAAATGATTTACTTGCAGATTCATGTGCTTTTCCATACAGCAGCTAGAAAAATACAGGCAGTTAAACTTAGGTTTCAAAAAGTGGTAAATGTTTCTATAGAAGCACAAAGGTGGCTTGCTAAAACCATATGGTCTGGGCTTGGAGCAACCAGCCCAGACATCCTTACTGGTTGCTTTATACAGTGGAAATCCCTTCATGCATTGATTAGAGTTAAGCATATTGGCTCTATGAGGCTGATTTATCCCACAGCCTGGAGAGCTTCATTTGTCTCTTGGGATTGAGGTTCCTCAACCTTGTCCCAGATGGTCACAACTTCAGATAAGTTCTTGTGTGAGTACTGATGTAAGTAAAATAGTCTCAGTGTAGGAAAACAAAAAAGGAGTGGGTGGTTAGGCCAGACTCAGACATATCCACTTGAAAAAATAAGTGGAATGGTTATAGGTCCAATTGAAAAGAAGCAGGGTAGCATCCCATCCATCCCATTTGGGCACTGGATGGGAAAGTTTGGCACTAAAGGATTTAGAGTAATGGCAGCATGTTCTTAGTCTGTGTGCTGTATAGACTACTGGCAATTAGAGGTTGAGTGCCTTTATTCAACCCTTCTGTCTGCCATTGGTTTAGCTGCTCTGATGTCAGTGGGGCTTTGAAAGCAGGAATGTCAAGTCTGTCTGTCTTACCACTGGTTTAACTCCCAGCTCTGCACCGGGAGAGCTGTTCATTGTAGGTCTAAGCAAATGAGAGTATGGTAGTAAGAGTGGCTTGAGTCCTTAGGAAATTTGATGCAGAATGAGCAACTTAAAAAGAAATATTATGTAAGGCAGGACCCTGGTTGTTGTTGTTTAGTCATTTAGTCGTGTCTGACTCTTCATGACCCCATGGACCAGAGCATGCCAGGCACTCCAGTCTTCCACTGTCTCGCACAGTTTGGTCAAATTCATGTCCAACCATCTCGTTCTCTGTTGCCCCCTTCTCCTTGTGCCCTCAATCTTTTCCAACATCAGGGTCTTTTCCAGGGAGTCTTCTCTTCTCATGAGGTGGCCAAAGTATTGGAGCCTCAGCTTCAGGATCTATCCTTCCAGCGAGCTACCAGGACCCTGGTAGCACCATCTGATTCATTCCACGCACCCCTCCTGCACTGGGCTCATTCTGAGGCAGAACATACTTACTTATTAAATCTATATACCACACCTTCCTCCAATAGAGCACTGTATCTTCAGAATGCTTAAAAACCCAAGGAGTCTATTAAGATAACATTCCTCAGTCATTGAGCACCCACTTAAGTCAATTGAGGAACAAACCCTTTTCCATCGCAGTACCCTCTCATAGTGGAATAAGTCTAAACACCATTCAGTACCTCATAATGTGCAAGGTAGCAAAATTTCCTTACTATACGGCTCTGTGTATCTCTCTAAGCCTGTTCTGTGGTTTCCCAATCCCTCTGGAACAGATCTGGTGAGGATTGTGGGGGGAGAGAGGAGAGAGAAGAAGTCCTGCTATGCAAGTGGAAATCCTTGTGCTGACAGGACAAGGGAGTTGGATACTGTAAAATAATTTTGCAAACCAACAGTGCCACATAGCTATTTTTGTAGATTATTTTTCCTGTGCCATATGCTTCCCACAACAGGTAAGCAAAGCTCTCTAGGAAGTTCTTTGCACTCTCTGAATGTTACACATTATATCTCCTCATGGATTTAACATGATTCTTGTAACAGGAAGATGTGGACTTCAATCCCTGCCAAAGAGAGATCCTTGGAACTTTTAATGTGCTCATTTACATGATACTGCTATACATTTAAATGCTTCCATGTGCATACATTGACATTATTTTATTTCAAGGTTATATGAAAATGTGAAATAAGATTGTAATGTGTACGAACAGGTGCTAAGCAACAGACCCCTTCAAGTAGGGTAGTGCTGAATTAAGATTTAAATGGACAATGTCAAGCAATTTTTTTATCGCTATTAATTTTTCATTCCAGCAAATTATTTTCTTTTACTCACACGGATGTTTCTCCTTCTCAGGCAGGTAATATCAGCTTCTCTTGAATTGTGAATGATGTTAACACGGCTGAGATTTTAGGGGTCAATGATATACACTAAAAGTATGTGGGCAAGAATCTTTTATTTGAATATTACAGAGATTTTCTCCCCTGGAACTTCTGGTACTTCTTAGCATCCATAGCAAAATCAAACATGTTTTCAATGTGTTGGATAGTTAGGATGACTAAGAAATGTATGCTCAGGGAAGCCTTCGTAGATCTAAAAGGAGGGAGGGAGTCGGCATGGCAAACTGGGAACCTGTGTGAGAGTGGGCGGGTGTTCTGATTGTATTGGCCTAATAATTTATCCAGAGACAAGACTGAAATACACTTTGACTGGTGCAAAGTGATAGTGAGTTTCATGGTGAAAAAGAGCACCACACTGACTTGAGGCCAGACAGACTCAACTATAAAATAATGCGTTGGGACTGTACCCAACTATTGGTTCCCACCAGTGCAAGCATTTATGTTTCCACTATGGAACGTCTCCCCCTGTACTCACCTTGTACTGACTCCCCCAATCTGCTCCCGATGGTTTGGAGAACCCCTAGAACAACTTTAGGAGGTGCTGATGGGGAGTGTTAATTGGATACCCCCCAATGGATTCAGGGGTGATTGCTTGACAGGGCAGTGCCACAGAGTGGCCCTCCTGACAGTAGTGTCACTGCAGGGTGGTGATGAAATTGGGACTACATGAATGCAGCGACAGAGTCAGTCTGTTGCTTCTGCTGGTGCAGCATCATAGCCCCGTCCCATTCGGGTATGCTACAGCCATTTTCACACAATAATGCTGTTTACCGGAGGTATTATGTACATTTGTTCACACGCTAGCAACATGAGCAGGCACCTCTCTATGCATATACTGCAACAACAACAACACCCCACCCATCTGGCTTGGTTTCCCCAGCCACTCTGGGTGGCTTACAGTACATATAAAAATGTAATAAATTAAACGTCAGACATTAAAAGCTGGTATCCTCATGCATATATTTATGGAGGCACATTGCAGACATTGGAATGAATATGTGCCTAGCTATCCAAAGCCCTTCATATGGTCATTGAATGCACAGAGCACTGATGAACTGAATAGAATATCTGTGTAGAATCAAATGGAGGGCAGCAGGGGATGAGGGATGGGAATGTGCCCAGCAGTTGCACACTGACTTCCATTTGTTGACTGGATCTCCTGAACAGGCTCCAAAAATGTAGAGTATAGATTATCTAGCTACAGCCTCTATAAGCAGAGTTTTTATGCAGATGGGCTGTGCTCAGAAGGCCCAGTCAACACACCGAAGTCAAGGGTGAGGCCAGTGGATTCAATCCCACCCCCTTTGGTCCATTAATTCTGCATGCATTTGTTGTGCAAAAAAAGGACTTCTGCAGGCCTTCTTTGCCAAATGTCTTCAGCAAAAAAAAAAGCTTGCTTCCTCCATGTAACCATTACATAGGCATAGCTGCCAAGTTATCCCTTATTTTAAGGGATTTTCCCTTATGCTGAATAGGCTTCCTCGCGAGAAAAGGGAAAACTTGGCAGCTATGTACATAGGGAACTGCAGGCCTTCTGAAAACAGGCAAAGTGGAACTCACACACTAACCTTTTCCCTTCACCCATGGGAGAGATACAAGGCATTTCACCTTTGTGATTTATAACACAGTTAAGCCTCTCTGTTCTGGTTTCTTTGTCTCTTTTGTCTCACCAGAAAATGATCTGTTAGTGAGTGCCATTTTCTTAAGTGGACAGGAGCATAGAAGTAGATCTAGGGTTCCCTCAAGTTTAACAGATTTTGAAACTGATTCTGGAGATAGGACCTGTGTATGACGGTGGGACTGGAGTTCAGATTTCTGCAATGAGAGTGCCTGGGTTGGGATAGGCTTCATTTCCTTCTGCCTCTGGGTTGGGCCTTGCCACTCCTTGCTGCAGGGCAGCCTGACTCATCATAGAACCATAGAGTTGGAAGGGACCCAAGCCTCATCTAGTCTAACCCCTTGCAATGCAGGAATCCTGCCCACAGCTATCCCTGGGTGGGCTCAAACCAGCAACCTTCTGTTTAACAGCCAGACCCTCCAACCCATTGCACTGGGAGGCTTCTGCATCTTTGCTGCCATTGGCATATCTGAACTGCCAGCGAAATAAACATAAATATTAAAGTAATGATTGTACCAGTGGATGGAAGCATTCCTTTCCAGGTAATCATAGAGCAATGCTTCTCAGAGATAACACCAGTCCCATTTGTAGCAATAAAACAGCTAGCGCATTTGCAAAGCTAAGCAGGGTCCGGTATGGTTTCAGATTGGATGGGACACCGCATGTTGAGATTCCTGCATTGCAGGGAGCTGCAATGCAAGAGGACCCTTTCAACTCTACAATTCTATGATTCTATGAAAACCAGAATGGGTGGGTGACATTTCCTTCATTGTCACTTCCTAATGGAGCACAGCAGGGTGGAAAAAGACATGGATGAGGAGGGCTGACATCTAAGTTGATGCATCTGCAAAGAGGGAAGCCTCTTGAGAGTCGCTGTGTTGTGTTACAGGCCCCCATGGAGCATGTATCCTGTGTAGCAGTTAAACATTAACAAGTTCTAGTTGAGCCTGAAGGCAATGGACAGAATTTGGAAGGCAGATCAATCTGCTTAGGTTGTGTGTGTGTGTGTGTGTGTGCGCGCACACACACACACACACACACATTGGTGAAAATGCTGGAAAAGACTATGGCGAAAGACTAAAAGATCTTAAATATCAAGATCTTTGCTACAGATGGTGTCTTCATCATGGCGTGTCTTTTATTGTTTTTGGCATCCAACTTTTCCATTGCTCTTTGGTCTATGGATTCATCCCAAGTTTGGAATGACCCAATGGAGAATATTTGTCTCTGGTCATCTTCTTCCTGTCTCTAGAGGCTGAGTCTCTGATGAATGGTTCTTATAGCCTGATATAAAAAAAATTCTACTTAACAGTTTTAGTGTGTTTGTATGGTTCTCTCCCCCCCCCCCCAGTTAAGATAAATTAGACAAGCTAATGAGACTGATTAGTCCTTAGCTATGACCTTTGGCCTTTAGGATGTACTTTGAGCTAATAGAGAGAATGGGGATTATGAGCTGCGATAATGTGCTTGTGTTGGCCTTTTAAAGGAAAACACATTTATTGCTACTTAGAGGAAATTGATCTAATTGTGCTGGAAGCATTTCTGCAGACAGAACATGGAATTTTTATTAAGTAGGTGACTCAAGTTCAGCCAAGATAGCTGGACTTGAAATAGGACCAAGATATTTTTAAAAGATTTCATATGGAAATCTTCCTTTCCAACTGCTAACGAGCTTCTCTTGATCACTCTTTGATATGATCCTCGCTATGTGGCATATTCTGCTTTGTGTTTCTTTCTTCTGCAGGAAAAGCCAGCTGCCTGGTGACTTTGGCTAATAGGCTTTTAAAATGCAAGCATCATACTAAGAAAATTAACCTTTTAATTCTTCTTTGAGACTGAAAAGCAAAGTCATGCTGTTTTAAAGGAATGCTGAATTAGGAACATAACTGTAACTGGGAACGAGCACATAACATAAGCGGCACACAAAGGAAATGGAGCCAACAAACTATTCTGCAGCCTTATAAGCTATCAGCACCACTTTTTCAAGAGTTCCTGAATTTCCTGATGCGATGGTGGGGGTCACTGGCATTGGCCAGACCCTGCTTTACAGTTGGGTTTATAGAGAATCAATGGTCTCCTGTCTCCAGGGGGAAAGACTCTCTTTACATGGGCACTTCCTGCAAATTCCTGTGCTAATTTTGACCTCATTCTACCTGAGGGCACCACACATATGTAGCTGAGCCACAGTCTATTGCTTTGTTGGCAGTGGCAATTAGGAAGATCCCTTTCATTTTCTTCTTCTCACCAGGGATTCCTGAGTCCTTACGGCTTGCTGTTCCTGGCACACAAGGCCTATAACATACCCAGTCATGTCAGCATGTTGGCATTGATGGCTTCATGCTGTGAAGCAATCTATGAACAAACAAACAAACAAACAAACAAACAAACAAACAAATAAGTTTGTTGCTTTGTGATGTCACCTTAATTTATATTTACTCTTTATGGGGATACCATGACACTGAAAAAGTACAATATATCACCCCTCTCATATTGATCAAATAAGAATCTGTTATATGTTTACTCAGCCAACAGCCAATACCCGCAGATTCCAGTTGTGCCACTATAGAAGTATCCAGGTCTGAGAAGGAGACGGCAGTGGGCATGGAGGGGTGTGTGGAGGGAGAGACCACAATTAGGCACAAAGGCAATCAAAAATAAACTATAAAATACATGAATCGGAGAACATTAGGACAAATTAATGGACTACATGAAAAGTGATTCCTTAAGGATATTTTCAAAGTTTTATTAAATGCTTCAAAGCTCCCAAAGGACTTTAATTGCACACAGAGAAGAATGGTCTGGATGGCCGCAATAAATAGTGCTAGGATTTTTTTTCAGCATCATGGAGGCAGATGCTGTAACAAACCGTGCTCAGTAATTTTTCTGGACGCCTTTTTGTTCAAGAACAAATCGGAATTAGGTACAGGGTTGTCTGCATCATACAAGGATTTTGCCGTGGAGGGTGTCTCTATGTGTAGAAAATTCAATGTTTCATTTATATGTTTCCTTCTCCAAGCGACGGGATGCTTAGGTAGGGTTGCCATATTTCAAAAAGTGAAAATCCGGGCACAATGCTAGTTCCTCTGCCAACAGAGACAAAATAGATTTTAGATGCCAGCCTGGCGAGTAAGTGTGGTTCAAGGTATATTCCAGATGCTTAAAACAATGAGTTTCTTTTTTATTCCATTTATTTCACAGGATTTATAGACCACGTGATTGTAATTATACCTCCTGCTGTAGACCATGGATGGCTAACAACCAGTTTCCCCCTCGCCAAGTAATAATTTGTTTGGGGAGGCTTTTAATGTTTAATGGATTGTTTTATTTCGCTTTTCTGTTGGAAGCCGCCCAGAGTGGCTGGGGAGACCCAGCCAGATGGGCGGGGTATAAATTATTATTATTATTATTATTATTATTATTATTATTATTATTAAATAATAATGGTAATAAAATTTTTGTTATTTATACCCCACCCATCTGACTGGGTTGGCCCAGCAACTCTGAGGGGCTTCCATACCCGGGTCAAAACAAACTCTCAGCTCACCCACAGAATTCTCACAATGAGAAGATGTGCTGTGCCTCCATAGTCAGTTCATGGGAATCACAGGAGGGGAAATAACAACAACAAAATGTGCCAAGAAGTTTTTCTATAGGATAGCTGCTGTGTGCCCTCAATCTTTCCTAACATCAGAGTCTTTTCCAGGGAGTCTTCTCTTCTCATGAGGTGGGCAAAGTATTGGAGCCTCAGCTTCAGGATCTGCCCTTCCAGTGAGCACTCAGGGCTGATTTCCTTCAGAATGGATAGGTTGGATAGGTTGACATAGATACTCATTCACAAGTATTGCGTCAATCTTCATTCCCTTGATGTGCAACTACTACTACTATTACTACTACTAGAACAACAACAAAACACACAGTTATTTCATATAAGCACCAGTGATAAAGCCTTTGTTTTGTCCAGGTAGAAGGTCTTTCATATCCCCCCCTTCCCCTTTACTCAACTATCTTGAGTCCTCCATGACCTTTAGCTTGAACGTGAGATATTTCAGGAAAGACATTATAAGCCTTCACATTATCTAACCTTCTCCTCTGAGCTTAACTAGGCAGAAGATACCCTCTGGATGGCAGTAAATCAAGTGGACTTACATCAGGCGGGGTTGATGTTGCTTGAAATTCTTGCATCAGTGCTCAAGAGAGGCAGAATGAAAGAATGATATGGGTAAGACCTGGTCAGTGTTCTGGTCCTCAAGGTACCATTTGAGTTGCAAAATTATCACTCAGCATGGATTGAACTGGAGATTTCAAAGGAAGACAGTAGACATTTTTCGATAAGATACTTGGAGTTGGTTTGAAGCAGAACGTACAAGAGGTTCTGATTCTGACTATCTACATCTGTTGAGGATTTCAGCCCCTGCAGATTCTGTGCCTGCTTCACATGGTTGAGAGATGGGTCTGAGGTACCATTTCAAGGTGTGAGTGAATGGAGGGGACCAGTGCTCAGTGGTAAAGCACATGATCTGCACATAGATGGTCTTAGACTTAATCTTCCGCCTCTTTACCATGCAGAGCTATGTGCTCTGATCTTCCTTGCTGAATTGGAGCAAATACTTTAAAGTGAAGTTCTGGTTTTTTCTTTATCTTTTTCTTTTCCCCCTTTCTCTCTTTTGCTGGTATATCTTTGTTCTTTTAATTTCTTTTTCAACTTTGTATTTTTGTAAGCTCTTTTTTCTTCTTCTTTCACATATATTAAAAAAGGTAAAGGAACCCTGACAGGTACCTATTTATCTACTTGCACTTTGATGTGCTTTCGAAATGCTAGGTTGGCAGGAGCTGGGACCGAACAACGGGAGCTCACCCCGTCACGGGGATTTGAACTGCTGACCTTCCGATTGGCAAGCCCAAGCCTCAGTGGTTTACACCACAGTGCCACCCACTTCATATATATTAATGTAACTTTAATTTCATAATTCATTTAAATGTATTCTTCATTGTATGTATGTAAGAAATAATAATACAAAATTAAAAAATAAAAATAAAGGGAAGTCCTGACAAATATTTTCAATGGAAGGTTAAGGGCAGCCCTGGTAAATGCCAGGTGATTGCTGAGTCATTCCCAAAAAGTGCCATGATGCTTGCTGGTGCTTGTGGTAAGCAAGACTCTGTAAGGGGTACCTAGTCTATGGAGACTACTTTTGCATCATCAATAAAGAAGAAATGCATCACTGCCCTCCAAAATATAAAAATAGGCAGATGTGCATATAATTGTGTGTGTACACACACACTATAGCATTTGATTAATTTGATCCAGTGTCAGTTATTTGCTCTGCATTTTATGATTTTATGATGTTTAAATGATTTTACTGTTCACCATCTTTTTTGTATAAGATGGAAGTTAATAAATACTCTTGAATAAAATATGCATGGATGCAAATATGGTGGGAAGGACTATGACCAGGCCAACCTCAAGCCCCTTGCTGCATTCCCTTGTTATGGCTCTTGATATTTAGACCAGTCTCGGGAAAGATCCGCACCATACATCCAACATGTATTGAAAGCATGCAACTTCCCCCAAAGAATTGTGGGAACTGTAGTTTGTTAAGGGAATGGTAGCTCTGTAATGGGGCTACTACAGTTCCCAGGATTCTTTTACAGGGTGGCGGTGGGAATTGTGTGCTTTAAACATTTATTGGGGTGATTTAAATACATGGCGTGGATCTGCCCATGGGGCTGGGCAGCCCATCAAATGGAGATCTGTCCCTTTGCAAAGTAGGTCACACAACCCCACCTTGTCAGTAAAGTCCGGCATGCTATAACCTTTTAACATTGTCTATGCTTATAGCACACTGGAGCCCTGGGACAGGGAGAGGGGAACTTTGAAAAGATAAATATCTGAAAGCACCAACTGCTGCAGTCATTGCTGGTCTGCCTAAGAGCTTCCTGTGTGCAAGGAGGGATCAATCTGCAGAGACAGGTTTACTGATGGGAAGTAAAAACAAATGTGGTTGCCGCTGGGATCACAAAGAACAGAGCAAACATTGAGCAACTGCTTCCTCTCATGAGTGGCAGAAGCAAGGGCTGCATTGTTAGGCTCAAATCCAGCATTAAACCCCAGCTTTTGTCACAGCAGGAACTACTCCATGGCAGGAACATTCTTCTCAACTGCATGTTCCATTTCGCTGGGATCTTTACACAAAGAGTAAAGGCCAGTGTCACAGACTATGACCCGTTCAGCTCCTAGGATTATGTGGGGTTTATATCTAGCTAGCCAGAAAGTCTAGTTTTCCCACTCCCCTTCCCCCCGCAAGCTATATGATTGACCATTTATTTATGGACTACTAATAATGATAAAACAAAAATAACATAAAAATAAACATAATCTGTTGCCATATGGGTTGGATTTTTTGCCCTCAGTGTCCAGTGGCTCTGGTTCTTCCCAGGACCACCTGGAATTTAAGCACTGTTGATCCTAGAAATTGTGTCCTCCCTCAAAGAGGGAGACCTGGAGGACTGACCTACTGTGTTGTGGGTGGGTAAGATTGGTCAACCACAACACCCAATTGGTAGGTCCCTCGATGTTGGGTTCAATCTGGCCAATGGGGCACAGTCCAAACGGATTGAGGGAGCTATATATGCCCATGCATGTGACCCAGAGCTTCCTCTTTCGGTGCGTGCATTCAGAACACCCACCCACCTCTTTTAGGGCTTTTGTGCTTGACCTTGCTTTGCCATCGTGTGTCGACTGATGTTGGGACAGGCGCACGGCAGGAATTTCCCCCACTTGGCTGATTGGCTGTTGCCATTTGGGTTTCGCCTGCTGCATAGCAAATCGCCACAACTTGGTAGGTTGTGGATAGACACTGTTTCAGGTGATAGGGATGGGAGAACGCTCTTGCCATCCCTATGTGAAGGGTATTCTGTTAAAGGAAACCAGGGACTGAAATGGTTTGGTCAACCCCTGAGAGGGGGTTGTGCCCATGCCTGAGTCCAGGGGGACATCTGGGTGGCAGACATAGTCTGTTCCCGGCTTTTCTCCTATCCAGGTGTTCACCCTTGGCTGATCTATGCTGGTGCCCTGGGTCAGCGCTACCTGCAAGGGTGCAAGGAGCTAGTCAAACCAGAGCCTATGCAACCACTCACTTTCTGTAGTCAATAAAGTTGTGGCCTAAATTCTGCCAAAAACCAAACTAAAATTTGAGTCAAGTGTGAATTTATTCAGGGGGGAGATCTCTGGGTCTGAACACACAAAAGGAAGCAATCCTAATTTTTAGATAGCAAGGGGTTCCTGGTAATAAGGGCAAACTACACTTTGGTTACCTTGTCAAACTAACATTTTTATTCCTCCCTCCCCCCCCCTGATTTCACCAAATATAGTCTATCTCCCTCGCTTTCCACCCAACTTCCTCTTCCCCCAAGCTCCCTAATGAATTGAATTCTAGAGCATATACCCAAGTCAGATGTGATAAAGCACTAGGCGTTTCCGCAGTGCCGTAAATGCTAGCATGGCCTCCAACGGATTAATTCATTACGGTCCATTGTCCAGTCGACTTTGTAGCTGGCAGCAGATTGGAGCCGACTGGAACGGATGAAGTGGGGATGAAAAATGAGCAGAGCCTTGGTTTGCATTAAATATTTAATATTCTCTCAGTGGGAGGTGTCAGGGAAAGGACCATATAATAAATACGACGAGAGACAATTCCATCATTGAACTCGTCTGTTAATGACCTCATTTGCTTTGACAGAAACATTACAAATGCAGGGTCTCTCCCCCCCCCCTGTTGCCGCCCCAAGCCTGTTCAGGAGACTGCATTCCAATTTTAAAGCTCGGCCCGTTCTTCAGCCATGTGGAATTCCACTAATTCTCTCATTTTTTCATGGTCTTTGGATGGCTCAAAGAGAGCTGCTCGGGGCAAGGGGGTAAACATCAGCAGCAGAAGTAGGTTCAGGTTTGTGCTGGAACGCCCCTTTCTAGTTCTGCTTGTGTACCTACCATTTTGGGCATCGATAGCACAAGAAGTCTACATAGGCCGCAATTCTCACCATGTCTTCCGAGACACAAGCCCCACTAAATTCGGTGGGGCTCATTCCCAGGTAAGGAACTCCTCTGCAGATTTAGAACAGTGCCAGAAGAGGACTTGATAGTCCCGCTTCTATACTCTTGTGAACACAACTCTTGAGGGGTTGTTGGGTGAGTTGGAAGGTGATTGGCAAGGTTCAGGGTCGGAAGAGACAGAGATAGGGGATGATGAGTACATAAAGGATGGAGAGACATGGATGCAGCAGGTAACTAGATCAGCCTCTCTATATTTATTTATTTGTCTGTATCAGGAGTAAATGGTGTGGTGGCGTGATGGTGGTCATCTGAGCTCTGCTTGGTCACATAGCTGCTTACCAGGAGGTAGAGAGGAAGGGGTAAGGTGATGGCAGGGTTGGTGCAGGACAAACACATCGGTGGAGTCAGTCTGGCTCTCCTGACAGTGAATTTGTGCTGCACTGACCTTTCTGCCTTTCTGCCCCTTCAGTTTCCTCATAAGCAGCAGTGACACAACATACTGAAAGCCAAGCGAGAGTCTCTGTGTGTGCCCAGCACTCCATTTCAAGGGCTTGGGGCAGCTTAGAGCTACTTTAAAATGCATGTTTTACAGGGAAATGTCTGAAATCTGGTGAATCCCAATATTCATGTGCATTTTCTGTATCATAAATATCTTGATATAGACAGAAGGCACACCTCAGGTTACTGATCCAAATGCTTCTGAATGACACATCCACAAATGCACAAATTTCCTTCAAATGTTACAGAAATAATTCACAATGGCTGTGTAGGCATTCATATTTTGTACGATATACAAAGAAACCCCAAGTGTTTTTGTGATGTCCTGCATGGCCCATTAATTTTTGCTTTTTAAATAATGTTTTTATTTATTTTTCATGGTACAATAGATCCATTTTGAGAAAATGTTGCAACAGTAAACAACAAACAACTTGTCCTGATATAATTACAGATTTTTGTCATGCTATGTAATAAAGTTTCATTTGATTACTCTAAAAGATCACACCACATTTTCCCATGAGTGTAGGGTAGATTCCTGCTACAGTCTAAACAATTTATGTATTCAATAAAGATTTGCCGTATGTTACAAAAGGAATAGGGATTGTGTTTGCCCTTTGTTGCTCTGACCCAGGCATCCCCAAACTGTGGCCCTCCAGATGTTTTGGCCTACAACTCCCATGATCCCTAGCTAACAGGACCAGTGGTCGGGGAAGATGGGAATTGTAGTCCAAAGCACCTGGAGGGCCGAAGTTTGGGGATGCCTGCTCTGACCTGATACAGTCATGTATGTTAATTTCTCAGCCAATGCTATAGTATTGACCATACTCTGATGTACCAAGAATCAATGGTAAGCCAAATGCTAGTTTCCCAACATCTGGCTATCTCCATATGGGCAGCTGTCAATAGAAAGCATGCTCCATTTGTTGACATGCTTTCAGTTTCTGGAAAGAAGCCTGAATGAAGTGTATAGGTGTCTTTTATGACAGTTATGTCATTCATATAAAAGGTGCAGGTTGTCTCCAGGCTGTCACTATGCTCTGGGAGGGATTCAATTGCATACCGGAAATATAGGTTTGCACAATTAAAGTGGATTAAAGTGCTCTGTCATCCTAGTGCAAGAAATACACACACACACACAGCAACACTCTTTTTGCAGTTAGGAAAGTAATGGGGAAATACATTGTAAAGTGTGGGATGAATGAATTGTTAAGGGCGAGGCATATAAACATCCCACAAGGAAATCAGGATAAATGCTCAATAGCAACCGAACACCATCAAACCTCTGCATATGTTTTCTGCAAACAAATCGGTCTGAATGCTCAATCTATAGGTTATCTGGAGGAGCCTGGTATTACACACTCCAAGGCTTCAGGAGAAAGTGGGCTAGCAATTTAAATAACTCTTCAGTTTTAGAAAACATTTTCTGCCTTGTTTATTTTACAGCAATCTTCCAACCCCAGAATTAAGCTTGGTTAACTCAAATTTTGAGGTTTCATGAATTCAAAAGTTTGAAATGAGAGTGCGACAAATTTCATCCTTTGTCCCTTCATGAGAAGCAGAGATCTGGTTGGAGACAGAAAGAACAAAGCAATCCATGCAGATCAAACAGACAGCAGAAAAGTCAGGAACAAAGAGAAGGAGATGAAAAAGACCTAAAGCTCTGACTGCACTTCTAGAAAGGGAATCCTCATCCTGTTGCACTGACTATAATTTGTAGTCACGAATGACTGCAGTAACTGCTATAAGAGGGCTTCTGAGGATCTAGTCATCTTCATGGTATTTAATCTCAATGTGCCACTTCTATGGATTTAAGAAGCCATTATGTTCTCTTCCAACCCCTGTTTGTCACATGCAGCACTGTTTCTGTTCCACTACAGTCCAGTTTCTGATTAAAACTAGCTTATTCATCTCATTGACCACTGTGGCAGAATTTCACAGAATTACGTAACTCCATAGCATTCATTTCAGTGCAAAGGAAGCACAGTGCAAATGCGGGGCAGCGAATACCATCAATTATGAATCATTTGAGCACTGAAAACAACAGCAGCAGCAGCAGCAGATACCAGTTGTATTCGCTAGATTGATTTCCATTCCAGATGTGGGACAGATAGTTCTTTCTGCTCCCATTTCTGACATCCCTTGTCACTTCACACTCCTATGGATATCATCACTGGCTTATCATGTGAACAGTCATAGGCCCAAATCACACAAAACCCGCACCTCTTTTTCCTGCCCTTTTGTCCCAGTTGTATTGCTAACCTCAACTGGGTTCTTCAAAACAACAGGGCATTCCAAGAATCGAAATGTCATGGAAAACCACATCATTACCATAACATTTCCACAAGGGGAGATGCTGCTGTGCATTAAAGCACCCACCTGGGGGAATAACTCAGGTCCTACAAAAGATTTGGGAGACCATCATGTTATATGAGGTACAAGGCATGCTTTTTAACAAAAGGAGGCTGTTCAAAAACAAAAAAACAGGGTGATAAAGTATTGGACCCTGCCAATGCAAAAATAGATGTTGAAACAGTGCCATATTGATATACAGTGGTACCTCGGTTTAAGTACACAATTGGTTCCGGAAGTCTGTACTTAACCTGAAGTGTACTTAACCTGAAGCGAACTTTCCCATTGAAAGTAAATTAATCCATTCCAGACGGTCCGCGAAGTACTTAAACTGAAGCGAACTTAACCTGAAGCGAACTTTCCCATTGAAAGTAATGGAAAGTGGATTAATCCGTTCCAGACGGGTCCGTGGAGTACTTAAACTGAAAGTACTCAAACCGAAGCGTACTTAAACCGAGGTATGACTGTATCACAGAATCCTTAAAACCACAAACACACACACACAACATAAATCCCTTGCTCTTTATAAGGAAGTGAAGGGCTGAAGTCCTTCAGAATCTTGAACAACAGGATAAGAAAACGTGAGGTGGAAATGATCCCTCTTGTTGCCTCCTCTTTGGCAAAAACCCTCCTCTTTCCTCTGCCTGAACTGAGGTACTGAGATGTACAACTAATTTCTATTAATTTAACTCTATTAACGATGAGATATCATCTCTTCACTCTGCAGGAGGACAATCAAAAGGATTTAATGCTATGCTGCTCCTTTCATGACCCTGCAATTTGGGACACAGCCACCGCAAAAACTCCAACCGTCAGCCACCAGCTAGCTTGCAACCTGCCCATGATTCCTCCAGTTTTTCTGGCTGATGGTAACAAGGGGGTGCATGTTTATACCCTGCACAGCTTTTGCAAAAGGATGCACATTTCAATCACATTATTGTGCCAGATAAATCAGGATGGCACACACTGCCTTCATGTTATCATCGTAACAACCATGTGAGGCAGAAGAAGTTTAGGGGTCAGTCCTCTCCATTTACTGGGACCTCAGACTCTCTCACTTTTTCATTCCCAAATAGAAATGAATGAGAAATAAATCAAATAAAACAAATTGGAGTTGGGGGGGGGGCAGAGGCAAGGAATGAATTTTCACACAGAACTCATTTGCTTGGATTCCTGATGTTTTTCATAACTAAAAAGAATTAAATGAATGGGGCTCATTTGTTTCATTTCCCATTCATTTTAAAAATGAATTAACACCTCTGCCCAACTCTCCTTCATCTAAGTCCAGCAGTTTCTACTCCATCATGCTGGCTTCTCCGTGCAGTGGAAGAAGTTTTGGAAATAAACCAATGAGGAAAAAAGATTTGGGCAGGGGGTGGGTGGGCAGGGGGAATGAAACATTCGGAGGAAACATTAAAATAAGCCTTTCCATTGAGGCCTGCAGTTGCTGTTTAGGAGCCCCCAGTGTTGTTGTTTTTTGTAAGATTAGGGGGACATTAGCTCTTATGCCCTGGCCAAATGCCCACTTGGGAAATTAATTCGGTTATTGCCTCTGAGGTCTCAGCTGGATATTTTTGTGTTCCTCACATTCCATTCTCTAATCCTGTGTGGTATCACTATGTGCTTCGGAGAAAGCTCCCAGGCTCGGCATTAAGAGGTGGCCACATCTCAGTGGTAGACAACATGATTAACTTTTATATATTGAGCAAAGTATTTTGAACTTAGCTAGCTGTTGTGACCACTAATGAGACCGGGTAAAAGGTGGTTGGATTTTTTTTTAAAAAAAATTATCAGGATGGAAGAGAGCTCTCCTGTAAATGTTAGATTCACACCCTTTGCTCAGCGATGGATGACTCTTCGAAGTTTCACCCCGCTGAAAGTTGAAGCTGCCATATGGTGTTCATTTGAAATAACCACACAGTCCTATTCCTTGAAGTGCTTGATCTAGTAAAAAATGAATGGGCATCCTTGGGCCACATCTTCTGTTATACAAATGGACAGAGGGAATGTTCCACTCAATGACTTCTATTAGGTATTAGGAGTTACAGCACACTCTGAAAACTCCATTCCATGTGAGTGATGCTGCTCAAGAGCTCTTCTGCAAACAGAAAGTGCAGGCCATCCTCACACTTCCATGTAAGCAAATGCTGAGTTAAAAGGCTCCACTGAATGAGGTCTGCTTCCCTGTTTGGCTTTGCCCCTTTCGGGCGTTCAGGAAGTCTCCTTTCTTCACACAAGAGTTGCAACTCTCTGGACACCCAGGACTTTTCTCTTAGCCTGTATCTTGCTTTAGAGGAACACCTACCAGCCCCTCTGGTATTACCCTCCTTAATTCCTCCAGAGCTCCTTTTATAGAAAGATCTAAAGCAGGCACCCCCAAACTTCGGCCCTCCAGATGTTTTGAACTACAATTGCCATCATCCCTGACCGCTGGTCCTCTTAGCTAGGGATCATGGGAGTTGTAGGCCAAAACATCTGGAGGGCCGCAGTTTGGGGATGCCTGATCTAAAGGATTTTCAAAGCTGTTCCGCACAGCTGCAGTCAACTCCAGCTGTTTTCTAGCTGCAGCCTCTGTGGAACGGCGCCCTGCTTGAGCTTCTGCATTATATTTGGAAGGAAGTACCACTGCTATCGAGAGATTTATTCTTTTGCATATAGGACTGCAGGATTCATCAGCTTTTTTTCTTTCTTTCTTTTGCATATCAGGCTGCTCTACACTGACAGGAGCAATTCTGGTAATGCCATGTAGTTTAGAGTAATGCCTCAGGTTTTATGCACACCTGCAGGGACAAATAGGGTTGTGATCAGACCCTGATCGTGACTGTTTTGAAAGTGAAGTGGGGAAGTCTCTAGTCTTCACCGGCTTCAGAGAGTAAATGCAGGTAAGAAGCATTAAGAGGTTGGGAAGTGAACTTATGAAATAGTGTAATTATTTTATTTGAAGGTTATTTTGAAAATATTTGGAAAATTACACACACATACACACACGCACAGCATTCAGTATCTTGTGGGGTGAAAATACTATGGAAAATATTAATGAAAATAACCTGTTGTGCTCCTGAAATTGTATACTGATCTGACATGTAGAGAGGACCTCCTCCATCATTTGCAATATTGTTTTCTGTTTTCTGAATCCCCACATTATCCTTTGAACAAGCAATGGTTTCTGTGGTCTAGAACAATTTGTGACCTATCGAATTGAATGGCACACAAGCCACATACTGTGGCCTTTGAAGTATTTGACTGCCCATTCCACCCCCCCCCCCATTCCACAGGGCTAGAATTAACTGAGGTTTCATGAGACTTCTCTGGTGGATCACAAGTTGAGCAGGGCAGCACATTACTGTTTTTGAATGACCTCCCCCCCCCCCGCAAAAACAACAACAACAATACTCAGTTTCTACAAATGAATTATGAATCCTACTAGTCTGTGAATGATTGCCCTGTTCTTCCTAGAACTCACACAGTGTGTGGATTGCAGATATATGCTTTCAGTTCAGAAAAGAAACACCATTCATTTAGCAAAGCTATTACACAAATTTTAGCTCTGCCAGAATACATCTCAGTGGTCTCACAAAATTAGACTGCATCGTCATATAATTTAATTTCTTGATTTGCCTCTGGCTGGTGGTTTAACGACTGGTTTCTGAAAAGTGTGTGTGTGTGTGTGTGTGTGTGTGTGTGTGCGCACACACACACACACACACACACGTATGTATTAACATATTTTCTTTTGAAACTGTATGAGGCTTTTCTAAAAAGTAATGGATTTTTCTCCCCTTGCACCCCCCCCGCCCCCAAATCTGGGCCAAACGTATTCAAATTGTAACTCAGTTAAGTTAGAAGATCCCTATCGTCTCAGCAGGGAATCCCACCCCTTTATTCCACAAATCAGCATCCTTTTTATTTGACTTTCTGATGTCCAAAGTTAAAGGGATCCTTTTTTCCTTAAGTTTAACTCTGACGCTGATGTTGCATTGCTCTTTGATAGCTAAGAACACAAGGGCTGGTTTCAGGAGCGACTGAAAACTTCATCAGGAAGGGAAAAAAGAGGGAGGAGGAGGGGAACTGGCAGAAAGTGATACTGTTGAAACAACTCTTTGAAATTTTCCAAATGATGTTTGATGTGCCAGTTCCTTAAAGCTGAAGCAATACCTTTAGCATCAAACGTGTCTTTTTAGGGGCCGTGGGCACAAGCAAGGAAGCAAGGAAATGTAATAGCAATTTGCGTGTGTTTGTGATGTGCAAAAGGAATGAGTTTAATATTAGCCTTGTAATGGTTCCGACGGCAACATCTTTTAAAATGTATTTAACAGGATTTAGACGAGATGCTTTAATACCTTTTGCTGGTCTGGGTGAGCACTCTGTTTTTTTATTCCAAAAGAACAGCTGAGAAGAAAGAAAAAGAAAACAACCGACAGATCAAAACAGATGGATTACTTTAAAAAAAATAACCCCCATATATAAAGCAAGAGCTAGAATTAGAACCTCTGTTTGTGGAAGGTCACAGTCGAAGTGTAAATTATAAAGACAAATTCAAGCCCATCTCTGTTCTTTAGGCTGCTATGCACAACGTCTTTCATATAGGAATGAGGAGTAACGTTATGTCCGCTTACTTTGATTTTTTTCTGCTCAATATGTTAGGCCTCCATTTCGAGGTCATAAGAAGTTCTCACAGGCTCTGAAACTGAGTGAGAGATGAAAGTTCAGCCTTGTTTCTCAGATCTCTCTATTCCTCCCCCCCCCTCTCTGGTGAATGTGACCATTTTGGGCATGTGCTTCCCCTGTGTTAAACTGAAAGTTCAATTAATCCTGCACTAAACATTTTGTGCGCCTGCAAGGGACAGGGCCTTTTTGTGGTGGCACCCTGGCTATGGAGCCACTTTCCCTGGGAGACTTGCCTGGAACAATCTCTGAGGGTTTTTTCCCATGCTAGTCTGTTTACTCAAACTTTTTAAATAACTTATCTGGTAAGGGGCTCCCATTTTAATTTTTTTTAATAACCACAAATCTGTGGTTTCAGTAATTGGGGTTGTGGTGAGCTTTGTTTGGGCTCACATTCTTATTATTATTACTACTATTTATTTATTTATTATTGAATTTATATACTGCCTTATACCCGGAGGTTTCAGGGTGGTTCACAGAATAAAATCAAAATATGAAACCACAAAATAAAAACAACAAGCCAATAACCCCAAATTTTAAAAGGGCATAGGATCTCAATCAAATCAAAGGCCTGGTTAAAAAGGAATGTTTTTGCCTGGTGCCTAAAGGTGTATAATGAAGGCGCCAGCCGAACTTCCTTGGGGAGAGCATTCCACAGACGGGGAGCCACTGCAGAGAAGGCCCTTTTTCATGTTGCCACATCAGAGCTCTGATATCAGTAGATGCACAAATGAAGTTGCTTTTCACTTCCATAACATGCTTCTGAAACAAGAGTGGCTGGGAAGGAATATATGCCTGTCCTAGTGCAGATCTGTCTATCTATCTTCCCCATTTCATTGGAAACAATGGGAGGGAAATTGTTAAAAACAAACGGAGTAGGAAATCGTAAAGAAGGTAAATTGGGTCCTCCATAACACGAGGGCATGTGTTGCGGTGCGACCTGGCAACCAGACCCAGTGTTGTGAGTGGGAGCGTTTGGATAGCCACAACACCCTATTGGAGGTCCCTCGAAGCTGGGAGCAATCAGACCAATGGTATGCCAGCTAAAGTACATCGAGGGACCTCTATTTAAGCCCATGCACATGTCCCTGAGCTTCCTCTTTTGGGCTCTGCGCATTGGAACACCCGCCCACCTCTCCCTATATTTAGGGCTTGCGCTTGACCTTCATGTGTCGCCTGTCGTTGGGACAGGGGCACGGCAGGAATTTTCCCCACTTGGCTGATTGGCTGGTGCCATTTGGGTTTCGCCTGCCGCTTAGCAAATCATTCACAACTTGTAAGGTTGTGGATAGGCTCTGGTTCAAGTTGATGGGGTGGCAGAAGGGTCTCAACATCCCTATGAGTTGGGTATTCCGCTAAAGCAATCCACGAACTCCTGGTTGGTCTTCCCTGTGAGTGAGGGGTTGTGCCCTGAGCCTGAGTTCAGGGGACATCTGGGTGGAGGACTAGCAGGGCCCCTGCTTTCAATTTTCTCAGGTGTTCACCCAAGGCTGACCTATGGTTGGTGCCCAGGGTCAGTGCTGCCTGCATGGGTGCAGGGAGCTAGTCGAACCAGAGCCTATGCAACCACTCACTTGATTGTAATCAATAAAGTTGTGGCCTAAATTCTGCCAAAAACCAAACCAAAGATTTGAGTCTTGTCTGAATTTATTTCGGGGGGTGGTTAAAAAGTCTCCACACGCAAAATGAAGGTCCTACTGCCTTGCTTCCTTGGGCCTCATAGAGTTCTGGATTTGGTTGCTTGTCCACCTTCACTCCCCTTCCCCTGGTTTGGTTTGCTCTACTGATTGTGTACAGCAGCTCTGATGTCCTTTGGTGGTCACCACCCACTTAGCCTCAGATGATGAAGGTGCCCAGAGATGCCCTGCAACTTGGCTTATGTTTGAGGGTGACCTCTAGCAAAAGTCCTCTGGTGAGCTCCCTTATATGCTGGATTCCTTCTTCTGCTTGGGTTAGCCCAGTAGTGGCACCACTCACTCACCATTGAGCTTGGAGCTACCATGTTAGTTTTCCCCACACTGTGGAGCGAAGCTTCACTGGGAGCATTGTGAGAAGTTAAAATGGCGGCTCTCAAGGGACCTCAGGAGGCCCTGTTAGGGTGCTGGGGTCCCGGTAGCTATCTATGAGTGCCACATCATGACACTAGAGTGTTAATGGGCCGAACCTAGATCTGTGACTGTCTTTCTGCATTTTTCATAACACTTTGTACGCTGTAATGGAAGACTAACACTTTTTTGACTTCTTAGATGCCTGGGCACCAGTGCTACACAGCAAATTATCATAATAAATATGCTTTCTGATAATAAATATGATTTTTTAAATCTATTTTTTAAAAAAGGCTTCCTGTAATTTACTGGGCTACCCTTTCAAAGTGTTAAACCATTCATAGCTTTATGACTACATATTAATCTGCTCATTTATTGCTTTGTAAGGCTATTTTGACAAAAGTTCATTATCAAGACTGCTAAATGCTTTTAAAGCATTGATTGGAGAAATTATTGCATCATCGTGATAGACACAGTGTGTGAAGATGGATAGCGTGGCCTGCACTGGCTGAAATTTCCCCCCTTTTAATTGGATCGATCCCCAGAATAAACGAAGTTTAATTGAATTTAGAGGAAAATTGAGCAGTTGTTTTCAAGTCTCTGTCAATAGGCATTATTTCAATTACATGATGATGTGCAGTGCAGAGAGTTTGCAAACAGACAAGAGTGGACACAGAGGCTGCCCGCTAAACATGATCTTCACACTGAGTGTGTTTTACTTGACCTTTCCAGGATGGTATCAGTTTCCCAAAAGCAGATCGTTAAGAGAAAACGCCGGCCACTCAAATGATTTTGCTAATGCTGGGATAGCAAGGGAGAGCTGCATTTATGACTGAAGCCGGAAGAAGGAAATGGAATGGAAATGGGCAGCAATTGCTCAGTTGCCCCAGTTTTCTCCCCCAGTCCCTGATTGTAAACTCTTAGCAACTTAAATCTTAGGGCTGTGAGCCAGATGTTTGTAAACAACAGCCATTTTGCAAGCAATGCAAGGCAAACACATGACCAGAGTCATGACCAAACCACATGACCATGCTGTTACAAAACTTAGGCACCACCTTGTAGAGAAGGAGAGACAGAAACCTGAGTATGAGAGAGGGAGAGAGAGAAACCATTGCCCATTCAGACGTTAATATCTGCATATAATCAATTACTGTATAGTAAGGGGATGCAGGTGGTGCTGTGGGTTAAACCACAGAGCCTAGGGCTTGCCATTCAGAAGGTTGGTGGTTAGAATCCCCACAATGGGGTGAGCTCCCGTTGCTCGGTCCCAGCTCCTGCCAACCTAGCAGTATGAAAGCACGTCAAAGTGCAAGTAGATAAATAGGTACTGCTCCAGCGGAAAGGTAAACGGCGTTTCCGTGCGCTGCTCTGGTTCACTAGAAGCGGCTGTGTCATGCTGGCCACATGACCTGGAAGCTGTATGCCGGCTCCCTCAGCCAATAACACGAAATGAGCGCCGCAACCCCAGAGTCGGTCACAACTGGACCTAATGGTCACGGGTCCTTTTACCTTTACTTTTAAGGGGATTAATATCAGTGAATGGGACCCAGTTAGTTTTGCCACAACCTGATGATTACTGGTTTCTGGTAACACAGGAGCAGGCTTTTTCATTGGTTGTGCCAGTGTTATGGAATACTCTTCTTGGTGAAATATGAGAGGTCCCATCAGTATTGGCATCTTACTGGCTCTGAAAACACACCTCCTGGGCCAACACTTGCTTCCTTCTTTTCTTTTCTGTTTTAATTATGCTTTTTTTACAGGTTTGTGTTATTGTACATTTTAATTATGGGTGTTTTAAATATTTTGATGCAGATATATCTTTATATACTCGGTTTTACAACTTAGAAGCTATTGCGGCAGGTAGATGATGATGATGAAGATGAAAGGGGGATGACATCACAGAGGCAGGCTCCATCCCTACCTGGCCCTACCATTAGGCCAGTGGTTCCCAACAGGTGGTCCGCGGACCCCCAGGGGTCCGCGAGCTATGCCAGAGGGGTCCGCAAGATGCTATTAGAATAAAAAAATATATTAAATATATTTCGTATGATAACAGATTTTTTGTTTTGGCCGCTTCCTGCATGAGCAGAGTCTAGCGCAAAACTAGAATTAGATAGAGGCATTAGTTCTGCTGTATGCCGTTAGGTGGCGCTTTACAAACACTACTGTTTTGCAAAGAGGCAGTGCGCGCATTCTACTAACGCTCACCTCCCCAAGATGCTTTGCGCGCGTCGGCTTCATTTGTGCGCTACTGCGCAGGTACCCTGTCTTCTCCATTCCCCTCCCTCCTCCCTGGCGCGCGCTGCCTCTTAAACTCATCTCATTAAAAACTGAAAATTAAAACTAACTGTATACTGATGGAGTACTCTGTTGTAACTGTAAAAAACGTATAAATATAAAATATAAAAAGACTCTTAATTTGGCTCTCACTTTTTAATTTTAGGATTAGGAATTAATGGGGGTCCTTGTCACAATAGCGGCTCGATGAGGGGTCCTCAAGAAAATTTTGTTGGGAACCAACCCCTGCATTAGGCAAAGTAAATTAAAAGCTAGGGAACTGGGAGTGGCAGTATGATATTGGATGGCAAGGATGTGAGAGCTATGCATAAACTGCCCTACACCCCTAAGCTAGCCTGCTGACCATACATGTGGTGGTGGTGTTGGAGGATGCTGTCGCATTGCCAGTGCTGAAGTGAGACTTCTATACATGGAAGGAGAAGTGGTGGATGAAAAGTACCATTTTCTCCTTTGCCCCAGGTAGCAAAATGTCTTTGACCAGCCTTGGGGCCATCGGTAGTGCCATGGAGAGATGACTGCCTTTTAAAAAACAAAACCTCTCTGTGTGTGTTTGTGTGTGAATCCATTAGCATTCATCAAAGAGAATGCCACAGTCACTTCCTTTAGTGCTGGAGACTTCAGCACACAGGCAAATGCCGCCGAGGCCCCATTGTTACAGATTTGTTAGTTATTCGTTTTAACTGCACTGATCCTAATGAATTCATTTGGTATTCATTGCCTGTCACACGCACTTCTGTAAGTCTTCAGCTCTAATTTGGGACAATTAAAATGAAGTGTTAGTGAGCAATATTTCCCCTGCATTGCACAGGCTATAACATCCCCCTCCTGACACACACACACACACACACACACACACACACACACACACACATATCCCACACAAACAGAGAGGAAAGTGGGGCGCTTGGAGGTTTGCGCGCTACATACTGCTGATGCTTAGGAAGTGATCTTGCAGCATGATATAAGGAGTTTAAGGAATTAATACAGCAGAGATAATTTTCATGGGTCAGTGTGCCATGCTGGCCTGTAGATTTGTCTAGATTAGGCCCCGGGAGCAGCTAATTGAAAAAAGTACCTGTATCAGCTTCGCTTTAAAACAATAAGCAGATATTTGCCTTGAGGGTGAAGTGGACGAAGAAGCTGTGTAAATGTAAGCGAGGCATTTGTCACACACATCACAGTCCCTGTTGTAAATGAGATAATCTTTCATAATTTCTGGGGTGTGTGTGGGGGAAAGCAAATTATTTAAATAACTAAATCCACGCATATGTGTAAAGGGAAAAAATGATGTCCTTTGGAAAGCACAAATGAAACATAATTCCTCAGTGTGTTCCAGTTAATTATCGTTTGCTGTGTGTCTGGCATCAAAGCTTTAGTAGCATGGAGGGGAACATTTCTTCATCACAATACCACTTTCAGGATTCATTTATCTTGTCTTTTAGACTAATTATCCCTGAATTCACCAGTAGGCTGTCACACTTGCATTCTACAATAAATGTAGTTTTAAATCAGCGGCTTACTGTGTTGCAATTGGTACAAGCCACCCTCGCATTGTATCTAACTGGAGCTATTCATCTGTGATCACAACACTAAAGGGAGAACAACAACATTGCCGCTTGTATGAATGATCATGCTTATTTATATGCAAATACGTCTGACAAATCAATAATGTATGATTTAGCTGTTCAGCGTGCATTAGTGGAAGTGCTGGCAGTCCTGGGTGGCCGCCGTAAGCAGAACGCCGGCCACCTCCCTCCCTCCTCCCATTTATACATGTCCCCCCAGACAAGGGTTTGAAAAATGGACTGTGTCCTCCAGAGCCAAATGCCTGCACAGAATGACCTAGAGCCCCTTTGTCAGCCACGTGGTCACTAGAGGTTGGCAAGGTGGCAGTTTTCTGCACTGGGAGAAGGGAGGCGGAGGAGAACGCCAGACTCGGTGGAAAGAAGGCTGCTTGGCATGAAACTTTGGAGCTGAGATGGAACAGGGAATATCCCCTGCCAAGAAGCATCTTGATGATAAATGGCCTGAGATGTCGGCACAACGCTGAGAGCTGTGTGAGTGACAATGACTGCGAAGAGAAACAGCTCAAGTGCCAGGGGAGGGTGGATTAAGTGTGGGAAGAAGGAACAGTTCCTGGCTTTTTGAATCTGCAGCACTTACTTGCTGGTTGGGACCAGACTAAGGATGCATTTGCACATGGCAATTTGTTCTATTTCCCTGTTTCCATGATGCAGTAAAAAGTTGCAAAAGCCACTTCTGGAAAACCAATGGAATGCAATGCAGGTTTAGTGCTGATTTCAATGTTGTTTGATTTGGTTTGATTTGGTTTGATTAGCCCCCTTAAACTGGAAAATTGTAGGAGTAAGGGCAGTTTATTGGCACATAGTTCTTTCCTGCTGTTTGTGTGTGGGAATCAGAGGGAAACAGAAGCATCCATGTGCAGAAAGGGTAGGGCAGTATTTTTTATTAATATTGTATTTATTTATATCCCAACTTTTCCTCAGACCCAGACTCAAGGCAGCTTACAGATAAAATAGAAACAGCTAAAAACATTGTGGGGGACACACACCAATAATTATGAAGCAATTAAACACTAATAGAAATAAAACTGTGTGTGTATGTGTAATAAGATACAAACAGCAGCAGTAGCAGCAGAAACAACAACACAGCACCCACCCTTTTCTTTAAAACAGTCCATTCCCAAAAGCCTGTTGGAACAAGAAAGTCTTCACCTGATGATGGTAGGACAAGCCAGTCTCACTTTTCTAGGCAAGGGGTTCTAGAATCAAAGCAGCCACCGAGATGGCCCTCTCTCTACCAACCATACCTGTGAAGGTGGCAAGACTGAGGGAAGGGTTCTGGGAAGGTTAATTCGAACAATGTTTTCCAAATGATGCTTTTTGTTGTCTCACACTAAGCCCACTGGTGGGAATGAAATCAAGCACAACATACTACTATATCATACAAAAAGCTACAGTTTCGTGACACAGCAGGTACCGTAGTGTGAAAGGAGCATGAGAGACAGAAACAGGACAGTATCTCTAGCATTATGCTCAGGAAAATTCACACAATATTCCCTACATCTGAATGCAGCCGAAGGCATTTTGCTGCCTGAGGCGGAACAGCAAATTGGATCCCACTCCTGACTCCCAAGTCAAGGTACATACCAGTAGCCAAGACTGGCTTCTTTATTGTAGCTCCAGTTTTCCTGCTGGGGGGTGAAAAAGAGAATCTTCAGGAATAGCCAACCAGAGAGGAGGGGGAAGTATTTTCAATGTGTGGATTTGACTGTGTGTGTGTGTGTGAGTATGAACACTGGTGTAACGTGGAAAAGATGGGGTTACATTGTTTTGGCAACTGAGATACAGTATCTCGCAAGCACCTCCCCCCCAGGAGTACAAATACTGTAGTAATAAATAGCATACATTTTGGTGCCCTTTCATAATGCTCAAAATTAGTGCTGTGGCAAAAATTTAGAAAAAGAAGAAGTTGTATCATAAAATTATCAAAGGGGAGATAAAAATTTGGTGAAATCCTAATGGGTGGGGTTCAGGATTGGAACTTTGGGGGACTTCTCTTACTTTTGAGGTGACCAAGACTATTGGTAGTGCCCTTTCTTTGCCCATATCTGCAAGACTCTTTTGCCCGACGTGGGGCTCAAACCCACAGCCCTGAAATTAAGAGTCTCATGGTCTACCAACTGAGCTATCTCAGGAATTAGAGAAAGAGAGAAAGCAGTACCCTACTGTCAGGGTGTGTGTGTGTGTGTGTGTGTGTGTGAGAGAGAGAGAGAGAGAGAGAGAGATATCACACCCCATTAGAATATAAACCAGTGCTATATACATCTGGCCACCTAACTGTAGAGAATCCAGTGCCTGCAGTTTGCGAACTCATCCAGAGTGCAGCAAAAGCAAAAACAATAATCTTGGCATAAAGGGTGATGGGTAAGGGCTCAGGCAGAAGCAGCAGGGAAGGTGGGGGGGGGAGATAGAGTAACTTTAATGGCCTGTGTGAATTGTCAAGGAAACCCTCTGCAGACTTCAGCATCTTGGCTCCATCTCCCTCTGACACAGGAGCGACATTTATAGGTCATAACTCTGAGAAGCAGTCGGTCTCCCTGGCACTATTATGCTTAAATGTGAAGAGCTTCATCTGCTGACTATCACAGTGGAAAAGGCAACTTGAGCAGTTAAAGTACCACTTCAGGAGGATCCCTGTGGAGAGAATGAAATGAGTGAGAAAGAGGGAAAGAATAATGAAGCGTTCTCAGGCCTCGGTTCTTTCGCTGGATTAGGTCCCCCACCCCACCCCCAGTTTAACATTCATCTCATTTTTATTTCTGCTCTGTATCTGTGCAGTCAGATGGTATAATTGAATCCACCAATATGTTCATAACTACCTAGAGGCATAGCCCCTCGAAGTTGGCATCCTCCCTTCTGAAGGATAAGGCTACCAGTGGCTACTTGCAATGTTCTCCCTCTGCTGCCGGAGGCTGCATGTTTCTGGATCCCAGTTGCTGGGGATTGCAAGGGGGAGGGGAGAGTGCAGCCACGCTCAGATCTTCTTTGTGGGCTTCCCGTGGACATCTGGTGGACCCCAGCAAGGCCAGGCTGCTGTTTCAGAAATCAAGCTTGGCTTCAAGAAAACTCCAAACTGTGTGTCTAGAATAGATGGTGCAGTTCAGTAGGCCATGGGGGCTTAGGTTGCAGGAAGGAACTAGAAGGAACTAGAAATGATGGAAGCTGTTACTATATGATGTAGTTATGTCTGCCACAAAGGACAGACATAACTGTCCTTTTCTGCTGGCCTGAAAAGGAAATGAGACAAATTCGTGGAGGAGACTACCAGTGGCTTCTACCCACCATGGAGGAGACTACCAGTGGCTTCTACCCACCATGGCTGTATATTACCTCCAGGATCGGAAACAGCATGCTTCTGAAGCACTAGGTGTTGGGGATCCCCAGTGGATGAGTGCTATTGTTTTCATGTCCTACTTGTGGATTTCCCATAGTCATCTGCTACACTATTGATGTGGGATAACAGAATTCTCAACTAAATTGGCATTTGCTCTGATCCAACAACACTCTTCCATCGACGTCCATTTCATTTATCAATTGCTTCCCATGAGGCATCCCAAACGGATCTACAATATAATAACACAGAAAAAAAAAATTATAAAATCTATTTAAACAACTGCATATATGAAAACAAATATATTACACTCTCTCACGCACACGGACACACGTTAAAACACCCACACCCACACAACCACCCCACAACAGGACACAAATAAAATCAGTTCACCTATTGGGATAAAGATCTGCATTTAGGAAGCTTGCTGGAAGAGGAATGTTGAAACAACATGTTCCTTATAGGTTTATCGTGATCGTGTCATGTTTCCTTCTCAGTGGGTGGGTAAAGGGTTAAGCACCCACTCCCATCTGCTATTTTTCTTCTTCACATCATGCCTTCCCTCCAGCTATCTGGAGAAATTCTGCTCTGAGAATCTTATCAGTTTGGCCCTCTGCATGTTTACTCAGAAGAGAGACTCAATGGTTATCCATGGGTCTTACTCCCAGCTAAGTGTCCACAGGGCTGCAACCTCAGTACAGCAGAGCTGAACACTGCCCTATCACATTGGCATGGCAGTGCCATCAAAACACCCTTTTCTTGGTGGTTGATTCCATTCTCTGCTGTGTCCTCTCCACTATAATGTACTAGTCACTACATGGATCAGGATTATCACATTGTGAGTCTCAAAACAAACACATTCAGTTCAAATCTTTTGAACTTTAGCTTATCCCCCTCACAGAGCTACACTTCCCAGCAAACTAAAAAAACTACAGGGTCCAGGATTCCTTGGGAGAAAGGAAATCCTTGCAATGTATGTTGAGTACCTCGTATCCTTTGGCACCTTGCTCAATGGGACTTACTTCTGAGCAGGAATGCACATGTTGCATTGCAAGCCATATTTCCACTATTTTGCCACCTCTACAGCTTGTGCTCTGCCCTGTTTGTGGGGATCAATTAGGCATTTCCATTTCCATTTTATTTGCTTCCCCTACTTTTATTTTAACCATACTGCCTTGCCCATATGTCAGTTACAGACAATCAAGACTACATATCCCAGCATGCTCAACAAGAGTCCTCCCACTCCTCTCCGTGATCATAGGAAATGAATTTGTTTCCATTCGTTAATAAAATGCAGCTTCAGACAAGAAGTCCTGCGCAGTTTGTTTTTATTAGTGGTGACAAAGCACCTAGGAATGGGGAAATGTGTATACATTACCCTGGCTTTGGGGAAGGGTTTTGCTGAGCTCATGCATGCGCATAATTTCCCAGCCTTGTGCATATAAACAGATAGGAGGTTCAGCAAAAACCTAAGATTAGGGATCTGGCTTCTGCAGGGTGCTTTGCAGTATGAAATATTAAAAGTGCAATGTCCTTTCCTGTTCATATTTCTTCATATTCACTTCGTCTGCTCAATTGATATGTAAATAAAGCGGGCCACCAGTCTACAAACCGCAGCTACCCTGCATTATTTAAGCATTGGAGGCGATGCTTCATCCGTTATGTGGCTCATTGGTGGAGTCCTGCTGAGTATTTGGCAATAAAGCCTCAGAGTGCCTCATCAGAAACAGCAGTTGGTCCAGGGGAAGTTCATTTATGCATGAAATATTCACAGAGCAACAATGCAAACCTTAAACATCAGTAATTGTTGGGTTTCTATTGCCGCTAACGAGTGTCTCTAAATTATTGTAAAAGATGGGCCAATTTACAAATTACATATATTTGTCATGCTTTTGTACCTTTAGTGAACTAACCGTAATGCTGATAGCAGTTTTCTTTTTCTCAAATGTACATACATTTGCCGAGCCTACAGGCTGCAGAAGGGAAGGGTGGGTGCTGGGCTGCCTTGCGAGGGAAAGGATGGGTAGCACATTAAAAGGTTTGTTGACACTGGTGACTTAGCCGTGAGCAGAGTTGCCACCCGGTCGCAGCCAAAATGTCAACCCAGCCACTCAGAGATAATGGAAGATTAATCTCTCGGAAATAAATTATCCTTGCTATCGTGATTCCTTAATTGTATGATTTTTCCTAGGCCCCACTTCTAGTCCTCCTGGATTATAAGTGGTGGAGCTAGGAGGTTTGCTTATTTAATCCGAACGCTTGCTATATACGGTAGCAGTGGTGAGAAACCTTTTAGAGACCAAGTGCCCATATGGCAAAGTGCCGAAAGTTTTTGAGCTTTGGCTCCCCAAAGTTGTTGAGTTGGCTCTCTCTCGGGCTGCTGCGATGGGGAGGACGGAGCAGCTCTGAGGTCAGGTGAGCGGCGGCGGCCAGGAGGAGAGAGAGAACCCCCACCCCAGCCAGCCAGCCCAACAGCCACAGCTGGCTGGCTGGCTGCCTGCTCCCCGCCTGCGGTCCCGGCATGGTCTTCCCCATCTTCCTCCCTCCTTCCGGCAACGTTGCCGCAGCTAAGGGATGAGGCTGGGTTGGGCCAGGCATGCAGGGAGGTGGCGGGCACAGGTGCCCTCCTAGCCCAGGCAGGTCAGGCCCATGGGAGGTGAGGGGCCTGCAGAAGATTGGAGCTGGGGGGGTGAGGCGGAAGGGAATGGGCAAGGCCTGGCTTGGAGAGGGGAGCTGGGAACTACCACGCAGCACCAAAAAAATGCAGGAAAAAAATCACGAGGGTCAAATAACGAACACTGTTTTGCCCAAGCAGAAACAGCCACTGCCAATTGAAAAACAGACCAATTGCTGAACACAATCACAAGTTCGTTCCAGGTTTAAGCAGTGGATGCACGCAGTAGCATGGGGAGGAGCGGGAGCACAAATGGGGGGGGGACCCTGTGTGGATGGGCTGATGGTGCGTGTGCCAGCAGTGAGGGCTCCGCGTGCCCACTCTGGCACACGTGCCATAGGTTTGCCACCGCTGCTATATACTATATACTGTTTTGGGCCAACACTTCCTTCCTTCTTTTCTGTTCTAAATTTCAGGTGGGAATTCTATTGCCCTCTGGCATAGCGTACTTTTCTACATGTGACAATACTGAATGATGGCAGCAGACGACAACTTCAATTGCTTGTGGGGTAGGCAACAGGAAGTTTCACCATTTGGGCTGAACACTGTTTGTTGAGACGATTTGTAGATCTGCTTGTTGGAGAGAGGGAAAATAGTCGTCTGCAGGTTGGTAGGTAGCTATGTATTCATTTTATAAAAGCATAGCAAGGATTATACAAGATTATAATAACATCAGTAAAAATATCAATAGAAAACCAGGAAATTCTGTTTGGGTAAAATGAAAAAAAAAGAGATCATATTGCAAAGGCCTGTCTAAACAATACAGTTTTCATGAAATGTCTAAAAGAAGGGAGGGACAATTCCTGCCAAACATTTACCGTGTTGCAAAATTACTGACCGCTGGTCACACAGAAGTAATTCAATAATTATAACAGGCTGTATCCAGCTAACACTCATACTCAGAGTAAACCCATTGAAATCAATAGACTTGACTGACTTTGGTCCATTGATTTTAAGTGAGTTTACTCTCAGTATTAATTAGCTGGATAAAACCCAAATACTTTTTTCATGAGCCAGAAGTGTGTTTTCAGGGTTGGGGTGGCTGGTTATGCATTGTCAAAAAAGAAGACACATATTGCCAAACACCAGGGCCAATTTAAGCATATCCAGCGCCGTAGTGCAAAGCTCCCTCCAGCCTGCCCCCCCCCATTTCCCAGAGTGTTTTTTACGGAGGATGGCGCTGCTGGCGGGGCTGGAGGAGGCGGGCAGCAGCTGGAGGGTGGCTCCTCCGGTGGGGAAGAGGCAGAGGCTGGATGTGGCATCTCTTGGCTCAGCTGGCCGCTTTGTGCCACGGTGGCCATGGCAGATGGAGGCTCTGGGCACGGTGCTGCTTCGGCGCAGCATGGTAGAGGTGGGCGAAGGCGAGGAGCTGATGCCGGGAAGCGCCACATCCAGCCTCTGTCTCTTCCCTGGCGCCCTCCAGAACTTGGTGCCCTGGCACCTCGTGCCACTAGCCTCTATGGGTAAGATGGCCCTGTGAAACACAAGAGATCAATTAGGACATGAATTTGTATATGGTTTGCATGCACACACATAGACATTTAGAAGCAATTACTATGATTTAAATAGAAATGCAATACATTTCACCCTAGGTTCTCAGGCATCGCTTGATATTGTTGGTTTGTTTATTTAGTTGTTTGCTTGTTTGTTTATTACTGGAGATGCTGGGTAAAGAATCTGAGATCTTTTATGTGTAACCCATGCACTCTACCTCAGTGCTATGGCTTTGGGTACAGCCAGCTACGACCACAGTCTGATCA
The DNA here is from genome assembly GCF_965207765.1 of Zootoca vivipara. Taxonomy (NCBI): domain Eukaryota; kingdom Metazoa; phylum Chordata; class Lepidosauria; order Squamata; family Lacertidae; genus Zootoca; species Zootoca vivipara. The sequence continues at coordinate 72,678,353 of NC_142590.1, read as the reverse complement.
CAACAACAGACAGAAGGAAACAGCTTGGATTAAGGAGAAAGAGCAAATGAATGAAGTTTTGCAAACAGCATGCAATGGTTACTCAGACATTAACGACAATAAAAGCAAGCTACTCCAAACCCTCCAACTGAGCCTCTCCCCCCACTTTTCATTAACAAAATTAATTCTGTTAGCAAATTCTCAAGCCGTTCTCTTTTTGTTTTTGAGCATTTGCCCTGGCTCCAGGTTTCTATATGACTTGTTTTATGATGTTTTCTTGAAAGTTCAGAAAATTAAATCTTTTCCAGTTTCTGAAATGCACATGATGGATGTGTTTTGGGATTCAAATCAAGGGTAGGAGAAGGCTTCTTTAAATTATTAGCTTGGCTTCTCTCCACCATCCAGCCGCTCCGTTAATTAAACAGCGGACATATGTTAAGGCTGTTTTACAAGCATCTGGAAAGAAAAATTAACATTTTTTATCACTGTCAGAGTAATTTCTTAACTGTATGTATAAGTGGACAATATGAAAATTGGGTTCATTAAAAAGTTAGGGGAGCTTACATTAATTATAAAGCCGGCCTCGTAACATGAGAGCTTGGGACCATGACTGTGCTGTGGGTTACCGGTATCTTGCCTTTTCAACAGGGCAGAGTCTGGCCATATAGATAACAGCACGGCTATTTGTGTGATGCACAGCACTGTCGATTCATTCAGAGGGGCTTACTGCAAAATAAGTGTTCAGAGGATTGCAGCCTCAGTGCTAAGGCAGAATTTTGGGAAGTAGTAGAAATAATTAGGCAGTGTCAAGTTTTAATGAAATGCGATTCACTCTAAAAAATGCGATTCACTCTAAAAATTGCATTTTAGTAAACTAAAATGCAATTCACACTAAAATATTTAAATACTTAAATCAGTCAGTCAGTCAATCAAGCAATCATGAAGCAAATAGCAAAAAGCACAGCAACAAACCAACCAAAAGCAGCACAGAACACAGTGGATTGATTGATTGATTGATTAAACAGAGCATTCAAAGCCATACATGACAGAAAGGAAGAAATTGGTGCAAAAACTGAAGCACCCAAGAGATTGTAATCAAACAGCCTGAGAGAACAAGAAATGCTTTACCTGGTGCCTTAAAAAAACCACCTTCAGACACCCAGCCAATCTTTATGAGGAGGGCATTCCATAAGCGTTGTGCCATCGCCAAAAAGACCCTTTCCCATTCAGCCATCCATCTCACTTCATTAGCTGGAGAAGGGCATCCAAAGAAGATCTCAAGGTCCAGGCAGGCAAGGATGGGCAAAGACAAGCCTTCAGGTGATGCACCTCCAAGCTGTTTAGAGCTTTAAAGATTAAAATCTGCACTTTGAATTGGGCACGGACATGGACTGGAAGCTACTCCCAGCTCATTGTCTGGGACTCAACTCACTGCTGAGACTTAAACCATCTACCCCAGAGGGTTGCTGCAGTGAAGAATGAGAGAATTATTCTATGCCCAAGCAACTGCCTTCACATCCTGCTTGTATGTTTCCCAGAGGCCACTGTTTTGGAGATGAACTAGATGGACTTTCCAATCCAGCAGAGCTTTCCCAATGTGTTTCATCACTAGTGGGTGCACTCCCAAGTGATAACACTATAATGAAATGACGTTAGTAGCCTTCCTTCCCCAAATGACCATCGAAGAAATAAATAGTTAGGCACACCCTGATAGACTGTATGGTGCATTTTCTCATACCGGCATTCTCAAACTGATGTATTAGGCCCATTCATACTTTCCAGAACTCCCCATGTGCGACTGCTAATCATGACAATATGTTATATATCAGCGAGGCGATATCCAATTCCTAATTTTCTTGAGTGATGAGACATACCTGCTTCTCCAGCTGGAGAGAATCATGTTCACAGTCCCTAATGAAAGAACTGAATGGAGCTTAGAGCCTCTGCACAGTATTGCTCTGTAATGGGCTGTGAAATTTCAAGACTTAGTGCCAAATCCTGCTTGACGTGAGTCACACATAGAATCCAACCACAGTCAACAAGGCTGTGCGTGTCAAAAAGAGCGATGACCTAAAGGAGACTGGAGGTAATTTTGACTCTTTTCTGTTGACACCAGGCAACTATTGGCTGTGCCTGAGGAGAGTGCTTATCGCGTCCATCGGCATTATGCGAAGGGAGTAAGATTAAAGAATCATTAAGGGCAATGGTTCTTGGATTCCTTCCCTATACATAGTACCAAAAGAGTTGTAATAAAAAACAACAACAATTGAACACTGTTATGGAACTCTGTGTTAGATGTTCACTTGCTATATGGAGACCGGAGCCAGCTTGAGACACTTTGCTGAGGATGTCTGTTGGCTCTGCTGTGCCTCCACAGTTGGAGGCACTAATGCATGGGTAGGCAAATTAGGTCCTGGGGGCCGGATCCAGCAAAATCGCCTTCTAAATCTGGCTCGCAGACAGTCTGGGAATCTGCATGTTTTGACATGAGTAGAATGTGTCCTTTTATTTAAAATGCACCTCTGGGTTATTTGTGGGGCATAGGAATTTGTTCATTCCACACACACACACACAAAATATAGTCCGGCCCCCCACAAGGTCTGAGGGACAGTGGACCAGCCCCCTGCTGAAAAAGTTTGCTGACCCCTGCACTAATGCTTCTGAATACCAGTTGATGGAAACCACAGGAGGGGAGAGTGCTTTTTCTGCTGAAATCCTGCTTGTGGGTTCCCTAAGGGCATTTGGTTGGCCACCGTGACAACAGGATGCTGGATTTAGATGGGTCATCGTCCTGATCCAGCAGGCTCTTCTTATGTTCTTATGGATGGAATTTGTTCCCTGACTTCATAGTACAGCGTAGGAGCAGGTGCAGAATTGGGCCCTACATGAACATAAACATTGACCAAGCTTGGTTAAACACGACGTGTAATGGTGCCCAAGTGCAAGCTGTTAAAATAATGAATGCCCAAAGATAGATTGTTCCATGAATTAATCTAGGGCCCTTGGTGATATCACGAAGCATTGGGGCTCTAGTCTCCCAGTTTGCAATTTCATCAGACTTGCGCTCCCACCCCCACCCACAATACAATCCATCCTTCTCCCTATCCATTACCTTAAATGTGATACTAAATTATCAGAGAAAATCTATGTAAGTCATTTCAACAGTTTATGCTTGCAAATTAATGTTTTTTAAAAAGATGTCTTAATCAGAAACAGGTTTTTTCATTTAAAAAAATTATTACAAGACTAAAGCTTCAGCCCCTGAGATTTAAGCTGCCATATTAAATTTTGGTTCCCATAGACTGGATTTCTTTTAATAGCAATGTGAATGAGATTCAAGAATCTGAGCCATGCCTCACCTCATAGAGTTAACTGATTAACATGGGTAATTTATTTAATGAAGTGATACTGTGGGCTTTGAGAGGGCTGCTCTCTTCCAATCAACTGCAAAAGTACAGTTATCTATCTATCACTCTGGTGGATTATTCTGAAATTCCGGATGTTTATGTGTTATGCTGCCACGACCACAGTGTTTCTTTGAAAAAATATCATTGTACGTTTCTCAGGAGTGTTGCTTTTGCTTTTGTCTTCTCTAGGATGAAGGGCAGCATACCAATTTAATAAATAAATAAATAAATAAATAAATAAATAAATAAATAAAGATTATGAGAGTTGTAGTCAATCACTCTCTGGACAGCCCCATGTTGGCTACCCCTACAAGTTTGCAGAGGATCTTTTTAGCATGGAAATGTATCTACAACGATACATGCTCCAATTAGCTTTTAAAGTTTTCTTCTTCTTCACTTATTATCCATAAATTGGTGGTACTGTGAAGCTACTGGTCTGTATTACAACATGCTTTGCAGGGGAGCTTGGCATTTTTAAAGTAATACTACACCTTTGATTTTTAACATGTAAACAGCATTGGAATAATATTACATTGAAAGGCAGGTTATACATTTTTTTTTAAAAAAATATTTAACTCTCTTATAAGTTTGGAAAATATATGGGTTGTTTCCCAGCAAAAGCTTACTCTGAAATAAGTACCGGCACCCATAGCTTGTTTCCTTTTGGTGGTCAATGTATCATGAAAACGGTTCTTTGTGGCTCCTGGGGTGTGTCTGTGCCCTAAAGTCTGCAAAGGAGAAAAGCATGGATGTAGCTAATGTGCAATTGCTCTGTAGCGAATGGGTAACATAAGAACATAATGCTGGATCAGACCAAGGCTCCATCGAGTCCAGCATCCTGTTTCAATCTGTACACAACCAGATGCTTGCAGGAAACCCACAAGGCTGGGCATATATGCAATACAGTATTTGTTCTACACTGGCTCCCAGTACGTTTCCGAGCACAATTCAAAGTGTTGGTACTGACCTTTAAAGCCCTAAACGGCCTCGGTCCTGTATACCTGAAGGACACTGAGATCCAGCACCGAGGGCCTTCTGGCGGTTCCCTCATTGCGAGAAGTGAGGTTACAGGGAACCAGACAGAGGGCCTTCTCGATAGTGGCACCCGTCCTGTGGAACGCCCTCCCACCAGATGTCAAGGCAATAAGTAACCAATTTTCTTTTAGAAGACAACTGAAGGCGGCCCTGTTTAGGGAAGTTTTTAATGTTTAATGCTGTACGGTTTTAATATTCGGTTGGAAGCCGGCCAGAGTGGCTGGGGAAACCCAGCCACATGGGCGGGGTATAAATAATAATAATAAATTATTATTATTAATAATAAATTATTTATTTATTATTATTATTATTATTATTATTATTATTATTATTATTATTATTATTATTTCCATACCTCAGCGATAGCACAAGCTTTGCATGGAGAAGGTCCAGGGTTTGGTCCCTGGTATCTCCAGATAAAGCTGGGAAATACTCCTTTTCTGAAACCCTAGGGTGCTGCTTCCAGTAAATGTAGTCAGCAGGGGCGTAGTGAGCCGCCACAACACCTGGGGCGGCAAATTGCCATGCACCCGGGTGGGCGCGGTGTCGCTACGTAACGACGCATGCGTCGTTACGTGGCGGGGTATCGCCGCCCCCTGCGCCTCCAAAGCCACAATCCTCACTCCAGCTACAAACTCCAGGTGAAAAGCCCGCTCAGTGCGGCGGGATGCTGCGCATGCGTCATTATGTGGCGGGGTATCACCGCCCCCCTGCGCCTCCAAAGCTGCGCGCCTCCAGCTACAAAACTCCAGGTAAAAAGCCCGCTTTTTACCTGGAGTTTGTAGCTGGAGCGAAGCGCGCGGCTTTGGAGGAGCTGATCGCTGGGCGGGGGCGCGGCCCCAAGTGACACCCCCTCCATGGCGGTGCCCGGGGCATACCGCCCCCCGCTTGTTCTGCCCCTGGTAGTCAGTACTGAGCTAGATGGCCTGATTTAGTATAAGGCAGTTTTTGAGACCTCTCCTGATTTTGCCTGTCTCCTCCAGCAGCTGATACTCAAGAGGGTTACTGGTACATTTAGCTATCATGTCTAGTAGCCACTCTCTAAATCCCTTTTCAAGCCATCCGAGTATGAGACATATTGTGGCATTGAACCCATAAAATTGTTGGTTGGGTGAAAAGCACTTCCCTCCTACTTTTCTGGGAATCACAAATGAAGAGAGTCCTCTTGCGCTCAGGTCCTCCTTGCAGGCATCCCTTGGGCATCTAGTTGGTCACTATGGGAACAAGAGGTAGGACTGGATGGGTCTTTGGCCTGATTTAGCAGGCCTCTTATCTTCTTATGGTAATCAGAATGCTTGCAGAAGGCTTAGAATATGTTCATTTCCTCCCTCTAAATTAAAAAGTTCCCAAAGGCCCAGTCTCCTCTTCGTGTGTGAATTCTGTTTGATATATCGTTTTGATTTATTTTGTATTGCACTTAACCTATACTTTTTATATTGTTTTGAGATTCCTTTATCCTCTGTATATTTCCATATTGTATATTTATTTTTTCGTACTGGTTTTGTACATGGTTTTGATATACTTTCATATGGTATTAGACCTCTACATTGTACAATCTTCCAACATTCTGTTCCACTGTATTTCTTCACCCTATGTTCTGTACATCGCTTTGAGATTCTTCTGAATACAAAGCAATTAAGAACTTTTCTAAATAAATAAATAAATATATTCCTTCTCCTGCACCCTCTCCATCTGTACAAAATCCATCCTGAGATAGGAAATACACAGTATTTCAAATGTTACTGTATTTCAGATTTATAAAAATGCATTATGACGCAGGCCATATTGCGGAATGTTCAGTCTCTTCTACAATAGAGGACAGGAAGAAAGTATGAGATTTTTTTTTTTTGGTATGGCTTAGAAAATACTTTCTCTGTCACACTCTTTGACTTTTTCTGTTAATGAAACCATCCGTCACACCTCTTGATGACAGATGTCTAAATGTCCAAGTCCAAATCGTACACACCATAGAGAAGTATGCGTTTTGACAGCCTGAATCAAGTGTCTTAAGAGACTGAGAGGACTTCAGAAGTGAATGGAATGAACAGATGTTGCAAGCCTTTCCTCCTGATTCAGTCTGCTGCAATGCAGGAGGTAGAAATGTGTTTGCAAATGTTTGGAGGACCATGGGAAATGAAGGGCTGCTTTCTAGCACCCAACACTTGTGAATCCCAGGATAATTCTGATTTTAAGTACACCTTTTATAGATCAATTTGGCTGAATGGTACTACAAGCTAAATGAAGCAAAAGAGCAATTGAAGAATCCTTGCAAACAATATAATGTGTCACTTAAACAGCTATAACCCAGCAAGTGGAAAGTGGAACTTGTTGAAAATTGGAAGCTGGCTATAGTTCATGCCATATTCAGCATTTTGTTTGGCTAAACAAAAGGAAATTTCAATAGCAATACAAGTGCATAGAAAAAACTGCTGCAAGGGACTTGCGGTCTACCGCACGGACTGAGCGGCGCAGAAACCTTGAGCTCCGAGGTTTCTGGATGTGTGGAGGAGGGGGGGATTCCGCGGGAGCGACGCGGCCTCCCCAAAAACCCCAGATCGAGCATTCCGGGGGCGTGGATTGCTCGGCAGTGCCCCGGAGCGATTCCTCCGCTGCCCGGTAAGCTCCCTGGAGCCCCAAGAGCCGGCAGAGTGGAAGTTGCGGAAGCCATTTTGAGCCCAATACTACCTCCATGGAGCGAAGCTCCGAGCCGACAGCCTGTAAGCAGTGGATTCTTCCCTTTAAAAAGAAGAGATTTGGACTGAGTAAGTGAAAAATTTATGAATCGGACTTAGAAATTGGCTATGGGATGAGACTTAAAAGGGAAGATGGTCTCCCCATTTGAGTGCTGGATGATGCAGTAAAGTTGTGAAATGCCCAAAAATTGGCTTTAAAATCTTTCCCCAAAGCAGAGTAAAGGGGGGGGGAGGGAGTTGAACTGTGTTTAGATCTCTGCAAAGGACTGTGTTTTGACAAGAGGAAACCCCTCTGGAAATTGGAGTCGGGTCAAAGGAAGGATCGGCTAGCCGCCATTATGTCGTCACAATAGAAAGGAATGTGCTTGTTTATTGGAGACTGAGAGCTACCGACAGGGGAAAGAGGACACAATAAAAGTTTAAAAAATTTTTTTGAAGGCTGCTCAGTATTGAATTTAAGATTGAATATTAGGAGGAAGGTTAAAGAAATAGAAGTTGGAACCAGTTTGGACGTGACTTCATCCTTGGAAAATAAAAAATAAAGACAACAATAACACCATTTCCGGCTCTGTCACACTCATGGAAATGGAGAACAATAACAGGATGGAGGAGAAGGTTCTGGATCCTGAAGAGGAAAATATACTTTGGGACTTAATTTTGGGGGGTAAAATTGGAAATGAAAGAGGAGATGCTCAACCCTAATGGAAAAACAACAAATCTAGAGGAGAAGATTGCTGAACCAACAGAAATGAACTTTGAATTAGTAGATTTGAACTTTGGAAAATATAAGGAAGAAGAAGAAGAAAAGGAAGAAAGAAGAAGAAGAAGAAGAAGAAGAAGAAGAAGAAGAAGAAGAAGAAGAAGAAGAAGAAGAAGAGGAAGAAGAGAGGGAAATTACTGTTCCACCGGTGGGAGGGGAGGAAGAGGAATTGTTTTTGACTCAAAAGCCCCCTAAAAAAGGGGAAATTAGAAAGGTTGCCGCCCCAGTGAGAGAGGGGGAGAAGGATGCAGGTTGGGGACAGAAATAAAAGGGGATTGAAGATAAAGAGTTGGGAATGCAGCAGTGGAGGAAGAGGGTTGAGCAAGGGTTGGACTGGGGCAGAGTAGGAGTGGGGTGAAGGTGGAATATTGGCTTAATTTTTATTGAATGGATAAAGATGGTCTGAACCTGAAAAGTTTTAAGGAGCTAGCTGAAATCTCTGGAGACATCGATTCCTAGGGAAGGGGGGTTGAATTAGTTCTAAAGATGGGATAACAAACAACAAGAAGAAGATATAGAAAATGATGTATGGATATTTTTGGGTAGAGAATAATGGTTTGGGAGTAGTATAAAAGCAAAGAGAATCATGATGTAATATAGGAGATGCAATTAAAATGAGAAAGATTTTTGCAAGGATAAATGTTTAAGAATTAAGGTTTAAATTATAAGATATGATGTAAAATTAAGATATTTGGAAAGTGCAAAATTTAGTTATCAAAGAGGGTGATGCGAGGAAGTCCGCAGTGTTAAGAAATAAGATTTGATATTGGAGAGTGTATATATTTTTTATTTCTTTGGTTTTTTAAAAATATTTTTCCTTTTCCCCCCTTTTTTCATTTCTTGTATTGTGGTATAAAATCAATAAAAATTATTTATAGAAAAAAGAAAAAAGAAAAACCTGCTGCAAGCACAGTTTTAGATGACACTCATGCATTCTGGAAACAAAAGCGACACCTGTTCAGTATGTGTGGATGCACATGCATGGCTGCAAAAGCTGAATCCGTTTACAAAAGTTCCACCTGTACTAGGCTGGGAAAGGTTATAGATAAATGGTAGGACATATTCATTGCATACAGATAGCCCTAGATTCAGTTGCATAATAAGCTGCTTTTGAGCCAGACACTGGTCCATTACTGGGGGGGGGGGAGGGAAGAAGAAGAAGAAGAAGAAGAAGAAGAAGAAGAAGAAGAAGAAGAAGAAGAAGAAGAAGAAGAAGAAGAAGAAGAAGAAGAAGAAGAAGAAGAAGAAGAAGAAGAAGAAGAAGAAGAAGAAGAAGAAGAAGAAGAAGAAGAAGAAGAAGAAGAAGAAGAAGAAGAAGAAGAAGAAGAAGAAGAAGAAGAAGAAGAAGAAGAAGAAGAAGAAGAAGAAGAAGAAGAAGAAGAAGAAGAAGAAGAAGAAGAAGAAGAAGAGAGGAGGAGGAGGAGGAGGAGGAGGAGGAGGAGGAGGAGGAGGAGGAGGAGGAGGAGGAGGAGGAGGAGGAGGAGGAGTATGGATTTGATATCCCGCTTTTCACTCCCCTTAAGGCAGGCATCCCCAAACTTCAGCCCTCCAGATGTTTTGGACTACAATTCCCATCATCCCTGACCACTGGTCCTGTTAGCTAGGGATCATGGGAGCTGTAGGCCAAAACATCTGGAGGGCAGCAGTTTGGGGGTGCCTGCCTTAAGGAGTCTCAAAGCGGCTAACAATCTCCTTTCCCTTCCTCCCCCACAACAAACACTCTGTGAGGTGAGTGAGGCTGAGAGACTTCAAAGAAGCCCAAGGTCACCCAGCAGCTGCATGTGGAGGAGGAGTGGGGACGGAAACCCAGTTCACCAGATTACGAGTCTACCACTCTTAACCACTACACCATGCTGGCTCTCATTACTGACAATGGCTCCCCAATGTTTCAATAAGGGGCATTCCTAGCCCTACCTGAAGATGCTAAGGGCTGGACCTGAGACCTTCTGTGGGCAAAACAGATGCTCTGCCACTGAACTATGATTAATATTTCAAGTGGCTCCTTATAAATGGGCAGTTGCATCCAACATGGTGCCATCCAGATACTGAGGATGCAACTCACATCACTGACCATCGACCACACTGGCTGGAGCTGATGGGTGCTGCAGTGCAGCAACATCTGGAGGGCACAATTTTGGCGACCCCACACTTTACTCTGATTTTTACAGGCTATTTCAGGTTACTTAAGGTAAGCAGCCTTCCATCCAGCACTAGACACAACCCCTTCCCTGTCCCCTTCTTTTTTCCTTCAAGGATAATAAAATGTTTCTGTGATGCCTCTTGAAAGTGAGTAAAAATAGCCAGCCATTACTCCAACAGCCTTATTGCTGGTGAAGGGAAAATGTCATCTCTGCGTTTGTTGTCAAGGAATGGAAGAATTGTTTTGGGTCTTTCCCAGTCTTAATTGGAGACATCGGGGATTGAACCTGGGGCATTGTGAATGCAAAACAGATGCTCTGCCACTAAGCTGTATCTGTGCGGCCAAAAGAATGTCAGTTGGGGGACCTGGAGACCTTGTTGTCCGAGATCATAAAGAGCCTTTGTCAACTGGGATAAGCGAGATGGGATTTGAGGTCTGGCAGATGTAACAGTCTTGGAATGTAAGGAATAGAGGAACACAAGAAGCAGGCTTATATTGAGTCAGACCAATGGCCCATCTTTCCCAGTATGGCCTTGTCCAACTGGCAGTAGCATTCTGGGGCTTCTGACTGGAATCTTCCTACCCAGTGCTTTTTTTTTTCTGGGAGGAGGGATACGCATACCCCTAAACATTTTGTGAATCTACGTTTGGCCTTATTGAGGGGCATTATTTCAATACGAGTAGGAAAATGAGAGCACCCCTAAACTTTTTTTTAAAAAAAGCACTGTTCCTACCCAACCTGAAGTTGTTGAATTCAAGACCTTCTGCATGCATGTTCTAACATTAAGCTCTGACGCTTCCAATTATTTCCATGGCAGTGAAGTATTTTCAGGGTGTGGACTGGCATCATTCACTCAGGCTGGTCATTGGTCACTTTGGGACGGGAAGAACTCTTAAAGTCTTCTGGTGTGGTGGATTTAAGGGAGCACAATTAGTTTGGCTGCACTGGGCATAGAGCCGCAGAGTCCCTGCAGGAGCCTCCACAACTATTATATAGCATGGAAGACACAAGGATGGGGCGCCAAATTTTGGCATCGCACGAAGTGCCACTGAAACCCCAAGGTTCACCACTAGGTCTGGGACCTTACCTGAACAGTCTCCCCAACTTTGCTTCTGCATAATCCTCAGCTGACTCCCTCACTTGGTCCCTTGCTCTGACTTCTGAGCTCACCTCGAACCAACATCATTGACAGGCGTCAAGGAAAAGGGCTTGATTTAAAGAGTGCTGAGTGATGATGAAAGAGAAGATTAACCTCTGAAGAAAAAGGTTCAGGCCACAGTGATTTGAAGAGTGATTATTCTCGGCTGGGAAAATGCTAATCATTATGGCAGGTGGGATCCGTGTGGAGGGTCCATTGGAGGGATCCCTGAGATTACGATGCACAAAGAGATTAATTGCATCCTCCTGCATGATCTCTGTCAGTTGGGGCGAAGCCTCTCATGGGCAGGTGTTGAGTACAGATGTGGTCACATGGAAATAGAATTTCAAAATGAGTTTTAGGGGAAACTACTGGGCTAGGCGCTAAATTTGATCCTGGTGACCCTATTATCTATGATGGGGACTGGGTGTGCTCCCTCCCAACTGTGTCCCAGAAGGCAAATCTTTTACTTTGCTGAAATATGTTAGAACCACTAGAACCAAGGCTGCCCCTATCTGCATACTCCATCTTGAGCTCTGTTTCTTGGTCATGCTAAAGTGTGATGGAGTCTCAGTATTGTTTTCTTTATTACCTAGTTCAATGGATCCTTGATTGGAACTTTCTCTCTTACTGGATTCTTTTCGATACCAGCATAATTAAAATAATACAATATATCTAGGGATAATTTCCTTAAAAAGAGTCACCAGAATATAGAGCTAATCACTTTAATATCTGAAGTATTCATCTGCAATCTCAATTTGCTCCGAGTCCAGCAGCTGCATTAGTTGAGATAATTCTGTCAGTGAATGCTGTTTGTACCCAGAACATGCCTACTAAATTTGTTAAAGAATACCCCAGACTAACGCATCATTACACTCACAAAGTCATCTATCTTTTACTTCAGATTAATTCTTTTTTTCCTCTCTCTCTCTTCACCTCCTCCATAAATCCTGGTGCACTTAATTAATTTCAGTTCCAGTGTAAGGTCCATAATACAGAATTGTTCAAGCAAACACAAAATTAATTATTCTATTTACGGCCTTCTCATTGAAAGGAGCATTTCATCTTTCATAATTACATTTTGGAACGTCCAATTATGAATTCAGGCTTCTGCTATTTTGCATAGCGTGATTGTACACAAGTGTCTCAATGCCGATGAGAACCAAGATTTGGGCCTTACATTTTATTCCAATTAGGCTAAAATCACATACAGTTTCAGTCTGTTCTTTTCTTTTTATTTTTTTATTAAAAAAAAACTTTTTTCAGAAGGCTTTCCAGAGAGACTTTATTAGACTCAAGTTATGGAAATGCATGAGCAAAGGTGAGTTCATATTCGTCATCCAAATATCTTTGTTGCTAGCATGAAAAATAAGTATTTGGCTGTTGTTTTAATATCTCCCAGAGTCACAACAACATTGGTCAACTTCTCTTGACTTATACACTATTCTGAAGTGTACATTAGGACAAATATGACATTGCCCCCAACCATTGCCCATGCTAGGTAGGGCAATGAGAATCCAAGAAAATTGAGAGGGCTGTACTTTATCTATCCCTGCATTTAGTCATACATCCAGATTGAGCTAGAAGGCTGGCTACAAAGCCTGTATGCTATACAGTATTCCTGATAGAGATTGGTGATTCAATTGATGGCTGTCCTCTGATGTCTAAAGTAGGACAGTGCAATGTAAAGCCAATATAAATGCTATATATTTCCTCAGTAAATTATTTTGGACATGCACATGTACATGCATGCAAATAGATGGAAAATGATACGGTGAGGATTGATTTATGCAACAAAAGGATAGCTAATTAGATCTACAGCCATACAATAGGCAATGATGACAAACCAATCCTACCAAAAATGGGGGGAAAAACAGTAGCCAGCTTTATGCAAAAACATTTCATACCGGAACCATGCCAAAGATGATAGGTGTTTAGAGATACTCGTATTAGGCAAATTTTAAACAAAACCTTTGATGTGCTTGTAAGAATACCCAGCCTTCTAAGGGAACAAGGTATCTTGTGTTGGACTACTTGGGCAATTCCTTCATCAGCTTCTTAGGGTGGAATTCTCTGCAGAGGCCCCAAACGACATGTTTGCATTCCTTCAGAAAGGCTCACACGTGTATACGATGTGTCATCTTACAAATCTCTGCAGAGGAGAGTGAAGCAAGTGGTGTAGTTTTTGTCAGCCAGGTCATGGAGTCTATGCCATTCATTTGGCAACAAGGCCCAATATAGGGGAGCTGCTTGCAATCTAGATGAAGATCAGAGTCTAATCCCTGGTATTAGACAATGAAAAAGCCAGATAAATACATTTTATTGCACTAGCTAGACACTAGCCCTTTTTAGAGATAACACAAATTTAGCCCTATGTGCACTAGGCTTGTGCATGCTTCCCAAGCCCCTCTTCTTTTCCAGGGCAGCTACAAGGAGGAAACCAGGAACTGTCATTTCTTGTTTTAAATAACAGCTTTTATGTATATCCATACTTGGGGTGTGGCTGGAGACTGTTTAGTCCCCCCCCCCTTATATGCATGTGTGGTTCCCAGGTGGTCACCCACCCACACTGACCCGACTCACATAGCTGCCAAGTTATCCCTTTTTTTAAGGGATTATCCCTTATGCTGAATAGGCTTCCTCGCGAGAAAAGGGAAAACTTGGCAGCTATGCCGACTCAGAACTGCTTAGCTTTTGCAAGGCCATGGCTTCATGTGCCTTCAGACAGTAACCTTGTGTTCAGTTTAAGTGCTTTCAACCTACGCTATTTCTTTGTATTTCATAGCCTTCATCAACAATAGTCATTCAATAAGAACATGAGATAAACTCTGCCGAGTCAAGCCAAAGGCCCATTTAATCCAGCATCTTCTTGACACAGTAGCCACCAACCAGATGCGGATGGGAAGCCTGGAAACAGAACCAGAGTGCAACAGTGCTCTCCCCCTTTTGCGATTCCCAACAACTACCTGCAATAGTGGAGAGTAGGGGTGGGAAATCTATAATATGATGATGTTGCAAAGTGGGGAAATGAGCTTAAAATTCTAGTTTGGTCCTATGAATATTGGGTTACAAATAGTCTGGTCTTGCTAAGGGGCTCTATATGAAGAATAAATATAGATAGAAAAGAATTGTTCTCTCTCTCTCATTTTTATTAAATCTTCTCTTTTACAATTTAGAATATTCATTTAAACATGACTTCCCTTCTCATTCAATAGTTCATTTTGCATATCATAAATCCCTGCATATTCTATATAAACTAAACCATTCAGCGTTCCATTTTTACATAATGTACATTAATACATTATTACAAAACTTATTTATACTGTTGAATTTATCTTAATGCTGTCAGTGTTTTCAAATGACAATTTCCCCCCATATATTCAGTAAGCATTTTCCAATCTTCTATAAACACATGTTCTTCTTGTTCTTTTATTCTATATGTTAAGTCCACAAGCTGCACATATTCCATCAGCTTAAGTTGACATTCTTCTTTAGTTGGAACCTCCCTTGTTTTCCATTTTTGGGCTAACAAAACACGGGCCACAGTAGTGGCATACATAAGTAACATTTTTTGACACTTGGGAATTTCCGTCTGAATTATCCCTAACAAGAAGAAACTTGAGATGCAAAACAAAAATTCTTTGTTTGTTTTTAAAGTACTTTTAAACATTTTTTTTTCATTATGGATTATTTTCCAATACTTTTACCCTTTTACAGGTCCACCACATATGAAAGAATGTTCCCTCAACCTCATTGCATCTCTCCATTTTTCTACATCTATCTCTTCCAAAATGTTCGTAAGGGTAGTACTTGTACTTTGTCATAGAATGTAAAAGACAACATATTAGAGTCCATTAGAGCTGGTTCTAAATGAAGAGTTGTCCTTGTTACTCATGGCTCTTCTCCCATGGTTCAACAATAGTTCTGAGAGGGAGAGGACCACATCGTTACCTCTGCCACCTGATTAACTTAATTTCATTGATTTGAATGGGTTTTCTCTGAGTATGACTTAGTCCAGGCACCCCTAAACTTCGGCCCTCCAGATGTTTTGGACTAAAATTCCCATCTTCCCCAACCACTGGTCCTGTTAGCTAGGGATCATGGGAGTTGTAGGCCAAAACATCTGGAGGGCTGCAGTTTGGGGGTGCCTGACTTAGTCCAATACCCTATGTCTTTATAGCAATGGTGGGGAACCTATGGCTCTGCAGAAGCTATTGGGGAGCAAAACCCATCAGCCCCAGCCAGCATGGCTAATGGTCAGGAATGATAGCAGTTGCTGTCCAGCACCATCTGACCACAGGATCAGCATCCCTGTTACAGCCAGGGCTGTAGCTAGGGGGTGGTGAGGTGGTCCCCCGCCAGGGGCGCAGGCACAAAATCAGCTAAAAATATGTCCGTAAATATAAATATCAATTATTGCCTCATAAGAAATGGCTTTAAATAGAGGGTGAATTGAATGGGTGGGGGTGGAGGTGGGGGTTGGAGGAGAGGCAGAAAGAAGAGCTAATTTGTCCGTGGTTAGGGGGCGCAATCTGGATGGTTCTGCCAGGGGTGCAAGATCACCTAGTTACGGCTCTGGTTACAGCAGCATATCACTTAGGTAGTCCCTTTGTTTCACAATATGCAGATACATAGAAAATACTATAATGCTCTGCCATGTTTCCTTTGCATCAGGAACCATTATTATTTTGTCCAAGAAGATCTCATGATCTGTTCATAAAAACGACATTTGAAAAAGAAAAGAAAGAGCTACAAAAAACAACAACCCAATTCTTTAATCAGTGTTCTCAGCATGCCCTCACACATAGCCTGAGTGCCATTTGCTCCAAGTGGATAATTGGTTAATTTTGTCCATGTTGGAATCTTTGCCCTGTTCCACCTGGCAGGTTTGCTTTTATTTACTGATTTGCTGTTAATTGAAGAGGCTGTTGGGGATTTGGAGGTGAACAGGGAGCTTGTAGGTTGGAGCTACCAGAAAATGAACAGAATGGACCTTTGAATGGTTACAATGTAGCCTTGTTAATTTATTAGAAGCAAATGTCACGTCCTCCTGGTCAACAGAAGAGGAGCATTGAAGAGAGGTTTCACTGATTAGTTCTCTGAACACGTAAGGTGCCTTTACGTTAGCTAGGAAAGATTTAGAGGAGAATAAACCACAAATCAAGTTAGGAAATATTAAGGCAAAGTGTTAGATGCATGAGCCTTGTTCAAAAACGTTACGCGAATGGTGTGTGTGTGTGTGTGTGTGTGTGTGTGTGTATTTGTGATGATCCTATGTGTTCATTCCAAGTTCTGAAAGAGCAACCACACATATCAACTGTATGCATGGAGGGTTTTCTCCATGCAGGATCCCTGGAAAAGCACAGCTCCCACTGACATAAAATCCTCAGTGTATACTGTGCTGCCCCCCACCCTACATTGAGTTTATTAATCTATTTTCCTTGCATTTCCAAAAAGCTGAGTGTAGCTTCTTATATTCCCCAGTAACTGCTGAGGGTTCATTTTAATTGGGGAAGGCATATAAATACCCCTTAAGCAAATCAGGAGAAAGGCAAGATATATGCACTTTGCCATTTAAGCTCCCCACAAACAAATCGGAATGAATGCTCAGTAAAGACCGGAAACAATCGAACCTCTGCATAAGATTTGTGCAAGCAAATCAGGATGGAATGCTCAATAAAAATGTCATCTCTGGAGGAGCCCAGAGAGGGCTGATTGAGACTAAGGAATTGTTAACTGGCTTGGATTCTAATCTGAGAAGAATACTCCCTCTCCCCTTAAGGCTTTTATGAACCCTTAGAGTTTGTTTCTGAGCCTGCACCCAGATAACTTTGCCATCATCTCTAATGAAGATATTCCCTACAAGCAGACTAACTAAGCTCAGTGTACCCTGCCACAGAGATCATTGCAACGCAAGCATTTTTCAACAGTCTTTCTGGGTGAAAAATAAGACTTAAAGTGAACCAACCCTTGCTCCTCACAACCAATTTTGAAGAAGTCATGCCTCCAGACTTTGAGAATAACCCATTTCAGCAATTCTGTTCTACTTGTCTATATGACTAATCTCTGTCGTGCACAGGTAGAACTGTGCCTAAGAGCAGTTTGCAAAATTCCAGAGAGAAATGTTGTATTGCTGATTATTATTTTTAAAGCAAACACTGGGTTTTCATGTTTTTAAAAGCTTGTTGTTTGGTTGAGAAATCCCCAAGGGGCACCTTATTATTTGTCATATAAGGATAATATTTCAATTGAAGGGAACCTGCAGAAGCTACTGAGATATACAAGGAGCTGCATTGGGCTTTTTTTGGGGGGGGTGCCAAGAAATCATAAGAATAGAGTGCCAATATGAAGTACTGCATAATAAATAGTAGTTAAGCAAGAATCGCCTGGCCTTTACGATTTAACTTGAGAGGAAAGCGGAAACTTGAGATGCAAAACAAGTGATATATACCTGGTACAATGTGTGCTTTGAACCTTGTTGTTCAAGCCTATCCATATTTGAAAGTCAGTCCCATTGAATAGGAATGGGGCTTTGGGTTGATTCACACCAAAAATCTGCTCAAAATGCAGTGGGTCATATAATTGCTTTACCGCTTCACCATCTCAGGGTTTTCAAGGCACATGGAGAAATTTAGCAGGTCACAGCAAAGGATTTCAATGATGGCATCCTAAGACGTCCACCTCCACTGAAAACTCAGGTACAATAAATGTAAACATTGTCTCCCTTACTGGGTGTCCTCAAAATGGTTTCCCCAGTACAACAACAATGGAACCAACAACATTGGTTCCCACTTCAACTTACTACTGATGCTGCTTTTAGGATGATATTTTCCAACAACAGGTGCAAGACGTGAATGACCAGGAGGGGGGGGGGATGAGAGAGAACACAACCTTCCAATTAAGGCATTCTGTTTAATTGCATTGGGGAGGGGAGCAGGGCCATGCTTGGTTTCCCCACCACCACGACCACCAACTTCCATTGTATTCCTGTTTTCCCCTTCCGTGTGTTGGAGGGCAAATGTCAGAAACTTCCTGGACTCACTACAGTTCAGAACCCAGATCACATAGGTTTCTCCACTGAAGATGGAGGTCAGTGAGCATGATTGGAATCAAGTGTGACCAAGCGCTGTAACGGGATGAGAATGCCTTCATAATGGTCACACTTTCTATTGTTCCTGCATCAAATATTCCTTAACAGTCAAAAGCGTACAGAGACCACCTATAGTTGGTACCCCAACAAAGGGGGCAAGGACTTGTCTAAGTCCTATGTCGATGTTGAGTTCTTCTAAGCAAGATGCTTCAGGGACTGCACTGATCTTGCTTTATGAAAATATCACTCATTTTGCACCTGTATGAAAATGGGCATCCCGACCATCACCCCAGAGTGGTACCCAATATCAAAATTAGAGTGAGGAACTTGAAGTCTATGAATATTTGTCTTGTCAATAAGAGTTGTCTATAGACAAAACCCTTTACTTGTCTGCTTTCTCTACCATGTTTCCCTCTTAATTCATTTTCAGTCTTTAATGTACTGTTGTTTAGCTTCCTCTCCCATTAGGCCCTGTAATGTGCTCCGATTGCCTTCAGCTTGACTGCACTTAATAGCCAGCGTAAATAGAACTTAGTGTAGCATGCACTAACATCTCTATCCATTGTCCGGAGATTAAATACATGCCACAAATGGTTTACGCACCATCAGCTCCGAGCCCCAGTTTCATAGCTACCAACCAAAAGAGGATATTAAATTAATTTGCAGGTTGCTTTAGCAAATCCTAACAAAAGGGGGGCGAAAGAAAACCTGGAGGTCATTATGCATATAATAGCCATCAATCACAGAGAGGGGTGGGAAATGATAATGGCGGGCCATTATAGTTGGACAGGTGTGCACAGGAGTTAGTTC
This sequence comes from Zootoca vivipara, assembly GCF_965207765.1. Classification (NCBI taxonomy): domain Eukaryota; kingdom Metazoa; phylum Chordata; class Lepidosauria; order Squamata; family Lacertidae; genus Zootoca; species Zootoca vivipara. The sequence goes on along the minus strand of NC_142590.1, from coordinate 72,659,300 downwards.
TTCTATGACTGGCACAGGCCAAAGATTAATGGGGTTAACGAGAGAGGAATGCGGCTTACCATTCACATGTGCCTAAGAGCAAGGCAAAAGGGCAGTGGTATGGCATAACATAACATAACATAACATAACATAACATAACATAACATAACATAACATAACATAACAACATAACATAACATAACATAACATAACATAACATAACATAACATAACATAACATAACATAAAACATAACATATAACATAACATAACATAACAACAACACAACATGAAACATAAAATAACATAACAGATATGCCTGGTCCAGAGTCCTTGTGCTTAACCCTTTATGATACTTGAACTGGGCTGGGGAGACAGAAACAGGAGAGCACAAAAAGGAGCAGGGGATGAGTAGACTTAGAGAAAGTTACAGTATGAGTCTCCAAAAGCTAAGCAGTATTTTAATCTAGTTTTAAGCCCCATGCATGCCTTCTCAAAAGTGAGGCCCAGTGTTCAGTGAGGGTTACTCCCAGAAAAGTATGTTTCAGGTATTTATTTATTTATTTAAATATATTTCTTTCACACCTCTGGGGAGGCGAGTCCTCACATGGCCTCTTACAATAAAAATGCTGAAAAGTGGACAAATACACAACAGCAGAGAAGCAACATATGTAGGAAGGAGCATTCTGATCGTTCTAATCTAAAACATTCTTTAAAAGTTAAATATTTATTACTGACAACTTGGGAACCAAAACAAAAAACAAAACAGTGATGTTTTGAAATAAGTGGTTAAAATCTGAAAATTTGAATGCTCCACTCTGCCATCTTGATTCAAAATGGCATCCAGTTGTATCCAAACATAGACAAAAACTCATTGTCTCACGAACCTTCCTGCACAATTAGGTTTTATTTCACCCACCCACCTCTTCTAACAGCAAAGAAACCATTCTCCACCTTAGTGGTGAAAATAATCCATGCCACTTTGCCGTATACTCTGCTACATAGCCAGTATCTCTTTAGCTTTCATGCCTATTACTGTAGAATTCTGTCAATGCTTATTCAGGCAAATTTGCCATGCTTCCTGAGTAGCAAGAATTGTCTTATAGCCTGCCTTGCACTTTGAATGTGTGTCGCCTTCCATTTTCCATCCAATCATCTATAGAAAGCTTTCCATAGGTGATCTTTTCCCCATAGATGACCTTTTTTAAAAAAATGGCATCCACTTGGCTTAGTGATCATTCCATTGGGCAACCTTGACACTTTAATACAGTTTGCATGTCCTCTTCCAGATTACAGGGGCCCATAGAGGGTGCCATGACTGAGGACACACACACACACACACACACACACACACACACACACACACCCCACAATCCTGGAGCAGTACACTGTGTGTTTGCTTGTTTTGTATCTGTTTCTGTGTGTGTGTTTCTGTGTGTGTCCATCGTGCTAATGTGTTGTCATTCTTGAAAGCTACATGTTGTTGTTGTTGTTGTTGTTTTAAAAGTTCCTCCTGGGAGGCTGTCTCTTCTGTGTTGGAGGTTGCCACTGCCACTAGATTTGGATTTATGCCCTTTACACCAAAGCACCATAAATCCAGTTCTCATTTCAGGGTCTTCTTCTTCTTCTTCTTCTTCTTCTTCTTCTTCTTCTTCTTCTTCTTCTTCTTCTTCTTCTTCTTCTTCTTCTTCTTCTTCGCAAATGGTTTTGTGGGCAAAGGGAGGGCTTGACACAGAGTGGTCTGGGGGAAGTGAAGGCGGCAAGAGGAAATAGTGTGGAGGGGACATGTCGGCAATCAATCCCCCTGGCTGACTGTTGCACACTCCGGAACAATAGATGATCACTCTTCATTATAGCAGTCTGAATGTGTGTTACTCTGCTGGTTCCTTTCCTTACATTATCAGATCAATAGAGCCTTAATTGCTGAAGAAAGGGAGTACCGTACACAATCACAACACAATGGTTTAATCACTTGGATGCTTGAAGTTAATTTCAGGCAGTTAATTTTTCACTGATGTTCTCATTCCACCAGGGCTGGCTTGCCTTCTTGAGCTGAACAGGTGGCACACAGGACCTTCAGATAAAGGCAGTTTATTAATAGCTTTTGACAAAATCACTTGGGCCAGTTGCCAGTGGGGGACACATACATGTACACAAACACACACCACACTCAAGGACCAAAAGGGTCTAATACTCTACCCACTGATGTTTTGTGGAGCTCCGCATTCAGGTTGTGTTGACTCTATTCCCATACCATTAAAAAGATGTCAAACGGAATCTAAATCTTCCCCACAGGAAAATTTTGTCTACCCATTGTGTACCATAACATCTGATTCCAATTAGCTGGCTGTAACAGTACGGCAAAGTGCTGCTCAGGGGAAGGGAATATTTGAAGAACCTCCACCCTCCAAACACTTTTTCTTTTCTTTTCTTACTATGTCTCATCACCCCTAAGGGGGGGAATGGACATTTTAGGGAAAGAATAGACAGCAAATTGTTGTGTGAAATACTTCCTGTCACCACAAATAAATAAATAAATAAGTAATTCCAGACATGCCATTTTGGAAGGAGAAAAAAAAATCCCTTGTGCTTCCGACCACATATAATTAGTGTTGCATACTGCCCCAATCTCTGAGCAGTGCAAAATTCCAGGGGTTCCAGGTACTTATTCAGGGTTTGCGTTTCCTTTCAGGAATGAGGCACAGTGGGGACTGTGGTGTCTTTATGATATGCTGCTTTATTTACACATATATACAACCTGAGCCTATGATAGAACAAATCACAAGATTTGTTCTGAGTACTGGAACTCAGTTGAGCTCACAGTCCTTCAATGTAAAAATGTACTCCTGGTTTCCCTACAATTCCTTAATTTCAGCAGACTAATTGGTGCATGTGTCATTTTGTTGCTACTATTGTTAAACAATTGGGAATCAGACGTTCTTGCCCACCTACTGCAAACCACCCAGACATTTACCAATAGATGCAGGCCTACCATCTGCCCACCCCTTGTGTACATGATTGCAGTTTTAGCCTTCTACTAGAAATGGGGCAGCAGAGGAGAACTCCTTTATTCATTCATATGCCCATTTACCTGGGAATAAGTCCCACTGAACTTAATTGGATTTACTTCAAAGTAGTCATGCCTAGGATTGCACTGCTAGGCAGAGATCCTCCACACATTTAATAGGGACAGGAATAAACCCAGTTGTTACCCCGACTTACTCCTAAGTAAGCATGGTTAGGATTGAACTGCATGGATTTGCTAGAGCCTTTTGTTTTAGTCTGTATGCCCCCCTCTCCCCAAATTGAGAGAAAGAGTAACCAAGATCAAGAGAGGGTCAGAGAGAAAAGAAGTCAGGATGAAAGCTTCTGCTCAAAAGAAGAGGCTTGAAGGGAAACACAATTTCTTTGTTGTGATGCTTTAGGCTAACCATTATTCACCACTTTCGCCCCCATATTGCATCTTTCATGATTTGCTTAAGTGATTTTAAATTGCTTTTGCAATGCAGTTTAACAGAGACTGCAAAAAGTGACCCCCAAAGTCTATGAAATGAAACAGCCGGCGCAAAGCCATCAAAGGCCTCAACTCTTCCGCAATGAGGTTATGAGCGCCGCTACCGCGGCTGCTCACGGGGTGCCCTCGGAGTATGAAAGAAAGAAAAGGAAGAGAGAGGAAAGCAGCCTTGATTAATGGGCGCAGGCAGAGGAGCATTAATACTTGTGGCTGTGCAGAATGGTTTATGTTAAATCTATACTAGCTTGCATTTGCCTCACAAGTGCAATTAAGAGCTGTTGGAAAGAAAACCACACCAATCCTTCCCAGCTATATTTTCATATATCAGCAGTGCAGGGTGAGGAAACAATAATCCTTTTAGTTGGGCAGGTGATAGAGGAGGGTTAGACAGCAAACTTTATCCAAAATGAAACACTCTGGAAATTTACTCCTTTAAGATCCAATAAAGCAAAACTTAATCAAAGGCTTTGCTCCGCCTAGAACGGTGACAATCTTTCTTCCTTGAGCTGCTGAATACATTAACCCAGGCATCTGCCAGAGCGTTGGCGGGAGGGTGGAGTGTCAGCATTTGATCTGAATTTGGCATGCAACTTGAAATCAAGTTATTAATACGTTAAGAGTCTCTAGGGGTCAGGTTAATAGTTATAGCAATGCTATATCAATTACATTAAATCAATGCCATTCCCAGTGGACCAGAATTTTCTTGCACAACATGAAAAAATAATTGATGTACAGGCCCCACTCCACACTTCCTTTGGACAGGGCACTCAATGAAGGTATATTCCTGCTGAGAGAGTAGAGCCAACAGGTGGATGCAAAACAGAGAAATGTTTACCCCACTCCTAAACAGTATTGGAAGCCACCATTTGGGGAGGATACCACATGGTAAAATAGATTTGCTGTGAGTTGCAAACCTCGCTGCAAAGGGATCTCTGCAATGAGGCTTTGAAATGCTTTGAAGGGAATGCACTTCCAAACCAATAATTTCATAGGCTCAGAGCTGCTTATAGCATATTGACCTCCTGTATGTTCCTGGAAATCCATCCCTCAAATGGAAAAAGCTGAGCAGACCTTTTAACCACCCCCAAATAAGTTCAGACAAGATTCAAATTTTGGTTTGGTTTTTGGCAGAATTTAGGCCACAACTTTATTCATTACAATCAATAGGCTCTGGTTCGACTAGCTCCCTGCACCCTTGCAGGTAGCGCTGACTCAGGGCACACCATAGGTCAGCCTTGGGTGAACACCCGGCAAAGTGGAAGGCGGGGTCAAGCCAGTCCACCAGACAGAAGCCCCCCTTGGACTCTGGCTCAGGGCACAACCCCTCTCAGGGTTGACCAACCAAGAGTCCCAGGATTCCTTTAACAGAATACCCATCACATAGGGATAGCCAGACCGCTCTGCTACCCCATCACCTGAACCAGAGCCTGTCCTCAACTTTACAAGTTGTGATGATTTGCTACGCAGCAGGTGAAACCCAAATGGCACCAGCCAATCAGCCAAGTGGGGAAAATTCCTGCCATGCCCCTGTCTCAATGACAGACGACACACGACGGCATAGCAAGGTCATGTGTGCAAGCCCTAAATATAGGGAGAGGGGGGTGCGGGTGTTCCGATGCACTGGCCCAAAAGAGGAAGCTCAGCGACACGTGCATGGGCTTAAATAGAGGTCCCTCGATAGAATTTAGCTGGCATCCCATTGGTCTGATTGCACCCAGCATTGAGGGACCTCCAATAGGGTGTTGTGGCCATTCAAACATTCCCACCCACAACACAGGGTTTGGTTGCCAAGTCGCACCGCAACACGTGCCCTCTTGTTAGGGAGGACCCGATTTAGCATAGGACATGCAGTGACCAACTTTTCTATGACAGCAGTGAGGGATGTGGGGAAAACCAAATTCTTTTTAAAGGAACTAACAGTGCAACTTCAAATTCATTGCATGGAAACCTAGTACCACATCAGGTTTAGTGAACCCATTCAGCCATTCTTCTGAGTCTTCTTAGCTCTTCCATTTCCTCTGCTATAAGAAGACACAACAAGTAAAGCCAGAAGGAGCCCTGACAAGAGGAGTTGTACAAGATAAAAGTACTGTTGTGATCAAATGCCATTCTAGTCTCCCAACAGCAGACTGACAGATGCCTCAAGGAGGCTCGAAGGAGCAGGCTCTGAAGTAGGATTGGGCAAATGCATCAGTTTTGGTTACAGGTAGGTAGCCGTGTTGGTCTGAGTCGAAGCAAAATAAAAAAATTCCTTCAGTAGCACCTTAAAGACCAACTAAGTTTATATTTTGGTATGAGCTTTCGTGTGCATGCACACTTCTTCAGATACCAGTAGTGCATGAAGAAGTGTGCATGCACACGAAAGCTCATACCAAAATATAAACTTAGTTGGTCTTTAAGGTGCTACTGAAGGAATTTTTTTATTTTGCATCAGTTTTGGTTTACGTTCTGCTCTTCACAGTTCCACATCAGTTTGTGAATGTTGAAAAATGGTCTTTTGAATTGAATTGAATAATTGTAGAGTTGGAACGGGGTATGAGGGTCATCAGGGCCGTCTTAAGCGTATCTGGCGCCCTGGCGCCGTGGTGCGAAGATCCCTCTGGCGCCCCCCGCCCCGTTTACCAGCGCGGCTGTCTGGTGGGCGCAACGTGGCTGCCGCGGGCACAGCAGTGCAGCAGCCCCCTGCCAGCCTGGCACCCTGGCGCATTGCACCACCCAGCCTTGCCTTAGAGCCGGCCCTGAGGGTCATCTAGTCCAACCCTCTGCAATGCAGGATTTTATTTTACTTTGTCCAATGTGGGGCTTGAACCCAGGACCCTAAGAATAAGAATCTCATGCTCTACTGACACCAGCATTTTAAAGCATAGTCCTCCCAATACAGTGGAACCTCGGTTTATGAACACCTCGGTTTACGAATTTTCGGTTTACGAATGCCATGGACCCATCTGGAACGGATTAATTCATTTTCCATTACTTTCAATGGGAAAGTTCGCTTCAGTTTATGAACGCTTCAGTTTATTAACAGACTTCCGGAACCAATTACACCCATGCTTCAGGTTAAGTACACTTCAGGTTGAGTACTCCACGGACCCGTCTGGAACGGATTAATCCACTTTCCATTACTTTCAATGGGAAAGTTTGCTTCAGTTTATGAACACTTCAGTTTATGAACAGAATTGTGTTCATAAACCGAGGTACCACTGTATACACATTTGTACAAAGTAATTTACTTAATATGATGCATTTGTGTATGTTATTTTCACTGATAAATGAATTTTTATGCACAATTCACCCCAGTGTATGCATTTTTGTACACATTGCTTGGCCAGAGAACTGCATTGCAAAGTTCAGAGAAGTGTGAATTTCAAAGAATGGTTTTGATTTACATACTGTTTCAGAAAGTGCAAATCGGGTAGGTTTGACTTTAAATGTGGACTGAATTGGATTTTTCTCCCATTCCAGGTGTGAGGGCAACCGGCCTCTCCTATATGGCTCCAGCAATGTTTGTATTTTTATGTTGTGAACCACCTATATCAACCAGCTCAGAGCCATTGAAGGTGTCTGTCAGATAAATAGTGCAAGCATTGAGGTTACATTAAAATCCTCAGCATGAAACCTGAATCCCCCAATATATGGAACTGGTGTGACTGAAGGAAGGAAGGAAAGACAGAGGAAATAATAATAATAATAATAATAATAATAATAATAATAATAATAATAATAATTTATACCCCGCCCTCCCCGGCCAAAACCGGGCTCAGAGCGGCTAACATCAAATGTATAACACATTAGCATAAAATCAGGCAATCAATTAAAATACATCCTAAAATCAGATCAGGATCAGAATAAAATTCAATCGGATGGCAACCTGCAGATTAGGGCTTGGGGATGCTGAGAAGCGATGGATTCCTTTTATAATTTATATCATGAACCTGAAATTTAAGGTGGATAGTAATGTCGATATATTTTTACACTGCTAATATACATAATGCTGAAATTATGCATTGAACATAATGGATTATTTTCCTTAGCAGTACATAAGGAAAAGGTGTGTGTGTGTGTGTGTGTGTGTGTGTGTGTGTGTGTGTGTAAAACACCACACATATACAGACTAGATTCCCCTTTTCAGCACCTCCCTTCTTACGATGAGGTGCTGGAGGGGAAATCAAAGTGAGACGGAGGCATTGCATGCCTTTCTAAAGAAATCTGATTTTGAGGTTTTTGTCGTTACCGTGGCACAATCTACTTTGCTGCAGCTGTGTAATGAGTTCACATCTGTTAGCACCACCTGTTGCTCTGCATTACGCAGATGCAAAGTCTCAATTTTTCTAATTAGCAACAACACCAAGTATATCTTAATTTTCTTTCCCTCTGCCTCAACTAAACGTGATATTAACAAGGTTACACGTCTACATCCTTGGTGTTTAATTGAATAAGATCCAAGATTGGATTAGACCGCACTGTCCTCTTAATCTGGTGTCTGTCCAGATCTAAAACCAGGTGTTTGTAATGTTATGTGGCAGGCAAGGGGCAGGAGGTGGGGGCATATTACTTTGTTTAGCACAGATATTAGTGGTTGGGTATTTTACGGAGATGGTCCCTTTCTGATTCTCTGGCTTTACTTTAGAGTAAACCATGTTTGTACATATCTGTGCCATTTGTAGAGACCTATAGATGCACACATGTAGATACTAATCTGTATTTTTGTGAATATCAGAGAATATGCAAGTACATTCTTTCTCCCCCATCTCCTTGAGACATCACAGCAGGTCAACCTATGTCAAAGGGACAGTCTGTTCCACAAATGTGAGTCCCTTCTGTACTCATTCTCCTTCATCAGTCCTTTCTTTTGCTTCCTGCTTACTCCTTCCATCCTTCTTCCCTGTGTTCGAAACTTGTTGAAGTTTCTAAAACAATAAGCACTGTAAGGCTGGTCTTCTGGCCGAGAAACCATTCTCCATATGCCAAACTATCTGCAAACCATTTGTAGTTGAGAAGAGGAAGAACCCTGCACATTTTCACTTCTTTATTGCTTTACAAGATCCTAACTGGAGCACATTTTCTGCTCACGGGCTTCCAAGAGGCAGCTTATTGACCACTGTCAGAAATGGGATATTGGGCTATATGGACCACTGGTCTGACGCTACTTCGCACTTTGTGCAACGTGTTTCCTCTCATCTTACAGCAAATTTAGATCAGTTGTGCATTTGCGGTGCAAATGATGTGAAACTTACTGCATATCAGCACATATCTGATGCGCACTCAGTCAGTGGATTTGCACTACTGCAGGGTCACGGCATATCTGCCCCCACAATGTGAAAAGGGGCAACACTGTGGCATGTAGCAGCTAGAGTTTGGGAGTTGGAATGGAGACACCCTCAGCCCAGCCCAGGTGGTTGGACTACTAGACCATGGGTAGGCAAACTAAGGCCTGGGGGCCAGATCCGTCCCAATCACCTTCTAAATCTGGCCCACATACGGTCTGAGAATCAGTGTGTTTTGACATGAGTAGAATGTGTCCTTTTATTTAAAATGCATCTCTGGATTATTTGTGGGGCCTGCCTGGTGTTTTTACACCAGTAGAATGTGTACTTTGATTTAAAATGCATCTCTGGGTTATTTGTGGGACATAGGAATTCGTTCAATATTATTTTTTTGCAAAATATAGTCTGGCCCCCCACAAGGTCTGAGGGACAGTGGACCGGCCTCCTGCTGAAGACGTTTGCTGAGCTCTGGACTAGACGATCCTTAAGGTCCCTTCCAACTCTGCAATTCTATGATCCTGCCTAACATATCTCTGAGAGATGGAGATAATGGGATAATAGGATGTCCTGAGTTCTTGGAGGAAGGATGGGATGCGTATGGGCAGCGACCGATTGATGCATGATCACACACACGGTGCTGAATCTGGAAGTGACCCAAAAATATCACTAAAACATCACTAAAAGGGCAGAACAGGGGCCAAACAGAGGAAGGGCAGGGTGGAATGGGGGTGGAGCAATCAGAACACTTACACAGGACCCGCCAATGTGGCTGGGGGTCTGGAAAGTGAGCATTGCCTGTACCTAAGAAAACTGCATGCTGCATAGATATCAGCATCAGTTTTACTGACTGAGGTCACACCCACAGCATATATGTGAAGCACGTTCAGCACACATTCAAAGTCCATGACTTCTCACAAAGAACCCCGGGAACTGTAGTTTTTTTTTACCCTTCAGAGATCTACATTTGCCAGAACCCTGAACAAACCACAGTTCCCTGGATTCTCTGGGGGAAGCCATGTGCTTTAATTTTGTGCTGAATGTGCTTTAAATGTATGGTGTGAATGTGACCTGAGCATATCTAATCCCACCCATGCCCCTAAAAAAATCCTGTGCAGATGAAGAGAGAGGGGAAAAAAATATTCCCCCCTTAATATCAAACGCTCTCCTCTGGCCATCCTTCATTCATATTCCACCTGAATATGCAGAGGGAATTCCTCTGGGATACAACAGCAATTATTTGTGTGATTTAATTGGCATTATCATTTTACTGGCTTGACAGAGACAAATCGCTCGACTGGATAGGAATGCAGTAGTGACAGCACTGCAGAAGGAGAGAGCCTTCCTTCCTACAGCTGGAAAAGGAGATGACTACTAGTGCATCTTAATAATTAGCTGTGTTATAATTAATTGGACTATTTGAGAGCCAGTTTAACAAACAAATGGAGGGCTTGATCGTTCAGTAATTGACAATTTGTTTCCAAGATGGTTCCTCTTTGTACCCGATGCAACACAGAGCCAGCCCCACAGGGCTGGCCTGAGGGGGCATGCAAAACAAATGAGCCCAGGAGACAAAGAAGAAGGAAGGGCTCCTCACCCACCCCAGATTGCAAGGATCCCAAAGACATATTTTTGTCTTGTACAAAAGAGGGATTGCCGCCAGCTTTTTCTTGTAGGTGTAAAGCAGCTGCTGCAAAATTGCACCAAGGGCCCTGCTGGACAAATAGCGACACCAGAGGCGTCTTTTCCATAGGGCCTAGTGGCTCATTGCACCAGGGTGCTGCCCTCTCAGGGGCGCCCCAGCGAGTGGGGGTGCTGCGCAACTTTGCCGGCGGCCTCCCCTTTCTCTCCACGCTGCCAGATGGTTGGCGGGGTGCAACGAGCCACTAAGCCCTAAGGCTTCTCCTCCACTGCCACCTCCTCTCCCTCGGCTGTGGGAATCCCCTCAGCCGCTGCCCACCGAGCCACTGTTGTCTGAGGGAGCTGCGGGAGCAGCGGTGGTGGGAGCGGCTCCCGAGGGGTCTCCTCCGCATCACCTGCCCGCTGCTCCACCACCTCCACTCCCGCCTTGGGCCGCTGGGCAGCAGTGAGAGCACCGGCAGTGGGCTGTCGTCAGACAGAGGAGGAGGAGGAGGCACCCCAGAGCCTTGCAAACGAGCGTTGGGTTTCGGCGGTCTGGCCAGTCGCGGCACAGCCACCACATTGGTGGCGTCTTCTGTGGGTGGCGGCTCCCGGGGCTGCGAGGTGGTCCGCAAGTTGAGCCCCGAGTTCTGAATTCTGGGAAAGGGAGGGGAGGCCGGAGGGATCTTTGCGCCACGGTGCTGGATGTGCTCAAGACGGCCCTGAGCAACACACTTCCATACTTCAGCTTTCCTATGCTATGTGTATCTTCAGAATATAATTTGGTGCCCATTGGCAGTGGTGGGGTGGAAGGCAGAGCAGCCAACCATAGGAGGATAGACAGAATCAACTCATTCTACTTTTCCCCCCTCCTTCCCCCTCCTGAGTTCTGCAAGGGCAACACTGACACTTAATGAGGAAACTCACAGCTAGTGCCAATCCTCTTGACTGGCTGTGTAAGTAAGCAGACAGTCAGGTGCGGGGCTGGCTGAAGGCAAAGGGGTTCCTCCCAGCTGGTTCCTCCCACTGTTCCTCTGCATCCAGCCAGGCCATGACAACACCAGTCACTGGGGTGCCACAATTAGGAGAGTGCGCCTCTGCCCCTTTCCTGCTTGTGGGCTTTGCATATGCATCTGATGGACCAGCGGTGGAAATGGCCAGAGGTAAAAAGTGGATCGGGCAACAAATGTGATGTTTACCTTTGTAAAGTAGGCAGCCTTTAAAGCCCTAAATGGCCTCGGTCCAGTATACCTGAAGGAGCGTCTCCACCCCCATCGTTCTGCCCGGACACTGAGGTCCAGTACCGAGGGCCTTTTGGCGGTTCCCTCGTTGCGAGAAGCCAAGTTGCAGGGAACTGGGCAGAGGGACTTTTCGGTGGTGGCGCCCGCCCTGTGGAATGCCCTCCCATCAGATGTCAAAGAAAAAAACAGCTACCAGATTTTTAGAAGACATCTGAAGGCAGCCCTGTTTAGGGAGGCTTTTGATGTTTAATAGATTATTTTATTTCATTTTTCTGTTGTAAGCCGCCCAGAGTGGCTAGGGAAACCCAGCCAGATGAGCGGGGTATAAATAAATAAATTATTATTATTATCATTATCATTATCATTATCATTCAAGTTATGTGGAAGTCTGAGGTCTCTGTACACACTCCTCTCCATCTTGGTGAGCGAGAGGGCACATTCCAGCCAGGCAAAAGCACTCAAGGAGAGGGCAGAACATGACCATCGAAGGGTGTGACCTGAGGAGAGTCCTGAGGGTCAGAGAGTGAGAGAAGACCAGAGGGTGGACCACATTGGGCCTCTTGGACTGAGGTACCTCTTCCTGTTCTAATCCAGTGCTCTAACCACTTTACCGCTCTGTGCATCGGAAAATTTAAATTAAATAGGAAGGCAACTTACATGGCTTAGCTGAGACGACGCTGTGATTCTTCTGTGTTTTGTCATTAAACCACCTTTATCTTTAGGTTCGGGGTACCTGCATGATCCTAGCATCTCCAGAGCTGAAAGGCTAATAAACTGCAGGTTGAATTATTAAATGATAGCAGTACATAATTGGGGCAGTCTCTGGAGCGAATCTTATCGTTGGACGTTCTTGGCATTTGACCCCACGGGTTGCGTTTCCTTCTGTGAATAATAGCCACCTGGAAGATCAGTCCTCGGCAACCAGGGGGAAAAACAAAAACCAGAAACTAAACTAAGATTAAAAATAGAATCAGTGTCTTTTCCTCCCCGCCTCAGCTGGGCTGCTGCCGTGACAGAGTCCCCACCGTATTGGAAGACACTGGAAACACTTCTGTCAACTGACTGCGTTATTCTCTCTCTCTCTCTCCCCCACCCCCTTTTCGTTTAAATGAGATATGAATAATTGATTCATCTCCTGAATAATTAATAGGATATTCAATAATGAAAGTAATTGTTTGGCACATCCCCCATTGATAATCAACCTAATCTTAGCCTTTCAATATGTGAGGAATATGCATATGTAAAGCAGCCAGAGACTTTATTGGCCAATAATATAGCTAATGTGCACTCTAGGAGGTCACCTTGTCCAAATATCTCCCTGAGTCGCTCATGTGGCTTGATACTCTATGGGTTTTGCATGTGTCTATGTGTGTGTCCATGCTGTGTGCATGCCGCAAGGGTTTTGATCCTTGTAACAATTCCCCTCAGAACAGGGTTCCTTTTGCACAACAAACAAAAAATCTTCAGTCGGCAATTAATGCTTGCAAGTGGTTTTCTCCCTTTCCCTCTTCCAAGTCAATAGTGCACGTATTAAAGAAAGCAAACCCACCTCTGAATTTCCCGGGGATGTTCATTTCAAGAGCGATTAGAGCACAACTCCACAGAGATGACACCAATCCTCTGGCTCTTTGCTCGAGGCAATAAGCCCCTTTGTGCAGTGTGTGTGTGTGTGTGTGTGTGTGTGTGTGTGTGTGTCGTGGGGTGGGGAGAACACCCAAATGCAACATTTTCAATATTGCTTTTCTGCTTTCTTTACAGTCTCTTGATCATAAAGCCTAGCTGAGCCTTAGAGACCAAACATCCTGCAAAGGGGGAAACAGTTTCTGCCTAGGAAAAACCTTAGAGAATAAGAGTTACAGACTACAGCATATTAACTATGGGGTAATGCAGGGAGGGGGAAGGACCATAGTTCAGTGGCAGAACCATTGCTTTGTGTGTGGAAGGCCTCAAGTGCAAACCTCAGCATCTCCAGGTATTCATGTCTGAAATCCTGGAGTACGTAGATCATTGTGTTAATTCTTCTCAACCTCTCAGCGGCTTTTGATACCATTGACTATGGCATCCTTCTGGAGCAACTGTCTGAACTAGGGGTGGGTGGCACCTCTTTGAGGTGGTTTCAGTCCTACTTGGATGGTCATTCCCAGAGGATATTGCTCATAGGTGCCAACTCCCAGATTGAAAAATCAGGGATCGGCGTGGCGCGTTGCCGGAAGTCGTGATGCGGCCATTTTGGAACTGGGCAGAGTGGCACCAGAAGTTGCTTCTATGCATGCTCTGCCCATTTCCAAAATGGCTGCAGCGCCGAAAGTCGCGCTGCGGCCATTTTGGAACTGGGCAGAGCAGCACCGGAAGTTGCTTCTACGCATGCTCTGCCCATTTCCAAAATGGCCGCAGCGCCAGAAATCACTTCTGCACATGTCCAGAGACTCCAGACATGCACAGAAGGAGCCTCCCTGGGCCGGTAAGAATCCGGGGGATTTACAGGGTTTTTTTAAAATCCGGGCTGCCAGCGGGAAACGGCTGGAAAAACGGGGGTTTCCTGGGGAATACGGGAGACTTGGCAGCTATGATATTGCTTGAGGAATGCTTTTCAGCCCCATGGAGTCTTCAATGTGGGATTCCACAGGGCTCAATCCTATTCCTCATGTTGTTTGACATCTACATGAAACTGCTGGGTGGGGTATCCAGAAATTTAAAGTAGGTTGTCAGCCGTATGCTGATGACACTCAGCTCTATTTCTCCTTTACATCTGCAGGTGAGGCAGTGGAAGTGCTGGACCAGTGTCTTGCCTCGGTAATGGACTGGATGAGAGCCAACAAACTGAAACTCAATCCAGATAAGACTGAGGCATTGTTAGTGGGTGGTTCCCTAGACCAGATGGATGGGAGATCACCTGCTCTTGATGGGGTTACACATCATCTGAAGGAGCAGGTTCATAGCTTGGGGGTACTCCTGGATCCTTTGCTGTCGCTCGAGGCTCAGTGGCCCAGGGTGCCTTCCATCAGCTTTGCCTGGTGGACCAGCTATGCCCCTGTCTGGACAGGGATAGCCTAACTACTGCTGTCTATGCTCTGGTAACATCAAGGTTAGATTAATGCAATGCGTTATACAAAGGGCTGCCTCTGAAAATGGTTCGGAAACTTCAGTTAGTGCAGAATTCAGCGGCCAAGTTGCTCACCGATCCTGGTCCGACTGCACTGGCTACCAATTAGTTTCTGGGCCCAATTCAAACTGCTGGTTTTGACCTCCAAACGCAATACCTCAAGGACCACCTCTTTCCATATGAACCTACCTGGACCCTGAGATCAAACAAACAAACAACTATTTGCTGTCATTTTTTCCAAGAATGCTAATTGCTCCACCATCCCTCCAAGCAACCACTAAGACATAAGCCCTGCCCACATTTACATCACTTCCTGGGACCTAAAGGTCACACTATTATTATGTGATAAGTTTCTTATTAAATGAAAGGGTAAAAAACTGACAAAAGCATTTCTATTCGGGACGGAGAATTTCAGACCTTTCAGATGTTGCTGAACTATAGCTCCTATGATTGCTGTCCATTTACTCTTTGGGGCAGAGCTGATGGGAGTTGGGTTGAAAACTCAACATCTAGAAAGCCACAGATTCCCTTGCCTTCACAATGCAGGTACTCATTTTGTGCCACTCTAGCTGTATGAACTTTCCACCTTAAGCTGATCTTGTCCTCACCGCTGTGGCATATACAAGCAGGAGAGCTACGTAGGATGAAAGCATCACACTCGCCATGCAAAGTAAGGATGGGCAAGCAATTCGTCCAGCCACACTTTCTGAGCTGAAATACAACTATTCTTTATATCCACACTTCTCTGAATTTCCTGATGCAGTTCTGCAACCATGAAAATTAGGGCAAAAGTTGTATATTAGGGGGAAAGCTGTGCAAAAATAATAATATTAAAAATGCATATTAGTAAAAATTGTTTACAACAAAATATTTCTTCATCATAAACCAGAAGAAATGGATATCTCCTGGATGTACACCTGTCCCCCTTCAAGCACTCAACTGGAAATGCTCTGAGGACAGATTCAGGAAGAAGAGGCAGACAGAGGGAGAATTTGATCTAAATTCTTCGCAAACAAATACCAGTTCCAAGTGGAGATCACTTAATTTTATATGCACAGACATTAGAGGGTCTCATGTATGCTGCCGAGATCTGTTATCTGTCAAGTGAGTCCCTCCCCCACACCCCTCCCTTGCTTGGCTTTAGCTAACATTTACAGTAAATCTCTTGCAGTGACCATTAAATCTGAAGCTGCCTTGAGCGATAGTTTCAATGGGTGTGTTGACAGCCTGAGTGTTAATAATGATGCAAACACTAACCTGTTTATTGATTTGCTTTTTGTACCCTTCAGCCTAACTCACTTCTTCTCACTCTCGGAGGAGAAATCTTAGAATCAGTAATCAGGTGACAGCTCCGGGGCCCTTTTTGTTCCCAGCATTGTCATCTAACCCAAACTCCCGGAGATAAATTACAGGTACCTTATTCTGCCTGTGCCAGCCACTCAATATACTGTTACTCAAAGCGAGATGTAGTATTTGTCACTGGTGCCAGCAGACAGAGGGAGGGGTGGTGGTGGCAACTACTACAGACAGGAAAAGCTTTTAACGTTTGACAAGAGATGCATAGGAGAGTTTTAAATTTAGCCCTTCAGTGAAGGTTGCTGCCTATCCATTAAAGTAGCTTGTCAGAGGTCTGGAGAGGTAGGAACAGGTCTGGAATCCAGACAGCTTTTAAGATGCTTGAGAACCCGCATGGAAACTCATAGTGTGGCTGTGCATAAGAAGAACCCTGCTGGATCTCCTAGTCCAGCAGTCTGTTCTTACAGTGGCCAACCAGTGGCAGGGGTGGCCAATTTCCAAGAGGTTCGGGTCAAAGTTGTTGAGCTTTTTTTTAGGAAGGAAAGCCCTGTTGTTGTCTTTTTTGGGGGGTGGGTTCATGTAAAAGTCGTTGAGCTTCTTTAGGGACGAGGAAAGTGACAATTAGGTACTTTTTAGGATGGAAAGTCCTGGTTTTGGTGGTTCAGGTCATTTTTGGGGTGCAGGGCAAAGATGTTGAGCTTTTTTTAGGGGAGCCAAAGTTTTTTAGCTTCTTTGGGGGGAGCCACTGATCTACCGGTGATCTACCACAGACGTCCAGTGATCTACTGGTAGATCACGATCTACCTGTTCGACATGCCTGTCCTACAGGAAGCCAGCAAATAGGGCCTGAGTGCAGCAGCACTCTCCTCCTTTGGTATTCCCAAAGCTAGTGTTCAGAAGCGCACTGGGTTCTAACTGTAACAACAGAACTTCACCTGGCTCTTCTCTCACAATGCACCCTCAAAATCTACTCTGGAAGGTCCTCCAATCCTCTGGAGCAAATTTCGAGGGGGCATGGGGAGGCTTTGGGGGAGAGGAGGCAAAAGTTCCATTGAACAAGTGGGCATCTGCTGTGCCGGCGGAACAGCAGCATTGGATACAATGCTCATTGCTTTCAACAGTGGACATAGAACATAGGCATTGTGACTAGTGGTCATTTTTATTTGTAGAATTCCAAAATGTGTTGGACGTTATTTCTCTCTCTCTACCCCTTTGCTTCCTTCTCTCCCTGCCTCCTATAGCCACTGACAGTCTTATCCTCCATGAATTTGCCTAATCTTCTTTTAAAGCCTTTTGAAATATTTTATCATCCAAGTTAGTGCTCATCACCATACCTTATGGGAAGAAATACCATAGTTTAACTACATGCATTGACTATTTTTTCTTGCTACCCTGTTGTTCTCTTGCATCTCTTGAGTGTTAGGCTTTATGAGTTGATATAAGCAAGGTTATATAGCCCAGATTTGTAAGAAGAAAGCTCCACTCTATAACCACCTGTGCTTGAGGACATTTCGTGATATGGCTGGCCAAGCAGCTGTAGGCGTGCCAGATGTGGTACAGGCAACTGAAGTTCATGGCACTCTTGAATAGAAGCAGGAGGACCAGGCCTATACTCATGCCGGCCTCTGATGTGCCACACCTCTAACTCTTCCTCGTCTCAGTAAAACAGGAAAACCGTAGCAGGAAACCCCTATCAAGGCATTGTGGTGGGTGGGATGGGAAGGGAGGCATGTATTCTTGTCAAGAAAATGTTGTCCACTCCACTGCTGTATAGAAAACAAGATGTCCATTTAGAGGCAGTTTATATAAACACAGAGGGCTGGTTCCAACATAGGTTGGAGAATCCTGGTCTGACTCACAGCAGACCTATTGTCTTATTTTTAGAACAAAACCACCAGTGACTTGAAGTCTTGCTCCAGTTTATTTATGATGTAAATTTATATCCTGCCCTTCAAATAGTGTTCCAGGGTGGCTTACAGTAGTAAATCAAAAGTACAATAAAACCACTTAGGTAATAGTGAGCCTCCCCAAGAAGAGCATCTCTGTCCATGACCAGCATCTTGTGAAGGAGCTGTAGCTGGAAGGGAAGCTGAACCCAGGTGTTGTGGAGCTGAGTAAATGAACTGGACACTCAATAGGGAATGCTTGATCGACAAAGGGGATTCAGAGGAAACTGAAAGGATTATATCCTCACTGCCTGCTTCTCCTCTTCCTGATCACCTGCAATGATTCTTTCTGAGTGTAAGCCAAAGATGGAGAAACTTTGGCTCTCCAGGTGTTGCTAGACTACAGCTCCCATGATCATCCTTGGCCATTGGCCATGCTGGGAGTTGGATTCCAACAATGTCTGGAGGGTTGCAGGTTTGTCACTCCTGGTGTAGACCCTTGTACCCCAAGATACTCTGGGCAATAGAGTCATCTAAAAGTCAGTTGGGAACTCCTGTGCCAGCTCTCAGCTTCTACCGGATTTACTGCCACCTTCATTCTTGAGGCTTCTGTAATGAAGGGTGAGAACTGGGGATCAAGACAGGGCTTAGGGAGCAGTTGGAAGGATTTAACAAAGGGTGACACATCCATGAACCGAAGCATTTCAGTCTGCTTTGCAGTTTTTGTAGGTTCTTCCAGATCCTCAGTTGTACTGGGTTTTTTCCACGGAGTCCCACGCTGCTGCTTCCTCGGAGGAGACTAGCCAGGGATCTGGGTTAGGTAGGATCCTGACAATTCCGTACTTAAGGGGCATCAGTAGTTATTTTCCCCCTGTAATCAGACTGACTTAAGTAGAATGTAACAACTGCTAAAGAGACTCTCTTTTTGAGCCAACATCAAGTAGACGCTGACCCCCTTCTAATGCTGATAGGTCTGAAAGATTGGCCAGACCACTGCCTATGGATGTCCTAGGTAAAAATCCTGAGATTTCTGTTTTTGATCTGTGCACACCCCAGCATATGTGGAAAAGGAACATGGGGTCAACCAATTCACTATCTGTGAGGGACAGGGGATATCGCGAAGTCCCTCCCCTCCTGAGTTCAAGCCCATCCCCGAGCACAGGGGAAAGCAGAGGGAGCTCCGATTCCAGTGAGGAAGCAGGAAGTCGTGTCCGAGGCTCAGGCAAGGTAGCGGAGCCAGGGTCCCAGGTGGGACAGGAAGGGGCAAATAAGGGGGGGAGACCCATCCCCCCAACTCCGGAATTACGCAGAAAGAGGAGGGGAAAGAGGATGGGTCTTCCAAGGCTTTTGTGTTGGGGAAAGACGCGCCAAAAGCCATTCGGAGGTTCTGCAACATAATGACCCCATCGTTCCGTGTAAATAGCAATGACTTCAGCACTGTAAATACGCAGCACCAATAAAGTAATAAAATGCAGAGCTGCGTAGCGTCGTTTCTCTGAAGTAGCCTGCTCCGGCCACTGTGACACTATCACTCAAGTGTCAACACTCAAGTTAAATAGTGTGAGTAATCCAGGAAGAGATATAGAGTAGGTTTAGTGTTCAGATCCAATCATTCAGAAATTATGTAGGACTGTTTGTGTGTTGGACCTCTCTGCATTTTTCTGCACTTGGCCAACCACCAGAGTGGTGGTTGTCCAGATTCTGTGGCCAGGAAACCTCTGGATCCATTCTAATTCCTGATGCCTTGTTAGGAGAGCAATTGTTTCAATGACTTTGCGGAGACTCCTCTGATTTAGCCCTCATATTAAGTAGAGTTGTATTTCAGGCATGAAAATGCAGATAATTGCATTCAATCAATACTTCTATCCTTATCAGTCTCCAAAGATACCCAGCCTCTCCTCCCATTACTCCCTGCTCAAAATATAATACACCCATCTTTACTTTCTCTTTTGGCTCTTATCAGAAAGTGGCTGGTTCACAACCCGATCCTCAAAGGCAAGGGTTATTCTCACCTGGGGTGGGGGAGTGCATGGCAGTAACTGTTCTTTTAAGGAACAAATCCAATAACTTCCATATAAATTGTCTGGGAGAGAAAACTTCTTTCCTTTTGGTCTTTGTAGCTGTTTCAGCATTTTTTCCCTGTGGAAGATGAAAAACTTTTGCATTGAGCAAAACACAGATTTATGGTCAATAAAGTGAAGTTTAACAGTTTATAGGAGCTATACATTCTTTTTTTTTACAAACTGTTATTAAAAACAGGGTGTTCCCTCCCCCACCAAATTGTGTGGAAGGAATGTACTTCAGGGCCCATTGTGTCAGTATTTCAGAGCTCCAAAGAGACAAGCAGAGCCTTAGGAATAATAGTGGGCCAGAGCAGACTTTTCACTTTCACCACTTCGTGATTGCTGCTCATGCAAACCAGTGAAACTCATAAAATTGCCACTTTAAAATAAGTGTTGCATTGAATGCAGAGAACTGCATTGCAAACTAGAAATCCCACACACATGTAAAAAAAAGGGGGGGTTCAAAATCCTCTTTAGTTAGGGTAGAAGAGCTATAGTAAAAAATATCAGTAATGGTCACATTGTCCTCTGCAAATTTGGTCCATGTACATACAGTCAAACCTCGGAACTCGAACGTAATCCGTTCCAGAAGACAGTTCGACTTCTGAAAAGTTCGAGTTCTGAAGCACGGCTTTCAATTGGTTGCAAGGTCTTCTTGCACTCAAGCAGAAGCCACATCAGACGTTTGAGTTCTGAGGAACGTACGAAAACTGGAACACTTACTTCTGGGTTTTCGGCATTCAGGAACCGAAACGTTCGAGAACTGAGGTTTGACTGTATATCTCTTTATGTGGTTATTTTCAAGCACAAAATGCTCTATACAGCAAAAACTGCTTAAATTGAGAGAAAGTGGACTGAGGCTACTTGGGGAACTTCATGACCAATTCTGACCTGGTTCTCACTGAATGAACCATTCATCAGGTGGGGACGGAATGAAGCCCTCTCAAAAGATGTGGAGAGCAAGAAATTCATCTGGCTCTTTAAGAAAGGAGTTGCTACTTCCCTTATGAAGTGACCAATAGTTTTCCAATTTTTCTTGTTTTTTAAATTTTGTTTTAAAGCCTTGCCCTGCTCATTCTTCCCTGCTACATCTTCCTGAAATGCATTGGGAATGAGGATACCTCCTGATGGATCATGAGGCTCTCTCCATAGGTTCCCACCAGCTGCATTTTCTGGCAAGCATTTTCTGGATTTTCTGGAGCATTTTTCTGGATTTTTCTGCATTTTCTGGAGCAAACCACTCCCAATTTTTTGGGAATAATTTATCCTACGCACAAGAAAACCAAGCCCCATTTTCATAGGAGAGAGTATTTTCAGAAATTTTGTGGAATGGGGAGTTCATTTGATTCCAGGATTAAGAGATAAGAGCCTGGTCTCTCCCCCCCCCATGGCGTCTGCTGTGGCAAAAAAAAATCTGAGAATACTCTGAGAATATTCTATGGCAGGCACAGCTTAGCCTCCTACCGAGATTGTTTCTGCTCACAGCATACAGGACGCCCTTGAAAAAATGCCTTCAGACAGTGTAAGTTAAATACAGGTCTATTATCAGCTCAGTCTCTTGAAACACAGTCCTTCCAATTGTGATCAGTGGAAGGACTCCCATGGATCAGTGATCCATGCACCTACAAACATATGAACATAAGAAGAGCCTGCTGGATCAGGCCAATGGCCCATCTAGTCCAGCATCCTGTTCTCACAGTTGCCTGTGGGAAACCCATGAGCACGATCCACGACAAGCACAAGAGCTCTCCTCCCTGCTGTGGTTTCCAGCAACTGGCATATACAGAATCATAGAATGGTAGAGTTGGAAGGGGCCCCCAGGGTCCAACGCCCTGCAATGCAGGAATCCTGCCCACAGGCATCTCTGGGTGGGCCCAAACCACCAACCTTCTGGTTAACAGCCAGATGCACTGAGCCATTGTGCCATTGATGGTGGACATTGCTGAGCTTGAACTATTACTCTCATCCACAACATATAACAAAGAAAGGTACCTTTATTGGTTAGCATGGAGACTTAGCTGCCAAGTAACCCGTTTTTCACGGGAAACCCCCCGATTTTAATCTGTTTCCCGCTGTTCTCCTGAATGGGGAAAAATCCCAGAAATCCCCCAGATTTCCTACCTGCTAGGGAGCCTCCATTTTGGGTGCCGCTCTTCCCATGTGTGGGCACCAGAAATTGGGCAGAGCGGCACAGGAAGTTGCTTCTACGCATGCCCAGTGGCCATCTTGTTGGTGGTCGCAAGATGGCTGCCGCCATGCGGCCACCACCAAGATGGCCACCGGGCATGCGTAGAAGCGACTTCCTGTGCCTCTCCGCCCGATTTATGGTGCCCACACATGGGAAGAGCGGCCCCGGAAGTTGCTTCTATGCAGCTTCCAGTGTCGCACCGCTGCTGATCCCGCATTTTTCAGCGGCAGACTTGGCAGGGATGCATGGAGAGTCAACACACAACTTAGAAAACAAAAAGTCAACTTTGAACATTTAAAGAGACAGCCTTGAAAATATATTCAGCAGACTAAAAGGCAGTATACTCACAATTGGTTTGGATTTATGATGCAAAGCATCATCCTTGAATGAGCCATTTCTGACTCCACTATCATGGAGGAAAACCTCTCCCACCACAGAATGTTTTTAAGGCATTTGAACATTTAGCCAACCAGGGCTTAGATCAAGCATCCCCAAACTGCGGCCCTCCAGATGTTTTGGCCTACAGCTCCCATGATCCCTAGCTAACAGGTCCAGTGGTTGGGGAAGATGGGAATTGTAGTCCAAAACATCTGGAGGGCCGAAGTTTGGGGATGCCTGGCTTAGATCTACATCAAAATGTATCCCAAAAAAGAGAGGGGTGTGTGTGTCCCATGACAGTGCCTCGCAGCTCATGCTCCTTCTTCAACCATGTCTGCTGGCATGTTAATTTAACTTAGACTCTAGAAAAAGCCTCCATAATGTTATTGATTATGGTCCCAGTCCCACTCTGAGCAAAATCAATAGCAAAACTCTTTTTATAATTTGTACTGTGATAACAGGGATCTCTGTGATCAGATCCACATACAGGATAGATAGGCTTTATATTCTTAGATTTCCCCACCTCCATTGGTCTTCCTAAGGGTAATTTCATGTAGTATCCCTAACACTTCAATATTTCTCTCTCTCTGCATTCTGTCCTCCTTAAACTATCTCAGCTCTACTGTATAATTGGGTATCTTTTTACTGATACAATAATGTACTATTGTCCTACAGACTATTCCATTAAGCTGTTATGTTTGTTGGGGAGAAAATCCTTTACTAAGTAATACACATGATATGCACCAATAGTTCTGCATCATAGTCTGTCAATTTAGGGAAGGGAAATCTTTTTTTTTTTTTTTTGTCTAGTGACCAGACAGAAGATTTTGTGCTGGATTGCATCTGCAGCTCCACACAATGCTTATATTAAGTTTGGAGGATTAAAGCATTGTTTTGTTGCATGCAACTAATGGACCTGAATGCGGATGCATGCTTCTGGTCTTATTAGATGCATCTTCTAAACAGAGATCAGCATCAGCTGCTCATGTGATTTCTTTTATCGGATGAGGACATTTGCTGATAGTTAACACAGTGTGATATGGCTACTCACCCACACTTATTTATTTGTTATATTTGCATATCCTGTCCTTCTTTCCAAAGGAGCCTATGGCAACAAACAAGTGATAAAACATTGAAAACATCTGAAAAGAATTCCAATAGAGATGCAGACTTGGAAAGATATCAGCTCAAAAGTTGGAAGAGAAAGTTCTTCAGTAAGTTCTCCAATCGTTGTCGTTGTCAGAGACTGTGCCAGCCTAATATTCCTAATATTGGAATGCTCAGCAATTTGGGAATGGCTATCATCACCTCCTGGCAAATAGAAGGGGAAGAAATGGAGGCAGTGAGAGATTTTACTTTCTTGGGCTCTATGATCACTACAGCAGTCACGAAATTAAAAGATGCCTGCTTCTTGGGAGAAAAGCAATGACAAACCTAGACAGCATCTTAAAAAGCAGAGACATCACCTTGCCGACAAAGGTCCGTATAGTTAAAGCTATGGTTTTCCCAGTAGTGATGTATGGAAGTGAGAACTGGACCATAAAGAAGGCTGATCGCCGAAGAATTGATGCTTTTGAATTATGGTGCTGGAGAAGACTCTTGAGAGTCCCATGGACTGCAAGAAGATCAAACCTATCTATTCTGAATGAAATTAGCCCTGAGTGCTCACTGGAAGGACAGATCCTGAAGCTGAGGCTCCAGTACTTTGGCCACCTCATGAGAAGAGAAGACTCCCTGGAAAAGACCCTGATGTTGGGAAAGATTGAGGACACAAGGAGAAGGGGGCAACAGAGGACGAGATGGTTGGACAGTGTTCTCGAAGCTACCAACATGAGTTTGACCAAACTGCAGGAGGCAGTGGAAGACAGGAGTGCCTGGCGTGCTCTGGTCCATGGGGTCACAAAGAGTCGGACATGACTAAACGACTAAACAACAAAACCATTCCTTTTGGTGCTTATAGAGAGGCATCAGTGTATCTAAAAATACAGCTCTGGTTTTGGTGCTGAGGCATTGAGCAATCTGACATGCAGTCTGCAATGCTATGAATACAGGGGAATATACTCCTGAGTAAACCACCACAGGATTCTACTGTCAAATTCAGTTTCATAGTTTCAATGAACCAGGGGGCCTGCTGAGCACTAAGAAAAACTGAACAAGGCATTTTGAAACCTTCAAGTTTCTCATCTCTGGAAAGTTATATATGCAAATATAGAATTCCGCAAGGCAGTATTTTCCAAAGCAAATGCTGACATTACAGCCAGCTCCTTAAGTACTTGTATAGCTGATTTGTGCTAAACTGCTTTGTCTGACTGGCAAAGCTGTCTCTTTGCCAAAAGTAACAGTTATAAAATTATGACTTGTGCATATATAATGTTTGTGTTTAACAAGATGACAGAAATGCCACCTTAGTAAAAACTGATTGTGGTTACAGCTGCACAATTCACATCAGGCAAGATTTATTGTATTAAGGTTATGCAATCATCTCATCGTAGAGACAAGGCTCGGGTAATAATATGGGAGGCATGTACTTCAATCTGCAATGCTAGATTCATTGCCACTTTCTTATTAGCTTGTGGAAACATTAGACCTGCATTATCCATTTCGCTAGAGCCTCATTCAGCATTTCCACCAGGAAACAGATGCAGAAAAATTGGGTTATACTAAATACGCAATGAGGCAAAATTATCTGAGTAACCATATTGGTGTAAAAATGTGTGCACAAAGATAGGTTTTTGTATGTTGGGTGTGGCTAACCTGTGGCTTTTCTGCTGCTATTGGACTAAAACTCCAAGCAGTCCAAGCTGGCATGACAGTAGTGGAGGGCAAGGTTGGGTGGCGGCACTCGCCTAATCTCTGGTCGCTTGTATCACTGCTGCATGCTAGAGGTGGACAGGTCAGCATGGTGCAAACACATTAGGGCAGCCAATCTGTTACACCTGCCATTCCATGTGCACTGTGCTGACCTCCCCTCTCCATTCCAGTCTAGTATGTAGCAGCAATGCAGGCAACTGGCAGTCAGGTGAGCACTATATTAAAATCATGGATTCAGAAGCAAATCTCCCTGCTTTCAGTGAGACTTACTAATGTTTATTGCTCCACTGGTTTTAAAGGGCTTTCAAGACTTTCTAGAGGACTGTGCCAGGGAAGCTTATTGTGCTTTATTCAATTTGCACGTTGATCTTTGTTAGGCATGAAGTGAAAAATGTAACAGCTCTTGTTTGAGGAAAACAAACGCTTGCATATACTGGCATAGTCCGCATACTGGCATAGACCCCTTGATGCGGCAAAGCTGTCTAGGGACAAGGAAGACTTCTAAAAATACCATCGAGACTGTATGTTGATTATTATGAGACTGACACATACCTACAAATCTGCAACACACACACACACACACACACAATCCCATGCACATTCTACCTCATCAACTGTTCCAAATCCAAATCCAGCTTCTCCTCTCTTTTTTCTCCTTTTGAGCACGGCCAGTCCAAGACTTTTACCTAATCCAGTGCTAAGGATTTCCACTTGTACAAAGGGGCTTTCCCTACTCTCCTCCCAATGTGTGCACCCCACACTGTCCCTAAATCTTCTCTAGATTTGGGGATGTGGGGGGGGGAGACGGGGACTGTCCTATTGCACAAGCAGAAATCCTTGCACTGACAGAACACTTACATTGGATACATGACCAGGTGATTTTGCTGCCTTAGGTGAAGGCCAAGCTGAATATCACTTCAACATGAGTGACCGAACAATGGCTAGCTTATTTATTACATGAATCTATGGTGCAATCTCCTTTGGAATCCTCTGTCTGTTCTGAGTGCCTTACCTAAAACATGTTGTCAGTAGAGTTGGAGAAGGTTCAGAAAAGGGCAACCAAAATTATCAAAGGAATGGAGCAACTCCCAGTTGGGCCTCATTAGAGAAATCTAAAATATAGTTTAGAGTATATAATGTCAAATTATGTATGGCATGGAGGAAATGGATACAGAAAGGTTTTCCTCCCTTTTTTTACGCCTACCTTGGCAAGCGGCTGCTTCGGCGAGCGACCGCTGTGGACCCAGAAGTGTTTACATCCGGGTTCTGTGGCGTCGGATGCACAGACACGATCTGCGCAGCTTGTGCATGTGCAGAAGCGATCTGCGCAGCGTGTGTGTGTGCAGAAGCGCTCTACTGGTGCTTTGTGCACACGCAGAAGCGTGCCTACGGCGAGCAACCGCTTCGGTGAGCGACCGCCTCCATGGAACGGATTGCGGTCGCAAACCAAGGTACCACTGTACATTAGAGCATGTGGACAATCAATGAAGCTGAATATTGGAAGGTTCAGAACAGATAGTTCTTCTTTATGCAGCACATAGTTAAGCTAAGGAACTCGTTCCCACAGGAGGCAGTGATGGCCAACAACTTGGATAGCTTTAAAAGAGGATTAGACAAATTCATGGACTTTCAGGCTATCTGAGGCCTCCCTAGTTGGAGACAGTAATGCTTCTGATTGCCAGTTGCTGCTAAATGCAGGAAGAGAGAGTGCTCTTGTGCTCTGGGGCTGCTTGTGGGTTTCCCACTGACATGATTCTAGACTAGATGGGCTATTGGCTTGCCAGCAGGCTCTTCTCATGTCCTTATTCATTATTTCAATTTCTATTCCACCCTCCTTCAAGCGCATGAGCTCACAATGAGCCACAATAGAAAGCACAATCAACAGTAACACTGCATTAAATATTCAACTAAAACTGTAACCATCATAGGAAAAAATCCAGATCAACGGGAAATCACACAGATAGACAATATATCAGTGTACAGCTGTCTCATTACCTTCATCCCTTGGAAAGGCAAAGAGGTGGGTCTTCCAATGGCGTCGAAAGGCAGCCAACATTGGTGACAGCCACACCACTGGGGTCTTCATAAACAGGGTGCCATCACAGAGAGATGCATAGCAGAGACTGTGGGGCACACACGGCTCAGCTCTCCAACCCCTCGACACAGCTCCCCACCCATGGCATCTTCTACCTGAGGTGGCTGCCAAATTAAGGCCAGGCCTGCCACCCATCTGAAAACACCCTTAGTAAACATGCCTAGGTTATCCCAGTACTCAAAGAGCCCATAAATTCCTCCTCAGTTCCGTAATCCATCATTGCTTTTGTCTAGATGACGAGCTGTTGCTCCTCTGTTTAAATAGCTGTGGATTTTGCTGTGTGGCTTTCAGGAGTAGGGGGGGGGTGCTCAGTTCTGTCAATGATTACAAGAAGGGAAAGTTTAGGAACAGAAATAACACCGGAATCACCATACCTCAGCAAACTTGGATGAAAAGACACCTCTGCATTGACAGTTGTGGGTACGTGGGTGTCCTTTTATAAGATGTCCTATGCTGATTGGTCATCCAGTGTTAGAGCAGGGGCCAGGATCTGTCAGCTGCATCCAGGAACCAAGTAGGCTAAAAAAACAAAAGACAGTCACACCCTCCCCATCTCATTCTATTGTTTTCATGCCCCGATAGGTGAGGCTGCTTATGGAATGCCCTCCTCAGAAAGGCTTACCTGGCAGCCACTTTAATGTGTTTTCAGCCCTGGACAAATACCAGTACCATTTTATTTTCATAGGCCTCTTTAAACTCTGTACTTTTAATCTTTGGTATTATGCTGTGGTTTTGGTTCCAGCTCTGGATTTTTTTCCTAGATTTTTATATTAGGTGGTGTTTCCTAAGATCTTAGACACTTTTTCTGATTCAGGATTACTGTTCTTCATTTTGTAATGATTTAAGTATAGAATATTTTTGGAACATGTGGTTGTGTGTGTGTGTTTGTATGCTGCCCCCAAAACTATTATTGGGCATCTGTTACACAGATAGATGTAGGAAGTTACTCACTCACTCACTCACTCACTCGATCAATCAATCAATCAGTTTAGCTCTGCTCCTTACCAGATGTACTGTGTCTAAAGTACCAAATTATTAAAGACCCATGTTACAGAGATTAAAATTCCAAATATTGAACATTAAAGTGAGGATGGTAATAAAAAAACACGCACACCTGCTTTATGATTTAAAGAAAAGGTATCAAGGAAAGGCAATGGCAAGGAATGTGTTTTCCAGGAATTTGGGAGTCTGCAACATTACATTACGTTATTAACTGCATAATTTCCTTTGCATGTGGCTTTTTTTTCTTTAAAAAAAGTTATTAATGCCTGCAAGATACAAGACCAACCTAAATATAGAACATGAATACACAAAACATATAATGACCTACAAAACATTTTTTCTGCGTTTTAAAAAAATGATTCCTATTATATAAGGAATCTGATAGATTGGGATTAGTTTAGGGCTGCAGCATTCCAACCCAAATCTAAGCATAAATTACAATCTTACAAGTTTTGCTTTGCTTTTAAACATATGGCTGAGGAGAGAAGAATAGATCCAGCATAAATTGAGCTTTGGGGAATAAATGAATATATCTTTTGAAAAACTCAAGAACCTTACATCTAATTATCACTAAATGTGAAGTGCGCAATCCCATTTTAGTAGACGGAACTGGCAGGGCTTCCTCCCAACCTTCTTTTTTTTAAAAAAAATATAACTGACCTTGTCTTTGACATTTTCTTAATTTTCTCACATACAATTTGGAATTCTGTTCCCTTCATTTACTCTCTGGTTTTAATTAGCTACAGTCTTTATGTCACCAACGCTCCATGAATGTGCCTGTGTGCAGCTTTATTTATTTATTTTTGTTCTCTGTACATTGTTGTCTTTTACTGGGCTCCTCTGTACGAAAAGCTTGCAGTCAGCTGATTCCAGCAAACAGAGAGAAATGTAGCACAGCGAGATTACTGTTTTGTTTCACATCTCCTCCCTGCACATTAGTGCGAGGGGTTCTTGGGGTATGCTTGTACTAGTGCCCGTCCATTGACCTCTTTGAATTTTTTTAGTTCCTAAATCCATTTGGTGTGCTGCTCAGCTGGCACATCAAGGCAAGCTTATCCATAAATGAGCCTGCTTTGACATTCACTGTCAAGTAACTAACTATGCACAGAATTGCAGCTTCAGGTTGCAACCCTGAACCCTTAACTGGGGAGCAAATCCCATTGAATTTAGCGGGATTTACTTCTGAGTAAACATGCCTAAAGGTAAAGGGACCCCTGACCATTAGGTCCAGTCGCAGACGACTCTGGGGTTGCCGGCGTACAGCTTCCGGGTCATGTGGCCAGCATGACTATGCCACTTCTGGCAAACCAGAGCAGCACACGGAAACGCTGTTTACCTTCCCGCTGTAGCAGTACCTATTTATCTACTTGCACTTCATGCTTTCGAACTGCTAGGTGGGCAGGAGCTGGGACTGAGCAACGGGAGCTCACCCCATCGCGGGGATTCGAACCGCCAACCTTCTGATCGGCAAGCCCTAGGCTCAGGGGTTTAACCCACAGCACCACCCGCATCCTATGCAATCTTAAAATGTTACCACAACTGCTTTCAGCTTAACACAATGGTTAGCTTTCAGTGTGATCCTTCCCACTTCTGCACAGAATTCAATGGAGCTTACTCCCAGGTAAGAAGGGCTAGGAGGGCAGGTTTCACTGAAATTGCAGCATGGGAAAGATTGTGGAATGTGGATTTGAAATTTACGGAGTGTTATGCGATAAAAGGAAATTATAGGAAAATGATGATGCCTTCTAATAAATTAGCAAAAATGAGTAAGTTGAAAGCAGATATCTGCTGGAAATGTAAAGAGAAGGAGGGTACCTTTGTCCATATGTGGTGGTCATGTAAGGTTACAAAAGCTTTATGGGAAATGATTTATAATGAGTTGAAAAAAAGGCTAAATATAACCTTCATTTAAAAAAAACCCCAGAAGCTTTTCTTTTAGCTATAATTGGTAGAGATGTACCTAAAGAACAGGAAAAAAACTATTTATGTATGCCACTACAGCTGCCCGAATAATTTATGCTTAGAGATGATAGAATAAAGAGCTCCAAAATGGGAGGACTGGCAATTAAAATTGATGGAATACGGTGAAATGGCAAAACTTACCAGAAGAATAGGAAATCAAGAAGAGAGACCTTTTAACATAGAATGGAGAAAGTTTGTGGACTGTTTGAAGATGTATTGTAAACAACTTAAAACATTAGCAGGATTAATATAAAAATGTGCAGTAAGAATAAGTTAAAGGGAATACAAAAGGAAGATTAGTAAATAGGTTTTTAATTGGATAAAAGATATAAATGAAGTAACCACAAAAAGGAGGGTTGGGGGCTGAGGAGGATGTGGTAGTGTAGACTGATTGTGTAAAGTCTTTTTCCATTCAAATATTGTAAAATGACAAAATAAATTATATAATATATATTTTAAAAGGAGTGCATGTTTTGTTAAATTAAAGGTAATTTTGTTAAATTAAAGGTAACATCTCTGATTCCTTTAAATATCTTGAAAAGACACCTAAGTTGTCAAAGTGAGTTTTTTCATAATAGGCAAAGTGGCTTAAACTTGCTGAATTAACTAATAAATAAATTGATTAAATTAAATCAGCTAAAACTTAGATTTCTTCATGGAATATTTCTGTTAATTTTGAAAAATAACATTAAAAACAAATAATCTAATCGTATGGCACTTTAGTGTTGGCAGGGGCACAATTGGGGCTTAAATGGCAAATGAGAAGAAGCCGTTTACCTCAGGAGAGCAGTAGAAGCACTTTGATCTGAGGCCAGCTTAATAACCTTGTAACTTGCTCTTTCAGGAGACGTTGGAATAACTTGCTCTTTCAGGAGACGTTGGAAGAAGACCCAGTTGGCAGAAGACCCAGCAGTGGAGCCCAAACATCCACCCTGGCCCCTCATTCACTCTTGAATGCTGCTGGAACAATACTACATCATGAAAAGGCTTCATTCCAGAGGCATTCTGGTAGGGGGGAATGGCAGGAAGCCAGTAGGTGGTATTCTCCAGGAGAGGCTTTCCTGCTGCTATTGCCAAAAGCAGTGGCAAAAATGCAATTTATTAAAGTTCCAAGGGCAGGAAAATGAGACAGGAACCTTTAACTGAAAGTGGTAAGTAATACCCTCAGATCTGCAAAATACTTCCTCACTCAAAAGAATCAATGAATTAACCTCCCCCCACCCCAAAAAATCAACCTATGAACAGCCTGGCAAATTTGAGGGGGTTGATTTCATCCAAACCTTATTAGCAATCATTCAGGGCAGACACATTTCTTCACACAATGCATAATGAACTCATGGAATTCACTACTCCAAAATACAGTGATGGCTTTTTAGCTCAGATGGCTTTTAGATTGCTTTTAACAAGAATTAGACAAACTTATGGAGGATGGGTCTGTCAATGGCTATTAGCCAGGGCAGCTAAGTGTACCCTCCATGTTCAAAGGCACCATGCGTCTGAATTCCAATTACTTGGAACAGACAACAAAGGTGAGCTGTTGACTTCATGGCTTTCTTGAAAGCTTCCCAGAGGCTGGCTGGGAGCTGCTGGAAACGGAATACTTGATTGGGTGGATCTTTGGTCCGATCTTGTACATAGAGTTTGCATTCCATTGGTATCCTTTCAGAAAGGAAAACATCATCAGCTTCATCTCTCCATGAGATTAAATTCACATTAAGGCTTAAGTCAGTCACTCTTCTCTTTCTTATCTTCCTTCCTTCTTTCCTTCCTTCCTTCCTTCCTTCCTTCCTTCCTTCCTTCCTTCCTCCCCCCCCCTCTCTCTCACACACACAAGCACACACACACAAGCACACACCCCTCTCATGATGATATATATTCATAAGAACATAAACATAACAGCCTGCTGGACCAGGCCAGTGGCCCATCTAATCCAGCTTCCTGTTCTTGCAATGGTCACCCAGATGTCTGTAGGAAACCCTCAAGCAAAACATATTATCATAGAATAAACCAACTGCCTAGAAGAATCCTTAAACATCTAAATATAACATGTTTGGCCTTCTTCACTAATTCATTCAAGGTCCACTTTTTAGATGTACTTGACAAAATCCATTTTTTGTTCTGTGGCAACTCTGACAGAGAATATCAATATTTATGCTTAAGCCCTTTATATCATATTCAATTTTGCAATAGAATGGTGATGGGATATTTTCCCTTCATAGAATCATAGAGTTGGAAGAGACCACAAGTGCCATCCAGTCCAACCCCCTGCCAAGCAGGAAACACCATCAAAGCATTCCTGGCAGATGGCTGTCAAGCCTCTGCTTAAAGACCTCCAAAGAAGGAGACTCCACCACACTCCTTGGCAGCAAATTCTACTGCCGAACAGCTCTTACTGTCAGGAAGTTCTTCCTAATGTTTAGGTGGAATCTTCTTTCTTGTAGTTTGAATCCATTGCTCCGTGTCCGCTTCTCTGGAGCAGCAGAAAACAACCTTTCTCCCTCCTCTATATGGCATCCTTTAATATATTTGTACATGGCTATCATATCACCCCTTAACCTTCTCTTCTCCAGGCTAAACATACCCAGCTCCCTAAGCCGTTCCTCATAAGGCATCGTTCCCAGGCCTTTGACCATTTTGGTTGCCCTCCTCTGGACACGTTCCAGCTTGTCAGTATCCTTCTTGAACTGTGGTGCCCAGAACTGGACACAGTACTCCAGGTGAGGTCTGATCAGAGCAGAATACAATTTTTATGGATTGATATTTTTTACTGTTTGATGCAAACTGGAGGCAAGGCAGAAAAAAACCCCTGGTGGTCTGTAAAGAGTGCATTATATCGATATAATAGTGCTAGATGTGCTCACTGATCTTTAAACATGGGTTGTGCTCGCTGTTCAGTATATGTTCTAGGCACTTATGCCCATGTTATAGGGTGCTCTTCTCAGAGGATGTAAGACCATAATCATTGCGTTGTGAGATAATGCCTAAGCTAGCTCTCCACTTAGTGTTTTGTGAATTAACCATCAGCTCAGCTGATGAGGCCTTCTTCCCTTATTTATTTGATGCCACGCAAGAGTACAAGGCAACATCTTTGTTTTCAAACTGGTTGTCGGAAGCTAGTGGTTAAGCAGAAATGAGAAACTGGGAGTGAAAAAAATAAGGGTCTATTCCCAAGAGACTGCAAAACAAATAAACAAAATGAAACTAAGTCCTTCTTTAGGAAGGGCTGATTTCTTGCATGATGGGGCTGTCCAGAAAGATATGGGCCTGTGGTTTTTTTTTTCATGGGAGGGGGGACGATTTACAATTCATCAGAGACATGGTTCATCTCCCCCCTCCAGTTGATTATCAAAGCAGAGTATACAACTACAATGAAAGCAATAGCTTCCTCATTTGCATACAGCACGCAAAAATGAGCAAATAAAAAGAGTTTAAACAAAATGAACCAGAATTAGAATGGGGTAAACACTTTCCCATGAAATGGATTTTAGGACGGACTCTTGAACTCTTCAACGGCAAGACAGATCCATTTTCAATGGGGGTTGCTCTTGCTCTCTTCAGCTTCATTTGTAAGACCAATTACAGAGCATTCTGTACAACAATTACTGGCATTAAAACCACTCTGTTCCGTTTGATGAATTTTAGTAGTAATTGAACACAAGAACCCATCAACTGAAAGACTGTCCAATCAAGTCTGCCCACATGCTGAACTGTAATTTCCACTCCTCAAATTCAGAATGCTGTGCTAAACCATCAAAACCTCCTTCAGCTGGGTCAGACTTTCAGAGACTCATTTCCAAACAACTTTAATTTTATTTTTTAAAGTTCCAACTCTAGTGAAATCTAACCAGCCATACTGCCTTGTTGCAACAAGATACAGGCAGCTCTTTCCAGAGAGAGAGAGAGAGAGAGAGAGAGAGAGAGAGAGAGAGAGAGAGAGAGAGAGAGAGAGAGAGAGAGAGAGAGAGAGAGAGAAGCTACCTGGTGTGATATCTTTTATTAGACCAACATCTGTTGATAAGAGAATGTTAAACTCAGTACCAGGTAGAAGGGAAAGTTGTCAATTTGTACAAAATAGATTCATACCAGGATGATATATACTAATGTGAACTTTGTGTTTCCTCAGATAGATAGCAGGCTAATTTTATCTCACCCTTTCTCCCTGCCAAAACCGTTTTTCCTGGCAGATATTTTAAAGTGTATCTTTTCTTTCTGTGTGTGTTGGCTGGGATATACATGTGCGTACAGAAAGCATAATAGTAAACCTTTTGTAAGGGGTGCTTGTACCACCAACTTGGAAAGGAAAGACTATCCATCCCAAAATGTATGATCTTGTCAAGCAGGAAAAGAAGTATCTCACCAAAGTAATACCTGTTAAGATACTTCTGTGGGCTAAAGTAGGAGTAGTAAATATGATGCTCCTCCAGATGTTCTGGACCACAACTCCCATCATCCCCTGCTATTGGCCATGCTGGCTGCGGCTGATGGACGCTGTAGTCCAAAACATCTGGAGGGCACCATGTTGGGCACCCCTGGATTAAACAATGCGCTAAGCATCACCATCCTGTGCATATCTGAAACCTAAGAAAGGTCAGGAATCAAACGGATTAGTCGCTTGTTTCCCCCCATCCCTTGCCTATCATAGTCCTTGGAACACATCATAACAACAATTAGCTTTGAACATACTTGGTCTTCATTTTACTGGCGAAGATCTGCCGGCTACGTTCTGGAACGGAACCCATGTCATTGGCTTGAAGAAAGACGCTACAGTTGTGCCTGCAAGTTACTCGAGCTCATTTTAGGGTCTTTATCGAGCGCAAGGGTTGTTTATTTTTATTTCAACACCAATGTTCTGTTTTATTCAAATCATTTTTTATCGTGAAGTTTAACAAATTTGAACTCTGGGATTTATAAAGTGTGTGTGTGTTTTTTTTTTACTAACTCAGGGTTGGTCTCACCCTCTTGCCCAACCCATTTATCTGCTTTAAGCTGGCACTCACACGTTATTTATTTAAATATGAATTTGAATTTTGTACAACTCCCAAGAGACTGCGATCTACTCCAAGAATAAAAAGCTGGCAGTGATCTACCCATTTTGGGGGGAGGGGGGACGAAAGTTGTTGGCCTTTTCTTTAGGGGGCAAGTCCAAGTTGTTGAGCTTTTTGGGGGGGAGCAAGTCCAAGTTGTTGAGCTTTTGCGATCGTGAGTGATTGAATGGCGGGGCAAGGGGGCAGGGCCGGATGTTCCTACCCCCCCCCCCACGGAGGAAATATAGTCCGCGATCAACCGCTAGCTGCCGGGGATCGACCAGTCGATCACAGTCGACTGGTTGGACACCCCAGCACTAGAACAAACTTTCCTTGACCCCTGCTCTCAGTCCTTCTTTGCTTGTCAGCAGGTGAATGAAGAAGTAGAATAAGAAAAGATTTAGTACTGTGTCAAAAGCTGCCCTCCAGTTTCTCAAAATCTCCTTTTCCCCATGAAAGAGGCTTCTGTTTTGTCTGCCTCATTGAGAATTTATTCACTTGTATTAAACATTTCTCCAGCACTCTGTGGCCTGCACTCCCACCCGTGTTTCCCAATATGAAAAGGCCCCATTCGAGAAGTTACGTTGAAACACCTTCCTTGGTAAGGTGCCTGACATCAGTGCAATAGTTGATTCCGTTTGAAATTGAAGACCTTCCTTTAACCTTTTTTTTAAAAATCCACTCTGGTTTCATTAAAAGTAAAAATACAACACTTAAAAAACAAACACTTAAAAAACAAACTTACCAGTTTTCAGGAAATGCAGACAGCTAGGAAGAGCAGAGACTGCTGGAGAGAAGATTTGTGGAAGGAAAGAAAGGATGCATGCAAACATCCCTTGGCCACCTCAAGAGTAAGATACGGTAAGTGCAACAAAAAAAACCCCAAACCTACCCATGGGAATTTCACTCAGATTGTTACTTCCCTTTGATAGTTTAAAGACACAATTTATCGTCTCAGTCCCTGATGGGGAATGGTTGGGGAATTGTTCACCACAGCATTAGCTTATTTTGAGTAGTGGAGCCTAGCCAAATGAATGGCGATTATTGAAATATCTGCCTACAATTAGAGATAGAATAATCTGTCCACTTCTATTCTCTTTCTTTCTTTGTTTTGGTTTTTTCCATTCATAAAATCAGTTCACTCCATTTGTGCAGCAGTTTGTGGGGTGTTTTTTTTAAGTCAACACAAACTTTTGTCATTTCTCCAAATATATGCATTGTTTGCAATTTTCTTTACTATAATGCATTTTGGGGTGAACTTTCCCCTAGCAAATGCTTTTGGGGGCACATACTTTCCTTAGATAACTTCATTGCAAAGTTCATAGGCGTGAGAATTTTGAAGGATAGCTTCACATTAAAATGTGAAATGAACAAATTTCTTCCCCCTACCTACAGTAAAAGGTGGCCCTTTTTGTTTTTTAAATAGAATAAATGTATTTCTGTTTTTCCTTTGCAAATTGAGATAATCATGCCCTGTCCCCCCACCAACTACAAGCCCCAGAGATGAATTGAAAGGATTAATTAGTTAATATATATATGGAACTAGAAAAGACACTCAAGTATTATTAATAAACCTGTAAAGGACCTGGACCCAGGATAAAATCTATCGAAGCTTTGGTGATATGGATGAATGCATTTGACAGCCTGTAAATCATCTTCTCAAGGTTGATGAGATGGGAAGCTAGAAAACACCCCCCCCTTCCCAGCGGAACAAGCTCCAAAATGAAGAATAGGCAGAAGAAACATTTTTGTTGTTGCATAAATGTACTTTTACACGCACACAAAATTTGTGGACGACTGTGTAAATATTTTGTACAAACCTACTTAGCAAGTTCAACAAGCAAGGAAACCCCACCTTAAAGAGAATGCAATGGCACCATGGATTCCATTTATCTGTGTGGGAACCTTTCAATCCTCTGATCACATTCTTCTATTATAGATGCATATTTGTTTCTGATTATGATTTGGTTACATAACCCACATGTGTCTATACTCTGGATAGTTAGCGAGGTTCTCTATGCCAGGCACTCCCAAACTTCGGCTCTCCAGATGTTTTGGACTACAATTCCCATCATCCCTGACTACTGGTCCTGTTAGCTAGGGATCATGGGAGTTGTAGGCCAAAACATCTGGAGGGCCACAGTTTGGGGATGCCTGCTCTATGCTGTTTCATGCTCATTGTCTCACCACTACAGTTTGTAATCAACCTTAATTAGTCATCTTGTTTTATTATACAGTACTGTATGTTCTTCCTCCTCCCTTTTTTGCCTCTGTTTCAAACTTTATTTCAAAATAGTCTTCTTATGAGTCCAAACTCCTTCCGAGCTCCATATTTGTTGAAATAACTCACAAACGACCTATAAGCAATTGTTTGTTTGTGTTGAATTTTGTTGTGCATCCATGCACAAAATCCATGCTAGAAAAGTTTTGCTTGCAAAATATCCCTCACATGTTTTCCTAGTGCTTTTCCACACAGGAGACTGAGATGCCTCATTCAGCTTTGTAACAGACAAGTAGAAGAAGAGTAGAAGAGTTTGGATTTGACATCCCGCTTTATCACTACCCGAAGGAGTCTCAAAGTGGCTAACATTCTCCTTTCCCTTCCTCCCCCACAACAAACACTCTGTTAGGTGAGTGGGGCTGAGAGACTTCAGAGAAGTGTGACTAGCCCAAGGTCACCCAGCAGCTGCATGTGGAGGAGTGGAGTCTCGAACCCGGTTCCCCAGATTACGAGTCTACCGCTCTTAACCACTACACCACACTGGCTCTCATCACCCAGAATGCTAATTTGCATTACAAACACCGCCTCCCCTTTGTCTCACAAATGATCAAAGTGGGAATAGAAATGCTCACATATCATTTAAAACTTGTATGTGAAAAAATTGCCTTTGTGGGATGCCCATTGTCTAGACCAGGCATCCCCAAACTTCGGCCCTCAAGATGTTTTGGACTACAATTCCCATCTTCCCCGACCACTGGTCCTGTTAGCTAGGAATCATGGGAGTTGTAGGCTAAAACATATGGAGGGCCACAGTTTGGGGATGCCTGGTCTAGATCAGTGTTTCCCAACCAGTGTGCCTCCAGATGTTTTGGGAGTACAACTCCCATCATCCCTAGCTAGTGGTCAGGAATGATGGGAGTTGTAGTCCCAAAACATCTGGAGGCACACTGGTTGGGAAACACTGGTCTAGATAGTATTGTACCCTAACCCCCTCTTACTCTGCCTATTAGGATTCCAGAATTATTATACCTGGGGGGGGGGGGAGTTCAAAATCACACATCTTAATTTGACACCACTTTGTACTGGTCTTTTCTTTTTTGGAATCATGGGGTCTTGCTTCATTTTGTTGCTCACCATTTTTCTTTATCCCCATGAGGTCTAGAAACATGCTACATTTCCCCCACCCCCCAAAGAATCTCAGTTTTTTTCTCTCTGGACTGGGTAAAATACTCTGTTCAAAATCCCCACTTGCTTTTTTTGCAGCAGACATAGCTGTACAGATTTCTATGTTTCCTGGTTGTGAGCTGTTGTGGTTTGGCCACACTCCTTTACAAACTGCTTTTGTTGTTGTTGTTGAAAACATAGTATTTGCTATTATTATAATAATAAAAAGTGTGGGTTTGGTTTTAATTTGTGGACTTTTTTATAAATAAAAAAAGCACTGCAATTAGGAAAGGCGTTAAATGGTAGCAATTCCAACATAATTCTATTAAATTCTGCCTGTAAAGTTAATGTTACAGACTTTTTAACAGATGTTTTAATTAGACATTGTTATTAAAGGGAACACTGTAGAAATTAAAACCAGCCCTAAAATGTGTTAACACAGACATTTCCCCCGTGTTGTGTAGATGGCAGCAGCAGCCTTAGCAAAAGCATTTCGGCAGCCGGCTGAGAGAAGTGTATTAAAACGCGGCTCACTAAAAGATATGCATTGCTCAGCTTATAGCATGCGAAGGAAGTTGCTATAGAATTTCACATCCGGCACCACCTCAGGCCGTTGTTTGAACTGGAAATGAAGGCCGCAATTGCATTCTAGGATAGCAAGCATATTTTAGCACAGCTACATTATCATAAGATAGGCACAATTAGCCAGCCTCACCGCTGTACTTGAAGAGGGGATGTTTTGCAAGGCCAAAAAGAGAGAGAACTCATTCTTTAAGGGGGAAAAGTCCTTGATTAATAGCATTGCAGGGCAGGGTGATGTTTCTAGATTATGAGCAATGGCACTGTAAAACTGCTCCCTTCCATGTCAACTGCTTTTTAGCTGAAGTAAAGTGAATGTATGGATAAGTAGGGGCTGCCCAATCAAATTTCACTGGCACTTCTAAAATCCTCTGACTGGTGTTTTTTGCTGTGCAGTGTTTTTCTTTACATGCAGAGCAGCCCAGAGTAGTTTCATACTGAGTGGAAGGCTAGGAAACTGAAGGGGGGGGGGAGAGAAGAGGAAGAGTGTTTAACCCATTGCTTGGCAGCCATTTTTCTACCCAATCCTAAATTGTTTTTCTCGGAGGAAGGGAGAGAAGAAGAGAGATTGCAGGTTGGGAGGGAGAAAATATTCAGGGTTTCAAAATGGGAAAACAGCAAATCCTCCACTGGTTCTTTTCTTTAAAAAAGCCTAAAACAAAGCAATGGTTTTCACCCTCCTTGGCAGAAAAATGGAGACTCGGCTGCGCTATATTTCTTCAGGAAAGGTTAGCTTCTGTGTGGCCACCTATAAAATGTTAGCGTGTGAACCTCAGTATGGCGAATAGTCCTCGGAAGGAAGGACGGGAAACCGTGACTTGCAAAGCCCTAGTGCATATCTTGGGCTTTGGGTGATATTATAAATCACTAATCAGGGCCCCATATTTTGATATCCCTATAGTCCTAACATTATCACCAGGACCTTAGTTTTCAGAGGTTTCCTATTATAGCATAATAGATGGATCTGACATTTTAAGACTCATTTCAAGTCACCTGCCCTCTGATTGCAGAGATCAGCATATTACAAAATGCCTCTTAATAATATGTAGCAGCCGGAGAGTCCTCCTCCTCCCTATCGAGTGAGGGTTGGTGGGAAATAGCAACAGAAGCATGCTTGGAAATGCCCAGAACTAAGGGACAAACACCAAAGAGTTGGAAACCTTGTTTCAATTCTGACACACCTTCCGTTTTTCTAAGATCAATGAAGCTCGACATTAACATTTCAGAATCCCAAGCTAAAGATCAGCCTTCCCCCAACCTGGCGCCCTCCAGATGTTTTCAACTCCAATCCCCATCAGCCCTGCCAGCTGTGCTGTAGACCTAAACATCTGGACAGTATCAGGTTTAGGAAGGCTGATCTACAGTTCTTTCGGTGCTGATTCTGATTGGAGAAATAGATTTGAGCTGTACTATCAGTCTCAAAGATAAGAATATTACAATTTATTACTTGTACCCTGCCCGTCTGCCTGCGTTGTCCAAGCCACTCTGGGTGGCTTCAAACAGAATATTAAAAAGCAATGATGCATCAGATATTAAAAGTAGGGTTGCCAGACTCAATAGAGGACAGGACTTCTGTGCCTTTAATTGCCCTGCTCTCTTTTGAGTCTGGAAACCTTAAAGAGAAACCAGCAGACTCTTTGTTTAATTTCCAAGCAAAGGGTCTGCTGGTTTCTCTTTAAGGTTTCCAGACTCAAGAGAGAGCAGGGCAATTAAAGGCACAGAAGTCCTGTCCTCTATTGAGTCTGGCAACCCTAATTAAAAGCTTCCCGATACAGGTCTGCCTTCAGAAGATGTCTATGGGGTGTGTGTGGTTGTATAATTGTTTATCTCTTTGACATCTGACGGGAGGGCTCTTTGACATCATTCCACAGGGCAGGGGCTACTACTGAGAAGGCCCTCTGTCTGCTTCCCTGTAACTTTATTTCTTCTGAGGAGGGAACTGCCAGAAGGCCCTGGGAGCTGGACTTTCGTTTCCAGGCTGGATGTTGGGGGTGGAAATGCTGCTTCAGGTATACCGAACTGAAGACATTTAGGGATTTACAGGTCATCACCAACACTTTGAATTGTGCTCTTCCCTATGCCAAAGGACTTGGTTCATGGGTAGGGCTGGATTTAGGTTTGATGGGGCCCTAAGCTAATGAAGGTAATGGGGTGCTTTATTTGTCCAGCTGTCCTTTGTCAACAACAAATTGTTGCTGTTTTTTGTGTTGAATATATGCTATATCGTAATTTATGGACCTAATAGGTATCTAACCAGTGATATTTTAGGGAGCAGGTTAGCAGGTGGGGCCCATTACTTACACCATAGGAGCCTACACAACTAGGGTTGCCAGACTCAATAGAGGCATAGCTGCCAAGTTTTCCCTTTTCTCGCGAGGAAGCCTATTCAGCATAATGGAAAATCCCTAAAAAAAAGGGGATAACTTGGCAGCTATGAATAGAGGACAGGACTTCTGTGCCTTCAATTGCCCTGCTCTCTTTTGAGTCTGGAAACCTTAAAGAGAAACCAGCAGACCCTTTGCTTGGAAATTAAACAAAGGGTCTGCTGGTTTCTCTTTAAGGTTTCCAGACTCAAAAGAGAGCAGGGAAATTAAAGGCACAGAAGTCCTGTCCTCTATTGAGTCTGGCAACCCTATACACAACACAAAACACTGTTGTGGTATATAGTTTTTTGGGTTTTTTTTAATCTTATATTTTGGAAATGTACATCCAGGTTTTTCTCCTTTAAATTTTTTTTGGGCCCCCAAGAGAGTGGGGCCCTAAACTATAGCTTGTTTAGCTTATATGTAAATCCAGCACTGTTCTTGGGTGAGCAGATGCATATGCAAAAACCTTCTTTCTT
Organism: Zootoca vivipara; assembly: GCF_965207765.1. Lineage (NCBI taxonomy): Eukaryota > Metazoa > Chordata > Lepidosauria > Squamata > Lacertidae > Zootoca > Zootoca vivipara. The sequence goes on along the minus strand of NC_142590.1, from coordinate 72,617,072 downwards.
CCCCTGGATATATATTCAGAAGTAGAAGAAGAGGGAAAGGACTCCTGGATAAGCACCAGGCAATATTTTTATTGTTCAATAATAACCTCTTTATTTATTTATTTTTTAAAATGCTAAGTAAAAACATTTGCATCATTAATTATAAATTATAATAGCATGTATATTCCCTGACCAAAAAATGCAGCAAAAATAATTACACCATAAATTATAATAATATGTTTTTACTATATTGCGTTCTTATGATTACCTATCTTTTACCTAGCTATAAATTATGTAGCTATTAAATAAGTCCAAATTCCCTATCTTTAAAACAAATACAAGACAAAAAAGGTAAATTAGAAAAATATTATTATGTATAAATCACACATACAAACAGAATGTTAAAAGTATACAAAGTACAAATTGTAAAAAAAAAATGGATAGAAATATATCAGCCAATTTGTTTTCAAAGAACCAGTTGAATTGTTGTTTTTTCTTGAAGACTGCTCTTAAAAGTTAAAAATTCAACCTGTCTCCCCTTCTCTTTTAAAGGTAAAGGGACCCCTGACCATTAGGTCCAGTCGTGACCGACTCTAGGGTTGCACGCTCATCTCGCATTATTGGCCGAGGGAGCCGGCATATAGCTTCCAGGTCATGTGGCCAGCATGACAAAGCCGCTTCTGGCAAACCAGAGCAGCACATGGAAACGCCGTTTACCTTCCCGCTGTAGCGGTTCCTATTTATCTACTTGCATTTTGACGTGCTTTCGAACTGCTAGGTTGGCAGGAGCTGGGACCAAGCAATGGGAGCTCACCCCGTCACAGGGATTCGAACCGCCGACCTTCTGGTCACCAAGCCCTAGGCTCAGTGGTTTAACCACAGTGCCACCTGGGTCCCCTCTTCTCTTTTAAAGCTGCTCAAAGTGAAGTTAAATGAAATTATAGTTTTCAGAGTTATGTTTTGTGGTGTTGAACCCACAACAGTTAAGCTCACGTGGTGAATAAAGTTTAAACTGTGTGAGATTACAAATACCTTTTGATTATTTTGTTGAATAATTGTACTGCTTCATACAGCACTTTGGAAAGAGTGAAAAAATGGAGGTCCTATCAACACACCGGCAATTATGAGTCCCTTTACCTTTTTATGTTAAATATAGGACATGTTATGTTGCACCAGGAGAGTGTCCAAACAAGTGCAGAATTTATCCTTGCCTTAACACAGGTAACAAGTAATCTGGACACTCAAGGACAGGGAAAGTGGGAGGCATTGGGAGGAAGATATTACCGTACCAGTTGAAGTCTTGCATTTTTATGTACATTAAATTCTTGAAAATCGGTAAATAAACACAGAAAGAATACCAATCATCATGTTGATGTTCAGTATCTGGGGGAGATATTCTTTGCTCAGTATCACCACCAAGGCAGGTCACCATTGAAAGAGAAATAATGATTGACATGAAAATGCAAATTTTTATAAGTTGACATAATAGAATATCCTGTGCAAAGTTAGGCATGCCCAACACCATTGATTTCTCGGGGATCTTGGACATACCAAACTCCTCACAGAACTAGGTTATTCAACATTAAGGGCTGAACTCTACACTTGACATTAATCAAGTTTTTGCATTTTATGTACAGGTTGTTGTTGTTTTTTTTAAATGTTAATAGCATGTATGGGAGAGGGTTGATAATTATCTGGGTTGCAACAGACTTGAAGGGGAAATGTAATTCTTTCCTCCCCTGCTCTGGTCCTCAGGAAACCTCTTCTGTTGCTTATAACTTCACTTATGGGTAACATATGCAAAATACCATCTAAAGTAGGGATGAGGGGAAATTCAATTTGTTCACAACTTATTAGGAATATGCCTAATTTTCAGTTCCCAAAACAATGCACAAATTCACAAAGTGCTTGTGCAGCTTTCTGGCTTTGTGCAAATCTGATGCCCTTACTAGCAGGATGGAAAAGAAACAAAAGCAATTGTAAATTTTTAGCATATTCTTTTCAGATATTTGCCTGATAGAACTGGTGTAGAAACTGTTGGTGCAGTTTGCCTGTGTAGTTTTCTGGTTTTGTGCAAAAGTGAATAATAATAATAATAATAATAATAATAATAATAATAATAATAATAATAAATATTCCATTGAGATGTGCGCCATCCACTCCAAAACACACCCACACAAATAATCTGTTCCCCCAAGTGGGGTGGCTTGGAACCTGATCTGCCCCAAGTTATCAGATTATCCCCATATTGGGTATACCTGAATTTACAGAGAGAAAGCATCAAGACTAGTGTTGTTTGAAGATAACATCATATGGACCCTTATGGACCCTTCCAACTCTATGATTCTATGACTTTGCAAACATAAACATTTGCAAACAGACAGTAAACTCCAGTGTGGACAAGTTCTCCGATACCATTAACTGAATGAAAACTTTGGAACCCCAACCCATTAGCTTTTATGTATGGCACTTGGAGCACAGTTGGAGAAAGTGACTAATATAGCATCATAAATTAATTTAGATTGGGAGAGTGGCTCAAGGGGCAAGAGTTGCTTCTCTTATACTAGCGTATGCAGCTTTGCGATTTTTGCAACTTTTCTCTGACTCCTCAGCTACTTCTGCCTTCTCTCCTCCTGAGCTCTTTAAAGTTTAAAAGTGGCAGAAGATCTAAATGAATGGAGACGTTCAAGCTTTTAATGATCATCAGAGTCAAACAAAACAGGAAATCATCTCGGAGCAACAATTAAGGATAAAAGGGGATGAAAAATACCAGGAACAGAGACAAGTGGCTAATTAACTGATGTAAAACTGATACAAAACAACAGAATCTGGAAGCCAGATGAGAACCTGTGTGGCAATTACTTACGAAAAGGTAACACTTTCCCAATTAAAGCAGTTCCAAGAAGTTGCATTAATTATATAGGTTTCCTTCTCTCTCTCTCTCTCTCTCTCTCTCTCTCTCTCTCTCTCTCTCTCTCTCTCTCTCTCTCTCTCTCTCTCTCTCTCTTATTAAAGTCACTCAGTGCTCATGATCTGTGGGAAAAGTGCTAACATTTGCAAATTGCTAGTTTATGATAAATGAATCGTGGAAATTCAGCCGCCTCGTTGGGGCCCGGCTAGATTGCAAAGTGCCTGCATCTCCCGCTGCTGCAGCCCTGACCCTGACTTCACACTCATTGATCACAAGTGGTGCATAGCTGTGACCACCAAATGCATACACTGTTGCTGTGGGACTTGCTTTTTTCCCATAGTATTTCATCACGGTTCCACATCACAAGTGCCACAGTGACCTTTGGCACTTCTTACGATAAGACTAATACCTGCAGGAGATTTCCCCTTACCTCAGTAATCACTGCTTCTGTCACTCCAGTGGAAATTCTCCCTTAAGAGAAACCATTCCTTTCAAATGCCCTTCTTTAAATCATCGGCAGCATGGGCGTGATTTCTTGGAATCCATGCTTCTTTGTGTGTATGAAAACTATGCCTAATATCACTGGCACATCTATCAAGAAGCAGGTCCCCACTGAGATAAAGAAACTGCCAAGGAATGGGCTTAATGCATTTATAACACACTTGGAAGTATGATTATAGTAAACCACAGTACAGGGTTGAAAAGTAAGGCTGAATTCAATCATCATCATCATCATCATATTTTATATTGCATTTTTTTAAAAAAAATATTTTCAATGTCCTTTTTAAACATTTTATAAGCTTCAAGAAGGTGGTTTCAGCATGTGCTGCAGGAGGAAATGAGGGAGCAATGGGGCCCACCAAGAAAGGAATAGCACTTTCCTCTTTCAGTCCTGCCTGGGTTTGTCCTTTTCTTTGGTCTCTCTTGGAGTAGTGATGCTGTGTTTCCCCTACAACCCAATACACAAGGGAGGTGAGGAGTATCAAAAGTTTCCGCCTTCATGTTTCCCAGAGCCTGTGAATGTACACAGAGATCAGTGACAATGGAGTGTCATGGTTTGCCTTCCTCCTCATTCTATTCCCCCTCCCCTTTTCATTCACATCCTTTTCCATCTTCATTTTTGTAGCCGCAGTGCCCTGCTGCCCCTGCCATGTTGGATGCCATGCCAGCTACAAAACATTCAGCCATCACCACTTCCAAAAAACAGCCTGACCACTGTCGAGACTGGATTACTGCAACATGCTCCGTGTGGCTGCCCTTGGGCCTGGTTCGGAAGCTCCAACTGGTGCAGAATGCAGTGGCCAGATTGCTGGTGGGGGGCACATGCCTGACAACATGTGACACTACTGTTAAAACATCTGCTTTAGTTGCCTAAAGAACCTTCTATTCTAACCTTTAAGCACCTGTTTGATACCTTTTGAAGTCACCAAGCTTAAGCTGGCAATTAATACTGTATATATATATTGTAATAGTTGAAGTTTACTTGGTGACCTTGGTCTTGTTGTTGTCTGAACCCATCCAACAAGGTGTTTGTGTGCCAGACCAGACCTGTCCTCCAATCCTCCAACTTTGAAAATGCCACTTCTGCATATTGTTGCTTCTTCTGTAAAAAGAAAGTACTAGAGATGTGTTCCTGTTTCACTAGATCACTAGATAAACTGACAATGCCAGTTTAATAAGGCTGTTGTGTATTGAGTCAAAGGATTTTATATCTGTATTACTATTGCCTGTATTTGCATTAGGGTAAAGTAACTGCATTAGGGTAAAGTAACTGGCCACCTCATGAGAAGAGAAGACTCCCTGGAAAAGACCCTGATGTTGGGAAAGATTGAGGGCACTAGGAGAAGGGGACAACAGAGGACGAGATGGTTGAACAGTGTTCTCGAAGCTACGAACATGAGTTTGACCAAACTGCAGGAGGCAGTGGAAGACAGGAGTGCCTGGCGTGCTATGGTCCATGGGGTCACGAAGAGTCGGACACGATTAAACGACTAAACAACAACAACTGCCTTTTGCTTCCAGAAGGTACAGCTACTATTGGTTCATTTAAGGCTGTATTTGGATCCTCTGTCTTATTGGTTTCCTCCAAAAGGCAGCACTGTGATTGCCTGATATTGTGCCCTCGAAAATGTACCCCTTTCTAGCTAGTCCCCCGTCCCTATAAATGTAGCTTTCCTCTCCTCAGAGCTCAGTCTTGTTTGCTTTAATAAAGAAGTGTTACTAGAGAACTGTCTCCAGCATATTATGTCAAGAGAGCTGAAATCACGAACACCATGTCACAACGAAGGCATTAGTATTTCTGTGACAAAATTTGGAAATGGAGCTTAGATTGGTGGCACCCCCAGGTGTATCAGTCAGATTGTCCCATTTATATGCCTTATGAGGCCTTAAAACATGAAAACATCTGGTGTAAAGCAAACCATCAGAGGGAAGCAGAGACCCACGCAAACATTTCTGGGAATGCGTGTAGGTGCACATGCATAGAAAGAAATCTTGGCCAGTACTAATACACATGAAATTCACCATCCATGAAAGACTCTGGATAAGAAACTACAGTGTCCCATAGAGACCCAGAGTAATGAAGTTATGGAGAGCTTGAAAATGTTGGTATTACTTTATTACAGAGTATTGAAGAGAGCTTGAGAGCTCATGCTCTGAGGATCATATTCAATAAAAAATAATATCTCCAGTTTCCACTCATGGCCACTCAAGTACCAAAAAATCAATTCTCGTCATTGAATTGGGCCCTAAGGTGCAACAAAACGGGTAAGATTCACAACAGTACAGTAAGGGAAGTGAAAAGATGTACAGCCCATGGTCAAGGACCATTTTCCCTCTCCTTTTCTTTCTTTTAGTATCGGTGCAGAAGCAGGACAAAGCTCAGCAAACCCAAAGCAAGGATGTGTGCTGTGTCAAGTGTAAACTGGCCCAGAGCGGAATGCAAGAGCAATCACGCCACAGAGAAAATGGCTGCTTGTACTTGTAGGAAGCAGAGCCAAGAACATGTTGGTCCATCTTGACTTTGCTGAATAGGTTCCTGATTGAGGAGAAATAGCATTGTATACTCCCATTCTTAAAACGTATGCAAAGAGTATGGAGGTAGGGGTTGCCCTCCTTCATAACCCCTACATAATATCAGGACTTGGACCGTGCAGTGGGTCCCAAACCAGGTTGGTATTAAGTGAGGAATCTGCTTGTGCCCTAGCCCAAAGCTGTGGTCAAATGAGAGGTGCTGCGGGAGAGATTTCCCTAGTTCACACTGAATTCCCAGTTGGTCAGACTTTATTCAGTAATGCATTACAGGACAGAGTCTGAAGAGCCTGCAAGAGCTGTCCATTAGGACACACTCTATATAAGAGAAATATTACTTTCAATGGGAAAGTTCACTTCAGGTTAAGCACGCTTCAGGTTAAGTATAGACTTCCAGAACCAATTACACTCATACCTCGGGTTAAGTACGCTTCAGTTTAAGTACTCTGTGGACCGTCTGGAACGGAATAATCCACTTTCCATTACTTTCAATGGGAAAGTTCGCTTCAGGTTAAGTACAGACTTCCGGAACCAATTGTGTTTGTAAACTGAGGTACCACTGTATGTCATATTAGCTGTTTCATTCTCTGGCCAGCTACCTTCTGCCGTTTCATCGCCCCACCATCTCTCATCCAACCACAGTCCTTGAAATGCAACTTCACTCAACCCATTTTTTACGGTATGTGCACAGCCCTCCTTGTACGTTATTTAGAGTTGTTTTTCACTCTAGCAGTCAGTGTTAGGTTCCCCCTTAACTGGCGTTTTGTGGTCAGGCCATATTCTTACGTGGTGACACTGGCCTCAACGATAATGGGTTTTTACAGAATTTCTACCTCAAAATGCAGGGAGATCAACCATATCGGATCAGAAGCTTCTTATCATCAATGGGATTAATCAATGGGAAACAGCAAGGACTCCTCTCCTGCTGGCTGCAGACTTCCTGTGGGCCTACCATTATATGATTCATTTTGCACATTCTTATTAGGAAGTACCCACTTGGGATACACAATTTCTGTTGTTGTTGTTGCTGCTGCTGCTGCTGTTGCTGCTGCTGCTGTCATCTTATTAATACCCTGCCCTTTTTCCAGACTGGACTCAAGGCAGCTAACAGATAAAAACAAAACCCACTAAAAACATTTTTTTAAAAAAAACAATTAAACATTGTTAAAATTAAAACTATATACCTATTAAAAATATGCTTACAACATACCAATAATTACAATCACAACAGCACAGCTCCAGACCTTTAATTAAAAGCAGTCAATTCTCAAAAGCCAGTTGGAACAAGAAAGTATTCACCTGCTGTGGAAGGATAACAAGGAGGGAGCCAGTCTAGCTTCTCTGGGGAGGCAGTTCCAAAATCTGGGAGCAGCCACTGAGAAGGCCCTTCCCATGTCCCCACCAAGGGTGCCTGTGAGGGTGGCAGCATCAAGAGAAGAGCCTCTCCTGAAGATCTCAAAACCCAGGCAGGTTCATATGAGGGGAAACGGTCCTTCGGATAGCTTGGACCACAACTTTATAGGTGACAACCAGCACTTTGAATTGGGCCCAAGATGGTTTACTGAGACGTTTTTGCACGTTTCAGATGGTTGGGTAGTATGTGACAGTACGGACAGTTCATACAGAATACCTTGGGTTTTTTTTATTGCTGAAAGACTAATAAAAGTGCACTTTTAATACATCTTAAATGTGCTGCTCCCTAATTGCTAGCAGATGTTTTATGAACATTATTAAACACACACACAACAGTGTGCCATACTTCAAACCAGGGGGGAAAGCAAGACCTAAGTCTACACGCTACAGCTTCCAAGAACAACACCTCTCTGTGCCAATAATTGTTTATCAAACTACATTCCAAATTAAGTTGAAAAATCAATGTTAGCCCCCATGGAACATGTCAAAATAACACTGATGGTGTTTTGAAGTGGAACCTGGTCTAGCTAGTGTTGTGAGAGAACGGGAGGTATGTGACTAAGCCAATCCCCAATTTTCCTCTTCCTCCCCATTCCCCCCATTACTAACATTATCCAACCTGGTCTCCTGCAGAAAAAGGATGAGAGTCCTTTTGTTCTAGGGATATCTGACATGTCTGTCCAGGTGTCAGACAGAACAGGGCAACTTGCAGGATCATAAACTGTTAAGTCCCTGTGGAAGAAAATATATGAATTTCAAACGCTCATGAAAAATTCATCCAAACAGCAGAACCTTTTAATCCACATTTAGGTTTGTGTTAATCATATACTCAACATAGCAGGGGTTGCCAACCTTTTTAGGCCAGTGGGAACATTTGGATTGTTGAGTGAGTGTTGTGGGTAACACCCCCCACTTTCCCCCTCTTTCCCACAGATCAGTCCTTCCCCCACAGAAACACTGCAAGAGAAAGTGTGTGTGTGTGTGTGTGTGTGTGCGCGCACACACACACACACACCCTTTCAAGTAATGGGGGGAGGGAGAGTGATGTGTGGAAAAGTCAGATCCAGTACTTTTAATCCGAGCTTTGAAAATAATAAAACAGTCGTACCTTAGAAGTCGAACAGAATCCGTTCTGGAAGTCTGACTTCCAAAATGTTTGAAAACCAAATTGTGGCTTCTGATTGGCTGCAGGAAGCTCCTGCAGCCAATCAGAAGCTGTGGAAGTCCTGTCAGATGTTCGGGTTCCAAAAGAACACTTGCAAACCAGAACAATCACTTCTGGGTTTGCAGCGTTCGGGAGCCAAAACATTTGAGTTCCAGGGCGTTTGGGATCCAAGGTACAACTATAATTTATTGCTTATACCCTGCCCATCTCCGGGCCTCCACAGCCACTTTGGGCAGCTCCCAACGGAATATTAAAAACATGATAAAGCATCAAACATTAAAAACTTCCCTATACGGGGCTGCCTTCAGATGCTTTCTAAATGTCAGGTAGTTGTTTATTTCCTTGACATCTGATGGGAGGGCATTCCACAGGGTGGGTGCCTCTACCGAGAAGGCCCCCTCCTGGTTCCCTGTAACCTCCCATCTTGCAGTGAGGGAACCGCCAGAAGGCCCTCGGCGCAAAGCATAGACCTGAAAGAGGAAGTGGAAAATTGGGAAGTCACTCCTGCAACTTCCTCCAGCTTCTCAAGGGAGGAAAGGGCAACACAATGACCAAGAGGGAATGTGTGTTGGTTGGGGGAGGGAGAGTTTCAGGGGCTTTGCTGGAGGAAGACCACCAGAGTGTCATTGTGCCATGGGCACAATGCTGTCAACTCCTGCTTTACAGAGGTTCTATGATGTTGGGGAAAAACCTGGCAGCTGCTTGCTTATTGCAAGACTCAAAAGCCGTGATCCTGGTCTCAAAGCAAAGGATGTTTCCAATAATGGTATGCATATCTGTGCTGGGTACAAGGTATCTGCATAAGGAAGTAAGAGGGTTCGTTTTTTTAAATAAAAAATATGCAGAATGAGTTGGATAGTAGGGTTGTTTTGTTTTTATTGTGTATTTTGTATTTTTATATTGTAATTTTTTGTTGCAACTGCCCTGAGACATGAGGGTAGGGTGGTATACCAATTTTCTAAATAATAATCAGTCGTAGCTGGTCTGCTGAGCAATTAATATCAGACATGGACAAAGAGCTTAAGGGCAATTAGCACTATGTGCATAAGCAAAAAGAGGCAAAGGGCTCTTTAACCCCTTATCCTGATAAACTGATGGCTGGCAAAACGAGAATTTGGCAGAGTCACACTTGCCCTTCTCTTTGCATCTTGGCCCTTGGCCAGTGTCTCAAGAGTGCTGGGGGTTGAAGGAAGCTTTTATGAAAGCTAACCATAATAGCCAAAACAACACATTTAAAGAACGATGTACAACTTGAACCTTGATCATTAAAAGCTTACTATAGTTCAGAAGGAGTTGGTGGTGGAGGGGAAGCCCAGACCCTCTAAGTGTCCCAATTTTCCAGGGAATGTCCCTGATTTAGAGAAGCCGTCCCAGTTTCTGATTTTATCCCGCTTTATGTCCCGCTTTTCCTTAGGATGTCCCTATTTTCATTGGAGAAATGTTGGAGGGTACGGAGTTATCCAACCCCCAAGCCATCTGAAGGCAATCCTGTATAGGGAAGTTTTCTTTAATGTTTAATGTTTTATTATATATAATTGTTGGAAGCTGCCCAGAGTGCTGGGACAACCCAATAAGATGTGTGGGTTATAAATAGTAAAATTATCATTATGGAATGGGACATCTCTACTTTCACTGGAAAAATGTTGGAGGGTATGGAAGCCTCTAGCAGTGATTAGCTGGGAACCAGCTGCTCGGAGAGGGAGGGCCTCTGGTAGCCTCAGCAAGGCTGGGGGGCCTGTGTCCCCCCAGATGTTACTGGACTAAATCTCGCATCAGCCCCAGCCAGCCAGCATGACCAGTGGTCAGGAATTATGGGAAGATATAGTCCAACAACACTGCAAGGGGCACAGGAACTCCATCCATGACCTATAGTTCAACCCTGCAAATACTGGGTTTTCTCAGAGGCCCTATACACTTGCCAGAGCAAAGCTTGCAAAATCAGGTCCGTATTAATTCAGCCAGAAGCCCCATTTTTATTTCACCGTGCTTGTTTTATTTTGCATTATGACCTGTGCCAAAGGCTGAAACATTTCACTGTGCTATGCTTGGGATTGTAGCGCTCCAGGTTCCCCAAATCACGCTGAGCGATTTGATTCCTGCTAACAAATGACATCAAATTTAAATCCACCCAGCCTGCGCCCATAGTTTGTTTATTTCCATTATGTAAACAATCTCCGGCTTGCAATATTAGAGCAAAGAGCTTGAGGCCACTCGAAAATTCAAAATCACTTGCTGTTAGCAGATTTTACTTTGAAAAATAATCTTTTTCGTAAAAAAGAAAGAAAAGGAGCAGGCATAGACTTTTTCTGTTGTTCTCCTCCTTATCCTCCCTATAAAACACAAAATTGTTCGGGCAATAAATATTATTCATTTAGAACTGATGTGAACCAAATGTTCTTCTGCCTGAAAATATCCATAAAAGGGGCTTTTTTATCTTCCATCTGGCAGGGCCTCTTGTGCCAAGACGTAGCAATGGAGGCTTCAGGAGTAAGAAGACGTTAAGCAAAATCACACTGCGTCCTTTTAATACGCATCTGTAAACGGAGCTACCCATTAGCCTTTTCATCAGCCAAGATCTAGCCCTGCCGGTTTGGGTTGTGAATTTTTTTGGGGGGGGGAGGTGGATGGGGGAAGAGAGCGATTAACAAAGAGGAACCATTATGGGATGAAAGCACATGACATGCTGGGGGGGGGGATGAAATCAAAGCGCACAAATGCAAACACTTCCTTCCAGGATAATATTTAGATTTTAATTTCTTCTTCTTTGCATTTAATTTTTTTCCCTTTTCCTTTTTTTTTATTTTTTAAAAAGAAACCCCAAAGATGGCTGAGCCAGTTTTAGATAGCACACACATCTGTACAGCAATAAGGCTACTTTCAAAAGTACAGCTCTCAGCGGGATATTTATTTAATTTGTATTGGTTTTGGACCGCTGCCTATAATGAGAAAAGATACAGGCAGTTGCTGAGGAGATGGCTGCTGGAACGCGGACCTTTTTGAACATTAAAGTACAAAAAAAAAGCCTTTGCGTGTATTAAGGTTTTAGTGAAAATTCAATAACTTTTCCTTTAGACACTTTGCTTCTGATGCTTATAAAGACAAGAGAGGCTTGACACAGGCAGCAAATTAGGAATTAAATCAGGGTAGGCTATCTAAAAGAATTTCTGCAAAAAAAGTGTTTTCCATTTTCTTTGGGCTTGTTCTTGCCCTCTCTCACCCTATTTGGGCATTATTCTGCCTCCCATTCCACATTTAAGATTATGTAGAAAGAAAACAGGTCCTCATATGCCCTGGTGCCACTCCCACCATCACATTCCCATCCCTGTTGGCTTTGGCCATATTTTGCATACCCTTCAACATTCCTCCAATGAAAATAGGGACACTCTACTCCAGGCATCCCCAAACTCTGGCCCTCCAGATGTTTTGGACTACAATTCCCATCTTCCCCGACCACTGGTCCTGTTAGCTAGGGATCATGGGAGTTGTAGGCCAAAACATCTGGAGGGCCGCAGTATGGGGGTGCCTGCCCTACTCCATGCCCGCCAACATTTCTCTAATGAAAATAGGGACACCCTAAGGGAAAGTGGGACATTCTGGGGTGGCTTCTGTAAATCAAGGACTGTTCCTGGAAAATAGAGGCTGTTCATTTGAAGTGGTTTTTCCTGTAGCTTGTTCCTGGGGAGAACCATGACACAATTCAGGAGGCATCCCCTCTATAGAAAAGTAGATCAGCCTGGGACTTGCTGGCTGGCATGGAACCAGTAGGTGTGCCTCTACTCTCTCTCCAGGTGACTCTAATCTGTCTTTGCTGGACAAAGGCTTCCAGTATGCCATACACCATGGGTGGAGAAAGTCATGGATGCCAGCCAAATGCAACCCTATTTCAGACATCTCCATGTGGCCCATGGAAGTCTATGCAGGCCACCCCCATGTTTTCTAAGGCCATATCATTCTCTGAAAGGATTTATAGTGTGTGGGGGGGGGGGCTTCCTAAATAGAATAGCATTTGGTTCTACCTACTGCATCTTTGTTGAATTAGTCGTGTATTATTTTCTGATTTTAGGAGCTGCATTGTAGGTCACCTTGGATGAAAATGCAGTGGAAAAAGTGGGGGGGGGGAGATGTACAAATAAATAGGTTTGCCAGACAGCAACATCTGCTATCTTCTGGGACTGCAAGGTTGCAGTCCTATAGACACTTAGGACTGAGCTACATTAGTAAAATTACAACGTTATAAATGCATTATAACACTGTGACACTAGACGGCACTGTAGAGCTGAAATTGCAACTCAATGATATTTTCCATTGTGAGCTTTACAATGGTTTTTCAAGAGAGTTTTTTAATAGATGTGTAGATCTAGTCTCTCTCTCCCTCTCTCTCTCTCTCTCTCTCTCTCTCTCTCTCTGTGTGTGTGTGTGTGTGTGTGTGTGTGTGTGTGTGTTTGAAACTAGAATTATTGCCTATAGTTGGAGTATCTGTGAATTTAGGGTATATCATTTGCTTTGAAATTCAGACGTTCAGACTTGCTTCTTAAATTTTTGAATAACAAGCTCAGGATTTTAAATGGGATGCTGAACTTGCATGTTGCAGAGCAACAGTGTGGGTTTTTGCACAGAATACACCTTTTGAAGGTATACATGGCATATACTGAAACCACATTGGAAAATATCAGTTTCTGGACCTTAGTTTTACTTGGTGCAGAATATGAGTGCTCTTTAAAACAGTGGTGAATAAGGTGCATGAATCGTCACATAAATTTAGGATTTTGATGCAGATTTACTTTCAGCAAATATATAGAAATATTGGGGTCAGTCTTTCTTCATACAACCAAACATTGTAAGCCAATGGAAGGTCATTAGTTAATGAATTTTAAGAGTGTCTGGTGGAACAGTGTGTTCTTTGCAAAGCTTGAAGATGCTTATTTCCACCCTACTCTTCAATCTGGGCTGCAGCAGATCTTCCATTTTAAGGTTAGAATCCCCCCCCTTTTTTGTAAACTGTACCCTGCCATCTAAAATGGACAAGAATATATATCCTTTTGGCCTCAGAAATTTGTTAGTTTAGATTTGTAGCCAATTTCTCTATAAAATTTAAAGTGAATTGGACAAGGAATCCTGAATTATGGCACTCTAAAAATGAACGGGTGAAAGCTGCCAGGTTTTTCATCTGGCAAAGTTCGTATAGTTAAAGTGAGGTCAATAAATCTATGACGGTTTATACCAGCCAAGAGCATGGCCCAGAGATCTTACATGCTATTCCAGAAAGTCTCCTTATTCCAGAATACTAAAACCAAAAACCAATCGTGAACAAAATTTGAAAGATGACTCTGAAAATCTGCTTTTTTTGGGGGGGGGGAGTCTGCAAAATGCAACCCTTATGAAGAAGATCCAATTTTTAAAAATAAAGAATCTTAGCCGAGGAATTCAGTAGAGATAAAACTCCACTCACTCCTACTATTCGAAGTCAATAATAATTTGAAATGACAAAGGTAGAGATGGTGTCCAAAGACTTACTGAGGGAGTGCAAGCCAGACTAGAGTTGGATCTAGAAATGGAGGGCCATAGCTCAACATACAACATTTCCAGGTAAAGCTTTGGAAGACTCCTATCTGAAACCTGGAGACCTGTCTGAAACCATCACTGCTAGTCAGTATAGACAAGAGACTAGAGAGGTCTCTTAAATATTAACCACCCCCCCCCCCCAAAAAAGAGAACAGAAGAAGAGCCTGCTGGATCAGGCCAATGGACCACCTAGTCCAGCATCCTGCTCTCACAGTGGTAAACCAGATGCCTCTCGGAAACTAGCAAGCAGGATCCTAGCAAAGGAGGACTCTCCCATCCTGCAGCTTCTTGCAGCTGATATTCAGGTGCATTATCGCCCGTAACAAAGCATAGCCGTCATAACTAGTAGCCTTAATATTTGTCCAATTGTCTTTTAAAGTCATCCAAGTAAAGAGGGCTAAAGAAGATTTGAAAACGCTTATTTATATGTGTAAATACAAATTTAGAAACAACCGCTATGATATAAACAAAAATGCGACATGCCTCACTGTAAAGGGGAAGAGTGTGGGCAGGTGGCCTCTGTGCCTGCTCAGTCTGCTGTCCAAGAGCTAACTGTTGATGGACAGCTTCTAGAAAGCTCTCTGCTCATCCTTAGGGTTCCTTATTCTTAACCTAGACTTGGACTGGATAGCCCTAGAACCAGAGGATTCCTTCAGACATAGGACACATGACTATCCTATAGATGGGCCAATTATCTGACTCACTATAGAGCTTCCTGTGTTCCTATGTTTTGGGCTGGAGCTCAGTTGACCAGGCACCAACAGAAGGCCTAGCTTGTATTTACATCAAGTCTGGTCATTTTAGAGAGGAAGGGCCATAGATGGTTGAGTGCATGCTTTACATGCAAAAAAAACCCCACCCCCTGAATTCAATTCTTGGCTTCTCCAGCTAAGAGGATCAGGTAGCAAGTGCAGTGAAAGATCTAAGTATCCTATCTGCAATATGACTCTCCCTCCAGCCCTTCTTCCCCCGAATGAACCCACATCCTTCCCAAATCTTATCTGAAGGGCTGGGGGAACCCCAGTAAGAGATTTAGAAGGTGCATTGGGGAGGAGGGGGGGAAAATACCATTGCACAAGCATAAATCCTGATGGGATGCGAAATCTTTGCACTGCATTAGGTACAAGCCTTGGGTTCCCAGAGTTTGCAGGAGGGTCTTCACATTCCTAACACTCTCTTCCTTTCTGTTCAGGAATGTGCACACAGAATCTAGGGCCCATTGTGTGTTGCTCCACTCATGTTGAATACCATTTAATTATGAAAAAGAAGAGTCTCTGTCTGTGCTTGTGGCACCATTCCTATTGGTGAAGATTAAAAATTGCCCCAGCATTTCTGAATTACATTTTTAAACCTATTATTTCAATGTGATTAACTTCACTTCTTTTCATTTAGCTGTAAGCAAAATCTTGTTTACAAGGCAAAAAAAAGGCATTTGCTGTAATATTGGCAATAATAATAAAAATGAACATTGTGGAGAAATAATTTATGTGTAAACCAGCATAAACTTGTCATTGATGCATGAGTTTCCTCTTCAATTAATAAAAAGGAGGAAATGTTTAAAAACAATTTATCAAGGAAATACATACAGTTCATACATCATACACTTACAAAGGAGGTACTAATATCCATTCTGTAAATAGCAGTGAAACCCTGGGTGTTATGCAGATGCTGGATTCTTCAGTGGGGCCTAATTAAAGATGTGGTTGCTACTAGGCAGGCCTGGTTCATTGGGCAGAGGAAAATGTTGTTGCATGTAGGAATCTAATGATCACCTAACCTAAAGGACTGTGGAGCCATACTGGAGGGAGTTAAGTAAAACTGCAAACCTTGTGGGAATGTTAGGGATGTGGATTAGGATATATTATTAGATAGATCCTATCCAAGCTTGTGTTATCAAGCTTCCAATATCAGCAGACATTCCCCTTTTGTGCGCAGCAAAACGTGAGCGTTAGGTTTGCTAGAACCTCTACAACAATATTATACTTCCTGGCAAATCCCCTTTGTCCCTCCTAAAAGAAATACACAACACAGTGTTCATAAAATAAGATAGAGTTTACTTACAAGTTCATCCTGAGTTAACAGCATAATCTCAGAAAGGCAGGTTTACGTAGAAAAGTTACAAATATATACATCTGGAGTCTACTTATTAGAGTAAGGCTCCATCTGGTCTCTCTCTTGGCAGCAGGCCGAGAGGGAGAACCATCCTAACTGTAGCTTCTCTGGAGATGTGTTCCCATTGAAGAAGAGATGGCTAAGAGAGAGAATGGCTGCTGGCTAGGGTCTTATCTGCCAGCTAATCCATCTCATCTGCATGTCTGGAGGAACAGGAACTGAACTTAGTCAGGGGTTCCTCCAGGTGAGTTCCTCTTAGTGGACACTCTAGGAACTGTTGTGACTTGTCTGCCCCAGTATTCCATCCCACAAACCTGAGGAACCTTTGGGCTTCCAGATACTGATGGACTGAAAGCGAGTAAGAAGAGGGTTGGTGGCACTTTGCTGGTCCTCAAAACCATGAGGATATTGTGTCTGGATTCATTATGGGTGTCTTGTGGATAGAGCTGCATGTCATGTGGCTGTAATATGGCCAATGGTCATAAAAGCTGACCCTTGTTTTGGTCTGTCAGATAACAGGGATGCCTTGGAGTATCACTGAGCCAGGGATTCCAGAAGCACCTAACAGATGCACTTCTGCAAGAAGATCTCATGGAGCCAGAACTTCTCCACCCCAAGGACATCACATTGCCCTTCTCCAACTCAGAGGACTCCATCTCTGAAGCCCCAGTGCAATCCAAGTGTCCCCAGTAAATGTCTGTTTGCATCCTTCAGATGAAGCTTTTCTTCTCAGTAAAGGTGGAAGTGATACAGGTGCAGCTCATTTATAAGATTCACTTGGAGAGTTACAGCTGCTGAAGCAACATCTGGGTTCTGAAGTCAATAAAGTATTCAGCCTCCGCCCCGGATGGAGCTGTCCAGGGTTCCCTTGCCTCAGCAGGGCTTACATCAGAACACTTTGCCCTAATAAACCCTATTTTATACACATTGCTGCTGCTGTTGGAGAAATGCATTGCAAAATGTGTGAATTTCAAAGGCTGGCTGCATTTCAGTTCATATCTTGCTTCAAGAAGTGCAAATTAGGTAAAGGTAAAGGGACCCCTGACCATTAGGTCCAGTCGTGACCGACTCTGGGGTTGTGGCGCTCATCTCGCATTATTGGCCAAGGGAGCTGGCGTACAGCTTCCAGGTCATGTGGCCAGCATGACAAAGCCACTTCTGGCGAACCAGAGCAGCACACGGAAACACCATTTATCTTCCTGCTGTAGCGGTCCCTATTTATCTACTTGCGCTTTGACGTGCTTTCGAACTGCTAGGTTGGCAAGAACTGGGACCGAGCAACGGGAGCTCACCCTGTCGCGGGGATTTGAACCGTTGACCTTCTGCTCAGCAAGTCCTAGGTTCTGTGGTTTAACTCACAGCGTCACCTGTGTCCCGCAAATTAGGTAGTTTCACATTAAAATGAGAACTAGAGCAATTTTATCTATAAACACATGAAATGCCATGCTGAGTCAGTCTGCCAGTCAACTTGGAGGAAGCAGACAGTTCAGAGCCTACTGAAACTGTTGTGTCAAGCTCTATATGCCCACCAGTGATAAGTTGTCATTTAAACAAATGAGGTTCTAGCACCCATTGACTGTAGGAAACACCAAAAAATATAATGTTCTTGGCTATGACATCCAGCAAGCAAGCTATCTCAACTTGGTTTTCTCCGTATATTTTGATTTGTAATTCCCATCAACCCCGGCCAGCATAGCCTAAAATATCTGGAGGCCCCCGGTCCAGCAAGGCTGCATCCAAGTGCTGAGATCCAGCTCTCTTTACCTCTTAGTACTCATTTGCCATATTAGGTATCCCTCCAAAATGCAGTTTAAAAGTGACTTTTCTAGTTTCACTACATTTAGTCTGTTTGAAATGCACCCACAACATTTCTTTCCCAGATTCCTTTTGCCCCAAGAAACCAGATAAATAAGAGGAGCCCAGTTTTAATCTTGCTCTTTGCAGGAGGCTTTCTCTGATGAAAAGTTTAATTTTCAGAAAATGCTACCTTTCATGGATTAGTGGCTAATTCCCCTCCTCCTATTTTGTCTTAGACACATTGAACTTCTTCTGTGACAAAAAGGAAAAATAAAAAAAATTCCTTCAGTAGCACCTTAAAGACCAACTAAGTTTTTATTTTGGTATGAGCTTTCGTGTGCATGCACACGAAAGCTCATACCAAAATAAAAACTTAGTTGGTCTTTAAGGTGCTACTGAAGGAATTTTTTTTATTTTACTTCGACCCAGACCAACACGGCTACCTACCTGTAAAAAGGAAAAAAATACCCAGATAAATGTAGGAGTTAAAGGTAGCTTGCTACCGCTGTCACTTTTCTACTAAAAAACTGATAACAATGCCAAGTTCTAAAAATGCAACCTGAAAGGAGAATAATTTAGATTTCAGAGTTTGTGGAGCGCCTGCTGCCACATCAAAACCTAAACTTCACAGCTATCCTCGGCATTTGTCAGACAAAATAAATAGGCCATGCAGCCTTTTCCCTCCAGGTACCCAATCAGAGTTCAGTTTCAGTCCACGGACTGAAAATGCAAAAGCAACTTTATTGTTGATGTGCAGGAGTCCCACACCTCCCTATGTAGTTCTTTAATGGTTTCCCAGTTTGGTTTGCTTCAGAACAGAACTGTTTGTAGCCATGCCATTGGAGATGTCTGGAACAGTGACATATAGGGGATGGTCAGGGCTGAGCCATGGGTATTTGATCAGTGCTGACTCCAGATTTTGAGGGGCCCTTTTGAGTAGGTCAGCCCCTACCACTAGGCAAATTGAAGCAGCTGCCTCAGGTGGCAGAAGCTGGGAGGTACGAAGTGGTGGCAACAGGCTTGAGGACCGAGCCGTGTGTGTCAAGTGGGCTGGCTTAGATACCTCTCCCTAAAGCTAGCTGCCTTGAGGTGAAGTGAAGGATAGTGTCCCATCGCTGGGGTTGAATTAAGATTCAATGGCCACAATGTCCAACTTCTATATATGTGAGGAAGCCACAAATGTCTTGGACTAGCTCTGATGGAGTTGGCTCACCTCCTCCTCTCTGTCATGAATATTCATGCCCATTCTCCATTGAACCCAATGCACAGAACCACTCAGAGGCAGAGGGCAGAGGGCAAGGAAAGTGGAGGCCTCCTGCAATTTTGCCTTGTTCCTGCCAGTGCTCACTTTCTTCAAGAGGACAAGTGAAAAGACCAGTAGCCAACATAAGGAGGAAGAGCAACAGCAGGGCCAGAGATGGATCGCATAGCTCCTGGTGGTGTGTAGGCCTAGGCATGTGTTCAGAGATGCCACCTCCTGATGTCAACCTCATGTGTGTTCGTCACTTGGTGACGGCAGTCACAGGAGGGGACTTGAATGAGCACCACAGACCAAATGTCACAAATCAGATTTTTATATCACCTCTTGCCATCTAAAACAAAATGCTTTCCAATGGAGTCGGTTACAACATTCATCAAATGGGTGTCATCAAATGCAGAGTGATTCAGGGATGAGAAATCAAGTGTTGCTTATACATGTGTGAACCAGTTCTTAGATACAGATGCTGGGTTGGTGTTGTTTTTTCCTAAAGATGTGGTTCTTTCCACTTGACTCTCTAGCAAGATCAGGGATGCCATATCACAACGCACAAAATACCATGTGGTGATGGCCACTAGTACTGATAGGAAGATGATAGATAGATAGACGATAGATAGATTAGAAGCAGTAAAATAGAATAGACTTCTTATTTGTTATCAGCACTGAGAACCGAAATGGAACCTCAATGTGTGAAAGCAGTATACCTGTACATTCCACATATTATAGATAATCAAATCTCCATGCTGGCTCTCTGAATCCTAATATGGGCATTGGCATATTAAGGGAGCCATTGAGCCTGCCTCATCTCCACGCCAACCTGGAGTCAGTTCTGCTTTGGGGTTTCCAAATTCCTGTCCCTCAACAGGGTATGATCCATTTTACCACTGCAAGCTCCGTGATTGTGCCCTCTTTGTGGCATTGTAAACATGCAGGTCATTTAGCACAATGCTAAATACTCATAAAGGCTTGATAGAACAATACTGTTATAATAGCATGGGGCTTAAAACCTCTAGGTGCCACTGCAGTACAAATGTTAAAGAGCTAGAGTTGGGGTTTAATAATATGATTTATTGGGTTTGTGTGCAGGTAAAAACATGTGTATCCCAAACAAAACCTCTAAAAGGTTAGGGCAAAGAAGATCCTTCTCTTCACTAAGCTGTTTTAAAGGTGATAATAATATTTGAACATTTTGCCTTAGCAGCAGCACCTCATTGTCTCTGTTGTTGTTTTTTTAACCTCATTTCACTATTAAGGGTGAGTGAATTTTGTTCCACCTCCTACATTTTAGCCTTGAGAAACATTATAGGGGAAAGAGTAATCCATGTTTATTTTAACAATAAAAACTCCACTCTGCTGAGAACTCTTTCCAATTGATTTTTTTTTTACTACCCTGTTTCCAGCTGTTTCTGATAAGTCAACTGAAAACCGTACTCTAGTAAATTTCACTTGCAGTGGATTCCTGTTTGCTGCCAACACAGACCCAGGCAAACACAACTGGCTACAGCAAGAACCACTGATTTCCACTAACTACTCTGTACTTGCTGCGTGCCTGGTCTCTCTGTAGACTTTATGTAACATTGACCAGACTTTATGTAACATTGACCAGAGCTATCTCAGTTTCATACATGAGGGCTGCCAGGGATGGCCTGGGGCAAAAGACAAGATGGAAACCCTCACACTGGCAGCTAAATATCACTCCAGCACTAGCAGTGGCATGGGGTGAAGCAGTTGCCTCACATGTCAGAAGCCCGAGGCAGTGCCCTTATGGATGCCCCATCTGCCCTACCACTGGCAGAAAATTGGTGATGGTATCAGCATGGATTTCCGACAAGCTCTCGGGAGATCTTGCCACAAATTGGTGCCAGTGCTAGCATGGCTGCTCCGCCAGTAGTCGAGGCAGCATGGCTGATGGTATTGCAGAGGTGCCGGTGAAGGTGGGTGGCATGGTGCCAGTCGCAGAGGTGGTGGGACAGGCAGGGAGGCAGAGCAGGGTGGCACTTCCCATTTTGCCTCAAGTTGCAAAATGGGACCCACTGCTGTCAACGCTGGTGATGAAGGAGCAGACTAGCTTCGATGAGAGAAGGGGGGCTGTTCCCCAGAATCTGCTACCTGAGGCAGGTAAGTGTGTTGCAGCTGCTGAAGAAGAAATAAGTAAAAGTACGTTGGGTTATGTACAATCTTGGCCACCCCACCAGGGTCTAATCCATCTGTTCAGAGACGACGACCCCCCCCCCGATACCTATATCTGCTGTTTGAACTGACAAGACAGAGGAGGAGGAGGAGGAGGAGGAGGAGGAGGAGGAGGAGGAGGAGGAGGAGGAGGAGGAGAAGAAGAAGAAGAAGAAGAAGAAGAAGAAGAAGAAGAAGAAGAAGAAGAAGAAGAAGAAGAAGAAGAAGAGTTTGAATTTGATATCCCGCTTTATCACTACCCGAAGGAGTCTCAAAATGGCTAACAATCTCCTTTCCCCTCCTCCCCCACAACAGACACCCTGTGAGGTGGGTGGGGCTGAGAGACTTCAGAGAAGTGTGACTAGCCCAAGGTCACCCAGCAGCTGCATGTGGAGGAGCGGAGACACGAACCCGGTTCCCCAGATTACGAGTCTACCACTCTTAACCACTACACCACACTGGCTCAAAGAGCATTGCTATTGGCTCACTGCACCTGAGGGCAGCCCACTAGGATAGGTGGTACACAGGAGACCTGTCGTCCATCATTAACCCCCCCCCACACACACACATCATCACTTCTTAGTTTTAGGTGTCTTTTTCAGACTCTCTTGTATCAACAGGAATGAATTTTATGTGATTGGCCAGTTACTTCTGATCAGAAATGGAAGAGAAATTTATTTAATTTTGCTTGTGTTTTAATCTGCACCTCTCAAACCAATATGTGAACCAGTTATCCTTCAAAATGTGCATTATTCTGATGCATATATCCAATGGAAGAATATATACAAATAGGCATATATTAGGGGGAAATGTGCGTTGAAATGCATATATTGGTGAGAAATGCGTTCAAAATGCTTTAGGGTTGCGTTTTGGGGGTGAAATTGTTCGCAAAAGTGTGCGTACTCATTAAAACTGCATAAAAGTGTGTTCATTAGGAGAAATTCACAATAAAATTTCTGACAAATTTTCCTATATATTTATTTTTTTAATCTGGAAATTTCTGTGGAACAGAACCCAAATCAACAGATTTTCCCCATCCCTTCTTATTATGTTGGCTGCTTTCATATTTTTCTTATACATATTTGTTGCAATTGTATATTTTTTATACACCACTTAGGTGTTTTCTATATGAATTAGCCATATATAGAATCATAAAATTGTGGAGTTGCAAAGGACCCTGAGGATCATCTAGTCCAACCCCCTGCAATGCCGGAATATGCAGCTGTCCCATATGGGGATCGAACTTGCGACCTTGGTGTTTTCAGCACCTTGCTCTAACCAACTGAGTACTGTGTGTGTGTGTGTGTGTGTGTGTGTGTGTGTAAAATTGATTGCTTGATTAAATTTTATTGGCCACTTTTTTGCCGCAGCAGTTGAAGGTGTCTTACAATATTTTAACTATAAATATAAGCTAAAAATCACCTGAGGTGTCCACCCCACTCTACCTAATGGCAGAGCCGGCCCAGATCATGTTGCGTCAGAGGGTTAAACAAACAAATGGACTCAGTCCCTGCCTGAAGGAATTTGCCATCCAAATCTGGTTGTGGTGGGAAAAGTGCGGGGCTATGGTGGTTGCGAGGAACGCGAAGTGCGAGGCTAGCAAGAGAGGAATGTGATCGAGTGCAGTTGCACATGCTTAAGAACCCATTAGCATGCATAATGAAACCCCGCAGCACGAGAGTCTGTGGATTCTATAATGTTTTGTTCACCTTTAGCTGACACATATGTTCAAGATTTCACAGGTTCTCATTGTGTAGGGACGAGTGCCAAGAAGTGCTCTCTTCCCCCACCCCACCCATCGCCGCTGCCACTGCCTCTCCCTGGCAATGAAATCTGTTGGGTTTTGCCGACCTCTTTCATTAACAATCTCCAGTCCCTGCCAAGGAGAAGATGGAGAGGGGAGCTACCGGTATGCACAGCTGCTAAATAACACTGTCTAAACAGCGCATGGGTTTCCTAAGTGCTAAAACGAAAGGTGTGCTTGCCACTGCCTCCCGCCACCCCCAAAACACACACTTCTGCTCCCGAAAGCAGCTGCGCAAGATGTGAATCATAAAATCGGAGGTAAGAGCCCGGTTGCTGGCTCAGGATCAGAGAGTGGGACAAGAGTATAATCTAAGTAAAAACATTGGATCTGTCTGTTTATGGATCTAATAAATTATGTGAGAATGGTGCTGTTATAAATCCAGCCTGTCCAGTAAACCCAACAACTAATACATCAGTCGCTTGTCTCGCGATCTGACTATCCGTTCCAGTTGTTCAGCATGCAGATAACAAGGTACTGTACAAATCTCTTAGTTAAATGTCATTTGTTTCAGTGCCATAACATGCTATGGATCATTGCTCATACACAGTAACCCAATTATAGTAACCTGCACAGCAATACGGTGTAATGACATGACATTAATGCGAGCACTTCAGAGGTTTTTGAGAATTTGGTCTTTCCTGCCGAAGCGGGGGCTTGGTTTCTTTTGCCTTCTGTTTCTTCTCCCTACTGTTTAAACGAAAAGCAAATGAATGTGGGAAATCAGATAACGGGTAGGCTATAAATGCAATAAATAAATAAATCCCTAAGCGACCTGCTCCATTTCTGCCCCCCCCCTTTAAAAAAATGCAATACATTCACAGGCCTTTTACCACTGACATCAGTGGAGAAGATGCAGGCAGCCATCTTCGTCAAAGGTGATGTTGCAGGGAGATTTTGTTTGTTTAGGGCCTGCTGAAATTTCTCTTACATGTTTCTGTTTTTGAGGGGGTACCTTTAGCAGTGGCACAGGCAGTTCCTTCTAGCCAATGGGTGTTTTCTGCTGCTCCAGAGAAGCGGACACGGAGCAATGGATTCAAACTACAAGAAAGAAGATTCCACCTAAACATTAGGAAGAACTTCCTGACAGTAAGAGCTGTTCGGCAGTGGAATTTGCTACCAAGGAGTGTGGTGGAGTCTCCTTCTTTGGAGGTCTTTAAGCAGAGGCATATGTCAAGAATGCTTTGATGGTGTTTCCTGCTTGTCAGGGGGTTGGACTGGATGACCCTTGTGGTCTCTTCCAACTATGTTCTAATGTGGTGCCCTCCAAATGTTATTGGACTATAACTCCCATCTTCCCTGGCCCTTGCTGTTGCTATCTGGGTCTGATGGGAACCGTAGTCCCCACACCATTTGGAGGGCACCATATCGGCTACTTTATGCATTTAAATTATACTGAGAGCCACCTGGGTGTAGTGCACCGTTTCTCAAACTTGGGTCTCCAGCTGCCATTGGACTACAGCTCCCATAATCCTTGACCAATGGTCCTGCTAGCTAGGGGTGATGGGAGTTGTAGTCCAATGACAGCCAGAGACCCAAGTTTGAGAAACACTGGTGTAGTTCTTAGAGTGCTGAACTATGACCCAGGAAACCTGGGTCACTCAGCCATGAAGCTCATTGGGTGACCTTGGGCCAGTCACTGCCTCTCAGCCAAACCTACCTCACAGGGTTGTTTTTGTGGAGAAAATGGAGGGGGGGGGAATGTACACAACCTTGAGCGCCTTGGAGGGAATTGTGAGATATGAATTCAATCAATCAATCAACGGCTGTCAACTGCGGCAGCTTCAAAACATCTGGCAGTGCCTGGTGACCACAAGCTACAATTATCTTCCCTCCGCAGTGCCTCTGCACATAATGTAGCATCGTTCTGAAATGTCTTGGGGGGAGGCAAGGAGCAGGGGATGGCATCTGGGACCTTCTGCCATTGAGCCACAGGCCTTCCTCATTCTACATCATGGTACAGCACCAATCCAGGGCACTCTGGAGTCTGGAGGGAAGGATATGATGCGCAGAAGGCAATGTCCAGAAGATTCTGGAGACTGGTAAAAGCCTGCATTCACACGACAGTTTATTCCATTTCCCTCACTGTTAAGTTCCATATTATATGTGAGCTTTCACACAACATAAAAGCCACTTCTGGATCTTGCGTAGTACGAGCTGGGCGCTCGTTCTTGTGTTATTTGCCTCCAGAAAAGATCTGTTTGCAAATAATATGTTCTAAACATTTGCTATATTCCACTATAGTTCCAGAGGCTGCTTTCACATTGTATGAAAGCTCAAATATAATGTGAAATTAACAGGGAAATGTCATGACGATGGAATAAAATGCCATGTGAATGCAGCCCAAGTTGGACTTCTAAAAAAATCCCTCTCTCCTTTCCTCCCTCTCTCCCTCTTCCTGTTACTCTGCCTCTGCCTCTTTTGTTACCCACCCTAAATTCTGGAGTCAAAGTTTCTCTGAAGAGAAGAGAAATTCTGAAGAGAATTTCCCCCCTCTGTTTTACAGGGATATACAGTATCAGAATAAACCATCCTGGTACATTTACAAGCCTTTTTCCTAGATCTCTGCAGAAAGAAAGGTATAAACCAATCTTTCAAATCAAGGTAAACCTGCTGATATGAGTAAAAAAATCAGTTTCCCACCCTTTGGAATGTCCTAGCATGGGAAGAAATGGTTAAAAATAAAACCTTTTGCCTACAGTTCCTCTTATCTGTTACAATGAACCTCCTTTGATCACCTAGCCTCTTTCTTTATAGGGTGTCTAAATATTATGAGGAAATCTGTGACGATTGGTTGCAAATACAAGGCATGTGATATATACTCACTAAATTCTTTCCGCTGTGCTGTTAAATGCCTCCAGCTGTCCCTACATTGAAGTTAAATATACTATGCTGTAAGATTGAGGCATAAGTAGAAACTGTTAAAATAAACCCAGCCATTTTCTTCCCACTGAATTTATTATGGTTGGGGAGGTAAAAAAACTTCATAGGGATTGTTGGATGAAAACTACAGCAAGATCAGATGAAAGGGACATAGGTAGAAATGAATTGAAGAAGTGTTTTGCAGATATGTCAGAAGAGCCAGCCAAAAAATTACTTAACCCCCTCGTACTGAATGGGTTAGCTAGAGAGACAATGAAACAGACATCATCTGTTAGAGGAGCAATTTGAAAAAGGAGAACGTCGTGGTTTGGCGTAATAAACTGAAAGGCAATTCTGTATATAAAGACTAGGATGAAGAAAAGAAGAATAAGGTCCAAAGATAGACATCTGGGTGTTCTTAGGTGGGGGAACAGCATTTGTACCCTTTGCTTATTCTGAATCTTGTGTTGCCTGATCCTGGTGGCCCATCTCTTCTGCCCCCATTGCTCATTACAACCTTGATAAAGCCGCCTTTGTGCGTTTCTTGGGATCCCAAGTTGCTTTCCTTTCCAAACATGTTATGTTAAGTTATGATAAATGTCACTGTATATTGACAGTGGGCAATTTTAAATGTTTTACAAGCTACATGGGAAACGGTATCCACCCAAGTATTCCAGAAAGGTGGCTTTTCCTCTTCTATTCAGAAAGGGGGCAATCCACCCACTCCCCCCCCCCAAAAAAAAATCTGGCAAAGCATAAGAGCAATGCAATTGCACATCCATTAGCTTTGCATGGAGGAAAGCAAGCCAGTGTCAGCAAGTAGCTTTGGCAGCCAATATGGTGCCCTCCGGATGTAATTGGAGGGGTAGAAACTCTCAGATTTTGCATGCAGCCACTTTCAAGGCCTTGCTGCTACTCAGGTCTCTTTGTACACCAGGAAATGGCCTAGTAGCTTTTCCCCACACTGTTCTTGGCTAAGAAGCTTGAAAAGCAATTTTTTTCTCCTCCCCTGATATTTTAAGCTGCTATGGGGTCTGTCCCCTTTGCAACTTGAATGATCCTTTAGGGCAACAAATAAGAACCAAGGAAAAAGTGGTTCCTTCTTCCTAATCAATTGCACAGAGAGCATCCAGGTGTATAGCAGGCTTCCCAGCGCAAAAGTCTGTCCTCCGGGGCAGGGATGTCATCTGGATTTCCTGGACCCAAAACACCACATGTGCATTCTTCCGCTCTCACAATTGCTGGCAAGAACTGCTGCTTGCGTAAGTTTATTGCCGCAGCCTAATCTACCTAACAGGGATGCTGTGAAGATGCAAATGGGGAGGCCGTGTACACAGGCCTGAGCTCCTGAGAGGAAAAACAAGATACATATATAATGTAGCATTCAAAGGCTATGTTGAGATCAATAAACAGGCAGGACAGCAGCCTCTGCTCACTGTAGCTCAGAAGCATAGGGTGGGCAATAGCACTTACCAGTGTTGCTCTAGCTTACCAAGAGGAGGAGGGAGTGGGCTTGCAGTGAAGTTGGCACAGTGGAGAGCACCAGATTGGTTCTGCCAGTGCATTTGCACTGCACCAGCATAACCACAGCCTCAGCCCCTCCCTCTCACCCTTCTAGTAAGCTACAGCAATGCTGGTGGCAGGAGGTTGGGTAAGGGTTCCCAGCCCTAACATTTTATAGGATGCCCACATACACACAAAAAACCGCCCACAGTTCGTCAACC
Organism: Zootoca vivipara; assembly: GCF_965207765.1. Classification (NCBI taxonomy): domain Eukaryota; kingdom Metazoa; phylum Chordata; class Lepidosauria; order Squamata; family Lacertidae; genus Zootoca; species Zootoca vivipara. The sequence continues at coordinate 72,589,286 of NC_142590.1, read as the reverse complement.
TTAATAAACAAATTTATGAAATTCAGGAGGACAAAGCCTCAACAGGACTCTTATGCCTTGTCATCCTGGCACATTGTCCCTCTGTGTTGGCTGGCTGGCTTGCAGCTCCAACTGACAGGTTAGGGAACATCATTATCTGATACTTTTAGTTGTCTGATTGATTTTTAACTGAATATTGTATATCCATTTTGGATTTGATTGTTACCTGCCCTCCAGCCTTTGCGAAGGGGCCTGTCGACAGATTCAAAGAAACCAATCCTCCCAGCTTCGTTAACTATTGAGCGAAAAGTAATCTCAAAGCAATACTTTCAAAGACAAATGCCGCACATTGACCAGTTAAATGTTTTCTTTTATGACTTCAAAAAGCACTGAGCTATCAGAAGGCCCCACCAAGACATTAGGCAGCCAAAGGAGATGAAGTACTTCTACCCAAAGGCAATTGTTTCCCCTCCCCACCCCACCCCATATACATTGCCCCACTTCATTGGTCACTGTCACTTTCATTTCATGGTAAATTGGCTATATTTTTAATTATGCATGATCATAGTTGTCATTCAAAGATGCAGAGCTAAGACAAAACTCGGAATCTAGTAGAAAATAAAAATACAGGGAGCGTGTTGGGATCAACATTGTTGGTCTGTGTGGCAAAGGCCCTTTTGCATTCTTTGTATGACTACTCTGGAAAGAAGAAGCTACTTAACCATATTTATTTGCACCCCCTATTTTAAAGAGTTCTGAACAGGAGTAATTTGCAGTCTCCTTTATGGTATTAGCTGGTGTGTGTCCAGGTAAGTCCAGTCAAAGGCAACTATGGGGTGCGGCTCTCATCTCGCTTTTCAGGCTGAGGGAACTGGAGTTTGTCCACAGACAGCTTTCCAGGTCATGAGGCCAGCATGACTAAAGTCCTTCTGGCGCAATGGAACACTGTGAATGGAAACCAGAGCACATGGAAACAACGTTTACCCTCCTGCCACAGCGTGCATCTATTTTTATAGAAAAAATTGTGGCAAAGTTTTCATTTCCTTCCTTCCTTCCTTCCTTCCTTCCTTCCTTCCTTCCTTCCTTCCTTCCTTCCTTCCTTCCTTCCTTTGAGTTCATTTGAGTTCATTTGAGTTCCTCTTGAACTATTGCAATATTTCAGTCCTCCTCTTGAACTATTGCAATATTTCAGTCCTCACTTGACGAGTATTCAGCAAAATGAATACCCTTTCCAATTTCACCTTCCATCAATTTTCCGTTCAACCGTGGATCCAGTTTTGATATTGTTTAATATTATTAAAGCCCATTGCTTATTTCATCCGCCAGTATGAACCAAGAATTTCATTCAGCATTCTGAGGGGGAAGTGTTGGAAAATTTCAAAGGTATTATGTTGCTCCTTCTATAGTTTGCACTGCAGCCAGTCATAGTTTTCAATACCACACAGAAACTGCCTTTAATTCTTATCTGGTTACATCCTTGGTTATAGCTCCTTGCTGTTTCAGAGAGCTCTGAGCAGCATTTTGTTCCTTCAGGGTCTCCTGCCATGAACAATATGGTTAGCCGTTGCTACCCTCAGATATTTGGTGCAATAGAGCAGTTTTCATGTTACTGTTTCCTCAGCCAGATCTCCCCGTGCCCCTCCCCCAAAAAAACCATGCATTTAAACATTTATGGTAGTGATCAGCTGTTCTAGCAGTTCAAACACCAGGAAGGAAAATCAGGTCATCCAAGTGAACCTGTCAAACAAAGGAACAAGTCAGCTAAGAGAGGGATAAATTTGTATGTGTGAAAACAATAAGTAAGCCTTATTAAGAGTTTCAGCAGTGACAAAAAATGGAGGTGGTGAGTAACAATGAAAGGATCTGTCAATTTGGGGTCTCTCAATTTCTCACTTTTCCAATGTTAAATTCTGCTTGGCTTTTTTTTTTAAAGGCTCATAAAAATTCATCAACATCTTTGTATAAATTTCTCCTAATAAACACAGAGTTACATGCAGTTTTGCCAGCACAATGCATTTGGCATGTCATTTTCAACAACATATTCATTTTTAGGCACATTTTCCTCTAATATTTACATTTTTGTAAACATTGCTTGGTGGGAGACTTGCAATGCAAAATTCGGAGAAGTATGAATTTCAAAGGCTAGCTGTGTTCCAGTTCACGTATCGTTTCAAAAACTGCAAATTTGGTAGTTTCACCTTTAAATGTGAACTGAGTTGAATTCCACCCCCACATTCCTAGTGATGAGATCCATTCAGATGTTTCCAGTGAGAGTATATAGACATTATGAGTCTTGTTAGGTGATATCTGTAACATACGTAATTGAACCTTGGCATCTTTTAAAAATAGATGTTCCCTTCTGTCACACTTACTCACACATTTAGAAGGTACAGGAATAGCATACAAAAGCAACACAAAGCTGTGAAAAACATCCTCGGTAGCGTACAAGCAATACTTTTCGTTCTTCCAGAGGCTGCTACTACTACTTTTGCCCATATCATTCAGTTCAAATGGGAGTTTAATGGGATGCCCAATGGGTGTTGGCTTTCAGGGATATTAGGTGTCAGATTAAGGCTATCCAAGGACCAGTAAAAGGATGAACTGTGCTAGCTTCCAGTTTCCCCTCTCTCTCTTTTTCCCTCTCCCCCCGCCCTCCAGTTTTGATCAAAAATAGATTTTAAAAGCCATCTCCATTACTCGCTGGAGAGACGGTTCAGGTTTCCGTCCTCCCGCATGTCAACCACTTCAGCACAATTTAGGAGACTTGGGTTTGGATTGATTCAAAAGTGGGGGTGAGGGGAGGAAAGGAGAATTGTGTGTACCTTGGAAAGCATTACTTCACCCGAGAGCTTTTCAAACCAAATCAATGAAGAATAGCCCTGATCAGGGCCAAACTACATAGGATGTTAAATGTATCTTTGCAAATGACAGGTTTTTAATATGTGGGTTGCATTATTGGGTGGGGGGAGGTGATTAATGGCAACACGGCAAGTGTGCAGGGGAGATTTAACTCATTCCTCCCTGGTGCAGCCCTCCATAACATCCCTCCTCTGAAGCTGCTATATTCATGAAGCAGGGATGAAATCCTATCCATAGGTGCCAATGTGGGTGTAGTTTCCTCCCAATGAAAATATTAGGGGTACTTACATTTCGACTCAAGAAAATCACTATTTTATAGTTCAAATCGGGGGAAATAAATACAGTAAATACAACGAAACTGACCAATCACTGTGCTAGATTTCAACTCCTGTTGTTGTTTAGTCGTTTAGTCGTGTCCAACTCTTCGTAACCCCATGGACCAGAGCACGCCAGGCACTCCTGTCTTCCACTGCCTCTAGCAGTGGTCAAACTCATGTTGGTAGCTTCGAGAACACTGTCCAACCATCTCATCCTCTGTCGTCCCCTTCCCCTTGTGCCCTCAATCTTTCCCAACATCGGGGTCTTTTCCAGGGAGTCTTCTCTTCTCATGAGGTGGCCAAAGTATTGGAGCCTCAGCTTCAGGATCTGTCCTTCCAGTGAGCACTCAGGGATGACTTAAGAATGGATCTTCTTGCAGTCCATGGGTAGGTTTGATCTTCTTGCAGTCCATGGGACTCTCAAGAGTCTCCTCCAGCACCATAATTCAAAAGCATCAATTCTTCAGCAATCAGCCTTCTTTATGGTCCAGCTCTCACTTCCATACATCACTACTGGGAAAACCACAGCTTTAACTATATGGACCTTTGTTGGCAAGGTGATGTCTCCGCTTTTTAAGATGCTGTCTAGGCTTGTCATTGCTTTTCTCCCAAGAAGCAGGTGTCTTTTAATTTCGTAAGTGCTGTCACCATCTGCAGTGATCGTGGAGCCCAAGAAAGTAAAATCTCTCATTGCCTCCATTTCTTCCCCTTCTATTTGCCAGGAGGTGATGGGACCAGTGGCCATGATCTTAGTTTTTTTTTATTTTGAGCTTCAGACCCTCTTTCACCCTCATTTCACCCTCCTCTTTCACCCTCCAACTCCTACTTCACACATTAAACCAGGCATCCCCAAACTTCGGCCCTCCAGATGTTTGGACTACAATTCCCATCTCCCCCGACCACTGGTCCTGTTAGCTAGGGATCATGGGAGTTGTAGGCTAAACAATCTGGAGGACTGTAATTTGAGGATGCCTGCATTAAACACTTGCTTCCGTCTGAGACTCAGGAAATACCGTGACAGGAAATGATGCCTCCGTCGGGTGTAGCAACAGAACTGATGATTCACTGTACTAGAGAAGAAACATTAAAAAAAGTTTCTTCTCCCATTTGATTCACAAAATATTTAGGGGTATGCATACCCCCCAGAAAAAAAGCACTAGATGATAGATAGATAGATGATAGATAGATAGATAGATAGATAGATAGATAGATAGATAGATAGATATAGAGATACAATTTCAAATCCAGTATAGAAACAGGGGAAAAAAAATCTCCCCTTATTGGGGGGAAAAGGGTCTTTTGTAGGTGCACTATAATTTGCAAAAACACATATAAGCAGTTGAGGTTGGTGAAGCAGTGCAGGGAGCGTGGTCAGCCAACATCAACATAATCATAAACCAGTTTACTTGGTACTAATATGTTTTACTGTCTCTAATGGGCCTTACTCCCTAGTGTAAATGCGCATAGGATTGCTGTCGAAGCCTCGCTGAAATGTTTATCCCTTTGTGGATGAATGTCAGGCGTTGTGAGGTTGGGAGAGAACACAGACAGATCTGCTCCTTTTCTCGGGGGCCCTGTGCATCTACACTGTGCAGGATCACTGAGCTACAGCAGGCATCCAATATAAAATGCAGAAAGTGCTGTTCAGATGCATCTCCCATCAAGTAAGATTAACTTTTCACTACACAGCAGCACTTGAAAGATTCCCAGGATGCAAGCAAAGTTGCAGGAATGCAGAACTCCCTCCCCCCACTTTAAGCCTTAGCTGCCCAGCGAATATTTCAGACAGAGTTCCGTTAAGTAGAGATCAGGGCTGCCAACAAATATTGATGATTGATATAGACTTGTCTCTGAGCATCCTACCTTAGTTTTAAACATTATTAATATGCCCTTGGCAGATACAGAACAAGAGCTAGTATTTTGCTGTGGGCACTCTCTGGAAAATTACTTAAATTAGTTATTGCAAGCCTTGAGACTGGGATTTTGTGCTGTTTTGCTGCTGCCCGTACGAGAGAGTAAGAGACCGAGAGAGAAAATAGGTTGTTGGGGAGAAATTGAGCATATGGAACCAGCTGTCCACCATGCTTCTCTGCTCAACAACAGCACCCCAGAGCAAATGGCTTCCTCTTTTTTTTGGTCACCTTCCACAAAATGCCAGGTTCTTACTTTGCTTCTCACGATGCTGGGTGTTGTTCTGTAGCCAGATCCTACGTACATTACTTAGATTATGCCCCATTGCTTTCCAGAGGTGTTACTTCCAAACAATGCATTTAGGATCAGAGTGTTTGATGGGGCGATGAAATGTGATTGTATCATCACATTCTTAGATGCAGTTCCAAGCCTTCTGTTAAATCCCATATGGTCTCAGAATCCAGGGCTGGTTCTTATGGGACTTTTCCCATTGCACAGATTCAGCCTTTGGGGTTTGTCACATAATGCTTTTGTTTTGGTCAGAGCCCTTGGAGTTGCATTATATTCAGCCAATGAGTATTTCTCAGATATCCGAATCAGGTGTGGTTGTGCAAGCCCAGAACCAAAGTCTGAATGCAGCAGTGGGCTGGATGGTGGGGGGGGCACTAACAAACTGAAGCTTCGCCCTGAAAAGCAGAGGCTATGTGGATGGATGTTTCTACTCTCCAGGATACAGGTCAGTTACCTGTTCCTGACAAGGTTGCAATCCTTCTGAAGGAGCAGGTACATAGACAGTGAATCCTTATTGATCCATTACTGTCACTGGAGGGCCAAGTGGTCTCTGTGGCTAACAGTGCTTTTTACTACAGCTGTGTATGACCCCCACCAGCCACCAGATCTGATTCAGGCCCATGGAGGCTTGGAAGAAGAAATCAAATGGCATGCACACATACATACACAGAGGCGGGTATCTTTAGAAGTCTTGCTGCACCATTCAGGCAGCAATTCATGTCTTTACTCTCCGTCCCCTCTTGCTTCATCCTTTATCCATGGCAAGGCTGGTCTTGGATAGACTGCATAGGTAAAGGTAAAGGACCCCTGGATGGTTAAGTCCAGTCAAAGGTGACAATAGGGTTGCGACACTCATCTCGCTTTCAGGCCGAGGGAGCCAGCATTTGTCTGCAGGCAGCTTTCCGGGTCATGTGGCCAGCATGACTAAACCGCTTCTGGTGCAACGGAACACCGTGACGGAAACCAGAGCACACGGAAACGCCATTTACCTTCCCGCCACAGCATTGCCTATTTATGTACTTGCACTGGCGTGCTTCCAAACTACGGGACCTGATTTCTTTCTGCAGAGCCTGCAAGACAGAGTTGTTCTGCCTGGCATTTGGCCTGGAGCCAACCTGATTCCCTCCCCCCTTTTTCCCTTTTGTATGAGGCTGCATTTTTAATTTTTAATTTAATTTTGATGTATTTAGTCTTGTTGTTGAGTTGTATTTTAACCAGTTGCTTTATATTTGGTGTTGGCTGCTCTGAGCCTGGCTTTGGCTGGGAAGGGCGGGGTATAAATAAAAATCTATTATTATTATTATTATTATTATTATTATTATTATTATTATTTTGGCTGGGACAGAGCAATGAGAGCTCACTCTGTTGCACGGATTCAAAGCGCTGACCTTCTAGTCAGCAAGCCCAAGAGGCTCAGTGGTTTAGACCACAGCACCACTTGCATCCCATAGACTGCATACGCACCACTGTGAGAACAGAATGCTGGACTAGATGAGCCTTTGGTATTATCCAGCAGGCTGCTTCTTATATTCTGTGCTATAACTCCTGCTGAAAACTTTTTTTTTTTTTACCATCAGGTTTATGCAGGCAATTCAGAATACAGTACATCTTTCCGCAACAGCTGGTTTCTTATTTCAACCTTTTAATATGGTTTTTATTGTATGGTTTTATGTACAGTTGTAGCAAACTGTTTTGATATTTTTGGACATGAACAAACAGTATAGAAATCTTTTTTTAATTACTGAAATAAATAAATGAAGCCATTTCCTTGGTTCCCCTTAAGGCAGCAGCAATGTGGAAGGGGCCACAGGTTGGGAGGGAGCAGCTGCTTTGCATGCAGAAGTTCTTTGGCTCAATATCTGGAGCTTTCAGGTACGAAGAAGAGTTTGGATTTGGTATCCCGCTTTATCACTACCCAAAGGAGTCTCAAAGCAGCTAACATTCTCCTTTCCCTTCCTCCCCCACAACAAACACTCTGTGAAGTGAGTGGGGCTGAGAGACTTCAGAGAAGTGTGACTAGCCCAAGGTCACCCAGCAGCTGCATGTGGAGGAGCGGAGATGCGAACCCAGTTCCCCAGATTACGAATCTACCACTCTTAACCACTACACCACACTGGCTCTTGTTGAGGCTCAGTTGACAAGTGGTAAGACAGATCCTTGCCTGAAGCTGCCACCAGTCAGAACAGATGATTCTGTGCTAGATGACTCAATGGTATGACAGCTTCGTATGTTTGTATGACTTCATTGACTAAGCAGAATCAAGAGATTATGCTTTGCTGTACTTTGAATAATGTCCTCATCTCACTGAAGTGAGTCGTGTGGGGTCTCGACAACTCTGTCCAAATCACATGATTAGGACCAGAGTGTATATAACTCATGCTGAATTTTCATTCTATACTTAATTCCACATCCATTTGTTTTAAGACCCTCTGTTCCAAAAAAATGATAGCCTGATGAAAAGATCCCTTGCCCTTATTTTAAAGCATGCATCAGGAAATAAGGCTTATTTTTTAAAAAAACATAACTACTTTTCTTTCTTTTTTAAAAAGTGCTCTAGCTTCGACATTAACACTACAAAAGAGAAGTAAAATCTAGCTGTGAGGAGGTAATGACTGAGAGCTAATGCCCTTAAATCAGAGAACTAGTTCTACAGGCAAATACTGAAATCAACAATTGTGTGCTACAGCCTGGCAACAGCCTACCTAGATATAAAAATAGTTTTTTTTTTAAAAAAAAAAGTCAAAAGGAAAAAAGAGCAATTTTTCATATTTTAATAGCTTTCATTCTGTGTCTTAATAAATGCATGTTTGTAGATTTGTATAAGCATGATGTAGGAAGTCTGCGAATAAATGTAATTTGCAACAGGGGGATAGCTAACCACTAGCAAACACTTTTGAATAATGAATCCCTACTGTATCAGATGGACGCTATTCATAATAATTCCTTGCTTTTCTCATTTTGTCGTGTACAGTAGCGATTAATCAATTTGCAATGTTATGTCACCCACAACAAATTGCTAGCACCAAGACAAATTTATTGCTTTATGATAAAAGAACTTGTTTGGGTAGAAATAAATTAAATTTTGGGGTTGTTATTCGACTAGGATGTTTACATATATGACCCATGCTGCGTAGGCCAGCCGAGGTGAGGATATCCAATTATTACTCCTGTGTTTTGAGAATAGTTCAAAGACATGCAAAAAGCAAATGATATGTTTGTACAACTAACTAGTCCTTGAAGAGAGCAGGGCCTCCTGGGGAACAGGAGAACATGAACAAAAGACTGCAAAAAAGTTAGATCACGTGATCTGGGGGCAAATCCTCATGTCCTGCAGTTCACTGGTTCTCTCATATGCTTTTGAGGTATTACTTTGTATTATACCATCTGTGGAGGATGATTGGCTTACAGAAGCAAATGCTAGCTGTGTGGATTGGCTATTTGACTTGACTTGCATTTATATCTGTAGGTTTGGGAAGCAGCAAGATCTGTTTCAGGGCTGTTCTGTCTCTTTAAATTCTACTTGTTATTTGGAACTGATCTGTTAAAAAATGAAGCTCTGCTTGCTTCCATTGACTATAATGGGGGAATCTAAAAATGGCTAGAGTCTTTTTCCCATTTCACAGAACTTGGTGGAATTTGCAGGCACAATAACCTCTCCAGAGTGGATTAAGCCTGCCGATTTATAGGCAAATATATCCCGGGTTTTTTGTTCGGGGCACCTTTACAATTACAGTGTATTGGTTGCAAAAGTCTGTACTTAACCTGAAGTGTACTTAACCTGAAGCGAACTTTCCCATTGAAAAGTAATGGAAAGTGGATTAATCTGTTCCAGATGGGTCTGCAGAGTACTCAACCTGAAGCATACTTAACCCGAGGTATGAGTGTAATTGGTTCCGGAAGTCCGTACTTAACCTGAAGCGTACTTAACCTGAAGCAAACTTTCCCATTGAAAGTAATGGAAAGTGGATTAATCTGTTCCAGACTGGTCCGCAGAGTACTTAAGCTGAAAATACTCAAACCGAGGCGTACTTAAACCGAGGTATGACTGTAATGTTGTTGTTGGGTTTTTTTAAAAAAGAAAGGGCCAACCAACTAACCAACCCAAACAAACAAACAAACAAACAAACAAACAAACAAACAAAAACCAAAGGAGAAGTCTATAACTTTTCCCATTTTCTTCCAGATTTGGATTCTGTCTGCTCCCCATCTGAGCGGATGAAGCCCGCCTAATTTCAGAGTGGCTATTGAAGTGGATCTCTCAAGGGCAAACATTAACAATTTGGAATGAATTCAATATGACCTACTTAGGCAAATTCTAAGCAAATTTACTTAGAAATAAGCCCAACCATGCTCAGTGGGTCTTACTCCCCACTGAGGGAAGGATAATGACAGCTGAAGAAACTCAGGAAACCCCCCCCCCAACCATTAAGAAGTCAACTAACCAGCAAAAAATGACCTCCCTACTATTCAACCAAGGGCCAAGGGCTGGCTCTGGAACTATGTAGCAAAACCTTACAAGATCCCTTGGTAGAGATTATTACTGAGAAAATACATTCCATCGCTCACCTTATTCGCTTTTTAAATTCTCTATTCCTTCCAGGATCTCAGATCTTGCAAAATCAGAGGATGATCACAAAGAGGGTTCAGTGATATGAAGTCCCATGAGGAAAGGTTGAAGAAACTGGATAGTTTTAGCCTGGAGAAGAGAAGACCAAGGTGGTATGTGACAGTACATGAATGTCACCTAGGAAGGGAGAAAGGCTTTCTCTGCTGCCTCCAAGGGCAGGACTAGATTGAATTGGCTTAATTACAGTAACAGGAGAATGGAAGTTAGGATAAATTAAAGGTAAAGGTAAAGGGACCCCTGACCGTTAGGTCCAGTCATGACCGACTCTGGGGTTGCGGCGCTCATCTTGTGTTATTGGCCAAGGGAGCTGGCGTACAGCTTCCAGGTCATGTGGCTAGCATGACAAAGCCGCTTCTGGCAAACCAGAGCAACGCATGGAAATGCCATTTACCTTCCCGCTTGCAGCTATTTATCTACTTGCACTTTGACGTGCTTTCGAACTGCTAGGTTGGCAAGATCTGGGACCGAACAACAGCTTGACAATGGAACCAATTATCTTGGGAGGGGGGCCTTCTCTCTTGTTGGAGGTCCTAAAGCAGAAGTTACACATCCTTGGCAATGCTCTAACTCTAGATTTCCTGCATTGGGCAAGGAGTTGGACTAGATCCATAGTCTTCGGTCTCTGCAGAACCAGGACCCACCTTTAAACTAGAGAACCCAATCCCATTCCTACAGAATTGCTTGCCTTTTTTTAGTTTCTACGCCATCTCTCTTTACATCTGGGTATTTCTTTGCCTCTTTGCTTTCTAAAGCTTCCATGATATTTCCTGTTAAATGTGTGTCTAATATGCAACCACAACTTCAACAGTCCCACCACACGTGTAACAGTGACACCTTTATAAAACAGGCAATCAAACAGTATGTGTGTGCATGTACACATACACATGCTAATAGAATGGAGTTTTGATGGGATTTGATACTATCGTTTGCTCTGACTTTTGTCTGTTGTCAATCTCTTCTGTTCATTGTAATGGTGTGATATTTGTGACACACTTGCCTTTTGTGGAAGATGAAAATAGAGATGAATACAGTGGTACCTCAGGTTACAGATGCTTCAGGTTACAGACACTTCAGGTTACAGACTCTGATAACCCAGGTTAACTCAGGTTAAGAACTTTGCTTCAGGATGAGAACAGAAATTGCGCAGCGCGGCCGCAGGAAGCCCCATTAGCTAAAGTGGTACCTCAGGTTAAGAACAGTTTCAGGTTAAGAACGGACCTCCAGAATACATTAAGTTCTTAACCTGAGGTACCACTGTAAAGCAAAACAAAAATATGGTTTTTACCTCTTAAGGAGGCCCAGCAAATTTCCCTTTTCAGAAATTAACCATTGCAGATCTCCATGGAGATTCCCTTCTCTGTTTACAGAAACACTTTCCAGATCTTGAGTTATGCTTTTAGAGAGTTGCGTATTTCTTTTTTTCAACTTAGGAAACATGTATCACTAAAACAAACCCAGCATGTCGTCCTTTTTCAAGCAAGTAAGCAAATGTCTTAAAAATCAACAAAGCATATTTCCCAATTAAACATGAAAGCATTTAAGAGCAGGCAAGCCATTTCTGCTAGTGCAAACACAGATTAATCGTAGAAGGCAATTCAAAATCCCCAGAACCCATCATGATACATAGAGTAGCACCAGCTCGCCATGTTCACTGGTTGCTTGAAAGGATTAAAAGAGCTTTCAGTGGCCTTAATTCCTCTGAGGGTCCAAGCCCTTGTAAAACAGTTACACGTATCAAGGCACCCAAGTAAAAAGAAAAGCATGCAACATAATTACAAGTTCCTTTATTCCTTCTTTCCCAGTGACAGAAGAAAAAGGGGGGAAATGGAAGGAAGACCAATGGTGCAGCGGCTCGAGTATTGGAATAGGACCTGCAGACCAGGATTCAAATGTGGTTATTCAAAAATTTAATGTGTCTCTAGTGTATTTGAATGATAGGCCTCTCCTTCACTCTCCAGCAATTGGTATTCAAAGGCATACTGCCTCTGATCCTGGAGAAAATATATAGGCATTGTAGCTGGTACCTGTTGATACTTCTTCATTAATTTGTCTCATTCCCTTTAAAGCTATCTCAGTTGGCAGCCATCTCCATATATTGTGGTAGTTTAGGGATGTGCTGTGTAAATAAGTGCTTTCTTTTGTCTGTCCTGAATCCCTCACCACTCGGCTTCATATTCTATTACGGTTTGAACCATTTGAAGGCACACAACCCAGCAAGCTTGCTGAAGCCAAGTAGGTCCATATCTGGTCACTGTCCATATGGGATAATACAAAGGCTCATGGGATCTAATTGTGGAACAAGCATGACAGCAGCATAGCTTGGTAGGAGGGATTTCTGCAGTAGTTTTTAATAATTACAGCACATCATATCCCATTGATGTTTTCACCCCATTTTCTAATTTAGGAAGAAGCCATGTCTTTTTTCATTCTAGTTGCCTTGGTGGTTCATCTCTGCAAATGTATCCCATTAGATCAGGCTTCCTCAATCTCGGCCCTCCAGATGTTTTGAGAATGCAATTCCCATCATCCCTGACCACTGGTCCTGCTAGCCAGGGATCATGGGAGTTGTAGGCCAAAAACATCTGAAGGGCCGAGGTTGAGGAAGCCTGTGTTAGATTATTTTTACATTGTGTTGACAGCTCTTCAGTTCTTTTAGGGTGGTGCCAGAGGTTGTCCAATGTCCTTGCTGAGACCCAGATTGACTAAAACTTCAATCATGCGCATTAGTAAAGGTAAAGGTACCCCTGAATGTTAGGTCCAGTCGCAGACGACTCTGGGGTTGCGGCGCTCATCTCGCTCTATAGGCTGAGGGAGCTGGCATTTGTCCGCAGACAGCTTCTGGGTCATGTGGCCAGCATGACTAAGCTGCTTCTGGTGAAACCAGAGCAGCTCACGGCGCTGGAGTGGTACCTATTTATCTACTTGCACTTTGACGTGCTTTCGAACTGCTAGGTGGGCAGGAGCTGGGACTGAGCAACGGGAGCTCACCCCGTCGTGGGGATTCGAACCGCCGACCTGACTGGCAAGCCCTAGGCTCAGTGGTTTAGACCACAGCGCCACCTGCATCCCTGTGCATTACCTTGGAGTAAACTCACTGAACTTAATGGGACTTACTTCTGATGAAATAGACATGGGATTGGGTTGCACACCAAGTCTGTTCTCAGCTGCTTCAGCCTTAGTGGCATTGTTCCAGGCTGATGCCAGCATGACAAGCAGAATTAAACCCAAAGGTTGTGTTACGGGTCAATGGCATCGTAAGTAATGCTCTATTAATCAGGCAGTTCCTTTGACACCTGCTCTCCCACTTTATTACCCGTGACAGCAGCCCATTGCCAATAGCAATCAGCACTCAGAATCTGATAAGGAAGTTCCCATGCCTGCTGAATACCCATCGTCTATGCGTGTGATGAAATCTGAGGGTATTTTGCAATTATTTTGCCTGTCAAATACTCCTTAATCAACATGTTTGAAGCTAAACAAATCAGGGCTTCTGTGACTTCTGCACTAAAGAAATAAAGAAATCCCAATATCAATGAATTATGTACAGATTACAGAATTATGTAGAGGTTTACAGAATATTTTGATTCCAGCTTTTCAGAGTGATGACCCACTGTAGGGTGGCTGGGGTTCCTGGAGCACTGGAGTGAAAACAAATAATCAAACTATAATCCAATAATCTCAGTCTCACACCATGAGATGATGGTGGTGATGATGGTGATGATAAAATCTAGGCTGTTGAAGAACACTGAGGTCAGTTCTTCAAGTACCAGCAGATGCCACAAAAGCCCTTCCACACACCCTGAAAAAATGCTGATGGCCATTAAAGTCCTCCCTTTCAGTATGTGGCATAGTTTGTGGAGCTATAGCTGGAAGCCAAACTTGACACAACTCCACGCATGCACAGAAACACTTTCAATGCACACATCTCTACTGACTATACCAATATTAATTAATTCAACCATTAATATTAGCTGGGCTTTTCTGATTCGTTACACAATGCTTCTGGAGGAACATAAAAAGATCCTGCTGAAAAAGTACAGCCACCCATTTAATCCAGCATCCTGCTCTCGGTGTGGCCAACCAGATGCCTGTGGGAAACCTGTGAGCAGGATTCGAACACAAGAGCAATCTCCCCTCCTGTGGTTCTCAGCAACTGGTATTCAGAAGCATTGCTGACTCCAAGTGTGGAGGCCCAGTCCTGCCATCATGACTAGTAGCCCTTGATAGCCCTCTCCTCCATGAACTTGTTAAGGCCATCCAAGTGGGGGGGGCATTACTCCCTCTTGTGGGAATCAATTCCTGGGCTTAACAATGTGCTGTGCGAAGAAGAACCTGGTTTTACCTGTCCTCAGTGTTCCAACATCAGTGGAAACCCACAAGTTCTATTGTTATGAAGGGGGGAGAGGGGACTTTTCTCTGTCCACTTTCTCCATGCCATGCCATGCATCATGGGAGCCAACTCCTAGGAGCCGAGGTCCCTTAGACTCCCCAGTAAAATGTATGAGGAGGCCAGAGTCCCCCAAAGTTGATAGGCATTGCCATTCAAATAGTGTATGAGCACTGTGTCTTGTGATTAAGGGGCAGGGATTACCTGACCCCCGAAATATTTTATTCAAGCTGGCATCCCTGCCCTGCATAATTTTATTAATTTCTATCATGTTGCCTCTTACTTGATTATTATTATTATTATTATTATTATTATTTGTTGAATTTATGTAACGCCCTATACCCAGGGGTCTCAGGGTGGTTCACAGAATAAAATCAAGATATAAAACTGCAAAAAACATAATAATAAAAACAATCACCCAATAGCCACCTCCCAAAAAACCACACATTTTAAAAGGGCATAGGATGTCAATCAGATCAACCCAAGACCTGGTTAAAAAGGAATGTATTTGCCTGGCACCTAAAGATGTATAATGAAGGCACCAGGCGAATTTCCTTGGGGAGAGCATTCCACAGATGGGGAGCCAATGCAGAGAAGGCCCGTTCTCGTGTTGTCACACCCTCCGGACCTCTCGAGGAGGAGGAGGCACATGAAG
Source organism: Zootoca vivipara (assembly GCF_965207765.1). NCBI lineage: Eukaryota > Metazoa > Chordata > Lepidosauria > Squamata > Lacertidae > Zootoca > Zootoca vivipara. The sequence goes on along the minus strand of NC_142590.1, from coordinate 72,574,260 downwards.
GAGGGCCTCATAAGATGATTGCAGGGCCCGGGTAGGTTCATATGGAAAGGGGTGGTCCTTGAGGTATTGCAGTCCTGAACCATTTGGCACTGTGGTATTGGCAGTTTATTTATTTATTTATAGCCTCCCCCCCCCCCCCAAGAAAGAATACTTACACAGGTACCATGAATCAGTTTGTTATTTCATGTTTACCTGGTGCACATTGATTGCCATGCCAATGGAATATAACTAATTTTTTTACTTTAAAAACTGGCAAAAAAAAAATAGATTTGATAAAGACATGAATCCTCGGGGCTTTTTTTCAGCCGGAACTCACCGGAACATGAGTCAGCACTGCACTTGGGGTGGCGTGTCACGGTCATCATGGATGCATGATTATCATATTGGTGCTACGATTGTGTTGGCGCTATGCTCGTTGCTGCATGACGGAGGTGGAGGTCGGTGTCGGTGTCGGTGTTGCTGAAAGTGGCGTTTGGGCGAGCAGTGAAGATGAGAAGGTGCTCCCCTAAAAAAAGGCTCAGCAAGTTCCACCACCTCTTTTTCTAGGGGGGGAGCATTTCCTAAGGAACCTTAGCATGGAATTTGCATTTTTCACAGCTGCCACACATTGACTGAGTCAACATCTTCATCAAGGAACAATGTGTCCATTGTTGAATATATATAAATGACAGATACTGTATTCTAGGAACTCCTTTGGCCATATGAGAGCAGATGGCTACTGTTTAATGCAGAGACATTTATTCCTTTTGTTCATAAGTATTGCTTGAGAAAACTCTCTCAGTTCAGGATAAGTTGAGCAACTAGATAGCCATTGTGCCTTGTTAGTGGGGAGAGCAAGAGCAGAATAATGCCATTAGAAAACAGACAGACATTGGGGTTGGATTAGTTGACCTTCGAGATCCCTTCCGACTCTACGATTCTATGATCCGTTTCCCTCATCACATCTGAAAATTAGTCTTTTCATGAGACAAAAGCAGGAAGAAAAGAGCTACACTAATTCCTGCCCCCCCAAAAAAAATCAGAAAGAATACTTACACAGGTAGTGTAAATCAATTTATTATTTCAGGTTTACCTGGCGCACTTTGAGTGCCATGCCAATGGAATATAACTAATTTTTCACATTAAAAATTGGCAAAGAACAGATTTGATAAAGATACAAATCCATGTTCTATGGCACCTGCAGAAGTTTCTTTTTGTTCCTCTCCACCCATTCACACCCATCGCAGGACAAGCAGCTGCATGATGGCTTTGCCATAACATAACTTAAATTCCCTGCACGCTTGAGGTCATGTGAACATCAGTGCTCATTGTAACATGACTCTCTCTCCATGTGTGTTTGGAACAACACTGTACGGTTTTCCTTCCTCGTAAAAAACAGTTTTCCAAATCCACATGTATTAAAACTTGCAGTTAGATCTTCTCTCTGTTGTTGTTGTTGTTGTTGTTGTTGTTTTTTAAAAAAACCCGACTACTTTGGATTCCTTTATTGCAAAGACGCCCCAAGTGAGAAAAGTGACACATTTCAGTCATGCTATCGGAAGATCTTTCCGTCTGCTGGAGCAGAGACTTCCACCAGACAAGCCTCTCTATGCGCAAAGCAGGGCCGCTGTGTCTCTTGAGCCGAATTAGGGGAGAAAGATGCATATTAGGAGGATGGAGGGCTTTCTCTTTTTTTCATTCATTACTGCCACTTTAATCACTTAGAAGTCCAATTAGGTATAAATCATTAGTATTAAGTTACTTTCTCCAAGTCTCTTTATAACACACATGGCTGGATTTGGAGACTAGATTTAGCGCACAGCTGAAAAGGCAAGCATATGGGGCTCTCCCCCCCCCCTGCTGCTATGAAATTGATAAATGAAGCCAACATTCTAGGTGCCGCAGTAATTTCTGTAGTGCAGTCAAGTGCTGGCTCCCTTGCCTCCTTTCAGCAATGAGGGCATGGTTCCCTTTAATACTTCAGGCTTCCCCTGGGCTGCCAAAAGGGCATCCCAGTGCTAGGAACAGTTTCATTTCTATGCAGAAATTCCCAGTGCATGGAGGAGGGACCCTTTCGATTCATTAGCTGGGGTGAGAGCCTTCCTTTAGAGCAGCCACAAGGATGAGAGAGGCACAGCTTTCAATCTCTTCCTGATTTCCAGCCCTTGATACTTTTCATCATATCTCCCCAACAGCATGGGAGGTATGTAAAAGTAACAGTGCTCTTGTCATCCTTTAAATTCCACATTCCTCTTTCTTTCTTTCTTTCTTTCTTTCTTTCTTTCTTTCTTTCTTTCTTTCTTTCTTTCTTTCTTTCTTTCTTTCCTCCTTCCCCTGGATAAAATTTCCCCAGCGGCCAGAATCGCTGTCTGGGAAGCATATTTCCTTCTAATCGGTTTTACAGCTCTTTTAAAGTAATATGTCAGATCATTTTCTCCATATACATAGTTAATGAAAGTAACCCTACAAATTCATTTTGAATAGATGGAAGTTGTTATAACCCTGATCTGGAATTTATTATGTTCATTACAATCTTGCTGAAGTAGGTAATGTAATGGACTATTACTTTTATTATCTTTTTAATCCCTCAAAATTATTAGGAACTGACTAATATTTGGCATCACCCTATTCATGTTTAAACAGAAATTGATACCGTCATTCATCTAACAAATGGTGGAGTGCTTCCCCTGCCCCCCCCTCCATCAAAGAGGGTGGGGGGAATAACCTGGAAAGGTTTTTTAATCTGGATCGGTCCCAAAGATTCCAAAAGAAAACTATAAGAATGTGATAAATCAGTGCTCTTAAGTTGTTTGAAGCATTTAAAGGATAGGATTTTAGTGGCTTCATATCCCCTGGCTATGACATTGTTGCTCCTTGCACTTCTCTCTGGGTCAAACCACTTGCTTAATAACCAATTGTGCACTTAAATATAGGTGGTCTATACTATTGGTTTAATTGCAAAAAATGGGGGGGGGGAAACCAGATGCTTTTGTTTTAAAGTAGGTTCATCTACTGAAGAAGCTAGAACAGCTCACGTGGTTAAAGCATGATGCTGCTAACAGCAGCCTTGCAGGGTCAAGCCCCATAAGGGACAGCTGCATATTCCTGCATTGTAAGGGGGCTGGTCTGGATGGCCCTCAGGGTCCCTTCCAGCTCTACTGTTCTGATTCTACATAGTTTATAGCTGCAGGGAGTTGGTCAGATGGGCAGGGTACAAATAAATTATTATTATTATTATTATTATTATTATTATTATTATTATTATTATTTTGTTTTGCAAGAGATAATCAAAAGGCTTCTCAAATGCATAGGCCTTGCATACTCAACTTGTTTTCTCAGATGTTCACCACTAATTTCCTTCTATACAGCAATGGGAGCACAAAATGATCTTGATAAATGTTTCAAGTGGGAGAACCCCCATGTTTTTACATCAGAAGTACATGACATAAATCTGCATGAAATAAACCCAAATGCACTCTCCCATTCCATACAGCACCATCTTCAAAATATATCTTATTTATTTGTTGGCTTAAAAAAAACAAACCAACAGCTTTCCCAATCTCTCCAGGCAATTCACAATAAAAACTAATGTGCATTTATACTTAAAATAAAATGAATATTTAAAACAATACATTGAAGTGTTCTGGCTTTGCAAACAGCTAGAAATTAAAAAAATATCTGGAGGGACCACAAAGCATTGGTGGAGAGCATCTTTTGCATGCAGGAAGTCCCAGGTTCAATCCCAGTCACCCCGCATTAAAAAGAGCAGGTGATAGGGAAATATCCTTGCTTTAGGTCAGGCATACGCAACCTTGGCTCTCCAGATGTTTTGGAACTACAACTCCCATGATCCCAGACCACTGGCCCTGTTAGCTAGGGATCATGGGAGTTGTAGTTCCAAAACATCTGGAGAGCCAAGGTTGCCTATGCCTGCTTTAGGTCCTAGAGAACCTCTGTCAGTAAGAGAGTATACAGTAGTGGTCGAGACTGGGATGGGAAACCTTTTTCAGTCAGAGAGCTGCATTCCCTTCTGGGTAACCTTCTCAGGGTCACATGCCAGGGGTGGGCAGAGCCAGAAATTATATTATTATTATTATTATTATTATTATATTTATTTATTTATACCCCGCCCATCTGGCTGGGTTTCCCTAGCTACTCTGGGCGGCTCCCAACAGAATATTAATAACACAGTACAGCACAGTACAGCATTAAACATTAAAATCTTCCCTAAACAAGGCTGCCTTCAGATGTCTTCTAAAAGTCTAATAATAATAATAATAAATAATAATAAATAATAAATAATAATATATTATTTATACCCCGCCCATCTGGCTGGGTTTCCCCAGCCACTCTGGGCAGCTTCCAACAGAAAAATAAAATACAATAATGGATTAAACATTAAAAGCCTCCCTAAACAGGGCTGCCTTCAGATGTCTTCTAAAAGTCTAGTAGTTGTTTTTCTCTTTGACATTTGATGGGAGGGCGTTCCACAGGGCGGGCGCCACTACCGAGAAGGCCCTCTGCCTAGTTCCCTGCAACCTGGCTTCTCGCAACGAGGGAACCGCCAGAAGGCCCTCGGTGCTGGACCTCAGTGTCCGGGCAAAACGATGGGGGTGGAGACGCTCCTTCAGGTATACTGGACCGAGGCCATTTAGGGCTTTAAAGGTCAGCACCAACACTTTGAACTGTGCTCGGAAATGTACTGGGAGCCAATGTAGATCTTTCAAGACCGGTGTTATGTGGTCTCGGCGGCCGCTCCCAGTCACCAGTCTAGCTGCCGCATTCTGGATTAATTGTAGTTTCCGGGTCACCTTCAAAGGTAGCCCCATGTAGAGCGCATTGCAGCAGTCCAAGCAGGAGATAACCAGAGTCAAATCGTTGTTGATTTCCTTGACATCTGATGGGAGGGCGCTCCACAGGGCCGGCACCACCATTGAGAAGGCCCTGTGCCTGGTTCTCTGCAACCTCACTTCTTGCAGTGAGGGAACCACCAGAAGGCCCTCGGAGCTGGACCTCAGTGTTTGGGCTGAACGATGGGGCTGGAGACACTCCTTCAGGTATACTGGGCCAAGGCCATTTAGGGCTTTAAAGGTCAGCGTTGAATTGTGCTCAGAAACATACTGGGAACCAATGCAGTGCAGCCAAACCGGGCGCCGTCGCACTACCCTAAAACGGCCTCTGCAAAGGTCATGAGGTGCAAATCGTAATACAACAGAATGCAATGTAACAACCAGAAGAAGCAAGAGCAGTTCAATTAAAAACCATGCAGCACCTAGCACAGTGCATTGCAATGGCTGCAGCAGGAAGAAAAACCATTAAGTGATCCGCCAAGATCATCGGCAAGTTTCAGGTGATCTGTGGAGAAAAATGTTTAGGAACCACTGAACTATGGCAGGGAGTTGGTTTTGCAGGGCAGGGGAGGCTCTCAAGGAGGAATAAGAATCAGAACTGGCCTGACTACATAAGCAAAACAAGTGGCCTGTTGGAGAAACTTACTTATAGGGAGGCCAATGGAGTGTCATGCGATCCGAAGATTGCATCCAGCCTTAGAGTCACCCCCAACATTGTCTGTGACATTGTATGGGGTCCTCCTGGGATGCCCTTCCAAGAAACGTATTTTGTTCCAGTCCTGGTGAAAGATGGAATATTATGGTAGCTATGCTTAATAATAATAATAATAATAATAATAATAATAATAATAATAATAATAATATATTATTTATACCCCGCCCATCTGGCTGGGTTTCCCCAGCCACTCTGGGCGGCTTCCAACAAAATATTAAAATACAATCGTCTGTTAAACATTAAAACCTTCCCTAAACAGGGCTGCCTTCAGGTGTCTTCTAAAAGTCTGGTAGTTGTTTTTCTCTTTGACATCTGGTGGGAGGGCATTCCACAGGGCGGGTGCAGCTACCGAGAAGGCCCTCTGCCTGCTTCCCTGTAACTTGGCTTCTTGTAGTGAGGGAACTGCCAGAAGGCCTTCGGCGCTGGACCTCAGTGTCTGGGCAGAACGGGGGTAGGGATACTGGACCGAGGCTGTTAGGGCTTTAAAGGTCAGCACCAACACTTTGAATTGTGCTCAAAAATGTACTGGGTCTCAGATATCATTGCACATTTCTCCTAAACACTGAAGAAAAGCAATAGGTTTGCTACCAAACACAAGAAATAATCTTCCAGCGGTATATGACAGGACCTCTCCTCTCTAGTCCTGCCATAATGATATTCACCTCTTATGATCTGTAACAAAGATAAAAATAAAAAGAGCCAAGGGGGGGATCAGAACTCCAAATACTGCTTTAATAAGAGTGAAAGCTTTTTCTCTCATCCTAGCCCCGAGGCAAATAAATGAAAGTGTCCGCCCAATATTCTTGTAGGTTTAAACTGAATGGAAGTGTTCCTTTTTCAAAGCTCGTTCTGTCTGACAGTCGTGAATGTGTTCCTATTTCAGTCTCTCTTTGGACACCCATCTTGTCTGTGCTGACGTGGCTTTTCATTTAGCTAAAGATTAACAGGATGCAACAGAATGACAGGAATCCAGGGCAACTTCACTGCACAGAACACAATTGTTCCTGTGTGTGTGTGTGTGTGTGTGTGATTGTGTACCAAAAATAGTGTTGAAAGCACCATTGCTTGCAATATTCCTGACATGAAGGTACTATTATTATCCCCATATTGTAGAAATGAGAGAAAGACGCTTGCCTAAGACCATTTAATTGAATTCATAACACAGCTGACATCTGAATCAGGGACAGAATCAGCTTCTTCAACACCATGCTACCCTCCCAGCTGCAAACCTATATATACTTTCAACTCACTGATGTTTACTTCAGATGAGATGTATAGAATTTCATTGCAAATCTCAAAAATTATCACCTTTTTTAAAATATACTCAAGTGTGTGTGTATGTTCAGTTCTGTCTATAACATTGCACATATATCTTTCAATTTCTTTTGTGGAGGTGTGTTAAATATAATGTCCAAAAAGCTCCAGAGAGCCATTTATTTCAAAAGTATTTTAACTGTCTGCATAGGAATAAATATGGCAATGCAAGTGTTGTTATAGTGATGGCTTTATAAAGTACAAAATGCAGTGAACAATGCGGAGGGCCCTGGATAGTAGCAAGCCATGGCAGAACAGTGTAGAAATTCATGTCATTTTTTAATGATTAGTTTTCTGTAAAAAACTGTGCCATGTACAATCGAAGGCACACTCTAATATCGCCAAACATACATCATATGAACAGTGTGAATGGAGAGAGGTGGATTGGGGATGTGTTATCGCCAAAGCAATTGCAGCAGAACAATTATTCCCATTTTGAATAAAAGTGCACTGTGAACTTCTCAACTGATTACAGTTCTTCCGTTCTTTCTGAAACAACTCCCGGTTCGATTAATTAGCTAGTTAAGCTAAGTATTACAGCATCTCTGTGCCATTAGCAATTTGAGGTTCTTTGCTGAAGGTCACTTTGCTAATATGCCGGAGATGCATGGAGCCTGTTGCACATACCATGGTTAAAACCTGAATGTAGGCATCCGCTTCAATTAAGATCGGCTCAAAATCTACATTTTAATATCGGATTAATCAGTGGGTGCTTTAATCATGCCCGTGCATCTATTAATGCTCTCTTCGTCCCTAATTGCCTGGGAACAAGAGGACTACCAGCGAAGGGGGTTCTACAACTGTAACAACTGTGCAGCGCAGTCGGGAAACTATTAGAAGCAGGAGGTAAATCCTGTCGTTCCTGTCAGCAGGCTGCATGAACAGGACCTGTGTGCATCTCCCCTTTCCACAGTTACACGGCAGATTCTTTACACTCTTGGAATCCTTAAGTACAGCAGAATGGAAATGGCACTGGAGAGTCAAGCTGTAAGTGGGAAGGGCGGAGAGCTTCTTGAAATGAACTGCACACAGTCCGTTGTGTTGGCATGATTGATACTGGAGCATGTAGGTGTAATGAAACTGATGCTGTCTCCTCTGCACCTGTGATTTATTGAGTACAAATTTAAGATGAGAAAAGGCCCCATACCAGGAGCTGCATCTTCCCCCTCAAAGGGAGGCTGCTCATCCATCACCGGCCATTGCAAGAGGCCCAATAGCGAGCTGCTCATCAGATGAGGCAATAGTCTCTTTGTTGGGATTCCTAACAAGTGTTGGATCAGCAAAAGTCTATTTAGACTTGTGGACCTTTCAGGACCAATTTGTAGTGGGTCACCGATTCTGCTTGTGTATTATCTTCTTTACTTACTAGTCCCAGTTGGGCAAGCAGCAGAGATTAATGGTTTTAGCTGCTGACTGTTTGTGGCAATCTACCACATCTGGAGCCAAAGATTAAGATTTGTGTAAGAGTGTGTGCTTGTGTGCTTGTGCATGTATGGCTTACCACCGTGGCTGAGTTAATGGACAGAGGGCCTTTGTGCTGCTGAACGTCATATTCTTACTCTGTCACCGAAAACCACACATTTTTTATCCTGTTCACTTCTTTCAGTATTTTGATGGCCATGTTTCGGGAGTCACCATAGAGTTTTATTTTTTGGAAATCCAGTTAAAATACGGATATCCGTGTTGCAGCCGTCATGGTGAGGCCATTGTAAATCGCTCCATGTAACAAATAGTGTTATTAAATTATTACCTTTATATCCCACCTTATTCTGCAAGGGTCTCAAGGAGCGTGGTTCTTCCCACCTCTCTTTTCTCGTCACAGCAGCCCTGTGAGGCAGGGCTAGTCTGAGAGACAGCCAAAGAATACTGAGCAAGGATTTAAATCAGGGGTTTCCCTGACCCACAGCTCTAATGGCTAACCCCACACTGGTTCTTTCCAGTTTGTGTTCACCATGGAAATTGGGTGGCTTTTTTCACTCCACTACCAACCTTTTCTGAGATGTTTGCACCGATATGGAGAAAACAGACTGATCCACATGACGAGGCAGTAGAAAAGATGTAAAATTTCTGGAAATGTTGAAGCCATGGGGGGAAACTGTTTTGTTTTGTTGTTGTTTTTTTAATGGAAATTTTGAAGAAATTGAAATGCATTGATTTCAGGACCTATCTCATCCAAAATTGGCACAATCTTGTCTGAAATTGGCACCAATGGCGGCAGTGCTTCTCCTCCATCAGTCAGTGTGGCAGGGCGCATGGCAGTGGCACACCAGGGGGTGGCAAGAGCTGGTAAGGTGGTAGCAGCAGTGGCAGTGCAAAGTGGCACTACCTGTTCCGCCTCAAACCGTGGGACAAGAAGTCGGACTGAAAGACTTCAAAATAAGGACAAAAAAAAATCCTTTAAGGAAGACTGGGAACAATTTTCGGCTTACCTGCAGAAACAATGCAAAGAATTGGACTCATCAGCAGGTTTTGAGTCATCACTTGCAATTAGCAAAATTTACACAAACTATAAGTTTAAATATAAAAAATGAGCAAAAGGGAAATATGCAGGAAATGCTATTATGTTACAATACACCAGAGGGGGAAGTCGGGGGGGGGAGGGGAAATATTGGAATTGGGAATTATGTTATTTCTTATGATGTAATAATGGGGAAAATGGAAAATTTAATAAAAAATATTTTTTTATAAAAAAACGCGAAGTGTGACATGCCGCCCCTGTACATCTGTGGGTGTGAGTGTGGGTGGTGTAAACTGTTGTACCCAATGCTACGTACACAAGTTTCTTAGGTAAATCTTAGCCTTTTGCCATCTGAGAAGGTAGTAATTGAAGTCAGAAATAGAAACCACAAACTGTGAAAGTAAATAAAAGAAAATTTGTCCCCCCCAAAGCATCTTACTAATACCAAAAGAGAAAATACTCGTTCTTCATATCTCACCACCCTTTCTCCAGGTAGGTAAAGGTACCTGGGCTAAAGGAACCGAGGACAGGTGTAAAATCTAAGTGTTCCTTTTCTGCTTACTAATTTTGCTTTGTCAACCTTTGCTTTGTCAACATCTCTGCCCTACTTTACTAAAGAACATCATTTATCTAGGTAGTATGCAGATTTGAAAATTTAAAAGCCTAGAGCAACTGAATTTAGGAACGAGGAAGAAATATTAATGTGAATGTACTGGACCTTCTTTGCAGTTTCCAAACCAATAAATTAACCAAAATACACCTTTGAAATCGACACATCTCTGAATTTTGCAATTCAGTTCTGCAACAATAAATGTGTACATTGAGCGAAGATGCACGCAGAAATATATTATATTGGGGAAAGCTGTTTGCAAAAATGCATATATTGGTCAAAGTTACATAGAAATGCATGTACAGTATTGGGGAAATTATTAAAAAATTACTATGCAGTTGTTGTTTTTAAAAAGTCACAAACTAAAGGGGAAATGGAAAAAAAATGAATTTAGGACTGGAAAATGAGGTATGGAGAGAAAGCAGATTTCATGGATTTGCCCAACCCTTGCTTAGGATTTCTGCATCTTCCAAGTAAACTTTGAAAGGTTCTTAAACGTTTAGGGTAAATAGAAAAGAACAGTAAATCAAGCAAATATGAAAATAAATGCAAAACACCATGTTTATCAACTACAAAACAGGTACAAAGTTTTATAAATTGCTACTAGCCAATTTCAGGTAAATGCAGTTACTTTCCACTGCCCTAGAGTTCAAAGTCAGTTTTCTTTATCACTGTACCAGCATGGGCACACTGCAGTCCCCAAACTCCTATAACAGACAGAATCATACGAGTGACAAACTACAGAGGTTAATGTCTGCTTGTTAGGAAGTCTGCTGAAAATATAACCTTGTTTGTTCATTCATTTGCTCAAATCAATTTTACTTTTCAACGTAAAATTCCCAAGGCTGCTTACAACATATTTTTAAATCAATAACAATAAAACCATCAAAACGAAACAACAGTAATTGTTTTCTTCAGGTGGAGAATTCCAAAGAGCCATTGAAAGCTACTAAACTGCCTGACCAGCCCTCATGTCTGAGCCCATTTAATGTCTGAGAAATCAAACTATTTTTACCTGGAATCTGATAAGTCATCAGATTTGTTGCCAGATGACCAGATAAGAGAGGATGAGAGACAGAGAGAGATCTATTATTAAGGTGCCACAATCAAGGAGGCCCTACTTTTAGTTGCCAGATGTATCACCTTAGATGAAATGGCTTATGTGTTCAAAAAGATAAAATAGAATTCTTAACTTATTTGAATCAGTTTCTTAGCTTAAAGGACACGGGTGGCGCTGTGGTCTAAACCACTGAGCCTCTTGGGCTTGCCGTTTGGAAGGTTGGCAGTTCGAATCCCTGCAACGGGGTGAGCTCCCGTTGCTCTGCCCCAGCTCCTGCCAACCTAGCAGTTTGAAAGCACGCCAGTGCAAGTAGATAAATAAGTACTGCTGTGGCGGGAAGGTAAACGGTGTTTGCACTCTGGCATCCATCACTGTATTCCATTGCGCCAGAATCAGTTTGGTCATGCTGGCCACATGAGCGGAAAGCTGGACAAATGCCGGCTCCCTCAACCTGAAAGTGAGATGAGCGCCGCAACAACCTTTGACTGGACTTAACTGTCTAGGGGTCCTTTACCTTTAGCTTAAAGCAGGCATCGCCAAACTTCGGCCCTCCAGATGTTTTGGACTACAATTCCCATCTTCCCCGACCACTGGTCCTGTTAGCTAGGGATCATGGGAGTTGTAGGCCAAAACATCTGGAGGGTGGTAGTTTGGGGATGCCTGGCTTAAAGCAATAGTCAAGAAAAAAACCCTCAACAGCTAAGAGAAGGGCAGTTTGGTGAATGGAATACAATCAAGCTTTGTTATGCTTGGCACTGCCCTCCAAACCCTGGCTGGGGAGTGGCAGGCAAATTGTTTCACCAGCTCTGGGCAAAACCAGCTCTTGATCCTCTGGCAGCACTTCCATTTGCCTCCATGGGTCAGCTGAGATGGGGAGTTCCACATTGGCAGAGTGAAGCTGGCCTCCCTCTGTGGGCCAAGGTTGGTGGAAGCTGGTAGGGTTGAAAAGATGGGCATCTCCACCTATTTAAACCTTCCCCCCCACGGGTGTCAAACACAAGGCCCGGGGGCCAAATCCGGCCCGCCAGACCTCGTCATATGGCCCGCCGAGGGCCCCAGCCAGCGGGACCCAGCAGCGGGACCTTGCTGCTGAAGCGCTGCGCCGACAAACAGCTGGGGCCGGAGGAGGTAGAAAGGCGGCCAGAGCAGTACTGCGTGGAGCGCCCTGAGCCACAGCAGGAGGAGGAGGAGGCAGCTTGCCGGTCAGTGCCCGGCAGCGCCGCACAGAGAGTCCCGAGCCTCTGCGACGCAGCAGTGCTCTGTAGCACTTTGAATCCTCCTCCTCCTGCCATGGCTCGGCGCCTGGAAACGGCTGCGCTGCTGCTGCTGCTGCTGCTGCTGCTGCTGCTGCTGCTGCTGCTGCTGCTGCTGCTGCTGCTGCTGCTGAAGCACAGACAAAGCACCCAGCAGCGCCGTGTGGAGGAGGAGGAGGAGGAGGAGGATTCAAAGTGCTACAGAGCACTGCTGCGTCCCAGAGGCTCGGGACTCTCCGCACGGCGCTGTCGGGCACCGACCCGGCAAGCCGCCGCCTCCGCCTCCTCTTGCCTCACCTCCTCCTCCTCCTGCCGCGGCTCAGCGTCATAAACGTGAGCTCAGCAGCGGCTCAGCCTCACGAACGTGCAACTCTGAGGCTTTACGCACTTCTAAAACGGACACCCGCTGCCTCAAGCAGCACGGGAAATGCTTTTTGCCCCTTCGCACTCTTTTCTGGCGCTGAATCAAGGCGGCGACCCCCCCTTCCCTTTCTTTCTTCCTCTCTCTCGTTCTTATTCTTTCTTTCCCTTTCCTTCCTTCCTTCTTTATCTCTGTCTTCTCTCCCTCTTTCTTTTTCTTTCCTTCTTTATTCCTTCTTTCCTACTCTTCTTTCTCTCACCTCTTTCCTTCCTTCCTCTCTCCCTCCTGCTCCCTCTTTTCTTTTTCTTTCTTTCTTCCTTACTTCCTTCCTTTCTTCCTTCCGTCCTTCCCATCTTTCTTCCTCTCCCTCTTTCTTATTCTTTCTTTCCCTCTACTTCCTTCCTTCTTTCTCCCTTTCCGTCTTCTCTCCCTCTTTCTTTTTATTTCCTTCTTTATTCCCTTCCTTATTTCCTACTCTTCTTTCTCCCCCCTCTTTCCTTCCTTCCTCTCTCCCTCCCACTCCCTCTTTTCTTTCTTTCTTTCTTCCTTCCTTCCTTCCTCCCCTCCCCTCCCTCTCCCTCTCCTCAGAAACATAGGATGCTGCTTTATACTTCTGGCCCTTAAACCCTGGAACCAGGAGAGCAGCTCCAGTGAGTCAGCCTCAGCCAGTCCCTTTGGTGAAGGGTGGTGGCTCACTGGCAGAACATCTGTCCTGCATGCAGAAGGACCCCAGCATCTCCAGGTACTAGTAGCTCTGCAAAGGTCCTGCATGAAACCCTAGCGAGCCTCCACCACCCAGTGCAGTTACCAAAAATCATTTTTCAATAAATTGTACAATAATTGTACATTTGAATATCTACTTGCCATTATTCTGACTATGTTTCTGCTTTCAGAGCTAGTTATTACTTACATTATTACAAAAAACAATAATAATTGAATGCAGTGACAATAATTTATGATAATAAAGAGTGGACACATAGTCCTACAGATACAACCGGCCCTTTGAGGGTGACCAAACTGCTGATGCGGCCCCCAATGAATTTGAGTTTGACACCCCTGTTCCCCCCGGTCCAGTGCGAAGATTTGGATTGCAGCCTTAATATTTTTTGTTTGTTTTGTTAACAAGTTCTAAACCAGGCATAGGCAAACTCGGCCCTCCAGATGTTTGGGGACTACAACTCCCATCATCCCTGACCACTGGTCCTGTTAGCTAGGGATCATGGGAGTTGTAGTCCCAAAACATCTGGAGGGCCGAGTTTGCCTATGCCTGATCTAAACTGTGTTTGCAATGTAAAGAGAAAGAGGGCACTTTTTACCCTATGTGGTGGACATGTACATTGGTAAAGGCTTCCTGGGAAATGGTATATAATAAACTTAAGAAAATGTTTAAAAATACATTTGTTAAAAAGCCAGGAGCCTTTTTACTAGGTATTAGAGGTGAAGAGTTTCCAAGAGAAGATAAAATACTTTTTATGTATGCAGCAATGGCAGCGAGAATGCTACTAGCCCAGAGATGGACGGAAGGAGAAATACCAAGAAAAGAAGAAGAATGGCAGATGAAACTGATGGAGTGTGTGGAAATGGCAAAACTGATGGGGAAGATCCGAAACCAGGAAGATCAAGTATTTTCTAAAGACTGGAGTAAATTTGTAATTTACTTAAAAGACCACTATGAACAGCTAAAATATTTGGCAAGGATGTAAAGACATTTATAATGTGGAATTGTTGTAATGGTAATTATGGTTATATAATAGCTAGATAAGGGTAAAAGATGCAGTAAATTTAATCTTAAAGATGGAACCCATGGAGGGAGGGAGGGAGGTCTAAGGGTTCGAAAGAACTCTGTATTTTAATGTTTGAAATCACTATGTTTTATATGTATTAAAAAATTCAAAAACTTAATTAATTTTTTTAAATTATTTTTATGTTTTGTTTTAAAAGAAGACAATAAGGGTGACCTGCTGGCAATGCATAAAACTACACATGCTTTGAAGAAAGTGGTCAGAAAATGTTTTGCTCCCTCTCCCATTGCACTAGAACCCACACCACACATTACTTAATTGCATAGTTTAGCTCTGTGTGTTTATTTTCACTTTAAGAGGGAGGCATAGGGGCACGATTAAGATTAGGGCTATGGTAGGGGTGAAGTGTTTCTTTGATCCTTTATTCCCATACCACAACCAAAACAAAAGATGCCCCCCTCCCCAAACCCCTATTTTGCATCAGGAAAGAAGCCACGCTACTGGGGACAATTTTTGTTACCATCATGGCACAGGCATAAAGGGTTAAAAAGTGCTACCTTTTCAAGTCCTGATCCTCCCGCTTGTCCACCTGCTATAGTGTGTACAAAAAAAAAGTAAATATGCAGTCCCAAACTATTTGTTTGCTCTATAACTCAGTCTCACTCAAAACCATTGATTGGCAGCAGATTCAGGATAGGCCAGAGAAAATACTTCTACACACAATGCAAAATACATGATTTCACCACCATCTAACATAACATACAGACCATAAATTGCAATCCAATACACACTACAATCTGGTAAGCAAAATCTAGCACAGTTTTCCCCGACCTCAAACCTCTTTAGATGTTTTTTGTATTATTTCCTTTTGCTTTTCTATCCCAAGGAGGAGGATTTTTTGCTTTTTTTTCCTCCAAGGAGACCACAAACAGAACCTCAGAGCAACAAAGGAGTAAAGACCTGTGAATGTGAGTGATTTTAATTACAATCTTAGAATTAGAGAGTTGGAATATGGAGTTAGCAATCATTTAACCCAACCTTGCTTCAGCAACTTTGGTATTCCTGAGAGGTGGCTATCCAGCTTCTATTTAAATATCCCCAGTGAAGGAGATCCCATCGCCCTGAGGCAGATGCTTCCCCTGTTGAGCAGTTCTTTTCACGAGGGAGTTTCTCCTGATGCTTCCCTTCCATTTCTACCCAAATAGTCATTTTAATAACAAAAGCAATTGGGAGTTCCACACCTGTAGTGGGTGACGGCGGATACTGGACTTGATGGATCTTTGGTCTGATCCAACAGGATTCTTCCATTTTTATATTTTCAGAACATTTGACAGGGCGCTCAAGGATGGTCTGTATTCATTTGCTGCATATGTTTCTCTCATTAACTTAGAGGAGCTGCACAAAATCGAAAAGAAAGGATAAGACAATCCCTTCACTGGGAATCCTTTTATTAGGACAGAACAGCTCAGTGGGTAAGGAATGCAGGCTACAACACATGCATTCAACAATCCCGTTTTTAAAGAAAAGAATGTGATCACTTCTTAATAAAAATGATCTAATTATCTCAATAATTCTCTTTTTTAGTTGCAGAAAAAAGGCCTTTTCTATTCTAGCTGCCCTGTTTCAAGGATCATCAATCACAGTCACTGGGGTCATCCAACCCTACCATGATACCAGTTGTATACACACTACTATACAGGATTTCATTTTGTGTGGCTGAGCTCAAGGACAAGATGCTGTTTAACCAGCTGATGAGACTGGGAAGACAGAAATCAAGATGATGTGAAACATTACATTGCACTGTGGATTCCAAGAGGTAACGGAAGACCCAAATGTTGGGTTTTGTACAATAAAGACCGACCAACCTCAAACACTACAGTCAGCCAGGTATAGGCCCACTCATCCAGGGAATACGGTAATAATAATAATAATAATAATAATAATAATAATAATAATAATAATAATAATGGACTGAAAACAGGCATTGCTATCGTTCAAAATGCATCATTCATTTTAAACACAATGTCCTGTTTGAGATCTACTTCTTTATTAAATCTATATAGCTGCCATCTCCTTCCTTGCTGACTTGCATCAGAACAGTATTCAAATGCAATATACCATGAAAATCCAACTTTTTGAGGTTTCTCTCCATTTCTCACTGTCCCAGGCTTAAATTCAGATTTCTACATTTCCACATCAGTCTGCATTTTTCAAAAAGCCTTCATGAGAGAAAATGGAACCTGAAACACACACACTTGTATGCAATTTTGCCTAAATATACACATTATTTTTGCAAAGCAATGTCCCCTCATATAATGCTTTTGTGTGTGCTGTTTTCACTCATATATTTACTCATCATCATCAAACCTTTTATTGGCATCACATACAAACAACCATAACAAATCAATACAGAATTACCACCTCCCCAGTGGCACAAAGCATTTGCCAAAAGAAAAGAGGCAAAGCAGTCTATAATATAGTTACTGTTACACATGCTTTGCCCTAGCATTTTTTGTACACATTACCTAGCTAGAGAACTGCATTGCAAATTCAGAGAAGTGCAGACGTCAAAGGCTGGCTGTGTTTCAGTTCATGTATTGTTTCACAAAGTGTAAATAAGTAGATCTGCCTTGAAATGCAAACTGAATCACATTTCTCCCCCATCCCATGGAATCCATAGCCATTAAAAGCAACAATAAACAGCAGCAAAACTCTTCCTTTCAGCAGAAGAATTGTGAATGCACCTGGAGTGCTTTACTCCTGATCAGTGTTCGAAACACCAGTTGTTCTAGGTCAGGCACGTCCAACAGGTAGATCGCGATCTACTGGTAGATCGCAGGGTGTTCCTGGTAGATCTCCATTTGACTGCAGATTCAGGACCCTCAGCTGTGTGTTTTATATAATCGACTTTTTATTATGTTCTGTGTATATCGCAATGCTCATTCAGTTTCATTCATTCATATATTCAGTTCCATTCATTCATTTATTTGCTTCCTAAAAAAAAAACAAGCTCAACAACATTGATCCATCAAACGACAATGGGTAGATCACTGCCAGTTCTTTATACTGTGAGTAGATCGCAGTCTATTGGGAGTTGGATGTCCCTGTTCTAGGTGCATTTTGTGACAGGGAATTTCATTTGTGCAAGTAGTTTCTGAGCTCTGGACACAGTACTGCGCCTATGATTTCACCTTAAACTTCAGAATGGAAGGAAAGGAGGGCCGTTTTCTGCCTCCCCACTTCCAGCTACTCTCTGGAGAAGAGACCCTCTTAAGAATATTTGGGGTAGGTGAGCAGGAGAAGGACTAGACCAGGCATCCCCAAACTGTGGCCCTCCAGATGTTTTGGCCTACAACTCCCATGATCCCTAGCTAACAGGACCAGTGGTCGGGGAAGATGGGAATTGTAGTCCAAAACATCTGGAGGGCCGAAGTTTGGGGATGCCTGGACTAGACCATGTGAAAAATGAACATAATATTTTAGCTGCAGTTCACTCATTTTCAGCTTTGTATTCTTGGTATAAAAAGTGTGCCTAGACATTCCATTGTTGCGCCCATTACCAAGGTTTAAGCTGCCATTTAGCTCCTAGCTTTCATATCTCCATTTCGAACACTGCTCCTGATTACAGGTCTCACTATCATCCTTCTGCTTCTGATGTTCAGGCTATGAATGCCATTGCTTATGATGCCCAGATGCTGGAGGATGGAAGTGGAAAGCAAGGGGAATGTGGGTGGGGGACATGGAATAGATTGGCTGGACTCTGAAACACCTGCATTCCGTGTTGCAAGTCCCACTTGTGGAATTATTTACGTATGTTCCTGTATGTCCTTTCCCCCCCCCACTAGTTCCACTTTTATTTCATCTCACTACCGGGAAGTCTGAGGAATAGGTGGCAACATTGCTGCTATATATAGAGAGAGGTTGTTTTTTTTAACCCACCTGTAAGCAACGATATTCCCACAAAAAGAGTGATTGCAAGGTGGGGCTTGGGGAGAATTAAATGAGACAGACAGAAGTAAGTGATAACCTGTGCAGCTAATCCAAGCAGTACACTGCAGCCTGCAAAGATCGATAAGAACAGGCTTAATGGACCATCTGCAGCGGAAACCCATTTTATGCCTCCTTTTCTCTGAGAAACCACCAACCCCAATCCCACAACACTTCTGGTTTAGCATTAAAAACAGCATGGACTAAACAAGGGGTAGTCAACTGGATGCCCTCCGGATGTTCCTAGACTCCCATCAGCCCCAGTCAGCATGTCCAATAGGTAGGCATGATGGGAGATGTAGTAGGACTTGGAAGCTTCCATGTCCACTCCCAGGCAAGGCTCCATATCATGACAGGTGGTGGGATGGGTGGGTATACATTGTCCCCTTAAAGGTAAACGGGCCCCTGACCATCAGGTCCAGTCGTGTTCGACTCTGGGGTTGTGGCGCTCATCTCGCTCTATAGGCCGAGGGAGCCGGTGTTTGTCCGCAGACAACTTCCGGGTCATGTGGCCAGCATGACAAAGCTGCTTCTGGCGAACCAGAGCAGCGCACGGAAACGCCGTTTACCTTCCCGCCAGAGCGGTCCCTATTTATCTACTTGCACTTTGATGTGCTTTCAAACTGCTAGGTGGGCAGGAGCTGGGACCGAGCAACGGGAGCTCACCCCGTTGCAGGGATTCGAACCGCCGACCTTCTGATCAGCAAGTCCTAGACTCTGTGGTTTAACCCACAGCGCCACCTGGGTCCCCTGGGTCCCACCTGGGTGGGTATACATTGTCCCCTTAGCCATATGCTAAGTTGCCATTCAGGTGCTACCTAAACTACAAACCCACATCCATAAGAATATAAGAAGGTCCCCGCTTGTTGTTGTTGTTGTTGTTGTTGTTGTTGTTGTTGTTTAGTCATTTAGTCGTGTCCGACTCTTCGTGACCCCATGGACCATAGCACGCCAGGCACTCCTGTCTTGCACTGCCTCCCACAGTTTGGTCAGTCTCATGTTCGTAGCTTCAAGAACACTGTCCAACCATCTCGTCCTCTGTTGTCCCCTTCTTCTTGTGCCCTCAATCTTTCCCAACATCAGGGTCTTTTCCAAGGATTCTTCTCTTCTCATGAGGTGGCCAAAGTATTGGAGCCTCAGCTTCACAATCTGTCCTTCCAGTGAGCACTCAGGGCTGACTTAAGAATGGATCTTCTTGCAGTCCATGGGTAGGTTTGATCTTTTTGCAGTCCATGGGACTCTCAAGAGTCTCCTCCAGCACCATAATTCAAAAGCATCAATTCTTCAGCGATCAGCCTTCTTTATGGTCCAGCTCTCACTTTCATACATCACCACTGGGAAAACCATAGCTTTAACTATACAGACATTTGTATGCAAGGTGATGTCTCTGCTTTTTAAGATGCTGTCTAGGTTCGTCCTTGCTTTTATTCCAAGAATCAGGCGTCTTTTAATTTCGTGACTGTAGATCAGACCAAAGGCCCATCTAGTCTAGTATCCTGTTCTCACAGTGGCCAACCAGACACCTATGGAAACCCCACGAGAAGGGCTGAATGCAAAAGCAGCCTCTTCATGGCCCCAGCAACTTGTATTCAGGCCCATACTGTCTCTGACATGTAGGTAGAATAGTCTTATCCTCCACAAATTTGTGCTGGGAAATCCTCTATTTGTAATTTAATTGCAGACCAGAGGAGGAGGGCTTGGTCATGGAAAAATCTCATGGAAAAATCCTAGGAAAGGGGGGAAATCCAGAAATGACATTAGAGTAGGCACCAGGTGAGTCTTTCTCTGGCGAGAATGTTCCATAACCCAAAGAGGGCACCTCCTGAAAAGGCCCTTTCTCTTCTAACCCATCACAGCCACCGGATTCTGTTGTTCAGCCACTGTGGATTAGGATCAGGGGAGAAATTCAGTTCAGTTTGGATTTTAATGCAAATCTACCTAATTAGCATTATCTGAAACAATATGCAAACCAAAACAAAACTTGCCCTTTAAAGTTTGCCCTTCTCTGAATTTTGTTGTGCCATTCTTCAACTGAAAAATATATACAGATAAATTATGCAAAGGAGTGCAAAAAAAATGCATCATACTAGTGAAAATTCATTGCCAAAATGTGCATATCAGGCAAAATTGCATACAAAAATGTGTACATTAGAAGAAATTGACACTAAAGTATTGACAAGTTTTCATATTTTTTAAAAAAATTATTTTAATTGAAACTAAAATAGAAATATGGAGAGATGAGGTTTAAGACTAGAAAATATGAGCAACAAAGGGAAACCAAAAGGAGAAAGAGAAGGGAATGGAGAGAGAACAATGGGACAATTTGTAGTGGGCCCAGAAGAATCCTTGACTTTGTTCATGTGAATTACTGGGCTGAACACAGTCAGTTAGAAGCTCTCCCATTGTTTGAACCAATCCTCTAGAGCAGGCATCCCCAAACTTCGGCCCTCCAGATGTTTTGGACTACAATTCCCATCTTCCCCGACCACTGGTCCTGTTAGCTAGGGATCATGGGAGTTGTAGGCCAAAACATCTGGAGGGCCACAGTTTGGGGATGCCTACTCTAGAGTTTAATTAAATTGATCCTGACAAACTTAACTCAGGGCATAGAACCAAAGAGCCAGATGTACATGTGCATGAGGATAAACACAGGCAGCCTGAAAAATAGAGCTCAACCATCTTGATTTCTCAGTCTCCCAATGGTTCCCCTTGATCATAGAATGTAGACTGGGAAGGTAAATGTGCCCACTGTCTTTTGGAACACCCATGGCAGATTCTCTCTTGGGGCAATAGCAGGTTTAAGAAGAGGGTATGAGGACTACCACAGAGAGGAGAAAGTTTCAACCCTCAGTTGGGTCATCGTTCCATCATAGCCTATTCTTTAATCTCCCCCACCCCACCACAGAACATAAATTACACTGGTTTTCTGCATATCCACCCATCCATAATAAAATCTCACCTGTTCATTCTTGCACAGCCATGACTGTTTCTCAGTTTCATAAAGGCATCTCAAAGGGTTTCCCCCTTTTGGACATCATATTTCCATGATAGGTTATTGCAAGCACAGCTGTATGTCTGAGAGTATGTCTACAGTCACTGGTGCAGGTAGGTAATTGTGGACTCTGGACTTTAGAGGATGATATGTATTGCTACACTTCAGGGCTGACCCAATACACTTTGGGACCTGAAGCAAACCACAAAATGGCTCCTTCCCCACACCGGGGAAGAAGAGATGAGTAAAGATCCACATCAGGTACAAGGGGGGGATTTACATCAGGATCTGCTGCCCCTGTGGATCCTGATGCCTGAGGTGGTCACCTCTCTTGGCCTCAAGTAGGCTGGCCCTACTACACTTCCTTAAACAGGCGCTTGCTGCATTGGGGGGCCCTGAAGCTTATTCTACTGCATGGGGGCTCTGGACATCTGCCCCCAAATCCTGACCTAGCAGCACCAGTGTCTAAGCATGGAGGGGGCAGTTGCCCTGGGCACAAAATTCTTAGGGGTGCAAAATTTCAATACCTGGTGCTGCATCAATAGAGTTATGTGCTTCCGGTGCTGAGCTCTGTTGAAAATGGCTTCTCTATCTGAATCAGGAAGTGATCTGTCTGGACAATGGAACAACTCTTTTTTTTCTTATCTTTGCAGCTACAATTAGGCAGTTGAATGTGCATGCATACTCCATTCCCCCCTCCCCCCTCCCCCCAGCCCCGGGCACTATCAACCCATGCTATGCCACTGGTGTCTGTCACTAAATGCTTGGGGGGGGAGTGATCTGTGAGCCCCCCAATGAGTACTACAAACATCCAAGGAATGAGGGCCAAATCGACACATTTGGTTGTCTTGTCTGACCACATCCAGAATCAGCGTTGTACTTCCAGTGCAGCCACAGTCTCTTCCTCCTAGATATCATTTAACAATGCCCATAATTTATATACCCAACAAATTCAAGGTAGCCTTTTGCAAAAAAGAAAAAGAAAAAAGAAAACATCTGACCCACTTTTCCTTCTCATTTAGGCTCCTTTCTAAATATATACTGGGAGGGAATGAAGCAGAGTCAGGAGAATTGTGCTTCATTAGGTGAAAAGGGAGCTATGTGAGAGTATAAGGTGGGCACCCCTCCCTCTTTCCCCCATTGGGGACAATAAATCTGATCCAACGCTCTCTGATCAACACCAATGCGAAAATTGCAAACCTGTCCAGTACATCAAACAGGAGTTTGAAAAACACTTTGTATGGGGGGTGCTAACTGTGCATCCTTCTCCTGCGACTGCACTGATATTAAATCTGGAAATAGCTCACAGAACAACCACCACCACAAACACATAGACACAGAAGCTGTCAAAACAGAAACCAAACAAAATCCCTAATGGGGACTTGGGGTGAAAAGAGCAAAATAAGAAGAGTAAGCAGCATAGGTTTATGATTATACAGTATTTAAATCTTTAGGCAGCAGATATGGGGGTTCCAAAATTCTCTCTGTCTAAGCAATTTTTGCAACCAATGAAAGGGAATTGTTAATCAGGCTGAGTGCAAAGGCAATTTCCAGAGGACACTATACAATATGATATGGACTTGCCATTTGTTCTATGAGCAGCCTGCAGGATCTCTGAGTTGCCCTCTGCTTTGATTTCTATGTGCTGTGAAATGATATAGAAAAGCTTCTTTGAGATCCTAGAAAGCTTGCAAACTTCTTCCAGAAGGCTTCTCAGCAAACCTATGGTCAAAGACTTGGAATGATCCAGCGAAGCATCCAATGCAGTTTTCTTTCACTTCTAACGCAGGGCAAAATCAGCACACAAGGTGCTGAACAAATTAATGGAGGACAGATCTAGCAATGGCTTTTGCTAGTCATAACAGCTGAGACAGAAACTCCCTTGATCAGAGATGAGCTCCATGGTTCTGGTGGTCCGATGCTGGGCAGACAAAAGGTGCTACCGTTCTCAGGCCATCTTTGTCTGCCTCACAGATCCCTCTACCCAGCCCACAAGGCCAAGATTTAGCTCAGGACTGCAGCTTAAATGAATTTGCATGGAGCAAGTTGGAATTCTCCAGCAAAATACTTCAATTTGTGTCTGCTCAAAAATCAGACACACACAAAAATCAGACATATTCTCCAAAGCTTAATGTTCTCAGCATTACCAGTTTTAAGTTGTGCAAGACATATGATTGTTTTTTTTAAAAAAAAGGCATGTTAGCCTGGTTAGCTCAGTTGGTTAGAGCATGGTGCTAATAATGCCAATGTCGCAGGTTCGATCCCCGTATGGGACAGCTGCATTGCAGGGAGTTGGACTAGATGAGCCTCAGGGTCCCTTCCAACCCTACAATCTATGATTCTATGTGTAAGAGGACCATGTTTGCGCCAGAATCGCTGTCTGTGGACAAATGCCGGCCTGAAAGCGAGATGAGCGTTGCACCCCATAGTCGCCTTTGACTGGACTTAACTGTCCAGGGGTCCTTTACCTTTTTTACCTTTTTACTAGTATCCTTAAATTTGACTAAGATTTAAAAGATTGAAGTGTTTTTAATGGAATATTCCAAAAAGGAAAGTCTCTGAAGTGAAACTTGAAAATGCTCAAAATTCAAAATATCACTTTTTTAAAAAATCATTTTATAAACAAAAAACAGAGCAACAACATGTCAGACAAGCACTTGAGAAATCAAAAAGTCTTTATTAACATTTAACATGCAATTAAAGCTTCCAAATAATACTGAGAGTTGTCATTTATCCCCTGAAGTGCCTAGTGTCCTTCATAAACTACAGTTCCCAAGAGTCTTTGAAGGGAGGAATGTGATTTAAATGTGTGGTACATTCACAGCCTGGATAAACTATATTTCAAATGGAATAATTGAGGTGACCTGGAGGGCTTCACTGGAGAAGTAGTTCCATAGCTGTAGCACCAACACTGAGAAAGCACCAGCCTGGTTACCAAGAGAACTAACCATAAGGAATTTAGTAAAGGTTCTTGAGATGTCTATTATTGGGCCAATTCTAGTTTAAAGTTGCAAGCTGTAATGTCACCCTGGAGTCTTCTGTAGAAATTTTTAAAAATATGGATTTGTGCATGATATTTCCTCATGGGAAATATCCATGAAAATGTGTCTACATGAAAAGTTCAGCTTCTGTTGTGTTGCTTCAAATGTCATTCTCCAACATTGGCTAACTGAAACAGGCATGCAGCTGCAGACAAACATAGCTGTCCTTGTTACAGGCTTCCCACACACCATAAATCAGAAGGTCTTGTGAAGAGGCAATCTTCCCTACAGTGTGAAGAGTTGGAAAGGTGTGAGAGAGAGAAAGAGAGAAACTGACCATCATAGGTTTTCTTCTGTTGGACATACAGCATTAAAAGTCTATAGTTCTATACTGTAAAAGAAAAGCTGCCATTTGGTGGATCATTCCTCTGCACAAATGGAAATACAGAGTTTGTAGTCATGTCAATAAAAGATCTGTATGGAAACTGTTGTTATAGTTGTTATAGTTGAGCTGCTGGTCCTAATGGTCACACATCTTTTCTCATCAGTGTTATGAACCATATTGATTCACGTGCCTTAAGAATGTCAGGTGCAAAATGTTTGCAGACAGCCCCATCCACACTGCCCAACTAAAGGATTTGGGTGTAAGCTGCTACAGCCCCAGTGCTTTTCAAGGGGAATTGAAGGCCTCAAATCCAAAGCCTTTCACTTAAAAAGGATTGTGGACTGGGCCGAGAATATAAAGGTGTGTGCTTATGCGTCCATATTCATCTATATTAAGAGGCACTGACTAGCATTTTTCTCTTACTGGGGATCTACTGCAGCTGATTTTTTAAAAAAATGTTAAAGATTTTCCCCTAAATGTTAAGGAGATGGAACCATGAGGACTAGAACCATTTTTAAATGCAGCTAAAATGTGAAGGAGTGCTGCAGGAGACTCTTGAGAGTCCCATGGACTGCAAGAAGATCAAACCTATCTATTCTGAAGGAAATCAGCCCTGAGTGCTCACTGGAAGGACAGATCCTGAATCTGAGGCTCCAATACTTTGGCCACCTCATGAGAAGAGAAGACTCCCTGGAAAAGACCCTGATGTTGGGAAAGATTGAGGACACAAGGAGAAGGGGACGGCAGAGGACAAGATGGTTGGACAGTGTTCTCGAAGCTACGAACATGAGTCTGACCAAACTGCGGGAGGCAGTGCAAGACAGGAGTGCCTGGCATGCTCTGGTCCATGGGGTCATGAAGAGTTGGACATGACTAAACGACTAAACAACAAAATGGGGAAATGAGAGGTGTCTCTTAATCAAAAATATTCCTCGTTTCCCTGATTTCATTTGCAAGATTCACACATGTGTGTTGTGTTGTGCCTTAAATGGCTGTGGTGCCATTATCCACCTTCAGCCTTTTGAGAAATCTAGGCAAATGCAATAATCTAAGCAAATGCAAAAATAATGTTGCACATACCTTAGCTTGTGGCAGCTCCTTGAGTGAGTGTAAAGCTAATATTTCTAATTATGGGTGGAGGAAGGACAGAGGAAGAAAAATCTGTGGGGAGATGTTTCTGATCATAGCTTAGTTCACTCAGGGAGAGCCCAAAACAGTTGACACCTGCAGAGGAACCTCCTGGAGGCAACCCAGACTCCCAAATGAACATATATGCCTGAACAAACAAACAAACAAACAAACAAAACCAACAGCAAATCTGGGGGTTTAAGGTGCACTTTCTAATTAAGCTTAAGCGCATTACGCTAATGAATTCATCAGTTACACACAAGCGATATTGCTGTGCCTTTAAATATCTGCTTGTGGGGGGGGGGAAGCTGTAGAAGCCTAATATTGTTCATCCTCGGTTCATTCTGGACAATGCGAACGCCTCGGGATAGCTGGCCTTTTCTTCTCCCTCTCTTCCCATAGGGATGCTCCACCTGCGCGCTTGCAGATGGAGATCTGGTGCTGGGTCAGTAAAAAATAGTAAAATGTAAAAAAGCACGTGGATGATTCGTTTACCACGAGACATGACAGATCCTACGCTGGTTGAAAGGGTTCTGTCCGACCTCAACACCATAGCAGCCAAGTTTTCCCTTTTCTCGCGAGGAAGCCTATTCAGCATAAGGGAAAATCCCTTTAAAAAAGGGATAACTTGGCAGCTATGCTCAACACTTCCAAGGATGCCATCGGGCTGGGGGTGTCAGCAGGCCAAATCAAGGAGGAGGAGGAGGAGGAGGAGGAGGAGGAGGAGGAGGAGGAGGAGGAGGAGGAGGAGGAGGAGGAGGAGGAGGAGGAGGAGGAGGAGGGAGACAGAGAGATTTCATACCTAAATTCGCGGGCCATGATGTATCCGAAACGTGAAAACCTCCACATTCCCACCCACCCCGTCTTATATACGCACAACATACACTCTTATCTACAATTGATTATTAACCAGAGCTGTTTTTGCTTTACACGGGAAGCTTGGGTGAGTGGGGGGAGAGACAAGCACAGCAGAACACGTCGGTTGCTTACACAGGTTTTGAAATGTACAAAGGCAGCAAAAAGTGAAACCTTCCTTCCCGCCCTGAGATCCCCTCCCCCCCCCATTTTCCCCTGTTCTCCCCTTTCCCCACCTCCCATTATCAGATCTTGGGAGACGCAAAAATGTCTCTTTAGGAACAAGTTCCTGTTCCAATCAGAACACACGACACACTGCAGACTCTCTCTCTCTCTCTCTCTCTTTCTCTCTCTCTCTCTCTGTGTGTGTGTGTGTGTGTGTGTGTGTGTGTGTTATCTAAATGGAATGCGTGTAGGTAAGTAACAGGTTAGCAAATACAGAGGTGTGCAAGGAGGGAAGGCGCGATAAGTACTGAGTTTCATCATCAACACATTTCAAACCACGTTCCACTCAGCTGAAGGAAACAGATTCCCCCCTCCCTCGACGTGATTTTCAGCTTCGGGGTGTTCTTAATTGTTCCTTTATTTTTATAGACTTTCGCCTTGATCCTGACTCAGCACGTGGTCTGGGCAGTGAAATGAGCTTCCCAGTAATTCTTGTTAAGCGCCTCTGCAAAATACGGTAAGCTGCCTCGTCAAGGCACCGAGATCTACAGGTACGTCTCCGCTGGAACTAATGTGGGAGACAACTTTGCGCGTTGGGAGCTAACCGGTTGCATAGGAACGGAGAACGTACTGAGTCAGACAATTGGCCTATTATCAAGCTCAGTATTGTTCACACGGACCGGCAGAGGCTCTCCAGGATTTCGGGCAAGGCGACGTGCCCAGCCCTTCCTGAAGATGCTGGGAGTTGGATACTGGACCTTCTGCACGCCAAGCAGATGCTCTGCCGCTGAGCCACGTCTCCTCTCCAATTTACTGAGACATGATTGCCACGTCCCTCCGAATTTTCAAAGGGGTGGGGAGTCAGAAAGAATAGGAAGCTGAAGAAGCAAGGAGACGTTTTGCATTGATCCTAAACACTTTTTTCTAAATAAGGAGGAGGGTTCGAGGGACTGTGCTCATTCACACAGCCTCGTTCTCCTTACGCGCACCCGCAAGCGCATCCGCGCACACGGATCTATGCGATGAAATCCATTAGCCTTTTTTGACCTTTCCAGGGTGAAACCAAAGTGGTGGTTTCAAGATCTGTACACTTCCTTTAGGAATTCAAAAATTAAAATAAAAAATAAAAGTCACCCTTTACTAATCTGAAACTTGGACTTAGTCTCAAATTCGCTGGGTTTAACCTGGACGGTGCCCTACAGAAGATTTAGATAGAATCATAGAACTGTAGAGGTGGAAGAGATCCCAAGGGTCATTCTAGTCCACCCCCCTGCGATGCAGGAATCTCAGCTAAAGCATAGATAGATAGATAGATAGATAGATAGATAGATAGATAGATAGATAGATAGATAGATAGATAGATAGATAGATAGAAAGGTATAGATAATCCGGAATTTAATCACCATCAACTGGGACTCCGGAGTAAGGGGCGCTTTAATCCTGTCTTTTGCTCTCTTTTAGAATTGCCTGCGTTTCTTTCTCGAAGGCCAGGCGCTCGTTTACTTCGGAGTCTTGCCTGGTTAATTGTTTATTGA
Source organism: Zootoca vivipara (assembly GCF_965207765.1). Taxonomy (NCBI): domain Eukaryota; kingdom Metazoa; phylum Chordata; class Lepidosauria; order Squamata; family Lacertidae; genus Zootoca; species Zootoca vivipara. The sequence continues at coordinate 72,545,890 of NC_142590.1, read as the reverse complement.
ACCTCTTTACTGGGGACGTGTGCGGAGACCAGAGTACCACGCACACCTCTCCTGCGTCCCAGCCATGTCGGCAGCTAGAGCATCCACAGATGGTCCGGCTGCGTTACTTAGGTGCAAGCTCTTTCGCGAGAACTTTCTGGCCAGCAACAAGTGACGCTGAGGATCGAGCCTTGCCTGTCCCATATCGCATTCTCCCTCGGATCCGGCTTCGCTCTTTGCCACCGCCAGTGAACCAGATTCAAACCGGGGTCATCCCGTGCGCTTTCACGATGAAACTCAGACGGGTTTCACATTTCGGTCGAACAGGGCTGTGGATCAGGTCGCTAAGCGAAAGGCTTCTGGTAGCGCCCAATGTACAGCTCCAACCTCGTAAAAGGGATTTAGACTGCAATCCTTAATCCACTATTAAATCCTTAATCCATTTACTGAATCCACTACTGAATCCTTAATCCACTTCTCAAGGTAGTGGGACTTACTTCCGAGGAAACATGCACAACCTTGCTTTTCACGGCAGCTCCTCAATTTTAGCAAATCTTTCTTATCCCAGTGAAATCAGTGGGGTTGGCTTCCACCAGATGTATTATTTTCCATCTGTGTGGTCTTTCCAAGTAAGGGCAATATCTGCTGGGAAATTCTCCTGCGCAAGCACCTTTACAATGAATTTGCTCCTGCTTTCTTGCAGCTTCCATGGGGGGTGAATCGAGCAGCGGGGAAGAGGGAGAGGACTAGGTGTCTTAAATCCTCTATGTGTTCATTTGATTATAGGATGCGTTTAACCATGCTTAACTTCCTTGGAAATAAGTTCGAATAAAGCCCAGATCCTAAACTTATTCCACTTGGAAGTAAATCTCAAGTGTGACGTGTGTAGAAATCCCCAGAGTCCACGTTCACAATCAGGGTGCGATCCCCACCACATTAAATTCTGCGGCCAAACTCTCCCTCTTCCTCTCTCTCTCTCTCCGTCATTGTAAATAGCTCTGGATTCGCCAGAGTGAGCACAAGCGGATCGCTTTGAAGCGATTGCATTGCGATGGATCTTAAACTCGCGCCTAACTCTCCCATTGTGCTTAATTTTGACCGGCTGGATTGTGCACGACGTACCGTATTTGGGATTCTGGGGTTCCCTTAAATTCAGGTACTTCTGCTTAACTGGTTTATGGCGACTCTGCATTCCCTGTCCGTCTCTATTTCTGACCAGAGAATAGTCCTTCCTGCTCATCACGTATCCTGCTACTGATGAAAACTTTAGCGACCTTAAATAAATAAATAAACTCGCCCACTAAACTAAACCAGCCTTTAAATACGAAAAAAATCGACGGAGCGCCTGAGCTCCGCTTTTTAACAAACCCGCGCTTTTTGCTTTGATTTTGTCCCACATGATAGCACGTTTTGTAGGATGTCTCTTAAACTGTTAATGGGGAGAGATAAAAATGGCTATTAAAGGGGGGGAAGCGGGGCGGGGGTGGTGGTGTGGGAAAGACTCCTTTATAGCTGCCTGGATAGTTTATGAGGACCGAAAAGGGCTCAGAGAAATGCCCACGGAGGCGCGTTCGTTCCGGGGTAGAAAGAAAAAACAGGGAAGAAAGTGATTGCTCGCGGTGGGTGGGTGGATTGGGGGCAGGAATCAAAGATTAAGCAAAGCAGCAAAATTTTCTCCTAGGGAAACATCCGCTCAGCCTTTTTCCCGCAGCCTTTCAGAGTCTCCACCTCGCAAAAGGATTAAGTAACAGACTCTATTGTTAAAGAAGAGCAAGTTAATGCAAGGATCGCGCTCTAATATTAGCTTGCACAGGGTGGGGAAAGAGGTTGGATGCGCGGAAAGGGGTGTCCGGGGGGGGGGAAGAGGCTCTCCTCCCATGGACCCTTGGGTCAACAGGATCCTTGCTGGGGGAGATTACCCCACATCCAAAAAAACAACAACCCTGTTTCTGAGGTTGCAGACTCTTCTGCCCCCCTAAGCAAGGGAATAATGGAGGGAGCGCGCGCCTTGCACTGTATTCCACATAATGCGCATTCCATATAAAGTGCCGCGTGAGCGAAAACGGCAGAGCATCCGCGATGCCTCGCCAACGAAAGGGACTTCGGTGGGGATTGCAACCCGCCCTTCCTTCTCCAGAAACGTGCAGCGAGGTGCGTTGAATTATAAATGCTTAAACCGGATGCAGGGGAGAGAGAGAGGGAGGGAGAGAGAGAGAGAACCACTCTCACTCTCTCCATCATAATCATAATCATCTCCATAGAAAGTGTGGATAAAATAACTCAGCAATCTGCAAGGGCTGCAGCAGGGGTCCTATGCGGAAGGGCCGCGTGGGGAGGGGGCAGCAGCTTCCTTCAGGTAAGGAGAAGGGATCAGATGGCTTCTTCTTCGGGATGAGGAGCTGCTTCACGGAGCAGTTGTGCCTTGGTTTGATCTCCTCTTTCTGCTTTCCCCACCTTCGGATGGCGGCAGGCCGCCAACTGCTTACACTGGAGTAGACACCTGGCTCTTTGTATTCCAAAGAAAGGGTGTGTGGGTGTGGGTGTGCAAACACACACACACACCAACCAAAATACTGGTGTAACTGGTGTAGGCCGCAGCTCAGCGGCCCCAATCCAGCGGCCCCGGCTGACGTGGCAAACCTAAACAGAGAGATAAACACGATAGGTTAGGAAGGAAAGCAGTCCCCAGAGTCTCAGTGAGACTTACTTTTGAGTAAGCGCAGTTGGGGATCGCGCTGTGGAAGCCAAACAGTGAAGAAAGATCCGGCAGAAATTTTGCTCCCCCCCCCCTTTTAAGCCACAAAATTAAACAACGTCAAAATGTTCAGAGGGTGATTTACTCTCCAGTAAGCGCGGGTGCGCTCCTGTTTATACTTCAACTCCACTGAAATAAGGGCGACCGGACTCACTTTGAAATAAACTTGCTTAGTAGAACGATGCCAGGCTGCTATAGCAAGCTTGCTTCTGGTTTATCTTAAGGCCCCAATTCTAAAGACACCGTTTTACAAACAAGTCCTCCTCGTTTCTGCGGCTTTTACTTCCAGGTAGGTATGCTTAAAATCGGAGGACGGCGGGAAAAACTATCCTGGTTGCGCCGAACTCAAAGGCATTCGATATGAATTAATTTACACGTCTGCTATTACACGTCTGCTCAGAAGCCCATTGAATTGAATGGGGCTTTGTCAATTACAGTTGCAGCCTGAAGCGCGCCTTCGTGCTGGATTGTGGTTATAATGTAACAGCCCGCATTGATTCTATTGCGTTCTACTTTCACGAAATGAATTTGGGCAGGGGGGCAGCCCCAACCCGCTTCTCCCACCCTTCTTCTGTGATTTGAGTAGACCCGGGGATTGAGCGACCCAGGTCAACCGCCCGGCCCCAGCGGAATCCGAACTCAGGACCTCCCGGTGCTTTTAAACCGAGAGCAGTCCATTCATCAGAAAGCAGCATGAGCGATTTCCCTCGGTGCTTGCGCTCTCTTCTGGTTAATGTGCACGTCCTTGTTGATTGCGGGGGGGGGAGGGGCGGCGCGGAGAGATTTCTCTCTCCCTCTCTCTTCCTGGATACGATTGAACGGAACAGGAAAGCAAATCTCAGAGAACTTCAAAAACAAGGAAGGGGAGCCGCGGTTCAAAACTGCAACCCTCTAATTGCTTGGGCGACTAAGTCCGGATGAATTTTGTTTTACCAGTTACGAGTAACGAGGCAGAGGATGTTTACCGAGGGTTCTTGGGCCAGGCACGTGGAAAGATGCAAAGCAGTATTGATTTTGCCTGGGTGTGTATGTTTTATGGAGAATTGCATGTTCTGCAGATGCCCTCGTTCGTCTAATTTTCTCTCCACACACTTCAAATAGCAAGGAGAGGAGAATCCCTAAATTTTGCAAAACAAACAACAAAAAACCCCACCACAATTCAGCTGCTGCTGTTTGATTTGGGCTACCATAGCACGCAGAAAGCTTCTAACTTTACGCCTGCATCCTCGTCCGCCTGCATCTCTCTCTCTCTCTCTCTCTCTCTCTCTCTCTCTCTCTCTCTCTCTCTCTCTCTCTCTCTCTCTCTCTCTCTCTCTCTCTCTCTCTCTCTCTCTCTCTGACACACGAACACACCTCTCTTCCTTCCCGGAGAAACAGATAGAGTTTATTTAGGTGGATACAATATCCTTCTCGCAGAGGCTGGTGGTCACCTGGCCCCACGGAAGCCTCTGTCCTAGCTTTCCAGGGGGCTTTCTTCCCCCGTGCCCTCATCTCCCAGCCTCAGGAGGTTCTTGCAACAGGCTCTCCCCTCAAATCCCACCACCCTCGAGTTCCAGTCCAGCTGATTGCAGTTGAAGAACCCCAGTTCCAAGCGAGCAAATTCAAGGCAATGAGATCCGTTGGCATGCCCTGAAATTCCTTTGGGAAGAGGCCTGCGTGGAAGGCGGAGGTACCGGTAATATAAAGCCAGCGACGGTCACCCTCGTGTTCTTGTAGTGCCTGGGCATCGCATCGTACTTCCATGACAGCTGGAGATTTCTGGGCTAGGATAAACTAAAAAGGAAACTGCACTGAGCTACTATCCTATTCAAAGTTTTGATCGCATTTTTAAAAGAAATGGGGGCGGGGCGAGGAGAGGGTAAAACCTGTGTGCATCAGTAACTAGCATATATCCTCCTCTGAATGAAAAATATCAGAGGTCATAGAACATTTGATCAGTCAGAGGGTGTGTGTGAAATACCCTTTCTGTGAGAAGACGGCAAGTGGGTGAAGAAATAACCCAACAGTCTTTGGTGGAAAAGGATCACTTGGATTTAAAACGCCGAGGTCCTCCCGATACAGATTTCACTTCGGTTGCCCCTGCCGTTTCTGTTCCTCATCCATACCGGTAGATGCTTTCGTCAAATTCGCCTCCTGCTCTGATCATTTCCCCCTCTCCTTTACAGATGGATGCTATACTCCATATGACCACTTGGGGTCGCGCTTTATGCCTGTTTGGGGCAGAGCTGCTGAAAAGAGAAAGAAGAGCGAGCGAGCACCTTAATCTCCCTTAATCGTTACAAAATGTTCAAACAAAAACAGTGGTCCAAAAAAAGAAAGAAGAAATCTTGCAAAATGTGTTCTTGCATGCAGTCACTCGCGGAGAAAGGGAAATCACAGGCCTATTCCAGGAGTGAAATGGAGAGTTCTAGTTCCTCCCTGCCCCCCCCCGTCCTGTAGAACTCATCCACCACTGCAAGGATGCTCTTTTTTAAAAATGATCTCTAACTTGGGATCTCGCTCCCCCGCTCCATATAATAAAGGCAGCTAGTCGAGGCCGTGCAAAACATGTCTGCAACCCCCTTCCTTCCCATCCTGCAATATGCATGCATGCACGCGCACACACCTCACCCGGGCTTTGCCATCTCTTCCTTGTGCAATAAACCCCATCTCTTTCCTAGGCACCATAAAAACAGGGGGAAAGTTACAGCCCTTTATTGGCACTTTCTCTTATTCCCCCTCCCCCGCGAAGCAATTCTTTTTTTGTTCCCTTTCCTATAATGGGACGGTGCGTGTGACGGGCTGGTGGGGGATTTATTAATTAAGGATAATTAATAAAGGTGTGTGGATCTAGGGCCGGGGGAGGGTGACTCGCAAAGCCATAGAGAGGCGCGGGAAGAAGAACCTGGTGGAGAGATGAAAACATGAAAGGCCCCCCCAAGCCCGGCCGGGAGCTCGGCTGCGCTAGCTGCTTCTCCAGCTGCGAGTCAGCTGACTGGCTGCGAGCTGTCAGCCGGGCTTGGGAGCGCGGGCCCCGCCCCCCGGCTACCCCAGGAACTCCGCGCCCGGGCCGGGGTTGGTCGACGCGCCCCGCCGGCCCCGCCCCTAGCGCCTGAGTGTCAGCCAAGCGAGCGGTATAAGTAGCGAAGAGCTAAGGCGCGCCGAATCACAGCTGTTCAATCGGCGCTGGAGGCAGCGGCCGCGAGCCGAGCGCAGCTTGCCGAGGAGTGGGCTGCGCGTGTGTGAGAGAGAAAGAGAGAGAGAGAGGGTGCTGCTCTTTTTTTCTCCTTTCCCCTCCTCCTCCTCCTCCTCCTCCTGCTCTCTCTCCTTCCCGGCCTCTCTCCCATTTCCCAGCGCGATCACAACTCTGCACACAAAAAGCAGCAACTGCAACCAGCCGCCCTTCTCTGCTGAGCAGCAAAGCGAGCGAAAAGTTGCTCCAGGTCGCGAAGGGAAGCCGGACTTACAAACCAGAGACTGAATCTTATCCTTGCAGATCGCCGTCTCTCTCTGGGAGAGGAAGGAGCGCGCGCACGTACGAACAGCTTCGAAGGATTTCCCTCCCCGCTGCATTTTTCCTTTTTAAAAAAACCTGCTCCTTTTTTGCCAGCGGGTTTCTGGCAAACAGGAGAAACTGACAGCTCTCTCTCTACTTGCATTGCATTGCATTGCCGGCACCGTTAAGGCGAAGGAGAACGAAGACCCTCAGCCCCCTGAGGGAGAGAGAGAGTGTGTGTCTCTCCGGCTCTGGCTGTTTCCCGGACTTGGCTTGGCTGCGGCGAAGCGGCGGAGAAAGTTTCTTCCGGGCTGGCTGGCAGCACGGAGGGTTGGAGCGTGGAGTGAGCCGACGAGGCGGTGAGATCCGTCCTCCTCCTCGTCGCCGTCGCCGTGGTCCCCTCTCCTCTCTCCGGCGGGAGAGGAGGCTCTTCCCCCCGCGGAGCCCAGCGCAATGGCTGGCGAGCTGAGCATCGGCCCCGAGCTGCCCACCAGCCCCCTGGCCATGGAGTACGTCAATGACTTCGATCTGATGAAATTCGACGTGAAGAAGGAGCCCCTGGGCCGAGCCGACCGCTCGGGCCGCCACTGCACGCGCCTGCAGCCCGCCGGCTCGGTATCGTCCACCCCGATCAGCACCCCCTGCAGCTCGGTGCCCTCGTCGCCCAGCTTCAGCCCCACCGAGCAGAAGACGCACCTGGAGGACCTCTACTGGATGGCCAACAGCTACCAGCAGATGAACCCCGAGACGCTCAACCTCACCCCGGAGGACGCGGTGGAAGCCCTCATCGGGTCCCACCAGGTGCCCCAGCAGCTCCAGGGCTTCGAGAGCTTCCGGGCCGCTGCCGCTCACCACCACCACCATCACCACCAGCATCATCATCACCAGTACACCGGGGTCCCCCACGAAGACCTGTCGGGCAACGGGCACCCTCACCATCACCACCACCACCACCCTCACCATCACCAGGCGTCGCCCACCCCTTCCAACGCCTCCAGCTCCTCCCAGCAGCTCCAGAACACTCACCAGCCTCACCCATCGTCCTCGTCTTCGTCCTCCTCGTCCTCCAGCAGCGTGGAAGACCGGTTCTCCGACGACCAGCTGGTGTCCATGTCCGTGCGGGAGCTCAACCGGCACCTGAGGGGCTTCACCAAGGACGAGGTGATCCGCCTCAAGCAGAAGAGGAGGACCTTGAAGAACAGAGGCTATGCCCAGTCTTGCAGGTACAAGCGGGTCCAGCAGAAGCATCACCTGGAGAACGAGAAGACCCAGCTCATCCAACAGGTGGAACAGCTCAAGCAAGAGGTCAACCGGCTGGCCAGAGAAAGAGACGCCTACAAGCTCAAGTGCGAGAAACTGGCCAGCAATGGCTTCCGAGAGGCCGGATCCACCAGTGACAACCCGTCTTCTCCCGAGTTCTTCATGTGAGTCCTTTAAAACAAAAACAAAAAAACCCACCAGCCAACCGAGATATGTTTCTCCCCCCACCCACCCCCACCCGCTCCCCAGTTGTCGTTCCCCCTCTCCCATCCTCTGACATCTCCATCCATCCTTACCCTCTTGAGCTGAGAGTCAGAAGAGCAACCGAGGGGCCTGGGAAGGGGGTGACGCGTTGGCCTGTTTAATCCGTGACTCTGCTAATCTTTGCAGATCCTTGTCTTCCTCTAGATGAGCTGCGAAGATCCAAGCGGGAGGGGAAGGGTCGCAACTTTTTCATCTTAATTGGCCAGAGACAGAGATGTGTAGAAGGGGAGAGAGAGAGAGAGATGGGGCGGAAGGGGGTGGGGTGGGGAGAGAAAAGGACTGTTTTAAACAAACACACACGCAAAATGTTTTATACGAATCGGTTGCTTGCTTGTAGAACTTTAACCTGGACTTTTCAAAGCAAAACGATGGGCACTGGACAAGCCATCTAGAATTACCTGCTTTGGAGTGGTGGTTGTTTTATAAACGGAAGGAAGAAAACAAGAGAGAAGGGAGGAAAAGACCCAATTTACCTGGAAAAAGAGGAGAGGACAATATATGCAGCCTCCTCATATATTGCCTGCCTATGAGAAAGTGACAGAGTTCAGATGGGACGTTGCCATGAGAGAGAGAGAGGGAGGGAGAGGAAAGAAAATAAAAACTCCTCGGTTTTATTGCCTGCTTGATTATATAGGGGATAAAAATACGGAAAAAAATCTGCATTAAAAATATTAATCCTGCATGCTGGACATGTATGGTAACTTCTATTTTGTACCATTTTTCTTGTTTAAACTTTTCGCATGTTGTTGATCATCAATCATAGCTTCTTTTTCTGTTCCTGTTCGGTTTTTTTCCCTTTTCAATGAGTGAGGAAATGTCACAAGTATATATATATATATAAAGCCCTCTTTTTTAACTGCTCATGCAACTGTTTCTCTATATTTCTTTTAAAAATAAATAAATCAGGGCTCATTCCATCAGGAATTGTCCTGGGCATGTCCCTTTGGAAAGAACAGGGCTGCTCTTGGTGGATTGGGCCCCCTGTTAGCTTGTAAATATATATCAGCCATATCAACCGGCGCAGGGGGCAAATCACAATAACATTTCAGCAGGCTGGCTTTTGATGGTTTTGGTCGTTCTTTAGGGAAATAATAAATTTACACACACACAGGAGGGAAAAGAGAGAAATTCTGGGCATTTTGCATTCAGAAAGCAACTTTGTATATTTGGTGCACTTTGAAAAGCTGTAACTTTTTTTAAAAAGTTTTTAGTTTTCATTTTGGTTTTTGTTGGGGCAGAGAAAATGACAAGCCTAACCTCCACCCCAATGATCTTACTCTAGAAGTTAATTCTTCCCAAATCAGCGGAGTTGACCTCCCGATCTATGCGGTTAGAAAGGGCCAAGTTCCCCCTGAATTAAATTGGACTTTACTTCCAAGTATGTGTAGTGGTGTGTCCTTCAGAAAGCGAAAAGGAAAACAAGTAGCCCAGGCAGAATATTATTAATGTGTGACAACGCTTGGATCCCGTGCTGGGTCTCTACTGCAGTCCCCAGTAATCTTCCGTTTGGGCTACCTGAATTTATCAGACACTCAGGAAAAGTAAGAGATTTTACAACTTGGCGATTACTTCTCCCCGCCCTCACAAACCCCTAGCAACAATTGGCCGCTTCACTTCTTAACGCTGAGAGATGCGAGTCAGTTTCAGTGGCTGCGTCCTGCGCAACTCACGTGCTCGCGCTCTGATTGGAGTTAAGTTAATCAGTGTAAGAGTAGGAATAGATTCTGAATGCATTAAAAAACCACACCTCTCTTTTATTTTATTTTTAAATATTGTTTTGGAGGCAGACACTTCGCTTTTTCAAGTATATTCTTTTTTGCAATGTTTAATCTGCTTCTTCATGCAGCCAGTGAGAGTTTAGCCAAATTTCTTCGCAAATGCTAATACTGTAGTTAATAATCTGGAGTCTTATGGGTGTGTTTATTACTTTTTCTTCTTCTTCTGGTGTTTTTTTCCTCCTGCAGGTCAGTAAAAGGATTTTATGTTGCACTGACAAAAATACCAAAATGAAAACCTTTATTTTTTAGTTTTCTTTTAGGGTTTGCTGGCACTGCTGGCCGGATGCATTTTAAGTTTGTATTAGTTTATAAATTAACAGTAATACCAAGAATCGTGAAAAATGAAGAGCATGGTGCTTGCCGTTTTAAATATTGTGGATATTAATAGTCATGCATCAGGGAAAAAAATACACCTCTGAGCTTTTTGGGTTTTTACGGATTCAACTGTGTTGAAGTCGCAACATTGCAGCAGCAGAGAGAGAAAAAAATATTGTTTTTATTTCATGTAAACGTTCTGAAGGGATCAATTTAAAATCCTGCTTATGATATGAAAAATATTAAAAAACACCTCTTGGTCTTATTGTAGTTTTATTCAGACTGGTTTCTGGTTTTTGTTTGTTTATTAAATTGTTTCATATTTTTGCTTACTAATATCATTGAAATGGCATTTTCTTTGGAGGGGGTACTTCTCTCACTACTTGGGGGTTGAATCCGTGGAACAATATATTTGTGACTGTTATTATTATTTGGGTCCAGATTCACCAAATCAGGGAACTGCTAGAACTCTGTACTTCCAGCCCGATCCATTATCAAAATTCTTATTTTTTTATTAAAAAAACCCCCTAACAATAATACCTGCTGTCTGAGAGAATGTGTATTTTCTCGGAAGTACGTTTTAATGTGTTAAAAGGGGATATCTTCCACATAAATGCCCTAAGACACTTAGTCCCAGACACTTGCTTTCAGAGGCAGCATATATATCACTGTGCCTTAACCTGTATATGATAGATCAAGTTGAGGCCAAATGATGATTTCAGCAATATCGTTGCACCAAGATGTGTTTTAGTCTTCATAATATTCTAGTTTGTCTGGAACTGGAGCTCTCATTTCTTCTTCTAAAAGCATGTAACTTGGAAGCGAATATCTTTGATTTTAATGAGAGCTTCCATGGGGAAACTGTTCAGGCTCAGGATAGAACATGGAGGTTTTGTGGCTTGCTTTAGTGTCCAACCTTTCAGTGTCCTTAAATGAAGGGGCCACAGCATTGGGGGGGGGGGGAAGAGATGCCAAGACCACGTCCTTCTGTAAAATGGACAGGCCTCTATGGAACTTTGGCCTGAGCTCAGCAGTACATCCCCCTGGTCTCAAAACACCCAGGGATCGGGAACTTTTCGCTCTCTGCAAAGATCTGTTTACCTGTGTTGTTTCCAAAGAGCCCCAAACTCTCCATGCGGTTGAAAATAGTTGCTTTTTCAATTGGACTGAAATCCTTCGGCCTGTCTTACTGCCCCCCCCCACACACAGAGAGAGTGCGCTTCCACACCGCAAGGCAGCTCCGAGGGGTGGCGTAGGAAAGGCTCGCAAACTTCATCACATCAGGCTTTGGGGGGGGGGTCTCTCTCAGGTGGAGGAAAGTGACCTGCGGCGATCGTGCTGAAACACAGGCCCAAGAGCTTAACAAAAAGTGGGCCTTGTGTATCTGTGTGTATACACAGAGCGCCATTCGAGTTCCCCGGGGAGGAATGGGGGGCCTCTTTGTTGTTATTTATTAGTATTCAACAACCCGCACGCCCCCTCCCTCCCAGGCAAAACCAACTGCGAATGCATTCGTAAAACAGAAAGCGCCTATCAGAGCAACGCTGACCCAGAGAGTCCCGGGGGGCTACCCCTTGGACCGTCCTTCGCTGCATCCTCATTTCCCCACAAGCCAAAGTCAGAGCTGTGCATTTCCTGATCTAGCCAGCTTCACCTGCCTCCCACAGACCCGTCCCTCGGTTCCCAGGAGGTGATCTTCGCCTCCGCCACTCGCCACCGCAGCTGATTCATGCTTTCACTCCTCTTCTGTTAATTCACTAAGTTTAGGCTGATGGTGGAGGTGACTAAAAGAAAAAGCCGGCGGCGGCGGTCGATGTCCTCTCCCTCCTTCCTGATACAAACAGCTGAGTCGCCCAACGCTCAGAATCAGCGCAAGTGTAAACTTTTTCCAAAACAAAAACCCAACCATACAGAATTTAATTTGAACCGATTTAGGTACGCTCGAGGTGAGCCGAACCTTCCATCTTACTTCCATGGAAAGTGTAGGAAGAAAGGGGCGGCCATTTACGCGGAGGTAAGCTCTGTGGGTTTCTGGGGAACACGATAAAAAGAAAGAAAGAAAAACCAGTCTAAAACTCGGAAACGAAGCCTCGCTGAGTTGAACTGGGCCTGGCTTCCTGGTACGCGCCGTCGGGCTTGCAAGCCTCAGCAGGCTGACTAGGGAGTCAGCTCCCTTGACCAGCGTGAGACAGAGAGCCAGGAAACCTGATATACACTTCCAAGAGAATGTACGTAGGATCTGGATGGCAAAAGCTTTCGGATCTAGGCCTTCTGCTCTCAAATGACGGGCAAGTTGCGCAGGTAGGGAAGTGTGTGTGTGTGTGTGGTTTGGTTTTTAAACAACTTTCCACTCCTTTTCAGAACTCAAAGTGGGAAAGACCTACCGTATTTCTGTTATTCTTCCCGAAACTGTCCTCTTGTTAGAAAGGCAGAGATGGGGTGAGGGATCATTATAATCATTATAATAAGGCGTGCGTGACAGAAGGGGGTCGGGGATCAGTTAAATCTGTGAGGAGGAGACTCCCACACCGACCGCACTTGCAAGCGGAAGACAAATGGAAGCTTTGCCTGAGGGGCGATCATCCCCACCAGGCAGCGAGGGTTGTCAGTATTCGTAAGAGAAATCCCAACCCCGCACTGGCTGCTAGAGAAGGCGGAGAAGAGCCGCTGCCAGCCCGCAAGAGCAGCACGGTCTTATGGAGGAGGGGACTAGCGAGGGCTTCATTTTTCTCCCCCTCCCCACTTGCCAAGGGAGGCACGCTCGGCCTGTCGGAAGGCCTGAGCGGAATATTGTTCGTGGGAACTGCCATCGCATATTAATGTTCTCTCATGCATGCACGGAATAAATCACTGCAGCTAATTGAGCAACAATTTTCCCCCTCCAGGAAAACAGGCCTCAGAGAAGTACAAGGAGGTTCCTTTTGAGGCGCCCGGATTCCCATCAAATAACTGTGTCAGTGGGAAGGTTCAAGGGCAGAGGTCCGCTGCTGTAGGAAGTGCCCTGGCAGCAGCACTCGGCGCTCTTAATAAATGTTAATTTAGCGGATTTTTAAAAATTGAGAAAATCAAAGTATCAACCTCCTCTAGTTAGCTTGTGGGATTAAAAAATGAGTGGTGGCGGTGCCGAGGGGGTAGAACTTTAGAGCAGAAGGCGTCAAGGGTCCCGCTTGGAAGAACGAGCAAGGAGACCTCCTAACGTAGCGCGAAGTCATAGACATTATTATACCATCTAAGGAGGAAGGCTGGCGTAAGGACGTTAAAGTCAGAGCGTTTGAATTGCCTAATTGTAGGAGGGCTAGGAACATGGACAGCCGCATTATATGCCAAGCTAGATCACTGGTCCATCTTCTAGATCAGGTTTAGTGATCCTGGGATCACCTGGGATCTCTCGCATGCAAAGTGTGTTGCACTAAGGCACAGCCCTGCTAAAATCGCTTTGTTTTTTGGTGGTGTCCCTTTTTTCTTTTTCTTTTGAGGGGCACTCAGTTCTGGGCCTATGGCAGTGGGCGCAAGTTGTCTACTTGCTGACAAACGGAGCCTGGAGGAAGCAGGCACATCTTGCAGAGATGCAGTTACAGTATAACTCCGACCTCTGCAAATGGGACAGAGGGCGAGTTTCTTAGGCTGCAACCCTGCGTGTTCCAAGGCTATCAGGACACGTTGATGTACGCAAAACAGCGACTCTCTCTTCCTCTCCCCCTCCCTCCCTCCCTCCCTCCCTCCCTCCCTCCCTCCCTCTGTTTATGCAGAGGAGGCTAAACATGCGCGCACCCCCCCCCCCGACTGCAACCCTATGCACTATTGCTCAGAAATAAGGCTTACTTCGGAGTAAGCATGCATAGAATTGAAGCGATGCGCACATTCTCAGTCTAGGGGGTTGTATCAAAACAGACGCCCCAACAAGGTTGTTTTGAGATCAGAAGGGAAGTGAAACTTCATGCTGAAAAGGACGGAGGAGGATCCCCCCCCCAAGCTGCTCTACAAATTTCACAAGCTTTGTTGCTATAAAATCACATACAAACACACCATGAACACTTGTGGAAATTGGGGAAATGACCCTTAAAAAGGAATTTAAACATTCGCATTTTATGGAGACGACCTGGTAGCTTTAGCAGGAAAGAAGGAAAGAAACCCAACGCAGCAAATGTGAAATGCTTGTGTGTGTTTGTGTTACTGGATAGAAAGTGCACCAGAAGTCATTGCAGAGAGATGGGGTGGTGGTGGGGAAGAGGGCGCACTAGCAGAATGGATGTCTGATCACAGGGACCGGATGCAATAGATAAGATGCAGCCCCCAACCTGAGCATGTTTAACTCAGAAGTAAGCCCTACCTTATCTAATGGAGCTGACGCGCTATTAAGTAAGGCCACTGAATTCAACCGGGCTTGCTTCTCTGAGTAGGAATGGTGAGGTTTGCGTGGAATGTATGTATGCCAAATGGCAGCCTAAGATTTCTAGTGGGGCAGCTATGGCATGGGAAGAGACATACAGACTCAAATAGACAGACTGTAGCTGACACAAGATAGGCAGACGCCACTGTGTACAGATAGACAGGCTCACAACTCGGAATACAGACACGCTTTGGGTGGGAAAGATATATAGTTGAATAAAACTAGGGTGGCTTGAAAGCGCGGGGAGGTGTTATCCAATCTGAGGTTTCTCTCTTCCCCTACCCCACCCGATTTTCCCTGTGTGTGATTTTCCTCTGCACAGAAGAGAAGCAGATGAATTCAGTAGCAGAGCAAAACTGCAGGCCGCCTCTTCTCATCCCCCACAGGTTTCCTGCATAGGGACAGAAGTTCGGCCTTTTCTCTCGTTGCCTGGCCTGGAGTCTCTAGCTGGGTTGTCCTGTCCACCGTCTTTTCACTCAGCCATTTAGCCTACTCCACAATTTATTCTCTCTCTTTCTCTAAGGGCGTTCCGGTATATATATTTTTCCGTATGTCTCGATAGGTTCTCAGTTCAGAAGAACAGTTGACACAAGCATCAGCCGGAAAGAGGAAGGCAATTTTCTCTCTCTCTCTCTCTCTCTCTCTCTCTCTCTCTCTGTGTGTGTGTGTGTGTGTGTGTGAGAGAGAGAGAGAGAGAGAGAGAGTGAAATGTATGCACACCCACCCACACAAGGGCTGCCCTTGGGCCCAGTGCTTGCTTTTATATTATTTAAAACCAAACAACTACGATACGTTCCGGATTAAGCTCAAGCTTTCAACACCCACTGCTGAAACTCCACGCATGTGGTGGAAGCTAAAGATGGTAACTGAGGGGAAGGCGCTTTTTGCACAAGCTCGGGAACGCACGGCAGGAATACGCAATCTGCACATAAGCCTCGGGGACGATTTCCATTAGCTTGTTAGCCTCACACACAACCCCCCCCCCGCCAATATTTCCAAGCAGCTTGCTTCCACCTTAGACGGGCTGCTGATCTCGATGAACTCTCGGTCCGAGGCAGATCAGATCTCTCCTTGCGGACTTCTTAGCCCCCCCCGCTCCCTGCACAGCTTGACCCACGCGCGCGTTCATTTCCTCTCGGCTATTGATTGACAACAAAAATAGGAAGTGTTGTGCAGAGAGGAAGAAAGTGGAGTAGACAGGGAAGCGTTGGCCAGGGAAAGTAAGATGCAAGGGGCGCCATACGGTAGGGGGTGGGAGGGAAGAGAAAGGCTCAGTCACCTCCTCCTTTGTTTCAGATCACGCCTAGTGGTGATATCTCAAGAGCACTTGCTCCCCGGTTATTCTCATGCGGCACACTAAAGTAACCTTCCCCAAGAGAAGATCAAGAAACGTTGCTATGAATTTTGTTTCTCTCTTTCACCCCTCGCAACCTGAAGGGGGACTTCTGAAAGGAGATCTACGAGTCCTGCCAGAATCTTTATTTTGAAGAACTGATGTAGGAACATAGGATGTCAGACCACTGATCTCTACCCTGACCAGCAGCAGCTCTCCAGGGTTTCAGACAAGGGCCTCCTGGAGATGCCGGTGTCTGAACCTGGTACCATCTGCATGCAAAGCCACTGAGCCACGGCCGTTCCCTGTAGCCCTTCCCCTACCGTAGATCCAGGAAGGCAACGTCACCAGGCCACACTGTCCACAGAACGCAGAATAGAATGCCCCAAACATTCTGTAGGAGACGCATCGGAATTATGATTTAGGACCCATAAATTAAAGAGGGATAAGGCCTCATCCAAGCTCTTACTCCTATATGCAGTGTCAGACCTGCTCCAACGCTGCAATTTAACAATAACACACACATGAAGTGCGAGAGCGAGAGCGAGCCTTGGCCCATGTACAGAGTTCTGCCACTAACCGTAGCCAAGCCTTTCTGGGGATTAATAGTAAGGATCAAGTTTCGCCGAGCAGCATATGTAACTTCCAGGCAGGCTTCAATCTACGAAACACACACACACACACACAACTTCTTGGTGTAGAAATTAAATGCTGCTGCCCTGATATGGCCAACAAGCAAGCCATATTTTTCTGTTTTTATAGAAGCCTTCTTTGCGCAGGGTAAAGAGCAATCATGGTTATTAGTGTTCTCCTTTTATATATCAGAAACTGGGGCCAAAGAAAGCAATTTTTCCTCTGGACCGAAGTGTGAGGAGCAATGAGCGATGCAAAGGCTTGTGTTGTATCAGCCTATTGCATCTACAAAGGCATTGACTATGCAGTGGAAGACAAGCCTAGCAAACGTGTTTGTTTACTAGGAAGTATGTCCTGCTGTTTTCAATGGAGCCAGCTCCCCAGTAATGATGCGCAGGAAGGCGGTCTTACAGCCCCAATCCTTTTACTCAGAAGTAAGCCCTACTCATTTTAAGCGTTTATCCTTATTTCCCAGGGTTGCAAGCCTATGCGCGCTTTTTTTTAGGAGGACATCAGCGGGTACTATCTCTGAGTAAGAGCACTTATGACCGGGCTACGTAACTAGGAATCTGGATCAGCGCCCCTCCTCTTTCACGTCGCCTTTGGAGACGAAATATAGCCAAGCTATTCCACATTAGGAACTAAGCCCTGTAGATCTCAGTGGAGTGTTACTCTTGAGTAAGCATGCATGTGGCTCAGGAAGCATTACAGGACCCGATCTCGGAGTCAGTGCAACCTTCCCCCATCCCGAGGTGGGGTTGGGGTAGCCTATATAGTTCCTGGCAGAAATACAGCCAAACTCATACTGAGGCCCCAGCTCCTTCTTAAGGCGCTTGATAAGATTTCACTACCGATTTGCAACGAACACGTGTCTTCCACTGACTCGAGTTCGAATCCCACCAACACCAACAGTTGTCACTTAGTAGTTCCATTCATTTGCATCATGGTCCGAGATCCCCCCCCCCCACCAGCAAAGCTTGATTTGTCCCTAATCCAATTTGCCTGTGACCTTTTCTTTTTCTTTTAAGATATTGTCATTGTAGTAAGAGCTGCATGCATAGAAAAAAAGTACAGGAGGTTTGCAGCCTCCTCCCAATGTGGCGTCTGCATCTGATTCTGCTCCTCCTGCATTCTCGAGGTGTGGTGCAGCCGCCGCCGCTACCGAGACCCCTTCAGTGCAAATCAGATTATTTTGTTTGATCTTCCAGTTTTGCTGGAGCTATTGCTGTAGAGAGATTTGCATTGCTCCCGGTTTGCTCTCCCTGCAGGGCAGAGAAGGGAACGACTAACAAGGTTTTGCCCCAGAATTAAACAAGAAGAGCAGGAAACGCAACGGGGGATCGCGATGGAAGGGGGGCGTAGCAGATGATGCCTGCGCCTGGGACTATAGAGGATCCCACTGGAATCATTTAAGACAGGCCTGGCTCAAAGTCAGATCACTTTTGGAATTGGGGCTTAGCAAATATATACACATAGAGAGAGACTTGTGAATGAGCTCTACTGGACTGAGTGTGACTTAAGTCCAAGCAAGCCAGAATGGGATCGGGCCGCAAGTTTATGCGCTCCTCCTTGGAAGTAACCTCTATTGAACCCAGTGGGACTGCCTTCAACATATGCACAAAACCTGCTTTATGGCTGCAATCGTTTTGTACACATACAATCTGCATAATATTTATTTTATAGCCTACGCAAGGAAATCTCACATAGAATGATTGGAAGGGACCACGATGCAGTGCAGGAATTTTTATTCTCCCAACGTGGGGCTCGAACCTACGACCCTGAAATTAAGAGTCTCATGCTTTCACCCACTGCTTTCACCCACATGCTTTCAACCCACTGCCGCACTCAATGGGACTTTGTCCCTGAGAAGTGTGTGCAAGATCACAGCCTTACTTGGCAGTAACCGCATTAAATTCAGTGGGACTTCCGAGCAAACGGGCTTTAGATGTGCAGGAATGGGTTTGCGTGTGTGCAAATAAACTTAGTCCAACATGATTCATACTCAGAGTGGATCCACTGAAATCAAAGGACTTGACGTTAGTCATACCCAGAGCAGACCTATTGCAACCATTGATTTCAAAGGGTCTACTCTGAGCAAGACTCAGTCGGATCTTACCCCCGATTTTCGGTGTGTGCGCTCACCATAAAAACATCTCCCCCCCCCATGCACGTCTGATCAACTTTTGCAATCCAGTAGATCATGCACAGTACTGGTTAGCCTTGAAGGAGCCAGGCTGGCAACATTATTAGGAAGAACTGGGGATTGCGAGATAACCGCTCCCAGCTGTGTTTTAGGTTTTAATGTGATTTTAAAAAACATTTTTTTTTTAAAAAAAATTTTAACTTGGCGAAACGCCCGCATAGTCGCTCGAGCAAGCTGGTTCCGCGGGTTGATTGACAGCGCAAGGTCACCGAGCTCTTCTGGGCGATGGGTGTCAAGTTTCAAGAGCAGACAGATAAAGCTGCCGGAAAGCTCTTTTCTCGCCCTCCCCCTCCGCCCTTTCCCTGCTTCTCGCCTTGTTCTTTTTGCCATGGCGGAAGAACCCTCTTCAGACCAAAAAAAGCAAGGACAACGGGCACTCTGCCCTACCTGCGCAGTTTATGCGTAGACCTTGCTTTTTTCCTGCTTAGCTGCGACACTGCGAAAAGTTGACCAAATCCCAGCCGAGCTGTATAGCTCAGGAATTTTGTCTCCCACCTTTTAGAACCAGGGGCTTGCAAAGTTTCTGCTGCTTGCAAGCAGCAGCTGCAAATGTTTCAAACACAGCAGGTAAGGTTTAAAAAGTTCAGATCCATTTTGTATATTTAAGGGAGGGATTTACATCCCCCCTTAAATACATCAAGGGTTCAATCCTATATAGATGTCTGCTCAAAACCATGTCTGACTACATTCAGTAAGGGAGCACACTCAGACAAGGGGGTTTAGAATTGCAGCCCATCGCCAATAAATGAAAGAAGAAAGTTAACCTTTATTTTTTAAAACAAAATAAAAAAAATCCTTCCAGTAGCACTAAGTTTGTCATTGGTATGAGCTTTTGTGTGCATGCACACTTATCTGAAGAAGTCTCTAAGGTGCTACTGGGAGGAATTTTTATTTTGTTTTGACTATGGCAGACCAACACGGCTACCTACCTGTAACTTTATTTATTTTTTTACTACATTTGCTCCTCTCTCCCCCCTTTATGGTTAAGGGTAGCCTTAGGCTATCTCTGTGTAAGTGTCACTCAGTGCAAGTTACTACTGAGTAGATAAGCATGCAGGGGGAAATGCCCCCCCCCCGGAGGGGACAGAAAGGGCAAGATTGTGGGCAAATTGTGTCTCACAGGTTAACATATCTGTGAAAAAAAGCAGTGTGTATATATTAATGACAGGAGTTCATTATGACAGGGGAGGGTAAGTGGGGGGTGAGCTCCTTGTTGTGGGTGTGTGGTTGCCCCCTGTCCCCCCCCCCACATAGACCATGCATGCATAGGTTTGTACTGCACAATTTTTGCTTTCTCTTTGACTATATACCTCCATGAATTAGTCTCTCTCCCCCCCCCCACTCCATTCCAATACATTCTGTAAGGTGGACTTCTAGAATGCAACACTGGCTGGCTGTTTTATATAAGGCGGAGGGAAGGTTTCTGTGCTTGCTTTTCTCGCCGTTTAGAAAGGCACCTTAAATAAATGATACGCTTCTTGGACCAAGGCAGGAGCAAACCTTCTGCACAGCTGTGCTCTTGGAATGGAGGAACCCTTTTCTATGCTGCATGCTTTCCTCTGCACAGTGGCAATTCAGAAGTGTTAAAGGGATAGAACAAGGATATACAGCAAACCCATGCTTGACAATGATTTTCTGATGTTTCTGCTTTGCACGGCCATAATTAGAATACTAAGTGTATTGCAATTACAGAAGAGGGACTCATATGTAAGGCAAAAGGTACTGACACAGACTCCTTTCTCTCATCGCTCTGCTCAAGCAGTTAGGAGCAGCTTTTAGCGAGAAGGATCTGCCCTTTGAATGTATTTTATCCCCCCTTTTAAAGTTTCATTACTTCTCTCAAGCTCCCCCCTCCCAATGCGAAATGCAATGTTTCCACGCTCTGTACATGTGCTCCCTTAAAAGATTTGTTTAGCTAAGGAAACCGCTGCTAAGCGGCGAGAAAGGAATTAAATGTATAGAATGATAAGCTGCTGCTAAGACGTATAAGAACACTTAAATTAATAATAAGGACTTGTTCTGAGGCAAAATTCAATTTTGCTTCCTATTATGCAATCTTTGCATGTAAAGTTGCTTTAATGCAAAATAGCAGCTCATCAAAAATTCTGTTTTATTGGTATCAAAAATTTATGATATCCTGAGGCATGAGGGGCCAGGGCGCAAGGTAGGCAAGCCATGTCCTTTTAGCAAGTTTAGTGCTTTCTGAAAAGAAATGTATTTCAAACTTGGGGGGAAATTATTCCTGAGATGACGGTATGGTGGTGGGGAAGTTTCGGTTGTGGTAAGGCTGCTTGCATGGGAAAGCCACTGAATACTGGCAGTCAGTAAGCCAGATATGGTATATTCTTTTGGCAGAGTTCAGAGATGTCACAAGCAGCTGCTATTATTGGTTGGAGAAAAAAGAAAGGGGTCTTCTGAAGTGTTACTAGGAAATCTCCAGTTTCCCAGCCTATATCAACAATTGTATATACTCTCTGACCCATTTATCAGCATATATGAATGTTTGCAGAAATGTACAAATGCAAGTGGCCAGATCTAGACTTGCTCATGCTTAGAATAGGCCCACTAAAATCAACGCGACTTCTTAGTCATAACTAATTTGTCCTATTCATTTAAATGGGTCTACATGAAGAGCAATTAAGTCTGGCTCCAACCCAAGCTGTCCAAAAATGAATCTGATCTTTTAAAAAATTATCTTTATTTAAAAAAAACTCATGTGCTTTTCTGTGCTCTCTTTATTTCTCTCTTAGTACCATGCTGTAAAGCACTGTGCAAGAAAACCTCACAACACACTCTCAACAGCCTCAAGAGGGTAGGTAATCAATATAAGAATCTAATCGTTTTGCTGGTAGATTTAAGCTGATAGTGGCTCCTTCTGACTGCAGGGGGATCCTTGGAAGAAGTCAGCATGGAAACCTGGTTTCCCATGTAGTGGAGCAAAATGAATTGGGGGAAGGCCTGCAATGTTCTCCAAAACAGTAGGCTACTTTCTACATACACTCACACCCCCCTCTCTGTCCTCCAGACAAAAGGCATTATCAGAGTCCAAGGACACATTCCTGCCAGGCGAAAATAGTCAAGGCCTGTGGCCTGGTGAGAGGTGTTGTGGCTAAGGATGGTTGTGCATGTGATGTGGGGAGAGTCCTAAGGGCCAGGATACTCAGCTCTGGTCTACTGTGAGAGATGCTGATGCAGAAGTCTGTCTAGAAGCCAAGCCTTCTGATCAACACCCTCCCACCAGATGTCAAAGAGAACAACAACTACCAGACTTTTAGAAGACATCTGAAGGCAACCCTGTTTAGGGAAGCTTTTAATGTTTGACAGATTACTGTATTTTAATATTTTGTTGGAAGCCGCCTAGAGTGGCTGGGGCAGATGGGCTGGGGCAGATGGGCAGAATATAATAAATAAATTATTATTATTGTTATTAATTATTATTATTATTATTAAAGAGGCACCTGGAAGGGCTGGTTGTCAACACCCTGTGGTAAGGAAACACAGTGGGTGGAGATACAGGACCAAGGCCGTTTAGGGCTTTAAAGGTCATCACCAACACTTTGAATTGTGCTCGGAAACATAGTGGGAGTCAATGAAGATCTTTCAGGACCAGTGTTATATGGTCTTGGCGGCCACTCCTAGTCACCAGTCTAGCTGCCACATTCTGGATTAATTGCAGTTTCCGAGTCACCTTCAAAGGTAGCCCCACGTAGAGCACATTGCAGTAGTCCAAGTGGGAGATAACCAGAGCATGCGCCACTCTGGCAAGACTGTGGGCAGGTAGGATCTCAGCCTGCATACCAGATGGAGCTGATAGACAGCTGCCCTGGACACAGAATTGACCTGTGCCTCCATGGACAGCTGTGAGTCCAAAATGACTCCCAGGCTGTACACCTGGTCCTTCAGGGGCACAGTTACCCCATTCAGGATCAGAGAGTCCTCCATACCAGCCTGTGCCCTGCCCCCCAAGAACAGTACTTCTGTCTTGTCAGGATTCAACCTCAATCCGTTAGCCGCCATCCATCCTTCAACTGCCTGCAGACACTCACACAGGACATTCACCGGCTTCACTGGTTCTGATTTAAAAGAGAGCTAGAGCTAGAATGCCAGCTAGATAAGAAAAATGGAAGACAACGTGGGGTGGGAAAAATGAAGGGGCAATTGAGCTGCTTGAACTCCCAATAGCTTTGTTTCTCAGAGAGTGGCATGGCTGGCTGGCTGGCTGGAACCATGAACATGAGAACTCTGTTTGGTGGAGGGTGTTATACTGCAACAATTTGTTCTACTTTTAGCACTGGGGGTAACGAAAGACTTCTTGCTGTTGCTCTTTTTGTCTGACAGTTCTAAGTTAAGACTTCTTTAATGGCAGATTTACAAACACCACACATTTGTACTGGGCATCTGCTGCACCTGCGTAGGGGAGAGTGTTTTGGACCTGGACATCAGTGGTGCTGATCAGTGGTTTGGAGTGCCTGCGTCCAGTTATGACCCAGGTGCTTTGTTTGCTGGGAGTGTTCCTAGGCAGAACCTCATGCATATAGGTAGACATGTTGCTTGGGGATTTTACAGCACATCAACAGTTAAATTGTATTCTGCCATATGCAGTTAGAAGTAGAAATTTCAGAGTTAGGAAACTCCTAAGTGATTCACACATGGTCTGGGAAATCAGCTTTCTATACATTGTTGCTATGACTATATTATAATATATATATAATAAAGTATATAATAAATATATATAAAAATGATTATGGAGATACAAGTTTAAGCAAGGACAGGCTAAGCAGAATCAAGCCTTCAGGACATTTGTTTCCAACCTACTGGCTGTCTTATTTCCTTCTTTATCATTCAGAGCTCAGTTTAAAAATTGCTTTATACATTGTCTTGTCCACACAACAACCCCCATGAGAAAGGTTACTATTGTTTTTATTTTGCAGATGGGAAAACTTGCTGGAGGCCATCCAGTGAAGCCATTGCTGCGTTGGGGAGAGTGTTTTGGATGAACTTGGCCCATGGGATTGCACTAATTTCCTCTTTACAGCATGTGGCTATTAGGACTCTATTAGTGCATCATGGTGACCAAGAACCAGGAGAAGAAGCTAAATGGATTGCAAACCTACTTGAAGAGCACGATGAAAAATGGCTGAATCATTAGCCGTGTCTTCCTCACTTCAGATCCTTCTCCCATTTTGGGGTTTCTCCCCCCCCCCCAAAGTACAATGTTATTTTCAAGGGCAAGTTCATTTCAGACTCTGGATGTGGGTACATTTTGTAAATTTGTCCCATGTTAAAAACACACACAAAATAATCAAATATTTGCCTCCCTCTCCTCACCAATAAAGTGCATCAGGGACAAAGATTGTAGACCAGCCTGCTGCTGGGAGTGCTAGTTTTGTATATCCAGAGGTTTCTTTCATTTTTTTAAAAAAAGAATACAAGGGAACATTGTTTATAACTGTGATTCCCCCATTTGTATTTGACTCCATTCTACCACCTCATTACACCACCATCTCATTTGGCTACATGGGCAGACCAGGCCTTAGGCAAGTTACTTTCTCTCACTCAGACTCAGTGTCTCCCCTCATTTCTGTAATATGGGGATAATGCTTGGTTGTTAGGCAGGATTGCTGAGCTGATGAATGTGTAGTGCTTTGAACTCTAAGCACTATATAAATGCTATTATTAGCACAAAACACGAAGACACAATGTGCCGTTCCGTCCACTCCAAAATATACCTGATTCACAATAAAGGTGAATCACAGGTAAGAATTGTGCGTCATTTATAAAATGAAAAGAGCCAGAGTTGAAGCCTGTCTTGAAGCCAGATTGTATGACAGGAATCAACTCTATTGTTAGAAAGCTTAATGATAGTAATGGTGAATGGAAGACACTTTGTACGTGTTTCAGGGTGCTCTTGTCTTGATTATTTATGAATGTCTATGATGCAGGTATAAGTCCGGACATTGAAAACAGGTTCTGAAACTAAGCCTGGTGAGTCTTAACTAAAATTAAACCCAGAATAAGAGTTAAATTTGCACTCGAAGAAGGCTGTGTAGTAATGTCACCCAGTTCCATAATTTATGAAGCAATTTGGATCACACTTAAACATAGCAGACTTATCATCTTGTCTCTGGAATAGAATTTAAAGACATTGTTTATAATAAATCATTGCAACTCTACATCTTTTGTCTCTTCTTTAATCTGTATCCAGTTGTACTTTACTGTAAATACATCATAATTACCGGTGTCTGGTGTTTATGTATGCAACAGCTGATAGGTGACACTCTTTTGTTTAATCGTCTGCACAGTAAGCAAAGAAGGGTTCTCTGCTGCAAATAAAAAAATCAAATCAAATCAAAGATAAATGTGGTACTTGGAGGGTTAAACAAGGTCTCCGAATCTGAGTAAATATTTATATGAAGTGCTCAAAGAAGGGAAAGGAGGGGCAAGATAACCCTCTCAATATAACTAAATATAAATTACAGAGCTTTATATTAGCTGTCAAATTATTCTAGCTCTTGCATTCAAGTACTTGTTCCACTGGTAATGCTACATGCGACATGCAGGTTTATGCCTTGTTGCAAGGCTTGGCAAGTACGATACCCTACAGCAGCTGCTCCTTGCTCTCACAAGATCCGTCAGGAAACGCAGTTGTTGAATCCAGAAGAAGCAAGGCAGAGTCCCTGCCGCGCTCTTGTTCAAATAGGCGAGCCACGCCCCCCAGAGCAACCTAATTGGCTGTGCTAGGGGCGTGCCGCGGCAGGGAGATGACCAATGGGCTGGGGGGAATGCTAACCATTCCCCCCCACGTGAAGGCCTCGTGGCGCCCACAACATCTCCTCCCCCCGAGGTGGGGAAGAGACTTTTCTGAATGCAGGTGTTAAAATTTCCGTTCAATGAGTGGGACCTACCAAAAGAAGAGAGAAAGTGGAGTGCTCTTGTTCAGGATTCCAGCTATAAGAAGAGCTTGCTGGATCAGGCCAATGGGCCATCAAGCGGGCCCATTCCTAAATTTTATCAACAAAACAACTATATGAAGTAGATTAAGCTGTGGGAGAGTCATAGGCCTACAGTCACTGAGCAAGCTTCATGACTTTACAGAGGGCTGAATAATAATAATAATAATAATAATAATAATAATAATAATAATAATAAATTTTTATTTATACCCCGCTGTGAGGGACAGGGGATATCGCGAAGTCCCTCCCCTCCTGAGTTCAAGCCCGTCCCCGAGCAAAGGGGAAAGCAGGGAGAGTTCCGATTCCAGTGGGGAAGCAGGAAGTCGTGTCCGAGGCTCAGGCAAGGTAGAGGAGCCAGGGTCCCAGGTGGGACAGGAAGGGGCAAGTAAGGGGGGAAGACCCATCCCCCCAACTCCAGAATTACGCAGGAAGAGGAGGGGCAAGAGGATGGGTCTGCCAAAGCTTTTGTGTTGGAGAAAGACGCGCCAAAAGCCATTAGGAGGTTCTGAAACCGACTGACAACATCGCTCCGTGTAAATAGCAATGACTTGAGCACTGTAAATACGCAGCACCAATAAAAGAATAAAATGCAGAGCTGCGTAGCGTCGTTACTCTGAAGTAGTCCACTCCGGCCACTGTGACAGCAACCTCCTAATCATTTTTGGGCTACTTTGGAGTTGCCGGGATGAGCGTGTCAGAGGCGGAGAAGTGGCGGCAGATCGCTGAGCAAGCCCAGCTAGAACTGCAACAGCTGTCGCTGCAGGCGCAGGGAGAATTGAAGGCAGCTAAAGAGGAGACTAAGAAGGTCCAGGACGACCGGCTACAACTTGCGGAACAGGTGAGAGAGCTCCAGGAAAAAGAGCAGCATTTAAGGGCGGTGGCGGTAGACCTCCAAAACAAGCTGGATGCAGAGAAAAACAAGGCGGGAGGGGCACCCCAAGTCCAAGTGCTGCCAGGAAGGAGAGCTGGGACCCTAGTAAGCAAGTTCAATGGAGACCCGAAGGAGTTTCAGGGCTTTGAGACTGAGATTGTGTATGCTCTTGAGCTGCACCACGATGAGTTCCCTGATGATGAGCACAGAGTAGCGTTTATTGTGGAGCACCTTACAGGGGCGGCCAGGGAGTGGCTAAGACCGTTAATTGCAACAAGGAATCCTTGCATGAAGAATGTCAAACTCTTTCTAGAAGGTTTGAAAACGATGTATTCGTCCGATAGTCATATGGACCAGACTAAGGAGGAACTTCATAATTTACGCCAAGGAAATATGACAGTTCGCGCGTATTGGGCGAAATTCACCATGCTGGTGCACAGATTGGGGTGGGATCTGGAGTCTGCCCCAATGCAAGCGGCGTTTTACTTGGGGTTGCATGAGGAGGTGAAGGATGAGCTCTCGAGAGGTCCAAAGCCCAGTAATATGGATCAACTGAGCAAAGCGGCTCTGGCGGTGGGGGTGAGGCAGGAATCCAGATGGAGCGACAAGCAAGCAACGCGCGCAAAGCGGGCTTGGTTCCCACGGTCGCAGGAGAAGCCACTCCCTCAACAACCCTTTCAAGCCACGCCTGGGGCCAGTCAGGACCAGGAACCCATGCAGATTGATAGCGCGCACGCGCGGGCTTTTCAAACCCCAGCGGCGCCAAGACGCAAGGAGGGAAGGGGTGGGAATTGCTTTCTCTGCAACTCCCCCCAGCATCTCGTCAGAGACTGCCCACATCGCAGGGAGTGGCAAGGAAAGGCGGGAACGGTTGTGCCCTCCCCCACTGACGCAGCACCACAGCAGGGAAACGGGAAAGCCTGGCTGCAGGAGACAAGGGGCGGCAGCCAGGCACAGTCAGCAGACAACAGCCCCAGCCCACCCACCCGCACAGAGAGGAGCAGAGCCAGCCCACCCCTCCCAGAGCAGGAGTGGTTCTAGAAGTGACGCTCACGCTCCCTAATGGCTATCCCCTGACAGTCCTCGCCTTAATTGACAGTGGGGCGTCAGCGAACTTCTTCTCGAGGAACTTTGCAGAAGAGCACCAGATCCAGCTTCTGCAGCTGGATTTTCCTCTGCACGTGGCAACCATTGACGGCAGAGAGCTGCTGGGAGGGGCCATCACTCATCAAACCCCCCCCATGAGAATGACGGTTGGAAGGCACTCAGAGACACTGGCATTCAACGTCACCACCATCTCAGACCCCCCAATCGTTTTGGGCATGAGCTGGCTGGCGCGCCACGACCCCTCCATAAGTTGGCATCAGAGATGCATCACTTTTGGATCGGACTTTTGCCTGGAACATTGCATGCAGCACCAACCAGGGGAGGGGCCTCCGATAGCCACGGTGGCCACCATGCACGTCAAAGGGGGTGAGGCGATACCCAAACCATACTGGGACCTGCAGGAGGTCTTCAGTGAAGCGGAGTCCGACCACCTGCCCCCACACAGGCCTTTTGACTGCCAGATCAACCTGGTGCCTGGGGCAACTATACCCCCAGCCAAGCTGTACGCCATGTCAGACCAGGAACTGGAGGATCTGCGCGCTTTTATCGACAAGAACCTCAAGCGGGGGTTCATCAGAGAAAGCAAGGCAGCAGGGGGCAGCCCGGTCTTCTGGGTGGACAAGAAAGACACGCAACAGCGCCGTCTTGTGGTGGATTTTAGACGGCTGAATTCGGTGACAGGGCCGGTGGCTTTCCCCATGCCCAGAGTGGATGATCTCCTGACAGCGGCACGCAGGGGCAAGATTTTCACCAAGCTAGACCTGAGGGGGGCGTACAACTTGATCAGGATCCGGGAAGGCGATGAGTGGAAAACCACGATGTTCACGCCTCTGGGCTCTTTTGAATATCTGGTGATGCCCTTCGGGTTGCAAGGGGGCTCAGCATGCTTCCAGGCCTTCATGCACCACGTCCTGGGGTCCCTACTCTTCAGGAAATGCTTGGTCTTTCTGGATGACATCCTTATTTACTCCAACGACCCAGTGCAGCACGTGAAGGACGTCAGGGAGGTGTTACAGCGCCTGAAGGAGAACCACCTGTATGTGAAGCTGGAGAAGTGCAAGTTTCACACCAAGGAGGTGGACTTCCTGGGCTACAAGCTGTCAGACAAGGGGCTGGCAATGGACAAGGACAAGGTGCAGACCATCCTGGACTGGCACAGCCCCAGGACGCGCAAAGATGCCCAACGCCTACTAGGCTTTGCCAACTTCTACAGGAAGTTCATCAAGAACTTCTCTCGAGTTACGGCTCCCATCACTGACTGCCTGAGAGGCAAGCAGAAGTTCAGGTGGACACCAGAGGCGCAAGCAGCGTTCGAAAGCCTCAAGAGGGTGTTCGCCTCAGACCAGAACCTGTTCCACGTGGTTCAGGACGCGCCCCTACGCATTGAAACAGATGCTTCTGATAAGGCTGTGGGCGCCATTTTGTTGCAACTGGACGCCAACAGAGAGTGGAGACCCTGTGCCTTCTTCTCCAGGAAGTTGACCCAGCCCGAGCGAAACTACACAGTTTTTGATCGGGAACTTCTGGCGATCCACGCGGCGTTCCAGCACTGGAGACACTTCCTGGTGGGCGCCAAGCACCCCATCCAGGTGTGCACAGACCACAAGAACCTGGAGTTCTGGAGAACTGCCAGGGTGCTCAACCAGCGGCAGATACGGTGGGCGGAGTTCTTCTCGAACTTCAACTTCTCCATACACTACATCCCAGGAGAGCAGAATGTCAGGGCGGATGCCCTCTCCCGCAAGCCAGAATACATGGAGGAGGAGGCGCCACCAGCCCCAAGGCACATTTTCCCCCCGTCGGCATGGTCCTGCGGAGCAGCAGTGGTGAGCGAGGCAGAACTCACAGCACTGACGGCAGCGGATGAATTTGCCAACCGCATCTTCAGAGAACTGAGAGGGGGGAGGGAGCAGGCAAAAGACTTTGCAGAACGCAGAGGGCTGCTTTTCTACAAGGGTGCGCTGTACCTACCCACCACCCAGCTTCGACGTACGGTCCTCAAGCAGATGCACGACAACCCTACAGCGGGGCATTTTGGAAGGGACAAGACCACTCACCTAGTCATGAGACACTTCTGGTGGCCAGGGGTGAGGGAAGATGTTCGAGACTATGTAAGGGGCTGTACCACCTGCCAGCGGGCGAAGGTGGTCAGAGCAGCGCCACCAGGGTTGCTGGAGCCCTTAGCCACACCACACAGGCCGTGGGAAGTGGTGTCCATGGACTTCATCACAGATCTGCCTTCGTCCAGGGGTAAGACTGCAGTGTTGGTGGTGGTGGACCTCATGTCCAAAATGTGTCACTTTATACCGTGTGCCAGGGCAGTCTCGGCAGAAGAGACAGCCAAACTGTTTGTTGATCACATTTTCAGACTGCATGGATTACCTTTAAGGGTTATTTCGGATCGTGGCCGCCAATTTGTTTCCAGGTTCTGGCGGCGGCTCATGAACCTCCTGCAGGTGGAGGTCAGCTTGTCGACGGCTAGACACCCGCAGACCAACGGACAAGCGGAGAGGGTCAACGCCATTCTGCAGCAGTACCTGAGATGCTACGTCAGCCAGCGGCAAACGGACTGGGTGGATCGCTTGCCACTAGCAGAATTTGCCTACAACAATGCAGTGCACGTCTCCACAGGGGTGTCGCCCTTTAAGGCCAATTACGGGCGCGACCTCAGATCTTTCCCAGAGAGGGAGAGGGAGGAGGAGGAGGAGGGCCCACAGGCTGAGGATTGGGCAGAGGAACTGGAGACGGTGCACCAGCAGCTCAGAGAACACTTGGAGAGGGCCAAGGAAGCGTACAAAAAGGGGGCAGATCGCCACAGGCGACAAGGGGAGGTCATCAGGGTGGGGGACAAGGTGTGGTTGTCCTCGGAGGGCCTTCCCACCAGAGGGAGGTGCAAAAAGCTGGCACCCAAATGGCTGGGCCCCTTCACGGTCACGCAACAGGTCAACCCGGTGGCATACAGGCTGGCACTGCCAGAGGACATGAGGGTGCATCCAGTGTTTCATAGATCGCTGCTGTCGCCGTACAGGGAAAGCAGCAGGCTCCGAGACAGCGAACAAACCCCCGAGGGAGGGGGGGAGAGGGAAAGCAGGGAGCAACTCAATGAGGCCACGGCCATCCTGGATTCAAGGTGGGGGGTGGGGGGCCTGGAGTACCTCATGGCATGGGAGGATGCTCCACCGTCCCAGAATGAATGGGTTCCCGCCACTCAGATACAGGAGGAATTCTTGGTGGAAGAATTTCACGCCCTCTTTCCCCACAGACCCAAGCCCTGGCACATGGAAAGGGAGGGGGAGGAGGAGGAGGCACGGGAGAACAGCTCACCATGGCGCTGGGAAGCGGAGTTTGAGGAACCAGAGGATGAGGTATGGGTGTCGCCAAGATCCACCCAGTCAGAGGAAGGAGCAGATTGGCAAAACATTTTTACCCCCACCAGCTCTGACGCCACGGACTTTTTGGGATTCCCGTCCTCCCAGGCGGAAGGGGGGGGCTCGCAGGACTGGGGGGAGGTGTTCACACCAACGGGCTCGGAGAGCACCGAGTTTTTAGGCTTCCAGTCGTCACCGACACATGGGGGGGCCTGGGGAGGGGTGAAGGAGAGCTTGGGAGGGGGGTGGATGTGAGGGACAGGGGATATCGCGAAGTCCCTCCCCTCCTGAGTTCAAGCCCGTCCCCGAGCAAAGGGGAAAGCAGGGAGAGTTCCGATTCCAGTGGGGAAGCAGGAAGTCGTGTCCGAGGCTCAGGCAAGGTAGAGGAGCCAGGGTCCCAGGTGGGACAGGAAGGGGCAAGTAAGGGGGGAAGACCCATCCCCCCAACTCCAGAATTACGCAGGAAGAGGAGGGGGAAGAGGATGGGTCTGCCAAAGCTTTTGTGTTGGAGAAAGACGCGCCAAAAGCCATTAGGAGGTTCTGAAACCGACTGACAACATCGCTCCGTGTAAATAGCAATGACTTGAGCACTGTAAATACGCAGCACCAATAAAAGAATAAAATGCAGAGCTGCGTAGCGTCGTTACTCTGAAGTAGTCCACTCCGGCCACTGTGACACCCGCCCTCCCCAGTCAAAAACCGGGCTCATGGCGGCTGACACCAACAGAATTACAATAAAACATAAAAACAATTAATTAAAATACAGATTAAAATACAGTATTAAAATTTAAAGTGCAGCCTCATTTCAAGTAGTCCATAAGTCCAAGCTGTGAGGGAGGAAACACAGGGGTCAGGCTGAGTCTAACCCAAAGGCCAGGTGGAACAGCTCTGTCTTGCAGGCCCTGCGGAAAGATGACAGATCCCGCAGGGCCCTGGTCTCCTGGGAAAGAGTGTTCCAACAGGTTGGGGCCAGTACTGAAAAGGCCCTGGCTCTAGTAGAAGAAGCAGGCTCCGTACAAAAATGATCTACTGCTTCCCAATGACAGATTTTTTTCTTCATGTGGGAAAGTTCCAGAACCCACAACTCACCCATAATTCCCACCCATAATTCCCAGAAGCATGGCACAATGGCTGGGCAGACTCCAAGCTTGGATCTACTTTGAATGGCTTGCTGTGATTGTATCTGTAAGATCCAGGTACAAAATAATGTCTGGGGTTGGGGTTGGGGAGGCTCAACTTAAGAATTTGTTTTCAGAACCAGAACTGATCTCATAGTCTTCTCAACTCCATTGTGGTGTAGTGGTTAAGAGTGGTGGACTCGTAATCTGGTGAACCAGGTTCGATTCCCCACTCCTCCACATGCAGCTGCTGGGTGACCTTGGGCCAATCACACTTTTCTGAAGTCTCTCAGTCTCACTCACCTCACAGAGTGTTTGTTGTGGGGGAGGAAGGGAAAGGAGATTGTTAGCCGCTTTGAGACTCCTTAGGGTAATGATAAAGCAGGATATCAAATCCAAACTCTTCTTCTTGTTCTCCCCAAACAGGGTCAGAGCTTTTATAGAATCATAGAACTATAGAGTTGGACGACACACCAAGGGTCATCTAGTTGAATCCCCTGCAATCACGGCTAGAGAATCCCAGACAGATGGCCATCCAACCTCTGAACCTCCAATGATAGAGAGTCCGCCACTTTTTGGAGAGAGTCCATTCCACTGTTGAACAGCCCTTACTGCCAGAAAGTTCTTCCTGATGTTTAGTCGGAATCTCCTTTCTTGTAACTTGAAGCCATTGGTTCAGGTCCTACCCTCCGGAGCAGCAGAAAACAAGCTAGCTCCATCTTCCATGTGTTGGCTGTTTGACGATGGCTATGATATCATGAGCCAAGCTAAGGTAATTGTCTTAATCAGGAAGTGTGTGTGTGTGTGTGTGTGTGTGTGTGTGTGTGTGTGTGTGTGTGACATATTGCCCCAACTCCTCTGTCTGCTTACCTCCCACTTCCTTGCCTTGGCTACCCACTCAGCAAGGCTCTCCGTCTCCCCCTCCTCCCTGCCTTGCTCAGTGAAAGGCCTCAATGAGTCCCAGCAAAGTGGCTAGGCCAGGTTCTCTGCTGCCATGGTTCACCTTTTCAAATAGAAATGCTGTTGAATCATAGTAAAAAGTAACATTTTTTTTTTAAAAAAAGAACAACAACCTAAGTTTATTTTCAACTAAGAATGCCCAGAAATTCCCCCCCTGATCAATTTTGAGATGTGGTAAAATTGTTTTAAAAATCCCAACAAAAGCCCTATTCAGAAGGAAGTTGGCAACTCTAAGCGCCAACTCTAAGATGTTCTGTGACCCGCCTGAGACCTCCGGGTACAGGGTGGTATATAAATTCAATAAACAACAACAACAACAACAATTATAATAGTCCCTAAATAGAGCCCAGAGCGTAATGTGAAGACAATCTTTTAGTCTTCACTTTTTGGACAAATACACACACTTACAGTACACACATACACAAACATACATATACAGTGGTACCTCAGTTTAAGTGTACACAATTGGTTCCGGAAGTCTGTACTTAACCTGAAGTGTACTTAACCTGAAACGAACTTTCCCATTGAAAGTAATGGAAAGTGGATTAATCCATTCCAGGCGGTCCACGGAGTACTTAAACTGAAGCGTACTTAACCTAAAGCAAACTTTCCCATTGAAAGTCATGGAAAGTGGATCAATCTGTTCTAGACCGGTCCGCGGAGTACTCAACCTGAAGCGTACTTAACCTGAAGTATGAGTGTAATTGGTTCCGGAAGTCCGTACTTAACCTGAAGCGTACTTAACCTGAAGCGAACTTTCCCATCGAAAGTAATGGAAAGTGGATTAATCTGTTCCAGACGGGTCCGTGGAGTACTTAAACTGAAAGTACTCAAACCGAAGCGTACTTAAACCGAGGTACGACTGTATAAATTTTGGACAAATATATCTATTTCCTGGGATATTATGATTTTCCTCACTGACCTCAGAAGCTGTGTTATACTGTGTCAGACCATTGGCCAATCTACCTCAGTATCGTATACACTGACTGGAGGCAGCTCTCCAGGCCAGCTTTACCTTGCGATCCCAGGGCTTGAACCAGAGACCTTTTTTGCATGCTGAGCAGTGGCTCTGCCACCGAGTTTGATACAGCTTCATTCACCTAGTCCAGATGCCAAATTAAGAGGGAGTTGTGCAATGCCCAGCCAGCCTTTCAAAATCATCCGGGAGGCACAGATCTGTCAAGGACTGAAGTTAGACGACCCAACCAACAGAATGGGGTTAATTAAATTGCAACCACTATCTGCCTCTGCTTTGCCCCACCCATGCTGTACATACTGCATGGCAGAGCGGAAAGAGGCTTTTAGCCAAAAAAATCTTTAGCCCCTGAGGAAAGGGTGTGTTTGTTTCTCCTCTGAACTAACAACTCAACAGCTTCATTTCAGGAGCAGCCTGGGTTTTGTTGAGCTACCGTGGTTAATGGAATGGCTGTACCCTTTGCAAATAAAGAGATGCTTCGTGTTGGGGTGGCTTGATGAAGATGATGCTTCTCCGTTAATTAACTGCTGGGCCTGTTGAATTAATGGGATTCCTTGTAATCTCAGCTGAGGTCTTTAATTGCTTTATTTTCCCTCCCTTGCTCTGGTACTGCAAGGTTTTGTTTCTTCCATACTGTATTTGCTTTTCCCTCTGAGTTCCTCAGGCCAGAATTTCTTATGTTCTCTTATAGTGGTAAGTTGCCCTCTGTGTGAACAGTTAAAAGCTGTGGAATAGCAAAGAGTTCACTTCCCCTCATTTGCTAACTTTTTCACAGGCCAAGGCCTTCTTTCTCTCCCAAAGGGCATGCCTGCTGGGGGAAGCCAATTTTAAGTATACAGTGGAACCTCGGTTTATGAACACCTCGGTTTATGAATTTTCGGTTTATGAATGCCGCGGACCCATCTGGAACGGATTAATTCACTTTCCATTACTTTCAATGGGAAAGTTCGCTTCAGTTTATGAACGCTTCAGTTTATGAACAGACTTCTGGAACCAATTACACCCATGCTTCGGGTTAAGTACGCTTCAGGTTGAGTACTCCGCGGACCCATCTGGAACGGATTAATCCACTTTCCATTACTTTCAATGGGAAAGTTTGCTTCAGTTTATGAACGCTTCAGTTTAAGTACCCTGCAGACCGTCTGGAACGGATTAATCCACTTTCCATTACTTTCAATGGGAAAGTTCGCTTCCGTTTATGAACGCTTCAGTTTATGAACAGACTTCCGGAACCAATTGTGTTCATAAACCGAGGTACCACTGTACATTGTGGAGCAGGGGTGGGGAAGTTTAGGCTCAGAGGGGGGCGGCGGCAGATATGCGGCCCTCCAGTCCTCTACATCTGGCCCTTCAGACTCTCTGCTGGTTACACATCTGCATCAGCTATCTCTCTCCCCAGACCACTTTACTTTGTATCACCCTTGAGTGTTGTTGCCCGTCTGGAATGTGTCCCTAAAATAACACCAGCACCAACACAATTAAATGTAATTGTGATTATAAACATCGAGGATGGGTGAGTGGGAAGTCATTAGTATTATAGAATAAGGATTATAACTGTTGAGTGATACATTGTAACTTTGAATCTTGAAATAAAAGAATATTGAAAAAGAAAAAAGAAAAGGAAAAGGAAACCTGAAGAAATCATAACCCCCTTTCATCCACTGGTGGAGGAAGAGGAGTGCGGGGGGAGCGCACCGCCCCCTGCAGCACGATCCTGGTGGGGTGCCATCGTGGCTGCCCTCCCACTCGCACTGGGCGCCATGCCCCACAGGCGGCGTGCCACGCCCCCAGGATGCACGCCAGCCCTGCCCCCGCCTGCTCTCCGCCCCCCAGTGCCAGAGCATGAAGCTCCGCCACTGCCACTGGTTTCATCCCCTCCATCCTGCAGACATACAGAAATTAAAGCAATAAGAAATGAAACCACTTGATTCTGGCAAGATCTTGTTGATCTGAAGGCATAGCTTCTAGGCAGCACCAGCCTCTCTCATATATGGGGTAAGGCAATCTTGCAGGTAAAATGGTCCCAAGTTATCTGTTTATATCTTGCAGGAGCTATATGGTCACAACATAGGCTAGTGGCCTAATGGTTTCAGTTCCATCTCGTTAGGCCCCCAGTTTTTGCACAGCCTGAAGCTGATTGGCTGTGATCCCTTGAAAACCACCTTGGAGTCAAAGCTTGCACCTCCCCTGCCTTGATTAAAAACTGAAGGGCAGCAGTGACATTGCAAAAGGGTAGAAAACAGCTTTAGAAATACCATGCTAGCCTGTCTGGGGAGTTAATGGGCATAGGAAAGTCCTGGTAACCATTCCGAAATCTAAAACTTCTGTAATAGATTGCGCTTAGTTCAGCAAGAGCTTCACCATTGTTATATTTTCTTTTCACATTCAATTTAAAGTGGCAATTCCCTTTTCTCGGCCCCTTTCTTACCTGGTAGCTGTGTAGATTAAATCTACAATAGAAAAATGCTATGGAATAGATCTGTGGATGTTCAGGGATGGAGGACAACTTAATGAAGCAACAACTGAAATACCATAAGTACCCAATAGCTTTAATTTATACAAATATTATCTTTTACAACATTCATAACATGATACAGTAGAATTTCAGGGGCACAAGTATAGAGAGATTCTGCTTTTCAATATTATTTCATCCAGTTTAATGTTGAGGTTTGAATCCAGACCAATTCAAACCTAAAGAGCTACAAAGAACTGTGCTCTAATTGTTGGAATGGACTAGCACACATGAAAATCACACTTGTTCTGTGTATCACTCAGAAGGAGATGGTCAAATTCTGGATTTTACCACTTCAGACTGTAGGTGAGGGGTATATTTTTGTTCTCTGACATAGAAAGCTTTGATTCCAGAATGAGAGAATGAGTTTAGGTTAACCTTCCCCAACCTGGTGGCCTCCAGATCTTGTGGAATACAATTTTCATCTTCCATGATCATTGGACATGTTGGCTGGGGCTCATGGAAGTTGTAGTTGTAGGCCTGGTTATGGAAATATTTTTTTTTTTTTGCATGAGCTAAAGTGCCTTCAAAGGGAAGGAGTGTTGTTCAGTGGTAGAGTACCAGCTTTGCATGCAGTGTTTTCCAGGTTCAATCCCAGGTCTATCTCAAGTTAGGTCTCGAAAACATGCGCTGAATGAAACCCTGGAGAGTTACTGCTGGTCAGTGTAGACAGTGTTGAACTAGATGGACCAAACAGTCTGACTCGGTATAAGGCAGCTTCCTATGTGCATGGCCTTGATCCCATCCTCAGGAGTGGTTTAGTCTCCCAAGAGAGGTGTGGGTTCAAATCACACTCCTGGCAGTCTTTTAAAAACCTTCACCATCAACTGGTATTAGCAGTGACAGCTGAATGAAACCTCCATGCTAGAGGCAGCATTGCTCTGATTATGTGCACGTGAGCAAACAACAGCCAATGGTTTTTGTTTGCATGCCCAGATGCAGGCTTCCCAGTTGGCTACTGGGGAAAACAGGATGCTGAACTAGACAGACCCTTGGGCTCTTCTTATGTTCTTATATTAGACCAACAGAAAGCATTTGAAGATAGCTGGGCTGTGCTTTGTAGCTGCTGCCACTATAAGAAAATATGTGGATTCTGTTGAACTCTCTGTACTTTGGCTCAGTTCTGTTGACGTTACTCGGAGCATTACAGAGGTGGGATTTAGGACATTGTAGCATTCGTATTGTGTTTTGTCCAAGAGTCCAGAATTTCTTCTCCAGATTTTTATTTCGCAAAGCACATTAGACTTTCTGGGGGAAATGAGATGCCAGAAGGCTTCCTTGTTCTGAATAAAAGCATGGTCTGTTAGTTAGAAAAGGAGATGGCTTTTCTTTATACTTCATCCATTTTCATGATTTGTTATAGGCCTGGAATCACTTGTTTCTTCATAGACTGCCAAACGTTTGGTCTGATTTTAACCCTCACCTTCCATATACACAGACTATAAAAATCTCACTCTGCCGTCAGCGTTCTGTGTCAAATCCTACTCAGCTGTTAGCGTCCCTCAAACAATTAGAGTTGTGTGACAGAAAGTGGGGGTTAGGGATGTAAGAAAGCATTGTTTTTTTGTTTCACCCTGT
Source organism: Zootoca vivipara (assembly GCF_965207765.1). Taxonomy (NCBI): domain Eukaryota; kingdom Metazoa; phylum Chordata; class Lepidosauria; order Squamata; family Lacertidae; genus Zootoca; species Zootoca vivipara. The sequence goes on along the minus strand of NC_142590.1, from coordinate 72,508,062 downwards.
ATTCATTTCATGCAGCGCTGCTTACATTCCACTGCAGTCCACCTTCCCCACAAAATATGCTATTCATCCTGCTATGGCAATTTTTTTGTAATTTATGTTATTAATTATGTAAATTATATCATCATAACCCCAACCCTTTGTAATTATAGACCACACAACTTTTCCCTCTTGGTATGTTTTATTGTTGGCATCCATCTGCCTTGATAGACAATGGAGTGTACCTCCAGGGGTGAAGTCAAAATACTGTGTTAGCAACACTAAAGTGACCTCTCTGAGATGCAAGCCTGGACAGTGTCCTGAGTTGCCCAGACCACAAGACCCACCTCTCAGCCTCACTGATGTGGTCCAAAGGAAAGCAGAGCAATGTGTTTGGTACCAGCTTGGCCACAGAAATTGCTGCAAGGAAGCGTACAAGATGTCATTCAATGGGATTTGTGTAGAGTTTACTCCTTAGTCATTTTTTCTCCCGAAGATATCCCACAAGGCAGTGGAGGTTTAGGAAAAGAGTATTCCTTCTCCTAGATGGATGGACTACCTTCTCAGGTTGATGAGCTCCATCTGCTCCTCACTCTTTACGGCACATGTGGAAACCACCTTCTTGACTGCTGGACCCACTATTGGTCTTGTCTTGTCCATTCAATCCACTGGAGCCTGTCTTTGCATTCAGAGGAAGTGCCTAACTCACTGAGTGTTTGAGACCCATCACCTGGTTTAGCCAGCCAGTCGAAGCCATTCCTGAGGTGTGGCCACTGTCACATGTTGACAGCTTCTAGGAGCCTCAGGTGAGAGCTCAGTGCAGGGTGGGGACCAAAGATGATTAAACTACCCCAGAAAGAGCATGGTGTGTCTCTCACCAGAGGTACTAACTTCCCCTAATACTCCCCACACCCCTATGTTTTATTATTGATTCAGTAAATTTCATAGCTGTATCCTATACTTTGTTGGTAATTGTGACAACTTACCTTTTTAAAAGTATTTTTTCTATCATTTCTTTTTTTCTGTAACTTGTTTGTTATTAACATTTAATAAAAACTATTTGTTCCTCATTTATGGAATGCCCTCCCTGGTGAGGTGCACCTGTCTCATAATGCGGCTTCCAGAGGAATTTTAAAACATTCCTGTTTACCCATGTATTTGATGGCTGAAGAGAATGTTTTCTTTTCAATGTGTTTGCTGCCTATGATCTCCTTCGGGAGGAAGGGTGAGACTACTACTGGTGAAATAAATACAGCCAAATGCTCTCTCCTCTTTCCTATAAAAGCCCTATATAATGGAACCAAATTGCAGGTTAGATGCGGTCGGCAGGGACAGCTATCGAATAATATTGAGATGAATAGGGGGGTGAGACAGGGATGTATCCTGGCACCCACATTGTTTTGCTTATTTTTAAATTACCTAGAAGACTGCCTAATGGACCCAGATGGACACCTTCCAAAAACAGGAGTGAGAAGGACCCCTTTGTTGCTCTATGCAGATGACACGACCATTATTTCACGTTCTAGACCAGGCTTGAAACATCTGCTGAGGAAGTTTTCTGAATACTGGCTTGGAAAAGGTTTAACCATAAACTATGGAAAATCAAAAATCCTAGCATTCGAAATAAATAAATACTCCTACCTTTGAATATAGAAGTTAGCTGTCCACCCAGCTATTTGCCATTGAAAGCTTCACAACCCTCCCACATCCATCTTCTGCAGGTGTCAAGATATATTTTCTTAAAAAAATAATAATGAGAAAAACCATCACTTATCAACTAGAAAAACTAAGTATTGCACTAAAACAATTGACAGCCTGGGAGTTGCCAAACCATTTCAAGCCTATAAAATGCATGGCATTTCCAGTAATAAGCTCACCATGCTAGGGTTTCCTCTTCATGACAATGACAATCTCCTAATTTCTGTTAAGCAGCCACCTGAATACCTTTCGACTCCAGGCTTGCTGTCCTTCAAACTATTGCTAATCCAGTCACTTATTTCATGAATAAACGAGTTATGAATATGCATATCAGCCAGAGTAGAGCAGAGGCTGTGCTGTCACCTTACATCCAGAAGGTCATGGACATTAATCTTCCCTGATGCTAATATTCCATCTACCTCGGCTACATATTGAGCTCCTTCCCAGTTTCCAAGCGCAGTGAGAAAGCGAGAGATCATAATTGGGTAGAAGCTTTCACGTCCTCATTCCCAGGTGGTTCTTTTTGAATGAAGTATGGAAGAAAGGGAGAGGCTAAAGTTAAAGAATGGGGTTAGAAAGAAATTAATATGCCAGACAATCACTGGTAGCTCATCAGTCACTTATGTGGATGGAAATGTGATGTCTTTTCCAGGAGGCTGACAAACCGGAGGCCTGATGTGGGGAGTTTTGCTGCTTCATATATGACCAGCTTGACTTGTCTTGCAATAAGACGCCTCCTGCTCCCCCCCCCCTCAACCTCACTTCTGTACTCTGCACCCAGAGAATACATGCAACAAACTGGCAATTAACTGAGATTATTGGATTGGGTTTACCAGCTATTTGTCTTCCCTTTAAATGGCTGGCTAAGTACGGCAGGATATCCACTTGGAAAGGTCAGTGAGGCTTGAGTTACAACCCAGCTTGTCCCAATGGTGCTTTTCTTATTCACTCCTCAGTTTCCACTCTCTTCCTCTCTTCTCTCTTGGCAAATTTAAATAAATGGGATCTCCCCCTTCTCTGCCTCTCCTGGACCTAGGCTGGAACATGCTGGGACATAGATCTCTTCATTTGTTTACTCTTTAGCGTCTTCTCTGGAACAATCCCAGACCTTCCTTATCAACTCGGAGATTAGAATCTCTGTATCTACCGGTATGTGTCTATATTTGTCATGTTAACTAAATCAGGAAGAACTCTTGGAGCTTTACAGGCATCAAGCATTTCAGAAAGACAACTCTTCCCTATTTTGCTTTTAAAAAAGCCTTTCCACTTTTTTTAAGCCCAGGGAGTGTCAAGAACTACAGCTAACACTTAATTTCCCCCCAGACTGGAGTGTTTTGGAGAAGAATATCATCTGCATTGAACATTTGATTATGTTCCTAATAAAAGCACACATTTGCTTTAAGCATCTGTACAGATGTTTCCATTGAGCCTCAGAAGCAGGTCTTGCCTGAATATTAACTTTAGTGCAAGTGAGGAGAGGAAATGCACTATCCGCCTACCAAAGTTCATCTTTCAGTGCAATAGGATTGTCATAGGAAGGAGCTGAGGCATCTGGTTGGAAAACAGGATGTTGGAATAGATAGGCCTTGAATCTGCTCCAGCAGGGCTCCTTATGTTTTAATTCATTTTCATTTTAAATTTGTATACCATCTACATTATTTTACAACCCACAGAAATGTCAAATGGTACAAGAAGAGCAGAAACATCTGGATATCTTGTAACAATTCAAACCATAACTAACAATTATAACCTTAATTCAAGAATCAATTATATACAATATCACTAGCAAACTTGTACCTGGCATAAAAAACCACCAGTGCAGTTTTGAAACCAGTGCCACCTTGGTTCAAAATGGCATCCAAATGTTTCCAAACATAATTGAAAATATGATTCGAGCCTACCATTTACCTCTATACCTCCAACACCTACCTTGACTACCTTTCAGAATTTGACCTCAACTCCACCTTCCAGTTTCACCTCACTCTTTTGACAGACAACTCAATCAAAACATCTCTGAAAAACACCTAACCCTGCAAAGATCCAGACAATGGGTAGGCAAACTAAGGCCCTGGGGCCGGATCCAGTCCAATCGTCTTCTAAATCCGACCCGCGGACGGTCTGGGAATCAGCGTGTTTTTTACATGAGTAGAATGTGTGCTTTTATTTAAAATGCATCTCTGGGTTATTTGTGGGGCATAGGAATTCGTTAATTTCTCTCTCTCCAAAATATAGTCCGCCCCCCCACAAGGTCTGAGGGACAGTGGACCGGCACCCTGCTGAAAAAGTTTGCTGACCCCTGATCCAGACCCGTCATCACCTGGGAGGCAAAGATGCTATATATGGGGGTGGTGAGGACCCTTTTCACCTGGGCAACCAGCAGCAGCCAGTGGGGCAGCATGGGTGGAACTGTGTTGCTGTCTTGGATTTGCAACACCATGTGTCACTGCCAAGAGGAGGGCAAGGTAGTGTGGAGCTCAGCAAGTGCAGTGGCACAGCCAACCCAACACTCCTGCCGCAGTGCCCACGCTATGCCAAACTACCACTGCCTTGCACCTCCCAGTAAGAGGCAGCAACACCCAGCATTCAGAAGCCAGGAGAGCAATGCAGCTTCACTTGTGTTGCCCACCCACGATGGTGGCCAGAGGCAGAGTCAAAGGTGAGCAGAGAAATAAATGTGCATTTTATTTTTGTATAGGCGGCTAGTTTCTACACGCACTCACCTGCCCTACTATCTTGGATCCAGGCAACCCAGAAGCATTATCAGAGTTCAAGGCCACATTCCAAAACACTCAAGGAGCTGAGCTGTGTGGCCTGGTGAGAGGGTGTGTGAGGGAGGAGGAGGGATGTGGCTGGGGACAGTCCCAAGGGCCAGGCAGAGAAGCCTGCGGGGCATATTTGGCCCCTAGCCTTGTGTTTCCTCACCCCTGCCATAAAAAGTGGACACAATAGATTTTCATTTACAATTCCAGCACTGAATTGAGATAAAAGCTTGACTGTTGAATATACTCTTTGACTTAGGCACATACAGTCATACCTCAGTTTAAGTACGCTTCGGTTTGAGTACTTGGAACAGATTAATCCACTTTCCATTACTTCCAATGGGAAAATTCGCTTCAGGTTAAGTCATAGCTGCCAAGTCTCCCGTATTCTCCGGGAATTCCCCGTTTTTCCAGCTGTTCTTAGCTGAAAAAAACGGATTTTTTTGTTTCCCCCCGGTTTATTCTGGCGCAGTGGCCATTTTGGAAGTGGGCGGAGCATGTTCAGAAGCGACTTTTGATGCTGCTCTGCCCAGTTCCAAAATGGCTGCAGTGCGACTTCTGGCGCGGTGGCCATTTTGGAACTGGGCAAAGCAGCATAAAAAGTCACTTCTGAGCATGCTCCGCCCAGTTCCAAAATGGCGGCAGCGCTACTTCTGGCCTGCTACTTATTTCTCGGACAGCAACTTGGCAGGTATGGGTTAAGTATGCTTCAGGTTAAGTACAGACTTCCGGAACCAATTGTGTACTTAAACCACTGTATTGCCTTGCTTGGGAGTGAGGATTGAGGAGAAATGGTGACCTAATTCACATTTCCTTTAAAAATTTTTTGGTTGCATTTATGATAGATTTCAATACAAGCAAAAAACAACCCCCCTCCCCCCAAAAAGGTGGTGGGAAATGACAATTACAATCAAAGTAAAAAGAATATAGTCATTGATGGACTTCCCTTCTTCTCCTTCCTCTCCTTCCATGGTTCCTTTCATCTTCTACTTCCTCTCGCATTTTCTTAGTTTCCCCAATCTTTCTCTGCTCCTCCCGTTAACTCTAGTTCTAACTTAAGCTGCTGAAATTATTACCATCCTGCTAGGCTAATTGTCTGTTTATAATAATTTTTCATATAATCAATAAATGATATCCGGTCCTCCTTATATCTTTTATCCCATTTGTTTCTTATTCTAGTGGTCATACCTGCTAACCCCCCATATTCTAACAGTTTGAGATGTCGCTCTTCTTTCATTGGTACATTATCGGCTTTCCATTTTTGTGCTAATAACACACACGTGGCAGTTGTCGCATACAGGAACAAATTTATCTGTTTTGGGGGGTGGTTTTTTGGGGGGTAACTTCTGTTGTGATTATCCCGAACACAAAGGATTCTGAGTTTTGGGGAAAGTTTTTTTTTTGAACATTTAAAAAAGTTCATTATAAATAATTTCTCAGTAGTCCTTCATTATGGTATACTGCAAGACCACCACATGTGGTAGAATGTTCCTTTTGCCTCCTTACATTTCCAACAATTACCCCTTATTGATTTTGACATCTTTGCTAATCTGTTTGGTGTTAAATACCACCTATACATCATCTGCATGAAGTTTTCCTTTAGTGTGTAGCAGGCATAGGCAAACCTGGCCCTCCAGATGTTTTGGGACTACAACTCCCATCATCCCTAGCTAACAGGACCAGTGGTCAGGGATGATGGGATTTGTAGTCCCAAAACATCTGGAGGGCTGAGTTTGCCTATGCCTGGTGTGTAGCATGCAGTAAACCTTAAATTAATTTCCCACAATTGCTCCCACCCATAAAGCAAAGTCAATATTGTGTCCCACATCTCTAGCTCAAGTTTTCATCAATGATTTCACCATTTCCTGAAACAATATGCAACTGCAGCTACCCTTCAAAATTCTCACTTCTTCGAATTTTGCGGTGCATTCGCCAACCAAGAACTGTGTACAAAAGTGTACCTGTTTGGAAACAGTGTGCATATTTGGTGCATATATTAATGAAAATATCATACAGAAGCGTGATGTGTTATGGGCTTGCAAAATTGTGTATACGAAGAGAAATGCACACTAAAATGCTAACAAACTTTTCTGAGGTTTTTTTTTAAAAAAAGATATCTCAAAGTGATATGGAAATCACAGAATCATGGAACTGTAGAGTTGGAATGGACCCCAAAGGTTGAACCCCTTGCAATATGGGAATCACAGCTAAAGAATATTTGACAGATGGCCATCCAACCTCCAAAGAAGGAGAGTTCAACACCTCCTGAGGCAGTCCATTCCACATCTCTTACTGTCAGAAGGTTTTTCCTAAAGTGTAGTCAGAATCGCCTTTCTTGTCATCTGAATCCACTGGTTTGGGTCCTACCCTCTGGAGCAGCAGAAATTTGATAAACGGAACCTCAAACGGAAATGAACAGAATCGTCCATCCCTACAGGAGCTGTGTGCACAAGTGGGTGCCAAAGGAGGCTGCCCTGCCTGTCCCTTTAATAGCAGGACTCAGGTGCATAGCTGCCAAGTTATCCCTTTTTTACAGGGATTTTCCCTTATGCTGAATAGGCTTCCTCGCGAGAAAAGGGAAAACTTGGCAGCTATGCTCAGGTGTGCAACAGGTAGAATGGAGCACGTAGAGTCAGCAGGCTACTCTGATACTAAGCAGCACTGAGTGAGTGAGGCACATTTTCAGAATCTGTGGCACAACTTGTCCCACAGTCCGATAAAATATTTTCAATTCAGGACCAAACTTGGGTATGCAATTTGAAATTGCTCTTGGAAAAAGCTGGCAAACTGGGCTTGCAATGCAGGAAATAAGCACAGGCAAGTTAAGTTAGCCCCCTTTCCCCCACCCCATCACTGACTTATGAAGCCTGTGTCAAATATTTCCTCATACTCATTTCAGAGGGAAAAAATGGTATCCCAATCCACTTTTGGCTTATATTACATATTATAGCTGACACATCAGAGTAATTCACAGCCAATGCTACTGTCGTTTTTCAAGAGTGTGAATAGCAAAGTCTCAGATCTGAAAGCTACTGGCTATATTACAGAATTAGCTGCTAGATTGTCTTGGATCTGCCAAGCAATTATGGTAACTGTTTGGTTCCTTTGAAAAGGCTGCTCGACAATGTGTTTAGGACCAACAGTTGAACTGACTTGAGATTACATACTAACAAGCAAAGGAGGCCCCTTTATTTTCAACGAATACATAGCTTCTGCTTGCTTGCTTCTTTCAAGTCTACTGAACAGTAAGAAATAGAATTTAAACCACACATGTGGTTGATTAATGTCTCTGCAATGCAACCATCTGGCCAGCAAAGCAGGCACAGGCCACATTCACACCATGCATTTAAAGCAGTACAGTAGCACTTTAAAAAGCCATGGCTTCTCCCAAAGAATTCTGGGAGCTGTAGTTTGTTAAAGGCATAGAGACTGCTCAGGAAGCCTCCTATTCCCCTCATAGAGCTACAATTCTCAGAAGAGGGACTGGTTTTTAAAACTACTTCATGAAATTGTAGCTCTCAGACGAGGGAATTGGGGTCTCCTAGCACTCTTAACAAACTACATCTCCCAGAATTCTCTGGGGGAAGTCATGACTGCTTAAAGTGGTATCAGGGCTTTAAATGTTTGGTGAGAATGTGGCCACAGATCAATTAACTATGTTGGTGTTTTGAATATGGGAGAAGTAGGCCAGGGCCAAGCTAGCTGGGATAGTAGTAGACTTTTTAAAAAAGAATTTGGTCTGCTAGCTATAAAGTAACTAAAGCATCCATGGCAGATGGCCATCCAAGCTCTGCTTAAAACCTCCAAGGAAGGAGAGTCAACAACCTCCTGAGGGAGTCCATTCCACTGAGAGCCAGTGTGGTGTAGCAGTTAAGAGTGGTAGTCTCATAATCTGGTGAACCGGGTTTGTGTCTCTGCTCCTCCACATGCAGCTGCTGGGTGACCTTGGGCTAGTCACACTTCTCTGAAGTCTCTCAGCCCCACCCACCTCACAGAGTGTTTGTTGTGGGGGAGGAAGGGAAAGGAGAAAGTTGGCCACTTTGAGACTCATTCGGGTAGTGATAAAGCGGGATATCAAATCCAAACTCTTCTTCTCTTCTTCTTCTTCCTGACGTTTAGTTAGAATCACCTTTCTTGTATTGAAACCATCGGGTCCAACCCTCCGGAGCAGGAAAAAACAATCTTGTTCCATCTTTCATGTGGTACCCCTTTAGATATCTGAAGATGGCTATCATATCTCCACTGGATCATGGCCACTGGTCCCATCACCTCCTGGCAAATAGAAGGGGAAGAAATGGAGGCTGTGAGAGATTTTACTTTCTTGGGCTCCATGATCACTGCAGATGGTGACACAAGCCACGAAATTAAAAGACGCCTGCTTCTTGGGAGAAAAACGATGACAAACCTAGACCGCATCTTAAAAAGCAGAGACAGAGGTCTGTATAGTGAAAGCTATGGTTTTCCCAGTTGTGATGTATGGAAGTGAGAACTGGACCATAAAGAAGGCTGGTCGCCAAAGAATTGATGCTTTTGAATTATGGTGCTGGAGGAGACTCTTGAGAGTCCCATGGACTGCAAGAAGATCAAACCTATTCATTCTGAAGGAAATCAGCCCTGAGTGCTCACTGGAAGGACAGATAATGAAGCTGAGGCTCCAATAGTTTGGCCACCTCATGAGAAGAGAAGACTCCCTGGAAAAGACCCTGATGTTGGGAAAGATTGCGGGCACAAGGAGAAGGGGATGACAGAGAACGAGATGGTTGGGCAGTGTTCTCGAAGTCACCAACATGAGTCTGACCAAACTGCGAGAGGCAGTGGAAGACAGGAGTGCCTGGCGTGTTCTGGTCCATGGGGTCACGAAGAGTCGGACATGACTAAACAACAAAATCATATATCCTCTCAGCCTCCTCTTTTCCAGGCTAAACATACCTAACTCCCTCTACCTTACCTTATAATGCTTCCTTTCCATATCCATGACCATCTTGGTTGCCCCCCTCTGCACAAATTCCAGCTTGTCAATATCCTTCTTAAAATCGGGGTGCCCAGAACTGGACACAGTACTCCAGGCCTTCCATTGATAAGGTCACTATACTTTCAATGATGCAGCCTAGAACAGCATTAACCTTTTTTTGTTGCTGCATCACACTGTTGAGTCATGTTAAGTGTGTGGTCTACTAAGATCCCTAGATTGAAGAACTGATGACAAGTAATGGGAGGAGGAAGTGACGGACCAAGGAACAATTAGGATAATTCAAGGAATGTTTTCTTTTCTTCTTCTTCTTCTTTAAAGATCTTGATAAAGCAGATGTTGTCTATGTAGATGCTGCTGAACATGTCTTATGGTTGGATAATCAGGACTTCTCTCATATGAGCGGCTTCGGTTCAGAGAAAATTGTTTATCTTGTAGAACCTTAAGACTCACACATCTATTTTTTCCTTAGGTTTGGTGAACTCGAGTCCACTTCTTCAGATGCATGAAGTGAAATCTTTCACGGCAGATATCTAAAGGAGAAAACTGTAAGGTGGAAGTTGAATGGCAATGGGATACAGGAATCATTGTATAATTAGTGCATAGATATATAATTAGAGTATAAATGTATGTTAAATAGGAAGACTTTTAACCCACTGCAGTAGCAGATTGGTGATAATTGCTGAGATTACTGTATTAGTACCTGTGGTGAGGAACAGAAATATTTGCAAGGAACAGTCATAGATAGCACTGGCATTGTTCTCCTTATTAACACGTGTTGGGTGATTAAGAACTATGAAACTGTTTAAAGAATTTGTGATTAGTTCTAATGGTTTCATTAAATTGCTTTTAATGACATTATATGTTTTATTGTTGTGCAATGCCCTGATGTTTTATATGGCAATATATGAATACTTATATAAAAAACAAACACACAAACAATATTTGGTCTCAAATTAGCCTACACTTGATGACACTGAACTTCTTAATGAGGTTCTCTTTTTGGAGGTTCACTGATGTGGCTTTCATGAGGTTGCCACCATTGTCAGAGATAGGACTGGCTCCTACAAGAAACATATTTTTTCTGCTGGTGGCGCTGTCTGTAGAACTCCCTTGCATCTGAAATAGGCCCTTAGTAGGCCCAAGGGACATGGGTGCTGCTGTGGTCTAAACCACAGAGTCTAGGGCTTGCTGAAGGTGGGCGGTTCGAATCCCTGTGACGGGGTGAGCTCCCATTGTTTTGTCCCAGCTCCTGCCCACCTAGCAGTTCGAAAGCATGTCAAGTGCAAGTAGATAAATAGGTACCGCTCCAGCAGGAAGGTAAACAGTGTTTCCGTGCGCTGCTCTGGTTCGCCAGAAGCGGCTTAGTCATGCTGGCCACATGACCCGGAAGCTGTCTGCGGACAAACGCCGGCTCCCTCGGCCAGTAAAGCGAGATGAGCACCGCAACCCCAGAGTCATCCACGACTGCACCTAATGGTCAGGGGTATCTTTACCTTTACCTTTAGGCCCTGTTAGGAGAGCTGTAAAGACTTCAGCCAGTAAGCAATCTTGGAACTTTCTTATCATCATGTATTCAGTTGGTTTATTGATCATATAATGCTTAATGTTTTGTTCTATGCACAGTCTATTTGTCCTTCTCTGCCTGAGACCCAGTTGCAAAGTAGTCTGAGTCTCTCTCTCTCTCTGTGTGTGTGTGTGTGTGTGCGCGCACACACACACACGCGTATATATGTATGATCCCTAAGTCAGTGTTCTTCAAGATGCCGGGGGGCTACAGCTCCCATCATCCCCAACCATTTTTCTGCATAGCTATCACATTAGGCCTGTATGTACAGTACCTGTGTGCCCTTTGATTCTTGAGTTCAAAAAACTTCATGTTGCTCCCCCTCAACTGGCAAATGCCCAAACATTGTTCTGTTAGTACCTGAAAACTTGGCCAGACCAAAGAGGGAAACATGAAGTGAACTTGCTGCAAGTTCTCCTTTCTCCTTGACGTAATCATTGTTCCAGATGGCATCTCCATCAATGTTCCTTAGGGGACAAGGAATCCATTTTATCCATTATTGAGTTCAATCCAAAAGTTTTATAATAAAAAGGCTTAAAGCTCAGCCCAGTGAGAACTCCTACTGGGACGGTTCATTAAACTACATGCTTGTCACCAAAAATGCACTCGTGCATCTCACTTCTCCTTCTAATTAAGGAAACAGGTGATATGGCATCATCCTGAAGTGTGCTTTTCTGGCTTCACCAATGGCAGCCAGTCAATAATGCAGATCAGGGCTGGGAAAAACACATAACGTGGCAACATTACACAGGTTTCCTTAACTCTGAGAGGCGGGGAAATGAGACTCGTGGGTGCAATTTCTGGAAGCAAAACTGCATCTTCGGTAATGTCTGGCTTGAGCTTAACTCTGAATCTCTATGGAAATAAGTTCTGAGGATAATAGGGATGGAGTGAATATTGCATTAATCGGAAGGAAGAACTAAACAATCAACATGCACCTTGGAAAAGATCACTTCCAATTTAAGTTGGGCACAGCTCCCCTTCAAGCAGAGCCCAATTCAAACTGGGGCTTCCATCCCATTTCCATTGCTGCCATGCTTTCCCTGCCAGTCCCTCCTTCCTTAAGGTGAAAAAAAAAGTTCTTGGGCAATAAAACTTCACACCCTTTTGTTAAGATTCCCCCCCTCTTATGTTCAGAAATAGTGTAACAGCATTCTGACTTTTCAGCTGTCTGCTATATTTCACAACACAGTGTGAGTCTGCTTCACCTGCCAATGGCTGCAGCTATGAAACAGAATTTTCAGTTGAGATCAGTGTTATTTTGCAGCATAGCGTTGGCTTGATCTGTAACACAGTTAAAGGGAAGAAGCAGGAATTGATTTAACTGTTTCATTTTCCCCAAGATGAGTCCCAATTATTTGGATGAAACTTACTTCCAAGTTTGGACCTTAGCACTGGAGCATAACTCAATTCTTCGATTGGGGAGGGAAAGGGGGGGAACCAAACATCCCCCCCCAACTTGCACAACTTTGCTTTGTTGAGTGTACAAATTCTTTTTTTCTATGAAGTGAAGGGAAAAAAAACAAGAAAGACCAGTCTGCAACTAGAAAGCAAAATGGTTTCTGTTATTGTTTCAAGGAATATAGTGAATTCAAGAACGGGTTCTGTAACTTTCCAATGGGTGTGAAATCTCACCTACCATAACCAGCTTTTTGAGGAAGCTATTATTACAAAACTGGGAAAAGAAGCACACAGTTTTAAAATATGTGTAAAGAGTGAACTGAAAATGCAAGAGCATATCAACACTTTCATTGAGGCAGAAGCATATTGTGCAGGATGTATTCTGCCCATAATAATAATAATAATAATAATAATAATAATAATAATAATAATAATAATGATAATAATAATAATTTATTGTTTATACCCCACCCAGAGTGGCTGGGTTTCCCCAGCCACTCTGCACGGCTTCCAACAAAATATTAAAATACAATGGTCTGTTAAACATTAAAAGTTTCCCTAAAGAGCTAGTGCTAAAGAGAAGATAAAGAGCAGTAGCTGGTGATCTATGGAGCTGTGGTCTCTGTTAACTGAAGCATTAGGATCATATACCTGCCCCATCTCTATAAAAGTTCAGATACTGACTTGGCTGAAATGGGTGCCAGTTTTAAATTAGACAATTGCTCCATACAAAGCTTTGAAAGGTTATCAGGAATTATCGCAGAACATTTCCTCAGGAAAGTATGGGAAATGAAAACTGTGATTAATAGTATAGTAATTTGACAGTAAATGGTTGGAAGGATAATTTAAAAGAATCCTAATATTTATGTTTGACACAAAACATCAGTTAATCCCCCCCTCTCTCTCTGAATTTTTAAACCACCCACCATTCAAAAATATCCTGGCTGTGTATGCGAAAATAAATAGAAAGGAAAATCAAAGTTAAAATAACAAGAAATACATTAAGCCCATCTATAAAACCAACATGAACAGTAGCCTAGAATACTTTCCTGAACAAACCCTGGATGAATAATAAATTCTTAAGGAGACGTCTTAAGAACAAATTGTAGGGGCTGTTCTAATTTCCAGAGGGAGTTTGTTCATTCAGTGAAGTTCCAGGGCATGTGGCACCTGCAAGAAGCCCTTACTTGATGACCTCAAGGCTTAGAATCATAGAATTGTAGAGTTGGAAGGGACCGCCAAGGGTCATCTAGTCCAACCCCCTGCAATGCAGGAATCTCAACTAAAGCATCCATGACAGATGGCCATCCAACCTCTGTTGAAAAACCTCCAAGGAAGGAGAGTCAACAACATCCTGAGGGAGTCGGTTTCACTATCAGACAGCTCTTCCTGTCAGAATGTTCTTCCTCAAGTTTAGTTGGAATCTCATTTCATGTAAATTGAAGCCATTGGTTCGAGCCCTGCTCTCCAGAGCTTGAGAAAACAAGCTCGCTCCTTCTTCCACATGACAGCCCTTTACATATTTGAGGATGGCTATAATATCTGCTCAGTCTCCTCTTTTCCAGGCCAAACATACCCAGCTCCCTCAACTGTTCCTCGTAAGGCCTGGTTTCCAGACCTTTTTACCATCTTGGTTGCCTTCCTCTGCACATGTTCCAGCTTATCAATACCCTTCTTAATTTGTGGCACCCAGAACTGGACAAAGTATTTCAGGGCTGGTCTGACCAAGGCAGAATAGGTGATCAGGGGAAAAATAAGTCTCTCAGGTCAGGTGGTCCTAGGCTGCTTGGGTCTTGATCTAACCCCACTAAAACCTTAAATTTGGTCTGATAGCTAAATTGCAGCCGGTGCAGATATGTTAACAGTGGTGGCAGTTAGTCACTCACAACTGCAGCCTAGCTGTAGCATTCTGCGCCAGCTGCAGCTTCCAGACCAACCTTAACAGAAGCCCCATGTAGAACATGTTGCAAGCATACCCAATTTTAATAAGGTTATGACATAGAAAAACCTATGGATATAAATAGTTGCTGAAGATGCAGTGCTAATCAAGCATCACTGAGGCTTATGTTATGAGTCTGCTGCCTGATTTTTCACCTTTCACGCAGCAGGTTTCCAACAACGGTAATATAATGTTAAATGTTAGGTGTACGTTTTCATTAAAGTATGCCCTTTTCCTGGAATATTTCCAGCTGCTTGAAAACTTGATTTAAAACAAGGAGTTTGGCTCAAGTATAGTTTTTAGAAGCGAAATAGAGATACAGCTGGCTGGCTGGCTGGCTGGCTGGAAGAGGGACCTGCAGAAAAATGTCGCAATCTCAAATGCCGCCCTCCACAATTCCAACTCTATCTCACCCCTCTTTCTATGGGTTATATCCTGTGCTAATCCTAACTCAGAGCAGGGATACTGAAATGAATGGACATGATTTACTGAGATTCATTAAATCCAATGGGTCTACTTTGAGTCTACTCATTGTGTTTCTCTCTCTTCTTTTTCTAACTGATCCATTCCATTTTCTTCATTGGGATGCCATTAGGATTCCCCTCCTTAAGATTGGTTGTACTTCTGAAAACCTTGGGCTTCCTCCAAGTCTGCTGCTGCCTCCCCTGTGATTGTGGGTGGTGAATAAGTCAAACACTCACTTCTGAGTGGACAGATTAAAAGTACTGTATTTCCATATGGCGGGTTCACGGATTTTTTAATACGGAACTTGGCAGCTATGTCCCTGTTTTTACACTGCACAATGGCATGACAGAAAGTGCTGAGTCAGCAAATGCTCACTTCTGGCTGGACCCTATTTCCCTCAAAGAATATGTTGTGGCCTCATGCTGGCAAAATGTGATATCCCCTCAACAGAAGAATTAGCTTGAGCAAAGATATCAAGATCACTTCCCCAGCATATAACTCACAAGTGCACATGGATTGCATGCACACACAGTGTGGAGGAAAGTCCTAGAGTCCAGCAGCCCTGGTGCGCATGTGAGGGCTGTGATGCTCACCCAAAGTACGGGAGGAGCAGAATCAGGGAGTGCTGCTTGTTCAATGCACCTAAGCATTTAAATAAGTATTAAAGGAAGAGTTCTGGACTGCAGCCACAATGTGCTGGCATAGGTAGTCATTATCTAGCTGATAATTATTTGTTGTTATGATGCAGAAAAAAAGAGGAACTGCTAAAAACACTCTAGAAAACCCCTCCATAGCTACCAAACATCCCCTTTTGGAAATACTGTAATGCTTACTGAAACAGTTGAAAATAAGACGAAATATAAACCGGGAAAGCTTTGTGGGGAAATCCCAATGAAACTATGATGAAAGGCCATTCTTAAGAAGCTGGCGCATGGCTGCAACAACATGCAATAATAAAAATATCAACATAATTCTGCTAATGATAATTGATAAAACACATTATGTTGAAATGGCAGGGTGATTAATTTGGACAGCAGGCGTGCAGGCAGACTTGTTACGAAAGAGCTACCCTAATTGTAGCTAATAATTTCCAACTCATTCTCTGAAGCCTGGTTTGGGGTTCACATCTAGGTATGGGGGCACAAACTGTGTGCAGGCTGTGGGCCTATGCACATTGCGCCTGCTCTAACATCCCCACAGGCACCTGGTTCTTCATGATGTCGTGTGACGCCACTCCCCCCCCCCCCTGATTCTTCTGGAGAAGCCAGTGTCTTGGAACTGTTTATAAGCTGCATAGTGATTTTTGGAATAAAGCCTTCAGAGATAATTGAGCCAAGTCCCAAGTTAGAGATGTAAAATTTCTGGAAATTTTGAAGCCACGAGAAAAAAAAACATTCTCTCCCCCATTTTTTTCTGGAAAAAAAATGGAAATTTTGGAAAAATCGAAAAAAAAGTTCAGTGTGGAGTAGCTTTACAAATTCTGTGAAACACAGTGTACAGTATATAAAAGTATTATGCTTGCAATAAAACAGGTAACCACCCCCCATTTCCCTCAAAAGCAACAAAAAAAGCAAGAAACCATCAACATAAAAAAATAATCAGATTTGCCCCTTAGCACCAACAGAAAATAAAGTTAATGCCCACCTCAATATTTTAGCTCCATAGAAGGTCTATGTTTGGAGTAGTGCTTTTTTAAAAACAAACAAACAAACAAACAAACAAAAAACAGAAGACACAACCTATACATGCACTTTATTCTATCTCATTTTCTGAACTACCACTATCATTTTCCATTTCTTCTTCCTCTTCCTCTTTGTCATTTTTCTCATGGACTTCTAAAAAACAGTTGTGGGGAAAAAAAATGGGGAAAAACCTGTTTTTCCCAGGGTTTTTTCCAGGCCTCTCCATCTCTACTTGAGGACAGCCGGGGCAAAGCGTAAGGCAAATATTTTGCATGCCAGGCCCAGAAGTAACCAACATCCAGTTACTGAATAGTATGTTGCACTAAGGCTCAAACTCTGTTTGAAAGGAAAAGGAGTGTGTGTGTTTTTAAAATCGAATTTATTATTATATATTATAAACCGCATGATGGTAAGAGAGCTTTCTAAACAGTTTACAAAAATATACAACAGAACATTAAAATGATTGATAAAACACAGTTAAAAGCAGGTATTTAAGAGTTTTCAAAAGAGTGGTTAAAAGAAAGCAGTGGTTAAAAGAAAGTAAATCGCATGCAGCTTCTACATGTTCAGATGGGCTGGCCCTAACGAAAATATTCTGAGCAGTTGCCAGAAAGAGTACAGTGAGAGCACCTGCCTGGTTTCCATTTCTTTCCAAAGCTATTCCCCCCCCCCCCGAAAAATTGAAAAAATAAAATAGTGTGTGGAATATTCAAAGGATATCAAACTATTTTTTCTTCAATTTTTCCGGGGGAAAAAACAGAAAAATCCTGGGTTTTTTCTACCTCCAATTTTCTGGTTTCCCCCCAGGCCTTCCCATCTCTAGTCCCAACACTATGACCATGAGTGGAAGCATGGACACCAGCTCCCCTTTCATAGGGTTATTTAGCTTTGGGCTTGACTTGAACTTTCAGATTGAGGCTCCCCCCCAAATATCAATAGTAACTTTGGGCACAGTCAGTTGGAAAACTTTCCTGTGCATGAGCTCCACTCCTGCCGTGCTTGCTCACTCAATGGAGCTTGCAGAGTTAAGCTGTAGAATTCACTCCCACAATATGTAGTAATTGCTACCAACCTGCATGGCTTTAAAGGCAGATTAGATCAATTCAGGGAGGATCATTCTCTTAATAGCTACTAATGATGGCAGCTCTGTTTCCCTTCCAGTATCAGAAGCAGTATGTCTCTGAATGCCAGTTCCTGGGAATCACAGGTGGGGACGGGGCTGTTGTGCTTAGGACTTGCTTGTGGACTTTCTGGGGGCACCTGGCTGTCCCCTGAGAAGAGGATGTTGGACTCAATGGGCTTTTGGTCTGATCACACTCTTCTTATGGTGTACAAAGAAACCTTTGTAGGGGTGGAGCTTCATGCTCCACCACTGGGGGCGGAGAGCAGGCGCACTGCCCCCAGGGATGTGGCACGCGTTCTGGGGGTGGGACGCACCACGCGCAGGGCAGGGCACGCGTTTTGGGGGTGGGGCATGTTGCACGCAGGAGCGTGCGTGCATTTTGGGGGGGCAGCCGCGATGGCGCCCCTGGGATCGCGCTGCCCAAGGCGTCCCGCCCCCACCGCCCCTATCTTCCTACGCCCCTGACCCTTTGAGACTCTCGCCACTGTCCGTTCCATGGAACCATTCTTGTTAGGACAATGGCTTCTTCATCAGGAAAGGAAATGTTGTAACTTAGCTGGGAATTGGGGAGGGAAAAAACTTCTTGAAGTTCAAGACTTTCTTAAAGTACCATATTTTACTTGTGCAGGAATCAATGTGCTTATACAAAATAGACCTGTATAAGCAAGTCAGCCTGTGGCAAAGGAGTACTGTAATCCATTTTATGTTGGGTGGTTTCTGTGGTGCAATAGACTGTTGGGCAAGGCTTTCTTTTTGGCAGTCCGTGCTAAAATCTAGGTCACGTTGTAAGTAAAACAAGTTTGCGAACCTCAGACAATAGAGGCCACCTTGCAAAGTGGCTTTGTGATGTGCAAGCTTGAAGAACATTAAAAAATAATAATAATGTAACGACGCGACGAGGAGACGAGGAGTGTCTCTGCCTTTGTTGCATCGAACCGATTGGAGGCAGGGCATGATGTAACTCTAACACTTATAGATGATGTAAATTACACTGTATATCTGATATTTCCCCACATGGCCTTTTCCAGCCTCCTGCAGTGTAAACAGTGCACCTATAATTATTTAGCACAGCTGCTAGTTCCTTTTAAGATGAGAGAGTTTCATAAGGGACACTAGGCAGTAGAAAACCAATTTACTACTAATCCGTTCTTTTGATGCTTGCTACAAATAGAGTTTGCAAAGCTCACTCCAGTTTTCATCGTCGGGCTGGTGCACATCGACAGATGTGTATCCGTCGATCTCTCAGCACTTAATTACTCATTGCTTTATGCCTTCCCAGTGAAATGTCTACACTCCCTCCATTGGCAAGTACTGAATTTTGGATCATGGTCAAGCTGCGATGGCTCATTCATACGTGCAAGTCATCACTTGATGCTACTTGTCAATGAGCAGACATTCGGGAAATGGCACTTAGCCTCACATCAACCCTGGGAAACAGTTATGAATACTTTGGAGCTCTAGACTGAAGGTGCACGATGCTAAAGCTAAGTAGATCTAGCTGGGGTCAAAATCTGGATAGGAAATTATTTCAGCTGGTGGATACATCTATCAACAGATAGGAACACTGATGGCTGTATGGATCTGTTGGGGAAAAAAAATCAGAGGTTAATACACCACCAAATAACTGTTTCTGGGAGCCAATGACACTGGGGGACTAACTGCCTTTTAAGTCCTGACTACGGACTTCCCAGAGGCACTTGGTGGTTAGCCATTAGGAGAAGCAGGACATTAGACATTTGATCTAATCTGCTATGGCTTTTTTGTGTGTATCCCTTCCTATGCCACCTTGAGTTACGTTGAAGAAAGGCAAGACGTACCTGCAGTAATGAATAAAGAAAGCAGCACATTATTGTACTCTACTCTCCCCCGCTTTAATAGGTGTTGGATAGCTTTGGCAGCAATTGGCCCCCAAAGTGTTAGGCATATAAATAAACAAATATTTAAGTAGATGGCTAACCCACTGAACACCACAGAGATTAGATTGTGGCCCTTTGATCTGGAAGATTTGGCTAATGACCTCCATGTGCCTGCTGTCATTGCATATCCTGGGAGAAGTCACCCTATGCCATCTAAGTTCCCTATCTGAAAATCTAAGCAACTTTAAGGTTGGCGTGAGCTCAAAATTTATGAAGTTTGTAAAGCATTTACAAAGGTCTTTGTGTGCAAGGAATGGTGGGAGTATTAGATGAAAAGGGGAAGTGGGAAGTCTTGCCTCAAATTAATCTAGTTTAGAAGTCAATCAATTGATTTAAATTATTTTGAGTGCAAGGAAGAATATTTAAGAATGGAGTGCAAGGGATTGGAACTTGTCTCTCAGCCATTCAGTGAAACAATGGACAGAGAGGATTATGAATTTGTATCTTTCAGCAGCACCAAGTCTAGCACACTGTGTTTTGTGCAATGCATGGGCCAGAATAATGCTTAAATGATGTGCAACACACAGCATTAGTACCCCTTGCAATTCTGCAAGGCTCCTTGAATCTTCATTCACTTTGAGTTGAGAATATCCTGCAATTAAGTGAACAAAGAAATTTTATTAATAAAATTAATGTAAATGGGAAAATTACAGATAAGACGAAGGGAATAAGAGATGCATTTGTGAAATATTTCTCAGAATTGTATAAAAAAGGAAATTAAAAATTTCCCAAAATAGAGCAATATATAAAAAATGCTAAACTGCCAAAAATAAAAGAGGAACAATTAGTGATTCTAAATACCCAAATAACTGCTCAATAGCCAATCAGAGATCACAGCGATTATGTCATGGGGGTGAATTGTAATTGGCTATGTTCTTGGTAATTTGTATTGTTTAAAAATTCTTTTTCTTCAATAAAAAATATTTCTTTAAAAAAGAGAATATCCTGCAATTTTCCTGAAATGCATATCATCTCTTAACTCCTGTTAACGTGCAAGTTAATTTCCAGGAAGAGGCATCTGCTATGCAAATCATCCACGCTACTGCAGTTCTGACATGCCTGACCTACAACACACCCATCCCGCCAGCGCCTGCTTGGCAGTATCTATAAATTTGGTGTGCACATGAAGAAAACATTATATCTAGGCCCTTTCTGGTATAGGGAGGGTTCACTGAGAAAGCTACAACCCTACATTGCATTTTTCACAAAATGCATTTCTAAAAGCCTCCTATTTGTGCTTCGTCTCCACATGGAGATTGTGTTTGTTTGTTTGTTTGTTTGTTTGTGTGTAACCTGTAGTCCTCCAGGTTTTGCAGAGCTACAGGAATAATCACAATGAGTGTGCAATGTGTGTGCCTGTATATAAACTGTATGAACTTCTGGCTGTTGTGAGAAGAGAATGCTGGACTAGATAGGCCCTTGGCCGGATCCAGTAAACTCTTCTTATGTACACTCATACATGTAGTGTTCAATGAGTGTGCAGTCTGTGTACAAAATAGTTGAGTTGTACCAATCTACAAGTGTATGCTGTTTCACACAAACACTAGCACACGTGTAGAAACTGCTTGCATGCATGTTCAGAGTAATATGTGAGCAAGCCTTACAGCTCCCCGTTTGTGGGATGCTGTCCCCAGGGAGGCTCACCTGGCACCTTTGTTATATATCTTCAGGTGCCTATATAAATGGATTTTTGGCTGCTTAACATACTATGGCTCTTTAAATGTGTTTGTGGGAGTGGGGGCGATTGGTTTGTTTTTGTTTTGTTATGCATTTTGTGTTCTCATTTTGAATTTTTATGTTGTGAATCGCCCTGATCTTCAGGTAATAATTTAATAAACAAACAAACAAACAACGATTTTGACTGCAAACAAATCCACATAACTGAAAAGGAGCACACTGAAAATCAAGGATACTGAAAACAGATTAAAGTCAGTAGCAGGCAACATGATTGGATGGTAGTACTCATTTGCCCTCCCAACATTTGCACTGCTGCTGTCTACTATGCTGTGAGGCAACGGAGAGGTTGATGCAGTGCAAATGCATTGGCAGGAGTGCTGGACTGGCTACACTAGTCCATTTGCATCACCATGACCTTCCCACTACCTCACGCCTCTCCCTCTTGGTATGCAGCTGCAACACAGCTGTGGGAAGGTCAGGTGAGCGCTGTTGTCCCACTCTACTATCTGCTTAAAGCAAGCATCCCCAAACTGTGGCCCTCCAGATGTTTTGGCCTACAGCTCCCATGATCCCTAGCTAACAGGACCAGTGGTTGGGGAAGATGGGAATTGTAGTCCAAAACATCTGGAGGGCCGAAGTTTGGGGATGCCTGGCTTAAAGTTTCTTATACTTAGGTTCAAATGAGGAATGTCTCTGACAGCATGGGGGTACTTAAGGAAATTGTACAACAATTATGAATGCAGGGGTGGGAGTTATAGCCTCTGAGCATATTGAAACTGCTCGCTTGTCTATTTTTAATTTGCATAATTTATCCTGAGTAAAGAATTAGAGTTGTACAGTATGTGTGTATGCACAAATTCTATAACAGATACACACAATATAAGTTTCCTGTTCAGATATTGACATTTCCTCCCCTTTCCCTCCTCTCTTAGCATTATTAGGAAAATATGAAAGGCAGTATTTTCATGTGCCTTTTAAGGAAAGTGTTTTTTTAAAAAAAGAAAAGAAAAAAGAGCAATGAAGCATTGAGAAAGAAATGTGTCAAAAATATTTCATGTTAAGCGTTTTAATATATCACGCTTTATTGAGACATTTGGCATATTTTCTCTAGCAATATTCCCCCAAAGACTTTGGCATGCCAACTCCTTTCCTTCTCCCAAAGTACTGCTGTGAGCGTTAATTAATCGCTTTTTAGATTTTAAGGTAGCTGGAGGCAAACTTGCTTTAACTGGGGGAAGGAAGGAAAAAAACCAACCTCGTATATATTGACACACCTTCAAGGCAGCCAACTTAGCTTCGTATTAATATTGATAAGAGACTCATTAATTAGGCAGCTGCCAAGAGAGGGTGGGGTGGGGAGAAGACAAGTTTTATGAAATTAAAAAAAGAAATAGTGCCATGAAAGTTGCACATTGTTCAGGATAGGGGGACGCCCGGGGCAAAAGCTATGAAGTTAATTCTGTGTATTAACTCTGGAAGTCTCTAGCCACTGGAGCAAGAACATCCTGCCAGGCCTAGAGTTCCATTTGTTCAGGTAGCAAACAAATTAGCATACCCGTTTACCTTGGCTATGACGCTTGCCATCCTTTTAATTACTGTTTTATGGGACTCCCTGGCCCAGTTACTACTTATTTTACCACACATCTGTAGTTCCACCCAGTGGGGGCCACCCCGTGTTTCTTCTTGTGCCAGCTTTAATTTCTGCTTCTGCCTCTCCCTCTGACTTCGAAGCATTTATAGGTTGTCCTCACTTGAATCTCTTCAGACAAATAAAGGTTCAGTTACCTACAGTAAGACTTCAATGTCAGGTACATAGCTACAAGGGAGGGAGAATAAAAGTTAGGAGAGTTGATTAGCTTCTTCTTCTTCAGGGGAAATTCATAGTCTGGGATAGCCAATCAGAGATCACAGTGATTATGTCATTTTTTTGGGGGGGGGGAATCCTATACAGGACAATGCTTCTTGAATAGGTAAACATTTTCATTCCCTTTTATAGCAATTTCTCCCAAAATTGCCCAAAGGGGAGTTTAAGTACAGTGGCACCTCAACTTACGAAGACGATCCGTTCCGCGGTGCTCTTCGTAAGTCGAGGTTTTCAGATGTCGAAGCGCCCATTCTGCGCATGTGTGAAGCACGATTTTGGGCTTCTGCGCAGGTGCAGAACGCGCACGCGGGGCGCGCGGGGTGAAAAGACTTCCGGGGTTGTCGACTTCGTAAGTCGAAACCTTCAGAAGTCGAAGCATTCGTATGTTGAGTTACCACTGTACACTTTCCCCAAAAAGCTCGAAGCTTTTCTACTAGGTTTAATGGGAGATGAAATAGCAAAGGGGAATCAGAGGCTGTTTATGTATGCTACAACTTCGGCGAGGACTTTACTAGCCCCAAAGTGGAAACTACAGGAGAAACCGACTATTGAGGAGTGGCAAACGAAGATGATGGACTATGCTCAAGTGGCAAAGTTGACCTGCGGGAACCGAAACCAGGGAGAGACAAAGTTGCAGAAGGAATGGAGTAAATTTATTGACTATATTGAGATGAACTGTGGAAGTTTGAAGACACTTGCGGGACTGAAATAAATCCTACAATATGAACTTACGGTATTCATTTTTTTTTTAAAAAAAGGGAACTGCGAGATGAGAGTGAGCAAAAAAGCTGAATGGCGGGAGGGAGGGAAGTCATAAGCTCAGCAGAGCGGAAAGACTGAGAATGGTGAATTTAAGATGAAATGTAATTTGTTTTGTTTATTGGAAAATTTAATAAAAATTATTTTCAAAAAAACCAAAATTGCCCAAAGGGGAGCAGGCACCCTTTGGGCTTAGGGAAATGTTCACCACACACCCACCCTTTTCATCTGTGCCCCAAAATATACCTGTTTCAGAACCCTGTTGATGTAGACTGCAGGTAGTGGGAGAAGGACTGTTTGAATGAATACCTGAATACAAAATTCCCTGTAGCTACAAAATTAGTATGTCTCAAAGAATGTCCTAGCCCAGGGATAGCCAATGGGCTGCCCTCCAGATGCTCCCATTATTTCAGACCATTGGCCATGCTGGCAACATGAGAGATGGGATGAAACAACATCTGCAGGGCACCATGTTGGTTCCATTTGCTATAATCACTCAATTTATTTGGGAAGCAAAAATTGAAGTTGCTGGTAGAGGAAGAACCCTTCTTCCTTCCTTCCTTCCTTCCTTCCTTCCTTCCTTCCTTCCTTCCTTCCTTCCTTCCTTCCTTCCTCAGTATCAAACATGAGGAATAATTCTCCACAATGCATAAACAAACTCACTCATTTGTGATTATTTAGTTGGTCCCAATAAAAGCAGAACTTTCTCTTTCTCCAGTGCACTGACATGCCTGTCTGCATCATTTTTTTGGCCTTGTGTGTGCATATGACACACTCAACCACTCGGCCGAGGATGGTGTTCCATACTATGGAGAGAAAAAAGGTTTCTATATGTCAGCATTGCCCTCACTTCTGTTCCACAGTTATATCTGTTCAATGGGGCATTTGTCTTCATGAGGTAATGAAGAGGCTTGTAAAAAGATTAGCTTTCTAGCACCAATTTCAAAAGCAGGCAGAGCGGTGAGTCTCTGCTTCAGGTGCCCAGTGTGCCTCCTTTGAAGATGCTGGTTTGCCTTCTACTCAGTGGGTGTTTTCTGGTTGACTCAGCTGCACATGGGCACCTGAACTGTCCAGCCAAATAAATTAAAAGGCATTCCTGTGGGTTGCCTATAGGGCCATAGCAAGAGTTTACTTTGCCTCTGCTGTGCATACAGTCCTTAATATCAATTTTCGTTAATGTATTTTTAGCCTGGGCTGAGGAGAAACACATGGGCGATGTCTGCTAAAGGCTCTGAGCCTGAATGGAGGAAGACCCTTTTGGAAGTTGCAGATTTACAATCTAACCTGCCCCTCTGTGTTCCCCCCACTCCTGACGCTTCTCATGTTCTGTTTTCCCTAGTGTCATGCCACAAATCTCTTCCACTAAAAAACCCCCCAATTCTCCACCAGTTAATAAGAAAAGAAAAAAATACCAAAGGATGGCAAAATATCAATATTGTACAATGATTTCTAGGTATACAGTAGGCAAAAGGGACAACTTCACTTTTGTTTTCTTAGCGATTCACCTAATTGCAATCTGATAGTTGCATAGTCTGGTAAAGAATAAACAAAAGCCTAACTCAAAAAAATCTTCCCAGGATATTAGCACCGTCCTGCTTCTTCAGCTGATGACTGAAGACAGGAGGAGACTGGAGAGATTTAACTTATGAGCCTGTTGAGGACTTGGTAGGACTTGCCTTTGCCTCTTTCGTTTCCTGTCTTATCCCACAGGAAGAGACAGGTGGCAGAACAGGCATGAAATGTTTGACTTCAAGCTTGCATCAGAACTTGCTTGCATCTAGTTAAGTTCTATTGAACTTTTCTAATTTTCCACTGAAATGACTCCTTCCTTTGGGAGATGGTGGACTATCTTTCAATGGAAGCTTTAAAGCAGAAGTTGGATGGCCATCTGTCATGGATGATTTAATTGAGATCCCTGCATTGCAGGAGGTTGGCCTAGATGACCCTCAGTGTCCCTTCCAGCTCTACAATTGTATGGTTCTATGAACGGTGACAGAAAAAGATGGGGAAAGGGACCCTAACATAGCAGGAGAACACACGTGTTCTCTGCAGATGGCCTTAGATTTATTTTAGATACCTATAATATCATTTCATCCTTTATATATCTGACTAATCACTGTGTTATGCAGGAGAGGACCTTCTGCAGATACCATCTCATCAAGAGGTCAGTTCTGTATGCTATAGGAATTGGGCCTTTCGAGTGGTGGAACATACCCCTTGGAACTCCCTCCCATTACCTATCAGGAAAGCACTATCTCTATTGTATTTTCAGCACCTCTTTCCTCTTTCAATAAGCCCTTTAAATGGAGGGTTTCTCCCCCCCTTGAGCAATTGTTTTATATAAGTTTTAATTGTTCTGTGAAATTGCTTTGAAACGCTTTATAAGCAGCAGTTCATCAATGAATCATCATGAATCAGTTACACTTTTATTCTGCCCCTCCTCCAAGGAGTTCAAGGAAGCGCACAAGGTTTCTCTTTCCACCCTCCATTTTATCATCCTGAAAACCAGGTCCATGCAGAGCTTGTCTGAGGCCTGGGACATGGCAGCGTAAGTCCGACAGGCTCCTGACACTCCCTCCCCCCAGCTGACTTATCCCTCTGAGGCCCAGAGCAAGTTGCACCCCGCCACTCTGCAAGGGTCTGACATAAGCCCTTTCAGATAGCTAAGGCTGAAAGAGAGGTAGACTGGCCCAAGGTCACTTAGTGGGTTTCATGGCTGCAGTGGGGATTTAAAGCCATGCCTTTCATATCTCAGTTGAACATTTCCTAGGAAGAAGGAAGCCTTGCTTTCTATGACACATCCAGGTAATGTTGTTTGAGAGACCATGGTGCGTAAGTAAAAGTAACTTTACATACAGATCCTCCAGCTTTAGTGTCTCTTTAAACATAGCATAGCCAACCAGGAATAATTTAATCAGGGTAACCCTGCTGTATTCTGAGTTCCCCCAGGCCTTTCAGTGGTGTGAGAGACAAGGGCAGGCCTTTCTAGCTTCCCTCGTCTCTGCAAAAGTTATGCCTCCCACTCCTTGTTTGCTGTAAGTCTGTCTAGTCCTCGTCAAATATGTATTGCCGCCAGAATAAATTGTGTTTAACATAACATTAAACATGCTCATTTTCTATTTTGCGAAATTTATTCAAGCACAACATTGTGAATTCATCGGAGACAGTCACTGAATTCAGTGGGGCTTACTGTCAGCAAGTGGGGATGAGATTACAGCCTTAGCTGATCTTCCAGAATTGCTTAGTAGTTGTCCAGAACTGCCTGGTAGTTTCATAAGTAAGCAGGATTTAATTGCTGCTGGATAGCATGGTGAGGAAAGACCACTGCTTGAGACCTAGGGGAGCTTCTGTCCGTCAAAGCAAACAATGCAATGCTAGATGGACACATAACGAGACAGTTTCTCATGCTTGTATACGGGTATGAGTGAGAGTTAGTGAGGAGACAAGATGTGAGTCAGCATTATGTGTATATTACTCTCTCTCCAACATAGGTATCCTGGCCACACTCTTCCCCTTAGGAAATAAGCAGCTAAACTAGTCCAACCAGTCTTCTAGCCCAAAGCAACAAATTGCTTTCTGTCCATAATATTGTAGAGAATGAATCACTAATCAAGCACTATGCTCACTATGTGCTTTCAGCTTTAATTTCTAACAGCAGCTGTATTGCCCATTAAAAACCACAATGCCCTTTGCAGTGGTGCCAAAAAGGGACATTAGCTCACAGTTAATTTCCAAATATAAACCAAGGTGATGGCTTTCATTTGGGGTATGCACGGACCACAAGGTTCAGTTGGGAGTTGGAATTTGCATTTCGGGATGCAGCCTAACATGGTTTGAGGTGCTTTGCAGGCTGCCTGACTCAGTTCAGGGCCTGCCCAAATGCACTCATATCCCCACTTCATGATTTGATGATGACGACAATAGCTATACAATAGCCTTTTTTTGGACAAAAGTGAGTAAAAATACTCCCTGGATAAAACAATGACCCCTGATTACAGGTTATACCTGTCAGTCATGAAGAAGTTCTGCATCCTGCTGGTATTTTCCATACGTTTCAATTTTTCAAGGATGCCCCTTCTACCTGTTGCTCTCATACCCTGGTGTTTCTCTTCAACAATAAGCTTAGATACATAATTTAGCTTTTCTGCAGCATTTTTTTGACATGGATTGCTGGGGCACTGTGAAGCACTTCAGTGTTGCCTGCTTTGACTCATTCATCCACATCTGTGGCACACCCCTAGTTTTTACTTTACTGCCTTCTCACTTTCCAATCTATGCATCTGCAGTCATACCTCATGTTGCGTCCGCTTCAGGTTATGTCTTTTCAAGTTGCGTCCCGCGGCAACACAGAAGTACTGGAATGGTTATTTCCGGGTTTCGCCGCTTACGCATGTGCAGAAGCGCTAAATTGTGCCACGCATGTGTGCAGATGTGGAGCTTCTGGATGTGAACGCTTCGAGTTGCAGACGTGCCTCCTGGATGGATTACGTCCGCAACTTGAGGTTCCACTGTATTGGGATAATCTAAAAAAAGCCCTGCTCTAAATCTTGTCCCTGCTTGCAGTTAGGTTGCTGGGGACCAAGGGGCCTTTCTTAGTATTAGTGCCCAGTCAATGGGAAGGCTCATCAGACTGGTCACATATTCACCTTTGACAATGTTGTTTTATTTATGCAGGCATTTGGATCAGAGGTGGATTTTATCTGCACTGACTGTTCTAGTTATTTCCAATGGTATCTTGTAATCTGTCATTTTATTAGTTGTAACTTGAATTAATTATTGGAAACACTGTTTTGCAAGTTGATTTTTACCCTTTTAATCATGTAAACTTCCCTGGTGCTCCATTTGAACCATTTGATGGGGCTTTATGTAGAATAACTACTTAGAATGTATTTAGTTCTGTAGTTCTGATTAAATCAGTGGGATTTTGTCACTTGATGTCAACAGATTCCATCCTTCTGTTTCAATTAGTGGTGGGCAAATCTGTCAATTTTGATTTCCCATTTTTCCTGATTTTAAGTTCAGTTCTCTTCTTTCCATATCCACCTGCAATTTTCTTTTGAAATTTTGTGTTTTTGTGCAAATTCCTCCTAATATACATGGGCTTCTACGCAATTTGGCTAATATACTCCTCCCACCAATCAGTTATCCCTAATATAATTCACTTTTGTGTTGTTTTCACTAATATATGCATTTTATATACACCTTTGTTGTTGTTGTTGTTGTTTAGTCGTGTCCGACTCTTCGTGACCCCATGGACCAGAGCACGCCAGGCACTCCTGTCTTGCACTGCCTCCCGCAGTTTGGTCAGACTCATGTTCGTAGCTTCGAGAACACTGATCCCCTTCATGGATCAATGCCTTGTCGTGGCGAAGGGGCTTGAATAACTCAGAGAAGCTATGAGCTATGCCATGCAGGGCCACCCAAGATGGACAGGTCATAGTGGAGAGTTTTGACTCTACGTGATCCACCTGGAGAAGGAACTGGCAAGCCACTCCAGTATCCCTGCCAAGAAAACTCCATGGACAAAGACAACAGGCATATACACACCTTACCTTAGTATATACATATTTTGTACACACCAGTTCTCTGGAGAATTTAGACAACTCCAAATTTTGAAGGATGGCAGCAGTTTGGTCCATGAATTATTTTGGAAAATGCAATTTACGACAGTTCATCTTTAAACGTGAAGTGAATCAAATCTCCACCCCCTCCATTCCCAACTCTGATATAATGAAGTATAACAGTTTCTGATTTTTGATAAAGTCAGCCAGGAACCTTTCCTTGCATAGCCCCCATTATGATAAATAGGGATTACTCAAGAGTGTAAATGACTGTTTGTATCTGTTATATCCATCGTGCCTGCAGCAACCTCCAATGGTGTCCCATTTTAATATGTATTAGCAATCACTTTTAGTCTTGATTTATGCATTATTATGTAGCAGTGCCATTAATAATGATAATAGTAATAGCATTGTCATTGATATCATGGGACTGAATAATTTTCACTTTCAAAGTACATTTTTATTCTAGTTCCCCCCCCCCCCCAGTGAGGAAATCAGCACCCAAATAGAGCAGCAAAGAGAGATGTCATTATCCAAATTAATACATAATGCCCGCATTCCAGAACACTGTAAGCAGATCAGTCAAGC
This sequence comes from Zootoca vivipara, assembly GCF_965207765.1. NCBI lineage: Eukaryota > Metazoa > Chordata > Lepidosauria > Squamata > Lacertidae > Zootoca > Zootoca vivipara. Next base: position 72,478,118 of record NC_142590.1, on the reverse strand, counting down.
TTAGACTGCTGGCCATGGCAGATGGAACTCTGCCAATGCACAGGCTACACTTCCTTGCTACTGCCAGTAAATTAAAATCCCACAGAAGCATCAGCGGAGATGAGGAGGACCTGATCCTCACCATGCTGGCCACTCCATCTCTGAGCTCCTTTCAACATTTTTTTTTCCAGCTCAGCTAGCTAATATGATACCAGGATTGAACCCTAACTGCTGGCACTGTGAACAAGCCAAGGGATGGTTCTCCCTTTTGTATTGGGAATGCCCAGAAGTAGGGGGATTTTGGAATAAAATCATTAAGGTTATTAATGAAGTTTTTAAAGTGAAGTAACTATAGACTTCAATCTTATGGCAATGGGTATACTGTACTAGGAAACACGGCCATAGAGAAAGGTGACCAGCACACCTTCAAAGCAATGATACTAGCAGGAAAGGCAACAATAGCTTTACGTAGGTTGGAAAGATAGAGAAAAATGGACAGTAGAGATCTGGACTAATTATTTGTTTGAATTTATTCATTCAGACATCGTGGCAGTAACGTCACAGGACATAATATGGAAGGCCAAGTCTACTATGATAAGGACCAGATGGAACTCCTATCTTCAATGGATAACAACTACTGGACCAGAAGACATTCAGTGGAAATTAAAGACATTGTGCCCGTGGCTGAGGACAACTGTTTGAATCCTTCCAATGGATTATGGGTGGGGGAGGGGGTGAGAAGGGAAAGGAAAAATGGTACGGGAAATTAAAAATTGGAAGGAGAGAATATAATGTATGTAAAAATTCTCGTACTTCAATAAAAATCTTTTTAAAAAGAGCTCCTTTCAACATTAAGAGAAATGTTGCTAAGAAATTAATGACAAATGGAGTGGGAAACCCAGTTATTGCAACTGCCTAGCAGATTGACATATTAATTAAAGATCATTTGTTATTGTTTCATAACTGATGATTGATTAACAAGATGGCTCTCAGGTGAAATTGCAAACCCAATATCCTTGAGGCTATACAAAAGAAACTCAAGTCTATTGTCCTACACACACATATTTGGGGGGGCACATTCTAAATAACTCAGTGGGATTAGGTTCCACTATTCATGCATAGAGTTGGGCTGGGTGCAGTGCTTTTTTCTGGTGGAACATACTGGAATGCAGTTCTGGGACCTTTTTTGGTCAGATTCTGCTAACTTTCTCTGGTGGGTGCATCTATGTTTCTGAGCGAAACCCTCTTCTCCCAGCCTCTAAGGTGGATCGGGGGCAAATCCGCACACCAGAGCAAGGGCAAAGAGAGGGCCGGGCCGCTGCTGCTGAGCATGCCCTTGGCCAGGGGTCTCCAGACTACGGCCCCCGGGCCGGATGCGGCCCAATTGGCCTCCCAATCCGGCCCGCGATGACCCCCGCCACCCGCTGCTGCCGCCCGCTCTTGCGGCGCGCTGCGCGGTGGTGCACTTCCAGATCTGGAAAAAATCACCGAAAATCGTTTCTGCGCATGCATATGGGCCTCTCCCGACCCAGAAGAGGTCATTTCCGGTGCACGTCCGGGTCGGGGGGAGGCCCATACGCATGCGCACAAACAATTTTCGACGATTTTTCCGGCCAGTAAATGGGTGTGCGCATGCGCACTGGCGCGCACTCCCCCACCCTCCAGCCCACTGCGCGTGCACTCCCCCACCCTCCGGCCCTCCGGCGGGTAAGTCTGGGGACCCCTGCCCTTGGCCATCCAGCTCAACTCTCAGTGCCCCCTGAGTGGTGCTGGAACTGAGTTCCAGTGAGTTCCATCTGAAAAAGCCCTGTCTATCTATCCATCTATCTAATCCTCAAGCTCACCATCAAGGAAGCATGTCCTATCGAACCCAGTATGACTTACATTTAAGTCAACATGCTTAAATTAGGCTGAAAGTGCTAGTTTGGGTTACTTAAAAAGAAAATCTTCTCATGTGACTGACAAGATGAATAATGGATAGTTGTCAGAACTGGGTGAGGCCTATGTATCCCAACCCCTCTGTTCTCAGTTCATAGTTAATGGCAACTACTTCACTGCAATGACCTGCAGCCTCTGCCATTCTGTACCCTTGCATGTGATAAGCCTGTCCCCACTTGCCCTCATGCTTAGAAAGAAGGCACGACCTTCAAAGAGCCATATCTTTTGGAACATACATATTTAAAATAGTCAGGCCATACTAATGCTCTACCAGAGCCACACTTCTATTAGCATGGAAATAGGGTTTCAAACCTCATGTATGAAACACCCACAGTCGATGGCAAAACTGCTATTGACTTTAATGGAGCTCAACGGCGCCCTTTCACTGTTCACCATGATAGCCAAGATGCCTGAAGTCAGATAAAATAAATTTTAAATGCTATTAAATGACAAGGATAGAGTGGGCAGCATGGCAATCGGGGAGGGGACCTACATGAAAACCAAAGCAAGCAAGCAGACAAAAATCTGATATGAACTTTTAATTAGGGTAAACCAAAGTGTGGGTTGGCAGACTGGCAAACAGATCTTATGCTTATGAACACAGAATGAATTAAGAGTTTTTCATGTATGCAACCATGTATAAAGCCAATAAAGTGGTAGCTTGAAATGATATAAAAGGGGTGGGGACACTCTGGCCCCCAGTTGTGATTCTGGGTCCGAAATGTAGTATGTTCCAAAAAGGATCTTTATTGGACTTGCACAATGCTATATCAGATCAATGGGCTTAATATAACCTTGCCACCTTCTTTGTGCCTAAAAAGGAGATGTGAATACACGTGGCCATGAGTTCATCATAGGCCTCATGAACCCTGATGATCCTGGAGTTAATAACATTCAAGGGGGATACAGAGCACTAAGGACAGACTATCTGATTGAGAGTGGGTTTGCAGTCTAGCTCCTGGCTTAATCAAGATGAACACATACATTTGGCTGTTAAAAATGCCGTATATTGTTCACCCCTGTCCTACCTTTCACAGGTGGGGAGGATCTATATCACAGTTTGACTACCATGGTTTTTCTGGTAGAGCTGCAGCTATGCAGATGATTTTATGGCTTCCTCCAAATTTACCACACCTAAAAATAGTAATTGAAACCCTAGGAGAACAGATTTCCCAACAGGACTTCCTGATTTTCTCTTGGTTTGTCATTACTGTGAGAAGTCTGTGTGGTTGTTATCTCCATACTTCTGCTTCTGGGACCTCCAGAACTAGGAAGTCAAGAAGTATGTGAACTTGCAAACAGTAGAAGGAATCTCTGGACTCCTCTTGTTAAAAATCTATGCATTTTAAGGTGCTGTTTATTTAAGCTTCCCAAGGCCACTCTTGCTGTGAACAATATCCTAGAGAAGAACATAAGCTTCTTGGTTTGTCAATGCCATGTATCACCCACCCAACAATCAGAAGCAAATGAGCTTGGCGCTCTTGAATCACACAACGAATTCAACCCCTTTTGCCAAAATCTGGGATCAAGGACCTATTGGACCTTCTTGGCCTGAAGAAATGTGGGTTAGGGAAGAGATTTGACCCAGTTCTTCCAAGGACAAGTTAAGGAGCTTCCTGCACCATTGCCTGAGCACCTAGGTGTTCACTCTTCCAGCAGAGGCCACAAGGAAGAGATATTGAAATCATAATGTTGAAGGGGAGCTAGGAGGTCATCTGGTTTGATTCCCTAGATGTTGAGATTCCAGTATTCCTGACAGATGACTGTCCAGCTCTGCTTAAACACCTCCAGTGAAGAAGATCCCACCACCACCATGTGACCCAATCTATTCTGCTGTCAAATAGTTCTTAACATTACAAAGTCCCATCTCCTTGGGATTAAACTGAAAGATGCTTCCCTGCAATTTACACCCATTACATCTAGTCCTGCCCTCCAATGCAAAAGCGGACAAGTCAGCTACCTGAAGGCAGCTTTCATGTCTCCCTTTAATCTTCTCTCCAGGCTGAAGGACAGAAACCAGCATTTTCAACTGCTCTTCTTGAGCCTTAGTTTCCAGACCCTTCGCCATCCTGGTCACTTGGACAGTTTGTGACACAACACACTAGTTGCATTTTCTGGACAACCTCTGAGCATTCATACTGATTTACTTGCACATGATTTAGGGTGAGGATAGACTATGAGTCTTTATTGCGCATTCGCTCCGATTTGTTTGTGGTCAGTTATATATCAAAGAACATTCATCCTGGTTTGCTTGCACATTTTTGTCTTCCTGTCAATCATTTGTTCATCCCACACTTTTGAGTACATTGCCCCACCACTTTTCTAATTGCAAAAGTCTGTTTTTGTTTAAAAAATAAATACATGTAAAAAGCACCAGAACAACAGAGCACTTTAATGCACTTTAATTGCACAAACTCTGCTATGCACTTGAATCCCTCCTGCAAAATACTGACAGTCTGGAGGTGGAACACCTTCCTTCTTCCATCTGAGACCTGCTAAGGAAGCCTACCTGCTAATAGCATTGAACATATAAATAAAAGCTGAGAACAATTATAAACCACACACACACACACACTTCTACTCCCTGCACTCCTGCATTTATTTACTTATCTACATTTTGCTGTTATGTTGCAATCAGGCTAGGAGGGATGCTAGAAATGTCTCTATTTTCACATTTTCTACAGCGCCCTTCTACCTTTTTTGTGGTTTAATCAGATTTGGCTTCTCCGAAGAACCCTTCCTTTCATTTAATAATTGTCTTAGGAGGAAATGCAGTTGCTGTGCATTTCCCCTTTTGTGGTCTCACTTAAATCTTACAAGCCTCACTAGGCTATGGGTTTCCGTTGCTTAAATGCTATCTCCTCTTTATAGCTCATTGCTTGATTTATTATTGATTCCACTTACAGCCCACTTCTGGCAACAAGTCTTTGAGGTGTTCCAGTTTACGGCTTGCACAGCTGAAGTCTCTGATTACCCGCATTTGTTCCCTTGCACCTTACTGACTTCTTATTAATGTGGACTCTTGCCTTGCTTTTTGGTTGATTTGTATTTCTGCTATGGTGTGTCCATAACTTCAGTTCACTCTTTAAAGACAACAACAATGTAAGCAGGATCTAGAGGTGGAAAAAGGAAAATCAAAATCTAGAACGCCGTTTGCTCATATATATATATATGTTAGAAATTTGAAAAATCTCTATAGACCAGCCTTCCCAAACCTGATACGCCCATACATTTTGGATCACAATAACCATCAGTCCCGGAAGGCTGAGAAGTATACACAGTGTAGGTCTTCTTTAAACCCCTTCCCAGTAGTCCTTGTTATGGATGATGCTGAATATAGATGCTTTAGAGAAAGCAGTATATTGAATATAGCAAGTGGATATCACCACCACCAAATACAAATATCCCTGAAAGTAGATAAGGGCCAAAGTGCCTCCTTATCTTTACAGGCCTATTCTCTCACTGCAGATGTAGGCTGCCAACTTTCTAAAGTTCTTGGGGGCTGGTCAGAAAGGGGACATATTTCAAAGTGCTGGTAGCAGATGTTTCTCTCCCCTATTTTTCTTTTTATTTATTTTTTGGTATTCCTAGTATGTTCCAGTATGCTCCCCATCACAGTGTTCCCTTTGGTTACATACAGGGCCGTCTTAAGCCCATCCAGCGCCCTGGCGCTAGGTCCCTCCAGCGGCCCCCTCCAGAGCCTCTCCAAGGGCCCGGGAGTGCCAAGCGGACCGCGGCAGCAGTGGGAGGCCACCTCTGAGGACTCTACGCTGCGCCTCCTTCTCTTTCCCCCAGCGCTGGGTTCCTCTCAGTCAAGCTTCGCCACCAGCGCACACACTGCGGGACCAGCAAGAGCTGCTTGGGTGCTGTGCGCGTGCTGGTGGCGAAGCTCAACTGAGCGGAACCCAGCGCTGGGGAAACAAGAAGGAGGCGCAGCGCAGAGTCCTCGGAGAAGGAGCGCAGTCCTGGCCAGATCGCCGGAACCCTGCGCTCACTTGGCGCCCTTCCAGCGCCCTCCAGCGCCGTGGTTCTCCGCACCACTAGCCTCTATGGCTAGGACGGGCCTGGTTACATACTTAATTTGTTCTGGAGGTCCGTTCTTAACCTGAAACTGTCCTTAACCTGAGGTACCACTTTAGCTAATGGGCCTCTTGGTGCCGCTGTGCGGGCATCGCACGATTTCTGTTCTCATCCTGAGGTAAATTTCTTAACCCGAGGTACTACTTCTGGGTTAGCAGAGTCTGTAACATGAAGTGTTTGTAACCCGAGGTGTTTGTAACCCGAGGTACCACTTATAAGGGTTTTGTGGAAGAACACCAAATCAATTCCACAGGCACCAGTTTATCGAATGACTGGTGATACCATAACATAGTACAGCAAGCAAAAATGCCTGGAAAAAATAGGATGCCGTTCCAGGCTGCATTTCACTGATTGCGAAAGGGAGGAGCTTGATGTGTGAGGGTTCGTGAAGCAACACCTCGCTCAACGCTCATTGAGTTAATTGACACATAGGTGTCGTGGGGTGTTTCTTATTGTTATCAATGTTTATTTTTAATATTGCCCATCATTTCTGGCCCTGTCTTGTTATCATTTAGTTATTGTGTCTTTTGCTCTGGGATTATTCATGACCTGTTGTGAGTTGTCCCAGCAGGCAGCCCTCCGGCAAATTGTTTGAAATTGTGTCGCCCGGTGCGGTTTGATCTTCCCTAACACCCACGTCAGGTGTGGAATGAAGTTGCATCTTTGCAAATCTCCATCAAAGCAAGAAGAAAGGAAAAGAAGGCACACCCAGTAAAGGGAGGCAATGAGTAACAGACTCACCTAAGGTGAGGGCATTGGCCTTAGCATTTTTTTTTCTGGGAACAGCTGCATTCAAGAAATGGATCTTGTGAGAAGAGAGACTGGAGACTCCTATGGGGCCCTCATTGCAAGGGTTTGAGGGAAACACACAAATAAATAAATATGAGGGGTGTGTTGTAGACAAAGCTAGTGATTTGGTGTGGCATTTGAGGGAATGGGAAAAGGGCATGATGTCTGAAGCTGGCTCCAAACCCATCCCCTACACATAGGTAGTGTGGGGACAGAAAAAGAAAATGGCTGAAAGGGGGAAAAACATTTTCAGTGAACATTTATGGCTGCTTCCAGATAATCTGCTTAGTGAACATTTATCCTAATTTGTCGGCACAAAGTTTATGGGGAGGTTAGACAACACTGAAAATGTATTAAGCATTCATTCTGATTTGTTTGCAAGGTTGCATCAAACAAGTCTTACCCCACACTGCCCGCTGCATTTTCATGTGACTTACCTCATTGCAAAAGAGCACCAAATCAACCTTAGCTGTATGATTTGATTTTGCCAGGATATAATTGAATCCCACCTGGAAATAGCAACTGTCTGGACATACCTTACTCTGATAACTTGCATGGGCAAAATGAGTGGGAGCAGGGGGATGGGGGTTGGAAACAAGCCCAGTTTGTATGCAGAAATTAGGCATAGCCAGTGGCGAAGCTACCTGCTCCAGTACTGAGAGCGGCGTACATCCGGGGACATGGCTGGCGCATGTGTCAGGGGGCGCGATGCGCGGGTCGGGGGTGCACCACCTGAGGGGGGGGCGAGGCATGCATCAGGAGGGTGCGCAGCGAGTGCTGAGCATCCTGGGGTGCACGGCGAGCGCTGAGCGTCCCGGGGATGCGCAACGAGTGCCGAGCGTCCTGGGGGGCAGGGAAGGCCATGATGTCACCCCTGGATGGCACCCGGGGCGGACCGCCCCCCCCGCCCCCACCTTTGGCTGCGAGTGGGCATAGCATGCCAATGTTGACCCAGCTGCAGTTGAGGGCACTGGAAGTTCTTCAATACTGAGGGGGCTTAGAAGAGGCAAATTGCATCTTTTTGTGTTTGCCATTCCTTCAATTGAGTACAGGGGTCGAGCAATCAGACTGGGCTCAGAGGCACTGGAGATAATGATGATGGCAACTGCATCTGCCTGGCCTGGCACTTCTCTTTATAACATCAACCCTTTCAAAAATTACTACAGAGTGGCTGGCTGGCTCAGCTTTCAGAGTCAACATGCTGGCTCCTGCTATAGCTCCCTGATGCCTATCCCCCAGTAACCAGGGTGCTTGCCACCCTCCCACCAAACCTGGTGTCAGTTTTGATTGATTCTTTTTTGGGGGGGCAGGTTAGTCATATAAAACTTTGTTGTGTGGTGCTTAAACCCAGTTCTTTAATGCAGAGATGAGGAACCCTTGTCCTTCCAGACATTGTTGGACTCTTAACTTTCATCAGCCCGAGCCAACATGGCCAATGGTCAGGGAAGATGGGAGTTACAGGACACATTCACACTACACATGAAAAGCACTCTGAAACCATTTTAAACAGAATGTTTTCCTCAAGGAATTATGGGAGCTGTACTTTGTAAAGGGTGCTGAGAGTTGTTAGGAGGTGCTACAATTCCCAGAGTGGCTGAATAATCCATCCCTCTTCACAGGGAACTCTGGAAACTGTAGATCTGTGAGGGGAACAGGGGTCTTCTAACAACTCTCAGCACCCTTAACAAACTATACCTCCCATGAGGCTTTGGGGTTTAAAGTGGCATCATAGTGCTTTAATTGCATGGTGGGAATTTGTCCATAGTTCAACAACATTTGGAAGGCCATGTTTCTCATCCCTGATTTAATGTTTCAGATTGTTTCTAGCTCTGCTCTGTCTGTTTCTAGCTCTGCAATCCAAAATTGCATAAGTGGAGATGTTGGAAGTCAAACCATGGGTTGGATAAATGACAATTCAATGTGGTGCCCCCAAGCTTGGCAATTGGCTAACATTCAAAATTTCTCAAAACCCAATTTGCTGTAAAACCAGCCCCAGTTCGGGGCAAACCACTGCCCACTCATTTGAGAGTATCTGCAGGTGTTTACAATCTGGGGTGTGTGCATGGATTGTGTTCTACAAAGTACATATTTGTGTGTGTGTGTGCAGCAGATAATTTGTACCCTTCTCAAATTCACAGGGTACTTTGTGTAGGGTGGACTCATTGGGATTGCCTTAAATTGCTCATTCTGCAAATTTTCTTAGCTTCTTCCTGCCAAAAAAGCAAACCACTTCCTAGCAAAATAACAAAACAGGTGTAAGGGCTTAAGGAACAATGACATATTTTTGGAGAGCAGACGTAAACCATCCTTACTCTTCACATACATGACAAGCATGCTCGAAACACACCCACTCAGTTTATATAAGCCAGCTGCTATGTTAATGATATAATCACTCAATTGTTGTCTCCAGTAGCTTAATTAAAATGAATGAGGGAGCATGTTGAAGCACTGTTTGGTGCAAATCACCAACAAATTTACTCCAGAGTAATTGTACTCCAGTCAATGAAGCAAATAAATTATGGTATAAAGCTCCCAAACCTTTAAGAAGTACCATTTCCAAGTGAAAGTCCTCCTCCTAAAAATAACTGATAAAATGGTGTGTGTGTGTGTGTGTGTGTGTGTGTGTGTGTGTGTGTGTGTGTGTGTGTAAGACAAGGGAACTGATCTAAGATTTTCAAAAGATTGGAATGGAAATTATCCAGCCTTTTCTATCTCTGGAATCATGGATTTTGCCTCCTTTAAACTTGATCTGTTCACTTTAGATGTAGGTGCCATGGATTCAATAGGACTTCTTCCCAATAAAGTGTTCATGGAAATGTATCCTTTATCAATGACATTAGGGACAGGGAACCTGTGTCTCTCCATATGTCATTGGACTCCAACTTCTATCAGTCCCAATGTGGAACCTCTCCTGTGCTCCCAGCATGCACTTTCAGCTGAGCTGTGAGTTCTGGAACACGTGGTTTTGGGTTTTTTTACCTGGCCCAGGTGCAACATCTGTCTATGCAAATGGTATGGGGTCACTCTCATATTCACATGGGATGTTGTGTCCAAATTTGAACACAAGTGGTCAAGCGGTTTTGGAGAAAAGTGGAGACACACACACATGCCCAGTTTACATTTTTATATAAAGAGAGAGTAATGGATTTGTGAGCCATCACGTATTGGTCATTCAATGTAGAAAAGTTCATATATATCATGCATGGTGTGGTTACCTTTCTTACTTCCCCTTTTCATAGGGTTGGATTGAGGAGTCTTCCTCTGATTCCACTCAATCTTCATCAGCTTGTAAAGAACAAATTTGTTGCCATGTTTCCCCCAACACTTAGCAACTGTAAAATATGCAGCAATTCAACCAGTGCAGATTTCTCCATAACCACCTCCCATGCCAAGAAATGCAGACTCGTTGAATTTCTCCTTGTATAAAGGCACAGATTGCAGGCATGCTAAGCAAACACTTTGCATCGCTCTTAATTGTGGAAGATTCTGTAGAGAGATCTACCTGTGGACTAAATGCCGTTGGCCATGTTGACTGGAGCTGCTGGGAGTCACAGCATTTGTAAGGCCATAGGTTCTGTATCCCTGCTCTAACCTCTACACCACATTGGACATTGTTCTAGATTAGAAGGTGAAATCCTAAGCTGCATCTTACAGATGGTGATGCTCCCTGGGAGACAGAAAAAGTGGTTGAGTACACAATGTTGCAGCATGGTTTCAAATACTCAGATATGAGTAAATGTAGGGGAGAATAGAGCAGCTCTACCAATTGCTTTACTACATGCCTGAGAAATGTGCTTTTTGGTGATTTAGTGATCGCACTAAATCTTTTCTAACAAGGCAAAATAGTAGCTTTGCATAGAACCAATACCTGGATGATGACTCCTACAATTAGGGAAGGGATGGGTAAATATGTCAAATTCAGTTTCTCCCAGTTTCTCAGTTTTCCAATCTTAATTTTACTTCTCCATGTTTCCACATCAGTTTGCAGTTTATAAAAAAAAGTCTTCATGAAGATTCACCAGAATTTTACTCTGAATTCTCACAATTTTAAAATAACATTTCCCCTAATATACACATTTTTTTAAAAAAGCCAATATCCCCATCCTATATAATAAAGTCCAAGTGTCTCTGCGTCCAGTCCCTGTGTCCATGGGTTTGCGCTACTGCGCATGTGCCCCATGGGCAGCCGTTGGGACTTGGAGCGCAGAGACACGAGGCATTCGGCTCCCTCCCTCCCTCAGTTCAGTCAATCAGTCCATCAGTGCTTGAGAGTCGTGTGTTGTTCGTTGGCGGCGGCAGCGGAGCAGGACGGGACGGTATGCTCTGGCCGGTTGGTCGGTCGGTGTTGGATGGAGGGTCCCGTCCGCCTCGCCTGCTCTCTCTGGAATGTACTGGGGGGCGGCTGCCAAGTGGGAGCGAGGACTCTATGGCCGCAGGCTGCCGCTGAGGAGAGGTGAGAAGGAGAGAAGCCTGGCGGGCGGGGTGGGGGGTGGGGGTGGGTTGGCTGTGGTGGGTGTGTTAAAAGCCGGTAAGGGGATGAAGAGAGGCCAAAGAAGTGCCAGGGCTTCGGGGAGGGAACACACACATGCATCCGCTCTCCCGCGTGAGCCAGCAAGCAACAGGCGCGCGCGCGGCTCCGCTCGCGAGGGTTTTTACAAATGTTTGACAGCATATGTTCTAGCGCCCATTTATTTAATGGGCTCAATGACACTAGTATATGATAATTCTGTATGCTGCTTTTACATTTGTATGCACACTTTACATTTTTCTACACAGCACTTGACTGGAGAAATGCATTGCAAAATTCAGTGAGGAGCAAATTTCAAAGGATGGCTATTTTTCAGTTCACATTTTGCTCCTGCCAACCTAGCAGTTTGAAAGCACATCAAAAAGTAGATAATAGGTACCACTCCGGTGGGAAGGTAAACGGTGTTTCCGTGCACTGCTCTGGTTCGCCAGAAGTGGCTTAGTCATACTGACCACATGACCCGGAAGATGTCTGTGGACAAACGCTGGCTCCATCTGCCTATAGAGCAAGATGAGCACGCAACCCCAGAGTTGTCCGTGACTGGACCTAATGGTCAGGGGTACCTTTACCTTTTTATTGCTTTGAAAAGAGTGAATTTGGAGATACGAACTGAATCAAATTTATTCTCCCATACCTAGATCTCTGAAGTGCATAGGTAGAGCCTGGTCATGCTCAACGATAATGTTTGGGCGAAATTTCTTCTGTAATGTTTATTGAAAACAATTAGATCATGTATTGCATCTCCTGGAGGGATTTTAGAAGACTCCAGAGAACTGACTTTGGAACAGACACAAACTCTGCTTCATGTGCCTTTTTGTGCATGTGCCACCAGCGCCGACTCTGATGAACCCAGTAGCCTGTCTGAATTTCAAGCAAATTGCAGGTGTTTTAAGCAGACCTTTGCTGAAAGGCGGCACGGAGAGATAATTGGCGTTTTCTATCCCTCCAGGTTCTTTTGTGGCTGTAGAGACTCCTCCTTAAACTTGTCTGCAGAACCTGTCGGCTGATGCTATAATTTGTAGGACGGGGTCACCTCCCCCCCCCCACAAGCTTGTCAGGCAGGTTTAGTAACCAAGCCGAAGCTGAGATGATATATCTGTTCAAAGGCTGTTCAAAAGTGATGCAAGATTAATCGTGTTAGTGTATTTCCCTTGCAGCCTCCAATCTATACTGCTGCCCTTACATCAGTGTAAATTGAGAATTACCACTGTAAGGAAGAGAACAATTAAAACTGGTTTTTGAGAGTATCTAGTATAATCACACACAAATGTCTAAGGCTGCCTCTTCTAATATCACATAAGTGAAAAGCACAAGAGATGGCTTTCAGCGGGTCTTGGGCAATGCTGTTTGGCTTCTGACTTTCTTCTTCCCTTCAGGAGGTTCTACTTCAGGTATAGCTAACATGTTACCCTCATGATGTTTGGGACTGCAACTTTTATCATCCTTGGCTGTTGGCTATGCTTGCTGGGGCTGATGGGAGTTGTAGTCCACAGCATGCAGACCTGTTACCACCTTGGCTGGTAATCTGTGTCACCCCATCTGTTGCAATGATAGTGGTCTCAAAAATAAGGACCATGCCTCTAAAAGGGGCCTGTGTGCCATTCCCACTCAAGTCTCTCCTGGTGGTTCCTGAGGACCTTCTGCAATTTGATTCTATGGTGGTGGAGGATCCTGATTGTGACACTGGAGTGGTGGAGAGTTGGAAATCTCTCCATCCACCTTAGTGTCACAATCAGCATTGAGATTGCTTCCTCTCCCTGCTCACTAGATTGATCATCTGTTGAAAGGACAGAGGTAGGATCTGTATTTCATGTGAGTATCTCTTTCTGTGCATCTCTATGTGGTGTTTTTTTTGTGTGTGTGCGTGTGCGCACGCGCACATGCCAGCTGTCGGATGGCCACACTAAATTTGGTCATGCTGGTGTGCGGTCTCTAGAGTGGTTGGAAGGTGCTGATGTGTCCCTCAAAGCTCATAGAGGTTGTAAGAAGCAGCTAGATGAGGGACAATTATCTGCTTGATATGTGGGGAACTTGTAGCCCTCTAGATATTGCTGGACTACAACTCCCATCAACCCCAGCCAGCATGGCCAAGGAGCAGAAATGAAGCGAATTATAGTCCCAAAACATCCAGAGGGCACCTGGTTGAGGAAGGCTGCCCTAGATTGTGAATCTGTCTAGGAGACTCTATCAGTTTCTCATTCCCCCCCCCAATCTCTCTCCCACCACCACCACCACCTGTGATTTTTTTTAAAGTCCTCATAAAAATTCATCAGCATTTTAGTGCAAATTGCTCCTGATATATGCATTTTTGTCTAATATACATTTTTTTGGCAAAGCAATTCTCATAACATAATGCATTGTGTGGAATGCCATTTTCAAGAATATATGCATGTTTTAAAATTTACACTTCAGTACCGTAGATGTATTTTTCTAGATCATGCTGGAGAACTGCATTGCAAAATGTGGAGAGCTGTGAATTCTGAAGGAGTGCTGTGTTTTGGTTCACATATTATTTTGGAAAGTTTAAATTAGGTAGGCTCACCTTCATCTGCTGCCTGAATCAGAATCCTTCCCCTTTGCTATCATGACACCATAGTTGTAACCCTTATTCCAGACAGTGATGTGTTCCCCCTTGCCCCTCACCTCTTTGTTTTATGTTTCAGACTCATGATTCCATTTGTTAAAACTTTACTGAAAAATTAAGCAAGCTGAAGCGTGACAGGACCATAGAGGCCTGATAAAAAGAGAAGGGAAATCGATGGTAGGAAAGACTCCGATTGACTTCTGGACCCCAGTGGGTTAGCTCTTTAATGCCTCGACTGCACTCTCTCAACTCTGCCCGAGCCAATGCAACATGGCAGCAAGGGGTGTTTCACAGAGGAGAGAGGAGGTTACAAATTGAAGGCAAAAACATGGCTGCAGGCAATTTTTATATATGGGAAAGCAATCTGATTCATGGGCTGCCTCTTAAGGCTTAAGAAAACAACAATAAGGACTGTGCAAAAGAAAAAGGAAAGAATCTGCCCGAACTCCCTAAGTCAGGTTTTGTATACACCACACAAGATGACTCACTGTCTGGTTTTCACTTTGTTCAACTCTGCTGGCAGACACAACTCTGCTGTGCAGCTGTGTGGCAGTGACTGTAGACTTGCCCGTGCCACTCCTCCCTTTGCTGTGAGGCTTTTCACTCTGGTCATTGTCTCCCAATTTCCTCTTGATGACAGGAGTTTGCTTCCACCGCCCATAACAAAAGTGACAAATCACCCTGGCCAGATCGATTAGTTTTCCTTTTGCAGTTGGTTCAGAGTGATTCTCCTGGTGTCAACATGGACCACCGGTGCTGGAAATTCTGGAGCACATAGTATCCAGAAGTGCTTGTTGGGTGTGGTGGAGCTGCTACGTTAGCTTCACAGCAGGATGCATTAATTGTAATTGCTCACAGTGCCCCAGAGTGACATACCGGTAGCATCACTGCAGGACATTATTGGCAATTGCTGAGAAAATTTCCTGGCTCTGTCGTGGTTCCTTATTTAACCTCTGAGAAGCCATTCATTCTCAGCCTCAGTTTCCCTTTTCTAGAATGGGAATAATAATGAGCTATCTCACAGGCTTATTGTGAGAGTCAACATGGTAGTGGACATTTTTTTAAAAAAGAAAGAATGTATGAGACACATTTGCAAAGGATATGCCTACCAGTGCCTGTTAGCCACTGGAGGAGAGGCAGATAGTGACTGAAGAGAAGGCATTCTTTGTTCTGGCTCTCCACTTGTGTTACTCCCCGGGAAATATTGCCTGGTACCTACATTGTTATCTCTTTGATGTCATTGTTATCTCTTTGATGACCAAGGGTTTGGAAACCAAACCTCATGAGGAACGGTTGAAGGATCTTGGTATGTTTAGCTTGGAAAAGAGAAAAGAGGAGATATGATAACGATCTTTAAATATCCAAGGGCTGTCATATGGAGGATGGAGTAAGCTTATTTTTTTCCTGCTCTGGAGGGCAGGACCCGAACCAATGGATTCAGGTTATAAGGAAGGAGATTCTGATTAATCATCAGGAAGGGGTTTCTGACAGTAGGAGCTGTTCAACAGTGGAACAGACTTTCACAAAAGGTCGTGGACTCTCCTTCCTTACAGGTTTTTAAGCAGAGGTTGTATGGCTGTCTGCCATGGATGCTTTAGTTGTGATTCCTCCATTGCAGGGGGTTGGATTCAATGACTCTTCCCTTCCAACTCTACAAATCTATGATATGTAGTATTTTCCTAGGCAGTCCTTCTTCCTGCTTTCAGAAATGAGCCCGTCATCTCTAAAGGGCACCCATGCATCAATCCGAGTGGTCCTGAGGCTGCCTGAGACCCCAGGGAACAAAAGAACTCTCAGCAGTGACGTAGTTTGACTTTCTCTTTCCTTTGCTCCATTCCAAGAAGGGCTTGGCCAGCCTGAGGATGTGGCACTTGGTGTTCTTGCTTCCCTAAGGCCAGATCATTAAATTGAATTATTTATGAATTCACAATTTGCCATTCATCTCATTCCTAAGCCAGTCTGGCAGTCGAGTTCTTAGAGTGTGAACCGGAATTTAGAGACTTCCCACACTGTTCACCGGAGACCACAAAACACCTTTCACTTCCTCTGAAGAGGTTACTTGTTGAGCCGCAGCTGTCATAGGCTTAATGGCTGTACCATTCAGAAGCAAAAGCAGATAATCTCCATAGAGCCAAAGTGCCTGATAATGTGGTGTTTGTGGACTGCTGTGAGAGTGCACTCTTCAATCTCTTATACCAGAACATAATGCATTGTCATTTGCTACAGACAAAATAATAATAATAATAATAATAATAATAATAATAATAATAATGCTTTAAAATGTTGCAGCATGGAATGCTTCTTTCCATCTGATGTCTGCTGCTATCACATAACAAGTGGTTCTCAGAAGCTGATACTGAAGGCTGGATGGCAGGGATAGAAAACCTCAGGCCTGGGGGCCAAGCATTGTACCCTCACCAGCCCAAACCGCTCGCCAGCCCTGCTTTTCACCCTCCTTGAGTATTTTTGCCTGACTGGGACTCTGAAAATGCCTTTTGCTTGTCTGGATGGAGCGCAGAAAGAGGTGTGGGAGTATGTGCAGAAACAAAGGTAAAATTCACGTTCATGTGGGAATCCCTTGCAGACAACCATAGTGCCTGGAGACAGACAGTCAGGTCATGTATCCACAATAGTGAACAGAGGAGGAATGACCGCCGGGAGAAACACAGAGAGAAGAAACTCCATGGTGCACCTGCAACAGCACAACTGCATGCCTTCATGTGCCCCCAGCTGCAACAAAACATGTCTTTCTTGCATCAGTCTCTACAGCCACAGCAGCTGCTGCAACCTTCCCACAGTTTGACTTCAGTTTGATTCTCCTGTTTAGTTCCAAGTTGTTAAATTAGCTCAGTTTATTCCTATTGTTTTTGTATGGATTTATTTTCAGTATTTAATGAGATGATTATTTCTCAGGGTTCTTTTTTTTAAATGGTTCATTTTTATATGTTGAGAGCCACCCTGAGCAACTTTGTGTAAAAGTGGCATACAATAAACCAATGATGAGGATCCATAGAGTACACAGGAAACTAGAATTTTCAATCAGTTGCTTTATTTTGGATGAATATCAATACATCACCATTCTCTCACTAAATAAGCAGATTTTTTTGAAAAAAGAAAGGGGATTCCCCCCCACCCCGCTTTAAAATTTGCTCTCATAAGGAGCCAGTGAAATCCAGAGTGTGCAGGGCAAGACAGATAAGTACACCCTACTGAGATTTAATGCCGGATCACAAATTAGTCCAAGCGAGGAAGGCATTGTTTAAGAGAGTAGCTCCCACTCCAGCTTGCTAATTAATCAAGCACAAAAGGCTCATCAAGGAACAGCCCAACGACAAGAGGCAGATTAAGACAAGGTTGCCTTGAAGGTTAAAGATACACAGGTTTTAAAAATTAAATAATGAACGTTTTAAAAAATCCTGGCATCTACCTGCATTTATATGTAATACTGAAAGTTTGAATGACACCAGCAGAAGTTGGGAGTTACAGGAGGGTTGTCTGATACTTTGTCCTTCATTCATCCTGGCACAGAAAGATGAAAGTGCACCGATAGTTCTTCAGGGTGGGGTATCAGTTTTAAGCTTTGTTGACAAATCTGCCACACACCCCTATAAGAACAAAGGGTTCTTTCCGATGATGCTGAAAAATTACTTAAGGGCCACTAAATGCTACCAAGAGCATGCCAAATTTGAGACAGGGATTAGTCCTGCTGTCTACTTCAATGACATTATTCAGACCTTGCGCAGTGATAGTAGAGTACTCTGAGCTTGCAAATAGTACATTTTGCTACCGATGAATTTTGACCACCACCCATTTGGAATTATGGAGAGGGATTTCCAGACACAAAAGGATGAAACTGAAAGGCAGATTGGAGACCTGGCAACTCTTCATGTAAAAATTAATGGTTATTCCAGAGTGTCATTAGGGATAAATGTCTACCTCTGCATGTTCCCAGTGCAGTGTCTTTTAAATCCCAAATTCATAAGTCTAGATCCAGTCACCCCACTTATGTAGATGGAAGCAGTGGTGCCATCGTGGCTGGACTTGGAGCCTAGGTTCATGGCTCTACTCACCAGAAGTTCAATGGATCCCAATCGGCAGAATCAGCAGGAGAGTCCAACTTAAATAACCGAAGCAATGCCCATTACTATCTAAACAGCTACTCTAAAGAAGGTGACAGTAATAGAACCATAGAATTATAGAGTTAGACAAGACAAGGGTAATCTAGTCCTTTGCAATTCATGAATCTTTTGCCCAGTTTGGAGCTCAAACCCACGACCCTGAGATTAAGAGACTCATACTCTAACTGAATGAGCTGTTTCAGCAGAGGTTGAATGGCCATCTGTCATGTAGTTGAGATTCCTGCATCACATGGGTTGGACTAGATGACCCCCGGGTCTCTTCCAACTCTACAATTCTATGATTCCATGAAATGGTTGGGTAAGGCTGATTTGTTCCCCCCTGATGTAGATCTTCACTCACCTCTTCTTCCCTGGTGGGAGGGGGCATTATGTGGTTCACCTCATGTGCCAAAATGTCTTGGGCCAGCCCTGCTTGCCTGTTTGCTATGACTGAAACGCAAAACTCTCCTGCTAGGGATGTGTAAATTTGTCAGTTTTGCAATCTCTCTCTCTCCCCCCCCCCCCGGTGAAATCCAGAGCTACCATGCCACTCGCAGAATGACCTATAATTTAGTGGAGACATTGGCAAGTGTAAAATGGGGGTGGGGAAATTGAAGCCTCTGGGTCAAATGTGTCCCTCTAAACCTTGCACCTGTCTCTTCACCTTTTGCTTGCAGAGACTGGAGTTGTGATGATGACAATGGTTAGAATTCTTATTGCAATTTATTACCCACTGTGGGTTACAACAAGTAACAGGCAACATTAGCTTGTATATGGACAGCTCCCATAGCCTGTCTCCTATATTTGAGTCCTTAATGGTGCAGATTTAGCAAATGCTGTTTACTAAAAAAGGGGAGAGGATTCTTAGAGTATGATTCCTGCACCAAACAGAAAAAAGAGACCTGGGAAGATGAAAGCAGATTATAAGTGGTCTGAGAAAAGGTCTAGTAACAAAGGCGAGCACGTCATCATATCTGGGGAAAGTTACATATAATAGAGGTCTTACCAAGAATGGAGGTAACCCAAGGTAAATATAGCAGTAAGTGAAAGAGTTCAAAGGTGTATCTAGAGTATTGAAACAATAAGAGATTTTACACTCCACACAGTCTTGGTTTAAAATGGAGTATATTTACAGTCTTGAACTCTGAACTCCCTTGAAAGGGGTTGCTTCCGTACCTGCCATTTCACTCTCAGCTCAGCTTGACTCAATCAATGGCAGCTCTGTAGATTTTGTTTTGCAAGAGAGACAGAGAGGCTTCTACAGATACTTTTGGATACCACTCATTGATGCCGTAGCACCCATCATGGGGCAGACATGATGCCAGTGTTGTAACACTGTGGCTATCTCACCACCATGTTATGCTGGGGAATGTCACTTGTAGTAGCTTCACACAAACAATTTTTTCTCCTAGAGGTTTGTTTGTTTGTTTGTTTGTTTTTAAAGAAAGAAGAAAAATGTTCAGGTGTGTGTTGTCCTTTGCAGCAAGGCCCTTTTGGGAAGTGTGTAATCCTCTGGAGGTAAGAAAACCCATCCCTTGTACAGCAAAACAGAGATCCTTCATCCTCTCTTGGAAACTTACTTGCAGTGTGCTGTGCCATGTGCCCCATGAAGCTCCATGTCTCTTGGCAGATCGAACAGATAGATAATTTACAGGGATATGTGGAACCCAGTTTGCCACCTGTCACATGCCAACTGGGAAACAGCACTGCTTAGAAATCAGCTGGGTTGGCGCATGAAGTAGATTTTAACCATTCATGTAGGCAGAAGTTAGGCTGAGAGGCAGTGATTGGCCTAAGGTCACTTAGTGAGCTTCGTGGCCAAGTCTGGCTTTATGCAACCAAAGCTGCAACATAAACAATGAAGCATATACATTGTGTACATTGTTTTTGTCTATGCCGTGTTCACTGAGCAGTTATCAATGCTATCTGGTATAATTTCATCACATTTCGGCAAGAAAATAACTTGGAGATCTATTTCATTGGAGATGATGGGCTTAATGAGGGACGACGACGACGACGGCGACTACTACTACTAGTTGTTTTCAGCTGGGGAGGGATAAAAAAATAAAGCCTCATTCTTCAGTTACAATTTTCTTTCCAACCAGTGAACCAGAAGGATTGTAGGAGGCCCGCCTACTTTCTTTCAGCAGACCTATATTTATAGCAGAAGCAGCTGTAAATAGAGGTGGGAAATAAAAAGGCAATTGTGACATTTGTATCAGTGCAATACCCCCCTGCCCTACTATATATTTCCTAAGGTAAAAGGGACCCCTGGCCATTAGGTCCAGTCGTGACCGACTCTGGGGTTGCGCGCTCATCTCGCATTATTGGCCGAGGGAGCCGGCGTACAGCTTCCAGGTCATGTGGCCAGCATGACAAAGCCGCTTCTGGCAAACCAGAGCAGCACACGGAAACACCGTTTATCTTCCCGCTGTAGCGGTTCCTATTTATCTACTTGCATTTTGACGTGCTTTCGAACTGCTAGGTTGGCAGGAGCTGGGACCAAGCAACGGGAGCTCACCCCATCGCAGGGATTCGAACCGCCGACCTTCTGATCAGCAAGCCCTAGGCTCAGTGGTTTAACCCACAGCGCCACCTGGGTCCCCATATATTTCCTAGCCCAATAAATAAGGACACCTGGTAAGCCCTGCTCCAATACATATCAGTTGCCTTGTGACAGCAAATATGCTTAATGTTGTGATGGCTGCAGAGCAGTTCCAGAGCATGTGCATTTTCACAAAGGGATTAGGCATCTTGCTCTAACATGGCAGGTTTTAACATTTGCTACTAGTTGTTGGTTTTTAACATATCTCAGTAGGATTTAAGTCTTAGGTTTAATGTTCATGATAAGTTGTTTACCATATTACTACAAGATCGCCAGATAAAATCTGACATAAACTTGGCAAATTGTGTCGTGCTTTCCCTGTTTTTGAGAGCGAGTGAGCACAACCATTTTTAAAAATCAAATTAAGACACTTGGAAACTTACCTGAGGGGAGAGAGATCCAGTCCAACACCATCGAGGTCACAAGTGACCTCTGCAACAACAAAACAAAAGAATCCAGTTGTGCAACATATAGATTTGAGCAGGTTTTACACAGTGACGATGCACCTTCAATCCAAGAAAGGACTCCTCTAACTATGGGTTCCGGCATGTTTTGGGGCAGGTTGTGCAATGAAATACATATTTTTGACATGCTTAAATTCTATTCAAATACATACTGCCTGTGCACATAAAATGAAGGATAAAATATAAACTACACCAGTAGTGCAAACAGTGATGTTCTGGCACCTTTTGTTGGGGGAGAGTAGGACTTGAAAGGAGTAGCAAGTTTACAGAAGGACAAAAGAAAAGTCCTTTTGGGTACTCCTACAGGGGTCAGCCAAATGCCTATGAGGAAGCTCATGTGTGTCTAACTTCAAAACATATGAGAAACACAGATTTAAGAACAAAAATATTTGTATAGTTTATATCAATAGAGCATCTTCAGGCAGAACTGGCACATTGAGTCAGTTTGGGTGTAATGCTAAACCATGAATGAGCTACAATGAGCTGCAGGCTCAGCACACTCCATCTGTCAGGGATTTTTTTAAATCTGTGATTCCTGCATTGCATGGAATTGGACTAGATGACCGTTGGTGTCCTTTCCACCTCTATAATTTTATGATTATATGGTTCCACTAAGCTAGAGTCCCTGGAAGGAAGGAAATGGCTTATCAGAATGGCCAGACCAGCCATGATTCTGGGGAGAGAGAGCACTTTGTTGTTGATCTTAAAATTATGATAGCACCTGAGCAGTAAGGAAATGGATCCTTGTTGAAGGCTTACAATCTACGACGACAACCGAAAAGAGAAAAATGAGGAAGGGGAGAAGACACTGCATAACCTTTCACTGCATCACCCTTGTGGAATGCCAAAAGTCCAAACAAAAGGAGATATTTGACCTTTATGGAATTGTCTGGTCTACTCTTTTAAACGCCATGCTTCAGTAGAGGAGCTGAGGGAGTAATAATTAAGCAATAAGCTCATCCACATGACAAGTTTGCTTCCCATTGACAGGCGCTGTGCTCATGTGATAAGAAAGCTTAGTCTCTGATGGCTTGATCTGAGATGTCTGTTTCATATATAGACAAACTCTATTGTAGTGTTTGGCAGTTTGTCATTCCCCACTTTTTATTGTAAACTAAAAACATACAATATAGACCGTAAATAGAAAAAAAATGCTATTCATTTTGCCAATAACCATTAACTTTACCCAATAATGTATCCAACAAGGAAATGATTTAATAGAACTGTTGTAATACCTAATTAATTGGCATCCTATAATCGATATGTTTATCAGAAAGGAATTACATCAATGAGAATAAAGAATGAGATTTGAACATTTTGAACTTGTATAGTCCACAAAACTATTATTATTATAAAAGTTATAAAATTTCCCCCCAATAAATTTCCTATATCATCAGTCTCATCTGTTAGACTGCAATCCTACGCACACTTACCTGGGTGTAAGGACCTGTCAATTCTTGTTTCTTCCAGTTTCTATATTTCCCTGTGTCAGTTTGCACTTAAAATAAGAAAAAAAAGACCTCAGAACAATTTGCCAGCATTTTAGTGCATTTCCTCTGATATATATAAACCTCGGTGTCCACAGGCAACTTGAGCTTTCAATAATGATGGCTCTGCAGAGGGGAGGTTCTGCCAGAACTCCAAGCCTCACTAAAAAAAAAAAAAAAGTGTGATCACGACAATGGGAGTTATAGAATCGCTACTTCATGTTCCAGGCAAAGATAAGCTCTGTTGGATCTGGCCAGTGACCCATCTAGTCCACAAGCAGGACCCAAGCCACAAGAGCCCTCTCCCCTCCTGTAGTTTCCTGCAACTGGTGTCCAGTACTACTCTTACTGTGGAGACAGAGCATAGCCATCATGGCTAGTAGCCACTGATAGCTTTATGTTCAATGAGAGGCCATCTGAAATTACCTTCAACAGCTCATACAGGGATGTTGCTGGGTGGTCCACACACTAACAACGCCCCCCTCTTGTCTTTGATAAAGGATGCTTTCCAGAGCCTTTAAAATTTGCCACCTGTTTCCTAGTGCAATGTGATGACCCACATGGTAGTGATGGCTGTGGATGAAAACTATAATACAGTGGTACCTCGGTTTAAAAGCAGCCCTGTTTATGAACTATTTGGTAGATGAACGCCGCAAAACTGGAAGTAGTGTTCCGGTTAGCAAACTTTAGCTCAGTCTGCGAACGGAAGCCAAGCAGTGGAAGGGAACCGGCAGCAGGAGTCCTCATTAGGGAAAGCGCGCCTCGGTTTAAGAACTGTTTCGGTTTAAGAACGGACTTCTGGAATGGATTAAGTTCGTAAACTGAGGTACCACTGTATGCCATTTGGACACACAATGGCCTGCCCGTGGTAATTCAGTCCCATGGAGTGATCACCACATTCAGAACTGCTTTTTTAGCTTAAATGTGACAGCAGGTGATCCCGTTTTTAGTAGTTTCAGTGGGGGAGGGCTCATTTATGATCAGAATAAGAGAACCCCCCCCCCCCTACTTGAGGCTGCTATTTGTTTGCCCTCTTGGGTCCATTGCGGTTCTGATGTGCCATTTCAATGCTCATTTATAGCGGTTTGCAGTGGTGGTATAAAAGCCCCATCTTGTTGTCTCAATGGAAAGGCGGCTGTTGCATCAAGCTATTCATCATCATTCATTATTTACGCTGCCACTATAACTGTACTAGGCACCATGCAAGAATTTAAAAGATATGGTCCTGCCCGCAGACTTATAATCTAATTTTGGGCAGATTTCCAAAGTCTACTAGGAGCTCAACACTTGAGTACATTATCCCTCAGTGTGGAAAGTTTTCTAGCTTGACAAGTAGATGGTTAGAATACGGGACTACCTGTTTCTTTCTGTACAAGATTCAATTTCTTATTTATGTTATGTAGAGAAGTATTGGCAAGCCCTAGACTCTTCAATGTCCAGGAGTTTGTATAGAAAATTATAAATTTGATTCCTCCCCCATGGAGCACAACAAGGAAAATACTTTTGGCCAGGCCTTTTAGATTTTTGACATGTGGGAGGGGGGATATTGAACTACATGCTGTCCATAAACTTGACCCATGTACCAAGTTTTGTAGTAAAAGAAGGAGGCTTCTGTCTCATTAGGGGCCTCTTTGGGGCAGTGTCCAGTGGTGGAGTGTGTGATGGCTGAGTTGGTTAGCCCGTGCTAGGGAAAAATAAAAATAAAAAATGATAACTTTAATGAGCGGTCTCCTGATTTCCATTCCCAGTCTTTCCTTTAAACCCCAGGAAGATTATCCCAAATGTTCATGTTGGGTTAGGAAGCAAATGTTTTCTGTCAGGGATAGAACAGGGATATTGTGCAGACTCTAAAGTTTCGGAAGAACAAGTGACCTTAAATCCTTAAGGTCTTTTCTACCCACATTAGTTTCTCATTGCACTGATAATTCTTATCTACAAAAAGACATAATGAGAGTGATTATGATGGGAGAAATACTTTCATAATCCATGAATGACTAGAAGTATTACCACGCGACAAGATGAACTAAAGGGAAGCAGGAAGCTGCAGTTGACAAATCAAAATTGGAAAGAAAATGAATATTCCCCTCACTCCAGACAATCCATTCATAATAACATACATACATACATACATACATACATACATACATACATACATACATACATATTGTACATACATACTCCTCTCTCTCTCTCTCTCTCTCTCTCTCTCTCTCTCTCTCTCTCTCTCTCTTTCTCTGTGTGTATTTGTGATGATACTCAGAGTACAGAGTCCTGGCACCTCTCTTTTTTGCTGCTTAGTCATGCTGGCCACATGACCCGGAAGCTGTATACCAGCTCCCTTGGCCAGTAAAGCGAGATGAGCACTGCAACCCCAGAGTCATCCATGACTGGACCTAACGGTCAGGGGTCCCTTGACCTTGACCTTTACTTAACTTGATTACTTGGGAAGGAAAGGAGAAGTAGTCCTTTTTAGCTACAGTAAGAACTGTATACTGGGGGTATAACATTCCATTCCACAGTAGCCGAAAGAATATTTTCTGGGGTGCTCCTCTCACAAGCAGTATCTTCATCTTAAACTAAGCAGATAATTGCTTGTCAAACTGATTGATGTTCTGTAGAAGTGTCTTTTCCAGGAATCACCCCCTGCCTGCAAAAGACAATTTGATTTTGTATTAGGCTTTTCTCTCCCCCCCTCCTTCTCCAAGAGCTGTAACTTTTTCCTCTGCTTAAAAGTAGTAATTATTTAATGAATAGCCATCCACATTTCCTTGTCAGTTGTTCGCTGCAACAATCAGCTGGTTTTGTCTGCCTCGGGTTGCAACGGAAAATATTAAAATAATAATAACAATAAAAAGAATGTTCTTTACTCTAACAGATACTACGCCACATGTCCTGTGGAGTTCATTGTTTGGATAAGTAGACTTTAAAAAAATGCAGGCAGCCATGTTAGTCCATAGAAAAAAATCCAAGGAGAGAAGGGGATTATATTTAACTGTTTTACACTAGATCATAGTTTTGCACATTTCATTGGAGTTTTGCTTATCCTTCTTCATCTTACTACTTTCTCCATGTGCTGTCCCCAAGCACAGAATCTGAGAATATTTTAAAGGGGGGAGGGTTGGCAGAGGGGGGGATACCCTTGTTTGTTTCCTCCTCTGGCAAAGACTCACCCCTCCACAAAAGCCAAATCCATAAACCTCTGTTGAGCTCTCAGAATTGAGGTCAGGGCTTTTACAAGCTTGAGTTTGTATCATGAACCAGTGCCCAGAGTTAATTGTACACAAAGAGACATTGTTTTTTTTTCCATTAGGGGTTGCAATACGACTGCATTTTAATTATTTGGTAACATTTCACCCATTATGTTACTCACTCCTCTTCTCCCTTTCTCACCAAGGAAGAAAATTTGAGCCTCACAATGTGCCACAACCAACACTCAGGGCGGCCATGTGTCCTTTTTTTAAATAGATGGCAGTCATCTGTCTGAAGGGCTGTGAGTGGAAAGTCCTCTGTTTGAAGGAGTCATCTCTTGGAAGAGCGTTCTGAACCAAGAAAGAAAGGAAGGAAGGAAGGAAGGAAGGAAGGAAGGGAGGGAGGGAGGGAGATCAGGGACCTTGGCATATGAACTTAAGAAGAGCTCTGCTGGATTAGGCCAAAGGCCCATCCAGTCCAGCATTCTGTACACATCGTGGCCAACCAGATGCCCACAAGCAAAATTTGAGTGCAAATGACACCAGTGTAGGATAGGATTTATGCACAAGCTAAGAAAACTACAGTGCAGAACCTCCAAGTATGGTAAAGGTAAAGGGACCCCTGACCATTAGGTCCAGTCTTGACCGACTCTGGGGTTGCGTGCTCATCTTGCATTATTGGCCAAGGGAGCCGGCGTATAACTTCCAGGTCATGTGGCCAGCATGACAAAGCCGCTTCTGGCAAACCAGAGCAGCACATGGAAACGCCGTTTACCTTCCCGCTGTAGCGGTTCCTATTTATCTACTTGCATTTTGACGTGCTTTCGAACTGCTAGGTTGGCAGGAGCTGGGACCAAGCAACGGGAGCTCACCCCGTCACAGGGATTCGAACCGCCAACCTTCTGATCAGCAAGCCCTAGGCTCAGTGGTTTAACCGCAGCGCCACCTGGGTCCCCTCCAAGTATGAGGGACTGCTAAATGCAAAAAACAAACAAAGCACTAGATTTCAAATTTTACAAACTGCTTGCAAGATATATGTTTCCACCAGGGCGGTAGTTTTTAGTTACATCCTCTCCTGTGTACCTATGTATGTGCAAATATAACATTTTTAAATTTCTGATTTTTACTGTGCATTCTGTAGAATAATGCACATATTTTTAGTAAGGCTATGAGGCCCCTGAAGCTGAACATAGTTTAGGGTTTCAGCATATCTTAACCCAGCCCACAACAAGATTCCCAGCAAATGGTGTTCAGAGTTTTACTGCCTCCAACAGGGGAGATAGAACATAGCTATTTTGACTAGTGGCTGTTGATAGGAATTGGCATTGTCCATCAACAGTTAGCATCAGGACAGCAGAAAACAGCTCCTTCAAAATGGCTGCCTTGGTGCCGCAGATGCTCCTGGATGTGGAGGCTGTTGACAACTGACTCTTTGGTGCCTCCAGTGTTAACATTACTGTAGAAGAAAAGAAAGCAGTGACTACTACCAGGGTCACTACTACTGATAGGCAAATCTGCCAATTTGGGGTCCTGTCAGTTTCATCTCCCCAGCCCCGAAATTTTAAGTTCAGTTCTCCACATTTCCACAACAGTTTGTGATTTTTAAATAAGTTCCTAAAAATTCCTTTGCATTTTAGTTCATTTTCTCCTAATAGACATATATTTTATACAGTTTTGCCTAATATACCCATTTTTGCAGAACAATTTCCCCTAATACAATGCATTTTTAAGTTATTTCCACCAATATATGCATTTTTATGCACACTTGACTTCAGTATATACTTTTTTGTACATCTTATTTGGCTGAAGAACAGTTTTGCAAAAATCAGAGAAATTTTGGTGGTTGGCCATGCTTCAGTTCTCATATTGTTTTGGACAGTGTGAATTAGGTAGGTTCACCTTTAAATGTGAATCAAATTTCTTCATCACCCTTACTTACTACCACCCTACTTCCTACAATCGTCCTCTCTCTATCTCTAAAAATATCATCAAAGTAGGAGTCTTGGTATGATGTTCTGCACTGGGAAGCCACTGGGAAGCTGTCCATTTTATGCTGAAATTCCCTCTACTATGCAACAATGAAAGGAACAGAAGCCCTCTTCATTTTTTCACCTGGCCAGTTCCACTAACTGAAGGAATGCCTCTAATTAATCAATTTAGAACTTTTGACTGATAATCAGCCCAAGAAACTGATTAACGTTTGGAGACCTAGTTGCCACTCCTTTATAGTTTGAACAAATTGTTCAGGAGCTCCGCTTGCAAGAAGCAGAAAACGTAATATGGGCAGAGCATGTCCATATTTCTGTCTGTGGAGACAGAATATAGCTTCTGAGAAAACTCATGACTCCTACCTATGTTCTGTTCAGCATGCATAACTTGAATTAGCTTGAGATGATTGAAATAGCCCTAAGGTGCAATGGGGAAAATGATGCATGCAGTCAATATTTTTTCAATTCAATTAATGGTATTGATAGTTTGGTGTGGTGATATACCTTTAAGAGAACTCAGACTTAATCACATCACAGAAATGCATTAACCTAGGGTTTGGAAGGAACTTGTAAGAAGGGAATACGGAGTTGGCGGAAGCAGTTAGCAGAGAGGAATATACAGTATGTATTGGTGTTGCCAAAGCTTGCAGTTCCTTGGTTTGAAATCTGAATGTCAGTGACTCATAATGCTTTGTTACAGAGTAAGCTTCATGGTCCTGAAAGCTCTGTTCTAACTACTTACTTACTTAGAACACAGATTAGACAAGCTGTATAAGGGACTGTGAGGAGCTGAGGTCAAGTTGTTAAAAATGATTAGGGGTTATATGCCACCTCTCCTCCTGCCCCACTGTCTCTGCCAGGTACCAGGGGCCCAGGTGAGATCTGCTCTCAGGATAAGGAGTCAACTCAAAGTTAGAAGCAGTGGCTAGTTGCTTTTCTTTCTTTTTTTCCCTCTGTCACCACAGGTGCAAAAGCAGGGTTCTTTTGTTGATTTGTCAACCATTTTGTTTCCGCCGTAATGCCCTGGACATAGTTTTGTTCTGGGGTGTTGAGGAAATTAAAAATAGCCACACACAAAAGAAGTAAATGAGGAATTGGAGAAGGGCCATAGCTCAGTAGTAGAGCAACTGCTTTGCATGTAGAAGGCCCCAAGTTATAATCCCCAGCATCTCCAGGTAGGGCTGGAGGAGACTCATGTTTGCAACCCTGGAGAGCCACTACCAGTCAGTGGAGACAGTGCTGAGGTAGGTGGACCAATGATCCGACTCAATGATGTGCTCAGGTCCTTCTCATGGATTTCCACTTGTGGTTGGCCACTTGTGATGACAGGATGATGGATGAGCCCCTGGCTTGTTTCAGCAGGCTCTTCTCATGTTCTTATCATGTTTTGTCATGTGTGACAAAATAACACCATGGAGCTCAACTTCAGGACCATGCTCTTCAAGAAGATTGAAAGAAAGAAAGAA
The DNA here is from genome assembly GCF_965207765.1 of Zootoca vivipara. Taxonomy (NCBI): domain Eukaryota; kingdom Metazoa; phylum Chordata; class Lepidosauria; order Squamata; family Lacertidae; genus Zootoca; species Zootoca vivipara. The sequence continues at coordinate 72,448,904 of NC_142590.1, read as the reverse complement.
AGAAAGAAAGAAAGAAAAAAGTTGAAGAAAAGTGCATTTTATCATTTTTCCATGTAAACCAAGGATAATCAAAAACATATGAATAATTTTGGTTCAGCCCTAGTTTCCTGTGTATACAAGTTCCAGCCTTTCAGAGTCCTTAATCATAACAAACTATATGTCAGGCTTCCCTTTTCTGGCTGCTCTTCCTCATCCTCTGCCCAACTTTTATTCTAGCCATGATAACCCCGATGTGACAAAACGACATGAGATCGCTGTGCAATCTTCTGTTGTTGCCCTGCATTCATTTGTGCCGCTTGTTCTCCCTGTAAAAATGTGAAGACTTCTTCTGTTCAAATAAACATTTTGTGGGAGACAGGGAAAACATTTCAGGGTAGAAATAATAGAGTGCAGCAGCAGCTTGTGACATAGGTGCCAAGTTCTGGATTGGAAAATCCGGGATCAGCAGCGCCGTGGCACCAGAAGTCGCTTCTATGCACTTCCGGACATGCGTAGAAGCGACTTCCGATGCCGCTGTGCCCATTTCCAAAATGTCTGCAGTGCCAGAAGTCGCTTCTACGCACTTCTGGACATGCATAGAAGTGACTTCTGGCGCTGCGGACATTTTTGAAATGGGCACAGCAGCATCAGAAGTTGCTTCTACGCATGTCCGGAAGTGCATAGAAGCAACTTCCACTGCCGGCACAGCACCAGAAGAACATGGAAGGAGCTCTGTAATTTGGGGGAATATGGGGTATTTTGCCATTCGGGACACCTGTGGGAAATGGTAAGAAAATACGGGGGGTTTCCCGGGGAAAACGGGGTACTTGGCAGCTATGGCTTATGAGGGTGTGGTCAGAGGCAATGGAGTCTTCCTGGTGGCAGCAGTTCTGTGCTGATTAGGATGGGCTGCAGTGAGATGGTAGTAGGAAAGTTGGGGGAGCTCCCGGTTGACAGTGGTGGACCCTCTGGGCTGCTACCACCACCTATGCAGGACTTGCCTGAGCCATCACCCAACCCTTCTCATAGCCACCTCTTCTAAGTATTTGACTGAACCCTGAACTACTTATCAATGAAAACAAAGCTTGAGGATGTGCATCTGCGTTTGCCCTGCCTCTCTTCTCCTGAATTTGGATTGTAATCACTTTAGGGACAGGAACCGGTCTTTTTACCAATAATATCCTATAAAGGCAACAAAGACACTATAAGGCTGCAAGCCTATGCACACTTAATTTGGAGTAAACTCTATTACCCGTTGCATGTTAGGCATTCAGATGTTCCACCCAGAGGTTTTAAAGATTATTTATGAAATTCTACATGAAGAAAGGGGAGACATAAAACTTCATGAAATCCACTAAAAGTAGAGGTTTCGATGCTTGCAAAAAGGGGGTGGGGTGGAATATTAAGATTATGTATGTAAAATGTGTCGACCTAATTTGTACAAACACAATTGCTGCAAATATTTCTAAAATAGTTTTTTAATTAAATATTTTCTTGGATTACAAATATACGTGCATTGTCTCTATTTTCATGTCCTAGAGTTATTTTCTACAGATTAGTTACATTCTAGGTGAGACATTAATGTTGCAATTGCTGCAAATGTTTAGCTTCTAGCCCTTTTGGTAGGAAATGAAAACCAGGATCCTAATCTGATAAACTACCATGAAGAAAAGAGACTTGGTTTACTTTGGCATTGAGATTAAATGCTATGCATATGACACAGTTAGATTCTCAAATACGCCAAAGGGGCCAATCCAAGAATCCAAGATCCAACTCAGTTGGTTTTTTGCTTTGTTTCCCCCCCCATTGTTTTTCCATTGTTTCATTCATTGTTTTTTTCATTCATTGACTGTCTTTCATTCATTTCTGCTCTGGATGGAACAGAGAAAACAGCAAAGAACCACAGCTCAGTGGCACAGTATCTGCTTTGCACGCAGAAGGCCCCAGGTTCAATCGATGGTATCTCCAGATAGGGCTGGGAACACCTCCTGTCTGAACCTCCAGGAGTCAGTGTAAACAATACAGCCATACCACATGTTACGTTTGCTTCATGTTACGTTTTTTCAGGTTGCATCCCGCGGCGACCTGGAAGTACTGGAAATGGTTACTTCCGGGTTTTGCCGCCCGCGCATGCGCAGTAGTGCTAAATCGCGCTTCGTGCATGCACACAAGCACCAAATCGCATCACGCACCTGTGCAGATACAGCACTTAAGGTTGCGGGCTTTTCACGTTGTAAACGGCCCTCCGGAACGGATCCCATTTGCAACCAGAGGTACCACTGTACTAAACTAGGTTGGCCAAAGGCGGCTACATTGCACATTGCATATGGCAGGGGCAGCCAAAATGACGTTGGACTCCAGCTTCCATCATATATCCTATTAAGGGAAACCCATCACTGCTTAAATCTGCTCATTTTATATTATTATATTATTCAGACAGACTTTTAAGGATCACTTTGGTATTATTGGGGACTGGCTTCTATCTGATAGTTTTATTAGCTTTTCTGCTTACCCCCAGCCCCTTAACATTTAGAGTTATGTTGCGAGTTGGCTTGAACTGTATGTTCAGGAAAGACGGAGCGTCTCCTCTCCCATCGTTCTGCCCGGACACAGGTCCAGCGCCGAGGGCCTTCTGGCGGTTCCCTCGCTACGAGAAGCCAAGTTACAGGGAACCAGGCAGAGGGCCTTCTCGGTAGTGGCGCCCACCCTGTGGAATGCCCTCCCACCAGAGGTCAAAGAGAATAACAATTACCAGACCTTTAGAAGGCATCTTAAGGCAGCCCTGTTTAGGGAAGCTTTTAATGTTTGATGGATTTCTGTATTTTAATATTTTGTTGGAAGCCGCCCAGAGTGGCTGGGGGAACCCGGCCAGATGGGTGGGGTATAAATAATAAATTATTATTATTATTATTATTATTATTATTATTATTATTATTATTAAGAGGCAACAATAAAAGAAACCCATCTAATAATTCCACTGGATGGCCTGGTCTTTCTTAATACCAGACTTTTAAAAAATGAAAAGTATACAAACATCTAAATAAATTAATGAATAAACAACCCATCTCAAAATGCAGTGTTTTACTGCTTTAATGAAGTCTCCGATAAAGTGTGGTGACACCTCAAAGACTGTCTCCTTTATTGTGGTAATGGATTCCTTTGTCAGATATCTGAAGAAGAATGAGGAAATCTACATTTGTGTAGGTAACGATATTATGGAAGAGAAGTGAAGTTAATATGGAGAAGAGGAATACAAGAATGACAGAATCCAAGTGCATTTTGTCTTTTGATAGCAAATCTACACAACCCCCAAATCCACACATTTGTAAATATTTCTTTGCCGAGTTTGATTTTGTCTGCATTTGCTGATCATGCTGAGAGGAAATATTCAAGGCATTACTTCCCATTTATTGACCATTATATTAACATGAAAATCAAGGAAGATTGCAGTGAAAGACTATCCAGTACAGAAGATCATGGTGACTTAAGAGACCTGAAAAGGCCAAGGGGTGCATTGCTTCTTCCATTTCCCCTTTGTATATTTTATCAAGTGCACAGGACCGGCTGTGCTGGAAAGGCTGGTGCCCCTAATTAGAGTAATAATATAACAAAGGATAAATCAGCATGTCCGGTAAAATCCCCAGGGTCTTCAAGGCCTATGCACAACATAGATGTAAGACAAGGGGAAGGAAGGCAGGGAAGTCCTACAGATTAATCAGATAATAAAGGAAATTCCTTCACTCTTAGGCCTTCAGTCCTTCCCCACAACTCGCCTCTTCAGAATGCACAGAAGCTGTGTAGATGCCTCAGACTTGAGGTGGAGATAACATTGATGCCTTGGCCATGGCAAGTCACACAACAAACACAACTTTATCTCTCATCGCCACATGGAGCCCCAGAATCAATAAGCACTCATCACTCTGACATTGTGCAGGAAAGTGTTGTAAGTGGCTCATCTTCCTGCCCCCCTTTCCCTTTTCTATGAGTTCAAAGTTCATGCAAACATGGCCTTGGCAGAAACAGGAAATACATGAATATTGGTAGAAGTGTAGGTTTTGGCAGCCGCAGTGTTGCAAAAGGCAGAAAGGGAAAATGCTGGCTTTGTAGGATATTTGTTTTTTTCTTATTTGTTGGGGCGCCCCTCTGTGAAGATACACATCTCTCTCTCTCTCTCTCTCTCTCTCTCTCTCTCTCTCTCTCTCTCTCTCTCTCTCTCTCTCTGTGTGTGTGTGTGTGTGTGTGTGTGTGTGTGTGTGTGTGTAAAGGGGGGAGGTGTATTTTCCTGTAGGCCTGGCAGGAAAGAGCAAGACGAAAGAAAAGAGAAGAAATCCTGGTACTGGAAACATCTGGATTTTTATATGTGCCTAGCATCTCTAGAGAGCTTGCTTTGTTTGTCCTTCTTGCCAACAAATTCAATAGTTTTCACTGAAATATACGGGAGCAGGAAATATATATATATATATATTAAAGGTTAAGTATTCCTATTTTAGCTCAGTCTTGGGCTATTAAGAATGCCATCAATATGAGCAGACAATGGACTATGTACATCTCCAAAACAGAACAAAATTAATTCTGACTTACATAGGTCCAGAATAATTAAATAATACTAAAAATCAGAGTAAGTGACCAAGTAAGCAGAATTATTAGTGGGTAGATCTTTCTCATAGGCAAGGTTCATGCTGCTACTATGTTCTCAGACTGGAATCAGCCCTACTCCTTATGCTGCCTGTATTATTTTACAGCATGGGCGTGTGTCTTCTTCACAAACCTCCCAAGAAATATTTCAGCAGAGCAACACTTATTGTTGTCTTCAAAAGTGCCGAAAAACCTACCTTGTGTGATGCCCTGGAAGTGTGCAGGTTACCTAATTTGTGGCCAAACCCACCAGTCCATTGTATGTTCTCCTGCAAAGTAGCTTGAGATGGTGATGTGAAGAAGGCATTGTAGAAGAGAGAAAGGGGTGGAGGGGCACAACTCGGCAGGTCCAAGAAATTTCAAAAATGTAATATCCAGGCAAAAACTTCAAGGATCAGCTGGTTTTTATTGGATTTTACAAATCTTGTTGTGACACTGTCTCTTGAATAGTTTAAAGATGGCAGTATTCCAGTTCAGTTGCCATATTAGTTCACATATTGGGTCTATTGGCCGGGGACAATTTAAGCCACTGTGCGACTCTGAGGCTTCCTCATTCAGCCTCGCACTGCAGATCTCCCACCCTCTCACCCTTTTTCAGGTTGTGTCATTGGCCTTGCTATGGACTTTGGTTGGTCGCTGTTGAGGGGCCTGGTAGGACTTTTTCCACTTGGCAAATTGGCACCAGCCACTTGGCTTTGACCTACCATGTAGCAATTGTCACAACCTTGTAAGGTTTTGGCGGTTAGGCATTGGAATAGTGATGTGGGGGAGGGGAGGTGCGGCCATCACTTGCCCCTCCATGATTAAGGGTATTCTGTTAAAGGAATCCGGGGGTGTGGATCACACCCAAAGGCCAGGGAGGGGCTAGGGCCATGCCACAACCCCAGCAGGAACCCAGGAGTGCTCAAGTTGATCCACATTGGCAGGGCTCTGCCTATTGGTGGTTTACCCTCACCAGACTTCCTGCAAGGCAGGCAGGAGTCAGATATAGTCTGTGGGTGCCAATGCCTAAGCCAATGCCGCTCACATTCCGTAACCAATAAAGTTGTGGCCTAAATTCTGCCCATTAACATTAACCTAAAATCTGTATCTTTGTGTCTTTATTCTCCTGAGGTGGCTTGGGGTCCTTGACACGCAAACGGAGAACAATTTATAAGCACTAACTGGTGCTGCAATTGTTTGAAACCTTGATGGCTTTTCTGCTTCTCCCATTTTAGACAGCCTATACTCATTCAATGAGGTATAGGCTGTCTAAAATGAGGGTGAAAGAGGAGAGCGCAAAATATGGTCTGAAGCTCAACATCAAAAAAACCAAGATCATGGCCATTGGTCCCATCACCTCCTGGCAAATAGAAGGGGAAGAAATGGAGGCAGTGAGAGATTTTACTTTCTTGAGCTCCTTGATCACTGCAGATGGTGACAGCAGTCACGAAATTAAAAGACGCCTGCTTCTTGGGAGAAAAGCAATGACAAACCTAGACAGCATCTTAAAAAGCAGAGACATCACCTTGCCGACAAAGGTCCGTATAGTTAAAGCTATGGTTTTCCCAGTAGTGATGTATGGAAGTGAGAGCTGGACCATAAAGAAGGCTGATCGCCAAAGAATTGATGCTTTTGAATTATGGTGCTGGAGGAGACTCTTGAGAGTCCCATGGACTGCAAGAAGATCAAACCTATCCATTCTTAAGGAAATCAGCCCTGAGTGCTCCCTGGAAGGACGGATCGTGAAGCTGAGGCTCCAATACTTTGGCCACCTCATGAGAAGAGAAGAATCCTTGGAAAAGACCCTGATGTTGGGAAAGATTGAGGGCACTAGGAGAAGGGGACAACAGAGGACGAGATGGTTGGACAGTGTTCTCGAAACTACGAACATGAGTTTGACCAAACTGCGGGAGGCAGTGCAAGACAGGAGTGCCTGGCGTGCTATGGTCCATGGGGTCACGAAGAGTCGGACACGACTAAACGACTAAACAACAACAATACTCATTCAAATGGAGGTGTGCATACCTGGATTTCAGGAACATAGGCAATTTGGCAATTACCTCCATGTGTACAAACAACCCAGGAGGGGGTGAAGCAACAAGTGGGCCTAGATTAAACTAGGAGGGCACAGGACATAATTCATCATTTATATAGCTTCTAAATCAAATCTGCTTTCAGTTCTGGAAAAGGTAATTATTCTCCATGAGTCGATGCACTGTAAAGATCCCAGTTCTAAATCCAATCAGACTTTTTCATGTTATAATGATTCCTGAGTTTTCCCAGATGGAATTTACAAAAGATCTTCTTGATCATTCCAATAGTTCAACCACTACTTTTCAACTGGAAACAAACAATTTTGTTTTGAAAGAGAGTTTAAAGTGGCATAACAGAAGATGGCACAACAGGAGGAAGGGGAGGAAATTTAATTAAAACTGAAGCACAATTGAATTGAAGCACAACCGACCTTTGAAATTTGTATTTATCTGAATTTTGCAATGCAATTCGCCAACCAAACTATGTTTACAAAATGTATTTATAGGGGGAAGTGTGCAACCAAAGGAATATATTTGTGAAAATAACACACAAAACCAAATTATATTAGGGGGAACTTCTTGGAAAAAAAATGTGTACATTGGACAGAACTGAAGGTAAAAAAGGTGTTATTAAAAGAAATTCATATGAAAATTCTGATTAATTTTCATGAATTCTTTTTATTAACAAAATTTGTGCATTGCTGCAGAAATGTGGATGTTGTGACGTGGGGTTTGTGATTTCAGCTCTCTTGACATAATATGCTGGAGGCAGTTCTCTAGTAACAGCTCTTTATTAAAGTGAACAAGACTGACTGTGAGGGCAGGAAGGCTACATTTATAGGGACAGGGAACTAGCTAGGAAGGGATACATTTTGGAGGGAACAATATCAGGCAATCACAGTGCTGCCTTTTGGAGGGAACCAATAAGACAGAGGATCCAAATACAGCAGCTTAAATGAACCAATAGTAGCTGTACCCTCTGGAACCAAAAGGCAGTTACTTTATCCTAATGCAAATACAGACAATAATAATACAGATATAAAATCCTTTGACTCAATACACAACACCCCCCCCCCTAGTGAGCACAGCAGACGTAATCCCTCAGGTACTGTGGGGTCCTACAACTTCTACTTGATCTCCTGACAACAGGTGTTGCAGGTTCTGGATTGGGTGTTACCTGTGGTGGAGGGGCTGCTATAGGGGTTTCGTCAGGAACAGATGGAGTCCCAGACATCTCAGGGTCCCCTACCTGTACCTCGTCATCCTGAGGACTCGCAGACCCTGGTTCATTTGCTGAAGCCCCTGGTGACTGCACCTCTGGGCCATCTTCACTCTGGTCTCGCAGCTGTGCGTCATTAGCCAGGGATGAATTATCTGATACAATGGTCTCAGGTAACCCGTGGGTTGGAAACAGCTGCCTCAACACCTTGATTACGGCAGCTGATGCCATGCTAGGGACAATCGCCACTTCTAACCATTTGGAATATGCATCAACGATAACCAAAAAGACCTTCCCTTGGAATGGCCCAGCAAAATCTATGTGCAGCCGGCTCCAGGGAGTCCTGGACTGCTCCCACCAGTGGACTGGTGCTCTGGCCACTTCTGGCCGCACCTCTTGGCATGCCTTGCATGTTCTTACCCATTGTTCTATGTTCTGGTCCATTCCAGGCCACCACACATAACATCGGGCTAGCGACTTCATCCTGACCATTCCCGGGTGTCCCATGTGAAGCGTCTCAAGAACCCTGTTTCTCAGTGGTGCTGGGATGATCACCCTATCTCCCCATAGGAGACAACCCTTGTCGCATAAGGCCTGAATTTTTCTTCATGCGGACCACCTGGCCACCCCCTCCCCACCCAAGTGAGCACACGGGAGAGAACAGCATCTTTCCTAGTTTTCTCAGCTATATCAGTAGCTGTTACAGGAGCCCCCGGAAGTGTTTCTAGCATCATAATGTGCTCCGCTGGAGCAGGATCCTCATTGCTCCCGCCAGGAAGGGGCAATTGACTCAGCGCATCAGCGTGGCACAACTGTTTCCCCGGCACATGGGTCAAGGTGTACTGGAACCCATTCAGGAATATTGACCAACGCAACATTCTGGGGGAGAGAATTTGTGGCGTTTGTTTGTTTGGGTTGAACAACCCTAACAGTGGTTTGTGGTCCGTTTCAATGGAGAAATGGCGACTGTACAAATAACCATAGAACCTTTTGATTCCTGACACAATTGCTAGTGCCTCTTTATCAATTTGAGCATAGTTGCGCTCCGTGGGTGACAACGTACGGGAATAGAAAGAGATGGGCTTTTCCGACCCATCCGGTTCCCTATGACTCAGCACAGCCCCCAGGCCGTATTGAGAGGCATCACATGCCAGGACCAGCGGCTTCGACTCATCATAATGAGCAAGGACGCTCCTGCTACTCAGCATTTCTCGCAAGGAGTCAAAAGCCTTCTGCTGCTCCCGCCCCCATCGCCACACATTCTTTTTCTGCAAAAGTCTATGTAATGGTTCAGCTACCGAAGCTTTCTGGGGTAAGAACGAATGATAAAAGTTAATAAGTCCCAGGAATGACTGCAACTCCGTCTTGTTCTGTGGTCGTGGTGCCTCGATGATGGCCTTAATCTTAGCATCTGTGGGGTGGATGACTGATGCATCAATTTTAAACCCCAAGAAATCCACAGTTGGCACCCCAAAACTGCATTTTTCTTTTTTCAGTTGCAACCCCACCTCCTTGAACTTGAGCAACACTGCACGGACACGTGCAACCAGTTCCTGTGGGTCTTTTCCAGCAATCAAAACGTCATCAAAAAATGGCAAGACCCCCGGCAGACCTCTTAACAGGCGTTCCATGAGCCCTTGAAAAATCCCTGGGGCCACACAAACTCCGAACTGTAATCTGTTAACTCTGAACGCCCCTTTATGTGTGACAATAGTCTGTGCTTCCGCTGATTGTGGGGTTACTGGCAGCTGTTGGTAAGCTTGTGCCAGGTCAATTTTGGCGAACACCTTGCCCCCAGCCAGTTTAGCCAACAGATGTGATATGACTGGAATGGGGTATGAGTTTCCCCTGAGTGCCTTATTGATAGTACATTTGTAATCTGCACATATCCTGACTTCCCCATTTGCTTTAAGGGGCGTGACGATTGGAGTCTCCCACTTAGCAGAGTCCATGGGTGAGAGAACTCCCTGCTTGACCAATTTATCCAGCTCTGCCTCGATCTTGGGTTGCAGTGCAAATGGCACTCGCCTTGGTTTGAGTCGGATTGGGGCCACCCCGGGATCCAACTCGAAGTCAACTGGGGGCCCTTTATAACAACCCAGTTTTCCATTAAAGAGACCAGCAAATTCCTTGCATAATGCCTCGCTCATCTCAGGGCAGGTTTGGATTGAATTTAGCCCTGAAATACTCAGTCCCAGGGCGGGGAACCAGTCAGTGCCCAGGAGACTGGGGCGACTGCCCTTCGCAATCACCAGTTTGAGTACAGCCTGTTTGTCCCGGAACTGTACTCTCACGGCACACATTTCCATAACATGTATGCAGCCTGCTGAGTACGACTGCAAGGTTGCCGGAAAGGGCTCCAGAGGGGGCAACTTACCCCTGGGGAAGAATGTCTTCGCGGTCTGGTCCGACACGATGGTGAATGCAGATCCGGAGTCCACCTCCATGTCGCACTGCTGACCCTCAATCTTCACCTTGACGTGTGCCTTGCCTTGCGCTGGAAACTGCATGGCCCTCCCGTTGATCTCCGTTACGTAGTGGCAGTCCTTTAGAAAACGAGGTGCTGTGGGCGGTCTGCGATGCTCCAGTCTAGGTGCTCCTGTCGCTCCCGACACCGCCGATCTACAGACCCTGGCGATGTGACCCGTCTTTCCGCACGTCCGGCACATAGAATCCCTGAAACGACAACTCTTCTGCTCATGGTTTCCGCCACAACCTGGGCAACTGCCTCGGCGATCTTTGTGCACTGTGCAGGCCTGACGCACCAACTCGACCCCACGGACTGGGCTCTGGCTCGGAGTAGCCTCTAGCTCGTCCATGGCATGCGCAACTTCTATCTGTGGCTTAGTGGCCTTGCGACTGGCATCAAGCTCCTCTCTTTCATAATTCTCCGTGGCGGTGGCCTCCTTCAAGGCTGAAGCAAGGGTAACCTCTTCTTTAGCCACGATGCGTCTTCTGGCTTTCTTGCTGCTCAGACCACCAATAAACCGATCCAGGAGAGTCTCTTCCAAATTTTGGAAGCCGCAGTGCTGAGCGAGCTTCCGGAGTTCAGCCAGAAATGCGGATACAGACTCCCCAGCACGCTGCTGCCTCTTATGGAACTCCATCCGCCGGGCCATCTTGGTCTCAGTAGGCGCCAAGTGGCTTGTTAGGCAGGCAAGAATATCTTCGAGAGATGTCTCACTCAGCTTCGCTGGAGCAAGGAATGCCTTGGCCAGCTTGAAGGTCTCGGGCCCACAGTAGCTCAGGAATGTGGCCCTTCTTTTGCTGGCATCGGTGATCCCTTGAGCCACTGCAAAGAATTCAAAGCGTTCGACGTAGTCTTCCCACGTGTGGGGCTCTGATGGCGGGAAGGACTCCAATACCCTTGGACTCTCCATTGTCCTAGCGGGCAGGGTCGTCTTCTCAGCTGGCCAGTGAGTCTTGTTCTACGCTGCAATCCGGACTCTGAGGCAGGGCTGTGTTTAACCGCTCCTCAGCATTCCGGATCCCACCTTCGTTGCCAGTTGTTGTGACGTGGGGTTTGTGATTTCAGCTCTCTTGACATAATATGCTGGAGGCAGTTCTCTAGTAACAGCTCTTTATTAAAGTGAACAAGACTGACTGTGAGGGCAGGAAGGCTACATTTATAGGGACAGGGAACTAGCTAGGAAGGGATACATTTTGGAGGGAACAATATCAGGCAATCACAGTGCTGCCTTTTGGAGGGAACCAATAAGACAGAGGATCCAAATACAGCAGCTTAAATGAACCAATAGTAGCTGTACCCTCTGGAACCAAAAGGCAGTTACTTTATCCTAATGCAAATACAGACAATAATAATACAGATATAAAATCCTTTGACTCAATACACAACATGGAGAACTGCGTTTAAGATTGAAAAAATAAGAAACTCAGAGAACAAAATCTGACAGATTCTTCCATCCCTAATGCTGTTTCTTTGGTGTCACTGTTGCCTCTGGTCAGGCAGGCGTTCCAGTTATCTGAAGCACTAAACAAAAACATACAGAATCTATCTGCTCAAGAAATAAACTGAGATGAGTATATCCACCAAAAGTGATGATAACAACTTTTTAAAACACCTTCAGGTCTGTAGCTGTTGTCATTTATCATAGACCTTTGTGTGTGTGAGAGTATCCAAAAACTGCACAGCCAAAATGGATATTCATGCTTACATTCTGTCTAGCTAGCATAGGTTGACAAAGGATTTGAAATAATGCACAAAAGCTAAAAAAAGAAAAAAAAGCCATTCCTACAAGCATAGAGGTAAAAAAATTCTGGAAATAAACTGGGCGCTGAGCCATAAAAATCATGTCTCATGGGTCGAGGGGTTACTGTCAAATAGTTCAAAGTGTATAGCCCCAGCATAGCTAAACATGTAGATTCTAGAAGTTCTGGTCCTTATCCAAAGTTTATTATCTTGTCTTCCTTAGTCACTAATGCTTTAATCTGATCCATGGGCAACTGAAAGTCATGGGAACTTCACCATTGATTTGAGATAATCTATGTTCACATATTCATACATCACTCTTTAGACATCTGGCAATTGGGATTTGTAAGCAATGTGTAAGCTTGAAATGTACAGTCAAATGTTAACAAAAATCCTGCTGATTTCAGATCAGGGTTAAGGCTATTCAATTTGGCTCAAGTTCTACAAATGCCTACCCAGAAAGTTGAGGTAATTTCTATCTGTTTTAGTAATTTAACTATTTTATGTTTTAAAGTTTGGTTATAAATGTTTCCTGGTTTTATTGTTTTATCTATGTTGTAAACTGCTTTATTGTCCTCGTTCTGTATTACATCATGAAGCACTGCAGCCTTACGGTCAGGCACTCGCTAGACAAAGAGGACTGCTGGGAGGCACCTGCTGGGGAACCCCCAAGGGAAATCTCAGAAGAAGAAGTCTCAGAGCCTGGCAGGGCCATCTCTAAGCCTGGGCTGGGTGGCGCAAGGTGCCAGGGCGCCTGGCCACCAGGGGTGCGGAAGGGGAGCTGAACGGCTGGTGTCTGGGAGCAGCTGCTGCCGGCGCCCCCCCCCCCCACCCTCACGGTGGCAGAAGTGTGCGGCCATTGAGCTTCCTCCATGAAGCAGAATCAGCGAGACTCCTGCCTAGAGTGGCACCACGTGCCTGTTGCCACTCTAGGCAGGAGTTTTGCTGATTCTGCTTCATGGAGGAAGCTCAATGGCCGCACGCCATCACATGTCCTGGAGCGGCCACTGGAGGGAGGCGCCAAGGAGGGGCCGGTCCAGGGCGGGAGGCCAAGCAGCCCTCTCTGCGGGAGGTGGGCTCTGCACCCAGGCCAGCCCCCTGCAAGGTGGTACACACCGTCCAGGCTCCACCATTCTCCATCTCCGCCCCTCAGCAGCGCGCTACTGCCGCCGTGGGGGGGGGCGCTGGAGATTCTTGAACCACAGCGCTGGATACCCTTAAGACGTTACTGTAGCCTGGGGATTAGTGGTGAGACACAGCGGAGAGGTCAGAGGGAGAAGGCTGGGAGGAGGTACTCAATGTCGAAGGGGAAGCAGAGTTTAGTGAGCCGTAAGAGCCTGTGACAGGGAGCAGTTCAGACTCTGAGACTGAAGCAGAGGAGGTGGGCCAAGAGGATGCTGAAAATTCGCAGGAGTCTCCCTCTCCTGCTGCAACAAGCTCCACTCCCCCCTGGTCTCCAAGAATGTGCAGAATAATGAGAGAAGCCAGAGGCACGCAGACACAGTTTGAGACTGCTTGGAAAACATCCAGGAGAGGAGGAGCCTTAGCAGGGTTGGAAGGCAGGGGCCTTCAGTCCTGGAAACTGCTCCATAGGAGCAAGACTTGCTGGGAAGTGTTGCTGAGTTGTATGCCATTTCCTTGAACAAAGAGTCAATTTCACTGACAATAGAGCTCTGCTTCTTTTGTGCTGACCTGTGTCTGACTCCAGCCCTGACACTTACTCTGTGTGGGCTGTGTTTGTGTGTGTGTTCAGTGTGTGGACATGTCTTGTGAGGGCAACTTTAACACATACATACATACATACATACATACATACATACATATTTTTATTTGTATGCCACCTTTCCACAGTCCAAACCATGTTCAGGGTGGCTTAAAACATGAAAAATACATAACTACAAAATAACATAAACAATAAATAAAATATTTTTTTAAATGAACAAACCGAACATTTCCCACATAAAGCACGAGTTTTAAAATATATAAAAACCCAACAACAACAACAACCCACCTCAAACAACACCCCCTGCCTCAGCTTTTGTAGCTGGAGTCAGTTAGGGCCCCACCTTTCCAGGCCAGGTGGAAAATGGTCTTCAAGGTAGGGAACAGGTCTTCCAGGACTCACAATCAAGATGGCCTTTTTTTGAATAACTTTTGAACTGCTGCTCAGTAATTCACCAACTCAGTGAAAGTGTGTGTGGTCCTCAACAAGCAAGAATAAAGTATACCTGTGGTTTTCATCAAAATTAGAAAGAATTATACAATATCCCTGTATAAAAATTGCAATAAAAGGGGTCAATGTGTCAATTTTCAGCACATTTTCACTTGTGCCAATTTCCATTGGATTAGTATGAAATTTGGTACATTTGTAGACCCCATCGACTAGACCATGTGTGCCAAGTTTCGTGTTATTAGCTCAGCAGGTGTCTTTTTTATAAGCTATAGAATCATGAGCCTTATAAAGGTGGGATTTTTCTTCTTGCTACACACTTAACTAAATACATGTGTAAACTCTATTTCCTTGATTTGCAATGCTTAGGCTGACATGACTCATGCACAAAAGGGAGGTGGCAGCACACACAGGGAAACCCCAAGTAGTGCAGTAGTAAAGAAAAAATATTTAGGTAAAGCACCTGGGGAGGATACTGCAAAACTGCTCAATGAGGCTTCAACCTGCTCAGTAGTTATGGGATGCAAAATTTGCTATGCCCAATAATCAATGCCCCAAAATGCCATAGAAAATTAATCAGGGCCCCAGTGTACCATAAATCATAATCAGTGCCTGATGTAAATAATAATTAATAATGAGGGCCCAATGTCATCCTCGTCATTATAAAAATAACTTTGAGTTTGGGCTGCCTTGATTACTGGGAATGGGCAAAACTCTGACTCCCTTATTAGGACACCTGTATGGTTTCATGTGTGTTGCTCCCATCAAGTGAACTTATAAAATTTCCTCATATTGAATCAACCCATTGATTAATACATCTACCTCAATCTCCTGACCAGGCCGGCAGGAGGCCACAGGCAGGCCGCAGGCAGGAGCAGCAGCAGCAAACACGCGCTCCGAGCCTGCAAGCCTTTTCTGCTGCTGGGCGGGAAGAAGTGCGCCCGTGTTTTTTTTTAAAAAACTCCGCCCCCGCCCCCCGTGAGCCTATTGGCTGCAGAAATGCAGCGGGGAGGGGCTGATGCAGGGAGGGGGCTGCTAACATCACCTTGAGTCCTTTTTGCACAGCGCACAACGGAGTTGTGGACTCCGGCGGGCGCCGTGCGGGGCGCAGGCGCACAGCGCGCCGCCGCAGCTGTGTGCTCCGGCGGCGGTGGGCACCGCGCGAGTGTCTGGCGGGCGTGGTGGGCGCCGCCGCATGGCTCAGGCGGCACATGGCTCGGACGCCTCCTCCCCTCGTATCTGCTCCGGAGCCGCAGCAAAGGTGTAAAAGAGCTACATGCGGCTCCGGAGCCACAGGTTGCAGACCCCTGGGATAGAGGAAGGTTGCTGGAACCATGAACAGGAGTACTACATCCCTCATCTATTTTGTTGCGGATTGCATTTGTACTTTCTATTATCGGACTGCTTGTGAGTTTATGAGTTTTCCCTGAAGGTTTCTGATGCTGTCCATTCTGCAGAAAGAGGATTAGAAGCATAGCTGCCAAGTTATCCCTTTTTTAAGGGAAATTCCCTTATGCTGAATAGGCTTCCTCGTGAGAAAAGGGAAAACTTGGCAGCTATGATTAGAAGTCATTTTGAGTGTCCCAAGCAAGACAACTAGGTACCATAGAGTTTGCAGAAATAAAGCTACCTGGCCTAAAGCCAGCTGTTATTCCAGGCCTTTACAAATGTCACAGACTAATTGGAGCACACCCCCACAGTCAGTAGCAGTCAGTGTGGTGGAAGAGGGTCACGGAACCAAATTCCTCCACTTGCAATTATTCAATTTATCTGGGTGGGACTGGGGTGGAGCAGGGCGAGGATCGGGGTGTGCAGAGCCAATCTGGCACGCCCACCGGTGCACTTATGCCAATGACACTCTCGCCAGTGGAGTGGTGATACTATAATAATAATAATAATAATAATAATAATAATAATAATAATAATATTCTATACTGGTGATTGAAAGACAGTTTCATCAGTCTGTCTCACCAAATTCCCCACTACTGTCCTCAGTCTGGTAATGCCATGGGGTTGAGCCAAAATGCCCCCACAATTTTGTGACTGTGATTTACAGGTGGAGAAGACAGCAGATAATTTTGGTAAGCTGAGAGGTGGATGTGAAAGGGAGTAAGGAACACAACAGACTTATTCCCAGTGGGCAACAGTACGACCCTAAGCTTTTGTAGCTTTTCAGGTTTCCCTAGAGTGAGAGCAGAAAACATTGTCTTCATGCTGACTGGAAAACCCTATAGTCAACAACTGCCACCCCACCCCACCCCACCCACACTGAACCTCTAAATTTTGTGTGAAAGTTTTTTTTGCTCCATCTTAATTAATGCTGTCTGAATGTGCTTGACAATCCACAAAAAAACTTTTGTGGTCTTAAGCAGGCAACAAAAATGAAAGTGTTATCAGTTTCCTTGCTGGTGGACTGAATTCAATTCATTGGTTACAGGTAATTCTTCTTTCTTTCCTTCATTCCTCTTTTAGATGGCATGGGATACAGGGAACTGCAAACAAGCATTTTAATGGGTTCTGCCTCAACCAAGGATGATGAATCCTCTAACAACGTGCTGGATCTCCCAATGACTGAAGACTTGGGTGGGCAGACAGAGTTATACAACACCAAAACTGGAGACTGGTATTCTGACTGGCCTGTTTCCAGAGGGCACCCTGGAAAGGGTGGGTTCCCGACCCACCTTTGGCAGAGGAGCTCTTGGCCAGAGAAGAGTGGATTGGAGATGGTGACCATTGAAATGTTGATGGGCCAAGGATATCTGGTGTGGAGGAGGAAGGAATTCATCACTAGGCTGGAGGGGTGTTGCACTTGAAATTTTGTGTTGCTTTGATGCATTGTGATGAAGCCACCTGGGGGCTCTGACCTGGTGTCATTGCATAAAGGAAGATCAGAAACATGAATAAAGCATCAGTCATTAGTGAGTTAATTTAGGAGGAGCATTACTCCTTTGACCTTTCATGTATCACTGGGGACTGGTTAAATGATTCATCTGTGATAGCGTTGTTTCAGAGGTTTCCAGACAGGAATTTTGTGGAGCATCAGACCTGGATCAAGTGAAGCAGCCATTTGTAAAGACTCTATGACCTTTCAACAATATCTGTTACTTGACTCGTAATCCATGTTGCTTTGTTACTGTTGGAGAGCCACAACACATTAGCGATATGCAAAGTTCACAAGGCCTGTGCTTTTCAGGGGCAGGAAGAACTGAGCAAAGGGAATACAGTCATACCTCGGTTTAGGTACGCCTCGGTTTGAGTATTTTCAGTTTAAGTACTCTGTGGACCTGTCTGGAATGGATTAATCCACCTTCCATTACTTTCAATGGGAAAGTTTGCTTCAGGTTAAGTACGCTTCAGGTTAAGTACAGACTTCCAGAACCAATTTTGTTTGTAAACCGAGGTACAGTGGTGCCTCTCTAGACGAATTTAATTCGTTCCACGGGTCTTTTCTTATAACAAAAAATTCATCTAGCGAATCCCATAGGAATGCATTGAATTTTTTTTTTGCCCATAGGAACGCATTAATTGAATTTCAATGCATTCCTATGGGAAACCGCGATTCGCTAGATGAATTTTTCGTAAAACGAATTAGTCTAGCGAGGCAACCTCCGCTCGAAAAATCCTTTCGTTAAGCGGAAATTTTGTTAAGCGAGGCACCACTGTACCAGATTTTCAGTGGTCCCTCACAGCTCTAGTTAAATTTCTCAGAACCCAAATCCTCCATTTTCTTGCAGGGAGGAATGAAGGTGCCTATTTTCACCATTATATGCTATGGACCTTGCAGATAACAAGGTTCCCTTGAAAACTGAATAATACAGGAGCACTAACATAAGAAGATAAGAAGAGCACTGCAGGATCAGGCTAATGGCCCAGCTAGTCCATCACCCTGTTCTCACAATGGCCAGCCAGGTGCCTATGGGAAGCACACAAGCAGCAGGTGAGTGAAACAGCACTCTTGCCTCCTGCAGGTTCCAGCAATTGATATGCTAAAGCATACTGCCTTTGACAGCGGGGGTAGAACATAGCCGTCAGTAGAACATAGAGCATAGCAGCAAGATTCCCTTTCCGGGGGATCTGCACAGGCATCTGAAAATTTAAAGAACAAACAAAACTTATTCAACAACCCAGTTTCCCCAAAATATCCCCCCATGAGAACCGGGACTTTCTTCCACACTGCTTTTAATCAAAGGGGGGGGGTGGTCCTGAAATAAGTGCACCTGAAGAACCATCCAACCAAAGTTCAAAGTACCAAATTGGTCCAGGAGCTTTTGTGCTAGGTGGCTTTACCTTTGCTATAAAAAATGGGGAAAGTCATCTTTATTTTTTTTGCTGCTCCACCCCTTTCTGGAAGCACTCACTGCAATGACAAAGGAAGGGAGCGAGAGCTGTGATTTTTTTTTTAAAAAAATTGTTTGTTAGGGAAAAGAACAATTGGGAAAGAAGTAAGCAACTCTGATAGCCCAACTCAGCAGCTTATGCCCCACTCCCACTGCTAAAAATCATGTCTGCTTCAACACCCTCCCCCCAAATCACTGTGATTGGAATGCTCTGGGGGAAATAATTCACTACGATTAAAGTTATATGTGCTTATCAAAATGAAAGATCCCCTCTGAAAACCTCAACGCATGTCCCTTTTCCATGGCTCCCATCTTGAATCCTGGGAATTTCCCCAGTTATTTTGCTTTTGTTTGTCTGAAAATAAAGGGTGGGGGGCTGCGTACTTAGCTTTATGAAAAAACCAAGGCAACAGAACTGGTCAGGAGGCCGGGCACTCCCTGACTTGCCTTGACATGCCTTGTTAACAGCAGAATCTGACTTGGTAATGTGAAAGACTGCCTCAAATCAACCTTATTCACTTTGTTATTTGGGGTTCATGCTGTTGATGCAGACCCCCTAGTATTTTAATAATAGAGCAAGGCTACACACCACACTTCAGTTGTGTTCAACATTAGCCTGATGATACCTTCTATATTGCAAAGCTCTGGTTGGGGTGGGGGGAGAGAGAGGAAACAACAAGGGGAGGGCTGAAGACCAGCTGCTTTCCATCTGATCCCACTCCCCATGACATCTGTCCCACATGGGCTTTCCATAAGCTGTTCATGGGTCTGATGGAGGAAAGGCAGCAGAAGGGGGAGAGGCAGTGGAAATATATAGCTGAAGGAGCTGGGTTAAGCACCACTCTCCATTACCTTTCTCATTTGCAATGCACACACTCCTCATAGCTACAGCAAAATGTGCAGTTTGACCTGGGTGTATAGGAAGGCTTACAAAAAGAGAGGGGGAAAAAGGGGGGGAGGTTTTGTTCCAATTGGTGCATTCTCACTTCAGGTCTCCTTGATCTTCCTGCCAAGAGAAAAACAAAACAAAACTACTTGTGTTGAGCTGTGGGGGATTTTTATGGACTGTAGAAATCTAAATTGGGCAGAACTATCACCTAGCAGTGAATGAGTCAAAAAGCTTTCTATTGTGAAGCACCGCTTTCCTCATCTTCCATGAAATCTCAAGCAGTGAATATAAAATAAACACTGGCAAGTTTTTTTTAGTTTTTTTATTATTCAATGTAATAAAAGGAAAGGTTGGCCAAGGAAGGCAGTAGTCTGGGCAAGTCCACAGGGCAAGCCCCAACTGTGTATATGTGTGTGAGAATTTGTAGTCACCTGGGTGCTGCCAAAAGAACTGCCAAACCCTCTCTGGTTCCTGCTGCCTGATCAAGTCTTTTCTTTAGAGCTTATGGTGCAGCCAATCCCTATGGCTAGACTGGAAAGGGGTTGCGAGGAAAGTAAAAATGATATGAGGAATATTAGAGAGGGGTGAGCTCCTCAAGCTCAATTTGTGCTGCGTCCAGGAATTATTAGCAAAACTGGAAATGCTTGGAACTCAAAAAGTTCTAAATTGTCTTGTAATCGTGTTGAAATTTGCCAGATACCCTTGGAAAATGTCGTTTCCCAGGGCTCCCAGTAGATATCAACACAACACTGTTTGGTAGACTGGAGAGAAGGTGAACATTAATTAATTTATTTTTATATCACTATATGCCAAAGTGCCAAAACAGCAAGATAAGCAAGTGAGTCACTGGGAATGGGAGTGAGATACAAGTTCTTCCTTGGCTCAGGCTAAAATCTGGGCCAGAAAATAGCACATGGCCACAGGGCTTGCCCTCCTATTGAAGAATACTTCTTTTTTTCAAGTTGCCACCCAAAAGTTGAACTTGGAATAAGAACTCTGGAGTCTCACAATTTCAACTTTTGGGTGGCAACTTGAAAAAAAATGTCTATAAAAGTATCTTCTGTTCATAGCTTGGAATAAATAATATTTTCCGCCACCAAAATGACACTAAATGTTCATTTTATATTTCCTAAATTTGTAATTAACACGTCACATCTGTATTGGCTCAGTCCTCTTTTTATTTTGCCCATGAAGGCATATACAGAAAAAATGTCATTGTCAATGTCATTTTAGGATGATTTGTTAAAATGCCCTAAAAGTAGCCCAACTAATTTTTTTTTAAAAATAATTCATTTACATCCTGCCCAGCCTCTCTGAGGTGTACAATCAAAGCAGTAAAATGATAAAAAATATAGCAAATCTCAAAACTCACAGCATCCAAAATATGTGGGATCTAAACTGGGAACTCTTTTGATTACTGTAAAGACTTTGGAGCAGCCAAGAACTTTAGTCACTGTGGTTGTTATCTGAACATGCCTTACCCCGAGTAGACCATTGTAAACAATGGGCTTAAGTTAGTCATGAGTTTATTAAGTCCATTGATTCTAATAGGCTACTCTGAGAATGACTTAGTTGGATACCACCCCATATCCTTAAATGGTGTTATTCATTATTCCTACTGGGTTTCCTGTAGTTTATTTTGAGGGAAACCAAGGCAGAGTGATACAACATCAGTATAACTTTGTAAGGCAAATATATTCTGTTTCTGAAACTGGCACTCTCATGAATTCTTACAGAAAAGAAGGGAAACTAGTTTGAAGATTTCAACCTGTATCACTTTCAGATAAATCAGCAGTCCCTCTGTGGTGCTTTGAAAATAGTTAGGATGGTTGCAGTAAATGACTTCCAGGCTTGAAAAATATATAACTCCCCAATCTGAGTTCCTGTTCTGTTGAATCAGCTAGTATGCCACTGTGCATGGCACCTGTTTGCTAGAACAATTACTTGGCATGGTGTGGCTGTACAGCCAAATGAAATGTATGGTGTAGTGGTGGTGTAGTGGTTAAGAGTGGTAGACTCATAATCTGGGGAACCGGGTTCGCGTCTCCGCTCCTCCATATGCAGCTGCTGGGTGACCTTGGGCTAGTCACACTTCTCTGAAATCTCTCATCCCCACTCACCTCACAGAGTGTTTGTTGTGGGAGAGGAAGGGAAAGGAGAATGTTAGCCACTTTGAGACTCCTTCCGGTAGTGATAAAGCGGGATATCAAATCCAAACTCATCTTCTTCTTCTATCCATAGGCTCATAAGTCAGGCTGCTGATAAAGAATAACATTGTCTATGAAAGTTTTTACTGTTGTAAACCTGATGAAATTCAAGATGCCAAGATGCTTATTGCTACTAAAACAAAGACTGCTGTTGACTTTTCAAGAACTATACTAAGGGGATACACTAAACATAGGGCCCTTATATTTAGGACTAAACATAGGGCCCTTATATTTAGGACTGTAATAATTCAGCCCCCATGTGATTCAGTTCTATCCTTTCTACTCTTTCGTGTTAAGTTTGGTGGGTACCAGCTATGAGATCAGTTTCATATACTGAAACTAGGTTACATTGGTGAGCTATTACTAATCATCAGAGATATCCAAGGCATCACACTATGTTCCACGTATGCTGAGCAAGGAAGATGTAAACTTTCCTTTTGAATGTCAGTCTGGTTTCCAAATAATCCTCTGTTTTAAACTCTCCTGATTTTTCCACTAAACTTTGTTTATAACAAACAAATGGTACCAACAACAAAACTTTGTTGTGTGTAGTGCTCCTGTTCCGAATACTCCATTCCATTCTCCACCCACCCACTTTTACATTCCCATCCAAACCTTCACATTTCCTGAAGTCTTCTGATATCTTGTTCTTTTGCATAGATGGTGCTGCTTTGGCTATATAAGGATCTACACTTGGAGAATTGTGTTCACTATTAGTATATATGATGTTTCATTTCTTATTGTATGTTACGATGAATGTGTACTGAATGAAGACCATAGCTGCCAAGTTATCCCTTTTTTAAAGGGATTTTCCCTTATGCTGAATAGGCTTCCTCGCGAGAAAAGGGAAAACTTGGCAGCTATGATGAAGACAATCACAGAGCTTTTTTAATGTCTGAAAGGCCAGGTACGCATCTGTGACTGATGGAAAGCACTTAATCATATTTAAGTGGTCACTGATCACTGCTATGAGTTCAGAAGTACAGTAGAGGGAAATGACAGACATTAACACAATTTCCCCAGGACTGTCAGGTTTCGCTTGTGAAAGTCAACATTAAAAAAAAGTTTCACCTTCTCTATAACATATCTATAAACTTTGTTTCTCCAAAAATGTTCCTTCGATTTCTTGAAAATTTGAAATAAAATGCCTGTATGGTAGAACCTGGAAGGTGTATGATATTTATCACATTTTGTTCAACTCCCTTAAAAATGTAATCACTTTTAATTCTGTTCATGAAAACTTTGACTTCAGAGTATCACCAGACATCCAAGAATAACAATTCTACCTGGTCTTATAATGTGCTGTGATTATTTGGCTTTGCTTATATGTCTCAGGAAACCTAGGCTATAAGATTCATAATTGTCCTTTGAGATATCTTATTCCCTTTTGCTCTGTCTGGATTAGGTTTTTAAAATATACAAATTAATTTGGTGTCTGAGTCTTTTTCTATTCATTGATGCTGCCCCTTTAACCAACACACACACACTCACTCACTCATCTGTCTTCAGGATAAAGCTGTTCTCATCAACATGCAGGGAGCCTGCTTGTCTGTCACATCGCCCACATCTTCTCAATCACTCCCTTTCATTTATCCTTTTATGCCCCTATTTTAACTTATACTGCTGCTGATACTTGGTGACAGGAGGGATCCAGCTGAGCATTAATCCCTCTATGCCATAGAGTCTATGTCTGCGTAAGACCAGTCCAACTCGATCGGAAGAACATAACAGCACAGCAGCTTTCTAACAGAAGGGAAGGCTGTTGTGATACAAGCAAAAGGATAAACCTGTAATTGGAGCTAATCATGAGTGCAAGGTGTGTTTTTTTAAAAAAAGAAAATACTGGCTTTCTAATAGTCGAATGGTAATTTTTGACACTGATAACGTTGGCACATTTACATTCAGCTCTGTTCTCCTTGAGAAGTATTTTAGAGGAATAAGCTCTATAAACTAAAGGCAATAATACTACTGTTGGTTATACAGCAAACCCAGTTGCTGCAGACACACCTGTTTCTCAGCAGTGTTGTCTACAACAGCATGGATAACGTATAGGGATGTGTGTGCTTTTTAGCCTAATCAGGGCTCCCAGGAACCTGAATGCAGGTGTTTAAACCACATCTATATGTTTATGTGATGCCTGTATATTGTCCACTTTACTGTGGGCAACACAGGTAGGACACATTTGTGAACCTAATAATAATAATGACAACGATGACAACAACAACAACAACAACAACAACAATTTACAACATGGAAGTTGGTAGCAGTTGCATTCTCTAAAACCCCAATGGCTTTTGAGGTAAGCCAGAAGGGGCTTCCAAATCTTTACTTCTCCATAGCTGAGCAAAGCAAAACTGACCCTACTCCTTAAAGGACATGCGCTGGCAAGTAATCTGGGATGTTGCTAAGGTACTTCTTGTTGTGTCTTAAAGATAAAATTGATAATGGAGGGGGGGGGACTGAAATTAACACATCAATTGCACCCTATATTGAGTAGTGCAGTTACCAGACAGAAACACGCAGAAGGAGCAACTGGGCTGATTTTTAACAGGCGTAAGTGTTGCCTTGAGGAGTCTGTCTGTCAGTCTGTAATTGGGCAATTACAAGTCTCTGCTCAAGTGACATGCTACTGACTGGCTGCCACATCCTTTATTGGTGGCTGCCCTATGATGGTGAGGGGTAGAAGGCCTTTGTCTCTCCAGCTGCCCCCTCAGAGATGCACCCTTGGGATGGCACAACATGCACAGCTACACCACTTCGAATGGATTACAGGTGCAACACATACATCTTCATAACAGAAGACAGACAGCTGCCTGAATAAGAATCCAGATATTCTTCTTACCTCCTGCACATGGGAGTCCCCACCTCCACCCCCATGCATCCTTAGGGCCTGAGTAGGACAAAGTAATTTGGATACAGCCCTTAGTGTCTAAGATGCTGTTGTAAATGTGAGGGTGCAGCCACACATGGTATTGTGGGGTGACTCAGGATATTGCAGAAATATGTCAGCATGAAGTGATCTTGGATCCATTTCTGTCAGCTTTGAGTGACAACATCTTAGCTCCATGGCCTAGGAAGAAAACTGACTTTGCATTGCAACATGAGTGGTTAACTAAACATGAAGCATAAATCCACATGTCAGAGCCCCAAACTGTCTGTCCTTTCTATTTTTTTTAATAGAAAAGCCACTTTAGGAGTTAGCAATTGACGAGACAAAAGTGGTCCTCTGGGGAGTTTCAAATACAAAGGTTTCCTCCCTCCACTCTTTATCCACCCTTCATTTCTTACTCCAGAGCTGATTTCAACACTTTGCATTTAACCTGCCATTTGCCCTTAGCCTCTTGAACTGGGTGCCAGGGATTCAACTAGGGCAAAGGTAGGCAACCTAAGGCCCGTGGGCCGGATGCGGCCCAACTGCCTTCTCAATCCAGCCCACGGATGATCCAGGAATCAGCGTGTTTTTACTGTGTCCTTTTTATTTAAAATGCATCTCTGGGTTATTTGTGGGGCCTGCCTGGTGTTTTTACATGAGCAGAATGTGTGCTTTTCTTTAAAATGCATCAGTGGGTTATTTGTGTGGCATAGGAATTTGTTCACCCCCCCCCATATAATCCAGCCCACCACATGGTCTGAGGGATGGTGGACCAGCCCATGGCTGAAAAAGGTTGCTGACCCCTGAACCAGCGTCTTAAAACCATTTCACATATTATGAGCTTCATGTAAAGCTGTTCATTCTCCTGTGAGAATGGCCTTTATATAAAGGTTTTCTCTTTCCTCTGTTGATGTGGTTGAGTTAAGCATGTATATCTTCCTGTCAAATAGAAGGGGGAAAAATGGAGGCAGTGAGAGATTTTACTTTCTTGGGCTCCTTGATCACTGCAGATGGTGACAGCAGTCACAAAATGAAAAGACGCCTGCTTCTTGGGAGAAAAGCAATGGCAAACCTAGACAGCATCTTAAAAAGCAGAGACATCACCTTGCTGACAAAGGTCCGTATAGTTAAAGCTATGGTTTTCCCAGTAGTGATGTATGGAAGTGAGAGCTGGACCATAAAGAAGGCTGATCGCCAAAGAATTGATGCTTTTGAATTATAGTGCTGGAGGAGACTCTTGAGAGTCCCATGGACTGCAAGAAGACCAAACCTATCCATTCTTAAGGAAATCAGCCCTGAGTGCTCACTGGAAGGACAGATTGTGAAGCTGAGGCTCCAATACTTTGGCCACCTCATGAGAAGAGAAGACTCCCTGGAAAAGACCCTGATGTTGGGAAAGATTGAGGGCACTAGGAGAAGGGGACGACAGAGGACGAGATGGTTGGACAGTGTTCTCAAAGCTACCAACATGAGTCTGACCAAACTGCGGGAGGTAGTGGAAGACAGGAGCGCCTGGCGTGCTATGGTCCATGGGGTCACGAAGAGTTGGACACGACTAAACAACTAAACAACTAAACAACAACAACATATTCCTGTCCCGCCAAGGTATTCCATATAACCATGGTAGGCATCCAATCCATTGTTGCTGCTATCATCGTATTAGAAAGCAACTGAAATTTGCTCTGATACATCTGCATTGTATTTGTCTTGTATATTCAGCAGTATCTGGTTACAACATTTCATGTTATTCATGATAGTTACATAGTGTAATGCACTAATTGTCAGGATAGAGTGTCTCACTAATACTCCTCCACTGTTGTCCAATTGCTACTTGTCATTTGGCTTCACTGGGGCTACAGATCTTGCACTTCCTGTTCAAGTTCTGCACAAAGCTGAAAAGAGTATTGACAAAGCTCACCTCAGCAATGAGTTTGAAGCCACTCTGCTGGGAAGGGCCTTCTCCAGACTCAGTTGGGAAGCATGGAGAATGTCATGTCAATGTCAAGCACGCACCCACACACCTTGCAACCTTTGAGATGCTCAACATCCAAAAATTGTGAGCAAACCTGCAAAGAGCAATGGTTGGTGTGCCTCTATGCGAAATTGACACAATTCTTCCTGTAGCTTTGCACGACTCAGGAGGAACCCCAAAACCTCAGAGGTGAACCTTGCAACGTTGAGGTGATACATTTTAAGGATGGAAATGTGGGATGCAAATATTTTTAATAAATACATCAATAATTTTCACCTTTAGTCTGAAGTGTCTTCACAGGATCCGCTGCAGTCTGGTCAGTTTTATGATCTATCCAACAATGATTTTGACCTCTCTCATTCCATTTCCCCCCTTTAGTGGATTGTGGAAAAGGGTGATTAATTTTTGAGGAAATAGAGGAAATGAAGGAAGCAAAAAGAAGCTGCAGTTAGTAAAAAAAAAAAATCAATATATTACATTGCAAAAACATGGAAGTGGTTGTGCTTTCAATGTCTCACGGCTGAAGTGGGCAATGGCAGGATCGCAGTAGCGGATGACACTGCCATCATGTTACTGGCAAAAGCTCAAGAGGACTCTCTGAACCAAACGGCCTTGAGGGATATTGAGATTTGCTGACAGGAAGTTCGAACAGACCAAAACAAATTGTGATTGACAGGAAAAGGGGAAGAAACAGAACACAATCTCCAGGGAAAGCAGACAGAGTAGTAACATAAATGCACAGCTATTTTTGAATGATCTGTGCAGAACATACATGCCTTTCTTCTTGCAAGCCATGGAAACTTTCCACTGTGTCTACTCCTCTAGATACAGCAGTCCTTCACTTGGGACCCTCTAGTCTTGCACTCATGGCGCATATCACGCTCTACTATCATTTTCCATTACCTCTTCTTTTTCTTTTAAAATGTAACACCTTACAGAACTAGACTAGAGTGATTATTTTTACAAAGTTTTTTTTTTGGGGGGGAGGGGGAATGAAAGGATTTTATTTCGTTCTCCCTGCAATCTTAAATTTGGTTCACATTTCAGCAGCAATTTGCATTTAAAAACAACCCTCCCCCCAAATATTATCCTAATATATGCAAATTTGCAAGCAATTTGCTGCCATATAATTCATTTTTGTATGTTATTTTCACTAATGTATATTTTCATGAACACCTCCCCCTTATTTATACATTTTTGTGCACATTGGTTGAAGAAATGCATCACAAAATCTGGATAAGTGCAAATTTCAAAGTATAATTGTGTTTCAGCTTGCATATTGGTTAAAAAATAGAGAATCAGGTAGCTTCTCATTAAAATGCAAACAAAATTTATTTTCTTCTTCATCTCTAGTTATAGCTCAGATCTTTTAATCTAAAAAAGATACTGTTTTACAGTATCTTTAACTTTGGGGGGCAATCCTCTTTTGTTCTGATCTCTTCATCTGTGGTCTCAAAGCTAGCTGCAATGGAACAGATACAATTGTGAGAAAGAACCATCCAAAGGAAGCATTAGATCAACAGGACAGTGATGAAAACAAGGAACAAATGCATGAATGGAACAAATCAAAATAGAAGCCCTTATTCCTTGATGTTTTTATCAGGCATGGCCAAACTTGACCCTCCAGCTGTTTTGGGACTACAACTCTCATCATCCCCACACCTAACAGGACCAGTGGTCAGGGATGATGGGCCAAGTTAAATGAAGGAAAATACTTGAATAGGGATGTTATTCTGTACGCACCTGGGAAGAAGAAGAAGAAGAAGAAGAAGAAGAAGAGTTTGGATTTCATATCCCGCTTTATCACTACCCGAAGGAGTCTCAAAGTGGCTAATATTCTCCTTTCCCTTCCTCCCCCACAACTAACACTCTGTGAGGTGGGTGAGGCTGAGAGACTTCAGAGAAGTGTGACTAGCCCAAGGTCACCCAGCAGCTGCATGTGGCGGAGCGGAGACATGAAACCGGTTCCCCAGATTACAAGTCTACCACTCTTAACCACTACACCACACCATAGCTGCCAAGTTTTCCCTTTTCTCGAGAGGAAGCCTATTCAGCATAAGGGAAAATCCCTTAAAAAAAGGGATAACTTGGCAGCTATGCACCACACTGGCTCTCAATGAACACAATAGGGCAGGGATAGCAAACATGTTGCTTTCTAGATGTTGTTGGATTCAAACTCCTACCATCACTGACATTGGCCACACTGGCTGGGGCTGATGGGAATTGGAGTCCAACATCTGGAGGTCACCATGTTGGCTGCTTCCAGTTCATGGAACGGGGGTGCCAGATGCATAAGGCTGGAGGGGAAGAATGAATGGAAGAGGAATATCCTTGTTAAGGCAGCAAGAAAAGTGGCTGAGTTGAGTAAAGTTGGGCAAATAAGATTGGGAAATGGAGCAAGGTTGGGCAAGTGATCCCCCCTGAACAATTGGCCACAATTGATGCTAGTAACTAGATGAGAGTGCAATGATAGTAAAGGAAGAAAACCGAGAAGAGATGAAGCAAAGTGGAAGCTGATTCTACTATGAAAAGAAAAAAAGAGAAAGTTAATGTTTGTAAAACATATTGTTCTATACTTCAATCTGCAGTCATGAAGGTGGGGACCTATAAGTTAATACACTGAGGTTGCAACCCTATACATGGCTGAAAGCCCCACTGAGTTCAATGGGGCTGACTTCTGAGTAGGCATGTCTAGGATTGCATTGCTAATGTATTACTCCAATATATATATATGACATTTTCCATTACATCACTGTCCTCAGCCAGTCTATCATTTCAGAGGGCCCAGGCAAAAGGAAATGATCATCTGCATAAAATCAAAATGCAGGTTATAGATAAAAAAAAGTTTAATATATGGAGCTCTCCTCAGACAGCCTGTCATGCTTCCCTGCTATATTTCCATCACTGCCGACAACATAATGCTGCCGCACCATTCATGTTCCAAGGAACACCTCAAGTCAGGTAGACACATAGCAGGTTAATTAGGGGGCTTGGTAAATTGAATCCGCGGACTGTAATTACTGGCACTCAAGACCTGCAATTTCTGTTTTAATTAAAATAAACAGTGTGAAGAAGCTGACATCACAGCAGAGTAACCAGCATGTAAGTCACAGTTAATTATATTGAACTATGACCTCCACTGTTGGCGAAGGAGGCACTGGTGGGGGCTTGATTTGAATACACAAGTACTGGACCTGATCGGTCACCTCAGCTGAATGGATGCACACCACAAATTCGCTATTTGAAAGTGGACCACTCCATTGCTAAGAATCTTGCATAAATGAAATCTATCCATAGCTGCCAAGTTTTCCCTTTTCTCGCGAGGAAGCCTATTCAGCATAAGGGAAAATCCCTTAAAAAAAGGGATAACTTGGCAGCTATGAATCTATCAGAGCTGGGTTTTGCTTTAACTAAAAAATAGGTAGGATTTAGGTGCCATCATTTCAGAGTCCTGGTCTTTCCTTCCATTCATTCCCCCACCTCTGAACAACTAGGGGCAGCTAGTTCTACCAATTGATTAGGTGGAGCACTAGACCTATCTCAGAAAATGTCCACAGGTTCCAGCAGGACTAAATCAGCTTAAAGCCTGCAACTCTGCCTTCATTGACTTGAAGACAAAATATGAAAATATAACAAGATCTGCTGCAAAAAATATGTAAGATCATGAACAAAGTTATGCATAGCTGGGGCGGATTTACGGCAGTGTGTGCTGTCGCACTGGGCTTGCAGTCAAGGAGGGCGCCTTCTCAAAGTCCAGTAAGCACTTGCCCAATTTCAAGAATGTGGCATGAGGGCTCTGACAGGGTCCTAGAGTCCTCCTACTTCTTTTCCAAAACCAGGCAAGTGTTTTCCAGGCTTTGGGAAGAAGGTAGGAGGGTTCTAGGACCTTGGCAGAGCCTTGTGCCTGCTTCTCAGAGCCTGGCTTAAACCAGTACCACAAGGGCTGGAGGGAGGAAGTCAGGTGGCCTCGCACAAGGCAGCATATTATCAAGGTCTGCTCCTGTGCATAGGCTCTAATATGAACCACACCCATACTACAGAATCATTAATATTCACTTAACCTCAAATGATGGTTTTAGGATGAAATATTGTACAGAGGAAATTTCAGAGAAATAGAACTGGGTCACACAATACTTTCTGGAACCAATCCCATAAATATGCCTGAAATCACAGTCCAGGAGAATAGCATGGACACCTATTCTGCCGAATTTATACAGTTCTGTTCCATTTGGGACCATTTTACTTGTTTAATATTTATAGTGGCTTATCTGTTCTTATAACCATATGCTGTACTGTTATAACTTGCCCTGTGAACTTATGGTGATGGGGAGAAAAGAAATCTTAGAGTTCAATCAACCGAAACCTGCTGAGAGATCCAGGAGCATCAACAAGATCACACTTTCCCTGCCCCTCACCCAAAGAAGGTCATCCATCTAAGACTGATTCTGTCCCTCAACTGGGCCTGAACCCAGACTGGGATGGATCAAGAGGATTTTAATTGTGTTCAAGCCAACACAAGTAAAAGCCTCCAGCAGACCTTCCCTGTTCAACATGGGGAGGGACAGAGACAGAACAGGTGAGGTGACATGTGTGGAGATGCTGAGGGGTGGGGTGGGGGGCTACATATGCCCTCCTGCCCCCACCCCTGGTTTTATAGCTCCCATGTTTAGATGAATGCCTGAACGTAGCACATATGATACACTTCCAAGATGGGTCATCTCTAAGCTGGTTATTCTACAAAATGAATAGGAATCATTAGATTCATTCCCCTATAAACTCAAGCACTTAAGATAAAAGAGAATTCACATCAAACCGATTCCCACAGATCAATTTCCACAGCTGTGGTATCTCCATAGTTTGATCTTTGGTCTGTGTTCATGCTCAGAATAAAATTGCATCACATTTGGGCATTAAATGAATGTTGTCCATTAAAAAAACACACACCCAAAACTTGCTTTATAAATGCATTTGACTCCAGCGTGCCTATTAGCTACCATGGCAGGTTCAAAGTTTTGTTGACATTCAAAGCCCTAAACAACCTGGGATCAGGATTTCTAACAGCCTGCCTCCACTAGTGCAGTCAAGCCAGTTGGTAGAATCTTCCAAGGAGACCATGCTGGTTGACCAACAGATTGTCACTTATAGATGAAATGGAAGCAGACCTTGTTGGTGACAGCACCCACCTTCTGAAATAACCTCCTCCAGATTATTTGCGAAGCAGAGGCAATGGCGATCTTTAAATGTTTCTTTGAAATTTATATGTGCAATCAAATCTTCCTGGACTCTGACTCTTCATTTTTTTTAGTTCCTTGTTCTGCTTGGTTTATATATGCTTTGTTTTTTATCTACCTTTTAGGAAAAAATTGTTTAATATAATCCTTTTAAAAAAAAATAAAAATCATTTTTTATTAAATTTTCACTTGCAAATCAATCATATCAAACCAATTATTCCAAATTATACAAATATTTATCTATTAATCCAAATATTATGCCAAATTATAAAATTTTTGCTTCTCCATGCTTCAAATTCTGAGGGTTCTGAATATCGATAATTGCTGCCATTCTAATCAAAGTTCCAAGTTCTTTCCAGTCATTTTAATCCAACATAGTCCAGATCTTTTCCAACAGTTCTAATAGTATTGTTCTCTTCCTCTTATCACAGCCTCTGAAATGTTTTCAAGCGAGATTTACCACAAAGCCTAGGTTTCTGTGAGGATTTTTCTGTCCAGCTTCCCCATAAGTCCTTGCATTCTTTTTCCAGACTGGAATGTTTTCCAAGCCCCACCAACCGTTTGTCATGGACAGATGCCATCTTAAAGATCCAATAAATCATGTCCAGGCTTCTGCTCGTTAATTCCTCTGGTTGCGGATTCGCAGTCTTTCCAGGCAGGGTCAGCCAAATCCAGATATTAACACACATCTTATGACAAACCCATGGCTGCCCCTGCCCCTTGACTGCTCTCCACTCCCCGGCCTCCATTTTTAGCGAGCTCAATTAAAAGTGCGTCACAAGTCGTAAATCTTCTTCTTTTTTTATAATAATTTTTATTAATTTTATACAAACAAAACAAACAAAACAAACATACAATATAAAACTGTCCCTTCGTTTTCCCTCCACCCACCGGTCCACCTCTGCCACCAGTGGTACCCGTGGGCTTTAAGAATCAAAGGGGTCCTTTGTAGGTTGGGTTTGGCCTCCCCCCTCCCTCCTCCCCCCACATCCCCCCTGCCACTGAAAGGACAGGAATGGAGGAGCTCTGAGGATTGGTTTTCCCCAGCTCTTTCATAAACATGCATAAACAAATATAAACAT
Source organism: Zootoca vivipara (assembly GCF_965207765.1). Lineage (NCBI taxonomy): Eukaryota > Metazoa > Chordata > Lepidosauria > Squamata > Lacertidae > Zootoca > Zootoca vivipara. The sequence continues at coordinate 72,416,086 of NC_142590.1, read as the reverse complement.
AACAACAATAGGGAAGAGTTTTAACTCCCCAATTCTTATTATCTTAACATTGTAATTATGACTTCCTCGATACTCTTCCTCCTGGTTTTCCTAACAAACTCTGATTGCTTATGGCGAGTTTTCTATTCCAAATTAAAATCCTTTACTTATAATATTGACTCAATCCTCCTCCTTTTCCATGCTGCCCTCCCGCAGGTCCCCTCCTGCCACAAGAGGAACCTGTAGGGCACAGCATTTCCAGGGTTCCATTATATCCCCTCCTCACCCCTCTGAGCACCCACAAGTCGTAAATCTTCTTAAAACCGCCCACAAAGAATTTGAACAAGCTCCAGCGGTTGATGTAACCACCTTAGGGAAGCTTTCATCTTACAGGCTTATCTAAGCAAATTCAAATAAATCCTCTATTGTTATATTTCAATGTCCACACAGTTTATATTTTTATAACTTATCACTTGTTCTAGGTACTTTAGACAGTCCATCCAGGGAAGGTGTTAAGTGTAATCTTGAAACATAAAAATAAAAGAGTTCACTTCCCTTTCTGTTTGGTCCAAAGTAGTATTTTCTTTCTTTAATACAGTATTTCCCGACTCTTTTGTCTCTCAAAGGCTGAATTTTCTGGCAGTATCCTCCTCCTCTTCATTTGAAGCATGTCCATGAATTTAAATCCAATTATTCCTCTTAAATCATGGACTCGTGCACGAACAGGGTGGCCTCCAGGAGTTCTGACCTCCACGGGTGCTCGGCCCAGGCCCCCCCACCCCCGATATGTCAGAGTGGGTTAAGGGGCATCAGCGGGCCAGCGGCCCCTCCTGTCCTCCCGGGAGTATAGGGAGACTGCCTACTCCCCAAGCAGCCACCAAATTTCCCCGTGGGAGTCGGGAGAGATGTTACGGGTCAGTCATTTCTCCCAACGAGCACGAGCAGAAGTGTTTAATATAATCCTTGCTTTTATGTGGTACACACACACACACACACACACACACACACACACATCATAAATAAACAACAAATAGACTAATTAGGGACATATTGGGTAGGGCCAGACTGCACAGCATGAACAGCCCTATACCTTCTACTTACAGCAGGTTTCCTGTTCAGGACTGTAATCTCTTCCAAAACATATTTTCTTATAGGAACCTCCAAAGAACACTGCCAGCCTAGGCAGCATTAATGCCCTACATCCATCCAGCATTTGGCACTCCACCCAGGCTTCTCTTCCAGCCACTCCCTTCACCCACTTCCAAATTCATTGTTGATAGCATCTCATATACTAGGAACATCATCTTAGTGTACTGGTCGTCTTTCTTTACAAATGCTCAGCAGTTCATAATGGTGCTCTCCTAAATGTTTTAAATACCCAAGACTCCACTCATAGCTGTGAAGTGCTCAGACAATGAACAGACATCTATTATCTGTGCTCGCTCATTCACAGAATCACAGCAGTCTACAGCAGCTACTGCTTCTGTTTCCAAAACAGCCTCCAAGTTTGAAATACTTAAAATATTACATCTGGATAAAACAGCAACGGCGGAGACTGACATGTCAAAATCTATACTGATGTAATGTTCTAGAAACTGCAATGGAATCATGGAAACAGTTAACAGAAAAATCACAAGTGGGGACTGCATCATAATGTTTCCGGGACTAGGCCTGGGAGTAACTTCACCTGTCAAGGATATTTTCTTGACTATCCAGAGCAAGTCAGAGGACTGACCTTGACACATACCGAAAGCTTCAGGAGTAGGTGGGTTTGAAACTTATTGTATGGTAAGCCACCCCAAAGGCCATTGGTTTGGAAATACAAAGTCCATGTAAACATTACTGTTTCAGGTAACGGATTGTCATTGCCATTTACCCTCAACTGCACAGGTTCCATGTCTGTGATCACTAGTGATCACTAGTGCCCCTCTGGAAAGGGTTTTTCTGAGGAACCCCAATGAATCTGATTTGTTAGGAGGCATCTGCCCTATATTACCCATATGTAAATGTGAAAACTTCCTCATTTCATCCAGACTGAACTTGCAGTGTATTTGTAAAAGAGGCATTACAAATTTCAATATGGTCAATAGGATTTTTTTTAAAAAATAAAAAAGTACAATTCCATATTTTTGGAGCCGCAATGTTTGATCTGAATTCTTCTTTGAGTTCAGTAGCAGGCACTAAATGTAATTAAGGGTGGAGTGTACCAGAATCCCATTCCCTGTGAAGCTTGGAAGGAAGGGTGCCTTCTCCCTAAATTGCCATAACTTTTCATGTAGTTCCACTTATTGCTTATCCTATTTTCTAGGAGAGAATGGCTTTCCCAGATTCTCCAGTGAATCATGACTCAGATGGGATTTCCAGTTATCCGCACCAGACTGTATTTACTGAGAAATCCTAAGGCCCTGCTTTGAATACTGTGTCAGGGCTAAGGTAGTTGTGATTATATTTACTCTCAGCAGCAATATTCAAGCCACAAGAACAGAGCAGACACTGGCAGACATCCCAACCCCTCTTGCTTCAGATATCATTTTGCCCAGCCGACATATCCAATCCATGTCTCCCCGATGTTCACATGGCTGTGTGTCACTGATTTAGTCCCAGGAGGCTATAATCCAAAACCTTCACACTCCATTTTAAGATACATGACTGGTTTATCATGAGAGGAGCAATGAGGCAGGAAAATGAGCAGCATTGCACCCATCACCACTGTGGGTATTCTAGTAGCAAGACTATGGGCAAGATAGCATTAGTGGTGGCTGTGGTGAATCCACTGCCTCCCTTTCACTGTATGCCTCCCACATGGGAGATGGAGCAAGCTTGTTTTCTCCTACTCTGGAGGGTAGGCCCCAAACCAACGGATTCAAGTTACGAGAAAGAAGATCAGGAAGAACTTTCTGACAGTAAGAGCTGTTTGATAGTGGAATGGACTTCCCTTCCTTGGAGGTTTGTAAGCAGAGGTTGGATGGCCATCTGTCACGGATACTTTAGTTGAGATTCTTGCATCTTAGGGAGTTGAACCAGATGACCCTCAAGGTCCCTTCCAACTCTACAATTGTGTGACTCTACGATTCTATTATTTGGATGCATCTTCTGGATTCTGACAGGTGCCCCTAGAACAAAAAAAGTAAATGACTATGTACTTTCAATACCTCTGTTGCTTTACTAGATTGCCTTTTGGACTTTGTTCTGCCCCTCCTCAATGGAAATAAGAAGTAGCTAGTGTGTGTGTGGGGGGGGTTGCATGCCAATGAGTGTGGCCACAGCTGATGGTGGTTGTGCCATACACACACCCGTTCACAACCACACTTACATGTACACATACAAATGCATTTACAAACAAACGTGCACAAATACTCATTTGGAGGACACATGCAAACCCTCTCCTCTGAGTCCGCCTTCCTTCCTATTGCATATCCTGGTCCTGGTCTCATCCACAGCATACATTTTAAGCAAGTGTAATGCACATTCAAATCACACGGCTTCCCCCAAAGAATCCTGGGAACATTCGTCTGTTAAGGGTGATGTGAAATGAAGCTCTGTGAGATGTAAACTACAGGTCCCAAGATTATTGGGGAGGGGGAGCCATGTGCATTAAATGTGCCCTAAATGTGCCATAAATATATGGTGTGGATGTGGCCCTTATTCTTCTCTGCAGAAGGAACACAATGTACATCGGAAGGATGCAGCACAGGGATGGCCCTCCCCACATGCCATCCGTCCCTCTCACAGTTTCACTATCCCAGTATCTGTTTAGCATTCCATAGTGAGCAGCATGTGAGAATGGCCCTCTTGATGCAGCCTCCTTCCCATCACAACTCTATCTCCCCCAGTAAGTGGGAGCATGAATTACAGCAGGATGATGGCAGGCAGGCTTGGAGGTGCATGAGCTTGGCATGGGATGTAGTAAAGGAATTTGAAGGTCTCCTGTCCCTGGTACACAGGTTGCCCAAGTGTGTTGGAATCTTAAAACTTTATTATTGTGTCAAATTGGTCCATATTGATAATGTCATAGACAAATCTGGTCTCCCAGCTCTAGTTATGAATTACTTACATCAAATCACTTGCAGCTTATTCATAAGAAGACAAAGATACCAAGGAGGCAATTTTAGCTGCATGTTTGAGCATTGCCAGTGCAGAATAGTACTGTACTTGGAGAACATGTATTTTACATTCAAATGATAGTCTCTTTAAATGTGGGTGTATGATTTGAATAAATCCATGCACCATGAACAAGCATTGTTTTTATTCGGTGCATTGCTAGTCTGTCAATCTCCATCATTGCAACAGAGGTAGACTTGTGACTTGCCTTTTTTAATGGACACATTGCATCTCTCTCTCCCACCCCTCCTCTGGATAGGCTCAATGGTCCCAAAAACCACATGCCTGTGTGCAACTGAAAGGGGGTGACATCTGTGATAAAAAAAATACTGCTGCCTTCCCTAGTGCTTCTAATTTTGGATACTTTTAGCATACTCGGGAATAAAAAGTTTTGTGCCTATTTTGTAGGAATGTATATATTTTGAGCATTTTGCAATTTCTAATATCTATGCCACCTTTGCACCAAAAGCACCGCCCCCCCCAACGTGGCTTACAAAGGTTAATGCACACATACAAAATTCATGTAAAAGAAAGGGCAAAATCCTAACATTGTTTTTAAAAAGCTTAAAACCAAAAACTTTCATGTTCCTGCTGAAAGGCAAAGGGCAGTTCCCCTAAAAATGTCACAGAGAGAGCAGAAGTAAATCCTTTAGAAGCACCTTCACCCTTGTAAGATTTCTAAGCAAGAAAGTGAGGCAGAGCAGGTGGCAATGCTTGGCCCTTGATGGTCCAGCACAGTGACTCTTCCCTGCAGCAATGGAAAGAGGATGAGAATTTGAGCATCTTATCAACCAATATCATTTCACACATGCATAAAATATGTAAAAACCAAATGCATTTCGGAAGGAGTTTATCTGGCTACATAAAATTGTCACCCACAGCTCCTAGGTGGGTTGCACTTCCCAGTCATGCTGTCTCTTCTGGCTTCGTCATCATTATTTCTTAGATCTCTACCTTGCTTTTGAGAGACAATTACTGAATATTTTGGAACTGGTGTTTGGGGGGGGGGGAACCACCTTCCAATGACTTGCTGCGTACCTGAGACCCCTCTATCTGACAACACATATGACAGATTGCCATGTGTGCTAAACCAGAAGTCAGATTTTCATCCTGTGAACGAAAATAACCCCCAAAAGGCATTCATAGGAGTCACGCTGCAGCTGACTTATTTCCTTAGCAAGAAAGAGTGCCAAAAGGCAGGATCACGCCCCATTTTGCTGAGCAGACCATTTCCTTTTCTCATATCCTCCTTTCCATGAACTAGGTTGAGCAAGAACCTTTGATGTTAAAGCAGCACATAATGGAGTCCATGTTGGCTCCAGGAGGGTTGGGAGAAGAAAAAAATATCAGGTTGGTTCACATTTTAAGGTGAATCTGCCTAATTTGCACTCTCTGAAGCAACATAGAAACCAAACTACAGCTGTCCTTTGAAACTTGTAGTTCTCCAAATTTTGTAATGCATGCAAATTAATTTATTAGAGGAAAGAGTACATAAAAATGCATGTTAGTGAAAGCAACATATAAAATGTATTGCATTAGGGGAATGTGATAGCAAAAAAATTGTATTTTAGGCAAAATGGCCTACAAGACTATATATGCATACTAAAAAAAAAACCCCAGATAATTTTTTTGTGAGTTTTTGTTTTAGACCACCTGATAGACAGTTATGAAGGTGGTGTAGAAATGTGGCAAACTGAGCTTCAGGTTGGAAAAATAAGAAACCTAGAGAAACTTGATGAGAAGCGGAATTTGACAGATTCTTCCATTCTTATCCCTGGAAACATCCCTATGCATTTCAACAACTCTTAACGATAATTTGGAATTGTTGGGTGGTATTCTACTACATTTTAATCAGAGTAGATCCACTGAAATTAAGGAACGTGTCTCAGTTATGTATATTAATTTAAATGGGTCTACTTTGAATAAAACTTAGTTGAATACTACCCATTGCTTTGAACTTTAGAATTTTGTAATTGGTACAAGGAGGGTACAAACATTACAATTTCATATGCACTTTCACTATTTTCATGAGGATTTGTTGTTGTTGTTGTTTTGCAAATTTCTGCAGAAATGTAGAGAACCAAATTCTAAACTGGAAAAATGAGATGTTGAGAGAACCAAAGTTGACAGATTCATATGACCCTACTCTCTCATAATACTGGAATTTGCTCATATATCAAAGCTGGATGATCTTAGATCAGGCATCCCCAAACTTTGGCCCTTCAGATGCTTTAGACTACAATTCCCATCATCCCTGACCACTGGTCCTGTTAGCTAGGGATCATGGGAGTTGTAGGCCAAAACATCTGGAGGGCCGCAGTTTGGGGATGCCTGTCTTAGATCCACTGGTCCTTCCATCAAAGCTGGATGATCTTAGATCCATGGCCACTGGTCCCATCACCTCCTGGCAAACAGAAGGGGAAGAAATGGAGGCAGTGAGAGATTTTACTTTCTTGGGCTCCTTGATCACTGCAGATGGTGACAGCAGTCACGAAATTAAAAGACGCCTGCTTCTTGGGAGAAAAGCAATGACAAACCTAGACAGCATCTTAAAAAGCAGAGACATCACCTTGCCGACAAAGGTCTGTATAGTTAAAGCTATGGTTTTCCCAGTAGTGATGTATGGAAGTGAGAGTTGGACCATAAAGAAGGCTGATCGCCGAATAATTGATGCTTTTGAATTTTGGTGCTGGAGGAGACTCTTGAGAGTCCCATGGACTGCAAGAAGATCAAACCTATTCATTCTGAAGGAAATCAGCCCTGAGTGCTCACTGGAAGCACAGATCCTGAAGCTGAGGCTCCAATACTTTGGCCACCTCATGAGAAGAGAAGACTCCCTGGAAAAGACCCTGATGTTGGGAAAGATTGAGGGCACAAGAAGAAGGGGACAACAGAGGACGAGATGGTTGGACAGTGTTCTCGAAGCTACCAACATGAGTCTGACCAAACTGTGGGAGGCAGTGGAAGACAGGAGTGCCTGGCGTGCTATGGTCCATGGGGTCACGAAGAGTCGGACACGACTAAACGACTAAACAACAACAACAACAACAACAACAACAAAGCTGGATGGTGAGAGATTCAGGTCAGACAGCAATAAGTTCTTCCCATAACACATAGTTAAATTATTGAATTTGTTACCACATGATGTAGAAGTGGCTGCCAATCTGAATAAGTTCAAAAGGGGGCTAGGGCAGTTCTATACAATGCATTTAAAGCATATGACTCCCCTCAAAGTATCCTGGGAATTGAAGTTTCCCACTCACATATCTAGCACCCTTAGCAAACCACAACTCCCAGGATTGTTTGGTGGAAGCCATGTGCTTTTAATGTATCGTGTACATCTGCCCTTAGTCAAATTCATGGAGGATAAGGCTGTTAAGAGTTACTAGCCATGATGGCATCCAGGATTGGATGAAACTGAATACCAGCTGCTAGGCCCTTTCTCCAGTCTCCCAAGGAAGATGGCAAATTTGTGTATGTGGGACATATGGAACTGCTTTATATTGAGTCAGACCTTTGGTCCAGCTTATCCACATCTGGGATAGGGAGCCTGTAACCCTCCAAATGTTATTGAACTACAACTCCCATCAGTTCCAGTCTGCAGGGCCAAGGGCTGGGGATGCTTGTTCTCAACATGAGGGCAATACCCTTCTTCTACTCTTGTCAGCTTCCTTATTTTACTTTTGCCAATCTTACACAGAGGCCAAAACACTTCAATTTATTCATTTATTTTTTGGAAAAGAATAAAAACTGTTTCAGAGGCAATTCATAGTATTTTCTTTCAGGTCAGAAGAAACACGAGGGCACAAGTGAATTAATAAATATAAAACTTATTTTAGCCTGCCTCTTCAGTGGTGAAAGTGGCTTTCAACAGAACGTAAATAATAAAAATAAATTTAAAAATCAACAGAAATATAGATAGAATCAACAGCAGTGATAATGTAGGGCCACAGGGTCCACTCAGGAGCCACAGAGCATTCGCTGGAAGAGGAATATTCCCTTCAAAGAAGACTACGCAGCTTCAGAATTCAGCAGGGAGGTTGTCCCACAGCCTTGGAGCAATTTCCATAATTTGAGTTAATCTAGGGGTGTCAGTTTTGATGTTAATTACAGAGTCTGTATGAGGATTATTCATTCCCCTCAGCATGTGTGGAATACTGAACACACACACACACACACACACACACACACACACACACACACACACGTGTGGGGGTTTCTTGTACAATTTATAGCTGCAATGTGCTTTTTTATTATTATTGTAAAAGTATTGTTTTTCTTCCCCCGTTTTCCCAATTTGGAAGTAATTTCAGGCAGAGTGTTTGTGTGACATCGAGCAGTTTGCAGTAATTGGATGGCTGCAGTCTGCCTCCCCTCAAAAATTCTCATAAACGTTCTCAGGAACTCATATAACGAGGTTGGCGTTCGCCTTTCCAGGCCCCGGAATGAAGCTCAGCACTACTGCTGCTGAAGAATTGCTTTAGTTAAAGGAAAAGAACAAGACAGCTATTAAAACTTATGAGTGGTGGGAGGAACAGCTCTGAGTCTAAGTAACCTCTTAGCAATGTCAGTAGAAGGATCTGATTGACATTAGTGGGTGCTGAAGTGAGCCTTTAAGAGCGCTATGCATTAGGTTTGAAAGATCTAGACTTCCTGGAACCACAGGTTCGATTCCTGACAAGGTGACTGGGCTCTTCATTGCACTATGGCAGATAAATGGATTTTTCTGCATTTAGTGATGTGTGTGTGTGTTGGGGAGGGGGGGGAGTATTTTGGTTACACCTAAAGCAAATCACTGTTTTCTCATCAAATGGGAAACTGTTCTGTTGGTGTGATCATGGGATTATTCACGTGAAAATATATACAGATTTCCCTTTCTTTGGCTTTGTCTGCAAACGGTGGGGTTTTGTCTAGTTGGCTGGATTCTGCTCAGGTCTACAACTGTTTTTTAGTCCAAAGAGTATCAGTTTAGGATCCTCTGGAAAGAAAGTTACACTCTGCGAATTTGCTATGACTTTTGAAGCACTAGACCAGGCATCCCCAAACTGCGGCCCTCCAGATGTTTTGGCCTACAACTCCCATGATCCCTAGCTAACAGGACCAGTGGTCAGGGATGATGGGAATTGTAGTCCCAAACATCTGGAGGGCGAAGTTTGGGGATGCCTGCACTGGACACTAGCTATGAAGTTATCCTGTTCTCTGCTTATCCAAAACACCCAACTGTATGTGTTTATACTGCATGTAAACCTTTAGTTGGATATATTGAGAAGACGACTGGGGAAAACATGTGTGATCCCTTCTCTGTCACCATGAATGTGAATTTTTGAACTTCTTCTTCTTCTTCTTCTTCTTCTTCTTCTTCTTCTTCTTCTTCTTCTTCTTCTTCTTCTTCTTCTTCTTCTTCTTCTTCTTCTTTCACTTGTAGCCGAGTAAGATTGTTTCCATAAACACAGTTTTAACAATGAGTCCATAAGTGACTGTGGAGGCCAATTCTGGATCCACACATCCTTCCTCAGTGGGGACATTGGTTTCCAGGTGGGAATTGATCACGGTGTGGATTTGCCAAGTGTGCCTTCCTCCTAGCACGTTTCTCCCTTGCGTCCTGAGTTCATGTGTCTTCAAAGCCCACAACACTGTTCTCCAATTGGAGCGCTCGCAGGTCAGTGTTTCCCAGTTGCCAGTGTTTATACTACATTTTTAAAGATTTGCCTTGAGACAGTCTTTGAACTGCTTTTGTTGACCTCCAGCATTACGCTTTCCATTTTTAAGTTCGGAATAGAGTAGTTGCTTTGAACTATCCATGACATTCATGACTTGATTAATAATAATTTTAAGAATAACTAAATAAATGAATAAAATCAACCAACTCCATCATTCAAATGCATACATACATACATACATACATACATACATACATACATACATACATAGCAGGTGTAGGGAGGGGATTCCCATCAGCATGCAGGATGGGGAAGTTAACTCTTCCCCCCTTGGCTGTGATCTCTGTGAATTTCTCCCACCTTGCATGCTAATTAGCACTGGGAAAAGAACTCTCATTGGCACAAATGAGAACTTTTATTCTAATTTTGTTTTCTGCACATGTAACAGTGTGTGTGTGTGTGATTTTACAGAGGCTATGGCTGGATAGAGAAGACATACCATCCACTTCCAGTGTGGTCTCAAGTGAAACCGGTGGCAATGGTAAAGCCTGGTAAGCAAAAGTGGTGGTTTGGGGGTACCTTTGGGGGGGAACTTCCCTTCACAATATTGTGACAAGTTGCATCTCAGCCATAAAAAAACAGCAGCAAGCCATTAAATGCAGCAACAAATATGAATCAACTTCACATTCCAACAACCGACAGGCTGTTATACCATTGTCCACACACCCAAAGGACAGCAGGAAGGGAGGAAAATGCATATCCCCCCCCCTCAGAAGTGCATTCACGTAATGGGTCAGGGTGAAGTGGTGCAACACCCCTATCTCAAATGGATGCAATCACAGGGTACCCCATTAGAGGGATCCAGTGGGAAGATTCTGTCCAGAAGCCAAACATGGGGCAGTTACAGCTTCCAGGGGCAGCCTTGGAGGACCACCTAGGTAGACCCTCATCTTGAGAAGGTCCTCCAGCTCCAGGTCTGACCATGTTCAAGTGTCGGGCAGGGCAGGGCTGAGAATGCCAAAAGCTTGTGGCCAATTTTAAATCTCAGCATGTTATCCTTCGCACTTTGTTATACCCATCATAGCCCGGGCCTTTGTTCCCTGGCGGCAGGGGTCACTGCAATTGGGTCTGTAATCTTGACTAAACTTCTTTAAAGCATTGTACAGAAAGATTGGCTATAAAAAAAGAAAATTCCCGTTAGGACTTTTACCAGACTATACTTGGTTGTTCTAATTTTTCACATTTGTGCAACATCGTGGATGTGGGCTTATGGGCTTTGGGCTAAGGCAGTAGAGCCAACATAAACTGTTGCTTTGGAAATTTCGGTCCCGAATTAAGCAACAGGGACACAGATCTAACTCATAAACTCAAAGGAGGTCTCCTTACCCTCAACACAGACACTGTCTTTTCCAAAGACTCGCAGACTTATTCCACTGCTGTATCCCGGATGATGGTCTTAGTCATTTCCCTGGCTCACAGCAGAGCAGCAATGTTTCTATACAATTCAGATCTAGATAGCATTTTAGCTGTGCCTAGAGCTTTACAATACTAACCTTCACCTCCAAGGAATCATGTGGAGAAGGTCAATAATATTAGTATTCTGGAGACTTGGAGACAGTATGGGTTGCACAGGGTGGCATGAGGCATCCATAGCTGAGATGAGTGCTGGTTCTGGTGTGTGTGTGTGTGTGTGTGTGTGTGTGTGTGTGTGTGTGTGTGTAGAAAGACAGGGAGGGAGGGAGGAAGAGAAGGAAAAATAGCAGGAGAGAGCTATTACTGACAATGCCTCTGGGAAGTCTTTGTGGTCTTCTCAGAGGCATCTGCTTGGCCTTTGAAGGCAACAGGTTTGTGGACTAAATGGACATTTGGTATCTAGACCAAGGGTAGCCAATGTGGTGGCTTCCAGATGCTGACAAATTACAAGGCCAATGGTCAGGGATGAAGGGATTAGCAGTTGAAAAGCATGTTGTGGTGGGCAGCATCATATTGGCTGCCCCGGTCCAGTCCAGCAAGGATGCTCTTACAAGCACTTCCTTCTGTTGAGCATCAGCCAAAGGGAGGAATCTCCAGAAGCCTTACTGGTTGCTATCTCTGAGAAGCACAGGTGGCAATGTGGGCAGCAGGCTGGGTGCTGCTTTGGTCCGTGTCTTGCAGTGAAGGCTACGCATTGTTCAGTGGTGGCTGCTGTCTGCCTCATGAATGTGCCACATCCTCAGGAGGAATTCTGCAGTCAATTTCATTTTCCTGAAAAAGGCAGGTACATTCCCAGAGAAAATACATATCTCCTTGGATTTCATTCTTTCTCATTAGTGTTGTCTTACTTCAGTTATAGCTTATTTTAAAAAAAATATTATACTGCTGAATATTATAAAAAGTCTCTTAAGTCATTTACATTAAAAACCAGTGGTTGATCAAAGTGACTAAGGATGTTAGATATGTAAAACAAACTGTCATTATTAAGTAAAATAAAAAATAGAAATATTTTTTTTAAAAAATACATTAAAAACTAGTGGTTTGGATCCACTGCCGGTCTTACTCTGAGAAGGCCCATTGAAAATAATGAACGTGACTAATTTAGGTTCATTAATTTCAGTGGGTCTACTCTGAGCAAAACTTAGCTGGATACAACCTGAACAACAACAACAAAAAGAACTTTCCCACCCTCCACTCCCTAAATTAATGCTTGTATTACAGGTTATTTCCTTTCACAGGCATACACGCATGCAGGCGCTGCTACAACAAGGCTGCTGTTGAAGGGCTGGAAAGGAATTTCCCTGCATTGGCAAGTTTCACCTTTCCCGTAGCAATTCGTCACAACTTGGCGGATGCAGGCCTTGGGCGGAATCCTTTAGTCATTTACATAAATGGGTGGGGCGTGGGGGGTGGTGACCCCCACCCTCATTGCGGTGGCAATAACAGGGTTCCTGTAAATGGGACAAAGGGGGGCATTGACCATACGCATAGGCTGTCATTGCCCTTCCCCTCCAGCGGCTGTGATCGAGGGGGACGGGCTATCTGCTTGAACATATGTTCTCCAGAGTTAGCCCAACCCCCACACATGCTGGACAACCCTGAAAATTACCCCACCCCCAGCTATTGGGATATACGCCCAATGCCTGTGCCATGGTCTCCCTACATCTGAACTCTTAATAAAGTTGTGGTCAATTTTAATCCCATCAAACGTGGTCTTGTGTCACTATTCCGCTCGGGGGCTGCCCGGGGTTTTGGGGGACTCCGCCTGACTGCGCAAACGGTGTTTCCGTGTGCTGCTCTGGTTTGCCAGAAGTGGATTAGTCATGCTGGCCACATGACCCGGAAGCTGTACGCCGGCTCCCTCAGCCAGTAAAGCGAGATAAGCACTGCAACCCCAGAGTTGTCCGCGACTGGACCTAATGGTCAGGGGTCCCTTTACCTTTACCTTTACCTTCATACCTACCCTAAATGCATGGGGGTCAGAGCCAGTGATTATGATCTTACTTTCACATCAGTTATTCAGTGAATGTGGCTGAAGGCAAGAGCTACAGTTACCAGCTCTGAACCATTGGACGCAGCAAAGTTCACACACACATACCCACACAATCTCTTTACTGCACCGAATAAATATGGAACCTATCACAGAATACAGATATTTAAGTGCATTGTTTCACAGGGTCCAGTTTGCATGAGACCTGTGTAGCAAATTAGATAATCCAGTCCTAATAGTGTAATATGTATATGGTACAAAAGTGATCATGTTGATACCCTGTTTTATTTAAAGCATTTGGTTGTGAAAATACTGATTAAAAATGTCTAAGAGCACCATCGAGGTTTCCCAGCCCCCCCCCTCTTTCAAGTTCAGGGAGTAACTGTTTGGATTAGAGGTTAAAACCCACATGATCCGGTGAAATACTTTCTATTGTATTTAGCTTCTCACTGACATCTATGGATTATTTGGCTTTTGAAAGTCTCTTTCCTGAACTTTTGTTTTTGTTTCTCACCTGGAACAGAAAGGTGAAAAGGAACAGCTTTGCCCACAATCAGAAGACGGCTTTTTCTTTCCTCACTGTGTGTGTGTGTGCTTTGCCTCATGACTCTCGGCGGAAAGATTTCAGATTTCTTGCTCAGCTGCTAGTCACTATGCTTTTAGGAGGAGGCGCAGTAGATGGGTCAGAACCAGGGAGGAGCTCCCTTGCAGAGACAAGGTCATGGCTAGGTAGGTCAGTGGGGGTGGGGTTGTATTGGTCTGGAGTAGTGGGAGGGGCATGGCTGGAGTTTCTGTGCAGGGAAGATACTACTCAGTAGAGGCCCAAGCCAAATTGGGTCTATTCAGGGTGACTTGGGTGTCAGTTGTGTCAGGTTCAGACAGTCGTGGATCACTGCAGATCAGATTGGTTGACCTTGAGTGATCAGCGGCTGTCAAAGGGCAGGGCATCTAGCAAGTAGGAGAGGCGGTCATGGCAGGAAAATGCAATGGAGAAGCAAAACCTATTTTTGATTACTGGCTGCGTCTTCTGGGAGAAGGCAGGCCCAATATTACCTGGTGCTCTCCTTCCTGCCTGATGCCTCCCCCACTGGGATCACAACGTTCACTCAATAGCTGTTTAGTGAGGGGGTCAGTCTGGCAGGGTGTAGGTGCTATGGGGTGGGTTTCAGTTGGGATGGGGGAAAGGAGATACTAGTCTTCTCCCCCCCCCCGCCCCTTTTCCAGCTATATGATTAATTAGGGTTTTAAAACTGTCCTTAAACATTAGCCTTCCAGGACTGGATCCAGGGTGGGTGGGTGGTGGTCTCCAGGTTGGGTCACCCTGATGCCCCCTGGTGCTGCACGGGGAGGATGGGGGGGGAGAGATTCTGCATAGTCCCACTACTCAAGCAATTTGACAGGTGGATTTTTTTCAGATTGCTAGTCAATTGAAGCTATAGAATTTGGTTTTTAACTATCTAAAATCTCAGCATTGGACATTGCATTTTTATTGGGCATTGCATTCGCATTATTGAGTCATTGCTACTGTACCACTCATTACTTTTCAAGGGATTTGTTTTCTACTGCAGTCTTTTCCATATCATGTCTGGTCCAAATTATCATAATCCACTTCCTATTTTTCTAACTTATTAAATTATCATTATCTATTTTTCTACATTCCTATCTAGCTTTGTTCCTAACACGGAAACCAATTTCCCTGCAGACATTTCACCCAACTAGGAAGTTACTTGAAAAATTCTGATGATCAAATCCCAAAGCAACAGTAGCATAAAACCTTTATTAGGACCAACTAAAAAAGTTGCCAAGATGTTCTGCCTCTAGCAGTAATCGGAACATATGGGTCCCTTGTAAGACACGGAACAGTAGTAGGAAAAAATGAGGTGATCCTTATGTTAGCAAAGGGAATATTAATTTTTGGCAATGCATTATGTGTAAATGCAACAGAAATTGAATTAGAACATGCTAATCCTCTCCATAGGCAAAATCTTATCCCTAGTTAGCAGAAAGTTATTTTCTTCCAGTTCTAAGATCTGTTGCTAGATTGATAAATTCACTCATATGGGTTATACCCAATGCTTGTCTGAGTAGGCCCTGTTGAAATCAATGAACCCAAGTAAGTAATACCCATTAACTTAAGTGTGTCTACTCTGCGTAAAACTAGCATTGGCTACAACCCTATAGTTTATATGATGATCACAAGCTAGAAAGCAGTCAGGATGGTCTGAGAAACTGAATAGTGATATATCTAATCTATGTACACTGATAAAAGATGGCGGTTTAATGATAATACCATCAAGATTAACACATCAATTTCAGCTAGTTAAGACAGCACTGTGTTGGGTTGAAACTTCCACCTAGGATGAACTTGGGTCAACCTGGTCCCAGGTTGCTTCCAGGAAGATTTGTCATCAGGTTTAAATCCATCTTTGCCCACATACATCCCAGTTCTCCATTCATGGCTGTCCCATCTTATTCTAAGTAATCTCTTTAAACAAGAATGAAAGCTCTGTTCCTCTGAGCCCCTTCCATGGGTGAAACTTGTAGCATCAGGCCCTAGACTGGTTTATTTCTGACAGCTATTAATCTTGTTGACACATCATGGCTGACACCAGACATGAGAGTATTTTATTCATCGGCTGGTGAGAAAGTTCTGCCTTTGTGTGTGGGATATGCACGCACACCTCTTAACTGTTTAGCCTGGGCTCAGAATTCATCTCCTCATTAACCAGATATAATTACACCTGACAAACGTACTGAATGCACCAAAGCATGAAAGTAAAAGACAGAAGGATTAAATTGATACAAGTCTGTCACCCTGGCAAATAGAGCCCCAGAAAGCTTAAGAAGGAGCAGGATGAATAATTGTTTAAGGATCATCGGCATGATTACAGGGTGTGATCTCACACACTGCACCTGAAGAGTCAGATAATTATGGAAATTACAAAAGAAAATCAATTGGAGTGCCAAGATATGGGGAAAGTTCTGTATTGGCGCACAGTGCCTGAATTGCTATCTAACAGAGCCATTTTATGTTATTTTAAAGAGTGGGATTTTCAATGCACCACGGGGCAGAATAAAATAACTTTCTTTTTTAAAATAATAAATAAATAAATGAGTTTTTAATACGATATGGAGCAGTAAGAGATAACTTTCGTACAATACAATCTGTAGACATTTAAGTGAAGATGAAAAGTGGATGTGAAATTGGCATATTTAAATAATGTCAAAGGTAGTTCATGGCCATTTTACATCACAAGAATCGGGTGCCCTTAAATCTATTGAAATAAATGGGCTTCTAACTCTGTGCCAGATCATAGAATCATAGACTTGCAGAGCTGGAAGGGACCACAAGGGTCATCTAATCCAACCCCCTTTTTTACATTTATACCCCACCTTTCTTCCAAGAGCCTCGAGGTTGCATATGCAATTTCCTCCCCATTCCCCATTTTTTATCCTCACAATAACCCTGTGAGTTAGGTTAGGCTGAGAGTGAGTGGCTGACTCAAAGGCACCCAGTGAGCTTCACGGCTGAGCGGGGATTTGAACCCTGGTCTCTCTATCTAAGACTGAAACTCTAACCATTACACCATACTGTGTATTAGGACAAATGAACTGGCAGAGAAAGCAGCATGGAGGCAAGGGTTGCAGAGTGATTTTCCAAAAAAAGGTAATGTAAAAACAGAATAAACAGAAACATGAAAATAATCAACATAAGTTGAATAATTAACAACGTCATAAAAATGAGTTGACACATTGGTCTGTATAGGCTTGACAAAAAAAGTGGGTTTTAATTTGGCATCTAAATGAACATATGATTGTGATGAAACTCACTTCGGCAGGAAGGTCGCTCCAGAGACATGGAGACATCATCAAAAATGCTTTCTATGAGTAATGAAGAGCAATGCCCTTCATTTACCACAAGGGCAGGTTGGTACAGGAAAAGGCTTTCTCTCAGATATTTGGGCTCCAGGGCATTCAGGGCTTTAAATCTCAACATAGACACATTGAAGTGATCCCAGAAGATACGTGGCGATCACACTGTGGAGGCAATCAGCTGTTTGAGAATAAGCGTTACATGGCAGCTTCACTATGTTATGGTAAATGTCTGACATTTGGCAAATGCTGACAATCAGTAATCCACAGACCTGTTTCAGACAAGTCTGGGTTGCCAGAAAATTCAAATATTTTTGGTAAATCCTCAAGAACTAGTGCTAACTGTCAACATTCATTGTAATTTTGGAACTGACTAGCATTATAACATAGAGCTCAGAGCTGAATTTTTAGCCAGATTAAGAAAACTGTGAGTTAATTTAGACTGCCAAAAATGCCAGCCTCTTGCCAATTCCCTTCTCCCTCTTTCTCCATATCATCTAACTTAACTCTGTGTTCTGTGTTCTGATGTCCTGACATTCTTCATTTTGCTAGAACACTACTGCTGTCAATGGTGCAGAAATGTGGAGAAGTGTAACACTAGGACATGGGTAAGTTGTGCTAGACATTACAGAAGGTGAAGGAGGAGGAGAAATGTGCCTACCATTTTCCATTTAAGTTGGCTTTGAGAAGCAATGATATGACCCAGGCTACCCATCTTCATACCTAAGCCGGGACTAGAACCTATAATTTCCACTTTGAAGCTTGACATACTAGTCACACTGCTCCATGGGCTCCCCTTGCAACATCTAAATCTGAATTTGCCCACTAACTACTCAAATATATTTTGGGCTCATTCAGCTTTCCTTAGACCATGGGTATTCATTGTGGTGTTCTCCAAACGTTGTGGGACTACAACTCCTATCAGCCCCAGCAACCTTAACAAATGGGCCACGATTATGGTTCATGTAGTCCAAAAACATCTGGAGGGCATCATGTTGGCTGTCTCTGCATTAGACTAGAAAATCACACAGGGACATACAAATACTGTCTTTTTAGATCACTTGACTGTCAACCAGCAAATGTAGCCTTTGTTGTCTCTTGTTTAGATGGTGCGTTTCTTACAAAGGAAGTTGAGATGCTGACGCTTGGAACTCTGGCAAAATGTGGAACCTCTTCTTGCAAGTATTGCTTCTCTAATTTCTTTTAGTTTATCTCTAAAAAACTGACATTGATTTATTTGGATCTTATTGAACGGGCACAGATGGCACCAACATCCATATTTCCAACATGGAAGGGACAGTTGTAGTTTTGGAATTCTCTGAATTAATATGGACACACTGCTAAGCCAACAATTATTTCTTTCATGTATTGCCCAAATTGGATGTTCCTTATGTGCTGCCTTGACTTTTCTTTTGTTTTCAGGTTAGCCAGGCAGCAAAAGCCTACTGTTGTTGAAACAGGATACTTCTTTATGATTCTGAAGAGCAGAATGATAATATGTTGTACAAGCCTTTGACCTGAATGGAGGGACCTACACATTTCCTATCAGATAGGTCAGAGTTGCACAGCTTGCCTGAAGAAGTTGTGACTGCACAGTCTCCTTCAGGAAAATAAAGTGCCCCTATGACTGTTGGTTTCTATTCCTCTCACTGTGCAGTCACAAGACTGTGTTTATGCATTCCACAGATTGTTGGAATCATGGGAACAGATGTTTGCTGTACTCTGTACTCTGCTTCTATTTATTGTTTTCTTCTTCTTCGGACTTCTCTCAGCGAGAAGAGACATGCTTTCTTTTGTTCTGCCTTATGCTTATAGTTATTTTGTAGCACACACCTCTGCCTCAGTCCGTCTGTGTTATACTCTGCAAGATATCTAAATATGTGCCCAGTGTCTGCAAGGCACGGGTAATGAAGACGTCGGGGAGCCAGGCTGGAAACATTCCTGAGTTATGCCTGGGGGATCGTTCCTTCCCCCCGCTGGCTTCCAACAATGACAACAATATAGCATTTTGTACTTAAAACTTCATTTTGTCCAACCCTCAGCCTCTAGTAGGGTTTTTTCATTTTCATTCTTAGATGGCTTCTTAATCTGCTGGTTCCAAAAGCCAGTTTCTTCTTTATAAGTTATCCATCTTTTTCAGTTATCAGCTGTGCACAGACTCAGTGGTGTAGCGTTGGTTGCCAGTGCCAGGGCGGGCGTGCACACATGTGCCAGGTGGAAATGGGGGCTCATGTGCTCAAGGTGTAGGGCACCAGCCCACCTCTTGCTCTGACACTGGCAGAGGAACCCCAGCCTCACCAGAGCAAAGCGGGGCTGCACTGAGCCACCTGTCCACCCATGGATGGGAAAGCCTGGCCAGCCATCATGGCCCTTGGTGGGCGAAGAGGAGCCCTGGGTCAGGCTGGGCTGGGGTCACCTGTGTGGGGGCACCTGGTTCGTTCCCCCTCAAAAATTGGGTGCCCAAGGCCATGGCCCCTCTGGCACCCCCCTCGCTACACCTCAGACTGAGTGTGCATGAGGTGTGTTCTTTTTTATTTTGGGTGGGGAAAGGAATCATGTGGAACCAGAGGAAATGGATTGTGGCTGCCGAATTAATGATAGGCAGAGCCAAGTAATTATGGTTTTGTTCCCATCATCCTCCCTGCTGAGTTCTACAAAGGTGACAATGAGGAGGCAGCAGCATTAGTGGCATAAGATAAGACTATTAAATCCAGAGTCTAAAATTACCTAACTGCACATGAACGAAAGCAATTTTTAATGGTGATGGCAAAACCTATCTGGATTGCTTTTCCTTCTACTGGTCCATGGAAGGAAAATTTAGTGAGCGAACTCATATCACTCCTAAGGCTGTGAATATTCCCCATTTTTTCGACTGGGGCAGTTTTCACTCCTAAGGCTGTGAATATTCCCTATTTTTTCGACTGGGGCAGTTTTCTTAAAAACTCATTACAGTGGTACCTTGGGTTACAGACGCTTCAGATTACAGATTCCGCTAACCCAGAAATAGTACCTTGGGTTAAGAAATTTGCTTCAGGATGAGAACAGAAATCGTGCGGCGGCAGCGGGAGGCCCCATTAGCTAAAGTGGTACCTCAGGTTAAGAACAGTTTCAGGTTAAGAACGGACCTCCAGAATGAATTAAGTTCTTAACTCGAGGTACCACTGTAAAGGCCTCCTAAAGTGAAAATGAGGCTCTTCTCAGATCCTTTGCAAAACCCAAGTACATCAAAGGAAGGGCATAAACATAAGTGTATTAATCATATCCATCTATCATCATAATGCAACTTATATTGCAACAAAGCAAGCTTAATGCTTCCTGGCAACATCAAAGATGTATTCCAATCTCAAACTATATCAATGCAAAACCAGTTTGGGGGGGTGGAGAAGCAAAAATGATATGGTTAATATTATCTGTGCTGCTGCACATAAGCACCCACAGTAGCACAATTTCATCATAAAATAAACCATTTGTATTTCTCGTAAAACTATATATAGACAAAGTAATAAAACTAAGAAACTGTGTCAGAGGGTGTGCCAAAGGCTCTTCAGAAAAAGTGGGTATTAAGGAGGGATTTGGTAGACTAGGAAAAGAGGTGGCATTGGGAAGGTGCCCTTGAAATCACTTCCAAGCATAAGAAGCAATAAGAGTGGAAAGGGAGAGACCTTTGGACCTTTGTGCATACAGTTTGAGCATGTTGGAGTTGGAGGAGTGAAGATCACAGAGTTGTGAATGAATAAGCAGATAAAGCCATGGATGGCACTGGGCCCAGGGGTGAACTGGGTGGGTGCTGGATTAGTGATTTATGGAGACGCATTGTGTAAGAACATAAGAACAGTCCTACTGGATCAGGCCAAAGTCCACTTTCATCATCAGAGACCTCCAGGAAGCCTGCAAACAGGACATGAGTGCCATAGTGCTTTCCCCACTTGTGATTCTATGAGAGGGTGCAGATGATCCAATGTGGACTGAAAGAATGAATAAAAGGGGTTGTAAGACTGCAAAGGCTGGCTCTACTCCCACTGGTGATTCAAACGGTGGTCATCACCTGCCATCTCCGGTATAGGCTCAGAGAGCACAGGCGGAACAGGAAATTGGAACATATTTATGTACCTGGGACTGATTTCAAAAGGAAATATAAGAGTACCAAACTTTATATCAAAGAAGCTCAGTGCTGAACAGATTGGCAAGCCAGCTCTAGTTCCACATTTGTAACATGAGAATAAAGAATGTATGCATAGCTTTACTTTCTCTGTTAGTTGCAACATTAAAGTTGCTATGAGCAAGAAAGCTTGTGCACCCTGAACATATCACTGGACCAGGCTGATTGCATGCAAGATTGGTGTTACCCAACCTTATCTATAATTCTCTAGATTTTCCTCCTCTCCATACCAAGGTAGGAATTCTCAAGCACTATCAGTGGACTGTGCATTTCAGAGGAATAGCTACTAGGACTGTCACTTGTAAATCTGATCAAAGTAAAAGAGAGTTGATTTCTTTTCAGGCACAGGGAAGGAATATATCCCTGAGGTAACTCCATTATTTCAACTGATAGGGCAAATTTGTCTTAGTGTTTTTAACTAAAGTCACTTTGTCTCCAGTTCCCAGAATGCTTGTGTATTTGACGTATCAGGACATTCTTAGCTTTTTCCCAGTTGGTTTTTCCAATGTCAGATCAATGGATTGAGAGTTTTTTGATGAAAAAGAGAATTGATTTATGATTTTCAAAAGGCTGCACAGGTTCAGCTGTTTATTGCGACTGTATCCTAAGCAATTTAAAGATACTACCAAGAGAGTGATTCTCTGCCTGCTTACAGTGAAGCCATCCCAGTTAATTTGATGAGTTGACACCAGAAGTAGTTCACTGGGTAGGACGGATTTGCTATGCTAGCTTCTTGGCCGCTGGGTTCATGTTGCTGACCAGAAGGGAGATGAGGAGGGGTGAGGTGGCAGGGAGGATGTCACAGTGTTAACTGGCAGAAGCACCAGATTGGCTCTGCCAGTGTGTTTGCACCATGCCAACATCCCCACCACCTCACTCTTCTCCCTCCCAGCAAGCAACAGGAAGCTAATGTGGTGGTTCTGCCACACCCAGGGAGCTGCTTCAGTCTGTACCTACTGTACCTGGATAGTGAATAAACCCTAGAAGTATGCTGGGGATTCCCACCCCATGTAAGACATGTAGTAGGCCTGCGATTATTATATATTAACTTCTTATTTTAAAAAAGTTCAATTGAGATATTTTCTTCGAAGAAAATTGATCAAACTTATTTTCTGAATCTCAATTATTTGGCTTTTGAAAAAGAAAATTAGATAATGGTCTTGTCAGTGGTCTTGTTATTCTCCCCATTTGAAGAACGCTCTCCCTAGTGAGACATATCTGTCTTTCTCATTAACATTCAGTAGGGATTTTTTTGGGGGGGGATCCAGTTCACCCAGGCATTTGATGGTTCAAAGGTGAAGGTATATGACTGTTTTTAAATGAAATTGGATGTTCTTTGGGATGAATGGTGGGATAGAAAATTCAAAGATGTTGAGGATAATAACAGTAACAATATATAAAATATAATCTCCATCATATAAAGGTAAAAGGTATGCTTTTTGGATTGCCCCTTTCCCACATTCCTGTACTGTGACAGAAGACCTGACTTGAAAAAATAAATGAAATAATGATCATGTTGGGGTCAACGAAGGCCCATTGGCCACATGCCCAAGGCAAGAGTTGGGGGCAGGGGAAACTGCAGAGCTGGTGGGTGGAGCACAGAGGAAGAAGGAGAAAAAGAAGAAGATGGAGCAGGTCAGACAAGTAAAGGGCCGGGTACTTTCCCATCCTCTCCTGCACTACTGTCTCCCAGAACCAGGAGGGGATTGAAAGGGGGATGAGCATAGGAATTTCCATGCAGGCATAGTCTTTGGCTGTGTGTGCGCAGTCCATTGGGGGAAGGTACATAAACTGGTGGAGGGAGAGTGGTCTCCTGCTGCTGCAATTGCTCCATAGAATGCAGACTCGGGAATAGCTTTTTAGATGCTAGACTGGTGTGTGTAGGTATCCAAAGCTTTAGAAGCAATTGTGTTAACCTTGACTGTAAAGAGTTAAGTATCTGAGTTGTGCATTCATTTGGCTGGGGAGCACCCTTGGCAGTGGTCAAGCTCTGCTCCTATCTGCACAGGGGTATCCTAACTTCTTTTGTCTGTGCTCTGGTAACCTCTAGGTTACTGCAATCTAACCTCTAGGTAAGATTACTACCTAGTTAGATTACTACTAACCTCCAGGTTAGATTACTACATGGGACTGCCTTTGAAGATGGTTCAGAACTTTCAGCTGGTGCAGAATTCAGTGGTCAGGGTGCCACTACTGTGTGGGACAATGAAATGGCTTGATTAGTGGTTGGAGAGATTAAATATAGAAGGTGCTTTTCCTGACACAGGTCCACAACCTCATGTGGTTTGTGACTTTTGCAATCTCACATTCTACTGGGACCAATGGAGTTGTGTTTTTATGCAATACTGCTGTAAAAAAATTCACTGGTAACTCCACCTTTTGGAGTCGAATTGTATGTGCCTATGGCAGAGGTAAGTAACTATTTGTTCTATATATTAAAAAGATGATCTTTAAATCAGTGCGATTGACATGCAGGAAGGAAGCATAACTGATGCCATTTTAGATGATTCACTTAGCTTTGCTCCTGAAAGTACACCCTAATAGTATTTATATAAGAGACACTGACGAAAACAATATTGACACCTGCCAATCATGGTGATGATGAGTCATTTTGCATGGCTCGGGCTTTCCCTTACTTAGGTACTGCAAGTTCATTTGTAATCTATTTAGTGTAGAGCACATAATACTTTTCCTGCTTGTTACAGATATAATCTTGCTTGGCTTATTTGATTTGGGTCACATCCACGACATCTGCTTTCGTGCAAAGACACCATCCATGCTGAGTATGTAACTGGCACCCTGTGCGGCTATTCACATCTTATTCCCTTAATGAAAGAGACACTGGAGACTGTTCCATGGCAGAAACCACAGAAAATGGCTTAACATTGTCAATATGCAGGAGAATCTACAGAGTAAACAGAGTGCTGTCAGCTGTTTCAGAGAGCAGCAAAGCTAAATATACCAGAAAAGAGAGTTTACCCCCCCCCCCCAACAAAACAAAACAAAAATCTAGCTTCCCGGGGAATTCCTGGCAGACACGTGAAAGGTCTTCCAGAGCAACGATTAAAGCAAAGCAGAAAATATTCCCCTTGCCAACTCTCACTTGCTAAACATGCTTCTCGGCTAATGTTTTTCATTGATTTACAGAGCTCTTCCAGACTCTTTTTTTGTTGTAACAATTTATGAGCCTTGGAAGAGAAACTCTGGGCTTTGCCAGATTTTCTACACCAGAGTGGACAAGTTCAGTAGCCAGCGAGCCTAATTGAGTCGTTGTTTAAATTTTGTTTTGGCTCCTAGTGCATTTCTCCTTCTGATCTTGCTTTAGCATCCATGGCTCGTCTGCTCACAACTGCCGATGCAAAGAATTTCTCCCTTGTTGCTGATGCCATCTGGAACTGCCATTCTATATTTACCCAGCCCGTCAATTATTCTGATTAAAAAGCTCAAAATAACAGAATTTCTATTAAAAAAAACCCACTCAATCAGAAGCACAAGTGCTCTCCTCACTTGTTCAAAGTGTTCTTTGAGCTTTGAGCCTGAAAATCTTCAACCCTCCTCTCTGTTAACCATACCCATATTCACTCCTCCTTTGCGTCTTGTCCCAAGTCTTTACTAAAACTTTTGCTAAACCATCTTAAACAGGTATGGGGCAGTGGCGGACCTTGGCATCTCAGATTTCAGTGGCAACCTATGCGACGCCAAAATCCAGTGGCCTCCTGCCTCTCGCCTTCCGTTGGATCTCATAGTTATGGCATCTGCTGCATCACCCCAGAAGCTCCATGCCTGACATGACCAAACGGGTTGCACTCTCTTATATCTGCCTTTGCATGGAGAACCTGTGTCTTTTCAGATGTTACGGGACTATAATTCCCATCATTTCTGCCCATTGGCCATTCTGTCTGTGACTGATGGGATCTGGAGTCCAAGAATATTTGGAGAGCTGCAGGTTCCACCTCCCAGACCTTATGTTCTCTTATGTGCACATCTGCTGCCAATGCCTGATCCCTCCATTACTCACCTCTTTGAAGATCCTGCTCTATTCCTTTCCCTACATGCACTTTACTTCACATTTAATGGCTTGATATTGACTTTATACGTGAATCAATTCCATGGAAAACTAGCTTTCAATGTGATACAAAAGCTGTGCCTGTGGTTTGTTACTGTGATGGCTTTTGAAAGTCACTCCTGGGCACTGGAGCAATGATCATTCATGCATTAACCAGCCTGAAATAATTTTGTAATAATTTTCCTCTGTGCATGGATTATGACACGTCCATTAAAGGAAGGACTGTGACTCAGAGGTAGAACATCTACTTTGCATGCAAATGTCTCTGGGTTCAATCCTCTGCATCTTCAGATGGGTCCGAAACCCTGAAGAATCACTGCCAGTTACTGTAGAATAGACAATACTAATGGACGAATGCTATGACTCAGTATAAGTCAACTTCCTATGATCTGTGCAGTACCTGTACTGTACCTGTTGATACAAAATGTTAAGTGGCAGTGGTGCAGCAGTGGCAACTTCATTCTGTGGAGAACACAATATTTCTCTTTTTTGTGCTTAATTATGACACATGATTTCTTGAAGGTCAAGGCCTCCTCCACCCCTTGACTTTTTTTTGGAAATGGCGGCCCCCAGCCCTCTCTCCACAAATATTGGGTGCTCCCAAAAGTGCTCCCCTGAGCACTGAAGAGGTGGCACCCCTGAGCATTGAAGATGCTTGCATGGAGCCAAGTGAGAAGTGAAGAAAATGAAAATAAGCATCCAACGGAGTAGTGCAACAATTCAGCAAAACATTTGTCATAGCTCAAAGGAAGCTTTCTCTTTTTCCACTTGAAAACTGTATTTTTCCAATGGAAAATTTTCACTGAAAACAACCTCATTTGGGGTGGGGGGTGGGGTGGGGGTGGGGAAGGAAGGACTGCTTTCTCCCACAAAGTCATATTTTTCCACAGCGGTTTTCTGCAGTATTTTCTTACTTGCTCTGCCTTCTTCAGATCTGGTGTTCAAAGTGGATCTGTGTTTTGCAAAGCTTAGATTCACTGGTTAAATCATTTCACTGTCAATACTGACGAAGAGATAGCAAATATTTGGTCTACCTTTTTCAGGTGAAGGAGAATCTGTTTCCATGAACAGATAATTCATCCCCTATCGGATCTGTGCCAGCATAAAAGCACAAGCTGTAGGCTAGGTTACAAATTCTGATCCCTTTCTCTGATGGCCTTTCAAAAGACTTTCCTGTTTAAACTGGTCTTTGGCCCCATATATTGATTATTTGCCTGCAACTGGCTGGTTATAGTTTTAATTAGTGAGTGGTTTCACCTACTTTTTCCACTTTTGGGGTAAGTTTTTGATATCTGTGTCTGCATTGCATTCCACTTTCATGTGTTATTGCTAGCCATCTTGGGCACGTAGTGCAGAAAGGTGGGATAGAAATGCAAGTAACGAATACATGACTAAATAATACAGTAAGAAGTGATCTGAATTCATTTCTTTATTGGCCCATCCTACTGGAGAAAGAAGGTACATAATAGACAGCTTGGACATAGTTCATGTCTTTTCAGATTAAAAAAAAGACATAAAATGTGATCTGAGTATTTTAGGGTACTCTCAGAGGTAGGTGACTGGCTACAGCCCAGGTCAAATTGACACAGGCTATAATCCAACCTGGTGGGTGCAGGAGAACTGTGTACATAGAGGGCGTCATTCTGACATTTTCTCCATAGTCAAGGTTAACTAGGTCCATTCAGGACTTGGCTGCAGTGCACTGTGGCCATAAACAGTGCATTGAGGTTTGTCCAGGTTTTAGGGGACAGCACGGCTCAGGACTCACCTAACATTTCTCCCCTCTCTCTTACTCTTTTCCTCCCCTTCCTAACATGGATGGAAGTGGCCAGTTTGGCCAGAGACACTATTCAAGTGACTTCGCATGCCAAGAACTCTTTTGGGGTGAATAACAGGTTGGAAGGGTGTTATTAATGGACATCTTGTGTGGATCCAAGGGTTTCGAACACTCTCAACATATTTTGCCCCCCCGGAGGCTATTGGGGTGTCTTTTATTGTGTGTGTTATGCAGAGGGAAGGAGGAGAAATTTGATTATGTTTTCATTTAAAGGTGAACATACTTAATGCTAACATTTTTTTGGGGGGGGGGAGTGAACCAAAACCAAGGCATCCTTTAAAATTTTGCACTCATTTGAATTTTGCAATGCAGTTCTCCTGCCAACTTATGTTTTATGGAAATGTGTATACTAGAGTTAAGTGTGCATAGAAAATGCATACACCTGTGAAAAATACACACAAAAATTACATTATATTAGGGGTAATTGCTTGGCAAAAAATGTGCGTAATAGGGGAAATTGCATATAAGAAGGAGTATACTAGAAGAAAATGCCACAAAATTCTGACAGACTTTTTAAAAATTCATGAACTGATGTGGAAATGGGGAGAACCGAACTTAAAAGTTGGAACAATGAGCAACAGAAACAGCAGCTGACATTGTGCAAGATGCCATGTCAGAAGTAAAGTCTCACACACTATCTAGCATCTTGTGTGGCACCATTTATGGCCTGGAAGCCAAGCTGTGTGAAGGGACCGGAAGCCCCAGAAGGCTCTGTGGTAATCCTGAAGCCTCTGGGCATCCTCTCATTTATCACCGGGAAAGATGGGAGGTGACTTTGCTGCCTGTAATCTGTCATAGAATCTATACGACCTAGAACATTTTGTACCCTCAACTGCATGGCGGTGCATTCAACGAAGAAAGGCGCTTGCTGCAAAGCAAACAGTTCCTGATGACTCAAGCAAATGGGCAGAGACACATTCTGCCTACAGATAACTGCAATAAATCAAATGAAACCAACAGGGTTATTAACCAATCTACCTGGGAAACCATCCCATTTCCACCTTGATAGGCCTTGTTCAAGTGCATTCATGAACAGAAATTATACTCTAAAGTATAATGTGAAATGTCATACGCGGTCTCTATAAAGCAGGGATGGGGAACAGGGGTAGTGGGCTGGATCCTGAGCAGGGTCGTCTCTAGGCCTGGCCTGGGTGGTGCAATGCGCCAGGGCACCTGGCCACCAGGGGCGCTGCGGTGCCAAACTCCAGGGGCGAGCGGGCTGCTCAGCCTCAGACAATAGAGGCAGGCAGGCAGGGGGAGGGGACCGGAACACATGGGACCAGTCAGATCCGAACACGGTGGGGCCAGGGCACGGCAGGGAAAAGGGGTGGCGGTGGGAGAGGGTGAGTAGCTAAGTGGATCTGGGAGGCCGAGGGCAGCGAGAGTGGCATGGCCAAAACAAGAAGGGGAGGAAGAAATCCAAGAAAGGGGATTACCGCGAAAGAGCAGGGAGAAGGAAAGGGTAATCATGGAGGGGACTCTTCCAGGCGGCTGTTTAACTCGAGCGTGCAGCGTTTCATTATCCAATATAGTACAGAACTGTTTGCACACTTCACTTCTGCTGCTGTTTCCAGCGGTTTCAAATTTTTACCCTTTAAAATAATCGGACAAGAAAGCCACACAAAACTGCCGGCAGCAAAGCTGGGGAAAGGGGGGGGGCGCTGGAGGAGGCTTAAGACGGCCCTGGCCTTGAGTCCCATCCTTCAACTATTTCTCCCACAGATTGGGTGGGGGGAAAGTATGCATTCAGCCACCTCGGCTTGTCTGCTTATCATTTCTGCAAAAAGCCTTCCACTGCATCTTGCATGGAAGAAGGCACCACAGACACAAAAGCATGGGAAAGTGAGGCAACAGGTCTGGCGCCTCGCGAGGCACAGCTGCTTGAACGGAGTGTGCGTGCGCCTGCCCCCAACACAGTGCAAGGCTCCGGCTGGGAAAGGGGTGGGTGGGGTGCCGGCGGGATCTCTGAACCACACCGCTGGATAGGTTTAAGACAGCCTTGATTCTGAGCTCACCCACCCTAGTGAGCCAGGTGCCCCAACTCTAAGTATGTTTGCTGAAAGCATAGGCCAGAAGCACTCGGGAGTTCCCAACTGAGAACTCTGCACTGCAACTGATAGCTGTAGTGCTTACTGTAAGTGCTGATCAGCTGGCTGGTGCCTGCAGCAAGCATCACTTGCCAAGGAACGGTTGGGAGTGCACTTAAAGTTAGCTGTTCCCTTGCAGCTGCAACTTTACCTGCCCCAAAGCTGATGTCTCTCATGAAGACATCAAATGGAAGTGATTTGGGTGAAATAATATAATAATAATTTCTTATTTATACCCCGCCCATCTGGCTGGGTTTCCCCAGCCACTCTGGGCAGCTTCCAACTGAATATTAAAAACAATACAGCATCAAACATTAAAAACCTCCCTAAACAGGGCCATTAATTTAATGGTGATCATACTTAGGTTGCTGAGTGGATGTGGGTTTTTTCTTACTGTATTGAGATTATTGCTTGATTAATTGTAGTGTTTTTAGACATCATTTATTTATTTATTTATTTTTAAAATGTAGTGCAATTGTGATATTTCTTTAATGGTTAAGTTACCTTGAGACTTTTGTAAAACTAAGTGAGATTGCGTCATGGGCAAGTGCGTGGAGCAATACGACCACACACACACACACACACACATACACACACGGGTGTGTTTGAAAGAAAGAATGAAACACAGAAAACTTGGACTTTGGAACTATGAAAGCACAGCACATTTATCCTTGGCCATGCAAAGTAATCAAAAGACAAAAGGATTCCCCATTTGCCTGCCATTTAAATTGCTTTTAATTATCCACTGCTGTTTTTCTGCTTTATTGAAATATCAATGCAAAGCTATGTTACTCAATACACCCTAATGCCCTTTAAAATCATTAACATATCATGAAATGGATGGCAGACACCTGCTATACTACTAAAAATACAGAGGGGGGGAGCTCTTTATTAATGGAAAAACCAATCATACCAAAATTGAATTATTTTAACAGCTCTGTTCCTATCGTGGGAACTCATTTAAAGCAGACTTGGACAGCATAAAATGTAATGAGAGCCGACTCTAATAGGGAAGATGTTACTATAGCATTTAGGGGAAATGTAAGCTGATTCCATTATCTGTGTGGAGCAAAACCTCTGACATTTCAGCCACTACTGGGCTATTTCAAGACTTTCCTATGACATAGTAAGAGGAAGATCAGAACAGACTGACTTCTCTGATCCATAACCCAAATGCCAAATGAGGTTACCTAGAGACATCATAATGAATTATGCAGTGCGGTGAACATGGCAATCATAAGTCCAAAACAAATGAGGAGTCCCTTGGGACAATAGACTCAGTTCTTTCAGACCTTCAAATATATGTTGCTTTAATGACAAACTGGGGCTGAAGCTTAAAGTTGCACTGTATTACTCTTATAAGGTCCTCACTAGATCAGACCAACAGCCTATCAAGTCCAGCAACCTTTTCCACACAGTGGCTAACCAGCTGCCCATGGGAAGGCGTAAAGCAGGACAGCAGGGCAATAGTCCACTCCTGCTCTTGTTCTCCAAGGCTTCTGAACCACTGAATTGCACTTGGCATGTGTATTCATTCTGAGCTGAAATTGGGAATGTCAGAGAATGCTCCAGTCCTTGATATTTTCAGGTGAGAAATCCTGCTCTCTGTGACTCTGAAGCGCTGCTGCCAGGCAGTATGGATGAAAATGGTTTAGATATACCAGTGGTTGGATCCAGTATAAGCAGCTTCTCACAAGTGGTCAGTAGGGCAGGACAGGGGGGGGGGCTGTGCTGCTTACCTGCCGAGCCAACTTTGTGGTTGCTGCTGGTGAGCAGAGAGGAGTGAGATATCAGGAGAGTAGTGTGGTATGGATGAAGAGGTGCAGTGGTGAAGCTAATCCAGTGCCACTGCCACTGCACCAACCTCTCTGTTGCTTTGTCCCTCCCTCTTAGTAATCTGTAGTTGGCAAGTCAGGTGAAAGAAGCAGCCCCACCCTGTCCTCCCTCCCTACAACTACTGTTCCTTGCTGACTTTCCTAAGTGCTTCCAAATGGAATCATTGGAATTACTGTGAACCTATCCTAAGTGGGGTGTCACCATTTCTGCACACCAGTGTTCACCACTGAAAGTGTTGGCTTGGGTTAGTGAAACACTCTAAATTGCACAAGGACAAA
The DNA here is from genome assembly GCF_965207765.1 of Zootoca vivipara. Lineage (NCBI taxonomy): Eukaryota > Metazoa > Chordata > Lepidosauria > Squamata > Lacertidae > Zootoca > Zootoca vivipara. Next base: position 72,384,747 of record NC_142590.1, on the reverse strand, counting down.
TGTGTTTCCCTGTTTTAATTTCATTCATCCTTACGGTTTATGGTTCAAACGGTTTAAATAATTGCGTTACAAAACCTTTTTAGTAAACAATTGAATTTGTTTCGCTATACCTAACATGTTTGGCTTATTCATTCACCCTGCAATTAAATGCCTTGCCACACTACCCAGTACCAGAGTTGGCTGGGCCAGTAAGTAAGTTGCAGAGGCAACAAATGGGAGAGGAGCCAAAAACGTGAGAAGGTGGTGTTAGTTGTTTCCCTGCCTTCCTTCTCTTTCATGGTGCAGGATATAGCTTGGGCCATCATGCCTACAAGGTCAAAACTCAAAAGCAAGTCTATGGTTGAGCAGAAATGATTTCTCACTGTTTCTCTAACATATTTGGGTCTGAGTATGAAAGTTTTTTTTCCAGACAACAACCATTTGCATGGTAAAAAAATTGAAACTTTTTTTTGTACTCTGTTCAAGCAATGCCGTTCAGAGAGATAAATGTGAGAAGTAATTAATAAAAAAGCCAACTTAAATAGTTCTTGGAGGTAACTCTGCCATATTATGCATTATGTGATAGCATGAAAATTGAAATCGCTATAATTCATATGATCTATAGTATATTTAAAGGAGAGCTATTCACTAGCTGAGATGCATGGCCAACACATTATTCTCAAAATTCCCCTGTCTTTATTTAAGTTGTAGGCTTCTGTGACATAGTGTGATTTATTTTAATGATATGCAGTGCCTCACTTTGCATTTTGTGATTTCAAGACTCCTATAAGCTTATGTAAATTCCAGCTGCTAGGCCACAAGATAAAATCATGGCTCTTACTTACTCTCTTTATGTCACATAAATGTGAAAAATTGAAAAGTTGCTCCAGGCCAGTGTGTTACATTTTACATTGTGGTGATCTCTGTAGGCTGCCTTTTCAGCTCAGATCAGGGATAATGCTTTAAACAGCATGAACAGGGGGGGAAATGGGAGTAAGAGGAAGAGCAGCTGAACATCTTGAATTTTTTACACTACTGGTCTCCCCCTCCCAACCCAGAATTCTTCATTTTCTTGAGATTTTGGTGTTACTGGAAGTGAAGATGTGGGAACACACAGATAAACATACATCAGACATGAAAGACATTTCTACTGAAAACTCAGGGTTGGTCCACACAATTTGCTTTGACATGATAATACCATAAAATGAAGTTTTCAGGGATTATGATAGGCCGAATCATTTAGATGCTCCAAGCATTCATAAAGGTTGTAACCCAGCCATTTGTAAAATATTTTTCAGGATTTGTGCTGAGTCATGGCTGAACATGTGTAGCATTGTCAATTTGCCAAAAAGCTCCACTTGCAGCAGCCATAAAGGACAACGTTATGTGAATTGGCCTTATGTTCCCAGCAGCTGAGAAAAGTATTTCTCTACCCATAAAGAATAATTGATTTATCCAGAAAAGAACTGATAACTTTTCTAATTGTTGTTGCACGGCTAGTAATTGTTTGGACACAAACATGTTGGAAAATGTGCTACTTGCAGGTATGGAACATTGTTCTGTTAGAAAGATTGACCAAAATAATCAAAAGACACAGGAAATATGCAGACATTTCAGAGGACAAAATACTTCCTGTTCCCCAAGGCCCCATGTGGAGATATGCTTTTACAAATGGGGACATTGGGGACTATATTATATTTCTTGTACATCTACTAGTCAAGATGAATATACTCAGCTTCCACTGTTGGAGGCCATTGGCTTCTGAACACTAGTCAGTGGCATAGTGTTGGGGGAGGGCACAGAGGTGGTTGCCCCAACCGCAAAATTGTCAGGGTGCAGAATTTCAACACCCAGGCACGTTTCTGTCCCTGGCCTCCACTGAAAATGGCTTCTCCATGCAAACCAGGAAGTAACATCTCCAGACAATGGAACAACTTTGCTTTTCTGATCTCTGTAGGTGTGGATGCAATCTCCTGGGTGATGTGGACACCGTTAGGCAGTTGAGTGTGCACGCATACTCTGTCCATTACCCTCCCTTCCACCCACTCCCCTCTGCAGGGCCTCGGGTGCTGGCAACCCATGCTACGCCACTGACATATGTGCATCCCAGGTAATAATGGTCTCTGATGCATCACCTGGGGAAGATTTTAACTGTGATGTGGCTCCTAAAGGTAAAGGGACCCCTGACCATTAGGTCCAATCGTGACTGGGGTTGCGACACTCATCTCGCGTTATTGGCCGAGGGAGCCAGTGTACAGCTTCCGGGTCATGTGGCCAGCATGACTAAGCTGCTTCTGGCAAAACCAGAGCAGCACACGGAAATGCCGTTTACCTTCCCACTGTAGCGGTCCCTATTTATCTACTTGCAATTTGACGTGCTTTCGAACTGCTAGGTGGGCAGGAACTGCGACCGAACACCGGGAGCTCACCCCGTCTACTTGCACTTTGATGTGCTTTCAAAGTGCTAGGTTGGCAGGAGCCAGGATCAAGCAATGGGAGCTCACCCCGTTGCGGGGATTCGAACCGCCGACCTTCTGATTGGCACGCCCTAGGCTCTGTGGTTTAACTCACAGCACCACCCGCATCCTAGTTATTAGTAATTATTTAATAAGAGCCCAATTTCCAGCTGCTCCCACATATGCCTACCCAAACCTTAAGATCTTCTTTGGATGTCTTTGTGTAACTCCTATTGGTATGTTATTTTCATGAATATGTACATTTTTGTATTCATTGACTGGAGTATCACATCACAAAATTTGGAGAAGTGCAATTTTTCAAGGAGAAATGTGTTCTGATTTGTATATTGCTTTATTTCCCTACCCCACCCCTAGGCACACTTCTACTTTCACCCTCATCAGATGAAGGTCTTCGTCTGAATATTCCTCAAAAACAACAAGCATTTGGAATTCTTCCTGAGAGGCAAAACTAGCAAGGGAAGTGGACACAATTGGAGCATTGGCCTTTTGTTGTGCAAAAATATGATTTAAGTCACACTTCTTAGTCAGTGGCACAACTCATGTTAGGTTTGAAGCTCTCCTGCTTCCAGCCAGCAAGTTTTTGTGAAGCTAGTCAACTGAGCAGCTGCCACAGTGCTCAGTAAGATGGGCATTGCTAGTGAGATTCATTGTGAAGTGTTGTGGAAAATGGTTATGCAGAAAGAACCAATATCCCAATATTGTTACATGAGTAACAATAATACCTCTCTAAGTGCAAAGTATGAACTATTGTCATTGTCGCTGTCTTCATTTGTACCTTTGCCTATTGGGAAACCCCAATTTATGGGGATCCCAATCAGTGAGAACATTTGCTTTCTTTTAAATTCAAAGTTTCACTTTAGTTTTCTGATGTGAATCAACCACAATGCTTACTCAATAGCCATTCAGTTTCACTTAGGTTTCACACCGCAACATTCTGCAATCCCTGAGTTCCTTCTGGTTTTGATGCAAAGATGAAACAGAAACAAATCATGTGTGCTGAAAGATATACAGTATGCTGAATTTTATGAGTGCTTTTCCAAATAGATAACCCATGTTACTAGTAGTCTATAATGGATATAATCTATCTGCTTTCCAAATAGAAAACAGATATATAAGTAAGGGAAGTTTCAACTTCAGCAGTGTCACTTATACACATCACACTTTCACAGACATTTTATTTTATGTACTACTAATGCATCATAGCCATTGGCAAATGCAAAGTGGTGCTCTGCATGTTTAAAAAACAGCAGAGAGAGAGAGAGAGAGAGAGAGAGAGAGAGAGAGAGAGAGAGAGAACATGCTGGAGGTGTGTGGAGTGTGTAGGGGAAAGAAATGTGATTATGAAGCATCAGAGTAGATCTGATCATGTCAAATTCCTCTGGAGGAAAAGACAAAGAGAAAAATTACTGGCACGCAGTTCTTGAAGTCAATAAATGAAATCTACCCAATTCAGCACAGGCATCGGGGAAATCACTCTTGATTTGTCTTTGATAGATTGACAAAATCTTAGTTAAAGCCATTTTAATGCTTTTGTGGCTAAGCTTCCAAATACACTGAACTCAAGCCAGATCTCGCTTAATAGAACCAACCCTCCCTATCAATCAAATGAAAAACTGATGAGAACAAGACAGCTTTGCCCTCTTTTAGATTTTCCTTCTCTTGAGTTGGACAGCAACAAAGCCAAATGCCTGGCTTTCTGTGGCTAGGAAATAGAGCCCCACACCTTTCTTCAGAAGAATTAAATGCAACCAAGTTAAAATTGGTCCCTGGATGTTGTGATCTTAGGTTAGCCACTCTCTGGCTATGCAAGTTGTTTTTCCGGAGTGTTTCATGTCTGGATACACTTTGTTCCTTGAGAAATGCAAGGAGTTCTACTCTAAGAGCCACCACAATGTTTTGGAGCAATTCCCAGGTGGCGATTTTGCTAAACCTGAGACTTTACTTGAGTGAAAGCTTAATAGGGCTTGCAATGCAGACACCCCTCAAGCAGCCAGACACAGATAGAGACAATCCATGTGCATGGGAACGAGGGAACACCCTAATGGTGTCAAACGTAACACATTACACCCACCAAACATAAGCTGTCAAACACAAAGATACCCTCCACAGCAGCAACCACTATAGCATAGGCATCAGGAACATAGCTGCCAAGTTCTGGCCTGAGAAATAAGGGACTGAACCGGAAGTAGCAGACCGGAAGTAGCGCTACCGCCATTTTGGAACTGGGCGGAGCATGCTCAGAAGCTACTTTTGATGCTGCTCTGCTCTGTTCCAAAATGGCCACCGCAACAGAAATCACACTGCAGCCATTTTGGAACTGGGCAAAGCAGCATCAAAAGTCACTTCTGAGCATGCTCCGCCCAGTTCCAAAATGGCCACCATGCCAGAATAAACCGAGGGGAAAAAAAATCCGTTTTTTCAGCTGGGGATAGCTGGAAAAACGGGGGTTTCCCGGGGAATACGGGAGACTTGGCAGCTATGATCAGGAACCAAGAAACTGAGAGACTCCAGGGATGCCTGTGTATTGTGGAACAGATCCCCTTTTACCACTCACACACAGAGGTTGTGTATAACCAGAGCTTTGACTGCTGACACTCAGGAAAGGAAGGCCAAGTAGTTCAGTTCAACAGCTAGCCAGCTTCCTTCAGAGGGGGAGACTTAAATAACAAATGTGTAAACATTCCTGAGATAAATTTTTTAGTGGTCCAATGCCCAACCCAATAGTTCCCATAGAAAACTTTCTAATGATGCTTCCTCCTGTGTATGCCAAATGTATGTATCATGAGGCCTGAGATAAGCACTCATACTGCCATCTGAGCAACGAACTTACTTGCAGGGGTCATATACTGATATGGGTATATTAAGGTTGAAAGCAGCTGGGCAGAATACAGTACATTGTAACAGTTAGTGGTCTCCAACCAAGGTTTACCCAGAGTAGAGCCATTAAAATTAACAGACCTATGTGAGCCATGTCTTAATTTGAATGGCTGTACAATGAATGACTAAATGAAGAATACTAGGTATATGAAAACAAATGTGGTTTTTAACTAAAGGTTTTTTTTGTAACACAACAATTTTAAATGGTTTGAACTGTTAACTATAAGAATGAATGAAGGATTAGCATTGGATTCAACCCATGTGTGCTGGAGACGAAGAAGGTGAGTGAGGCAATATGCTTTGGATCACTACTGTGTTCAACCAGAGTGTTCTAATTTACATATAAGGCCTGTCCTCCTTTTATAGAAGATAACCCTCTGTTTAAACGGTTGTGATCCAAGTATGGCTTACAGATAAAAAGCACAAGAAAGTTGATCAGGGGCCTTGAAGTTGCCATCAGTAGTTAGCATCTGCACAGCAGACTGAGCAAGGACACAGGCCACCTGCTCAGAGTGTTCCCTGCTGTGTTCAGATGAACTGTATTTCTATTTAAATTCTTATTATTACTTTTAAATTTGCATCTGTAAATATAAACTAGCACGTGCAAATTCTATGTGGAACTTGCCTCCTCTTCTGTCCAGTTTTCGGATACTGTATTTCTTCTCTCTCCCTCTCTTTTTCTTTCTTTTACATTACCTTCTTTCTTTGTCATCACATTATTACGCTGGTGCTTAAACCATTTTTTGATTGATTGGATTCGTATCCCTTCCTTCTTTCCAAAGACTTCAGGAAGGCAAGCACATCCATAATGGGAGAGGAAAAAAGCATTCTAAAGCATGAGAAGAGAAGACTCCCTGGAAAAGACCCTGATGTTGGGAAAGATTGAGGGCACTAGGAGAAGGGGACGACAGAGGACGAGATGGTTGGGCAATGTTCTCGAAGCTACGAACATGAGTTTGACCAAACTGCGGGAGGCAGTGGAAGACAGGAGTGCCTGGCGTGCTATGGTCCATGGGGTTATGAAGAGTTGGACACGACTAAACGACTAAACAACAACAAAGCAATTAAAACATTCTATAAACAATTAAACTTAAAGGCATAATTAGATTTTAGGATTGCAACCCAAACCTTTTTTCGGGGGGGGGGGGTGTGAATAAAAATTGGATTCTAACAAATCTGCAAATTGTCACAGGTGCTGCACTGGAAACCAGATTCATAGAATCATAGAACTGTAGAGTTGAAAGGCACCATGAGGGTCATCTAGTCCAACCTCCTGCAATCCAGGAATCTTTTGCCCAACATGGAGCTCAAACCCATGATTCTGAGATTAAGAGTTTCATGCTCTACTGACTGAGCTACCCAGATCATGCTATGTTGTTGTTCCTGTCTGTGATAACAATATGTGCTACCTTCCCCTAAAATATAAGCAGTTCCATACTTCTTTCCTGTCTTCCATATGTGATGCTGCTGTTCGTCCAGGAACTTTGATGGTGGGACCACCTCCCACAGCCACACAGATGAAATATTTAGCATCCTGTACATGTGTATTATATTTATCTACTTATGTTGGGTTCTGCTTTTTTCTTTCTTTAGAAATGAAATTTCCACCAGAAATGTACAGTAGCTTTCATTCTCTGTTTTGAGAATGAATTAGGCAATCCATATGGAAACTAAACTGACCCATTGTGAATTGCAACTGCACTGACTTCTCTATTCCTTTTAGTTACTGATTAAGTAGTACAATATCTTCACTTTCTGTTCTTAAGAAAACAGATGATACGATGCTGACCCTTTCAGCAACATTAGCATCTAGCACTCTGTATTTGAAGTCATTGCAGAACAAAACCACCATTCTTCATTACCACTGAACCTCTATACCTGCTCCAAGGTTTCTGTCTTTTTTGTTCTCATTGCCCCAGCAGTTTCATTAGTGGCTTGCAATATAGCTGGTACTTTTTGCAGATGACCTCCTGACGACAGTGCAGCTACAGCTTACTGAGAGAGAGGGTGCAGACGTTAGCGACATCAGTGCTGTGTGGGCAAGACGGATTGGCTCCATTTGTGTGTCTACACAGCACCAACATCCTTGGCACATCCTCTTCCTCCCGGTAAGCTGTACTGATGCTACTGCTGAGAGCTCAAGTGTGAGGCACCACCCTTCCCTGTCAGCTGTTTCTGGGCCACCAACTTTCTTCACTGGGTTGCAAAAAAGAGAGTTTGAGAAGAGGTTGAAAGGGGAAACCAAACTGATCAAGGGGCTGCAGCATCCTTTCTGTGGCAAAAGGTTACAACATTTGGGGCTTTTTAGCTTAGGGTGACAAAAAGGGAAAATAAGGAAGGACATAACAGAGGTGTATAAAACTATGAGCAGTACGGAGAAAGTGAACAGAGAGATGTTTTCTTCCTCTTTCATAATAGTACAACTAGAGTTCATCCAGTGGCCAGGGATGGAGGAAGGGGGGCGGTGGGGGCGGGCTGCCCCGGGTGTCTTTGCTGAGGGGGGTGACATTTGGCACACCGCCCACCCGCGACTCCCTAGCCTACTCCGAGTCATCGGGGGAAGGGGGCAGCTGCGCCACTTTGCCGACGGCATTCCCCCCTTCCCCCTTCGTTTTGACAGCTTGGGGGAGGCCTGGAAGTTATGGGCAGGTGGTGCGTCGAATGTCCGCCATCAGTGGCTCGCTCCACCTCCAGCTGCAGGGGACACGCACCGCTCCATGCACCCGAGCGGCTATCCCGCACCTGGGGGGGGCACCCTCTGCACTCCATGCCCCCAGGAGCGTGCTCCACCCTGAGCAGCACGGGGATATGCTCCACCACTGCCAGTGGCAAGCTGAATTATAGGAAATTCAGGAGAGATGAAAGGAAGTACTTCTCCACACAGCACACTGCTAAACTGTGGAATTCACTATCACAAGATGTGACAGTGGTTGCCAACTACAAAGCTTTAGAAGACTGACTAATTTATGGAAGCTAAGGCTATCAATGGCTACTTGTCATGGATACCCTCCAATTTTCCTCTGATGAAAATGAGGACATTCTACATCAGTATCAATGCTTGAGCATTTCCTTCTGGTCAAGTACAAAAGTTATTAGAGGAAACAGACAAATCGGCAGTACAGTGGTGCCTCGACTTACGAATTTAATCCGTTCCAAAGGCACCTTCGTAGGTCAAAAAATTCATAAGTCGAAAAACGCCATTGGAAATGGAAAAATTCGTAAGTCGAAAAATCCCTATCTAAAACCGCCGCGGTTTCCTTTCGGATGTAGAGACATTCGTAAGCGTGCAGCCATTAGCCCCATTTGTAAGTCGAAAAATTCGGTTGTCGAGTCATTCGTAAGTTGAGGTACCACTGAATTTTAAGCACAGAAATCTTTGAATTCTTTCTATTGCATTTAGGGAAGCCTTAAGACGTTCAAAAGTACCATAAGGATATAATCTAGCTGACAATAAGGGCTTAGCAGTCCCAGTTGTCCATGCTGGCAATAAAGAGGGGTATGTGGGAGAAGACAGTCCTTGGGACAGCAGCAGACTAAAGCGTGGGGTGGCCCATTCTGACTCAGTCTGCATTTTAATTGAGCATTATTGAGAGCACTCGATTTTCTGTCTTGAAAATTTTCCCTCGCTGAGAGTCTATTTTCTTGCTGTCTCCTGTCTCACAGAGACAGGCTTTAGGAACTGAACTAGAGCAGTGAGAGATAATGTGTAACAGTGAACCACAAACAGGCCAATACAAAGGCCATCACATACCTCCATAATCGGTCCTGCACGGTTAAGTAGTTGTCTGGGAGGCTTGTGTCATGTCTCTGGCAAAGGCTGGAACTGTCCAGAGCTGACATTTAGCTAAAAGACATCTCCATTAACTTAGAGCAGTGAGACCCTCTGTTCTTTTTAATTCAGGCTTCTTCATACGCTAAACTAGACATTTACTGGAAGGCTTTGCAGAAATGCTAGTAGGTTACTAAGTGCAGAGACGTCTAGGAGGGTAGAGAGGTTTCAGATGTAAAAAACAATGAAGCCATAGACTCTGGAAACCTTATTTGTTAAATGATGGGGGCAGGGTGTGTGTATTGGAGGAGGGGGCGGAACACCTTCTCCTGCATTTTTCATCAGAAAACATTTCGGGTGAAAATAAAATCTAACCCAGCTCAATTAAATAAAGGGAGAACCCTTGCCATATAAACTGCTAATCACAACGTCTTTCTTATCACCTCTCACTACTAGGTTTGACAGGTGTCAGTTCATTGAGATTATAATAGTATTCTGGATAATGGAATTTCTGGTTAAGTTAGTATAGGTTAAACAGAAAGTTAATTTAGACAAATGATCAGTGCTTCTTCACTGTGTAATATGGCACGTACACACACACACACACACACACACACACACACACACACACACCATCCCTTGTGAGTCAGAACAAATTAAGCAATGACTAAGAATAGTTTATTCTTAGGTGGTGCTGTGGGTTAAACCACAGAGTCTAGGACTTGCTGATCAGAAGGTCGGCGGTTCAAATCCCTGCAACGGGGTGAGCTCCTGTTGCTCAGTCCCAGCTCCTGCCCACCTAGCAGTTTGAAAGCACATCAAAGTGCAAGTAGATAAATAGGGATCGCTCCAGTGGGAAGGTAAATGGCGTTTCCGTGCGCTGCTCTGGTTCGCCAGAAGCAGCTTTGTCATGTTGGCCACATGACCCGGAAGCTGTCTGCGGACAAACACCGGCTCCCTCGGCCTATAGAGCGAGATGAGCATCGCAACCCCAGAGTCGGACACGACTGGATCTGATGGTCAGGGGCCCCTTTACCTTTAACCTTTAAGACTAGTTTATTCACCCATTTGTTTTGAGGAGTGTGGCAGATTTGGACAAATCCTGAGTTGGGCTTGTCAAAGGTGAAATGGGATCTGTAAGAGGAGCCCTGAACCAAAGTGAGCCCTCCTCCACAAGTACTTTGTGGTGCCTTGGTGATTCAGATGACCAAATAAAAATAAAATAAAATACTGCAGACAAGTTGTCTGCTAAAATGCTACTACTTATCTTGCATGGAACAAAGTATTACCAGCCAAAGATCAATCAATTGCTGAAAAACCTGCAGTAACTTTACTGGTTTACAACTCATGAAGCTTGCATTCATTGTATGGTTTAGTGTTGGCATTGAGGGAGAGTAGGCTTCCTGTGCTTTTAACAGTTGACAAGTTGGAAGTTTTCAATAAGCACACCAGCCTATTCCTTGGGCAGCTATGTAATGGCAACAAATTGGTCCCCATAAACGAAAACACACAGTGGAAAGCAAATCCCTGTTAATTCTTCCCTACAGCACACTTTAAAGACACCTAGCCCCCAGCCCAGTATATACACAAACAACACAACAAAAAACATAGACCTATTTTGCACCTCTTTTACGCTTGTTATTTTTGATAGCCAATAGCCCACATAACAGGAAAAAAAATGTGCAATTCTTGTATTTTTACCCACACTAAAACCACTACAGCTATCCTTTTGGTCTGGCAGGATTCATCCACTCAAGACTGTCTATCATGCCTGTATGTTTCATTAAATTCTTCCAAAAAATCTAAAGAAGCTATTGTTTTAGTCTATTTATTATTTATTAAACTTACTTGCAGCATGAAAAAAAATCATCAAATACCTCAAAGCAACCTCACAACAACAACAACAACAACAAAACCCACACATTTGTTAAAACCATGGGGAAAAATAATATTTTTTAAAATAAATAAAAATAAAATAAAAAAGAAATCAAACTCTAAAGGTGTTCAACACAAAACTCCCAATCTTCATTTATTCCATCTTGAAGGACTACGAAGCCTGAGAATTTCACTTACTTTCATCATTTTTTGATTTTCCCACAATGAAGGGAGATTTCATTGATTTCCCCATACTAAATGGTAGTGATGGGAAATAAAGTGTTATTTTTTCCTGAAGTGTCAAGGGTGTCAACAGAATTTTCAGAGCCTAGAGCATAGCCCAGAAAATGATATGTATCATATGAAAATTGCATCCTCTATTACAGTTGTAGTGGAGGGCCCCAAAATAATATGACGCCTGAGAGGTACAATGTCAGCAGGTGAAACCTTTGTTACAATTGCATTTCCATAGCAGAAAAGGCACAACCCTAACCTGCTGAACTAAAGGCTTAACCTGTTGATTGCCATGCAGGTCTTAAAGTGAGTCTGGCCGGCAACAGGTGGGCACCATGCTTCATGTGAGCCAACCCCAAACCAATTCAAGTTTCCTGAATTGTAAACAAGTTATGTTTCTGTAGACTGTCTATCAAATGCTGGGACCTTACAGTGAAGGGGAGATAAAAAGATAAAAAATTTTTTTTTGATCTTTTATTCAGTGTAATTTCAGAGGGAAAATTTCAGGTGGCTGTGTGGAGAGTAGTCAATCGAGATTTAAGATTCATAGGAACCAAGGTTCAGATGTCCATGCTGCTAGGATAAATTCAACAATGAATTGTTAAAGAGAAAGAAGTGTATTCTAAGAACTTTTGTTGTGGTTATTTACTGATACCTTATGAATAATAACATCTTACTGGCACATGTTTTTCTTTGGTTTTTGAGCAAAATGGATTGGAGCTTCTGTTAATAATAGACCCATGTGTTTTTATACCAGCAGCAATAGCCCACTGCCAAGAATCCCAATTTTCCCCAAGGGATGGGAAAGTAATTAAACACCACCCTCCATTTATTACAGTTTGCCTAGTAAAGGTAAAGGTAAAGGGAGCCCTGACCATTAGGTCCAGTTGTGACCGACTCTGGGGTTGCGGCGCTCATCTCATTTTATTGGGCGAGTTTGCCTAGTAGCCTCCCATTAATATTCCAGCAATACTGCAGGGTTGATATATACAACTCTCTCTCATCCTGCCTGCTCCAGCAATATTTGTATAGCAAGACAATGTTTTGGGGCAGGGTTGCCATAACAAACACTTTCTTTACATCAGTACCTCATCTCTGCAATAGCGATACACCAATTATATTATTTGCATTAATGTTAGCAATATTTTTTTTCATGGTGATGTGTACATACACATAAAAATCAATCAATCCCAACCCCTCCAAAATTAAAGATGAGTTATAAAGAGTACAAACTCTTTCCTGTCTTTGCTGCTACATTACCGGTATATCTTTGAATGGACACACTACTGTCCAGTCACACTAAGATACTGGATTTCTCAATTACAACTCTAGACAACATTCCTTTCTTGGCCAGGTATGATGAAAACTAGCTTCAAAATGAACCAGACAGTTCTTATTTATTGTCTGCTTCTAGAGAAAGTCTAGACACAGGCATCAAGAAGGACCTAAAAGGAGTTTCAAAATGACCCAGCGTTTCCTCATTTGGATGTTTCCTTGATTTGATTCTCCATCTCAAGATAGCCCTATTTTGATCAGTGGGATGATAACAAGGTCCACATACTAAATTACTCTTGGGGCCTAGTATGGTTCTGTGGTGGAGTCCTGGCTTTCAACAGCCTACCTAGCAGTCTAAATTTTGCTCCTTGGTTCTCACATTTATTATTAGTATCATTAGTAACAAAATACACCATGACCGCGGTCTCTTCCCCAGCACTGTCTACCAAGCTAACTGAACTATGTACAACATCCACAACCTTCATACCAGGCAGGCAAGTCACCAGGCAGTCTGCACACCTACTGGACACCCAGAAATCACCCAGTAGCAGGATCCCCCCCATAGCCCTTAGGGGGTGCCCTATTCAGTCTCGTAGACTTTTGCTGGTATTGAGCTGAAGTTTCAGTTAATTACCATGTCTAGCCCTTAATTACCCTTGCCCCATCTGACTTTGTTACAGTTATTATGAAGAACCTCTTCTGTACTGCCCATAATAATGTCATGAGAAAAGCAATTGCAATTTCTAATGTTCTAGGATTTATAACAGAATACTGCTATAAGGTGGACTGATAGCTCAGGCAGGTTCCAGGAAGGAAAAGAAAGCTGTGGTCTGAACTGTGTCTCTGAACTGTACTTCCACCCACATTACACAATACTTGTTTATTCAGAATTCCTAGTGTATTTCTATACATTACAAAACCTGGGTCAGAATGACCCAAGATGGGTCATGTGGAGAAGTCCTGAGCCAACTCCCATAGCAATGTATGTCATAAATATGATTTGCAAACTTGCTGTTTGATGTACCACTGGTTAAGTTCACTTCGTAAAATGTCTGCGGTGAACATATATCTGATTGCCTCCTTTCCTTGTGGTTTAGTGAATGCACATGTTTCAAAATTAAGCCAATGTTTTGTGGCAGTCCTGGTCCAATTATATCATGTTTGAAAAGTCTAACTTTTTCCAGTAGCCTAGTGTCAACATGATACTATTAATAATGCTCCCATATGCACATCCATGTGCTGCATCAACACATTATTTCTGCATTTTCACCAGAGTGCTCTGTATCTACCACTTGGTACAATTTTAAATTTCTTTGTGTCTTCCTTGCCCACTCCGCAATGCACATCTGCACACTGATTTGAAATAATAATAATAATAATAATAATAATAATAATAATAATAATAATAATAAATTATTTATACCTCGCCCATCTGGCCAGGTTCCCCCAGCCACTCTGGGCGGCTTCCAACAAAATATTAAAATACAGAAATCCATCAAACATTAAAAGCTTCCCTAAACAGGGCTGCCTTGAGATGCCTTCTAAAGGTCTGGTAATTGTTGTTCTCTTTGACCTCTGGTGGGAGGGCATTCCACAGGGTGGGTGCCACTACCGAGAAGGCCCTCTGCTTGGTTCCCTGTAACTTGGCTTCTCGTAGCGAGGGAACCACCAGAAGGCCCTCGGTGCTGGACCTCAGTGTCCGGCCAGAACGATGGGGGTGGAGACGCTCCTTCAGGTATACTGCACCGAGGCCGTTTAGGGGTTTAAAGGTCAGCACCAATAAGAAGCAGTCATGACGTGATCATATATTTAAACATGATTGAATCAAAATTGTGGCTGAGTGAAGTTTTACCAGTATGCAGGTGCTTGTGTAAAATCTGATAAAATCTGTGGGTTTTTGTGCACTGGTAAAACACCATGAAAAGAAGCCTAATTGAGATCAACAGATCAAGATTCTTTGGAGTGGTGTTTCACCAGTGTTCTGTACATAAGCAAAACAGTGCACCAAAATAATCTCAGTGCAACCATGCAATTATACATGCTGTGTTTTGCAGCACATGCTCCAAGCAAGTAACAGGAGGAAGGAAATCTCTCTCAGCTGCAATAGTGGCTGTCCCCAGCTATTGTGAAGAACTGCAGTTGCACAAGGTAGCACGTGAGCTTTCAGATTATGCAGAATTTCCCCCCACCTTCTCTACACATAAGAATATTTTTTTAAAAGGTGGGGGAAGCAGATATTTCTGGCTCATGATGCTTTGCCCTCTCTCACGACAATCTTCTATTTCTGATGTGGGTGCCATTGTTGGTCAAGCTGAAATAGAACTACTCATGCACAAGGAGGAGGCTTGGAAGTCCCCCCAAGCCCCTCCCAAATAAGTTTTAAACCCCCACAAACCTAAAACCTCTAATGTGGATTGAGCATGCTCAGTGAGCATGAAATGCTGGCTGATTACATGGCTGCTTCTGGACGGCTTTTCTATTAAGCATCCGTCCTGATTTGCTTGCCTCATGTTTGCTGGGATATAATACCACATTGGCTGTTCATGGACCACTCTTCCTGATTCGTTTGCAATGGGGCTATATGACAACTTTGTGGCAAGCAATTGTTATCTCATACTTTCCAGTGCATTTCCCCACTACTTCCCTTATTATTTAAAAAGGAAAATAAAAGTCCGGGTGGTTTTTGGTTTTTGGAAGCAGGTCTATTGGGCAAGAGTTCTAAATTCACTTTAATTGTGCAACTTGTATTTTCCACTCCCAATACCGGGTCAGTCTGGAGGAACCCTGGATGGTAGCCAACTAATTTTTACATGGAATAGACAACTACCATCATCTCTGACCCTTGACTATGCTGTCTAGGACTGAAGAGAGTTAAAGACCACCACAATCTGGAGGACAACGAGTTCCCTATCCTTAGTCTTGGTGGACTGTTTTGTAAGTTGCACTGGCAGAGTGGACGCAATCCAGCACACCTAGTTATGGATTTTAGATCCACTGATCTAATACTGACATCTTTTTGTGTCACTTTAGGAAAGTTTGTTCACTAGCAAAATAGCTCACATTACAGTGAACCGGTTGTCTGTGGAGAACTTGTGCATTGCAAACAACTCTATAAGGAATAAAGAATCCACAGGCTTACATCACCCCAACTCAGTACCCAAAAAGAAAAGAAAAAATATGGAAGATCAGCATATTGTTAATAATTTATTATTATATATTTTTTAATTTCACATAGGGCTACATTTTGTATTTTCAGCCCCAGATGCTTTGAAAAAATGACTTTGGTAATCTCTGAAGACTGCTGCCCAGGTAGCTTGGAAGGAACTATTTCTTTTCAAAACTGTTTCAAAAGGGAGGTTCAAAAGGTATCCACATGGTGCTCAGAGAACAATCTGCACCTAAATATTGGCAAGACAAAGGAGATGGTGTTGGACTTTCGGAGGAAGAGAGGGGAGCTAGCCCCATTGTATATCTGGGGGGTTGGGGGCTGTGTGGCCAAAGTATTGGAGCCTCAGCTTCACGATCTGTCAATAATAATAATAATAATAATAATAATAATAATAATAATAATAATATTTATACAGATCCGAAGCTGAGGCTCCAATACTTTGGCCACCTCATGAGAAGAGAAGACTCCTTGGAAAAGACCCTGATGTTGGGAAAGATTGAGGGCACTAGGAGAAGGGGACGACAGAGGATGAGATGATTGGACAGTGTTCTCGAAGCTACGGACATGAGTTTGACCAAACTGCGGGAGGCAGTGCAAGACAGGAGTGCTTGGCATGCTATGGTCCATGGGGTCACGAAGAGTCGGACACGACTAAACGACTAAACAACAACATTTATACCCCACCCATCTGGCTGGGTTTTCCCAGCCACTCTGGGCGGCTTCCAACAAAATATTAAAATACAATAGTCTATTAAATATTAAAAGCTTCCCTAAACAGGGCTGCTTTCGTAAAATGAATGGTACACATTATCCCTTCCAGAGCTGGGCATTGCTATTTCCAAGCTTTCTTTCTTTCTTTCTTTCTTTCTTTCTTTCTTTCTTTCTTTCTTTCTTTCTTTCTTTCTTTTCTCTCTCCCCCCCCCCTATCTCATCTATCTCTGGATGGCACCAAGTCAGTGATTAGCTGTTGAACCTCTCCTTGAATATGCATGTCATCAAAACCATATAATACATGTCTACACATCACTTCTCAATTAATTTTCCATTTATATCCTCCTGTAGCTGCCTCATTCTGTTTGCATTTTGAATTAATATTTGCAGGATAAATGGAACCATCTTGGGCACCAAGGATGGATGATTGGGACGAGGTGGGGGCAGGGAGGAGAGAAAATCAAGGCAGAGAGAGAAAATGTTCCTTGAACTCTTAATTCAGCTAGTTTGTCTTCTATAGCTATGCTGATGAATTTTACACAACACAGAAATTGTGCAGGAGAGTGAATTTTAGCAGGTGCTGGTGGTTTTTTCCTCTCCCGGCTCAGCTGCTTAGATTAGTCTTCTCCAACATGGTGCCCTCTAGGTGTATCGGACTGCAACTTCCATTTGCCCCAGGCTTCACAAGTATGTCTTAGTTTTAAAAAGTGTCACTTTTTTGGTGCAGATTCCATATATTCAGGAGGTCTGTTCTGTATGATACAGGAACTGGGCCTTTAGTGTGGTGGCACCTACCCTTTAGAACTCCTTCCTGGTATATATCAGACTTGCACATTCTCTGTTGTCTTTCTGGTGCCTATTGAAGAGCTTCCTTTTCAAACAAGGCTTTTAAGTGGAGATTGTGTCATTGTTTTTATTGCCAATATTTTCCTGTGAGGTCACTTTGATATATGTTATGGGGAGCAATCTACAAATGAAATAAATAAATAAAATGATCCTTAAAAAAATTAAATAAACAATTTGAACGCAAGCTTGTGACCTCGAGTCCCACTTCACCTGGTTCCTCCAAATAGATTAGTAATACTTGACTTCATGACACCACACAAACATTTTCCGATCTAGATGTGACTGGAATCAGCCACATTAGGCTCTTCTGGCCTAGAGCGTTCTGTGCTCCCATCCCGAAGCAACGGGGACAGGGGGAGAAAAATAAGTGTCCTCATGACTAGCATTTAGGTGGAGCAGAAAATGAGACTGGAAGTTTGAAGCTGAGCCAAGGAATTCAGAAATTGGCTATTAATGAGCTCAGGAGAGAGTTGTAATCCAGCAAATGTCCAGAGGGGATCAAGAGAGGGCTTATACACACTTAACTTTTGCAAACAGCAATTTGGGTTTTCTGTGGATTGCTGTTTGCTCTGATTCAGAGGTAAAAAGTGGGGGTTTGTTGGGGAAATCACTGGAACAACATCAACAAAAAGGATGCTTGGACATGGAGCTACTACTACTACTACTACTAATAATAATAATTTATTTATACCCCGCCCATCTGGCTGGGTTTCCCCAGCTGCTCTGGGCGGCTTCCAACAAAAGATTAAAAATACAATAAAACAACAAACATTAAAAACTTCCCTAAACAGGGCTGCCTTGAGATGCCTTCTAAAGGTCTGGTAGTTGTTATTCTCTTTGACCTCTGGTGGGAGGGCATTCCACAGGGTGGGTGCCACTACTGAGAAGGCCCTCTGCCTGGTTCCCTGTAACTTGGCTTCTCACAACGAGGGAATCGCCAGAAGGCCCTCAGCGCTGGACCTCTGTGTATGGGCTGAACGACGGGGGTGGAGATGCTCCTTCAGGTATACTGGGCTGAGGCCATTTAGGGATTTAAAGGTCAGCACCAATGCTTTGAATTTTGCTCGGAAAAGTAAAGTGTGGGCTGTGCCTGGTAAGTTTGGAGGAAAGGTAAGTACAGTATGGATAAGGTCATACTTATAGAGTCACTGCCAGAGCCTCCTTCCTTTCCTCTTCCTCCTCAGTTATAGGTTGTGAAATGGGCATTCATCTGGTAACTTTGGGATTCCTGTTGAGTACCGTGCTACTATCGCTCCTAAGGCCCATAAGGAGGAGGGAGAGTTGGAGATCAAGAACGGGTTTGGGATGTGTTCAAAGGGGTTTGGGCCAGGAGAGACATCCTTAAAATGAGATTATTTAGGCTGCTTTTGGATTACCATGGGTTTTCAGTCAGAGTGCAGTTCTTCACAGGGCCGTAAGCTCTTCTTTGAAAAGGTCTCTCCATGGTGAGGGGGCACTAAGATAGGGAAAGACTTGGAGAGCTGGATGCCACCCACAGCCCAGAGGTTTTCGATGGACTTTGTGCCACTTAATTTCTTAATCCATCTCCTACTGAACAATAGCAGAACCTTTGGTGATGGATAGTAGCTAGTTAAATTATTATGATATTGACCAGAGAATGTCTAAGGTGAACTTTTTGGATTCTGTTGATTGTGTCACTTGACTGGGCCCTGGAAATGCCGGGCTCTCATTTAAATTAAGTCTACTTTTTAAGAGGGTTGGGTTACTCCTCCCCCCTTTCTGTTTTGCAGGGGGGGGGGAATCCTTTCAGATTATGCTAGACCTTTAAAAAAACAGTAATAAATAGCTGATAGTTTTGGAGGTGTGATTTATTTGTTTTATGAATCACAGAAGAGCCCATAACTCAAGAGAGATTAAGGTTGAAGCAGGTTGTATGGCTCTTGCATTACAAGTGGAGATTAATGTCTTATCTCATGAAGCACTGTCATTAACCATTCTACACTGTGATAGTTAAATGTTAGTGACGGGGGAAAAAATGGACTTTTAACGTTTTGAAAACATTCTTGATTCCCATTTCCCTTTACCAGGATTCTGAGCCTGAAAATCAGTATGCCGAGAATATCCAGGGGGTGGGGGGTGGGTGGGGAGGAAGATACACAGAATAGGTAGAAAATGTCTCAAATGTCTCTGCAAGTCATAGGCATTTATTTTGTGTTGATTAATGCGACACAGCTCAGGGTTATGTAGGCCCTCCATAAAATCTCAATGTTGCGATTCAAGGGTTGTTGTCGTTGTTGTTGTTTGTGTGCATGTTTCTGAGAAATAAAAATCCTAGGATAGCCTAGGTCGCTGTTTTCTGAACCAAGGTGTCAAGAGGGGAGTTGGGGTAGAAAAAACTAAGTGGTGGTTTGTGAATGAAGGGGTGAGAGAATGGATGGTGGATGAAGTTAAAAGAGGAATTGAAGATGAAGTTTTGGCCCCCCCCCACACCACAACCAGTATTTGGTCCCCAAACACTTTCTTCCAAGGGAATGTGGCCCCTGACCTGAAAGAGTTGCCCACCCAGGGTGTAAGCAAAGCCAAGAGGACTAGATAAAGATGGTTATTTTACATTCTACCAAGCAGTTTTATTTGCACATGTTTGGGAAATTTATCCCCTTCCCTTTAACAGATGAATAAGAGACTCCTAAATTACAGATCTCATATTTCGTGTGTGTGTGTGTGTGTTTGTGTGTGTGTCTGTTATTATTGGTTATTGGTATATTATGAAGTAGAATGTTTGAACAGTTAAACAAACACTGAAAGGTGGGGTTGAAACAGTCCCCACCTTTTCAGCCAAAGTCTACTTAAGGGAGTGTGATAGGTTCGGTCGTACTGGGCATGGAGCCTCAGGGATGGGTGACACAACTATGAGGTAGAATACAAAGTGAGAGGCAGGGGAGCGCACTGAATTTTGGCATCACACAGGGTGCCACTGAAATTTGAGACCCCAAGATTCACCACTGGGTTCAGCACAGCCATATATTCACAGGAACATAGGAAGCTGTCTTACTACAACCCAGCCCTTTGGTTTATCTAGCTTAGTATTGTTTGCACTGACTGGCAGCAGCTCTAGGGGTGGGGGTGGGGGTTCAGGCAGGACTGTCTCTTAGCCCTACCTGGAGATGCCAGGGATCGAAACTGAGACTTTCTTCATGCAAAGAAAATGCTCATTGAGCTAAATCGCTTTCCTGGGACAGAGGGCTCATTGTTCAGTCCTATAAGGCCTGTTCTCACATCCCTGTGTGTTTGTGTGTGTGTGTGTGTGTGTGTGTGTGTGTGTGTTTTGGTGTAAACCTTTCTAAAGGTCTTGCATTGCCCATCTCCCCTCCTAATGGTTTCCTTTATTTTCCAGACCCATTTGCTGGTCCTTATTTGTGGTAAGCAATTGCTGCACTTTAAAACAAACTCCATGAAAAAGGTTTCTCTCTCTCTGTTCCAAGTGGAGATCAAAGAGCAAGGCAAACTTAAAAGCACTCGTATAAAAAAAGCTGTATATTAAATAAACGAAGTGATATCCATATGACTTTTTACATCCAAACCTCATGGTTCCATCTCTAGAAGGCTGTTTATTGCCAGTAGGAATGTTAACGTGTTATAGAAAAGGCATGTGTTATACAACAGGGATGTATTGCACAGCCAGCAACTGACATGGAGTTACCTTAGAGCTTATTAAGGGTACAGTAGTTTTCAAGGATATGATCAGTTTCTTAATTTTATTTATTTGAAGGAGATGTAAAATCAAGAAGCATTTTTGGCCCTTCTGGAGTTCCAGATGTGATCTGAAAAAACAACGCTACTTAATTTAGCAGAACCAGTTGAACTGCTTTCCAGTAAATGTCAAGTCCCTTTCATTGGCTTTTCTTTCCTGTCCTTAGTCATTTAATTAGTCATTTCTATGCTTAGTTTGGTCAGAATCAAGTATACACTTCTAGAGTTAATGATAAATACGTTACTTCTGGTAACTGAGCCACCGAAGCTGCTAACGTGCTTTTTAGAGTCATCTACTCATGTACTATCTGAAATCAAAGGGGCACATTGGTTTCCAGATGTGAAATGTTTGGTGTTATTGTCTGCTCTCCTCTGAATAAGGAAGGGTCTCTTTTAAATGTGAACCAAACTGAATTTCTCTCCTTTCTGTATGACCTCTTCAGTCTGATGTCCTATGACCTGGATTGTCACTTGTTCCACTGGCAATATTCAATAGCTGGGTGTGATTTACTGTGGGTGCTTCCAGACTGCCACACTGCTGTTAGGAAGGTGACAAGGAAATGCATTGAAAAGTGTGGAATGGATGTACAAACACTTTGCAGGCAAATCAGGATGAATGCTGGATAAACAGGTAATCTGGAGGAGCTCTGTGGTAGACTATAGACATGTGAGAAGCTATGGCAGTACCCTACTTCTATCCTATGACACCACTACAAGTTTAATGTTTCATATATGGGATGGGTGAGGAACCTCAGAGCATGCAGAGCCAGTGATGGATGTGGCCAGGGGAGAATTCTGACGGTCTGCATTTGGACCCTGGGCCTCTATCTGGCCCTTGGAAATCTCTCCAGGCCACATGCACCATTGCCTCTGTGTGTGGATGGAAGATACAGATATGAGTGTCTGCAGAAATTAGTCTATTGCACAAAGGGAAAATTTACATGCATTGCTTTGCCCACCACAGGCATATGGCCGCTGGAAAGTTGTCTGGATGGGAATGTGGCCCTCAGGCTGAAAAGGGTTTCCCCATCCCTGATATAATTAATGGTATTGGCCAACTAAAGCCGCAAAACCTGCTTGTTTATTTGCTGAGAGTACATGCTGTGTTCGCCATGTGTACAGAAGCAGTTCTTTAAGGAACCAGGGCAAAGACAAATGTGGAGCAGGCTCTGAAGTTTTGTTTGATTTTGATTTTTTTCATTGCTTTTCTTATAATGATCAAAACCATTCCTACCACTAAACCACATGAAAAAATAAAGCCAGCATTTGTATCTGTGCCAAAAAGGTGGGAAACCCTTTTGGCCCTTGGAATAAAGGAAGAGAGAGACATAAATTAGAAACTGGTAACAAGTATCCTTATTTACTTTTGGAGGGGCAAAGCTCTGCAAATGCTACACAGTTTCCTTTGAAGTCTTCTCCATCCATCCTACCCAAGGAACTTTGAGCTAGGGAGGACGACAAGGATCAAACTTTGGGTCCTACAAACACCAGTATTTTCTCTTATCATTGAGTTGTGGCTCCTGCCGACATGGCCAGTAGTTGAGGATTATTGGGGAAGACAGGTGAATTATTATTATTATTATTATTATTATTATTATTATTATTATTACTATTATATGATAACTCAACCTTTATTACCATTCCACACCTCAGCTGGTGCTAACTTTAATTTGAATACTGCTGGAAGACCTCTGGGAAAGTAATCATAGAACTGTGTAAACAACAGTTGGAAGAAACCTATCAAACATCTAAGCCAGGAATGGGCAGCCATTTTCAGACTGAGGACCACATTCCTTTCTAGGCAATCTTCCAGGGGCTCTGTGCCATTCGTGGGGAGGGCTAGAAACAAAAGTGTGTGGAACAACAAATGTTAATTTACTCAAACATCCCTCTCTATCCTCTATCCAGGCAACCAAGAAGCACAGAGTTCAAGGAAACACTTGAGGCAGGCTTGTGGCCTGGGAAGAAGGGGTGTGAACTGGGGAGAGTCTTGAGGGCCAGACATTTTGTCTCCTGGGTCTGAGGTTCCCCATCCCACCTCAAAGTCTATCTCTTGCCATAGCAACATGAAAACCTGTATCTTAAGTAGCATGACTGACAAGAGCCTGTCCAGTTTTACTTGATAACTTCTGAGGAAGGAAATCAAGGAAATAGACAGCTAATTTTACTACATTGGTACCTCGGTTTACAAACACAATTGGTTCCAGAAGTCCGTACTTAACCTGAAGCGTACTTAACCTGAAGTGAACTTTCCCATTGAACGTAATGGAAAGTGGATTAATCCGTTCCAGACAGGTCCACAGAGTACTTAAACTGAAAATACTAAAACCAAGGTGTACTTAAACCCAGGTATGACTGTACTTTGCTTCAGTTGCATATCTTTCTGGAGAGCAGGAGCACTGAGCTTGAAAAATACCAAAGGGGAAAGGATTACTGGAAGAGGGAGAACATTTAAGTATTTCAGAATGGTCTAGGAAGCAGGGGAGAGATTTCTTTCACCTGCTGAAATAATGACAGAGGCACCATCCAATAGGTGTGCCCCAAGCATAGCTGTGATCCAAAATGCACACATCATGACAACAGTTGCAAAGTTGCAAAGACAGTTGCTGGTGGCCCTTGAAGCAGCAGCAGCACCACACCATATTGCATAGGGGTGGTGCTGTAGATGTGCATTACAAGCAGAAGTCCCGGGTTCAAGTCCCAGTATCTTCAGGCAGGGCTAGGGGAAACTCCTATCTGAAACTGAAGAAAGATGCTGCCAGTCAGTATAAACAATACTAAACTCAGTATAAAGCAGATGCATATGTTTCTGAAATTGCACTCACAATAAAGTGTTGGGAGTTTCTCTTTCCCCTGAAGAAATAGTGTAAAATATCTGCAACCCCACCCCCCACCCCACACAAATAGAATAGAACATTTTGGGAAACAATTTATAAGCAGCTGTAGAATTCCCTGGGAGTTTGTCATCTAGATTGTTGTTTGTTGTTGTTTAGTCGTTTAGTCGTGTCCGACTCTTCGTGACCCCATGGACCATAGCTGCCAAGTTTTCCCTTTTCTCGCGAGGAAGCCTATTCAGCATAAGGGAAAATCCCTGTAAAAAAGGGATAACTTGGCAGCTATGCCATGGACCATAGCACGCCAGGCACTCCTGTCTTCCACTGCCTCCCGCAGTTTGGTCAAACTCATGTTCGTAGCTTCGAGAACACTGTCCAACCATCTTGTCCTCTGTCGTCCCCTTCTCCTAGTGCCCTCAATCTTTCCCAACATCAGGGTCTTTTCCAAGGATTCTTCTCTTCTCATGAGGTGGCCAAAGTATTGGAGCCTCAGCTTCACGATCTGTCCTTCCAGGGAGCACTCAGGGCTGATTTCCTTAAGAATGGATAGGTTTGATCTTCTTGCAGTCCATGGGACTCTCAACAGTCTCCTCCAGCACCATAATTCAAAAGCATCAATTCTTCGGTGATCAGCCTTATTTATGGTCCAGCTCTCACTTCCATACATCACTACTGGGAAAACCATAGCTTTAACTATATGGACCTTTGTCGGCAAGGTGATGTCTCTGCTTTTTAAGATGCTGTCTAGGTTTGTCATTGCTTTTCTCCCAAGAAGCAGGCGTCTTTTAATTTCGTGACTGCTGTCACCATCTGCAGTGATCAAGGAGCCCAAGAAAGTAAAATCTCTCACTGCCTCCATTTCTTCCCCTTCTATTTGCCAGGAGGTGATGGGACCAGTGGCCATGGTCTTGGTTTTTTTGATGTTGAGCTTCAGACCATATTTTGCGCTCTGCTCTTTCACCCTCATTAAAAGGTTCTTTAATTCCTCCTCGCTTTCTGCCATCAAGGTTGTGTCATCTGCATATCTGAGGTTGTTGATATTTCTTCCGGCAATCTTAATTCCGGCTTGGGATTCATCTAGTCCAGCCTTTCGCATGATGAATTCTGCATATAAGTTAAATAAGCAGGGAGACATCTAGATTACCCACAACAAAAGGATAACATGGAGACCACCTTTTTAAAACAAACAAACAAACAAACCACCCTGATGCTTCTTGAAATAGCTTCAAACGAAAACAGAAATTACTTTACATTTATGTCACTCTGTACAAAATGCCACCTGGAATCAAAATTTTGAATTGGATTGGGTTCTTTTAGCGATGGAACAGCTTGATAACAACATCTGCTGGCAATGTCACCAAAGATACAGATGGTTAGGAAAATTCAAACCAGGGGGATGACTCAGCAACAGAACCCAAAGGCGGTCATCATCACCAAAGCCTGTCTTCCAAAGGCAATGTTTAAATCCAAGAATTGAAACCATGCAACGTAAATACTGCCATCGAGATCCTATAAACAATGGCAGAGTGACAAAGAAGTTCCTTAACCTGGGTTTCAACTTAGAGAGTACACACAAATATAATAAGGAGGGGGTCTCTTCTATGTTTGTTGAACAAGTCATTATTTTGAGCATTCGCGAGAAGTGAGCTGAAGGCTCTCAAAGTAATTTTCCCCTCTGAGATTCTTTTTTAAAACCCCAGTCCCTAATAGAAAAAGAAAGGTATTTTGCATCAAAACGGGATTCTGAGATGATTCATTTAGTTCCAGTGCCATAGCTGCCAAGTTTTCCCTATTCTCGCGAGGAAGCCTATTCAGCATAAGGGAAAATCCCTTAAAAAAAGGGATAACTTGGCAGCTATGTCCAGTGCTCAACCAAATGGTGAGTCAATCTTTGATGTAAACTTCACCCCACTGAGAGATGAACCATCCTTTTCAGAACTTGAAATTTAGAGAAACAATGTTCACTATTCATAGTGAGTCAATGTGGTGCAGTGGAGTATTGGAAGACCAGGGTTCAAATCCCCACTCAGCCATGAAGCTCACTGGGTGACTTTGAACCAGTCATGTCTCTCAGGCTAACCTACCTCAAATGGTTGTTGGGGAGATTAACTGAGAAGGAGATAACCATGTAGCTCAAGCTCCTTGGGAAAAAAAGGTGGGATATAAATACAAAAAATAAATGAGATAAATAATAGTGAATGCAGGAATCATTTCCCACAATCAGGCTTGGGCTTTGTGGTATCAAGTTGCCTGATTTGATTAGATGAGCTGTAAGTGCATGTTTAATTCAGCATGCTTACAATATATGTACCTGTGTCAGCAATAGCTGACCTGTATGCTCATACACTTATTCATATGTAACATTCAACTGGGTAAGTAGGAGGATTTGATCTGTGTGGAATATGTTCTTATGTACATGCAAATTATACTTTGTACAAATTAGAGTGATTAAAGGGCATGGTGGTGCTTCAGTAGGTAAGGAAAAGTAGAATCTGGATGGGACAGCCTCTTAACCACTTAGGCCCAGTCCCACTATCTTTGGCTAAGATGTAGCCACTGAGTAGGTCCCTCCTTTTCATAATTTCTCTTTCTTTCCATCCACACCTGCCTTTCCTTCTTGCCTAATGTCCTACACCCTGACAGCCTCAGATTACTCTGGGCCACTCAACCCAACCCATGGTGATCTGGGGCTGTCTCAGCCCAACTCAGCCAAAATCCAGATTCCTCCAAGTCTTTTTCTTTGGTGACCACCAATGGTCTTCCATGAATGCAGTATTAACAGTGAGTCTGTAAGTGACTGGGGAGGCCAATTCTAGATCCACACGTCCTTCCACAGTGGGGACATAGGTTTCTGGGCAGGAATTGATCAAGGTGAGGGTTTGCCAAACGTGCTTTCCTCGTAGCACCTTCTCCCTTTCGTCCAAGTAGGCCTGATTTGGCTCAGCATTTGGCCAAATCTGGTTCAGAGTCCTAGTGAAAAGCCTGGGTTTTGTCAGTTCCCCTTCACCCAGTGCTAAGGAGGAACTAAAATAATCATGCCCATGTCATCTTATTGCCACATCACAAGAATGAGTCAGTGAATGCAAAGAGAAACATACAAAAAAGCTACTGTATATGAAATCTATACACAACTTCTAACTGTTTTGGTTTTTGTAACCATCTTGTTTATTTCTACCCCTTATTGGCTCTCAGCTGGGCCCTAATCTGGGGAAGTTCTTCTTTAAAATCCCCTTTCCTTTTATTTTTTAAAAAAGGATTTTTATTGGTTTTACATAAATTTATACACAATAAATCTAGATCCCCTTCATGGATCAATGCCTTGTCGTGGCGAAGGGGCTTGAATAACTCAGAGAAGCTATGAGCTATGCCATGCAGGGTCACCCAAGATGGACAGGTCATAGTGGAGAGTTTTGACTAAACGTGATCCACCTGGAGAAGGAACTGGCAAGCCACTCCAGTATCCCTGCCAAGAAAACTCCATGGACAAAGACAACAGGCATATAAAAGTTATGACGCTGGAAGATGAGCCCCTCAGGTCGGAAGGCGTCCAACATGCTACTGAGGAAGAGCGGAGGACACGTACAAGTAGATTCAGAGCTGATGAAGCGGCTGGGCCAAAGCCGAAAGGACGCTCAGTTGCGGATATGCCTGGAAGCGAAAGGAAAGTCCGATGCTGTAAAGAAAAATATTGCATAGGAACCTGGAATGTAAGAACCATGAATGGAGGTAAGCTGGATGTGGTCAAAAATGAGATGACAAGAATAAATATTGACATCCTGGGCATCAGTGAACTAAAATGGAAGGGAATGGGCGAATTCAGTTCGGGTGACTATCATATCTACTACTGTGGGCAAGAATCCTGTAGAAGAAATGGAGTGGCCCTCATAGTCAACTAAAGAGTGGCAAAAGCTGTAATGGGATGCAATCTCAAAAATGACAGAATGATCTCGATATGAATCCAAGGCAGACCTTTTAACATCACAGTAATCCAAGTTTATGCACCAACTACCGGTGCTGAAGAAAGTGAAATTGACCAATTCTATGAAGACCTACAACACCTTCTAGAAATGACACCAAAGAAGGATGTTCTTCTCATTACAGGGGATTGGAATGCTAAAGTAGGGAATCAAGAGATAAAAGGAACAACTGGCAAGTTTGGCCTTGGAGTTCAAAATGAAGCAGGGCAAAGGCTAATAGAGTTCTGTCAAGAGAACAAGCTGGTCATCACAAACACTCTCTTCCAACAACACAAGAGACGACTCTACACATGGATATCACCAAATGGGCAGCATCGAAATCAGATTGATTATATTCTCTGCAGCCAAAGATGGAGAAGCTCTACACAGTCAGCAAAAACAAGACCTGGAGCTGACTGTAACTCAGATCATCAGCTTCTTATAGCAAAATTCCAGCTTAAACTGAAGAAAGTAGGAAAAACCACTGGGCCAGTAAGATTCAATCTGAATCAAATCCCTTATGAATACACAGTGGAAGTGAGGAACAGGTTTAAGGATTTAGATTTGGTGGACAGAGTGCCTGAAGAACTATGGATGGAGGCTCGTAACATTATACAGGAGGCAGCAACGAAAACCATCCCAAGGTAAAGGAAATGCAAGAAAGCAAAATGGCTGTCCAACGAGGCCTTACAAATAGCGGAGGAGAGGAGGCAAGCAAAATGCAAGGGAGATAGGGAAAGATACAGGAAACTGAATGCAGATTTCCAAAAAACAGCAAGAAGAGACAAGAGGGTCTTCTTAAATGAGCAATGCAAAGAAATAGAGGAAAACAATAGAATGGGGAAAACCAGAGATCTGTTCAAGAAAATTGGAGATATGAAAGGAACATTTCGTACAAAGATTACCATAATCAAGGACAAAAGTGGTAAGGACCTAACAGAAGCAGAAGACATCAAGAAGAGGTGGCAAGAATACACAGAGGAATTATACCAGAAAGATATCGAGGTCTCGTACACCCCAGGTAGTGTGGTTGCTGACCTTGAGCCAGACATCTTGGAGAGTGAAGTCAAATGGGCCTTAGAAAGCACTGCTAATAACAAGGCTAGTGGAAGTGATGATATTCCAGTTGAACTATTTAAAATTTTAAAAGATGATGCTGTTAAGGTGCTACACCCAATATGCCAGCAAATTTGGAAAACTCAGCAATGGCCAGAGGATTGGAGAAGATCAGTCTACATCCCAATTCCAAAGAAGGGCAGTGCCAAAGAATGCTCCAACTACCGCACAATTGCGCTCATTTCACATGCTAGCAAGGTTATGCTTAAAATTCTACAAGGCAGGCTTAGGCAGTATGTGGACCGAGAACTCCCAGAAGTGCAAGCTGGATTTCGAAAGGGCAGAGGAACTAGAGACCAAATAGCAAAAATGCGCTGGATTATGGAGAAAGCTAGAGAGTTTCAGAAAAACGTCTACTTCTGCTTCATTGACTATGCAAAAGCCTTTGACTGTGTCGACCACAGCAAACTATGGCAAGTTCTTAAAGAAATGGGAGTGCCTGATCACCTCATCTGTCTCTTGAGAAATCTCTATGTGGGACAAGAAGCTACAGTTAGAACTGGATATGGAACAACTGATTGGTTCAAAATTGGGAAAGGAGTACGACAAGGTTGTATATTGTCCCCCTGCTTATTTAACTTATATGCAGAATTCATCATGCGAAAGGCTGGACTAGATGAATCCCAAGCCGGAATTAAGATTTCTGGAAGAAATATCAACAACCTCAGATATGCAGATGACACAACCTTGATGGCAGAAAGCGAAGAGGAATTAAAGAACCTTTTAATGAGGGTGAAAGAGGAGAGCGCAAAATATGGTCTGAAGCTCAACATCAAAAAAACCAAGATCATGGCCAGTTTAGCTGCTGATCTTTATTGCTTTATGTTGTTTAGCTACTCCTTTTTTCAATTTGAACCATATTAACGTGTTATTTTTAGGCCTTTTTCATTTTTCATATCTTGGTCCTGTTGACTGCCTTGGATTTTCTGAAACAGAAAGGCAGGATAAAAGAGAAAGTTTTAAATAAACGGACTTCCAGAACAGATTCTATTCGACTTCCAAGGTACGACTGTACAGAACTTTGAGCAGAGGTATTATATGCTGACATGGTCTTCTACTCAGTTGTATAGAACTGAAAATACAACAATCTTAGGCTGCTTTTCGGTACTTCCGCTTTTCCATTTCGAATGCCCCCTGACTTCAGAGCAGTCCTTATAGCGAGAGAGAGGGGTGGGGGTGGGATGCTTGAGTTTTCAGAGCTGCATCCAACAAATATCCACTTGAGTTACTAGTGACTGATTGTTTGTATGCATCCTCAGTTAAAGGCATGAAATCCAAGGAATCACACACAAATTGATTTGATTTCGAAGTTATTTGAAACTTTTTTGTTTATTTATTTTTGCTCATGCAATTACCTCATCTCTGCGAACAGCTGATGAGGGGTGCCTTTTAGCTATAGCCCGGGATAATCTTGATGCAAAAGACCTGTAATTTTTTCTCCTTATTTTCATATCCAAGTACTGTGATTGAGAGAGTAATCACAGCAAGAGCACAAGCAAATTACAGGCCTGATTTCCCCTGCTTTAGATCTGTTTGCAGCCACTATGAGTTGACTGAAGCCACAATGATGCAAAGGAGAATCACCATTAGCTCATCAGGCGTGTGGTGCAACAGCCAACAGCATCTATTTCTCTTGCTCAATATTAGGGTGTTCTCTCTGCGTGAGTGTCACAAAAGTAAAATGTCATGCTGTTGTATTTTTTTTTAAAAAAACAACAACCCAAAAAACCAGATGACAACTCTGAAATAAACATTCGTCATTTGACTTGTTGAATAACCTTTGAAGACTGGTGTATCTCAAATCAATGCCTTTTGAATTAAGCACCCCTAGTTAAAGCTATGGTTTTACCAGTAGTGATATATGGAAGTGAGAGCTGGACCATAAAGAAGGCTGATCGCAGAAAAATTGATGCTTTTGAATTATGGTGCTGGAGGAGACTCTTGAGAGTCCCATGGACTGCAAGAAGATCAAACCTATCCATTCTGAAGAAAATCAGCCCTGAGTACTCACTGGAAGGACAGGTCCTGAAGCTGAGGCTCCAATACTTTGGCCACCTCATGAGAAGAGAAGACTCCCTGGAAAAGACCCTGATGTTGGGAAAGATGGAGGGAACAAGGAGAAGGGGACGACAGAGGACAAGATGGTTGGACAGTGTTCTTGAAGCTATCAACATGAGTCTGACCAAACTGTGGGAGGCAGTGGAAGACAAGAGTGCCTGGCTTGCTCTGCTCCATGGGGTTCTGAAGAGTTGGACACGACTAAACGACTAAACAACAACAATCAGTTTGATGGAGGTTCATCAGGGAGCTTCCACAGCAGTTTATTGTGGACTACAGAACTGGTGGACTACAGTTTGTGTGGGGAAACCAGGGAAAAGAGGATTGTACACATTTGTGAATGATAAAGTTATCCATGGCTATGCTCTGCCCCCACAGTCAGAAGCAGTAATGCTTCTGAGCAGCAGTTGCTGGAAACCACAGAAGGGAGAGTGCTCTTGTGCTTGGGTCCTGTTTATAGGTTTCCCACAGGCATCTGGGTGGACACTGTGAGAACAGGGTGCTGGACTAGATGAGCCATTGGCCTGATCCAGCAGGCTCTTTATGTTTTTATGGTGCTACTCACACAGAACACCCCCCCCCAAGTATCAACATGCTAGCATCATTCAAAGACTGCCACACAACCTCACCCTGCACACTGATCCGAATTATCCATTCCCATGGTTTTCCTGCAGAAAGAGTAAATAAGGATTAAATGGGACAATAATAAGGGACAGTATGAAGATGAGGATGTTGTTCTGTGGATGTTGTGCAAAACTTGCATGTGGGAGCAGCACTGAATCCACAATAAACTGCTGTCTGGAAGCATCCCAGTTTAAATTAAGTCACCTTTCATCTCTGCAATTGTAACCAAAAGGTATGTCTTCTCGGAGACAAATTAGATGTGCTGAGTGCTGGTGGATGCATACATATTACTGTATCTACATCTTCTCCTTTCATATATAAAGCAGGGTTGGGGAAGGGAGCCTGTTATTTACGTGAAAGGGAGCCCATGGGAGAAGACGGTGAAACATGTGCTATTTTTTGCATCTAAGCTCACTGTACTCCATCTTCTCCTAGTATGGCTCACTACTGGTGCCAAAGCAGTTTGGGGTTGTTTCCAACAAAGTTTAACTCGGAATAGACCCAGTGAAATTAATGCACCTACGTTAGTTGTGTTCCTTATTTGCAATGGGTCTACTTTCAGTAGTACTAGCATTGGATGCAGCCCTTTGTTCCTCTCTGCTGCGTCTCATGTAAAGAGTAGACCTCCCCTCCCTCAGTGGATTTATAAATCCTAGACATAGGATCATAGGAAATTGTCTTATGTTAAGTCACGCCACTGGTCTTTCTACTCAATAGGTATTGCCTGTACAGACTAGCAGCATCTTTCCAGGGTTTCAGACACAAGACTTGTCAAGTCCTACCTAGAGATGCCAGGGATTGAACCTGGACACTTCTGCATACAAAGCCTGTGGTCTACCAACACTGAGATATGGTCCTTTCCCTCAGATTTCTCCATCTGTGCCTGACTCATGCAGCAAACATTGATAGCACATTTACTTTCGGGTTAGCCTTCAGAGTGCCCTTTTCTGGTAAGTGCATGGAAGCAGACACCCTTGCATGAGAGACTACCCAGCGCATACAGCCACAGAACTAGACAGTCTGGGCACACCTAAAAGGAAGAACAGTCAAAAGCTTTTCAAGACATGCAACAAAATCCTTCCATAATGGAGGCACTTACAGAGGAAGTACAGAAACGTCTGGTCTTATTTCCAGCTTTCTTGAGAACGGCACTGAAAGCATAACCAGCTTTAAGTTGACTCATTTTGCTCATCTTTCAGCATCCCGAAGTGCTTTCCAGATCTACATGAATTAAATGAAGTCATTATTTATTTATTTCAACTATTTATATACCATTTCATCACTGATTTGTACACTAAGCAATGTACAATAAAAAAGTCCCCCCCCCAAAAAAAATATAGTGGGGAAAGATAATTTGAATTAATCATTTTTTTTAAACAAACAAACACCTTATTTTAAATGCCTCTTGAAATAGAAAGGTATTCCGAAAGTTCAGTAGGGGATGGGTCCATCTGATCTTAGCTGGGATGAAGTTCCACAGAATTGATCCCACAGTATGGAATGTGAAGCTCCTGGTGGATACGGGCTGAGCAGCTAAACCATAGGGAATCGCTATAAGAAACTCAGAAGGACTCTTTAAAAGCCTTTTGTTGGATCAGGCCAATGGCTCATCTAGCAGTGCATGAAGTTCTCATAGTGGTCAAGCAGCTGGCCGGTGTAGGCAGGCTTCTGCGTAGGACCTCCCTGGGGCAGGGCCAACTGTGTCAGCAGGTCTGCACCTGGGGGATATGTAGAGGGCCTGCCTAGGCCTCTTCACCCAGTTTGTCTTTGCCTTCTATCTCCTTGAAGACCAGCAAGCTCCACTCCAGATCAAGCTATGCTTAGTTCCTGCTGTTCCACCATCTCTTAACACATACCCTCCAACTCCCGGATTGAAAAATCCGGGATCAGTGGTGGCGAGGCACCGGAAGTCGCTTCTACACATGTCCAGACATGCACAGACAGCCGGGAGCCGGGACATGGCCGCTGGCAGGAGCTTTACGGGATATTTACGGGATATAATCAATTCGGGATAACAACAGGAAACGGTAACAAAATACGGGGGTTTCAAGCGAAAAACGGGAGACTTGGCAGCTATGTCTTAACACCATCTGCCTAACAAACCAATCAGGTCAGGCGGGGGGGGGGGGGAGAATTAACATCTTGGCATGAAAGAAAGCTGTACAGCATATGTTTCTACCATTGCATAAAGGAAGTAGTTTAGGGTAGAAAAGATGCAGACCTCGCAAGTTCTCTTTATGGAGAGAACTCCCCCCCCCAACTAAAAAAAGAGGAAAAAGGTTGAAGAGCTTCGTCTCCCTTTAGAAGAAATGCCTTTGAAATGTATGTATGGAAAAAAGGAGTTTAAATGCTTATCTGAGATTGATAAACCCTCAACCAGAACAGGATTAAAGGACATGGGGACACAATGATGAACTGTGTTTCAGAGCTCCACAGCGCAGATGTAAGGTTGCCAGCTTTTCACCTGGCCCACATCACTGTACCTTTGAAACTAGCTTGATCAACAGGAAGAAGTGAAATGTTTCATGGAGATAATTATAATCACACGCTCATTCCCGAAGATCAAGCCGCTGTCTATGGACTATGTAAAATTTTGGCAGCCTTTCCTTGTGTTTTATTTATTTATTTGTAAAATTTCTTAAACTGCTTTGTCTTCAGAAGTATCTCAAGGTGATGTACAAGACTGGAATCAAATGCACCCCCCCCAAAAAAAAATCTCAAAATGATGTACAAAACAGAAATCAATTAGATTAATAATGAAATAAAAACCCTATTAAAACTACATTAGACTATTCAATCTGCAACATTCACAAAGACATAGCCACCTGTACCCTTCAGTCAGAAAACCCCAGCCAGTTCCTTAAACAATGAAGATGAATGTTGAGGCCAAATCTTATACCTCCTCAGAATGCAAAAAATATATATTCTCCTATCCCACCTCCAACCTGGGGCAGCCGATTTACTCCCTCCCTGCCTCATACTGGGAGGCAGATTTACTATGTCTGATGAGGAATGTACAGAGAGAGACAAATGAAAGACAGGAGTATGTGACTAAACTCTCTGCCTCCACTCTGCCTTGCCCCTAAAATCTTTTACAGGCCTTGCTACTGTATACATACATTGATCTCGATACCTTATTTTCCTGGATACCCAGGAAAGTCCAGGTTCGACCAAATCCAGACTCTCTCATCTGGGCAGCTCTCAGTTTCGGATGGTGCTGTAAATCTGGATCCAATCTCCAGCTGTTTTAATGACCAGCTGAAATGGAAACAGTTTGGGTAGCCTGGTGAAATGCCCACTTCTAGGTGACAGAGATGGGAAAAGAAGAACCAAAGGTGCCTAGTCTTTCAGTAAAGCCGATGGAATAGCTCTGCTTCCCTTCTTTTCCTCTGCACTGCAGCCAGATAGGATGTCTGCCATACCAGCTGAGGGAGAGCTAAGACTAATCACATTACAATCACACAAAGGATTGAACTGGCTCTTCAAATTCTCCATAAGTCTAAGTAATGGAAAAAGTAAGCATGTGAGTGTTGTTGTTTTTTTTTATAAAAAAATCATTTCATTGAATGAATAGATAAGTTTCTCCCCATGCACAACAAGCCATTCTGAAGTTACATGATTCATTCTACATGGACACCGCAATTCTTTACCTCTCCTAAGTAATATCCTCTGTTTCCTCTTCAGTCTGACACGTGAGCGGACCACAACTTGCTCAAGTCAATTATTTTTATCCAGCAGTGAATAGCCTCACTTCCCTCTTCTCAACAAAGCAATGATGCTCCTAAAGACCCTTCTTGCCTCAGAGGTTCTTGCAAAATTGATCCGCTCTCTGAACCGATAGATACTTCAGAAGCAGCCAACATCAGACGCAATGTAAGATGGGCCCAGTTATATGATTCCAACTGAGAATGTAGGTGGTTCAGGCGCATCTGGGCAGTGTTTGAAATGTGGTGAAGTGTCCATATACATGTTTGAGCTTGCAGCTCAACCCTCAGACATTTCGAGGATAAAATCACACATCAGCTGTCATACGGTAGCAAGCTCCAGTTGGTCCTCTTGGTTCTCTTTGGTATCGTAATGATCACTTGCATAAGTGTCTGTTAAAAGCACGATAACTTGGAATGGAACAGACTCTTCCATGTTCATAGTTTAATGCTTCTGATCACCCCAATACTGGGACAAATGAGCAGATCTGCAACTAGAGCTGGTGAGGAAAGTTAAGTACACCATGGCTTCTCTCTGGCTCTTAGGCTCTTAGCACACGTTGACTTACTGATGTCTTGATTCACAAAGTATTTCAGATAACTCTGCTGCACTCTGGGCTGCTGAGCTGGTGTTTATCCTCTGCACCCCTTCCATGCCTTTCCACATTCTTTTCACTTGTGTCTCGTTCCTGGCATTTATTATTATTATTTTTGGCTCTGGATTAATGACTCCAGAGTACCGGTATGTGCACATCAGCTTCACTTGAACAAGCTCCTGAGGTGCTTTCATATACTGTACGCTCAAGGTGGAGAGGGTGTGTGTCTTTATTTGACACAGGATGGCCCTTTGTTTGAAAGGTTGCCCACGCAGGCCAAGTCTGGCTTGAAGACCAGGTTTAAAGAAAAAGATCCCTAAAGAAGGAGAAAAGAGGATGGGGCCTTCAAGTCCAACAGCACCTGGGAGCAAAACTGAGCAGGCACACAGGTCCATAGCTGCCAAGTACCCCGTTTTCCCCGGGAAACCCCCCGTTTTTACGTACCGTTTCCCGGCGGCCCCCTGTTTCTCTTTGTCTCCCGTTTCTCTCTCTAAAATTCTCCTGCTGGCAGCCATTTTTTCCCCTGCTTTGCCCATCTATGGGCACAAAAAATGGCCGCCGCTGACACCGGAAGTCACGTCTACGCACTTCCGGACATGCGTAGACGCGACTTTCGACGCCGGCGCTGGCCATTTTCCGGGACTTGGCAGGTATGCACAGGTCTCCTAGCCACAGTCCGCCATACTATAGGGAGATGCATTTCTATTTTAATTAGAAAAAAAAAAATCATTTCTGAATGTGCATATATATGTACATACATGTGTATCTAAGTCTGCATGCTGTATTGTTTTTAACACTCGATTGGGAGCCGCCCAGAGTGGCTCGGGGAACTCAGCCAGATGGGCGGGGTATAAATAATAATAATAAATAATAATAATAATAATAATAATAATTAATTGAATCTCAGAAGTGAATTTTCTTTGTGTGTGAAAGCTCCATCCTACAATTTTTATATTGTCTGCAGCACCCTTTGCCAAACTGTTGCCCTCTAGATGTTTTGGAGTATAACTCTCATCCATCCAAGGTTGCACAGCTGTTGTTGTTGGAATTTTTAGGCTGAAACATCTGGTGGGCACCAGGTTGTCTAAGGTTGGCCTAGGGGGGCCTATATATCCCAGGGCCCACTTAAGCTGGCCTACGTTACATTCTTGTAGACAAAATGCAATGAGCTTTCTATATGAATTGCCATGGCTTTCCTTGCTATGCCCCTTGATCATGGCACACATTTTGCTTTGATGAAATTTCATAAAGTGTCTGAGAGCATGAAAATGTGTTAGGGAAGTTCTGGGGTGGGGGGAGTGTCATCTGGGATATTGATGTACGGCCATGCCCAGCGCTTCGCCCCTTACACAAGAGGTGAAGGAAGGAACGAAGGAAGGAAGCAGAAAGGAAGCAATTTATGAGTTGCATCTGAGTAACATGGATATTTGGTTAGCGATTGAGAAATGGAAAAAGCGAGAAGTGATTAAGAAGCATTTTTGGATTGTTTTACTTCAAGAAGAAGAAGAAGAAGAAGAAGAAGAAGAAGAAGAAGAAGAAGAAGAAGAAGAAGAAGAAGAAGAAGAAGAAGAAGAAGAAGAAGTTTTATTTCTTTTGGTAAAGCGGGAGTATGTCCTGGGAAGAGGACTGAAAGGCTGTTTAAAAGGAAGAAAAGAAGGAAATAAATAAATGCAAGACTAAAACATGGATGCTGTTTAGCACAACTTAAGTGGAAAAGACAAATTATGGACAATTCTATAGTTTTCATTTGGAAAATGATATACATGAATATTGGAGAAACTGGTATAAGTGGATGGCGATCTTTTCATGACTTGTCACCAGTTCCTTTTTCTCTTGCATTCTTCTTGTGCTTTCACTTTTTCTATGGCATTATTATTATTATTATTATTATTTTCAGAAGTCACACACTGAGCTCTTGGAACCGTGTTGTGAAAAAGCAGCTCTCCCTCAAATGGACCTATCAGAAACATGAGAACTGCATTTTAAGTGGGAGATTGTTCCTATGGGGCAGAGTTGCTTTTGGGGCTTGTGTGGAATTCATGGGGAATCCCACCAAATGTCTTTGTGGAGCTGGATGACATGTTGCTGCTATGTGATGAACCTCTCTGACTGGCACAAGGGCCATGGACATGATCAGCCTGAAAGTTATCAGAGTTCTTAGTGACTGCAGGACAAGTAAGATCGATAATAAGAGACTACCTTTTGGAATTCCCTGATTCTGCAGGGAATGGAACTTTGACCCTGACCTTAAGGGTGTCAGGACGGAACTAATGGGGCGGGATATGCCTTGTTTTTTAAAAGCTTTATAAGAATACAGATGCACATACGCTGGAAAGCTGTTAACATATCTAATAGATAAAATAAATATTTCACTTTAGTACATATTTAATTCATAGCATCTTTAACGATACATTAAAATTTTACTTTTAATGCAAAATTATAATAATTTATAATTCATATAAAAATATGTAAAACATAGTACAAGCTGAGAAGGTCGTAAATTATAGCATCTGTGAAAAAGCTTTAAATAATTCTAAAATGGTACTCCTGTGCCATGTAATTAAAAAAAGATGGGCCAGAGTTTCTAAACATAAATAGCCAAAATAAAACGTAATTTCCAATTATAAGCATGATACCATTAGGCACTAGGAATAGTGTGTAAACACTTGGAATACATGTGTGGTCACTGCTGGGAAAGGTGCAGAAAAGGGCTCCCTGAATGATAAGGATGCTGGAACAATGATGAGGAACAGTTATAACATTTGGGGCTTTATACTTAGAAAAGAAACAGTGAGTAAGGGGCGACAGGATAGGATTGGGAGTCACTCTCCCCTTCTTGTAATACAGGAACTCAGAGTCATCTGATGAAGCTGACTGTCAGGAATTTCAGGAGAGGTGAATGGAAATACATCCTCAGGTATCACCTAGGTAAACTGTGCAAATTGCTCGTCTCAGAAAATCTGGCACAGCCATGGTTTCACAACTAACTTGAATTGGACCGAGGGCCCTGACTAGGGCTGCCTAGTCAACAACTTTGAAGTTTGTCTTTAAAAAACTCAAAATCCTGTGGGGTCCCCTGGTTTTTTACTTTTTGAAATAGGGCAACCCTAGTCCTGACTCTATAGATAAATTCTAGGCATCAAGTGATGCTGTGAAAGAATGCCAGGACATGAGACATGGGAAAGCTGGAACACAAAGTTGACCAAGCAGCAACCCCTTGTCTCTTAATGGGTCTATTCAGGATGCACAATGAACTGGTAGTGAAGATGATAAAATGAGCAGCTGTGACAATCTTATCTATTCATTGCTTTTTATAGCCATATGTGTAATCCAGGAGGCCCTCAAAGCCAACACCCAAATTTGCTGGAAATTGTGTTTCTTTTGGGTTTGTTTGTTTTGGGCTCTCTTTTGGGGGCTGAAAATAGACTCCAAACATTTTTTAATCCTTTATTGCTATCCCTCAATTGATTTCTTTGGTGGAAATTGTTTCAGTTCCTCCTCATTCTTCTGCACATCAAGGCTGAATGTGAGGGAGGGCATATGAAAGACTAAATAACTGCCTGTAAGTAAATAAAATAACTGTAATAAAAAAGTTAATTCTTGCCTTTTGTTGGTCTCCATTGTAAAATTGCCAGAGGACCGAGGGAGCTAGAGTGGTGCTTAATTTTAATAGTTCCATCATTGTAGACTGGCTGGGTATTAATTGTGTTAATGGTGATCATGTTGAATTCATTTGGTATTTGTTGAGCGGCCACCTGTGCACCCATATGCTTTACATCATTATTTAGTAGTAGTTAATGAACCCGTTAGGAGTGAGTTAGCAGAGAGATGTGAGTTGGTGTTTCTTCCTCAGAAGCGCGACTGTTGGGATGCTTTGCAATGAGAAGATTTCCTTTCTCCCCTCCGAAGAGATATTTCATTTCCTCACCAATATATTAAAAACATACAAATCATCTCACTTTAGCACCCAAAGATGCACATCTTTTTTTGCTTAGCTGCTCACGCCCAGGATGCAAAATCAAAGCCGCTTTGAGCCCTCTCATTTTAGCAAATTGCCTTTAACTATGCCAGTGACACTGCAAATGAGGGCTGCCTGTCTCGGCACTGTTTCCAAATGTAATGAAAAGGAAGAGATGGGAGGAAAAGGGGAAACACATGCTTTCCCCCCTTCTCCTCCACACCGAGGCCCCGTTACCACAAGTGACAGGTTTGGACCATGCAATGGGTTTCGATTGTGCAACACCAGAAACCAATGGCGGGTGGGGGTAAGAGAGAGAGTCATGTGCAGTCAGTCAGCTTCGACTGTCAGCAAAAGAGAAGGAGGAACACAGCAACAGGGTGTGGTTATGGCTGTGATCCCCCCCCCACTTTTTTGACCACAGTGACCTCCTAATGTTATGCCCATGTAGCTTAGATTTTCATGTGCAGCAGCTGGACCTAAATGGCAGGCATCACACCATAGGATTTTAAGGGAAGAAGAAGAAACCAACTAAAAAGCTAACTTTTAACAGTTATTTACAAATTGTATTAATCTAATTGATTTATCTTTCTGTTTTGTTTTCTAAATACAAAAACTTGGTACTTTTGAGATACAGTACAGTTGTAGATAGTCATACAATATATACGAATAAGGTATGTTAGAGCTTTTTGTACACAAACATGTACATGTGCATGGAATGGGTGAAAATATTTCCTTGAACTTCAAGCTGGTCCAATGTCACACGTGACAAATTTTTAACATGGGAATCACATTCATGTAGGAAACGGCATCAAGTCACATGTGTTATGAGTGTATTTGCCATATGTACATGCTTTGGGAATTTGCTGCTAAACATGGCTTCTCATCCAAGTGTGCTTAACCTGAAATAGACACATGTGGATTTCATTTCCTCCATAAAAGCTGCATCTTTGTAGGGCATGCATCAGGCATGAATTGGCCCTGAAATGCCCCACCAGGCAAAGGGACGATTATCTTTGATTTTTAGTGGCACTCCAGCCAACACCTTAAAGTAATGATGAATAAGAACCTACGAATTAACTGCATTCCAATGCAAAAAAATGGCAACTGTTACACAATGCAAATAAATGAAGTCTATAACTGATGTTTCACCTTTCTTGTTTCTATCTGTGTCTTTAAAATATAATGCTGCTAATAGGTATCTTCATTATCATTATCTTCATTATCCCTGGAGACTTCCATATCTGTTAACAACATACTTAGCACTTTTATCCATAATTTGGGAGTCAGTCAGTCTACCCCAACCTAGTGCCCTCCAGAATGACTTATTAAATTTCTATACTGCCCTTCAGCTGAGGATCACAGGGCAGTTTACAATATAAAAACCAAAAATACATAATATAATAACAAATAAAACAATAATACCCACATATCCACAGATTAAAAGGCCATAAATTGTTTAATCAGCCGAAGGAATGGGTTTGCCTTGCACCTGAAGATGTTTAATGAAGACCACAGGCAAAGCTTTCTGGGAGAACACAGACGGGAAACCACTGCAGAAAGGGCCCATTCTTGTGTTGCCACACTCTTGGCCTCTTATGTAGGGGACACACAAAGGATGTTTCGGACTATAACTCCCATCAGCCCCTGCAATGCTATTCAACCTATGTTGAATAGAGTTTTGCATATCTTTCTGCCATCCCTTTGCTGGCCCCTTGATTCCCCTTGTTGGATGTGGACTGTTGTTGTTGTTGTTTAGTCGTTTAGTCATGTCTGACTCTTCATGACCCCATGGACCATAGCACGCCAGGCACTCCTGTCTTCCACTGCCTCCTGCAGTTTGGTCAGACTCATGTTGGTAGCTTCGAGAACACTGTCCAACCATCTCGTCCTCTGTCGTCCCCTTCTCCTTGTGCCCTCCATCTTTCCCAACATCAGGGTCTTTTCCAGGGAGTCTTCACTTCTCATGAGATGGCCAAAGTATTGGAGCATCAGCTTCAGGATCTGTCCTTCCAGTAAGCACTCAGGGCTGATTTCCTTCAGAATGGATAGGTTTGATCTTTTAGCAGTCCATGGGACTCTCAAGAGTCTCCTCCAGCACCATAATTCAAAAGCATCAATTTTTCTGTGATCAGCCTTCTTTATGGTCCAGCTCTCACTTCCATACATCACTACTGGGGAAACCATAGCTTTAACTATACCGACCTGCCGGCAAGGTGATGTCTCTGCTTTTTAAGATGCTGTCTAGGTTTGTCATTGCTTTTCTCCCAAGAACAGGTGTCTTTTAATTTCGTGACTGCTGTCACCATCTGCAGTGATCATGGAACCCAAGAAAGTAAAATCTCTCACTGCCTCCATTTCTTCCCCTTCTATTTGCCAGGAGGTGATGGGACCAGTGGCCATGATCTTGGTTTTTTTGATGTTGAGCTTCAGACCATATTTTGCGCTCTCCTCTTTCACCCTCATTAAAAGGTTCTTTAATTCCTCCTCACTTTCTGCCATC
This sequence comes from Zootoca vivipara, assembly GCF_965207765.1. Classification (NCBI taxonomy): domain Eukaryota; kingdom Metazoa; phylum Chordata; class Lepidosauria; order Squamata; family Lacertidae; genus Zootoca; species Zootoca vivipara. The sequence goes on along the minus strand of NC_142590.1, from coordinate 72,342,475 downwards.
AAGGTTGTGTCATCTGCATATCTGAGGTTGTTGATATTTCTTCCGGCAATCTTAATTCCTGTTTGGGATTCATCTAGTCCAGCCTTTCGTATGATGAATTCTGCATATAAGTTAAATAAGCAGGGAGACAATATACAACCTTGTCGTACTCCTTTCCCAATTTTGATGTGGACTAGTGCCATGTAAAAACTCAACAAAAGTCTTTGCAGGATTTGATTTCCATGGGGTTACGTGAAGTGCACAATCTGATCAATGGAAGTTAGAGTCAAGAACCATGAAAGTAGAGCAACAAACACAAAGGGCACTCTGAGCTGAGTTCAGAAGCAGCCAGACTCCAGGACTAGGTAAACAATGTGGATGCAGTTGCTGATTCAAAAAAAAAAAAAAAATCAGAACAAGGAAACCAGAATAGCAAAGCATACAACCAGCTGGACCATCCAGGAAGTTAAAAACAGGAACCAGAGAGGAAGGAATTGGGCAAGGTCCTGGAGGGAAGACAGGAGACTGAATACACAAGGCTAGGTAGAATTTGTTCAGCCAGGGACTGTCCAGAAAAATGTGATTCCCCCAAACATTATTTGCAATTAATGACTACCAGCACAGTTGGTGGCTAGAGTCAAGATGTGTGTTCATGGCCTCTAGCACTAGCAGTGCAATAGCTATAGACTGCTGCAGCTATATTGTAAACTCTACTATATTCGTGCAATCTGGCTTGATACTGTATTTGGTAAGGAAAGGGACAAAATGAGAATTCACATTGATTTTTAGTGCATGCACAGTGAAGAAAGACTGCCTCGTTGTTTTTTTGGAGAGGGAACAGAGCAGTTGTAACAGGCAATGTGCCAGTTTCAATGGCAGTGCAGTGCAGATTGAACCAATCCCCCCCAATGGATACTTGATTAATTGATTGATTAAATTTCTATCCTCCCTTCATCCCTGGGCAGCAAACAGCAAAGCAGTAAATTAGTGCAATTAAAATAACAAGATCAGCTGAAAACGTTTAAATTTGGTTCAGTCCCATCTCTATCACTCACAGTGGAGCTCTTATAATAAAAGAGAAGTTGAAAAACCAGAACAGAAATGAAGCACACAAGCCAATAATACACTCTTTTGCCTATCCGTGGACTGCTGTGACTTAGCTGAATGCCAGCAATGTTGGAAACCCAAAACAAAGTTATATAATAATAACAAATATCAAATGAAATAAAGACAGAGGAAAAAATGTCTGCCCCCGTCTGGCCCACCCATGTGCAACTGAGTATAATAAGCCATAAAGAGAGTGTCTTGGCCATGGCTGGCACTTTAGACCTGGTTGGGTGCCAGCTATGAGACTCCCACTGTTCTTGGAAGTTACGGGGTTTTTATATATATATACAGAAATTGAGTCACAGCAGCTAAGTGAACCACTGAAACCAAGCTAAACAAAGGCAGGAACTCGAATGTAAGGGGTTCTTTCTTCCACAATTGGATTTTCGGCACCAATGAAGATGCTTGTATAACTTTTAGATTGTTTTTGTTGGCCTAAGCCTCAGTCCTCTTGGCATAAAAGAAACCTAGGAGGCTGCTTTATCCTGAGTGAGCCCATTGGACTGTCAAGCCTGGTATTGTCCATGCTGGCTGGTAGCAGCCCTCCAGCATTTCATGCAGGGTTAATTCTTAGCCCAGCTTGAGGACTCATGGGATTGAAGATGGGAACTTCTGCATGCGAAGCAGATGCTGTACCACTGAGCTATGGCCCTTCCCCTATTACTGGAAATCATGGGCTGTACCTCTGGGGAGGGACAGAAGTGCAAACTGGTCTTTCAATGTGTGCTGAGGCCTTGTATCCATGATGCTCCTTCTCTCAGGAAACTTCCACTGAGACTTTGCAGCAATGACTCTCTTGGCATGTCTTCATCGCTGCCAAATGGAACATGTCATCCATTGAAGCCACCTCTGCCCTTGCTTTGCCCTTGAGCCAAGGGGAAATCAAGAAAACAAAGGGGGTTCACAAACAGGAAGTAGGTCAAGTGATGGGGTAGGTCAAAATGTTAGGTCAAAATGGTTGATAGCCTTATCCATTATAAATTTATATAATCCTCTTTTAAAGCCATATTTCAATGCCAACTCCGGGGAGGGGAGGTGACCTTTTGCAGATTGGGGCGGGAAGACTAACTCTTGCCTCCTCAACTGTACTCTCTAAGAAGATAACTCATTCCCCCCCAAAAAGTTGGAGAAAAATGACAACAACATTTTATACAATTGCTGGTGAGGAAAGTGTGGGGGTTAAGTGGTTGTGGTGTGTGCATGGTTGTGTGTGTGTGGAAGGGGACCAGCTTGCAAATGTGCCCACAGGTCTCAAACTGTTGGTAGCCCATGTCTGAGTCCATGATCTGGGCTGCCTGACAAAATGGAAAACTTTACACAAGTCCAGCTCTACAAAACTCTCCCCCCCGCTCACCTCATTCTGTTTCTTTCTTTCTTTCTTTTGCATTCACATCATCTGCAGTGAATGGAAAATCTTGTGAACAAGGTCATTTCCAAGTTACATGATTCACCCAGAGGGGACATGGCTGTTCTGTTTCTTCTAAGTAATGTCCTCAGTTTCCTCTTCGAGGAGTCATGTGAAACAAAAACCACAGCAGACAGGAATATTTGCTAGGCGGGAAGCGTGTGAGGGAAAGAGTCTTCATCAAAGGGCAGCATCTTCACTTTTAACTTGTCTTGTGTGTTTTCAAGGGTTTGCTCCCCTGCTTGAGAATCCCTCTACCTGCTGCCTCAACTATTTGTGGCTGAATGACCTCAGTGTGAGGAGCTGCGAGGAACACCACATTTTATCTTCATCCATTTTCCCAGGAACAGTTATACTTTTAAATGGAAAGTTTGGGGGGGGGGGAGGTGTTTCCCCTTCCATACCTTCCTGGTGAGTGAAATTGCCATGTTTGAGCTGCAATTCTATGATCCCTGGGAGGGCATTCCAGAGGGCAGAAAAAAGTTTGGATGTCTCTGGCTGCTGCAGAAACTTCCATAGCCCTAGCCCTACCATCATTTGCACTGTAAAGCTAAAAAGTGGGGTGTCGGGGTGTCAACTTGAATAAAATATTGGGGGGAGGTAAGCCACACCCCGTATAATTGATCACATGACGTGGTGCACACACACCATTTGAACATAGCTGCCAAGTCTCCCGTTGAAAAATCCGGGATCGGCAGCGGTGCGGCATTGGAAGTCGCTTCTACGCATGTCTGAACATGCGTAGAAGCAACCTCCGGTGCCGGCGCTGCCCAATTTCCGGTGCCCAGACATGGGCAGAGCGGCACCTGAAATCGGTTCTGTGCATGTCCAGGCATGCGCAGAAGGAGCCTCCCTGGCAGGTAGGAAATTGGGGGATTTACGGGATTTTTTTCTATCCGGGATAACAGCAGGAAACGGATTAAAGTCTGGGGGTTTCCCGCGAAAAATGGGAGACTTGGCAGCTATGCATTTGAATGGCAATGCCCATTATTTTGGGGGGATCCTGGCCCCCTCAAATATTTTATTGGGGGGGCAGAGACCCCTCAGCCCATAGGAGCTGGCTCCTATGGTCGGGTCAGGTCCCAAAGGATCTAGAGCCTTGCCTGGCTTCCAAGCCCTCTGTGGCCGCTAAGCTGGTGTCAACCCCTCCTTTTGGTTATTTATGATGATTTCGATTTATATCCTGTGTTCAGAGATGACTCAGTAGCTGCAGCTACTGCAAAATGAGGTGGCTCAACATGTCACTAGGGCAGAATCTCACCACCGTGCTCCATGATTGTCCTAAAACCTCTAGGCAGTTTAAAAGAAATATTAGTGCTATCAATTAAAGCAGCTGAAGCAATTAAAAACATATAAAGCCAATTAAAATTAACAGGAAAGGAGATTCAAACATGTCAACGTCTGTGCATGTGGCTAGGTTTGCCTAAACCAAAATGTATTAGGCAGGTGCCAATTGTGTACAGCAAATGGGCCTGCCTTATGTTAACAGGCTGATAGTTTCAAAGTGTAAATACTGCAACACCATCATTTATTTTTTTCCACTTATTTTATTGCATTTATACCCCACCTTTCCTCCAAGGAGCTCAAGGTCCCCCCTCCCATTTTATGCTTACAACAACCCTGTGAGGTAGGTTAGGCTGAGAGACTGTGAGCTTCATGGCTGAGTTGGGATTTGAACCCTGGTCTCCCAGGTCCTCGTCTGGCACTCTAACCATTACACCACACTGGCTCTCTAAAGGTTGATTTCTTACAGTTGTGGAGCAAGTATTATGTGGCGCATATAACATTGCCAGTTTTGCAGATCAAAATTAGTGGGTACATATGGGGTAAGACGATCCCACAAGCAAATTGGTCCCAATATGTTAAGTGTTTTACATACTAATAGTAACATCTTGAATATGGTGCTGTGTGCTGACAGGGTCTCACTCCTGTTGGCAACTGCACTTCAACTTCTAGGTCAAGAGAAATGGAAGCCTCACAGAGAGTGGCTTGCAGTAATCTAGTTCTGAAGTCACCAATGCTTGAACTATATGGTCAAGCTCCTGTTATTCGGCTGCTAAATGAATAACTATGTGGACAGGAGCCCTATTGAATGAGTTTTGGCTAATGGCAGAAGGCATTTTCCCACATGTCCTCTGCACACATCATGCCATATGGACATGACTTCATGTCCATTTCAAAATGGGGCCCAGCCTTCATATTGAGGGGGCTGACATCCCCCGCCACCGCCGGGTGCCCTCAACGCACCCTAGCCCCCACCTGGGAGCTGGGAAGGGGCTGGAACAAGTGAGAGCAAAGATATCCTTCTGCACATCCCACCCCTGACTGGCTCATGCAACAGGGAGAAGGAGGCTGAGCGCGGAGCCCACATTGGGCTCCGCCTCCTCCTCCTCCCCGCCCAATGCTGCATCACAGTTGTAGGGGCGGGATGCATCATGCGATGCCCCCCCCAATGTGGGTGGCAAGTTGGCTTGCAGCCACCAGAGATAAAATTATTTCATGTGTGAGATTCAATGTTATAGTAGACCCATTGAAATTAATGTGCTTAAGTCACTTACGCCCATTGATTTCAACGCATCTACTCTAAGTATGAGTAACATGGGATATCATCCAATACACCTAGTATTGCACAAATGCTTGGTTCCCGGAACATTTTTCAAACTAAGAAAGTTAAAATCCAAGTTCTGCCTTAATCCTATCTCTAATTCAAACTAAACCCTTGTTTTAGTTTCAACAGGAAGTTAATCAGGAGGGATCATCACTGTACCTGGTGAGAAAATATTCCCAAAGGGAGAATCATATTAAAAAAACTTAGAAGAAATATATTAATTCAAGAGCTGCTTTTCTGTGGTTCCCTCTAAAGGTCTGTGAGCCCTTTATAAATCAAACGCTCCTTTAATTGAGTCTAATACTATTTTTCTTGCGTGCTCTGGTCCATGTGGTCACGAAGAGTCGGACACGACTAAACGACTAACAACAATGGACTAAACAACAACAACTATTTTTCTAGAAAAGGGAGAACACCTCCCTTATAATGGCAGTGGAGCCCACCTGAGGGGTGCTGGAACTGAGTTCTGGCAAGTTCTGGCTGAAAAAAAGCCCTAATCTAATAGTCAAAGAATGGGACGAGGGTGGCGCTGTGGGTTAAACTACAGAGCCTAGGGCTTCCCAATCAGAAGGTTGGCGGTTCGAATCCCCGCGACGGGGTGAGCTCCCATTGCTCGGTCACTGCTCCTGCCAACCTAGGAGTTCGAAAGCACATCAAAGTGCAAGTAGATAAATACAGCGGGAAGGTAAACGGCATTTCCGTGTGCTGCTCTGGTTCGCCAGAAGCGTCTTAGTCATGCTGGCCACATGACCTGGAAACTGTACGCCGGCTCCTTCGGCCAATAACGCGAGATGAGCGCTGCAGCCCCAGAGTTGGTCACGACTGGACCTAATGGTCAGGGGTCCCTTTACTTTTACCTAATAGTCAAAGAAGCTCAGTGGCCAATCTAATCTATCTCACCAATGATATTCTTAGAGAAGGAGAGAATCGAAACGTAGAAGCTTTAATAGAAATGTAGAAGCTTTAATACAGGAGTCACCAATGTGGTACATAATGACAACCTTAAAGTTGTCCTCTGGCACCTGTGAAGCCTCTGAGCTCCCTCTCCTTCAATGCTCCCTTGGCCATGAAGCATTGAAGATGGTTGCATTCCCCTCCCTTCATAGTTCATCATGCTGAATGAGGAAGTTGGGAGAGTGGCACTCTTTCCAGTGTGGTGTAGTGGTTAAGAATGGTAGACTCGTAATCTGGGGAACCGGGTTCGCGTCTCCGCTCCTCCACATGCAGTTGCTGGGTGATCTTGGGCTAGTCACACTTCTCTGAAGTCTCTCAGTCCCACCCACCTCACAGGGTGTCTGTTGGGGGAGGGGAGGGGAAAGGAGATTGTTAGCCGCTTTGAGACTCCTTCGGGTAGTGATAAAGTGGGATATCAAATCCAAACTCTTCTTCTTCTTCTTCTTCTTCTTCTTCTTCTTCTTCTTCTTCTTCTTCTTCTTCTTCTTCTTCTTCTTCTTCTTCTTCTTCCCTACTTCCTTTTTCAGCTCTATAAGATTTTAAGGCTCAGATTAATACTACTGGATCCAACTTTTACCCAGATTACTTGGAAAAGTGATGTGTGTGTGAGAGAGCATGAGTTCTCTTTCTGTGTCCTAAGGGCAGTGATTCAGGGGAGGGGGAAATAAGCTATCTGAGGGGTGGCACCCTAAAACCCACTTGTGCCCCAACATAGTTGCCAATATATGCATGAAAACCACGACTCACTCGCAGGATCATCACCTTGTCAGGGTGAGTGGGCTTGCACGTTCCTAATACCCTTGTGAGCAAAGCCATCAGGAATCTCATACTCCCAGCAGGGTCACCCAAGGCAGTAAGGTCAAAGGGAAGGAGCTAGACAAAGAATGATCCAAGAAGTCCTCAATGGCAGAACAGGTGGATGATAACAAGCGGTATGTTCAGGGCTGTCTTAAGCATATGCGGGGAGAAAAGATCAACCCGGCGCCCCCCTCTGGGTTGCCCAGTCCAAGGCACGCAGGAGGCCGGCCGCCTCAGCATCTTGCTGGCTCCGAGCACCGAGGCGCGTGCAGCAGAAGAGCCCACCATGGCACTCCGACCGATGAGCGGGCTCTTCCCTGGACTCAACTCTCGGGCCCCGGACTCTCGGCCTGGTGCCCCTGAGAGCCCAGTGCCTGGGTCCCCTGCACCCCTAGTGTCTATGGGTAAGACGGCCCTGGGCTGTGAAGGCAGATGAAGGCTGCAGCAGATAAGAATCTACCGGTTGTCATGACTACTCATGCCATCAGAACAGAGCCTTACTGCGGAGACTTTGCATTGGTCAGTGTTCACTGATCTACACACATACAACAAATTCACGCACAGGCATCACCGTCTCTAAAACCACGACTCCAAATGTAAGTTGTGTTATGACTTGGTTTCTCTGATGCCAAGGCCAATGGACAAAATTTGATCATGGTAAATGCTGTTTTCGTCAGCTAAGGGACTTAAATAAAAATCTGACTGTAAACGTTTCTTTACGTGTACAGCTGGAGAATGTCAAACTGTGTACAAATCTGCCGCAAGACACCTTTATTCTAACAGATGTCTTTGGAAACACTCAACACCATATCATAATCATGAGGTTTATGCACTTCAGTTGACACCTGTGCGTCATGCCCTACAGATGCTGCACTGTGTTTAGGACCGAGCCCCAAACAATACAGCTGTTTCAACACATGTGCATTTTCCACTTAGCAAACCATAAGAACACAGCAGAAGGTTACAACATCAGAATCCTAGGGCTAGAATGCAGGAAGGGGGGGGGAGATATGTTTCTTTGGGACATCTTTCCAAGAGGCTCTGCCTACATACTCAGGATGGTGTTCATCTACTCCACTACACACAGGCAACAGGGAAGGCAGTCCTGATTGATATTGCAAGTGACAACTAAATCCTTTGACTCATTCTTACATTTCATCTCCACAAGGTACTACGCCCACAAGATTCATGTTTGTGAAGCTAGGGGTGGGGGGAAGATATGGAGGATTATTCCAGTCTTAAGTTTTCAAAACCTACAAAACCTCCATCTACAAGCATTAATGAACTGCGATGGAAAACTACCCAACTGAAGGATAAATATCGGTGTCATGTCTAACTAAGTGCCCCTCAGTGCTGACCCACTGAAATTCATGGACTTAAGTGCATGGCCCACTAAATCCTATGGGTTTACTCAATGCATGACTTAGATTGGATACAATCCTTAATAAATATAATAACCACAGAACTGTGAGTACTACAAGTGGTACAACATCAGAAGAATCAGGGTCAGCTCAATATATTTTGCTGCCTGAGGCAAAATGCAAGACATCACCACCTGCAATTCAATGTACTGGTTGTACTGGCAGTTGAATGTTACTTCAGTTCTGGCAATGGGATAGAATCCTCCATTTTACCTGAGGGCATCAGGCTAGCTTTCAGGGTATATGATAGTTTTGATCTTCAGCAGTGGGGAATGACCAGTGGGCTCCGAGCATCTGCTGCCCGTGGGCATTGCCTCACTCTGCCTAATGGGAGGGCTGGACCTGAAAAAACAATTATGTACATATCTAAATTTATTCAGAAATAAGTCTCTTACTCTGAGTTTAGGCTGATCCCAACACCATTGCATGGGAGATGCAAGGTGAAATGAGGGTTGGTGTGGTGCAAAAACAACTCCAAGAGTGCAGGATTGGCTCTGCCAGTTCATTTGCACCATACAAATCTCCCTTCTGCTTCTCCCCTCTTGGCAAGCAACAGTGAGACACCTCCTGGGAAGCTAGCATAGTAGCTCCACCTCACCCAGTGAGTTACTTCTGGCTGTTCCCATGCAGGGCTGCCTCAAGCCGGTCAGGCGCCCTGGCACCGTGGCGCGGAGATCGCTCCGGCGCCCCCGCCCTAGTGGGCGGGTGCAGCGCGCAGCACGGCTCCCTCGCGGCTTTGCCGCACAGCGCCCTCCTGCCAGCCCAGCACCCTGATGCCCCGCGCCACCGAGACTACCCCTAGAGCCGGGCCTGCTCCCATGCCAGGGTTAACAGTCACGGAAACAGATGCCTGGTCAGTGGAAACAAACAACATGATCTAGATTATGTAAGTGATTACTATTAATGCACTAACGTAGAGCCCAAAGAGAAGGGTTTTTTGTGTGGATGTGGGTGTGTGGCACTGCAATATTTCTACTCACCATATCCTCAAGAAAGTTACAGGTGAATGTTTAGTAAGAATATGGTGAGTTACAATCTGAAGTTACATTCAGAGAATCAAACATTTCAGCAAAGTTATTATGTAATTTTGCAAACAGCCTGTTATTCAGCTAACATCATTTTAAATAGATGTGGGCCTGGTGGGCAAGGAGGGCAGACCTGATTTGAGACCTGAACCTTCTCTAGATATATGAAAGGCATGGTTGGGATATGTCTCATCAATTTTAATTTCTGAACCTGCTTTCTAGGGATGGATGAATGGGCTCTTCCATTGTATAAGGGCAGGGGTGAGATGCAAGGCAAACGTAGAGATGGGGGAAAGGGTCTATTTGAGTTCCTCCCAGTTTCTTATTTATGCAACCTTACTTTAAGTTTTTTCGTATTGGAAACTCTTGTATTGGAAATTCTTTTCATATTGGAAACTCTCCCAATATGCACAGTTTGGTATGAGTTTGGTTTTTGCAAAGAAATTTCTCCCAATATAATGCATTTTCATGCATTTGTTTCACTAATATATGCATTTTATGTACACTTTACCCTAGTATATGTTTTTTTTTACACATCACTTGGATAGCAAAATGCATTGCAAAATTGGGAGAAGAGCAAATTTTGTAGGATGGATTTGTTTCAGTCCACACCTTGTTTCAGAATTAGGTAGGTTTGCCTTTACATTTCTCCCCCATCCCTACTGCTGATCCAGGATATGCACTCTATAAATTTTCTTCTTGTTCAAACTTTGGGACAGATCAAATTTGTGTAAGTAAGCAGAAGGCATAGTAGAGAAGATGGGGATTTGTACCTTTTGTGATGAATTGAAACATAATGACTTGATATGCACATCTCAATAAAGTTTTCCAGTGGATCATAGAATGATGATCAGCAACTTCAGACTATCATCTACTGAGGACACTATACTCTCTAAACCAGGCTTTGATCTGCCATGGAGCAATTGAGTTTCTCTTTTAGAGAAAATACTCTAAGGTGTAAGTCTCTAAGGTGCTACTGGAAGGATTTTTATTTTTTTATTTTTTTATTGACTACGTCGGTCAGACCAACATGGCTACCTACCTGTAACTTGTTCTTTTAGAGAGAGATATGTCAAGAATGCCACAGTACCTAAATAGAGTCTGCATGCATACAGGCAGGATGTCTTTGCGTACCAAATACTACAGACAAACGACTAGGGAATGTTGTCATTTTCAATGGGCTGGGAACAGTGTGCCTGGTTAAATGGACCTTGATCTGACCCAGGAAGCTGATTCTCACGTTGTTAAGAAACCCCCCAGTGACAGCTGTAGTATGCTGAATACAGCGCAAGGTGCAGTTGATATTGCTTTCTTTTTAGCTTACTCATCCAAAGTTGACCTTCCCTCAAAGGTATTCTTCTGGGGGCTGCCTACCAGTGATGGGAGGGACCAGACACCAAAATGGGAAAAGCAATGGATAGGATACTTTGAATAGCAGGTTATATTTCAGCCACACAAAAGTGAGATGTTTAACAATGGCCCATCTAGTCCCTTTCTGTGGTTTCCAGCAACTGCTATTCAGAAGCATTGCTGTCTCTGACTGTGGGTGCAAAGCCAAGCCATCATGACTTATATTCTTTGATAGTCCTCTCCTCCATCAAATTGTTTTGATCTTTTAGAGTCATCTTGGTTGGTGGTCATCATTGCCTCCTATGGGAGTGAAGACCATAATTTAACCAAACACTACTTTATTTTATCTGACCTGAATCTTTCAACATTAAGCTTCATTGGGTGTCCATGAGCTCTAGTGTTATGAGAAAAGAAGAAAAACTTTTCTCTATCCTCTTTCTCCATACCATGTATAATTTTTATAAACCTATTACTTCACCTCATGCTTGTCTTTTCTCTAAGCTAAAAGTCCCAACCTTTCTTCAGAGGGGAGTCATTCCATCCCATTGAACATTTTAGTGGCAATAATAATAATAATAATAATAATAATAATAATAATAATAATAAATTATTTGTACCCTGCCCATCTGACTGGTAATTTCAAGGTTAGATTACTACAATGTGTTATATGTAGGGCTGCCTCTGAAGACGGTTCAGAAACTTCAGCTAGTGCAGAATTCATCAGGCAGGTTGCTCAGCAGAGCAAGACGGTTTGAGCATGTTATACTGATCCTGGTGCAACTGTACTGGCTACCAATTAGTTTCCGGGCCCAATTCAAAGTGCTGTTTTTGACCTATAAAGCCTTAAATGGCTCAGGACCGCGATTCTCAAGGACCACCTGTTTCCATATGAACCTACCTGGACCCGGAGATCATCTTCTGAAGCCCTTCTTCGTGTGCCTCCTCCTCGAGAGGTGCGGAGGGTGGCAACACCAGAACGGGCCTTCTCTGCAGTGGTGCCCCGTCTATGGAATGCTCTCCCCAGGGAAGCTCACCTGGCGCCTTCATTATACACCTTTATGCGCCAGGCAAAATCGATCCTTTTAAACCAGGCTTTTGGTTGATCTTATTGACATCCAACACCCTTTTAGAATGTGGCTTGGGGTGTGTGTGTGTTGTTGGGTTATTGCTTTTGGTTTGATTTTATGTGTTGTGGTCTTGTTGTGAACCGCCCTGAGACCTCCGGGTATAGGGTGGTGTATAAGTCAAAAAATAAATAAATAGATAGATAAGATAGATAGATAGATGATAGATAGATAGATAGATAGATAAGATAGATAGATAGATAGATAGATAGATAGGTAGGTAGGTAGATAGGTAGATAGGTAGATAGCAAGCCACTCTGGGTGGCTTCCAACAAATATAAAAGCATGACGAAACATCAAACATTAAACACTGCCTTACATAGGGAATGTTTTCCAATGCTACAATATCCTTTCTGAGCTGCAGAGATCAGAACTCTTCACAGTGTTCCAAATGAATTTGTACCATAGGTTTGTAGAATGGCATTATGATAGTGGCAGTTTTATTTTCCTTTCTTCATGAGCCTTAGCATGGAATTTGCCTTTTCCACAGTTGCCGCACACTGTGCTGACATTCCTTGTCTGTCACTGCCAGTTCAGACCCTCTGTGAAATTAAGACATTTTTGCCCCAACATCCATTTACATTAGTTTCCATTGAATTGTGTTGCCATTTCACCACCCATTCACTTAGTTTGATGAGGTCCTTTTGGAGCTCTCTCTTTTGTTTTAATGCCCCTGAACAATTTCTTATCCTCAGCAAACTTGCCCACCGCACTGTTCACTCCTCTAATTCTAGATTGTTAATGAACAAGTTAAGTTTATTCATAAAGTTTTTCAATACCACTTAAAAACAACAACAACAAGCAACCAGCTGTCTAAGTGGTTTGCATAAAACAAAACAAAATATTCAAAGGAGAAAACCAATCAAATCAAACTAAACAACCAGACGGCATAATAAAAGTTATCAAAATACAGTGGTACCTCTACTTTCGAATTTAATGTGTTCCGAACACACATTTGTAAGTCGAAAAAAATTGTAAGTCGAATCCCATAGGAATGCATTGGGAGAAAAAAATTGTAAGTAGAAGCAACCCTATCTAAAAATTCTTAAGTAGAAAAAATCCTATCTAAACCACATCCAAGATGGCGGACGGAGCTCCATTCGTAAGTAGAAACATTTGTAAGTAGAGTTATTCGTAAGTAGAGGTACCACTGTACAGAGAAAACCAATAGTTTCAAATACAAATGTCCATAATAAATGTATGAGTAGGTTTGACTAAGCAAAAACGGCTTTAGCAGGCATGAAAAACAGTGCAATGAAGACACCTGCCTAATATGAATAGGCAGAGAATATTTGCTTTTCAGTCTGAGAAGAATAATGACAAAGGAAACAGGTTAGAATATCCATGCCAGTGGCCACCTATTGAGGGTCACGTCACTGGCAGTGCCTAGTCTTGTATCCAACCCAATCAGTAGCCCATATAGAACTCCCAACACGATCTGCTTAAGAGTGTTTGCTATCCTATAGCCCTACTTGCACAATCCTATGTGCCGGGAATGACAGCAGCAAAGCCTTCTGGGGCACATTAGCAGCAGTGCCAGAGGCTAGGCAGTGGATGGAAATTAAACAGGCAACAGAGCTCTAGGGATACAAATGTTGCTCCAGGCAGGCCACGAGCGACAATTCAACACAGAAAACAGCCACGAAAAGATGCTTCCTCTCATGTAAAGTTTGCACTGTGGGAGTTGAGGGAATATTGCATAAACCACCCCATTCAAATCACGTGTTACCCAGGCTATCCAAAAGATAAAAGGGAAAGCAATCAATTGGTGATATATATGAGGGGCGTGTGCTTATTTGGTTGCAGACTTCTGTTGATTTTTCAATCTTTTATTCCAAGAATTCATATCTATTTTTACATGGACACACACTATTTATGTATAGAAGGCAAGGTCAAGTTGATAACCTTCCAGCAAGGAAAACCTTGACTCTATTGTAGTATCAACTGCACTATACTGTGCATTCAAAGCAGTATGATGCCACAGTTAAATAATCATGGCTTCCTTCAAAGAATTCTAGAAACTGTGGTCTGTTTAGGGTGCTGAGAGTTGTTAGGAGATCCCCTATTCCCCTCACAGAATTACAGTTCCCAGTGCGGGTTAACAGTCACTCCTTCTTCCTAGGTAACTGGGAATTGTAGCTCTGGGAAGGATCAGGAGTCTCCTAACAACACCTTTGACAAACCATAGATTCAGCACCTTTGACAAACCATTGATTCTAGGATTATTGAAAGTGGTATGGTACTATTATAGTTCAGAGGGGACCCTTGTCTGGCAGAGATCCAGAGCAGATTCTCCCATAAAGGAGAGCACGGGTTGTGGAAGGGTTAACAAGACATCCCAGGGGTGGGAGAGGCGGGTCAGTTTGGATGGCCACATGTGTGATTGGTGGGTGTGCTGTTGCTGGGGAAATTTGCTTGTAGCAAGTGATTGATTGACAGCCTTACCCTATATATGCTTAGAGAGCAGCTTTCAGTTCCACTTTTGCTGCTCGCAACGAATCTCCCGCCCGCCCTCCTCTAATTTTAGGTATTTTTGCATTGGCCTTGCTGCGCCTCTCATGGGGTCGTCTGTTTTGGATCAGGGGCCTGGTAGGAATTTTGCCACTTGGCTGATTGGCTGGTGCCAGGTGGTTTTTGCCTACTACATCACAACTTGTAAGGTTGGCAGTTAGGCATTGGTTCAAATTGGATGGTTGAGGGGTACGGATTTGGTTGGGCCTGCCCCTCATGGTTGCTGCTGCCTTTAGGGGTATTCCTTTAAAGGGATCCTGGGGCTATACATTAGTCCGCGTATCCCCGCCAGGGGCCAGGGCCAGGCATGAGCCTTGGGGAGCATCTGAGGGTGAGGTCAAGGGCGTAGCCCCTGCCCCGATCTCTCCTGGTAAGGGTGCTTACCTATTGGCTCCCCTCCTAGGCTAGTGGGAGTCAGATCTGTCCCAGGCGGGGGATAGACGGCAAGAACCAATGCCTAAGCCAGCGTTTCCCAACCTTGGGCCACCATGCTGTTTTTGGACTACAACTCCCATCATCCTTAGCTAGCAAGACCAGTGGTCAGGAATGATGGGAATTGTAGTCCGAAAACAGCTGGAGGCCCAAGGTTGGGAAACACTGGCCTAAGCAACCACTCACATTCAGTTGTATTTAAATAAAGTTGTGGCCAAATTAATGCCAAAAACCTTAAACTTAAAATATTGTGTGAGGTGTGAGTTATTGGGGGGATGTCTTGGTACCTCGGCACACAACTGCTTAGCCCCACTCCCTTGCCTCAGAGATCAGGGCCACCTCAAGTCATTTTTCTGCTTGAGGCAAACGACAAGATTTTGCATTCCATTCCCCCAAACCCACCGAGCCCTATACAAAAGCTGACCAGTGACTCTTTCTTGGACACTGGTGTTCTCCATTGCATCCGAGGGCAGAAGTTTAGCCAAGGAGGCACAGTGGAGGATGCATGGCACACACAGCTAAGTCCACTAAATTGCCCCTCAGCATCTGTTGCGTGTGGTTGCTTTCTCACTCTGCCTAATCTATCTCTATCTATTTGCCAGCTCTATCTGAGATGATCAGTGGCCTCTTCTACCTAGTAGGTGGAAGCTGAAGGACAATACCAAGGAAGATCAAGAATGAGCTCAGGAAACGCCCTCTGAATAATCCCCAAATAATCTGTAGGGAAGAAGAAGAGGAGTTTGGATTTGATATCCCGCTTTATCACTACCCGAAGGTGTCTCAAAGCGGTCCCCCAGATTACAAATCTACCGCTCTTAACCACTACACCACACTGGCTGAATGTGTTTTTTATCGCAGAACCTTTTTGCAAGCTGCTTTGAGAACCTTGTGGGGCTACAAAGTGGGATATCAGCATTCTGGATAAATAAATAAAAATGTAAAGCTGGCAATGGAATCTCGAGTTCAAATTATTTTCTTGTGAAAATTCATTTCCCCTTTCCTCAGTTTCGTTTACTGAAAATGGAGCACAAAGGGTTTGCAATTACGTATTTCCCATAAGATTTTTATTTTGACAGAACAAGTGTGATGCAGGGGCAGATCTATTATGAAACTAATGAAGCATAAATTTCAGGGCCCCTAATCCCAAAAGGGCCCCAGAAGTAACTGCTGTTCATATTGCTTTAAAAAATTGGGTCTAGTAGACTCAATGCGAGTTGCACAACTCAAATTGATTAATTTTTTGTTTTATATATTTAAACAATCCCAAAGTTTGAGAGTCAGTAGCGCAGATGTTGTAAAGGTTGTTGCAAATAACTCCATTGAAGAAGGTAACAGTGGTTACCCAGATCTCATTACTGATTGTATGGGGCCTCCATAACAGTTCAAGCTTCAGGACCCAAAAAATGTAGGTCTGCCACTGGTGTGTGATATGATGAGGGTTGAGGAGACCCCAGTTCAAATTCTGAAACAGCCATGAATCTCTTCACAGAACTTACAGAACTTGACATGGCAAGACCACATATGGTCTTTCCTGCTATACTATTGAAATGCACATCTTTTGAGAGTTCCTTTCTAGCAGATGTAGATGCCATACATTTGTGAATAGTTGCCTGGGAGATTAAGTCTTAAGATCTTGCTTTCCTGCCGAGATGTGATAGCATTTTATATTTTCTAAGTCGCAAGTGTATACAGTACAGTAAATGTCTGTAGATATAATATTTCTCTTAAACATTATATAGAAGGAAACAGCCTGAGGCAAACTTAGTACTTAGTGGTGTGGTAATATTGCAAAAAGGTGGCCACCCAATCAAATCTAGGCTCTCAACAGCATACAGATTTTCTGACTTCTTTTAATGTTATGATTTAATCAGTTTTAACTTCGCTGCAGTTGATGCAAATTGTGCCCATTTATGGAATCAAAGTCCTGGCCTAAGAAAGTGGGGAAATGCTAGAGAAAAAAGAGAGCAAAGGTATCATTTGGACATTCCCCAGATAATATACACCTCCCTAATAACCTTTGAACTGTATTGATGGTTTTATAATGGATATCCAAGACCACAGGATCAAAAGGAATAGGTGAGTGTTATTGCTTTCAACCATTCCAAGTTGATCTGATCTTTTAAGTTAAAAAGCTTCAGAGCAATGACTTTTGTTTATTTTCCACTTCACCCAATATTACAGCAAGCAATAAAAAGATGAGGCGAAAATCACAATCCCCACTTTTCTTAGAAAACAGAGGACTAGAAGTCATGCACCTAAGCCAAGGGATATCTGGAGTTCCAAATAACTGTGGGAAGGTGGCAGAAGGTGTGGGAAATAAATCTAATATTTTTAATTATTTATTTGATCAATTTCTAATCCACTTCTTTAAAAGTCAGCCCCAGAGCAGGTGACAAGAAGGAGCACTCAGAAAACATACTGAAAAATAAAAACTCACTGAAAACATTAGAAACAAATCAAAATTAATTTTAAAAAATACCAGCAAGGGCAGTACAGTCATACCTCAGAAGGTAAATGGAATCGTTCTGGAAGGCCGTTCGCCTTCCAAAACGTTCGGGAACCCAGGTGCGGCTTCCGATTGGCTGCAGGAAGTTCCTGCAGCCAACTGGAAGCCGCAGAAGCCGCAATGGACGTTCGGGTTCCAAAGAACGTCCGCAAACTGGAATGCAGTGGTACCACGAGTTACAAACACCTCAGGTTACAAACGCTTCAGGTTACAAACTCTGCTAACCTGAAAGAGTTACCTCGAGTTGAGAACTTTGCCCCAGAATGAGAACGGAAATCGTGTGCCGGCAGTGCAGTGGCAGCAAGAGGCTCCATTAGCGAAAGCACGCCTCTAGTTAAGAACAGTTGCTGGGATGAATTAAGTTTGTAACTAGAGGTACCACTGTAATCACTTCCGGGTTTGCGGCGTTTAGGAGCCAAAACGTTCATCTCGCAAGGCGTTCAATTTCTGAGGTATGACTGTACTCCCCTTTGAACCAACTTAAACCAGTGGCTGGTGAATAAATGTATCCATAAAGCATCTAAAATAGATAGTGGTTCAGAAGGCCAGTATTCAGAAGGAGAGCCAGCATGGTGTAGTGGTTAAGAGCGGTAGACTCATAATCTGGTGAACCGGGTTCGCGTCCCCACTCCTCCACATGCAGCTGCTGGGTGACCTTGGGTTAATCACACTTCTCTGAAGTCTCTCAGCCTCACTCACCTCACAGAGGGTTTGTTGTTGGGGAGGAAGAGAAAGGAGATTGTTAGTGGCTTTGAGACTCCTTAAGGGGAGTGAAAAGTGGGATATCAAGTCCAAACTCCTCCTCCTCCTCTTCTATTAAAGGAATACAAGAAGAGCCTAATGAATCAGGCCTATGACCCATCTAGCCCAGCGTCTTTTTCTCATAGTGGCGAAGCATGTCACCAGAACCTGAGCACAACAGCTGTGATTCCCAGCAACTGGCATTGGAACACTTGCAATACTTTGCTTCATCTCTTTTCAATCAATATCCCCTGTAACCTAGATTCTTTGTACAGTACTGACAAATTAAGATCTTCATGGCAGTTGCAAAGCAAGGAAGAAACTGAAAGATGTGGACTAGCCTTAGTGGAAGACTTGGAGCTGGTTCTTTTCATGTAAAAAAAGAGAGACAAAATTGCTGTCCTAGGAAAGGCCTGCTTTTATTATTTCTCCAGAACAAAGGAAGTGCTGAAAGTTGCACTTGGAAAACATTCAAACAAGTTGAGGGTCAGCAGCAGTTCTATGCCAGTGAGATCATATTTGCACAATGCTGCCAAAAAACTACCTTATGCAAGGTTTGTCAAAAATAACATCACATGATTAGGTGAACAGGCAGGGGAGATCTGCAAACACCCTGGGTGCGACGAGGCATGAGGTCAAAGGCCAATTACATTTAGCAACCAGGAAGTTCATAAACTGTAAATTTACAGAGTACCTTAACTCCCTAGAGGAGGCTTATTCCATTCAGAAAACAGTTAGCTGATGAGGTAAGGGGGAATTTGTGAAAAAAGAAAAAGTAGTTTTCCAAAATGAGTGGTTGTGTGTGTGTTTTTAAGTAAAAGTACTAATTAAAGAAATATGTTTTATAAAGAGAGAGAACCACAGGTTTAAGCTCCAGGATCAGCTGACTGATTAAGTGTGTTCTGAGCATCTGACCACCGGTTGGCAAACAAGAAGTCTTTACTCCATTAAAAACTATTTCAGTAACACTTTGAAAACATTGCCCAACGGTATCCAGATCACTTGGGATTCATTATAATCTCATTAGGTAGGATTATATCATTTGGTTTAATGTCAATTGCCTTTCCATATCGTGTCCGGTGGTTTTATGATGTGGACCAATATTCCACTAAGGACTGGGCTGAGGTCATCAATTTTAAATTCTTTTCCTGAGTCACACACACTTGGCAGGGTTCCGCATCTTGACACGGCATCAAGCTTTCAAAACCCTCTTTGGAAGCAAATGGGGAATAAATTCAGTGGAGCAGGCACAACTTTACACCATCCAAAGTGAATGTTCCAGCAGTGATTTGTCTTCGAGAGTCATCAAAACCTGACCTCTTAAGAGTCTCGAGTCAAGTGCAAAAGCAGCCATTGAGTTTCTTTCAATCAATTCAAGAGAGGAAAGTATCCTCTATGGTAGAGCACATATACCCGGGTCATTACCACTATTGCCAGGTCAATATAAAAACCAAGAGAGAGAAAACTAGCCAATAAGAAAATGGATATTGCAAGTGTTGGGGATGTTCTGCTTGCCATAGGCTGAGCTGCTATAATGGTCAAAGAGGATTTAGAAAAAGAGCAGATGGGAAATAAAAGGGCAAAGGAAAGGAAGAGGCAGTGGGTTGAGATGTAGTAAAGAAAGAGAAACCAGAGCAGTGAGTCTTGTGGGTGATCACTGAAGTTGTAGTCTGATACATTACACTGAATTATAAAGCATCTGAACACTGTTAAAGGGGCAATTCTGCATTTTGAGCATGGTTTGTTCTCTTGTATACCTTTTTCCATTTTGCTCACCGCCTCTTTCAGGTTGCAAATACCTGGGGTAGAAAACCAAAACAAGGGGATGATTCAAATATTTTAAGTCCCGTTGATTTCAGTGGGAGTGTTTAGGGCTGTGATCCTGTGCCCAGTTACCTAGGAGCAAGTCCCATTTACAACTGAAGGACATATTTCTGCATAGAATTGTACCGCGTCCTACTACTCAGCTTTGGTTGGGTTATGTCCTAAATGAAACAATACATATGTTCACTCTCTGATCATTCCAGTTTGCTCCAATCTGTAGGCTCCAATCTCCTTTGAGTATGAATATATGTACTATTGAATCATTGAAACTTTTTTGGGGGGGGGTGGGGTGGAGAGAAAAAGATTTCCTTCATGCTGACCCTCTGTGATCCTAATTGAGACAGCTTTGTAAATGTCAGCTGCATTATAAATAAAATGCATGTGAAAATAACACATCTGAAGGAAACAGGATTATTTCCCACATGGGAGAGGCTTTAGGGTTCTTTCAACCTTACAGTCATGTTATTTGAGAATCATGTTGGTTTTCAGCCACACTGCAGCATTTATTGTTAGCTGAAATTGCCAGAAAGCACTTTAGTGGAAACACAAAGCAAAAAGAACTAGGTAAGGACAAAGGCATATGATTAAAAAATGAAAAACACCCAAATCTCTCTCTCTCTCTCTCTCTCTCTCTCTCTCTCTCTCTCTCTCTCTGGGGTGGATTAAACTTTTTCAGCCTGGAGGGCCACATTGCATTCCAGGCAACCTTCCAAGGGCCACATACCAATGGTGGGTGGGGCTAGAGGTGAAAGTGGGCAAAACAATATGTAAATTTGACAGTAGACTAGTTTCTGCACAAACTCACACACCCATCTCTATCCTCTATCCTCCATGCAGACAAGCAAGAAGTATTTTCAGCATTCAAGGACACATTCCAGCCAAGCAAAACATGCCAGGAGGGTTCAATGCAGGCTGTGGTGAAGGGCTGTGATGAGATAAGGCATGGGTGGGGAGGGTGAGTGGCCTGAGGAGAGTCCTGATGGCCATGGAGAGAGAGAGGCTTGGAGGCTTGCATTTTGCCCCCAGGCCTGAGGTTTCTCATCCCAGCTGTAGACAGATAGCTTATTACTCATCTTCCAAACACGCCTGGCTTTCATTTGCGAAGATTGTTCTTATATGTAAAATGAAACACACACATGAAACAGGCATCCTTATAAATTTTGTTGTTAAAAAAATCCATCTGTTGCAATGAAGTTTGGTGTTAGAACATTTGTTCTTGGTTATACAATAATTGCATTAAAGATAATAAAATTATGAGGGAGGAAAATATGACACTGTGTGAAACTTAAGTGAGTTTTCTAACAGAGCGGCGGAAAAGGCCTTGTGTTATTTTAAATGCACAATACATTGCTTGGTCTTTTCCATGGCAGTGTCTGAATGAACTGGTAAAAAATATGTGGAGATTTAGTTTTAGAGTTGTTGTGTGGAAAAATCATGGTGTTGGAGAGAAATTCCTCTGAATTTTGACTGATGGGGTTGCTGCTTACTTTACTTTTCAAAGTAGACAAATGTCTGCTTGGTGTGTGGGTTGGTGTGAACACATAGCCTTCTTGAATTAAAAATGGGGGAGAAGGACAGCAATTCTCTCATGTCAAAGCTGTTGAAGTAAACTAGATATTTCACAGCTGAAGGCTTGTGGGAGTTATGCATTACTAAAGCTTAACAATTGGCTGCCTGGATAAGTCTTTCTTTTGCTTGAAGAAAATTTTGAGGCATGTTGGAAGACCCTGCATTGGTAAAAAAGGTGTATTTTAAGGTGTTTGGCCATTGACTATAATAGCAACCTTGGGTGGCCTTGTGCCAGCAGGAAGCCAAATGGACCACCCACACAAAAATATGGAAACTTAGGGGAACATCAGGTTATGTGCAAGTGCGTAACATTCAAAATTAACTGGAAGTGAAAATTCCTCTGCCCAACCAAGGATAGTTTGCATGTTTGTGACTAGGAATGTTGGTGAATTCTGACGTAAATAGAAACAGGAGTGAAAATTGCCCATGTCCACTTATTTGTCCCATGTCCAAAACAGTAAACATACCACTCGTCGTCCACCATTGGAGGAACAATATTTTACTGGTGTGGATTCTAAATTGTGTGAGGCATCTACAAAAGTAGAGAAGGCTCCCTGCTAATTGTCAGTGCCCTCTTCATTTTGTTTTCTTTTGTCAAAATCTGAAGGCAAATTTGGAGAGTCCCAGTCAGGAGAAATCTCTGCTGGCCTTTTCAGGAAAACTGAAACGTAAAGGAATTGGATAAGATTAACAAAATGGCATGTCTCTGTGTATGTTTCACACATCCTAACTGTGCAAGATAAGCAAAACCCTATGCCCTGTTTCAATATATGACACTGGGGCATATATATATATATATATATATATATATATATATATATATATATATATATGCTGAATCTTAGCACTCGGGTGGGGGGGGGTTGAAACGTTTAGCTGAGATTTGGGCTTGGAAGGACTTGACAGACCCAAAGAACAAAGCTGACTCAGTTTCCTTTATGATTATGTGCATTGGCTTCAGAATGAAGGCTGTGTAATGCAATATCTACATGTGGAAGGAATGAAGAGATGTGCTGTTGATTCCTGGCAGTGTCAAAGAGAAGCCAAGAAAGGGAAAGTGAGTCATTGGCATCACCTCTCTCACCTAACAGACGAATCACACAATGGAAGGAGACGGAGCAGGGTAGAAAGTATCTACTTGGTATCCCTCACCCCAGTTTTGCAGCAGCTGCTGTGGAGAAGCATAGCAAAGGGCCCTGCAAATTCCACCCCATCACATTTATGAACTCTCAGAATGTTCAGATAGGGTTAGTGTATTAACCCCAGAACATTCCTAACAGGGTTCCTTTGATGTCATAAGCATGAACCCAATAAACATTTCCCCCCAAAGCTGAACTAAATATTTCCCAGGCATGGTAGGTGTATTCATGTTCTGTACTTGTAAAAGCATCTATGGGCATGTGCAGCCTGCTACTTTACATTCCAAGTTGCAGAAATTCTCAGAAAGAACACTTGACTCAGAACATACCTAAGCATTGCAAACTAAAGAAATTCATCTTCTGGACCAGGGAATTGTAACTTAGGCAACATCAGGTTTGTTTGTTTGTTTGTTTAAAGCATTTATATACCACTCAGTAAGTGGTTTACAAGATACAATATAAAATGTAAAAAAAATAATTTTAAATTTTGGTTATAGGGCCTGCTGGAACAAAAGTCTTTAGTGCAGTAGGTGTCAGAAGTTCATTAGGGAGGTCTGCAGTCAGGAGGTGCTCCTATGTTCGGATTTATACCAGGATGCCAAAATACTGGTTGCTGTTAAGTATGTCTTTGTCCAGTTTGGTGTTGTGTACCAGATGAACCTCTTTCTAATCTGGCTACAGTACCACACGCCTTGCAATGATGCTGCCTTGGAAAAATCTTCATGACTTTCAGCTGGTCCAGGTTGCTTAATAAGACTCCTATCCTGCAATATCTAAAGCAGATACAGTTCACCGGAAGAGGTGAAGGCGCTATGCTAGTTTCTTGGCAGGTGGGTGGGTGCTCCTTACCAGGAGAGAGAAGGGAAAGGGCAAAGCAGCATGGGGATAGCTGCAATGCAACTGCACCAATGGAGGCTCTCTGATAGTCCTGCCAATGTGTTTGCCCCTGCATTACTCCTCCCTCTCTCCTTATATTGTAAGCAAGAGCAACCCACCTGCTGAGAAGCTATCATGGTGACTCCACCCCACCCAGTAAGTAACTTCTGATCTGGATGCCCTAAATGGCTAGTATCCAAAATATTTGAAAAATTGCCTCCTCCCACAACAGCCTGCCCACTCATTAAAAGCAAGTAGGGAGGCCCTTCTTTGTATCCCATCATTAATGGAAGCATGGTTGGCTAGGATAAGTGGTAGGAACTTCTCAGTGGTCACACCAATATTACGGAACATCTTGCAGCGGTAAAAAGGAGCAGTCCACACTGCGACATTTTGTGCAGGTCCCACATATACTTGTAACAGAATGTGAACTTTCACAATAGATCTGACTCTGCTTATCACAGAACTTCTGTAACTCGAACAAACCCAGCAACATATTCTATCTACAGAAGAAATTAGTGGAGGAGGGTTATATCAATTGCATTTTTCATGCTTTATAGTTTCAAACTTGCATTGTGTTGTGGATGTATACACTCTAAACTTAAAAAGCAGCATGCACATATTTTAAATAATTGCATAAAGCAAAGGAAGCAAAGTATTGGCCGCCATTAGTATTTCCCCTCCAGTTTTCATTAGTATGTTTTCGTGCTTCAA
Organism: Zootoca vivipara; assembly: GCF_965207765.1. Lineage (NCBI taxonomy): Eukaryota > Metazoa > Chordata > Lepidosauria > Squamata > Lacertidae > Zootoca > Zootoca vivipara. Next base: position 72,318,392 of record NC_142590.1, on the reverse strand, counting down.
AAAAGTCTCAGATGATATGCCTCCATGTGAAAAGTCAATTTGGCCCTTAGTCTTTGCTTCTCCTGTGCTGTTGACCTGATTCAATAGAAGGTGCTACAAAGTGGTAAATCACTGCTATTCAGGGACAATGCTGAGTCACACACACACACTTTGGGCTCATCTTTAGGGCAAAACACTCCATCAGAATGCTCAAATTAAGCTTTCTTTTGTTAATTTCCTCCGGCTGGTTTGATGCCAACAATCTCTTACTGTGAAACAAACAACCAATGAACCTGCCCAGATCAGTACATTCAGCTAATGAAAATGTATGTAATTGATATTTTATAACTATACAGAGGAGGATTTTCTTTGAGGACTTTAATGGTATCGATTGAAAGAGAGAAGCCAGGGAGCCGTTTCTCGGCTTCACTACGAGAGGTCTAAAGTGCCTTTGAATCAAGGAATGTACACACTAGTTTAAAATTCACCACAAATTTCCATGCCATTTGCAGCTTTTTAATGCCATTTCACAAGCTGGCAATGACTCAGGAATCCACTTGAGTCAACTGGCTCTCTCATTTCTGATCAATTATCAGTGTCAAGACCTCTCACTGTGAATACTGATTGGTATCAGGCCTACTGAAGAGAGGAATGTTGACGGCATTAGGAAAATAATCTAAGCAGGCAGCCCTGGTGTCTATACAGTTTCGTGGGCTGATGGCTTGTGCTTCAACTGAAGCCGTAACATGGTACAGAACTTGATATTTCTTCTTCTTCTTCTGATAGATAGATAGATAGATAGATTGCAGAGAAACACATTCATAACTTTGTGTAGTTCCCATGTGGCACTGACAACGTAGAGAGCCTTTATGCCCCTTCCTGTTCTGACATCAGTATTGTTGCCTGCCTCCACCCTAACATAAAGGAAAAGAAGCAATGTATTGGCCACAATTGATATTTTCCCTCCACTTCTGCAAAGATATATGAGGGGCAGGATAAGGGGACAGAAGAAGGAGAGGACATGAGAAAATTGGGAGTAGAGATGGGAAGGCCTGGGAAAAACCCAGAAAAATTGGGGTGAACCCCGTTTTTCCTGTTTTCCCCAAAGTCATTTTTTCTAGAAAAAATTGAAAAAGTTTGTGAAATATTCAAACTGTATCAAACTATCCCCCCTCCCCGGAAAAAAACAGCTTTTGGAAAACACGGGGAGGGGCTGGTCCCCCCCAGGAGTTTTTCCAGGCCTGCCCATCTCTAATTGGGAGATGTAATGAAATCTTTCAATTTGAGTAGAGTAGGGGCACAACTGCTTGCATCCTTCCATTGCATCCCTGTCACTCAACACATGCCTTGGAAGGTAAACTGTAGTGCTGTACTTGTGTAACCATATTTCACAGTTTAAAAGCCAGCATGATTAGTGTTGTAAATCAGATGGCGATCTTATGTGAGTATAAAAGGCTCCCCAGTGCAGATACTTGTCCTCAAGTGTGCACTCCTCTCTAACACTGGAATGGGGATGGGCAAATTTGTCAATTTCAATTCTCTCTGGTTCTTGTTTTCTCCAATCTTAAATTTAGTCCCCCATATTCATCACATTTCCACTTCATTTTGAAATTCTTTAAAAAAAGACGTTCTCCTGAAAATCTACCAGCATGTTACTGCAAATTTCTCTAATATACACATTTTTGGGTGCAATTATGCAGAATATCCCCACCTTTCTCCTAATATTTAGGCATGCTGTTATTTTTGTGCACATTACTTGGCTGGAGAATTGCATTGCAAAATTCGAAGCATGAATTTTGAAGGATGGCTGTTTTGGTTCATGTATTGTATTGGAAAATGTGAACTGGGTAAGTTTGCCTTTGAATGACAGCTGAATCAAATTTCTTCCCCATACCTGCATCTGAAGAGTATTCCATTAACCCTATGAATATGCCTTTTGTTTTGGGGTGGATTGTGTATTGGTATTTGTAATATCTAAAATGCTTACAATTATATATATAAAACAGCTGTGAAAATGGTTCTGTATCTATAACATAGAGTAGTAGTATGTAACTATGTTTTGTTCAGAGTAGACCCACTGAAATTAATGGTGCCAATTTAGTAATGTTCATTACTCTGAATAAAACATTGAGTACTACCCAACTAGGGAGGGGAGCAGGGAATATGAGCACCCCACCCCCTAAGTAGATTGCTTTCCCACCACCTTTAATTGCTATGCTAGGTAAAGGAAAAGCAGTTTTCACATGCTTACCCCACCAAATGCACTTTGCCTCTTCTATGATGTCCCCAAATGCTGCCACATCCTGCTGCATAACACAGGGAACCCTTGGAAAGCGTAGCCCTGATCAAGAAATAACTGCACAGTGCCAGCTGCAGGTTCAGGTGGGATGAACATCACCTTGGGAAAGATGATGCCGGTAGGCCTTCCTCCTCTCCAAGGCACTATACTGCCCAAATTCTCGCCCCTTTCCCTCTGGACCCAATCTGCACAATTGCCCCAAAGGAACAGCCTCTCCACCACCATACTTTCCACCCCCTGGAAGCAGCATTACTGCCACTTGCCAGGAGGGGCAGAAGAAAGGTGGCAATGAAGTCAGGGCTGTACAGTTGCACCAGTCCTGTGCTTCTGCTGGGGTGCTACTAGTCATGGTGGCTGGGCTGGGCCTCCACAGTTGGAGGTAGGAATGCTTCTGAATACCAGTTGCTGGAAACCACAGGTGGGGAGAGTGCGCTGGTCCTCGAATCCTGCTTGCTGGCTTCCCACAGGCATCTGATCAGCCACTGTGATACCAGGATGCTGGACTAGATGGGCCATTGTTCTGATCCAGCAGGCTGTTCATATATTTTTGTGAGTCTGTGCAGCCCTGACTTTGCCACTGCCTCACCCCTTCTGGTAAACAGCAGTGCTGTTGCTGATGGGAGGCTATTACTGCAACTCTGCTCTACTGGGTGAGCCACTCCTGATTCCTAGCACCTTCTCAGCCTGGTCTGCAAGCCCCTGTCGTGACAACCGTAGTTTTCAGATCACAAGGCCTGTAATTCAAGAGTGCCACCTGAAGAAGGATTTATTCTGAAACACATTGGTCCTAATCAACTTTTCTCCACACATCTAGAGCTCTCCTAAAGCTGTCCACTTTTCTTCTTGTTTTTGGTGTCTTCCTATTCCCCCACCTCCCCCCACCATCTTACTCAATAAATGCTGAATGTCAATATTCCTGTTTTTGTACTCTTTCTGCACAGGTACTCTGTTTGCAGTGACCATGGGTTCCAGAAGTCAGCTGCACACTATGCGAATAGGAAGCTTTCACTTTGTTAATGTGACTGGATAAGCAGCTGTTCCTAGGTCACTTTTGCCAACCCTGTTATGAATCTATATATTTCATCATCAATTCTAAACTGCCTCTTTCTTTGGACCATCAGTACCTTCTTTTTCTTTTGGCTACTTCTAGTATGGAAAGCTTTTAATGTCTAGAAGTTTTTATTATTATTGAGGAACCACAATCTATGCTATATCCCACTTTCCTTTTGATCTTTTTTGGCATTGGGGCTGGGGTTGTTTTTAAAAGATGAAGTGACCAGAAATCAACATGGTACATGAATGATTTATAAAAGGACATAATGAAAATTTCCATACATTCGGTTTTCTTTCTTTCTTTCTTTCTTTCTTTCTTTCTTTCTTTCTTTCTTTCTTTCTTTCTTTCTTTCTTTCATGGCTTCCCCCTGATGACATTGGCTTTCCAAAGTTCAAAGGGATGCTTCACCTTGACTCTTCATGTTCACTAAATCACATAGTATCTTCCTGTTAACTTTTATCACCTGTAAGGGAGCTGGTTATCATTACAGAACAAAAGAAGAGTTTATAATAAGCAGTTTCACTGTTGTTAATTTTCTGTGTTCATTAAAAGGCTCCAGATACAGATCAGTAAGTTTTATTCATTGTTTACTCTTTCATCTGCCCTGAACTGCGAACATACGATGACTTTGATAAGCAGATGGAACAATGTCTGGTTTCAATAGAACTTCCACCATAAGTATTCATGAGGTGAGTCTTCGTTTCTCATTACATTTTCCAACATAGATCTCAGTAGGACACAAGTCTGACAAGGAGTTGCCCATGCAATGGAGCTCAAGAAACACCTTGCTAATAGCAGAGAGTTGAGATTTATCCACACCTACCCTTTGCTCTGCTCTTTCCTGGCACAGTTCCACACTGTATATGGGAACACTTTTTTCTCTTTTGCCCTGGAGCTTTCCCCACAAAAATCTACTCTTTAGCACTCAATTGGAGCAAATGTCAACTCAGGTTTTCTGTGGCTTGCCATTTGTTCCAGCTCAGCTTTAAAGAGCGGGTTTTTCTGGGCAAAGCTACAGAGCAAAGCAAGGGTGCTCAGACACAGAGCTTTAAAGTGCTGCCAATGCCTGGAAAGAGTGGATGAAAGGTAAGTGTGAAGAAGTCCTAGGTCAAAGTAATTCTATGGAGGTTATGTGTTTTCCCCATTCCATAGGAGCAGAAGAAAAACACATAAAGTGTTAGTGGATGAGGAATCTGCTTTCCCAGAATTCTAAACTTCCGTTTTTAATGCTTCCAGTTTCTAGTGCTTATGGGTATAAAGAGATTCTGGAATCACGGAGTCAGAAGGGTCTTTGGAAGTCATGAAGTCCAACACACAAGTCACTACAGGGCCTGCAATGCTTGATACAACTTCAGTATCCCTGACAGTTGGCTTTCCAGCATCTGCCTAAAAACCTCCAGCTACTGGATGCTTGCCAACAACTTAGGCAGCCTCTTCCATTGCTGAACAACTTATAGCGAGTTGTATCCAATACTGTGTTCCACGCAGTATTGATGCAGCCTCCCCAGTTCAGAATAGATCACAACTATTATTCCCCATGCTTCTGTTAATACAAACTAAGATTGCACCAACTTTTTAAACTGCCATGCCACGCTGTTGCCTTGTGTTCAGCTTCCAACAGTCCAATCCTACATGTGAGTTCAATATGAATTTTTTTTAACCGAGCAATCCAAACTCAGGCCAGGCAGAGGGTGTGAGGTGTGATGCAGCCATTGTTCATGCCATCTGGGACAGAAGACAGAGGCAAGTAAATGCCACCAAGTTGAGTCTAATGCCCAAACAGTGGGGTCAGCTCAGAATCCTGCTGAATCAACTCTTCCCTGCCCTTTTGTGGAACTGCTCTGGGCTGGCTGGAAGGAGCGCTTTACTCCATCTAAATCCCCGCAGTGTGGGGATTCAGGGGTTTGAATTATGCCCTTAGTGTGTAGAGGATTGCAGCATAAGACACCAAGCTATTTTCCATGTCCAAGTCCCTCTTATATAGGGGTCAGCAAACATTTTCAGCCAGGGGCTGGTCCACTGTCCCCCAGACCTTGTGGGGGGCCGGACTATATTTTGAAAAAAAGAGAAGAACGAATTCATATGCCCCACAAATAACCCAGAGATGCATTTTAAATAAGAGGACACTTTCTACTCATGTAAAAACACGCTGATTCCCGGACTGCCCGCGGGCCGGATTTAGAAGGCGATTGGGCCGGCTCTGGCTCCCGGACCTTAGTTTGCCTACTCATGCTCTTATATGTGTGTCTTCCATCTTTTCTACCTAAATGCAGGGCTTTACATTTATATCTCTCAAATGCCCTCTTGTTGATCTCAGCCCCTGCTCCAGCCTTTTCAAGACTGTTCTGGATTTGGTCCTGCCTTCTGTGATGTTTCACTCCCTCTTCCAAGTCAATGTGCAATGCCTGCTGATGGCAGGGGTGGGTGGGTAAAATTTCTGGGACTTTCCCCTGTCACAACTTGCAAAAGTAGAATACATGATGCAAACCAGGAAAAATTGAATAATAAATTATGCAAATGTGTGGAATTTCATCACATATACAGGTTGTGAGATTTAACTGTTATTAATGCATAAATATTGTTTGGATGCATATATTTTATTTTGTTTTCTTAGCACAAAATAACAGCATACAGAGCTCTAGGAGCTGGCGACTACAATATTTCAGAGGAACTTATTTTAAGACACGTTTTTATGAATATATCTTGGTTTCTTTATATATACAATATATATATATTGTTGCCCTGATGGCTGTTTGGGTTGCATCATGCAGGCTTGTTGCTGGAAGGTTGCTGAGTCATTTAATAGGATAGCACTTTATTGCTTAAAGAGAATAATCAAATTAATGTCATGATTTATTATTGTGCATTCCCAGTTTGACTGGAGCTCATTCCGTTCCCAGTGGTGAGTTCAACAGGACTGTTTATGGTAACCAAACCTGTCAGGGTTGTTGCGACTACTCTTGAGTAACGACCCTCTACATGCTTGTCTTTCAGAAGTTTTTATTAGTGCACATTATTTACAGTGAAGTGAGCTGCTGGTTTCATGTCTCCTCAGTCCGATTCAGAATCCAGCACTGCCCCTTTTCGTGATCTGGACCAACATAAGAGCCGCGGGATTGCGAGCCTCCTCCCCTTTCTCCTCCTCCTTAATTCTGGCGTCGGGGGGGGGGGGAGGTCTGCGGCCCATCTAAGTCCCATCCTCTCTTTCCCCCTCCCTCTCTTCCTGCATGAGGAGCAGTGGCTCTTGGATGTTGCCAGAGCTCTGGCACTCCCTCTCCCTCTCCTGACTCTCCCCTTCCGACCCTTCGCTTTCATTACTGCTGGGAGATGGGCTGCTCCTGATGGGGGGGGCTGTTCCCTATAAGCCCCCCCCCCCTTATAAAACCTAAGATCATTTCCACTTGCCTGTGGGTAAAAAGTCTGACTCTGTACACCAGAAGTCAGGTGAAAGGGCTCTTTCAAATCATTGCATTTACAGTTGCTTTTTCAAGATACAGGCATGTTTCTGTTATAGACTGTGAATCCAACATTTCTCCCCTTCATTTGATTAAGTAAATAATTATAAAAATCACCCCTTATGCTAAAAGAAGCAGTAGCACTTGAAAGGCTACCTAATTCATTGTAGTATATAGGAAATAGCCTATTTTATCACAAACATATTGTGAACAGGCTAAGAGCCCATAACAGTGACTGGTCCGTTTCAGAGTCTGTCAAATTGTCAGTGGACAGGGGGCTGGGGAGTAAATTCTTCTTATTCCTTGGTAGATTGATGCAGATTAGTGAGCTTGAGCAGTACATCTGTTTGTATTGAGCTCTAGGTGGCATTATTTGAGTCTATTCGAATCTCACTTATCTCCCACCATGCAACCCAAGGTGGTATACACAAGGCTCCCAGGTGGCCTCCCATCCAGGCACTTGCCCACAACCCTAACCTGCTAAACTTCCACAGGTGGCTGAAGCAAATGGGTAGAACAGCAACACATTTTACAAAATATTAATGACGACTATGGCACATCCTCATAGCAAAGCCCTGATGCCCGACAATGCCCATTGGAGCCATAGAGCTCAGTAGGCAACACACACTTTACGCAACCAGATTATAAATAGAGAAGCGGACACGGAGCAATGGATTCAAGCTACAAGAAAGAAGATTCCACCTAAACATTAGGAAGAACTTCCTGACAGTAAGAGCTGTTCAACAGTGGAACTTGCTGCCAAGGAGTGTGGTGGAGTCTCCTTCTTTGGAGGTCTTTAAGCGGAGGCTTGACAGCCATCTGTCAGGAATGCTTTGATGGTGTTTCCTGCTTGGCAGGGGGTTGGACTGGATGGCCCTTGTGGTCTCTTCCAACTCTATGATTCTATGATTCTAAATATGCCCTTTTTTAAAAGCTCCATATTTTAAAAAGTGTGTGGTGGTGGGGAAACAGAGGAACATCAAAAGGACAGATGTGAGAGACAGTTTCCATTTGACAATAAATAGTTATTCATAAAATGAAGAGAGGGAGCTTGGGGGAGTGTTCAGTCCCTGAACACTAATGAATCTCCATCCACAAGACATCTGGGATGGGGCGGGGGGAAGTGAGGAACCTACAGCAGCTGCTGCTCAGGGTCTGAAAAACATTATGGAATTAGCATCAAAATATCCGCCCACTTCCCTTTCCCACAAACTGATGAACCCCTGTAATACCCCAATTGTATTATGTAATTTATTGACAGCCCACCTATTTGGCCTGAGGCATACTTCAGTGTGTTAACTCCACTTTTCTGCAGTGCTTTAAAGATTGGGGTGGTCAGGATTGTTGCTCTTTTTTAAACATCTGACCCTTGTTGTTCTGCCCAACATACAGGAATTTTTAGCAAGTAGAGTTTTTCTTTTTACCTACTCCATGTCTGCATCTCTGATTGCTGCTAAAGAGGCAAGAGCAGACCCTGATAATGAAAAACATTGCACATGAGCTCCCCCCTCCCAAATGTTCAGTATGTAGCATGGTTAGTGAAACCTCGGTGATACAAATTCCAGAGCCACAAGCTCATCTGTTGCTACTTATGCCATACAAGAAGTCAAACACGATCCACTAAGAGGTAATGTTTAGAAATGTTTTCTTAAAAGAGCTCTGGTGGATGCAAAATGTTTGAGGGCCTCTATCCTAGAGGGGCGCGGGTGGCACTGTGGGTTAATTCACTGAGCCTAGGGCTTGCTGATCAGAAGGTTGGCGGTTCGAATCCTCGCGATGGGGTGAGCTCCCATTGCTCGGTCCCAGCTCCTGTCAACCTAGCAGTTCAAAAGCACATCAAAGTGCAAGTAGATAAATAGGTACCGCTACAGCGGGAAGGTAAACAGTGTTTCCGTGTGCTACTCTGGTTCGCCAGAAGCGGCTTTGTCATGCTGGCCACATGACCTGGAAGCTATAATAATAATAATAATAATAATAATAATAATAATAATAATAATAATTATTATTATTATTATTATTATTATTTGTACCCCACCCATCCGGCTGGGTCTCCCCAGGACTGCCTTCAGATGTTTTCTAAATGTCAGGTAGTTTTTTATCTCTTTGACCTCTGGGCGGGTTCCACAGGGCAGGTGCCACTACCGAGAAGGCCCTCTGCCTGGTTCCCTGTAGCTTTGCTTCTTGCAGTGAGGGAACCACCAGAAGGCTCTCGGCGCTGGACCTCCACGATGGGGGTGGAGACGCTCTTTCAGGTCATAATGTGAGATGAGCGCAGCAACCCCAGAGTCGGTCACGACTGGACCTAATGGTCAGGAGTCCCTTTACCTTTATCCTAGAGGGATCCCAAAGAATTTTGCAGAGCAAACCTATGCATGCATACTCACACTATTCAACGGTACTTATTCTCACGTCTGTTTGTACAGGATTGTATAGGATTGTAGCCTTGGTCTCATTATGTTGAATGTGAATAATAGTCTTTATTATTCCAAGAAGGGAATGCTTGGGGTAAGGCAAATAGGGTGGGAGTTCTCCTAAGAAGTGGTTGGTGAGGAGGGGCAGCTCTGCACATCTGACCTCCTGCAGTAGAGTCACTTCTGCTTGCCAGGAGAAATATGGGGAGGAGGCATGGAGGACAGTGTGTGTTGGATTGGCTCCATCAATGCATCTGCACTGCGCTGACCTCCCCACCACCTCTTGCTCTATGTAAGCAGCCATGACTTCGCTGCCCAGGAGGTCAAGTGCACTGACCACTCGGGTTTCTGCTAACAATGCAGATCGAATCTGCCCACTCCTGCAGATATAAGGATGTAATTGCTCTTCCCTTCCTGCTGCGTTCATGATAATGTGGATCTCTCTTGTTGGGAATTTGGGGGGATTTAATTTTTATGAACCTTGATAAGTGCTTCCCTGATCCACACCTCCTGGGTTAATGTATGGATCGGCACTCTGTTATTCACCAGCATTTGCATTTTTTGCACATTCTTGATGCGGTTTAAAGGCTGTATTAAAATATGCTTCGAAATGTGTCTTTAGAGAGGAACATATATTTAGAACTGCGTATTTTACAGTAAAATCCATTCCCAATTCACAAGTTTCTTTTCTAAAAAAAAAAATATTTAGTATGAAAATTTGGGTCGAAATGTACAAAAATGGTCTGTAATTAACTAATTGCTCATCTTCCTCCACATATCTTCAGATGTCCTAAGAGACCTCCTAAAACTGGCTTGCCACAGCATAATGTGTGCACACAAGAGTCCTGAGAGTCTTTGATCCCAGAGAAGTTGAGAATAAACTGTGATATTGACCAGGGCTGGCTCTAGGGGTAGGCTGGGTGGCGTGGGGCGCCAGAGGGGCGCTGCATGGCAAAGCCGCGCAGAAACCATGCTGCGCGCTGCGCCCGTCCACCAGCCGCGGGAAGAAACGGGGCGGGGCGCCAGAGCGATCTATGCATCACGGCACCAGGGTGCCTGACCCGCTTAAGACGGCCCTGATATGGACAGTAGCTTGGCTCCTTAGTGACCCTCCCACAAATAGAAGGGTTACTTCTGTTCACAGATGGACTTTTGATCCAGAAAGAAATCCTTCTGGCAGAAGGAGGGGAGGGGATTTTTTTGCCAATTCCCCCTTCCCCTGAAGCTCACTGTGTCAACCCTCCACCCCTACCACCATATACACAAAGACTATTCTGGGTGGTCCTCCAACCTGCTGGAGCAGATTTGAGGGGTGAGATAAAGGAGAAGGGGGAATTGGCAAATATAGCCTACTCCCAGAGAAGAGTCCATGAGCAACTTCTACTCACAGGAACCCGGGGACCTAAAAGGCACCATAATTGTTATTATTGTTGCTGCACCTTTATATAGTCATATTTTTAAAAAGTTGCATATGAATCTCATATATGTGTTACCAATTCCTTTACACAAAAAGAGCAAATATAAGTTTCTAGGCTCCCTCACGCTTCAAAAGACAAGTTTTTTTGGGGGGGGGGTAATTTTAGACTTGGCATCTCCACCCAGGAACGTCCCATATGTGGTTAACGTTACAAGCCAGGTCCTGCCACCAGCTGGAGTTACCAGAAACAGTAAGCAAAAAATAAAATTTAAAAATAAATTAAACATTCCAGTAGAACAGAAAAAGTGCTGCAGTTCCTGTTCTTCTGCCAAGGTATTTAATTTGAAAATATTATTAGACTCAGTGGCTCTCTTCATACAGAGAAATAATACAGGGAACTACGAAATGGTGGGAGGGGAAATTTACTAGTCCAGAAAGACACTGTATGTCTAAGTCAGCTCCACAACCTTCCTGTTAGTTGCTCTATTTTCTAGACAGATGTTCTTTTTAAACAATAACCTATCTTCCTTTTTCCATTTCTGCTGCTCAGACTTTTGCAAGCATCATTATTAATTCATTAACCTCATTAAGTGATGGTAATCAAAATATAATTGCTTGTCTCTTAGTAAAGAAAAAAAAAGCACAAAAATGTGAAGGCCTTCAAGACGTCTATCTAAAGATGTTCCAAAAGAATCCCGGAGTAATCTTGAGTTCAAAGCTTTTCCATCTGTAATTCTGTCAGCAATACAGACAGTAGTAACATCCCCTGGAAAACAGTGCAGTCCTATGATTTGTTGCAACAAACTGTTGGTTTAGGCTAGCAGAAAGACCCCAAATGGTGTATTCTTGGAATAGGAAGAAGCATGGCAAAACCAGGAAACTATGGTTTGAGTGAGTCCTCCAGATTAGGATTGCAAACTATAGTTTTCTCTTGAATTGCCCTGGATTGACTTGGAAGGCTGATTCACACCATGGTTTGATTATTCACACTCATTGGTGAATACAGTAATGTAATAAGCCATGTGAGGGAAGCAGAGAAAGGCAGTGGTATGATGGAGGGCTGGCTGATTGCAATCTCTTCATCTTTATAATCAATTTTCAAATTATTTAATTTTCTATTTAATAGGAAGGAAAACTATGCAGAGATTTATGTGAGAATATTGCAGAATTGTCTATTTGGCTGTGATTACACATGTCTGGAAGCCTTACAGCAATGCCCCTTTTCTGACCTTTGAATGAACAAGTCCAAAACGCAAGCAAGCCTATGCAAGCAGTTTTATGATGCTTACATGTCTTAGCATCCAGTGACAGTTCATCACCTGACATTTGAGGCATCAGAAAAACAATGAAGAGACAAGCTTTCTTTCATTCTGGACTGTGCTGTATTTTTATAAAAAATTCAAGATCTTAAAATCCAACCACTGTAACATCTTTTGCATGATTTAACCCTACTTAGGCATTTTAAGAAAACAAACAAAGCACTTGAATTGTCCTTGTTTCTATTTCATTCAGCTAATTCATTGCATTTGTTTACGTGACCAATGTCTCAGATGGAATTTACAAGCAGAAGATGTGTCTGCATATACCAAATGTGAGGAATAATGAACAAGCTATGCTTTGTGAAATACAGAAATGACTAGGGGGGCACTGGTGCCCATGGCATATCATCTATGGGGCCAAGCGGAACTCGCTTGAGGGGCAGATGACAGCTGCACCCAGAGGCCACGCCTCTGATGTCTTGTCCCCACTGCCCCCCACTGCCCATGCTTTGGAGGGAAGGGAATATCTGTAGCAGATAACCTGATCTACTTATGTAGACTTCCTCTGTGGTTTAGAACTTTTCAGGCATCCTACTTCAGATATGTATAGATTCCTTGGGCCAGCGGTGATGCAAACGGAGAGGGTGTGATCAGTGACAGTGACCTCACTCTTTCCATCTCACAGTTGTCAACTGTGTACAGTATAGTGCCCAAACAAGGCTACTGCAGGGGTGGGGGAGTGTGGACTGAATAGGCATTGTCTACTTTCCAAACCGCTCACTGGAAGGACAGATCGTGAAGCTGAGGCTCCAATACTTTGGCCACCTCATGAGAAGAGAAGATTCCCTGGAAAAGACCCTGATGTTGGGAAAGATTGAGGGCACAAGGAGAAGGGGATGACAGAAGACGAGATGGTTGGACAGTGTTCTCGAAGTTACGAACATGAGTTTGACCAAACTGCGGGAGGCAGTGGAAGACAGGAGTGCCTGGCGTGCTATGGTCCATAGGGTCACGAAGAGTCGGACACAACTAAACGACTAAACAACAACAACAACAACAACTTTCCAAACCAGTTTTGCTTGACCTCACTCATGCCATTCACATAGACAAATCTGATCAGTTGTGTGATGCTTTGTTGAGCTGTCTCCAACTGTGTCCCTCTGTTTCTGGTTGTCTCTCTCATCCAGAGGCTTCTGTTCCGGAAGAGCAAGAGGCGGTATTCCCCTTCAATCTGTAGCCCCTGTGTACCCTGCCTTGTGTTCCAGAAAGGTGCTGCAGAATAATAATAAATAATAATAATAATAATAATACATACCCTCCAACATTTCTCTGATGAAAATAGGGGCGTCCCAATCCATAATGATAATTTTACTATTTATACCCCACACATCTTATTGGGTTGCCTTCAGATGGCTTGGGGGTCAGATAACACCATACCTGCCAACATCTCTCCAATGAAAATAGGGACATCCTAAGAAAAAGCAGGACATTCCAGGATCAAATTAGAAACTGGGACGGCTTCTCTAAATCAGGGATATCCCTAGAAAATAGGGACACTTGGAGGGTCTGTTGTTGTTGTTGTTGTTGTTGATGATGATGATGTTGTTGATGATGTTGTTGTCATTACTACTATTAGTATTACTCTCCCTCTTCCATTCAAGAAAGCCTCTACAGGAGCAAGGAGCCTACCATATGCAAATACACTATATTTTTAAAACAAAAAGGAGGGTGCCAAAAGCTATAGTTCAAGGATTAGGAAGTTTGTGGTCATCCAAATGATGTTGGACTACAATTCCCAGTATCCCTGACCATTGGCAATGCTGACTGGGACTGATGGGAGCTGGAGTCTAACAACTTCTAGGCCATAGCACACACACACACAAACACACACACACACACACACACACACACTGTATATGTATGTACCTATCTCCCACCTGGGATGTTGTCTCATCTTCAATCTACTTTTGCATTTAACAATCACAGGACAGTATATGTCAATAAAAGAAATGACATTTAAGAGATCAGATGTGCGGGGTTTGGGGGAATTTTGAGTTTGCCCTTTGTATCTCTTTGTATGCTCACACTACTTTTCCCCAAATATAGGATTATTTCTGTGGTGTCGACCCACATTTCACGAAGCAGTCGAGAAGCAGAATAGGTCCTGTTTGCTAAAGAAAACATAATTTTTTGTCGACTTTGCCATTTCTTTTCTTTCTGGGTATTTTCTGCGGCTGATGCTGAGCTTGGAAGGAGATCACAGAAGGAAGTGTAGAAACTGAGGTCAATTGGCCTTGGAACCTGTTTGTGACTAATGCATTAATGAGCTTCTTTGGGGGAAATCCAAAACCATTTTCATGTCTACACCTGAGCATAATCGGTCTGCAGCAGAAAGCTGAGTGTCTTCAAAGAAGATAACTTTTCACATGTATTTTTTTTATTTTTAAAAAAACTCGCAACACATTAAACTTTTATGCTCAAAAAGTAATGGCACTGAGTGACATGTATTATACGTGCAGCCAATGTAATGTTGGCTACAGACAGGAAGTAATTGCTCATCAAAAGAACTTATTATTATTGAAAAGCTTTTCTAAAACACTTAAGGGTATTGGTATCATGCTTGAAATATTTCACGTAGACAGTTTTTCCCCTGACCTCTACACCACCACCACCCCGAGTTCATAAAAACAGAGCTAGGGCCTTTCAGAGCCAAACCCTGCACCCCCACACTGCGCAACATCTGGTATAATTCTATACCCATACACTTAAATATTTGAATAATATATGGAATTACATCTTAGGGTGCAATGGTCTAAACCAGGCATCCCCAAACTGCGGCCCTCCGGATGTTTTGGCCTAAAACTCCCATGATCCCTAGCTAACAGGACCAGTGGTCGGGGATGATGGGAATTGTAGTCCAAAACATCTGGAGGGCTGCAGTTTGGGGATGCCTGACATATGCCTTTTGCCATCCCCAAATTTGCTCTGGAGGTTTGATGGAAACTCCAAAACAGATTTAGGGAGCAGGCAGGGGAAGAAGGGATGTCTAATTCTATAACACAAAGAGAAATCTTTGTCCTAATGGGACGATCTCCTTAGCACCATGTTGAATACAACCATGCAACAAACTCTTACAAACTAAAATTTTACAGACATGTTATATTAAATATATATATATATCTCCTGGTTGTCTTCGGCTTTTGGTGGTCTCTTCAGAATCTGGGACTGCCTCCAGGAGCTGATGGCATGGACTTCTTAAGAGCACCCCACCCCACCCCCAAGTTGCTTGAAAGAGGCTATCCTGGCTCTTATCTCAGGTCATTAATGGAACAAGATCTCTGGCCTGAGCTCTGCTCTTTTGCTTTCTATGAATCACTTTCAACTGGCGTTAAAGGCATCAAATTTGGTTGGGCAAAATCCCCAGGAAGAAATGGTTATGGCATGAACCAGACCTTTAGTTTGGGTTTGGCTTTGAACCTAAATGTCTTATCGTATCCTCACCCAGCACTCTGCTTACTGAAGCACGGTGGCTTCTTGAACTGTCTGCTCCTTGAACAAATACAAAGAAGAGAAAATATGGTAAGGTGAAAGACAATAAAGCAAATGAGCCTGATTGCTAGAATTGCATACAAAAGATGAATAAGTGAAATCTGTAATGATTGATTGGACGAAAGATGTGGGGCATAATATTATGATGGAGGACTGGGAAAGGTTGTGGAAGAAGAATATTAAGTTTACCGCATGTAATGTGTTAAGAGAAAATATGATGAAAATGATGTATAGATGGTATTTAACACCGGTAAAATTAGCTAAGATTTATCATACACAAGATAACAAATGTTGGAAATTTAAGAATGTGGAAGGAACCTTTTACCATATGTGGTGGGAAAAGATTTATAATGAAATGAAAAAAGTGTTGAAAAACACCTTTATTAAAAAACCAGAAGCCTTTCTACTTGGAATAGTTAGAGAAGAAATCCCAAAAAAACACATTACGTTTTTTCTGTATGCCACAGCAGCAGCAATAATTTTGAAAACTAAGAATTGGAAGATGAAAGACGTACCAACAGTAGATGAATGGCAAATGAAGATGATTGAATATATGGAACTGGCTGAGCTGACCGGGAGACTACGTGATCAGGGAAAAGAGTCGATGGAAGAAGATTGGAAGAAATGTAAAGCTTATATAAAAAAGAATTGCAATATTGGAAGTGTTTAATTTAGATTTGGAAGTATTCAGAGGTTGTAGAAGAAAGATATATTAATGTGTTTTAGGATTTAGGTATAAGTGTACTTAAGAAATGAAATGAATGTTAAGAAGATATAAGATGATGGGAATTATGATATATAAATTACTAAAGATGATTTACAAGGAAACACAGTGAGGGGGGGACACGAGGAAGTCACAAATGTTAAGATATAAGAATTATAAATATGAATTTCTTCTTTCTTTTTCTTTTTTGTATTCTGTATTTTTGTGTTTTATTTTCTTTCTTGTGTATTTTTGTATTTTGTATTTTTTTCATTCTTATAAAATGAATAAATATTATTTGGGGGGGGGAGAGTAAATGAGACTGAAATTGCTGCTCTGGGCCTTTGCTAGTGAATATCTCAGCACCCTCTAGTTCAGGATAAGAACATCACCCCCACCATGTTTAACTGAAGGGTAAATTGTCACTCTTCTGGGTCTCTGGAATGATGGAGAGCTTTTCTGTATTTCAGCCTCAAAAGCCTCCCTGCTGGACTTCGGAAGGGAGAGAAGAAGGGTGTGTGAGAGAGATGAGGTGGAGGTGGGGGAAGGAGTTGGTGAAGAGAGATGAATTCCCCTGGGCCTGTTCCATGGAATCTTAATAATGTGCTAAGTTATTGTGCAGCGAAGGAATGCAATTAGCATAGCGGCCAAAATCCTCCTCCAGCAGGTCATTACTGCATTAGTAAATGGAGGCTGTTAAAGCGTACACCATCCCTAAACATACCAGAGAGGCCGTCGGCCCAACAGGACCTAGGATTGATGAGAAAACTCCCACTGCTCCTTCACTCCCTCCACTTTTCATTATTGCTTTTCTGATCAAGCCTACGAACACATCTTTGCTTTCCTCCCCGCCCCCGCCCCCCAAGCCTGCCTTCCCTACAGTCTTTCCCAAGTGGCCTTTACTGCAAATCAAGTCTCAACCCACTGAGAGGAATCACTGGCCGTACAAAAAAGCAACTTCCAGCTGTGAAAAACCAAACACAGCCAGCAGCGGGCTTTGCTGGTTGAGGCTGCTCTGCAAAGCTGATGAGTGCAAATAGAGATACTTAGGAACAGAGAGCCATCAGTCCTGTTATATCGGACATGGGGAAGCACATCCTTCCCGCTCTCTGTTGAATGTTTCCTTGATTTACCTGTGCATGGGCAAAACAAGGGTCCTTCTGTGATCACCAGCCACATGAGCTATGCAAACACCCATGAAGTGAATAGAACAAATTCAAAGACTTAGCAGTGACTAATTTATATTCTTCAGGAGGAAAATAACAGGAAAGAGAAATGCAAAATCTGCAAAGCACCAACAGTTCCCAATTCTCCTAAAGGGGGAAATGCCCGTATGCAGCTGCTGGCCATTTGCATATATTCATTTTTTTTTAAAAAAGGGGGGGAGTGGAAGGCAAGAGTGCATAGTTTAATTTATCTGTTTTAATCCATCAGATAATTTAAAGGTACAGGCATGCTCTTCAGCTCTACCCACAAATCCAGGAAATTCTGACAGTATTTTGAAATGCTAGATTTTATAAGGTTTGCAGCCAGAGGGAGCCCAGTGCTAGAGTGGCCAAGTGTCTCCTTTGTACAGGGGACACTGTTGTATTTGAACTGAAAAGCTATCAGAAGGAGTCCTCTATTTGATAGTCTTCTAGTCAAAGTTTAAAGATAAACGTGTGATAAGAAGGGAGAACAGGGGTCTTGAAGTTGGTCAGCACCCAGACAGCAGACCAAGCAGTCTATAATTCCAGTTCTGTACTAGATCAGCAGTTGGGAACTCAATCCCTACTGAGTTCCTTTGGAGGGGGGGGAAGCACAAATCCAACACGTGCTTGCATGGGAAAAGTGGGTCACATGAGGCCATGGTGATATCATGTGATTAACTAGATTAACCACCACCCACCTGTTATTGTGGCCTGCAAGGAGGGGGAAGGCATTTCCCAACTGTACCCTAAAACAAAAGATATTGGATTATTGTTGTACATATTAGCAGAAGCAGAAAGTGGGGTGGAGTCAGGTGTGGTGGCATTGCTTATCTGACTTTCTAATGTGAAGGTCACTGCTAGTGTGATGGGATTGGACTCAGATGCTGAACCTGGGGTGTCCCAGCCTGCACAGGGTTCCCTGCCTCCAGAACCAGCTGAGCCAGGTCTAGGGCATGAGCCTGAAGGGCCTTCACCTGCCCAGAATCCTCAGGTGCAGTCATCAGCTGAGGCTGCTCTGGGCCCCGATGTAATGGAGGACCCATTGCCTGCAGCTGCTCCACCCCCAGCCCCATCAGGGGAAGCTGAGACTAACCCTGGGTCCGGTAACCCAGCAACCTCTCCTGAGCTGCGGAGTCTCAGGACAGAGAGGCGAAGGGAACTAAGTTCTTGCAGGAGGAGTGCTCGCCTCCAGGCCAGAAGGAGAGGTGAGTCACCAGAGGATTGGGGCTGCCCCATGCCTCGGGGCAGATAAAAGCCGGCCAGCCCCAGCCCCAAGTTGTCTAAGCAACATAGTTGCTAACACGAGCTTGCCTGTGGCCTCATGCCTATTCCTGACCTGTACCTTGCCCTGCTTCCTGCTTTGCTCCCTGCCAGACTGAACCCTTGCTGGACTCCTGGACTGGACTGGACTTTGACCCTTCTTTATGGACAAACCCTTAGCATGTTCCTGACTTCTGACTACCTGGCTAGACCCACGGACTTTTTCCTGACTCTGCTTTCTCCCAGCCCCTGGATTTGGTTGCCTCGTTTGGACCTACCGCTGTTGACCCAGACTGTTGCCCACACCTCTGCTCAGCCTTGGGTGAGTTCCTGGTTATCCCACCCAGTGTCCACTGGGCTGGGCAACCCTGGGGCCAGCACAGTTTGCTCATGCCATGCCCGCACCTCCCGTGGTGCGTTCGGGCAAATCTCGCAGCCATGGTGGATCTGATGGCTGCCCTGGCAGCCTTGGCCCAGGACAACCAAACTATGACCACCGCTATTCGGCAGCTAAGTGATGCCGTTGCCGTGATGCAGCAGTGGCTAAACACCCTGCAGACTGCCAAGACCCGTGCCCCAGCTGCAGGCAAGTACCCAGTCACCGTGCCAGAAAAGTTCAACGGGATGCCAGCAGGTTACCCCGTCTTCATCGCTCAAGTGAAGCTGTTTATCCAGGTGTGTGCCCGGGACTTCCCCGAGGACTGCACCAAAGTACATTTTTTGATCAGCCTACTAAAGGACTGGGCGGCCAAATGGGTGTTGCCACTACTCCAGCAGGAGTCAAGAGCCAATGCAGCTCAGGGCAGCGTGACAGCGTCTTACCACAGAGGAGAAGATCAACCACCAGGAGGGCAACCTGTGTCTTTACTGCGGCAGAAGCGGACACTTTGCCCAAAGCTGTCCCGAGAAACGCCGGCCGCTGGGAAACTGCCAACCCCAGTAGCCGATGGTCCAGGGGCAACCCGCTCCTACATGGACTCTGCCTTTGCCACTCAGCATCAGGTGCCACTCCAGAACAAGCCAGAACCAGTACAGGTGGAGGCGATTGACAGGTGGCTCCTGCGCTTGGGCGCCGTTACTCAGCAGACCCAGCCCTTGGGCCTGTGTCTCCAGCAGCACCGGAAGGTCTGAACTCTGGACATCGCCACAAACGATGATGACTCAAGTGAAGAACAACTCTGTTTATTTACTTCAACATTTCTCTGTGATTGGAGTGCACTGGGAAGATAACTCACTATGACAAAAAGCTAGACATCTCCATCAATATGAAATATTCCCCCATCTCTCCACCCCTTCCTCTCCTCTCCACCCCTTCCCTGTCAAGCTCTTGACGTTTCCCTGGTCAGCTAAGTTTCCTTTCTCAGAAAAGAGAAGTGGGATGTGAGGTATGTCCTACATTTAACTTCTGGGGAAAACTGAGGCAACAGAACCAGCTGAAGTATCCCAGATCTGCCTCAACATGCCTTGTCAACAGAACAACCCACTGGGAACGTGAGATTCTATCCTCAATCACCCCAACTTGCCTTGTTATTCAGGGTACACATAGTCGATTCACACCTCTAAGAGCCTCTTCTCTAGTCCACAGGGGACAATGGCAGAATAAGTCGGTGCCATTACATATGGCATCACCACATGGCATATGGTGATCATAGAAGTGCACCTCAAGCTCAATTCCATGCCTACTGGAAAGAGGAATGTATTGTGATGGCACAGATTGGCACCCCAAAGTATGAACATCCCAATTTTTGTGAGGGGAATCAGGGTCGAAATGTACAACCCATTTTCAGAGTGTTACTTGCCCTGATTCTTTCATTGATGGCAGGAATATGCCTCCTCAATATGCCTTTGTTTACTGGTTGCTGGGAATTGTGAGTGCTGTTTGCGGACTTTCCCTGGGCATCTTGTTAGTCACTGTGAGAACAGGATGCCATTGGCCTGGTGCAGCAAGGCTCTCTTTGTCTTCTTGTGCTGGTACACCTGCACTAGAAACCTAGGAATGGAGTGGTTTTGATAGGTAGGGATTGCGCAGCCTCCCTAAAGCACTCTTCTGAGCCTCAATGGGGCATCAATATTCTATCCATGTATCTCCTCAGGGTGGTCCAATTCATTCTCATGGCAAGCAGCTTCCTGCTTTGTGAGCCATAATCGGAAGAGAAGAACTTTCTGACCACTTTTATTAATAGATCTTGTAACTTGGAGTCACCTAGTAAGGTTTATACCTATACTTCTTCCCTGCAAATTATAATAGAGAGGATGTTCTTATAATTTAATCATTGCTTTAAATGTTTAAAGCTGTAGCCCTGATTTTTTCTTTCTTTTGAAAAAACAACAACAACCGCACACAACCGTAGCAACACTTCCCGCTTTTTAGCATTATGGGCCATGTTTATATTGCTATGCAAATTATTCCTTGTAGAGAGTTTACAAATTTCCCCTTTCATTATTAATAGTGCTGTGAGGTCTCCCTTCGCCCCCATCCCTCTCTATCTATATTGCTTTGTGTAATACATAATTAATGCTAACTGCCTCACACTGGTCTCTGTGCCAGTTTACATTAGGATATTTTTCCTTGTCTTCTGTCTCCAGAAGATGGAAATTGGTATTCGGGGTGAATGAAAATGGTTGGATTTCTTTGTGCTGCCCCTTCCAGTACTTCCATTTGCTTGACAGAAGGGGCACCAGGGGATTTGGCTCAGTAGCACTTTGCGTCTGAAGATCTGAACTCAAGAGACGCCCCCAAATGCCATTGCATTTTAGTCCATAGCTGGGCTTTGTCACCTCCTGCAGCAGCAGCTTAGGCAGCAGGTGACAACGGGGCAGTGAAAGTAAAATGGCATCGAGAATGAAGACATTTTGGCCGATATTTGGAAGTAGAGAGATGGGAGCTAAGCCGCAAGCGCCTTTTCCCTCAAGGACAACAGCAGCAATTGAGGTGATTCCTCTGGTGGGAAACCTTCTTCAGCTCAACTGCCTCACTCCCTTCTGGGCAACTTTCTGGGGGCCGCATGACAGAGGTGGATGGGGCCAGAGCAGCTTGTGTACATTTTGTCTTTGTACAGCATGCTAGTATCCACACAGGGGGTGAAACTGCCTGTTAGTTTCCTCCTCCTTAGTTTCTGTGTTGCCCTTGCAGAACCCAGTGAGGAAGATGGTAGGGGCAAAGTTGGAATTACTTGTGTCACTAGCAGGGCCGGCTCTAGATAGACCCCTGGTGGTGCGGTGCACCAGGGCGCCGGGCCGCCATGCGGAAACCATGCTGCGCCCTGCGAGGGTGGGGGCGACGGAGTGATCTCTACCCCTTAGCGCCAGGGCGCCCGACCTGCTCGAGACTGCCCTGCTCACTAGCCCCAATGGGCACCAGCCACTGCTGTTTGGGGATTTTGGGAACTGTAGTCTATAGGTTTCTTATCCCTTCCTTAAGGTATCAATATCATAGAGGTGTGTAGGCTAGATGAACAAAAAACCAACACCTGCTTAATCTTTAGCTGTGTCCACACTATACTTTAAAGCACATTTGAAATACATTCTTTCCCTCGAAGAATCTTGGGAACTGTAGTTTGCCACACAGAGTTACAGTTCCCAGCAACCCTTAACAAACTACACTGCCCAGAATTATTTGAGAGAACGAATGAGCTTCAAATGTGATTCAGTGGTATAGTGTGGACACAACCTCTATCAGTTGAATATCTGATTTCTCAGGCTGCTGATACAGGAATAGAGTAAAATATATTTTTTAAACTGTAAGCTCTCTTTTAATAAGGAATATAATTTTCAATCTCCTTTATGGGTGGGAATAATACTATTTGAACCCAAAGATGTATAAAATGTGTAAAACTTTATCCCTAACTTGTCCTTATCCTTCCCCTCTAACCTTTCACTTCAAACTTCACACTGCATATATTTTCCTATGATAAAGGAGCTCATCACTCTTTTGTGTGTCAGCCTCCCCTCCTTTCTGTAGGTTTTTATTTAAAAAAAGTGTTTTATTACATGATATTTTCCCATGGGAAGAAACGAAACATAGCACATCCAGCTACTGTCAGATTCTAATGACCCCAACATGGTGAAAACACATTAAACAACGTATCTACCTTATGTTGATGAAGCTGTTAAGATAAGGAGGTGTTAATCATTTAGATGTTTGTGGTGGTTTTTTGTTTTGTTTTTTTTTAAAGTAGACCATTTACACATCCCCTTTTAGAGTCAACACACACCAGAAGCCAGAACCATTTCCCCAAGAAATCATCCTTGAAATAAGAGTGTGAAGTGATTCTGATTTGCATAGATATCTTGTCCATTATTAGCAATTCCCATACATTGTCCAGCTGCCTTTTATTAGGTGGTGGTTGGGGGGATTTCCATTGTCAAGTCAGTTGAAATTTGGCTCCATTTTCAAAAGGTCTGTTAATGCCCTCTGTCCTCAGCTAACACAAGAAAATAGCAAGTGAGTTCATGGGGACTATATATCCTCTAGCGGACATTAATACAGTCATACCTCTGTTTAAGTACGCTTCGGTTTGAGTACTTTCAGTTTAAGTACTCCGCGGACCTGTCTGGAACAGATTAATCCACTTTCCATTACTTTCAATGGGAAAGTTCGCTTCAGGTTAAGTACGCTTCAGGTTAAGTATGGACTTCCAGAACCAATTACACTCATACTTCGGGTTAAGTACGCTTCAGGTTGAGTACTCCGCAGACCCGTCTGGAACGGATTAATCCCCTTTCCATTACTTTCAATGGGAAAGTTCGCTTCAGGTTAAGTACGCTTCAGGTTAAGTACAGACTTCCGGAAACAATTGTGTACTTAAACCAAGGTACCACTGTATAGATAAGGACCCTTGCCCAGTGTTGTATTATCGTTGGGCATGATCACCATTTGAAACTATGCTGTTTTGTGCCTCATCTCTCCAAGTGTGTTATGTTTCTTGACAATGCATTTATACCAGAGTGTGGTACCATTTTGCCAGCATTTTAAAATTTATTTCCCTGGTGGTTGGTGGAGAAAAATGAGATGGTTTTCATTTTTTTCTTCTGTTCCCCCAATACCTCCACTTTCTTTGTGGTCTAAACCACCAAACCTCTTGGGCTTGCCAATTGGAAGGTGCTCCCTCGGCCTGAAAGCAAGATGGGTGCTGCACCCCACAGTTGCCTTTGATTGGACGTAACTGTCCAGAGGGTCCTTTACCTTTTTACCTAATCCATAAACAAGGCTTCATGGTTCTTGGAACCTCACTTTCCCTACTTAACCACAAAGGTCACCGGATGACCTTAGGTAAGTTTCTCTTTCTTAACTTCCTTTCCCTTGCACAGCTGTTTCAAGGATAAAGAAGGGAAATCCATGTATGTATGCCATCTTGAGCCCCTTGGAGGAATGACATCATTTATGGGTATGCCAAAGCCAGGGGGGAAAGAGTTTTTGAAGAAATTAGGGTAGCGAATATTTTTGAAGACAATCTGATTGATTCAAATACATTTGTTAATTTTACACAATTTATTTGACAACTTTAGAATTCTGTGTGGGGTTGGGTGGTGTTTTTTGTGTTTTTTTGTAATACATAGAATATATTATTTATACCTCTCCCTTAGGCCCTTTACACCTTTAATACAGGCCTGGCCCAAAGTTTTACAGAAATGATACAGCACATATGAAATAAGTATATTTGCTTTCTCTGAGATTTTCAGCTGTAAAGGGGTGAAATGAATCAGAGCTCCAGCATAGGACACTGAGGTTGTAACAGAGTCAGCATACTACCTTTGTATAGCAATAACCCTTTATTATTTAAAACAATGTTAATATATTTAATATTTTTATATTATCTCAGAGTCCTTGCCAGATAGATCTCACTTTTCTTTCAACTGTCTCCAATTTGGAGTCCATTTGACCATAGTTTTTGATTAGCAGAATGGCACTGTGTATTTTGAAAGCTTTGGAGGTCTGCATGCAAATATTCAAGTTAAAGTTCTTCCATTGTATCAATCATGCCAGAATGCCTTGGGTTAGGTAAAAGGTCCAGATGAAACATAGATCACAGTAGTGATGTAGCAAATAGTCACGACACAAGGAATAATGCAGAATGCCTGTTATCAACATAGCCAGCCTCACTGTCGCTCCCTCTTAAAGTCTCTGTCTTGTTTTGCTCAATTTACTACAAAACAAGTGTTTCCACTTCCTACCCTGAAGGGTCAAGTGAGCTCATAAAAAACCTGTCTGTCTCCCTGCATCATCACTAAGAGTGCCCATCAGGCCAAAATGGGAGCTTGTTTCCTGTTGCCTAGCAATAGGAGATGATGTCTAAACTAGACAGGAGACAGACAGAGGTTAATCCCACAGGGCTGAGAGAGTGTTAGTGACATGTTTGAACTAGTAAGAAGAGCACATGGTGTTTAGATGTGTTGTGAGTCAGGGTAAATGTCTGTATTTCTGTGTGCAATAACCACAGGTTTGTGAGATAGGCAGACATTCTATCTAGGATCTGCAGAATCACTCCGGAGTATTACAGCCCTCTGAAAGAGAGGTGGTGTGATTTCATGTTATTTTTTAATTAATTTTCCAAATTATTACAAATCAAACCATATTAATTTAATGCAATTTCTTAAAATCAGGTTTCCCACTCCTTTTCCTGTGATTTCAAGTAGTACTTTAAGGAAACCATTACTCAAGCTGGTGTAACAAAGAACAACATTTTACTACTTGGGGAAGTGTAGGGAGACATAGCCTGGTCCCATCCATCTGCCAGAGGATTAAAGGCCACTGGAAGATTACATCCTCTGTCCCAGGAAGAACATCAGAGCAAGGAGGAAGAACATCAGAGCAAGGAGGAAAGCAGCCTAGCTTCAACCATCAGCCACAGAAATGGAAACCAGGAAGCTCTCTCCCTCCCTCTCTCCCTCTCCCTCCCTCCCTCCCTCTCTTTCCCACCCCGATTCTCTGGCAGACCGACCACTCTGCTCCAATTCTCAGTTGCTTTTAGACTGCAGAATTCAATCTGAGCCATCGGTAGAGAACTAGGTGCCATTAGATTGTGTTTATATATGGAGATTTTTGTGAGGTGTGTGTGTATTATTGAAATATATTCTAAGATACATTAAAGATCACTAAACATTACATATAAATCTTTGACATAAACAAATAATAACTAGGTGGGGCTTTTCCTTATATGCAACTTACTTTGGATCAGACTGCATGCCAGTTGCTGAAAGCCACATGAGGAGGGGAGAGTGCTCTTGTGTTTGGGTCCCGTTTGCTGGTTTTTTACATGTATCTGGTTAACCACTACGAGAATGGGATGCCGGACCAGATTGGCCAATGGCCAGATCTAGCAGCCTGCTCGTATGTTGTTAAGGTGCTCCAGGGGATGGATCAACAGCCATCTTCCTGCTGGGATGCTGGCTTTGTCAGTGCTGAACAGTGCCAACCTCCTGAGGTATGCTCTGTGTGGTACGCACAGGTCTGGTACACTGCAGGAATAGAGCAGTTGAGTGGAACTCAGCTTTCTCTTCCCCTGCTGCAAAGTGCAAAGAAAAGAGGGCAGCCAGGCCAGTGTTTCATGCATCTGCAGTATAATGCGGAGAGGCTTGCCAAGAGGTTTTGCCTGGCTCAAAACTCATCGTATCAGTTTACAGAGCTCTCACAAAATATTATGCAAGAACAGCTCTTGGAAAGCTAGAAGTGTGGGGGGGGGAGAGGACAAGCAGAAGCCCTATTTGGGCATTAGATAAGTCTCACACAACTGAGATCGTGTAAGGGAATGTGGGGACAAAGGTCACATTACTATGCCCGTCCCTATTTGCCCTCTTTGTTGGAGGGCAAATCTGCAGTGAAGAGCTTGCTGTGCTACAGAAGACTTTCTGAGCAATGTAGAACTATGATCATGCAAAGTTCTCAATCGGGCAGGGAGACAGCAGGAGCACAACAAACCCAAATGTATTCCATAGCAGGTGGAGTAAGTATGCTCATGCTGATCCTCATCATCATCCCTTGAAGGACCCAATTCCTTAAGATAGCTAGGGTCTGTCACAGATACGTAAGTATAACGTATATGTTAGTTTTCATACTTATACACTGTTTGCTTCAGTCAGTGTTGGTTGGCCTAAGGTCTCAGGAAGAGCCTCTTTCAAAGTGAAGGTGGAGGAATGAGGTTGTTCTAAAAAAGATAGTCAACACCTGTGTTCTCAGGGACTACTCTATTCTCCACACAGTAGTTTGGGGGCTTGGAAGTGCATTTCACTGAACACATGGACTTCTGAACGGTTGCTGAGACTCTGTAATAAAGTTGGCACCACCTAGCAGTAAATAAGAGCATCACAGTTATGGAAAGCACCACAGAGGCCTAGCTGTGGGGCATTATATAAAAATCGAATGGCACAAGTTAAGTCTGGATGTATTTGTCTCTTGTAATCAGAATCTGAGCAAAGCAGCTTCTTACAATAAGTTGGTTACAATTTGGGCAGGGTTGTCCATCATGGTTGGCCCGGGAACTAAAATTCTGGGGCGGGGGAAATATTACAAGGTGCATGCATGTGCACATGTGCCAACATCACAAGCCAGGAGGAAACAGACACATTTTCCTTCCAAAAGCTTAGTGAAAATGCTGAGAAATACGAAGCCAGTTCCATATATAACCAGGAGGAATTTGCCGCTCTGCTAATCCAGTGTATGTAGGAAGAAGGACAGAGTTACCTTACTGTGCGTTGAGGGACTGCCACACTACCATGCATTAGGTTTCCCAGAGGTTGTCACATGTTGTGGGCTAATCCTTCCACCATCTGAACTGATCTTGATTCCCTTTCCGTTTGTTTATCTCCTCTCCTGCTTTAGCTGTTGCTGCCAGAATATCTGATTCATCTTATTCTCCCTGTCTGACCTCTTTCCTTTCAGGCAGGGAGCCTTTTGTCTATCATCCTTGGACTCAAGTGACCTATTCTTATGAGTTTATCTCGCATTGATTAACGCAATGTTAGAAATTCTCAATTTTTCATGAATTCTAGCAGCTGATCACGTTGGGTCACCGACAAAGCCTTTTGGCCTGAAGAAATGTGCAGTGCTACCTCATATTTTTTTAAAGCATGTAATAATAACAGCAACAACAACAATATAATTTCATTTTGTATACCCTGCCCATCTGGCTGTGTTTCCCCAGCCACTCTGGGTGGTTTACAGTATGTATACAGGGCTGCCTTCAAATGTCATTAACAAACTTGCTAGTTTTTTCCATCTAGTATGAACAGTCAGCAGTACAGTAAATTAATTAAGTTGAGTAACAGCATGCAGTTAAAATAGTATAGAAAGTATGGTCAGTGAAGAACCAATGACATTTCCCACCTCTATATTTCTAATTTCCCAATTTACGCTATGGTTTTGTTCACACATCATGCTAAACCAGCTTCCAGGTCATGTGGACAGCATGACAAAGCTGCTTCTGGCTAACCAGAGTAGCACATGGAAACGCTGTTTACCTTCCCACTTGGAGTGGTACCTATTTATCTACTTGCACTTTGACGTGCTTTCAAACTGCTAGGTTGGCAGGAGCTGGGACCAAGCAACGGGAGCTCACCCCATCGCGGGGATTCGAACTGCCGACCTTATGATCAGCAAGCCCTAGGCTCTGTGGTTTAGACCACAGCGCCACCTGCGTCCCTATAAACACAGGTACTTTGGCATAACTAGGGAGTCTCCTGAGTATGACGAAAACACAACCATTGTTTTGGGGCTGCTTTGATTTCAACCACCCGAGTTCACAATTGGCAAAAATGATACCTAAAAATTGTAAACAATGCAAGCACTTCACGGACATTATCTTCCAGTGTTAAAAACTGAGACATGAAAACTAGGAGCCAAATGGTACGGTAAACCTAGGTTGTGGGGGCCAGAATCTAGGTGCACTTAGGTGCACAAAATAAGTCTAGGTGCACTTATTTTTATAACAATAATACAATGCTGAAAATGAATGAACTGCAGCTAAAATCTTATGTTCATTTTTCACATGGTCGTCATCTGAAGGCTGCAAAAAACAAAGCTGTACTTCCCCTGCCTGCCCCCCTAATATTCTAATAAGGGTCTCTTCTCCAGTCTTCGGAGAGTGGCTGGAAGTGGGGAGGCAGAAAAAGGTTCTCTTTTCTTCCAGCAGTGGCAGTTTTAATCTGAAATATTCGGTTCTGCACTGTGCCCAGAGCTCAGAAACTGCTCGCATTAATGAAATACCCTGTCACAAAACGTGCCTAAAACAATGGGAGTTTCGAACGCAGTTATCCTGTAAGACTTGCAAAATTCTATGGGGTTTCTTAACGTTGTGATCTCCACAATGCAGATAGAAGTCTGAGGCTGAGAAGCAGTGGCTTGCATAATCACAGTAGTGGCCAGATTCAAATCAGGGGCATCTTCTTGACACATGCCGCATTAACATAACCGCTGCACTGCAGACTTCTTTGGGCGTTCTGTTTCTATGCATGATAGCAATCACAGAAGGGAAAACAGGAGTGCACTGCCAAGACTTCTTGTGCATCAATATCACTGGAAAACGAAAAAGCAACCCGCTGCAAGTACTCTACTGGTGGACACTCCTTTTGTGATTTTAAACCCTAATTATGAAGGTTGTGAATTACAAAGGAATTCAAAGAGTAGAGGATATTCTCTGCATCACAATTTAGCTTTCCAATTTATGGTAGGTTGAAATAACAACAACAACAACAACAACAACAACAACAACAACAACAACAACAAATTTATTATTTATACCCCGCCCATCTGGCTGGGTTTCCCCAGCCACTCTGGGCGGCTTCCAACAGAAAAATAAAACACAGTAATCTATTAAACATTAAAAGCCTCCCTGAACAGGGCTGCCTTCAGATGTCTTCTAAAAGTCTGGTAGTTGTTTTCCTCTTTGACATCTGTTGGGAGGGCGTTCCACAGGGCAGGTGCCACCACCGAGAAGGCCCTCTGCCTAGTTCCCTGCAACTTGGCTTCTCACAACGAGGGAACCGCCAGAAGGCCCTCGGTGCTGGACCTCATATTAAAAACACAATAAATACATCAAACATTAAAAACTTCCCTAAAAAGCGATGCATTTGAAAGGATTGGGCTTTGCACTGCACTCCCACCCTTCTGCATGTAATTGTTAATCACACATAGAAATGGGACACCACCCTTGCATTCTAGCTGCTGAAGAAAAGTGATGAAAGGAATTTCATCCTTTGGCAAGTGTCACAACAAGAAACACACTCTGTGCCATCATTGTGGGGCCAAGCTCTACCACCTCCAGAAGTCCACCTACAGGGTGGACTTCTGTTCTTCATCTTGCTGTTGTTGATATAATTATATATTTATTGATACCCTGCCTTTTACCCTGTTGGGACTCAAGGCGGCTTACAGTGAAAAACAAGAAATGCTGAAAACATTTTTTTTTAATCATTAAAAAAGAATTAAACATTGATAGAATGAAAATTATATCTGTATCTATCTATCATCTGTAATCTGTTTGAAACATACAAAAAACAATAATAAAAACAGCATGGCACCAGCCCTTTCATTAAAAGCAATCAGTTCCCAAAAGCTAGTTGGAAGAATAAGGTCTTCACCTGTTGGTGGAACAAGGAGGGAGACAGTCTAGCTTATTCAGTGAGGGAGTTAAATCTCTAACTAAAGTGCTAAAACCAAGAGGCACTTAGCTGTCTGCATGAAAAGGATTCAGGAATGGATTCTCTCAGGGATCAGTGCCACAGTCCAAGAGAGGTTCTGCTATAGCATTTGGGACACCTTAAGGACTTAAATGTCTACTTAAAAGAAATGATCTGAACCTTGGGGCAGGGGGAGAAAATAAATGCCAAATAGAGCACAGCTTCAGGAGAAGAGCAGGAGAAAGTGCTTCACTTACCTCCCATAAAATTAACCATGAAATGTTTTGAGTCCTTATGAAAAGCTCTGCAAACAGACACAGACACAGACACACAGACACACACACACACTTGGAGGGCACGAAACAAAAATAGTCATTTCTTTCAAACTTTAAAATCACTTGTAGATGATGGAAGCCACCCAAATGCTCATTGACGTAGAGAGACACTAGGGAAGGATCATTAATTATGTGTCAAGGTGTTATGTAATAAGCTTAATGTTGTGTAAAAATATCTCAGTAACGGTGCAATGTACAGGAATTAATTACAACATCATCTTGAGTTGGCAAAATGAGGAGGGGGGGGGGGAGATGGCTCTCTGTTTTATTTTCCATTTATGCTGAAGTGGGGTGGGGTGTGTGTGTTGGATGGAGGAGTCAGCGAAGATTAATGAATAGTCATTCTTGTGCAATCTATGGAACACCACAGGGGATGCCATAGTTTGCAGTTTATACTGCTAACTTCTAAAGGTCAGCATGTACCATGTTGACTGTGACACCACTGACTGTAGGGAGTTGCTCAGTCACATGGAGATACTTTCTGTGGGTTTTGTGTGTGTGTGTGTGTGTGTGTTCTTCGGAACTATTTATACTAACAGGAAAGAAACAATGCTGTCACTGTTCCATCCAGATCATTACTCCTATTTCAATATCAAAGAACTGTATTTGTTATTATGTGCAACACCTCCTTTTTAACTTACAGCACAACCAAATGTTTGCAAGGGTGCATTAGCTTTATTGCCATATCTTGATTGTCTTGCTTTTAGCAGATATCGGATTTGAAATCTGGCTAACTGTCAAAAATCCTATATCCCGCATGTCACTTACTTACTCAACACTGCCAGAAATGTAACACCACTGCATGTCCATGATCAAATGCTGAAGTATAATAAAAAGACAAGGATGTCACCTTTCCACCTCCAAACAGATAATCAGCACTTTCAAAGATGACTGCAGTTTCTTTAAGCATATTGAGTGCTCTAGGTGCTGGGTAAGAAAACTTTCTCTTCTACAGCACCTTTTCACCCTCGTAAGTCAATACCCAAAAAGCAAGCCATGCACAGAGATCTCTTTCGAACAAGCCATCTTTCAGGATGGCTTGAGAAACGTATCTGTGTCCCTTAAATGATGGTACAAAAACATCCCCATCATGAATTATACTTTATTCCCTAGTGTATATAGCATGCCAAGTTCAAGAATGAACTCGAAGCAGCAAATCTTATTGCTCCTCAAATCTAGATGTGTATATACAGGTGTCTCTTTGTGTATGAATGCGCTGACGTGATTTTGGTGTCTGGCCACTGCTATTAAGTGGACGCTCTTCTGTTGGCAGCGATTATTTGCGGCCTCTTCCTTTCCAACACCTGCAAAGTATTTCAGTTCTATTGATACAAGGCGTCTCCATTAAGTGAATGGCCATGGGATGGAAAGGGATAGGGTAAGGGCGCTTTGCTGATCGTTTACAGAGATAAAGCAGGACCGCTATTTTCACTTGTTCAAGAAACAAACTATCTGAGAACTATATGCTTGTCAAGCCAAAGTTATTTTTGGCAGTCCTCTATGGAAAGCTGTGGATTTTGTTTTGCCACATACGATCCCTGGAGTCACTTTTGATTTAGACAGAGCTGTTCAGCCATGCTCTGGGGAAAGAAGAGTAGGGGCAGGCTGTATTTGGAATATTGTATTCCAATAATACATTTTCATAGTCGATATGGGCTCTCCCTTCTGGGCCCTAAACAGTATTTCCAGCTAATGTGTGCGTATTTATATATAGTCGCCAACCCTGAGTCAAAATGAAGTGATTTGTTTTGCAGATGTTGAAAGGAATATCAACACCGAGGATCTGGAAGGTAAGGAGTTAGAAGGACGTATCAGATGTCCTACCACAGCCTTTGCCAACCTCTCCAGATGTTTTGGACAGCAGTTCCCAGCAGCTCTAGGCACCACAACCATGAAGGACATTGCAGTTTAAGAATTCTGGAGGGCGCTGGGTTGGTGAAGTCTGTTGTAAAAGTTAACAAAGTGTGGGAAGTTTGTGATCCTCAGAAATTTGCACTGTCAACTTTGAAAATCTCACACTGTGAATGCAGCAAAAGGGGGGGTGTTTCCCCCCATTAATTAATTTATAATTTACAGCATATTTCAGATTAGGGGTTTCAAACTCATGAAGCCAAGACTGATGTGTCACACAGCAAGAATTCTACATAGACAGTTCATTGAAAGCCAGCCCACAGGTTCAACGAGAACTCGAATATTTTTCTAATGGACGGTTTTGATTTCACCATGTTTTTGCACTGTAAGAACAGCAGTATGATTTTGTTATTAATATGATTTCCCCCTTCCATTTTGGTTCCAAATCACTGTTTTTGCGTAAAATACACATAGCAGCTATGTTTAAGGAGTAGTGATGTTTATGGGTAATTATAGGGTAGCGTTTTCAGAACTCTTATTATCTAGTCTTACTTAGGTCTTCTGGAAAAGGGGGGGAGGGAACCCACCACATTTCATAGCATATTCTTAGAAAACAGCTAGGTGTTTTGCAAAGATACCCTGCAAAAGATACAGCTCATATACATTACCGTTGCCCCTATGAAACTGTCACCCCATACAGATGCAAACTGCTAAACTATAAAATTAGACCTTTCTCCCTGAAATATATAAATATGAAGGCCATGATCAATTCTTCCTTAATGTTCTCATGACTCCTGTGCCTTGGGATTTGAAAGTGAGCCCAACAGGAAGGAGCAAGAGCCTCATTTCCCCAGTCACCACCTCAGTTGCTCCCATAAGTGTTGTCCCTACTGCCGCCTTCTTCTCAATGTTAACATACTGTACATGTGTACACATGTGCAGATGTCTTGATGATGAGAATATAGCAACAGTCTGGGGCTGGGATGGCAGCATCAGATACTAGCAAGATAGCCGTGGTGGCAGTTCCAGACTTACCTTGGGTTGAAAGTTGGATCTGAGAATCAAAGTGTCCTGATTCGCATAATCTGGAGTCTTTCCTGAAGTGACAGTTCATGGCTCCATCAGATGTCTAGCTCAGAGTGCTTTTTTAAAGGTTTCTATGGCCTAAGACCTGGAGTTGGAAAGAGGCTAATGGATGTGTATTTTTGGTCTCAACCATGTGTTAACTCCCTCTCCGCTAGCTCTGTGTGTCTGTGTGTGTGTGTGTGTGTGTGTGTGTGTGTGTGTGTTTCTTTACTCTATGTTTCCAAAATCTCTTTCCTGTTTCAAATTCTCAATCTTGTTCTCCTCCTCCTTTTCACTATCTCACTCTAACCCCTGCCTCCATATCAAATTTTCCTTTCAACAATTCGGCCATGCAAACATCAGAATGATCACAAAGTTATTGTTTTCAGGTCTCGTGGAGTTAGACCCTAGGATGTTTTTGCTGATAAATGAGCAGTTTTGTTGAATGAATGGTAATGCAGCATTCATTTGGGGGAGGGGTATATTGGTATGTCAGAACGGAATGGGGTGTGTGGAATTTCATTTTATGAAGAGGTGCTGAGAGGTGATTCTTTGTGTTCTTACTAGATAAGGGCATCACATACCCTGATAGGCTTCCTTGAGATGTTATGAACTGTTCATGTTTATAAAAGGCTTCCCTTCTGAAATGTCTGCTGTGTACAGATAATGTGAATGTTGTGGTGTGTGTGTGTGTGTGTGTGTGTGAAGTACAGTGGTACCTCGGTTTAAGTACACAATTGGTTCCGGAAGTCTGTACTTAACCTGAAGCGTACGTAACCTGAAGTGAAATTTCCCATTGAAAGTAATGGAAAGTGGATTAATCCGTTCCAGACGGGTCCGCGGAGTACTTAAACTAGAAGTACTCGAACCGAAGCGTACTTAAACTGAGGTATGACTGTAATGCTTTTGCTGCTGCTCCTCCCACCCCATTTTTATTCCTTTTGAAATCCATGCTGCCAGTTGTTTTAAGAGTTAGGGATATATTTAAAGCCAACTGGGTCCCCCCTCCCTGAAGTACTACTCCCTTACCAGTGACACGGCTTTGCAACACGGTGCTACCACCACCACCACTTGCCTCCCAGCGCCGGGCACCAACAGCCAGTGGAAGAAGCTGCAAACACTCAAGACGCCTGTTAGGAACCAAAAATTGGCCCCTCTGTATATTGGCCAATCACAGACCCAGAGGCAGAACTTTGAGGGGTGGAACGGATTGGGCTCTAGCCAGAGTCTTCACTAAGGTCCACTCGCCTGGCACCACAGTCACTTCTCAGACCCCACTCCACCTTTTCTTAATTCCTGTTTCTTTTGGTTGGTTGCTTTTCTTGACCCTGCTATGGTTAATTTAGTAACCGTATTAGTAATACTCCTTAGTAATACTAAGGAGGTATTTCCACTTTTATCTGTGTCTTCTTCTTCTTCTTCTTCTTCTTCTTCTTCTTCTTCTTCTTCTTCTTCTTCTTCTTCTTCTTCTTCTTCTCCTCCTCCTCCTCCTCCTCCTCCTCCTCCTCCTCCTCCTCCTCCTCTCCACTCTGTTTCTCAATAACTCTGTGGTCTCTGAGGGCTCATCCTGACTTCCTGTTGTGGTGCATTTCTCACAGGTCAGGGCTTTAAAGCTCTGTTTCCAAGCATATTTTCATATATATATATTTGTCCCAGTGCTTTATTGGGGAAAACCTGCATTTTACCCCTGAATCAGTGTAAACAGCAATCAGGGTTTCTGTGGACTGCCATTTGCAGTAAAACAAAAGCTTTCTCAGGGAAAGTGTGGGGACAAAAAATGCTTGGCATTGTCTTGTTGGGCTGTGTATGTGATAAAGAGGAGCCATACCTGGGTGAAGTCGTCTTCTTCTATTTGTCCCCGTGTCAGTTTCAGCTTATTGGTTAATTTTCCCACCCATCCTCCACCCATCTACCCCTTTTCCCCTTTTCTTCCCAATGTCTCAACAAATGAAACTGATTTGTAAAAATGTTATGAGAGACATTGCACATATCTTTGTGAACCAAGAAAACCTTTAATAATAAAAAATAATAAAAAAATAAAATGCTTAGACATGGAGCTTTAAAGCACAGGCCTGTGCCTTAAAAGTGCAGCACAAAAGGAAGTTTGGATGAGCCCTAAGCTTCAGTCTTAAAGCTCAGTATAAAATGAAGCTCTGTGTTCCCCATTCGGTATAATGGCAAATCTAAAAATGGCTATAACTTTATCCCCTAGAGAGGGAGGGAACAAGCAACACACACACACACAGAGAGAGAGAGAGAGAGAGAGAGAGAGCTTCTTGTCACTCGTTAGATCAGCGAGAAAAGGGGAGTTTGTTTCTGGCTTGAACAGTATTCAAAACAGGAAAAAAAACTGTCTGAAGAGGGTGGGTTCAGTTCAGAATGATGGAGCGCTTTATGAGCACACCAGATTCCCATTCTAAACTGGATCATTATGGACTTTAGCAACATCACTAGTGGAAAAGCAGACATCCTGTTAAGTTAATGTCTAACACCTTTAGTTTGAATGTATAACCTTTGGTACATTGCAAAACGTGAAAAAGATTGTTTCCTCATTTTATAGCTGTGTAATATTTGGCCTTTTCATCTCTGAGCATCATGGAGGGGTGAGGCATGGAGGGGTGAGGAGATTGGGGAGAGATGCTCACGACATTGCCAGTTTCACCTCCCTGACACCCGTGGGTTTGGCTTGGTCTTATTTCTTCCTGCAATCTCAAACTGAGATGAAAGCCAGATTCATGTCAAGTGTCCCACAGCTAACCTCTACACTAATTTTTTATTGCCTCAACGAGAGGGATTGAGGGGAAAAAATATTTATAGGTCCTGGAAGAATAGTAAAAAGTTTGCAAGCATTTAGGGCTTTTACTCAATAAACCTTTATGTGCCCTTCATGCACCCGTTCAAGATAAAAATAAAATGAAATAAAATAACACAGGGATCTTGTGTGCTGACAGTAAGCTGAACATCCCATAAATTCTACTCTAAGCTTAGGTCCACAACTTATTTGAACCAGGGCCGAGCTGGGAAAAAAGGTGTGTTTCTCAAAGAACCCTCAGTGAAACGAGCCCCTGATTTTTGACACCGATTTTTAAAAGGGTTCAGACAGAGGGGGAAAGGAGTGTGCTCCCATTGCTAATGCAACCAAGCCAGTGCTTGCTTGTATCATGATACCGTACCTACCCAAGGTCACATACACACCATACGTTTAAAAGCATTATGATACCACTTGAACCAGTAATGACTTCCTCCAAGAATTCTGGGAAATGAAGTTTGTTAAGGTTGCCAAGAATTGTCCACAGACCCCCGTCACCTCTAGGATTCCTAGAATTCCCTGTGGAGACAGATTGACTGTTAAACCACACTGGGAACTGTAGCTGTTGGAGGGGAATAAGGGACTTGCAACAACTCTCAGCACCTTTAATTAACTACAGCTCCCACAGTACTTTTTTTTTTGGCAGGAGGGTACCATGGCTGTTTAAAGTGGTATCATAGTGCTTGGACTGTATAGTGTGAAAGTGGATCAAATGTGCTTTCCATTGCAACCACTGAATTGGAGAAAATTAAGGTGCCCATTGGGATGGTCATAATTTTGATGACCATCCAAATGTGCATGTGAATATGAATGCTTTTCATCTAAACTTTCAATGGAAAAAAAAGATATTTGGATGTAGAGGCCAGTGAGTCCCCATCTCCTCCATGAGTGGAATAAGTTCGGTGTAGCAACAAACTGGTGTGAAAAGAAACCTAATGAATCAATGAAGGTAGCACCTCCTTCTTTTCTTGTCTCTGAGCAGAAAGTAGAGGGGATTTGGGGCAAGGAAAACATGTTTCTGGACAGTTAGCCTGAAATTCCTTTCTGGCTTTGGATTTTTGGACCACAAGAAACTGCCTTACACTGAGCTGACTCTAGGCAGCAAAGCTGTGACCTCTTGCATGGAAGGCAAATGTTCTACCATGGAATGATGGCCACAGACAAGACAGCTATCTGGATGGGTATGTATCCCGACAATTATTGAGAAAATTCTTTATCGAGGGAAGAGTTATTATCTTTCTTCTTAAATGCAATTGGGGACAGGGAAGGGTTGTAGCCAGTGCTACTCCAACTCAGAGTAGATCTATTGAAAATAATGACCATAACCAACATTGTTCCATTGATTTCAGTGGACCTACTCTGAGTAAAACTTAGTTGGCTGCAACCCAAATATTTCACTGCAGCACTTAAGGCAGGCACTCCCAACCTTCGGCCCTCCAGATGTTTTGGACTACAATTCCCATCATCCCTGACCACTGGTCATGTTAGCTAGGGATCATGGGAGTTGTAGGCCAAAACATCTGGGGGGCCGCAGGTTGGGGATGCCTGACATAAGGCATTTTTCAGTCCCTGGAGTTCATTTCTGAGCCCAATCTTGAATATTTCCCCACTAGTGAGTTTTATTGGTGTGTGTGTGTGTGTGTGTGTGTGTGTATTATCTTCTATGTGGAAATCAGAGGCAAATTTCCTGTAAAAGGAAACCGAGAGAGGGAAAAATGCTATGTAGAAAAAACACACACGTGCATCATATTTTGTGCTCAACTTTGCCACCCCCCCCCCCAGTTCCTGGGCATAGATTTTTTTTGTTTTGTTTCTGTTTGGCTTTATCATTTCCATTAGTCACTGATACTCAACAGGGAGTTTCAGTTTTGATTATATTTTTTAGCCTAGATCTCTGAGAGACAGGGATACTGAAATGAGCTGAGGATGCTGGATAAAAAAAACCAGTGCTTTGCACATCAAGGAAATTACAGCCAAACTGGCATGTGGCATGCTGCCAACCTGTAGGTATTATTTATGTTCATTTCCTGACCTGCTTGCTGGAGCCTTTGCACAGGGAATGGATTTTCCATGCAACTGATTCTGGGTAATCCACCTCTGAGAATGGTGCCAAGACAAGTAGGTTAAAAGCATTGCTATTACACTCCTATCACCTTAGAAAGGGGCTGAGACTTGGGATGAGAGAGAAATTTGATTCAGTTCACATTTATATGAATGCCTGGACAGGACTTTAATCAATCAGGAAAAATCCTCTTGAACAAGTGGGGAGGGGGGACATTTGGAATCACAAGGCCAAATTGTAAACTAAAATTGTGAAACTTTTGTTGACTATTTATGGGAAATATACTTCCAAACTAGCTAGAACTATATCAGAGTAAAGGAGTGAGATAAATGCAGATAACCTCCACCATCATTACAATGGAGTTTGTTTTCTATGGTTACCTAGGGGTCAGTCCAGTGTCACAGTTCATCTTTTCACTCCAGCATGCATTCCTACTCCCCCCCCCCACACACACTGCACTAATTGGGAACCTCCCCACATTCAGAAAGCAGCACTCATTGGAGGGTTGTGCATGCTTCAAGGGATGTATACGGGTTTTGGCTGGACTGTATAAAGCAGGCACCCCCAAACTTCGGCCCTCCAGATGTTTTGGACTACAATTCCCATCTTCCCCAACCACTGGTCCTGTTAGCTAGGGATCATGGGAGTTGTAGGCCAAAACATCTAGAGGGCTGCAGTTTGGGGATGCCTGGTATAAAGCTTGCATTATTATTATTATTATTATTATTATTATTATTATTATTATTATTGCTGTTTCCAAATAGTAACTATATTCATAGGGATGGAATCAGCATGGTATTGGATCAATTCTGCCACAGGAAGTGTAAGACTAAAATATTATCACTGACAGTATAATTCCACATACAGAAGGTGCTGAACTTCCATTCTTTGATGCACTTCGCAACTTGCCTGAAGCATATAATATTTGACCAAGTCCCACAGGTAGGCAACCCAAAGGGCGTCACCTGGTATCTGCAATCAATCTTTGCCTAGAGTGTCAAAAGTGACCTCACTGGGGGTCACTCAGCAAGGTAGATCGGTAGCACTCTGTTTGTCTGGGGAAGGAGCACTTCATTGCCTGCTATAAAAGGGTCATTGATAAACACCGGCTATAATTTCCTAGCTAGGTGTATGGGAGGGGAGGAGGAGGAGGAGGAGGGGGGGGAGGGGAGGGGGAGGAGGAGGAGGAGGAGGAAGAGATGGGAGCCTGAGGCAGCACTTGTTTCAATAAATACTTACAGATTTTATTTTTTTAAAGTAGTGCCACTTTGGATTTTGCATTAGGGCACTGTGGGAGCTGTGGGATGCCATTCATGCAATATAGTAAGTACCTTTATCATTAGGGTGAGTTGCTGCATTGAATGTCAAGGCTGGCTGAGTTGCATTTATGAATTGAAAATGTACATATTGCACATTTAATCTATCTCTTGCGTTCCGATTGCTGGGCCAGATCAGCACTATTGGAGTTATACATAGAAGAAAATTGATAAATGTCAAAGGAGAATAAAGGGGAAATGACAATACGACACCATAAATTGCACGAGTTCAGAATAAATGCATCCCTCATGACAGATTATTTATGACTGTATCGTGGTGATATATTTTAGGCCTGGTAAGCAGAAAGGAGATTTTCGTCTCATGCTGCTTGAACCTCTGGTAGCAATGCGATCTTGGGTTTTGGGACCGTACTGTGATCTTGGGACCATACTGTAAAATGGTCTTATGGAAACTGAGGGAATGTCAACACTTTTAATTGAATTTACGTAGTCAATCTACACAAGCACCATATGAGAAATGTAAGGTACTACACTTGGGCAGAAAAAATGAAAGGCACAAATACAGGATGGGTGACACCTGGCTTGAGAGCAGTACATGTGAAAAGGATCTAGGAGTCTTGGTAGACCACAAACTTGACATGAGTCAGCAGTGTGATGCAGCAGCTAAAAAAGCCAATGCAATTCTGGGCTGCATCAATAGTAGTATAGCATCTAGATCAAGGGAAGTAATAGTACCACTATATTCTGCTCTGGTCAGACCTCACCTGGAGTACTGTGTCCAGTTCTGGGCACCACAGTTCAAGAAGGATACTGACAAACTGGAACGTGTCCAGAGGAGGGCAACCAAAATGGTCAAAGGCCTGGAAACAATGCCTTATGAGGAACGGCTTAGGGAGCTGGGTATGTTTAGCCTGGAGAAGAGAAGGTTAAGGGGTGATATGATAGCCATGTTCAAATATATGAAAGGATGTCATATGGAGGAGGGAGAAAGATTGTTTTCTGCTGCTCCAGAGAAGCGGACACGAAGCAATGGATTCAAACTACAAGAAAGAAGATTCCACCTAAACATTAGGAAGAACTTCCTGACAGTAAGAGCTGTTCGGCAGTGGAATTTGCTGCCAAGGAGTGTGGTGGAGTCTCCTTCTTTGGAGGTCTTTAAGCAGAGGCTTGACAGGCATATGTCAAGAATGCTTTGATGGTGTTTCCTGCTTGGCAGGGGGTTGGACTGGATGACCCTTGTGGTCTCTCCCAACTCTATGATTCTATGATTCTATGATTAATGTTACCCATGGGGCTGATCACCACTATGGTTAGGGATATAAGAAGACATTGATTTCCATTCTACCCGGGGTTTGTTGCATGCAGCACTGTTTTAGTTCCACTGCAATTCAGCTTCCCATGCAAACAATAGTATCCATCTTACTCTCCACTGTGGTGGAATTTTATAATTATTTACATCATCATTATGTTATTCCACATCATTTGTTTTAATGCAATGCAAAAAATGGCATTGAAATAAATAATTTATTTCAATGCAAAGAAAACACAATGCAAAGGAGAGGGGGCGGTACTATCTCTGATGTACTGATTCCTGTTTTTTTACATGGAATGAATAAACGAATACTGCCAATTTCCCCTCCTGTTTCTGTCGGAATTCTCTGACATCCCTAACTATGGTCAATAATGCTGGAAGAATCCACATAGAGAAATATTATACATAATCCCAGGCAGCATAATACCACCTTTCTCAATCTACTTTGCACACATCCATTCAAAAAGCATCGGAAAGGCAGTATGGAAAACAAGGCTTAACTTTATGTCTCACAAACAATACATAAAATAAGGAATTCAAGAAAAGGGTTACTGAGTTTTACTCCAAGTACTGGCCACTCTTAGTTGCTCACTTAGTTGCTGGTCTTTTTGCCTACCTTTTGATCATTCATTGCCTACAGACAGCCACCCAATCTTAAACAACTCCTCACCCACAATAATACAACCACCAGACTTAACATGGACACTGGTACCAGAGCCTGCAATAAACCCAGATGCCAACTTTGCTGCCACATACACCCAGACAACACCATTACTGGCCCCAACAACATCCAACATACCATCTCAGGACTATTCAATTGCTCATCTTCTAACATTGTGTATGCCATCAAATGCCAACAATGCCCTTCAGCTCTCTATATTGGACAAACAGGCCAAACCCTACGCCAAAGGATAAATGGACATAAATCTGACATCAGGAACCACAAGACAGAGAAACCAGTAGGAGAACACTTCAATCTCCCAGGACATTCTATACAAGATCTCAAAGCAGCTGTTTTATTACAGAGAAATTTCAGGAACAGACTGGAAAGGGAAGTTGCTGAATTGGAACTCATTACCAAGCTTAAAACCATGGAGCCACCTGGGATGAATAAAGACATCGGATTCTTATCTCATTATGCATGATCAAGCTTTCTTTAGCGCCTCAGCCCTTGCTTTTCCCCCGCAGGACCAATTGCAGCCATCAGCAGTCGTTAACAGCCATCTACAGGTTTACCACTCCTATCAGCCCATCACCCATTCCCACCCACCCACCCCCACCCTCTGTATATACATAAGGGTCTGACGCTTCTGTTTCAAGTGTATCTGAAGAAGTGTGCATGCACATGAAAGCTCATACCAAAATAAAAACTTAGTTGGTCTTTAAGGTGCTACTGAAGGAATTTTTTTTATTTTTGCTTCGACTCAGGCCAACACGGCTACCTACCTGTAACTTTTGCTCATCTACTTTGACAAGTAATTCTCCAGGTGTGCCACACATATCACAAGGGCATATGGAAAAATAAGGGGGAAATGAACAGAAGCTGCTACATTTTCCCAGTTTTCCACTTCATGAGGGAATAGAAATGTCTACATCCAGCAACAGCAGAGGCTTATTTTCTCCATTAATCTGTTAGGCCTGGTGTGAAAATACATAGGAAGGCTATTTGATTATTTTGCTCAGGTCCTGTGGCTTCCCACTGGCATCTAGTTGACCACTGTGAGAACAGGATGGTGGACCGAATGGGTCTTTGGCCTGATTCAAGATTCTTCTTATGTTCTTCTACTTGCTTATCTCCTATCTTGCTCTTTTGGTTTCTCATATATGCCACCCAAATGACCTTAGTTTGTACCCAATGAAGAGATCTGGGGAATTCAACTCAAGACATGTTTCTCAGTTGTTCCATTGTGCTTCTCATTGTGAGGGTAATCCTGCATTGGGCAATGTCATCACTGTGTTAGAATTTAATTGTTTTCAGTCTCAGCCACCTGGCAAAATGTGGCAAACCTATTTCAAGTACATTGTCAAAACATTTCTAATGTAGAGCTGGCATCAAGTTCTCAGACTGACTTTTAGTCTTTGATTGTGAAATCTATAAACCAGCAAAGAGTTACTTAAAGGGACTTACCAGTAATCTTCTCTTCTAGGTTACTTCAAGTTTACAAAGTATGAAAAAAAAGCTACCCTGAAAGCCACAATCCAAAACACACTAAGGAAAAAGCACCATTTGACACCATGGGACCTACTTCTCGGTAAACATGCATAGTACTACATCTCACTTACATTTAAAAAAGCCATGGGATCCCATTAGATTTTACATATGGGAATTTGACTTGGAGAGCACAGCTGAACTGCATACTGCCAAACAGAATTAGCTGTCCTGGCTTCTCTGGAAAAAAAAAAACATTATAAATTGTGTTTTATGAGGGTGCTGAAAATTCTGCATTAGAGATTCCCCAGAGTTTCTAAATGTATCTTGGTATGTCTGGCGTGAAGACTGGCAACATCAACCCTGCTGTGTGGGAATCCCTTGCACAGAGAGGTTGTGCAACCATAGCAGTGACCAGAGGGGGTATGGCTGCTGGGAGGAGTGCAGAAAGAAGAAAGACCATGGTACACCTGCAACTGGGTGCCTTCATCTGTCCCAGCTGCAACAAAACATGTCTCTACAGCCACAGTGGGCACTGAAACTCTAAAACAGGGGTTCCCAACCTGCGACCCATGGGCCGGAAGCAGCCCACGGAGGACGTTTAACTGGCCCCCGAGCCGCCCCCGAACTGAGCCACCCGGCCAGCGAGTCCCTGCACGCTGCGCTAAACCGGCACAGTGCGATGTGGGGACTCTCTTCCTCGGCTCCGGAAATTTCTGCACATGCCCAGATGCCAGAAATCACTTCTGCGCATGCCCAGACACCGAAAACCGCTTCTGTGCAGGTGCAATTTCCGGCATCTCAGCATGCGCAGACACGATTTCCGGCATCTCAGCATGCGCAGACGTGATTTCCAGCATCGTGCTGCGCCGGTCTGACCCACGGAGGATCTCCGCGGGAGTGATCCGGCCCATGCCCGGTAAGCCTTCCGACCCCAGCTCTAAAAGAAATGTGCACTCCTTCATTGACTTCCAAGACAGATGCCAACAATTTTGGAAGGAGCTATAAAATTTAAATGAGCTGAATTTTGTAATATAGATGATGCTTGATCACTATTCCCAGGCCACCTAGGAAGACCAGTTGTCACAACCAAACTGTGCCAATCCAAATAAAGTATTGTGG
This sequence comes from Zootoca vivipara, assembly GCF_965207765.1. NCBI lineage: Eukaryota > Metazoa > Chordata > Lepidosauria > Squamata > Lacertidae > Zootoca > Zootoca vivipara. The sequence continues at coordinate 72,274,221 of NC_142590.1, read as the reverse complement.
ATTCACTTTTGGTGCCTGACGCTCACTACTGCTTGAACCCTAAACTGAACCCTCATAGGAAGCTGCCTTATAGGAAGTCAGAACTTTGGCCCTGCATACTTGAAGGAGCGTCTCCACCCTCATCATTTAGTCCAGCTCCGAGGGTCTTCTGATGGTTCCCACATTGCGTGAAGTAAGGTTTCATGGAACCAGGCAGAGGGCCTTCTTGGTAGTGGCACCCACCCTGTGGAATGCCCTCCCATCAAATGTCAAGGAAATAAACAACTATCTGACTTTTAGAAGACATCTGAAGACAGTTCTGTATAGGGACGTTTTAAATTTTTGATGTTTTACTCTGCTTAATGTTTAAATTTGTTGAAAGCTGCCCAGAGTGGCTGAGGCAACCCAGTCAGATGGGTGGCACAACAACAACAACAACAACAACAATTAAAACATCTAGCTCAGTATTGTTTACACTGACTGGCAGCAGCCTCTTTCCAACAGGGCCTCTCTCAACCCTACTTGGAGATGGTAGCAAGGACTGAACCTGGGACCTTCTCTAGGAAAGGCAGATGCTCTATTGCTATGGCCCTTCCCCAGTTTTTTCAGATCATACCCCATGCTGTCCACTAGGCCATATAACTTCTGAAGCTACATGTGCAGCCTCATCCCAATCTGTATATGCTGAGAAGCATCTCACTGATTTCAACTGGGACTTATTCCCAAGCAAACATGCACGGAGTTGCCAGATTAGCCCCATATGATTAAATGGGTTTAAGTGAAAGCAGTCCACTTTAATCAGCTTACATATTGCTACTTCTGAACGTTGGCTTGCAGAAGCTGAATTCACACTGTACTTGTTTTTCACATAGATCTGGATCTCTTTAATTACATACACCACAAACGTGCACTTCCAAAATCTCACTCGACCAAATTATACAGTTTTAGATTTTTATTTTCTCTATCCCGTTATTATAAACTGCAGCAAGGGTAGTGCTTTAAAAACATGCACACAGCCAGAGCTCAGTCTGAACCACAGAGGGGGGAAGAATGAACAGCACACATGGCTTTGGAGATACAGTTTCATGATATTTCATTACACAATATCACCATGATGTCATTTACATTCATGAGTGAGCACAGGGAAAACTTGAGTGACTTATCTCTCCATCTTTGTGAGTGAAGATTAATGTCAGAAGTGATCAGAAATCATGTATTATATATACACACATGATGTATATTATTTTAATCTTCCATGTTCTCCAGGAATAAAAATACTTTAGCTGGTTACAGGGAATAGGTGGGTCTGAATGCTGTCAGGTTTTGAATATACAATGTGACAAGTTATTTCATCAGGGGAGAATGATAACAATGAGGCACATGTGTTTGTTTTTTGCTTTTCTTAAGGCGAGAGATGGAAGAAAAATAGCACCTAATGATCTTTCTATACAGAGGCAGCCATGCATCATACAGTATATACATGGATTGATCTCAATCCTCATCTGTGAGTTTATACTTGAAAATAATATGGCCTAAGGGTTATGCAGGAGAATATAGGTTCCTGATTTTGCAGAATTTGGAAATATCCATTTTGCAAAAAAAAAAAAAAGATTCCCCCCCCCTGCTATGCAACTTGCTTTATCCTGACTGTGATATCTGATGGTCAGGCAGATAATCTAAACTGCATTCTTGCCTGCTGGAGTGCTTGGATTTCATCCCTATACCAGGTGAGGACCAAATTAGATTTGACACGAGTGATCCATCGATAGGCTCCCCTGCAGTTTTCAAAAAATGGAATTTGCAACTATATAGCACCTGCATATGTCCCCTATGAGTCCAATAGCCCTTCCGGAGGCACATGTTTATTGGGGAAATGGCCCTGATCCAGTAGTGGAGGGTGTGGCTAGGCTCCCGAATTCCCGAATTCCAGTTGGTTGCATCACTGCTGCTTGCTGCTTAGAAGTTTTATTTATAATTAAGTGGCATATAAATTTGGTTAAATAACTAAATAGAGGCATGGTGAAAATACAACAGCAGGAGCCCTGGATTGACTCCACTGGTGTGTTTGCATCATGCCATCCTTACCACCGCCTCTCCGCTCCCTCTCTACATCCCATAAAGCAGCAGTAAGGCAACTGACTGGAAGTTGGCTGAGTGATGGCAGCCCCACACGCCATCTGCTAGTGACCCAGTCCAAATAGCACATCTCTGTGGCTGCAATTCACTTTTCTCCACCCCATTGCACCTTCACGTGACACCTCTTACCCCAAGATAAACAAACGAACCCATGAACAGCTAGTAGAATTGCTACCTCCCCTCCCCCCCCCCAGGATTTTGTGCTTTTAGCAGCTGCACAATAGGCATAAGTTGAACTTCTGTAGCCTTTCTAGGCAACCAGGATGGGCAACGAGATGGAAAACTTCGTTATAAAAACTGCAACAACTTGTGCATCTGTTTAAGGCACAGGGCAGTGGCGGCGGCGGGGGGGGGGGGGACATTTCCAAGCCCCAATAACTTTTCAGTACACTGTCCTGTGAAAATTAGGGCTGTGTATACAGCCCTCTGGTTCCTCTATGTCAGGCATCCCCAAACTTCGGCCCTCCAGATGTTTTGAACTACAATTCCCATCATCCCTGACCACTGGACCTCTTAGCTAGGGATCATGGGAGTTGTAGGCCAAAACATCTGGAGGGCCGCAGTTTGGGGATGCCTGCTCTATGTGGTGCCTGGACCAGGTTGATTTCTCCTGTACCACCTTGAGGCCACCCGTCCCACTCTGGATCCACCCTGAAAGCAATTTGGGGGTGGGTTTTAAACCCCCTTGAAACCCTACTTTAAAATGTGGTTAAGATGAGGACGGTGCAATATTGGATCCTCCCCCTCCTCCTCCAGTGCTGTTCCTTGATGAGTGACCTCCCTGAACAACCGGGAAACTGTTTATGAAGGTACAGAGCTGCACAGGTCTCAATCCTCCCACTTAACAAGGAAGCTCTCACCTTCTTGAGGTTCCTCAGCTTTCTTTTAGCTCATGCCTGGCTCTCCTCCTGCTCTGATGCCCCAAGAATCCAGGATGGTTCTGGGCCACTCAGCCCAACCCGCAGTGATCTGGGGCAGTCTCAACCTGACTCAAGCGAGGCCTGGATCCCTCCAAATAAGCCTGATCTGGGTCTGGTGCACAGCCCTACTGAAAATGCACATGTGTATAGGACAAATACTTAAAGTTACATACTATGGGTGACTTATCTCTACAAGTAAAATATTCCCCAACCCCAATCTTTCTGTGCATATGACTTCATTGCTACAACAGCTCCACTGGCTATCTATCTGTTTCTGGGTACAATTCAAAGTCCTGGTTATGACCTATAAAGTCCTATAAGGCCTAGGCTGAAGAATTGATGCTTTTGAATTATGGTGCTGGAGGAGACTCTTGAGAGTCCCATGGACTGCAAGAAGATCAAACCTATCCATTCTGAAGGAAATCAGCCCTGAGTGCTCCCTGGAAGGACAGATCCTGAAGCTGAGGCTCCAATACTTTGGCCACCTCATGAGAAGAGAAGAATCCCTGGAAAAGACCCTGATGTTGGGAAAGATGGAGGGCACAAGGAGAAGGGGACGACAGAGGACGAGATGGTTGGACAGTGTTCTCGAAGCTACCAACATGAGTCTGACCAAACTTTGGGAGGCAGTGGAAGGCAGGAGTGCCTGGCGTGCTCTGTTCCATGGGGTCACGAAGAGTCGGACACGACTAAACGACTAAACAGTAACAAAGGCCTAGGCCCGGGTTATCTGACCGTATTCTCCTATACAGGCTTGGCCAGGCTCTGTGATCTTTATGGGAGGCACTTTCCCCAGTACCACCATCTTTACATAACTCGTGGGGCTGTGTGAGAGGGCCTCCTCAGTGGCTGCTCCCAGACTTTGTAGCTCCCTTCTTGTGAGGCTGGACTGGCTCCATCCTCATTGCCCTTCCATCAGTAGGCAAAGGCTGCTTTATTCTGGCAGGCCTTTAGAAACTGACTGCTTTCACATAAAACATTTTTTAAATAACGCTGTGCTGTTTTCACTAAATCACCTTTTGACTATTACCTTTTGCATATGTTTAACATTCTGTGTTTGTTTTACTTTTTGTAAGCCACCTTGAGTCCCTTGAGGTGGGAAATAAATAAATATTGCATATTTATTTTAAATAAATAAATATTGCATGCTTCCAGACCCACCATTTCAGCTATAGACAAACATGAAATACAGCTGTACCTTGGAAGTCTAACTGAATCTGTTCTGGAGGTCTGTTTGACTTCCAAAACATTCAGAAAGCAAAGCACAGCTTCCAATGGGCTGCAAGGAGATCCTGCAGCCCATTGGAAACCTCAGAAGTGACGTTGGATGTTCGGCTTCCAAAAATAGTTCGCAAACCAGAACAGTCACTCAGGCACGTAGCAAGGGGGCATTTTGCCCCCAGCGAAGGGGCCGGGTTGCCCCCAGCTCCACTCTGGTGGGGTCAGCATGGGGTCAGCACGCCTGGCCCGCCGCTCACCTCCTCCTCCTGAGCAGGAAGAAGCAGAGCATGCTACGCTGCTGCCACCGCCCGGCAGGCCCCTCCATAGCGCGCTCTGCTTCAGAGCACACCGGCCAAGCAGAGCACCAGCGCCAACCCGGACGGGCTGTGCATGTGTGGACATGTGCAATCCATTCTGGCGTGCGCGTCATGCATCGTGACGTCAGGGTGCATGCACGCTGTGCAGCACCGCCCCCCCAAGGGGTGCCGCCCTGGGCAGCCAAGTGGCACCATTCGCCACTGCAGTCACTTCCAGGGTCGTGGCGTTTGGGAGACAAAAGGTTCTGGAACTAAGCTGTTTGAAAACCAAGGCACGACTGTACACAAATAAATTCCTCCCTCCCTCCCTTGCTCTCTCTCACACATGTGCCCCTTTCCCACTGATTCTGCAGATCAACCACTAACCCCCACATTTATTTGCTTTGATTTGACAGCCTCTAAAGAGACTCAGAGCAGGCTATAGCATGTTAAAACCTAAAACACATAAACGTAACAGCTGCTGGGAAGAAGGGAGCGCCTGTCATTCCACCCATTAGCAAGCCTATCTGGTTGCTATACACAAACTTCCCCCGGGCTGAGGGAATCTTCATCTTCTCTTCTCCTTGGTTTTGGCAGACATTGGATTAATTCCCTTGGAGTGGCATTCTATTCAATCAGGAAAAAATGGAGTTTAGCCCATGGTTCTGTGATGCATTACAGGGACCCAGGACCTTGCAGATTTAAAGACACTGACCGGCAAGGTGACACAGAAGTGCAAAGTTTACAGGAAAGGTTCTCTTCTTTTCTCTGGGCCTGTGTCATGGTTTCTTCTTGGAACACAGGCAGATTCAACAGTATGATGTAGTAGTGCTAGAATCCTAAGCCTGAGAGGGTTATACAGTTTTACAGAGCAGTGGAGCCACTGCATATCTGCAGGCCCACTGCTCACGCTGACTGGGTGGAAGGAGGTGAAGGATAATATTGTATTTTTGCTATGCCAGCCAGGGGTGGAGGAAGGGGTGCGATGGGGGCCGCCCCCCCAGGTGTCTTCGCTGAGGGGGTGACATTTGACACACCGCCCGCTCGCGACTCCCAAGCCTACCCCGAGCTATCCAGGGAAGGGGGGAGCTGAACCCCTTTGCCAGTGGCATTCACCCTTCCCCCTTTGTTTTGACAGCTTGGGGGAGGATTGGGAGCCGCAGGCAAGCAGCACGCTGAATGTCCGCCATCGGCGGCTCGCTCCACCCCTGGCTGACCCATCATCTCAGGCTCTGAGCCCCAGCGTCCCGACCTCTCTCTTGAATGGTCCCCAGCCCTATAGACTCTTGAATGGTCTCCAGCCCTATAGACTCAGGCAATGTGACCCATCCTCTTACACTTCCGGCACTGGGCATCGTGGAACTTGCAAAACCGCCGCTCCTGTGCCCTTCCGCAACTGCCACAGCTCCTGGGGGGTGACCGGGCCAGCAGTTGGCGGTCATCTAGCTGTCAACGTCCTTGCTGCCAGTGAGAGGACTGGCGGGTGGACTGAAACACCTTCAACGCTCCCCCCGCCACTTCATCGGATGAGTCCTCCTCCACATTGTCAGCCTCCACCGCATGTGCACTGGTCGTCTGCCCACTGCGGAGCTCTCGCACTATGCGGTCTGCCCCCTCCCGGGTGATGACAAAATCATAAGCTTCCTGGAAGGCCAAGGGCTTCTTAGCAACCAGTTCCCACTGTAGCCTCTCATCGCGCAGGCCACACACATAGCGGTCCCTCAGCATCTCCTCCAAATCACGGAACTCACAATAGCGGGTGAGTTCCCTCAAGGTGGCCACAAACGCTGACGCCGACTCTCCACTCCGCTGGTCCCGCTGGTATAACGTCTGTCAGTGGGCCAATAGTGAAGGCGCCAGCTCAAAATGGCTGCTAAGCACCTCAGTCAATTCCTCAAAAGTCTTTGACTCAAGCTTGGCCGGGGAAATAAGATTCTCCCCCCCCCAAGTTATTTTTTTATTTTTTTCCAATATAAACTCAAAAACACACTTATACATTATCACAAAATACAATTGATTACTCACCAATAAAATTACTTCTATTACATCTCCGCTTCTATTTGCACTACATATTTACTACGTTCCGCCGAACTTAACTTCTTAGCTAGTTTAAAAGTAGCCTTTCCGCACACACTGAGGAACGTATCCCGTTGCTCCTCAGCACTGATAATCTGATTAGCATGGAGGTAAAATTCAAGCCTGTCACTATAATCACTCCATTCCTCTGGCTCATTGATATTAAATTCCTCAATCGAGCCATGTGTTGCTATATTACCAGCCGATTCCTCCCGGGCGTTGTTCCTCCTGGATCCCTCCGTCATAGTGGTACTTCACTGGCTAAATCCCACCTTCGTCGCCAATGTTATATAGTGGGTCCAGACACTGGTATTGTAGTCATATCTTTATTCATGGCAGGCAAGTAAAAGAAACACACAAAATCCTAGCCCTGCTGCAATATATATAGATAGCTAGGTCCGCCTACCAAACCCAGGTGAAACCAATTAAAAACAGTCACCACTTTCCTTAACTCTTTCCTGGCTACTCTGCTGCTGTGCTGTGCCTGCTATTCAATACACAACACTTTTACCTGGTGCCTAAAGATGCATAATGATGGTGCCAGGCAAGCCTCCCTGTGGAGAGCATTCCACAAACGGGGAGCCACCCAGCAATACAAGAGGAAGAGACAAACCATTCTTGTTTAAGGTCTAGCCTGGTAGCTTGCAGAACGTTTTTGAAATGAGACCAGCGGCCACAGGAAGTTAGGCCAAGGAACTGGTGTGGCTAGAGGGCCCACATTTCCCACCCTTGGTTAGGGCTAGCATACTTATTTTATTTTATTTTATTTTTCTGCAGCTACCCAGACCAAGGAACCCAGTTTATAGTGAGAGGTTATGGGCACACTGTACTAAAGAAGTTATTTTCTACCATAAGTACCCCATTATATTCAGGATTAGGGATGAGGGAGAAATTTGATTCAGTGTGCATTTAAAGCTGAACCTACTGATGTCACACTTTCCAAAACAATGTGCAAACCGAAAGACAACTATCCTTCAAAATCTGTAATTCCACAGATTCTGCATTGCAGTTCTCCAGTCTAGTAATGTGTATAAAAATAAATATACTAGGGTAAAGTGGGCATATAAGTATGCATATCATAGCAAAAATTCAAAACATACAATATATTAGGGGAAATTGTTATGGGGAAATGTGTACATTGAGCAAAAGTGCATGCAATATGTGTATATTAGGAAAAATTCACACTAAATTGAAGTTTATTGAAGATTTTTGCTTTTTAATTGCAAACTGATGTGGAAAACCAAACTTAAGACTGGAACAAGGAAAACACAGGAGAAAATGAAATTGACAAATTTCTTTCCCAGTTTCCTCATTGCTTAAGGGTATTAGGAAATCAAATGCCTCTGTATCTTTTCCTTTACCTTTTCAGAGTGGTGCCAATGTCAGTGCTCGCTCTCCTAAATTTCCAAGTAGAGAGAGAGAATCCCACTCCCATTTAATGGGAATTTCTCTAGCAGGAGGGGTTAGAGGCTGTGACCACTATTCCTGTGTGAAATTAATTGAGCTCCAAAGGTCAGCAGGTCATGGGCAGGCTCATTATGACAAATGATTTCTGTTTGAGAAAGACCTTTGGGGTCATTTCAGATTTCCCCCTAAATTTTGTAATTATGGCTGCCTGAGGCCTTAAGCAAACAAAAACATGTGGAATAGAGGCTGCATGGAGATTAAATGCAGGGGCTAGGGGTGAAGCAAAGCAGCCTAGCCTGGTAAAACAGGTTTCAAGTTGAGACTGTAAAAGATGGGTGCTATTTCAAAAAGGAGGGAGAATGCTTGATGAGAATTACTGTCCAGCAGACAAGTTTGTAACTTTGTGGACAACAGTAACTATCTGGCTTATCTCGAGGTGCTTTCATTCAACGAGAAAGCGAGAGTGAGAGAGTTTAGCATCATTTTTGAATAGTATTCCTGTGCTCCATGTCAGATCAAACAGCCACACTTTGCTACAAACAGCAAATCTTCTCGAATTGCAGGGTGCACTGTTGGGCAGAGGGAAATAAAACCATGAACTAATACGGACCAAAAATCAAGGGGCAACATTCAACTACTGCATCCCATCAGTATAAGGACTTCTCCTTGCACAATGGAACTTGTCCTCCCCCATTTGCACCCTGCACCTCCCCCAAATTTTCTGCAGAGGGTTGGGGAAACCCCAGAACAGATTTACAGAGGGTGCAGGAGGAGAGGGGGAGAGTGTTCTATTGGGCAAGGAGGAATCCTTGCACCGATGGGACAGGAGACAGTGCTAAATTGGATTCTGCCAAAGATACTGGCTGTCCTTGAACCATCTGAAAAACAAATGAATTCATCACGGTGCAGGTTTCCACAGGCAAGACCCCACTACATCATGAAATGCGTGAAGGAGCCCACAAAGTTTTGCAACACAAATTGAATGTGTTTGTCTTTAACTTGACATGCCACATTGATTGCTTTTCACACAACAGACTAACAATTAACACAGCAAATCAAACTCCAGCTGAGCAGCGGTGGGATGTGATGGAGGGGTGGAGCCGCCACTGCATCTGCAGTCCTATCAGTCATGCTGGACACAGCGGAAGTTAAGAGGCAGGCAACAGGGCACAGTGCTACCAAGTTAATGCAGCGGAACTTGGTTAGGGACCAGAGACTCCTGGGCAAGTTCAGTGCCTCCCTGCCTCCAGAACACCCCACATGAGGGATTTCCATGGGCTGCAGCCACCAGCAGTACTTCTGCTCACTCCCCACTTTCATAGACAGAACATGGGCAGAAGCTGGCAGAGTGGTTCTGGGCTGGTCAGAGTCAGATCTCGCACCCCTACGGCATCCACCCACCAACCTCCAGCTTTGCAGATCAGGGGTTTGGATTGTACCCTAGGTCATATCTCTTATATGAAGGATGTATACACCTTTCTAATTGGTGTAACTAATCTGGTTCCCCTCCCCCCCCCAAAAAAATTGGGAACTGAAGTATGGTGAGGATTTTGTTCATGAATTCTACAGATCCAAATAATCTGCCTGAAGCCGAGAGGACATTCTCAGTAGTAAACCCAAAAAGCAACCAGCATTTCCCTGGTATGTACATGTCTAACATTTTCTTCCATAAGAAAGTCTGGTGTATGTGGCAGAGGGATGACCAATATATTTTAGAAACTGTGCAGTCTGGTTTGACATCTCCTGAACTGAAAACCAATGTCATGAACTTGAGGGTTCTGGCTTAGGACTTTGGAACATCTGGAGATCAGCCATCATGGTTCTGTGGCTTTGGACACAATGTATTATCTGATTTTGGCAGCCTAGTGCAGTTGGAAAAGCAGGTCAGCCACATACTCATTTCTGCCAGGGTGAACACAGATGCATGGCTGATAATGGCTGACCTTTAATTGGACATGGTTATGACTACTACTTGGCTGTTTTGGAAAATACAGTCCAAAAGGTTAGGAAATGGATGTGCCAACAATGCCAAAGTCTTGCTCCGCACAAAGGGCACTTCATGCAAGCAACAGAGAACTGCATGTACAGTGCTGAACCACAGACACACCATGCCTAGTGCAAGCCTTAGTATAAAGGGGGATTCCTTTTGTTGGAGGTATCATCTGCTAATTCACTTTCCGCAACAGGATTGGTCATTTCTGGTACAACAGATTTGTGAATGGAACCTTTTGGTTTCTGCAGATCTTGACTGCGGGTATCGGTAGTGACCAGTGTAATGGGGCAGAGTAGTCAAGTGCTGTTTTAGAATATAGTGGTACCTCTGTTTTCGAACGTAATGTGTTCTGGAAGACCGTTTGAGTTCTGAAATGTTCGAAAACTGAAAACTCAATAGCTGACAGCTAAGCATCTTGCACTCAGCAGAAGCCGCATGACATTTTCAACTTCCGAGGAGAGTTAGAAAACGGAAGCATTTACTTCTGGGTTTACGGCATTCGAAAACAGAAATGTTTGTCAATGTCGAGATGTTCGAAAACCAAGGTAGCACTGAACCTAGATGGGACAGGGGTGAAGTGGAGGAGGGTGGTGACAAAGTCAGGTCTGTACCAGAAGGAGAGATGTATCGCTCTACTGACGTGCCTCTATAAGCCCCACCTTGCTGTTGCCCTGCCCCTCCCCAGCCTTGTCTAGGTAAGCCTGAGTGGCACCAATGCCAGGAGGACAGCTCCACCTCTCACCACATGGGCCATTACTGATGTACATTGTATTTGCCCTAGGGATCTCCTGGAGTATAAACTTCACCTCCTTCCACGAGCATCATGGAAGCTCAGGGTATCTCACTGGCACCCCTCTCCTCACATGAAGACTTAAGCTCAACAGGATAAGACAACTTCTGTAGTTAAACTTCATCTTTTAAAATATCTTACCAAGCACCGCCCCGACCATAACTCAAAGCTAACACTCTTCCTATAGGTCAGCTGACCAGGTCACATGAGGTACTCGCAGGCCTTCTGTGTACTTGCATTTCCTGTAATGTGGCAGGATCCACTAAGGCACACAATACAGGTACATTATGCACACATTACAAGAGACAGATTGATGAGAGCATAAGAATGTAAGACACTGCCTTATATTCAGACAGATAATTGGTCCAACTAGTTCAGTATTTTTGACACTGGTTGGCAGTTGCTCTCCAAGGTTTCGGGCAGGCAATTGGGATATTTTAACTGCCTTTATAGTTCAGGAAACACTGCAGAATTGTGAGGTTGTTTTTTTAAAAGGGAAAATCCAAATGCCATCCAGCATGTTGATTTGGTTTGTTGCTGAACTGAAAGGATGACAAAAGAATTACAGGACATGTGCAAAGATCCAACTTGTAATCCAAGCCTTAGCTTTTTTCTTTCTTTTAGGAATTGGACATGACATCCAAAACTGATGTTGAAACTCTCAGAAGGGCATTTGCATGTGAGAATTTGCATGTAGAGAAGCAGTTAAGCTTTCAGGGAGGATTCCCTCGCAGCCAGGAAAAAAATCCCTTCATTCACCTTCTCCCTGCATTCCTTGTTATTTTGTCAAATGCAGACTTGTGGCCATACATTTATGAAGAAACGCCTACTTTTACCCATGGAGCTGACACCTAGCTTTAGCTTAAGGCAAAATTCCAAGTGAACTGAGCTGGGGAGTTCCTCCTTGCTTGAAATGTTTTAGGAACTTTCATTTTAGCTTTGATTTGACATAATATTAACACAGTGCAATTCTATGCATGTCTACTTACAAGTAAGATGCCATGAGTTCAGTGGGACCCATTCCCAGCTAAGTGTCCATAGGATAAAGGTAAAGGTAAAAGGACCCCTGACTATTAGGTCCAGTCGTGACCAACTCTGGGGTTGCTGCGGTCATCTGGTGTTATTGGCCGAGGGAGCCGGCGTACAGCTTTCAGGTCATGTGGCCACCATGACTAAGCCGCTTCTGGCGAACCAGAGCAACACATGGAAATGCCGTTTACCTTCCCGCTGTAGCGGTACCTATTTATCTACTTGCACTTTGACGTGCTTTCAAACTGCTAGGTTGGCAGGAGCTGGGACCGAGCAACGGGAGTTCACCCCGTCGTGGGAATTTGAAACGCCGACCTTCTGATCAGCAAGCACTAGGCTCTGTGGTTTAGACCACAGCGCCATCCATGTCCGTCCATAGGATGTTGTTGTTGTTGTTTAGTCATTTGGTCGTGTCCGACTCTTCGTGACCCCATGGACCATAGCACGCCAGGCACTCCTGTCTTCCACTGCCTCCTGCAGTTTGGTCAAACTCATGTTCGTAGCTTCGAGAACACTGTCCAACCATCTCGTCCTCTGTCGTCCCCTTCTCCTAGTGCCCTCAATCTTTCCCAACATCAGGGTCTTTTCCAGGGAGTCTTTTCTTCTCATGAGGTGGCCAAAGTACTGGAGCCTCAGCTTCAGGATCTGTCCTTCCAGTGAGCACTCAGGCTGATTTCCTTCAGAATGGATAGGTTTGATCTTCTTGCAGTCCATGGGACTCTCAAGAGTCTCCTCCAGCACCATAATTCAAAAGCATCAATTCTTCGACGATCAGCCTTCTTTATGGTCCAGCTCTCACTTCCATACATCACTACTGGGAAAACCATAGCTTTAACTATACGGATCTTTGTCAGCAAGGTGATGTCTCTGCTTTCATGGATTAATGCCTTGTCGTGGCAAAGGGGCTTGAATAACTCAGAGAAGCTATGACCTATGCCATGCAGGGCCACCCAAGATGGACAGGTCATAGTGGAGAGTTTTGACTAAACGTGATCCACCTGGAGAAGGAACTGGCAAGCCACTCCAGTATCCCTGCCAAGAAAACTCCATGGACAAAGACAACAAGCAGAGTCCATAAGATAGCCACCTTCATTTCTTTGATCTCTCATTGCACATAGTGAAACCACTGTCAGTGCCATATTTTGGCTCTTGTAATCTGAAGGATTGCTGAGGTTCATTGATGTCCTTCAATTATTCCAGCATGTTATTCCTCACCCATGAGTCAATATGATGTAAGTTGGTATGGGGTTTCCTTGGGAATGTATTATATGTCAGGTTTCCAGCTATTTCTATTGCCCTTCCAGTGACATTCTTTGAGTTGACACAAAAAAGTGACTGCCTTTGTATTGACCTGAAAATTCAGATATGTCAAAAATGGAAATGTGAGGTGATGAAATTCACTGCATATATCACCAATGCAATGCAGGATGATGTCATCTATAAATTCATCTGAAAATAACATATAGATAGATACAATTATTTTATTTTTCTTATGAAGATTTATTTGCTATATATATTGTAAGATCTGAAAATAAGACAACATGAAAACAAGACAACATGGCCTTTCTAAACTCCACATTCATAATGATGTGCTAACAATAAGCTTGGGAAATGTCCAGAAATGAACCCACTGCTCCCAGTGCACAACTCAACAGCCCATTTAGGCAATTCAATTTGAACATCTTTTCATATTTCCATTTGACTTTTTCTTAATCTTTTCTTTTCCCTTTCGGCACTCCACCAATAATGTTAGGTTTCTTTAACAGAAAAAAAAAGTTGTAAAAATTGTGTTGAGCAATGATGAAACAAAAATTGCTTTTCTAGAACGTGTAACTGAATGGGCTTCTGATCTTGATTAATGATCCCAATCTTACCGTGGCAACGATTGCGAAATTCCTTGGTGGAGAACCACATCCAAATCCCTTCTGACTAGCCACAGTCAAGGCAGAAAGTGATGTTTGTGGGCTTTTTCTCTATTCACCTCGGCTACAATATAAAATGAAGTAACGTCAAATGAGCAGGAAATATAAACAAATGTTAAAACAATCCAGTTAATCAAACAGAAAGAGAGAAATAGTATGGAGTAAACCAAATAAAGACTGGTGATTGTTAACAACCAAAGTTAACATCTGAAGCCCAGCAGTTTCTTTTTCTTTTTCCCCCTCCTCCCTCAGCACATCTGCACTATCATACCTGTGCTTCTCTTCACCTAGGTACACCTTATTAATTCAATCTCCTAATGCCTGTGGTGCTGTGGGTTAAACCACGGAGCCTAGGGCTTGCTGATCAGAAGGTCGGCGGTTTGAATCCCCACGATGGGGTGAGCTCCCGTTGCTCGGGAGCTCCTGCCAACCTAGCAGTTTGAAAGCAAACCAGTGCAAGAAGATAAATAGGTACTGCTACAGCGGGAAGGTAAACGCCGTTTCCGTGTGCTGCTCTGGTTCGCCAGAAGTAGCTTAGTCATGCTGACCACATGACCCGGAAGCTGTACGCCGGCTCCCTTGGCCAGTAAATCGAGATGAGTGCCGCAACCCCAGAGTTATCCGCAACTGGACCTAACGGTCAGGGGTCCCTTTACCTTTACTGCCTGTCAGAAGAAGCGGATGATGGCTATTTCACAATCCTTGATCCAGCTGCATTGCAAAATCCTCTCTCATGGTGACTCACTATTCTTTCCCTTCATCCCCCAAGAAGCAGATCATGTTTATTGTGGACATGCATGTTCAATTTTGCATGTTCATCATCAAAGGGAAACAAATGAATAGACTTAATTCTGTTATAACATAGATTTTTTTTGGGAAGGAAGAGTATGAAGATTTGTTACATCTTGGCAGTGAAGAACATAAAAATCTGACACGACAGCTAATCTAGGAGTACCCCCTGATCCCTGAACTGTCGTCTTGCAAAGCAAAATGTAGATTGAATTATCTCTTTTGATGGAATATTTTTATCAGCAAAAGAGCCCACCAGCCTTTTTTTTTTTGGCCTGAGTGCTTCCCTCTTTAGTAATTCCTCTTTTTAGCATTTCAGCAGCCTGCCTAGTTGCCAATACTCCCTTGATTGAAAGTGCCTCAAATTGCCACACACAAGAATTGATGGGCGAGATCCAGAATGTTCAATTAATGCTTTGCAGCTTGCCATTTCAGAAAAAGGCAAAAAAAGAAAAGAAAACCTACAGTAGATTTCCTCCCCACCCCAAACATTAAAAGGGATTCCTCATCTCCACCTCTTCTTTCGATTCCAACTGCCCCAGCTGGAAACCTTCTAGGCCTTTTAAAAACAGGATTAAAAAGGCAGTTTTCTGCATTAGCACAGCTCAAAAGGATAACCTCAGCTCTTTTCTCTGCCAGGCAGCTTTTTAATCCCGAATCACATGTCACTTCAAATTATGAATATGATTTTCACGTCCCCCTCGGGCCTAAATTTCACCCAAGTAAATCCTCTCATTCAGCAGCTGGAGAAATGTGTCAAAAGCAGTGATCTTCAAGTGCCGAGAGAGCTCTGGGAGAGATCAAACTGTCCCAGCCTGAACTCTCTCAGTGCCAGCCATCGTTTTTCCTCTTGCTTATCGCTGTTGACACCCCCGTCAGTTAGAAAGGCTGAAAGGGCAGGACTGAAGAGAACTGCACTCTGCCATTCTGAATTTCTGGGCTTGACTTCTAGCTTCCCTCTCCCCCGCACCAACCCCACCTCCGCCCTTCTTGTTTGGGAAGGATGGGGGGGGGGGGAAAGCTCCGAGGAGGTTGGACATAAAATACCCTGAGAGATTCCTGCATTCTTTGATCTGTTTTTACAGACTGCTAAATGTGCTCAGCCAATCAGATTAATCGAAGGGCCAAATATCCCAACATTGTTTCTTCATTTGAATTATAAGACCAAGGAATGCAAACAGCAGCAGCAGCAAAACCACGCACACATACAAAGTTTTTTCCCCCAGAATACTAAAAAAGCCTTGTTGCATTAGTACAAAACAAGACCCATTTATTTCACATTCTGTCTCCAACAGCAGCTGACCAGATGATTCTGGGAGCTCACAGGCAATGTGGGGCTCGAACCCACGGCCATGAGATAAAGAGCCTCACGCTATACTGACTGAGCTCTTATTTTGGTGTATCCTGCACTGTAGACCTTGCATTGCACAGAAGCTTTGACTGCATGACCTCAAGGGGAAACGCCAACTCTAAAACTCTTTGATTCTGTGCCCAGCAAAATCCAAACGGTGTCTCCTATGCATGACAGAGCATCCTCCAAACAAACTGTTTTAGCTGTTGCTAAAATGAGATAAATCAAAATTGAAGAAGGTTCAGAAAAGGGAATGGATCAACTCTCCTATGAAGAAAGGCTGCGGCTCTTGGGACTTTTTAGTTTTGGGAGAATAAGCAAGTAAAAGGTGACTTGACATAAGTTTAAAAAAATCATGCATGGCAAGGAGAAAGTGGATAGGGAAAAGTTTTTCTCCCTGCATCTGTTGGAAGATGCAGGGCAGATAAAAGCACATAGCTAGACTATGGAACTCACTCCCACAGGAGACAGTGGTGGCTATGGCTTAATCGCTAATGCAATAAATAATTTTGAACTTTGAACAGTGTGTGGCCACCAACGTGGATGGCTTTAAAAAAAGATGGGATAAATTCATGGAGGATAAAGCTATCAATGACACCTAGCCATGGTGGCTCTGCCCTGCCTTGCTCTGCCCTGCCTCCACAGTCAGCTACAGTGATGCTTCTGAATTAAGTTGCTGGAAACCATAGGAGGAGAGAGTGATCTTTTGTTTGGGTTCTGCTTGCAGGTTCCTTACAGGCTGTGGGAATAGATTCATTTGCCTGTTCCAGCAGGCTGTTCTTATGCTCTTATATATATATTTGAAGCCCCCCCCCCCTTTAACGGAAAAGTTTCTGAGTTTCAACAAAAGCATAGAGATGTAAATATTGGATCCCACAAGCTGCCTTACAATATAATGTTTGTACCTTGTTCTAGATTATCACTTTCCCCCTACAGAGTATTTCTCTATAGATGAATCAAACGGTCACCAGATTTTTAATTTATGAAACAGTTTTCCATTTCCTTGCTTCTGACTACACATTGCTCAGTAAATTTTTACATAAGAGTAGACTGAATGGCCTTTTAAGCCAGCATAACACAGTTGATACTGTCATGGATTTGCAATGCAGAGCAGCACTAAGTTTGGCATAGGTCAGCAAACCTTTTCAGCAGGGGGCCAGTCCACTGTCCCTCAGACCTTGTGAGGGGCCGGACTATATTTTGAAGAAGAAAAAAGAATAAATTCCTATGCCCCACAAATAACCCAGAGATGCATTTTGGACACATTCTACTCACGTAAAATCACACTGATTCCCGGACCGTCTGCGGGCCGAATTTAGAAGGTGATTAGGCCAGATCCGGCCCCTGGGCCTTAGTTTGCCTACCCATGGTCTATGTCATCTCCCTCCCTCCCTCCCTCCCTCCCTTCCTCTCTCTCTCTCTCTCTCTCTCTCTCTCTCTCTCTCTCTCCTTCCTTCCTTCCTTCCTTCCTTCCTTCCTTCCTTCCTTCCTTCCTTCCTTCCTTCCTTCCTTCCTTCTTATTTTGCTACTACTATGTTATACTCTGGTACATATGTGATGCAGGTTTTCACGTTTCAGAATCCACATTAGGGCAATCCACATTAGGACAATACTGTAGAATGTGGAAGGAGGCGGCAGACATTCAAATGAAGCTTTGCTTAGTTTTCAGATGGCAGTGGCCATAACGTTTTAAATAACATTGATTGGTAGCAATCTTCCATAATCTCAGGATGGAGCTTTCTCACTATACCAATTTGGTGAATGGTTAAAAATAAAATAAAAAAGTGGTGAAATTTGCACCCTGATGCTAGATTTAGGGTGTGGCTTAGGAGAACTTTGATCTGCAACCTGCATATTTTCACTATGAGACACACTACCTAGGGAATTCCCCCCTGTGGAGGGTGGAGGTGTTGTGAAATCAAGATCTGGGAGATCTAAGGAGAGCCAAGATAAGGTGAAGATTGCTGCAGGGGAGTAAGCTATACTGTCATCGTGTAGATTAATGCATTTGTTTAAGAAATTTTATTTATTAACTTAAGACAATGTATATCTAAGTGGTGTACAAGTTGCATGCCGAGGTACCAACACATCCCCCCAATAACTCACACCTCACACAATATTTTAAGTTTAAGGTTTTTGGCATTAATTTGGCCACAACTTTATTTAAATACAAGTGAATGTGAGTGGTTGCTTAGGCATTGGTTCTTGCCGTCTGTCCCCCGCCTGGGACAGATCTGACTCCCACTAGCCTAGGAGGGGAGCCAGTAGGTAAGCACCGTTACTGGGATAGATCGGGGCAGGGGGCCACGCCCTTGACCTCATCCCTCAGATGCTCCCTGAGGCTCATGCCTGGCCCTGGCCCCTGGCGGGGATCCGCGGACTAATGTATAGCCCCAGATTCCTTTAAAGGAATACCCCTAAAGGCAGCAGCAACCATGAGGGGCAGGCCCAACCAAATCCGTACCCCTCAACCATCCAATTTGAACCAATGCCTAACCGCCAACCTTACAAGTTGTGACTTATTGCAGCGTAGTAGGCAAAAACCACCTGGCACCAGCCAATCAGCCAAGTGGCAAAATTCCTACCAGGCCCCTCATCCAAAACAGGCGACCCCATGACAGGTGAAGCAAGTTCAATGCAAAGACACCTAAAATTAGAGGAGGGCGGGCAGGAGATTCATTGGGAGCAGCAAAAGTGAAACTGAAGCTGCTCTCTAGGCATATATAGGGTAAGGCTGTCAATCAATCACTTGCTACAAGCAAATTTCCCCAGCAACAGCACACCCACCAATCACACATGTGGCCATCCAAACTGACCCGCCTCTCCCACCCCTTGGATGTCTTGTTAACCCTTCCACAACCCATGCTCTCCTTTATGGGAGAACCTGCTTAACTTGATACAATAAAGATAAAGACTAAAAAATCAGAATTCAGTTAATCGAGCTGCTGGGATTATTTAAAAAAAGAAGTATTCAGTGGGTGTTTGATGTTCAACAGGGAGAGGGGCCTGTCTGACCTCAGCTGGAACGGAGCTCCATAAAATTGGGCCCACAGTACTGAAAGGATATGAGCCATGCATCTGAGCCACAGGAGACTCCCATGAAGACCTCAGTGATCAAAAAGGGATATAATGGATTGTAAAATGTTTAATCATAATATTAGCTAGATAGGAATTCAGTGATCCTGGGTATCTCATCTTACTTATTATATTGTTTCTTTATTGTACTCTTCTCTTTTTTGGTTGCTGCTGAGAAAGTATGCCTTGGTGGAAATACACCACGACCAGTTCAAACAAATAATGAATTTATTTATGAATCTGTGTACTGGCATTTTGACACATGTGTCCCAGTTAGGCACTACACAAGTGGGCCTCCAAAGTTATGCTGCTGCTTCAGCCTACAATATTTCCCATTACCATCATGCAATTACATTCCTCTAAGCGCCAGATGCAACCCAGGTTATATTTATTATGATGTTCCCTTCTGTTTATTCAGTTTCTATTTGCAAACTTGGCTGAGAAAATACATGTGAACTGGGGAAATGAAGAAGTGGTTTGGTTTTGGTTGTTGTTGTTTTTTTAAAAAAAAATGGAATGGGATTATTGAAGCTACTTGATTTGCATGTATTTACAGTAAAATAGTTGGTAGCAGAGAGCAATACTAAAGGGATGGCACTAGTGCCAGGTTCAATTTCAGAAGGAAAATGTATAGCAGGCTTCATAGAAACCCTTTACTGAATGCATGCTAAAGAAGCTGTGAGGTAGACATGGTTCGGTAGCAGAGGGAATTTTTGCATGTAGATAATCCCAAATTCAATTCCTGGAATGTTGAGTGGGAGATGGTTTGTTCACACATTACACTGAACGCATGTATGACTCAGTTATTTGTGTCACAGGTGCACAGATTGTACATTTGTTGAATGCAGCATGCAAATATCCTCAACATATCTCATAATGAATGAAAAAAGTAATAATAAATAAAATAATTAAGAAACATGAGCATAAATACACTATAATGCAGGGGGAAAGGTCTTGGAGGGATAGTTTTCAGCTATCATCCTTAATCTGGAAACAATGTACACCAACATCTGAAAACTCCTTAGGAGCAATCAATGTGAAATAGGGAAGGAGGAGAAACCTAACTACTTTGCACTTTCAAAAATAATACATGAACCAAAATACAGCTGTTCTTCAAAATTCACATTTTCTTGCATTTTGCAGTGGTGTTTGCCTTCCAGTGAGTACAAAAGGCATATACTAGAATAAAGTGTGCACAACAATGTGTATACAGTATTTGTGAACATAGCATACAGAAATACTTTGCAAAATGCGTTTATTAGGTAAAATCACAACGATGTGCATGTTAAGAGAAATCTGCACAAAAATGTTGTTGAATTTTCATTCAATTCAATTCAATATACTTTATTCGACCGATAGTCAGAAACAACTTAATAATCATCACCACCACCATCAACATAATTGCAAACTGATTTGGAGATGTGGAGAACTACTGGAAAAATGAAAAATCGAGAAAACCCGAAATGGACAGATTCACCCACCCCTAACCTGTAGAGGGGCCTGGACTTTGGGGGCAAGTGGAGATATCAACAAGATAGCACCAAATTATGTAAGAGAGGCAAAAAGAGGGGTGTTGTTTTTTTTAAAAAAAGATTTTTTCAAAGTGATATGGTATAGCTTCTTGTTTTCTCATAATCAACATGTGTATACTTACTGGCCTCAACACCCACAAATACATTCTCCTATTAATATTCCCCAAATGGTAATACTTAGTAACAAACAATATAGGTAAGCTGATAATTGTTCAGTGGTGAGAGCATGAATAAGAGTCTTCTCTTACTCTGTAGATTAAAAGTTTGTTTATGTGTGTGTGTTTTAAAGAATTATTATTTGGAGTAAAAGACCACCAATGAAATAAACCAGAAAGTGGTTTTCTTGTGCATTTGCCTAATGATTTTATACTCAGGGGGGAAATAAGCATAAGTCTATACAATGTTAGCCTCCTATTAAACAGATGGCAAAGGAATTATGACATTTGGAGGGGGGAGCCACAGCATCCTTCAGTTTTAGCTGAGGGATAATAATACAGGTGGTACCATGTAAAGGAATGAGATTTTGGCAGAGCTCTGAGGATTGAGCTTGTACTCCACAGGGTCCAATTCACAGTTTGATCACACTCCTCCCTTCTTCCTTGCCACATGGACATCTGGCACCATTAAAAGCCAGTAAAAGAACTGTTCTCAAAGCCCGCTTACCACTGCTACATCTGTAGCCATATTGGGTAAATTTGCATAGCATATAGAGGGGAAACAAACCAATAGTCTGTTTATTGGTGATCTGCTATTCTTTTCTAATCAGTATCTCTGTGTTCATGTAGTGGTTAATGGTCCTCAAAGCTAGACATGCACTTCAGGTTTATGATTTTGGGGAAGTCCTAAATTTACCTAAATGTCTAGGGGCCCAATGCATTTTTCTTGTGTATCAAACTTGGAACGAATTTAACACCTGTGTGTTACCTGAACTGGTGTGGTAGCCAAGGTTTTCAGTCAGGAAGCCCACAACTCCAATCTCAACTCAACCATGAGCTTAATGGATGGTTTGTAGCGAACCACTAATTTCTCTGTTCCGCCACAGTTCAACATGTATAATGTGGAGATAATGGCTTCTCTCTAATGCAGTTCTAAGTAACCATCCCTTAAACACAATAATCTCTGCTTGCATAATGGG
Organism: Zootoca vivipara; assembly: GCF_965207765.1. Classification (NCBI taxonomy): domain Eukaryota; kingdom Metazoa; phylum Chordata; class Lepidosauria; order Squamata; family Lacertidae; genus Zootoca; species Zootoca vivipara. Next base: position 72,252,570 of record NC_142590.1, on the reverse strand, counting down.
ACTTCCTCTCTCTTCTCCCCAAATCTGCTCCAGAGGGTTAGAGGAACCCACAGAACAGATTTTTGTGGGGTGCACAAGGGAGATGGGGGGGGGGAGAAGCCCTGTTCTCAGAGTGGAAATCCTTGCACTGATGGTGTGGTTATTTAGTACTGCAATGGATAGTACAAGTCAATATTTTCTTCCTTGAGAAATTCACCAAACCCATACTCGAGCATCTCCAAGAGCAGCTTGAATCCTTTTGATGCATTGAAATGCATTTTGATAAATTCCCTTGAGCTGAGAAATCTAAAGGATAAAGTTATAATCAGTGCTTTTCTTTAGGAAAACAGGGTGCCAGTACTCACCATTAAATTGTTACAGTAAGTGCCACATTTTTAACATTTGGGAAAAAAACAGGTGCTGGTAACTGCGTACCCTTGAGTTTCCCCAGAAAAAAAACACTGGAATCCTTTCATTAGTCCAGAAGATGTTGTTGATCTACAGTTCATACTGGAATTCAGAGAGATTGAATTACTTGAGCATCCATACAAGAAGAGAGCCCTAAGGGGGTCCAGCTGTATGCATGGGGGCTCTCTAAAAACATTCTAATGAGCACATTTTAGGTTGGGGTTAGAGCTGGCAACTACATTACCCTCTCCAACTCCACGCTTTCATTTTAATTCCAGAGAACATCTAGAATATCCTCGCTACGCTTCAGAGACGGAATGCACTACAAACCCAATGGCTTGGTATTAGACAGATAAAATATTCTGCACGACAGCTGTAATTCGGCCGTTGGAATACCTTGTGTTTGTTGTTATATTAAGAGGAGATAATCTGAAAATCAATCAGTAACTGGCTCAACCCACCCCCCTCTTCCAACTCCCCTTCATTAATGACTCCCATTAATGAGGAAGGGGAGGCTTTGCCAGCATCTTCCCTTGATAAAGTCTCACATTGTCATTCAGCCTTGTTGAACATTTGCTGTTGGGTCCATTATCAAAATATCATTTTCAGCTTCACTGAACGCATGTAGGAAATGTTGCTGTCTTATAAAGGGGAGGGCTTGGGAGAGATAGGATAATAAGCCCAGATTGTATTGGTGTAATTATCCTCCCTAGAACAGGCTTTGGTGAACGGATAGATCTAATTTTTGTAAAGTCGTAAATCTAAGAGCATAAGTTGTCACTGATTAGATTAGTAAGTAAACAATTGAAATTTCACATTGGAAAGTTCTCATTTTCCTCCTTTAATAAAGATGGATATAAAATGGATAAACAAAGAAGGAAAGATGTTGTTTTTAGGTCCATTTTTTAGGGGATAACAATCCCATAAAAATAAATGGGAAGATTAGCGGAAGACAGGAACTGTTTCACGCTTTACTGAAATAGGTGCAATGTTGTCTAGTCTCTATGTTGAAAGTTTTCCACTTACATATAAAGGTTGCCATGTCTCTCATTGTCAGTTCTTTTATTCCTTCTTAAAGTTCATTTGTGAGGCCCAAATTAGACTCTCTCTCTCTCTCTCTCTCTCTCTCTCTCTCTCTCTCTCTCCGACAGAAACAATCAAGAGAGCCTTGGGAAGCTAAATATTCGAGTGGGAAATGGCCACGGCAACAATCCCAAAGAGTAGTGATGGAGAACCACCAGTCCACAAGGCCAGAGGGGATCCTATTTTGGCCCATTAGACCATTCCCCCCCCAGTCTTCCACCTACACTACATTTATGATGTCAGGGACTGGGCAGGTAAAGATGTGGCTGACAAGGAACAATCTGGAGCCTTAAAATGTGTTCCAAATATTTCCTTAGCAAGCAGGGCTCAAATATGGCACTGTTTAAATTTGGCAGCAAATGCAAGCCTGCCTGGAATCCATTGAGGAGCTTCTAATGAGATCCCTATCAAAAGTGAGGTTAGTATTCAGCACCAGTCAGCCGATGGACAGTTACTTCAAGCACCCCGGGTTCAGCTAAACTGCAGAGTTTTTATTCAGGAACTCCAGAGCCATAACCAATCCCTTTTGACAGAGGAGCACTGGTTAAGATAGGTTGATTGGCAGCGACTTGAAGCCCTGTTTGGATCAGCTTGGACACTTGCTGCATTGCATAGGAACAATAGAACACCTGATCTCACCTGATCTTCAGGTGATTAACAGGTAGGTGGCTCCACCCTCCTGTTAAAGTGGCCCACAAGCAGTAAGGGAGCCAAGGATCTGGCCCTTCTGGTTGAATCCTGTTCCTTGCCCCGCCAAAGAGCCTCAATTTCCTCTGTCATCTGTTAGCCTTTAGAAGACAAGTTACAACTGTTCAGTTCCAGAGGGCTTGGGGGTTAATTGATTAATGGTGAATTTCCCAGTAGGTTTTGTGTGGCTATTAATTGCTAGACTTTATTCTTTTAAGATTATTGGCTATCCTTGTTTAACTGTCATTTGTTTCCTTTGTGATTTTGTACTGCGGCTGTTGCTTTTGGGGGGGGGGGCTTTAAAGATCAAAAGGTGGGATAAAAATATTTCAAATAAATAAGCAATCCTTTAGGGCAGGCTTACTCAAACTCGGTAGTCTCCAGATGTTTTGAGACTATAATTCCCATCATCCATGACCACTGGTCCTGCTAGCTAGGGATCATGGGAGTTGTAGGCCAGAAACATCTGGAGGGCTGAGTTTGAGGAAGCCTGCTTTAGGGTTTGAATTTTCTGATAACATTGTCCTGCCAGCATAACAGGCTCATACTACTGAACGATGTTGATCCAGATGAGATTAATTTATTCACTAGCTCCATGATTTCTGTTGACTGTGGGATTGTTATTTCCTCCACAGTGTTGACTTTTGAGGAGGAAGCTGGTAGACTTACCCCACTGCCACCTGAAAGGAAATATGTTTTCAAGCGTTTGTGATTTCCTGTCTCCCTGGTTCATAAGGATGAAGTTGATCCATGCGGAGGATTTATTTTTGATTTTTTCTTAATTTTAGGTTACCCGTGTTTCATACTAGACATGTGGCTTCTGTTCCTTTAAGATGGGGGTGGGGAGACGTTTGAAGCCCAAGGGATGAATCCTCTTCTGAGCAATCTTCCAGGGGCTCCGTGCCAATGATGTGCGGGGCCACAGGCAAAAATGGAGAAAGCAACAAGTGTGAATGCTAGCTTTGGACACACATTTGCAGAGCCCTTCAGTCCTACAGCCAGGCATGCAAAAAGAATAATAAGGGACAAATGTCAGCCAGCCAAAAACTCCCAAGAAGGGAACAATGCAGAGACAGTATGGAGTAAAATGGACAGGGGTGTGGTTGGGGAGGATATGTGGCCTGGGCAGAGTCCCAAGAGCCAGATAAATAGACACGGAGGGCTACATTTGGTCCCAAGGTCCCCTCTTCTCTCAGCTTTAATAGCTCTAAGGAAGAGGTTTCAGAGGTAAAGTTCCACCCACTAGCATGCCACATGGCAGGGGTTGGCGGCGGGGGGAAGCACCTGTGGTAACTTGCGAGGCTGCAGATTTTTTCACAAGACTGAAGTTCAGTCTTGGATGGAATATAGATGCTCTAGCAGCTGTGCACTAAGTTTGTTTTCAAGTACTTCCCCCATATATATGTAGGAAGGAATACCTCTTTAAGGATGTACTTGCTTCCACATTACAAAACATCCATGTCCCACACTGATCAGGAAGCTCACTTATGATACAGTGAAGATAGCCTCAGTCCTTCCTGGGGGTTGGGGGGTGGGTGGGAGATAAAACAGCTGGCCCTGGACTCCAGACAACACCTTTAAGAGACGGCCATCAATCACAGAAAGAGGGAACACTGATTTCACATTAAAGAAAGCCCTTCCTGAGCTCCGTTATGAATCTTGTCAGTTTCACTGATTATTTGTCTTAATATGCTTTCATTAGGATTCAGGGATAAGTTAATGTAGTTTTTCCAGGTCTCCAATTATCATTTAGTACAGCACATTAGTGTAACCAGACCCAATTCGCAGCCATTTATCACGCAAAATCTGCTTCTTGTGTCTGCATTAAAAGATCTCTGCCCATCTCTCATGGCTCCTGAACTTTTCACACAACATGTCTAGCCAAGCAGGAAGTGTGCTTTGCTCGAATGCCAGCTTTTGGTAAGCCTAACCCCTCCTCGCCATGTTTTCTCTAAACAGTGCGGGTTTGGGGTTGGAGTCTGCTGTGGCTTTACATCACTTATGGTCTTTCTGAGTCATAGCCTTGCTAACAGAGACCTATATGTAGGAGACTTTATGGAGTGATGGGAAGAACAGCGGATGTTCTGCATGCAGCCACATCTCCAGCGACAGATGAGATAGGAACCCTCACTGCGAGGTTTTTATTTTTCCCCATAGTATTTGTTTATTTACATTATTTCTTTCCTGTACCCCAAGGCCTTTGTGTGCTTGGGTCTAATTTTAACTAGGCTGGTTTTTATAGTGGGTTTCATAGCATTTATAAAGGGTCAGCTAAATTGGAGAGTGGTTTTGGCTGGAGAAATGCCTGTGCGTACTCCAGGGACAGCCAACAGTGTAAGCTTGGAAGGCTGGGCGTTCTCTATTTGTTACTTAGGCTGTAGACCAGGGAGGGGAAATCTGTGGCTCTCCACATATGGTTGGACTCCAGCTCACATTGGCCTCTGACAGCATGGCCAATTGCCAGGGGAATGGGAGTTGTTACTCCTAAAACACTTGGAGGGCCACAGGCTCCCCGTCATTGTTTTAGACCTAGCCTGCTCATGACGTCATTGCCAACTTCAGAGGATGGGGGTGAATGGTAATGTGGAGGTGGCTTGGTTTTCCTTCTTCTGAGGAGGAGCTTCAACTTGGGTGGAAATTCCTTCCATATGGAAACTGTTGCAGATGCTTAGAGAACAGAGCATGGTATGAAGATGGAAAAGAAAACCAAGGTCCCAAAGTCCCCTATTTTTTCTCTGGATGAAACAAAATAAAAAATCCTTCCAGTAGCACCTTAGAGACCAACTAAGTTTGTCATTGGTATGAGCTTTTGTGTGCATGCACACTTCTTCAGCTATCTGAAGGTGCTACTGGAAGGATTTTTTTTTATTTTGTTTCGACTATGGCAGACCAACACGGCTACCTACCTGTAACTTTTCTCTGGATGTCACTGATGCTGGCAATATGACAGATGTCCCCCAAAACCCTCAGGATTTAATGCAAGAAGTGTGGAAAGCACCAACCCCATAAAGTACAGTGGTACCTCAGTTTAAGTACCTCAGTTTAAATACCTCAGTTTAAGTACCTCAGTTTAAGTACACAATTGGTTCCGGAAGTCTGTACTTAACCTGAAGCGTACCTAACCTGAAGCGAACTTTCCCATTTAAAAGTAATGGAAAGTGGATTAATCTGTTCCAGTGGATTAATCTGTTCCGAATTCTGCAATGTGTTATATGTGGGGCTGCCTCTGAAGACAGTTCAGGAACTTCAGATGAAGCAGAATTCGGCAGTCAGGTTGCTCACTGGGGCAAGACGGTTTGAGCATATACAGTCATACCTCGGTTTAAGTACACCTCGGTTTGAATATTTTCAGTTTAAGTACTCCGCGGACCTGTCTGGAACAGATCAATCCACTTTCCATTACTTTCAATGGGAAAGTTCGCTTCAGGTTAAGTGCGCTTCAGGTTAAGTACAGACTTCTAGAACCAATTACACTCATACTTTGGGTTAAGTACGCTTCAGGTTGAGTACTCCGCGGACCGCTTGGAACAGATTAATCCACTTTCCATTACTTTCAATGGGAAAGTTCGCTTCAGGTTAAGTACACTTCAAGTTAAGTACAGACTTCCGGAACCAATTGTGTTGGTAAACCAAGGTACCACTGTAATGACAATCCTGGCCATATGGTGGTGGTGGTGGTGGTGGTGATAGAATCATAGAAGTAGGTCATAGTAGTAGGGTTGGAAGATACCCAAAGGGTCATCTAGTCTGCAATGCAGGAATCACAGTTGAAGAATCCCTGACAGATGGCCATCAAACCACCATTAAAAATCTTCCAGTGAAGGAGAGTTTACCACCTTCCACTATGTGGATGATTATTATTTAAACTTACCTAAATGGTCTCCAGGTGAGTTACATTTAAAAGCATAAACAAAAATACATTATGGCATGAAACCAATTCATACATATGAAACAAAGTCACACATGTAAACCCTGTGTTTTTTGGGGGGAGGGGGTGTTGTAAAGTTTTTTCTCCTCTTTTATTTACTTTATGTAATATTTCTTATTGGATTGTTATTTTAAAAGCCTTGGAAATTAAAGAAAAGCAAAAGAAGCAACCCGGGGCCATGCCAGACTTTTCAAAGCAGAAGCAAGTTGGTCTACCCATCCCTTATTGTGACAAAAGAAAACCAGACATTTTAAAGTACCTGTCAACAGGTATAGATGAAGTGATAAGACTCTTTCCTGAATGACTCTTCTCTCTTTTCCAAAGGCTAAGATAAGAGAGTACTTGCAAATTATACTATTTTAATTTAAATTATACTATTTTAACATTTGCTTGCAATTCTCAACACACACACACACACACACACACACACACACAAACATCTGTAAGCAATTTTGTCTAATGCAGACATGTTCATACATTGCTTTCACAAATGAATGCCTTTTTGCCCTAATATTTGCATTTTTGTACTTGGCTGGAGAACTCCACCGAAAAATTAGTGAAAGTGCAACTTTTGACAGAAGGTTGCATTTCAGTTCATGCATTGTTTCAGAAAGCTGAATTAGGCAAGCTCGCCTTTAAATGCAATGCAAATCTAATTTCTCCCCATCCCCATTCAAGGCAGAAATCACATAATATCACCTTCCCCAAAGAGAATGAAACTTGATTTCAGAATTTTGAGCCTTATTTGCGACTTTTTGAAATTGTGGGTGCATTGCACGCTTCAGTTTTTGACACCGCCCCTCCTACCTCGAAATATATCAGTGTTCTCCAGCTGTTGTCACAAAAGGCCACAATTTTCTGTAGCAAAGCTGCAAATATCACAGCTCTCTTGTCAATGTCCAAGCAGCTCAGAGCTGCAATTTATTTAAAGCTAGCCTGAAGTGAACCAGTTAGAAGGAGCTGGTTTCCTGTCACACCTCATTCTGCCTCCTGCCTTTGAAGCCCACTTAACACAGCTCTAGTGTCCTGCAGGGACTCCAGTGGATTAAGTCAGGTCCCAAGACAATGCACTGACTGTTCGAGGACTATTGCCCTCACTCTGGGTTGAAAGTTGGGAAAGAAGGATGAAATGCAAAAAAACAAAATGTGGGGGAGAGAATAATTTATTGTTATTGTGCTGTTTCAGGGTTGTGTGATGTACATGTCCTAGTCAAGTTTATGATATATAAGCTTCTCCCTGATTTGCATGACAATCACATTTTGTAAGACAAATAGTCATTTATTTTGAACTCTCTGTCATGTGCATTTGAGGGTTATATTTCTATGAGTGCCCATCAATAACAATGGATGACCATATTTATAAACATATTACTTATGCAGCTTAGTGGATCTTAGAGAGGGCAGAAGAGGATCTAGAAATGTTTACAGAGAGCTCCCCACATCTCAGCTTCTAAAAGTTTCCTTCCTCCCTTTTCACTGGGATCCCCCTTTTTTGTTGAAAAAGTTTCATTTGGATCCTTCAACAGCATCAAAAATGACCTCCGTGTGAATTTTGCATTGGCTTGCACTGCTAGGGACTGGACCGGAAGTAGCGCTGCCACCATTTTGGAATGGCTGCAGCGCGACTTCTGGTGTGGTGGCCATTTTGGAACAGGGCAGATCAGCAGCAAAAGTAGCTTCTGAGCATGCTCCGCCCAGTTCCAAAATGGCCGCTGCGCCAGAATAAACCGGGAAAAACAAAAAAATCTGTTTTTTCGGCTGGGAACAGCTGGAAAAACGGGGGTTTCCCGGGGAATACAGGAGACTTGGCAGCTATGGTGCACACACAGCTCCATCTTCAAACACCTCACACCACTTCCTCCTCTTGCTCCCACCAGTTTCTGCTTCATTAGATTAGGAATAGCCCGATCTGATAATTCCAGTTCTTTCCTTTTCTCATTTTTCCAATATTAAATTCAGTTCTCCACATTTCCAAATCTTTTTGCATTAAAAAGGTTTCCACATGAATATTCATCAATATATTTGTGTGCATTTCTCCTAATATACATAACCTTATATGATATTTTTCCTAATATACTCATTTTTGCAAATTGTTTTCTCCGAATATGTTTCCACCCACTAATATATGCACATGTGTACTCTAAGTATATGCATTTTTGAACACATTGCTTGGCTGGAGAACTGCATTGTAAAATTCGGAGAAGTGTAAATTTTGAAGGATAGCTGTTTTGGTTCTAATTATGCATTTTTGCTTTAAATGCAAACTCCCCCATTCCTACCTGAGATGGCTTCCTTCTAATAGGCCCAAAACTACGGGAACAATTTAGAAGGACATTTATTTCTGTGAGCTGTAGGAATGCCTTGAGTACCAAGTTCAGATAGCTGCATACTTCAAACAAGAAAGAGACTACTAGGTTTGAAACAACAAGCATCTGAGTGCTTAATCTCTAAACTGAAAATCAGTGCAGAATCCAACAAGATTAGTGGCACTAAGCTGTTTCTGGAATGGCTAGAAATAAACCTTAAGTTCAGGTATGGATGCATTCACTATATTTGCATACTCATAAATAGCTTGTGTTTGCAAATAGCTTGGGAGAGTGTAAAAAAGATTTTATGGCAGTAGTCCTAAACATACTTATTAGGAAGTAAACAGCAAAGAACACAAAGTGTCATACTTCTGAGTAAACATTCTGTGGAGTGCTCTGTTAAATATATCAGATATGTGAAAACTCCTTGAATCTGATATTGTGAAAAGGTCCTAAAAGATCTTGACTGAAACTTCCAGGCCTTCGTTTTATACTTTGACCTTCACTTCCGAGGTCCCTGAGGCAAAAGCCTAATGAAATCTCTACAAGACACAAGGCTCGTTCTTGACAAACTTCTGCTTCTTGTTGAACAAAATTAGAGTAATTGCATCTGAAGTAATTGCTCACTGTTCAGTGTTCGTTCTCTCTTAGTTCCACATCTTCAGCTTACTGTAAATTAGGCTTGTGATGTGGCGGTGTGTCGGTCACACTATGGGGAAAGAGATTCACAGAAGACATTCCTGGGAAAGAGAAAACATTTCTGCTTTCTGGAAAAGTAACGATGCTTCTGAGAATTTGCAACAGTCAACTTTTATCCTAATTCTGTGACAACTGTCTAAGAATGATTACACATGGGGGGGGGAGAGAAAGAAAAACCCTCGATTACCCCACCATTCTTTTGGGCACAAAAGACAGGACAGCTAGAAGCCAGTCCTGGGGTTTGAGACACCCTTAACTGGGTGTTGTTCTAGGTTTCCAACATAGGTTAAGGAGACTCTTTATCAAGAAGAATGTTTCATGATTCTTAATTGTTTTAACAAAACCAAAATACTGCTTGGCATGCATACACACCTGTTCGGTTTCTGTTAATTGGTTCTCATGGGAAACTTACAGATTCTTGTTTCATACAATTAACTCAAGGCAGTGTCAATTTACTCTTGGCAGAAAGCCAAGGTCTGCCTGACCTGGAAACTACTCTCTGATTGGTTAACGGCCAGCACTGAACTCTGTTATCAAGGAATGCTAGCACAGTTATTTCTTGTTGGGTGTTAGGAGTAGGAGTGCTGTGTATGGTTGGAGAGAGAGAGACAGAGAGGATTTATTTTGCTTTGCTTTGTATGCAGAAACTCTGCTGCTTTTATTTTCTTTTAATAAATCCTGTAAATAGTTATTCTGCGTCTAGCCGACTAGTCATTTCCACCTCAACTAGCATCTGCGCTGTGCAGGAAAACTCTGCTACGTTTGGGCTAAAGCCACTAGAGCTATGCCTGACACTTCAAAATTCTAAGAACACCTACCTGCCATGGTGCATGCAAAGTGCATATTTACTCCCCCTGTACAAGGCACAAAATCTTACACCCTCTCCTCATGTTTTCTTCTCCTTTTTCTTTCTGGGCAAAGGTCGGTGCTTTCCACATGACCGTCCTTTTGCTATGATAGGATCTGCCTGGAAGTAATGAAAGGGGTAGTTAAACAGCTCGCAAAGGATATTGCATAAGGCTGTGCTAAGTGGCGGACCAAGTTCTAGAGATCTTGCATTCCCATTGTTAAGCATTTAATAAAGATTTTAATTTGTCTTAATTGTATCCCCAAATTATTAGAAACACACGTGTGCAGTCAAATATTAACAGGGAGGAAAATTGATACACTGTGCTTTTTGGTAGCCCAGAATTAGGGTTTTTTTTCTAAATGGTGCAATTGTTGGTTTTTCTTTATCTTAACGTGGTCAATGATGCTACGCAGGAACGGGGTTGGTTAATTGAAGCTCACAGGTGTATGTTTGCAGTTTGACCTGCTTATCTGCACACCTGTGGTCTCTTGACTATTTGCCTAATTAAAAGGGGAGTTTACTTTCTGCACGAGATGCAGGAAGGGATGTGATAGGATAATTGATTATTTGAAAGCTGTATTTAAGTTGATTAAATGTTTTGTATGCTGCTGGTGAGGGGATGTGGGTGGTGCTGTGGCCTAAACCACAGAGCCAAGGGCTTGCCGATCAGAAGGTTGGCAGTTCAAATCCCTGCGACGGGGTGAGCTCCTGTTGTTTGGTCCCAGCTCCTGCCCACCTGGCAGTTCGAAAGCACATCAAAGTGCAAGTAGATAAATAGGTACTGCTCCGGCGGGAAGGTAAACAGAGTTTCTGTGTGCTGCTCTGGTTTGCCAGAAGCGGCTTAGTCATGCTGGCCACATGACCCAGAAGCTGTCTGCGGACCAACTCCAGCTCCCTTGGCCAGTAAAGCGAGATGAGCACCGCAACCCCTGAGTCATCTGCGACTGGACTTAATGGTTAGGGGTTCCTTTACCTTTTTTATGCTGCTGGTGAGGAGGGGTGATGGCTTGCAGGGTTTGGCTGTTATGTTTTTGAAAATAAAACTAAGCAAAGATATTGCGGACAGCCTTTTATTTCTTCGCCCCAGTCGCTGCACACACTCTGTGTTGGCGCAAAAGTCAAACAGTAATATGCTACGAATGCATGCTGTATAGAGACTTTGTTGTTAAACCCATAATGTGGACATCATGATGATAAGAACCCAGCGCAGAGATGGGGAGCCTCAAGCCTAGGACCCAAATGCTGCCTACAAGCCTCTCTGTCTCGTCCTCAGGACTTTCCTCACGACACCCCATCCCCGGACCACATTCCTCATTGGACTTTACTTTGCACTTTTCTCTCATGTCTTTGCTCGATTGGAATTGATTCTCGAACTCTGACCATGCCTTTTCCTTACTTGGATGGAGGATTAGAGAGCGTTATGCAGGTGTATGTAGAAACTAGCCCACTGTACAAAGGTAACCTCTACATTCATTGCTCTGCCTAGTTCTGCCTCTGGTCCCACCCACCACTCTGGCTGAAAAAGGTTCCCCACCCCTTTTCCAGACACTTACCTACCACATGGCACCCTGGTTATTTGATTCATTCATTGCAGCACAAACCAGTCTTTTACATGGCACCACTGAAATTGCATCAGGAAACTTTGTGACGGCATGCAAAATCATGGTTTGTTGCATGTGGGAAATGATTGACACGGACTCATTCACCCAAGGCAACATTGCAACCACCCAAAAATGATTTTTTTTTTTTAAAGATAGCATGGTCTTGAAAACAGGTGGGTTTTTTTTGCAGTTGCTGATGCCACATAAATCGATGTGAGAAACTCTTATCCATCTGCCTTTTTCTTGTGGGTGTCACATCCATATAAAATCAAGGTAAAGAAACAAGATGGAGATGAAAGGTGCAGGGGGGGGGGGGGAAACTGACTACAGATGTACATAAAACTGCACGGGAAGCAGCTATTAGATATAAGAGTGTACATTCTTGAGAGATTTTGCTGAAAAAGTGCTTACAATTTTCCCCCCAACAGAGGGTTCATATAATCCTTGTAGGCAATAGAAGCAAAGGATGCCGTGTATATAACCAACTCAGGCTGTTTCTCCCTCTGGGAGATTTCAAGTGATTTGATTCAGCTCTCTAACATTGTTCAAGGTAGACTTCATCTCCCCCAGCACTCATCAAAGCTGCTAATAGGTACTTCAGAACTCATAAAGAGATGACCAAATCTTGGGCATTGGGGACTCTGCCTCATTTATCTTCCACAGGCAGAATCAGATCTGATTTTTTACACTGCCTGCTTGGATGCTAATGCACTCAGTGGTCCCTGCCACTTTGCAGTGGCTTTCCTTGTAATAACGATCAGGTGAAAATAGATAGGAGTAACAGCAAGAGCCCTGCAGTGCTTATACCCCTAGCTGTATCTACACAACCTGATTATCAGCAGGTTAAGTGGTTTCAAGGAAAGTCCCCCCCCCTCCCAAACTCACGGTAATTGACGGCATTTTCTCAGGGGGGAATCTTATATCCCTAATCAAAAGGTGATATTTGGGCAAACTGAGGGCTGAGCCAAATTCATCTGTAACAATAATCTTCCTAATTCATTACCACGGATCTGAGCATCCTTGAAGATTATCTGCCCCTCCCTTCATCTCAGTGCCTCCATGTGTAACAAGTAATTTCCATCAGTATGTGACTGTGGACTCTTCTGTATGACCTCTCCTAGGAGTTGGGTCCTGATGTGCTTGCACAAAATCTATGCGGAGGCTAGATTATATCCCATTATACAACAATGTATACATCAATAAACATTCATCCTGATTTGCTTCCCATTAGCCATTCATTCATTCCACACTTTTCAATGCATTCCCCCATCACTTTTCCTAACTGTTCTTTTTATTTTTTTAAGTGGATTTGTTGTGCTAGTGTGGCAGAGTGCGTAAATCTGAATTAAACCGGCTTTCATGGTGTGAACCTAAATTTCCCAGTAACCTTATTTTATTTTATTTTTCAAAACACTGACGGTCTGGAAGTGCCCTAATATAGTATATTAAGATGCAATGACCAACATATTATTAATGATTTTATTATTTATTAAATTTGTATGCTGTCCTTCATCTGAAGAGCACAGGACAGTTCACAACAGGGAAATACAAAACGAGAACACAAAATACATAATAAAACAAGAAGAAACCAATAACCCCACCACAATCAAATTTAAAAGGCCATGGGATGTCAATCAGCCAAAGGCCTGGTTAGAGAGAACGTTTTGCCAGGCACCTCATAATATGTAATGAAGGTGCCAGGCAAGCCTCCCTGGGGAGAGCATTCCACAAATGGGGAGCCACTGCAGAAAAGGCTCATTATCATGTTGCCACCCTCCGGACCTCTTGTGGAGGAGGCACATAAAGAAGGGCATACTAACCTGGGCATAATCCTAATGAATTTAGTAAGAATTATTTCCAAGCAGGATCAGACTGAAACCCTACATGCTATTCCAACAGCAAAGGACTCAGAGGAGAAATCAGTGTTCATGAAAGAACTCTGATATTTAGAGTCCTTTTTCCTTTGTTCACGTTTTAGGTTATGATTGATGGCTCTTCTCTATAGGGATGGGATTTGAAGTACTGGTAGGGCCTCCAGGGGCCAGAGGAAATTGTTACAGATCCATTCAACGGATGGGTCATCCCACTTCCCATCACATTAGAACTGGGCAGACAGACATATTTATGGAAGAGCCTAACAGGAGGGGAAGGGGGGAATCAAATAATGAGAAAGGTTTTATGGAGTCAGTAAAATAGCTGGTGAGTAGGTAGTGTATCTAACAACAGTCAGAAGGCTCCACTTTATAAAAGAGGAGGTCATCCTTAACAAATATGATTAACATTGTGGAAGAGAGGTGACAATGAAAGCTGACAGGGTAATGCAGCAGACATAATGGATTTGGATTTCTAGATAGCTATTTATGATAGTGTGTGTCGCTGGAAAGACTTAAGAGCTAAAAAGTCTGGCATTGATAGTGGAAGTCTCCATTGGCATTAAAATAAATTTCTTGGCAACTGAGATCCAGCTAGCTAGGAAGTAGCATGTTGCTGGGGGTAGGGTCGGAGTGTTTGGGGATGAATGTCATTCATGCAGCCATTGGAAAGAATAGGAAGTGAAGTCATCCAGTTACCAGATGCCATAAATCCAACAAAATAGCAAAGAACAAGAAAGCTTTGACTGGGCCCATGAGCTGACATAGGATGGGAAGACAGGCGAACTAATACCAGTCTACTGGAAGAAGCAAAGATCACCAGTGTTGAATCAATGATTATTCAACATCAACTTCGTTGGATTGGTCATGTTGTACGGATGCCTGGTTATCGTCTTCCAAAGCAACTATTCTATTCTGAACTTTAAAATGGCAAGCGTCGTGCTGGTAGTCAACAAAAGAGGTTTAAAGACTGTCTCAAGGCAAATCTTTTAAAAAATGTAGTATAAACACCACTTGCCTGCGAGCGCTCCAATTGGAGAACAGCCTTTACCAAAGGTGCCATGGGCTTTGAAGACACTCGAACTCAGGATGCAAGGGAGAAACGTGCTAAGAGGAAGGCATGCTTGGTAAATCCACATCATGATCAACTCCCACCCAGAAATCAATGTCCCCACAATGGAAGGACATGTGGATCCAGAATTGGCCTCCACAGTCACTTACGGACTCATTGTTAAAACCGTGTTTATGGAAGATAGTCATACTTGGCTACGAGTGATGGCCAAAGAAGAAGAAAGAAAAAGGTATTAAATGCAAATATTTAGAAAAGTGAAGGACTCAGTGCACCCTTTAAATCACAGCAATTGTGCAAATTGTTTGTGTACATGTCCTTTGTGAAAATGTCCTTTGTACAAAATGGCTTGGGCCTCTTAACTCATTCATGTCCCCAGTGAACTCATTGGGGATTTGATACCTGCCTGTTCAGCTGAGTCCTGTCAATCTCTTTCCAGTTTACCAGAGGTTGTTTTTTTTTAAAAGGGGGTGTATGGGGTGTCAGATGAGGGGCAATATTTCTGGTGGGGGACACATTGTGCTCCTTCTGCGATAGTTCGTCCAACAAGGGTACCACCCTGCACTCAGCTCTCATCTGTGGCTCCTAGAAGCTGTGAGGCGGCAACTGTGGCCACATCATGGGTAATGGCTTTGGCTGGCCAGCTAAACCAGGTGAGGTTTTAGCTCACAAAGGGTCTACCCTTGGTGATTTACCGACTTGTATATCCTCTGCATATAAAGGCAGGCTCTGACAGTTTGAGTAGATGAGATCAATAGCAGGTCCAATGGTCAAGAAGGCAGTTTCTGCATGTGCTGTCAAGGGAAATGAGGCGCAAAAGGGGCTTGTCAACCTGGGAAGGTAGCCCATCTAAGAGAAGGAAAATCTGATCCTAACCTCCACTGCCTTATAGCCTGTCACAAGCCCTGGTCTGGAGACATAGCTTTCTGAGAAAGTTCACAAGAAGCATCTTCATGGGAAGGCCTGCACCACACTTGGAGATCTCTACTTGTGTTAGTTGTGTGGTCTGAGACATGATGGAGCAGATGATTCAGCAGGGGAAACACAGCCCAGAATAAGTAAGGAGGTAGTACAAGAATACTTGGCTAGTTTAGATGTATTCAAGTCTCCAGGGCCAGATGAACTACATCCAAGAGTATTAAAAGAACTGGCAGAGGTGATTTCAGAACCACTGGCAATAATCTTTGAAAATTCCTGGAGAACAGGCGAAGTTCCAGCAGACTGGAGGAGGGCAAATGTTGTCCCTATTTTCAAAAAGGGGAAAACAGAGGACCCAAACAATTACCGCCCAGTCAGCCTGACATCAATACCAGGAAAGATTCTAGAGCAGATCATTAAGCAAACAGTCTGTGAGCACCTAGAAAGAAACTCTGTGATCACTAAAAGTCAGCATGGGTTCCTGAAAAATAAGTCATGTCAGACTAATCTGATCTCATTTTTTGACAGAATTACAAGCCTGGTAGATGAAGGGAACGCTGTGGATGTAGCCTATCTTGATTTCAGCAAGGCCTTTGACAAGGTGCCCCATGATATTCTTGTAAAGAAGCTGGTAAAATGTGGGCTAGACAATGCTACCATTCAGTGGATTTGTAACTGGCTTACTGACCGAACCCAAAGGGTGCTCATCAATGGCTCCTCCTCATCCTGGAGAGTAGTGACTAGTGGGGTGCCACAGGGTTCTGTCTTGGGCCCAGTCTTGTTCAACATCTTTATCAATGACTTGGATGATGGGCTTGAGGGCATCCTGAGCAAGTTTGCAGATGACACCAAATTGGGAGGGGTGGCTAACACCCCAGAGGACAGGATCACACTTCAGAATGACCTTAACAGATTAGACAACTGGGCCAAAGCAAACAAGATGAATTTTAACAAGGAGAAATGTAAAGTACTACACTTGGGCAAAAAAAATGAAAGGCACAAATACAGGATGGGAGACACCTGGCTTGAGAGCAGTACATGTGAAAAGGATCTAGGAGTCTTGGTAGACCACAAACTTGACATGAGTCAGCAGTGTGATGCAGCAGCTAAAAAAGCCAATGCAATTCTGGGCTGCATCAATAGGAGTATAGCATCTAGATCAAGGGAAGTAATAGTACCACTGTATTCTGCTCTGGTCAGACCTCACCTGGAGTACTGTGTCCAGTTCTGGGCACCACAGTTCAAGAAGGATACTGATAAGCTGGAACGTGTCCAGAAGAGGGCAACCAAAATGGTCAAAGGCCTGGAAATGATGCCTTATGAGGAACGGCTTAGGGAGCTGGGTATGTTTAGCCTGGAGAAGAGAAGGTTAAGGGGTGATATGATAACCATGTTCAAATATATAAAAGGATGTCATATAGAGGAGGGAGAAAGGTTGTTTTCTGCTGCTCCAGAGAAGCGGACACGGAGCAATGGATTCAAACTTCAAGAAAGAAGATTCCACCTAAACATTAGGAAGAACTTCCTGACAGTAAGAGCTGTTCGGCAGTGGAATTTGCTGCCAAGGAGTGTGGTGGAGTCTCCTTCTTTGGAGGTCTTTAAGCAGAGGCTTGACAGCCATCTGTCAGGAATGCTTTGATGGTGTTTCCTGCTTGGCAGGGGGTTGGACTGGATGGCCCTTGTGGTCTCTTCCAACTCTATGATTCTATGATTCTATGATTCTATGATTCTAGGAAAGCTTTTCTGCATTGTTGTGAGCTGACGGAATGAGACCAGCAAAGCGAAAATGGAAGGGGAATTTCAACACCTTCTTGGGTCTTGTTTTCCCACAAAAAGAGAAAGAGCCACTTCACCTATGTCATGTCTCACTGTTAATTACCCTTTGTCTGGTTTTTTGCAAATGCAACACTCACCTCCTGCTTCTGATCCCAAGCTTCATTATTTGAGGCTAAAAAAAGAATTCCCCCTTTCTTTCTTGCATATTTTGACATCGAAAAGCTATTTCTTTTCGCATTTTCTGGCTATGATCCCTGTGTTAAAAGGCCCCCTTGAACTCTTGTTTTATGGACACAAAAAGCATCATTTTCTCTGTGTAACTTGACACATCCCAGCGGCAGGACAGCACTCAATTACCTGATGAGGCAAGCTTTGTGCTCCTCACACACACTGCAGCCCCGAGTAAAATGCACCCTCCAAGGCCTCAGCCAGATACTTCTTTGATGAGGAAGTAGTTATTATGGAGAATATTATGCAGGCACTCAGGCCAGATTCTCACTAATTTAAGCCTTTTTCTTTTTATCTTTCCTCAGCTATTTATCTGTTCTGTGGAGCAAAGCAGCAACCAAGCCAGGAACAGGGGCTACACAAGAGACAAAGCTCTCACTTCATAACCTCATAAGCTGGATGTTTTTCATATTATTAATAACAACCATTTTGCACTGTGCAGTGATTTTTTGGTAGGTTTCCATCCACTCCATCACGTCACACACCCCGCCCCTGTTTTCCCAATCCCATCCTACTACCCTCTGTCCCCCTGGACATGCACACACACCAGCCAGCCAGAATGCTGTGCCCAGTGAGCATGCTCATCCCTTGTTGGACTGGGTTTATTTTTAGGAATGTAAGAAGAGTCAGACTATTGGTCTATCGATATTGTCCACTCTGACCGACAAGGTTTCAGGCAAGAGACATTCCTAGCCCTATTGAAAGATGCCAGGAGTTGTATATGGAACCTTCTACATGCATTCTAATTACAGGTAGGTAGCCGTGTTGGTCTGCCATAGTCGAAACAAAATAAAAAAAATTCCTTCCAGTAGCACCTTCAGATAGCTGAAGAAGTGTGCATGCACACGAAAGCTCATACCAATAACAAACTAAGTTGGTCTCTAAGGTGCTGCTGGAAGGATTTTTTTTATTTTGTTTCTTCTACATGCAAAGCAGTTGCTTTGCACTGAGCTACAGCTCTTCCTGTACATATCTGTACTTCTGCAAACCTTTGGGTTTCCCCCAAGTCTGCTGATGCTTCCTGCTTGTGTATATGTGGATGGTGCTATTTTGGCTATATGTCATGGGTAGGCAAACTAAGGCCCAGGGGCTGGATCCAGCCCAATCGCCTTCTAAATTCAGCCGGTCTGGGAATCAGCATGTTTTTACATGAGTGGAATGTGTGCTTTTATTTAAAATGCATCTCTGGGTTATTTGTGGGGCATAGAAATTCGTTCATTTTTCTCCCCAAAATATAGTCCGGCCCCCCACAAGGTCTGAGGGACAGTGGACCGGCTTCCCACTGAAAAAGTTTTCTGGCCCCTGCTATGTGGACCCACACTCACCCCTGAGCTACTCCATTCATTTTTGTCTGTATGCGTCAATGGATTCAGGACCCTTGCCTAATTCAGACTTGCAATGCCTAGCAGCACTGTTTACGAGTCGGCATTGATATGCTGATTTTAGAGATGAGAAACCTAAAAAGAGGCAGACCAACAGAGAGAACCAGTGATGCTGGTGTTAGTTGTGTGGGAAACAGCATGGGCACATCGTTTTTTCAGTGAGAAACGCTGACTGATAATGTCCGCTCATGAAGGGAGAAGAGGAATGTCTGCCCTTTTGGACAACTATCAGGAATGTGGCAGCAGAGGTGGTTGTCTCTTATACAGGGGAAATAAATTCCGAAGAGCACTACGCAGTAACTAACAAGACAATCCAATGGCCCATGGTCCAATGTAAAGCCTAACTCCGTGCACTTACACCGGTGCCATTTACCCTGAAAGTTATTCATCTGTCCCTGCTGCCTCATTAAACTTGCGCTGCCCAAAGCAGTACCTCTCAAACACTAGGCTCCTCCAGTTTTCACCAAACTTGCCTACTCAGCTGGTGGCTGAGTGCAGACTTTCTGTACTGACTGTAGCTGGCACACAGAAGAATTAGGGCAACTTCTGGCAATGGAGTATTACTTTTCGGGTGTTGTGGGCTCAGGGGTGAGGGGAATACATATGGGTAAGAAAGGAAAAAAGAAAGCAGGACACACACACACACACAGAGAGAGAGAGAGAGAGAGAGAGAGAGAGAGAGAGAGAGAGAGAGAGAGAGAGAGAGAGAGACTTTCTGGCTAAAACATCCCTGTGTACAATATCAGACACATTTTATTGTTAAAACTTTGTTTTCTTTCGTTTGGAAGGAGGGACTCCCTTAATTAGACACTGGTTGGCAAAGGGACTGACACTGCCCAGTCCACGTGTGTGTGTGTGTGTGTGTGTGCGCGCGCAACACTTGCCCCCCCCCCCGGCACCGGCTGATGGGATTTCACCATTGGGAGGTCCAGCCGGCAGCTCCCTCTTCGTCTCAGTCCCGGTGATTCCCATGGAACACGACTCAGGGTCTCAGCAACCTGAGCACGCAATCAGCAGAGATGCCCACGCAGTTTCAGCGGAGATGATAAGGCAGCAGCAGAGAGGCATTTTAAAGTGGTTTATTTACAGCTATATTACAGCATGAAGAGAGAGCGAACGATGCTTTCTCTCTTCCATCAGGTCAAACAGTTCAGAACAGAACTCAGAACAGAACTGAAAGTAAGAGTCCATAAAAGGATATACCTAGACATGTGACATATATCAGCAGCAACATGCCTAAGTCTTAAGGTGGAACTGAATCTCCTGACACCGGCAACCAATGCTACGCCCCTGGATTTAGCGTGTACTCAGAGGGAGGAAAAGGGGGGATTCTATTGTGCAAGCAGACATCTTTGCACTGACAGAACAAACCACTTAGCACTACTTTGGATACAACCCATACCTATCACACCATTGCTGCAAAATACATACTAATACTAGTATCATAATAATGCTACTACAGGCTATTATAGTGAGATGGTCTCAATTCTATTTTCCTTACTATTATTATTCTAGCTGCCCTAGCTGCCTCCTTTGGACGTTGTCTTTGGTTAATACAGACTTCTACAGCTTGAGGCATTGGCCTTAATTTAAAAGCTCTTCCCAGACAAAATATTATGTGGCAACACATTCTTTCACCCCGGGGAGAAACTGAGTCAGAGTGAATGAACTACATATGACATATGGTCATCTTTTTGTAGAAAGTGCTTGGCATATGTCAGCAACTGCCATCGACAGGAAAACCTCTGCAGAATATGAAGCAAGGGAGATAGCAACATGTGAGAACATATTGAACGTCAAAGTGGTGAGTCAGCTGCTGAAGACTTGCAGAAAATTCTTGAGATCAGAATACCCTGCAGTATTCTTTATTTTGCCACTACTCTCTGTTCTTTAACCAGCTAAACTTCTTACTCATTTTAATAATTTTTAAGGTTTTAAATAAGCACTGCTGAAATGGAGTGGATGGACAGACAAGGAAATACCCCTGAGTAAATATGCATAGGACTGAATTGTAAAAGTGATTTTGTGCACATTTTTTGATAATGATGGTATGAGAAGAGATACGTTTGTGACCTGGTTCAACCCTGGCTATTTTGAAATGCAACAGACGTGCTTTTTTTACACACACACGCACACCAGCCAGTATGTTGTTGATATCTGTAATGGCAGGAACAGCTGTCTCTGCTGGTTGAGAAACATATTTTTTTCCCACACACACACACACACACTAAAGAATAGAACATAACACAAAGAAGAGGAAGTTTGTGTGCACTGGGGGAAAAACACATATAAAGAGTAGGAAAGGGATACAGGCACAAACAAAATAAAACATAAATAATGGTAACTAGGGGTATCTACAAAGTTTGCACAAACCAAACTCAGTAATGAACTTGAAAGAGCCAACCTCCAAATGAAGCAAGCTTTAAGAAGCCCCCAAATTATGCAGACTTGGCTGTTGAAAGAGTGTCTCCTCACCTGTCTCCACCATTAGGTCTGTAGGGTCAAATTCCAAGGATGAGGCTGGGGAGCCCGGTCTCAGAGAGTCCCTAGAAGGCCTGGGTGGGCACCCTACCATCACTTCAGAACATAGCCGTCAACTCCCGGTTTGAAAAATAAGGGATCATCAGTAGCGCGGCACCGGAAGTCGCTTCTACGCATGTCCAGACATGCGTAGAAGTGACTTCCGGTGCCGGTGCTGCCCGATTTCCGGTGCCCAGACATGGGCAGAGCGGCACTGGAAATTGGTTCTGCATATGTCCAAACATGCGCAGAAGTGACTTCCAGTGCTGCTCTGCCCGATTTCCGGTGCCCAGACATGAGCAGAGCAGCATGCGAAATCGGTTCTGCGCATGTCCAGACATGCACAGATGGAGTCTCCCTGGCGGGTAGGAGCTGCTTTCTAAATCCGGGGGATTTACGGGATTTTTTTTCAATTTGGGATAACAGCGAGAAACGGGTTTAAATACTGGGGTTTCCCGCGAAAAATGGGAGACTTGACAGCTATGCTTCAGAATTCGAGCTTCTTTGCTCTCTCCCCACTTTTCTGTAGAGAGGAGGGCTTGCCTTGCTAAGGGGGAGGGGGCAGCTGGAACTCACCAGAACTCAGTTCTGGCACCTCTCAAGTGGGGGCCATTGCCATTCTAAGAGAACAAGGGTGTTCATGGTGGGTTCTGGCACCTCTTTTTCTACAAAAATAGCACTGAAGGGGGGATTGTTTTTTCAAGCATTTGACTTGGCCAAATTATCAACATTCTTCCTATTTCAAAATAGGCATCAGGTGGTTTCTGGGCAAATTTGATGCAATCTTCAAAGAATCAGCCCACCGCTAATTGCAATATAGAACAGGTCTAGTAGTGACTCTTTCATTTCTTCACAGGTGAGTAGTCTGAATGGCTGCCTTATAAGAAGTGCTATTTTTCTAGAAAAAAGAAAGGTGCTGGAACTCACCATGAATGCCTCCCTCATTCTCTTTCAATGGTAATGGAGTCCACCTGGGAGGTGCCGGAACTGAGTTCTGGTAAGTTCAAGCTGGAAGGGGGGGAAAGCCCTTCTTATTACACATTGCAAAGTGAATGGGCTGAAAACACGGCCCTTTTCTGGCATACCAACTCCCGTGTAGAATAATTCAGGAGTGGGGTTATATAGAGTAGCCCCGCCCCTGACATCAGCCACACAAAATGGCCCTGCAACTGGTCTCCAGTGGAAATGTCTGCACAGAGGAGCCTTCACATGTCCCTGGAATCCCCATCACAAAACTTTGCACTGCATGTGTGGACACTAGAGGGGGGCTAGTTGGTGTGTGCAATGCCAATTTCTAAGGCTACTTTGTGAGACTCCACTCCCGACTACCATGTTGTTCTACCAGGGGCAGCAATACCTGAAGAGGGCTGATCAGGCACAGTACATGAGGCGGATCACTGCTGCTATGCCACCTTTCTGACTATGGTGGCATTGCCACTCACCAAGCCTGGGACCAAATTCACTGTATACATTTAAAGCAGTATCACACCACTTTAAACAGTCACAGGTTTCACCAAAGTATCCTGGGACCTGTAGTTTCTCAAAGGTGCTGAGAGTTGTTATTCACCTCACAGAGTTACATTTACAGAGAAGTTTAACAGTCAAGCCCTCTTAGCAGGGAACTCCAGAAACTGTAGTTCTGTAAGAGGAATAGTCTCTTAATACTCTCAACACCCTTAAAAAACTGCAAGTCTCAGGATTCTTTAGCGGGTCATGACTGTTTAAGGTGGTATCATAGTGCTCTAAATGTTCAGTGCAAATGGGGCCTAGGATAATTATTACTATAATGTTTTCCAGCTCTGGGGATGTGGCAGGACAGTGGTAAAATCAGGGGAAGCATTAGGTTGATGGCAGCAGACACCTTATTATATTGTTCCTTGCATTCATCTGGAATTCAGGTTGTGAAGCTATAAGATCTAGTTCCAGAATTGGAACATGCCTAATTTGCTGCAGCTTCCCATTCTTCTGCATTTCCCTGTTTATGTTACTGATGAATGGAAGTTTGGTGCATGCATGTGCATTGATATATGTATGGTGTCAGGGACTGGCTGAGGAGGAGTGGTGGGAGGCCCCAGCCACAGAACTGCCCCCCTCAGGAAAGCCTCAAAAGAGAAAGTCCCAGACCCAGTGGAGCAGTGATGGGACACGGAAGACAGGTCCAAAGAGGAGGGGGCAGAATGGTCAGATGCCGAGTGTCACAGTGGCCGGAGCGGGCTACTTCAGAGTAACGACTCTACACAGCTCTGCATTTTATTCTTTTATTGGTGCTGCGTATTTACAGTGCTGAAGTCATTGCTATTTACACGGAGCTATGTGTTCAGTCGGGTTCAGAACCTCCGAATGGCTTTTGGCGCGTCTTTCTCCAACACAAAAGCCTGGGTAGACCCATCCTCTTTCCTCTCCGCTTTCTGCGTAATTCCGGAGTTGGGGGGATGGGTCTCCCCCCCTTATTTGCCCCTTCCTGTCCCACCTGGGACCCTGGCTCCGCTACCTTGCCTGAGCCTCGGACACGACTTCCTGCTTCCCCACTGGAATCGGAACTCTCTCTGCTTTCCCCTGTGCTCGGGGATGGGCTTGAACTCAGGAGGGGAGGGACTTCGCGATATCCCCTGTCCCTCACACCGAGGAAGCAAAAGGCGAGAGAGAGAGAGAGAGAGAGAGAGTCAGCTGAGAAGGAGGTGGGGGCTGAGGCCCTAACAGATTCACAGAAGCCTGCTGATCCTACTGTATTCAGCTCTCTCCTAACCAACCCCCCCCACCACCTCCAGGGGCAAATAGACTTTTGCATGTAGCACAACAAAGAGTACGGACAGCACAGAAACCTCCCCCCTTCCGACAGAGTTTAAGATTGCAGGGGAAACAGCCAGACTGGGAGGAGACTTAGGCGGAAGTGGGGGTGTCAGGTGGTCTGTTCTTGCAACTCCTTTCCTTGGAACCAGTTTTGTGCATAGATTCTCTGTTTGTATTCTGTTTCCTTGAGTAAAGAATCAACTTTACTGCTCGTCTCTGAGTCTCTGTGCTGACCTGCAGCTGAACCAGCCCCGACATAAGGTTGCAGCAATATTCTTGTTGTATGGTGATTTAACAAACACACTCATGTACAAGGGTAAAACACCACACCAAAATGATCTTGATACACCTGTAGGTATCATCACATAAAGTTAACTTGCAGATGCCTGCATGAGAAACACAGGGAGGGAATTGCAGAGGAACTGAGCTTCAGCAAACTCTGCATGCACATCTCACAATAAAAAAGAGAAATAACAACAAAATACATTTGTAACTCGGGTTACAAATGCTTCAGGTTACAAACGCTTCAGGTTACAAACTCCGCTAACCCAGAAATAGTACCTCAGGTTAATAACTTTGCTTCAGGATGAGAACAGAAATTGTGCGGCGGTGGCGCAGTGGCAGCGGGAGGCCCCATTAGCTAAAGTGGTGCTTCAGGTTAAGAACAGTTTCAGGTTAAGAACAGACCTCCAGAACTAATTAAGTTCTTAACCAGAGGTACCACTGTAGAGCAGTAGAACTCCTAGCAAAGCCACTCCACTTTAGAAACAAGACCAGATAATTTAGAGGTTCAAAATCAAGGAAGAAATTATGAAGAGCACACTTTGGAAAGCAACTCTTGTTGAGGGGTGTCCCATGTTCAGAGGATCCTTGAGGCCCTGCAAGAGGACATATTTCCTCCATAGCGTACTGTGTCATCTAATCTCCATGCCATCAGCTAGACACAGAGTTTGACATCCTTTTGACTCACAGAGCAAAGGCGTCTGCTGTGCTTTCTTCAGCCTGGGAGAGCCACTTTCAGTTGCTCGGTCCATGGCAGCTATGAATCCACCCCAAGGTCTTGGCCGCATGGTTGAGAATCCAAAGTATGTGGTGACTGCCTGCATAAATCTGGATAATTTAATTACCTCCAGAAGATTGATATCTTGTACTGCTGTGCCACATTATTATTACGAATGTCAGCCACTCCTGCCGCACACACAAGTTCAGACAGAAGACCAATGGAGGCAGGCCACGGAGTGCAGGAATCTGTTGTAAGAAGGACAAGGCAGCATAAATGCAGGATTGCAAGTTATCTAATAAATCTTATTTCACTAAGATTCATGTTGCAAGGAGGTATGGGGACATATTTGCTGAAGGCTAATGGGTTCCATGATCACTGCAGATGGTGACAGCAGTCACGAAATTAAAAGACGCCTGCTTCTTGGGAGAAAAGCAATGGCAAACTTAGACAGCATCTTAAAAAGCAGAGACATCACCATGCTGACAAAGGACCATATAGTTAAAGCTATGGTTTTCCCAGTAGTGATGTATGGAAGTGAGAGCTGGACCATAAAGAAGGCTGATCAACAAAGAATTGATGCTTTTGAATCATGGTGCTGGAGGAGACTCTTGAGAGTCCCATGGACTGCAAGAAGATCAAACCTATCCATTCTTAAGGAAATCAGCCCTGAGTGCTCACGGGAAGGACAGATCGTGAAGCTGAGGCTCCAATACTTTAGCCACCTCATGAGAAGGGAAGACTCCCTGGAAAAGACCCTGATGTTGGGAAAGATTGAGGGCACAAGGAGAAGGAGATGACAGAGGACGAGATGGTTGGACGGTGTTCTGGAAGCTACTAACATGAATTTGACCAAACTGTGGGAGGCTGTGGAAGACAGGAGTGCCTGGTTTGCTCTGGTCCATGGGGTCACTAAGAGTTGGACACAATTAAATGACAAAACAACAAGAAAGGGTTAGGCTTTAGGATACAATAACGCACCACCATATCTTTCAGAAAAGCAAACAATAAGTACATATTCTTATATATCCAGAAGACAAGATAATAAATTGACAGCATTGGTGATTTTATTTCTTCTATTTGTAATTAACTGCCCCCTTGCTAATAATCAAGTTAATCTGATATGGTGTGTTCGCTCATTTAGTATTACTCAGAATTAAGTCCTACTGAGTTTAATGGGGCTTACTCCCAATTAAACATGTACTGTATAGGATTGGAGCCTTTGGTCCATCATGGACTTTGATGCTAAATGCTGCTGCTAATTCCACCAAATTCAACGTATTTGCTTTTAAATTTAATCAGTGTTGTATTTCTGAAATTGTTTTAGTGAAAAACAAACCTTCAAAACTTTTAGAAATTATCATTTGAAAAATGTTAATGGTCCTGAATGCACTTCCATTTCCCAGAGAAGTAAACATATAAATTATTCATGTTGAATTGCCATTTATTAAATTCATCTTGTTCTACGGTATGTCATGGGTAGGCAAACTAAGGCCTGGGGGCCGGATCAGGCCCAGTTGCCTTCTGGATCCTGCCTGCTGACAGTCAGGGAATCGCCATGTGGATTGGCATGGATCTGATCGTTCTGGCTGTGCCAGTGCGTGCATTTGGTGGCGCCTCCTCCCTCCCTCCTCCTGGCTTCTCCCTGCCCTGCCTAGAGCTGAGAGGAAAGGGGCTGGGCTTTGTTGGTGCCAGCATCAGCAGCGTTAGCGCTCGAGCGGCCACCCTTGTAAGCAGGCTCAATTCGGGCTTTGTTGCTGCCAGCCCCTCTCTGGAGCCCTTTTGCGCACCGCTCATCTTCCCGCTACCGCCAGCCCCTGCTGCTCACAAGATCACAGGTAAGCACCCACCGGGGCTCGTCCGGTGTTGTGGAGAAGGGAGGGGAGAGTTGTGGGGTGTGTGGCTTACCTGAGTAGAAGTGTCCTTTTATTTAAAATACATAGGTTACATGGGTTATTTGTGGGGCATTGGAATTTGTTCATTCTCCCCCACACAAGGGACAAAATATAGTCCCCCCCACAAGGTCTGAGGGACAGTGGACTGACCCCCTGCTGAAAAAGTTTGCTGACCCCTGTTCTATGTAAACAAGTAAATATGTGCACCCTGCACAGCCTCCCCAGATCTGCTCTGAAGGGTTGCGGGGGGGGGGGAGAACAGATTTAGGGAGGCATGTGGGGAGAGGGAAAGCTCTATGGCACAAGTTGAAAACAATGAGATTTAAATTATTTAAGGCTAACTTTGCTCACAAGGACTGCAGTGCAACCAAGTGTGCTGCAAACGGTGGTTTTGTTGTCCAGTACTTGGACAACAAGTGAAAAAAGAAAGAGATAGATTTGGCCATCCTTAAATGACAAAAGAGATTCAGACAGGAAAATGTGCAGTCCAAAAACAAATGGATTTGTAAATTCTGGAGATATATCTGAATCCGATCTAAACCATGCAACAAAGAAATGCAAGTACCAAATGAAACAGCTGCTGGAATATTTTGCTCCAGTGCATAGTATTTGTCAGCTCTTCAGCACTGGAGAATTACCAAGTGGAGGCTTAAAACAACAAGTTCTGTGAGCCGGTAACATGAGCCGTTTAATTTGAGGTTGAAAATGTTCCTGACGCTAAGAGGTGAGCCTCTGCTATTGCTAACTTTCCATGCTTACTAGAATTGTTCACTGAATTGAGCAAGGTCACATAGAAATATACGCACCAAAAGGAAGGGCTGAAATAGCTGGTGCTTTGATTCGAAGCCCAACCCAGACAGTGTCTTGTGACAACAGTATATGCAAGGACTCACTGCATTGTGACAGAGGGCACGGCCAACAATGTTCTCTGGTCCTTGTCATCTTAATGGAGGCCTAGATCCAGGTTGTGGGTGACTCTAGCAAACTGCTGTCTGGTGACCTCCCCTCCTAGTAGGCAGTGGACAGCAACAGCAATTTAAGGACATCGGAAAAGCCTTGCTGGGCCCACCAAGTCCAGCTTCTTGTTCTCACAACAGCCAACCAGATGTCCGCTTCTCATCTCAGAAGATTAGAACTGTTCCACATATGGACTGCAATGACACTGAAGTGGCACTGTTTCACACAATGCACTTTGCTTGTGACACATTTATCTAAATGACCAGTCACCACTAGCTTAACAAAATATTTTATATATTGACAATCCTTGGCCATCTGAATATGTGGAACTTTAGTGTATATATATTGCCTTTCTGAGATTAATGATCTGAACAAAAACTCATTATAGTAAGTGGCAATCTTAACAAAGGAGAAAATAGCAGATCTACAACAACAAAAAATATCCACAGAGGGAAAAACCTTCTTGTAGCATGCAAATATGAAGCGGAAAATATTTCACTCAAAAGTACAGTGTGAGACTCTTTGTCTGTCCAGGCTTTTGTGGAAGTATGATAGCATATTGTGCCAAATGATATTATTACTAAAAGGGAGCTTGATCCTAAATTCCATCTTTAGCTTACTGCACCTACACCACATCCTAATCCCTATAAGGCAGTGGTTCCCAACAGGTGGTCCGGGGACCCCCAGGGGTCCGCGAGCTATGCCAGAGGAGTCCGCAAGATGCTATTAGAATAAAAAAATATATTAAATATATTTCGTATGATAACAGATTTTTTGTTTTGGCCGCTTCCTGCATGAGCAGAGTCTAGCGCAAAACTAGAATTAGATAGAGGCAGTAGTTCTGCTGTATGCCATTAGGTGGCGCTTTACAAACACTACTGTTTTGCAAAGAGGCAGCACACGCATTCTACTAATGCTCACCTCCCCAAGATGCTTTGGGCGCGTCGGCTTCATTTGTGCGCTACTGCGCAGGTACCCTCTCTTCTCCATTCCCCTCCCTCCTCCCTGGCGCGCGCTGTCTCTTTGCAAAACAGTAGTGTTTGTAAACAAAGCGTTTTTCACGGAAGCTACAGTTCGCGTAGTTAAAAATGGACCGTTGGTTAAAAAGTGGTTCGTTAAAACGACAAAGGCCTAAAGATGAAGAGGAAGAACTGTAAAAAACGTATAAATATAAAATATAAAAAGACTCTTAATTTGGCTCTCACTTTTTAATTTTAGGATTAGGAATTAATGGGGGTCCTTGTCACAATAGCGACTCGATGAGCGGTCCTCGAGAAAATTTTGTTGGGAACCCCTGCTATAAGGTATATTTGCTGTAAATGGGGCTGGTTTTTTATTGTTGGTATTTTGCTGTTTGATTCACTTGCATACTGACAAGCTGAGGTCGTACAGGGACAGTTGATATTGTGTGTGTGTGTGTGTATGCATGTATGGGTGTGTGTTGCTGTACAGTGGTGCCTCAACTTACAAATTGAATCCGTTCCGGAGGCACCTTCGTAGGTTGAAAAATTTGTAAGTCGAAAAGCGCCATTGGAAACGCGATTTCCCATAGGAATGCATTGGAAAAGGAAAAATCCGTAAGTCGAAGCAATCCCATCTAAAAATTTGTAAGTCGAAAAAACCCTATCTAAAACCACCGCAGTTTCCGTTCGGATGTTGAGAAATCCGTAAGCGTGCGACCATTTGCCCCATTCATAAATCAAAAAATTCGGTTGTCGAGTCATTCACAAGTCGAGGTACCACTGTACTTGTTTTTAAATTGTTTATGATTTTACTGTATGGTTTTATGTTTATCTATTGTTGTAAACCAATGTGATATATTTCTACAACACAGCAATACACAATACAGTGGTACCTCGACTTGTGAATGACTCGACAACCGAATTTTTCGATTTATGAATGGGGCAAATGGTCGCACGCTTACGGATTTCTCAACATCCGAATGGAAACTGCGGTGGTTTTAGATAGGGTTTTTTCGACTTACAAATTTTTAGATGGGATTGTTTCGACTTACGGATTTTTCCGTTTCCAATACATTCCTATGGGAAATCGTGTTTCCAATGGTGCTTTTCGACTTATGAACTTTTCGACCTATGAAGGTGCCTTCAGAACGGAATAAATTCGTAAGTCGAGGCACCACTGTATAACCACATAAAATGAGCCTGCTGGATCAGGCCAATGGCTCAACTAGTCCAGAATCCTGTTCTCACTGAGGCCAACTAGATGCCTATTGGAAACCAGCAAGCAGGACCAAAAATATATATTGTTTGGGAGGGCAAAGCTTTCCTCTGTAGACTGCCTTGAAATATGTAAAATAAATAATAAATTCAAAAGATCTGCATGGAGCCAGAACTCTGGACTCAAGGTCAACAGACAACATAAGGACAATGTGACTTTAAAAAAGAACCCTAAGGGCCAGTTTACACAGTCCTTATATAACCCTTAGATATAACCTAATATAACCCATAAGCTGACCAATTTTTAATTTGTTTACAAGCTGAAGTGCTGACTCAGAGGCTGGAGTGAG
This sequence comes from Zootoca vivipara, assembly GCF_965207765.1. NCBI lineage: Eukaryota > Metazoa > Chordata > Lepidosauria > Squamata > Lacertidae > Zootoca > Zootoca vivipara. Next base: position 72,222,096 of record NC_142590.1, on the reverse strand, counting down.
CTGAAAGAGATCAGGGGCTTCTGACTCACTTGTGTTTTGTCATAAGATATTTGACTGTGCAATACTTGGAAGGGCAGGTATTGCTTATTTATGAAGTTCTCTATAAAGCTCGACAGTCCTGGTTCTCAAACTTTTTTACCTCCATGGACCACTTGAAAATCACTGAAGGTCTCAATGGAACACTTAATAAACCTTTTTTTAAATTATCCATGTCAACGTATGTACCTCATTCCATATTTTAATAACTTTGTTGATCAGAGCTGGCACCATCATCCACACCACTTATAATGAAATTCATGGGCCCTGGGCTTGAGCTTTGTTAGCCTGCTTGATAATCCAGCCCTGGTTAAAATTGTCTTGATTTCTTTCATCAGAAAAAAAAACACCGAATAAAGAACAGAGTCAAGTACAGACATTCTCAATGGTTCCACAATCTTTCTGCAGACCACCTGAGATGGAGCTCGTGGACTGCAGTTTTACAACCTCTGCTGTACATTCACAAATGAGAACTTCTCTCCACCCTGGAGATAACAAATATTGTGATGCGGGAGCTCCACATGTATGCTAGTTAGATCCCCACTTTTAGAGGGAATATTCACATGGATTGTTGCTCCATCTTCATGGGCATCTGCATGAAACACTAGCTGCTATCTCTGTGGTGGAGAGGAAAGGAGAGCGATCACTCCTCCATCATGGGAACTGAACCTCGGCTACAGCAAATGTATAGACTGGAGCTAAGGGACCCGTGAAAGTTAGCAAAAGGGTATTGTTGAGATACCCTAGAACTACTTGCTCATATAGAGATGGGGGTTCACCTTGAGCTCAAAGTCCTGGGGTAATTGAATTCTACCTGTGTAAACAGAACTTCTTTGAATTAAAGTATGGAACCAGTGCACTAACAGGCAGGGATAAACCTAACCATGTGCTAAAGACAACCTCTTGCCCCCATTAACTGAGAAGTAAGGTCTGCAGGAGAAAATTTGTAAGGATTGTAAAGTGGTATTTTGAAATGCTAATAATGTGAAAAGGGGCTACTGTGTAAGATAGGGGCATAAGATTAAGCACTCAAACTGATCTATCCCTCTGGTATTGTGGCAGCTGTATTTTTGGAAACTGCAATCCTTTATATTTCTATTTTCTCCTGGCTGTGCCCACAGACCTCATTAATCTCCACAGCATTTGCAAGAGAACAATTGCCCTAATTCCATCTGGCTAGAGTTTGAAAAATTTAAAACTTTCTTCTTTCCTATTTTTCTTCTTTCCTTCCCTTTCCACTATTATTCTGGACATTCCCGGCAATTTAACACTTTGCTACTTGTTAATGATATTTCCAGAGCTAGTTTGGTTGGTACGTTTCGAGAAATGGGATGATTAATAGCTGGGCATCTGGGAGCTCTCGACAGGCTGGGCCGCTGCCATTGCATTGACCTTGTTCCATAGCGGATGATCTTTCTTAACATTACAAAAATCAAAATTAGAATCCATAGAAGTGAGGCTAGATATTTTCTATTTTAAAGGGAGAAGGAGAGAGAGAAGCCCACCACTTTCATGGGCTGGCTTGTTCTCTTTAACGATGGATGCATGAAAAGGTTCTCCCATGGGAGATAGAAAGGAATAATATATGTGGCCGCTTGTAGATGTAGATTAGAAATGAAAGGGTGATGATGAAACAGGCCTCCTCTTGGTGACAGACAACCTGTCAATCAGCTGCTTAAAACCAGACCCAAAGACCCAAGTGTACCAGTAGTGTAGTTGAAAGTTGGATAAACTTATCTGAAGTTACCCACTTTCCAAGATACTTATATATTTGGAACAAGCATGGCTGGATGAGCGTATGTGTCAGGGAAGATCCTCTAACAGATCCTATGCCCTCATTATAGGAGGTGAAATTAGTTAAGAGCTGGAGAAGACCATTCACGGTGATCCAGTTGAGGCTGGTCCATTGGGGCAACTGGGACAGGACACATCAGCCTGGCATCAGCCAGTTCCCATGTGTCTGACGTCTTGCCAGCAACCAACCAAGAGGTGGTTCTGCCTGTCATTGGCTGTGACACCACCTACTGCTATCACCTTACCTTCTGCCATACCAGTCACTTTGGGCACCAGTCAACTCCGCTGTGATTTCCACACTCTGAAATGACTTCCCAGTTGAACTTAGCAATAAGACCCAATCCCAAAACATGTTTCAGGTGACTTACATTGATATGGTGGTTTCAGTAGTGCTGTCCTCAGAATTATTAGGATAACATGGTGCTCGTGAAGGCGTAACTCAGAACTATTTAAAGATCTTTTCACATAACCATTTGTTATCGATCAGCACAAGGGTCAAGCTATGATAAATATGTTACACATGCCCCCCCCCCTATTCTCGCAAAGTCTATTTTCAGACATATTCTCACAGTTTTAAACCTAGCCTAGATTGCTTGAGGTATGTGCTCAGAATCATTAAAATGCACTGAGAATCATTCACAGCCACATTTTGGAAAAGGGCAAATTTCCACCTTTTCCTTTTACAGCTGCGTAAGTCAAAAGTGGTTCTGAGGGGTAATGAGATTTCGTTAAATAATCTTTTCGAGAAGGCACCAGCGCGTCGTCTTTACCTTCTTCACTTTCTCAACGGCGCTTAACCTTGTTGAAATGTACCCAACATCATTTTATTTTTAAGAGGCTCAACTATTTTAAAATAAGATCACTTGTCTCTATAAGCTCTCCCAGCATGACTTCCTGGAGCAATGGAGAGCATCTGCCCCCCCCTCTTCCTTTTCTTCTCTTTAGAGTTCTCCGCCTCCTTCCCTCTTAAACTTGAGACATCTTCTGAAAGCAATTTTGACTTTGCAGAGAGATTTTTTTTTTAATGTGACAAATGTAAGACATGGCTTTCCTGAAGGGATGACATATTGGCCAGTGTTATAATTCTTTCAAGCCTACATTAATCCTTATTAATACTGTTAGCATAATGTATGAGCTGAGGGGGAGAGCATGGATAGAATGCCACTTAGTTTTTATGCAAGTCCTTTGCCTCTGTCCCTTTATAATGGGTCTTGTGAACTGGAGGAGGCCTCCACCCCCTGAAGCACTTAAGACGCAAAGCCACCTGCTGCCCTTGATGCCTTGCACAACATTCCTATTAACTCCAAAGAAAGCTGTGCATGCAGATGGAGGTTCTGCAGCCATTTTCATTGAGCCTCTGCCCTGCTTTCACGAGGAAGAAGGAATTAAATGGGGGGGGGAGTTGGGTAGGGGAGACAGGATGGGTGCAGAGGTTATAAATAACTATACAACTTTTAGAAGACATCTGAAGGCAGCCCTGTATGGGGAAGTTTTGAATGTTTGATGTGTTTTATTATGCTTTTATATTAGTTGGAAGCCACCCAGAGTGGCTGGGACAACCCAGTCTGATGGGTGGAATGCAAATAAAATTATTATTATTATTATTATTATTATTATTATTATTATTATTATTATCATTGTCATCATCATCATCATCATCATCATCATCATCATCATTACAGGTGGCTGGGGTTGAAATGGGCCTCTTTCTATTTCTAGTCTAATTCACTTCCACAAGTCTTCATCTCTGTTTCCACATTAATTGGCAATTGTAAAAAAAAAGAAAAAATCTATTGAAAAAATTGTTTGTGTTGTTTTTTTTAAAAAAAACATAGCTTTTAAGATACAGTTTCTCTCTAAATAAACTCTTTGACATATTTTGTCTCAAAATATGCATTTAAAAACCTTTTGGATGCATTTCATTTTTTTAGTGAAGGATGACATTTGGGAAGTGCCAAAACTGATGGATGACTAAATTATGATGCGCACATTAGTCCAGGGGGTGCAGAGCAGGTCAGGATTTGCAACGATCACATTCTTCAAGCATCCCTATGTGGAGGTTACCTTGTGCAGGACTCAGCTGCATTAGTGTAAAAAAAATAAAGTTTTAAATGCGTTATAATACTGTGACACCAGTTGGCACTATAGTGTTCCATATTTCGGCAACATGATTTCCCATTATGAGGTTTCCAATGCGTTTTCCTTAAACTTTTTTTTTAATGTGTCTAGATCCAGCCTCTGTCTTTAACAGCAAACACAGCAGGAAGTCTCATTTAAACTAAAACTATCTTAAAACTGTGTGTGAAGCTGCAATGCTAGGCATCTTGTATTGAATGTAAGCTCATTTGAACCCCATGGGACTTTTGGTCAGTACATGCTCATGTTAATTTATTATCATTATTGTATCGCCTTCCACATATGTTCTGAGTTGATGTGCAAAATACAATAAATAAAAATAACAGAATATTAGTTTAACAAGGCTGATCTTAAATAACTTAGATCTGCTTAGCAAGAATGATGTTGCATAATTTGGGCAAGAGGGAAATAAGAGGGGTTTTCCACTGAGAGAGTTGAGGACAATTTTAAAAAGACCTTTACTTGTACACACTTAGGCTTCATTTTTAAAAAATAAAATAAATTATTTGAAAAACCTGCTTGATCAGAGGTCATTGTGAGACTAAAGCTTGTGAACAGGACAAAGTTGACTATATGGACATTATATTGGTAGAAAATCATCAGGCCTAGAAGAAGACTAGTATACAATAATAGATTGTGTGGATGCATCCCCATATGAATGGGTTTGAAGCAGTGGTGGGAATAGCAAGGGGTGAATGTTGCCAACCGTACTTAATACATGGGGTTTACACCGTCCTGAAGATGGGGAACCTCACCAGGAATAGCGATACATTTGTGCAACCTTCATGCTTAACTACTGCAAGGTGCTTAGCACAGAGCAGTCCCCGGAGATGATGGAAAAGCTGAAGCTGATACAAAATGCTGCCTTTTGAAGAAAAACATATTCAGCCCCTGTTGTGACAATCACACTGCATTCCTGTTTGCATGTGAGCCCAGTTTTAAATTGTGGAGTCTTACTGCCTCTTCCTCTATCGAACCACTCTCAGCCTTCATTCGGCAGATCAGACCCTGTCCTGTGTGCTTTCATTACATGAGGTTGAAATATCAGCCACTAGGAACAAAGGCATTAATAGAAGTGCTCCATGGTTATGAAATCATCTCTTTTTTGAACGTAGAAAATGTTTCTGCGGAAGAGGTTTACATTGGAATCCCCTGCTAAAATGGATTCTTACCTCTCCTTTTTAGCAGGGAGTTCCATGCAAAAACTTTCCTGAATCTGGTTTAGCACCCTGCTCATCAGCTGATGAATGCAGCCAATTCGGGATTTAACCCCACACTCCTACCCTTCAGATGATATCACTAATGACATCAGATTGGCTCAGCGATTTATTTATTTTCAAGGTGTAAAGGAGTCCAGTCTCTACAGGTCAATGGGATCAGGGGAGGGGTTGGAACACAATGACAGCTGAAGCAAGAGTCATCGAACTTTTGAGGCCTGGGATGCAATTTTTGAAGCCAGATTACTTATCAAGAGAGGGTAAGGGGGGTAAAAGGATAGTATAGACTTTCTCAGCTGTAAGCCCTTCTGAGCTCATCAGCCCATATCTATTCATTTGCATGCAACTAATGACTTGTTTGTATCTTGTTTTGCTTGTTCAGAAGCATGCCACAAGCTGGAAATACTGCAGGGTTACTATATCAATTAATAGTTATGAACAACTGCTTTCATGTTTAACAGATTCAAATGTGTGAACAAATCTTTTCTTCTTCTCAAAAACAGGGGAATGATTAAAAAACTCTACCCCCACAAACCCAGGAAATTCAAAGCCAAGGCTGATGCTTTAACAGACATGTCCTATGATCAGCAATGATATTGTGCAATGACACAAATTGTGCTTTCATGAAAATTATGCCCCACGCACCCACAATTTTCCATGGTCTTTCAGGCTCAATCTGGATGGAGTGTATGAGACCAGCAAAGATATTCCTACATTGGGGTGTGTGTGTGTGTGTGTGTGTGTGCTTGGGGTATTGCTAGAGGACTCCTCCAGTGAGCTGAGCCATGCCAATCATTTTTTTCAAAACAGAAAGGTGGTGTGGGGAAATGAGATATTGCAAACTTTATTGGTCCTGGATAAGCAGTGTGTCAACACTGGTTGTGTTTCGCTATTACTTATTAGGCCAAATTCTCTTCCGTACTAAGTGAGACTTTCAAGTAACATCCTGCTTGCTTGTAGTGGCCTTTGACAGAAGACATCAACTTGGTGTTATAGGATGTGTGATGCTGTGTTTGAAAGTGGTTTTCATTTTTCTTCTTCCTCAATGAGAAAAAGAGGAACATGTTCAATAGTCAGGGGGATTTTTTTTCCTTGTCCAAGTATGAAATTCAAAGCCATTCAGAGGAAAGAAAGAAAGAAAGAAAAGTCATTTAGATAAGTCGTTAAAGAAGAGAGGCTTTTTTTCTTCCTCACTCACTCCTCCTTTTAACAGATTGGTAATGAGAGAAAACTAGTGATATTCAGAGCTGCCAGGGTATCAGAGGGAATGAGCTTTGAAAGCAAGGGGATGGGAATTAATGACATGCTAAATATGTTGTCGAAATGCACTGGGAATATATTCGATTCCAGAGGAAAACAGTTTTGAAATCATCTAAAGCAGTAGTCAGACATGAGCAGAAATGTCTCCATAGACGAAGTGTGTGTATAACTAAACTGTCCATAGGTTGCTGCAAACACACACGTCTAGTAAAAAGAGCTATTTGTATGTACTGCAAGATTTTCTAAAATGGAACCTAGTGCAGAAGGGAAGCCAGGGAGAAAATACAAGAGGAAGCATTTGAAAAGAATATTTTAGTCTTCTTGCTAGAATAGTGTAAGGCAACTTGGATCTGAAACATGCAACTGAATCTGTAGGAATGCTGAAGGATTAAATTTCCATTCTGCCTTTAAATTATGGCACCATTACATTATTCCAACACATTCATTTCATTGTAAAGGAAACAAAATGCAAATGGTGGAAAATGTCATCAACTATGTAACATTTATAGCAAGAACAACTGTGAATATTGATTGTATTTGCTGGATTGATTTCCATTTCAGACATGGGACAGTCCTACTCAAGAGTTATCCACGACTTCCCTAAAATGAAAGCCAGTTTGAGGATGTTGCTCAGGTGAGTAAAGTTTAGAAGATTCAGTAAAATTCATGAATTTTGGCTGTGGTTTGGGCTTGCTTCCAACAAGCCATAGTTGAGAAAAGTGGAATCTTCCAAATGTTTTCTCCCCTGCCCAGCGCCTGAAGGCCCCAGTCCTGCCACTCACCACCTGGCCCAGGGCGGGGCCAAGGCCTATAAGAACTGCTGTTGCTGCTGCTACCAGCCAGGAGGACTCCCCTGCTCAGCGCCTGAAGGCCCCAGTCCTGCCACTCACCACCTGGCCCAGGGTGGGGCCTGATGGGCTTTATAAAGGACTGTTGCCGCCGCTGCTGCTGGGCAGAGAGGGCTCCATTTTGTTTTGTTTTTTTGTTTAAATTCCTGTTATTTTTTACCTATGTTATTTTAAACTGTATTAAGGATGTATTCTTAGTTTTAGATTTTGATTTATGTTGAAATTGTTTTCTATTAGGTTGTGTATTTTTTGATGTGGTTTATGTATTTTTTGTGACTTTTGTAATTGTACTATTGCTGTATTGTTTTGATATTCGACTGGAAGCCGCCCAGAGTGGCTGGGGAGACTCAGCCAGATGGGCGGGGTACAAATAAAAAAATATTATTATTATTATTATTATTATTATTATTATTATTATTATTATTATTATTATTCTGCTGCTTTGAAGGGAGTAGCATGAGCCCCGGGGGGGGCAATGCAAATCCCTGTCATGATAAATCATGGTTTATCATGATGTCTGAATGCAGCCACTTTGTATGTCTCTAGGTCTGCAGTGAAACTCAAAATCCATAGCCATGGCAAAAAAAATAAAAATGCTATTGTGTCTTTTTCACCACTCAAAACTCCCAAACCCCTGGTCTCTTGGCACCAAGGGCAAGCAAGTGCCTCTATAATTTCTGTAACTGATGTAACTCCCGTTGCTCGGCCCCTGCTCCTGCCAACCTAGCAGTTCGAAAGCACGTCAAAGTGCAAGTAGATAAATAGGTACTGCTCCAGCAGGAAGGTAAATGGCGTTTCTGTGCGCTGCTCTGGTTCGCCAGAAGCGGCTTTGTCATGCTGGTCACATGACCTGGAAGCTGTACGTTGGCTCCCTCGGCCAATAACGCAAGATGAGTGCCACAACCCCAGAGTCGGTCATGACTGGACTTAATGGTCAGGGGTCCCTTTGTCCCTTTACCTTTATATATTGTTAACACATAAAACAATTTCCCGTCTAGCTTAGTGTTTTTTGAAACTGAAAAATCTAGAACAGCGCCGTCTTAAGCGCCCTTGTCGCCATGGTGCGCCGGATCTCTCCGGCGCCCTTCTGCCCCGTTTCCCAACGCGGTGGGCGGGTGGGCGCGGCGCTGCTACGTGACGGGCGGGCGGGCAGACACAGCGCGATCTCTCCGGCGCCCTCCCGCCCCGTTTCCCAGCGCGGTGGGCAGGTGGGCGCCCTGCGCAGCGGACCGGCGGACCGGCCGGCCAGCAGGCGGGCGCAGCTCGCGGTGCCCTCCTGGCGGGCCGGTGCCATGGTGCCCTGCGCCACTGGGGGTCTATGATGAGCCAGCCCTGATCTAGAAGCCATGCTGGAGCATTTGTATCCTCTAACCACAGGCCCAATGTGATACCTATTTTCTCCACAGACACAGTAAATATCCCACCAACTCCATCCCTAGGGTGTAATGAGAAACACACATCCAGGCTGAAGACTCACTTATGCAAATGTAATTTTAAAATTTTCAATTAGTTGCATGTATCAGATCTAGAGATGAGTAAAGTTTTGATTAAAATTGCATCTTCTGTAAACCATCTCTGTTCTGTCACTTCGGGGAAGAGGGGGTGCTTTAGTTATTCACCTAGATTATCCAACCTAAATAAGAAAAGAAAGGGGGGGGGACCATCCTGCATAACTCAAGCTAAAGACATTTTTCTTATATGTAATGTTGGGCTTCTGAATATATGAATGTATGAATGGCTAGATAGGAACTCCTCATAGACTAATAGGAGTAAAGGTCATGTTATAAGTTACTAAAAAGGCAATTTCCCCCATATTTGCAATAAGGTATTTGGGTTGACCTTTGACACCTTCATTGTTACCTATGACCCTGCCTGATCACACTGGACTATTTGGAGTTGAAGGTCATGCCATATGCTTCCTCACTTCCAAGGTTAAGTGTTGGGTCAGAGAAAAGGCCACTCTGTACCAAAAATTACTTATTGAGTAGCATATAGTTCTCCTTTTTTATTTGTTCAAGCTAATTGTCCATGATTTTGGAGAAATTCAACAAGCACATTAACCCAGGACAGTTACCCATCAAGTGATGAATTTCATCATGTGACTTAAAATAATCTTACAAAGTATAGTTTATTTAAATATGTGCCCCCCCCCAAATTAACTGTCCTCTTTTAATGTAGAAAAGAGGCTGAGCCCACTTCTGGACTCGGGGGCACTCGTGAATTAATTTCAAACCAACAGAATGATAGCCATTTCTTTTCTCAGCTGGTCATGTAAACTCAGCCATGCTCCCTCACAACTGGAAACATCTCCACAGAAATGAGATTAAAGTGATTTCCACTTTGAAAGGATTTATTCACATGATTCCCTTCCCCTATAGCAACAGTGATTCCAGCCATCTGTGGCTGACTTACAGTTGGATTGGCCCGTGGTGGACTGGCTGTGTGTGTGCTGCTGCCTACTAAAACTCAGCATTGGTTAGCTTTTGTGTAACGCCTGCTGATTCAGAGCACATGCATGGGACAAAAAAATTGTGCAAACCAGTTCTCCTGCTGGTTTAAATCGGAGTAAGATATGCCACCCACATTTAAATCAGTTTGTGACAGAAGGACCAGCTTTTTATAAGGATGGCACTTCAGGCCACAAAAAAGAGGAAGTCCTCCTCCGAAACAAATAAACAACATTTTCTTTTACCTCCAAGGACCTGTCAGGATCCTACAAATAAGTGATTAGTATCTCGATTTTCAAGTTGGGACATGATGGAAGAACACCCAAAGTCTCTCAAGGGATTATGATTTGCTTCTGGGGGGAAACAAGCAGCAACTATTCATTCATTCATTCATTCATTCATTTCATAAAATGTAGACACTGCTTGATTGTAGAAGAAAACTCAAAGCAGTTTACAACAAACTAAAAGAATAAAATTATCACTAAAGAATTCACAACCATAATTTAAAACCTGCAGAAGGTTAAAACCATAATAGAATAGACTAAAATAAATTAAAACTCATACGAATTTTCTAAATATCTGGTTAGGCCACTAGGGATAATTTCTGAGAACTCTCTTGATCTTTCCTATCCATCCACATGGAAACTCTAGAAGAAGAGATAAGATCAATGTCTAAGAGAGCTGTTGTTGTTGTTGTTTGTTGTTTAGTGATTTAGTCATGCCAACTCTTCGTGACCCCATGGACCAGAGCACGCCAGGCACTCCTGTCTTCCACTGCCTCCCGCAGTTTTGTCAAACTCATGTTGGTAGCTTCGAGAACACTGTCCAACCATCTTGTCCTCTGTTGTCCCCTTCTAAGAGAGCTAGATAGGCCCAATTAACCTATTTTACCTTGAGTCCTATCACCTCCCATGAAGCTCTGCAGAGCCTGACCAACCCACTTTCCTGGGTGAAGTGGCGTCCTTACCCTACTGCCCACCAGGCTTTACAAGCAGCTGGGCAGCCCAACCCTTGGGCTGGGGTTGATGACTGTGCTGACTAATCTCCTTCCCTGATTCACACAGTGAACTCAAAGTTGGTTACCTCTGCCTGTCTCTCTGCCATGTTCCAGGTGGTACAATGTCAATCAGGCAGCTTTTGAACTCTTCCCTCTCCTGCATCCAGCTATAGTCTAATGATCATACTTGTGGTGCACTGGATTCTTTCCTGCAATTCAGTGTGTGCCTTGAGCGGTAGAGAGACTGGAAGAGAACAGTGGTGTTAGGAAGGGGAGAGTGATCCTATACTACTACTACTACCATTACTGCTACTAAATATCCCTTTGCTCAGTTGAGCATGGAGGAGAATGCATTCAGCTAAGTAGGATGACCCCTGTACATTCATCAACTAAATGGATGGTTCAGGCAGAGTTTGGTTTTGATAGGGGACCTGAGTTCAAATGGTTTGAGAAATACTGGATCAGTGACTAACCCTCCAAAAGTCAAGTGGTGCAGGACATTTGCCTATGCAGAAGTGAAAACACCCGGCTTGGGGAAGATCAGCTTTAATGCTGATTTTGTGGGTTATGTTTGTGCGTTGCTTATGAACAAACTGATGATTCAGCAGCACAAGGGAAATGGTGACTCTGCAGTTGTTGCACGCTCTTCCTTTCCACAGAAGGAGGGTGCTTTTCTTTTCTTTTTAACCACGGTAACTAGAGAAATGACCATTGTAAGCTTGCCTCCCATTGTAAGCTTGAGATAGATGGTTATATCATGCAACTGTTAGTTGGTCCACTTGGTTGAGAGGCTCCATTTTGCTAAACAGAGATACATAAAAACAAACTCTGTCTGGTAATGCATTACTGAACAAAGTCTGAGTAATTGGGGATCTGGTTTAAGCCTCCTTATTGAACCCCCAAAGGGAATTTTCTCCCACATTCCTTATGCACATTCCTGCTTGCTCCTTTGCACATTTGACTGGACATCTAAAGTGTCCTTAGATTATAAGAAATGCGCAAGTGGATTAGTCTAGAATGGAGATTGGCTTAAAAAAAAAGAGCTCAGGAACTGTGAGCCTACTCACATACAGGCGAGGAGAAAAGAGGTTCCATTGTTGACATGGTTGAGGCATGAGAAACCCATGGGAAACCAAGCCAGATGGGTGGGGGTAGAAATAATAAATTATTATTATTATTATGAGCAGTTGCACCACAGACTGAAAGCATTTTCTTTCATCTACAGGCTTCATCAGGTATTGCTAGCAGAGGATTAAAAACATACAAGCACATGCCACATGCACAGAGAGAACGAAATAAGCCATTAAGAAATATTTCTGCACAATGCAATTATTACAGCTGTATAATTGAATGGGGAAACCATTGATCTGTAGTAGAAAGGAAATTGCTCTTTTTTCATTGTGTTCCCATGAATATGTGAACATTAATCTCAATCTATAATCAACGTTCATTTCAAATCTGATTGCATGCCACTAAACACCCATAGCTATGCTAACATTATGTTAATACGGTTCAACATCATAGCTCCCAGCTTCACAGCACAAATATTTTTCTTTGGCAATCAATAGTAATTTCAGTGGAGTGGATGGAAGTCACGTTTTAATGGTAATCTTTCCGCCAAGTCTTGGAGTGGAAATTCGGCTGGTACCTTAACACGGCTGCGGAACATTGCATGTAATCAGATAAATTAACCTAAAAGAGAGAGAGAGAAAGAAAGAAAGAAAGAGGGAGGGAAAACACAGTTCAGAGCCGGGGGGGGGGGGGAGTGCCAAGATGCTCTACATTCTCTTGATAGATTAAAGTGCTCATTACTATGAAAGAGACAGAGAGTGGGTTCCAAGAGTGGAAGCTGAATTCCTTTGGCTTTGAGCCACTGTTGTACTGCAAGGCGCGGGTCGCACAGTGGTGAGTGAATATAGCTTATAGCAGAAAGTTGGAGATACTCTGCAAGCCTGCATTATTCTTCATTCAGCTTCCTAGAAAGCCAGTACTGATGTCGTTTTAGGTTTGTTGTTTCATCAAGCAGGGATTTTTTTTCTTTTTCTTTTTACATCTCTTTGTGGCTTTAACAGTTTTTTTACTCTTTTTTTAAAAAGGCTGTAATCTCATGCATGCTTGGGAATTCTAAATAAAGAAGTACATATTCCAAGGAATCTGATCCCCGGAAGACAATCTAATTTGTGGCTGAGAACAAGTGAGCCCCATCTCATGTTGATTTGCATGGCGTAAGAGGGCTTAGCATGCCTGAAATCTGGAAGGTTATCTAGGATGTGACGAAGTGCTGTTTTGATTTAAAAGGTAAAGGTAAAGGACCCCTGACAGTTAAGTCCAGTCGCAAACGACTCTGGGGTTGCGACGCTCATCTCGCTTTACAGGCCGGAGCTGGCATTTGTCTGAAGACAGTTTTCCTGGGTCATGTGGCCAGCATGACTAAGCCGCTTCTGGCGCAACAGAACACCGAAACTAGAGCAGCACACAGAAACGCTGTTTACCTTCCCACCGGAGCGGTACCTATTTATCTACTTGCACTTTTTGGCATGCTTTCGAACTGCTAGGTTAGCAGGAGCTGGGACCGAGCAACGGGAGCTCACCCCGTCGCGGGGATTTGAACCGCCAACCTTCTGATCAGCAAGCTCAAGAGGCTCTGTGGTTTAGACCACAGTGCCACCAGTGTCCCTTGCTGGTCTAATTATTTGCTTATAATGATTGTCTTAAACAGGCATAGGCAACCTTGGCTCTCCAGATGTTTTGGAACTACAACTCCCATGATCCCTGACCACTGGCCCTGTTAGCTAGGGATCATGGGAGTTGTTGTTCCAAAACATCTGGAGACCCAAGGTTGCCTATGCCTGACTTAAACAGTAAATGTAGAACTTGACTGTGGAACTCCCTCCCACTGGAGGCATGAGTTGGCCACATCATTGATTGCCTTCCACTGCCAAATTAAAACACAATTGTTCTCCTAGGCCTTTGGAGTCTGGTAGATTCACCTTTGACTTGAGGCTGTGCATACACCATACATTTCCCAAAACCAAAACCTTAGAATTTGATGGCAAAAAAGTCCAGTATTCAATCTGGGCAAATAAATATATATAACATTTATTTTTGGATACTGTTTTCCCTGCCCAATCTTTCTTGAGTGAGGCAGAAAAATCATGGATAAAACACGTCAATGAGTTTCAAGATTATGGGAAACAGTTTTATAAATCCCATTTTAAATTAAAAGATCAAACTTGGCCAGTCCCTCTCTCCCTCCTGCCCACTTTTCTATGCCTTAAAATAAGTACAAATCTACAACATAAACTACATTAAGGGATTAAAGGAATTGGAAGGTATTTGGGTTTTGAGTTAGGGGAGTGAGATGGGATTGACAGGCTGAGATGGGTGTATAAACACATTGGAAGACTCCTCTCATAATTCACAGATAGCATCACTAATTCCCTGAAACGATAATGTCCCCCACCCATTAGAATTATGATCCAGTGTCTTCCAACGCAAGAAGAATAAAAAAGCACTTCATTGTTGCAGTTAAAGGGAATCACATTCTGAGCGTGCCTGTGTTCTTGGACCCTTTTGAACTGTGTAAAATTGTCTCAAGATTACGAGCTTGAGACGTTAGGGGCCATTTTGGCTGGATCGGAGGTTACTGCCTCTCCTTTTTAACATTCTTCTTTTATTTGCAGGCTATGAAGTGTAATAGTTCACCATTTTGGTTTAAGTATCACAATAAAAGTCACCGAGATGGAACAGGCAATAAGCAGCCGTTTTACATCACTGCCACCGAGACGGAGCGCTTAAGTCTTCATTAAGCTGTTCAGGAAGGAACTAAAGAATAGAGATTGAGCCTCAAGAAATAGGATTGGGGCTTAGGCCACTTCTAAAATTTTGCTGGCCAGCACAATAAAATCTGTCTCCATGATGCACAGTCAATGTGGGGGTTATCCTTGGTTGTTCTCCTCATGCTCTTTTTGGGAGTTTCTAGAGCAGGGTTATGGAGCAAGGTTGTGGCATTCTAAGATAATGTTGGTCCCCATCAGCCCCAACCAGCATGGCCAATAGGCATGATGGGAGTTGCAGTCTAGCAACTTTTGAAGGGCTACAGGTTCTCTACCTGCACAATAGAGCCCCTCTCTCCTGGTTACTGTCAAATCATAGGTTAGGCTCCTAAGAGCCTAACCTGAGAGCCAGTGTGGTATAGTGGTTAAGAGCGGTAGACTCCTAATCTGGAGAACCGGGTTCCTCCACATGCAGCTGCTGGGTGACCCTGGGCTAGTCACACTTCCCTGAAGTCTCTAGCAGGACTTACTTCTGAGCTGACATGCTTAGATCACACAGCTGGTAGTCAAATGTTGTTAGGTATGTTTCACATCATGTTTCTTCAAGGTCCCTCAGATATTTCTCCCTTTCCTAAATTCTTCATTGACCAAGGAATTGCTGCCGCTTCTCTCTCTCTCTCTCCCTCTCCCTCTCCCTCTCTCTCTTTCAACCCAAACAGTCCTTGCTTGGCAGTCTCTTGTCATGGGCAATTTTGGTCCTTTTCAACCTTCAAACATTGTAGCTGTCCCAATTCATATGGACCAATTAATATAATTGAGCCTGCTTAATTTAACATACTGTAGTAAATAGAAACTGGAACAAAAAAATGCATGTAAACAAAATCTGAATGCAGCAAAGTTGGCAGCGTCCAGAGACCAGTTTGTTTGCCAGCATAAACCCATCAGACTATGCATTGCATTTATAGAATGGTAGTAAATCTGTGGCTTACCAACATTTCCTGTCTTTTCATGGATCCATCTCTTTCTCTGCAAAATGAGACCTATAGATTATGCACCTAATCGTCACAATCTATCATGAAGATTTGCATAATTGACCATCTTGAAATAGAGTTGTAGAAAAGCATTGCGACTCCTGGTCATTTAAAAAGTGGCTTGTGCTGGAGTAGTTCTGGGTGGATTATGCTCCTGGAATATAACCACACCTTTACTTGTTACATTTGATCCATGAGCATGCTTCATGCGTAATACTTGTGTCCCCCTGAGCCTTCCCAACCCCGTCTGAGAAGTATTTCACTTGATCATGTATTTGTATGGTTTAATGAGTGTTGCCAATGCACTCCTTTTGTGTCAGCTCTACTGTTAAAATATTGATTCTTATGTTGGTTTGCATTAGAGAATCATAAAGTTGGGAGGTCCCTGGAAATCACCTGCTGCTCTGCTTAATGCAGGTCCTGCCATGGGAGGAACTATGGCCTCTGCTTAAATCCCCATCACCTCTCGGCAAAGCCTGCCACTGCCCAGCACTCCTTACAGTTCAGCAGATTCTTCTAAGGATTAGCTGGAATTTGCGTCTCTGCGGATGTCCCGCCCCCAGCTCCATCTTAATCAAAGGCACACTGTATTTTTAGCTGCTGCAGTGGTTATCTGTACTGAATTTAATTGTATATCATTTTAAGATACAATTCTTGTTTTAATTTTTTTTTGTGAAGCAGCATGGAAGGGGTCACATGCACGCCATAAATTTAGACCACTATTGTGGCATTCCATGGCAATGTTCTCTCCCCCCCCAAAAAAAAGCATCCTGGGAACTATAGTTTTGAGGTGTCCCCCCCTCCATTGCGGCTCGGAGCTCCCTAACTTGTTTACTATACATTTATGAACTGTTATTTTTGTTCTTTTCATTTTTAAACACTGGACTTCAATGTTGTAAGCTGCCATGTAAGTTTATTGAAGTAATGTTAGAGGGTTTTGTTGTGTTTTGAGACAGAGATTATATTTTCCTTTTCCATCTTTCCCCTTAATTTCTGTTAAGTTACAGAGGTGGAAATAACTGTCACTGAAAGAACTTTATGATTGTGTCTATATAAATCACCCAAATTATGGAAAAGGAAAACAATCCAAGGCATTGCAGTATTACCAATGTGTTGGGATTGTATACAATTGCACTGTTAAGGAGGCAAGTATCACATTTTGCAAGTGCACTGATGAAGCCCGAGGAAAACAACAACCTTCCCAATCATGGTTCAGTCCTCTTAACCTACGAAAGTACAGCCTTTATGCCAGGGGCTGCGCTAGCACCTTGTAACTGGAAGGGCTTATACGTCACGCCACATTGAGTTATGCAAACAGTTTTCACCTCGGCTCAGCAAGTTCCTGGCATCAATCACAACCTCCTCCTCCTGCACCTGAAGTGGTTTATGTGCAACTGCCTATAAGTCACACTTTCTGAGGGTCAGCTGCTCACTGAACCGAACCAAACAAACCCCACATGTTATGGGACAGCTCAGGTTTTCCCATTCCTGACCAGCAGTGCAAATGGAGAAGTTATGGGGAAACTGCGTCTGAAGTTCATGTTTGTACTGGGAAATGCCTATTCTCTCTCTCTCTCTCTCTCTCTCTCTCTCTCTCTCTCTCTCTCTCTCTCTCTCTCTCTCTCTTTTCCCACACTTTAATATGTTTGCTGGTCAGCATCTCTGTCAATATAGCACAAGCTCTGACAGATGTTGATATGTTGCTTGGTTTCCCACCAGGCTCTCAGCTGCACTGCACACATAGCAGATGAGGGCAAGGGTCCCAGAAGAATGCTTTTTCAACTACCACATTTCCCCCGTTTTCCTAAAAAATAATAATGTATGCATCATTGTTTGCTTTGTTGACTCACAAACACACACACATCCCAGAACTCACACTTAAGGGTTTGGTCCTGAAACGTGAGTGAGGGCTAAGAATGCTAATGGCATAGGTCAGTGTTTCCCAACCAGTGTGCCTCCAGATGTTTTGGGACTACAACTCCCATCATTCCTGACCACTGGTCTTGCTAGCTAGGGATGATGGGAGTTGTAGTCCCAAAACATCTGGAGGCACACTGGTTGGGAAACACTGGCATAGGTCTTGCAATTGCAAGACATGGGTGGCGCTGTGGTCTAAACCACTGAGCCCCTTGGGCTTGCCAATCAGAAGGTCAGCTCCAATCCCCACAATGGAGTGAGCTCCCATTGCTCTGTCCCAGCTCCTGCCAACCTAGCAGTTTGAAAGCACACCAGTGCAAGTAGATAAGTAAGTACTGCTGCGGCGGGAAGCTAAACGGTGTTTCCGGAACGGTGTTCTCTTGCACCAAAAGCAGTTTAGTCATGCTGGCCACATGACCCGGAAAGCTGACTCTGGACAAATGCTGGCTCCCTCAGTCTGAGAGCAAGATGAGCACTGCAACCTCATAGTCGCCTTTGACTGGACTCAACCGCCCAGGGGTCCTTTTCTTTTCTTTCTTTCTTTCTTTCTTTCTTTCTTTCTTTCTTTCTTTCTTTCTTTCTTTCTTTCTTTCTTTCTTTCTTTCTACCTTTTTGCAGGTGCATATAATTGCTTGGATCTGGCACTGTCAAAGTGCCATCCAGGGTTCCTTTCCCTTTTTCTTTTTCTTTACCTTTTTTCAGGTGCATATAATTGCTTGGATTAGGCACTGTCCAAATTTCAGAATGGTCAGCAGATTACAGGGACACATAGAATCAGTATATGGGTTGTTCTGAATGTTTTAAATTCTCTTTTATTTACACAGAGGAGGACTTCTGATACCATTTTTGATGTGATTGGGTGTGATTTAATATGGCCCCGGTTATCTGTGAGCTGTGCCCCACCAACAATTCCGTGCGTTAACATGCCAATGGATATGTGAAAGGCAGTTCTGGAGGGACAGTCTGTCATGAGGCTTCTGTCACCAGCATCACACCTTCCTGCATGTGGGCTTCAATACTTATTTGCCCTGCAGTTTCCTATGCATACGCTGTGAACAAACAGGGGCTGCCCGGATATCTTAAGGTCACATAAATGCGGCTTCACAAACTTTTCTGTTGATATGGCTCAAGGATCGCACCACGCCATGCTTGCTCATGAACACACATAAATCTTGCAGGAGGCTTTATGGAGAGAAGCCCAAGCTTGGGGTTTTGGAGTTTCATCTTATTTTGTTTTATACATATATAAAATTTATATATATATAAAATTCCTTACCGCCCGTGGCTGTCCAAAGAAAGCAAACACATCTCCTTTCCAGTGAAATGAAACTACCCAATCTTTCCAGCGCTAATGGATTTCTCAGATGGAAGATGTCGTGCTAAGCAAGAACCATACTAATAATAACAAAAAAACCTAAAGAAAATAAACAACACATAGGCAGGATTCATTGTTTTTTAATAAGCCCCACTATTTTGCCTTCCAGATCGGCAGCACACTAGGAAATCCCAGTCTTGAATGATGCATATGGAGAACATACACATGTTGAAGCATAACTTTTATTTTTCTTTCGAACAGCAGGTTTATAGTATAGATCACCAAGCCAGTATTAAATGTGGCTTCGTTGCTGGTGGTTTCCAGCTTGGGCTCACCAGCTAAACGTCTACTCCAAATAGCACTTTGTAATGTTTTAGCTGTGTAAACACAGAAGACCGCAACATTTCCCCAGCGATAAAAGCAAAAACAAACCTAAAGCAATGAACTCCTAGTCAGTTATTAGGGAGAATTTTTTTTTTTTTAGGGAGACCATTCTTCGGGTTGAAACATGTAGCAGTGATATATGCTTTCTCTCAATTTGCCATTTTTGCCACAGTAAACTTACAGTGAGGTGGTTTTACAACCCCAGCTCCATGTGGTAAGCATTTCATGCGAATGTCTCTCCTCCCCACAGAAACCAGATACGAGAAGTCCAGATCAAAGGAAATTAGAGTACCACTCTATTCTGCTTTGGTCAGACCACACCTGGAGTACTGTGTCCAGTTTTGGGCACCACAGATATTGACAAGCTGGAACATGTGCAGAAGATGGTGACCAAAAAGATCAAGGACCTGGAAACCAAACCTTATGAGTAACGGTTGAGGGAGGTGGGGATGTTTAGTCTAGAAAAGAGGAGACTGAGAGGAGATATGAAAGCCATCTTCAAATACCGGTATCTCAAGGGGGGCTGCCACATGGAAGATGGAGCAAACTTGTTTTCTCCTGCTCTGGAGCGTAGGACTTGAACCAATGGTTTTAAGTTACAAGAAAGGAAATTCTGATCAGGCAGAACTTTCTGATGGAAAGAGCTGTTTGACAGTCGAACTGACTCCCTTGGAAAGTGGTGGCCTGTCCTTCACTGGAGGTATTTAAACAGAGTTTTGATGGCCATCTGTGATGGATGCTTTAATTGAGATTCCTGCATTGCAGTAGGTTGGGCTAGGTGACCCTCAGGATCCCTCCCAACTCTACAATTCTATGATTTATTTATTTTTTATCAGCTACATTAAAAACTCAAATTTGCCTTGGCATGATAGATACCAGATCCCACTATGTGAGGGTTCTTCCAAAGGAAATGGTCATGCCACCATACAAGAGGTCTCTGTGAAAATCAGACTTTGGGAAATGCCAAACACTTGCTTTTTTTCCCTAGGTATCCCATCGTAGCTGGTATGGAGATGCAGCAGATCATAAACTGCTGGTGCCCAAGGGAAAGAGAAAGTCCCAGTGTCCTCACTTGCAAGCATCATGGGGGAATGCTGGAAGTAGGCATAGCCTGCAGTGTTGAGCATATCACCCCCTGCCTCTAATACCATTGCATCCATGAAGACATAGTGTCCTCCTGCCCATTTTCTACTCTACCTCCTCACTGGATGCTATCATCTCCAGCAAAGTCTACAGAACACTAGATACACCAAGGCAAGACTATTATTCTGATACTTCCCAAAAGTTTGGGTTGTGATCCTGAAACATGCCAGTTTCTACTTTTCCTTCAGCAATGAACAGTTATTACCTATTATCAATTCACTTCTAAAAGGGCTATATCACTGTGGGGATTAGAATTCAGGCTTCCAGCATGCTAGACAAAGGCTGGCTGATCCCTCAGTTTCCTAATTTTGTTATAGTTATTAAAACCTTAATGTCTGAACTTTCCCCTCTTTTCTTAAAGGGTGCTTTCAGTCAGCAAGAAATTTCAGGAAGGCTGAATCAGCATGACTGACACCTGTAATTGACAACAGGGAATGTGTTGATTCCTGGGTTGATCACTACTGTTTCAGATGGGCACTGGGATCAATTACATCCACTTTGAATGTCTCAGTGTTCCCAGCTTTCAAAATTATAAACTAAAAAATAGAGAAGAAATCCAGACAATTTTTTAAAAAATCTTATTCATTTCCTATACTTGCATAGGTCTGTATAGCTACGTATCTAGATCAGGCATTCCCAAACTGCAGCCCTCCAGATGTTTTGGCCTACAACTCCCATGATCCATAGCTAACAGGACCAGTGGTCGGGGAAGATGGGAATTGTAGTCCAAAACATCTGGAGGGCTGAAGTTTGGGAATGTCTGATCTAGATCTTAAGATACCCTTCTGAGTACCTTCCTTGAAGGGACTGATACATTTATCTGACAAAGTATCTGAAGACTGTCTCTTAAACCTGCTATGTTGATTATTGTTATTTCTTAGCTTGCAATTTTGTAATACTTGGCTGCAATTTTGTATTTGCAAAGACACGTACATAGTGTCTGATATGTAGGAAAGAAGTGAATAGAGCACTATAGTGCAGAGTCCTAAACCTGGGCTGAGTAACCTGTGGCCTTCCTGATGTTAATAGAATCCCAAATCCCATCAGCCCCAGTCAGCATGGGCAATAGGCATTAGTCTAATGGTCAATAATCCAACAACATGTGGAGGGATGCTGCTTCTCCATCTCTACACAATTTGTGTGTTTAGTGTGTTATTTTCACTAAAATATGCATTTTATGCACCTTATGGGCATTTTGTACACATTTTGTTCGGCTGGATAACTTTAGGACAAAATTTAGAGAAGTGCACATTTGAAAAGAGAGCAGCATTTTGGTTCATGCATTTTTTTTTTGGAAAGCGCAAATCAGGAGGTTAGCATTAAAATGTGAACTAAATAGAATCCACCCCTCCTTCTCGAGGTCCATGCAAATGGAGGCTATTGGTTTAATGAAGCCCAGCCTGTATGCCTTCTGATCAGAGTGAAAACACTGAGAGGTGCTACTTCAAGATCATTCATCATATAAAAATATCTCTGAAGCTGTGGCGCTTCAGAGCCAATCTTCAGAAAACAGACTGAGTCTCGGCCTAGGAAGGGAGTTTGCCGCGGAGTTGATGGGAACCCCAACCTGGGCCTCATGCCACAGTTAGTGTTGATCTTCTACTACCCTATTCCATTTGAAATAAAGCCAGACATAAGATTTATGAATAAAATTGCAACATCTTCCCTGATGCATTGATGTGCAGGCTCGAAACAATTTCTGCCCTATGGGGATGCAAAGACGACAAATCTATTAACTATATGAAAAGCTGTGCAATAAAATGAAGCCTCTTTTCAAGGGGCTTCTCTCCCCCCCCCCCCGGCATGAATTAAGTCTAAAGGGCTTAGTGGTTTGTGTAAGTAAGAGTTTTCTTTCTCTTCTCTTTTCCTCCAGACTGTCTAACATGACAGACTGGCCTTGCCTCAGACAGTGTTCTGCACTGTCAGTAAATGGCTAGGGATACTGCATCTTTAATCACTGGAACAGAGGCGAGGAGGAGGGGAGGGGCGGACAGAGCAAAATGGAATAAGAAAAGAGCAAAGCTGACTTAGATTGATCACATCGTTTGAGCCAGGACTGCAGACTGTACACCTCAATCCAACGCCGACACTAAATAACCAGCAATCTCCAAGATTCTCAATAGGCAGTGTAGTACAGTGTCTGGATACAGACTTTATCAGATAGAGACCCAGAGATTAACCTCCTGGCCCCCTAATCGGGATTGTGCTCGTAGACCATTTGTTACCATGCTTAGGCAAGGCATGGGTGGGGGAAGGGGGAGAGGGTCAGGCCACACAAAAGAAAGCACTTCATCTGAGTGCTTAGCCAGTTAAATCTTGCAACAGGCTGTTTGGTCTTGAACAGAATCTATAGTTTTTGATATGTCCTTACCAAACTACTAAAATAAATGCTCAAGTTTTCATTTAATGCCAAGCCATGCGATTCAGCCATATTGTCTGAATTAAGCTCCATTAATTAAGTGAGCTTTGGATGGCTCTCTGAACTTTGTGGCTCCAGTCAAGTCTTGATCCCAGTGAGTTGCTCTCTTCTTTATTGTGGAATAGAATTCTGATGGACCCCCTTCAGAGTTTCTTCCCCTCTCCACTGCCTAACAACCCAAATGTGGCACATTTCCCTCCCTCTTTAACCCTTTGGAGCTAAAAGTAATATCTTCTTGGAACCAGCCAAAATGAAATAGAGTGATTGAAACTGAAGGTGTTTAATTAGGAATGGTCAAATGGTGATGGGATCAGTTGTCACATTTTATAGTCTCAAGATTAAAATGAGGGGGAGAATTGGGTTGTACATCCTAGGAGAAACAAAATGATTTGTTGCGTAACAAGGGCCAGCTTGAGCTGGGGACACATAAAATGCCTGTTTGGGGGGAATCCTGAGGAACTAAGAGTTGGGGAGGGATATGCTTTGCCTTCTCAGTACCCACTAAGCTTTTCTAAATCAGAAATTTTGAAATTTCCACTCGATACATCCCTGTTCTATACTAATACACAGTTATGAATCAAATGGGAGAATAATATTGGACCAAAGAGATGGGAGTTCATATTCCAACTCATTGGGTGACCTTGGGCCAGTTTCTGTCTGACCTACCTTACAGAAATGTTGCTAGCTGAATAATCCTATGTATGGTGGCCTGAGCTCTTTGACAGAAGGATGAGATATAAACCAATCTAGCAGTAAGAGGTAGTATTAGTAGTAGTAAAATATCTGTACTCTGACCAGTCTCATCCCTGTCTTGTGACTAAATTGAGATTGTTAACTATCTCGGTTTAGGTAGCATGTTTTCTCCTTCTGTGTTGTGCACAGCACACTGCAAATTAGCTGTGGCTATCTAGCTAATGGCATTTCTGGTTTAAATGCTAAGAAAATCATTCACATGTTCAGAATATAGTGCACATGCCTGTCCCATGTGCTGCTATGCCAGCTAGTAACAGGTTGAATTGAAAACTATTTGATTCTTGTACATGGCGAGGAGAGCATATTACAGCATCACAATATTTCTCTCTCTCTACCATTTTTATGTTTCTTATGATTTTATGCTTCAAGGATGACCATGAACTTGAACTGAAAGTGAAACAAATTCTCACCCTGTTCCTTCCATGAAATAGGCTAGCCACACTACGACACAATTTATACATGAGGTTGAAATGTGAAATTCTCCATTTGAATGAAGGCAGGCATGTTCATTTCCCTGTCTCATCAACACAATTCAGTCTGAATCTCCCCTAGAGTTTTCTTTAGGCAGTTGAGAGGATCCCTAATTGAATCTGAAAGTAGGTTTGTAGGCAAAATGCAACCACCTTCCCAGCATGCATCATTGCTGATGACTTTACAGCAGCAGACTGAGAAGAGAGCAAGACGGAAGACGAATGCATTTTTCTACACATGGACAAGGTGCTTTACATGTATTAGCATTACCATTGTGCCAACTTGACATACTGAGAAAGCCTCCAACCCTGAGACAAAGCAACATGCTTGTGCAAAATAAAATCAGTTGCAGAAACTAGAACACAGATCTAGCTTGCTGAGTATTGGTTCTTCTGTCCCATTTTGCTTCTAAAATGTTTGGGCATGTTGCTTGCATGGAAAGGTGAGTTTTCCAACTTCCTGATGCAGCCAAAAAGTAGTTTGGAAAAAAACAGGGAGGAGGTTGCACCTGTCTTGGCAATTATCCCCTTAGGTCCTGTTGGATGTGTTGTTCATGTGTAGCCTTTGCACATTAGCAAAGTAAGCAAGGATGAGCATGCTAATATCCAGTCCTGCATTGCTGTGACTGTCACTCTCCATGAGTTGAACAGCAAACTCTGAAGCAGGGAACCTCCTCTACTGATGGAGGTATCATGTGTATTTTAGAACCCTTCAAAATTAGGGATTTGAATCACACACTATCATTAGGAGCTGGATTTATGGAGGACAGTCTGGTGTTTGGGGCACAGATGTGCAATCATCTGTGGTTTAGGGACTCTGCAGGGCACCAACAAGTGAACCACACAACCATTAATGCAACTTAAAGAAAAAAAGTTGCGTGGCCAACTGTTGTCATTGGTCTACTAAAGACAAACCTCCTCAGGTTTTTGTAATCCATCTTGGTGAGAACACCCTTGGCAAAGTATTTATAATGGATCAGAAAGCTAGTTAGGGATGTGGGAACTTTTACACAGTTGTTCTCAGGGATGAATGTGGGATTTAGTCATCACCACAAGAACTCTCTAAGGTTGGTCATCATTATTTCCATTGGAGGAGATCTCCCCTTGGCTCAACTTGAATTCATCCAGCTTGGTACTTGCAAGCTTCCTTGCTGAGCATTCAGAAACTCATCTGCTTTATGAGGGTTGCTTCCTGGTCCCCACATTTATATAGTGTTATATGTTACCCTATAGGTAGATTCTCGGGAACAATAGAGGATCCAAAATGTGGATGGAGCCTGCAATCACGTAAAACAAATTTGCAAAGAACATTTGAGAGAAGGGACCAAAAAGGAGAATATATTTTCTATCAACACAAAAGGCTGTTTGGTCAGGTGGCCTGGTCATGTACTTGCACAGCAATCAACAAGAGCATCAGCTTGACTAACAGTAAGGAACTTTTCCTTGCGCACGTACAAAGCATTTGACATTTGGCACCTGGCTTGCTTAACCCAGTCAGTCCCTGCACAAAACCTTGCAGCATCACATTTCACGCCCTGAGCTACAGAAGAGCCTTAAAGGAAAATGCTAATATATCACAACTGAGTATTTTGAATGTTAGAGGCAAACTGGGAATCAAGAGTTAAGCCATGAAGTCAAGATCAGGGGGCCAAGCCAGGAGCCATGGAAGTTCCAACTCCAAAGAGGAAGCCTTTCTGCCAGTGAGATCCCAGTGCCCAGTTTAAGTGGGCAGGGCCAGTCCATAACCTTGAAATACTTCACTTACATGATGATGTTGTAATATGAAGTTTTGATAACTCGCCACGTGGGGAACCTGCTCAGCAGATCCTGGCACTGAGGTGGGAAAAATGTGTATTGCATACCAGATAGTTATGATAGGTACTTTGGAAACATCGTTAATTTCCAAAATGTGGAACTGAGGGTGAATTTACCAAAGCCACTCATTAAGCTTTGCATTTTGGGATGGTTTGCTGACCCTTAAAAATATTGGGGCTGACTTGATCACCTGCATGATGAGAGTCTTGATCTTTGCTCTGAGCTTATCTTTAGCTATACCAGAGATGGGAGACCTATATTCCCCAACAGGTGTTGTTGGACTCTCAGCAGCCCCAGCCATCATGGTCAAATGTTTGGGGATGGTGGGAGTTGTAGTGCAGCAACATCTGCACGGCCACAGGCTTCCTATTCCTGATTTATACAATAAAGTGGCACAACTTTTCAACATGTTTTCATGCCAGTGGTGTGCTGAAACAACGTATGTATCATGGTGCAAGCTTCCACAACTTACATGCCTCTTCATCAGTGGTCTGTTCCATGCTGTTCGGAACATGGAAGTCACAAGCTCCTAATATGCTTATAAGGTTAATTATTTTCCAAACCTTGAATTCCTATACATGTCTACTCAGAAGTAAGGCCCACTGAATTCAACGGGGCTTACTCCCTGGTAAGTGGCTATATAAGTGTAGCCTTAGGACTTAAACTGGCTGTGTTTGACACAAGGAAAGATAGTGTCAACATTTTGGCCACTTGCAGCCTTTGATTTCTGCCCTTTCCTTACTGCCCCACCAGTTGATTTGGCTATACAGTTGTATTTTTTGTATTGGACTAATGGCCTGCTAAGTGCATTAACTCTTAGCCATTTGTTGTTTCATTAGTGCTGAAATGACTTTCTAATTGAGTTTGTAGTTGTAGCTAAAAGCAACTTAAGCACTGACCTAAAGAAAACATTGCCAAGGACTTTTCCGCTCCCTGTCTTCTGTCAGTGAAACCTTAATGGAACTCTTCTCTCATGGAGGAAGACCACTGGAAGTAGATCTTGTTTGGTTTATTTGTGATGCCACTTTGTTCACTCATCTTTTAGTAAGCCTCCATAAATGACCAGAAGAAACCTGTGTGTTATAGGTTATTGATAAATGAAGCATGGCAAGATAGTTGTTGCTTTAAGGGACACCATCTCTTGGTTTCAGGGGTGTTGTTTCTTCCTCCTCCTCTTCCTCTTCTTCTTCCATTTCTGATTATCAGAGTACCAAAGGATAGAATGATTGTCACTTGTTTCCATAAAACACAATAGATACCCCATATTTTAGACCACACACACACACACACAGAGAGAGAGAGAGAGAGAGAGAGAGAGAGAGAGAGAGAGAGAGAGAGAGAGAGAGAGAGAGAGAAGTTGTGTGCCCAAGTGGGGTTTCATGCTACAGCAAGGTTGCTGAACTTAAGCAGTTCTGGCCATATAGGTCTAGAAACCACATGTAGGCTTCTCTGAGAGCAAAAATGTCTACAGGACACTCTGGGAAAGAAGTATGGGAGCAATGGACAGAGCTAAGTACTAATGGACATCTAGCTAAGTACTGTCTACACTGACCAGGAGCAGCTCTCTAGATTTCTGTCAGGTTTCTCCCACCTAGGGATGAAGGGGGAAATTGTTTCATTCCACATTTAAGGGGCAAGGTCACTAAATTCACACATGAACAGAAACAAAGCATTCTTCCAAATTTGCACTTCTCCAAATTTTGCAATTCAATCCTCCAGCCGAGTAATGTGATCAAAAATGATAAAGTGAACATAAAGATGCATGCATCTGTGAAAATATTTTGTAATACAAAATGTATTACATTTGGCAAAATTGCATACAAAAATGTCCATGTTAGGAGAAATTTGCAGTAAAATGCTGGTGCATTTTCAGGAAAGCTTTTTTTTTTTTTAAAGAACATCAGAAACTGATGTGGAGCTGAACTTAAGTTTGGAAAAACTGAGAGTTTCTGAAATTGGTAAATTCACCCAACCCGACTTGGAGATGCTGAGAATTGAGTCTGAGTGCTTATACATGCAAAGCAGATGCTCTAACTATGAAGCAAGGCTCTTCCTCACTCCTGTTACATCACTAGAGCTTCCAGCAGGGCTGGGTTTTCATAAACAACAACAACAACAACCTGTTTTTAAATAAGAAAGGAAATAAAAGAAAGTAAAAAAGAAAAAGAAAAAAGGGAGGGAGGAAGCTCTGCTATGTTTTGATACGCCCTCTTCCACCAAAAGCTATCCACCATGTACCCTAGGTTCCTTTAGCTCACTTCATGACCCCACTCCAAATGGACAAAGTATAAAACAGTGGTCCCTCAAGTTATAAACGCCTCAGGTTAAAAACGCTTCAGGTTACAAACTCCGCTAACCTGGAAGAGTTACCCCGAGTTGAGAACTTTGCCCCAGGATGAGAATGGAAATCATGTGTCAATGGCGCAGCGGCATCAAGAGACCCCATTAGCGAAAACACGCCTCTACTTAAGATCAGTTTCAGGATAAGAACCTCCAGAACGAATTAATCAGGTTGAGGACCTCCAGAACGAATTAAGTTTGTAACTAGAGGTACCACTGTAAAAGACAGTCTGCTCTACTGAAAGACAATTGAAATGCAACAAATGTGATCAGTATTACAGTTGGGAATGCCTGAACATCTCAGACCATAGATTATGGATACCAGTTTTAAAAAAACAAAAACCACCCCTTCTGCTCAATCCTACTACCATCCATCCATGACAATGACAGGAGAGAAGCGTGTGCTGTTATACAATCCTAAATTTCATCACTTTACTCCTGTGATTTTTTTTTATTTTTTGGGATTCAGCAGGTTAGCAAACAGATCATTTTGGGAACCAATTAGCATGGAAATTACTGCCAAACCTCCACTATTTTCTGCTAGATTTACAGAAGTGGCTTTTGTGTCATGTGAAAGCTCATATATAATACAACAATTTACAGATAAAGATCGGGGAAACAGAATAAACTGTTGTAGGAATGCAGCCTAGGTTTAAATTCAAATGCAAACCGCACCAAATTTTCCTACCATCCCATAGTAACACTGACATTACAGTCTAACCCAGGCACCCCCAAACTTCGGCCCTCCAGATGTTTTGGATTACAATTCCCATCATCCCTGACCACTGGTTCTCTTAGCTAGGGATCATGGGAGTTGTACGCCAAAACATCTGGAGGACCACCGTTTGGGGATGCCTGGTCTACCCCCTGCAATATATGCCACAGTGTGGGGAGGTTCAAGGCTAGCTCCAGCGTATGGTATGTATGCTGCATTGTAAGACACCCCCTCCCACAAAAAAAGGAAGTAAAATTGCTTCTGCATTGCTTCTGCATCACCAGTCAGAGTGGATCAATTGTGACCTTCTTCCTCTTATATCCCACTCACTTCTGAATTATCTATTTGTTTGCAAAGGTTCAAAGTGCCACTTAACTTGGGCTTTCATTTTCTTAGGATACAGTTGAAGAGAAAGTGTTGCTAAATTCCCAGGCTGGCAGGACAGAGTTTACACAGATGGAACAGTTAGCATCGACCACAGAACAAACACCAGCAACCAACCAGTTTCACACTTCCAAAGAAAGAGAGAAAGGAATGGCAGAGGCGGGCCAAGCCAAACAGGCCTCGGAAAACTCCTGTCCCCTGGATGGAATTTTCGGCTCTTAGTATTCTTTTCACAGTTCAGCTTCTTTGGCGCTTTCTCGATCAAGTCAGAAAAGACAGA
The DNA here is from genome assembly GCF_965207765.1 of Zootoca vivipara. Classification (NCBI taxonomy): domain Eukaryota; kingdom Metazoa; phylum Chordata; class Lepidosauria; order Squamata; family Lacertidae; genus Zootoca; species Zootoca vivipara. The sequence goes on along the minus strand of NC_142590.1, from coordinate 72,192,619 downwards.
GGAGTTTTGCCTAAAGAGTCTAGTTGTTAAACCTGAGCAAGCAAAGCGGCGGCCAGGGCCATCCATCACACAACATGCATTGTTTGAAACTTTCGAAATGTGGTTTTATTGAAAGCGGCTCTCTACATCAATTAACACAATGTCGAATCTCCTGCAGTATGAGTAGTGATGACAGCAGGGGCATATCCATCGCCTCCGTACCCAGAAACCATTCCAGAGGGACTTCGCCACACTTCTCTAATTCTCTGTTGTGCTGAGATGAACTGAGGGATTCTGTTCAGAAGCGTTTCTTTCCCCTCTGACAAGCGTTGTTTTTCACCCACCTTTCCAGCAATGGAGAGGCTGAAGACATCCTAGCCAAGAAGGCTCGGCATTGTCACAAATTCATAGAATTGTACAGTTGGAAGGGACCCAAGAGGCATTTAGTCCAACCCTCTGCAATGCATGTTTTCTCCACCAGGCTCCCAGTGTTGGCTCGAGGAGGACACTTGCTTCATATGATGCACCAGTCATCAAAAAAGATCCTACAGCACCCATCTTCTACACCATTTTGGCCTGAGGCCATGGCTTTTAAAATTAGCCTTAGAGCCTGAGGGTGATTCCCCTGAAGCCTCTCTTGCTCCAGCACCATGCAGGAGCATGAGACTACAGAACAGGCTACAGGGCCTATAGATATTGTAAATAGTGATCCCAGTGTGTGTGTGTGTGTGTGTGTGTGTGTGTGTGTGTGTGTGTAGCCAATGGCTTCAGATGGCTCTAGGCCTTTATCAAGATGCCATTTTCTCACCTAGCAGAGCCTACTGGAAGATGCCCAGCATCTAGATTTGATTTTGTACTGCCCTGCACCATAACTGGGCTGGGCTGGGCTGGATTAGGTTCTGCCCTCAGCCAACAACTCTCAGCCTTCTTAGGCAACTCTAGCTCCCAGAATTCTGTGGAACTGTGTAAAGTGGTTGTTGTTGTTGTTTAGTCGTTCAGTCGTGTCCGACTCTTTGTGACCCCATGGACCAGAGCAGGCCAGGCACTCCTGTCTCACATTACAGTGCTTTAGATAAATGATGTGAATGTGGCCTTCAAGTTTACTTGTCTTACAGTCTTTCTACTCTCATTCACTCCTAGGCAAAGGTGAAAAGGGATGGAAGTTAAACCACGAGGAATTCTATATTCAGTATTTAGATGTGGAACAAAACCAACCCAATCTCCGAAAACTGTACACTCTTTGAATATTTTTAAATAGGCAAAGGCAAACCAGGTGCTGTAGCTATGGCTACCTGAGCAATTTCACGTCCCCACCCTCACCCCTTCCACTACAATTTTTCTCTGCTACTATTGACTAACCCCTCCCTCCTTCCCAGCAACCTTTCCTGACAGGATTCTACAGTGATCTATTGCAGGATGCTCCAGAGTGCCATAGCAAGCAGTGCAATGTGACTCACTCACTGTACTACAATGTACTGTTTCATAGCGCTAATGACATCTGGGTATTGAAATAGTCTCTGCAGGGAGCAACACCACAACACCTGCTTCTTGTAGCTAACTCAGCCTGCTTCCTCCTGTCGCTGTGGAGGAAAAAGACCCTCTGCAAGAGGTGGCTTGCAGAGGGTTGTCTAGTGATTGTTAATGACAAATTGTAACATGATTTCTACCCCCTCTGCATGTTGGAATGGATTTTTTATATGCATTGTATTTTTGTTTTAAGTATGCAGCTTGTAGGTCAGAGGTATGTTCAAATCAATTATATGATAACCAGATTTCTTTTTAAGTGTACGATTTATCTCTTTAAACGGGGTGCAAACCTACACCTCTTTCTGTGAAACAAGAGCTTATATCTGTACAGTGGTACCTTGGTTCTCAAACTTAATCTGTTCTGGGAGTCCGTTCGACTCCTGAAACCATTTGAAAACCAAGGTGCGACTTCCGATTGGCTGAAGGAGCTTCCTGCACTCAAGCGGAAGCCGTGTTGAATGTTCAGTTTCTGAAAAATGTTTGCAAACCAGAACACTTACTTCTGGGTTTGCGGTGTTTGGGAGCCGATTTGTTCGGGAGCCTAGCCATTCGAGAACCAAGGTACCACTGTATTGAAAATGGCCCTTGAAACCTTTTGGTAAGATAAGGGGAAGAGCCTAGTGGTGATTTCGTTCTTTGGAACCTGATCACTGCAAGGCTAATTTCTTTTCTTTGGAGAGCATTTGCAAATCCTCATAGTTGGAGAAATAATCTTTAAAAAAATAAACACAAAGGTATGTGAACTCATGTTCTGCTTGTGGACTTCCCAGAGGCATCTACTTGCCCTTGTGAGAGCAGAATAGTGGACTACATGTGTCCTTGCTCTAACCCAGCAGGCAAGAGGCAAGTTCTTCCTATGTTCAAGGCCCTCTACTTGAGTTGTTACGAGAAGACTCATGGTGATAACAGCCCAACTTGAAGACTCTCTTCCAGTGCTATCCTTTTCTTCCAAGGGGGGGGGAACCTCACCTGGGGAAATTGAAGCACCTGGTGGAGGGGCTTCAGTGAAGAATGCTGGGCTGCCTCATGGCTTGCAAATGGCACAACATTTCCCCCTCTTGAGAATAATGTGCATCATCTCTAAGGATGGTTGTATCACCTGCCAATTTTCCTTGGAGCTATTCACTGCCTTGTCCTCCTTCCCCAGGGTAAGGAGACTTTTTGGCCTTTCAGGCAGGGGAGGACCAACACTCGTGACCTTTGAAGATGAAATTGGCCAAGTGCAGCCAACCGTCAACTGTTGCAGTGTGGAATGCAGGAAGCCCTCTCTCATTCTAACTGGCCCGCCATTTCTCTGTTCCTCCCTCAACAGATGGCAATCATCATTCCATGGCCATGCTCATTGGGTTGCTTTGCACCTCTCACTCAGAGCTTTTCTCTACAGATGCACTGTACTTCTGCAAACCTTGGGGTTCTGCCCAAGCCTGCTAAATCCTCTTTCTTGTATGTGGGTAATGCCATTTTGGATATAAAAAGATCAGCAGTGGTGGCTGGTGCCCACCAAGATAGGTAGAGCAAAATTCAGGGAGTGAAGCCAGGGGCAATGACTGCTGGAACCAACTAATAGTTTTTTTCACCATCCTCCTCTCTCTGATTTCCACCAAGGCAGCACTGATACTGAGGAAGAGGAGGAGTAAGATTTCCCCCAGTGCCACCCTTTGGCAGGCAGGTGGAGCTGGCTGAGGGAAGACAGGTTGGTGGAGCAGTGCCCCATTGCCCCCAATGGCTCTACTGAGGTCACATTCACACTATATATTCAATGAACTATTATGCCATTTTAAGCAGTCATGGGTCTCCCACGCCACCTGGGAATTCTGGGAGCTGTAGTTTGTTAAAGGTGCCAAAAGCTTTTAGGATACCTTGATTCCCCTCCCAGAGCTACAGTTCTCAGATACTCTGGGAACAGCAGCACTGAGAGGGAACAGAGGTCTCCTAACAAGTCTCAGCACCTTTAACGAGCAACAGCTTCCAGAATTCTTTGAGGGTGCCAATGAGTGTTTAAAGTAGTATCATGGAGTTTATATGTATGGAGTGAACATGGCTTAATATCAGCACTCAGGGCTGAAGATGGGAAACAGAGGCCACGGTCATGCTCAGAGAGTAGAAGAGGCACAGATATTTTTCAGAGCAAGCACAGCGCTGCTTACCCATTGGTAAATTAAAACTCTTGTTTCCTTTCTAATCTTTTGAAAACTTTCCTCTCTCATATTTTGAGTATCTGATGGACCTAGTCTCAAAAATGCCTGTGCATGTGAAGAATATGTTTTAACATGCTTGGCAGACAACTTGACAATGACCTCCACCAAGGTGAACACATTGCTACAAGCTGAAGGGAGTTCTACAAAACTGATTATTTGCACAACAGGAGGTAAATAATATTTTTTTTTCCCTTGAATTTGTAATTTCAGTGAAGAAAAGAACCCCATAAAGCCTTTTGAAATTCACAAGCATAATATATTTCAGAGATTGTGATATTCCACGCTCCTCCCCCAAACTAATCCTCATCTAACTGATGGACTGTTTCAAATACCTGCACATTCACATAATATGTTGCTATAGCAATGGTCAGCCAGCACTCATCTCACTGGATCTGGCAAAATCATCCCTGCCAACATATTAAGTGTATTTATTTATTAAATTTCTATACCGATCTTCATCCAATGATCACAGTGTGGTTTAAAATATAAAAACACACAGAGCTGCTATACCAAAGCTTCACGTTCTGGAGGCAAGATGCCCTCCATGATCCCTCCTCTCTCAATGAATTTAGAACTGATGCCATTCCTCTTCCTCATCATTGCTATTGCATGCTTCCTTGCCAGGCCAATGTACAAGCATGTAATGACACATATTGCTACACAATATCACCACCGCCATTGTCTGAAAATGAGGAGGAATTAAAGAACCTCTTAATGAGGGTGAAAGAGGAGAGCGTAAAATGTGGTCTGGAGCTCAACATAAAAAAAACTAAGATCATGGCCACTAGTCCTATCACCTCTTGGCAAATAGAAGGGGAAGAAATGGAGGCAGTGAGAGATTTTACTTTCTTGGGCTCCATGATCACTGCAGATGACAAACCTAGACAGCATCTTAAAAAGCAGAGACATCACCTTGCTGAGAAAGGTCCATATAGTTAAAGCTATGGTTTTCCCAGTAGTGACGTATGGGAGTGAGAGCTGGACCATAAAGAAGGCTGATCGCCGATGAATTGATACTTTTGAATCATGGTGCTGGAGGAGACTCTTGTGAGTCCCATGGACTGTGAGAAGATCAAACCTATCCATTCTTAAGGAAATCAGCCCCGAGTGCTCACGGGAAGGACAAATCATGAAGCTGAGGCTCCAATACTTTGGCCACCTCATGAGAAGAGAAGACTCCCTGGAAAAGACCCTGATGTTGGGAAAGATTGAGGGCACAAGGAGAAGGGGATGACAGAGGACGAGATGCTTGGACAGTGTTCTCAAAGCTACTAACATGAGTTTGACCAAACTGTGGGAGGCAGTGGAAGACAGGAGTGCCTGGCGTGCTCTGGTCCATGAGTCAGACATGACTAAATGACTAAACAACAACAACAAAGAACCAAACTGCAATTGTGAAATGGAAGAACAAGTCCAGGGGGCTTTTTTCAGTGGAACACCTGTTGGGGTGTGGGCCATCAGTAGATGCCCAAGCATGCCAACCCTTGATACCAGCCCAGCCTGCATGCACAGCCAAAATGAAAGAGGGAAGTCCTAGGAATCTCTGTTGAATATAATTGGAATATATGTGTACGTACAAATGCTGTCTTGTTTCAGCAAATGTCCTGATTTATAGTAATCCAGGAGAAAATATGGAGCTCTTTTCAGCTTAGTCAATATTAATGTCAACAGAAGCCAATATCTGCTTATTATTTAACTCTCTGGGAGTATAATTTATAGCTAGAAAGCATTTGGGAGAAATTTTGTATTAAAAATCCCATATAAAATATAGCCAAGATCATATGTGCCTAAGATATGGGATGGAAACACCATTTATTTCCAGTATTTCATTTCTCCTTAAACTTCTAGTTGCAGCCATGCCTTCCAGTTGGCTACTAAAATTTGATCCCTTTCAGCCCAGTCCTTTGGTTATATACTTGGAACGTAGAAGCAGGTTTCACTGTGGATTACTCCCATGTAAGTGTGCACAGGATTGCAAGTAGGGATCAGGGAGAAATCCAGTTTAAAGACTTGGGTAAAGGGTGCATAAAATGCCTATACAGTCATACCTCGGTTTAAGTACGCTTCAGTTTCAGTAGTTTCAGTTTAAGTACTCTGTGGACCCATCTGGAATGGATTAATCCACTTTCCATTACTTTCAATGGGAACGTTCGCGTCAGGTTAAGTATGCTTCAGGTTAAGTATGGACTTCCAGAACCAATTACACTCAAACTTCGGGTTAAGTACACTTCAGGTTGAGTACTCCGCGGACCCGTCTGGAACGGATTAGTCCACTTTCCATTACTTTCAATGGGAAAGTTCGCTTCAGGTTAAGTACGCTTCAGGTTAAGTACAGACTTCCAGAACCAATTGTGTACTTAAACCGAGGTACCACTGTATTAGTGAAATAACATATAAAATGCATTATATTATAGAAATTCTCTTCACAAAAATATGCATATTAGGCATCTAATTTCATTCATATGTGTGTGTGTGTGTGTGTGTATTGATATGGAATACTATATATATAGTATTTATATGAAATAAATACTAAAATGTTGATAAACTCATATTTTTTAAAAAAAATGCAAAGGGGTGTGGAAATTAGGAGACTTTAATGTAAGATTAGAAAAATAAGAAACTTTCTTAAACAAAAAAAGACAGATCTGTCCATTCCCAATTGCAGGTTTAGGAAGCCACCCAATCCATACAACAACAATTTCTTTTGAACAAAGTGAGACTCAATTCTAAGTAAATACACATAGGAGTGCACTGTTAGAAACATGTGCAAATGATACAAAAATAGCCTGTAAAGAGTTACACATTAGGGTTTGCAATAAATACACTGATGCGTGAAATGTGGCTCTGTAGAAGAATCAGCTGTGATTTTTACCTGCATTCACTTGCAAATAATGTTTATTTGATGCACATGAAATACTTACTGCTCAGTACATACATTATTTATATTATATTTCCATTTTTCAGACGGATTTTCCCCCCTCCCAAAGAGGCTCACATCAATTAGAGAAAGGGAGAGTCCAGCCCTGCCGTGAAGCTTACAAAATGAAAAGCTGAGACACAGAAGGGAAAGTAATTGGAGGGGAAGCATACAAGAGGAAGATCAGTTCTTCAAGGCCAGGAACAAAGAGGTGAGCTACACCCATTTGCATCATGTTTACGCCAGGCTTCCCTTGCTCGATGTGATGTTCCTGCCTGAAAGGCAGTTGGTGGGTCTTGTTCCTTCAGGCAAAAGATGGTTCCAAAGTGTTCTTCCCCTGCTCTTCTGAAGTCCAAGGCCATTGGACATGTGTGTTCTTTTTCATAGGGAAAAGGAAGTAAGCTCCCTTCTGCTGCCCATTCTTTGGCTGATAGAGCCAGTCAGATCATCTCCTTGCCATTATGTCTTTCTGGGAGAAACAAGGTGCAATCTCTCGGTGGCCTCTGGCTTTCTAGGCAATGGCAGAAGCCAGAGTGCACCTTATTTTTAGCTTTGCATTCCCAGGGAACTGGAAATTTCTTGCTCAACTATTGAGAAAAGTGCTCCTACGTGATCAAATTAAAGCTGCTTTATCCAAGACAACAACCAGCCTTGCCTGGGTGGCAAGAAACTACCATAATAAATCTTAAACATGGGGAAATGACCAGTGAAAGTTGCTTTGAGGTGATTTTTTTCCAGCCAGAAATGTAAGTTTGCTCATGATGGCTAGCAAGAAATTAAGTTTATTTGGATGGATGGACCTAACAGTCATATTCTGAAGGCAGCCCTGTTTAGGGAGGTTTTTAATGTTTGATATTTTATTGCTTTTTTATTCTGTTGGGAGCTGCCCAGAGTAGCTGGGGGAACCCAGCCAGATGGGCAGGGTAGATAGATAGATGATAGATAGATAGATAGATAGATTATTATTATTATTATTATTATTATTATTATTATTATTATTATTATTATTATTTCAGGGGGACCTACTTCAGATCCAGCCCTCTCATGAGGAAAGGCAAGGCAGGTGCCTCAGGGCAGCAGGCTGGAACATGGCGGGCACACAGCAGAAGAGGAAGCCAGTGTGGCATTTTCTCTTATACCTCTAGCAGCAAAACATCCTGGCTGGTCCTGGCCTACTCTGAATCAAACGCCATGTAAACAAAGCACATTTTTCTCCTCCTCCTCAAGTGCCTGGGAAGAGACAAAGATGAATCCACAGATGTTCCTGGAACATCAGGGCATGTTTTTCCCCAGGGACAGAGCTGAAAGCTTAAATACAGAGTATCAAAATTGCTCCCTATTGTTGGACTTCAAGTCCTATCCCAGACAACATGGTCAATAGTCAAAGCAAAGTGAAGTTGCAGGCTAACAACAGCTGGAGGGCCACAGGCTCCCAATCCCTGTTCTCAATCCTAAGTGGACCGCAAAGTACCAAACACTTTCCCGACTAGCATGAGCTAATGCATCTGTGCATTATTTTGCAGTTGCCACATTTCAGTTCATTCTCCCTGCCTGACACTTGTGGGTGATGTGTTTCCTCTTTGCACATGCTGCAATCTGCCCAGGGATGGTTTTAGATGAGGGAGAGATATGATTATGTATTTAATTCTTGAAAACTCTACTGGAAACACCATGAACCGAAATAAAATCCCTATGCTTACTCCATTCAGCGTTTTTCCTCACGAGCAATGACGAGTGAGCGCGTGCCCTTTTAATTATTATCATTCCCCCTTGAAATTATATAGGCAAAGTACTCTGTAATATTTGAAACATAAATTATTGGCCCACAGCTTCATGCTACTGGTTTTCTTTATCCCTGCCAGGGCTGCAAATCAATTTTTCTGCATTTTGTTCAGATTGTTTTTTTAAAAATGTGGAAAATAGCTGTTGGCACATGGCATTTTTCCACCATGGTTAAGGGTTATTGAATTTTGCAGCAACGTGCAGCTGTGATGAAGCCAGCCCAGTTTAAAATACCATCCTTAAAAGGGTCAGAACACTCTCTCAATATGGATTTCATCATTTTTCCACAGGAACAAACAAAACAGCCCACTTTGGTTTTGCTTGTGGCACCGTGTCACAGTATTATTGTTTGAATTAATTTTTTTTACCCTTATTTTCCTTCTCTCCTTACATCCCTCCCTGCCTTTTTACATAAGCTATTGCTACTGTTTTCCCTTACTGCGGTGGCATTTACAAGGGATCTGTTTTGTTCACTTTGCCTGCACTCATTCCTTCCTTCCACAAATCAGCTTCCATGTGGAAGTTCTCCAGAATAACCGAGGGAGGGGAAGGAATGTTGGAAGATGCTGGTCCAGACATATTCAAGTGCCGGGGGGGGGGGAGGCACAAAAAAGGTCCCTCTGCCTATCCCCATCTCCCACCCATCACTTATTTCAGATGGTGAAATGAACAAGAGGTACATTGAAACTGAGCCAGTTTTCTGAGTTCTGATTCTCAAGTTAGAGAACTTTTCCTGAAACAGCTAAGCCAATTCCACAAAAATTCAAGGTGTTTATATTTTTAACCAAACTTTGGGTGCTGATGGCAACTCGGAGGGCTGGGTAAAAGCCCCAAAGCCCTATCGTTACCACCCTGCACAGTTGCTGATCTAAGCATAGTTCTGGTGCCTTGGGAGCAAGGAGCCTGGGCAGGGAAGCTCCTCAGCTCAGCCTGACTGTGTTCCTTTATATCAGGGGTGGCCAACTCTGAAGAGACTGCAATCTACTCACAGAGTTAAAAACTGGCAGTGATCTACCCCCTTTTGGGGGGTTCAGGTCAAAGTTGTTAAGCTTTTTTTAGGGAGGAGGAAAGCCCCGTTTTTTTAGGGGTTCAGGTCAAAGTTGTTGAGATTTTTTAGGAAGGAGGAAGGCCCATTTTTAGGGGTTCAGGTCAGAGCTGTTGAGCTTTTCTGAGGTGGGAGGAAAGCCCTCTTTTTGGGAGGTGAAGGGCTAAAATGTTGAGCAATTTTTAGGGGAGCCAAAGTTCTTGAGCTTCTTGGGGGGGGGAGCCAGTGATCTACCAGTGATCTACCACAGGCGTCCAGTGATCTACCAGTAGATCACAATCTACCTGTTGGACGTGCCTGCTTTATATACTCCAGGTAAGTTCTCCTTATTTGATTTTTTATTTGTATTCATTTCTTACCTTTATATCTCACCCTTCCTCTTGAAGGAGCCCAGGGCAGCAAAGAACAAGTAATAAAATAGATTAAAATATCTTTAAATATCCTTAAAGCATCTTAAAAACAATTCCTGGATTCAGAAGCCATTTCTTAGCCCTCACCTAGCTCACCACCAAGTTCAGGCACCAGTCCAGGGCTTGCATGACCTCTCCTGATTCAGATGTTGCAGAGATGTAGAGCTTGGTACCATCAGCGTACTGTGGTGACACCTTGCCCAAATCTGCTAATGGCCCCTCTCCATGGCTTCATAGAGAGGTAAACAGCACTGGGGACAAAATGATATACCCCACAGCACAACTGCCAGGTGGCCAAAACACATTCACCTAAGGAAATTCTCTGGAGATGGGACTGGCACCATGGTGCTTTCAATCCCACTAAGTTGGCTCAGAAGGCTACCAAAGTCAATGTTATCAAAAGCTGCTCAGAGATCAAGTAAGAATAGCAGGGAAGTAAGAATAGCAGGGTTACACTCCCAGGGTTACAATAAAGGTTATCCACCAGGGCAACCAAAGCCAATTCAATCCCATACAAGGCCTGATACAGGTTGTAAAGGATTTTTTTCCCACCAAAGAGTACTTGCACTATAGTCCTCTCAATCACCTTCCCTAAAAGGGGGGCATTTGTGGCAGTAGTTTTCACATATGAATGGATCTAGGGTGGCGTTTTTCTTCAAGCCATAGTTCATCTTGGTTCTTTCTAAGTCACTGGCAATGAACCCATGACCTTCCAGAACTTGGTGGATTACAATCCCCATAATTCCTGTACGTTGGATCTGATAGGAATTGGAGTCCAACAACATCTCGTGGACCACAGAGTAAGAGAGAGATGGCCTTCTCAGTGATGGCACCCCAAGAGATAGTACTCAGCTCAGAGTAGCTCATCAAGCACTGTCCTTGCAGTCTTTTTGGCAGTGTGTATCTGAAGAAGTGTGCATGCACATGAAAGCCCATACCAATGACAAACTTAGTTGGTCTCTAAGGTGCTACTGGAAGGAATTTTTTTTAAATGGCACTGGCTGAGTATTTTTTTATTTCAAAAATGTCCCAGGTCTATGATTTTAAAGGTTATGTGATTTTAGAATTTTTTAGTTAATAGACTGTGTACTTGCAAATTATCTGGTTTTATTCTTCTTTCTGCCAGGGAAAAAGTATCTTGTGATGTAATGTGTGATTTTTATGATATTGCATTGTACTGCTTAATGGGTCTGGACTGGAGAACAAGGTTGGTGGGTGACCTTACAATATTTATGTAACCTAGAGAGGAATTCAATGCCATGTTCTTCCAATCATTCCCTCAGCGGAAGCATTTCAGTTTGCCTGATGCAATGATTGCCCCCTTCCTCCCCACATGCACTGTTCTGTGGGTTCTTCAGACCCCCCCTGAGCTAATTTTGGGAGGGGGTTCATGGGGAAGTAGCAGAAGTCTAGTTTCATTAGCAGGATTCATTTCAATGGCTCCCAGTACTGTGCATACTTTATTGAATTTGGCCCTGAGTAAATAAAACCAAAAGCACCAGCAGTCTGTTGCAATGCTACTAGAAAATATAATAGCAGGGTGTTGTTCTTGGTCCCACTTTACACGTTGCCTGCACCCTTGTCCATGGTGTTCTGTAGCAGATATGTTCATGTGCAGAAAAGCTTAGATATGGAAGAAGTGAAATATAAAATACTGGTAAGGATAGGGGAGAAATTCAATTCAGTTTGCATTTAAAGCCAAATCTACCCAATTCTCACTTTCTGAAACAATGTGTGGATTGAAATGCAGCCATCCTTCAAAAATGGCACTTCTCCAGATTTTGCACTGCAGATCTCCAGCCAGGTGATGCATACCAAAATGCATATACTAGGGTAAAGTGTCCATAAAATGTGCATACTTCAGTGAAGACATTATATTAGGGGAAATCACATACAAACACGTGCACATAAGTGGAAATTAAAACTAAGATGCTGATGTTTGTGGTTGTTGTTTTTTTAAATTGCTAACTGATATGGAAATTTAAAGAACTGAAGATTGGAAAGATCAGAAACTGAAAGAACTCAGGCTGTTCACCCATCCCATGTGGGGTGAGGTTGCTCCAGTATTCCTACAGGAACACTAAATATTTTATTTTTATTTATTTATTGAATTTATATACCCAGAGGTCTCAAGGAGGTTCACAGAACAAAATCAAAATATAAAACCACAAGATAGATAATCAAAATAAAAACAACAACCCAATAACACCCCCCCCAAAAAGAACCACATTTTAAGGGGGCTTAGGGTGTCCTTTTAATAGCTTGAGATGTTCCAGTAATTCCTGACCCAATACTTCTAAAATATTGTCGGTTACTATATGGAGAAAGTACAGTTCTCCAAGAGTAGGCATTAGAATCATTGTACTCAAAACTTGTCAAACTAACTCTACAGATATGCAGGATTTGTACGATACGTTTCTGTTACAAAATTGCAATGCAACTCACAAAATGAATCCTGTCTTGGCACAAAATGTGGACTTCTTTTGGTACAGAATCCATTACGCAGTAACCTAACAACTCTCAAATCTTCAGTGTCTAGAAGAAATGGTCGTGCTAAAACCCCAGAGAACTCCTGCATCTGGGTTTCTGATTATATGTTACATTGCAAGAGTGATGTAATGTTTTACTCTATAAAACATGTGAATCAAGCATGCTGTGAAGCCAGTGGATGTTAACTGGCTCATTTTGTATTTGGGTCTTCTGAGGGTAGTTATTTGTAGCCAGAATATCACCTGAATGGTACAGACTAAAAGACTATTTTAAAAATATTATTTTCTTCTGCAGAAGAAACAACAGTCATGCATTTGTAAGAAAGTATAATTCTGAAAAGGAAAACTGGTTAACCTTTCCCCCCCCCCTTTGGCAAGGATAAAATAATGAATTGCTACATGCATTAACAGAAAGGAACAGACTAAATGAGACAGAACAAAAATAAAGGCAAACTAGTTGCCTTTAATGAGCCTGGGGGAAAAATCTGGTTTTAAATGTGAGGTTATTGATAATCCCTAGTTTTATATGACAGTGAATGTTAGGTGGGTCAGTGGTAAACAAAGTATCAACCTCCCATGATCTTATTCTGAATGAGGCTATGGACCTTGTTTGTATCATTCAGACTTTGGATAGCCATACATAGCTTCAGTAGTGATGTCACTGTAAAACCTTCACCCATTTTTGGACACTACCTTGCCTTGGCTCCTCCTGAGATGGAGCCAGTATTTCTGATTGGGTTGGTGTGTGTGTGTGTGTGTGTGTGTGTGCGCGTGTGTGTTTTAGCAGGAGCTGGCTTTGTTCAGAGCTTATTATCCAGCCTTTTGTGTCAATCACAAAGCTACTTTTCCACCCTTCCGGGGCATACCTGAGCATAGTCCTTGACTGGTTAGTCCTTGTCAATCGTCCCGTCTCTGAATAATATTTAAAATAGTGGACCCCTGCCCACAATAAAGGCCTTGGAAAAATTACTGAACAAGCATTTGATTGGATTAACATGCTGAATTGACTCAGTTCGGGATTTAGCTGGACCAATTGTTCAGCCCTAGTAATCAAAATAGCTGCTCCCAGATGCCCTCACTCATCACTATGTTGGCAGAAGTCTGCATCTTTTAAGGAAGAGCTGAGATTGATGAAGCACAAAAGAAGTGCTTCTGCCTCTTCATTTGTGACAACAAATCATGGCACTTTGGAAGGTTTTTTTCCATGACAGTAGTATTTTCAATGGCCACCGGATGTGCGAAGTCTGAAGCTGCCCTGGGTGTTGAATGGCCTAGTAAATCATAGCTGTTGCCATCTGAAAGCTGAGTCATCACCAGCCAGATGCTTTGATGGATTTGCAACCTACTTTGCAGACAAAGTTTTTCATATTTGCTTCAACTGGAAAGTCAAAGGCTTCCATACAAAGTCAGAGTTTGTGGGCTAGAAGGCTCTCGCCTTGCCCTGTTCATTGTCATCAGCCTTTCCTACTGATGCATAGGGGGGCTTGGAGATATGAAGGCAATCTCCCCTGAGTTGGATGCATTCCCATCATAACTAACTGGGGAAGGCCAAGAGATCCTGAATCTATAACTAACTGAGGTTATTCATGTTTCTGGTTTTTTTTTAAAAGAGGAGGTAAACCCTGGATGGACTTAAATCTTTATTGCTTTGGCTCCTCTTTAAACAATATGTACCGTGGATGCATTCTTCCTAGCAAACCATCACCACGTCTTCAAATTTGTTTTATTTTTAATTTAAGTTTTAATACAGTGAAACAATTACAGGTAGACTCATCACAAGTATAAACAATATGCAAACAACAGAGAACTATTGTTACTTATATATGCCAGGGCAAGCATATTGCCATGGTGGATGAGTTGGTTTAATAAAAGACATGGGCACCCACCTGGGTCTTTTTCACATTTCTTTGGAAGAACAGAAGGTCTGGGTCTGGGTTTCGAAATGCAACTCTACTGTGCCCTCCATGCATTCAGTACCCATGTGAATTAATAGGGCAGGTTTCCCCATCCTGGTGCCCTCCAGAGGGTTTGGACTCCAATCAACTCTATGGATCCAATCAACTCAATCAAGTTTCCATGGATGGTGGCCAAGAATGATGAGAGTTGTAGTCCAAAACCTCAGGGGGGGGGGCACTAAGTTAAGGAAGGACTCCCACTGGCCTTGCAGAAGGATAAACTGGGTCAACGTTCCCACCCCCTTTTGTTTTATTGGTACTAGCTTGCATTTCTTTACTATTATGCAGTTCATTTGATCCTCAAGCAATCACATCTTCTGCTCTGCACCCAAATACTGTACAATATTATTACTTTTTTTTAATGTGGAGAGCTGTCGTGGATGAACTTGGCCACCCTTCCTCCAGGTGGAATTATTCCCATGGAAATCAAGGAGACCCTGTTATTGTAACTTCCACTTCAGCTCTCTGTACAGATGTGCCAGATGTTTGGCAGAGCAGGTGACTAAACACATACCAGAACTGCCTAAAAGTCTCATAACCGAGATTGCTTACATTATCCCAAACAACCATGAATGTAATCTCTTAAATTCACATTATATTTTATTTTATTTTAAATGTTACCATATAGCATGTCTGTGAGAGTAACAGTAGTTTTTGAAAGCAGGGCTATGTGGAAACAACGGGCTTTAGCGTCTGTTTATTGAAGGTTCATATGAGGTAAAGCAGTGAGCTAAAGACCACATGTTGCTTTTACTGCAATTTCTTCTCCCTTGCTTGCCATTCTGAGCCAAGAGTTCCCTTAGAACCCTCAGTGCCTACATACTCACAAGTGAGACGGGCTTTCTTGCCAAATGATTGTTATGGGATATATGTGCACAGCTTAGCATGCACATCCTTCATCAAGAGGCAATAATCATGATTGCACTTCTTCAAGATACAATCAGCAATGTCCTAACCCAGCAGCTCTCAAAGTTTCCAAAATTGTGCCTCCTTTTAAAGACAACAGCTGTCCCATAAATTCTGCTCCACCTGGAAAATCTTCATTGGGTATATTGGCTCGGCTCCCAACCAGGTTGCACTGCCCCCATCTTTGCAACTCCCACGTACACTATCACCATGGCAGGAGAATGGGGAATCGGTGACTTTCCAGATTTTGTTGGACTACAACTCCCATCATCCCTGAGCATGGACCATGCTGGTTGTGGTTGATGTGAGCTGAAGTTCACCAGCCTATGGATGAAGCCATGCCTGCATATTCACCCCAAATCTTGGAAGCTATTGGAACACAGGCACAAAATATAAAACGTTGCATTAAAGTTTCCAGGTAGGAAAGCAAGGAAAGCATGATCCTACGATGTGCATGGGATGGACTGTAGGGGCAGTTATCATCTGATACAGCAGGGATGGGAAACCAGTGTCCCTTCAGGTGTTGTTGGGCTCCCAAGCTAGCAATGGGCATAAGGCAGAGATGATTTTGGAAAGACACGAGGACACAATGTATTCAGGTTAATGGGCGAAAAAAGGCCACAACTTTTATTGGTTACAGCATGTGAATGGTATTGACTTAGGCACTGGATCACACAAACTATACATGACACCACCCCGCACAGCGGGGAGTCATTCAACGGTTAACAAGCAGAAGGTGGAGATTGTTGATGCAAATACAACTGGAAGATCCACCTGATGTCACCGGGGCTCGTGCCATGGCCCTAGCCACCAGCAGGGCATCGGACAGAATCCACGACTGCCGGATTCCTTTAATGGAATACCCAATAAGTGGAGTGGTAGGCAATGGCCCGAACCTGCCCTCCAATACACCACACATATTCCAACGCCTAACCGCCAATATCAAAAAAGTTGTGACGATTTGCTACGAGGTAGGCGAAAAGCCCAGAGGCTGGAGCCAATTTGCCAAATGGATAAAAATTCCTACCAGGCCCCTTGGGCAACCATCCGAAGTCCATAGCAATGTCATGAGCATAAAATGACCTAAAGGGAGGGTAGGCGGGAGATCCGATGAAAATCCGGCACACAATGAGGGCTCTGAGCTGCCGCGGCCACATAACTGCGGCTAAACCCAATCCCTGAGCCAGCCCTATTGGCTGGCTGAAGGGGGCACGGTGCAGCAGTGGGGACAGCTGGGGCAGGGGGCCGAAACACCCCCCGCCAGCGCAGGAACCGGCTCCTGCTCACAACTCCTCCCCTCTGGAAGGAGAGGTTTTCTACACTCCTGCAGAGCCTGAAGTATTCACATCCACTCCATTTTGGCACCATTATTACCATTCCAAATCTGTTGTTCACTTATTAACAAGAACCATTGCAATTTTTAAGGATTTCATCATTAGTATCATATTTGAGACAAATAGGATTCTAGTTGTGCATCCCACGAAAAGTGTTGGAGAAGGGTGGACAAAGGTATTGCGGGAGGAGATGATATAAAGGCAGTTACTTCATTGTTATGTGCAATGACTAAAGGTAAGGCAGAATCTAGAATGAGACCTGGTAATATTGTTTAGCTATTATTACTACGGTAAACAGACAAGCAAAATTCTTTGGGCCCTCCCCTGCTGCTATGCTAGAGGATCCCATAAGGAACCCTTGGAAGCTTCTATGCTGACTCACAGGAGCTTGAGGTGGGATGATTTTTGGCAGGATCATGGTGTAAGTGGGAAAATTTAAGTACTACCACTCTCATCCTGATCCCCTCCCAGAATCTACTATTGTTAGATGTGGGGCAGGGGGCAGAAACAGGGCGCATTAAATGTATTCGTTGCCATGGCTGTTTTGTCCTTTTAGCTGCATGTTCAACTCTTGGCACCCAAAGAAACAGTTCATCAGCAAACTAAGTGCTGAAAAGTACCATAACCAGCCTGGAGCTTGCATTTCTTGACATTCCGTGGGAACGAGCCAAACCACATGCAGGCATTTCTCAGAATATTATTAGATCAAGGTACCAATATGAAGTAAGAGGGTTGCACTTCAGCTGTGCAACTGATAAGAGTCTTACACAGCTGGCTGAAACATGCCATCCCATGGTAAACAACCCTTCTCCTTCTTGTTGAAACAGGAGAGTGGACAGTGTTGCTGCTTCAAAACATACATCAGGAGATGCAAGGACAGCTTGTCCTCATCATGTCAACATCGGTATTCAGGATGGCTTATCTTAGATATTGCAAAAAGGCCTCCTCCCTTTATTTAAAGACAACAGCTCCTTGATAACATTAGTGGCAACCCGCCTTGCTGTAGCCCAGGGATGGAAAGATGGTTCAAATTTTACCATCAGTAACAGGCTGAAAATGGTTGTACATATTGCAGTCATTGAAAAACTTACTTTTCACCTGCATGTGCTGCAGGGAACTGGAGAGCCTGGACATTTGGGGGACATTTGGGGGACCTCTATGGTGTCTCTTAATCATTATCCCCATCACAATAAAGTTCCTGCAAAGTATGAAATCTCCTGGAAGTAGTTTTCTCTAGTATTTCCCCTGTTTGCTTTCTTCACCCATGATTTACGTCATTTGTCTATTTTTCCCCTTAGTCCTTTTCCTTACAATTAGATGTTAATACTCTTTAATTGGGTTTTTCTTTATAAATGTGAATTTTATTTATATAGATAGATATATTTTCAGTACAATCTATATTAATGCTTCCCCCCCCTTTGCATACCTACCAATTCCATGATGTGCATTTTGTTTTGTCTTTTTCTTTCTTTTGTAAAAGATGTATAATGCAGACCTATGATTCATTTCCCCCCAGTTTTATCTGGTCCATTTGCAGTAGGGTGTCAGTGCCTCTGCTTTCAGTTTGATATGAAAACCCCTTTGAGGGGAGAATGTGTCAGACACCTGTTACCAAACTACAAAACTGTAAAGTAAATAATAATAAATTATTATTATTAACACATCAGAAGTACCCTGATATTCTCTCTCTCTCTCTCTCTCCTCTCTCTCTCTCTCTCTCTCTCTCTTTCTTGACAAATACCATGTTCTGGGAAGTTGTGCAAGATCATTAGGCTGAAGCAGCCAAGCAGAGTGGCACCAAGTGGACAGAACTGGTGCTCTTTCCTTCTGCTGGCTACAACTTTGAGACAGTCCTCAGCAGGTGCCAGTTTCGTTGCCACTTAGGCCTGTAAGCCGCATGCCATTTGGATTTCCCAAAGTGCCTAGAAATGACACTGGGCCCAAGTCCTCTTCCAAGGTGGGTTGCAACAGGAGCACTGCTGCCATGCAAATATAAGATCAAAGATTAAGAAGTGGGTCCCCAAATGCATGCTTGGCTTAAATGTGGGTCTTTGGGTCTCAAAAGGTTGATAATACCTGCCCTATATAATGCATCCAAAATAACATTTGTACATTTGTGTTCTTTGCCATGCTCTCCTTTGCTCATAATCTTTGGATTAACCAATATCTCAGTATTAGGAGTGCATATGGCCCTGGCTCCAAGATTCACCTTGTGTCTGTATTTGTACAGTATCTATCTTTTCTTTTTAACCTGATCTTTCATGGTCGTTCTGTGCTTTGTCTGCTTCAATCTGTAATTCAGTTTCAAGTTTCTCTGTGTAAAACAAAGCTTCATTTTCACTGAGGAAATAATCTATATTGGGAGTTTGTCTTCTTCCCACAAAGCAGCACCCTGCCCACCTTAATATGCAGCATACATCCAATTCTCTTGTTTTTCTTTCATTAGTTACAGGTGCAGGGGATTTGTTAATGGGATCACAGTGCTCAGAGAAGTTTATCCTTTATCTCCTCAACCATGACCCCTTCCCTGAAAACATCCTCCCATGCAGAGATGAAGCTTAGGGAGTGGGAAAGTCTCTTTGGAGTCAGTGGGAACATTTCTCAGCCCAAGCCTTGTAGTCTTGTTTTTTGTAGGAGTTATTTGGGAGGAGTTGTAGCTGGGGGGGGGGGTAAAGGCTACAGCTACCTCCATGGAGCACTGTGATGTCCATGACAACTGTTTCTCCCCTCAATTAAACAAAACCAAGATCTGCTTCCTGCACAATAAGTGTAACATGTAGTCTGGCTCTTACCTGAGAAGATAGCATCTAGAAACCCAAATACTGGGCAAGTTCCTCTCATACAGTTGCTCTGAGTGATTTACCACATCTATTTGCTGAACAGCTCTTCAATCAAGTCAGAAGAAAGTGCACAGGGCTGGCCCACCCATGAGGCAAGGTGGGATGACCGCCTCAGACAGCAGGCTCTACGGTGACAGCAGATCTGGCCTCCAAGGAATTCATTGCCTGTTGCTGCTGCTGCGGCACTCCCCCTTGTTCCCAGTGTAGATCATCCCTCACCCCTTATTCACCCATTCTTCCCTGGCAGGTGGAGGGGTGCCACTTTGTGCTTCTCCTCGAGTGCCAAAACGCCTTGGGCCAGCCCTGGAAGTGCAACACACAATGCATTTCCACAGGAGCACCCACTGGTTGTAATGACATAATGTGCTGAGGGGATTCCGATATGAACAGCTTCTCAAAAGATTTGTTATCATGTTGCTTCACAGGACAACTTGACCCATCTTGCCCAGTAATTATGAAAGTTCCCAATGATAGCTGTTCCCAGTCCTATTCCCACTGAAGTCACTGGCAAAAGTCCCAGTGCTTTAACTGGTCATGTTCCAGCTCTTTAGCAACATGCCTCCTTCCCTCTACACATCGATGTTTCCAATGGCATCCACAGCAACAATCTGCTCAGAGAGGGAAAGAGTATAAGATCTTAAAAGAGACACCTATACCCACCCGCTATTACCTCCGTCCAGGATGGCCGCTGAAAGCTGCATCTGTGTCAAACATGAGAAAGAATGCACTAATGCGTGCAAACATAGAGCTCCACCACCTAAAGGCAAGTCAGAATCTTGCCTGGATTGGGTGTATGTTTTTGGTTCCCTTGATTGCATACTAAATGAACATTCACAGGGGGGAGCAAGGTGCAGGCAGCTCATACAGCCCTGCAACACATCCAGGTGCAACACATTCCAACAGTGAAAGCCAGCAGAAAATTCCAAAATGGGGTGTATCCAGGGTGGGGGTGGGGTGGGGAGATAGGGTTGAGCCACTCTGGGATCTGCTGGATCTTGAGTTATTCTCACTGCCATCAGATTCATTTGATCATGCCTCCCACACCTTCTGTTACTGTAGCCATGAACAGCAGGGCTGCTGCAGATGCAGTGGTGATCCTGTGACTCCAAAAAACCTCCCCAGCTGGTAGTGAGTTAGGATTGCACCCTCAGATACTAGAAATGGGCTAGTCAGACAAGTACTATGTTGCCCTCTTTTGCAATTAGAAACTTCATTCTTAATGCACCCCCCCCCAAATCAAGTTTGCTTGGGAAATACATTTCAGACAGAAAAATTGTTTGGTTATAATGAAATTGTGACAGCCATGGTGCTCGTAAGCATCAGGTTCTGCCATCGCTATGCCATTTCAAAAAAGTTGCACTTTCCTGGCACATTCTTGAATGTGATCTAGTTCGGTGCTTTTCTTTGCCCAGGAAACAGCTGTTTGGACTCTATCTGCCTGATGAAAACTCCCAAACCTGTTTTACAGGCTTTCAGATAAAAGCAATGCAAAGCCTCCCGTGGCAGCTTCAGTCCTGGCTCAATTAGTACGCAGATAGGTTGAAAAATCTCTCCTACTGTGTTGTTTCTGTAGCATGAAGAATCATAGAATCATAGAGTTGGAAGAGACCACAAGGGCCATCCAGTCCAACCCCCTGCCAAGCAGGAAACACCATCAAAGCATTCTTGACATATAGCTGTCAAGCCTCTGCTTAAAGACCTTCAAAGAAGGAGACTCCACCACACTCCTTAGCAGCAAATTCCACTGCCGAACAGCTCAGTTATTTCCCACTGCTTTCATGGGTAAATCATGGGGGACCAGAAGCTCACATGTGCATAAAGGGTTGGTGGTGAAATGTTGGATGACATCAGCTGCCAGTGTTCCACCACAGCCACCAGTGTGAATGAAATTCAGCATGACAAGGCGGCATATCAATAGAAAAGCCACAGTTCAATAACTCAACAGGTAACAGAGTATAAAAGGAACATTAGAAAATGGGTCAGAAGTGCTAACATTATAACCAGGAAAACTAATGCCATAATCCCCATGTCTGAATTCACCCAGTATAATAGAGCTTTATCATTACTTTCTCTTTCCAACATTCAGAATGAGTGTTGCTGCTTATGTAGTCAGAATGGCATCATACATGCATACGAGGGAGATATCAGTGAGTTCAGAAGAAAGTATAAATGGGAAACCTTTGGGTCTCCAGGTGTTGTTGAACTATGATTCCCACCGATACCAGGAAGCATGGTCAATGGTCAGGGATGACAGGAGTTGCAGTTCAGCAACATCTGGAGGCCCAAAGATTCCCCACATCCATTCTAAGTTGTGCAGAAGTGCAAAGTATCTTTAGAATCATGGAATCATAGAACTGTAAAGTTGGTACCTAGTCATCTAGTCCAACCCCATGCAATTCATGAAATCACATCCTTGACAGATGGCCATACAACCTCTGCTTAAAAACCTCCAGTTAAAAAAGTCCACCACCTTTGGAGGTGGTTGGTTCTACTGTCAAACGGCTCTTACTGTCAGAAAGTTCTTCCTAATGTTTAAGGTTTTCTACTTTAGAAGAGGGGGATACTAAGAGGGAACCCCCAAAACAGGCATATGAGAACTGAGTGTGCTGATTGGCTGTGAAATGCTTACTGTGTCTCTAGAGGGTGAGGCGGAGATGGAAAACCAAGGAAGGGAAATGGAATGGAGGGTCAATGAATACAAGAGCTCCACACTGTAGCATTGTGTTGCAGTTCTGGTTGTATGTGCACAAGTAAAAAAAAAAGACAGGTTTGAGTGAAACAAGACAGTTTCCTGCCCATAGGTTCACAATCTAAACCAGAGATAGGAAATGTTTGACTCTCTAGATGTTCTTGCAATCCGACTCTCATCAAACCCAGCCAGTCAGGGAGAAGAGGGATTTTTCTCCATCTCTATCTGGAGAGCCACAGGCTGCTTGTCCTGGATTTATTTGAAGGCAACACTCTTTCAGCATCTTCTGGCAAAAAAGTTTCCCATCCTTGAGCCAATCTGCGATGAAGTGGGAAGGAGACTTGACCAACTGCTACAGTTTCCATTTATCTGGCACATTTTTATAACTGACAAGCAAACAAACATCTCTGAACTTAAAAGGTTTGGAAGGATTCTCATTCCCTCTCTTTCTCTCTCTAAATTCATATATGTAATCATCCCTTCTCTCCATATATATGTCAGTGAAAAAGATTTCAAGAGGCACGCTGAGAGTTTCAGCTATTTTGCTATCAGTAGCAAGGCCAGCATTATTTAATATACATTTTCCAAAATATAGTGGGCTGGATTCATTGCTGATATAAGCAGAGAGAACAACATTAGGAGAGGGGTTGCACACATTAATTTCAGCAGCATACGAACCCCACGGCATCATCTATGTTTGAACACGAAATGTAACTAATCTGGTTACATTGATCTCAATTTCATGTTTATAAATAGACTGTGTAATGGATTCATGGCTTGTGAAATAGAGCTATCTTCCATATGAAATGGTCTGTAGGGCAAATTCTTTGTTGAATTATCCCTCTGCAGACTCCCACAGAAGTCAAAGAGAAGCTGCATATATATATTCTTATTAATAGCAGGAGAATGTATAATTATTTTCAATGTGAACATTATTGGATTGCTTGCTACTTTACTATACAGGAGTATAGTCAGTGAGCCTGATTGCTGACAAGGGCAGCAGTTTTGCAGGGGTAAAAATGTTTGCTCCGGTGGCAACTGGATGGATCTTTCATTTGTTAATGAAACCTAAATTGTCACTCTTGCAATGTACTTGGAGATGGGCAACTGGACACTAAACTTTCTTCCCCAATTGCAACCTTGAAACAATCAAGAATAACAGCTCCCAGTGAAGCATGCTGCTGCTGCTGCTGCTGAGGTGAAGCATGAAGGTTATCAGAATGTATAAAAGGTACAGCACAGAAAAGGTTAATGTCTGGTCTTTTTGCCCGCAGGCCTTGGTTTGGAGGGAGTAGACTGGCTTCATTCAGGAAGATTTGAGAACAAAGCCTTCAGTTTATACAAAGCTCCAGCAGAGCAGATCTGATCCTCAAGCAACAGGGGGCCTCTGAGCTCTTAACCTGTGCTTCAGTATGGAAAGCAAGACACACACACAGGCCGCTCTGGGTTCCCATAAGAACATGACAAACAGCTCCCCCAGTCCTGAAAGAAACATCTCATTTTTTCTTTCAATGGAAGATAAATTTCTTGCAAGTTTCCATTCAAGTTGTCCTGGAGTCACAAGAATAGCAGTATGTTTCATGCAATAACTAGGGGAAAGACCAGCAATGGGGTTCATGGGTTTCAGAATGAGGGATGGATGCTTCCAAGAAGCACATTTACCCTGTGTTCAACTGACCACCAGTGTGGTGTAGTGGTTAGAATCTTGGACTAGGACCTGGGTGACCAGAGTTCTAACCCCCACTCAGCCTTGAAGTTCACTGAATGACCCTGGGCCAGTCACTCCATCACAGGCTAACCTACCTCACAGAGTTGCTATGGGATTAAATCAGGTGCGGGAGAACTCCTCAGATAAAAAGTTCACTAGGAATTGGCCCATCTGTGCAGAATTGCTATTGCTATGCCTTCACAGTACTCCCCCCACAATTCCTCTTATCCCACAAAAACACATGTTGTCATGGTTGTCATTCTAGGATCCTGGAAGAGATAAGATAACTGATGACTACTCTGAGCCCCCTTTCCCCCAGCCCATACTCTGAACAGCACTGGGTGGCTATATTTAGCCATCATTTTCATTTTTCATAATGCTCCTGACATAGGACAGGGATGAGGAGTGTCAGGCACAAACGATGCTTTCCAAGCATCTCTTTTTGGCCCTTGCTAGCCATGATTCCTCTCCCCAAGTGATACCCCTCAATGGCCCTGCTATGCATCATCATTGAGTTACTTTGGCTGGTATGAGTATGCCTTTGCCCTGTAATAATGCCTCTTGCTTCTCTGGATGGAGAGAGGGTGCGACGAAAGTCCCTCTCACTTTCAGTCTTATAACTCTGACCTCTCAATTATTAAAAGCACTAATAGGGATTTCTGAGGTAAATCAAACCTCCCACTTATCCCTCTAGCCTTTCTTTAAACCCTCTGCACTTGTGGGTTTTCAAAAATAAAAGAGAGTCCTCTTCCAGCCTAAACGTGACCAGGTACCTATATAGACTTGGGGCTATAAATAAGACTGTTCCTATGTGCACTCAGATAAGGGTTTCCCTTCCCTAGAAACTCCCTTACTGTAAAGCTAGCCTCCTTCCTGAGGTAACTTTATTATCACTCAGAACCTGTCTCCTCCTTTAGCCCCCTCCTTTCTTGGTGCACTCTCAGCCACAAACTAACCTTCCTCCTCTAAAAGGCAGTTTTGACAGTTTAAAAGAGTTCCCCACCACCTGGGTTCCTGGATACCTTAGCTGGAAAATGAAATAGACAATTACTAATATGACACTTTAAAGATGGATATTTATTGGCTTGAATCTTAATGGTTGCTTTCTGGTAACGTTGGTACAAACTTAATTTCACAGGTAACGTTCTTGGTAATCAAATAACAGAATACCTATCCACTACTTCATCTACTCTAAATTCTACCTTCTCCACAACCACCCAAGCTCCCACACACAAAACCCCCAACCGCCAACTGACATAACTATCCCCTTTCCATTTAAACCCCATGCAGGCCACGCCTCCCATGGAATGTTGCTGTCAGTTAACTAGGAGTCTGGGTTAACCCTTCAATAGGTCGGTTGCGAAACAAAAACATAACATAACAGTTTCAAATTCGCCACAGAGGACGTGTTTGTTTTTGTGTTCATATCTAACTTTCGTGTAGCTAGAACGTAGTCCACAAAGATGAGAGTCTCAGCAATTGACCCACCCAGTTTTGCCTCTGGCTCTACCCACCATCAACATGTGGTCCCCAGAAGGTTGCCCATTAGCGAATGTGGTCCTTGGGCTGAAAGTTCTCCCTCCCCTGCTCAATGACATTGTGGGAAATGAAAATGGCAGCTAGACATGGCAGCTCAGACCACCGCTGCTGCTGGTACTGCTAATGGGTCAACTTCCAAAGCCCATTGATGGAGGACAAGGGTTAGTAGGGGGCACTTCCTTGGCAGGATCTTCCAGATCTAACAGTCCTGCATTATGATTTGGAGTTGCTTCCTTGTTTCTTCTTTGTCTGCTGCATTGAAGACATCCAAGGGACCATCTCAATACCTTCTTACTGTGCATGCCAATTTCAGTCCTTTAAATGATGTCCTCCATTGCCCTGTGAGAGCTGCTTGGGAGGTCCTGCTCAAGGTGCCCTCATTTTAAGATTTTGGAGTTTGATTTGTGGAACAGCATCTTCTCAGCCGTGGTCCAGGTGATAATGCAAAATATATAGTAATCTCAGCAGGAATACAACTCTGCTGGCTTTTAGAATGGCTGTTACAGTAATTCCCCACAATCACTTTTTAATTTTGGGAAGCAGTAATTATTTGAGGTGGGATCTCCTGCACCCAGCACTTTTAAGTTTATTGCATCTGTTTTTAATTTGATATTTTAAAATAATGACATGTTTGTGGTTTTTTTAAATCAAACCACTAATAGACAAATTTGATCATGTCATATAGATTATGCAATTTTTGGCAAATGCTGAAGGCACACTTCTTTATTCCAGCATTTGATACCTGAGCTGCATAATTTCAAGTCCCACTTTATCGTTGTTGTTGTTTTAATTATAAGTTTTTAAACTCTTTTAAACAGTATTTCAAATTGTTGTAACCTGCCCTGGGACCTTAGAGTGAAGGGTGGATAACAAATAAATTAAAATAATAACAATTTGCACTTCTTGAGCCAAGACATGAATTGAAACACTGCTATTCTTCAAAACTCACACACTTCTCCAAATTTTGAGATACTGTTGTACAATCAAAGAATATATACAGATATAAATATAGTAGGGGAAAAGGTGCATTAGAACACATATATTACAGGAAATTGATTGCAGAAATGTTTCTATTAATCAAAGCTGCACATAAAAATGTGTTTATTAGAAGAAATTTACTCTAAAATGGTGACAAGTTTTGTACATTCTGTGGTGTTTGAGCACCTGAATTCTCATCAATGCTGGGTTCAAACTCTTCTGAACAATGTAAGGTGTGTCCTGTGCACCCCTTTGAACATGTCAGGCATGGGGTGACCTTAGCAGGTGAGCTAGGATAAGTCAGGATGTTCCAGTGAGGAGAGGCAACATTGCTTGAAGATAAATAAAATCACTACTGGACATACTGGGGAGGTGACATTAAAGTGTTCTTTGATATGATGATATAATGATATAATGTTCTCTCTTGCTAACATCAGGGAGCCCCTTTCCCAATATTATTCTTTCTTTGCTTAAGTTTAAACAAGTATGAATTGGAAACTCTGGGTATCCTTCATTCCCCGTTTTTCTTTTTTTGCATTCCTACTTCTGAGATGGAAATGATGGCGGGAGCAAGCGAGCTAGATTCAACACAAGAGGCTGTTAGATCAGTTTCATGCGCAGGACAAAGCAGACAGGAATTATTTTTCTTGTTAGTCTTTTTGTACGAAGACAGACAGCCCTTTCAGCCCAAATACAATATTGTAATTGCTCATATTCAACTGACAGAGCTTCCCAGATGAGCTGCGCTGAGGCGTCATTTGCTAATCTGTCATGTTCTGTAGCACCCGGCACTGTGCTCTGTAAAAGTGTCTTCTTCTCTTTAAGTTATTTATATAGTTGGCTGAAAGCGCATTGCTTGTACAAACTAGAAACTATTAGATTAGACCAGCAGAGACAGCCGGAGGCAATCTTTTTAAAAAATGAGTGGGATTCAAAGTGGGGTTGGAAAGCAAATATTATTTCACTGGAAGTCTATTAGAGGTAGTTCCCTGGATAACAAATAAGTGCTTTGTTAGCTTTGCTGGGAGAAATGGACTGGCCAGATTGGCACCAGCTGGGTTTAATGGTAAACTGCTTGATGGAACATGATCATGCCTCTGATTGGTGGGAATCGTTAGAGGCAAGGTTGCTTCTCCTCCCCTCCGTCCTTTCCTTCGGTTTACTTATCTAGAGTACATGTCAGAACTTAGCAGCTGAGGATGAGTCAGTTTGTTTTAGGGCTCCTCACTGTAAACACACAGGCTCTGAAAACATGAGGCAAATCCAGCCAATTGGAAAACAAACATTATCTGTAGTGGGGGAGAGCCGAAAGGTTGTCCGTATACAAGACTGTCTCAATATGTGATGGGGTGAGGAGAGAAAAGGAAAAGAAATGTGATCTGTGTGTTTCTAAGAAGAAACAAACCATGTTGTCCTCTCGGGTAACTGCATGTGGGAGATGGCCCCAATCGATGAGGCTGCCAGGTTGAATGAGACCCTGCCCCCTCCAATTAAAGGTGTTTAACCTGTTTCAGTGCCACAAAATGCCAAGCCAATTGGATTACTGATACCCCATAAGTTCTGGTCCTTCTCTCCAACAGTGGCACCAACTGCCAGTTGAGACCCTGGGAAAAGATGCTCTGGGGAACATCTAGGTCATAAGAATATGTTACTTCTCATTTGCAGCTGCACTTCAGGTGACCCTGGGTCCAAATCAGAGCCGGCCCTATTATCTGGCAGAGTGAAGCAGCTGTCTCAGGCAGCAGATGCTGGGGAGGCAGATGGCAGCAGCAGCCATGCCTCTGAAGGAGAGCAGTGTGTACTATACAATCTGCTCTGCACCCCCAAAATGAACCTGCTTCCTTTGGGGTGGGTAGCAGGATGGATGCTGTTTTGGCCTTGTGTTACTTTTGAGGGACCACTAATCAGACCTTTGGCAACATAGCATCACACATTGCAAAGGTTATAAAGATTCCAGTTGATTTCTTCTCCCCTTAGGGTCACATGCCCACCATACATTTAAAGCACATTTAAAGTACCTGGTTTTCCCCACTGTATCCTGGGCACTCAAGTTTGTCAAGAGTTCTGGGAACTGTAGTTCTGTGAGTGATAAACTACAGACCCTAGGATTCTCTTTGGGAATAATAATAATAATAATAATAATAATAATAATAATAATAATAATAGTTTATTTGTACCCCACCCATCTGGCTGGGTTTCCCCAGCCACTCTGCGTGGCTTCCAACAAAGATTAAAAATACATTAAAATGGCAGATATTAAAAACTTCCCTAAACAGGGCTGCCTTCAGATGTCTTCTAAATGCCAGGTGTCTTTGAAGGTAAAGGTAAAGGGACCCCTGAATGTTAGGTCCAGTTGCGGACAACTCTGGAGTTGCGGCACTCATCTCACTTTTACTGGCCGAGGGAGCTGGCGTACAGCTTCTGGGTCATGTGGCCAGCATGACTAAGCCGCTTCTGGCGAACCAGAGCAGTGCACGGAAACGCCGTTTACCTTCCCGCTGGAGCGGTAACTATTTATCTACTTGCACTTTGATGTGCTTTTGAACTGCTAGGTTGGCAGGAGCAGGGACTGAGCAATGGGTGTCCACCCCATTGCGGGGATTTGAACTGCCAACCTTCTGATAGGCAAGCCCTAGGCTCTGTGGTTTAACCCACAGCGCCACCCTCTATAAATGAATGGAGTTGATGTGAACCATTTAGGTTCAAGAGGTGGAGATAAATGCTCAATTCAAGCAGATCCCAGTAAAGGTCTAAGGATTAATGGCTGAGGGGACTCAAAATTTAGTTCCCTTCATCCTTAGCCCTTTGTCCTTTCCCCTAGCTGCATGCTGACATCTCGAGCTGTGAAGGTACTAAACAAGCACTGATAGATTTCTGCTGCGAGAAGTGATATTCAGTGTCAGCTCTCACTCAACCCTGAGAGGTGACTGCATTAAGTGATCCTGCTGGGCCAAATTCCATTGTGTAAACTTTCAGGCTGCAGCATTTGGATCACTCTTTGTAAAGCACCTCGGGGTACATTTCCTCTCAATGAAACATTATTTGTGAATGGAAAGAATGATTATTACAATCCATTATTAATAAGGAGTTGTCTGCCCGCTCAACGTTCGGTGCTTGGGACTTACCATTAGGCAAACCTGGTGAAATTGATCAGAGAGAGCAGCACTTAGCTAGATGGACGCAGGGTGGGGTTCCCTACAGTCTTCAAAGCAGTGGCGAGCAAGCTATGAAGCCTTTGCCACCTAAAGGCTGGGTCTGACAATTGGTGCTGCAAAATAAACTCTTGCAGGTATTATTGACCCTTCCTTTTTGTCTGTACCCACTTAGCAACTTCTCCTAACTAAATGTAGCATTCCTGAAATAGCGGCTCTATTAAGAGACATATTTCTATTGTAAACCACCCTGTGATTCTCAGAGGAGGGGTGGTACAGTAATTTTATAAATTTAATAAAGATTGTGATCCTTTGGGTATTTGGTTTTCAAGCTATTTGGAACTTTAGAGAGGTACAAAGCAGCACCTCTCTGCTTTTTAGCGTTTTCAGAAATGGTGCTATACTTTTGATGTGCTTGTTAATATTCTGGCAGCCGCATTCTGCACCAGCTGAAGCTTTTGAGTTGTCTCCAAGGGCAGCCCCATATACTTAACATTACAGTAACGATGGGTTGTGTGAAGAAGCCTTGAGCTGGAACATTTCTCTCTTCCTAGAAAATAAGGACTCCCTTGACAGCATTCTGAGAATACGTTGCATTTTCTGGAAACTTTTAAAGCGTACATTTTATGGCAATACTCCTATATCACCACTGTAGTTATGTGCCACAGAAGGTCAGAATGTGAATGACACAAGGCTGATTCCAATGTCTGAACGTTTGTGGTGTGAAGAGGGGCTCTGTTGAGGGAGAAGGCTCCCCAAACCTCCCCCCTCCCCCAATGCTTACCTGTTCTGACTTTGAATTGGCATTTCTTTTGCCCTTAGTGACATCATAACAGTCAAATACCATGGGCAATGCAATAATTTCAATATTTCCAGGAAGGGAATATTGATTTGCATGTGCTGTATGTGTGTGAGAGAGTTGGAACGGTGCCAATACTTGATCAGCGCTCTAAAGAGGCATTTCCTGTAGAATCTAGAAGCTCCGCCAACCTAAGAGGATTGCTGCAGTGGCACTACCCAAATGGGACTGGGGATAGGCTATCAAACCTGGCTTTGGGGTAGGGTGCTGTGGAGGGATACATTTCAGGGGATAGCATGAGTTCCTGAATGTGCTGGGATATATGAACATTTTTGAACCCTTCCCTTCCAAGAGATGATTAGCCCCCACCCAGATTTGTACATTTGCTGTATCTCTATACTAGAGATTTGTTGTTGTCTTTCTTGGAACAGTCTTTGATGGTTTCTGGTGTTATAGGAAGCACCACCAAATAGATTCATCTGAAAGGCAGGGCCTCCTGTTACTTAGCTTACCACTTGTGGTGGTGGTGGTGGTGGGGGGACTGGCCCCACAGCTTGAAGCTGTGTAGTACAAAATGATCTCATATCAGTCTGAGAATACAGTTGATGGGGACATCGGGGTGGGGTTCATGCATGTTGCCTCCCCCATCCCTCCCTCCCCCATTCCCACAGCTTCTCTATCACATTACCCCTACATTATATGCACCAGGGATGGGGAACCTGTGGAATTCAATATGTTGCTGAATAACACTGGATTGGTTGGTTAGAGCATAGTGCTGCCAATGCCAATGTTGCAGGTCCTTCTCCTCCTGTTGTCATGGAGGGGAAGAAGCAAGAAAGCAGCCCCCGGCCAGTGGCGGTGGCAGGAGGAAGAGAAAGAGCCACCGGTCATTGAAGCTGCCCGCCCGCCACATATGGCTCCGCCCCGGCTCCTCCTGATATCACACATGTGACATCGACACCCCCACATCCTCCCAGGAAGTTGGCACCTCTGTCTGAAGGGACCACTCATGTTCCCCATTCCTGATGTACATGAATGAGTCCTAAGGCTGGTCTGCACATACAGAGCAGAAAGGAAAATATCTTGAATGGAGCTCTATGCAAAAGAACAAAACCGAACGTCTCCCTGTCACTTAGAAGTTAGCCCAGCACTTCTCTCCCTGCCATACTAGATTACTACATCCAGGAAACTTCTTTGCTGATTCCCAGCCTCCCCTCAGCTGGAACCTGAGGTGGACTGTATCCCTCTCATTCCACTGCAAGGCCAGCCCCAGTCCACAGACTTGGATAAAGAGAGAGTAGGGCCCACCAAGGAT
The DNA here is from genome assembly GCF_965207765.1 of Zootoca vivipara. Classification (NCBI taxonomy): domain Eukaryota; kingdom Metazoa; phylum Chordata; class Lepidosauria; order Squamata; family Lacertidae; genus Zootoca; species Zootoca vivipara. Next base: position 72,161,057 of record NC_142590.1, on the reverse strand, counting down.
AAACCAGGGCAGGGCCAGTTTAGCGAGAAATCCACTCTGTGAGTAAGCAGCAGCAAATACATTTCCCATCCTATGATGAAACGGACTGTGTGCTTCTCACACATTTCCAAGTCGATTGTGAAACTGAGAGGGTCTCGGGGATCCACCTGGCGTCGAGCTTGCCCCAGGAGGAGGAAGAGTCAGCGGTGCCTCCCAACTCGTCTCTCCTGCAAAGTGCCACAGCTCCACCTTTGCCGTCTGCAGGGAAACCCCAAAGTTTGAGCCGTCCTGCTGCTTCCCACTCACACACTTCATCTCTAGCAGCGCCTCTCTCTTCAGTAATGATGGGTTTAGCTTTTCTCGGGTTTGGAAAGAGGCAGCAATTCAGCTGTTCCCTTTGATCTTCCCCTGTTCCCTTCCCTCCTCCTGCAGGGCCACATTTCCCTAAGGGGGGAAGAGACGAGGGAGGAGGAGGCATGTCACCCGCTCTCCCTCGCCATGAGCCCCGACCGCGTCTTTTTATCTGCAGGGGAGGTTTCACTCCATTTAGGAGGATTAAGGCTTCTCAGGTCTGACTTGAAGCCTTTGCCTGCAATTTAAAAATAATAATAATAAAACACTTCAGGAGCTCAGCCCCCCTGGCTGAACGCACGCTAACAGGCTCCTTAAACTGAACAGTGTGTCAAAGGGAACCTGAATGGCAAGTAGAATCAGCCTCTCTCTTTCATTAGGTGCCAGCAGGCTTTCGTTCCTAATAAATGCCAGACAAACTTTGCCAAGCACAGTATAATTTCTCGACAGTCTGTTTCCTTATTTACCATTGGCATCACAGGGCTGGCTGCACACAAGAAAAATAACAACCGACGGAGCAAGCCCACCGGGAAAGCAGGCCAGTTTGTAATTGGTCCATGCCATGGCCAGGTTGGCATACCTGTCTCCTCAAGCACACCTGCCCTATGTTCAAAAGGGGCAGGAATGTTGGCAACAGGTCCGCAGTGGCTGGGTGTGGAAGGCTTAGAGCATTTGGGAGCAGGGAAGCTCAGCTGCAAATCTTCACAGGTGTTTCAGGTTGTACTCAGAGCTCTATGCACACAGTCCATGGGGTGTTGGGAACTGCTACAGGGTTCTCTCCAGGGGGAAATCACAGGAACACAGTTCCAGCAACTCTCAGGTGGGCACCATTGCCATTCTATGAGAATGAGGGAGGTTTTCATTGTGACTTCCAGATCCACCTTTCCCAAAGGTGGAAATAATGTAAAACATTGTTTTACATTATTACCACCTTTGGAAATGGTAGTGTCGTTTTAAGACTCTTCAGATAATGGCAGAGCTTGTACTCATCAAAAGGCTCATCAGTGGTCTGTAAACTCAGGTGGCAAACTTTATCTGTTTCAGTTTTAAGACTAAGGGATGTCATTATTATTTTTTACAAGGTTTGTCAGATTGCAGCCATGAGATTCACATCTGAATTTGTTGATTGATTGATTTCTTACCTGCCCATCGCCATAAGGTCCCAAGGTGGGTTACAACAGAACTTGCAATTTTAACAACAAATAAACTCATTTCTCTTGTGAAACACAAATGGAAGAGAAGAGTGGGTTGTCTCCAATGGGGTTTTTCCCAGAGTAGACCCATGGCTACTAATGGACCTAAAGTACAGCTCGTCCACACATGTGCTTGCCCTGTGCCTCAAAAAGCATGGGCCTGAGTGGTTTCCTGCTTGTCCCACACTTTCTAGGTTAAGGTCCAAGCAGTTCCACAGCTTTCCCTTGGAAAACCCACTCTTTAGCACTAAATCAGAGTAAATGTCAGTCCAGAGAAACCCCAACTCACATTTGCTCCCATTCAGTGGTATTCAATTTCAACACCTTTATTGGCATATATATAAAATATAAAAACAAAGACAAAACATATAAAACATATAGGACATTAGTATAAATAGTAACTCTACATCATACAGAAATAATGGTGAGCAGGAGGAGGAAGAGGCACACAAGGGATCCTCAGCTATCATTGTTGAAGGCTAGATGTACTGATTTTAATTACATAAATTCTGGACAAGTAGTGGGCCATAATTCTGGTAATTTCGGGGAAGTCATCCCTCAGCAAGAGCTGGACCACTGTTTCCTTGTTGGGGAGGGTTCCAGGTCTCATAAAGGATAAGAGGGGGCCAAAATAAAAGAAATTAGAAAGGGGACAGTCCAGAATCATGTGAGCCATAGAGTCTACCTCTTTCTGGCCACAAGGGCATAATCTATTCCAGTAGGGGATGCCTTTGAGTCTTCCGGCTAACACAGAGGATGGAAAAGCATTCAGTGGTAAAAACCAGGTTTCCTTGGGGGAAAGCGTTGGGGCAAGAGCAATACTGGATGAGCCCATAGTTGTGTTTATTAATTTCAGTGGGTTGACCCCTGGGAAGAATAAATAGCATTGGGTCCACAAATATGAATTCGTCATAAGAAGTGGGTTCCACACAACAGAATGCCATAATTGTCAAAGCCAGGGTAAAGAACCACACTGGAGCAGTCCATGTAGCCCAGCAGTCTGTTTCCCACAGTAACACACCCAAGATGACTCACTTGCCCCCACTCCCCAAGTAGAGGTGCTACTTTGAAGTTCTGTGAATTCTAGAGTAAGCTGGCCTGCTCTGCTCCTCTTTGACTAACGTGCAGATCAGAATATGATTATTCTGTGGATTTTGCACACCCCCCAATTTTGTGATACAGCTTCTTCTTTAAAAACGAATCAAAATGTGTTATAAATGTGCATTTTCAACAGAAATGCACTGAATCAATCCTGTGATTACATTCAATATCAAACTTCCTTGCCACATGTTTCTTACTTCTATCTCCAGCTCCCATAGAAGTCTTACATATTGCTATGTATCTGACACTGTTGTCACTTTTTGGGATTTCCAAAGGCTTTCCCACATTATCTCTGTACCCCCCACCTGAACACTGATTGACTGGCTGTAAACATGCCACCATTTTATGAGGTTAGGCTGACCAGACATGTTGTCTTTCTGTGCTTCTGCTGTTCTGTGCACACATTATGGCCATCAAACAGTCGCTGCTGTACATCATTCATTTTAAAGTGGCCTCCAAAGGATGCACAAATTCTGAACACCAGCTCTAAAGGTGCCTTTTGACTGTCTGAATTTATACTTCCATCGCTAATCCTTTAGGTTGCCTCCAGACTGTCAGCATTTAGCAGGATAGATTCAAGTGCATTGCAGAAATTTGTTTGCGCAATTAAAGTGGATTAAAGCACTGTTGCCCTGGTCCAACAAATCCACTAAAAAAACAGAAAGAAAGCTTTTTACTGTTAAGAAACACAGACACAAGCATTTAGGTTAATGGGTTCAAATAAGGCACAACCTTATTGGTTACAGATATGAGCAGTTTGGCTTAGGCATTGGGTGAAGCCAGGCTGCATCTCAACTCCCGCCCATCTGCAGTGAGTCCATCTAAGGGTAAACCACCAAGAGGGGGAGCCCTATGACTTACATCAAAGAGGGGCACCCAAGGGGTCCCTGTTGGGGTCATGGCATGGCCCTAGCCCACCTCTGGGCATCAGATAGAATCCATATCCTGGATCCCTTTAACAGGATGCTCTTAATGAGGAGGGGCAGGAGGAGGCTACAACTTCCCCTCCATCTAAACAAAAACCTACCCAATGCCTAACCTCACAAAGTTGCGACAATTGCTACAAGGCAGGCGAAAACCAAATGGCTGGTGCCAATTTGCCCAGTGGGGAAAAAAACTCCTACCTGGCCCCAACAATATGGTGGTCATGTCATAGAAAAATAAAATAAAAAGAGGGTGGGTGGGCAGTGAGATCTGGCGAAAGGGCACAAGAGGAGGTCTCCTGGCCACACCCCAGTTTAAGTTTCCCGTGGCCACATCTCCTGCCACCACTGATTGGACAGCAGGGCAACTCCTGGGCAGGGCCCTACCAGGCCCCACTCAACACCAATAATGTGGCCTGGACAGTGACAAGGCGAGCGTCAATCTCCGTCCCCTGCCGGATCACTGCAGGGGCCCTAATGCCTGGCCGCAACACCACCCACCTGAAAAGGTGAGCGGACTTAATGGGAAAATACGTCATGATTAAAAGAAGATGCCCATTGCTGCAAGCCAATCAGAATGAATGTTCAATAAAGACCAGAAATAACCTAACCTCTGCCAAAGCATTGTGCAATGAAACCTGGATGAATGCTCAATAAAAAGGTAATCTGGGGGAGCCTTTACAGAAAGTTTAATGAAAATAGTTCAGATCAGGCTAGAATCTGATATGCATTGTATTGGATTGGTGGCTTCTTATTGTAGGATTTTTATTTTTATTTTTATTTTGTATGCAGTGTGTGTGTGTGTGTGTGTGTGTGTGTGTGTGTGTGTGTGTGTGTACATTTCTTTCATTATTAACAGGGCCTCTCTTTCTTCCAGCCAAGTCTGTTCACATCAGATTCAGGTAGGCTGTAATGTTCTTAATGCAGCTCTGATCTATACAGGCCAAAAGCCAAGCTTGAAGATATATTGCAAGCTTTATTGCCCTGTTACTCCCATTCTCTCAAGTGCTTCACCAGATCGATGGTGAAATTCTGCTAGTTTAGTGGCTGCACTTCTCCATGCCACTTGCTCCTGAGATGCTGCTGAGCAGAACTGTCACAAACAAGTCTTATTGATGCTGCGCCTGCAAAGGGACATGTCACACAGGCTGGGCAACCATCCTATAAGCAAATTCAGACTCATGAGAGCAGAGAGTCATAAAGGACTGGAAGAGACCAAAAAAAGTGTCATATTTAACCCATTGCCCCAAAGGTAGAGTGTCATGCTTCTCTAAAAACACTATGGTATGACCTTACAGAGTAGGAGCAGTACAATTCACTGGGCGGCATAGTTTCTCCTATATGTCAGTCACCAAGGCAGTCAAGGTGTCTGCTGATTGCACAATGCAAATGTTGAAGGAATACATTCGGATTAGGTTAACTCTTTCATTTGTTTGCATTTGTTATCCCTGAATAATACTGGGGGCAATCTCACCTGGTAATAATGATTCTCCAGCCTCTTTCCAGTCACTAATTTGGTGATGCAATCAAAGAATTTGTCCAAGGATGAAGTCCCTTAATTTGGGGGCTGGGGCTGGGGTGGCCTTAATTAATCCTTCTATATGGCGGCACATCATTGCATGGATATGTTGATGTAGACAAACATCATAATGCAGGTGAATTCAGGTAAAACAAAATGTGACCTATGATTTGAGCTTCTGAATTGTCCTGCACATGTTCTTTCCTCTTTCTGTGTACAACATTCTTATCTCACACTTCCTCACTTCCTTGCTCTCTGTGGCCATAATCAATGTGATGGTATGCTGTCAATTTGAACCCAAGTGTCATCTGAATGAATTTTGCAAATACGGTTTGTGGACATTTATGTCATGAATGGAGAATATATTTCCATTGGTGTGTTTCTCTTTCATGCAGTATTTTGGTTTCTTGTCCAGAATGCATCCAATCCTATCCCATCATGGTTGATCCATTGAGAAGCATATCAGTTTATTCATTTATTATAACACATACATGCAGTGCTATTTTTCTAGAAAAAGAGCTGCTGGAACTCACCATGAACACCTCCTTTGTTCTCTTATAATGGCAACTGAGTTCCAGTGAGTTCCGGCTGGAACAAAGCCCTGTGTATATGGCTGTCAAAAGAATCCCAATATCGTAGTCCAAACCTGGATGCTTACTGAAATCAACAGGTAAACAACTGACTGCAATCGGCAGTAGAGATGTAAACTGTACTTTTCATCTCAGCCAGGTTTCTGTGTGGACTTTGATCTTATGAACAAGCAAGCTGGGTTTTTCTCTCTCTGCTAAAATATAGGACATCTTAGCATGTTAGCTGTATCCAGAGTGGCCATGGGTAGGTGTCAGGGGATTGCTTCTTGGAAAGGAAGCAAAGTCTTGGAGGGTATATAAAAAAAATCATGAGTGTTTCCTGATATGGACAGGCAAATCCTGATATGGGAAAAAGTTGTGCTCCCGTATGCCAGATAATAATAGCTACTTTGATATCCCTGGTGCATATGGATTAAGTAGATCAGATTTTTCCCATGTAGACTAACTAGCCCAGGGGGCAAACAGAAGCACAGGCATTAGGTCCAACCCCTTGAATATGATTACAACTTTTGATGCAACAATTGTTACTTGATATTCAGCACTGTATGCATTGCTAAGTACTGTCTCTGAAGTTGAGAAACAGAGAAATAGATGACTCCTTGGCATTCATGATGAAGATTAATTAAGTGTCAAAAGTGCTTTTCATAAAGTTAAAATGTATTCTATTAGACCTGTGTTGTAATGATGCGAGGGGCTCTATCACATGCATATTACACAGTGCTGCTATAGTCAGATGTGCAGCCCTCTATTGCCAGTGTTCAAAGTAGGGTGGGATAGGGGATCAGAAACAATAAGAATCTTAGCACTGCTCCCTACCCTTTTATTATTTTCATGGTCCTTCTTCTCTCACATATAATTTAATTTTTGAGCTCTTCGGGAACAGAAATCCATTTTTATTTATGAATCATTGCTATAACAACCACGATCTCTCTCTAGTCTTAGAACAAGTCAGCCTATAAATACATGTGGACAAATCATCATTAGAGAAGGTTTTACACCTTCAGATAGCTTGGGTTTCGGAATTCTGGAAGGTGGGAATTGGTTATTTCTTGTGCTATGCTATTTGAATTGACTCCCCTTAGCTTGCAATAGCAATGATCAATGGCACGTCATTAGTAATTTGCCATTTTGTTAGCAGATGTTCAGTTCAGCTGGAGACGGCAGTTAGTTTGGCAAAGTTGTGCAGGGAAAGAAGGGGGATCTATTGCTGACTACAAAGCCTGAAAGGGCTCCAGAGTCTTCCGATAAATGACTTCTTGAGGATTTTTATTGAAGTATCTAGTACTCCTAGGAGAACGTTCTTTTCTCAGGCCATATGCTGTGAGCTAAGACATCCCATCTACAGCATCATTTGGCTAACCGGAGTGAATGAGCTGTGATTCATATACAGAGACAATGAAAATGGCTGTGAATGTGGAGATGGACAAGAGCTGAAGCAGCTCAGTTTGACTGCTGCTATCAATTTCCAAGACTCTGGTGTGATGGTGTGTATATTGGGGTATTGGCAGGTACCAGGACTGGGGCAAGAAACAGAGGGCTTGGTGCTTGTGTTGGCATGCTTGAAATAGCTGCCAAGTCTCCCATTTTCCCCGGGAAATCCCCGTTTTTCCAGCTGTTCCTAGCTGAAAAAACAGATTTTTTTTGTCCCCCCCCCCCCGGTTTATTCTGGCACGGCGGCCATTTTGGAACTAGGCGGAGCATGCTCCGCCCAGTTCCAAAATGGCAGCAGCGCTACTTCTGGTCTACTATTTCCGGCTCGGTCCCTTATTTCTCTGACAGCAACTTGGCAGGTATGATGCTTGAATATCTTAACAAGCAATCACAAAGCACAAAGACCATTTCAGATGCAGCATCCCTCAGGAGACAAACATGGTCTCTAGTCTTTTGAGACAATCACTATGCCAGCGCAAATGAGAGAAAGAGAAAGAAGGAAAGTCCTCCCTCCCCTCCCCTTTCCTCTCCTCTCCCCATATGCTGTTTTTGCTTTTATTTCTTTCGCCACTGGAAAGGTAAATAAAGACAAGAAAGAGTTTGTTCTGGAGAGTGAGGGGGGCAGAGCTAGGCAGGGGGAAGCCCATTGTCAGATGTCATAGAAGTGTTGTCATAGAAGCAAAGCCCATTGTCAGGTGACACGGTGCAGAGCCTTCTTGGCGGTGGCACCCCACTCATGGAATGTCCTCCCTTCAAGCCACTAGATGTGCTTTATGTGGTTTAAGGTTGCAATTCAGCTGTTGCAACATTAGGCTTTTATTGTTTTCATGCATATATATAGGTTGTATCAAATGCTAGTCCTACTCAGAATAGACCAACTGAAATTAATGGGAATGACTAACCGAGCCCATTAATTTCAGTGGGTCTGTTCTTTGTAAAACTTATGTGACTTTACTCTATTCATTGCTTTAGCTGTTGTATGCCACCCTGGGATCCTAGCTAATGAAGGGCAGCTAAGAAATTGAAATGCATACAGAAATAAACCACAGACTTAGAGGAAAATTTGGTGACCATCTAATCCAACCACCATCTGAATGCAAGAAAACCAGGGTACAACATTCCCAACAGATCCCCATATATATATAAATTCCCTTTGTCATACTGCTCTTTCCATCAATAGATATCTGTTCTTTTTTTTCCCCTGGAAGCAAATAAATGAGCACTAAACTTGAGCTACATTTGGCAGTATTTCCAGAAGTGGCTTTTATGTCGTGTGAAAGCTCAGATATAATGTCAAAACATCAGGAAAATGGAACAAACTGTGGTGTGAATGCAGCCGAATAGCCATTGATAGTCTAGTTGTCCATTAATTTGACTCGTCCTCTTTTAACACCATCCAGGTTGTTGGCCATCACTACATTTATGGGAGCAAAATCCGTAGTTTAACTGTGCACTGTGTGTGAAGAAGTCCTGAATCTTTCAATTTCCAGCTATATTGGATGACTCCAGTTTCTAGAATTCTGAGAGAATATTCCTTCCATCCATTGTAGCATCTGTTCAGTGGTGCTGCCTATGAATGCTTTGTTTTATCTTAGCCCGGTGCAAGTAGGGTGAAAGCAGAGGTATAAATGGCATTGCAAGACTGCTTATCATAGGAATCTCGCTTTTTAATTACCCAGTCCCAATGTTTCTTATTCGCAAGTTTCCTAAGGTACTCCGGGGCATAACAGCCTTCAGAAGATGACAGCTTTTGTTTGATTGGTGCAACATATTTCAGCAGCCAAGAATGAAGACTTGGAAGAAGGCAGTTCAAACTCTTCCAAACAGCCACTCTATAAAATAGGTGTGCTTGAGTCAATTACTAACTAACAATAATATCCTCCTGAGTGCCCTCTGCTTTTTTTTCTTCTTTTTAAGGTGGTTTTGGTAGCATTATAAGATTCTGCTTTCTTGGCAATTCTTGAAGGGATTCCAGTCTTGGTGTTAATCTGCAGCAAGCAGCGAGGAGCTTCAGTGTTAATAAAAAAATTGTGACTAGTTGCTCCTGGCTGCAAAACTGCCCTTTGCTGAAGCACACAGCCCCTCGAGGATGTGAAAGAGCACATAAAGTCTTTAATTTAATAGACTGTGAGTAAAAGGCACCAGAGTATAAGAACTTTGTCTTGGGGAGGTTTCTCTCCTAGGCTGGTCACTGGGAATGGGATTTTCTTATCCGGACAAACCTAGAAGTTTGCAGCTTAAGATTTCAGCGTTTCCAAGGACCAGGCCACAAAATCAATTTTGCTTTTAGAGAGGGGAGTGATAGGCAGCAACGTTAGAGGCTTAAGCTTATTACTGGCCATTAAATGATAACCATAACATGCCATACCAATTCAGATCCCTCCCCCTTTTGTTATATACATAAGGAAGAATGTTAAATTTTGTCAGGCCAGCAAAGATCAGAAAACATGGTTTAAAAAATCAAGAAAGTTTTGACTGAGTCTTAATATCATACATCAGTGTGTGTGTGTGTGTTCACATGTTTGCTCCCCCCCCCGAGCCTGAAGGGTTCACATTTTCAAGTTTTGCTGGGCCCCAAGGGGATTTAGAAAATTACTTTCTTTCAATAAATAAATAGGGGGGAAATGGAATAATCTTACTTAATTGCATGGTTACAGATGTTAGAGCTTCAGCAGAGGCTCAAAGTTACAAGCCCCAGAGGTAAGAATGGACCAATCAACTTGCAATTTCTCCAAGCTTAACTTAAGGAGCTGCTTGCATTGTATTGCCAGATTCAGTACAAATAGGGTCCTTCCCGATCTGTTAACATCAGCAGGTGCTACTTCTTCAGACACAGCCTGTTGATTTTCCCCCCCCCTTACCCAGTTATTAAAGGTAGACCTTGCCCATTTCAACCTGTGTCCCACATCCAAAGCATCCATAGCCAGTTTTGCAGTGGCAGAGCGTGTTCTCCAATTTGGGAGAGCGCGGGTTGCGGAAGGGTTAAAAGACATCCCCTGGGTTGGGGGTGGTGTTGGTAGAGAGGGAGTGAGTGTGATAGGACCATCCTGGGTTGCTGGGGTAAAAAGTATGTTGTGATTTTTGATTGACAGGGACTGACCCTTAAAACCTCAACGTCCGGCAGTTAGTTTCACTTTTGCAAAGTGCTTCGGAGCTCCCTCCCTCCCACCGCCTTCTTTCTTATGGTTAGCCTGAAATTGCTTTGCCTTTCATGGGGTTGCTTGCTTTGCAAGGGCCCAGTAGGAATTTTGCCATTTGGCTGATTGGCTGTTGCCATTGGTTTTTGCCTACTGCTTAGCAAATTGTCACAGCTTGTTAGGTTGGTGGTTAGGCATTGGTTGATTATTCTGGTTGGTGGAGGGGTTTGGCATGGAGGTGCCTTCCCCTCATTAAAATGCTGCTCCACATAGAAGTATTCCGTTAAAGGAATCCTGGGGCTCCGGGGCTCTAGTCCATACACCCCCGCAACGGGCAGGGCTGGGGCCATTACAGAGCATGAGCCTTGGGGAACATTTATGGTTGAGGGGAGAGTGCCTGGACACAGCTACCTCCTCTCCCCTGGGGTGTTTACTTGACTTCCCTATACGGCTAGGGGGTCAGATGGATTAACCAATGCCTAAGCCAACACTCACATTTAAATGTATTTAAATAAAGTTGTGGCCAAATTTAATGCCAAAAACCCAAACTAAAATTCTGTGTGTGGTATGAGTTATTTAGGGGGGGGTGTCTGGCAACCTCGTCACGCAACCATGGAAAGCTTCTGTAAGCATATAGGTAGCCCCAGTGCCACACTGACAACCCCTGTTGTACAGAATCGTGGTATATACACATTTGCCTAGATGAGGATTCAAAGAGCTTCCCAGTTCTTAAGAAGGGAGGGCAGAGGCCTTGAAGTTGCCCCTCATCAATTTGCACTTGGAAAGCAGACTGAACAGGCACGCTGGTCACTTCGCCACAGCCTTTCCCACTATGGTGAGACTGTATTACGGTGATTTGTTGCTTGCTACTAAAATGTCTCAAAAGCAACTTACCATGATAAAAGCATACATAATACAAAAAATGCATTTAAAAAGAACACCCACTGACTAAAAGTGCTCATTTTGCGATAACATAAAAAGAAGAAATGCTTTCCTGCCATACCAAAGATAAAGGCAGGGTTATAATTGGGCCCTGCGACTCCTGAACAGGAACATCTTCGTTTGACACCTAAAAGATGGTAATGGTGACACCGGGGGAATCTCTCAGGGGAGACCATTTCACAGTTGGGGAGCCACCAGTGAGAAGGCCCATGCTCATGTTGTCATTCTCGATACCTCTCTCAGAGGGGGTACACAATGTATCCAATTTTGGTTTCTTTCCATTTCTCATTTTTCCAATCTGAAATTCTGTTCTTTTCACAATTCCACAACAACCTGTGAATTTTTTATTTATTTTATTTTTTTAAATCCTCATGAGAATTCATCAGCATTTTTATGGGAATTACCCCTAATAGGCACGTTTTGGCATTTAGCTTTGTATGGTTTTCATCATTGTATGCATTTCCACGTACACTTTCCCCAGATATAGACACTTTTGTAAACATTAGTTGGCCAGAGAACTGCATTGCAAAATTCAGAAAAGTGCAGAGGATGAATGTGTTTTGGTTCAAGAATTGCAAATTAGGTAGTTCCTTTAAAAAACATTTTTTATGCCTCATGACACTTCTAACTGTTAACCCAGCCTGTGGATGGGTAGAGGTCAGTCAAGATCAGATATAGGTTATTGGCCTAATAATAATAATAATAATAATAATAATAATAATAATAATTTATTATTTATACCCCGCCCATCTGACTGGGTTTCCCCAGCCACTCTGGGTGGCTTCCAACCGAATATTAAAAACAGTACAGCATCTGAAAAGTTCAGTACATGAAATCCTGTAACTGGGTTTGGGTTTTGCTGTTGTGGTCGCTAGAGGAAAAGGATAGACAACTCTCACTTCTAAGGTATTTAATGTCAAAACTTTCATTCTTTTTCATCAAAAAAATGGAGACAATCAATGCTAGTTGTTTTTATTTATTCGAAATGTGCTATTAGCCATCTTCCTAGCCCAAAGGATTTGGTAAATTAAGTGTTAAGGAAGTGAATTAAATATTTTGCCAGCTGCTTTCCAAAATCACTAAATCAAGCAACACAGCCACAACTTGGGAGCCTGGGAGGGGAGGTTTGAATGAGGGAAACACAAACACACACACACACACACACGCTAGAAAATTCAAGGAAGGGTGTGTGTGTGTGTGTGTGTTTAGCGGGGGGGGGATTAATTTCCAACCTCATTTTGGCTGTAGCTCAAAAGAAAAGAAAAACCATTAGCTGTTTGTCAGATACATGTTTTCATTGGATTTAGTATGAGAATCATTTCCACCCAAAGCAGAGAGGATCCTGTTTTTCTTAACAGCTCCAGGGCGGGGCGATGCTCCACAGGTGTGGCATCTCCCACTTTGGTGGCTCAGCTATATCACCTTGCTATTCACGAGAGCCCCACAACTGCTCAGCTCAGTGGCATGTGTACATTGCATGTATGCATGTGCATGTAAGTAGGTGGCTGAAGTGAGTTGGGATAATCTTACCTGGAGAACATCTGCCTGCCCTGGAGTTGTTTACCAACAAGCAAGAGCTTTCTTTAAGTCAGAAGGTGGCAATCCTTTGCCTTGTGCCAAGAAATTCATAGCTGATGGAGAGTGATGCATCTAGTACAGTGGTACCTCTGGATGCGAACGGGATCCGTTCCAGAGCCCTGTTCACATCCAGAGCAGTATGGAACCTGAAGCGCCGAATCTGCGCATGCTCACTGTGCGCTTTGGTGCTTCTGTGCATGCGCATGATGTCATTCGGCGCATCTGCACATGCGCGAATCGCCAAACTCAGAAGTAACCCATTCCGGCACTTCCGGGTTCGGCGAGTTCGTAACCCGTGATGTACACAACTGGCAGCGAACAAAACTAGAGGAAGACTGTGTTGTTGTTGTTGTTGTTGTTGTTGTTGTTGTTGTTGTTGTTGTTGTTTAGTCATTTAGTCGTGTCCGACTCTTTGTGACCCCATGGACCAGAGCACGCCAGGCACTCCTGTCTTCCACTGCCTCCCGCAGTTTGGTCAAACTCATGTTCGTAGCTTCGAGAACACTGTCCAACCATCTCGTCCCCTTCTCCTTGTGCCCTTCATCTTTCCCAACATCAGGGTTTTTTCCAGGGAGTCTTCTCTTCTCATGTGGTGGCCAAAATATTGGAGCCTCAGCTTCACGATCTATCCTTCCAGTGAGCACTCAGGGCTGATTTCCTTCAGAATGGATAGGTTTGATCTTCTAGCAGTCCACTAGCCCATATAGTACTTTGCTGTATACTATATGCTGTTCTGCATCCTATTGCATTCCTTGAAAAACAAACAACACTGTGACAAATAAATTTTACATATGATCAAATACATTTTGCTGTGTGAAGCAAATCACAATCAGGAAGAGGGTCTTCTCCACACCCTGCATGCCCCCCCTCCTGCCCCAGAAGTAAGGTATTTATTACCACTGCTACAATTCTGCTGTATGCTTTTAATTCATTGCAGACCCCCCTGTCAGCGTCCCCCTTCCCAGTGGGCAAAAACAGTAACAGTGGTGGGTGGAACAAACTTGACAAGACAACCTTCTGGGATTGAAAATTGGCCCTAACTTTATGGATTACAGATGTAGGCTGGATTTGACTCTGGCACTGGGTATATATCCATTATCACCCCCCCCCCCACCGAGGCAGAGCTAGCTGCTCCGGCACCCGGAGCGGTGCACATGCTGTGCATCCTGGGGGCAGGGCGAGCGTTCCAGGGGGGCTCTGCCTGCAGCGGTCAGGGATGACACCGGGGGCAGACGGCACCCACCACACCCCCTTCCTCCACCAGTGCAGCCCCCAAGGGAAAGCTGAAGCTTGAACAGGGTCATGTCTGGAATATGGACCACTTTGAGACACAGGCCAACTGAGGTGGTCCACCCTTGGCCACTATTGAAAGCTCTATTGCTTGTCTGCTCCTGCTTGGCTTCTGGACGGAGGCTTCCACTAACGGGGTATGCTGGGATCACATCTGCTTGAGGAATAGGGGAGGCCCATGGCAGGCTGCAACTGTTGCCCCCCCCCCCCTGAGCTGGGTAAATAGCCATTTTGGCGACTGCTGATTGCTTGCCATTGTAAGTTTTACTTGATTTGGACCACCGATCATACTTGAATTTTAATATTTATTGTATACTGTAATTCTGCCTGTTGCTATTGTATGCCACCTGGAGATTCTTGTGTGATAGGTGGCATATCAACATTTCAATACCTAAATAAATAGTGAAATAAATAAAGGGCAAGCTGTTGCCTCTTTCCGTTATGCTACAGATGACTCTTGTTTCAACACTGATTGTGGAACAGCATCCTGCACCAACCCTGAGCGCAGCAGATTTAACTCAGGGAATATAAGGCAAGCTGTGTGGCTTAATGTGACTCTTTCTTCCAACACATTGCTGCTACTGTGTGTGGTGACTGCTCAAAACCCACTAAAACAAATGCTTCAATATACAGTGGACGCTTGGGTTGCAAACATGATCCATGCGGGAGTCACGTTTGCAACCCGCAGCATTTGCAACCCACAGTGCTGCATCTGCACATGTTAGGCTCGCTATTCGGTGCTTCTGTGCATGCGCAAAACACAATTTAGTGATTCTGCACAGGTGTGAGCACCGAAACCTGGAAGTAACCCGTTCCAGGACTTCTGGGTCTGGTGTGGTGCGCAACCCGAAAACGCGCAACCTGAAGTGTCTGTATATTCAAGACACACATGCCTGGTGCCAGTTGGAGCACGTGGCTATATGCACAGAGGGCTCTCCGCATGCACTCAGGAACCTTGTTTTCCCACATGGAGAGAGCACTTTGCTTATACTTTCAAACATTGCATGAAAAGGTGGCTCTTAGAGTCCTGCAGTCCCTTTCCACACATACACACTCTTTCCATGCATCCATATATTATGGAACACACAGGAAAAACTGCCTTTACTCGGCAGTGTTTTCAAACTGGAACCGTGGTGTCTTCAGTTCAAGCTGGCTATAGACTCACTTGGGTTAAATTTGTCTCTGCTTTTTGTGTTTCTACAGCAGCGCTAAGGAACTCCACCCAGATGATAATACATGGATAAAAAGGTTTACAGTATTATGAAACCCAGTGCATCTTTAGGCTAATTTACTGTGGTTTGGTTGCTTGTTACGTCTTCCAGAAAAACACCAAGAGCTGAACAATGAAGGTTTTGTGAGCAGAGAAAGAAAGAGATGGAGAATTTTTTCTTTATTTTTTTTAAAAAATGCTTTAATAAACTAATGGCATAGAGGAACTCCAGGCACATTCCAGTGTCAGATTTGGTGTGCGTACTGTTAGAATTTCTATGCAGAAAAAGATAATCTGGCCTTTTGTGTGACTAAAGTAAGAGATTGGGAAGCCATCCCACATGGACAAGCTGAATAACACATTTGTTATATCATCCCTATATGCCAGGGAGATTATATAAAAGTAGTTTTAGGATTGTTTTAGGAAGCTCTGTCTATGTGTTTGTGTGTTAATCTCTCTGTGTGTGTCTATATGTCTCTGTGTGTCCTGGTTAGAGGGAAAACACATCCAATAGCAGTTTTCACCCCTCACTGAACTATAATTCCTAGCACCTTTAACAAACTACAGTTCTTATATGTGGTTTACATGTATGGTGTATATAAAACCGTAGGGCACTGCCACACTGTCCCTTTCTTGCAGGTGACATTCAATTGCATTTTAGCAAATTAAAGCTATGAAGTGCAATGAACCCATGTCTCTTCCACCAAATGGACTTTGCAATAAGAGAAGGATGGGAAAACACATTAGAAAGTGTAAAGGGTTGATGACATTCAGAAAGGGAAGACAGAAAGAATGCAATTTGAAAATGCACGCTTCCTCCATTTCTCAGTTATATTAAGCAAAAGTTTTATTTGGAATTATTTGACACCCCTTTGCTGCCGAAATAATCAATTGGCATAAATTATAATTGTTGATTTTACATTAGAAATGTTAATTTATTTATCCATTGTGCAAAATTTGGTCATCACATCTTGAGAGGAACAACAAAACAAAACAAAACAACACTTTCCAAA
The DNA here is from genome assembly GCF_965207765.1 of Zootoca vivipara. NCBI lineage: Eukaryota > Metazoa > Chordata > Lepidosauria > Squamata > Lacertidae > Zootoca > Zootoca vivipara. The sequence continues at coordinate 72,144,800 of NC_142590.1, read as the reverse complement.
ATATTTACTTGATGTGCAGCTCCATTAATGGCATTTAAAAGGGGGAAATAAGCATAAATACATACCGTGAAGAAAATCTATTTGCTTTCATTTCTACCCCAGATGAAAACTTTTCACCTTGTGGAGTTTCACTGTTCATTAATCCCCAGTTTTGACAGTGGATGTTATTACTACTGGGTACTACTAATTTGAGATACAAATTAGAAATAATCTGCTTGTGCCTTTAAAAGGACCGTAAGCAGCGCTTTTTTGGCACCAGGATCTCTGTAGCTGAGGGAGGGATATGCACAGTTCACTTCGGATAGTTAGCAGGGTGCTGACAGCAACATGTTGGTACAAGACTTCTCTGTTCAGTTTTGTTTTTAATTAAAGGAGCATGGAGGTTTCCCGATCAGTCATAAAGCTCCCCTTCTCTAACAATGCAGCAGCTCATATAAAACCATATTGTATCATACTTGTAAAACTGCTAAAAGTGGTGGGAATTTATTTAAGGTAATAAATTGCTTATTGATGGTGAAATTTCAATTCATCATTGAATGGGTGTATTCTTATCATCACTATTAATCTATGTTTTAATTGCCTTACACCAAAAGAACTCTTACGTCAAGAAGGCAACTTACATCAAGAAGTAATATAATTCAAAAATGTAAGTGAAAAATTAAAACACAATTGACAATAGACATACACCAAATTCTAAATGCTGCTGCCAAGAAGCGGGGGAGTGGGGCGGAGATTAATACTGTCATTTAAGATAAAAAGCCAGGTTCAATGTGCTTTTATTAATTTGCAAGACCCAGAACAACATAGGACAGGGGGGCTATCTCAATCCTTAGGGACTACTTGAACCCTGATATCCCAGCTTGATCACCGACTGAGATAATCTGTATTAGCAGTGCTGGTGCTCCCCCAGTTTGGTGAGGCTCATCTGACATTGGCATGAAACCAAGCCTTCAGTGTCATCAGCCTTGACCTCTGGGATGCTCTCCCAATGGAGATTCAGCAGACATCTTCTGCTGTAATTGTTAAATGTTTGCTGAACGCTTTCTATGCTTCGAGGCTTATGCAGACAATTAAAAATAAGAATTTCTGTAACCAGTTAGCTGGTGGTTTGTAATTTTAATTTGCGTGTGTGTGCTTTAATTTTGTGTGCATGTTATAAACCACTTTGGGGTTTTTTTTAATAAAAAAACCATTGCAATATCTAAGTATTTTTAATATGTATTAAAAATGTGCAGCCCCTTCATGGATCACTGCCTCGTCTTGGCGAAGGGGCTTAAATAACTCCAAGAAGCTATGAGCTATGCCATGCAGGGCCACCCAAGATGGACAGGTCATAGCCAAGAGTTTAGACTAAATGTGATCCACCTGGGGAAGGAACTGGCAACCCACTCCAGTATTTTGCCAAGAAAACTCCATGGACATAAAAAAGGAGAAGCTTTGAGAGTTAACATAAAAAAGGAGAAGCACATGTAATAGCGGACTTGCAGTGGTAAAAGCATTTAACAAGTCTATTTTTACAAATGTTTCAGCACATATGTTCTAGCACCCGTTAATTTAACGGGCTAAAAATGATACTAGTTTTACTATAAAACATTCCAAGACACCTTTTACAAAACTATTCATAAATGAATGAATTAAACCGTAACAATGATGGTACCATTACCACTGGAAAAATAATAGACCACTTTCTTTCCCAAATCACATACTCAAAGAGGAGCATGATAAGAGTACAAAAGGAAACCGCTATGTTTGAATGACCTGAAAATTATTTGCTTTCTATTGTCATTTGTTCTCCACACACACTCCCATTTTCTCCTGTGCACCAAGGGGAGTTACAAATATTTAAAGAATATCACACATTTTAAGAGATGTAAGGAATAGATAAATAAGCTTCTCCTGTCTGTAACTCAATTCCCCTTGGCAACATTTACAGGAAAAGCCTGAGTAAATAAGATAGATGGCCACAATGCTTTGAAGATCAGCTAACCTACATTGGCTCTTTCAGATGGCCTAACATGACTAGCAGAGGAAGGCAAGTTCATTTGTTATGCATTCACTGGTTTTAAATATTTATATCCCATGTTTCTGTCCGTCAAGTATCCCCAAATTGACTAATAACAATAGAAACAGAATTATAACAAAAAGAGTGATGCAAGTTATGAACAATAAGGCAACAAAAGGAGTACATGAGAGCAATACCTTTAGCCGATAAATTCAATGGCCTTCTTCCTGACTTCTTTCTGAGTAGGCCAAACCACGACTGCCTTAAGAGTAGATACGGTATGAGCTGAAAATTCTCAGAAGACATTTTTCTCACAAAATTTCTGAGATTACCCCTGCCTTTCTCTCGCCTAGTCTGTCTTATATTTTAACACTTGTTGGGTCCATCTGGGTTCCAGTACTTTTAATATTTTTTTTTAGGATTTAGCTGTTTCCAATGGGTATATGTGAGAGGAGGGATGTATGGGGTGTTAGGGGAGGGGGAGTACCTCTGGTGTAAAAGGTAAAGGGACCCCTGACAATTAAGTCTAGTCCTGAATGACTCTGGGGTTGCGGTGCTCACCTCGCTTTAAAGGACGAGGGATCCAGCATTTGTCTGCTTCCACAGACAGTTTTTCCGGGTCATGTGGCCAGCATGACTAAGCTGCTTCTGGTGTAACCAGAGCAGTGCACGGAAACACCGTTTACCTTCCCGCCGGAGCGGAAACTATTTATCTACTTGCACTGTGTACTTTCGAACTGCTAGGTTGGCAGGAGCTGGGACCAAGCAACGGGAGCTCACTCTGTTGGGGGGATTCAAACCGCCAACCTTTCAATCGGCAAACCCAAGCGGCACAGTGGTTTAACCCACAGCGCTACCCAACTTTGGTCCCTACCCTTCACTCAGCTCTCATCTGCAGCTCCCTCGGCCGATAACACAAGATGAGCGCCACAACCCCAGAGTCGGTCACGACTGGACCTAATGGTCAGGGGTCCCTTTATCTTTATGTCAGGAGTAGGAGGCAACAGAAACAAGGTAGTGGTGATCATAGAGAGTGGAGGAGGGTGTGCATGGTGATGCATACTAAAGATGCAAATTGTGTGCTGAGCTCCCAACGTTCCTCCTATGCAAACAAGGGACTCACCAATCCTCTTGTGGAATTAAAGATGGGATTGGTGCTGTAATATCCAGCTTGCAATAAGAATATAGGCCAGATATCAGTGCTCTGAACCATGCACACCAAATTTCCCTTTTGAATTACAATGCAAAATGCAATTGTTTGCCGTTCTTTGGAGTTCATTATTAAATTGTGTTCTACTTTATGGGACTGAATTAATTAGCTCTGGCCTTTTGCCACACTATGTAGTGTACACACGGAGCATGCTTTGATGTGGTACAGTTGTCTTATCCCCAACCGCTTCCTGGGCTATGCTGAGGGAGATGTTCCCTGGCTTCCTGATGGACTAAATTCTATTTATTACACCACATTACCATCCTCACTTAGAACATGTTAATGATGTACCTCATCCAAACTCTGTTATCTCTCGATGTTGCCTTTCCTGTGCAGACTTCCTAGTTGCAAGATAAAAGAGCTACTGATGATCAGGACTACAAAAAGATGACTAGGCTTTCTCCTACTGAATGAATTTGGCTTGCACAAACGACCATAGTTCAGTGGGTGAGAGGCAATAGTGAGTTGGATGGACCAACAAACTGACTCAGCGGGTTCCTATGTTTCTATGACTCATTTTCATGTGCTGATGAATTCACCCCCACTCACCCACTTTTGCTGCAAATAGGAAGATTGAGATAGCTGAGGGTTAAGTAGCCATTTTAGTAGGAACAAAAATATTTTGACAGGACATTAAATAGACTTCAGAGAGGGATAATTTATTCCCCTTTAACAGCCTTTGTGGATGAAGACCTTCATTATGCTTTCAGGTTTTGTTCAAAAGAGTCGCCTCTTCCTAAGGTATAAGCAGGCAACAAGAACCAGCAAGCCTGGCCTGACAGTGACGTTAACCACAGCTGGGGAGACATGAACTGCAGCTAAGAGAGTTGCCTTCCAGATGCACGAAAGCATAGAACTTGTGTCTTTCTCAGGCACCTGACAAGCATGATTATGCCCTCCCCCTACCACCCCACTTTAACCTCCCTCTAGGTGAGACTCTGATTCAGCATCTTAAGCAAAGTCGGAGGGAACCTTGCCCGGCAGTCTGGGAGTCTTCTTGTCTCTTTTTTCTCAAGACGCTACATGCAGAACTTAGACGGCCCCAGAGGGTAGGTTCTTCAGCTAAAGAACAGTGCAGTGGCTCACTTGAGAAAAAGGGAGCCGAAGTTGCTGGAGCTGTTTAGACTTGCAGGGAATCCAAGGAGGGTGTCGGAGTCGTTCTTTGCTTTGTCACCCAGACAGGACTCCCCTGTCAAGGTTGCTGAGACGGTTAATTTATATTAATTCCCGTCATTGTTATATATCCTTTAAGGAGACTGCAATTTAAGGAAGGTGGAGGGGCAGTTGTTGTCCCGTCCCCCCACATCCTCCTATGTTTCAAGGCAGGCATAGGCAAACCTGGCCCTCCAGCTGTTTTGGGACTACAACTGCTATCATCCCCAGCTAACAGGACCAGTGGTCAGGGATGATGGGAGTTGTAGTCCCAAAACAGCTGGAGGGCTGAGATTGCCTATGTCTGTTTCAAGGCATATGTGATCATAAGTACTTACATTCTGCACTCACTGATCCTACATACCAAGGACCTAGCTAGATGTGGCATTAATTATATGATTAGTAATCATGCTGTCTGTTTATAAAACGTAAGTACTTGTAGCGTGTGGAAGCTATCCAGGTATCAGCAAGCAGAGAAGGGCAACTATAGGACTCGGCTACAGAATTGGATCTGATTGGCTTCAGAGGTCCTGCCTCCATACATCCATGCATCAGATCAGGTGTTCAGGGACAAGAGAGGGCCCTTTGAACCAAGTGGCACCATGCCTCAGCTCACTCGCAGCACAGGTACCCCAGGCTCCCTCTCTTCCCATCTTCTGATGGATAGTACATTTCTGAGCACAATTCAAAGTGTTGGTGCTGACCTTTAAAGTCCTAAAGGGCCTCAGCCCAGTATACCTGAAGGAGCGTCTCCACCCCCATTGTTCTGCCCGGACACTGAGGTCCAGCAGCAAGGGCCTTCTGGTGGTTCCCTCACTGCGAGAAGCAAAGCTACAGGGAACCAGGCAGAGGGCCTTCTCAGTAGTGGTGCCCGCCCTGTGGAATGCCCTCCCATCAGATGTCAAAGAGATAAATAACTACCTGACATTTAGAAAACATCTGAAGGCAGCCCTGTTTATTGAAGTTTTTAATGTGTGACATTTTAATGTATTTAATCTTTGTTGGAATGGCTGGGGTGGCTGGAGAAACCCAACCGGATGGGCAGGGTACAAATAATATATCATCATCATCATCATCATCATCATCATCATCGTCATTATAAAAGCATTTAAAGAATGGGCTAGCTTTCAGTCAGTAAAACATTGCTTTATTGTGTTGTTGAAGTCTTTGTTAATAATGCAACCTTTTGAGTTATTGATAGCTGATAGCTCAGCTGGTAGAGTATGACACTCTTAATCTCAGGGTTGTGGGTTTGAGTCCCCCGTTTGGCAAAAGGTTCCTGCATTGCAGGGGGTTGGACTAGATGACCCTCATGGTGCTTTCCAACTCTATGATTCCTGTTATATTGCCCTATTTTTGTTGCTTTTATGTTTCATTTCATTTTTATTCTATGTCTTAGTGGCAAAAGAGAGAGCTAAATGATAAAATCAAATAAACTAAATTAAACACTGCTTTTGTTCTGTTGGCAGACTTGTTGAGCAATCATTATTTTGGATGGAACCTCCTGGTTAAAGGACAGGCTTTCCTAGCCTTTCTGCAGGTTAGCCTTGAATCAAGCTCTTAGCAACATGAATCAAACACATCCTAATAACTGATTGGTTTATTAAAACAGAATCTATGAGACTGTAATGTACACTGTACAACATCATGAGAAAACACCATAACTTGCCCTCAAGGTATTTTGATCATTGTAGATGATAAGCAAACCTATTTGGGGAGAGCATAAGGAAGCAATAGTGAGAAGATGCCGATTCACAGACCTGATGTCTGAAGATTATCAGTTTTATGAGAGTCCTTGGAACAGATGAAAGTAGCTTTCTTCCTCTGTTATTTTCTTATTGCTTTCCTACAGTTTTGGACCTAACAGGTGATGCAACATCAACATTTGCAGGCGAGATTGGTCTGTGCTCAGACAATCATTTTCCTCCATGAATGTCTGGTACTGCCTTCTGGAACCTTTGCAAAGTGATGGTTGTCATAAGCCTCCAGGTCCTTTCACACATGTCCTGCCCTTCTTAAATATCAGCATTTCACCTGTTGTTCATACCGAGGCCAATGGATTTATCCAAGAGCCATTAAAGGACCTAAGTCCTCATCCAAATCCATTTCTATGCGCTTCCAGCCATAATTTGCTTTCACTTTTATAAATATATCATCACAATCCAAATACAATAAAAATACTGTACAGCAAATGCAAACACAAATGTACAATCAATAAATGCAATAACCCAACTGTCAGAGGGTCATCGTGGCTACTCTAGAGTAACTCCGGTTGAGTCCAGTTTGTCTTTCAAGATGTTTATTGTGCTAATTATTTACAGTGTAGAGACAGCTTAAAAACATGACCTCTCATCCCAAATCAGAATCTGGCAATTGCGTACTTCTGTTCCTACGCCAGCAAAGTAGTCTGGGCACCCCAAAACGCCGCCCCCTTGACCTGCGTTGCGGTGCTCTCCTCATTTCTGGTGCCGGAAGGAGCAATGCCCTTTCAGTTCCCTCCCTCAGCAGTTGGTTCCCTGGCTCTGCAAGCGTCTGCCTGCCTCCCTCCGCCTCCGAGCTTTCCCATTGTCCTTCACTCTGATTTCTCTCCCTTTCTGAGTCTCCGCCTCCCCCCTCTGGCTGCTTCAGAACCACTGGTGCTCTCTGTACTTGATGAGGTGGACGTTAGGATGATGGGAGCTGGCCTCCTGTAGGGAGTCCCACTTGCACCAACAAATAAATGCAATGCAATAGGAAAACCAGGTGCAACACCAATCAAACAATATGCATTTACGCTTGTTAAAATTAAATCCTCCTAATGTTCAACCCAAATCTACCCTCCTGTAACTTAAGTCCTCCATAGCATCATTTGTTTTGTGCATATCTGGCTCACATCTTTATAGACTCTTTCAGCTTCATTTTGGAGTCAGACGCTCTACATAGATCCATAACTGACTGAGGGTTCCATTGGGTTTTCTGTTACTGTCAGTCAGCAGTGTCTCTTCAAACAAACCCTGTCAACCAATTTACATATGTGTGCATCTAATATTCAAGCACACAAAATCAATATTCCAGACAATGTACTTTCTCACTCCACCCTTATTCCCTCCTTGCCTTCCTTTTGTTGCATGTCTTAATACATCTTGTTTCAGCATGCTCACTTCATGCTTTCGCTGTCTGATTCCTTGCTGTGTAGCCTATCCAACTAATTATTTTCAATTTATTGGCTAACTCTCTACAGGGAGATTAATGGGTTAGTCAACTCTGGCAGCCGGTATACAGTGTGAACAGCTGTGGAGCTTCAGCAAAGGTATGTGTGTGAAAGGGAGGATGCTGGGATCACATTTCAGGTGCTACCTTTGCGATAAACCAAAGGTTTCTTCTCTTCTCTATGGCTGTGCACAGATTTAGCCTGTAATGTAAAAAAACTTTGCTGTTAGCCCTATAGCATTATGAGGCCAAATTCAACATGAGAAGTCTGATAACTATGCAGAAGTAATGGCAGATGAGAGCAACACTGGCACAAGGGGTTTGGTGGCACTTGTTTTTTTGCTCCCCTAATTCTTAATTACAGTGGTACCTCAGTTTACAAACACAATTGGTTCCAGAAGTCTGTACTTAACCTGAAGCAAACTTTCCCATTGAAAGTAATGGAAAGTGGAATAATCTGTTTCAGACTGGTCCGCAGAGTACTTAAACTGAAAATACTCAAACCGAGGCGTACTTAAACCGAGGTATGACTGTATAGCCAGCTACCCTATAAAAGTTTCATACAAGCAATGGGAGTAATAAAATCGACTAGCCCTTATTCTGATAGGATCTATATGAGTTAATGTCACTCCTAAAGGAAACTGTGTGTTTGTGTTTGTGTTTAGGACTGCAGGAATCTCTACTGTATGTGGATGTGCTCATCATTTCATGTAGTAGAAATACTCGCCCCACCCACCCAAAAATTGCACAGCACCAGTGAGAGGGAAGGCGTGGCTATTACATTACTCAGAGTGGCCATTACAGAGAAGATCCTCGTGAAAATCATACTAAAATGTTTGCACGACTGTTTCAGCACTGCTGATCACACATCTGGCAATGCAAACCTACTATGTGTCTCAAGGGCACTTTCTCCATACCTTTTAAGAAAGCACTTATCTCTACAAAGCTTATACAAATCCATGGGGCGTCAAACTCTGTCAACATATAATTATATTTCATAGTGGGAAACAAACCCATAATGCTTTTGTTAACATGTGTCCCTGGAATTTCTCTTTAAAGAAAGAGGTGCAGTTGCATTTGTTAATTGGTTTTGTACAACTGTTAGGAACATAAACCCAGAAAGTCACATCAGTCGCTGTCACCAGCTGTGATGATTTAGGACTCAGCTAGACTGGTAAAGAAAAAGTGAATTATATGTGTTGTACGTGCAATATAACATTGTGCCACCAGATAGGGCTATGGAGTCCTGTTTTTCTCTACCTGTTTTCCCTGTTTAAATTTACAATGCGTTTAACTGAAATGCTTCTTTGATGTTCTTAGATCCAGCCTCAGAAGCAGGGCATCCTGGAGTTATTCAGGATAGCCACAGCTGGCCTTCTCAATCTGACCTGTGGACGGTCCGGGAATCAGCGTGTTTTTACATGAGTAGAATGTGTGCTTTTATTTAAAATGCATCTCTGGGTTATTTGTGGGGCATAGGAATTCGTTCATCCCCCCCCTATATATATATATATATATATATATATATATATATATATATATATGTAGTCTGGCCCACCACATGGTCTGAGGGATGATGGACCAGCCCACGGCTGAAAAAGGTTGCTGACCCCTGTTCCATCCTCTGTAAAAAAATAACAAGCAGAGGAGTGAGTAAAAGTTGGAACAAGCTACAGGTGCTGTCTGGTGGTGATTGTAGTTCGCACTCAGCGCTCATTGTCCTTTGTTTAAAATGGTTCGTGGCAATAAAACTGAAACATCCTGTTAGGATGTTAATGGGTAAGCATGGGCTAAGGCAGTGTGGGCAGGAAGGCATGCAAGCATCTGGTTTGAATAGTGAAACTTTATGCAATAGCAGCTGGCTTTGGGCACTTCCCTTTCCCCCTTTTCTCCCCCCCACCTCTTCTTCACTTTTGCCAACTGAATGCCCTTGAGCACTTTGCAGACTGCACCCTATTTGAATTTCCAAGGAAGACTCGAAAGGAGACTACTGAAAAGGACCGGCTTGCTGTGGTTCCAGTAGCCACTGTTTCCATTTGAAATGGCTCTGAATTGCAGAAGGCATTGTTGCAGTAAAAGGTCAAATATCTCCTGGAACATTTGAGAGGCAAGAGATCTGGGGGCCTGCCATGCTTCAAATGTGAAAGCAACATGAGAAAAGACATTCAGCAGAGTGCCTTGGAGGATGCAAATTCCTGTGTGCCATTTAGCCATACGACCTGCGAGGGAGGAGAAATGGGCAGATGAAGAAATAATATTTTCTCTGAAAATTCCCTGCCTCTAAGCTATTTCCTGATGGCTTCCTAATGAGAAGGGGTGGAGGAGGCTGTGGCACTGGATGCAAGTTTGTGTGTGTTCCTTGGGGTACTCCATTTCGAGAGCCTGGAAGTTAACACCGTGGTTTCTCCCCTCTCTCCTCCTGAGATGAGGATCATTTTCAAGTGTTACTTGAACTAGAAGACAGCTCAGGGAGTGAAATAAACACCTGACTGTTAAATGTTAAAGGTTTGCTCAACTAAAAATAAAAGTAGTTCTGGTTTCCTCTGCGAAGCTGTAGAATTACTTGAGGCAGTATGAATTGAGATGGAGGCTTGAAAGGTTAAAGCATTCTTCAAGTGAATCTTGAAGAAGTTCAGCTTGCATCCTATGAGAGTCCACTGTATAGTTAAAAGACACCAGGAGGACTACCAGACAACGGCCACTTGTTCATTATATCCCAGTATTTTATTTATTATTGAATTTCTATCCCACCTTTTTCTCTAAGGAACTCAATGTGGCAGGGATGCCAACTTGCCCCCCTATATCCCCCAAATATTGCCCTCTGCACGTCCCGCCCTGCGCATGCCAGGTGGCATCATGTGACACATCACGTGTCCGGGTCCCTCAATGTGGGGGGCAAGTCGGCACCCCTGCTACCTTGAGTTCCTTAGAGAAAAAGGTGGTATATAAATGCAATAATAAATAAAATACTGGGATATAACAAACAAGTAGCAAGCAATTTCTCAAGTGACTCATGCTCCATGCAAGAGTTCTTTAGGATGTTCAGAACCTAGCATGGTGCAAAAACTTCTGGTAGCAATCACAACTCTCTCACCACATTCAATGAAAACTGATTGTGTCCCTGCATGGGTTAAAGAGGAGGCCCTTGGGCCAAGGAGTGAGACTCCTGGAGGAGAAGGGAAGAGGCTGCTGCCAAGTGAGCTAATGCCCAAAGCCACTGTGAATTGAAAGAGGAGTGCTGCAAGCTGCAGCCCAAGCAGGAGCATGCTAAGGCAAAGTATGACTTGGGAGTGGAGGAAATCTGGGGCATGGTTATGCAAGGACTACAGGGATGTTGTCATTCAGAGCTCTGGGTAGCAAGGACTTGTAGGGAATAGGCTGCAGAATGAGATAACCAGTGAACTGGAAATTCTCAACACTCCCCTTAATAAATGCAACTATTGTACCCAAGCCAAGAGTGTGCATGTCTTTCTTCCTGTTGAGTGAGCCCAGTTTTAACACTGAAATAAGTGCACATTTCCTCTCCTGTTTATCTCTGCATCCATTGCCTTTCCTTTCATCTGTTGTCTCCTCTCTACCTGTGGTTCTCCAAATGTTGCAGGGCCACAAGTTCCTTCATTCCTGAGCACTTGCTGCAGCTAGGGATGTATGAAAGTGCCTCAATTTGTTCCAACAATCATTTGCAGTTTAAACTTATATTTTCCATTCCACTGCAATGATGCTGCTGTTTTGAATAATTGCACTGGCTGCCAACAACATTTTTTAAACAAACATTTAGAGGATGGCTAGATGGTAAAAACACAGAGAGAGTTTGGTTCAGGTGGTTCTCCCACTTTGACAAAGAGGCTTGGACTTTAACTGGGGAGTACAGATGAAGTCCACAGGTAACAAAAATGACCACTTTCCATGATAAAAACCATCAGTGAACAATGCATACATCAATGAACTGCTCGTGTCAACTGAATATGTAAATACATCTATTTATGTATAATTCACACATTAAATAATTAAAAAGCATCTTTGTGGTAGAGAACTAAGAGAAAAACCATCTACAACAAGAGTCTGTGCCAAAATGTGAGCCACATGGGCAGATGGAGGAAATCCATCCTGATATTTTCCAAAGATTCCTACAGTATTCTTAGCTGGGACTAAGATAACTCAAGAGTCTGGTAATTAAATAATTAAGGTTTGGAAGAAAATGCAGAGCTATGGCAGTGGCATCATTGAAAAGCCTGAGTCTACAAGCACGCGGGTGGCACTGTGGTCTAAACCACAGAGCCTAGGGCTTGCTGATCAGAAGGTCAGCGGTTCAAATCCACGCGACGGGGTGAGCTCCCATTGCTCAGTCCCTGCTCCTGCCAACCTAGCAGCTCGAAAGCACAAAGTGCAAGTAGATAAATAGGCACCACTCCAGCGGGAAGGTAAATGGTGTTTCTGTGAGCTGCTCTGGTTTGCCAGAAGTGGCTTAGTCATGCTGGCCCCATGACCCAGAAGCTGTACGCCGGCTCCCTCGGCCAATAAAGCGAGAGAAGTGCCGCAACCCCAGAGTCGTCTGCGACTGGACATCACAGTCATGGTTCCCTTTTCCTTTACAAGCACAAGTAGGAATTTTTGTGTGTGAAGGAGGGAGGGAGGGAGGGAGGGGGGAGAGAGAGAGAGAGAGAGAGAGAGAGAGAGAGAGAGAGAGAGAGAGAGAGAGAGAGAGAGAGAGAGAGAGAGAGAGAGAGAGAGAGCCCTTCCTTTTTTATTTAAAATTTAATAGACTCTAGGCTGGCAGAGGTCCATAGTATGTTCAAGAGCATGTTATAGCTGCTAGCTATGTCATCTAGGTACTGGGAAACATCAACCTGTTAATCAATGCTAAGAGCCCAGTTCTGCAATTCACAGCAAGAAAAGAACATGACTATGCTGATATCTGCACCTCCTGCCAGTAGGCTATTAACTCGTGTAACCTTTGCAATGTAGTCTGCAGACTGGAAAAAGGTGGAACTAATGGAAGGCCTAGCCATCTGTCTCTGCTCAGGTCAGTTGCTTGTTCTGATTGCTTAGCATCTTGTGGCAAAGTCCGTGCTCACATTTTATCAACTGGCGCACACTCAACAGGCTGAAAATCATGCACCCTTATCAGGATGACATTACTACAGATGAATTAGCACCTTATGGTAAAGCCTCAAAAAACCTCCCTCTTACAGATGGGGATAAAAGCTCCGAAGAGAGGCTCTTGCTGCTGATCAACGCTGGTGATAAGCTCAACATCAATGGATTTGATAGACTAAGCTAGATTAGTGCAAAACTGTTCTTGTTAGCATTTGAAGCCGCCCTGTTGTTAACCAGATAGGGGCTAAGAAAGCTTGGTCCCATTGAGGAAAGTTAAATGAAGGCCACCTGTGCTCAGTGAGCTTTCAACCTACTCCTGTCTCTCAAGTACTGCTATTGTCTCTGTTTTCCATAAAAGCAAATCTTCCCCAGGGAAAGCCAATTCTGTAGGCAATTTTCCAAGACTATTTGGCATAATTGGCGGCCAACATGAAAGACGGTTATCTGGATAACTCAAGCGGAGTTTGGAAAAAAGACATGGCTGAACTTGCTTTAGGGATATACTTTGGCTACATCAGTTTTATTGCTCCTTGTATAAATGTCACACCCAATTTGCCTCAACGCAAGAAAACAAAAACACAAAAGCGGCCCAAATATTGCTCATGTGCATATTGGGCCACAAATACAAGCATCAACACAGATTAGGTGACATATCAAGAGAAGGCACATCCCATTCATAAAAAGTTAGCTGTGTTACTCCAACATTACAATAGCATGGTCAGAGAAGCTCCTGCACCTTTAATAGTTCCACTGAAATTCCCTCTTTTCCACAACTACTAAATATGTGGGAGACCTTTCTTCTGTCCATTCTACATTGCAGACAGTTAATGGGGGATGAACATTTCTAGCTTCATGGTAAAAAAAAAAAAAAAAAAAAACATGGGTGAAGGACAGATTTCTGCTCAACAGGGTTGTCAAATTTTCAACAGTAGCTGTGAATTCAACAGTTGTTTGATGTACGCCTATTAGAGGAGTTGTTCTCACAGCTGAAGCAGGGAAGGAAAAGGTTAAATCCCCCTAATTCCTGCCAATCAGCTGATTCTATTTGCATAAAACCTGCAAATTAAATGCAAAAATGCATTTAATGTAACGTCTAGTGTGGCCCTTACTGCTGTAGAGAAACAGACAAGTTTATAAGTCTAGGGCAAGGGGAAAGCATCTCACCAGAAGCATCTCCCCTCTCATTTGTAAACCTTTGGAGGAATTGCAATACTGTGTGAGAGAAACTGGCCAGTCCTGTAAAGTAGTGACTCTTGGATCAATACATTTAAATTAAAGCCTCTTTTTATAGAGCACTTCCTTTTTGCTTGTAACACACTGTGATCAAGATTGTGTAGGTCAATAGAGCAGGAATAGGGAGTCTGGGGTTATCCAAATGTTGTTGGATATGACTTCCCTCCTTCTTAACTGTAGGCCGGATGAGCTGGAATCTATGGATAGGTGGATATGTTGATTTTGATTCCTCAGATTCTCATTTTCCCAATCTTATGTTCACTTCTTCACATTTTTAGGGAGGTTTAGGGAAGTTTTTAATGTTCCATGCTGCATTGTTTTTAATATTAGGTTGGAAGCTGCCCAGAGTGGCTGGGGAGGCCCAGCCAGATGGACGGGGTATTAATAATAAATTATTATTATTATTATTATTATTATTATTATTATTATTATTATTACATCACTTTGCAATTTATTTATTTATTTATTTTAAAAAGTTCTCCTGGAAATTCACCAGCATTTTTTGTGTGAATCTATCCTAATATAAGTGCAGCAGAGTGGCGCAGCGGAAGCGTGCTGGGCCCATAACCCAGAGGTCGATGGATCGAAACCATCCTCTGCACCACTGAGCCTAGGGCTTGCTGATCAGAAGGTCGGCGGTTCGAATCCCTGTGACGGGGTGAGCTCCCGTTGCTTGGTCGCAGCTCCTGCCAACCTAGCAGTTCGAAAGCACGTCAAAGTGCAAGTAGATAAATAGGAACCGCTACAGCGGGAAGGTAAACGGCGTTTCTGTGTGCTGCTCTGGTTTGCCAGAAGCGGCTTTGTGATGCTGGCCACATGACCTGGAAGCTATACGCCGGCTCCCTCGGCCAATAATGCGAGATGAGCGCGCAACCCCAGAGTCGGTCACGACTGGACCTAATGGTCAGGGGTCCCTTTACCTTTACCTATCCTAATATAAATTAAATGTATTATTTTTCCCCCTAATATAGACATTTTTGCAAAGCAATTTTCTCAAATATAATATGGTGTTCAATGCTGTTTTTCAGTACCTAATGTATGCACTTAAATCCACATTTTGCCATAGTGGGTGAATTTTCGTACATATTACTTTGCTGGAGAACTACACTGCAAAATTCAGAGACAGGCAAATTTCGAAAGGTGGTTGTGTTTTGGTTGTCACACCGTTTTGGAAAGTGTGAAGTAGCTCACTTTCCCTGAATCAACTTCTCTCCCATCCCTGTTGGAGTTCAACAACATGGGATGGCTGCATGGTCTCCAAGTCAAAGGTAAAGGTAGCTTGAGTCTTTTTGTAACACGGATGATACAAAACAAAACAAAATCCTTCCAGTAGCACCTTAGAGACCAACTAAGTTTGTCATTGGTATGAGCTTTTGTGTGCATGCACACTTCTTCAGATACACTGAAACAGAAGTCACCCAGACCCTTATGTATAGTGAGATGGTGGGGAGGGGTATTACTCAGAAGGGTGGTGGGAATGGGTGATTGACTGAAAGGTGTGGTAAACCTGTTGACGACTGTTAACGACTGCAATTGGTCTTACAGGAAAATGCAAGGGGTGAGATGGCTAAACTACCAGTGGTCAGGGATGATGGGAAATGTAGTCCCAAAACAGCTGGAGGGCCAAGTTTGGCCACCACTGCTCTAAACAATAGAGGTATTTAGTCCGAAACCACAACCATTTCCATTGACTACCAGTATAAGGGGACTCACAAAACTTTTCTTCAACTGCTTCTAAATCTTTAAGAATATAGATGTTGGTATTCTGGTCAGTTGGTCATAGCATTTGCCAGCTTCATTCTTTCTTCATCCTTCCCATCCTCTGCAGACCTGTTTGTAGTTTCACCTTGTCCTGCACTTATAAAGTTGTCTGCTTCTCAATGGCAGTGAGGGCGGGGGAGAGAGAATCTTATTTCCTCACCCAATCAAACCTGGTTCCTATTGACAGATGGATCCTGGGGATTCATCCCTGAACAACTATCTTTGAACTGAGGACTTCTTTGTGAAGCTAGGGGTTTCCTGGGGTTTTAAGGGTTTTTTTCCATATTGATTATGGAATTTTTAAACAAGGTTGGTGCCTCTGATCTTTTTCTCAGTAGCCGCGAAATCGTTTTCTCCCCCTGTATGTTTTACAGAAACAATGTATTGTAAAAATTAAAGGGAAAAGGGAAGCTGTAACCTTTGGAAAGCAAATCTAGATACTGTACCAGAAAACTACAAGCAGGGAAGAATGAGGCAGAGGAGGCGGATGCCATAATTGAGATTGGTGGTTCCTTCCTCTTCGGATAAAAGAGTTGGTCACCCAAAACTTTAGCTGAGTCTGGTGTGAGCAGAGGGGAGATATTGAAAGAAACATTGAATAAATCGGTGCTTGGAAAATTTTGAAAGCAATTTTTTTTTTTAGAATAGAACTAGAATACAGAACCTGATAGCTTGCCCCCTTAATGTAATTAAATTCCTCCATGTGCAGCATTAGCAAGACAAGTTTATATATCATTTCATATTTTTCATTTCATATTTTTATGTCAGTCAACTTTCCTTCTGAGAAGAGGCTCAAAGCAACTGGCCATAAGAGCAAAGCAATCCACACAAAAATATCAAATTTACAGTCAATATAGATACATAAATAATGAAACGGATTACCTAAATGGGTAGTAGATTCTTCCTTTCTGATTGTCTTCAAGCAGAGCTTGGACAGCCTGTTGGGGAAGCATTGAGACTGGGGTAGGGGGATATATTAATGCAGTTTGCATTTTAATGAGAACCTATCAAATTTGACGTTCCCAAAACAATATGCAAACAGAAAGACGTCTCTCTTTCAAAATTCTTGGCTTCTGTGACACTTTGTAATGCAGTTCTCCAATCAAAGGAAGTAGGCAAAAGAGATAATAGATGCACATATTGATGAAAATAATGGACAACCAGGCATTGTATAGCCCTTCCCTGACTGTAGCTGGTTTCAGTGGACCTACACCATTACAACACCAACTGTGGTGTAAATTTGCATGGGAATTCAAGCTTTAGGTATAGATTGGGATACAACAACATTATTTGCAAGAAATGATTGACTCAAGGTGGCATTCACCAAACAAAAAGCTCGGGTGATCGGGCCACGTGGCTCCCTGCAATCGGTGAGAGTTTTATAGGAGATAAGGAAATTCTGTGCATCAACCTATAAAATAGCTGGGCACATTTGTATAGTACAAAACCAGGCAATTATGAATGTTGCTGCTATTACCGCATAAGTTAGGTACAAGATGTAAGCAAGCAGTAATAAATAGCCATGCTGAAGTCCATTGACTCTCTAGGTATTCCATCCTAGACAAGAACTGCAAAGAGGGATATAAGTTGGTTTTACTGTAGCACAATTGGCAAAAGTGTGTGGCATTTATGGAGAGGATTCAATCCCTGATATCTCCAGGCCAGGGACAAAAGAACTAATGAAGACTTCTCTATGGGATCTTAGGAAACCACTTCCATGCACCATCCAACAGCAGTTTTTTTTATATTGTAATGTTATGCTGTGAACCACCCTGAGATCTTATGGGTATAGGGCAGTATACAAATTTAATAAATAATAGTATTAATGTTGAAGTGAATATTCTACCAATATACACATTTTTTATACAAAGCAAATTTCCCTAATAAAATACATTTTGTATGTCCTTGCTACTGATATATGCATTTCTATGCACACTTTGCCCTGGTTGGGGAATTCCGTACACATGACTAGATTGCAGAACTGCACTGCAAAATTCAAAGAAGGGTGAATTTTAAAAGAGTGGCTGCATTTCTGGTTTGTTTATTGTTTCAGCAAGTGTGAATTGGGTAGATTTGCCTTTACATGAAAACTGAATCAGATTCACCAGCCCCTACTCACTAATTCAACATTAAGCAGCACATATGTACATATTCTATTCCTCCCACATCCCAGGTGCAGCTTTCACAGTTCCCTATCTATCCTTGATCTTCTTGCGATCCTAAATCAGGTCACTTGATCTTCTTGCTATGTCAGAAATCAAAAGCAGCGATAAGTAAAACCTCCACTGCTTCCTATGTTGCATTTCTGCCCATAGCTGCCTTTTCATGTAGAGCTTACAGGCCCTTGCAAAATGAAGTCTTGTAATGGAAACATTAACACAACCTTGAATAAATTGGCTCTGCTCTAATATCGCTGAACTTCCTTCGAGGGGGGCGAAGCTTTGCCTCAGGTATCTTAATTATCTGATGTGGTCAATTACTCCAAGATAATGATGGCTTTATCAAGTATTACCACTCAAGATTTTTTTAAAACGATAGGCAGGCATTTTAATTGCCTTCTTGACCTACCAAAACACTTACAGATGACTCAGTTAAACTTGGGAGGGGGAGGAGAGAGATGCTTCTGCAAGGCATTTTCTCCCGTTTGAGTTTTCTGCCAGCGTTTCAAACAATGCCAGTGAGGCAGGCAGATGAGGATGCTTTGAGGGTGCTAGAGACATTGCATTGCATTCAGACAGTGCATAGTGAAAGGATTCAATGTTTTATTACAGGAATACCTACCTAAATCAGAAACCATTACTATAAATTTCTAGGCCCCCACATTTGCAGGGATATCTAATTCCCACCCCATACAGACATTTCACAGGTGAGAGAACAACCAAGAGAGATTTTGGCTGCCAACATTTGATTTGTCTTCTTCTTGAGCTGTTTTGCATTGCAGACGGTCATTTTAAGAACTCTGTAATGAAACAAAGTGAGTTTGTTTTTCTCCTCCTGCCAGTTCCTTTTCCTTTTGTGTCATGTTTTTTAGATGATACACACATAAATATATTGTAAGACTAAGGGTCTCTTATTAGTGATCTTTATAAACCTCTCTGGGAGCCTTTTGGGCTGAAAAGCAGGGCAAAATATTTGTAAGAAATAATATAAAGAAAGAGATCTATCTTTGACTTGGTCACTGTTTCCATATGTTGACAATGTTGTCTTTTCATAAAGATGATTTTCAACACTGAACGTGTTGAAAACATACCATAGCAATGCTCCTATACAGTGGTACCTCGGGTTACAAACACCTCGGTTACAGAATCCGCTAACCCGGAAGTAGTACCTCGGGTTAAGAAGTTTACCTCAGGATGAGAACAGAAATCGTGTGGCGGTGGGAGGCCCCATTAGCTAAAGTGGTACCTCAGGTTAAGAACGGTTTCAGGTTAAGAACAGACCTCCGGAACGAATTAAGTTTGTAACCAGAGGTACCACTGTACATTATTGCACATGTGCGCACTATTGCTTTCCCTTGTTGGTTAATTCTTC
This sequence comes from Zootoca vivipara, assembly GCF_965207765.1. Lineage (NCBI taxonomy): Eukaryota > Metazoa > Chordata > Lepidosauria > Squamata > Lacertidae > Zootoca > Zootoca vivipara. The sequence continues at coordinate 72,125,625 of NC_142590.1, read as the reverse complement.
TTCCCCCAAGGGCTTGGCTTCTTCTTGCTTTTAAATACAGTTAGTAAGTCCATTTCAACACAGGACTTGCCTCTTACTAACCTAATAGCACCTGCTATTAGCACTACAATTTGACTTTAAAAGGAACCCTCCTGAACCTGCAATATGTCACATGGTCCTGATTTCCAACAGGTGTTTTTTGCCTCAGTTCCAAAGTTTTTGCCTCCATATTTTCTGCTACCATCAGCCCTGGGGGCAGCAGAGATCTCAGGCCCATCTCCAGTCCATATTTTTAGGAGAACGTGAGCATAACATATGCATCTGTTGATGAAAAAAGCACGCCCAAAATGCATTCTGTTTGGGGAAATTGCTTGCAAAGATGCATACGTATGACAAAACTTCATTCAAATTGTGCATACTTTGCAGAATGTATACTAAAATGCTGGTGGATTTTATGGGGACTTTTTAGGAAATCAAAGTAATGCAGAAATATGGTGACCTGAATTTAAGATGAAAAAAGAGAGATAAATGGAAATAAAACCAATACTGGCAGATAGCTGTTTTATGAATTTTAGTTGTTGTAAATTGGCAACCAATTTTAGCTGAAAAACAGAATATAAATATAAGAAAAAATTGTCTTGCTTTTATACTAGTTTCTGCACACTACCTTTCAGAGGCACAAAATAATAGTTTGGAGAGGTAGAATAACTGTACTGATAGAATAACCTAAGTCTCCCACTGGATTTGATTGTAACATCAAAAAACAGCCATTCCTTCCACATCCTGCAAGTTTTCCTCTCTTAAAGTCCTAGTTTCTGAACTGGGCAGATACATATTTCAGAGTTACCTCTTAATACAATTATAGTTCATTTAGCCAGCAATTACAGTAATAGGAAGATTGGCAACCATTGTCATTTAGACAGAGGAAAATCAATGATAGCAGTTTCGTTTTCCATCATGCAAAAGGCTTTCTCAATAAAGAGACTTAGCAGTGATGCTAGAGTTTAAGCCAATCCTGCTTTTCTTGAAATGATTTTATAATACATGGAAAATCTCTCTCTCTCTCTCTCTCTCTCTCTCTCTCTCTCTCTCTCTCTCTCTCTCTCTCTCTCTCATTTCAGAGGGCCTAGAGAAGCACCCAGAGTTTTCATGTATTCTTTCATTGTGTTTGTTATTTTATTTTACTAATACCAATGCAGGTTAAGACCGCCAGATCTCAGTTTTATGATGCACTTTCTATTTCAGATAAAGTAGAGTAGAACTTTGTACCACACCACTGTCTGCAAGATGCGGCCTTCTTGGTGGTGGTGCCTAGACTATGGAAAGGTCTACACCAGAAATTACATGTAGCTTAGTTCCTGTTTTTGTCCCAGGGAAAATCATTCTAATCCAGAGGAACAATCTCTCTCTCTCTCTCTCTCTCTCTCTCTCTCTCTCTCTCTCTCTCTCTCTCTCTCTCTGCTGTGGTTAAGCTATTTCAGGGATGCCCAACCTGTCAACCGCAATCGGCAGGTCGATTCCCAGCTGATAGCAGTCGATTGTGGTTGATCACGGGCACCTTTTACTCTGCGGGGGGAAAGGAGCATTTGGCCTAGCCCCCTCGCTCTGTCCTGTATTAGTGCACCATTTAAAGAATGGAAGACGGAGTTACTGCTGGCGGGATGACTACACGTTTAGGGATTTATGGCATGCTCCCCAAAAAGCGTCAGAATGATTTGCTTCACCCTCTAAAAAAAGCTCAACAACTTTGGCTCCCCCCCCCCCCGGCTGGAAGTTGGACATCCCTGAGCTATTTCATTTGTTGTTCTGCATTCTAAGTTAGTTTATTGATTGTTGTTTTACTATTTATAAATGGTAGTTTCTGTTTTCGTATTAACTGTTAGATGCCTTTGTCCCACATGTTGGGTGGGAAGGTGGGCTAATATTTTCTAAAAAATAAACAGATGTTATTTACTTATTTCATAAAATTTATACACTGCTTGATTGTTAAAAAAATTATTCAAAGCAGTTTGCAAAAAGATAAAACAAGAAAATCAAGGAAAATTACAATACTTTAAAACATACATTTTTTAAGATGCTAAAAGAGATTAAAAATACGTCAACTTTCTAAGCTTCTGGATAGGCTTGTCTAAACAAAAATGTGCAGTGAATCATACAGCGAAAGTGCCTGCTTGATATCAACAGACAAGGAGTTCCAAAATGTAGGTGCTGCCACACTAAATGATCATGTTTCTGCAATGTTACACATCTAAAGGGGGGAAATGTAGGCCTCATTTACCAAAGACCTAACAAACTGGGGAAGTATCTTGAAATATTAGCTGAACTTACACGCATGCTTAGCCATTTGATCTGGCTAGTTACAGTGCAATGCAGTACAGGTCTATTTATAAGTATAGCTGATTTCTGGGTGGTTTATACACAAGTAAGTAGGTATAGAACTGCTGCATCAGTTAAGCAGATTTGGTGCAAACTGCAAACTTGCAACCTGATTCTATACTGCACTTTGAAATCCCGTTAGAGTAAAATATGTCATTCCTAAATTGGGTATTCTGTTGAAAGATTAGGGTCACAGAAGGAACACTTGGCACTGGGAGCACTTGGCACTGGGATCTACGGGGAAAGGTGCCCCTGGATTTTTATTTTATTTTAAGAGAGGGTTTTTTTAAAATTCATTCCACACATCTGCTAGGAAGTGGGAGCTTCCCTTATGTAGTTTAAAGGAAATGTTTAAAACACTCCTGATGCTGCAAAGAGTAACTTCAGTGTGGAGATAAATGATGTTTTTGCTGGTTGCCAAACTTCTGCTGCAGAGCAGCCTCCTGGCACTGAATATTCTTAGTTCGATTAATATTACTGAATTTTCTCTTTGAACCACTTGTCTCTTGATGGTGCTATCTTTGGACACTGCACTGCCTTGTTCTCTTGATGAATTATTTGAATCCATCATCCAGGAGTCTGATTCCTCCAAGGATGGGTTAGAGTTATGTACCATCAAGAGGATAGGTATTGATAATGTACCCTTGGATTGTCTGTTGCTAATGGAAAAACCTATCAGAAGGACTCACATTCTTTTCTATAATGAAAAACAAAGGGTGGGTTCAGATTATCTCTAGTCACACATTGTGCTTCATGGCTAACTGATTCCTAGTCTCCTAAGTCTGACTCTTAAATCACTAACTTTTAACCCTCATTAATTCATGCAAACACCAGAAGCAGTGCTATTTTTCTAGAGAAAGAGGTGTCATAACTTAACATGAACATTCTCATTCTCTTAGAATGGCAATGGCACCTACTTGACAGGTGCCAGAACTGAGTTCCTGTGAGTTCCGGCAGATAAAAAGCCTGAAGATTATTGTGGTTGTTCGTGAACCTTTTCTTCAACACTGTAGATTTTTTTGTGTGACTCATAGCAAACTTCCAACAATATTTTTGTGACTTATACCAAAATTCCAACCATGCCTACTTGGAAGTAAGTCCTATTGAATTTTAGGGAGCTTTCCCCAGGTGAGTGGGGTTAGGATCGCAGCCTTAATCATCAAATGAAGGTGTTGCAGTTAAGTTTAGCTAATCAGAAACTTTAGCTGAATAAGGAGTAGTAGATTCTAGCATATCTCTGGCTTTGTGTGTACAAACAAGATGATGTCTAATGGCAGAAATAAAGTAGTGATTTATTATGTATACTGCTGTAAAGGAAATTCCACTCCATGCATTTTAACTTGATGAGAGAGCTGACTCTACTAAATCATACATATTGCAGTGATGGCCAAAGCGGACATCGAACAATAAAACAAATGCCTGAAGAATTTAAAATAGAGCTGGAGACAAAAGTAATATCATGCACTTCCTGCTCTGGAAGTTGAACTTGGGGATGGATTGGATAGATGGATGAGTCTCCTGTGTGGCTCAGGAAGGGTTCCCAGTCTTGGTATGACTCCACAAGAGTGGAGGCTCAAGCCCATTGAGACTGGTAGGGTGGAAGGCAAGGAGACTAACCATAGATGGAGGCAGAGCCAACAGCAGGCAGAACCAGAGCCACTAACAGGTTCCACCCCCCTCCATACTAAATCTTACCACAGTACTGTAAGAGGCTGGCCAACAGAGCTATCCCCTGGACTGGTTGTAAGGAAGGAAAGTAGGCAGGTGGTGGGGCTGTTTGAGAGCACTGCCCCACTCATCTGGATGGACCAACCTCCACTACTGCTCGGCAATATATCAATCCTACAAACAAGGCATTCTCAACTTGGAACCCTCCAGATCTTTTGGACTACAACACCCATCAGCCCCAGGCACCAAAAAGAGTACAGCAAAGGGGCACGCCTGTTGTCAATAGGCAGGGTGTTCCAAAGTGTGGGTACTGCCACATTAAAATATTGATATTTTTTTTCAAGTGCAGAACAAGTAGTAGGTGGTATCTGAATGAATAAATCAATTTATTGTGTTCACAGACCAGAGATGGTGGCACCTGTAAAAGTGCCAGTTCTGCAGAACAAAGCACTCGAGTGGGGATATATGGAGTAAAGTGACATTTCAAGTAAATTGATCCCAAGTGATTATGGCCTTGATGTACTAATAGCAACAACATCGGCTAAGCAGGTAAATAACCAGTGCTGGTTATCTGAGCAGAAGTGTTATATATCCTGTAAGAGTCTCACTCCTGCCAGATATTGTGTCACAGATTTCTGGGCTAACTGCAGCTTCTAGATGAAGTGCAAGGGAAGCCTCACATAGCGTGCATTGCAGTATTCCAATCTTGAAGCAACCAGTGGCTGAGCTCTCCCGGTCCAGGAAGGACCAGTCACAGTTGACCAAAGGCTCTTCTAGCCACTGAGACCATCTGGGTCTCCAGTGACAAAAGTGGATGCAGAAACACCCACAGAGGGTGACCCTGCTGCTTCAGAGGAAGTATAACCTCTGAAGTAGGCAATTGAACAACTTCTTGCACATAGATACTTCCTTGTTGAACACTTGAATTTGTTGTTGGTATACAGTATGATATGAATGACTGTGATGAGAGAAGGGCATGGATCTAGTTAGATATTAGCTACTACTGACAAGTAACTAAAATTTACTTTGAGCATCTCTATTGGCTGATTAATTCTCAAAGTGCTTTTACTGTCAAAGCCATGATAAAATGAACATTCTTCTAGACAGTGTGGTGCAGTATATATGATTTAGGATATAGACGTTAGGTTCATATCCTTACTCAGCCTTAGACTGATTGCACTCTGCTACTTCAAAGGGTAGATAAGATGGAGATTCTAAAGCATTTTGCACCTTGAACATACTGCACATATATGCTGTATCCATCAGTTCATTCTATCACTAGTAGCCAATGTGGAGCCTTCCAGAGGTTAAAGGTAAAGGTAAAGGGACCCCTGACCATTAGGTCCAGTTGCGGATGACTCTGGGGTTGCGGCGCTCATCTTGAAGGAGCCGGCGTACAGCTTCTGGGTCATGTGGCCAGCATGGCTAAGCCGCTTCTGGCAAACCAGAGCAGCGCACAGAAACACCGTTTACCTTCCTGCTGGAGTGGTACCTATTTATATACTTGCACTTTGACATGCTTTCAAACTGCTAGGTTGGCAGGAGCAGGGACCAAGCAATGGGAGCTCACCCCGTCGTGGGGATTCGAACTGCTGACCTTCTGATCAGGAAGCCCTAGGCTCTGTGGTTTAACCGACAGCACCACCTGCATCCCTCTTCCAGAGTTTACTGGACTCCAAATCCTATCAACCCCACCCAACATGGCCAATGGCCATAGTTGACTGGAGCTGTAGTCCAGTAACATCTAGAGGGCATCATATTGATTACCCCTGCTGTAGTGGCATCCCTTAGCAGGACCAAGAAATTGAACCCAGAAGGAAGGTTATGCAAGTGAAGTCCCTCAGTTACATAACAGGAGTCTATTTGATTCATGTGGGGTGGGGGGGATACATTTGAGGGTTGGGTAAAACCCTAGAGTCAGCAGGAGTGGGTAGAACCATGTTTTTGCTCTCAATAACAGTACAAAGTTCTTTCTTTTTTCATACAGTGGTACCTCTACTTACGAATAACACTACTTACGAATGTCCACCATCTTGGATGCGGTTTAGATAGGATTTTTTCTACTTACAAATTTTTAGATAGGGTTGCTTCTACTTACGAATTTTTTCTCCCAATGCATTCCTATGGGATTTGACTTACAATTTTTTTCGACTTACAAATGTGTGTTCGGAACGCATTAAATTCGTAAGTAGAGGTACCACTGTACAGACACACACACACACACACACACACACACACACACACACAGTGTTTGTGTGTGTGTGTGTGCTTTATTATAAATAAATAAGCCATTATAAAAAAAATTCCACAAATAATAAATAAATAAATAATGATCACAAACTCTCTTGCTGGTTAATATTCCCATTTAGATTTGTGTTGTTGTAAACCACCGCATACAAAATCTTCTATGCAAACTTTATAGGACACTTCCAAAGGGACTTGTTCCCTTGGTCAGTATCTACCTTGATTGTAGTGAGCTGTGATGATGAGGCTGTATCATACGACACATATTCCATCACTGGAGAGGGAGAGGGAGAAAAGACAGGGGTTCAGATGGGGCTGAGAGTGTAACATGGTACTTACAGGTTCAGTCTTGACTTCTGACTGAAACCTCTTTGCCATCCGTCCAGGGAATATACTGTAAAGGCTGTGATTTATTGCTGTGTTATCATGCCTGTCTGCCTCATTACAGACTCTGAATTTTATCAGGCAGCTTGTCCTGCAGTGTCTGGTGAGCAATTACTAAGGCCTGGAAGGAAGCTTGAAATATTTCGCTGAGCATCACTAATTCGCTTGTTTTGGAGCCACTGTTAAAAAAATAGCAGTTTCATATGGACAAAACAACTTGCCTGGCAACTTTACATATGACCTTTTGGGGGCTAGTTTGCATGTCATGTGTATTTAGGGAGTACTCAAGAAACATATGGCAATCAGCGTGCAAAGTGGTGTGGGCAACCACTCTGCAGAAATCTTAGCCACAGTCTGATTGCTACCCTATCAAGCGATTGCTCTGTGGTTGACAACAGTAAATGTATATGACATGAAGCTGGGCCAAGACTGGTCCCATGATAGGTGGACTGGAACTGATTCAATGCGAAAGCAGCAAAAGGCTTAACTTGGATGTGAACAGGATGCTTGCTCTTTTCATAAAGTGGAGAAGCAGGCACACATATAAGATAACACTAAAACAGGCATCCCCAAACTGCGGCCCTCCAGATGTTTTGGCCTACAACTCCCATGATCCCTAGCTAACAGGACCAGTGGTCAGGGAAGATGGGATTTGTAGTCCAAAACATCTGGAGGACCGAAGTTTGAGGATGCCTGCACTAAAAGGTGGGAACTGCACAGACTGATTTGCACAGCAGTAGCAGGGAAGTAGGATTCCTACCCCACTCAGGTAGGAAGTAGGATTCCTACCTACTCAGATTCTGAAGTGTACTCACCTGATGCGATGCACGCCTGGTTTCTCTCAGTTTCTCATTTTCCCTGTCTTAAGTTCATTCTTCCATATTTCCGCATCAGTTTGTGGGCCTGTGGGCCTGCCTGGGGTGCTTGGGAGCTGCGTGATGTTTGTGCGATCTGGAATGGTGTGGGTGGGTGGTTGGATTATCTCCACCAGCATGCATTTACCCGGCTGTGCTGCGTTGTGTGTTGGTGTGTGTGGCTGTGCAATTGGCATGGAGTTTGGTAACTGCCTACCGCATGTGAGGTGCCTGCAGAATTCCTGACTGCCTGCATTCCTGCACTGGCATTTCAGAGATGCTTCCCATGAACTATCTCTGTGCAATCTTGCAGTTTGCACACACCTGGTATGGGTGCCTGGGACTTCTATCCTGAGCGTCTACAGGTGTGTGCTGCACCCATAGCAATGCTGGCTGAGATTTCTCTCTGTGTTGGAGGCTCACTCCCCAAGCCGGGGCTGGCTCAGCTGGCAAATGTCACTCACTGGGCCTCCTGAATGGGCCCTACAACCAGTGGACTTTATGCCAGTTTAACATAGGCTGGTGTAAGTGAAACCAGCTTTCTGTGCTCAGGATGGTCCAGTGAAATGTTAAGGCTACTTCATTCTGTAGCCCATAATTGAATTCTCCTCCGTACAAAATATTCCCCAAGATAGAAAATTAGATTACAGGATGATAGGTAATCACTAACAGGCTAGTTTTCTAGTAGCAGGGTTTTTTGTTTTTAAATGGAGGAGCAATCAACCATATGACTTCTCAACTGCACTTTTGGTTGTACAGCCAAGACACAGTTTTGACACCTCCCTCCCCACCACCCATCTTCTGCCATCTCTGCAGCTCCCTCCCTCCTTCTCTCCCCCCCCCCTTCACACATTTCCTATGAGACAAGATTCTTGAAACTTTCTTCACATCTTGGAAGACTTCTTTTCATCAAGGAGCAGCTTGGTGCTCCAGTGACATGATTTGTAGCTCCCAGGTTCGAAAGGCTATAATTTCTCGTGACAATTAGCAGCAGCCCTATATTTCTGACAAATTCTCTGTTGTGAACAACAACTTACACCACAAGGTGCTTTTAAGAACTGTGCTTTTATGGATTACAAAGGTTTCACCACCCCCTTTATTTCTTTATTCTTTCTTTTTATGCCCCACCCCCGCTTATTTGACAATTTCTTTCCACTGTCAATGGAAATTAATGTCAGAGGTTAGAGAGGTGATACACAATAATCCACCCAGCTAGGGAAATGCTCTATGAAAAGGAACAGGTATGAAGCCCTACAGGAATGTTCGACGCTACAAAGGAATAGCTTCGGTGTTTGCCTTTTGGTGAAGTGATTTCACCTTCCAGTTCTCATATAATCCTCTGGCCGTAGTGTAGGTAAGTAGCTGTTGCTCACCATTCAATTAATAAGAGTGAATAATATTTATGTGTACATTGGCTTCCCCAGAAAAGCATAGCAGACCTCTAGTATATTTAAGGGGAATTTAGGAGAATTTCATTTAGTCCGCATTTTAAAGCAAATGGACCTAATTCATGGTTCCAGGACTTACATGTGAATTGGAATGTATCTAACAATCAAACTGCACACTCCTCCAAATTTTATGATGCAATTTCATATGTATTTTATGTCGGAAATGTTACATAAATCCATATTTGGGGGCAAAATCAATATTTTTAAAAGTGCATACAATGCATATTTTGGGAAGGAAATGTACAACATGCATATTTTGGGGGAAAGTGCATAAAACATGAACAATATAAATGTAATTTTTGCTTTTCTGTGTGTGTGGTGTTTTTTTCAAAAAATCAGGTGGAATGGAGCTAAAACTAAATGCATATGAAATGGACACACAACAGCAATATACAGAGAATGTAAACAGAAATCTATACACCCCTAGTATATAATATCATAGTAAAGTAGATCAATTTGCGGAAGGGCTTTATAGAACAGGCCAGAGTCTGTTTGCAGCAGCAGGGTTGTGGGCAAGTCAAGTTCACTCCTGGGGGGCAGGGGGGATACCATTATTTATATTTAACAGACCCCAGTGGCAGACCTTAGGGTCTTAAATTTCAGCACAATACCACAATACCTTTCACCCCAGTCCCTACTTAATAGTTGTGGCACCCCCTGTGGCACCGCCAGGGCCCCACACCCAGTGCAGCCACACCAGACGCACTCCCCTAAATCTGTCTCTGCCCACCTTTAAAAAAAGCTAAATAACACATCCCCCCCCCCTTCGGAAAAACTAGAAACTGCTTGTAGATTTGGGAAAAAGTTGCTCATTCTCATTTACACTGATCCAGCATGTTGTCTTTGTGAAAAACCTCCAACTGATAACTCAAAACTTCATTGCGCACTGGTTGTTGTTTCCAAACACTCCTGCATTACAAGAGTCTAAACTAATGGCTTGAGTATTATCATTACCCACAATACAGTAGCTGGATATTTGTCTTCCAGAAAATGGGGATAGCTTACCACAGGCACCCCCAAACTTCGGCCCTCCAGATGTTTTGGACTACATTTCCCATCATCCCTGACCACTGGTCCTGTTAGTTAGGGATCATGGGAGTTGTAGGCCAAAACATCTGGAGGGCCACAGTTTGAGGATGCCTGGCTTACCATATAAGACAAGGGGAAGGCTTTTTATTCCTTCTTCCTTGCTCCCACCCACCCGTTCCATTTGTGCCCATTGCTTTCAGCCATTTCTGATTTCAAATCAAGTGTGTGAGTCTGAAACTTTTGCCTTCTGCCTTATTAGAATTGGAGTGGGTGGGATTTACACCAACCAAGCTATTTGTAGGTCATGGTTCTCCAGTGTCAGCGGAACCCATCAAGACCGAGTGGTTTTTCTTTTGCCCAGTAGGATCCATATATCGCATTCATGTAAAGGAAAGTCAGAAGTATTAATCAAAGGAAGAAATGACCCATAGAAATAGTTAGCTTGATCCTGTGGCAGCAGAGAACCTCATTTTTTCCATATAAAATGATGGGCCTATGAAGGAATGTTCATCCACCAGCCTCTTGCTCTGATTGGCATGTGTGTGTCTGAAGACTTTATAATGGGCAGTTATAAATAAAAAAAGCTTTAAATAATCAATTGGTATTTAAATAGCATACGTCAACCATCATTAAAGCTAACCCTTGAGAAAGAACATGCTGTTTGACATTAAAGATAGGGGCACCACCAAACAGCCACAAAATTCCAGCTCATTATATGTCATGACTTTTATTATGGGATTTAACAGGTTAGGCAACAGTCTGGGAGAAGTTAGGCACAAACCCAGCTTTCTCGATGGCCTCTTTATGTAGTCCTGCATTTCAAGTTTGAAGTGCCTTTTTAAACAACAGCCACACTTTGTTTTCTTTGGCTTTCTGAACATGTTTTATGAGGGATCCCCAGCTTTCAAACGAGTTCTTCGGACCATGTTCTGAAAAGGAAAGAGCATCAAAACTAAATCAAGAGCAGCTTTTATGGTCTCTTTGTTGGACTATTACTACTTTTTCAGTGGTTCAGGACAAGCTGCCTGGAAAAAAATATACAATCCAAGTCTATGTCTACATGAAATTAAATGGAAAAAACTATTACAAATGTGTTGCTGTTTCCTTGTTTCACCCTCCTTCCATTCAACTGCAGGCTGAAGGTCTCTTGAAATTTTGTCATGGGAAGTTGCCTTATATGGAGTAAGAATGAAGGATAAATAACAATGAGGATTCCTCGATAACAGTACATAAGTTGGGTCCTCCATCATGGAGGGCACGTGTTGCGGTGAGATCACCGCATTGGTTGACCCTCTGTTGCTGGGGCAGAACTTTGGTCAGTTGGGTTGGCTATTGGCTGCTGAGGGTCTACTTAAGCTGCTGCATGTCGCTGGAGACTTTCTTGCGACGTGCAGCAGATCACCTGCCCTCCTCTCCAAACAATGTTAAGAAGAGAATCTAGAGCACTTCTGTTGATTTTTAAAACCTCAGATTAAGAGTGACATTATAGAAACCCATCCTTTACAGTCAGCTGCAGTAGAGCTCAACAACCTGCAGAAAGTCCCCTTTCTTTGAAAAGCCACCTCAAATTATGACTGCCAGCGATTGTCTGAACATCTGGTTCTTTGCCCTAAGTCATGCATGACGGGGGCCTTACAAAGCCACATATTGGTTCCTACTGGGGGCTAGCCTTGGCAAAGAGTTAATCCATTGCTCCTGGCTTGCAGCACGGAGACCTGCCTTCGCTCTATCAACACAACGGAGATTTACGCTCTGGTGTAGAGGCACCTAGAATTTATTGCAGTTTGGCCTGTGCAGTAAATCTGCACGTCAGCGCACTGGAACGCCAGGTCTTGCCCGCCACACAATTTATGCGGTGCAATGATCCTCGCCTTGGTGTCTTCTGCGCCAAAGGGCATTAAGCACCAGCTTAGCATGAATAAACACCACCCAGAGTTCAGAGTGACAAACTGTCCTTCTCTCTCATGAGTTTGGGGGCTGCTGGGGTGGAAGAGAGAGAGAGAGAGAGGATTACAAGTAACCGATAAAGTTTACCATCCTGCTTACCCCGATAAATATTCGCATTGCACTTTAGCTCAGTAGTTATTGTTATTCCCGCACCCCCCGCCCCTTTTATGTATATATTTCCCTCCCCGTTCCTTATTTTATTTTAAGCGCCTTGGAGAGTTCAACTGTCGCCCAAGGCTTCAAACTAATTTTCTCTTCAGAAATGATTGCGGAGAGCGCATGCATAATAAATCCCGTTATTGCTCTTGTTATTAAAATGGGTTGTTAGGGAAGTGGACTTGGAGGCCTTTCTGTCTGATGACAGCAGTTCTTCTTAGCTTGGCACTTATGGCTTATTGACAGACCCTGCCAGGTTTTCAAGTGAGAAGCAAAAAGAGAAGGACCTGAAGCTGCTGATTGAATAAGGGGAGGATGTTGGAGGTAGCAGGTCCAGAATATATTCAAGTTTTTTTTTGGGGGGGGGGGGAAATGACACAACCCTGTTGTCATTTGCGTGGTGGTAGAAACAGGGAGTTGATTGAATCCTGAAGTTACTTAAGACAAGTGTTCGTTTCTTTTAAAAAGTAGGTTCAACAGTACACAGGGAGCCAGGGGGCACTGTGATTTGTTTAATGCAATATTTGAACCCCTAATTCTTTCCACTAAAACCTTCCAAACCTTCCAATTCTATACCATGATAAAACATGCATTTTTCTTAAAGTACCCTGTAAACATTAATTAGCACCACTAGAGTGCCCTCCTGCCCATGGCTGCTGGAGGGCAAGAACTTGCTTTGCTTCTAGAACGTAAGTGGGGAACCTAACATATACTCGACTTATTAATTTAATCCGTTCCGAAGACACCTTCATAGGTCGAAAAATTCATAAGTCGAAAAGCGCCATTGGAAATGCGATTTCCCATAGGAATGCATTGGAAACGGAAAAAGTCGAAGCAACCCCATCTATAAATTCGTAAGTCAAAAAAAATCCCTATCTAAAACCGCCACGGTTTCCGTTCGGATGTTGAGAAATTCGTAAGTGTGTGGCCATTTGCCCCATTTGTAAGTCGAAAAATTCAGTTGTCGAGTCGTTCGTAAGTTGAGGTACCACTGTATACACATTTAGGTATAACTACTATAAAAGCCAGGGTAGTGCAGTGGTTAGAGTGTCATAGTAGGATCTGGGAGGCCAGGGTTCAAATCCCCGCTCAGCTGTGAAGCTCACTGGGTGACTTTGGGCCTGCCACCGCCTCTCAGCTTAACCTACCTCACAGGGTTCTTATAGGGATTAAGTCCTATTGAATTCAATGGCGCTTATTTCCAGGTACTTGGGATGAGGACTGCAGCCTTTATTGCTCAAAGTGATTACTCGCTTTCGAAATACTTCCACCTTCCGGTTCGAAACATACCCTCTGCCACTTTAAAGGATCTTCATCTTCAACCCAACTTGGAAGACAACTATTCACATCTGAGTAAATAGGAAAGCAATCGCAGAATATTCAGGTATTCATAGAAAATGGCACCTCCTGAATATTGAATAGACCAAGTGCTGGCTTTCAATAAATAAATAAATAATCACTGAAACATTTTGCAAACATTAGAGAGTTGTGAAAAATGCTATTTGTCTGCTACATTAGTGTCCATCGCTAATGCACCATGCAAGCACAGGGATTACTTTTAAAATGGCCGTGGCTGGGGAAGACCAGGACACTGCAAGATGGCAGCACACACAACACCGAGATTGCCAGGGCATTGCTGAGAAAACACCAGTGTACACCAGGAATGGGCTTCTCCTCTACCTGAGCTTGAACCCCTCTACCCTCCCATGCACAGTTTTAATACGAACACTAATCCAGGTCCAATTATTAAAACCAGGAGTCAAGCTGATGATGGTTATAAAAGTCCAGTGGGACCTGCAACAACATTATTTACAGGGCCTTCTCGGTAGTGGCACCCTCCCTCCATTCAGATGTCAAGGGGATAAAGAATTACACAACTTTTAGAAGACATCTGAAGGCAGCCCTGTATCAGGAGTTTTTTTAAAAAATGCTTGGTGTTTTTATTATGCTATTAGATATGCTGTAAGCCACTCAGGGTGGCTGGGGAAACCCAGCCAGATGAGCGGGGTATAAAATTAATAATAATAAGTAGTAGTAGTAGTAGTAGTAGTAATGAACATTTCTGACCCACTCTTCATTGCAAGTGCAATTTCAGAACAAGTTGCCATGAAGGCAAGTTTCAAACAGATATAATACAATCACTAATAAAAATGCAGATTAAATAACCAGCCAAATAACAAACATCACCATATTGCAGAGTAGACAGCTCCTGGTCAGTGTACCAGCAGGCTAACCATGTTAATTTCTCCCTTGAAGCAGTTCCTTTTTATGCAGATTCTGCAGACCCAGCCTGCTAATCTCCTGCATGGATAGTGCCTTTGGTGCTATATGGATTGGCATTGAGCAAATGAGTTTGCTGTCAGTATGATGCAGGAATTCACACCTGTTTAAAGGTAAGTGGTTTACAGAAGCCAAATAGAATGTTTGCCAGCCTGGGCTAAGGCAAGGCATAACTCCATGTCTTTGGGACAACCTCCCAAGTCTCTTCCTGTTAGAGCTTTCTATAATGCAGCCACACTTGGAGTTTTGGAAAATAAAAGCAAAAAGAAATTTCAGCAAGAAAACAGATCATCATCATTACAAGCATAAAAAGCCACAAATCTGTCACCCTGCAGAAACGCTCCCTTCATTGTTAGTGTGATTTATTGGGGGAGCTAATTTTAAACAAGTTTTTCTCCCTTCCTTCAAACCACAATAGAAAAGCTGAAAACAAAAACAAGCCAGAGGACAGAAGCTGATGGCTATGGGACAATTTAAGCAATAATCTCATTTGCTTTGTAGTATTAAAAAAAAAGGCAATAAGGGGCTATTTACTGAGTGAATAAACACAGAATGAATCACAAAAGAGCTCTTTATTGCACACATACTGCAAGGATAAAGAAGTTGGCTTTTGCAAGATGCAACGAGAAAATCTTCCTTGATGTGCCAGATTTGGAGACCACTGAAATGCTGGGATGCATTTATTAATCCTTGACTATGCTTTGTGTGTGCATAATATTAGCATAGGACCAGACTGGTTGTGAATGCAGATTAGAGAGTCACGTGCAAATAACTGTAATTTAATGCAGTCAGTTTTCAAAGGCTTTCATTGATGGACACTTGTTTAAGAACTTCAGTTTCACACAGCGATATGAAATCTCAGTTAAAGGGTTTCAGTTGCTCTAGAAAAAGGTGATTGAGAGAAGGAGAGTATTATTATTATTATTATTATTATTATTATTATTATTATATTTATATTTATATTTATATTTATATTTATATTTATGACTGAGTTTCCCCAGCCACTCTGGGCAGCTCCCAATTGAGTGTTAAAAACAATACAGCATTAAATATTAAAAACTTTTCCCTAAACAGGGCTGCCTTCAGATGTCTTTTAAAAATAGGATAGCTGCTTATTTCCTTGACATCTGATGGGAGGGGGTTCCACAGGGTGGGCGCCACTACCGAGAAGGCCCTTTCTGTACCAAGTCCACATTCATCATAGGCTGAGTGATAGGTGGCTTCTATTGCCTGCAGCTGTTCATAGGACAAGATCTAAAAACAAGATTAGCAGCACAATCGTAGGTATGTCTCAAGTTGAGTGAGTGGGGAATACCCCGGTCCAATTGTGCACCGGCATAATTCACAAGGACCAGTGCTCAGCATCCAAGAGGTTTGCTACAAGGGCACCAATGACGATGTAGTCAAGGCCAAGCTCAACCGCCATAGATTCAATTCAGATGGTAAAAATGGGACGAGTGCCAAGGAAAAACCAGCATTGGTTGGTGAAGAGTCAATCCAGTAATGAGAGAATGAGGAGCACATTTGAAGCAGGATTAACTGGAGCAAATGCAGGCCAAGTGAAAGCACACATTATTAAGGAATAGCATCAGTAAGGCAAAGCATCACAGACCCTCCAAGTGCCCCTATTTTCCAGTATTAAAAGTACTTATATATTGCAGTTTTATTTTTTTAAAAAAAAACCCAAAGTGGTTTACAACATGCACACACACACAAAAAAAATTTAAAATCACAAACCACTAGCTAACTGGTTACAGAAATTCTTATTCTTAACTTTCTGCATAAGCCTCAAAGCATAAAAAAATGTTCAGCAAACATTTAACAATTACAACAGAAGATGTCTGCAGAATCTCGATTGGGAGAGTATCCCAGAGGTCAAGGCTGATGGCACTAAAGGCTTGGTTTCTTTTTAAAAAATAATAATAATTTTTATTGATTTTACAAACAAAACTAAACAAACTACACAAACATACAATATAACACTGTCCCTTCGTTTTCCCTCCACCCACTGGTTCACCTCTGCCACCAGTGAAACCCGTGTGCTTTGAGAATCAAAGGGGTCCATTGTAAGTTGGGTTTAGCCTCCCCCTCCCTCCTCCCCCCTCTTCCCCCCCCTGCCACTGGAGGAGTTCTGAGGATTGGTTTCCCCCAGCTCCTTCATAAGTATACAAATACAAACAAATACAAACATAATAGGGGAGAGTTTTAACTCCCCAATTCTTATTACCTTAACCTTATACTTGTGACTTCCTCGATAGTCTTCCTCCTGGTTTTCCTTAAACAAAATCTAAAATTTATGGCGGGTTTTCTATTTCAGTTTAAAATCCTTTTCTTATAATATTAACTCAACCCTCCTCCTTTTCCATGCTGCCCTCCCACAGACCCCCTCCTGCCACAAGAGGAACCTGTGGGGCACAGCATTTCCAAGGTTCCATTATATCCCCTCCTCACCCCTCTGAGCACCCCCTGCCACTGAGTATCTCAGAGTAAGGAAAGGAGAGTAGACAACTTTCTGTCTAAACCTAACTTAACTTACAAAGATTTACATTCACTTAAATTCTTTCCTAAGCTGCTCTTATAATTCCCTCCAGAAAGCACAACTTTTTCCATTCATTTTTAGGCACCATCTCCTCTCCCTAAGTCTTTTCCCCCAATTGGATCAGCATTTCCGTTAACAAGCCAAAATTTCAAAAACCGTCTTTCAGAAATTAAGAACAAAGTCTTTTAACTAGAATATTCACCCGACACCCATTCTTTCCCATGTCCATCTCCAGGCCCTTGTCCCCCCCTGCCCCTGTCTTTTCCATTCCTCCCTAACATCATCCCACATTTCACCCCCTCCAGGATCTTCAAGTCCATCAATCCTCAAATTCCTTTGCTTCTCATTTTCTTGCTCTGCTTGATTTTCTTCCTTTTGAGGTCCATGCTTTGCTTCATCCCAAACATATTTTTTAAAGTCCAAGACCTCTTTAAGATTTTCATCTAATTGTTCCTCCTGACATCCAGATTCAGTCTCCACAGTCTCCAGAATCAAATTTTCCTCTAAATCCTGGGCTTGGACTTCATCCTCATCTGCTGGTAAATTGGGATGCTGCCGTTCCTTATAGATATCCTCCCATGTTTGTAGATAGTTTAGCACAGCCTCCTGGAAGGCTCGAGAGTACTTTGTTTTCATATTTCTCCTGACCGCAGACAAACAGGAGGTGGAGAACAAAGAGGTGCTGGAAAATTCCTTTCTCAGACGGTCGACTCCATTTTGGCTGGTCTTTTCCTTTGTCTTTTAACTCAATCACAACTCCATTCTTAAATCCAATATTAAATAATTCTACCACATTTTCATCCAATTTTTCCGATTATAACAGTACAATCAGTCCACCCGGTCTTTTGACAGCTTGACAGCTTTTTGACAGCTGTCAAAGCGCTCTCCCCCTTAATAATGCTGTACCTCAAGGGGAGCCGGACTCGGGAGTTGAGAGGGTTCAAAAAGGTCTTTCTTTCTCTCGGGTCCACAGTCCCAGATGTCTTTTGTCGTTCAGCTTAAGGTTATTTAAAGCGCCTCCCAATTTTCCATTAGGAAGAGACCAACTTCCGTTTCTTTAGAGTCTCTCCTGTTTTTCCAATTAAACGAATTTGAAGTCCGTAATCGCAGTTCCACTTACTTTTTTGGAAGTTCAAATTTATTCGGAAGAATCTGCCGCTTGCCGGGTCAGGACTCGGAGCTTCACTTCTCGGAGGTAGGATAAAGCCCAAAATGGCTCCCGCGGTTCCACCCCGCCAGCTCTCGATCGCTCTATTGAGCTCTCGGGCAGCGGGGGATCCGCAAAAAATGGAGCAACCGCTGGGCACGTGAGTCACCGGGACTCTCTACCCGGTGTTTTTACGGGGAATCCGCTCGCTCTGCGGACCTCCTCCCCCTCCGCGAAGCCAGGGACATCGGCGCGCGAGGTCCCTGCGTCCTTCTCTCCGCCGCGACAGACCGGAAGTCTCACTAAAGGCTTGGTTTCATGCCAATGTCTGATGAGCCTCACCAAACTGGGGGAGCACAAGCAATGTTCCTACAGATGATGTCAATGATTAAGCTGGGATATAGGTGTTTAAGTGGTCCCTAAGGATTTAGGTTGGGATGCGGGTGGCACTGTGGGTTAAACCACAGAGCCTAGGGCTTGCCTATCAGAAGGTCGGTGGTTTGAATTCCCACGACAGAGTGAGCTCCCATTGCTCGGTCCCAGCTCCTGCCAACCTAGCAGTTTGAAAGCACCAAAAAGTGCAAGTAGATAAATAGGTACCACTACAGGGGGAAGGTAAATGGCCTTTCTGTGTGCTGCTCTGGTTCGCCAGAAGCGGCTTTGTCATGCTGGCCACGTGACCTGGAAGCTGTACGCCGGCTCCCTCGGCCAATAATGCAAGATGAGTGCCGCAACCCCAGAGTCGGTCTCGACTTGACCTAATGGTCAGGGGTCCCTTTACCTAAGGATTTGGGTCTATGTTGTTTGGGGCCTTGCAAATTAATACAAGGATCTTGGCTTTTATCTTAAATGACAATATCAATTAGTTTCTGGGCCCAGTTCAAAGTGCTGGTTTTGACCTACAGAGCACTAAACAGCTCAGGACCACAATACCTCAAGGGCTGTCTCTCTCCATATGAATTGACCCAGACCCCGTGATCATCCTCTGAGTCCCTTCTTCATATGCCTCCTCCATGAGTAGTCCAGGGGGCAACAACACAAGAACGGGCCTTTTCTGCAGTGGCCCCCTGTTTGTGGAATGCTCTTCCCAGGGAGTTTCACCTGACACATTCATTACATATCTTTAGGCATTTTTCTTCAACCAAGCATTTGGTTATGACTTTTTAAATGTGTTTGTGGGAGGGGGGTTATTGGGGTTTTTGTTTTGTTTGTTTTGTGTATTTTGTACTTTTCTGTTGTGAACTATCCTGGGATCTTCAGATGAAGGGCGGTGTCAGAGGTTCTTGCGGCTACTATTGAGTAACGACGCTCCACACCTGCTTGTCTTTAAGGTGTTTTTATTGTGCATCTTATTTACAGAGTCTGAAAAACATGTCTGCTTAGTCCGAGTCAGAACCTCGCAATGGCTTCTTTCTGTTTTGTGCCCAACATAACAACTTGGGAACCCCAAAGCACCTCCCTCTCACCCTACGGGGTGCCGTGCGCCTCAATTCAGGCGTCGGGGGAAGGGCCTTCCTTCTGACTGCTCTCCTTTCATTTCCTCCCCAGCTGCTTCCTTCTCTACTCGGTGTTGAGGCTCTCTCATGCTGTCCGAGCCTCTCCCCTCCCTCTCTACTTTCTGATTCCTGTAATCTGGTCCGCGACTGGACTTGCTGCTCTGAGAGGAACTCGATCTGATGAGGGGGGGGGCTGTTCCCTATAAGCCCTCCCCCTTACAGGCGGTATGTAAGATATAGACGCATGCACATATATACACATCACCTGAGGTCAATGGCATGTCTTTGTTTGCTTGCTTTAAAATGGATAAGTAAACATGAAATGGTGATTGAGGAGGAATGACTGCCATGGCTGAGAATAGATTATGTTGGTTGATGCTTTTGACCCAGCTTTGATGGTTTATGTTGTGAAAGAGGCTTTCAAGATTTGGAATCCAACCTTTCTGGGCTGTCGGCCTTTGTCAACATTCCCAGCAACAACATGGGTGGGGGAAGGGTACGCCGGCTACTGAGAACTGAGCCTTCATGTCAAAGACAGTTTCTCTCAGTAAGATGTGGTTTTGGCTCAGCCATCAAAACCACTTACACCTGGTTTACTTCAGCCGTCCAGGGCAGGATATGGTTTAAGACCTGGGGAGTGAGTGCCTACCAAAATAGCAGATGTTCCGTAACAGCACACGGCTCTCAAACCCCGTTGCAGTGAAAGCCAAGCTCCCTTTCATGTTCTCATGACCGATGTAAGACCCATAGCTGCCGAGTTTTCCCTTTTCTCGCGAGGAAGCCTATTCAGCATAAGGAAATTTCCCTTAAAAAAAGGGAGAACTTGGCAGCTATGGTAAGACAAAGATATGGAGACATGGATTTTAATGTGAACCAACCTAATTCACACTTTCTGGAACAATATGGAGACCTAAACACAGCCATCTTTCGAAATCGGCAGTTCTCCAGATTTTACAGTGCAGGTCTGCAGCCAAGTTATATAGATAGATAGATAGATAGATAGATAGATAGATAGATAGATAGATAGATAAAGTGTGCACCGTAATGCATAATATCTGTGGAAATAACATACAAAACTGCATTAGAGGAAACTGCTTTGCCAAAGTGAGTACATTAGGCAAAATTGCATACAAAAGTAGGAGAAATTTGCACTAGAATGCTGCTGAATTTTCATGAAGCTTTTTTTTAAAATGCAAACTAATGTGGAGAACTGAACTTAAGAGAGGGATGAAACAAATCTGCATCCATAAGTATTGCAGTGTAATCATATGTATGTATGTATGTATGCTCAAAGTATGTTTTTGTAGCCCATGAAAGCTTATTCTAGAAAAAATGTATTAGTCTTGAAGACAGAACAAGACTTATTTTGTGATACCTTATTTCATATATTCCTTTCTAGGAGAAGGGCGCTATATTCTTGAAATTGCACCAGGGTCCCCAACCACCTTAATCTGGTTTGGTATGGGTGCAGATGGGGGAGGGGGAATTAAGTCAGATGAAAAGGCAAAACATTCTGGAACAATTAACAACAACAAAGGTCTAATAGAGCTGCTACTCCTCTGGGAATTCCCATTAGAAAATTACCTACAATATTCATGCAATGTTGTAAATATTTCAAAAACTATTTGGCAAGTCACCAGATCTCATGAAAGTGGCTTGCTTCTTACAAGACCTTCATTATGCATAAAACAAGTATCCTTTCCCCCCTTCATCAAATGCTGGAGGATCTGTGTACCATACATAATAAACATACATTCTTGAAGTCTTCTAGATTCTACAAGCCTATTAAACTTGAAAACATTCCATAATAAACTGGGGAAAACATACCACCCAATCTGTATGACACAATTGGTTAGATGTTTACCTCCTGGAGCTCCTTTTTGCTTAACTCCTCTGTTCGTATGGCCCAGGGTGAAAGGTTGTGCATGGGTTGTTGTTGTTTGGGAGTGCGCCTTGAACTCTAAACAATTTTAAAAGCGTGTTGCGAGCCTGCAAAGTTAACATTTGTGTGATGATGTTTGTTATTATTCCATTACACAGATATTTAGAAAAGCCAAAAATCCTTGTGAGGTTTCTTCTGATTGTCCCAAAAGGAAAACATTTGCATTGTGCAGACCATGATTGGGAACACATGTATTTTCCGCACCCCATTTAGCTCTGCTCTCTGTTGCTAATAACAGAGAAAGCAGATCCTTTGATTTCGTTCTTTCGCCTGGTAAGCTTCGTTTTAGGAGCGAGGGCTTTCTGTATTCCCTTAGATTCAATCCAATTCATCATGGAGTGCTGGGTCTAGGCAAGGGGAGTGAGGAGAGACATAGATGATTTACTCTGACAACATTAGGCCTACACTCAAGAGGGGTAGGAGTGATAAATTTATCTTAATTAATGACATGAGGAGTGATTTGTGGTGTAGTGGTTAGAGCAGGGGTCCCCAGACTTACCGGCGTTTGGGCTGGTTCCCACCGCGCCGATCACGCGGTGGGCTGGAGGACGGGGGAGCGCGCGCCTGTGCGGGCCGGCGGGCGGGGGAGTGCGCACACGGGCGCATGCGCACGGGCGCTTACTGGCGCGGCGGCGCGCTTCCAGGATGGGAAAAGCGCCAAAAATCTGTTGTGCGCATGCGTATGGGCCTCCCCCGACCCAGAAGTGCACCAGAAATGACCTCTTCCGGGTTGGGAGAGGCCCATAGGCATGCACACAAAGGATTTTCGGCGCTTTTTTCCCAAACCGGAAGAGCGCTGCCGCGCTGTGCGCCGTAAGAGCGGGTGGCGGGCGGCGGGGGTCGCCGCAGGCCGGATTGGCAGGCCAATTGGGCCGCATCCAGCCCCCGGGCCGTAGTCTGGGGACCCCTGGGTTAGAGCGTCGGACTAGGACCTGGGAGACCAGGGTTTCAACGCCCACTCAGCCATGAAGCTCACTAGGTGACCTTGGGCCAGTCACTGACTCTCAGCCTAACCTACCTCACAGGGTTCTTGTGGGGATTAAATGAGGAAGGGGAGAACCATGTACAATCAATCAATCAATCAATCAAAGAATGAGGTTTCTCTTTCAAACCATGCAAGGCAGGATTGAGGAACCTATGAACTCCCAGTTCCGATCAACCCTAACCAACATGCCTGATGGTCAGCTATGATGTCTGGAGGCACATGGGCTCCCCACTCCTGATTAGACATTTGGGAAATTCCAACAGAAACAGGAGATGACACAGCCAATGATTGCTTATATGTCCCATGTCCAGAACGGAAATGGATCCAGTGAATATGACCAGAATTCGCTCTTGTTGCTTTCAGTCCACAAACAATATGTAATTTATGAAGCCTCTCCCCTAATTCTATTGTGTTTCCTTGTGAAAATGAATGAGGTGGGATATTTCATTTCATTTCCCTTTTAATTTATATACCGCCTTTCTGTATTACTATACAGAAGGCAGTTTACAAGCTGAAGAAACAACAAAGATTGCACCTTATAACAATCTGATCCGATACAAAAATGTCATAATAAAAACATAACTTTAAAATAAACAATGTATATCAAATAAAGTAATATTCAATTATCCAATAATGTAATGACAATGTAATTCAGGTAAGTTATGTAAATTTCCTCACAGCTGATGGCAAGATGAACAAGGTAGTATTTGAGTGAATATGAACTGCAGAAGAACAGAAATAGTGCTGCATGTGATGAATATGAGACAGGGCTAAAAATGATGCCTTTTTGTCACTTTGCCTGATATAAAATGCAGGTGGTTTGTAGGATGTGAAAAGGTGATGATGAATCCTCTGTCTGTACTGTAGTGTACTGTACTGTACTGATCTGTGAGGGCCCATTCATGGGAGTCATTGCCTGATGCTGTAGTAAATGTGCAAACGGACTCCCAAATCCATAGCATGAAAATGTTTCACTGGTCCTCTTAGACACCCAATGCATACATATATCTTTTATTTGTCCTTCTTTAAAGTATAAAGGAAGTGGAGTACCGTACTTGGATATGGTTGGTATTTGGATATTGTTGGTTCCCCCACAACAGAATTTGGATCATTAAGGAGAAGAAGCTGACTATTTTCTTCTGGACTATCTTCTGTTGTGACCTGCGCACACTTTTTATTTATACTGAACTCTATTCAGCCCAAATGAGTTGAAACAAACACAATGACACACAGAGGAAGGTTGCTCCTTTAAATGTTAACAGCATCCATTCAGTGGTTCAGATAGATAACTTTAAACCTTGTAATAATGGTGTGTGTGTGTGTGTGTGTGTGTGTGAGAGAGAGAGAGAGAGAGAGAGAGAGAGAGAGAGAGAGAGAGAGAGAGAGAGAGAGAGAGAATCTTAGATGGCCAAATGTATTTTGTTGGTTTTGAACCAAAGCACCTGTCACAATTCTTGTTTGCTTGAATGGTTTTATACATATATGGTTGGGGAAGAGCCTAAGTTCTCTATTCATATTAACAAGGTTATGAACATATTAACCTAAACTTTTAAATATGTGCAGGTTTCTTTATGGAATGAATAAGAGATTAGAGCTCTGACAGTGCTTGGTAATGTGAATAAGGCAGCTTTGGGATGAGAATGTTTTAACGCTGCTCTTTAGTTTTTTGGCTATACTAAGTAACAAAGGGTGCGCAGGTTCAGGAAGAGGGGAAATAAACCCCAATTTCCATACTTTCTCCGGTGATGACAATACAAATTGTGAGAAATATGAAGTGAGGTCTGATGAGGCACATTCAAAAGCTGCCTTAAAAAAAAGAAAAAGAAAAAAGTAGAAGTAATTATCTGAAACACTTTAACTGAAAAACTACCCTGGAAAGCTGAGAACCAGTGGTGTGGTTTGACCCAAGGGACAAATATGGGTCAGTAGCAAAGGTCATATCCAGAGACAAATCTTCCCCAAGTTGGAGGGTGTTTTGAACTTGGAATTTGATCTTGGTCTGTCTCCAAATAAGGAGGGTAATAGTTTCCTTGCATGTGACCTTCTCCAGCGTGGAGAGTTACTTACATAGCCCCCTGAGTGCTTTCCATTCAGCACATATTTTCCCCTAGATTCAAATTAGGGCTGAGGAGATTTCTACTTGAGAATGTCTGATGCACTGAATTTCATCTGTCATTCCATTAAGTGTAAGGGGAAAGTAGTACCACAGGGGGACCAAGGAATCTTAGAGAACAATCCCATGTGTGTCTCTTCTTCAGAAGTCACACTGAATTCATTGAGGCTTACTCCTATGTGGCTCAGCATTCAGAAAAGAGTTATTGGTTTCACAGAGCAGGGATGGGGAACCCGTGGCCTCTGAGATGTTGCTGGACTGCAGCTTCCATAATTCCTGGCCATTACCCATCTTGGCTGAGACTGATGGGAGTTGTAGTCCTATAATATATGGAGGGATGCAGAGGAAAGCTCGCTGAAAATGTCTGGATGAATCAGTGCATAACAGGAACATTCTGAAATATGCATGGATACTATAGCCATATTCTCTCAGAAAATCATACAATCTACAGTAATCATAGAGTAGGAAGGGACCCAAGAGTCATTTAGTCCAATTTCTGCAATGCAGAAATATCAGCGTTAATTTTAGAGGGAGGTGACAGAGGTTTTAAAACCATGCCTTTGCCTTCTCCAACATCCAGGTTCCCCTTTTAAACTATGATGTAACAAATCAAAACTTGACTTCTCAAGTTTCAGCGGCTAAGTACCCCAAGCTAAGTGGTCCCTTGGCCAAACCCTAATACAGTGTTAATTGTTGTTTCAAACATACAATTTCCCCCCTAATGATTTAATTACTAACAACTCCTGGAACCCCACCCCCAAGGTGGAGAGCTGCTTACCTTGCTTTGGGAAGGTGGCACAAGGCCTCTAGGATGCTTTCAGATGTTATGTGTGTGGGATGCAAAGAGTTAAGTGCAGTCAAGTCACAACAATTCCTAGATAGTCCACTTGGAGGACTGAGGAGGAACACATGACTAAGGCTAGTTTCCTGTTCCTCCACATGCTAATTAGATGGGAAAGGCGGTAGATAAATTCTGAAGGAAGCAGCCATTTCCCTCTCTTATTCTCTTGGACTTCAAGGACTCAACATCTAGTGAAGATTCTCTCTCTAGGCTTCCAGCCAACAGCGAGAGATGAGATGGAGTCTCACTTCTTATAAGTGAACTTCACAATGTATATATCACTTTTTACCTAAGTCTACCTCTTGAGTATGCTGTATCTCAGGAAGATTGTAAGTAAACATATTTTATACTTTTAAGAGCATTGTGTCATGTCTTTTCTTTTAAGAGGGACAAAGGGGAAATTCCAGGCAAATACACTTTATTTTACAGGCTTAAATCAAGCCTGCGTGAACGCTTTTCTGCTGTGCATTTTGCAAAAGGGGAATGTTTTTACTCTGCTAAAGTTTGGTGCTTGCTAGCACAAGCGGGGATAGGATATATCTAACAATATCTCCTCATCCACATTCCTGAGCATTCCCACAATGTGGGGCAACCCCAAGTTGAAATACACCTTTCAATAGCTGAAGCATGGCCAAAGAATACTTCTGGTTAGACTTAGACTGTGTATATCTGACAACCATCTCTCCGCTAGCAAAGAAATGAGACAAAAACAGCAAAAAGTACAATCTGTTTAAATTGTATCCTCTGAAAGAGAGTGGAGCCTTGTTCCAATCATCCCTCCTTGTAATAAAAAATTATATATATATATATATTTCTGAGAACAATTTAGTGTGGCCAATAAAAGGCCAGCTAATTTCTAAATCAGCATGTAGCCAAGTCAGCCACCCAGTAGCTCAGTCCTTGGGCAATATTACCAGTGTGCAAACAATCTATACTAAAGCGATCAGCTTCCCTCTGGCCTGCCAAGGGGATGCGTTAACTGAGCCCAAAATATGACAGGAGGAAATTTATGTGCAACTTTTACACATAATATCTCATTATGACTCTCCCCAATCTTTCAATTTTAAAAATAAACGGTCTTTGTAATGATTTTACCAGGAGCATGTTGGAAGCAAGATTGAAAACAAAGAGAGAGAAACAGTATTTGGCTGCTGATCATTCTCTCTCTCTCTCTCTCTCTCTCTCTCTCTCTCTCCCCACCTTCTGTTTCTCTTGGTTTTTGCTTTAATTTTCCTGAAGATGTTTCCACTCAATTTAAGAAGAAATGGAATTTTTCCTCTCCTCATTTCTTTCATTTCACTTTCTTTTCTGTTTTGGTCAGGGGTTTCAACTGACAGAGTAGCTGCCTTAATGAAACCCCTGTCAATAGCAAAATCATTTTGACTCATCAGTAAATAATGAAAGTTTCAAGTTAAAGCGCAGCTCAGTTCACCCAGGAGACTAGCATTTGGTTACATTCCAGACCAACAAATTGTCATCCATCCCACTCCACACACACACACACACACACACACACATCCCTGACCTGAGCATATTGCCTTCTAGTAATATGAAAAAGAAGGGAAGCAGAGTTAGTTATTGCTTTGCCAGGCAGAAAATGAACTTTTCATGCTCTAGTTTGTTGGGTCGAAGGTAGGAATGGCCAACTGGCAGGCCAAAAGCTAGATTTAGCTCCTAAAGTAATTTGACCTGGTCCCTGGTGCTCCTACCAAACCTTAACAGAGTGGAATTAAAAGGTTTACCCAGAACTTCATTGATAAGGAAAAAAGAAAACTGCTTCCAAGTTGCTTAAAATAGATATTCCACACTTCATTGGTTTTGGATTGAGTATGTAATAGGAAGCAGGAAACGGCCTTATACTGCGACATGATACATCCTGTAGATGCCAGGAATTGAACTGGAAGCCCTGTTGCCCCAGGACCCTGGGTGCAACATTATGGCCACCCAATAACATATGTGTATGGGGAACTCATAAAAATTAAAATAATAAAATCTGCTATTAACGTCTGTGTTCTTGCACTCTGTAATTGTCAAGCCATCCCTGGTTGATAATGCTGATTGCATTATGAAGCTGTGCCGCTCATAAAGGGAACAATTAATGGGAGTTCTCCCTGCAGTGGAAGAATTGCAGTACCTTTGTGCCAGTGGCCAGGGGTCTTGTCTATTCATTTCTAAGGCTTGCAACTTGCAAATGTGACTATAAGAAAGCATGGTGCCAAATCACAGTACCTTCTCTTTCTTCCCATGCCTTCTCTTTCTTGTAGCAATGGCTGTGTGCTTGCACCATGTAGAGGCAACCTTAGCAAGCTGACAGAATCTATGGAAGTTTTGAAACCCTATTTTGCAATGCTCCTACTACAGACAGTTGCTGTAAAGTGCGCATTGTAAGACTTGTTACAACTGTTGGGGTGGAGCTTCCAGAAAAGCAGTGCACCTATAATCTGTCATGTCAAAATGGACCACTACGAATAACAAGATGTGAAAGGGACAAAGGTGAAATTACATAGGCTCTTTCCAATGGTAAAGCATTGCTACTTGAGACAGAAGTTTTGCACAGACTTAACAGAAGTGAATGCCATTGGAAGACTTGCTTTTAGGATTGCAATGTTTACCTCTTTAGGTTCTGCAATTAAGATGTAAAATTTATTGGCAACAGAGGACAATTTATAATCCACAAGAAAGCACATTTTAATTATTATTATTTCCTGTTTCTGTTCTGCAGAGAGCCAGTGTGCTGTAGTGGTTAAGAGTGGTAGACTCGTAATCTGGTGAACCGGGTTTGTGTCTCCGCTCCTCCACATGCAGCTGCTGGGTGACCTTGGGCTAGTCACACTTCTCTGAAGTCTCTCAGCCCCACTCACCTCACAGAGTGTTTGTTGTGGGGGAGGAAGGAAAAGGAGAATGTTAGCCGCTTTGAGACTCCTTAGGGTAGTGATAAAGCAGGATATCAAATCCAAACTTCTTCTTCTTCTTCTTCTTCTTCTTCTTCTTCTTCTTCTTCTTCTTCTTCTTCATCTTCATCTTCATCTTCATCTTCATCTTCTTCATCTTTGCCAGCAGCCTCCCACAGTGTTCAAAAGGGAAAGGTCTAGTCCTCATGCAGCTGTATCATTTAGGAGTTCACATAGGAAAACTCCTTTGGGGGGGTGTCCCCAGGTAGGGAAAAATCACCCCACACAAAGAAAGCACACATTGTCTCTAATTGATTGGAATTGACCTGTATGAAAAATTCTACAATTTGTAAACAAAGACTCTGAATGTACTTTTGTTACTTATGGAAAATCTTTTAATAAAAATGCATTTAAAAAAGAAAAGAAGAAGAAGAAAGTGTTGGTAAGAAACTTACCTGAAGCTTTGAAATCTCTGAGTTATGATTTGCTCTGATCTGTTAGAAAGGGAAGGGCCCAAAAAGTCACAGGTTCATTCCCTGAAAATCCCACATAGGTTTGAGAGAGACTCCTCCTTGAAATCCAGGAAAATAATGGACTCGGATCTAAAGCAGTCTTAAGCTCATGTGTTTAATCACATTGCTGCATCCATTTGCCTATCATTTATTTTTTAAATCCTCACAAAAGTATGTCAACATTTTCCTGTGCATTGGCTGAAGAACAGCATGGAGAAGTGCAAATTTTGAAGGGTGCTTGCATTTCAGTTCATGTACAGTTGCGAGAAGTGCAAATTACCAGGTGCCAGCAACTGATGCTGTCAGAGGGCCTGGTATGGCTACTCTAGAGTAACGACTCCAGCATGGTCTTTTAAGGCTTTTATTAAGTGCTGACTATTTACAGTGTTCAGAGCAGTAAAAATGCATCCTTAAGGTGAGGTGTCAGAACTCCCGAATGGCGATTGGCGCGTTTTCTTCCAGCACCACAACTTTGGCAGACCCAACCTCTTCCCCCTACGTTTGCGTCGCAATTCGGGAGTTGGGGGGATTGGCCTCCCCCCCGTGCGTCCAACTTCCTGTCCCACCTGAGGCATGGGCTCCACAACCCTGCCTGAGCCTCGGACACCACTTCCTGACTCTCCGCTGGAGGCAGAGCTCTCCTTACTCTCTCCAGCGCTTGGTGATGGGCTGGAACTTAAGATGGGAGGGACTTCCCTGTATCCCTTGTCCCTCACATCCACCCCCCTCCCAGGCTCCTCTCTCCTCCTCCCCAGTGGCTCTCTGCTTGCTGGGGACGAGTGAAATCCCAAGAAGTCTGTGGCATCCGAGCCTGTGGGTGTGAAAATTTCCCCCCAATCCTGCGATCTCTCTCCTTCCCCCTGAGAAGACGGAAATCCCAAGAAGTCAGTGGCATCAGAGCTGGTGGGAGTAAAAATGTTCTGCCAGTCCTCTCCTGCCTCTGACGTCGTTGACCTCGGTGAAACCCACACCTCTTCTTCCGTGTCCTCAAATTCCGCTTCCCATCTCCATGGGGACCTGCTGCCTGCTATCCCTTCCTCCTGCTCCTCCCCCTCTGCCTCCCTTTCCATGTGCCAGGGCTTGGGCCTGTGGGGGAACAGGGCGTGGAATTCTTCCACTAAAAATTCCTCAGGTACTTCCGTGGCCGGTATCCACTCATTGTGGGATGGCGGAGTGTCCTCCCATGCTATCAGGTACTCCAGTCCTCTCACCCCTCTCCTTGAGTCTAAAATCTCAGTTGCCTCATTGAGCTGTCGGGCGTTTCCCGTCTCCCCCCTCCCTCTGGAGGCTGATCGCTGTCCCTGAACCTGGTACTTTCCCTGTACGGCGACAGCAGTGATCTATGAAACACTGGGTGCACTCTCATGTCCTCCGGCAGTGCTAGCCTGAAGGCTACCGGGTTGACCTGTTGCGTGACCGTGAAGGGGCCCAGCCTCCTGTGTGCTAACTTTCTGCATCGCCCCCTGGTGGGAAGACCTTCCGAGGATAACCAAACCTTGTCCCCCACCCTTATGACCTCTCCCGGCCGCCTGTGGCGATCTGCCCCCTTCTTATACGCTTCCTTGGCCCTCTCCAAGTGTTCTCTGAGCTGTTGGTGCACCGTCTCCAGGTCCTCTGCCCACTCCTCGGCCTGTGGGCCCTCTTCCTCCTCCTCCCCCTCCCTCTCCGGGAAAGATCTGAGGTCGCGCCCATAGTTGGCCTTAAAGGGCGACACCCCTGTGGAGACGTGCACCGCATTGTTGTAGGCAAATTCTGCCAGTGGCAGGCGATCCACCCAGTCCGTTTGCCTCTGGCTGACGTAACATCTCAGGTACTGCTGCAGAATGGCGTTGACCCGCTCCGCCTGTCCATTGGTCTGCGGGTGCCGAGCCGTCGACAAGCTGACCTCCACCTGCAGGAGGTTCATGAGCCGTCGCCAGAACCTGGAAACAAATTGGCGGCCACGATCCGAAATAACTCTTAAAGGCAATCCATGCAGTCGGAATACGTGGTCCACAAACAGTTTGGCCGTCTCTTCTGCCGAGACCGCCCTGGCACACGGTATAAAGTGGCACATTTTGGACATGAGGTCCACCACCACCAACACTGCGGTCTTGCCCCTGGACGACGGCAGGTCTGTGATGAAGTCCATGGACACTACTTCCCACGGCCTGTGCGGTGTGGCTAATGGCTCCAGCAAACCTGCTGGTGGCGCTCTGACCACCTTTGCTCGCTGGCAGGTGTCACATCCCCTGACATAATCCCGAACATCCTCCCGCACCCCTGGCCACCAGAAGTGTCTCATGACTAGGTGAGTGGTTTTGTCCCTTCCGAAATGACCCGCCGTTGGGTTGTCGTGCATCTGCTTGAGAACCTTACCTCTCAGCTGTTTGGTCGGGAGGTACAGGGCTCCCCTGTAAAAAAGCAAACCCCTCTTCTCCTCAAAGTCTTTGGCCTGCTCCCTCCCCCCTCTCAGGTCTCTGAAGATGCGGGTGGCAAATTCATCCGCTGCCGTCAGTGCTGTGAGTTCTGCCTCGCTCACCACTGCTGCACCGCATGACCATGCAGATGGGGGAAAAACGTGCCTGGGTGCTGGTGGCAACTCCTCCTCCATGTACTCTGGCTTGCGGGAGAGGGCATCCGCCCTGACGTTCTGCTCCCCCGGGATGTAGTGGATGGAGAAGTTGAAGTTCGAGAAGAACTCTGCCCACCGTATCTGCCGCTGGTTGAGCACCCTGGCCGTTCTCCAGAACTCCAGGTTCTTGTGGTCTGTGCACACCTGGATGGGGTGCTTGGCGCCCACCAGGAAGTGTCGCCAGTGCTGGAACGCCGCGTGGATCGCGAGAAGTTCCCTATCAAACACTGTGTAGTTGCGTTCAGGCTGGGTCAGCTTCCTGGAGAAGAAGGCACAGGGTCTCCACTCTCTGTTGGCGTCCAGTTGCAACAGAATCGCTCCCACAGCTTTATCAGAAGCATCTGTCTCCAGGCGTAGGGGCGCATCCTGCACCACGTGGAACAGGTGCTGGTCTGACGCGAACACCCTCTTGAGGCTTTCGAACGCTGCTTGTGCCTCTGGTGTCCACCTGAACTTCTGCTTGCCTCTCAGGCAGTCGGTGATGGGAGCCGTGACCCGAGAGAAGTTCTGGATGAACTT
The DNA here is from genome assembly GCF_965207765.1 of Zootoca vivipara. Lineage (NCBI taxonomy): Eukaryota > Metazoa > Chordata > Lepidosauria > Squamata > Lacertidae > Zootoca > Zootoca vivipara. The sequence goes on along the minus strand of NC_142590.1, from coordinate 72,093,661 downwards.
CCTGTAGAAGTTAGCGAAGCCTAGTAGTCGTTGGGCATCTTTGCGCGTCCTGGGGCTGTGCCAGTCCAGGATGGTCTGCACCTTGTCCTTGTCCATTGCCAGTCCCTTGTCTGACAGCTTGTAGCCCAAGAAGTCCACCTCCTTGGTGTGAAACTTGCACTTCTCCAGCTTCACATACAGGTGGTTGTCCTTCAGGCGCTGCAACACCTCCCTGACATCCTTCACATGCTGCACTGGGTCATTGGAATAGATAAGGATGTCATCCAGAAAGACCAGGCAGTTCTTGAAGAGGAGGGACCCCAGGACGTGGTGCATGAAGGCCTGGAAGCAGGCTGAGCCCCCTTGCAACCCGAAGGGCATCACCAGATATTCAAAAGAGCCCAGAGGCGTGAACATCGTGGTCTTCCATTCATCGCCTTCCCGGATCCTGATCAAGTTGTACGCCCCCCTCAGGTCTAGCTTGGTGAAAATCTTGCCCCTGCGTGCCGCTGTCAGGAGATCATCCACTCTGGGCATGGGGAAAGCCACTGGCTCTGTCACCGAATTCAGCCGTCTAAAATCCACCACCAGGCGGCGCTGTTGCGTGTCTTTCTTGTCCACCCAGAAGACCGGGCTGCCCCCTGCTGCCTTGCTTTCTCTGATGAACCCCCGCTTGAGGTTCTTGTCGATGAAAGCGCGCAGATCCTCCAGTTCCTGGTCTGACATGGCGTACAGCTTGGCTGGGGGTATAGTTGCCCCCGGCACCAGGTTGATCTGGCAGTCAAAAGGCCTGTGTGGGGGTAGGTGGTCGGACTCCGCTTCGCTGAAGACCTCCTGCAGGTCCCAGTACGGCTTGGGTATCGCCTCACCCCCTTTGACGTGCATGGTGGCCACCGTGGCTATCGGAGGCCCCTCCCCTGGTTGGTGCTGCATGCAATGTTCCAGACAAAAGTCCGACCCAAACGTGATGCATCTCTGGTGCCAACTTATGGAAGGGTCGTGGCGCGCCAGCCAGCTCATTCCCAAAACGATGGGGGGGTCTGAGATGGTCGTGACGTTGAAAGCCAGTGTCTCTGAGTGCCTTCCCACCGTCATTCTCATGGGGGGGGGGTTTGATGAGTGATGGCCCCTCCCAGCAACTCTCTGCCATCAATGGTGGCCACATGCAGGGGAAAATCCAGCTGCAGAAGTTGGATTTGGTGCTCTTCTGCAAAGTTTCTCGAGAAGAAGTTGGCAGATGCCCCACTGTCAATTAAGGCGAGGACTGACAGGGGGTAGCCATTTGGGAGCGTCAGCGTGACTTCTAGAACCACTCCTGCTCTGGGAGGGGTGGGCTGGCTCTGCTCCTCTCTGTGCGGGTGGGCGGGCTGGGGCTGTTCACTGCTGACTGTGCCTGGCTGCTGCCCCTTGTCTCCTGCAGCCAGGCTGTCTCGTTTCCCTGCTGTGGTGCTACGTCAGTGGGGGAAGGTACAACCGTTCCCGCCTTTCCTTGCCACTCCCTGCGATGAGGGCAGTCTCTGACGCGATGCCGGGGGGAGTTGCAGAGAAAGCAATTCCCTCCTCTTCCCTCCTTGCGTTTTGGCGCCGCCGGGGTTTGAAAAGCCCGCGCGCGCGCTCCCCCGATCTCCATCGGTTCCGGCTCTGGGCTTGGTCTGGGCGGGTCTGGGGGCGGTCCCTGGGGTGGGTTTTGGTGGTGTGGTCTGTCCTGAGAGCGTGGGAACCAAGGTTTTGCTGCGCGCGTCGCTTGTTTGTCATACCATCTGGATTCCTGCCTCACCCCCACCGCTAGCGCCGCTTTGCTGAGCTGATCCATAGTCTGCGGTCTAGGACCTCTTGCCAGCTCATCCTTAACGTCTGCATGCAAACCTAGGTAGAAGGCTGATTTCACTGGCTCACTGTTCAGATCCCACCCCAGTTTGTGCACCAGCATGGTGAATTTCGCCCAGTAGTCTCTAACTGTCGATTTTCCTTGTGTTAGGTCATGAAGCTCCTGTTTAGTGGCCTCCATTTCACTGTCGCTAGCGTACATTAATTTTAAAGCTTCTAGAAATAAAGTTGCGTTCTTCATGCAAGGATCTTTTTGCGCGATGAGCGGTCTTACCCATTCCCGGGCGGCCCCCGTCAAATGCTCTATGATAAAGTAGACTCTGTGCGCGTCATCTGGGAATTCTGCTGCATGCAATTCCAGCGCATAATTTATCTCAGTCTCGAATCCGAGGTACTCCCTCGGGTCTCCGCTGAACTTGGTGACTAGGCTCTGTCCCCTTCTCACTTGGACTAGCTGCGGCTGGGGTGCCCCCCCACCTCTAGCGGCTTTCTCCTCTTCCAACTTTTTCTGCAGGTCTAATACCATCACCCTTAGCTGTTTCTCAGTCTCCTCTTTTGTCCTCACCTGGTCCACCAGCTTGTTCAGCTCCTCCTGCGCCCCTCGCGCTTCCTCCTGAGCGGCATGCAATTGCTGCTGTGCGTGCGCTGTGAGGGTCTGTAGCTCCTGCTTCGCTGCTTCAGCCTCCAGCCTCCAATGCTCAGCCTCTTGAGCGCTCATCGCTGCACTCCAAAGTAGCCAAAAAAGATTCGGGAGTTGCTGTCAGAGGGCCTGGTATGGCTACTCTAGAGTAACGACTCCAGCATGGTCTTTTAAGGCTTTTATTAAGTGCTGACTATTTACAGTGTTCAGAGCAGTAAAAATGCATCCTTAAGGTGAGGTGTCAGAACTCCCGAATGGCGATTGGCGCGTTTTCTTCCAGCACCACAACTTTGGCAGACCCAACCTCTTCCCCCTACGTTTGCGTCGCAATTCGGGAGTTGGGGGGATTGGCCTCCCCCCCGTGCGTCCAACTTCCTGTCCCACCTGAGGCATGGGCTCCACAACCCTGCCTGAGCCTCGGACACCACTTCCTGACTCTCCGCTGGAGGCAGAGCTCTCCTTACTCTCTCCAGCGCTTGGTGATGGGCTGGAACTTAAGATGGGAGGGACTTCCCTGTATCCCTTGTCCCTCACAGATGCTATGTTGCTGTCTGACAGATTACCTGCCCCCCAACCTGCCCTCAGTGTTATCCCCTTGCCAGTGTTGAAGTAAGACTCTAGTCAATTTCTGTACATTGACCTGCGTACAATGCTTCTGTATATATGTAATAAACATATTCCATTCTTCCTTAAATTCATTGTCATCTTTGCTTCTTAATTTCATTGCCAGTTTTGCCATTTCAGCATATTCCATTAATTTAACTTGCCAATCTTCTTTAGTTGGAACACCTTCTTCTTTCCAATGTTGTACTAGTAATGTCCGTGCGGCCGTAGTTGCATACATAGTTGCACTGTACACAAAAGCATTGTACACAGGTCAATATATTTGCAGGGTTTTAAAAGTACTTGTAATTTTACAATGAATGGATAATAGTGATTTAAATCTGTTATAAACTTAATAATTGAAATGCAGCATGTAGACAAATAATGGAACCAGGGAAGGGACTAGAGGGAAGTCAATTTGTTTTGTTTTGTTTTGTTTTGTTGTTGTTGTTGTTGTTGTTTGTTATTTCTTTGGAAAACCAATAAAATCTTACAGTGGTACGTTGGTTTAAGTACACAATTGGTTCTGGAAGTCTGTACTTAACCTGAAGCGTACTTAACCTGAAGTGAACTTTCCCATTGAAAGTAATGGAAAGAGGATTAATCCGTTCCAGAGGGTCCGCAGAGTACTTAACCTGAAGCATACTAAACCTGAAGCGAACTTTCCTATTGAAAGTAATGGAAAGTGGATTAATCCGTTCCAGACGGGTCCACGGAGTACTCAACTTGAAGCGTACTTAACCCAAGGTATGAGTGTAATTGGTTCTGGAAGTCCGTACTTAACCTGAAGCGTACTTAACCTGAAGCAAACTTTCCCATTGAAAGTAATGGAAAGTGGATTAATCCGTTCCAGATGGGTCCGCGGAGTACTTAAATTGAAAGAACTCAAACCGAAGCGTACTTAAACCGAGGTATGACTGTATTATTATTTTTAAAAATTCTGTACATGGACCAAGTTGGATGCCACAATGTCCTTTGCCTTGGGTCACATTCAGCCTAGGAGAGGCAGCATAGCCAGCCCAAGCAAGAGGAAGACAAAGCAATCCAACAGTAGTAGAGCATCTTCTAACAATCCTGCTTGGAAGGCTAGAGATTTGCAGTCATGTGCAATGGGTCATCACTTCAGGCCTTCATGGGCCTTGTTATGTTTCCCATGCATATGAAGGTCAGGGAGCAATGGAACATAGCCAAGAACTGGTGATGGCTACATGGCCCTCATGATTGCATATCTACTTGTGAAGGTTTTTGAATTGTAGAGGAGAAACAATTTGCTTGTGAAACCTCTCCTTGTGTCTCTTGTTCTCAAATAAAGTACTGAGGGGACCACCAGGAAGGAGTTGGTGGGCAAGCAAGCCAAGTTCTCAGACCACACTCTGAGAAAAGTTACCTGATTTGAAAATCCACAGCAAGCATTTGGTGGAATAACTCCCCCCCCCATACTTATGAAAATATGTTTTTCCTTTGAGAATGTAGCAGTGGTGGTAATGTGGGAAGCTGCATTCTCAGAAAGTAGGAAATGCTTCATCTGCCAGCATATACTGACTGAGCTTCCCATGATAGCCCTCTTGGGAAAGAAAGAATGTAATCAAGCAAGAAATAATTGGGCAAATGTGTTAATGTATGTGCTTCCTGTCTTACTCTGTCCTGAAGCAGTTTGCAAAGGAGGTGGGAGAGAATTGGGTAATTTTGATATGTTGTATGCTAAATCTTAATGCCACGGACTTCTCACCAACTCTAGCCTTCACTCAGTGCCAACCAACATTGGTAAGGTAAAATCTTATTCTTACTTATGGAAGATGCTTAGGCCCAGATTTCTGGAAATCTTCAGAAAACATAAAATGTCTTAATGGCAGGGAAGCATTAAAATTGATGTCTGTCCTTGGTGTCCAGCTGGAATGGACCCATCAGAATAAATGAGTATTTCAGATTTACAGGGAGGGCTCAAGCCACATGGGACTCTTCCCCAACCTGGTGCTCCCCAAATACTTTGGACTACAACTCCCATTATCTCTGACTGTTGGTCACATTGGCTGAAAGTGAAGTGTTGTAGTCTCACAAATCTGGGGTAGGCTTTATTTTTTAAAAAACAACAACAACAACTAACAGCACCTTTGATTGTTCCTAGAAGGCTACAGGGGTGTTAAAATGGTCCCTAGAGCAAAAATGGGAGAGGCTGCATGGAATTCCAACTGAATTCAAAACTGCATGGAAAGCCACAATTTCCCTAATGAAGTCTAAATGTAATACTTTCCAAGAAATGTCTATGCTGCTTTGAAATACATTAAGCATTCCATATAGACTCAAGGATGTCGGTGTGCCATATATATAATGTTATAACACCTAGTACAATAAGCGGATTTCTTGTTGTTTTTCTCATTTGTTTGCATACTGATGTCAAACGCTGTCCATCTTCCTCAGGCACTACAGTCACACTGAGCCCAATTTTGTACAGTTTTGCTTTTTATTATGTTTCTTCCCTCCACCCTGCCCCTGCATTGAGGAACATGCAGTCTCACAAAGAATCCTGGAGAACATGGAAGCTTGCCAGTCTTTTATGACATTTTGATTGGTCCGAATAAAGATCTTGCTCAACTGTGGATTTTTGGAGTTTCTTCATTTAATTGGGGTTATTGAATCCAACAACAACAGAGGCAGAATGAGAGGGGATGGAGAAGATGCCACCAGTACAAGGACATGGTGGAAGCTGAAGGAGGCTGGTCCATTAGGGCAAGTGGGGCACTGCCCTACCAATCTCAGTCTGCCCATAGGGACCCCCAACCATTAGGTCCAGCCGTGACCGACTCTGGGGTTGCGACGCTCATCTCATGTTATTGGCCGAGGGAGCCGGCGTACAGCTTCCAGGTCATGTGGCCAGCATGACAAAGCCGCTTCTGGCGAACCAGAGCAGCACACGGAAAGGCCGTTTACCTTCCCCCTGTAGTGGTACCTATTTATCTACTTGCACTTTTTGGTGTGCTTTCGAACTGCTAGGTTGGCAGGAGCTGGGACCGAGCAATGGGAGCTCACCCCGTCATGGGGATTCGAACTGCTGACCTTCTGATCGGCAAGCCCTAGGCTCTGTGGTTTAACTCACAGCGCTGCCCACGTCCCTAGCCTGCCCCTAATTGCCTACCTTTTTACTCACACACAAAAAAATGAGTCACTCTGCCTGTCACAGGCTCTGATGCTAGCTGCTTCTGGTCTCCTTGCCTTCTGGCCTACCTGCTCCAATGGGCACCAGCCACCATGGATGGAAGGCCCATGTACAACATGCCATTGTCTTATGATGGCAAATGGAGAAGGAAGCTTGTCGCATGACATTTGAGTGCCTCTTACAACTATGTCAGTTTGTGTATGTATCAGTTTGTATATGTGCAAATGTATGACAAAACCTTGCTGACCTGCTCTCCACTCCCAAGACTTCCAGTGCAGCGAATAACTTCCTGAACAACATCTACTATCACTTACAGCAGACTGGTCTTTGCACCCTCTCTTGGGAGTCTTTCCACCCAGTGAAGTCATAAGAGGGGGCACTGCTTTCTGTCTTTTCTCCATTTGAGTGGGAGTGTGAAGCAGTAATTTTCTGTGATTACTCCATAATTATGGAATGCTATATGGATGTGTGCCTGCAATTTGAGGAGAGCGGCAAAGACTCATCTTCGTATATGCTACCAGCTTCTAGGCAGGTGAGATGGCAGCATTTTTTGGAAACCAACGAGTTATTTTTGCTTAGTCATTATTATTGTGGTTGTGTGTGTGTGTACAATCCATAAAATGTGTGCAGCCCTAGCAAGTGAAGGATTACTAAAAGACTGACTATACCTGAAGGAGCATCTCCACCTCCATTGTTCTGCCCGGACACTGAGGTCCAGCACCGAAGGCCTTCTGGCGGTTCCCTCATTGCGAGAAGCCAAGTTGCGGGGAACTAGACAGAGGGCCTTCTTGGTAGTGGCGCCCGCCCTGTGGAACGCTCTCCCACCAGATGTCAAAGAGAGAGAAAACTACCAGACTTTTAGAAGACATCTGAAGGCAGCCCTGTTTAGGGATGCTTTAAATGTTTAATAGATCACTGTGTTTTATTTTTCTGTTGGATACCCAGCCAGATGGGCGTGGTATAAAAATAATAATATATTATTATTTATTATTATTATTATTATTATTATTATTATTATTATTATTAGGGATGGAGAAGAAATTGGATTCAGTACACATTTAAACGTAAACCTTTCTAATTTGCACTTTCTGAAACACAGTGAGAATTGAAACACTGCCATATTTCAAAATTCACACCTATTCAGAATTTTCAGTATACTCTTCCAGCCCAAAGTGTGTACTAGGATATAGTGTGTAGAAAAAAATGCACATAAATAGCACACAAAAATGCATCATATTAGGGGAAACTGCTTTGGGGGGAAATGTAGGCTGAATTGCATACACATTGGAGTATTAGGAGAATTTTTCACGAAACCCCAATAAATGTTCCTGGAAGGGAGGGGAGGGGCACAAACTGAAGTGGACATGTGGAGAACTGAATTTAAGATTGGAAAAATGAGATAGTGAGAGAAAGCAACACTAACAGAGTAGCCCATCCCTACCTCCAAATCCCCTTTGGCTACGTCACACTCAGGTGCTTAATCTGTCCAACAATTTTAAAATAGTTTTGAATGACTGAAATATTGAATATTCCAGGGAAACCAATTATCCAATGTGTTGAAACCATTCCTTGATCAAACACTTACCCACAGCTCTGGATTTGACACCTGCCATGCTTTTTGGCATTGAATTTGTAGCATTGAATTTGACCCATATTGCAGCCACTTCCAAAATAATATTTAGTCTGGATAATGTCTTTCTAGTCCTGGGTTGAGAATTTCAATGGCATTTTAGTAGCAACTTTAGGAGTAACCTAATGGGTGCTTCTGCCCTCCATGTCTCCATCAAGGTCTGTATTAATTTGACAATCCTTAATGGTCTGTCCTTTGTGAGTTGGAGGGGTCAGGCACTCCCACTGGCTGACAGAGTTTCTCCCCTGCCCCCCTGTTGCCCCAAGGGCTGAGCTGTGATTTATGGGTGAAATTCCTTCAAGACTTGGGGAAGCTGCAAAAACAGGTCTCAAGCTTCAGCCCAAGTTAAATAAATGGAGTGTGTATATATTTAGTAAATGATCATGAAAAACACAGAAAAATATGTGTGTGGAAGGGTGGAGAAAATGTACTTCCTGGCTGGGAAATTAGTGAACTGCTAAAGGCAGAGGCCAGATGGTTTAGCAGAGCAATTTAACTAGCTCCCTCCTCTGTATGTGTGCTTGTGGGGGGGAAATTACAGGGATCGGATGTGTGAGGTTCAAAAGCCCAACCCCTTGTACTGACCTAGGCAAAAATAACCTAGGTCTGAAAGCTGGACCAGTATCGCACATGAGTTTGAAAGAAAACAAGATGTTCTCCAACATTCTGTATGTGGAGGGAAGTCATTGCACCTCATTTACCAGAAGTGATTGTTATAATGGAATAATAGAGATGGGAAACAAAAATGCCACAATCTGCTGCTAAGTGTTATGCCTAGTATTCCTAAATTGTCAGAATTGCCCGAGTTACTGTTCCTTGTCCTTATCATATGGCCCCATATACACAGACCATTCCTTCTTTGAGGGAAATAAGAGTGGCTCTGGAACAGTCCCTTTGTTTCCTAATGGGATATATATTTTAAATTCAGCCTCACAAACAGATTTAAGAATTTGTTTCAGCACCAGCTCTCTCTTTCCTTATGGAAAGGGTGCAATGCTGAACTGTAAATTTACAGTGAACTGTACTATGTATGTGTCAATGACACATTAAACATTTAACGCAAGGGTCTATTTCAGTATTCTGTTCTACTTCCACATTAGGCTTCTTAACATAATGAATTTTGAATTAATTGGCATGAACATTTAGCACTCAGTAAGAAAGCCTGCAATTTCCACTGATTAACAAAAACTATTTTGTAATTACTTTAAAATGAATATTTGTTTATTCTGTACTAATGCATTTCCCCTAGTTATGCAGGGCAAACTATCAGGCTCATGTGAGACAATTTCAAAATGGCAGCACCACCCAAGTGGATTGGCACAAAGCTCTGTCAGATGTCTCTTTTGAGTCATAATCTTAGGTGGTCCAGTCCAGTTTAAGATCCTCTACTTAAAAACCATTTAAAACAACAACAACAATGTGGGCTGAAGTCACTTCTGGTACCCCTCCAGGATTAGTGGCCCTGAAGCTTAAGCTTTATTAGTTTCATAGTAGATGAAAACATGCAAAAGCAGCTCTCATGCTTGTTGCTCCTATTGAACTTTGGTACGCAGAATGTGGCTTGTACCTGTTGCAATCACACACAGAGCAATATTGGAAGATAAAACAAATAAAGTTGTTTATTATAATAAATACATAACTTGGACAGAAAAAACTGTAGTTCTAAGTTAACCAGCTAGTCGGGAGAAAACAAAAGCAACCATGCTTGTGACTTTATGCTCAGGGGACAGATCCAGATTTACCTTTCATTCCGAGGTGTGAGAGAGTAAAGTGAGAAGGAGGAAGTGATAAACAGGATCCAACCACTGGCAGAGGAAGAGGGGGGCGGGTGGAGCACACCATCCCCAGCACCATGATCGCAGTGGGGTGCCATCATGGTGCCTCCCCCCCGTGCTGGGCACCACGCCCCCAGGATGTGCGCCATGCCCCTGCAGGTGACATGCCACGCCCCCGGTATGCGCATCATGCCCCCGAAATGGGCACCAGCCACGTCCCTGCCTGCTCTCTGCCCCCAATGCCGAAGCATGAAGCTCCGCCACTTGATGCAACCTAAGACATATAGTCTAAACATTGAAGGTTAGAGAGCAGATCATAGAGGGGATCATGTAGTGACTGGAATGATGTCATGACTTATGAAACTACTTAGCCAATCAGAGTGGACTATGTAGATGCAAATGAAGTGAACAGGTGGTCGGAGCAGAGTAACTAATCTGGAATAGGTGCAAACTTTCAAAGCTATCACACACAGAAATAAGGAAAGGGGAGGGGCAATTTTCAATGTTGGAAAAAGATTCATGAGCAACCACAACCATCTTCATGTACTTGTCTGGATAAATGAGTTAGTGGTTGAAGAGTCAGACTAGGATCTGGGAGGCCAGGGTTCAATGATACATGAAGCTCACTGGGTGACTTCAGGAAATCTGAATCCACCCTTTGTTTTTCATTATAGCTACATTTTTGACATACATGGAAAGAGAGCCCTTTGACAGGCTTTTCCTTTAGCGACAGAGCATCCAAAGGTACATTATCAAGAGCTCTCCTCTTGATGGTACATAACTCTAATCCATTCTTGGAGGAATCAGAATTTCAGATGATGGATTCAAATAATTCATCAAAAGAACAAGGCAGTATATTACAGCAGTGTCCAAAGATGGCACCATCAAGAGACAAGTGGTTCAAAGAGGAAATTCAGTAATATTAATCGAACCAAGGGTATTCAGTGCCAGGAGGCTGCTCTGCAGCAGAAGTTTGGCAACCAGCAAAAACATCATTTATCTCCACACTGAAGTGACTCTTTGCAGCATTAGGAGTGTTTTAAAGATTTTATTTCAACAGCAAAAGGGAAGTTTCCATTTCCTAACAGAAGTATGGAATGCATTAAGAAAAACCCTCCCTTTTAAAAAATCATTTGCAAAAAAAGAAAGAAACGTAAATGCAATAGCACTTTGAGCTTTTGATTTGGGTACAAGGGGAGTAAATCTAACAATCAGCATAACAGACAGAGTCTGCAATGGTGTTGCTTTTTTTTTTGGAACAGTTCCCTGCCTTTAACACAGAGGTCCCCAAACTAAGGCCCGGGGGCCAGATGTGGCCCAGTCGCCTTCTCAATCCGGCCCACGGATGGTCCAGGAATCAGCATGTTTTTACATGAGTAGAATGTGTCCTTTTATTTAAAATGCATCTGGGTTATTTGTGGGGCCTGCCTGGTGTTTTAACATGAGTAGAATGTGTCCTTTTATTTAAAATACATCTCTGGGTTATTTTTGGGACATAGGAATTCGTTCATATTTTTTTCAAAATATAGTCTGGCCCTCCACAAGGTCTGAGGGACAGTGGACCGGCCCCCTGCTGAAAAAGTTTGCTGACCCCTGCAACATCAGCATGACCTGCAGGCATTCACAAAATACAAATGTGCTTCAATATGTAAGCCCTCCACTCCACCCCACCCCATCACCTGGTGATTTGTTTTGGATCCAACTGTTCTTCAAGACACAGGAGCAGAAAAGCCTGGTTTATTTTTCTGGACATTGGATAACCTTGACCTACAGGTGTTCTGATTTCTCTATTGCTAGAGCTATCTCAAAGTAAATTAATTTGTATTTTGTTAGCAATTGTGTTAAAAATGAAACTATGGTTATATTCCAGATTGCTTTATGGCTTTTTCTAGCACTTTTATGAGCTAACTCGCCCCAGACACAGCAGACTCAGAAACTCTCCTTGCAAACTGCCAATGTCCCATGCACCCTCCATTTTTTTTAATTGGGGGGCTTGTTGTTGCAGGGCATTGGCTGCCCCCCCCCCGCTTTATTTGTTTTGGGATGTGTGCAGGTGATGCTTTGCCCATTTTCAGTGGGAGGCGGGTTTCTGATTACCGCCAGCTTTTCTTCTGTGAAATGGGCATTTTGTGGTGCCCGTGACAGTTTTGTAGATTCCCAAATGTTTCCCTGGACCCCAAAATGTTGCACTCCGGGAACTAAATGTTTGCTACCATGCTAGCTGTAGTGGAAGCAGAGGTGTTCCCCAACAGCTAAAGCAGCCTCATTTTCCTGAAAAGTAATGCATACCATACATGATTCTTAAAAAAAAAACAGCAACACAAACATGGTGGGTAAAAAGGTAAAAGGACCCCTGACGACTCTGGGCTTGCGGTGCTCACCTCGCTTTACTGGCTGAGGGAGCTGGCGTACAGCTTCCGGGTCATGTGGCCAGCATGACTAAGCCGCTTTCTGGCGAACCAGAGCAGCGCATGGAAACGCTGTTTACCTCCCCGCCAGAGCGGACCTATTTATCTACTTGCAGTTTGATGTGCTTTCAAACTGCTAGGTGGGCAGGAGCTGGGACAGAACAACGGGAGCTCACCCTGTCATGGGGATTCGAACTGCTGACCTTCTGATCAGCAAGCCCTAGGCTCTGTGGTTTAGATTAGACCACAGCGCCACCCGTGTCCCATGGGAGAACAAGGCCACTCTCCTGACTGCTCTTGTATCTTTCAAGGAAGGCAGAAGAAAGAGTGCCTGTTTATTACAAATGTATAAAGTACTCAACAGTTTCTCACAGTGACTAAGAAAAGGGAAGTGCTGACCGAAAGCTACTTGCTCCCCACCCCCCTTTGCAGCTAATTTGGCAACTAATACCTACCTTCTGGAAAGTTTTGCAACACACGTTACAAAAAATGTGTCCTTATTCATTTAAATCACCCCCACTTTCTCTCAGTGATGTCACCATAGTCAAACTTGATTGGCTATGTAGCACTCTGATGTCACCACTTGTATTACATAATCTCAGACTGGGGGTTGATCCATGCAAGAGTAAGATACAGTAGGCAGAAAGTAAATGGCACCATAGAAGTAGCAGGTGCCGGGATGAGGAATGATGAACATCAGAAGCTGCCTTAAGCTTAGTCAGATCACTATGTTGGTACTCTAACAGCCAGCAGTTCTACAGGTTCTCAGCCTTTCCCATCATCAGCTACGTAACAATTTATCTAGAGATGCTGGGAATTGAGCTTTGTGTCTTTTGCAGGCAAATCGGAGCACTCAGCTATTGTCCAAACAGGATTGGGGAGGGGGTTGCTATTTGCACAATCAAATTATTTATTGGGAGAAATTTACACCCCACTAAAAACACTGGACCAGTTTAAAGACTGTTGGTGGGAGGGCTGTGGGATGTGAGATGTACTAACTGAAGAGGTAATGGAGATATGGAAAGAGCATAAGAACAGGTTTGTACCAGATGGCTTGGCATGGAGGCCTGAAGCATTTATGAACAATGTTTGTATTCCTGAAGACTTTATAACTCCACTAATGCTTCCTGTAACACTATATATATCCAACAAAATAAGATAAGGGTCAGCATATATTAGAGTCAGATCCAAAATTCTTGTCCTTATTCTCCCGCATTCCATTCAACCCTGAAGCTTGGGGGAGCAACTTGAGGTTCATGGCTGTCTAATTTCACAGTGATAGGTTGACACAAAGAGAAGGTGGGAGATATGATGGCAGAGGATAAAGTGGCAGAAGACACAATATGAGAACTCTATAATCCCAGGTTCCTGATCTCAAGGAGACTTCTAAGCATCCTCGGCTGAATGTGCATAGGAACCTCCTTTAGACCTTCCCAGTCAACATGGGAAGATTGTGGGGGGCAGAGCAATAGAAACAAAGACATTGGGGCAGTGCTTGCCTATGTGTGCCCACTCCTCACAATTGTTGTTGTTGTTTAGTCGTGTCCGACTCTTCGTGACCCCATGAACCAGAGCACGCCAGGCACTCCTGTCTTCCACTGCCTCCCACAGTTTGGTCAGACTCATGTTGGTGACTTCGAGAACACTGTCCAACCATCTCGTCCTCTGTCGTCCCCTTCTCCTTGTGCCCTCCATCTTTCCCAACATCAGGGTCTTTTCCAGAGAGTCTTCTCTTCTCATAAGGTGGCCAAAGTATTGGAGCCTCAGCTTCACGATCTGTCCTTCCAGTGAACACTCAGTGAACACTCTCAAGAGTCTCCTCTAGCACCATACTTGATGCCAAATCACATCTAAAGGCTGCATGAACATGACTTCTGTTGGTGCTTATTGAAAAACCAGAACATGACTCTGTTCATGTCCTATTGCCTGCAATATGTGAATACAAATAATAATAATAATAATAATTAATAATAATAATACTTATATCCCACCCATCTGGCTGGGCCTCCCCAGTCACTCTAGGCGGCTCCCAACAGAATATAAAAAACACGATAAAACATCAAACATTTAAAAATTCCCTAAACAATGTTGCCTTCAGATGTCTTCTAAAAGTCAGATAGTTGTTTATTTCCTTGACATCTGATGGGAGGGCATTCCACAGGGCGGGTGCCACTACTGAGAATGCCCTCTGCCTGGTTCTCTGTAGCTTCACTTCTCGCAATGAGGGAATCGCCAGAAGGCCCTCGGCACTGGACCTCAGTGTCTGGGCCAGACGATGGGGGTGGAGATGCTCCTTCAGGTATACTGGGTCATGGCCGTTTAAGGCTTTAAAGGTCTTCATCAACTCTTTGAATTGTGCTTTGAAACGTACTGGGAGCCAATGTAGGTCTTTCAGGACCAAAGTTTTCTTCTTAACACGCTAGACATAATGCTTTCGGAACATAAGAAGTTGTCTTTTACTGAGTTAGACTATTGGTCCATCTAGCTTAGAATTGTCTTCACTACCTGGCATTTTTAAGCAAGAGTCTCTCCCAGTCCTACCTGCAGATTGAATATGAGGGGATTGAATCTGAGACCTTCATTCAAGGCAGATGTTCTAGAAAACTCCCCCCCCCCCGACTTTGGTACTGAAGAATAGACTGGGGAAGGGGACAGCTAATCATACTCCTCCCCGGCCCCTGGTAACAGCTCTTGTTCAGTATGTCTCATATCATATATGTGAACCCAGTTTTGAACTTTTTGAAGACCTGGGAGATTTCAGAAGGACCTATTAGCAACATTGGAGCAGCCTAGTCTTACTAGACCGGGAACATGATTTAGTAACTCTTTGTGGTTTCAAATCCCAGAAAGGTCAGACAAAGTTTCTAAGAGGAGGGGATCATGTCCTCCCTGCTCACAAATAAAATATGCTTAGATTCATAACAAACAAACATTCTAAGTAGTGGTGGTCACAGCATAAAATAGTCACATGTGTTTTTCTTTTGTCCACTAAGTAAATCTTTGCCTTTGCCAAAGGGCAAGTGGGCTAAATTAGGAAAAACAGTCCCGATTGCAAAATGACTTGACTTAACTAGGAATATTGCTATATATAGCTATAAATATCTGCTAATTGGTCACAGTTACTGAAAACAAGAAACAACCTGGAATTAAGCTTCAAACTCAGTGGGTGGTATTCAATTTAGGTTTACTCAGAGTAGATTTGGTGAAATTAATGGTGCTTAGTCATGTTCATTAATTCCATTGCATTGAATCCGAATAGATCTTAATTGAATACCATCCTATGGTTCCTGGTGTTCTACTAAACCAAAATAATTATTTAATAGGTTGAGACTTTTGCTTTGGAGTTGAGTTGAACATGCCCATGACTTATGCTCAGGAGACGGAATGTGACACATTGGTGCAACTAATTCCCAGTGTTTACCTGCAACACAATTCTACTCAAAGGTGAGTCCCATTGAGTTCAGTAGGGTTTACTTCCAGGAAACTGGGCATAGGATTGCAGCCTTACACTTCTGTCACTGAGCTGAGAGCTGTTCACATGATGTTTGCATGCTATTTTTTTTTTCAAGGTGTACACACTGCCCCTTTTTGTATGTGCTATGAAGCTAACACAAAATGGAAATGTGGATATCTGGGGATGTGAGTGGGTTGGAAACCTGTCAACCTTCAGCAATCGTTGGTCTCTGACACCCAGAAGCCCCCATCAGCATAGCCAATCATTAAGGATGATGGGAATCCTCATACATCTGCCAGCCCACAGGTTTCCCACCCCATCTCTAAGTAGGGATGGTTGAATCTGTCAGTGTCAGTTCCTTCGTTTTCCCACAATTAAGTTTAGCTTTCCACATTTTTGCATCAGTTTGCATTTAAGAAATGTCCTCATGAAAATTTGCCAGCATTTCAGTGCAATTTATTTCCTGAATATACACATTTTTGTATGCAATTTCACTTAAAATACAGATTTCTGCAAATTAGTTTCCCCTTATGTAATGAATTTTTGAATTGAACAATTTCCACCAGAATACACATTTTACACATACTTTGCCATAGTTAAGTGCATTGCACACATTACTTTGCTCCAGAAGTGCATTGAAAAATTCGAAAACATACACATTTCAGAGGAAGGCTGAGTTTCCATTTGTTTACTGTCTCAGAAAGTTACATGAGGAAATGGGATGAAATGGACTACTGAGGTGAATCCACACACAAATTTCATGCACTGGAAACAGACTGATCTGTCGATTCTTAAGTAATCATCTGACTGGGAATAACCATGTGAAGTTAGGCGGCACGGCTAATCTAAACTGTGCTGGGAACCATGTGTTTGGAAAGTTCTCATCATACAATGTTTGGGCAGGTCAACATTTTACATGGTCATCAAAAATAAGTTCTTCCCATCATACAAACATATAAAGGGAGGAGAGTGTGTGTGTGAATGTTAGAAACACAAATACGGCACTAACAGTCCTAATATTCATATATCTGTAGCAAAGAAGGAAGAGAGAGAGATAGCAAACAAATTTAGCCTCGAGTTTGTTTTATGTCCTTGTTATTGCAAAGAAGTTTGAGCCAGAAAAGACATAGAAGGGACACAAATGAGATAATTTAATGATGCCTTTTAGGAGTGCAATGAAGGGAAATAAATAAATAACAGAACTCACAGCACATCAAAGGTGGCTTCTCCTTTGCTTTCAGCAGATGGGAGGGGAGAAAGAAAAACACAGATACGCCACAGTTTATGCAGCTTGTATGCTCTCAAAAACACAAATCTTGTCAGAGGCATGTGCCCACTGTGCTGGCATTTTATTTCACTGCTTGTTCAGAGGAAGCAATTTTGAAAAGTTGCTTTGTGGGACCTAAAAGAACCGGCAACTAGTTAGACAAAGATATGCTTTTCCAAGTTGTAGGATTTTTTAAAACACACACACACACACACACACACACACACACAAAAACAGACATGCTACTGGCTTCATATTACCAGTGGCTACAGTCCCATTAATATGCTTTCGATTCAGTATCTTTTCATGCACCAAAGATAACAGGAAAAGAAGAAGGGAAAAAGAAAGAAAGGCATAAAAAGGCAGACTTGAAACTTGTTCCTTTCACGAAGGCTTGGGGGTTGGTGGGGCATGGATGGAAGCCAAGAGAGAACCAATGGGTGTAGAGAATAATGTTATGATGATTGAGAGCAGGTCTGCTGAACCTGTAGATGGGTTCATACTGACAAGAGGAAAAGAGAATTCAGAGTTTCTGGGCAGAAAGCCATGGACAAAGGAAACACCGAGACAGGCTCAAACAGGGAAGGTTGCCAGATATCTGCTTGTGGTTATCAAATCCAGGAGTGTCACAATGGTTCTGCGCTATTTCTTTCCCAACCCATTCAACTGTTTGGCTAGCATTTTCTTTCCCACTCTCGGCTCCTTTACATGCGTGCACAAGAAGCTCAAGTCACCATCTCTAGGAGGCAGCCTCGCATAGAGAAAGCACATTTCCCAATTAATTTAATAGCCAATGATTTATTTATTTTAAAAAAACACTCCCCAACCCCGATATTGGCCATTGTTGCTAGCACAGCTTTGATAGAATAAGGACTTTTCATGAAAAAGCATCACCAAGATTATTATTCCACAAGTTTAGGCTGGGTTCAGTATTCAGCCCAAATCTGTGATTCTTCCAACAAGCCTGCACTTCTGGGCATAGGAGTGGGGTCTTGACTGCGACACCACAATGAGTTTCATTGCTGCTAATGCAGTGCCCCCCCCAACAATGAGCCATGGAGTAGAATATCTCCAGGATGGTTTACAAAGGACAGTCCTCTATGTGAAGGATTTCCAAAGGATAGTCCTCTATTTGAAACAGCCCAGTCTAAATTTAAGGAGAACAGATTGTAGAATGGGAGAGAACGGGCCTTAACGTTGCCCATCAACAGTTTCCACCTGGACAGCAAAACTAATCAAGAACACAGGTCACAGCCTCTTCAACTGCCATGCCTCCACTGGAGGAAACCTCCTTGAAGGATGAGCTGGCACTCCCAGAGCAAAAATGAAGGCTCTGTTGAGAGACTATGAGGCAGGTCAGAGTGATCCAGTATTTGCAGAGGAAATGACAAACTTCTACCTCAAGGTACCCCTTCTTGGAATCAGAGGTGGATGCTGAGTGGCCATTGAACCCTTGGGAACACAGGTTGCTGAAGATGGAGGCTGAGTCAGCTACATACATGGCTTCTGGGTGTGTTCTGAGCAGAGCTCTGGGGGCTCAGGTTTCAAAGCCTTCCATTCCAGGCAGTGGTGTAGCAAGGTCAGGTGATACCCGGTGCAGAAAAAATTCTTGTCACCCCCCCCCCCACACACAATGAAATTATTAAAAGAAGGAAAAATAAGATATTAGTGTTGCATGTGTTATTTTCTGGTTTATTTACTTAACATTGAGAGCACAAACCTTTTTTGCGATGGAAATTTCTTATTTTAAAAACACATATTTTGGGCATTTTGTCACCCCCCTCATTGGTGACACCTGGGGTGACCCACACCCACCACACCCCCTTCCTACACCACTGATCCCAGGCACATAGTGCTGGAATGACGTCACTTCACTACTTCACCAATGTTGTCACGTTAGTCACTGCTTCTTGACCTTGGTTTTTGTACTGCCCCTGATGCAAGATTGATTTTAGACTGCCCTGGTTAACTCTCAACTACTCTCCCTGTGTTCCACCTGAAGCAGGTCACCCACAATGATGAGAGGTGTATTTCAATTAAAATGATAGTAATTATTTCAAATTTTCAGGGGATGAGTTCCCAATTTTTGGCATCCTAGATGTCTCTCTGCTTTGCAAGCTGTTCTGTTTTCAGCAAAACTGAGAAACACTACCACCCCTTTCCTGACTGTGTGGTATATCAGAAGCCTGATTTCTCTCACTTTCCCTGAATTTAAGAAAGGGTAGAGTGGGGTGTGTGTATGTGTCTTCCCCAGTCCAGTGCAACAGGATGTTGCCCCCTCTCCTCCCACTCCTTCCCCCCTTAGTCCTCTCCAAATCTACAAATTGGGTATGTGTGTGTCAGGCAAACCCCCAGAATTGCATGCAGGGGAGAAGAGAGGAGACCATTCCATTTGCCAAGCAGAGATGTTTGTACTGTTGGAATAATCTCCTTGGCACAGTGTTGAATCCCACCCAATGTTCTTTTCTTGAGCAGCTTTCTCTAACCTGTAGCCCTCCAGAAATTTTGGACTACAGCTCCCATGAGCCCCTAGCCTACTTGAGCGCTTTAGATTGATTAGGCTACTCTTGAAGGAATGAGGCAAGATAAATGTATTGGTTGCTTTCCTTGTCTTCCCAAAAATGTGTGTGTGTGTGTGCGCACACACATACAAACACTTGTTATTTCTGAAAATACACATTCACCTCTGTGTTGTTCTGGCAAGATAAATATGAATTACAGTTAGTTTGATGACCATACAGTTCTT
Source organism: Zootoca vivipara (assembly GCF_965207765.1). Lineage (NCBI taxonomy): Eukaryota > Metazoa > Chordata > Lepidosauria > Squamata > Lacertidae > Zootoca > Zootoca vivipara. The sequence continues at coordinate 72,074,178 of NC_142590.1, read as the reverse complement.
ATTTACCAATTACTGGACCACTAAAAGTAAACATGAAAACTGTGGTCTGTCTTGTGGGTGATCCATTTCTGGCATGCGGAGGCCATCAAGGATTGCAGTCTTCAAAATGTAGACTTGGTTTTAACCCAGGGTTTGTTGAATACGAGCGGGTGGTGTTCAGCTTTGTTAACAAGGTTTTTGTTCCTTTCCTTCTCTTGCTTTAAGGGAATTTTCTTAGCATATGTTTGGGGCAGACAGATTTGCAATGTGAAACGGGACTTGGAATGAAAGATGCACTTTTAAAAATTTGGGGAGAATTCCAACAGTGATAAATTTCCACAAAGATATTCAGTTGAGGAACACAGCAGATATTGCTGTCATAAGGCTGTATATACTAGTGTGTGGCTCACTACCCCAATCTCTGAGCAGTACGAGATTCCAGGGGTTCCAGCCACCAGTCCAGGGTTCGTGTTTCCTTCAGAATGAGGGACAGTGGAGAATGCAGTGTCTTTATGTTATATGGCTTATTTGAACATATATGCAAGCTGAGCCTGTGATGGAGGGGTTTACCGCATTAACACCCCAAAAGGGGCTTCCTTCTACCTGTCAGGGGTTCTTGCGACTACTCCAGAGTAACGACGCTCCACATGCTTGTCTTTAAACAGTATTTTATTGGTGCACTCTATTTACAGTGAGACAGGTGTGGAAAACATGTCTGCTCATTCCGATGCAGAATCCGGCACTGCCCCTCCGCGTGACTTCCTCCAACATAAGAGTCTCGGGACAGTAAACCTCCTCCCCTTTTTCCTCCTGCGTAATTCCGGAACCGGAGGAAAGGGTCTACATTCCATGCTTTCCTTCTTCCCCCTCTATCTCCTCCCTCCTGTGTAGCCGGGGCTCTCCCATGCTGCCAGAGCCCTGGCACTCTCCCTCCACTTCCTGACTGGTTTCCTCAGAGCCCTCGCTTCCATCACTGCTTGGGGAGGAGCTACTTCTGATGCAAGGGGGAGGTTCTCTATACTGTCTTCCCCTTACACTACCATAGCCACAGCCTTGAATTTGAACAGAAATCAGGAGTGGTTCTTCCTCACAGGCTTCAGCCTGCTTCTCCTCCAGCTTCTAGCTTACATGCATGCAACTCCACTCTCAACTGTGCCTTTGTCTTTCCTAGCTAACTACCAGTGAGTTGAAAGAGGGAGGGGGCACCCATTTGTAATCTGGCACAGAGGCATGTTTCTTTGTTACCTTAATGGCCCATACTCAAAGGGCTATTACAAAGAGACTTGTCTAGCAATTTCAACAATTTGAATCCTTCCTTAGATTTTAACATCTGCTGGCTCCAGGAATTAGAATGGTCTCAGCATACAACCTACTCTCCCAGCCCACAAGAAACTCATGACAAGGGCAACACTAAAAGCCAGTGTGGTGTAGTGGTTAGAGTGTTGGGCTAGGGCCTAGGAGTCCTGGGTTCAAATTTCCACTCAGCTATCTGTAAATCAGCTTGAGAAGACTCTGCGTCTGTGCTGCAAAAGCTTCTAATGATATTTAAAACATAAAGCAAATAGGATCCCAATTAAAGTTGCCCTTTATGCTGGAATTCAGTCAGTAAATATGAACTGAACCACAGGACAATAATAAAATTGAGGGGTGGGGTGGGGAGGATGCAAACATCCAGTGCTCTCTAAAATCTTCCAGTAATTTGGAATTCATTACTTCTTGAACTGGGATAAAAATCAAAACTTTGAAACACACAGAGAAAGGCACTATGAAATGAAAACTTGTGAATTGGCTTCATTTAGAAATGTCAAAATAAACCAGCATCCTGCATTGAAAGGAAAATTGTCATTTCAATTGTTATTTTTACATTCCTAAGCTGAGAAAAGAGAGGATTCTGTCCATTTTAAAATATTCTATCCATTTAAAAATATTCCCCAGATTGTGATGGTTGTTTAATCGGCTTGGAAATGACATTTTCCAGTGCCTTTCAGAGGAGACCATGCCAATTTGGGTTCAGTAAGGATCTAAAACACTTCTGCCCACACTATTGATGCAGTTTTACTGCAGCAAATGTACAATTGAGCTTTACTATATAGCTCATTCTTGCTTCAATCAATCCAAAATGTGTGTAATTATCTTGCAAGTTAGGATACATTGTTGTTGTTTAGTCGTTTAGTCGTGTCCGACTCTTCGTGACCCTGTGGACCAGAGCATGCCAGGCACTCCTGTCTTGCACTGCCTCCCGCAGTTTGGTCAGACTCATGTTCGTAGCTTCGAGAACACTGTCCAAGCATCTCGTCCTCTGTCGTCCCCTTCTCCTAGGATACCTTAAGCCCCCAAAAGATCTCATATGGTTCTACTGAAACCCTTCTGTATTCTTTGCAAATTACTGAACACACAGGCTTAAATACCATGTTGCTTCCCTCAAAATTAATATTTTGGTTATTAAAGAGCCTAGCTTGTGTCCACACACACACACAAGATGAAACCACCTGAGAGTGATCTCAGCATGCATGTCGGTATGTCTGCCAGAAAAATACAGAGATCTTGTCATTACTATTAGATTATATAAGAGAGTCGCTTCTACATTCTTCCTACATTGCTGATGGCATCTCTGCCTGATCACAATTCCTTAACAAACCCCCACAAGTTCAAGTCTAGTGTGATGGCTTGTTCTCTGTAATCAATTTCGTATCCCTTTAGATTCTGAAACACCTTATCCACCCCAGCCTTTCCAATCTATGCTACCAAGGGTATAAACTTCATAATATTGACCAAACTGCTGGGCTGTTTCATGCTTCTAAGTCAAAGGTAAATCTCCCATTGACTTTAATGGGAGCAGCAATAGGCCCTAATTCTCTGTCACCACTGGAGCTCTTTTCCAGCAAATTGAATCTTCTTCAACAATTGGCAGCACATCAGAGACAGCGGACAGGCATACCCCTTCCCCCAACACCACATCCTCTCATCCTTTAACAGGAAATCGGAGTTGTGTTACATTTAAAATGACCTGGATCTCCAGGGGTACATGGATATCTCACTTAAACAAACAGACAGCATTTCTCTCCCGGTTAAGGGCAAAACCTCTGAAAGGGGAAAACGTAGAGTGACCAGCTCCTGCAGCGACACAGATGCAGCCCTGGGTGTCAACAACCCACGAACCTACAAACTCCAAAACACAAAGAAATCAAACACCACCCACTAGCCAAACAAGCAGAGTTCAGAAGGTTTAGAACTGGCAGGTGATTTGGAAAGAACAAGGCTTGCTGTGGCCACAGACCCTGCACTTTAGCCTTTATATTTGTTTTAACAAGTTGATTGTTTTCCCATTGATCATTGGCCTCAATAGGGGTCCCTCAGAAGATGAGGCTTCAGCTTAGAATTGTAGGGTTGGAAGGGATCTGAAGTTCATCTATTACCAGACTTCTCAGAATGTGCAGCAGCCCCATTTTGAGGATCCTGATGAAAATGGAAGTATCTGCAGGAGGAGATAGAATTCTCTCTTATTTTATCACTTCTGCTGTCAAACAGTTTTGTGTCCTAACAGGATCAGATGGCAAGAGGGGATTGAGAAGACCTAGTGGGGCTTTTTCTTCCCTACATTCTTCAGTCCCTCAAGCCCCAGGGACTCTCCAAATTTGAGATGGTTTAGGAGTCTTAAACCACGGAGTAAGAAACCTTTCTCAGACCTTTCTTATGAGGTGGTAGTGGTAGTGAGGTGGTAGGGGGATCATATGAAGGCCCTCCCACCGGCAGTGAGTGTGACCAAAGCAAAAGGCATGGGTCCCTTACCCTCATTCCTGCAGACACACATAAACATGTGCACACACCCACACTCAGAAAACATACACATATTCATATATTCACGGACTCATTCACACATATGCAGAATGCCCATCCACATCCCTTAGCATAAAGGTCTGTGGTGTAGAGAGCCAGTGTGGTGTAGTGGTTAAGAGCAGTTGACTCGTAATCTGGGGAACCGGGTTCGCGTCTCCGCTCCTCCACATGCAGCTGCTGGGTGACCTTGGGCTAGTCACACTTCTTTGAAGTCTCTCAGCCCCACTCACCTCACAGAGTGTTTGTTGTGGGGAGAGGAAGGGAAAGGAGAATGTTAGCCTCCTTCAGGTAGTGATAAAGCGGGATATCAAATCCAAACTCTTCCTCTTCTACTACTTTGAGATGTGTTGCGCTTTCTTGTGTATCATTGTTAGCAACATTCGGAAGGTTTTCTCTTAGACAGCAGAAGCTGGCTGCGACTTTTCATTGTCAAGAGAAGCATCTTCATGATTACTTTGAATGTCTGAGGCCTGGCACACACACACACACACACAAATAGATTCTGATAGGAAACTGCCTTACACCGTCAGACTTTGGGTCCATCTTTCCTAGTACAGTTTACTGATGGGTAGTTGATTCTCTAGGATTTCTCCAGTTTTCTGTTTTCCAGTCCTGTCTGAACAAGTCAGGAATTGAACTTTGTGAAGCATGTCATTTACCACTACAAACTACAGTTTCTAGGATTCTTCAGGGGAACCCATGACTGTTAAACTGGTATAAGAGTTTTTTTTTAAATAAAATAAATAAAATCATTGTGTGGGCATGGCCAGATTACCCTTTAAAAGCAATCCAGCATATATCTCACCTGCTAGATTTGCCCAATATCTATGTGAGGTGGCCCTTACAATGAGATTATTTAGAGACTGGGCACTGTGCCAGTATAATTTGGATCGCAGCTGGCTCTAATGCTGTGTGCCATGTTGTTCCAATTTAAAGAGGAACCATTACACCAGTAACATTTAAAAATGCTTGCTCCAAATTGCCAATACTGTAGTGGGTTTTAGATGTACAAGCAGCAGTTATGATCTTGTCTGAGAATCTTTGCTCTGTGGTGTGTGTGCATGTGTGTCCACAAAGCTAAAGCCCACAGATGAAACAATGTCTCTTGCAGTGGATATTCTCTTAGGGAGCTGGAAAATCAGACAGTGACAGACAAGAGAGAGTAAGTGATTTGCTTTAGGCTTTTGTTTTGGTTCTTACAACACAACCACAAGCCTGTTCATGTTAAGAGAAAGGGCCGCCACCCCCATCATCTCTCTCCTCTTTCTGGATATTTCCAGGAATGAACTGGGGAAACATAAACAATAGAGGTTAGAAACTAATTCCAGCCTTATCTCCACAATTGGCAGACTGCCTTCAGTAGGCCTGAGCTTCCCCTTCTCCTATTTATTCTTGTATTCCCCCACCCTCACCCAATTTTAACTTCAGAATCAGGCTACCTAATTTTAGTGGTTGTCTTTTTCATATGGGAAAGCAGCAGAACATCACAGCACAAATGCTTCATGTCAGACAGAATAGACAGAATGTATATGTGAGATCATATATATGTATGAGTTGCAATCTCATCAAATGATCCTATAAAGTGGGTAGGGAGGAGGGAAAAGCTTTTGCTATAAGAATGCTCTGCTGAAACAGACATCAGTGTAGGGACTCAGCTATACAGCTGCAACTAAAACGTTTTGAGTGTGTTTTAATTGCAATATACAGACTGAAACTAGATGGCGATGGTGAGCCTTATGGAAAAATGTAATGTATTTTTGAAAACTTTTTTATTATTATTTAGAAAAAGCATTTTCAGAACGGTTTTTAGATGTGTGTAGATTCCACTTGGGTAACATTTTTTTCATCTGCATGATATTCCTAAACAAGCAGTGTTTGGTACCGTTAGTGCTGTCTCACATAGCACTATTTGTCCTGCATTTGAACATTTTCAAAGGGAGGTGCAAATTCTGGTAAAACTCTCATGGGTAGGATGCAGGTTTTAAAAGAGATTATTATTAATAAGACCACCAACTTACTAAAAAAAATACAATAAAATCATTAAAACATCACAAAATTATAAAACTGTAAAATACAGGAGAAATGACACCTACTGGATCACATTAATTCACTAAAACATGATGAAACAGAAATTTTTTCAGCATTATCTGATTCCATGGGAATGGTGTTCCAGAGCTCTGGTGTCAATACCAAATATGAGAAACAGGGTATGCTAAAAGCCTTGCCTTACTTCAAAGGTGGCTGAGGGGTTCCACTGCAGCTTATCTTCTGCTCAAAACTATGTCATCTATCTTGCTGTCTGCTATGGCAAAATCACATAATTTAAAGAATTGATTACATAGCTTAAATTGACATTATGTAATTCCACCACAGTCATTTTAGTGCAAAGGAAATGCAGTGCAGATGGGGAACACCTGATCAGTTATGTTATCATGTGCAGATTGAAAGCAGCCACAACGCTGAAGATCGTACTCACTGGCTTGATGTTTGTTCCAGACATGGGACAAATAAGCGAAACTGATCATTTCTCCTCCCGTTTCTGTTTCCGTTGGACTTCTGCAACATCCCTAACTCAGCTCCAAGCTGTGACATAGTTAACAGCAAACCTCTAAATTAACTTGATCTCTACAACAGGTTAAAAAAGACTTTCTGCCCGAGGAAATCATTTGGCATTCAGTGTGTGGAAGCACCTCAAAAAAGTCTGAACAGATTAGCTTGAACCTTCCTTGTTGCAAGTCCCCATAACCAACAATGCTTGTCCCAGACTCCCACTTTATTTTCTGCTCATTTTCTTTATCCAATCTGTTTAGGCCTACAATAATGCCCCCTGACCCCTAAAATGTCCATTATAAAATTTCCCCTTGATTACCATTAATGGGGAAAAATACTATCAGACTTTCTGCTCAAGTACATTATCCAGGTTTCTGGCCAATATGAGCTCTCAAACATGTGTGGAAGGGCTGGGGGAGAGAAATGAAACTAATAATTTCTGCTACACACACATTTAATCTTTTTTGGGAGGTACCCTCCCATCACAACAACCCTCGCTAAGCACATGCTTTTGCAAAGATACTGAAGAAATCTGCCAGCCGTTTTCCACGCAGCCTCCGTTCCCATCGTTATGAGAAATGGCACATTTCACAACATGGAATTTTGGGTGTTGTGATCCTGGTACAAGTGCGTCAAACCAACCAGCGCTGTTGCCACCTTGTTCCTGTCTGGACAGAGAGCAAGCAGCAATAAATTCACACTCCCACCCCTCTCGGTGTTCAAACAGCGGAATATGGTTTGCTAGTGCGTTGGCTGCGTTTGCAGACGCAGAGCCAGACTTCTCCATTTCAAAGCAGGGGAGTGTGTTGAACCCAGATGACTGACAGGAATACACAAGAATGAGGTTATCTGGTGTGGCAATGTTCCTTTAGCCTCAGAGGCACTCTCTTGCTTTGTCAACTGTCCAGGGCATGAAAAATCAGGAACGATAAACAAGCACTGAAGTGAAAGAAAATAGCCAAGTGGTTTTTTATCCTTGGTTTTTCTGTCATGAATGTTGAAGCCAGAAGGCAAGTGGCTAAAACTTAGTCTGTGGTTCAGAGGGCAGGCATGAGAGATGGTGTGTGCATATGTGTGAAAGTTAAGCTGATGTGACTGCCTGGCTGTTTTTCCTCTGTCACACATGCATTGATAAACAATAAAGTTTCAGAGATCCCCCCCCCCCAAACAATATTAAACAAACAAATCCCTTCCTCATTTTAGTGTGACCATTGGAAAGGATGGCACTTGCTTCTGGTCATCAACACCATCATTTTATTTGTATGCCGCCTTTCCACAGCTAAAATAATGCTCAAGGGGGCTTACAGTATGAAAAGATTCACATAATTGCAAACATAGCAAAGTAGTCATAAAAATAAATAAAACACATCAAAAACTGCATAGCCAAATTGAACAATTTCCACATAAAAATAAAGATACAAAAATAATATCAGTAACAGCAGCAAAAACTCTTAACAAAACTCCCCCCCCCCAAAAAAAATTCCCCAGTCCTCCTGGGCAGCACATAGCTCCTGAATCCAGTCTGGTTCCACATTAACATGTATATTTTGGGAAGCAAATGTGTATTTAGCTGTGTATTTTCATAATATTTACATATTTTTTCCACAGAATAAGTTGGTATTTTTATACATTTAAATGGCCAAATCTGTTGAATAGCTTGATTTTGATCAATGCTCTGCCATAAGGTGCAGATCCAAACTTTTCAGAAAGGAATTTGCAACAATTGAATTTTGTGAAGGTACCATTTTGGAGATACCGGTACTATTATCATTCATATATATATATATATATATATATATATATATATATATATATGTAAAAATCGTGAAATCCGGGGTTCCACTTTTCTCCCTAACCGCTTGACCAATTGTCCTGAAATTTGGACACAACGATCCAGGCCACTCCTAGAGCGTTGTTGGGGGCAAAAATCCCTCAAATCACACACCTGTGCAGGTACAGAAATGATTTTCCACCAACTCAAAGAGCGCCCTCAAGTGGCGTAGTACCCTCCTCCACCCCCTCCCTTCCTGAGAAATCTAAGCCACACCCACAAACCGAATGACATCATCATCAACCAAGCAACTTAAACACACCAAGGCAGCCATTTTATCTAGGCCTTTGTTTTAGGCCCCTGACAGGCTGCCAGGCCTCCACTAGGCCCGGGGAGGGGGATAACCCACAGCAACACACTTGGGGACATGGCAAGGGGTTTTACTTTACCATTTAGCACCACTACCCCCCCAAAAAAAAACCACCAAAGAACCAACATTGCCCAACATTGCCAAGTGGAGGTCGGGGCTTGCCTGGGGGGGAGGGTTTGCCACAGACCGCAGCACGGCCTTTGATTTATGTAGGCCCCTGCACGGCAAGGGGTTTTACTTTAGCATTTAGCAACACTACCCCCACCCAAAAAAAAAACCCACCAAAAAACCAACATTGCCAAGTGGAGGTCGGGGCCTGCCGGAGGAGGGGTTTGCCACAGAATGCAGCACGGCCTTTGATTTATGTAGGCCCCTGCACGGCAAGGGGTTTTACTTTACCATTTAGCAACACTACCCCCACCCCCCAAAAAAACCCCACCAAAGAACCAACATTGCCAAGTGGAGGTCGGGGCCTGCCTGGGGGGGGGGGTTGCCACTGACCGCAGCACGGCCTTTGATTTATGTAGGCCCCAGCACGGCAAGGGGTTTTACTTTACCATTTAGCAACACTACCCCCACCCAAAAAAACCCCCACCCAAAAACCAACATTGCCAAGTGGAGGTCGGGGCCTGCCGGAGGAGGGGTTTGCCACAGGCCGCAGCACGGCCTTTGATTTATGTAGGCCCCTACACTGCAGGGGGTTTTTTCTTTACAATTTAGCACCACTACCCCCAAAAAATCCACAAGACAAAAATAAATATGACTTATTTTATGGTTATGTCTTATTTTAGGAGAAACAACTGATTGTAAGCCTCTGTCTCTCTCTTAAAAAAAAAACACCATTCACTTTCTCCCCCCAGTTTAAGTCCTCAAATATTTGCAGTGCACACACCCCACCCCATTTACAATTCCCTACCTTCCCCTTGCCACTTCCTGGGTTTTTTTTTATGGAACTGAACATCTCGGTTACTTCTGAGCGGCCTTCTGTTGCCAGGCCCTTGCAGGGCCAGACAGAGGCCCGCCCCAGGTAGATAAGATAATGTGTCCCTGTTTTTAACCCCTTAGTTACTTATTTCATTTTACTGATTGTGAATATGCTGACCGAGGCCCCCTTTAGATTCGGAGGCCCACGCCAAGTGCCCCATATGACCCCCTTCCTTCTGTCTGGGCCTGTCTGTTGCTACAGGGCTATGCGGCTTTGCTATTTGACCCCCCCTCTCCGGGTTGGGATTCTTTAAGTAGTTCTCTGGGTCCCAGGGCACATCATCACCCCCGATCCTTAATCTAAACATATAGAAATGTTCACGATGCGTGCGCAAGGGCCAATGTATGGAGATACAGGGGGGAGGGGACAACAGAGGGCTCAGACAAAAGTAAATACTGGGAAATGGAACCCAGAAACTGACAGCTCCTTCTCCAAGGATGGGGCCAATGTAGGAAGATACCAGGGGTAGGGGCCAACACTCCCCAGGAACAACAGAGGGTTCAGACAAAAGTGCATGCTGGGAAATAGAACCCAGAACCTAACAGTTCCTTTTCGAGGGTGGGGGCCAAGGTATGGAGATACAGGGGGGAGGGGCCAACACTCCCCAGGGACAACAGAGGGAAGGGTATCCTACGGAAACACAGGGATGAGCCGGGGTGGAGGGAGGAGGGGCAGGATACGTCATGGATCGTGACGGGGGGGGCCACAGGAAAGAACCACAGCAACCGTGGCCGGGTCAGCTAATATATATATATATATATATATATATATATATATATAATCAAAATGCTTTGTGGCCTGAGAATTATTAAATGTACATCTGTGCTAATTAACTAATTAAATGTGCAAAAGTAAGGTGGAGTGATGCAAACTAGCAAACTTTGTGTACAGTGGTCAGAACAAAGTCTGAATGCTTCACCTTAGGAAAAACATAGGCTGTTCAGAGTTAACACAACACTTCCTCTATACTTCACATTACCCTCATTCTGGATAAATGAGGGAGAGAATGCAGGTCAGATGGGTGCAGAAGGTAACTGCTGCTGCCATCTTGCCTGCTGTTGCCACTGCCTGGGCAGCCCATCAGCCAGACAGGTTGGAGGACAAAAGGTTGTGCAGCTGCCGTTGTGATTTTTGTGATGATCTCCTAGGTAAAATGAGTGAAACTTTTGCCCATCAAAAGACACTCTCTAAAACTGCCAAAAGTGTGAGAGAAGGATTTTGTTGCTTACAAATATGAAAGAATCTGTTTTAGTTCTGCTATATATTTTTTTAAGAAAATCTCCCCTGGGGTCTGCCACAATTCTATTGCAGAAATTAGATTATAAAAATCTCAAGTTTAGCAGAAAAGACCTAGGCATAGATTCAGTGATGTGTGTTTGTGTGTGTGTGTGTGTGTGTGTGTGTGTGTGTGGATCTCAAGAACTGAAAGACAACTGTGATCAGCAAACTTTCTAACTGCATTTCTTTCAAGTACTTTAAAACAGCCTTTAAACACCAAACAAAAACACTCCAAACACAAATCTTTTAACTCTAGGGCATTGTAACCTGGCACCTAGTCAGCAGTTCCTTCAGAAGTTCTGGCTTCGTGAGCATGTGTAGAAGAGCAAATTGCGCGCATACACACACACAGTTTGTGTGTGTGTGTGTGTGTGTGTGTGTGTGTGTATTGCAGCAAGATTGTTGTTCACTCAGAAACAAAAAGTACATACATTACCTCAGAGAAATGACTGCAAAAGCAAGCTTAGGGAAATCGTGTCCTCCCTCAAAGAGGGCATGTGTTGCGGTGAGACCTGGAGACCGACCTCCTCTGTTGTGGGTGGGTAAGATCCTAGATATCCAGACGAGGAATGCATTGGGAGGAGCTTCTCCCAATGGTGCGGGTGAAGGTGTCTGCGGAAGGCACGCCTGCGGCGATGGTGGTCCAGCTGGGCAAGAATGATTTGCCGGAAGCTCCCGGCTTGAGCCTGCGGACCTGCATGCAGGAGGACTTGGAAGAGTTGAAGGCAGCTCTTCCTGGACTCAAAATGTTTTGGTCACAGCTGTTGCAGCAACGTGTGTGGCATGGAAGCCGATGCCCAGCTGCCACTGAGAGGGCCAGGAGGCGCGTCCAGAGCGCAGTGGCCAAGAAGGTTCTGGCTTTGGGCGGGACGGTGATCCGTCACCCAGGCATTACCTTCCGTGATGCGTCCCTTTACAGGTTTGATGGGTTCATCTGTGACTAGGAATGATTTGTGGCTGACTGCCATGTCAGCAGGGTTAAGGAATTAGTTACAGGAGTGAGAGGTTGGCGGCGAGCGCGGGTGCTCATGTGGCGGATAAGCACTGGTTCAGGTGATAGGGATGGGAGAACGCTCTCGCCATCCCTATGTGAAGGGTATTCCGTTAAAGGAATCCAGGAACTCAAATGGTTTGGTCAGCCCCTGTGAACATTTGGCAGGTGCTCTGACTATTGACACGAGACAGGCATTCTTGCTGTATTGTTTTAGATGCCTATGGAAACTCAGTGAGCCTACCCAGACATATTTAGTTATGTATGTTTCTTTTTAAAGGTTTCTATGATTTTCTCTATCTTTTGTTGAAAATTATTTTAATACCACCAATCCCCCTCTCCAGATTTTTTTCTGATTGAGCACTCCATGCATTTTTTGTTGTTTGGTGGAATGAATCAAAATCTGATGATAATTTCAAAACTAACGCTATACTTGAAAATTGACACCACAGGGTTTGGGTTGCTGTATTTATGCATTTTTTTTTAAAAAAAAACTAAAATCTTCAGTGCCTAAGGTTTTGCTGCGGTTGCTCAATAAATAATAATTTTTAATGTGGTTTGAATTAATGAGAATAATTGAAACAAATCACCTAATATTTTGTTGTATAACAACTGTCAAATCCTTACTGCTGCACTTTTTGATAGCTGTCAAATATTGCTAATTACAGCATGTCAGTTGTCAAATACAGTAAGTTATATATTTGTATATGCAAAGGAGGACAGGTAAATGTGTGGAGGTGGTTTATGTATAAAATTAAAAACATCATTGAAATCTTAAACAAAAATCTTAAACAATAAATAAATAAATACCACTGCGTATCATATTTCCAAAGTTGAAATGAGGATGCATGGTTCACTTTTGTATGTTTCTTTCTGTCCCAACAAGGTCTTGGGAATGTTTCAATTATTTTATATCAGGCTGTTTGTTTTAATGTTTAGTCTGTATATATATTTATTTTAAAAAACCAGCTGTCAGATGCCAAGTGTCAGTTAACATCAAATATAAAACACTTGATACCAAATATCAAATACTGACGTATATCAAACCGTTGCAGAATATTTGCACATTAGGAATTATTTTCATTATGCTTTATTAATAATCAGCAATAAGCAGGAAGTCAAATGTTGAAGCTGAAATTTATTTATTTATTGCCACATATGTGCAGAACATTCACAGTGGGTAGAGCAAATTCATTTCAGTCTAACTAAGGTCCTTTGGTTAAGAACAATAATCTACACCCTCTTAACTCTTATGCAAGCTTTTAATTACAAGATGCAGGCAGGAAGTGATGAGCAACAATAGACCGAATAAAACAGGTGGAGGCGGACACAACACAAGAAATCTCTTTTTTTTTTCAGGGTACCCATCTGAAGTTGTGCATTAACCAATATCCAATACCTTCTCAAATAACTGCTCACCGTCACATATGGTATCACTACTCGGACTCTTACAAGCAGCCATTTAGGGAAATTTTATTTTCTTTGCTCCATCAGATCACACAGGTCATAACCATGGTTTTAAATTTTAGAAAAGCTATCAGATTATTTCAGATGCACAGCGCTTCCCTTGCACTGTATCAGCACCTAATATCAAATCCAAACCGGATACATAGGCAGAACAATGGGAAATAGATAGCATCTGTTGTTTAAAGAGAGGGGCATCCAACTCTATAGCTCTGTGTTTCATTTCTTTCATTTTTTTAACTTGGTTGAAATCCAAAACACAAAGACATCCTTGAAGGAAAGTGGAAAGGAAGAGGAAGCACAAGCTAATCTGCTCTCTCTATCTCTCTCTCTCTGACACGAAGTCCAGTATTCATAGTTGGCAAAGGTAAATAATATAGAAACAAGTCCGCGACCGGACATTAAATTATCCTCTGTCTACTTCTAATTAGGGAAATTAGCAGCACATGACATAGCCAATGTACAAATTGTGCCATTACACAGTACAGCGGAAAGTGTAATCTTGTATATCTCATTCTCAAATCGGGTCTAATTAAATTAAACATTAGTGGATTAAAACAACAGATTAAAAGCTCCATGGTGTGAAGGCCTCTTGGCATTCTAGTAAGCCTAGAGCCCATATGTTCTCTTCTGGTAAGTCTGTGGGTGACTTGAGCAGATCAGCAAGGAATTCTGACTCTCAGAAATGGCAACAATGAAATGACTCCCTCCCCCCCCCCCCAAATATAGTGATGAAATGAAAAAGTTGCTGGCAGGTAGTTAGTACTAGGTGTAGATTTTTGTGTGGAGGCTCTATGAGCTCAGTTCTGATACTTAAACAGATTCCTGGGCACAGAATTATTTAAATCTATGTGTATGTTTTTTGCACCTAGCTTCAGTTGTTGAATCTGTGGTTGGCTCTTTTGAAAAAAAAAGTCTTAAATTTACCCGCTGCTATTCTAGAATCCTCTGAAATATGAAACATAGGGAAAGACAAGTGGCTGTGGAGCTATAATTATTTGTCATTATCATACTTCTCAGTGAGGAACCCTTGATAATTTTCTAAGAAATCCCAGGGTACCACAGAACACAGTTTTGTTATCCTTGGGTAGTTATGTCATCCTCAGAACATGGCTACCTAAGCTGCCATTTGTGTAGCCCTTAGAAGGCATCATGGAAAAGTGGCACAGTTTGCAAGGATTGTATCCCTAGCAGAGTTCCTCTTCTGAGATCTGTTGGAGGAATGTCAGGGCTGCTTGTTATATTACCTGATCAATTACATTACCTTGGTCAATAAATGACCACAAAATAGTAGATGATCATGCACTTTTGAAGCACCACACGATTATTTGACTTTTTGGACAGGTGTCATTGCTTAAGAACAACAATCCTGAGATGAGATATTTTAGCAGTCTTAATTTTATGGAGAACCTCCATGGATACAGGAAGCCCCTGCTGAAGATATCTGTCCTTCAACTCCTGCAAGGCTGTTAACAAGGTGAAGATGACTGACTAGCTGGGGCTTGCCAGTACAACCTCGCTCACCTTCTTGGGGATAATAGTGAAAAGGGGTTGAAAATATTGACAGTAGTATGTTTTTGAATACCAGTTGCTGGGAACCAAAAGTGGGGTGAGTATTGCCCTATTCAAGTTCTGCTTGTGGGCTTCTCATAGGCATCTAGTTGTCTGCTATGGATACTGGACTAGATGGGCCTTTGGTGTGATCCTTCTTATGTTCTTTTATGATTGGTTGGAGGATGGATGGCGGCTGGAGGATGGATGGCGGCTAACAGATTGAGGTTGAATCCTGACAAGACAGAAGTACTGCTTGTGGGGGACAGGAGGCGGGCAGGTGTGGAGGACTCCCTGGTCCTTAATGGGGCAACTGTGCCCCTGAAGGACCAGGTGCACAGCTTGGAAGTCATTTTGGACTCACAGCTGTCCATGGAGGCGCAGGTCAATTCTGTGTCCAGGGCAGCTGTTTATCAGCTCCATCTGGTACGCAGGCTGAGACCCTACTTGCCTGCAGACTGTCTCGCCAGAGTGGTACATGCTCTAGTTATCTCCCGCTTGGACTACTGCAATGCACTCTACGTGGGGCTACCTTTGAAGGTGACCCGGAAACTACAACTAATCCAGAATGCGGCAGCTAGACTGGTGACTGGGAGCGGCTGCCGAGACCACATAACACCGGTCTTGAAAGATCTACATTGGCTCCCAGTACGTTTCCGAACACAGTTCAAAGTGTTGGTGCTGACCTTTAAAGCCCTAAATGGCCTCCGTCCAGTATACCTGAAGGAGCGTCTCCACCCCCATCATTCTGCCTGGACACTGAGGTCCAGTACCGAGGGCCTTCTGGCGGTTCCCTCATTGCGAGAAGCCAAGTTGCAGGGAACAAGGCAGAGGGCCTTCTCAGTGGTGACGCCCACCCTGTGGAACGCCCTCCCATCAGATGTCAAAGAGAAAAACAGCTACCAGATTTTTAGAAGACACCTGAAGGCAGCCCTGTTTAGGGAGGCTTTTAATGTTTAATTGATTTATTTTATTTCATTTTTCTGTCGGAAGCCGCCCAGAGTGGCTGGGGAAACCCCGCCAGATGGGCGGGGTATAAATAAATTATTATTATTATTATTATTATTATTATTATTATTATTATTATTATTTGAATTGTTTGAGGGTAAACACCAATTGAACAGAGTTTCTGTGAGATGTGAAGTTGTATTTGCAGCACAATTGATGGAAACTGCTGGTAAGTCCTTGCAATGTTCTCTCCTGTGCTTTCCAATCCCTCCCCAGAAGTGAAACTTGACCGGCCATCCAATTTGCACAGACCCACAAATCATTACTGATGTTTGCTGCCAAGAAATGTTTAAACTCATGCCAAGGCCAGGCTTTATTATATTGATAGACATATAAGGTAACCAATAAATGAAAAGGTTGCAGAGTTGACATAGTTGATTTTTTTGCACTATAACCTGTGATTTTCATACAGCTCTACGAAGAAAATGGCATTGGACCCTTGAATAAAGTGGTCTGTAAGTCAATGTTTGGTAAGTGACCAGTTCGCAAACACAATCAATACCTCATATATGTCTCATATTTTCACAGTGTTAAAAGAAAATGCTTTTTTGTTCTGCTTTTGTTTGAATTCACCTCCAACTGCAGGACCTTTTTATTTTTTCTAATATAATATAACAGTAATTTAAATATTTAAGGTTCTGCAGCCTCCTCCACTTTAATCACAGCCCAGGCAAAGACATCAAGAGATAAATTCTCCCAGGGCCTTTTTTCAGGCCACGAAGTGTGGGCTGCAGGCTACTGGGAAAGTGTTATGGGGAAAGAAAGTCACATACATGCCCCCTGGGCCATCTTCGTAATGATAAGGTGAGCTCAAAACCCCACACTCAATGACATTCTTTTTTTTAAAAAAAAAAATCAGGTTTCGTAAAAGCAAGTGAGAAAAACACAAGCCTCTTTTGAAGGGGAAGAAAACTTTTGGAGAAACTGGAGGGCAGATCTGAACACATCATTTATTTTATTATTTTCTTTTATACATTTATTTTTTAAAAAAATTCTATACCGCTTTGTATTTTTAATAAAAATCTCAAAGCGGTTTACAGCATATTAATAAAACAATAGCCTGGCAATGTTCCTCCTGCCTCATGAGGAGCCTCTTCAGTAGGGCTGGTGAGTCTGGGCCTCACTCCCTAGAGGTCTTTCAACACCAGATTTGAACATATCATGACTTTCAGTTGGTCCGGTCTGGTTGGTGATTTTAGCTCTTGTTATTTGCTGTTTCGTTTTCAGGCTCCTTTGATTCATATTGTATATGTCAGTCTTTTCATTTCTGGGCTTTTAAGCCTGGCTGGGTTTTTAATGTTCGTTGTGGCTCTTTCAGTGCATTACTGTCATGTTTTAATTGATTTTGCATGATGAACCGATTAGCTTTATGAGGTCTCTAAAATAAATAAATGAAGTTTTGAAACGTTCACATGCAAATCAGCAGATTCACCATGTAATCTGGCCCCATGGACTTTGTACAATGTGTTCATAATTTACAATTTCAGCTGTAGTGTTTTATGTATGTGCCATGTGTGTGCTGGTGTGCATGGGTTCACACACACAACACACAGAGGCACACACCTCATACTTTTTGCATGCACCAAGGAAGGCTCCTTGTGACAGGTTGAGGGCTCGATGTATTCTGATCCTTCTTAACTAGATGAGACACAGGAGCCTGTCTTTCCCACTTTATAATTCTTCACTGAGTGCTTGTAGTGAAATTGTTTCATAACCGCATGAATTTGGAGTTTTCATTTCACCCTTGGATGAAATGTAGAACCTGGCAAGGTGACAAGTATAACAGTGTGTAAAAGCACAATTAACTTAGGCTTTCACCCCATTTTTTTTAAAACATTTCTAGGGAAGCAGTGAAATTTCAGAGTGATTGTTTTCACATTGGAGCCAGCAAGCACAGGTTTCCTTCACTTCATCAGCAATCCAAAACAATCTTGCACCCTGTAATTGACAACACATGCCCTCCCCGTTCACAGCCCCCAGTGCACATACTCTGTGGGTGGAACCAATAAAAAAAATCAGAAACACCTGAATGCCTAGATGGTTAAAGGAAGAGCAGGAACAAAGTTTTTTCTTACAGAGCAACAACTGTGCCTGGGTGGCAAAGCCTGTTTAAGAATCAATGGCAGCTAACCATTGAAAGGTTGATATGCTCCCTCTTCAGTCTATTATTGCCTTTTCCTGGCAGAATCACCGTCCTCATTTCATTCCAGTCATACCCTTTAGAAAGATTTTAGGAATGTGTTTATTTTGGGTTTTTGTTCTTTTTTTTTTTTAAAAAGTGTGCAATGCACATGTGTGTAATCTACCACAAGAGTGTTCACCTCCCATAATACAATGGAGTTTTAGCAGGCCTAAAAAATAAGGACAGCCAGATCTAGTGTGGCTTTGAAGATTATTGGTATGCACAATTTTAACGTTCTTGATAAATGTAATTAAGTCTGCTGGCCCAATGCTGCTTAATTCTCTCTGCCAAGTCCCAATATATTGTCGTGCACATGAATCCTATTAAAGCATTAAAATGAACGTGTGAGTGCTTAAACCGGGGGAGGAGAGAGTGTGCATTCTAGCTTGACTTTTATAGAAGTTCTGAAGGCGACTTGTAAGCATATTTTGGCTTGAAAACATCAGTAAGCCTTCAGGAGATCTTATAAGGCAGGGTTCCTGATCACAGGGAGACTTGTAAGTTGAATGTACAAGTCTCATCAGACCTTCCTGCTTGACATGGGAAGGTCAAAGGTGGAACAGGTGAACCCAGCATGCACCTGCCCACTCCCACTGTCCATGCATTCTTTTCAATGCTTGAATCGGACTTAGGTGATTCCTGATTGGCTAGGATCACACCATGAAGTAGTGCCAACGCAGCAGAGGCAATGACTGAATAGCTGTGTGGAGGAAATGTTCAAAAGAGTGGACATTGGGCTCTTCCTTGAGCTTCTTCGAACCCTCCAGAACAATAGGGTCCTCATGATAAATTGGGCACACCAGCATTCTCCACAATGACACCCAAACCAATCTCCCCAAGCAGTAACTTCATGTCCCTTGAACTGGCATACAAACCATGTCTACTCAGAATGGTTTATGGTTGATATTTGGCAGGCTTAAATATCCTGTATCAGATGCGCTGCTCTATCACCGTCAGCATCTAATGCTTCATCCTGCTTGATTCCTATAAGTGTAACAGGGAAGCCAGCAAAGGGCCATGTTGTTCTTGCACCTTCCTTCCTGGGTTTATAGTTGAATAAAAAATATATCAGAAACGAAGGCAATATGTTGACCTTACATAATTTGCGCTGAGTTTATATATGTGCTAACTACATTTACTTTCATTTTATCACATTCCAGCTTCTTTTCTATGGAACAAGTACTTTAATGGCTGTATTATGTTCTCATCCTCCAATCCCTACCCATTCCGGCAAGTGAGACCTCCTTCAGTCAGCAATGTTTTCCGTCAGCGATCTGTCTCCTGTAACTATTTCCGTGGGGAGGCCTTCCATCAGGAGCTTGGCAGCGAGGGGAACATTTCTCCAAAATGTTTTCTCTCCCTCTCCCCATGTAAAGTACATCCCTTTGGAGGCTCAAAAGGTTTAAGATTTATTTTTGGTGCAGGGCATCAATTTTATTTTATGTGGTTTGAAATCCATACCTTTTTACTTTAAAAAAGAATGAAAGAAAATGCCACAGAGAGAGAGAGAGAAAATCACCAACCCCTACCTACCCTTAAGTTAATAACTTTAGAAATTAAATGTTAATGTTCATTCTTGGCATATGGGCCGGATCATAAGAAGTAGGAAGTATGCCTACTAAATGCTTCTCCTTTGCTCTCGTTCTCCCCCTCCAGTTAATAGAATAACACGGATGGAGAAGTTTACATAAGGATCAGGCACTGAGTTAAGAAACAGATAGACCTGGGTGTTTTCCTTGGCATCAAAGCAATAACAGAATAAAGGCAGCCAGTCTCCAGCAATCTACACCTTCACTGGTTGACTAAGAAGATCACTTGTCAAAATTTGGAAGATGAATTCTGATTGGATAAGAAAAAGGCATGCAATATCCAGAAAGCACATTTGTGTTGTCTTTAAAGCATAAGGTTATAAATGAAAACCACTTTCAGAACCTGCATTTTGAGCTAGGTGGATTAATTGACATGAACTGGCAAGGGTGTTTTTGTTGTTTTGTTTTTTGGCATCCTGTATTTGTTTTGTTGATATTTACATCTTGACAATTTGACAAATGTTACCTCTTGGAATTCTTCTGTGGAAATAAATGTCAGACCTAAAACTAAAGCTACAGTACTATCAAGGGGAAATCTTCAGAAAATCTGTCCCTTACATTTCCATGTCATATAGATATATGTGCTAGCATGCTCATTGTAACTCTGATATGATTTATCCATTGATGCTTCTAAATTATTATGATCGACAAGTGGCCTTTTTAGTGTGAAACAAAACTGCCCTAAAGCTTTGTTATGCGGGTACCTGATTATTCTCAATTTTGTATAATAAACTGCTTTATACAATGACTGAGCAGTTGTCATGTGGCAATTACCTTCCATCTCTACAGTTCCTCAGCCTGATTTGAGCACGTTACTTGGAGGTGAAAGGTTGAGGATCACATTCTCAATCAATCCCATAAATATCTGGCTCCAGTAAAGCACAGACATCTCACATTGGGTGTGCCTGAGAGCTTGGAACATCTCATGGGGATGAAAAAGTTTTCTGCTCTTTTTATTGAAGATGAGCTTAGACGTTTAACCCCAAAAAACAGGCATCTATTTATAACTGTATTGGGATCTATGTGAAGTGTGCACCAACCACAAGATTTGGTTCAGGACCTGCTTTGGAAAAGAGCACGATTCAGTATGAAGCACTTCTGAGGCTGTTTGATTCAGCTTGGGGTCTGAATTGAGAATCCATAAAGGAATTGAGAATCGGGGGGGGGGGGGGCAAAGTGGCTGAGATGGTAGAGTCTGCTGACTTTTTTACTTTTCATGGTAATGCAACAAAGGAACGTGTGTGTGTGTGTGTGTGTGTGTGTGTGTGGAGACAGGCCCTTGAACAAAGTAATGGGATTTTTTAAAAAAAATTCTGGTTGAAACAATCTTCTAGGTTTCCTATATATCTAAAGTTCACATTTCCTGGCTTGGAAACACAAATCTGGGTGAGAAATGATGCTTGCCTCAAATATAAGCCAAACAACATAGTCCTGAAAGTTCTTCTCCTACTCAGATTTTAATCAGGCATCATAGAGGGAAGAGGGGAAAGGGAAAGGGGAAGAAAAGCGGCCAGCCTTTCCGCCATTTCTCTGCTGCCGCCACGAGAGCAGCAATTAAGGTAAGAGAGAGGAAACAGAGCCTTACCAGGATGGATGGGGAAGGATGAGACTCTATTGTATTCTTGGTGACATCATGAGAAACACGACGGGGCCAAATTGGGCTTGGAACAAACTTTTATAGTTTTGGGAAATCATCTGCTTGTTCCAACTACAATTTTGAGTCTGACCAGGGTGTGTTTGTGTCTTCCTGCCAGTGCCCTCCATCTCATGACACCAGAAGCTCC
This sequence comes from Zootoca vivipara, assembly GCF_965207765.1. Classification (NCBI taxonomy): domain Eukaryota; kingdom Metazoa; phylum Chordata; class Lepidosauria; order Squamata; family Lacertidae; genus Zootoca; species Zootoca vivipara. Next base: position 72,052,839 of record NC_142590.1, on the reverse strand, counting down.
TGTCCCCACTGCAGGAACCAGGGGGTAGGAAAGCAACACGGGAAGTAATTCTGCTCTAGTTTACAAGAACTGCAAAGCACTTTGTGCACTATTCCTAGTAGGAATAAGAATAAATTGTATTCCCTTTAAAATCACTGCCTAGCTGAAAACAAAAACAATATACATAGCAGTTCCGGGATAAACGAGAGCAAGAGCAAGTCAATAGTGGGCAGAGGACCAAATTATCTAACCCCAAACTATGATACAGGCTGTACCAAGTGCAACGAGTTCAGGAAACACATTTTTCATTAAGGATGGACAGATGCACCCTGATGCTCCCTGGAGTTGAGTGGTAGCCATTCGACTGCAGCAGTTTCTAAGATACATGGAAAGCATCCAACATCAGCAAAGAAACTAGTTGCTTCAGAACCATGCAGATAGAATTACACTTACAGTTACTATACTGTTTCTTTCATTGATGAACTGCAATTCACACCCGCATAGACTACACTTCTGTGTTGGGTTTTTTTGTTTTCCAGTCTTCAAAGACGTCTATGCAAGAGAGTCTGCTGACACCTTAGCTATTCTAACATGTTGCAGTTAAGTGATTTGGTGTGCTTACCAAATTCTTAGCTAAACTCAAAATGTGCTACCCTTGTGGATTGCCCTTGGCACATATCTTACCCATTCTGATGAGCAATTGGGAAGACAAAGGGCTTTCTCCCTTCAGTTGAACAGTGGAAACTGATTTACAGGTATGCCAAATCTACCCATCTCAGCGTTGTCTACACTGACTGGGAACATATTTCCTGAACTTCAGAGAGTGAGTATTCCCAGCCCTACCTGGAGATGCTGGGAATTGAATCGGGGGCCTTCTGCATGCAGAACAGATGCTAAGTCACTGAGCTACAACCCTTTCCGTGTTTAGCATTCACCCATTGAACTGATATAGATATTGATTACCTCTTCTATGTATAGTGACCCACCAAGTTGAATGCAACCTACCAGTTATGTATGATGAACCACTACACGCTATGTAAACTTCCTCTGCTCTTTTTATGAATGCAAGACACTTTGAAATCAGGGAAATAACATGGCTCAGTTTAGCAATTCACAAGTCTTCTTCACATGTTACTTTCAAGATGCAGCTTCATTGAACCAGACTAATTAAGTAGACATTTTTTTTTATCAATGAATCACCTTCATGGAGGCCCATTTTTTTATCAACTCTGATGTCCTAAAAAGTTTGCTTATATATAGCTCTAACAAAGTCCTTTGATGGCAACAGAAAAACCATGGAGTAATTTTAAAAGAAAATCGAGCTAAACCAACTCTCAAATTCCCATGTAAACTGGGATTTAAGAGTGGAAAAATTTTCTTTTACCTATTCTTTGGGTGGTACAAAAATGTGAAATTCCTAGAGCCCTGCTTCTCTGGGCCAAGTCAAACAAGGATATTGTCCTTTTAATGTCTTAAAGGCTCTGTTTTCTTGTAATGCCAAATGCAATATTTTTTTGAAAACACTACACCAGAAGTTTCCCAGCTGAGAAAACAGGCTAGTGAAAAATGGTTTCAGAAAACGAAATAAACCATGCTAAAGCCGTTCAGGGTGTGTGTATGATATGAACATCTGGATTGGGGTTGTTAAATTACCTCTTTTCTCTCTCTCTCTCTCCCCACTCACAGCTGTTCAAAAGAGTCCTGAGGGCAAAGAGACAGGTCAATGGTCTGGCTGCACCTTTAAACAAAATTTCTTTGCACCTAGCTAAAAGAATCAGGACTGCATGTGTGTTTAATAAGTAGCAACAAGCTTACTGGGGGAAAATTAAATCTTAATTCCTGTTATGTTTGTGTTTGCAAAGGCATGGAGCTCCGGATTTCAAATTTTCTCAAACAAAAAAACAACAACTACCCCACTCCTTATGGTTTTAATAAAACATTTCTTTCAGCATACATGGGTGTTTTAAAATCAAAAGCAATATAGATGGACTATTTCTCTCCATGCCTTGAAAGAAGAATGACATAAAGTTATTTATTCCATTACAGTTTGGAGGAAAGGCAAAGTAGGAAATAAATGCTCTGGGTTCACTGAACTGTATCTTCCAAGAGGGCTAGAAATATATTTATATATGTTTACATTTAATGTGCTTACATTTAACTTCAGATCACAGCTTTCCCCCTACTTGATTGGCAGAGAAACCAACCCAACCAATAGAAGAAGCAAATTTGCTGTAACAAGAAATGGGGAAAGGAGGTTGAAAGAGAGAAAGTGGTGTTTTGTTTTGTTTTAATATACTGGTATTGTTATTGGTTGATGGCTATTACAGTATTTCTGGCTCTTCTCAAAATTTCTCAAACATATATTTATTTATGATTTGATTTGATTTGATTTGTATATTGCCCTTCATCTGAAGATATCAGGGCAGTTCACAGCATAATAAATAAACAAAATACATAATAAGAACAGACAGTATTTCCCAACGTGGACCCCCCAAATTCACTTGGAACTTTGCGCTCATGGTGCCCATTCCTGAATCCAGCCTGAATTTTGCTTTTGTATTACTAGTCTATTCTGTCCTTAGTTCTAATGTAGGGATTTAATCTAGGGCTGAGTGCAAATGCCCTACTTCCCAAATTCCACACCACAATTGTTGCTAGCAAATCTGGAAGATATTTCAGTACTTTTGTGTAGGGGTTGGGTTGTGGGGTTGGGCATGACACCTGTCTCTTCACCCTCCCTTCCTAAAGCATCCAGAGATTGCCAAAATTTCTGTCCAGAACATGTTTGGATTGGCCTCAGATTAATTATAGTCCAGGGGCACTTGCACAACACCTCCCCGCTGCTACCAAATATGTGGTATATTATTGTTACTTCCTGGCTCAGCAACCTCCACCTGAGTTGGCCACATCACCTTACCTAATGTTAGGACCGGCCCTGCCAAGCAAAACATTCAAAAAAGCAGTTTAAGCAACAACCTGGAAAGCAACCATTTCAATTAAAGTGATAATCCTTAAGACTGTAGTTATTTAAATGACACAATCTAGTTAACCTTTTTTGGTTTGTTTGAGAGAGAGACTTATCACCACGCTCACTTCGCAGGGGTCACTTTTGCTCCGCAAAGCAGTCACATCAATACAATTAAGAACACAAAAACATTCATATTTATAACACTGATAAGTTGTTACATTTGCATATGCACGGTTGTAATCACTTGACAACCGTAGCATCGAATGATGACATGCGCAAGTGAGAGAGAGAGACCAACCACAGAACTGATACCTTCAGGATCAAAATTTCATATCACTTCACACCATCCCCTCAATAAAAATACCTTTTTAGCTGAATCAGTTCACACACTCAGCTAGGAGTCACCAAGTGATGTTTGTATGGGTGTGAGCAGGGGCAACCCTTGACATTTTGCCACCTGAGGTAGAAAAATCCTTCCCCCCCCCTACATTTCTTATGTGTATACAGAATGACAGCTGGATCTTAATTTAACACTGGCAGGTTTGCTCCTGAGGGAGGCAGCCTAGCTTAGGGGTTACAAGACAGAGCATTTGTCCAGGAGCGTATGGTGGGGAGGAGTGTCACTGCAGGCCACGTAACAAGACCATGTAGGACAGAGGAGCTGTGAGGACAGTGTGGTGGAGCCAATCCAGTGTCCCCATCAGTGAGCACATACTGCCCCACTCTTGTTATCTCCTTCCTGCCCTGCCCCCCCTCCTGGCCACTCCTGCATGCATCCCACAAAGCTCCACTCCCCGGCAACTCGCCATCACTCTCTGAACCCAGGACTCCCCGCCTGAGGTGGCCACCTCACCCTATCCAACATCAGGGCTGGCTCTGCCAAGCAAAACATTTATTTTATCCATTCATTGTATCTATATCCCATCTTTCCACCAGGGAGCTCAATGTGGCCTCCCCATTTTAACTGCCTTTCCCTATACAGGGCTACCTTCAGATGCCTTCCAAACATTGTAAAGTTACTTATCTCCTTGGCACGGGAGGGTCGCATAACATGAAAATAGGGACATCCTAAGAAAAAGCAGGGCATTCCAGGATCCAGGACTCAGCTACATTGGCAAAGAAAAAGCACTTTATATGCGTTGCAGATGCATTATAACACTGACACCAGGTGATGCTCTGGAGTCCCGTTCTTGCCAATCCGATTTCTCATACAAAGTTTACAACACATTTAACTGAAATGCTTCTTTGATGCTGGACGGCTTCTGTAAATCTGGGACTGTCCCTGGAGGATCTGAGGTCCTAGGACTCTAGCCAATATACCCTACTGGCTCTCCTTCAGAAAGCAATTTTGGCAACTCATGTGAAAGCACACTAATGAGGAAGTCTATTTTAATTCATACTCTCTCTCTTAAAAAAAAGGCTCTAAGAAAAGAATGCCCATGAATATTATTTATGATGGGTCCGATTTTTTTAAAAAAAAAATGCTATGGAGAAATAATTACTGGAAATATAATACTTTGTGACTGCATTGCAAATGCTGAGGTCTCAGTATCCTCATTTAATGGGCCATTGCAATCTGCTGTTACACCCTCTGCTCCACATCTGAATCCCCCACCCCTCCCTCCTATTAAACTGCAAACATTGCCACTGTTAGGTCAGAACTTTGTTACCATAGCCCATGGCAGCCTTCCAAGGAGTTATAGTGTCAGCGAGAGTTGAAACCATGTTCCTGATGAGGCCTAGAGCTGACCTTGGGAGAAGGAAGAAAAAGACTTTCACACACAAATTCAGATTGTCAGATGGGGCTTTGAGAAGGAATGAATGGCAGGCATAGTGGGAGAAAGAGCAAGGGGTTCTGGGAATGAGCCCTGGGTCTTCAGTGCTTTGTATTTCAGGTTCTGCAGGAATGAGCTCAGCTGGGCAAGTGTGGATTTTGAAATCACCCTACCCTGTATCACTCATGATATAGGACTTTTCCAACGTCTGTTCATGCTACAGCTGAGGATCTGCTGAATAGCATTGTGATTGTTCTCCTCCGACTGACAAAGTGCAGCAATGCAGGCCAGCTCAAAACTAGACAGAGGTTAACACAAATTCATAGCAAGTTGAAATGTAAACAGCCCATCAGCCAAAGAAAAGACAAGATGCACCCTCAAGCTCAGAGTATCCCCAAACATTAGAAAACCAGGATATTTAAGGGAAGGGGGTGGGATCTAGAAGGGATCTCCATTGTGAATGTGTATTATTGCGCTGTTGGCTTCTGAGCTTTCTGGGATCTTTGGCTGGGCCAAATAGCAAGTATAAATGCAGTTGACAAATAAAATCTGATACTTATCCTCATCAAAGACAAAAACAACAACAACAACAACCCCAGTACTCTAGGCTAGATTAGCTTTTGTCTTTCCAATATGCGCTGCCTTAACAGCTGAAAATAAATCCCATGCAAATGTTAATATTTGGCATCGTTTTGGAATGCTATACTTTGCAAATTCCGGTAGTGAAATTTGACTTTGACGGATCTTTGCATGTGGGGTTGGGGGAGAAATCTTAACTCGTCAAGAAAGCTGACATGCTTCAGTGCCCTAAGAAGTTAAAATCATCTGCAATGGCAAATGGTGTAAAGTTGTCCAGCTGGCTAGCATAGACTGAAAGGAATGAGAGAGAGAAAACAGCAGGCTGCTGAACTGCCCACGGGGAGGAACTAGGCAATGAATTACATTTCTAGTGCTTTTTTAAAATAAAAAATAAATAAATCTTGATGACTTTTGTTGCAATCAGAAACGTCAAAAGCAACGGAAAGAAAGGGGACAGAAACCTTACATAATGTTCATGCCTTCTGCAGCAATGACCTTCGAAGATTACTAAAGAGGTCTGTGATTCCTTCGCTTTCACTTCTGCATAAGTCAGGTTTCAGTCATCTGATTGGTGGGAAACCATTTCACCCTCCCCATCCATTAAATGGGGATACGCAGCAGCGTTTCATTTGCAATATGCTACCACCAGGCAAAGAGGCTGGCTTTTATCTGAGGAAGAAAGTTAAAGCCTGCATCTGCTGTCAATTAGCAAGCAATTAAGGGAGTTGAAAACAAACCTGTTTACATTGGCTATGAAGTCTTGGATAATTTGAGAGACGTCAGAGCAGGATTTAAGACATTAATGATCTTCTCGTTTCTCTCTCTTTTTGTACTTCCTCATCCTTCTTTCTGAGCTCCTCACACATTAATTAAATCCGAGGAGGTGTCTTTCAAACCATGCAAGTCAAGTTGGGTTGGGAATTAAGGACATAAGAAGAGCCTGCTGGATCAGGCCAGTGGCCCATCTAGTCCAGCATCCTGGACCCATCCTGGACCCATCCAGCACAGTGGCCATCTAGATGTCTGCAGGAAACCCACAAGCAGCACCTGAGGACAAAAGCGCTCTTTCCTGCAACCAACATTCAGAAACGTTACTGCCTTTGACTCTGGAGAAGAGCATCGCCTTTATGGCTAGTAGCCATTCGTAGCCCTTTTTGGCCTTCTCTCTTCTTTTCTGCAGTATTCTCTCATGTACGGAAGATGTAGAAATTAAAGTTGAAGTGAGCATTCGAAGCAAGGGTCCTCAGCTTGGTGAGCACCCCTGCTTGAATGTACATGAGCAGAATCAAACAGGTCTGGCTTGGGTTCTCCTCCTTCTCTACTTAGCCCTCTGTCACCAGCTATGCTGACTCCCATCCTCAAAGGAGCAACTGAAAGGTCAGCATAGCAGGCTCCCTCAAAGATGGTCCTTCTTTACTGATTGAATTGTGACAATGTCAGCATCTCTTCCCCACCAAAGATCATGCCTGCTGTATTATACTTGCATGATCCTCAGTGGGGGGAAAAGACACACTAGCATCGTTTACAGCAGGCACCCCCAAACTCAGCCCCCGAGATGTTTTGGGACTACAACTCCCATCATCCCTAGCTAACAGGACCAGTGGGCAGGGATGATGGGAACTGTAGTCCCCAAACATCTGGAGGGCCGAGTTTGGGGGTGCCTGCTTTACAGCAAGAGTTGAAAACCTTTTTTTCCAGCCCACATTCCATCTGGGGGCATGAGAAGCACACTATATATCCATCTGTATCAAACACATACAATCACTTGCAAATAAGAAACTATGACATGCCTTTCAAGCTGCATATCCAAAAGAATGGCAAGTGAGTTGGTTTCCAAACATGCAGCAGCATAGGGGATACTCAAGAGGAGTTCATATGGTTAGGAGCCAAAATACAGTAATGGAAAAGCTTGCCTGATGCCTGTAACTACACAGGGAGATGTCCCACACACTATAACTACTGGCCACAACATTAAACGCAACTTTGTGGTTCAAACCCAGCTTTACCACCCACCATGGCTTTTTAGAAATCTGAAGAAAAAGAGGGTTTGGGATTGCTAGCCTCAGTTGCATGCTTGGTTAAAGACTACACCCTAAGCAGTTGTGGGGTCCTACTACAAGCTTTTAAGTGGCTGCCACAAGGCTCTGCTCCATAGAATGTGTTTAATACTGAGAGTGAGGCAAGCTGAACATGATAGTTTGCAAACAAAATCAATCTCCATTGCATAGATCTTTGACTCTCTTTTTTCATAAAATATCTGGTACTTGAAAAATTATTATTCCATAAGGGGAGCTAAAGGAGGAATGCATGTTTAATCTGGCTGAGTGTCTAATCTGGGATGGACAACTTGAGGCTCCAGGCCATCAAGGCTTTTTTGCCGGAAACATCATCCCACAGATGGAATCAGCCATATTGTGAAAGAGCACCTTGGTTGGGTCCACCTTGGTTGGGTGGACACAGTTCCTTACCCTCTCTAATTCAGGGTTGGGGAACCATGGTCCTTCATATGTCAGTGGACTACACCTTCCATCATGCTTGACCATTGACCATGATGGCAGGGGCTGATGGGAGTTGGAGTCCAGTGATATCTGAAAGGTCACAGTTCCCCACCCTTGCTTTAATAGCAAACACAGATGGTGAAAGCCAACAGAGCCTTTGAGAAACAAGAGGTTCTGTATCTTTGAGCTAGAAAACACCAAATGGAGACATGTTTAGGGATGGTGCAGTGAAAAAGTTTGTTGTGAGTCCCACTTTGGAGGCTTCTATTGCACCTAGCCCTGATCTGATCATTGGGTTCACGCGCCTGGAGCTCTGCCAAAGCGAGATGGTGGGAAAGAAGAAACACTAAACTATATTTATGTGACATTTGTTTTCCTGTATATTATGTCACCTCCCTAATTGTGGGTGAAAGTAGAAGTAACACTTGTTTTAGTAAGCTGGACTGGTGACTCAACCCTTAACACACAGACCACTATTCCAGCAGATACAGTAACAAAGTGCCATATTTAGATCTTGTGACCATAACACACCCTTCTAGAGAACTGTGGTGGATCAACTGCTCCTTTCCCATACTTACATCTTCCATTGCTGATTCCGGGAAATGTGAATGATTGATTGATTTGCAAAGATGATCTATTTATCAAGACAATCTGCTTGAGGGATGTGGGGTGGAATAGTCCTGGTTCGGATAAGATGCCACTTAGTGCAATAGTTATCCTCATAAAAGTAAAGGAAAGTGTAGCAGAAAACATCAAATGTGATTTATTTTAAATTCATATGTACCTGAATTGAGTGTGCTACATTTTGTCTTCTGAAATATGACACAGAGCAGTTGAATACCTCTGAATGCAAATTGTTGTTGTAATAAATTCATTCTGTTTTCATCCTACTGTTTCCCATAGTTGCTCAGGACTGGGCCGTGTGCATAGTGTTATTCTATTTCTGCTTCCCACAGCACACCTTTGAGGTAGGTTACACCTGAATGATGTCACCCAATAATGTCATGGCTGAGAACACAGGTTTCCCTAACCCTTGCCCCAAACTGCCCACAATACGTGTAGAGGATTTTCTTCTCTAAGAAGGATTTTTTATTTTTTATTTTTAAAAAATGGACCCAAGGTCACAGCGACCCTAGACATATGTAGAGTGCTTTTCCTCCCTGTAAGAAAACATCACACTTAGCTCAGGCAGTATAGACATATTATTACTCACATAACAAAGAGCAATCTCTAGATAGCTTACAATCAAGTTTTACAAAATTGCAAATTCCATATACCGGTACTGTTGTTGAAAGAAGTGATCTGTCAGGTACTGTGGTCCCAAACCATATAAGGTTTTCTAGAATAAAACCAGCACACTGAAATGGACCTGGAAGCATATAGGCAACAAATTGCTGTTGTGCTAATACTGCTGTTATGTGGTCAGAGTATCTAGCTAGTTCCCATCAGGAGCCTGGCTGGCTAGCATACCATTTCCAAACTGCACTCTGCACACAGCCATGCCACCCTGTGCATTTATGGGTGTAGCTGGGCCATTTGCCAAAGCTGGTATAAGGCAGTCCATGTCATTGAGGCCACCTGCTCGTCAAGAAACAAAAGAGGACTCAAGAGAACTCCCAAGCAATGGACCAGCTACTTCAGGAGGAAGTGTGACACTACTCAACCCAGTCAGAGGAACCACCCACCTATCAGCATCTCAGTCTTATCTGGATTGAGCTTCAGTTTGTTGGTTCTCATTAGTTTAGTTTATCTCTCTTTGGTTTGTTGCCATGGCTCTGCCTTTGATGGAAATCTTCTTGTGCACACCTTCGGTTATACATTTTTGTACAAGATCAATGTTCCATCATCTTTGTAGCAGCTGACCTTTACACAGGTGACAGGAGGAGGACTTTGCTCTCATTTGTTAGTTCAAGATGCGTTGGCCCTTAAGTAAAAGAAACAGGAAAAAATTGTGAAAGCATATAGTGCCTCTCTAAACCCAGTGCCCTCCAGATGTTTTGGGCAACAACTCCCATAACCCTTGACCATTAGTCATGCTGCTTGGGGCTGATGGGAGTTGTTGTTCTACTGGAGAAGGGGTATCCAATATTGTGTCCTCCAGATGTTGCTGGACTACAACTTCATTAGTCAGGCTGGCCATGAATCATGGGAGTTGTAGTCTATAAACAACAGTGGCCTGTGGGTCAATGCGTGGCTGTGTGATCCTCAGCTGATCTGATCCACTTTTCTTTGACATCTCGTCTGCATCGATCCCTTTCAAGATGTAGAAGAATTGTCATCTCTCTGAAAGCCAGATACACATCAGGAAAGGAGGGGAAGTGGTTGGACTAGATGGCTCAGCTTTGGGTGCCTGTTGTCTGAGAAACTGAGCTAGCTTGTGTTCATTTCAAGAAAGTTTATATATAACACAGGCTGGCCAGTGGAGAAATGGGGTGGCGGGAAAGGAAACATAATGACTGTTAAGTCTTTCAAGTCCCAGAGGACCTCACAAGCATACCTCTCGCTGCCCACATCCTAGTGTGGATGTGAACCAAGGGCTGAATCTAAACCATAGAAAACTTTGGAGAAATTGAATTTAATAGCCAAACACAAAAGTCTATCGTATGAGAAACTGAAGAAGAGGAGAAGCTGAACTCTTAATTACTAGTTTAATAGCAACACACAAACAATCTATTCCCCTGCTAGCAGACTTATTCTCAAAGGCAATGGTGAGCTCTTAGGTTAAGCTGATATAGCCCCACTGGCTTCCAGCCAATTAGCTAAATTCTCAGCTGTATGAAACAGCTAGATGAATCCCAGTAAGAGATTAATTATGGGCATTGTCACATGATGACTACAAAACACCTCCAAGTTTACTAAGCTACTAATTGCTACTGAGCTCGTTGTTTTTCAATATTCCTTTAACAGTGAGAATTCATCATCTTTAACATGGTCTCTTTGGTTTGGAAAAACCAGACATAAATTAATTCCTGGAAGCTTACATTGGAAAAACATTACAACCTATTTAGAGGTTTCTGCGGATACCTTGGTCTCTGCTTCTTTGAGTCAGTTAGGTTGCCTGTGGCACTGAAGCCAGGTTGTGGGGGGTAAGGGGTTAGACAGGGGTGAAGCTAAATACAGAGAGGTCCTACACATGTCCAGAATGCTGGATAAGAGGAACTTTGGTCTGATACGGCCAGACTAATATAATGTCCATAGGCTAGCTTCTGATGTAAACTAAGAGCAGAGATAGACAAACTGACCCATTTTATTTTAAAAACTTCCACAGGAAGTTTAAATTGCATTTAAAGACACATTTTTTTACCCATCTCAAATGGAGACAGCCAAAGATTGAACCTAAAATTTTATGCATGCAGAACACATGCTTGACCACTAAGTCACTATCACTCCTGTGTATGTGTGGTCTCGACCATAACCAGATACCATCCCTGGTTGCTTTAAGCAGATATGTAAAATAAGCTTGGGTGCTTGTACCAGAAGTGAAGAAATCAGGCTATTTTGCATTGTGGGAAACAGATAGTGGTCACCTAGAAAAAATAATCTAAAAAGGTCTTAATGTCATGCATCAGCTTGGCACACTAAAGCCACAGCTTATGCCCTGGTGAAAGTGCAGAAAGTTATTGAACATTTTCTGTTGCCCAGCCCATAAAAAATCATGAATGTAAAGCATGTTGCCAGTAACATTTTTAAAATAAAAAGCATGAATTTTGTGCTTTTATTTTCCGGGTATTGTGCATCCTTATTACCACAAATCTCTTAATACAATAAACATTTCCTGAAGACTCACTTCCTTTTCATGTGTTTTGGTGGAGAACACCTTGTCCTAAATGGACAGACACAGGGCACTGGAGGACAATATTACTTTGGCTGTGAATTTGTGTCTTTCCCCAGATGGTTAAAATAGATCTTCCTTTATTCAATGATGAAATAGCAATTATATTGGTTCTCTCAAACCACAAGTCCAGATGAAATTATTGTAGAGCACTTGAAGTTTCAAACTTGATAACTTCAGGGAGACCTTTCTGTGATTGTTTGCCTGCCAACAAACTCCTTTGCATTGCAAATGATTCTGGGACCCATTGCAAAGGATTCTGGGACCGGCAGGGGCGAGGGGGCACCAGGATCACCCCGAAATCGGGCTGCTCCTCCCTCCTCCCCCTCCTCGACCAGCAGGGGTGAGGGGGTGCCAGGATCAGCCCGAAATCGGGCTGCTCCGACCCCCTCCTCCCCCTCCTCGACCGGCAGGGGCGAGGAGGCGCCAGGATCAGCCCAAAATTGGGCTGTTCTGACCCCCTCCTCCCCCTCCGCGATCGGCAGGGGCGAGGGGGCGCCAGGATCAGCCCGAAATCGAGCTGTTCCGATCCCCTCCTCCCCCTCCGCGATCGTCGGGGCGGGTGGAGGGAAAGCCAGCCAAATGCTTTGCGCGGCTCTGGGGCTTTCCCTCCACCCGCCCCACAGCCAGCCAGGGAGAAGGGAGACGTCCCTTCTAGCTGGCTGGCTGTGGGGCGGGTGGAGGGAAAGCCCCAGAGCCGCGCAAAGCGTTTGGCTGGCTTTCCCTGCACCTGCCCCACAGCCAGCAAGAAGGGAGACGTCCTCTAGCCAGCTGGCTGTGGGGCGGGCACAGGGAAAGCCAGCCAAATGCTTTGCGCGGCTCTGGGGCTTTCCCTCCACCCGCCCCACAGCCAGTCAGGGAGAAGGGAGATGGCACCAGGCAGCAGGGCAGGCTGGCCAGCAGCCCTGCTTCTAGGGGGGGCAACTGCCCCCTCCTGCCCCCTGCCTACACCCATGTTCATGCCAACATGACATGAAGGCTGGCAACATCAATCATGTTGTGTGAGAATCCCTTGCAGATGACCAGGGGCAGAAGAAGGGGGTGACCAAATGGGAGGCAGCACTCACCGTAGGGCCTGCAGCGCGCCTGAGCCACACGCCTCTCCTGGGAGTGATGCAGTGGCTTGGGCACCCGCAGGGTCCACACTGCCCCAAAGGGTATGCCCACTGCCTCCCCCTCAGCTGTAGGGCGGCTGAGTGAAAGGAGGCAGGCAGATTCCTTAGAGGCCCCGTGGAGCAGCCTGCCCCAGTTGGCCCCGCCCCATGGGTGGCTGGCCCCGCCCCTAGGTGCAGGGCACACACAGAGACCCAGGTGCCTGATTGGTTTGCTCCGCTGCTGCAGATGACCACAGCGCCTGGAGACAGACAGCTCATAGCAGCCAACTCCAGGGGGCTGGGCACCCACATAGTCAATGGAAAAAGCCAGCAGGGGGAGAAGCAGTTCAGCTCCGTTCTCTGCAGCCAGCCAGCAAGGCATCCTTTTCCAGGAGGGTGAGGCTTGGGCACAGAGGCATAGTCTCTCTGCCTCTGAGTGCAAGTCCAAGTCCCTCACTGTGTAAAAAGGTGCCTCGTTGGCTGTTGGCTGTGTGACATCACACGCACTACATGCAGGCATGTGTGTGTGACATCGCACATCCGTTTGCAGTGGCGGGCACCCACAATCCTGAGGGCAAGATGGCATCCCTGAGACAGCTTGTGGGTCCAAAGCAGTGACCAGAGGAAGAATGACCACTGGGAGGAATGCAAGAGAAGAATGGTGCACCTGCAGCAGCACAACCGGACATGTTCATCTGCTCCAGCTGCAACAAAACATGTCTCTCCTGTATTGGTCTCTCCACTCACAACAGGAGATGCAACCTTCCAACAGATTGACTTCACTCACAAAGGCGCACTCCTCTATTGTCTCCCAAGACAAATCTTTCTCTCCAAGTACAAGTCTGGGCACATGATACTTGAGGCAAATCCTATGTCCGTTCACCTTCAGTCCTGTCCTTATCTTGTAATTTGGGAGAGCTTTTCCCCCCCCTTCAAACTTTAATCCCTTTCTCTTAAACCAGTAAAGACATTTTAATAATATAAGGAAGACAAGCTTGCTTGTGTACATCATATGTACATCTGAATTAAACATTAAAAATGCAATTAAAAAGACAGACTATCAGAGAGCACTAAAACCACAAAATACAAGCAGCATAGGCAGCAAATAAAACAGCCGTTAAAATTCATTAAAAGAGTCTCAAAACCCATTAAAAGAAGGGGGAAACAGAACAGATGTCATTATAGTTCTGAGGCACAGCACATCCTCTGCATGCAAAAAGTCCCAGGTTCCGTCCCCAACATCTCCAGGTAAGATTTGGAAAGCTCCCTTTCTGAAACCCTAGAAATTTACTGTTAGCCCCTGAAATGGAGGACTCTCGACTAAAGCATCCATGACAGATGGCCAGTCAACCTCTGCTTAAAAACATCCAATGAAGAAGATTCCACAACCATCTGAGGGAGTTCATTCCACTGTCAAATGGCTCTTACCTCAGAGTTCTTCCTGATGTTCAATTGGAATCTCCTTTCTAGTAACTTGAGTTACTAGAGAAGGGGGTGGGGAAGCTTGCTCCATCTTCCATGTGACAGCCCTTGATATATTTGAAGATGGCTATCATATCTCCTCTCATTCTTCTTTTATCCAGGCTAAACATACCCAGCTCAACCATTCTTCATAAGGCTTGGTTTCCAGACCCTTGACCATCTTGGTCACCCTCCCCTACACATGTTCCAGCTTGTCAATATCCTTCTTAAATTGTGGTGCCCAGAACTGGACTCTCCAGGTGTGGCCTGACCAAGGCAAACTAGAGCAGTACTCAACTGAAGCTGTGTATTATAGGGAAAGACAGGTAATGCTGGGCAAGATTTTGTTCTGATTCATCCATATCAGGCATCTACAAGGCAGGGCAGCCCGCAACTAGTTGCCAGTTCAGCATGGAAGGCTCTTAGGATGGGATTGAATATAGTGCTAAGTGGGGTAAGGATGTGCAGAACGAGATCCACTCATGCTGTAAGCCTTCCCCTCCTCCTCTCCTTCCTCCATGCACACCCCTTAATCTTGTTCTGAGGGTTCCTGCAGCCCCCCAGACTAGAGTTAGGGAGTATAGAGGAAGGAGAGGGGGAAAGTCCTGTTGTGAACCGATTTTGATCCATGCACACAAGAACTTAGTTGAATTCCATCCCTAGTAACTCACTCCAACAGAGATGACTATGACAGCTGCTAATGTTCAAGGCTCAAGAAAGACTTGAGGCGAAGGGGGACCTTATGAATCTTTCCATCCAGCCCATCACTCCAGAGCTCCATGTGATGCCTAAGCAGTGTGTATCCTTAAAGGACCAACACTCTGACTTGAAGGCAAATACTTCTCTTCCCTTCTGTTGCTCCCTACCTAGTATGCTTCCTACATCATTATACCAATGTGGTGTGTAGCAACAGCACTTGATTGCCCAGGTGAATTGGAATTGGGAGAAATCATCTTTTAGGATCCTGACTCAGGCTTTGCAGCCTTCTGATCAGTAACCTCAAGTTCGGAATCAGGAGTCTGATCCAGTTTCACAGCAGGTGGAAGAGATGCTGCCTCTTCCCCCTCTGCATTTAAGTTCAGGACCATCACAGATGGTTTTCAGGGGAGTTTGTCTACCAATGATATTGATATCATTAGAAAACCCTAAAGAGCTCTGAATGAACTATCTGTCCCCCTGGAAAAGAGCTTGAAAGCCACTTTTCTAGTACAAGGAATTCAATTTGCATTGGCTTACAATTATTGCTTTACAAGGTTTCATATTAAAATGGAAATAAGAATTTGGCAGCACAGCCATCTTTATGATATAAAGTTAAGGCATAAAACAACTGTTAAACTAGTTCTGCAGCTAAGCCAGATATTGAACAAGTTTTGTTCAGTCTAATGCTTAAAGAGAGCCAGTGTGTGCAGTAGTTAGAGTTTTGGACTATTTACTCTCTCTCTCAGCCTAACCTACCTCACAGAGCATTTGTGAGGATAAAATGGGGAAGCAGAAAACTCTGTGTGCTAGTTCTTGGCATAAATATAGGATATAAATGTAATAATAATTGTTAAGAACATTGAAAACGCTATGTGCTATCAAATCTTAAATGAGACATTCAATGCAGTGTCAAATAGGGTAGGACACTGCTATTTTATTTTATTGGTTTCCATGCAAAGGAAACAGCCTTCTGGGACACTCTGAAAATGACCAATGCCGAACTGGAGCAAAGGAACTTCAAAGAGAGACTGCAGCATGTAACCACTGAATTACAATAGATCAAGGGTTTCAGTGCTATCACTTGTGAACAGAAGCAAGACAAAGTTTTTGTCTTTTGTTGCACACATGTTAAATGGTTTACCAATGCCAGGATATCTGTGCAATGAAGAACTCTTTGGTGAATCACCACTGTTAAATATGTCATTATCCCAGTCTGCACTTTTTGTGCATTTCATTCCCCCCCCCCCAGTTATGTATATGTAAAGTAAAGTGACCCCTGACATTAGGTCCAGTTGTGGACAACTCTGGGGTTGCAGCGCTTATCTCGTGGCGTACAACTTCCGGGTCATGTGGCCAGCATGACTAAGCCAGTTCTGGCGAAACCAGAGCAGTGCACAGAAACACCATTTACCTTCCCGCTGGAGCAGTACCTATTTATCTACTTGCACTTTGATGTGCTTTTGAACTGCCAGGTTGGCAGGAGCAGGGACTGAGCAATGGGAGCTCACCCCGTCACGGGGTTTCGAACTGCCAACCTTCTGATTGGCATGCCCTAGGCTCTGTAGTTTAGACCACAGATATATGTATGCACCTGAAATTCAACATAAGGCTTCAGGCACTCAATGAAGTGGACTGAAGTCCATGAAAACTTATCATATAAAACAAGGAAGTGCAAAACTGAGCAATTCCTGGCATTGTGTGAGAGGGTGAAGGGAATAGAAAGTTTCTGTTGGCAACATATGCAGAGTAGGTTCAATATTTCTCATTCAGAACCTTGAAAATACTTTCCTAGTGAGTAGATGTGTAATTAGAAGCCAACTTCTAAAGCCAATACTTTAAAAGCCTGGGCAAACACTGTGGTGAAATATACTATTAATCTAAGGTTATTGGGAGGCCAGGGTTTGCTTAATTTAGATTATTTTTATTTTTGACATTAATTTTTTTAAGGATCTTATAGTATTTGCACTAAGAAGTATGCTAGGGAAGGGGTGTTGCTACAAAATATTAATCAAAGTCCCTTCTTCCCTTCCCTTCCCTTCCCTTCCCTTCCCTTCCTTCTAATATGGTTTTAATAACCAACAGGTGGAAATGTGTTATTTTGGAGGGCTTATTTTTCTTCTCTCAATACTTTGTTTCAACATCAGACTGTTCTAAAAGGTCTGAGCAAGTGATCCAAACGGTGAAATGCTTTTTCCAAGGTCTAAAGGGCATTTAGTTGCCTTGGCGCTGTGGTTAAACCACTGAGCCTAGGGCTTGCTGACCAGAAGGTCGGCGGTTCGAATCCCTGTGACAGGGTGAGCTCCTGTTGCTTGGTCCCAGCTCCTGCCAACCTAGCAGTTCGAAAGCACGTCAAAATGCAAGTAGATAAATAGGAACCGCTACAGCGGGAAGGTAAACGGCGTTTCCATGTGCTGCTCTGGTTTGCCAGAAGCGGCTTTGTCATGCTGGCCACGTGACCTGGAAGCTATACGCAGGCTCCCTCGGCCAATAATGCGAGATGAGCGCGCAACCCCAGAGTCGGTCACGACTGGACCTAATGGTCAGGGGTCCCTTTATTCATTAAATATCAATAATAATCAGGAACCCGGTTGCCATTGCTCAAGGAGTTTAGGAAATCTAGCCCAAAATGTATTCTGGCAGCAGAATGAGTTTGAAAATGTCCACTGTGGCTCGAGTTATCACCATCTCCCTTTGGATGGTCTGCGCTAGGCAATTGAATTAAAGGATAATGATTTAAAGAAACAAGTGTTTGTGTAATCATTGTTGCATGGAATAAGCCAAGTCCTATTGAAAATGAAACCTGCTTAGTTAAATAAACACACTTGAATATCTTACTGACTTCAAGGATTGCACAAACTGAAGAAAAAATGCACAAAGGGGACTTTCTCTTTGTGGATTAGAAGGTTTGCCACTTGAGGCACGGAAGCTGTTGTCCTTCCACATTTTCTCTTTTCAGTTCTGCATTTGTTTTGTTTTTCTGTTGAAGATGCGGGAAAGGTTTGCAAAGAGAGAAGAGCTAAAGACAGACTTCACTTTTGAAGCATGGTGTGGTAGTTGGGAAATGCTCGTAATATGGATGTAACCGCCCATGCACCCCCACCACCACACACACATACCATGTACCACTGCAAGCTCTGTTCAAAGTGATCCTGTAGTATTTTGCTACCGTTGAGGTTGACTAGCGAAACCCCAGTTCTGCTTCTCAATAAAGTTTATGAAAGCTGATTCTGAGCTGTGTGTGTGGCTGATGTGGGCAGCATTGCTGGCAATTTCAATGAGGTTCATGGCCATTCCCTTACCACCACTACCTTGTCAGGTCCTCTGCTCCTCTCTTCATTGTGCCTTGTTTATCTAATGATGAACTACCCCCCTCTCCTTCTTTCCCAAAGGTCTCCCTAGTTTGGGAGAGTGTAGAAGGCCACGAATCCTTCAGAGCAATGGCTTTTCCCAGCCCCTTCCCCCGATAGGCCGCAAACCACCCCAGACACTCCCCCTCTTGTACCCTACTGATGTTGGCACTCTGACATCAGTGGGGCTACAGATGCAGAATGTTGTGCCAACCTGGAAGTGGCACAGTGATCATGTGCAGATTGGGCCAATATTTGTAACCCAAATGAAATTGTCATATATAGCTGCCAAGCCTGCCAAGCGGCCGCCGAGACCATATAACACCGGTCTCGAAAGACCTACATTGGCTCCCAGTACGTTTCCGAGCACAATTCAAAGTGTTGGTGCTGATCTTTAAAGCCCTAAACGGCCTTGGTCCAGTATACCTGAAGGAGCATCTCCACCCCCATCGTTCTGCCCAGACACTGAGGTCCAGTGCCGAGGGCCTTCTGGCGGTTCCCTCACTGCGAGAAGCAAAGCTACAGGGAACCAGGCAGAGGGCCTTCTCGGTAGTGGCACCCGCCCTGTGGAACACCCTCCCATCAGAGGTCAGAGAGATAAACAACTACCTGACATTTAGAAAATACCTAAAGGCAGCCTTGTTTAGGAAAGTTTTTAATCTGTGATATTTGATGTATTTTAATGTTTGTTGGAAGCCGCCCAGAGTGGCAGGGGAAGCCCAGCCAGATGGGCGGGGTATAAATAATAAATTATTATTATTATTATTATTATTATTATTATTATTATTATTATTCTATGTAAATGAGATTAGACCATTTTTCTTCCTTAGTCTTCGGGCTGCTCAACTATTAACTCTAGATCAGGGGTGAGGAACATTTTTGGTTCTGCAGACGGGATCCTTATCTGCTCTCCTATCCATTGCATAATGTCATGATGGAAGTCAGGGCATCAAACACCTTGCTACTTGCCCATCATTTTAGCTGAGGATCAGACACAGGGTTGCATGGAATCACCTCCTTAAATAATGGGGAAATGTACCTCTATCAGATGATCCTGATCCACACCCCTTTCTCATTTAGGGTGACTCTAAAAATGAAATGTGCAGGATTTAACTGCGCATCAACTGATGGGTGGAGACTTAATCCTGCTGCCTTGTTTGCAGGCCCTGCCAGATTTCACTTTGTCTTCCTGACCATCAGCTGATGTCACAAGTGATGTCAGCTGACAAGTAGGCGTGGTTTATGGGAAATGGCTTCATGGGGCAAATTGGACCCACTGGCAAGGCAAAGTTGGTTCCTCACCTGACTCTAAATCTCCCTGTTTCCTTCCAGTTGTGTTGAGTGGAAAGAAACTGGAACTTCTAGAGTTAATTTTTCAGCAGTCCTAAAAATAAGGAGAAAAAAAGTGATGCATTACAGATTTATGAAAAAGTTGGCATATAAAACGAGAAAAGGGCCAATATTGGCCTTATTATTATGTAGTGAGCTATATTTATTCATGTTTACTTGTTCGCTATAAACACTAAAAGCAGCATATGCCCATGA
This sequence comes from Zootoca vivipara, assembly GCF_965207765.1. NCBI lineage: Eukaryota > Metazoa > Chordata > Lepidosauria > Squamata > Lacertidae > Zootoca > Zootoca vivipara. Next base: position 72,033,062 of record NC_142590.1, on the reverse strand, counting down.
GAGCTGGGTGAATAATTTAAATACATGAGTATGTGTATATATATCTATATCTATATACATATATACACACAATAATGTGTTTGAATTTTTTGTGAAATTTGATGTATACATTATTCAAGAAATTCTAATGTGTGTGTGTAGCAATACTTACAGCCAGATTTGCAAAACAAAACAAAAAACATACCCCACAATTTATGGAATACACCAAAAGCTGCTTTTTCAGTCCCACTTGGACATAAAAGCATCAAAACTGGATGTCAGTCCTTGCAACAGCTCCTTTCTGTACAAGAGTAGGGACCTCTTTGTTCACTCTGGATAGAAGAACAATTACTGGTTGCAAACATCTAGACCTTGCCGACAAAGGTCCGTATAGTTAAAGCTATGGTTTTCCCAGTAGTGATGTATGGAAGTGAGAGCTGGACCATAAAGAAGGCTGATCGCCAAAGAATTGATGCTTTCGAATTATGGTGCTCTTGAGAGTCCCATGGACTGCAGGAAGATCAAACCTATCCATTCTGAAGGAAATCAGCCCTGAGTGCTCACTGGAAGGACAGATCCTGAAGCTGAGGCTCCAATACTTTGGCCACCTCAAGAGAAGAGAAGACTCCCTGGAAAAGACCCTGATGTTGGGAAACATGGAGGGCACAAGGAGAAGGGGACGACAGAGGACGAGATGGTTGGACAGTGTTCTCCAAGCCACCAACATGAGTCTGACCAAACTGTGGGAGGCAGTGGAAGACAGGAGTGCCTGCCGTGCTTTGGTCCATGGGGTCATGGAGAGACGACACGACTAAACGACTAATCAACAACAACAACATCTAGACCCCTAGCATGGGGTGTGCCATCTCATGGGGCTAGACTAGAGGGGGAGGTTTTGACCCGATGAGATAATGTACTTGATCTTCAGTGATCTTGAAGTGGCCCCACTGCCATCACATGATGACATTGGGCCCAATCTGTGCATAACCACTGTGCCACTTCCAGGTTGGCATAGCAATTTGTCTGCCCCACTTCCAACCTTCCAGTCTGGCAAGCATTTGCAACAAGGCTGCAGATACAGTGCTTGCTCTGCCATTTTGTTAAGTTCTTATGGGCAAACTTCAGGATTTGGATTGCACCCTTAGTCTTACTAGCTATATATTTTTATGCTTATGTTCCTCCTTTCTTCCATAATGAAACCAAGGTGATATACAAGTAGCTTCCAGGTGGTCAATACTCCAAGGACTGACCAAGACCTGCTTATCGTCAGCAAGGTGGTGGCATAATTTGCCAGGGATTAATGAATTTGTTATTTTTGGTTTCCCTCAGTTTTCCAATCTTAAATTCCGTATTCTATAATTCCACATCTCTCTCTCTCTCTCTCTCTCTCTCTCTCTCTCTCTCTCTCTCTCTCTCTCTCTCTCTCTCATAGTGCGAATTTTTCCTAACATACAAACCACTTTTCCATGATAAAATTGTGTTTTTTTGTTATTATTATCATACACATGTGCACTTTTATGCGTGTTTTACCCTAGTATATGCATTTTTGCACACATTACTTGCCTGGAGACCTGCACTGCAGAATTCAGAGAACTAAGAATTTCAACAGATAGCTCCATTTACATATTTTCCCACAGTAAACTGTGACTCACAATAAATGTTAGCTTTATCAAAGTACATAATATTAGGGGTGGAGGGAGGGAGGGAGGGAGAGTTTCCTTGTAAGAGTGTAATTGGGAACTAAGGCAATTCAAAGACCCCAATTATGGTTTGGAGAATCCAAATGATACTTTAACTACCAACAGCACCACCACTGCAGTAGCACCTAGGGCACCATTCATACATCAATTCCACATTGCCAACTGAAGTAGGTGGCTTCACTCTAATAATAATAATAATAATAATAATAATAATAATAATAATAATAATAATATACCCCGCCCTCCCCAGTCAAAACCGGGCTCAGGGGGGGGGGGCTAACACCAATAAAATTACAATAAGACATAAAAGAAAAGAAAACAATTAATTAAAATACAGATTAAAATACAATATTAAAATTTAAAATGCAGCCTCATTTTAAGTAGTCCATAAATCCAAACCATGAGGGAGGAAAACACAGGGGTCAGACTGAATCCAACCCAAAGGCCAGGCGGAACAGCTCTGTGTTGCAGGCCCTGCGGAAAGATGACAAATCCCGCAGGGCCCTGGTCTACTGGCAGGGCCCAGTCAAATAGCTGCCACCAAAGTGCTAGACCAGTTAAGGACCTCCCTTTAGGTGGGTCTTCAAGCCCAATAAAAGCATCATGCTTTCCTTTCTCCTTTACCTTTTCCTGGCAGGATTTTCAATGGAGCAGCAGCAGTCAGTCTCCTCCTGTGCTCGGCTATGTGTCTCTTAGCCAAGCCAAAAGGTCATGGCATGCGTGGGCCCGTGGGTGTGATCCAAGTGGGTGGATGTGGATCAGCTATTTTGAGAAATGGTTTCCCACCTTCTGCACTCGTTTTTCCTTGTATGTTTTCTTTGGCCATTCCTCTGAGGAACACAGGTGTGTGTGTGTGTGTGTGTGTGTGTGTGTGTGTGTGTGGTGGAGTTTCTTTTGCATGCTTGTGTGTATGTGTGTCAGCTCTGTGGGGGACGATATCTTACCCTCCCCCCTTCTTTCTGTCACTCTCCATGCCCTATTGGATATGTAATACTGCTGATGGCTTGAAGAACAGGATATGTGCACTTCTGTGTGCATTCTGTCTAATTCTATAGGGGCATCCCATCACTTCCTTCTTTCCTATGTGTGTGTGTGTGAGAGAGAGAGAGACAGAGACAGACAGAGACAGACAGACAGACACCAATTGAAGAACAGAGACAGAATGTTCATTTTGTCTCTCGGTGTAAAAGAGGCAGCATCAGGAATTTAAGATGTGGTGTAAACACACGGGGGGGGGGGGCTTCACAACCAGCAATGAGGTCCTGATAACCACTGTTATCTTCTTCAGAGATGTTGTTCCACACAGTTCATTACAAATTTTCCATCAGTTTGAGTTTTTGGTATCCGTTTAAGTACTTTCATGAACACATTGTTATTCTTCACGGTTCTTGACCTCTGTTTAAAAGGGGGGGGTTATATTAGCCACAGCAGAGCAGCCACCTTACCATAACACTCATACTTTACAACATCTGTACAACACCTACACAACAAAAAATCAATATGGATTATGTGACTCAAATTGGGTCTACTGGACCCCAAAATGTTAAGCAATGTGAACTAAGGTTGCTTCTGGGCCCCCTCCAGAACTAGGGAGTCTAATGCTTAAGTTTCATTAGTTTCATAGTAGATCTGCCCCAGTTTCTGAATTTTGGAGGCATGAGCATATTTCAGTGAACCACTTCCTATTTCATGCTCCAGAGATCTCAAGGAATCAGCAGCACAGCCTAGTATCTGAAAAGTAACAGAGATCTGATGTAGGACCAAAAATATTCCTTGAGGGAGGAGTCATAGCTCCATGGCAGAGCCTTTGCTTTTGTCACACAACATCTCAACCTCAGTCCCTGGCATCTTTAGCGAAACCTCTCTGCTTGCATTCCTACAGAGACATTTGCCTGAGAATCAGGCAGAGCAACTGTATTAATAATGTAAGATACAGTTCATTATACCCTCATGAGACTCTTGGCCACCACATCTCTGCTGAATCCAACTTCCTGCAGTCATTAAACAAAAGAGTTTCCCCTATAGCAGAAGGCAAATGATTGCATGTCTCCTCTCCTAAGCATTTAAACATTGTAATTGTTCCCAGAGTTATTCAACATTTTGGAACGTGCCGTACTAGCCCCCTGGTGGACTGAGTTGCAGAGATCCCGATAATCCATGAATAGGACCTAATCTGACCCCAGCACTTGGAAACCAGAGCTAAGGAAGCATTGGCTGCTTCATTTCCTTAAAGAACTGCTGATCATCATCAGTGTTTGGTTTTACCTTCTGGAGTTCGTAATTTCCATAGAGCTGTCATCATCCTTGGCATATCGGCCATGGAATGTCAACCAAGGCTGCTGGTTGCAACATTTGGCTTTGTTTTCAAAAAAAGAGAAATCTATCCAAAAGCATCACTTGAGGGGAAGGAAAGCAAAGCCGGAGAGGGAGAGGGAGAATGGGAGTATTATAAAAGAAAATTAACAGAGCCACAGAAGCAAGGCTCAGATCTGTGGAGGGAACACCCCATTCTCCCTTCCTGCTTTAGCAAGAGCTCAGCTTGTTTTTCTTTCCAGTTTTCGGTTACTGTTCAGTCATCCTGGCCAATTTCTTTTGTCAGATCTGGCTCTAGATTCAGGTTGCAATCCTGTACATACTTATGGGAGCAAGTTCTGTTGCACTAAGTGGGGTATCATAAAAATGGATGAATCTGTCGTGTTTTGTTTTTCTCAGTTACCCATTTTTCCAATCTTATTTTCAGTTTTCCAGATTCATCACAGTTTGTGATTATTGTTATTTTAAATCACCCTATGAAAATTCAGCAAAATATTTCTCCTAATATACATATTTGTAATCCATTTTGTTGCATATACACATTTTTTCAAAGCGGTTTGCACCAATATAATGCATTTCTAGGGATGAGGGAGAAATTTGATTCTGTTTGCTTTTAAAGGGGAGTCCACCTAATCAAATTTCTCCCTCATCCCTCATAACATACATCAGAGTGCATTGTTACTGTGCAACTGTTTTATTGTGCAACTATTTTATTATGTTTTATATATGCTGTAAGCCCAGAGTGGCTGGGAAAACCCAGCCAGATGGGCGGGGTGTAAATAAAATTATTATTTTTTTATTATTTTTATTATTACTATTATTATTATTGCCCCTGAAGTGTAACATTTTTTTTCAAACATATTTTAATGGATTTTCTGAATAAAAAATGGCACCATATATACTTAAATGGCTCATAAATTTATATTGCAGATGGGGTGATCAAAGAAGCAGGGAGATGCTTTTATTTCTGGAGGTAATTTTAGATGGTGTGCGACCAAAAGAACAGGAATCCAAAGGAAAATATTATTTCAACAGAATTAAACATTTCTGAGTACCAGCAAACAAAAATGCCTTTAATGAGGTCATCATTATGAACTTAATCCGTTCTGAATGCACATTCGTAGGTCGAAAAGTTCGTAAGTCGAAAACCGGTTTCCCATAGGAAAAATATATTCGGGAAAATTCGTAAGTCGAAAAAAAACGCATTTAAAATTCGTAAGTCGAGGAAACCGCATTTAAAACCACCAACAGTTTCCGTTCGGATGTAGAAAAATTTGTAAGCATGCGGCCATTTGTCCCGTTCATAAGTAGAAAACTACGGATGTCGAGTAATTCGTAAGTCGAGGAACCACTATATCGGTGACAAGAACAAGTACATTTAAGTACATCTGACCACCACCCCCAGAAAGGAGCTGAGCTATTTCAGGTTCACATCCTAAGTGCAGTTCCAAACAAGTTCATTAGCAGTTATTCAGCCTGAAAGGGCTGTCCCAATCATCACAGTGTCAAGATGACACTTTGCAAAATTTCAAAATTCAACAGGAGGTACCCCCTTTTCGCTGTGTCTCAGACAGCAGCAGAGGAACCCTCTCTGGCACCCGGAGCGGGACACCGAGGGGTGGGGAGAACCACCTGGCGGCGCATGTGTGACATCTGTACGGACTGCACATGTGCAACAGCCCGTACGGTCGCCATGTGAGAGGCAGCCTGTACAGACGCCACGCGAGAGGCACCCATACTGACTGCGCACACACCCTTGGCCGCTCTACAGCTGGGTGGTACCCAGAGCAGCCCACCCCCTCCGCATAGCTGCCAAGTCTCCCGTATTCCCCGGGAAACCCCCGTTTTGCCTGCTGTCCCCAGCCGGAAAAAACTGATTTTTTTTTGTTTTTTCACGGTTTATTCTGGCACAGCGGCCATTTTGGAACTGGGCGGAGCTTGCTCAGAAGCGACTTTTGATGCTGCTTTGCCCAGTTCCAAAATGGCCGCAGCGTGACTTCTGGTGCGGCGGCCATTTTGGAACAGGGCAGAGCAGCATCAAAAGTAGCTTCTGAGCATGCTCTGCCCAGTTCCAAAATGGCGGCAGCGCTACTTCTGGTCTGCTACTTCCGGTGCAGTCCCTTATTTCTCAGGCCGGAACTTGGCAGCTATGCCCCTCCGGCCCCCTCTTGGTACGCCCCTGGTCTCAGAACTTCCCTTCCCTCTCCTCTCCCCATGAATTCCCTAAATCTGTTAATGGGGTTCCCCTGATATGGATTTGGGGAGCATACAAGGGGCATATGGGGAGACGAAAGGGAGGATTTCTTTTAGAAAAGCAGAACTCCCTGCACTAGTAAAAGCACTTTGTTGGGTACCACCTGACATTTTTAAAATCTCTACGTTTTAGCTGTTGAGTTCAAATTAGCCCCTGAAATTTGGCATTTGAATTCTGGGTCTGACATGCAATTTGGACCAACACAGAGACACGTTTTTTCACCTATTCAGTTGACATTTCTAAATTGGTTACATCATGAATGAATGGAGCCAAAGCAGCATTTACTAAATGCTGCTGAAACTGGCCATCACAAATGTTGAGTGCTAGTGGGAAAGCATCAAATGTCAAATGTTGATGCTGAATCTCAAACATTAGCATACCCATCACACACCATCAAAATCTGCAGAGGGAAATTTTGAATGGAATTGTATTGGAGCAGATTTGTTTCAACTCTTCAAGCTCCAAAAGTATATATTTTCTTTTATAAGGACAGATCCTTACAAGAGCTCTGCACCCTAGGAAAAGAGTACTAAAAGTACACAAGAAAACCACTTGCTCCAGTGCCATACCCTCCAACATTCCTCAGATGAAAATATGGCTCTCTCTCACTCAACTGACCCTCCTCAACCCCCTCCATTTTTCCGTGTGTCCCCCCTCAGAAGAAAGGGGACTGACACTACCATGACACCAAGAGGAAACAAGATACACACCCTCCACTGTCCTGAGGAAAACCCTTAATCCCGATTTGATTTGATTTGATTTTTTTGGTAGATTTACAAGAAGAAAAACATACACCAATAAATAAATTTTAGACTCCTTGCGCTCTGCTTCGCTCCCCCTTTCCTCCTGCTCAGAGTGGCCCTGCCCTCTATCTGCCCCTCAGAGCCGGTGTGTTACATGGGATTGGGTCTCGGCAACGGTAGCCTTTCCTCTTCATTCAGTCTCCAGCAGATACTACGAGATACCCAAGGAAGGAGGCGAGCAGCAGCTGCCATGGTGATTCCATGGAGAAGCAATGGGATGTTCCCTCGCAGCACTGCATCCACTGCCATTGCTTGGGACAAGTGTTGACACATCCTCCTTTTTTGAGCTCAACAGCAGCAGCACTGGCAGGGGAACTAGGGACATTCTGGAATCAAATCAGAAGCCAGGATGACTTTCATAATTCTGGGACTGTCCCTAGAAAATCAGGAAACATGGAGGCTATAGGGCAGGCATCCCCAAACTTCGGCCCTCCAGATGTTTTGGACTACAATTCCCATCATCCCTGACCACTGGTTCTGTTAGCTAGGGATCATGGGAGTTGTAGGCCAAAACATCTGGAGGGCCGCAGTTTGGGGGGTGCCTGCTATAGGGCCTTCAACATCAGGGTGTTCTCCCAATCCTTAGACTACAACTCCCATCAGCCCCAGACATCTAGGCCATGCTAACTTGGCTTGATGAGAGTTGTAGTCCAAAACATCTGGCAGACACCAAGCCAGTAAAGGCTGCATTGTTCAGAAGGGGATCTGCATTATGTCCTCTCTTTTTTCATGTCATTATCTATTTGACACTTCCTCCCTAAGGAAATGGGGCTGGCCAATTCTCCCCATGTACTCTCTTATAGAAGGGAGCACCTCTCTCCTGTATTCTGAGGAGTTAAAGACACGAGTGCTTGTTCTCCCCTCCAGTCCTGCATCAGCAAGCCAAAATTGGGATCTGTAGGCACATAAACCTTGTAATGTTTAAACAATCCTGATCCTGTATACACCAAAGCAACAGTAAAATTCCCATTGACCTCAGAGCCAGCGGGGTTGGACTCATATTGCATGACCTCTGTTCATCTGATTATCAGTTCATTACCTTTTCTTGTGATATCTGAACTACAAAGACTGCATCCAAAATCCACTAAAATCAGCAGGAGAGTGCTTCCATGTGCTTCGTTTAGACCTTCAGTCTGGGAAGGGGGGAGAGTAAGAAAAGGAGGGAATGAGAGTTCTTGCAAAAAAATGTAAGTGGGTGTGATCTGGAATGGAAGAGATTTGGATACTGCAGAACAGACCAGGAGCTATTTAAAGAGTGTGCTTGCTACTGAGCGGTCCCCTTTCAAAGGGTTATATAAATATGTTCTCGTCTCAACATATGTGGAAAAACAAGGTCTGAGGTGAGACTATATCCCTTCATTTCTTATGGGAAATAGTGTTTGGACTCGTAACACCTCCTCTCCCACCGCCCACAGGCCCTGGAAACCTCTTACCAGCTGCATATAGTGTAAAACTAACATCCGGTAGCGCTCCTTTAAGAGTCCAGCACCTTTCCATTATATTAAGACTCTTGTTTTTATTCCTTTTCTTTTTTTGACAGGGATATAAAAGCTCTCACATGAAATTGGTGAACACCCTGTCTGACAAAGGAGTATAATCCCTTTCCTGGGGCTTTGCTTCTGTTTGGTCTTGTACTGTGTGTGAAATAAAAACCAAAAGTCTCAAGCTATGCATTGGACGTTTCAGTCCAATTCCCAAGCCATAATGAGGCCTGAATAAATGGGTCATTGGAAGGCTGTGATCAGATCTTCTATCTCTTTTTTAAAAATTCCTTAAAAGTAGCTGCAGTGGGTTGGGGGGAAATTGGATCAGGATCATGGTGCTCAAGAGCTTGGAGTTAAACCATTTCAGCTCCTGCTGTTTTCCTAATATAAATGGCCCCCACCAAAAGAACATAGAAGAGCCTGATGGATCAGGCCAATGGCCCATCTAGTCCAGCATCCTGTTCTCACAGTGGCCATCCAAATACTTATGGGAAGCCCAAAAGCTATTTGGCACATTATGGGAAATTTACATATACAGGCATTTTCCCATTAAGTACACAGCACAGGGAAAAGGTTATTGTTAGCATGGCTGCCTCAATCTGATTGGGCACCAAAACTGCCTTTGAAGGCCATTTTAAAAGAACTGATAAAGAATATTGCTTGGTCATGTGTACACACTGACTCACTCAAATGCTCATTTCCAATTTCTGTTATGGTCTAATTATCCTTAAAGGGAACAATATACGAGTTTCAACAAATCTAGGGAATATGGCAGCAAGCAAGATGGTATATGGGGAAGCAGTCAGACACTCTCTATACGTGTGTTTGTGTGTTCAGATGGAGGCAAAGGCAAAGGGGCACCGTGTGCAAGCACATGGCTGCTGGTTGGCAAAATACCCAGCACAGACACAACAATTTTCATGCTTCTGTTGTCTCCTTGCAACATCTGTAAGGGCTTTGGGCTAACCATTCTCTCAGTTACTGCTCAGCAGCAATAGGAGTGCCTCTCCCCTCCCACTACTGCAAACAAAACTTCTCAGGGAAACTATGCACAACTGAGAGAAACACCACTTGCTTTACTGACTTATTCCTCACATTTATATGCCATCCTTGGGGAAGCCAATCCAGATGTTGTTGGACTCCAATTCCCGTTAGCCTCGGCCAGCAGGGAGTGACAATCCAGCAACACTGAGAGTGTATCCCATTGGCTATCTCTGGTGTAATGTGATGGTGTGAAACCACAACATGCTGCAATCTGTACTAATCTATTGAATTTATATCCCCACTTTTTCTCAGGGTGGTATATCAGCTTCTCCCCCATTTAATCCCCACAACAACACTGTGTGATAGGTTAGGCTGAGAGGCAGTGACTGGCCCTAGATCATCCAGGGGATTTGAACCCTGATTCCCCCAGGTCCTACTCTGACACTCTAACCACTATACCACACTGGCTTTTCATTCAGAACAAGTGAGTCAATGGGAAGATTAACTGAATCAACAAGTTCCCGTCTTCTTGTAATAACAAACATACTATATAAGCACTAATTTCTGAAGGTTTTATTTTACAGGATCATATCCCTCGCCCATCCATTGTTAATTGGACCATTATGATCACACATACCTAAGTTTTATGCACTATGTTCTTTGCTTGCACCCAGGGATCTGCAACTCTAGGTTGAAAAGAGTCTGCTACCGGCGAGCTCACCTTTGAGCTTGCATTTTTTAAAAAGTTGTGTTTTATAGGTATAGGAGAAAGGCAACCAGGCAGAGGATGCTGAGGATAATGATCCTTGGCTAACAGAAATGCCATTACCAAGTGACTACGTGCAGAATTGAATGTTTAATATCAATATACAAGATGGGGAAGCACAACTGTAAACTGATACTCTGGATTAATTGAGTCCACATTCAAGTGCTTAGGCCATTGTTTGCCTTTACTAGGGAACATATTTTGGCAAAGGAAGGGTGTGTTTGAATTATTTGGCTTCTCCCCTCCCCCCCCCCTCCCTAAAGTGCAGCTGTCAAGTGCTATATGTGAAGCATTCAAGAACATGTGTGACCAATCTGAGGATGCAGAGTTTGGCAGAGGAAATTTGGCAAGGTTTAATGAAACACAGAACAAGTGCATGTATAATATAATCCTTATTTATTTTTCCACCTGGAATCTGCAGCAAATCATGTTTCCTGAGCTAATCGCTGTCGATTTAATTACAAACAGCCTGATATAACACCCCACCCCACCCCACCCCAAAAAGAGGGATTGGGGGGGGGATATGCTGCCTCGCTAAAGCAATTCACCCATGGAGGCTTTAGGATCTGGGCATATGCAGAGCTATTGTGCAAATGATGCAACATTCCTCTCATTGCACTGGAGAAATATTTAGATCAGCTTTGGAGACGTGACAATAAAGTGAGGAAGAGAATAGCAAGCATCAATTAGCATTGTGAGCACCTAGCATTAGCATTAGACTGGATCCTCTGTTTTCCCTAGAAGGAACAACGATGAGGGAGAAAAGTACAGGCTTAGCCTAAGCCTAGCCAAATACAGTGGTACCTCTGAAGTCGAACAGAATCAGTTTCGGAAGTCTGTTCAACTTCCAAAACATTCAGAAACCAAGGCGTGGCGTGGTTCAGGTTCCAAAGAACGTCGGATGTTCAGGTTCCAAAGAATGTTCACAAACCAGAACACTCACTTCTGGGTTTGTGACGTTCGGGGGTCAAAACATTCAACTTGCAAGGCATTTGGGATCCAAAATACGACTGTAGAGGCAATGGAATACAAACTAAAATGAAAACAAAAAAATAAACCTAATTAAACATTAATCCCACCACTGAACTGCCCTAGGGCTGTATATGGGACAGAGGCCCGTCAGGGTGGCACAGGGTCGCAGATTGGGGCCATGGGGTGGATTGGGGTCTTTGCACAGGCCCAGTTTTTGACTGGTTTTTTCCTGCCCTCACCCTTGCCCACACTCACCTTTCCCACTTTCTCAGGCTTTTGTGAGGGTGTGGCCGACATCATCACTGCTGTGCGCCACTTCTGGTCCCAGTGTGGCTACCAGTTGATGGTCGCCATCACCCCAAAGCCCGCTTGGCATAATGTTAATTTCCACTGGTGGCTACTGAGAGGTGAGCTCCAGTTGCTTCCATCAACCCCCCCCCACACACACACCCCAAGGCTGCATTAAAAAAAATGAAAGCAGTTAAGTAGTTTCACGTCACCTTTTGCCACAAAACCTTCTCATGCTTAGCCAAACATTTAGCTACTCGTACCCAAGTTAATTTAGAGTGTGGTATGGGGACTAAGGAATTGTGCCTGATGCTTCACCCTAAAGATGGGCTTTGAGGAGAGATTTATAGGAAGGTAAAGTGGTGGCTCCACACTAGAGTTAGAAAAGAACTTGCACATGATTAATTCACTTCAATGAAAAGCCATCAAGAAAGTGACCACTCAGGCCTTCGAGGGGAGGGAGTTCTGCAATTTGGGTTCTGCAACTGAAAAGGCAATGTGTCATATCCCACCTAAACCTCTGATGGGAATGCAAAGTAGAGCAAGGGATCTGATAACAAACATAGTGTGTGGGTTTCTTCATGGGAAAGAGCTTGGTCCCAAAACAACTGTTGTTCAGATTGCTGCTGCTGTTTTTTTGTTATTATTATTTACCCACCCTTCATTCTACGGTCCCAGGGTGAGTTACGATGATTAAAACTCAATATTTAAAACAGTTTAAAACAACTTACAATCACATAAATAAGGTTGGTCCTAAAAATATGCATCTCAAGTGTCAAAAGCCAGTGTAACACCCAACACTTTGAACTGGGCCTGAAAACAAAATGGCAGCCAGTGGAATTCCAAATGAGTAGTTACCGAAAAGTGAATATCAGGCAACATTCTGGCAGTTACAGTTCATTTCACCAATCCTACTGTCATGGTATAAAGTGTTTGTTGGGATGGGAAATATATATATATTCTTTAAGTAAAATACACTATAAACCGTAGAAGATTAAGGATCTCAACATGATGTCCACTTTTTCTTTTCTTTTCTTTTTAAAGCAACCACTTGCTGGCAGAATATGGAGAATATGAGCTTATTTCTGAGATTCCCCTTGATTGCTACTCTTTTCTCAAATGAAGTGGCACAGGCAGTAGACTGGAAGCAGCAATAAATCTCAAAGCATTACTAGCCTTCAAAGACAACTCCTAACATTACAGCTAGGAAGGTGATGCTAAGGGTGATGTATGGGGATGTCATCAACTCCTCCATCACACATGCACACGGCTTCTCCCCAACCCAACACATGCACTTTTATTGGCTTCAGCAACTTGACTGTTGGGCAAGTGCAAGCCATCAAGATAAGTGACAGCAGGCCAGAGGCAGCTTTGTCTCTCATTCACTGGTGATTGGCCGGTTGCTGATGTTTATGGGGTAATGGAAGAGGTGGAAGGGAGCTGAGCATAATTAATTGGACAATTGAATAGGTTTTGCTCCTCTGATTTCAATTAACCTTTGACCTTTCCAGCAACAGAATCTGATGGCACCCATCACTGTCAGGTCGAAAAGATATAACTAGACATGCTTAAACTAGCTAGACTGAACAGAATCTGGAAGGGGAGGGATGGAGGTGAAAGCAGAGCAGAGATTTCTCAGAAGAGTTTTTTGTGAGAAAATTCCTCAGGAGTTTCTTTTCTTTTCTTTCCAGAGTATTATCTAAAAAAAATCTCTCTGACGTTTTGTTAAGTGGTGACTGCCATTTGTGTGTGTGTGGCTGTTGCCATTTTGACTCTCTTACAATGTGCCACATGGGACATTGTGGGGAGCACAAAATGGTGGACAGGCTGCCAATATGCAACACACACATATACACAGATCAGTGAGGCCTTTATGCACTTCTTTGAAAAATTCAATCAAGTGTAGAATAGGCCTGAGGCAAACCCCATTTAAATTTGTGACTGTGTTTACTAAATCAGGGGTAGGATTAATGTGCAAACTTTCCATGTGAACAAGCGTTGCAGCTTGCCAGATGGAACCCACTGTGTACTGTTCTGTGGGTTCTCCTGACTCCTACAGAGTCCATGGGGGTGGGGTTCATAGGGTGCAGCAGGAGGAAAGCCCCATTATACAGATGGAAGTCCTTGCACAGGGCTTCTGCTGGCAGGGTTTGTTAGGTGAATCTTGAATGAGGAGACAAATTAACAGTCCCCACCCATTTGTTTGGAGACAGTGACTCCATCAATTCCAAGTCAGTGATTTTCACCAGTTGTGGGTGACTGACCTCCTACTATCACCATCACCACAACTTACCAGGAGAGAGAGGCAAGGTGGAGATGTACCAGGTTGAACAGACCTAACTAAACTTCAATACCTGCTGGTAGATCTCTGGACTTGGTTGGCTCTGCCACTGGCATCATCGTTTTGCATCTCCCACTCTCCATCCTGGTATGGTATGATGATCCAGCTGGACAGAGGTCGACAGCAATTCCACCATGATGGTCACTATTAGTGGCCCTCCAGGTGTCTATCTCAGACCCTTGGGATTGTTCCCAAAAACCCTCCCTCTCCATCTATGCTCTCTTTCTTCATATTCCACCCTTTGTGGGCCTTGCTTAACTTCCTTTTTGAATACAGGTAGGTAGCCGTGTTGGTCTGGGTCGAAGTAAAATAAAAAAATTCCTTCAGTAGCACCTTAAAGACCAACTAAGTTTTTATTTTGGTATGAGCTTTCGTGTGCATGAAGAAGTGTGCATGCACACGAAAGCTCATACCAAAATAAAAACTTAGTTGGTCTTTAAGGTGCTACTGAAGGATTTTTTTTATTTTCCTTTTTGAATCTTTTTGATTTTTTTATTTTCCTTTTTGGATTGGAATTTGTCCTGGAACTCTGATAATGCCTTTTGCTTGCCTGGGTGGAGGATAAAGATGGCTGTGTCGGTGTCAATATAACAACTAGCCTAGGTAAAATTTGCATGTATTGCTCCATCCGCACACCCCTCTCACTCCACTCACCACTAACATGTGACCCCCAGAAGGTGGGTCAGAAAAGAATGCAGCCCTCAGGGTTGTTTGTTTGTTTGTTTGTTAAAGGCCCTCCAACTATCCCCTAGTGGCTCCTGTATGGCTAGTGTAAAGGTAAAGGGACCCCTGACCGTTAGGTCCAGTTTCGAACAACTCTGGGGTTGTGGCGCTCATCTCGCTTTACTAGCTGAGGGAGCCAGCATACAGCTTCCGGGTCATGTGGCCAACATGACTAAGCCGCTTCTGGCAAACCAGAGCAGCGCACGGAAACACCATTTACCTTCCCACCAGAGTAGTACCCATTTATCTACTTGTACTTTGACGTGCTTTCGAACTGCTAGGTTGGTAGGAGCAGGGACCGAGCAATGGGAGCTCACCCCATCGCGGGGATTCGAACCGCCAACCTTCTGATCGGCAAGCCCTAGACTCTGTGGTTTAACCCACAGCGCCACCCGCATCCTGTATGGCTAGTGTAGGCCTGCTCTAATACCTAGTGTAGACATCACCCCAGGAAACTGTCTCATCTTTAGTAGCTTTTTCCTCCGCTCATTCCTTTTAAGCTGGGCACATCGTGCTCTGAAACATTCTCTTCCATCAAAGGTATGGTTTATGGCTAGTTAGTGGCAGGCTAACAGGATGGCAAGCCTCATTACTATCACTTTGCAGATTGCCTTAGTAAGACGCCTCAGGAATGATTGATCTTAATCAAAAAAATTAATCACCTATCAACCTAAGCAATTAACATTAGCAAATCTATTTGCATATATCTGATAATTTATACCACTGCTGAAAGAAGGGTCCTCTTTGCAATAGTATTGATTAAGGGAGGACAGCCAGAAGCTTCTATCACTGCAATATTAAATAGGGCAAGTAAAGTGTAAATGCATGAAGGACACTCCTGTAGTCAAACTTTATGCATCAGCCCTCCTCCGAAGATTCAGATATATTTTTGATGGCCATGCCCATTGCCCAGTCATATTTGCCAGTGTTTCTTTTATTTCATTGCCCAAATATATTTGGGAATATATCTCGGTCTGGTTGGTGACATTTACGTGATCTCCTGTCACTTCCATAGCTGGGAGGGAGAGGTGCAACACAGTGGTGAGATTGTTATTGTTCTATAATTTTGTCTAATGTATGCATTTTTGTTTGGACCTTGTCATTAATAAATTTCTCTTTGTATTACTGCTTTCATTATGCCGTTTAACTGTTTCCATGTTTGCATTTTTCTACAGTGCTTAGCCATTTTAAATTTTATATTAAATTAAGTAATAAACAAACAAGCAAACAGATAATTTCCCTATAATAAGAATGCATTTTTAAACATTATTTTCACCAATATATGGATTTTTGCTTGCACTTTAACTACTGAACACTTTTGTAGGTATTCTTTAATTTTCAGAACTGGATCAGAAAATTCAGAGAACTACGAATTTTGAAGGAGAGTTGGGGTTCAGCTCACATATTGGACCCAGAAGTGGAAATTTGATATGTTTGTATTCAAATACCAAACCACACAATCCCTCCCGATCCCTATACAGTATTAAAGAAACTCTCTACAAAGTGGCAAAGTCAATAAGACCTGCCAAATGGACTTGCTTTCTGTCACTAGTCTAACTGTTTGGGGATTTGGGGAACAGTAGAATCCACAATCAGAAGCTCACAAATTTCAGCTATAATACCTTCAACAAACCTTGAACCTTCAAAATGCTGCCTTGCCATACACAACCGTTGTGAAGGCTGAGAGCTGTGAACTCCTGGCTTGCATATTTCTCTGCTTCAAAAATGAGACCTCCTATGAGTGGAGGAAGTGTCTGAAAAGCAACCAAAAGTAACATCTGTAGTGTAGATTTCCCAGTGGCAAAAAAAAGTACATTTAAAAATGTTATAAACAGATACAATTCCTGGCTCATTTTCTGTTCATGATAACTAAACCTGAAATGTTTGTTAAGCCTTTCCCAGGCCTCTGTATACTTTTGTGTTTCAATTTGATGAACCCTCCCTGTTCCTTCTGTAAGTCAGGAGCTACAAAATGTGCAGATTAACTTACACAAGTAGAATAAAACTGTCAAAGTGCCTTATACCTCCTTGTGTATCAGTTTAGTGAAATACAATTATCTGAGTTGTAAAAGAGATAGATCTTAAATTAATGTCTAGACTCTAGACCCTACCTATAAGGCTCCCCTTCCTAAAGAAATGCTTGAATTACAGAGGTATTCTTTGTGTTTGAAACTGCAAATGACCTTTGTTGCAATGAATGTTGATTGAATAAATATGCAATGATGATCAAACACACACATACCACCATCACTGAACTAAGAACAGAATTAAAACTGCCTTTCCAATTCAGGTCATTGGAATACTCAAAGAAGGCCTGGAGAGTCACATCTATCCCCTCTCACCTGAGGCTCCCCACTTCTGCTCTAAAATATCACCAAAATTGATGGCCTTTTTCATGTTGAAGTAGCAAAATGAAGTGTCGTACTAACTATTTTGATCCTGTCCTAGACATCTCCACTGAATGTGTTCAGCCCAGATCCCAGAGAATTCACACTTCGTGTACAGATGGAAGCTAGAAGCTCTCATATAGTCAGTGCAAAGATAACAGTTGCAAAGCATGATAAAAATTCAGTCTAAAAATGGTACATGCTTGTAAGTTTATCAGATACTGGGAAGGGGGTAGAGAAAAGTGGTTTGTGGGTATCTCTGTTTGCACTAAAGTGTATTTTAGGCACATATATTTTGTACATATTGGTTGGTTGGAGAACTGCACTGCAAAATTCAGAGAAGTGTGAATAGTGAAAGAGAGCTGTATTTTGCTTCACAACTTATGCTACCAGTGGAGATATTATATTAGCCAGATGACATCACATGGTCACATGACTATTTTGCGAGGAACTGCCCAACTGGAAGTTTGCTGCAAAGAGCCCAAAATCATTGCAGGCGAATGTAAGCTATAAAGTTAAATGCAACAATGCAACACACACACACACACACACACACACACACACACACACACAGAGGTCACACAGGTCTTCTGGAATTTAATACTCAATATACACCCCTTTTTGGGGAAAAAAACTCTTGTTTTGCCCCAGCCCCACTCCCCCGATTGTTTTATTTGGGGGCAGTTGGATATTGTGCAAAGCTTTAGCGCAACACTAGACCTTGAGCTTTAGAAAGAAGCTTATTCACTCCATATAAGTCAGTTGCCTGGCTGCAAATAGATATTGGAGGACCAAAGTGGGCACCTCTGTACAAAGAGGTTCCCATGTGCCACTGCCCTCAGTCATGTTCCATTTCTCTTGCTCCACCTTCAGTGCCAAACTGCCCATCTTGAGAGCGTCAGATGAAAGTCTCACCCGAATGCCATATAGTAGGATACCAGCAACAGCGACTAAGAATGAGCTTGTCATTTCATTGACTAAGCCTTTGGATTAATGATTTTAAAACAATAATATCAAGGATGCCAAAATAGGCTTTTGAAGCAAGCCGGGGGGGCGGGGAGAGCCATAACCCTCTATTTAAACATACCCCCTCCATGTTTAAATCAATAGTACAAAGCAGGAGTTGGGGGGGGGAGGCAAAGATGGCCATAACTCACAAGCGAATTTGTTTAAAAGAACCAGGAAATGAAAATGAAAGGGGCTTTGTCGTGATTACGGGGTGTTAATAAGGAAAGACATAAGCCTGGAGCCTTGATGTACAACTAGACAACAAGAGGTTACGTTTGGAGTCAGGGCGATGCTAATTTGCAAACTGGGGTCCATTTCATTAAGTGAGCAGAGAGACGGGCTGTCTCAGTCCAACAGAGAAGGATCTCATTATCCATGCAGGGAGCAAGAGATAAGAATCTTTTAATAATTGCTGGGAATTTTTCCCCCTTCTTCTTCTTTTGGGTAGTATGATATGGAATGCCAATTTATGCCTCTCCAAGGCAGATAGAATGTGGCGGCCACTGGAGTTAAAACCAATCCCCTCCGGCGGTGGCCATTAAGGGCAGCAGGAGACTGCAGAGAGTAATAGGTTTCCCCAAGAGACCAAAGCCAGAGGACTCCATTATCAGCACATCATGTAGAAACCTGTTTGTTTACAAGTTGCCAGAAACTTTCGGTCAGAATTTTGAGGGATAAAACTGTTAACGACGCTGCTTGGCAGAGGCATTTCAGGCTTGACTCGTAGTCTTTTAACATCAGTCATGGGGTTGTGGGGAGGGGGAGCGGGCTGGGCTTGAAGCCTTTGCCTTGATCACAATGAGTCTTGTCTTTGGATGTCTGTTTCGGTAAGGGGCCCTGAAAGGGCGTGGGGTGTGTGGGAAGCTTTGGAAGTTGATCGCAAATAGGCGGCAGAAGGATCAGAATGTGCAAGGTCCCCACCACCAACTCCAGGCATTGCCTTGTAGTCTGTTGTTGTTGTTTAGTCGTTTAGTCGTGTCCGACTCTTCGTGACCCCATGGACCATAGCACGCCAGGCACTCCTGTCTTGCACTGCCTCCCGTAGTTTGGTCAAACTCATGTTCGTAGCTTCGAGAACACTGTCCAACCATCTTGTCCTCTGTCGTCCCCTTCTCCTAGTGCCCTCAATCTTTCCCAACATCAGGGTCTTTTCCAAGGATTCTTCTCTTCTCATGAGGTGGCCAAAGTATTGGAGCCTCAGCTTCACGATCTGTCCTTCCAGGGAGCACTCAGGGCTGATTTCCTTAAGAATTGATAGGTTTGATCTTCTAGCAGTCCATGGGACTCTCAAGAGTCTCCTCCAGCACCATAGAGTCTCCTCCAGCACCTTCGCCACGACAAGGCATTGATCCATGAAGGGGGCCTTGTAGTCTAGGGAAATGCATAACCAGGAGCTATGAGCTATGGTGCTATGAGCTATGGTGCATAGCCAGGAGCTATGAGCTATGGTGGAAGGGGACATCTTACCAAGGACATTTGGGGCTAATAATAATAATAATAATAATAATAATAATAATAATTTGTTTATACCCTGCCCATCTGGCTGGGTTTCCCCAGCCATTCTGGGCGGCTTCCAACAGGATATTAAAAACACAATTAAAGGTCAAACATTCAAAACTTCCCTAAACAGGGCTGCCTTCAGATGTCTTCTAAAAGTCGGATAGTTGTTTGTTTCCTTGACATCTGATGGGAGGGTGGGCGCCACTACTGAGAAAGCAGGTTCTCCCATAAAGGAGAGAATGGGTTGCGGAAGGGTTAACAAGACATCCCAGGGTGGGAGAGGCGGGTCAGTTTGGATGGCCACATGTGTGATTGGTGGGTGTGCTGTTGCTGGGGAAATTTGCTTGTAGCAAGTGATTGATTGACAGCCTTACCCTATATATGCTTAGAGAGCAGCTTTCAGTTCCACTTCTGCTGCTCACAACGGATCTCCCACCCACCCGCCTCTAATTTTAGGTGTCTTTGCATTGACCTTGCTGCGCCTGTCATGGGGTCACCTGTTTTGGATCAGGGGCCTGGTAGGAATTTTGCCACTTGGCCGATTGCCTGGTGCCAGGTGGTTTTTGCCTACTACGCTGCAATAAGTCACAACTTGTAAGGTTGGCGGTTAGGCATTGGTTCAAATTGGATGGTTGAGGGGTACGGATTTGGTTGGCCCTGCCCCTCATGGTTGCTGCTGCCTTTAGGGGTATTCCTTTAAAGGAATCCTGGGGCTATACATGTAGTCCGTGGATCCCCGGTAGGGGCCAGGGCCAGGCATGAGCCTCGGGGATGAGGTCAAGGGCGTGGCCCCCTGCCCCGATCTCTCTCGGTAAGGGTGCTTACCTACCGGCTCCTCTCCTAGGCTAGTGGGAGTCAGATCTGTCCCAGGCGGGGGACAGACGGCAAGAACCAATGCCTAAGCAACCACTCACATTCAGTTGTATTTAAATAAAGTTGTGGCCAAATTAATGCCAAAAACCTTAAACTTAAAATAGTGTGTGAGGTGTGATTTATTGGGGGGATGTCTTGGTACCTCGGCACGCAAGGCCCTCTGCCTGGTTCCCTGCATAGCTGCCAAGTTATCCCTTTTTTAAAGGGATTTTCCCTTATGCTGAATAGGCTTCCTCGCGAGAAAAGGGAAAACTTGGCAGCTATGGTTCCCTGTAACCTCATTTCTCATAGTGAGGCAACCAGTTTCATCAGAAGGCAGTCCCATTTTTAAACAAGAGTTAAAAATATTTGCTTTTCAGACTGAAGGCAATGCGTTCCGAACAGCCTTTTTTCACCTTCAGATAATCACACGGGCAGATTTGATTGGCTACATAGCTTTATAACGTTATCCTGCAGAATATATGATCCCCAAATGTGCCCATGTAGCCACTTCAATCTGTGTAACTGGCACTTTTACAAATGCCACATCATGTTCGTTTTGCACTTGCTGGAAATCAGTCTTTTAGTGTGGCAGCATCTACCGGTATTCTGTAGAACTCCCTGCCTACTAGGCAACTGCCATTGTTGTACTGTTGTTGAAGCCTGCTAGAAACCTTTTTGTTTAGTCAAGTCTACCCATAATTTCATTATGAATATTTGTTTATAAAACTGTTCCTTATATCTACTTTTTAAAAATAATTTTATTATGTCTCCTCTTTAAAGGTCAGTTTTTATTGCTATTTAATTTAATACTTTATAGTATTTTATGTCATCTGCTTTGACATTATTATTATTATTATTATTATTATTATTATTATTATTATTATGTCTATCAATCTTCCTACATAAATAAATAAAGGACTGGATTTTTCATCACTATACATTGTTTATTAATTCTTATTTACTTTGGTGTTTCACAACACTTTACAGGGAATCCAAAACTAGTTGCACCAACTGTGAATGAATCTACCATCTCAGAATCTATTGTGTGCAATTATGTCCCCCCACTATTTATTTTATTTTATTTTATTTTATTTTATTTTATTTTATTTTATTTTATTTTATTTTATTTTATTTTATTTTATTTTATTTTGGAAGTGCAACACTGGAGTGAAAGTGGAGACAGAGGTAAAATAAAGGGGAAGCTCCTTTTTGCCTCTCATCAGTGCTGAGGCCACCACTATTTCTTTCCTATTTAACTGTACAAAATGTCATGAACTCTGGTGGCACAGTGTAGAAAATGAGCCACAAATGCATAGCTGCCAAGTTATCCCTTTTTTTAAGGGATTTTCCCTTATGCTGAATAGGCTTCCTCACGAGAAAAGGGAAAACTTGGCAGCTATGCACAAATGTTGCCTTGACCATGCAATAGATTGGAAATATGGAGACGTCTTGTATATGGAGTACAAATTTTGCAGCCAGCTCCCCATGTGGCTGGGGTTACTGTAGAGTTAGGTGAATATGTCCGTTTCCATTTGTCTTTAGTTTCTCAGTACAGTCATAAGTGTTCAGTTCTTCACATTTCAGTTCTCCCCACTTTCTCATCAGATTGCATTTTTTAAAATGTTATGAGAATTCATCAGAATGTTAGTGTGAATTTCTTCCATGTCTGTATACATTTTTTTCCCCCTAACATGTACATTTTTGTACATGCTACTTGGCTGGAGAACTGTGTTGTAAAACTTGGGGCTGGGCAGATTTTGAAGGGTGACTTTCTTTTTGTTTGCATATTGTTTCAGAAAGTGCAGATCAGGTAAGTTCACCTTTAAATGCAGATTGAATGAAAATTTCTCCCCATGCCTAGGTTCCCATGATGTTGTGCAGTATGCTTAGAAGGAGAAAGCTCTCAGCGGACATTGCTTAAGGGAGTAAGTGCAGTAAGAATGTTTGCATTGGCAGTTTTCTGTCCCATGTACATATAAGCACATAAAGTATCTGTATTCAGATCCAGGTTAAGAGCTCAGAACCCCATCTAAACAGTCAGCCTGCAAAAAGTGCTGTAAAGCACCCTTTATGGAACATAAACAACCCTGCTGTTAAGAGTCACTTTGAGAAGAACTCAAAGTCATATTACTTTACAGGCTCTTACACACACGCATAGGAACATATGCAGAAGCCAGCTGCTGAGTTCTGTACCTGTAGCCTCAAACTGTTCTTATGCAGCATCTGTTCCGTCCTTACTGGGGATAGCAGATGCCTGCCCTGAAGAGAAAGCAGACTGACACTAAAGCATTTCACCCTTGGAGCATCCGTCAAATCTTTGCATAGTCTCACTTGCCAAATGGAAGTGGCTGAGTGTAAGTGACTGGTTTTGTGTTGATCCTGCAGAATTAAAAAAGAAACAGAATTATGGGAATTAGGGTTGTTGGGTTGGTTGGTTGGTTGGGTTTTTTTTGCAAACTCAATGAGCTATCTTAATCCGTCGCTAACATTGCTCAAAAACAACCCCTGTGTTGCAATACAGAATAATCAGTTAGCTACACTGGTTAGTGAGCTCTGATCCACAAGTATTACA
Source organism: Zootoca vivipara (assembly GCF_965207765.1). Taxonomy (NCBI): domain Eukaryota; kingdom Metazoa; phylum Chordata; class Lepidosauria; order Squamata; family Lacertidae; genus Zootoca; species Zootoca vivipara. The sequence continues at coordinate 72,010,133 of NC_142590.1, read as the reverse complement.
TTTACCTGTATGGATATTCTATCTAAAACTATTTGCTGGTGAAGATTCATCTTCGAAACAGTTGCTTCAATCCGGATATACTGTTTTGGACATCATCCATTGAAAGGTGTTGTGGTGTTCCCAGCCAGCAATTCATTTCGTAGACTACTCCTTGGTTATGGACTGATATATACAGTATATTATTTTGAAGTTGATGAATTGTAAATTTTGAATGACATTCTACCACTAATAACACATTTACTATATTCATTAGCCACGTGTTGTGGCTGTATTTGAGCAGCTAACATTGCTCAGGCAGGAAGCAAGGCTAAGTGAAAGTACTGGGTGGGGTGGGGAACAAGAGGCGGCTGTGGAACTGTTAAAGTGACAGACACCGTCAAGATTGCATGCACCAACCCTAAAGAAATAAATAGACTGCACATTATTATGTCATCTCTTGGTTCTGCTACCATCTACCTTTCCCTTCCTATATCTGAGCGGGAAAGAGTCTTAGAACCTGTGAATTTAAGCAGAGTCTCCTGCCACATGCAACCCCACAGTCCCTCTTTCCCCGTCATCACTGAATCAGAACGCAGCTCATTTTAACCACTGCCATTTGACACGTAAGAGCTTGAACTTTGAATCCTTAGGAAAATGCCAGGCCCATTTATTCAATTTAGGAAGCATTTGTTAATTATTTGGTTAGTTCATCAAACAACAAATGCAGGCAATGCACACAAGCATCAGCAACCAAAGAATTCGAGTTCACCACAAGGAGCTTTCGATAACACAGTCAGGTGAAAAAAAGAAATCAGGAGGGAATGAAATTGATGCAATTATAAAAATTATAAATGGGGTATTAAAGCCAAATTCACATTGTGCAATGAAAGAAGCAGGGGAGAGAAAGAAAAAATGGTTTTGCCTGTTTATAGATGACACCAAACAGAAGAATATTTTGAAGGGATTTAACACCCCCCCATGTGACTGCATATATTTAATAAATTTATATTTATTTAATAAATTATCCCCAAACTGATGAAATCAGAAGGGTCAGCATCATCCCTACCCATGGAAATATTACACCCCAATTTCTCTGAGATAGCAATGGACATACCTTTCTTGAACCAGGTACCAATGGTATAGCATGAAGTGTCTTTCCAGCCATTTTTTGCTAATGATTCTAATCAAGTGGCTACCAGAAGATATACAATTAACTGTTTACATGTAAGATCCACATTACCTTTTATCGAAAATAGACAAATCACATGGATCACATTTTTTTACCTATAAGTGTTCTGGTTTCTATAATCACGTGCCTCAAGGTTTATGAACCCAACCCCACCACTTTTATTTAGTTTAAAGGGAATACAAATTCAGAGTAGAAGTGTATGGATCAGTCTATTCCCCATGCAGGTCAATTTTACAAGTGCCCCCCCCAGTCCATTCTGTCTTTCTTCTGTATTAGGCTGCAGTCTTCAGAAAATGCATTAAATATGTCTTTTAATGCATAATTTCTTATGTAGTTTATCACAAAAAACATATTTAAATACATATTTTATCCCAATGTACTCATTTATCAACACAGCTTATCCTAAAATAACATTTTGCAGTACAGCATTTGACACTTATTTTGAGCTGTATGGCACATTTTGGAAAAGTACAAAATCCAAAGGATAAATAAATTCCACTCTGGCAGGCAGCTCAGGTCAGTTTGCATTGGAACTCACACACCAAAAAATTGAATTCCTTAAGCATCCCTAGTTCAGAAAAGAGGAAACAAAATAAGGAATAATGGAAAGTTTCCTACCTAATGGAACCCCTATGAAGTTAGGTCATTTATGTGTACAACACAAATGGAAGTGTAGGTGAAAGTGCTCAGAGAGAAAGACATAATGGAAACACTTCTCTTTTAACCTGTACTGACAACAGGTTCTTGATTGAGATATGGGAATCAACCAGGAGTGTGTGGCTTAGCAGGTCGAACACATAAGCATGGACAACAACACTTAGCACATTGTTTTGTTCATGGGCATGGATTTAAAATGTGCACATTGGATGAAATATTATATTGACTGCCCTGTCAGATAAGAACAGAGGAAGAGCCTGGCCAATGGCCCATGTGGTCCAGAATCCTGTTCTCACAGTGGCCAGCAAGATGCCTGTGGGAAGCATATTGCCTCTGACAATGGAGGTAGAATATGGCCATCCTAGCTATTAGCCATTGATATTCATGGCGTATTTGAGATGTTTAGAACTGTGTGACAGGAGCAGCCCTCCCTGCTTGGCCCAGACGGTGTCACCGGATCTGGGGGAGTGGGGAGTGTGTTTCTGGAGAGCTGCTGTTCAGATAGCTGGAATGTGCACCGACAGAATTAAATAATTCCATTGTGAACATGGTACTGTAACTTTAGGAACTTGTGTTTGACCTTGCCATTTCTCCTCCTCCTCGTTTCTTTTTCCTCATGTGCCATATCTTTTTAGATGGTATGCCTAAGGCCAATTTCATATTCTGAACCACAACTAGGGCAAAAATTCTGAATATGTTCTTTGTCAGTTTCCCTAGAAACTAATTGAGAATTCCAGGCCCTCCATGGAGAAAATTCAACAAATCCCTCCCCACAGCTTGCCATTTTGCCGCCTGTGGAGAATTGTGAGAGGTCAGTTTCACTTAACCCTACAAACATCATGATCAGGTGTGGCATGTCCCATTTTGCCACTTGAGGTGAATGTACTGTTGCTGCCACTGCCACCTTGTCACCCTTGCCAAAACATCACTTACCAAAGTTGTGTGGCGGCAGCACAAAGTGGCAAGGTTTTCTGTGTGGTCTGTGATATCTCGTGAGACTTCAGCAAGATCTCATGACATCTCACTGGAAGTTGGCACCAATGCTAGCATTGCTTCTCTCCCAGCAGTGGAGCGATGGAGCAGGTGGGGGGGGGCTCCAGGGGTGGCACTTCAGAGGCTTCCACCACCTGAGAAGGGTGCTTCAATTTGCCTCATGGATGAGCCGGTCCTGAGATTATGATCTACCATCATCCCAGTACTAGGGTGAATTAGTGCCCTCTAAGAAGGGTGACAAGGACCCAGGTGGCGCTGTGGGTTAAACCACAGAGTCTAGGGCTTGCTTTTTTTTAATATCATTTTTATTTCAACATTTCTGAAATTAGGTACATACAAAAATGGAAATTAATACATATACATAAATAAAAGCAAACATACAAATCTATGCACCTCTTAAATAAATTTTCTTTTATACAATCAAGCTTTAGTTGTGTCGTGATTATCTTTATTTTTCCTATAACGTTCCTCTTCTCCACTTGTTCTTTCGAACTGGACTTCCTCCTGTTTCTTTCTTGGTTTTATTTCCCATTCCATCGTTTTCGGTGCCATACTTTTTCTTGCCTGTCCTTATCTTACTTAGAGTTTACCTTTGTATATATACATATATATTTTCCTTCCGTTTGTTCTTACCTATATTTAACATATAATTTTACTTATATTTTGTGGACAACGGCTTTATAATTCTTTGTTGTATTTTAAATGTAGTTTCTACTAGTGTTTCTAATCATTTAACATAATCCTTCAGATATTCCATGAACTTTTTCCACTCCTTTCGGTACCTTTGTTCTTTTTGGTCTCTTAGTCTTCCTGTCATTTTTGCCAACTCTAAGTATTCTGTCATTTTCTCTCTCCACTCATCTATGTTTGGAACCTCTGGTGTCTTCCACCTTTGAGCTAAAGTAACTCTCGCTGCCGTGGTGGCGTACATGAAGAGGTTTTGATCTTCCTTCTTAATCTCCCTCCCCAATATACCCAACAGCATTTCTTCGGGTTTCTTTGGGAAAGTATAACACAATAATCTTTTTAACTCATTATAAATTGATTCCCAATAGGGCTTTATCTTGTCGCACGTCCACCAGAGATGATAGAAATCCCCATCTTTTTTATTACATTTCCAGCATTTCTTATTGTTTGTTTTATATATTTTAGCCAATTTGACGGGCGTGAGATGCCACCTATACATCATTTTCATGATGTTTTCTTTCAGTATTACACAGGCAGTGAACTTAATCTGGTGGTTCCACAACTTTTGCCATTGATCTATATTTATGTTATAACCTAGGTCCACTGCCCATTTAATCATACATTCTTTTGTCGCCTCGTCTTTTGTGTGCCATTCCAGTAGAAAATTGTACGTTTTGGACACTAGGTATTAGAGCAGGCCTACACTAGCCATACAGGATGCGGGTGGCGCTGTGGGTTAAACCACAGAGTCTAGGGCTTGCTGATCAGAAAGTCGGCAGTTCGAATCCCTGCAACGGGGTGAGCTCCCATTGCTCGGTCCCAGCTCCTGCCCACCTAGCAGTTCGAAAGCACATCAAAGTGCATGTAGATAAATAGGGACTGCTCCGGCGGGAAGGTAAACAGTGTTTCTGTGCGCTGCTCTGGTTCGCCAGAAGCGGCTTTGTCATGCTGGCCACATGACCCGGAAGCTGTCTGCGGACAAACGCCAGCTCCCTCGGCCTATAGAGCGAGATGAGCGCCGCAACCCCAGAGTCGGACACAAGAAGGGTGACAAATATGGATCTGTGCACTGCACTACAATCAAAACTTCCTCCCTCCACACACACCCTTTCTGTTATCATAAAAGGTATTTTTCCAGCGAATAATAAGCCAACCATTTCTGTATTATTATTTTTTCATGCGGCACAGAAATCATTCTGTATAGGAAGATTTGATTCCATCTTCGCATATCACTTCCCATGTGACAGGGAAGCAGGGAAGGGGGGGGTTGATACTGAGCAGACTGTTGCTCCCCAAGGACATTAGATTACATGAAGGAGCTTGGAAAAGTTCCATTTGCAAATTCTCACTCCAGCAGTTAATTTGGCAATGACAGCTCCAAGAGGCCCACGAGCAGAAAAGAGCAGAAATGAGCATTGGTCTTGTGTCTTTGTTGAGGGTTGGAAGAAAATGCTTCTTAAACTGTGCTGGCTCAAAATCTCCACAGCAAAATCTCCAAATGAAGCTTCCACATTGGCTAGGAACTCTTATATGGGGAACATTCTCTGCAGCTGTATGTTTTCCTAGTTGCAAATAACATACCGACTAACAGAGGAAGCGGCCTTGATAAGGAGTCCATCGATTTTGGTATTGGCTGCAGTGATTGGTGGCACCTTTCCAGGGGTTTCAGTCAGAGTCAAGGCCTTGAGATGCTGGGGAATAAACCGGGAACCCTTTTCATGTAGAGCATGTGCTCAAATTACTAAACTACAAATAGGAATATACATAGGGTTGCCAGACTCAATAGAGGACAGGACTTCTGTGCCTTTAATTGCCCTGCTCTCTTTTGAGTCTGGAAACCTTAAAGAGAAACCAGCAGACCCTTTGTTTAATTTCCAAGCAAATTAAGGAAACCTTAATTTAAGGTTTCCAGACTCAAAAGAGAGCAGGGCAATTAAAGGCACAGAAGTCCTGTCCTCTATTGAGTCTGGCAACCCTAAACATACAGTGATGGCTGGGCCCATTGAGACTGGTGGGGCAGAAAGTAAGGAGCCCAGCAGTAGGTGGAGCTAGGGCCAATGACAGGTGGATCCAATTAAATCTTGTTTTCTTCCTATCTTCCTCCCTGTTGAGTTCTATAAAAGCAACACCAAGTCTAAAGAGGAGGAAGATGACAGCCAGCAATTCCATCTGGACTGCCTGTAAGTAAGAAGACAAGAAAGTGTGGCCTGGGTGAAGGTAGACCGAGGTTGGTGAGCCAGTTCACTTACTCTCTTCAGCAGTGGTTCTCCAGGGTTTCAGTTAGACGTCCTTTCTAAGCCTACCTGGATATTCCACAGTTTGAATCCGGGAGACCCCTGCAACCTTTCTCCCAGAGCCCTTCATGGAGGAAAAGATGGGCGTCGATTCTCCTAACAATGATCACCCAGGAACACTCCTTCATTGTTAAAAGCATCACCTGTACCTGAGGTATGTAGGACTGCAACCTTTCAAATTTGCTACCGACTGAGGCAGTTTCAATCTCATGATGGGGCCTGAATCCCAGTGGGAAGGCATCCAAATGGTCTGCATCCTCCAGGCATCCCTGGGGTTGCTCAACGACCTCTTGCTCAATCACCTTGCCCATGAATGGAAGATTTGAGACTGGGCGATAGTTGTCCATATTGGATTTTTTTAAAAGAAGTGGTTCAATAACCTCCTCTTTCAGTGGGTCTGGAAAGGCTCCCTCACAGAGGCAGGGCCGGCTCTAGGTAGACCCCTGGTGGCGCAGTGCACCAGGGCGGCGGGCTGGCAAGCAGGGCGCCATGTGACGAAGCCGCGCGGAAACCAATCGCGCCCTGTGAGGGCGGGGCGGCCACCGGAGAGATCTCCGCCCCTCAGCACCAGGGCGTGCGATCTGCTCGAGCCGGCCCTGCACAGAGGGATGCATTCACCACCCCACCGCCCAGCTCTTTTTGGCTCACTTTTATGAACCAGGATGGGCAAGGATCAAGGAGACAGGTGGTCATTTTCACTTGTGCAGGAACCTTTGGCCCTCCAGATGTTGCTTAACAACTCAGTCAGTCTCAGCAAGCATGGCGAATGGCCAAGGATGATGGTAATTCTCATTTAGCAACACCTGGAGGTCCACACTTACATTGAATTTAGGGTTGCTGTGTGTTCTACTTAACATAGGACAAGCCACTTTTTGAAGGGGTACTCTGCTTGAAGAGCTGTCCAGCCACGGTCACGCTTAACTATAAAGAACCCCAAGAAGGGAGAACAGTGGCCCTGAAGCTGCTTATCAACAGACTGAGAAGAAACACAGATCAACTAGACGGATTCTTCTTCACTATGGTCATACTGATTGCATTTCTTATTGGTAGCAATTCTTTCTAAATTTAGATCTACACAACTGTGTTTTACCATTTGTGTTGGCCCGAATTGCATTTCAATGTATTTTAACAACTTTTTAAATGTTCTTCATATTTTTTTATCATTGTTTTTTATCATTGTTTATCATTGTTTTATTTTCATGAAATCAGTATAAGGAGATTAGCAAACTGAATAAATAATAATAAATAACATACGTCTAAAGCAGCAAATGAAATTTCATAGAAAATCTCCATCCCCCCCCCCCAGTGATGCATATCATCAGTTTTTGCAGTATGTTCAGTGGTCACTTTGCTAAGGAGTATGTGCTGTGCTATGCAACTTTGCATCTCTTTCCTAGAGAGGGATTTACCCTAGCTAGCTCATGGGAATTAGATAGCAATCTTTTTTTAACCCCCTGCACTCTTTCTCCACCTTTTCAGTGGTGCCAAATCAATGTGTACTCATTTCCCCAAAGCCACGCAGTGCCTAAGGAAAACATTTGAGTGTTTATGGGCCAGTTGAAGTGTAATGATTTAGGAGATGTTTATAAATGTTTATACTATACAGATTAACATTCCCCTGAGGCTTTGTAGTGAAGAGAGTTCCAACTGGAATCAAACCAGCCAGTTTGGGCTGGACATGTATGAATGAATCCTGCTGGGCTTTACTCACTAGCTATTTACATTGTTTGAATGGATTTCCTGAGCTCATCGTGCTCTTTCAGCATTTTATTTCGGGAGAGGCAGAAAATGAACCATCCAGCTCTGGTGTGAATATAGGTTGGAACTGACATTCTAGTGTGCCATTGGGGACCACAATTATTAATCAAACATCACTCTAGACAATAGGATAAAGTTCTTTTCAAGACTGCTGAGCCCCCTTTGTGTTTAATTTAGCACTGAATCAGTCTCCCCTGACTAATTTCGATGGACAAAGGCTTGCTAAGGAAGAGTGCACATGTTTGCCCTGGTGTAAGAGAAGAAAATATGCATAAACAGAGGACTGGATTTGTGTTTCTCTTACCAAAAAAATAATAAAAAATTCTTAAGCATAATGACACCAGTCCAGGATGAGAAAACATACATGGAAACAAGATGGTTGCATGAACTTGCCTGCCAGATATCATATCTGCTCATACATGCTGATTATCTGTTAGACCAAGAATGGGGAATCTGTGGCCCTCCAGATTTTTTTTTTAAAAATCTACCCTGATTTCTTTAAAAGCTAAAATGACCACGCTTAAAAATAACAACAATTGAAAGAAACACAGTAGCACAACTTTCCACTTTCTCATGATTAAAAGGGCGTTTGTCTGAGGGCATGCTGGGGTCTTCAGGAAATATTGGAAGGCTGCAAAGTGTAGACCACCACTGGAGAGGTGATTTGCAGAATGAAAGAATGGACACACACATTTCTCCTCAGCCATCTTGAAAGTAACAAACCCACTGCAACTGGAGATGGGTGACTGCCAATTTCAGTTTCTCTCATTTTCTCAAGTTCACTTTCCATCATTTCAACATCACTTGGCAATTATTATTATTATTATTATTATTATTATTATTATTATTATTTATACCCTGCCCATCTGGCTGGTTTTCCCCAGCCACTCTGGGCAGCTTCCAACAAAATATTAAAAATACAATCAATGAAAAAGTCCTTATGAAATCCATTAGCATTTTAATGTGAATTTTCCATAATAGTCACATGTTTGTATGTAATCTTGTGTAATATACACTTGCTTTGTAAAACAAATTGCTCCAAAGGAATGGATTTTAATGCACACACGTATATGCACTTCTGTACACATTCCTTGGCTGGAGAACTGTATTACAAAATTCAGAAAAGTGTGACTTTCCATACGAGTCGGTTTGAACATAGTTTCAGGAAATGTAAATAGGTTAGTTTGCCTTTAAATGTGAACCAAATCAAATCTGCCACCCCGTCCTTGCTTGCCACTTGCCAATTATAACTTCCTCAAATATTTTCTCTCCCCTCTGGTCGTTTCTCGATGTTAGTTCTTTTCTCATAAATTAGTGGGATTGTGTGTGTGTTTGTGTGTGTATGCAGATTTTTTTGCACAACATTAATCTCATGACAGACTTGACACATTGATGCCTCAGCCAAAGTACATGGCAAAAGAAAGGAGATTTTGTAGACACAGAACTTCACAAATTCTTTATGCTTAAATAAGGAAAAGAGTGAAGTTAAAGCTAGCTCTGAGTCTTCTCCTGGTGGAAGGGCCTTGATTCTCCCTTTCCTTGCACCTATGCATGTTTTACTGAATATTGGAATTTCTTTTCTCTTTTTGTATAAAAGGAAGATTGAAAAAATGACAATCCTCTTTGTTTGAGGGACGTTGTTGATTGAAAGCACATAGAATTAGCACTCCCAGTTCCTTTTTATGCTGGTAAGCTCAAGAAGAGATGATAATAAAGCAGAGATGCAACAAAACTGTCTTTTCCATTCATGCAAGAGAATTCACAATTTGTAATCAGAAGTGATAAACAGGCTTGTTAACTAGCCCCCCTAAAAAGCTATATTCCCTCAACTCGTATTCTTTCCAAGATGATTGCTCAGCTGTAAAGCAGAAACTTTAATGTAAAGCACCTTCAAGAGTCCAAAGACAATGATGAAGTTCTTTAAGGAACATCTCAGTGTTTGAGGGTCATCTAAATATGACATTGGGAGACTTGACCACAGATTTTTAAGAACAGCTGAAAGATGGGGGTGGGGTGATTTGATCAGTGTTGCAATACTGCAATCACATTTAACCCTTTAACCTGTGCTGTTTTCCCCAATGGAAATCATCCTCCCATCCCCACTGAAGCTGGCATTTGCAACAGGGCAATAATAATAATAATAATAATAATAATAATAATAATAATAATAATAATAATAATAATTTATTATTTATACCCCGCCCATCTGGCCGGGTTCCCCCAGCCACTCTGGGCGGCTTCCAACAAAACAGAAATTCTAAAACACAGAAATCCATCAAACATTAAAATACAGAGATCCATCAAACATTAAAAGCTTCCCTAAACAGGGCTGCCTTGAGATGCCTTCTAAAGGTCTGGTAGTTGTTGTTCTCTTTGACCTCTAGTGGGAGGGCATTCCACAGGGTGGGAGCCACTACCGAGAAGGCCCTCTGCCTGGTTCCCTGTAACTTGGCTTCTCGTAGTGAGGGAACCGCCAGAAGGCCCCCGGAGCTGGACCTCAGTGTCCGGGCAGAACGATGGGGGTGGAGACGCTCCTTCAGGTATACCGGACCGAGGCCGTTTAGGGCTTTAAAGGTCAACACCAACACTTTGAATTGTGCTCGGAAACGTACTGGGAGCCAATGTAGGTCTTTCAGGACCGGTGTTATGTGGTCTCGGCGGCCGCTCCCAGTCACCAGTCTAGCTGCCGCATTCTGGATTAGTTGTAGTTTCCGGGTCACCTTCAAAGGTAGCCCCACGTAGAGCGCATTGCAGTAGTCCAAGCGGGAGATAACTAGAGCATGCACCACTCTGGAGAGACAGTCAGTGGGCAGGTAGGGACTCAGCCTGCGTACCAGATGGAGCTGATAAACAGCTGCCTTGGACACCGAGTTGACCTGTGCCTCCATGGACAGCTGTGAGTCTAAAATGACTCCCAGGCTGCGCACCTGGTCTTTCAGGGGCACAGTTACCCCATTCAGGACCAGGGAGTCCTCCACACCCGTCCGCCTCCTGTCCCCCACAAACAGTACTTCTGTCTTGTCAGGATTCATTTTCAATCTGTTAGCCACCATCCATCCTCCAACCGCCTCCAAGCACTCACACAGGACCTTCACCGCCTTCACTGGTTCTGATTTAAAAGAGAGGTAGAGCTGGGTATCATCAGCATACTGATGGACACCCAGCCCAAACCTCCTGATGATCTCTCCCAGCGGCTGCATATAGATGTTAAAAAGCATGGGGGAGAGGACAGAACCCTGAGGCACCCCACAAGTGAGAGCCCAGGGGTCTGAACACTCATCCCCCACCACCACTTTCTGAACACGGCCCAGGAGGAAGGCGCGGAACCACTGCATGACAGTGCCCCCAGCTCCCAAGCCCTCTAGACGGTCCAGAAGGATGTTATGGTCGATGGTGTCAAAAGCCGCTGAGAGATCCAGCAGAACAAGGAAACAGCTCTTACCTTTGTCCCTAGCCCGCCGGAGATCATCGACCAGTGCGACCAAGGCAGTTTCAGTCCCATGATGAGGCCTGAATCCTGACTGGAAGGGATCCAAATGGTCCGCTTCTTCCAGGCGTGCCTGGAGTTGTTCAGCAACCACTCGCTCAATCACCTTGCCCAAGAATGGAAGATTTGAGACTGGGCGATAGTTGGCCATATTGGCCGGATCTAAAGATGGTTTTTTTAGAAGCGGTTTAATAACCGCCTCTTTCAGCGGGTCTGGGAAGGCTCCCTCATGGAGAGAAGCATTTACCAACCCGCGAAGCCCATCGCCCAGCCCTTCCCGGCTAGCTTTTATAAGCCAGGATGGGCAAGGATCAAGGAGACAGGTGGTTGGTTTCACTCGTCCAAGCAGCCTGTCCACATCCTCGGAGGTAACAGATTGAAATTGATCCCACAAAACTTGACTAGACAGGACTCTAGCACTCCCCCGCCCCGGCCCTGCTCCCACGGTGGAGTCTACCTCTTCCCGAATCTGAGCGACTTTATCTGCAAAAAACTTTGCAAAATCATTGCAGGAGATCATGTGGCCCATACTGGGCCCGGATGGAGCAGGTGGTTCCGCTAAATTGCGAACCACCTGGAAGAGTCTCCTGCTGCTGTTTTCTGCAAATGCGATGGAGACGGTGAAGAAGGTCCTCTTCGCCGTCGCCATTGCCACTTGGTAGGCTCGAAGTTGAGCTCTAGCCCGTGTCCGGTCTGATTCAAAATGAGTTTTCCGCCACCGGCGCTCTAGCCGTCTCAATGACTGTTTCATCACCCTCAGCGCCGGGGAAAACCACGGGGCTGTCCGGGCTCCATGCAATCTGAGAGGGCGCTTCGGAGCCAGACAGTCAATAGCGCTGGTTAACTCCGCATTCCAGCGGGCCACCAGGGAATCAGCTGAAAGGCCATCGACATGGGATAAAACATCCCCTACCACTCTCTGGAAGCCAATTGGATCCATTAAGTAGCGGGGGCGGACCATCCGAATCGGTCCCACCTCCCTGCAGAGGGGAAGGGTTGCGGAGAAGTCCAGTTGCACCAGAAAGTGATCTGACCATGGCACTTCTTTTGTTTCGCTTTTACTTAATGTCAGATCACCACCATCCATAGAGGTAAACACCAAGTCCAAGGCATGTCCGCGGCTATGAGTTGGGCCAGACTTATTCAGGGACAGCCCCATGGTGGCCATGCTTTCCACAAAGTCCCGAGCGGCTCCTTGTAAGGTCGTGTCGGCATGGATGTTAAAATCCCCTAAGACAACCAAGCTAGGTGTCTCCAGGAGCACATCCGACACGACCTGAAGCAGCTCGGGCAGGGAATCCTTGGTGCAGTGGGGAGGTCGGTACACCAAAAGGAATCCTGTACTGCCCCTATTGCCCAACTTCCAGAACATGCACTCAGAAAACTCAGTCTTACCAATAGGACGCCTGGTGCAAACTAATGACTTCCTAAAAATCACTGCAACCCCCCCTCCCCGCCCAGATGGCCTGGGTTGCTGTGCATAAGAGAAACCTGGTGGGCAAGCAGCGCCAAGAACGGGCCCATCGGCTTCATCCAACCAGGTCTCTGTCACACATGCCAGGTCAAATCCTCCATCCACAATCAAGTCGTGAATGGCAGTGGTCTTATTCATCATCGACCTGGCATTGCACAGCAGCACCTTCAGGTCATGTGGGTATCCCTTGCTGATTCCAATATCCGTCCGGTCAGGACCAGACCCGGAGGCAGGGATAGTCCTCAGACAACGACTAAGTCTGCCTCCTCGGTAATGACATGGTCTGGTCTTAGCGTAACTCCTCCTCCTACCCGTGACCACTGAGATCGGTTGTCCCAGTGCATCCCCCCCTGTGGAATCTGCCCCAGCCATTTTGCTTGCTGGGACCCCCTCCCGGGCAGCCCTGACCCCTCCCCTTAAAAACAAAATAAAACCTCTGTAAAAAACAGCAAGAACGGAACAAAAGGAAAACACAAAAAACACAATAAAACAATAAAACCAAAAACAATAAAAATTACAATACACCAAAATTTAACAGATTCCCACACCCAACTAAAAATCCCTCCCACCTACCACCCCAAAGAAAATACCCTCCCACCTACCACCCCAAGAAAATAAAAACATAAAATTCTTTAAAAAGCATTTTAAAAAGAACTCTGTGCTGTTTTAAGTTCCCCTGGGCAGCACCAGCAGCAGAGCAGCGGCGGCAGTCCTTATGAGGCCCTCCAGGCCCCGCCCTAGACCAGGTGGAAGGAGGCAGGGACAGGGCCTGTGGGCACTCACAGCAGGAGAGAGTCCTGGGCAGCACCCACCACACAAAAAACACAGTAAGACAATACTAACCAAGAAACAAAAATCACAGAAGTAACAAAATTTAAAAAATTCCCAAACCCAAGTAAATAACCAACCCCCCAACATAATGTGTTTAAAATGATAAAAGAGAATTTAAAACATTTTTAAAAGAACTCTGCACAGTTCAGAGTCCTCCTGGACAGCAACAGCGCTGGGGGCAACAGTCCCCAGCAGGCCCGCCAGGCCCCTCCCTAGGCCAGGTGGTGAGAGGCAGGGACAGGACCTGCAGGCACTCGCGACAGGGGAGTCCTCCTGGGCAGCAGCAGCAGTGGAAGCAGCAGACCTATTTGAGGCCTGCCAGGCCCCGCCCTAGGCCAGGTGGTGAGAGGCAGGGACAGGACCTGCAGGCGCTCACGACAGGGGAGTCCTCCTGGGCAGCAGCAGCAGTGGAAGCAGCAGACCTATTTGAGGCCTGCCAGGCCCCGCCCTAGGCCAGGTGGTGAGAGGCAGGGACAGGACCTGCAGGCACTCACGACAGGGGAGTCCTCCTGGGCAGCAGCAGCAGTGGAAGCAGCAGACCTATTTGAGGCCTGCCAGGCCCCGCCCTAGGCCAGGTGGTGAGAGGCAGGGACAGGACCTGCAGGCACTCACGACAGGGGAGTCCTCCTGGGCAGCAGTGGAAGCAGCAGACCTAAAAGACACAGGAGATCCAAAAGATCCAAAATGGCAAGAGAGCTGAAATACAGCCATTCTTCCAAGTTTGCACTTATCTGAATTTTGTGATGCAGTTTTCCAACCAAGCAATATTTACAGATATTAGATAAAACGACTGCAATAGTGAAAACAGCAGACAAAAATGCATTGCACTGGGGAAAGTGCCTTGCAAAAAGTGTGTGTTATGCAAATTGCATAAACAAATGTGTTGATTATGAGGAATTCGCACTATAAACGCTGATTCAGATTTTCTAATAAATAAAATCCGTAACTGATGTGGAAGTGTGGAGAACTGAATTTAAGATTGGAAATGGAGAAAGTTAGGGGAAATGAAAGTGTCAGGCTAGCCCACCCTTACTTCTAGATTTGATGGACAAGTCCCGTCTGATTCAGTACAAAGCATCTTCATATATGTAAGCTGGAGAAGGAGGTGTTGATGACTCTATTGCCAGGCTGCAGCATCACTATTTGAAATGTGCTGTGCACCTTAAATTTAAACAAGCAGCACTGGAAGGTGACAATGAAAGAGCTTTTTGCGTGATTAGCATGCCCTGTTTTAGCTCATTGATCAACCGACTAATCAATTACATAAGCAGACAGGAACACAGGAAAATTGGTTGGTGTGTCTTTTCTCCAAAAAACTTCTACTGTATTAAGAACTTCCTTGAACCTTCCCCTCAAGTTCTAACCAGGAAGCAGGGGATATTCATCTGCTTAGGGGGAGTCGCAACAGTTCTGCAGAGCTTCATAGTTTCAGAAAGCTGCTACAATTTATCCAACAGCTAAAGGAATTCATTCAGAATGCAGAAACATGTTATGTCTTTGTATTATTTAGGGATGAGTAAATTTTCCCAGTGATGCTCTGCTATTCATCTGCCATCCCTTTATCCCTTGGGTTTAGCCTGTTTTCAGGCATGAATTGAGGATTTTCTGACATTAATAACAGATTATGCATATGCACCATTACACTCTACTAATAATTTTAAAAGCAAAGAATCTCCGTTGTTTCGCCAATAATTATTTATTTCTGAAATGTTTTAAAACTATTTTAAACTATTTAAACTATTTTAAATGAGCAGAACTGAACTCCTGTGAAAAGAAGGAGGAACCATTATATATTATATATTATATATATTATATTACCAAGTGTTGCTGTGGTTCTTTCCTGTGACCCCCCACCCACCCAGTCACGATCCATATCCTGCCCCTCCTCCCTCCACCCCAGCTCATCCCTGTGTTTCTGTAGGATACCCTTACCTCTGTTGTCCCTGGGGAGTGTTGGCCCCTCCCCCCTGTATCTCCATACCTTGGCCCCCACCCTCGAAAAGGAACTGTTAGGTTCTGGGTTCTATTTCCCAGCATGCACTTTTGTCTGAACCCTCTGTTGTTCCTGGGGAGTGTTGGCCCCTACCCCTGGTATCTTCGTACATTGGCCCCCATCCTTGGAGAAGGAGCTGTCAGTTTCTGGGTTCCATTTCCCAGTATTTACTTTTGTCTGAGCCCTCTGTTGTCCCCTCCCCCCTGTATCTCCATACATTGGCCCTTGCGCACGCATCGTGAACATTTCTATATGTTTAGATTAAGGATCGGGGTTGATGATATGCCCTGGGACCCAGAGAACTACTTAAAGAATCCCAACCCGGGGAGGGGGGGTCAAATAGCGAAGCCGCATAGCCCCGTAGCAACAGACAGGCCCAGACAGAAGGAAGAGGGTCATATGGGGCACTTGGCGCGGGCCTCCGAATCTAAAGGGGGCCTTGGTCAGCATATTCACAATCAGTAAAATGAAAAAAGTAACTAAGGGGTTAAAAACAGGGATACATTATCTTATCTATCTGGGCCGGGCCTCTGTCTGGCCCTGCAAGGGCCTGGCAACAGAAGGCGCGTTCAGAAGTAACCGAGTTGTTCAGTTCCATAAAAAAACCCAGGAAGTGGCAAGGGGAAGGTAGGGAATTGTAAATGGGGTGGGGGGTGTGCATTGCAAATATCTGAGGACTTAAACTGGGGAGAGAAAGTGAATGGTTGTTGTATATATATATATATATATATATATATATATATATATATATATATATATATAAAGACAGAGGCTTACAATCAGTTGTTTCTCCTAAAATAAGACATAACCATAAAATAAGTCATATTTATTTTTGTCTTGTGGATTTTTTGGGGGTAGTGGTGCTAAATTGTAAAGTAAAAACCCCTTGCAGTGTAGGGGCCTACATAAATCAAAGGCCGTGCTGCGGCCTGTGGCAAACCCCTCCTCCGGCAGGCCCCGACCTCCACTTGGCAATGTTGGTTTTTTGGTGGGGGCTTTTTTGGGTGAGGGTAGTGTTGCTAAATGGTAAAGTAAAACCCCTTGCCGTGCTGGGGCCTACATAAATCAAAGGCCGTGCTGTGGTCTGTGGCAACCCCACCCCCCACCCCACCCCAGGCAGGCCCCTACCTCCACTTGGCAATGTTGGTTCTTTGGTGGGGTTTTTTTGGGGGGTGGGGGTAGTGTTGCTAAATGGTAAAGTAAAACCCCTTGCCGTGCAGGGGCTTACATAAATCAAAGGCTGTGCTGCGGTCTGTGGCAACCCCCCCCCAGGCAGGCCCCGACCTCCACTTGGCAATGTTGGTTCTTTGGTGGTGTTTTGGGGGGGGTAGTGGTGCTAAATGGTAAAGTAAAACCCCTTGCCGTGTCCCCAAGTGCGTTGCTGTGGGTTATCCCCCTCCCTGGGCCTAGTGGAGGCCTGGCAGCCTATCAGGGGCCTAAAACAAAGTTCTAGATAAAATGGCTGGCTTGGTGTGTTTCAGTTGCTTGGTTGATGATTATGTCATTCGGTTTGTGGGTGTGGCTTAGATTTCTCAGGAAGGGAGGGGGTGGAGGAGGTACTACGCCACTTGAGGGCGCTGTTTGAGTTGGTGGAAAAGCATTTCTGTACCTGCGCAGGTGTGTGATTTGAGGGATTTTTGCCCCCAACAACACTCTAGGAGTGGCCTGGATCGTTGTGTCAAAATTTCAGGACGATCGGTCAAGCGGTTAGGGAGAAAAGTGGAACCCCGGATTTCACGATTTTTACATTTATATATATATAGATTAATTGTTTGTTTGTTTTTTTTAAAAAAATATCTCAGTTCTTGCAAATTAAAAAGGGACATTAAGCTCTAACAAAATAGAAGTATTCTACAGGCCTTTCGAGCACATTAAAAAAAAATCAACACTGCTTATCTTTTTAAATAATCTACAGGTGCACAATCGTGCAACTTTAGTCACCCAGCAAAAATAAACTGAAAGAAATGCTATGAGTTAAGTTAAACATTAGAAAGTTATCTATTCCATTTGTCTGTGTTGTTAATTTTGCAGGAGTGGAATCTGTGCAGTTGTACTCCTGTAGGAATGAGGGTGGGGGTGGAAAGCAGCATTGCCAGAAATTGTCCTGGGTGATCACATCAAAAAGAACCGAGGGTCTGTGAGCGTTTCTGATGAGAAAGTGAGGCTCCACATGCGATATCTCTATATAAAATATGATACAAAAATGTGTACATTAGGATAAATTCATAATAAAAAGCTTGTGAATTTTCATGATTTTAAAATACTGTGGAAATGTGGAGAAGGGAGTTTAAGCCTGGGGAAAAGCAAGAAACTGGGAGAACACAAAATTGATAGGATACTGTGCTGCATGTGGAGACAGTTCAAAAGGCATGGAGAGAGTATTCCCCCCACTCTCACCCCATTACCATAAAGACATTGGAGTAGTGGCAAGGTGAGCCCCCTTGAGAAGGGCATCTTAAAGTAAAACACCATCAGGTTTACTATGTGGATTTCAAAATTGTGTACAGAGGAAGTATATCCAATGCTTCTCTACTACTGCTATTCCCTTTGGCTGCATAATGTAACAAAGAAGATGTGGTTTTAGCAACAAAACCTTTTTACTGGCATTTCTAACAAATAATGGTCCTTAGTATAATAAAGTGTCACCATAGCCCTTATTGAATGGCAGGACAACATTTTAAGTGCTCAAAATGGGTGTTCCATAGATAGGGTTGCCAGACTCAATAGTGGGCAGGACTTCTGTGCCTTTAATTGCCCTGCTCTCTTTTGAGTCTGGCAACCCTATCCATAGAGTACAGTATTTTAAAAATATGAAGTCCTACGAACTGCAATGAACAACACTTTTCCGTGATATGACTCATTTATGCCACTTATTGTTTATGGCAAACACCACTTTGGTCTTACTGTAATTAATAGATGAACTTTGCTTACAGTACAATTGAAGACTGAAAAATAATCTTCTCATTCTTACTTGGTATAATGAACTAAAAGCCATACTATCTGCATTAAAATTTAAAAAAAGCACTGGATCTTTTGAATATCACTATCTAGGGATGAGAAAATCTGCCAATGTCAGTTTCTCATTTTTCTTAAATGTTCTCCAGCAGTTTCATGAAGTACTCAACAAAAATGCTAATCAATACCTTTCTTTAGAATAATAGTCAGATACTTAATAATTTCAAAACATAACTCAACAATCCAACAAATAACTCAGTTTGATTATATGAATATTATAACATTTATAATGTAGCCGAAACAAATTCCAAGTATGTTGGAAAATGTACTTGGCCAATAATAAATTATTCTTATAATAATATTCTTATTTTCTGCACGTTTTACCAAGTACATGCATTTTTGTGCACATTACTTGCATGGAGAACTGTATT
This sequence comes from Zootoca vivipara, assembly GCF_965207765.1. Lineage (NCBI taxonomy): Eukaryota > Metazoa > Chordata > Lepidosauria > Squamata > Lacertidae > Zootoca > Zootoca vivipara. Next base: position 71,991,405 of record NC_142590.1, on the reverse strand, counting down.
GCAAAATTTGGAGACATGCAAATCTTGCATGACTGTTTTTAGGCTCATGTATTGTTTCAGAAAGCACAGATTAGCTCAGTTCACCTTTAAACACAAACTGAATTGAATGTCTCCCCCATTGCTATTAATAATCAATAGGGGGGGGAGAGGATAAAAGAGCTTACTTCTGAACATGCAGGCTCTCATACCTCTTTGTATTGCCAACCCTCCACATAAAAGTTTTGCAAAATTAATACAGTAACTAGCTATATCTGTGTAAGCAGATTTCTTGTAATAAACTGTCTGCATGAAGGGATTATTTTACAATAACATAATCCTGAGTTAGTACTATAATTGTTTTTCAGGGTGGTGGGTAAATGTTCAGACTTTCTAGTTAGTCACTGTTCTTGGCAATTTTATTATATTTCAGTCTCACATTTGATGACCTAGATAGACCCGCCGGTCACAGTTTTACTGAGAAACTGGCATGCAGAGCAGAAAAAGAATCACTGGCAATTTATTCTGGGTCAAGGCAATCATTTAGGAGTGACTAATTTAACTTTCTATTCAGTGACTTTTGCAGTTTTAAAACTAATTTGTTTTCCAGACAAAGGCTGTGACAAACAATACAAATAAAAGCATTTAGAAGAAATATTAACCATTGTATCCAGTAAATGGAAAGGATGGATGGATAGATAGACAGATAGATGAATGACAAATGTTTAGATACGTATCTGCTCTGTTCCCAGGGGCATCAATGGCTACTAATCAGTGTCAGAAGCAGTATGCCCCTGAATGCCAGATACTGGGAGTAACAAGTGGAGAGAGTGCTATTGTGCTGAGGTTCTGCTTGTGGGCTTTCCATGGGCATCTACTTACCAGCCACCATGAGAACAAGATGCTGGTCTAGATGAGTCTGTAATCTGATCCAGCAGAGCTGCTCTTGTGAAAATTAGAGGCCCTAGTACCAGACCCTAGTGTCATCTGAGAGGACAAAAACCCACAAGGTGTAGCAGCAAGAGGTCCAGATGAGAAGTGAGTAGTGTCCAAGTGCCTACTCGGCCCTGGAACTCTTTATCAAGAAGATGATGGTGTCTGGGCCTTTGGTGTCATCTTTATTACCCAGCAAAATTAGCATAAGAACCCCATGTGGTTTGTGAGGAACAGGGAATGACACAAAATATCAAAAGTATTGGATACTGAATTCCTTCCTTGAAGTATCAAGGGGGGAATTCAAAGTCACGTTCTTCTGATCATTCTGTCAGCACAAGCACTTCTGCTTGCCAGATGGAACGATACCCCTTTTCTTTCCCTGTACAATGTTCTGGGCATTCTCCCAACCCTCCAAAGCGGACTTAGGGGAGACGCAAGGGTTTGTGGGATAAGGAGAGCAAGGAAACTCCACTGTAGCAACAGGAGCCCTTGCAATTGCTTCCACTAGCATGCTGCATTAATTTCATCCTGCCCCAAATGTTCATGCAATGTTATTTTTAAAGAGAATTAACTTTTTAAAATGAATGTATACACAGGCATACATTGAATCAAGGAGGAAACTGATAGCTTTATTGACTTTTTTGTATTAATTAAATGTAAATGGCTGTCCATTCAGAAGGATGAAACCCAAAAACAACCAGCATTGGAGAGTAGAAGACAATGTCTGTGCCTTCCAAACCATCTTGCTATTCAGGGCAAACCACGGAAAGCTATAATGGGACAAATGATTTTTCAACATGGTATAATTAATTAGAACTCATAAAACCCAATTAAAGAGCACCTTTGAGACCATCAAGTGGTGCATGTTTGAGACTGTGACTGTGACAGCTTAAGTACCATTTTATAGCTGGGCAATGTCTCCAGGATTATTTTCAGTGCTCTAACTAAGATGTGAAATGGCACCATTTTGGCCCATGGTAATAAATCCTTTGGCAACTTGGTTATATTAGTAACCTTTGTTGGGAGCGAGATGGTAGCATGGGAGGACAAAAAAGAAAAGTAATGCCAGTTCACTGAAGCAGTTAGCAGAGCATAATCAAGTCTGAAGTAGTTATTTAGGCTCTGATTCTGACCTGCAATCTGGTGCTGGGAAGGTGGGATGGTACTGTGCATAGGTTTAGTTCTTCTGAAGAAGTGATGCCAACATCACTCCAGTCATGCAAAGCTCCCTGTTCTGCAAACTGAGAGGGCAGTTGGAGGTACTCCCGGTGGGGTTCCCAGTGGTGGTAGCCTGTCCAAAATGGCGCATTTCCTGGAGGGGTGGTGGTGGTTGAGTTGGCTGGGATCCGCTTGGCAGCCTAGGATCCACTTGGCAGCATCAGGTCTGATCACTATGCTGGTTCCCAGCTGGCACAGCTTGGAGAAGGCCTTTGCATGCTCCAGGCAGCATGAGCAACAGGGCTGTGGATGTGGTGGCACATATTCTCCTGTATCATGTCATGCCACTAGGGTTTGAATTGCTCTGTCAATGCCATCCAGCTGACTTTGGTGGATTTGAGAATATGATTAAGATGGTGGTGGGGAGGCAAACAGGCAAGTGTAACATTTGCCACAGACAAGGCTCTCCTTGAGTGTCAGGGACTGAAGAGGAGTGGTGGGAGGCAATGTTCACCAATCAGTGTAAGGATATGCCTAGCCCACCTATTGCTATAAAAGGAAGTTTAAGGCCAAATCCACACCATACATTCCAAGCGCTACTTTAAACAGTCATGGATTCCCCCAAAGAATTATGGAAGCTTGTAGTTGATAAGGGAGCTGAAACGTGTTAGGAGACTCCCATTCCCTCCTCTCCTGAGAGCTGCTTTCCCCAGTGGTTTAACAACCCACAGGGAACTCTGGGAATTGTAGCTCTGGGAATATGGGTCTCAGCACTCTTAACAAAACCACAACTCCCATGATTCTTTTTTTTTGGGGGGGGGGAAGCTATGTCTGTTTAAAGTGGTATAATGGTGCTTTAAAGTTATGGTGTGGATGTGGCCAAATAGGAGGATGAAGTTCAAAATGGAGAGGGTGATTTGCAGTAGCTTTGCCCCTGCTGTTATAACGGTACAATTCAGCATGCTTCCTTCTTTTCCTTGATTGTGTGTGTGTGTTTGTTTGTGTACATGTTTGCTCATGAGCATCTGTATGCAAGAGTGATATATAATCTAGTGAGAGGTAAAAGCTCACTTTCCTTTTGTTTATTTACAGGGGCCCTCAATTCTGTTTAATTTGGCAGCCAAGCGGGCTACACTGTGTGCCAAGCACTAATTCCTTGACTGCCCTGACAGGCTTTGGCGTGCACACCTGAAAGTCGTTAGCGCTTGGACCCGTATTGTTCTCACATTTCGAGGCAGTGACCTGCAGCCATGTAAGGCTTCAACAGACCCTTTATCATTCCCCTCCCCTTCCTCCCTGTCATCGGCTCTCCACTCAGGGGCTCAAGCAGTGCTTGCATTGCATGTAGCAGCTAAAGAAGAAGGAAGCCTCTTGTCATAGCAGATGACTGCCTCGCATCAGCTCACAGGATGCTTCTAAGAATGGGCATGACAGGCAGCCAGGTAATTTTGTAGAGGCCAGTGAATTTTTAAAAATAATAATATTTTATTAAGTTTCCATTTTACAATATTTAAATACATCCTTATTATACTGTTTACTTTTTGTTCATGCAAGCTTATCAACTTCCCTCCTTCCCACCTCATGGTTTTCATAATTCATTTTTCTGTCATAGCATTTAAACATCTATCCCATTTACGTTTTAGTCATACCTGTTATCTCAAATTGTTAAATAAATATAAAAGGTAGCTATTATCAACTTTATCAATAGATAATTATCTAATTAACATTATCAATATTATGAATAGATCATGGCCACTGGTCCCATCACCTCCTGGCAAATAGAAGGGGAAGAAATGGAGGCAGTGAGAGATTTTTACTTTCTTGGGTTCCATGATCCCTGCAGATGGTGACAACAGTCACGAAATTAAAAGACGCCTGCTTCTTGGGAGAAAAGCAATGACAAACCTAGACAGCATCTTAAAAAGCAGAGACATCACCTTGCCGACAAAGGTCCGTATAGTTAAAGCTATGGTTTTCCCAGTAGTGATGTATGGAAGTGAGAGCTGGACCATAAAGAAGGCTGATCGCCGAAGAATTGATGCTTTTGAATTATGGTGCTGGAGGAGACTCTTGAGAGTCCCATGGACTGCAAGAAGATCAAACCTATCCAATATGAAGGAAATCAGCCCTGAGTGCTCACTGGAAGGACAGATCCTGAAGCTGAGGCACCAATGGCCCATTCCCCTTGCTCGGCACGTCTGTTTGCTGCAAGGTGACACGGCTAGGAAGGAATTAGCAGGCAGACACGATCCTTTCCCCTTCCGTTGCTCAGCACCGGCTGCAGCAGCGTCACCTCGCAGCAAGCAGATGTGCTGAGCAAGGAGGCTGGTGGCAGAGAAACACAACAAAGAGCAAGGAAATCCCCTGCCCTCATGGCAAGCAGAGGGGAAAGGATCATGTCCTTCCTGCTAATTCCTTCCCAGCCGCACTGCGCGCAGGCTCCAGCCCACCCGACTCAGCTTCTGGCAGCTAGGAACGCAACCGACAGCTGTAACCGCCTCCTCCTCCTCCTCCTCTCCGTGCTCCAGTGCTGCTGCTGCATCCAGGGAAGCATGCCAGGGATGCACAGGCAGCCGGAAAACATGCAGGTGGGGGAGAGGGGGGGGCTGGCTTAGGCGGGGGGTGGGGGTGGGAAGAACTTTTGCCTTCCTTTCCTCCCTCCCCTTAAACTCCTGTCCTGCATCATTAGTCACCTCCTTCACCCCACACCCCACGAGTGCTCCTTGTCCCTTCAGTGCTTTTCCTTCCCTCCCCTCTTGCAACATTTGATTCAGAATATATATTTTTCTTGTTTTCCTTCTCTTAAAAAACAACAACAACCTAGGTGCGTCTTATGGTCAGGTGCGCCTTATTGCATATTGTGCTAACAGTGCATGCTCATTAAGAAGTAAGCTCCATTGAGTTCAATATTAAATTTAAAATATTATTTCTACTTCTTCCTGGCTTTCAGTATCACGCGCCATTGACATGTCTCACTGAAGCAGCTAACGAAAACGAATCCTTAGCATCACTTCTGAAAATGTTTTATCTTGATGTCTTTTGGACCGTGTTCACCGACCATATTCACAAACCTGGTACAACATTCAGAAAAAAGGTCAGAGGTTAATGTGGAATTCTTAGATCTGTTGAGACTGATTTCTTGGGACCTGAGAGTTTTAAAACTATCAAGAAACCAATAATCAAATTTCCAGAAAGGGGGATACACCATTAGACTAGTGACCTGGGAAATTCTGATACATTAGACTTTACAGTCATGCTTTTCAGTACATAAACATAACCATGTTAGAGCCTATTTGAGCTTTTAATTGCTCCTCTGAGCCCAGTACATTTGATTGCATAGGAACCGAGATAGTTGGTGCTTTAAGCAAAAAGATGCAGACTGTTCCTTATAAAATCTTCAAAAGCTCCCAAGAAATTCCTCAAATATTTCCCCCCCAAATTTATGAAAGCACATGCAGAATGCATGACTGCTATTGTATAAAAGTCTTATTTATACTTCTATTTTTCAGTAAATGTTGTCTTACTCAGCTCTGCCAACCTCAACACACCTTGAAGGAAGCCTGAGAGCTTGAAAACGTGTTAAATTATTGCAAAATTTATCTAGGGACAGATTAATTTAGCTATAGAATGTTCACCTTTACAACCCCTGTTAGCTGGTACCCACATATGTTAAATCAGCCTTATCATACATCCAGGGCTGGTCTAAAACATTTTGCTGCATTAGGTGGAGCAAGAAATGGCACCCTGCTCCTCTCCCCACACAAAGCATGGGCAGAACATCCCACAAGGACCTCTGAAACTCTCTGTGCAATATGCATTAGTATGCAATATGCAATAATAAGTGATCTTCTCCAACATAGGAGTCTCGGGACAGTGAATCTCCTCCCTTTCTTTCTCCTGCGTAATTCCGGAACCGGAGGAAAGGGTCTACACTCCATGCTTTCCTTTTCCCCATTCTCTCCCTCTCTTCCCTCCATCCTGTGTCGCCGGGGCTCTCCCATGCTGCCAGAGCCCTGGCACCCTCTCTCCACTTCCTGACTGGCCTCCTCAGAGGCCTCGCTTCCATCACTGCTTGGGGAGGAGCTACTTCTGATGCAAGGGGGAGGTTCTCTGTACTTTCTTCCCCTTACACCCACCATCGTTGTTGTTGTTTTCTTAAAAATAATAATATTTCCCTAAGAAAGAAGCTTCCATTTTTCTACCTCTTTCTCAAAACACTTCAACATTAAATTGAGTAAAGGCAGGGTTACTTGAGCTTACCTTATAGATAAGGCCCAGTATACCTGAAAGAGCGTCTCCACCCCCCATCGTTTTGCCCGGACACTGGGGTCCAGTGCAGAGGGCCTTCTGGCGGTTCCCTCGCTGCGAGAAGCCAAGTTACAGGGAACCAGGCAGAGGGCCTTCTCGGTAGTGGCGCCCGCCCTGTGGAATGCCCTCCCACCAGATGTCAAAAAGAAAAACAACTACCAGACTTTGAGAGGACATCTGAAGGCAGCCCTATTTAGGGAAGCTTTTAATGTTTAATAGATTATTGTATTTTAATGTTCTGTTGGAAGCCGCCCAGAGTGGCTGGGGAAACCCAGCCAGATGACATTATTATTATTATTATTATTATTATTATTATTATTATTATTATTATTATTGGTGTGGTTTTCCCCCCCTTTCCATTTAACATTGCTCCAGCCTTCCCAAGCTGCTTACACTTCCTGATCAGAAGAAGCCCCATGGGATAAGTTGGACTTCCCTCAGAGCATGAGAAGCTGCTGCTGTGCTTTAACAATCCAGAAACAATGCAGAGCTCTTCGCTGCTCTGCAGCAACAGTTTAGAAAGGCTCGCTTCCAGTGATGTCCAAGTACCTAGGGAAACAGAGATATAGAGAAAATATGTTACTGAAAAGCATAGGAACTGTGTGTGTGTGTGTGTGTGTGTGTGTGTGTGTGTGTGTGTGTGTGTGTGTAGGGCCCCGATACAACTTGTGCTGCTTCATTGACATTGTGCTTCGATTTAGCCGGGAGATATCAAATCTACCTGATTTCCCTAGTTATTCAATCATTCATTCATCAAATCACAAAAAGCTCACTATATATAAAATCAAAATTAAAACAATAATCCAATAACCCCCCCCCAAAAGAGCCACGTTTTAAAGGGTATAGGATGTTAATCAGACCAATCTAATCTACTACTACTACTACTACTACTAATAATAATAATAATAATAATACCCCGCCCATCTGGTTGGGTTTCCCCAGCCACTCTGGGTGGCTTTCAACAAAAATTTTAAAATACATTAAAACATCAGTCATTAAAAACTTCCCTAAACAGGGCTCCCTTCAGATGTCTTCTAAACGTCCAATAGGTGTTTATTTCTTTGAAATCTGATGGGATGTTCTTGTGTTGCCACCCTCCAGACCTCTCGAGGAGGAGGCACACAAAGGACGGTCTCAGAGGATGATCTCAGGGTCCAGGTAGGTTCGTATGGGAAGAGGCGGTCCTTGAGGTATTGCGGTCCTGAGCTGTTTATTTGGCTCCCACAAAGTTCCAATGCACACCCCTAGCATTGGATAGTATCCTTCCCTCCCTCTCCTGTTTCTCTCTTAGTTGACCCTTAATTGCCTTGCTGTAGAGGAAGGGACAGGCTAGCCTGGGAGCCAAATGTGGCCCTCCAGACTCCATATGCGACCCATATTCCTTCTCGACAGGCCACACCTCCTCAGCGGTCCTGCTTCGTATCCACTTTGAGTGTTTTTGCATATCTGGGAAAAAGGCGGGGTATAAATAAATGTATCATCATCATCATCATCATCATCATCATAAAATTCACATTTCCCACTCTGCCTTCTTTCGTCCCTCTGGCCCCACCCACTACTGGCATGTGGTCCTCAGAAAGTTGCCAGGAGGGAATGAGGCATTGAGGCTGAAAAGGCTTCCCCACCTCTAGTCTAGCTGAGGTGGGAGCAACTAGCTCTCTCCTTTCCTCCCTCCTCACTATTTTCACAGCTTTAAGCAATGCGCATTGGCTGACACCAGCATTTGTAAGGGGAGAGGAGTGAAGTAAAAACATGTAGCAAGCTGTGCACACGCCGGTTCTGAAATTAATTTTATAAATTCTCCCAAGCTAAGCTGTGGGGAAAGGAAAACAGAACATGGGGCAGAGCCAACCCACGGAACAATAATGAGATGGAATGGGGGAATGTGCTCATTTCTAGTTTTTGTTCAATTATTTGCTCTAATATCCTCCCAGGTCTGGAAGTCAAATACACACAGCTGTAAGTCCCTAACTTGAGCCTTTCTTGGCAACAAAAGGGGCAGCCAAATGGATTTGAATATATGGATGTTGCAATAATTTGTAGAAACTCAGTTCTTTGTGGATTTCAAGCATGATGCGATTAGACAAAAGTCATAATAGGAACGTAGAAGAGAAGAAGAGAAGAAGAAGAGAAGACTCCTTGGAAAAGACCCTGATGTTGGGAAAGATTGAGGGCACTAGGAGAAGGGGACAACAGAGGACGAGATGGTTGGACAGTTTTCTCGAAGCTACGAACATGAGTTTGACCAAACTGTGGGAGGCAGTGCAAGACAGGAGTGCCTGGCGTGCTATGGTCCACAGGGTCACAAAGAGTCGGACATGACCAAACGACTAAACAACAACAACATAATAGGAACGTACAGTGAGGCCTTAAACCTTGGTCAAATCACTGGTCTATCTAACTCACTATTGTCTATGCTCATTGGACAACAGATCTCCAGGATTGCAAAGCAGGAGTTCTTCCAGGTCCTAAATGGAGATGGTAGAAACTGAACCTGGGCTTTTCCCCCCATACCAAGTTCCAGCAGTGGGAGTTGGGGTTGGGTGACAGTGCTTACCTGCTGCTGCTTACTAAGGAGAATGGAAGCTGCAAGGTGGTGGTAGAGGTCAGCACTGTGTAAACACACTGACAGGCATGGCTCTGCCAGTGTGTTTGCATGGTACTGACCTCCCTGCCACCTTTTCCTTTCCCACTGTCCCTCCCAGTAAACAGCAGTGACTCCACTGCCAGGAGGTTAGGTAAGTGCCTCTGCCCTACCGTACTGCAGTTTTTGCTATTGCCAAGCACATGCTTTCCCACTTCCCTCAGGAGAACAAGGACTAGCTTTACACATGGAGCAGAATAGCATTGAGGTGCAATGGTAGCACCTCCTTCCACTGCAGGTATAAATCAGGGCCTACATATTTGTACGAGTCTAATCCTTTTGTGGGACACGGGTGGCGGTTGGCAGTTCGAATACCATCGACGGGGTGAGCTCCCGTTGCTTGGTCCCTGCTCCTGCCAACCTAGCAGTTTGAAAGCACATCAAGTGCAAGTAGATAAATAGGTACCACTCTGGCAGGAAAGTAAACGGCATTTCCATGCGCTGCTCTGGTTTGCCAGAAGCGGCTTAGTCATGCTGGCCACATGACCTGGAAGCTGTATGCCAGCTCCCTCGATGTGAGATGAGCGCCGCAACCCCAGAGTCGGTCAGGACTGGACCTAATGGTCAGGGGTCCTCTTTACCCTTTACCTAATCCTTTTGTGGTAGAAGAAACATGTGTGGTCCTAAAGGAATTTGCTTAAGTATACGAACTGCTTGTTTTGAAATGTAATTTTAAAAAATCTTACTATTTGCTAGGATTGGAGAAGCATACAGCCTCCAACAGTGGAGGCCAGACATCTACATTGTGACAGCAACCAGTTATAGCTTTGTCCTCCATTGGGTTATCTAATCCAAGCCATCCAAGTTGCCAGCCATCACTGCCTCTTGTAGGAGCGAATTCCATATTTTTATCTATTTGCTGTGTGAAGGTGTGGACCCATGGTATGTGGGGACCTAGAAATACCACCCAATGACCTCTGTGGTTGAATAGCAAGGCACAGCTGAACATGCCTTGGATCCCCTCGCCCCAGCCATGCATCAGGTGGCTGGGTACAGCAGATTTTTTAAACGGAACAAGTAAACCAAAGAGTTCTAAAATTCTAATGAATTATCATTAAAATGGTGTGCTGCAAGTAGGGCTGGTGGGATATGTTCAGTTTGCATTTGAAGGAAAGTCTTCTGCACTTTTCAAAACAATATGCAAACTGCAGCACAGCTATCTTTTGAAAGTTTGCAGTACAATTCTCTAGGCTTGTAATGTGGACAAAAGTATATATATACTAGTGTAAAATGTGCATAAAACACATATGTTAGTGAAAATAACATAAAAATTCATTATATTAGGGAAACTTTGAAAAAGATGTATTCTGGAGACAACAAAAAAGGGTTTAGCAATACAATTTCTAGATTCCAAAAAGAGGTTATAGAAGAAGACAGAAAGCTATTGAAGAAAGCATATAGTATTCTGCTAGAATGGGAAACGAAAGATGAGGAGGTTAAATCTGTTATGATCAAATGCGTGCAATATATAGGACACAATATACAATTTGAGGATTGGGACAAATTGTGGAAAGCAGATTTAAAATTTATAGACTGTTCTCTTTTGAGGGAAAACTACAAGAAAATGATGTATAGATGGTACATTACAGCAGTAAAAATGGCAAAAAATGTACAAAACTGGGTCAAATAAATGTTGAAAATGTAAAGAAAAAGAAGGTACTTTTTATCATATGTGGTGGGAATGCAGAGAAGTCAAAATATTTTGGGAGATGATATATAATAAACTAAAAAAAATGTTTAAAAGGACATTTGTAAAAAAAAACAAAACCAGAAGCATTTTTGTTAGGGATCTTAGGACACAACCTGCCATAGCTGCCAAGTTATCCCTTTTTTAAAGGGATTTTCCCTTATGCTGAATAGGCTTCCTCGCGAGAAAAGGGAAAACTTGGCAGCTATGCGACCTGCCAAGGAAAACAAAGAACTTATTTATGTCTGCTACAACAGCGGCAAGAGTCTTGTTAGCACAAAGATGGAAGAATGAGGAAGTCCCAACGAAAGAACAATGGCAAGAAAGACTGATGAGCTATGCGGAATTGGCAAAGTTAACATACAAGCTACAAGAGAAGGACAACCGTGACTTCAAGGAAGAATGGGAACTTTTTACAAACTATTTAAAAAGACAACAAAAGGACTTGGACTCCTTGGCAGATTTTGAATAAACATCCACAATTTATTAGTAGAACATAGGATAGATAAGGCAATGATATGTAGAACTTTATAACATGCAGAGAATATGTAAACAAATCAGAGGGGGGAGCTGAGGGAAGTCTCTGGAGGGTGGGAGAGGGAGGGAGGGTATAAAAAGGGGGGAATGTAATTGGTTATATTGATTGATAATGTGTTTTGCTAAATTTGTTCAATAAAAATGTTTTTAAAAAAAGAAAAAGAAAAAATGTATTTTGGGTAAAACTGCATGTTTATATTAGGAAACATTTGCACAGAAATGTTGAGGATATTTTAAAAAGAAAACAGATATGGAAATGTGGGGAAGTGAATTTAAGATTGAAAAAAGGAGAAACCAAAATTGACAAGTTGCAAGTTGTCTACAAATGAAGCAATAAGCAAATGTTGCAGGGCCAGTTAGAATTTAGCATGAGGAAAAGGGACTGAAGAAGCATTGCAGATTTAATTCACCGCAAGACTGCATCTGAATGCTTTTCCAGGCTTTGCACCATCAGCATAGGATATAACATCATGATGATGTCAGCTCCCGGATGGAGGAAAGAGCTGGTTTTAGTTTTACAAGGGAAAATATGAATAGTTACAAAGGAATTGTGTATGACATAATATAGGTTAGCTAGTCTCACATTTTGAGAACTCTGGATTAGAGTGTGAATTCCATTCAACAGTTGCCCAGGATTGCTGAAGCCAAGCCAAAGAGGATCATAATGTCCATGTCGCAGTGAGACTCTGGTGTGTCTTCCTAATGTGAACCCGATTTGTTTTGGGGACCACTGAAGTACTGAACAACAAGTAGGAGCATCTCTCTCCCAAGCCGCTGCCACATATATAGGTAAAGGTAAAGGACTCCTGGACGGTTAAGTCCAGTCAATGGTGACTATGGGGTTGTGGTGCTCATCTCGCTTTCAGGCCGAGGGAGCCGGCATTTGTCCACAGACAGCTTTCTGTGTCATGTGGCCAGCATGACTAAACTGCTTCTGGCACAATGGAACACCGTGACGGAAACCAGAGTGCACAGAATTTATGTACTTGCACTGGTGTGCTTTCAAACTGCTTGGTTGGCAGGATGTGGGTGGCACTGTGGTCTAAACCACTGAGCCTCTTGGGCTTGCTGATCAGAAGGTTGGTGGTTCAAATCCCTGCAATGAGGTGAGCTCCCGTTGCTCTGTCCTAGCCACATATATACAGTATCCTTGTTCTTGAGAAAGTTGAGTCCCATGGCATCAGAACATGAGGCAGCGTGAGGCACAATCTTCCTATCCTATGCTGGCAGAGCATAACAAAATTTTGAGCTGAGTCCAAGGCCTTGCATGATTTTCTTTGCTGCCTCTAAGGACATATTTGGCTCTTGGCTTGTTAGGCCCATTGTGCAATATCTATAGCCTATATGTGACAATCTATATTACAGGGCATGCCTGTACCTGCTTGTGAGTTTCAGGAAGCCCTCTGTTAGATACCAAAAGTGGGACTGGGCTGTCTGATCTGATCCAGCAAAACCACTCAGCCTCTTATCAGTTTTGTATCCAAAGATGTGCTGAGTAGCACAACCTGTCACTGCAAGGATTTCTGCTTGTGCAATGGGGCTTCCCCCTTTGCCCATGCAGCCTCTAAATCTGTTCTAGGGGTTTCCCCAACCCTCTAGAGTTGATTTGGTGAGGTCACAGGACACACAGGAGGGGGAAAGGAAGAAAAACCATTGTGCTGATGTGTCATGCCAGTTAGACCTTACCATTAGCTTGTGGGTTCACCGTCATTTATGAATGAGCTCAGAACTTGTCGCAAACATCTTGGGGAACATCCAGGCTGGTGCTGTTGATTGACACTGTGGTTCTGCTATGCTGTGCTACCATGCAGCATCCTGGGAAGTACAGTGGTACCTCAGTTTATGAACTAAATCCGTTCCTGAAGTCTGTTCTTACACCAAATCCAGGGCAGTCTCGAGCAGGTCGCTCCAGCGCCCCCGCCCTCGCAGGGCGCAGCATGGTTTCCACCTAATGAGGCCTCCCGCCACCGGTGCCCTTCCACCATTCGGTTTCTGTTCGTAGACAGGTAAAGTTTGCAAACCGGAACACTACTTCTGAATTTGCGGAGTTCATAAACTGAATAGTTTGTAAACAGGACTGTTTGTAAACCGAGGTACCACTATACTGGGTCCAAGCAACCTTCGTGGGGCCCACTGCTACTGTGTCCATTGACACCCCTTCTGCTGCAGTCACCCAGCTGCTTGCCTACCCACTGGTGACAGCACCCAGGCCTACCAGTCCTGACGTACCAGATACGCTGCCCTCACTGGCAGAGAAAGAGGAGTGCGGGGGGAGCACACCAACCCCGGCAGCACGATCCTGGTGGGGTGCCATTGCAGCTGCCCCCCCGGCTCACGCAGGGCGCCACACCCCCGGGACACGCACCACGCTCCTGCGGGCAGTGTGCCACACCCCTGGACACATGCCAGCCCCTCCCCTGCCTGCTCTCCACCCCCCGGTGCTGGAGCATGAAGCTCCACCACTGGCTGCCTTACCCTGCTATGCATACTGCCTGCCTGGACTAGGCGCAAAGGTGAGGGGCGGACCAGTAGCTTTTAAAATCAGACTACAATGGAGGGAGTGATGAGAAGCAGGGCCACCAAACGCTCAACTAAAAAACCAGCAACTTACGTCTCCTCCTCTCTTTCAACTGATTGCATGCTTAGATTTTCTTTCTCCCCCCCCCTCCTCCCCAGCCCCTTTTCTTTTTATGCCAGCATTTCAGGTTGTGAAACTGAGGTCAGGGATTGTGGAGCCTTGTTAGTTTGAAGAGTGCAGAAAAAAGAATCCCTTAAAAATCCACCAAGCAAGTTTTGGCACATGGTACAAAGCACCACCATTATCACCATGGCTGAACAGGGGCACACTGAGGACCAATGACACCACCCCCACCCCCAGCTTGGAGCACCACTCTAACTGCACAATGCTTACTCAGCAAGCTGCAGAGAAAAGTGTTGAGATTACAGCGGCCTGCTCTATCTGGGACCAAAATTCATCTTCTGAAAGATGTATTTAGACAAATTTACAAGGCAACTTTTCAATCACCATTTCAGTGCACCTATAGCACCTCACTGCACTAATGGGCATAAAGAGAAGAGGCCAAGGGGGATTTCTCCCCCCCCCCAGCAAAAAAAAAAAAGTAAATACAGATGCAAGCCAGCTATTGCTGGATTTTGTTTTCTTTAAATTAATACTTAACCGTACACGATGATTGCAGTTCACCAGAAGTACAAACACTTTCCTGCAATTACGACTAATGTCAGAAGCATATACTGTACATTTCCTTTGCTGAGAGGCTGCTGCGATCTGGAATAAAAAGTCCCCATTGAAGAAAATTTCTATGCATGCTGTGCAGCAGTGTAAAATTGTATTACAGACTGGGATTACTGATATAAGTGTCTTCTCCCTCTCCCCACCCTCCTCCAATGCATCCCTGATACCATTTAAGCTTAAATAGCTATATAAGTTCAAGAGTATGTTTATAGGGTGAAATAACTGGGGGGTTTTATGTTTCAGAAACAATGAGCTTGGAGATCAGCCATTTCTCGCTAAAGCCTGTAGTTTCAGGCTTAGGGAAATGGCTTTGACATTTTCCATTCGATGTTTGTTAGCTGATTTTATTTCAAATTCAAGATGCTGTATAAATAAGATGCTATCTGAACCTCCGATAAAAGTTAGGACTGGCTGTTGATACTAGGAATTCAGCATTGCTGGGTTCTGGATACTTTCCAGCATTTGCCAGATACAAAACAGAGGAAATGCTACGGACTGCAAGGATTCCCTTGGTTTCAGCAGCTCCCTTCTGAATCACTTTGGAAGGGCTGTAGAATCTGTTTTACAAGGAAAAGGTCCGGGTGTCTCCAGGTACAGCTGAGAAACACTCCTGAAACCCTGGAAAGGTTTAGATCAATATAAGGTAGCTTGCTAGGTTCCTGATCATTGTAATTCCTTGTGTATATGTACATAAGAGAATAGTCCAAAGATCTCTCTGGTTGAGTATTCTGTTTCCATACTGGCCAACCCGAACCCACAAGCAGGATGCATATTCAATAGCACTCTCCCACTCAGGATCACTATCAGCTGGCATTCAGAGGCTTTCCGCCTCTGATAGTGAAGGTAATATGCAGCCATCACGATGAGCAGCTATACTGAAGTTCTGATCTCCAGCTTTTGTAGAGACCACTGCACATGCCCATGTTAAGTATAATTGGTTTAATTGACACTGAAATGGGAATGCGTGTATGTATTGGTGAAAGGGTTTAACTGGAAGATTCCAATGAAGCTAAAGAACAGGAAGGAGAGCTATTTCTGGGCTTTAACTGGTTGATAATTAACTGACTGTTGTCCTCTAGCAGCAAACACATGAGTGATAAACCTTAGTTCATGTGAGAAGTATTGATTTGCAAATAGACCATCTTGAAATGAGGGTGGTTGGTTCTTTGTTTTCTAAAACTCTGCAGAGAGTGAGGATGTAAATGAAGCTCTCCAGGTAAACAGCCTAAGGCAGGATACAGGATGGAATGCAGGCAATGGGGGGGGGGAGAGAGAGAGAGAGAGAGAGAGAGAGAGAGAGAGAGAGAGAGAGAGAGAGAGAGAGAGAGAGAGAGAGAGAGAGATGTTTGTGAGCCTGTGCTGGACAACACAAGATATTGTATGGATATTTTGGGTGTACCTTTGATCTTTTGTTCTGTTTTTGAAGAAAGTTCTGGAAGTAAAATTTTGAATAATAACTAATGGGTCTGGGCAATGCTTCATTCCAAAAGGACCCAGTTTTTATGTATCCAGTCACTTCAAACTGTTCAATATTAATATCTGCAATAGTCCAGTTTGCCATAACCTTTCTTCTGACCATTCTCACCTCTTTTTGCCCCCTTTATATTTTTCAATGTGCACAAGAACTTGAGGGATAAGATGCAATAGCATATAAAAAAAGCAGATTGAGAAATGGTATTTGGACCATCGCACAGCAAGGGTTGAAACTGAGGCTAGAAGGGGTTGCAGCAGCTCCTGTGTCAAGGATGGAGGATGCATGGCTTCCCAGATGTTTCTGGGACAGCAGTTCTCATCAGCCCAAGGCAGCATTACCAATGGCCAGGGCTGATGGGAGTTGCAGTTCAGCAGAATCTAGACAGCCACAGATTCCCCACCCTTCTGCTATGTGAGATTATGCATTCATAGGGAAGCTCTTGCATGTATAGGGAGCTGGTTGTGGTTGCTGGGCATCTGCTGAATGACAGGCAGGTAGAGAACATTTAAAGTTGCATGCATTTCAAAGCCACTGTGATGTATTCATGCACAATCCCTGTTATTCATAACTTTGAGGTTCTGTTGTATCTCAGACATAAAACACCAGATGCTTACTTCCATCTTATTTCAAAACTATCTGAAATGTTTGATTAGCTGCTTTTTTGGCTTTTTTTTTTACAGCTTTCATGCCTCTGTCAGAACCATGAAGCCAGTCAACCTTGGTGCATTTTGTGATCTTTAATGGATCCCAGAGGTTCAAAGATTAATGAACCAAGAAGCTTATTGAGCCAGAGGAAACTAGAACCATTGTGATTTCTATCTGGCCAGAGATGGCTCAGCTATCACTGTTTGAAAGCTACCTCTTTTAAAGTAAGTAAATACCATGTTTGTTGGGTCCCCCCTCCCAGTTATTTGTGGGTAATGTAAATTGGAAATTTCCTACTTTAAAAATTGTGTAAAAAGTGAATGCATTACTTCGATATTGCCACTACTCCTCCCCCCCCCCCGTCAACACCCAGAGACAAGGAAAAACAGATGTATCTCTCATCGCAGATAGCTTCCTGGGGAATGTAGCATCTTAAATAGCTACAACAGCTGAGTGGAACAAGACTCTGAGATGCGAGTCATGAAACCAAAAGTGCAGGAAACTGTTTTTCCCCTTTTGTTTTGTATTCTCTTTTTTGTCCATAGAGAAAACACAGGTTGCTGCTTTTATTGCACTGAAGGAAGCTTCTGCAGTAGGAGTTATGGCATTAACAACACAATCCAAAACATGCTCAATAATTCCTATTGAGTATACAGATTTACGCAGCAATCACACACTCACTTACCTGGGTATGCACACTGTTGAATTCAATGAGACTAAGTTCGATTTAGACATGCATAGAATTGTCATTTTCGAGTTCTGGTATGAGCCAACCTGATTCGAACCTCCCAGATAAACATGCAAATTGGAATGCAGTTATTCTTTGGATTTCACAGTTCTCTAAATTTTGCCATGCGGCTCTTGGTTCAAAAACAATATAACCAAATGCATATCAGAAGGTGGGCAGTTCGAATCCCCACGACAGGTTGAGCTCCCATTGCTCTGTCCCAGCTCCTGCAGTTCGAAAGCACGTCAAAGTGCAAGTAGATAAATAGGTACCGCTCCGGTGGGAAGGTAAACGGCGTTTCCGTGCGCTGCTCTGGTTCACCAGAAGCGGCTTAGTCATGCTGGCCACATGACCTGGAAGCTGTCTGCGGACAAACGCTGGCTCCCTCGGCTTATAGAGCGAGATGAGCACCGCAACCCCAGAGTCGTTTGTGACTGGACCTAACGGTCAGGGGTCCCTTTACCTTTACCTTTAGGATAAAATACATTTAGAAATGTTTGAAGATTCATGTAGAAATGTGTGTTTTGTATGTAAATGCATATTTAAAACATGTACTTTTAAAATTAATTATTAATTTTGTGTTGCTGTTTTTAAATGAAGATTAATCTGGGAACAGATCCAGGAATGAAGGATCACATGTGAATTGGTGCAAACTGGAAATTAACCTAAGGCAACTGCTCCCCCTTCCAGATAAATGTGTGTAGGGTTGCAGTGTATTCACTGCTACTCTGTTTCATTAGCTAAACCTTTATTTCTTTTCTTTTGGCTGCAAAGGACTGTTTTAGAGTGGTTTGCTACTCCAAGACCATGGGATGAACAACATGTATCTGAAGAAGTGTGCATGCACAGGAAAGCTCATACCAGTGACAAACGTAGTTGGTCCCTAAGGTGCTACTGGAAGGATTTTTTTTATTTTGTTTTGACTAGGGCAGACCAACACGGCTACCTACCTGTAACTAGAACTTATTATTCAATCGAGAGGATATCTTACGCTACTCCTCATGCAAAGCACACACATACACACAGACACACACACACACACTTTTTAAGTGGTTAAACAATGAGTTTGTTGCCAAATCTACAAAAACTTTGCCTGTGGGAACACTGACGTCTGAAACATATTACAACATAATCAGCAGCACTAGGAAATAAACAACTGTCAATTACCTCAAACCCCAAATGCTGAGCATCTTGTTACTTTTTGGTTGTTGTTCTGATGCCTTAAAATTATTGAGTTGTTCTGGTCTGCTGCATTGTGGTGAATAAATCTAGAATGATTCTCTGGGAAGAGTGAATTGCAGTTGACGTGCTGTTAATGCAAGAGGCCACAGTCCGCTGTTCACCCCAACACTCCATATACGGAGAGAGAGATAATAATAATAATACAGTGTTCTCATCAAGAGGGAAAACTAAAGGAATGGTGGGAGAGATCTAATTTCTAGGAAGTGGGAAGCAGGAGAAAGTTGTGTGATATTCTAGGGAGAAAGAAATATGAAAAGAATACACTTTAGTTCCCTTTAGAAGGGGGGGGGTAGATTCTTACACATACCCTTGCTCCTGTCAAAGTGCCAAGCTCCTCATTTTTTTTATACCCCCCCCCCCAATGAATAACCTTCCAAAATTTGAGTATGTAAACTCAAGTTAATCACATTGGGATTTGAGCAGGGGAAGCGTGCTCCATTGCTTCTCAGGAGAAACTGTGTCTGTTTCATTCTGGTCTTGCAAAGGACTTCACTGCCCCATTGGAGTGCCAGAGTTGAGGCTTAAAAAGGGAAGCTAAATCAGGTCCTAGATTTGAATGAAAAAAGGTTTCAGAAGATTTCTAGGCACCTTTCAGGCATTTTCAGAGGCACCTAAATTACACCACAAGTTCTTTAAAAAGAAAATTTGCTTGTGATTCACTCCCTCCGCCACACACACTAGAGGGGTGGATTTATCTGTCAATATTGGTATCTCTCTATTTTCATTCTTTCAATCCTAAACTCAGTTTGCTACATGCCAGCATCAGTTCTCTCTCTCTCTCTCTCTCTCTCTCTCTCTCTCTCTCTCTGTGTGTGTGTGTGTGTGTGTAAATTTGTTAGCATTTTTGTGCATTTTTCCTAATATCCACATCTTTGTATGAAAACATGCTTAATATACACATTTTTACAGGCAATTCTTAATACAGTGGTGTCTCGCTTTAAGAACAGCCCTGTTTAAGAACTATTTGGTTTACAAACTCCACAAAAACAGAAGTAGTGTCCCGGTTTGCAAACTTTACCTCGGTCTAAGCACGGAATCCGAACGGTGGAAGGGCACCGGCAGTGGGAGGCCTCATTAGGGAAAGCGCACCTCGGTTTAAGAACGGTTTCGGTTTAAGAACAGATTTTCGGAACAGATTAAGTTGGTAAACCGAGGTACCACTCACTGTACACTGCATTTGTGTAAGTTGTTTTCACTTATAGGTGTGTTTTAAAAATGCATTTTATGCACATTTTCCACAAAAAAATGGAAGTACAAATTTCAAAGCGTAGCTGCATTTCAGTTCACGTATTGCAAAACAAACTGACTTTCTCCCCCATTCCTCCATACAACCTAGAAATGGTATTTAGGTGTTTTAGAAACACTTCTGTAAAACAAGTATCTGCATCTTGCCACCATGGAGCCACAACTGAGTGAAGAAAGGATGGCTGAAGATTATGGAACTGTCTATGCATGCTGGAAACAGTGATATGCTGAATCAGTTACAGGCTCCACTGGCTGCTGGAAGTCTCTGCACAGGGAGTTGCAGGGGGAGGGGAAGCATTTTTACCTAAAAGAGTTCCTCCCCCAACACCTCATACTGTATGATTGGCAGGTGAATCTTTGTGAGTAGTGTTGCCACCAGGTCTGCTCGGTTGGTGTTGACCTGGGACAGGGCCTTTTCAGTGGTGGTCCCCCATTTGCGTGAGGCCTTCCCTGATGAGGTGTGTCTGTCTCTGTCATTATGGCCTTTTAGGAGGAATTTGAAAACATTCCCATTTAGAAGGCATTTGATGGTTGAAGGAGACTCTTCCTGGCAACCCAGAGATCACTGGGTGAAAGAATGTTTTAGCTGTTTTTATAATATTGCAACTGTTTCTACCATGTTGTTGTTTAGTCGTTTAGTCGTGTCCGACTCTTCGTGACCCCATGGACCATAGCACGCCAGGCACTCCTGTCTTGCACTGCCTCCCGCAGTTTGGTCAAACTCATGTTCGTAGCTTCGAGAACACTGTCCAACCATCTTGTCCTCTGTCGTCCCCTTCTCCTAGTGCCCTCCATCTTTCCCAACATCAGGGTCTTTTCCAAGGATTCTTCTCTTCTCATGAGGTGGCCAAAGTATTGGAGCCTCAGCTTCACGATCTGTCCTTCCAGGGAGCACTCAGGGCTGATTTCCTTAAGAATGGATAGGTTTGATCTTCTTGCAGTCCATGGGACTCTCAAGAGTCTCCTCCAGCACCATAATTCGAAAGCATCAATTCTTCGGCGATCAGCCTTCTTTATGGTCCAACTCTCACTTCCATACATCACTACTGGGAAAACCATAGCTTTAACTATACGGGCCTTTGTCGGCAAGGTGATGTCTCTGCTTTTTAAGATGCTGTCTAGGTTTGTCATTGCTTTTCTCCCAAGAAGCAGGCGTCTTTTAATTTCGTGACTGCTGTCACCATCTGCAGTGATCAAGGAGCCCAAGAAAGTAAAATCTCTCACTGCCTCCATTTCTTCCCCTTCTATTTGCCAGGAGGTGATGGGACCAGTGGCCATGATCTTGGTTTTTTTGATGTTGAGCTTCAGACCATATTTTGCGCTCTCCTCTTTCACCCTCATTAAAAGGTTCTTTAATTCCTCCTCGCTTTCTGCCATCAAGGTTGTGTCATCTGCATATCTGAGGTTGTTGATATTTCTTCCAGCAATCTTAATTCCGGCTTGGGATTCATCTAGTCCAGCCTTTCGCATGATGAATTCTGCATATAAGTTAAATAAGCAGGGAGACAATATACAACCTTGTCGTACTCCTTTCCCAATTTTGAACCAATCAGTTGTTCCATATCCAGTTCTAACTGTAGCTTCTTGTCCCACATAGAGATTTCTCAGGAGACAGATGAGGTGATCAGGCACTCCCATTTCTTTAAGAACTTGCCATAGTTTGCTGTGGTCGACACAGTCAAAGGCTTTTGCATAGTCAATGAAGCAGAAGTAGACGTTTTTCTGGAACTCTCTAGCTTTCTCCATAATCCAGCGCATGTTTGCTATTTGGTCACTGGTTCCTCTGCCCTTTCGAAATCCAGCTTGCACTTCTGGGAGTTCTCGGTCCACATACTGCCTAAGCCTGCCTTGTAGAATTTTAAGCATAACCTTGCTAGCGTGTGAAATGAGCGCAATTGTGCGGTAGTTGCAGCATTCTTTGGCACTGCCCTTCTTTGGAATTGGGATGTAGACTGATCTTCTCCAATCCTCTGGCCATTGCTGAGTTTTCCAAACTTGCTGGCATATTGGGTGTAGCACCTTAACAGCATCATCTTTTAAAATTTTAAACAGTTCAGCTGGAATATCATCACTTCCACTGGCCTTGTTATTAGCAATGCTTTCTAAGGCCCATTTGACTTCACTCTCCAAGATGTCTGGCTCAAGGTCAGCAACCACACTACCTGAGGTGTACGAGACCTCCATATCTTTCTGGTATAATTCCTCTGTGTATTCTTGCCACCTCTTCTTGATGTCTTCTGCTTCTGTTAGGTCCTTACCACTTTTGTCCTTGATTATGGTAATCTTTGTACGAAATGTTCCTTTCATATCTCCAATTTTCTTGAACAGATCTCTGGTTTTCCCCATTCTATTGTTTTCCTCTATTTCTTTGCATTGCTCATTTAAGAAGACCCTCTTGTCTCTCCTTGCTGTTTTTTGGAAATCTGCATTCAGTTTCCTGTATCTTTCCCTATCTCCCTTGCATTTTGCTTGCCTCCTCTCCTCCGCTATTTGTAAGGCCTCGTTGGACAGCCATTTTGCTTTCTTGCATTTCCTTTTCCTTGGGATGGTTTTCATTGCTGCCTCCTGTATAATGTTACGAGCCTCCATCCATAGTTCTTCAGGCACTCTGTCCACCAAATCTAAATCCTTAAACCTGTTCCTCACTTCCACTGTGTATTCATAAGGGATTTGATTCAGATTGTATCTTACTGGCCCAGTGGTTTTTCCTACTTTCTTCAGTTTAAGCTGGAATTTTGCTATAAGAAGCTGATGATCTGAGTTACAGTCCGCTCCAGGTCTTGTTTTTGCTGACTGTATAGAGCTTCTCCATCTTTGGCTGCAGAGAATATAATCAATCTGATTTCGATGCTGTCCATTTGGTGATATCCATGTGTAGAGTCGTCTCTTGTGTTGTTGGAATAGAGTGTTTGTGATGACCAGCTTGTTCTCTTGACAGAACTCTATTAGCCTTTGCCCTGCTTCATTTTGAACTCCAAGGCCAAACTTGCCAGTTGTTCCTTTTATCTCTTGATTCCCTACTTTAGCATTCCAGTCCCCTGTAATGAGAAGAACATCCTTCTTTGGTGTCATTTCTAGAAGGTGTTGTAGGTCTTCATAGAATTGGTCAATTTCACTTTCTTCAGCACCGGTAGTTGGTGCATAAACTTGGATTACTGTGATGTTAAAAGGTCTGCCTTGGATTCGTATTGAGATCATTCTGTCATTTTTGAGATTGCATCCCATTACAGCTTTTGCCACTCTTTTGTTGACTATGAGGGCCACTCCATTTCTGCTACAGGATTCTTGCCCACAGTAGTAGATATGATAGTCATCCGAACTGAATTCGCCCATTCCCTTCCATTTTAGTTCACTGATGCCCAGGATGTCGATATTTATTCTTGTCATCTCATTTTTGACCACATCCAGCTTACCTCCACTCATGGTTCTTACATTCCAGGTTCCTATGCAATATTTTTCTTTACAGCATCGGACTTTCCTTTCGCTTCCAGGCATATCCGCAACTGAGCGTCCTTTCGGCTTTGGCCCAGCCGCTTCATCAGCTCTGAATCTACTTGTACTTGTCCTCCGCTCTTCCTCAGTAGCATGTTGGACGCCTTCCGACCTGAGGGGCTCATCTTCCAGCGTCATAACTTTTATATGCCTGTTGTCTTTGTCCATGGAGTTTTCTTGGCAGGGATACTGGAGTGGCTTGCCAGTCTCTACCATAGCTTGCCAGTTTCTACCATAGCTTGCAACAATGTTTTGTTGATGTGCTTGCCACCCTGATCTCTCTTGGGAGAATTTATATGGGCTATAAATTCTATTATTATTATTATTATTATTATTATTATTATTATTATTATTATTGCAAGGCAGTATATCTAATAGAAGACATCTGAAGGCAGCCCTGTTTAGGGAGGCTTTTAATGTTTAATAGATTATTTTATTTCATTTTTCTGTTGTAAGCCGCCCAGAGTGGCTGGGGAAACCCAGCCAGATGGGCGGGGTATAAATAATAAATAATAATAATAATATATTATTATTATTATTATTATTTGTGCAATTCATCAATGATCCTGACTTGCATGTTGAAAAGAACAGGCAGTTAAATGGACAAGTGGAACAGACTTCTGTTGTGCTTTCGAAAAGGATCTTTGCAGAAGCAAAAGCATTTGGAACTAAGATTCCATTAGCCTTATTCCTGCCCAGTGTATGGATGTTCAGAGCTGCCTGCCTCGTCATGAAGCTACACAGTTTGCACTGCCGTTTCAAACAAACTAATTTGTTTTAAAAATGCATTGTTGAAGAATGCTGCTGGGATAGGGATAATAGATCCATATCGCTATTGGTGAGCAATTAAGCTTATAAATCCTAGAAGGATCAGAAGAGTCGCCTATTGCAAATTCGTCAAAAGTCTTCAAGATGGCTTTATTTGATCTAACAGGCAAGCGGTAGGGTGGGTTTTCTCAAAGAGAACAACTTCAACTTTCATTCAAGTTCCTCAAAAGAATGCCTTTATTGGAATGTGGTTGTGCTATGCAAATAAATTGTGTAATCAATTAATTAACCCATCTGTAAAAGGCAGATAGTTAACTGAAAACTCTTTAATCAGCTGACAGCCCCAACATTTTGCAGGTGCAGCAGGCTGTAGAACCTGGCAGTAAATTGTCTCAACTCCCCCAAGTGCTTTGATTTAACTGGTTTGGAGCTATCACTCCTAAGTTATCATTATATGCAATCCTGATCTGTTAAAACCAATGGGACGTTTGCCATTGACATCCACGATATTTGGCTTGTAAATACAGCAATATGAGCTGATGCACACACAAATCAGATGGATGGCTTTTGCAAAGCCAACAGATATAAAATTAGCTGATTCCCTGCTTGGTGCAAAACTCCCTATCTGGTTTTAAATGGTATCCCTTATGAGGTCTAACTAAGACAAGCGATTTGTCTTATAAAATGTGCCCAGCTATGGGTCCTGTCTCCAAGTTATGTCCAATGAAAGTGGTGTTTATGTTGTTGTCTCAGAAACACATGATGAGTTAAATGTTCAATATTTTCTTATAAAATATTTAGGTTTATAAACAGTTGCAAAGTGGCTAGCGTTTATATAATATGCAGAGACAGCTGCGATCCCTATCACGAAAGACACCAACTAATGTATAAGCTCTTAGCAAGAAGCAAGGAGGTTTTTATTTAAAGATGCTCAGCCTGTTTTAAAGTGCATTTGCCAGCTCCAGAAAAGTGGATCTGTAAAAAAGCACAATATGCATTTTCATATTTATTTCATCTCAGTAAAACTTGCTCCGTTTTACAACACTACTCTCATTCCTCTTTATTTATTCAAATGTAGTCATTTAAACAGAAATATAAACTGGGCAACACAGCCATGGTGCATGCCCCTAGTTATTTCAGGCCTCATAGCTGAAAAAAGCTGAAAAAAGCAGCTTAACATTGCCTGGAGGGGCATTTGCAATAGACAATGGGGGTAAGCAAAGCAACAACCTCACATATTCTGATTTCCCCCATCAAATTCTGCCCCCATGCCCTATGATAGCATTACAAAATATAGTTCCATTCCAGGTTTTGGCTGGTCTGTGTGCTTAAGCTATACAGTGCTCAGGTTTTGGGAAGTTTTTTTAATGACTGATGTTTTAATGTATTTTAAATCTCCTGTTGGAAGCTGCCCAGAGTGGCTGGGGGAACCCAGCCAGATGGGCAGGGTATAAGTAATAAATCATCATCGTCATCATCATCATCATCATTTGCCTTAATCAAAAAGAAGATTGCCACAACTAGATATTAACCGATTTCATTTCAAATGCCATTTTCATGCATGCATGCATGAAGCAAGCTGTTGAATTGTGTGAAGTATCATAGGCACAATGTCAACGTTCTCTCTCCACTGCCTACATTCTGTAGTCTATAGTCATCATGCCTCTGTTGTGTTTCCACTTTCAGAGGCTGTATGCCTCTGGATACCAGTTACTGGGGTACACAAGCAATGATAATGCTATTGTGCTCATGTCCTGATTATGGGCTTGGCTTAGGCATCTGGTTGGCCACTGTGAGAACAGGATGCTGGACGAGATGAGTCTTTGGTCTGGTCCAGCAGGCTCTTCTTCTGTTTCTATGGGGACAAAGAGATGAAGCCCCACACTCTCAAGCCGAGTTCTCCAAAACCTACCATATAGATATAGAATCATAGAATCATAGAGTTGGAAGAGACCACAAGGGCCATCCAGTCCAACCCCCTACCAAGCAGGAAACACCATCAAAGCATTCTTGACATGTGCCTGTCAAGCCTCTGCTTAAAGACCTCCAAAGAAGGAGACTCCACCACACTCCTTGGTAGCAAATTCCACTGCCGAACAGCTCTTACTATCAGGAAGTTCTTCCTAATGTTTAGGTGGAATCTTCTTTCTTGTAGTTTGAATCCATTGCTCCGTGTCCGCTTCTCTGGAGCATCAGAAAACAACCTTTCTCCCTCTTCTATATGACATCCTTTTATATATTTGAACATGGCTATCATATCACCCCTTAACCTTCTCTTCTCCAGGCTAAACATACCCAGCTCCCTAAGCCGTTTGTATTATTTTGTAATTTGTTTCTTAAAAGAATGACACTTGCACCAGGAATGTTCAGAATTATGAGATAATGCTCCCATTCTAGTGTGTATTATAGTACATATAGATGCAGCCGAGAACATGCCATGCACTGCTCTTGTGTTCTGTCTACTGACCCAGAGAGTAAACAGCAGTGAGGAAACAGGAAGAAATTTCAGCCTCATTTTACAGCCACTCCCACTCAATCCAAGTGTTCTACAAATTCTTGTCCTAAATACAACTGAGTGTAAAAAAAAATATTTTGGGAAGAGCCTCAGCACATTGGTGGAGCACCTGCATATGGTCTTAGATTCAATCCTTGTCACCTCTAGCAAGGGCATAGATGGTGAACACCTCTATATGATCTGGGAGAACTACTGTGAGATGCCTGGGTAGCTCAGTTGCTTAGACTGTGGTGCTGATAGCGCCAATGTTGCAGGTTCAATTCCCCATATGGGACAGCTGCATATTCTTGCATTGCAGAGGGTTGGACTAGATGATCCTCCAGTTCCCTTCCAACTTTACAATTCTATGATCACTAAACTACATGGGCATTTGTCTGTGACCCATGTTTTAGACCGAGTCAGGCAAATAACACTGTAGTTTATATAGTTCTTGTCCTGTGCTGAAATCTGACATTATTCTTACAAATTGCCCGGGGTTCTTATGGGCTATAACTAAGCTACTACAATGTATTGCTAGCACTCAGACAGTCATTTTGGGGAAGAGAAACCATATAAGTGCTACTTAAGTAAATAGGTGTTCTGAGAGAGCGTTGGCGACATTGCGTATGACCTTCCTGTTATCTTATTTGCATAGTAAATTAAAAACCCAAACACAGGAAAATGAAGAGGTTTAATTTTTCAGGCACGAGAGCTTTGTTAAGGGAGAATTTAAAGAGGAAAAAAAAACCTTCCATAAAATGAAATTATTATGAGATGAACACCTTTGAAACATTCTCTTCCCTCTCCCATTTAATTTAATTTAATGAAGGATGCTAGTTAGCAATGCCAGTAATGGATTGTTGTGGTAACTCATCATGGCTAGTGAAACCCAGATCTAATCAGGTGGAAAAGTATTAAGAAGTGGCTCCAGCAATCATTAAGAGATTGAGTTTCTAGAAAAAGAAAGAACAAATTTTAGGCAATTATTCATTCTCTGTTGTGTTGTTGAATGTACGCATATAGCTTTCTCCTGTAAGTGAGCACTCACCCCACCTTCACTCAACCCAGGAGTGAGAAATCTTTTGGGGGCAATGGATTGTATTACCCGAATGAAAAGTTTACAGGGGCTGCATTCCAAAAGGAGTGAGACCAGACCCAACATGGGTAGGGCTGGACCACAAAGTGGGTGAGGCCAGACAGAACACACCCTTAAGACACACACAAACACACAGAGAAACACACACACACACACACACTTAACAGAGACACACCCTTGACTAGAGATGGGCAAATATGTCAATTTTGGCTTCTCATTTTTCCAGCCTTACGTGCAGTTCTCCACATTTCTTTATCAGTCTGCATTTTTTTAAAAAATTAAGTGACATCAAAATCCACCAGCAATTTTGTGTGAATTTCTCCCATATACATATTTTGTGTGTGTGTGTGTGTGCGCGCGCACATACATTTTTGCAGTTTCCCCTAATATAAGGCATTTTGTATATGCATATAACTGCATTCATGTGCACACCTTAGTATGAATATTTTTGTATTATTTATCTATTTATTTATTAAATTTCTACACCACACTTTATCCAAGGCCCACAGGAAGCTTTATAATAATAATAATAATAAAAACTTCGCATACACAAAATGTACACAATACTTAGCTGGAGAACCGCTTTGCAAAATTCAGAGAAGTGCAAACTTTCACAGATGCCTCTGTTTCATAGAATCATAGAATTGTAGAGTTTGAAGGGTCCCCAAGGGTCATCTAGTCCAACCCCATGTAATGCAGGAATCTCAACCAAAGCATGTTTGACAGATAGCTATCCAACCTCTACTTAAAAGCCTCCAGTGAAGGAGAGTTCACAATCTCCAGGCGGAGCCCATTCCACTGTCTGACACATCTTGCTGTCAGGAAGTTCTTCCTGATGTTCAGTTGGAATCTCCTTTCTTGTAACTTGAAGCCATTGGTTTGAGTCCTACCCTCCAGAGCAAGAGAAAACAAGCTTGTCCGCTGTCCCATGTGACAGCCCTTGAGATATTTGAAGATGACTGTCATATCTGCTCTCAGTCTCCTCTTTTCCTGACTAAACATACCCAGCTCCCCTCCAGAGCTGTGGGTTGCTTGCGGGACGGGATGAAAGTTTGAGAGGAGGGAGTTGTGGGTATAATCCACAACATGTCATTGACACAGAAACTGCACATAAGCAGTGAATTTATTATACTGGACTGCCCAGGCAACCTTTCCACTTTATTAGCTGTTCCAATCTTCCCCAATGTTACTGCATTATAGCCATCTGAGGGACGTTCTTCCACTACAGCATAACAAAGATGGGACGAAAAATAAACTCAAAAAATTGTGGTATACAAATGTTACAGGATTTCACCAGGAAATTAAGGGAGATGCACTGATTGGAAATGATGCAGTATGTCCACCTCAAACTGCATTGGAAGTAAGATAATACGTAACTACCCGGATGCTATCATGAGTACAAATAATCACGAACGCACAATTTTCCAAAAGGACTTCAAAAGGGGCCCACAGATTGAGTCTTCTAAGCAAGTGGACATCAGCTTTGACCGAGGAAAGAACAAATGTCTTTTGGTGCACTTGCTTGCAAAAGTTTGCTGCCCCTTTGGCAAGGGGACAGCAAGGCTGAAGGAGAGAGAAGCAAGCTGGTCTGCTTGGCATATTTCCATGACACAGAAAGCGGAGTTGGCATCAAAGAGTTAATGAAAGTGCTGACATGGTTAGGCAAAAAAAAAAAAAAAGTTGCTAGCCTAAGCTGTTCCCTTGCCCACTGCTTTCCCCCTCCCTGAGCTTTGAATCCCAGTTTATAGCAGCAGTTTGAATAAGTAAAAGCCATGGTCTTGTACAGCATGCCTGGCTGATGAATGAGTGATGAGCAGCGTTTAGCAGCATCTGTCTGCGGTGTGAACGTACATGGCAGAGCACATATGCCACTGTGTTCCAGGGCACCGTTCCTCCCACACTTCATGCACCGGGGAGAAGCTTGGATCAAGGGCAAACGGCTGCCAAAAGCTTTCCCCGGCACAGCTCTGCCAAAAGGAATCAAGTTTCCATTTGAAAGGAAAACTGTACGTTCACACTCGTCGAAACTGCAGCAGACACTGAGGAGAAGGGAAAGGGCAAGGCTTGGCAGAGGGGGAGGAAAGATGGATTTGTTATCTGTAATTATAAAATGGTGTCATCACGTGCTCCCAGGTAACAAGTGAAGGGCTGCTGGGTTCTGAACTACCCAAACCTGGTTTGAAGATAAAGAGGAATAAAAATGGAGAGGAAGAGCATTGGAGTGGCCTGTCAGCAGCAGACTGAGCAAGCCACTATGGGGACAGTGGAGTGGCAGCAAGAGAAACAGTAGGACACAAGGAGTCTACACACAGAGTGTTCAGTCCACACATGACAGTCAACAAGCATACAATCTGTACTTGAACAGTTGAGTGGTACACTCATAGAGCTATTCAACTGTAGCTTTCAATGAGTGTACAGTCTGTGCGCCTGTGTACGCAATAGTTGAGCGCTACAAGTCAATGAGTGTACACTCTTTCACAAAAACACTTGCACATGTGTAGCGACAGCTTGTACCAGATGTACACTCATTTAATATTACATGCAAATAATTGAGAATATGTAGCTCAACTCTTTATGTACATAAGCATACAGATTGTACATTCATTGTATACTCATTGAATGTAACATAATTTGAGATCCCTGGAAGAATCAGAGACAATGTTGTCGGTCAATTAAACAGGTCCCCAAAATAATTGTGGGTACATGAATTAGGCTTTTCCACTGCAGAACTGACACAGGTTCTAGGGTCTAGAGGGCATTTATTTTTTACGTATAAATAATTGTACATGCCATAATGCAATGCCTGGCTACAAATACAAATCAAGCAACCAGAAACAAAACAGAAGAAACTTTTAACTAAAAGAAGTGGAAGTTAACTAAAAGAAGTGGAAAATAGAGAGATTAATTGTTAATCCCACCAACCCCCTTAATTAATTAATTAATTAATTAATTGGTTTAATTTTGGGGGGGGAGGGGTGACTTTACAGGATGGTGCCCTCTCTTGGAAGCTTACACATATATAATAGCTAAAACACATTTCATATAATATAATTAATATAATATAGAAAACACAAATTGCACCAACAAAATAGCAAACCATTAAGTACTAATAACAAACTAACCATGCCATCTATTGTCCAGCTATCTGTCTATCTCAACATGAAAATAACTTCACGGTCAAATTGTTAGCATTCTTCCAATTTTTCTAAACAGATAATGTTCTACCTCCCCTGCCAGAGGCAGTATGTCTCTGAATGCCACTTACTGGGAATCACAAGTGCAGAGAGCTTGAAGGCTTCCCATAGGCAGCAGCGTAGCTAGCTGCCTGGCTGCCTGGGGCGGCAAATCTGAAGGCACCCCGCCAGGGGGCGGGGTGTCCGCCGTGCACATGCATCATGACGCATGACGCACAATGCATGTGTCATGATGTGCAACGCGCACAGTGCGGCGTGCAACACATGCATGCACAGGAGGCATGAGATGCGGAGTGAGGCAGTCTCGGTTGCATCGGGGCTTCTCCTCCATGGCAGCGGCCGTGTCGCAAGGCAGCGGCAGCTGTGGCCATCGGAGGTGGTCAGCCCCACCCAGCCTGCTGCCCGGAGGGGTGAGCCCCCCGCCCCTATTACTACGCCACTGCTCATAGGCATATGTTTGGGCACCGTAGCAACAGTATTGTTGATTAGACAGGCCTCTTCTTATGTTCTTATGTACATGCATTGATGGTGGAATCTGGGAGAATGTAAGAAGAGTTTATGCTGCATTGACAGTTCCTTCTCCATGGGCACAGCTTATAGTGATTCACCATGAAGGACACCAGTGCCCAGTCCAGAAGGCTCCTAGTTTGAATCCCAGCCAATCTTGGCAGAACACATGGTAAGATCAGGAGGACCAATCATGTCCTGGCTCAGCACAGATTTCCAGGATGTGGTGTATCCTGATCTCACCACATGCCTGTAGCACGACTTAAACCAGCAATCAGCTCATTTAAAAATAATAAGAATAATAATGATAATTGGCTGGCTTCACCACACCAGTCACCATGTCACACTGGTCAACCAAATCCAGCTTTAGAAGTCTACCAATGTGCCTCTCACCATATGACGCCATCACATTTTTCTATTGCTTTGGAAAAGAAATCCTGCAGAAGACATTTGAATCTTCTTTTGTGATGAGGCAAAAGGGCTGTAGCTGATGAATTTAATGGAACCTTCTGCTTTTCTCAGGTGGAAAAATCTTTATGAAATAGAGTGTGTGAGAGGAAGAGGGAAAGATCCTGGGGGGGGGGGCAATACAAACAATCTCAACTTGTAAATTTTACAGGTTGCATTACAGAAGGAAATTGTTGGTGAATATTTATTTTTATGTGTCATTTTGTTTAACAGAATTTCTGTATTGTGTAATTGTAAAAAAACAAAAACAAAACACACCTCTAAGCCAAGTGTGGGGAACCTTTAGTCCCCTAGACTTTGCTGAACTACAACTCCCTACATTCCTGGCCATGGGAGTTGGAGGCTCCCATGGGCTTTGCATTCCATTGGGGGGCTCAGCTTCTTCCCTCCCTCCTTTTTTCTGGCCCTAACCTGCAGCCCCACTACTGCTCCATTTCTGGGTGTGGGGAGTGAGGGCGGGCTGGTAATGGAGGGGAAGAGGAACCCCGGGAGAGAGTGTGAAGGAGCGACTGGGCGAAATCACAGCCACTGCTGCTGCCACCTTCGGAGTTTAGTTGAGGCTGCTTCTGAGCCAAAAGAAAGGAAGCAGGGTGTGTGTGGAGAACAGGCATAGCTGGACACACTCATATGTGGGGGTAGGGTGTGCTGCCTTGTGGGAAATTCCAAACATCTCTTAAAATTGCCATTTTAGGCATTCAATTTCTGGACATGTCCGTAATTTCCCAGATATATGGCAAGCCTACTACAGATGTTTCTCCATGGCTGGGTTTATCCAAAGAACATGTAAGCCCCTATCCTAATGGTGTTCCAATGAGCAGCCCTAACCTTTCTCCAGTTTGATAAGGTGCATAACAACACCAGCAAGAATAAGTAGGTGCTTACAATTCAGTTCTATGGGGAAAACGAAAGGGCTGAATTATACACTGTATGAGCAGAGTTCTTCCCCAACACATGGACCTCACCTTCCTCTTCTCTTTCCACCCCCTCCCCCAAAAAATTGGTCTGGAGGTTCCCCAAACTCTCTGTAGAAGATTTTGAGGATTTGTGTGGAATTTGCAGGGAAGAGAAGTTTCACAGAGAAAGTGGAATGAGGGAGTAGAATGGATGCATTGGATACAGGCTGCAAGTCCTGGTGCAGCTTCACATTTTTAAAAAATAAAGAAAGAAAGAATTGAAAGCAGTAGAACTTACTTCCACGTACACATTACCAGAATCAGGATGTTATATGTTTTCCATTGCCCTCTCCCGACACCTCTTTTTAAATCACCTTTAATAAAGCAATTGACCAATGATGATGGATATGCAGCTAGCACCATACCCTGCTTGAATCTGCTGAGAAAATAATATAGAGGTTTCGTATCCATTAAGTGCGACTAATAAAAATAGTACCAGCTCCATGTCCTTCCAAGCGCATCCACAAGCAGACTGTGAGAAGCTCCTGCTTCTTTAAATAACAATGGATTATCCTTACTGTAAAGGTGTGTTGAGTTTACAAGGAGCTTCTCCTTATTTGGCTCCCACACCCCCACACTTAAGTGTGGGAGAGGAGAACTTAAAACGTTCACATTCAAATCAGCCGCCAGTGTTTGTCTGTCTGCCTGTCTCTCTCCCTCATTCTCATAAGGCTGCCAAGAAAAAGGCTTTTTGACAAGCCAATAATGGAGCCCAGAGGGAGTGAACATGGCACCATTATTTACAGATCCAAACTTTTGATCATCTGATCATTAGATTTTGCCCTTAAGGTCATTTTGTAACTACCATTTGCTCTGAACTTCCCTCCCACCCTTCAATAATTATTATTTCTCTCTTTCTGGTGGCACCACAAGTTGAGTAAGAACTTCCCCTATAAAAAAAATAATTGTCTGATGTGAAATCGTTTTAGACAGCCTTCCCCAACTGTGACATCTTGTTGATTGTTGAGCTAGAAGGTTGGTTTAAGGACTTGGATTGCAAGAGACACAGATTTGTAATTTAGTGGCACACCCTCCACAGTGTTCTGCAAAACTGCAGTCTAATTTGAGATCGGAGTAGAACTCAGCAACTTCTCCCAGACGTGCTGTGCATTTGCACTCACACCACTTGCATTTTCAGGAAGCATTCAGGATGTGCAGATTATTTCATTCGTTTTCCTGGTTAAAATGCTAATGCTTCTTTTCCTGGTTGGTAACATTCCTTTTGCACTGCATTCCTTGTTGCATTATGGAACCGTGTTTTTTTACCATCCATTTACACCATGTCCTGCTACATTTCATTCATGCCAGTGGGCATGGTGTGATGCAACAATGGCCATCGTAGGACATGTCACCACCACCACTCTTGATGAGCGGGTGTGCTTCTGTTCCCCAAGGATTCATCCATGAAAATGGCAGGAAAGAACTGTATGCCAGAATACCACCCCAAGTTTGGATCATTGAAAGTTCTGGGGAAATTACAGCACTAAACTCCCAGAATTTTCTGGATTAACAAGGTTGCAAAGGGATTTCTCCTGGAACCAACTAACACAGAAATGAACGCTAGACTTCTGCTAGGAAAACTCGCATGCATTTTTGTGAGCATTTATCCTAATATAT
This sequence comes from Zootoca vivipara, assembly GCF_965207765.1. NCBI lineage: Eukaryota > Metazoa > Chordata > Lepidosauria > Squamata > Lacertidae > Zootoca > Zootoca vivipara. Next base: position 71,956,984 of record NC_142590.1, on the reverse strand, counting down.
GCATTTTAATGCAATTTTTTAAAAAATGTATTTATTAAAGATTTTCTCAAACAACAAAACATACAAAAATACAAAACACACAAAGAAAATTACAAAACATAAAAAAGAAAAAACAAGAATACAAAAAGAATACAAAAAATACAAAAATGCAAAAACAAAAATTCTATCTATCACCCTTATTTCCAATTTTTCCTAGTGTCTGTATTTCTACAAATGCTTTCCGCCTGACCGAATGCATTTTAAATGTTATTTTCACTAATATGCACAATTTGGTATACCTACTTTGGTTGGAGAACTGCATTACAAAATTAATAGAAGGGCACTTTTAAAAAGACACAAAAAAACCCCACAACGTTAACAGCCAATTTTCATTATTCTGTACAGTGGTACCTCGCAAGACGAATGCCCTGCAAGATGAATTTTTCACAAGACGAATGCATCTTGCAATCTGAAGGTGACTCGCAAGACGAATTTGTTTTGTGAAAAATTCGTCTTGTGAATCGCGGTTTCCCATAGGAATGCTTTGGAATTTAATTAATGCGTTCCTATGGGCAAAAAAAGAAATTTCAATGCATTCCTATGGGAAACCGCGATTCACAAGACGATTTTTTCACAAAATGAATTGATTCACGGAACGAATTAAATTCGTCTTGAGAGGCACCACTGTATAGAACAGCATCAGATGACTTCAATTTCATCACATTTTTAGAAATGTAAATTTCAAAGAGGAGCCGCATTTCAGTTCCTGCATTGGTACAAAAGAGGCAAATGTGGTATGTTCTTGTTACAATGCAAATGGAACACTCCCCCCCCCAACCCTTCAACAGAGTCAATGGCACAGACTACTAAGGGGATTTCACCTCATTCCATACAATGTGTTGCTTTCTGTTTGATATGGTGACAATCAGTTTCTAACTCTTTTCCTCCTCAGATTTTAACAGATTGCACAGGGGAAGGCATACAACCACAGACCTGTCAGGCCTGATAATCTTCTTAGCTGGCTAAAGGCTATCAGGAGAGACTGAGGTCAAAGACAAAAAGATCTTGAAGGCACAGTAAAGGAGGATGTATTGCTGACCACCCACAAAAGAGGCAGTGATTCAACCACACTGAAAAATAAAACATAGTGACTGATAACAATTATTGCTCAACCTCACATTTCCCTCCTGCATATTGCACAACTTTAAGCATGATATCTCATCCTATATATGTGCCATCCTATATTTGTTTAGTCAGAAATAAAACCCACTGTTTAGTCTGGCCTACTTTTAAGTAGGGATGGGTGAATCTATCATTTTTTGTTTCTCTCTGTTTCTCATTTTCCCATTCTTAAATTCAGTTCTCCATGTTTGCATATCAATTTGTGAATTCTTTAAGTCCTCGTGTAAAGTAATCAGCATGTTAATGTGGATTTCTCTTAATAAACTCATTTTGGTATGCAAATTTTCCTAATTTACACGTTTTTGTAAGCAATTTTCTCCAATATTTTTGTTTGTTACTTTCATAAATAGGCAAATTTGGATTATTATTATTTTAAATGTGCACTTTACCTGTTATACACATTTTTGTACACATTACTGGGTTGGAAAACTGCATTGCAAAATTCAGAGAAGTGTGAATTTCAAGGGACCAGTGTTTTTTCAGTAGTGCAAAGTCTCAGGTAGTGTAAAGCAGACAGATTTGCCTTTAACTGTGAACTGAACCAAATCTATCCTCTGTCCTTACTCTGAAGAAAAAGTGGCCTAACAGTTGCAAGCTTAATTGCTTTAGTTTGGGCCAAACGTCTGGACTGGGAAATGTCATCCACAATATGCAGACATCCACAACAGTGATGGCCATGCAAGATAGTTCAATTGGAATTATCATTGTCATAGCAAGGCAGGCACAGCTGCAAGAAGGCAACATGGTAATGCTGAGTATGAAGACTATAAATGTTAAGAGAAAAAGTCAGCTGGTGTACAATTCATTTTTTTAAAAAAACCACACAACTACTAATGTGTTCACATTGGGGGGAAAGCTATGTGAATTTGCCCTTACTTTGTTAGATTCCAAAATACACCTCCCTCCTCTTCATTTTGACCTATTTAGACTGGGCCTAAAGCCATCTGATTCATTTGAAATTATTACCACCCCTGCTCATTCACTTCCAACGATCCCTGTAGCTGCTCTAGTATAAACAGTTGAGCAATAGTTCTTCATCCAACCATCAATAACGCTATAAAGCAATTCACACATGGCAGCTTGGTAAAACAGCCAGGTTTTATTTGGGCCTGAGTTCCTGTGCATGTAGGCACAGAGGCCATTCTAAAAAGGAAAAAACAACAACCTCTTGTTCTCACTCTCCCATGACTTAAGGCTAGGAACATTTCCATTCAGTCCTCCCACTTCAGAATCAAAGCCCCTGAAGTCAAGATAAAAATCATCTAGCCTGCTGTAAAAATAATAATAAAATAAAATAAATGCAGCTTATCATGAGAAAAATGATATCCAAATGAGCTTGGGGCTTGTATGGGAAATGTGCAAAGGATGTTGCTGTCACTGCTGCTGACCACAACTCAGCACTGAGCACGGATAATAGGAAATGTCTCCCTTGAACCAAGAGCAGAAGTGCCCTAGTGAGGAAACTGAGTGCGTTTTTTAGGAGTAACTAACAGGTTTCTGCATGTGCTGTAGAGGGAAGTGAGGGGCAGAAAAGGCTCGTCAACCTGGGATTAGCCCAGCTAAGAGAAGGAAAACTCAGATCCTGAAACTCTTCTGCCTTGCAGGACACATTTGGGAGAAGAAAGGGCTAAGAGGTAAATCCTACACAAATCCAGAGTGCAGTCCCTAAGACAGCTGGATGGCACCTTGCAGGGCCGTCTTAAGCATATCCGGCACCATGGTGTAAAGCTTCCTCCAGCATGCCCCCCCCCCCCATTTCCCAGAGTTGCTGACCTTTCTTTAGGGAGGATGGTGCTGCTGGCGGGGCTGGAGGAGGTGGGCAGTGGCTGAAGGGCGGCTCCTCCAGCAGGGAAGAGGCGGAGGCTGGATGAGGTGCCTCCCGGCTCAGCTGGCCACTTCGTGCTGTGGTGGCCACGGCAGACGGAGGCTCTGAGCACGGCGCTGCTTCGGCGCAACATGGCAGAGGCAGGCGAGGGTGGCGAGCTGATGCCGGGAGGCGCCACATCCAGCCTCTGCCTCTTCCCTGGTGCCCTCCAGAACTTGGCACCCTGGCGCCACATGCCACTAGCCTCTGTGGGTAAGATGCCCCTGGCACCTTGTATACCTTCTTCTGGCAACTCCTGCAGCCAAGCTGGTTCCAAACGAAGCATTTTGACTTCCCCACTCCATTGTCTCTCGAGGCAGATGGATGGCAGCAAGATTAGGTAGGAAAGACTATGCTATGAAGAGAGACCAGAGTTCAGTGACAGAGAACATCCTTCACAGGTTCCATCTCTGGAATCTCCAATTGAAAGAATGAGATGGCAGGTGATGGGAAGGCCAAACTACACATTACATATTTTCCACAGAAAAATGCTTCAGATGGTCACATTTACAACCCACAACATGGTATGTCAACCTTGGTGAAACCTTCAGAACTGGTCTGTTAATAGTTGGATTAAAAATTAGCAATGATCTGTATTCATTTTGCCTCTCTTGTAGAGTTGTGGGGGCACCAGCATATGATCTGATGGCAACTAAGGATGCTCAGCTAGTGGCATAGCTCAGTGGTAGAACACATGCTCTGCATGAGAACAGTCCCCAGTTTTGTTCCTGGTATCTTAAGGTAAGGTTGGGAAAGACACCTGTCTCAAATCCTGGCAAGCCACTGCAAGTTAGTGTTGACAATACTGCACTCAATGGACCAAAAGTCTTATTTGGTATAAGGCAACTTTCTATGTTCCCAACTGGATTTTGAAGTGAATTGATCTGCACTTCCTGGATTAGTACACAGATTAGAACTACCCAATTTTGTATTTCCCAAATGTTCTGATGCAATTCTCAGTTATAATTCATTATAAATTTGATGCAATTCTCAGTTAAAATTCATTATAAAAGGTTCATTTGGAGACAAAATACATTTAAGAATGCATATTTCGAGAGAGAAAATATTTTAAATGTGAAATTTCGTGTGGAGGTTATAAAAACACACACCACAGCTTATTGTGGAAATGGGAGAGTGGTACCTCGAGTTACAAACGCCTCAGGTTACAAACTCCGCTAACCTGGAAGAGTTACCTCGAGTTGAGAACTTTGCCCCAGGATGAGAACGGAAATTGTGTGCCGGTGGTGCAGCGGCAGCGAGAGGCCCCATTAGTGAAAGCAAGCCTCTAGTTAAGAACAGTTTCAGGTTAAGAATGGACCTCCGGAATGAATTCAGTTCATAACTAGAGGTATCACTGTATTATGAAAGCCAAGTGATGTGGGTGCCAAAGTGATGAAGACTGGATGTAGACTGATTTGACCATCTCTTATCATCATCATTTATATACTACTTAATGCCTGGACCAGCTTCTAAGCAGTTTACAGATTATAAAACTTTATAATAAATACAATTCAATGGCAAAAACAATATCCAGAGCAAAGGATCATGAAAATGCTTATGTAAACAGGTGCATCAAGAGCTGGCAGAATGTCAACAATATGTGACCTCCCAAATTTCAGCATGAAGGGAATTCCTTAGGCCAGACAGAGCACTGTAACAGTCAATCAGAATTTATATTTTTTCCTTATATTTTGTTGAACTGATGACTTTAGTTGTACTTTCCAGCCAGTTCACTTAGCTGCATCAGTACAAAATACCAGTGGTATCAAGTCCTGCAAATCTTCCAAAATAAGAGCAGATTCAAATACAAGCTATTGGTCCATTTTATTTTTTACTTAAGTGAATATTGCTGGAAATATTCACTTTAGCCATATTGTGTTGGATTCAGATTTCGATTAAGTGAGATCTCCTCATGGAGCAGAACAGCTGGGTCTCAACCCTTCCTTCCCCCAATTTCTCCCTGCACGTTCCCCAGATCTGCTCCGGACCACCATGCAAGATGGCACAGAGGGCTGTCAGAGGAAAAGGGAATCTCAGAAAATTATTTCCAGCTCCACTTTCATTTGTGAAAGTCTCCCTTGAATCCAAACTTCTTTCATTTGTGGGAGGACACCTTTGGATTCAGCCCAATAGATTCTTATCATCCTTTTATAAATTGCCTTTTATTTCTTGCTTGCTAGTCGGATCAAGTTCTTTTTCTTTTATCCACAAAAATGAATTTAAGGGAATCCAGAGGATGTCAAGTGTTTCGGCATAAATTAAAAGGGAAGTTTTGCTTTGACACAAACACTTGGCTGCATGTAAAATCAGTACAGTGAGAATTTCTTTTTTAAGTGTTAAAACATTCCGTATACTTTTGCCAGCCTCCCATATCTAGACTGAACAGCTAATTCTAGATAGAGTAGATCAGCTGGAGTGATAGAAATTGGCACAAATATATGACAGGAATATGGATTAGGCAATCTGCTATGTTTGACAGAATTGAACCTTGCCATGAATATTCAGTTTGACTTCATTATCTTGCCCTTTATAGACAGCCCCATCTATATTATATGTAATCTGAAATCAGTACAAATGAGATTAGATAATCCATATTAACATATCATAAAGACACTATTCAGTTTGCAAATAGTTTATAACAATGTTTTATGTAACCTGACTTAGATGTGCATTCCCATGGATCATTTCCATCAAGATTGGATTAAATTTAGTCCCCATCCTCCACTGTGGGCTTTCATGGGGCAAATCACATTCAAAATCATCTATGCCTAAAACCATCCTTATCAGGTGGTCCTTAATGTGCTCATCCAAGTATACTAAGGTTTTGTTTCTTCAGCCACTACACAATTTGTGTGGCCTATAATATCAAAAACTATTTGCATGGTTGTTGTTTTTATACCCCCCCTTTTTTTTAGTGATTTGTAAACTGCTCTGGAAGCCTTTTGTTTGGTTGAAAAGTGGGATTAAAAATAATTTTGATTGGTCATTACACAATTGGGTTATGATGCTGAATGAGTCATGGAAGCTGATGCTGAATGGTCCTTCAGTGTATCACAATGTTTCTATTCTAGGACACAAGTGAGAAAGCTTCAACCCTTGGAACAAATTAATATTCTCCTTTCAGTCAGAAATTCACAAGCATACCTTTCTGATAAGTTAGCTTCACAACATTCAGTGCAGACAGGCAGAGGTAACCAGAGTAAATCAAGACTAGCACCAGAACCAGGAAAGAACCAGAAAAGAACTAGGACTGATCAAGTTGTGCAATAATTGCATTTATTACACACACCTTTCCCTTCATGACAAGTGCCAGAGCACACGGAAACACCGTTTATCTTCCTGCCGCAGCAGTATCTATTTATCTACTTGCGCAGGTGTGTTTTGAACTACTAGGTTGGCAGAAGCTGGGACAGAGCAATGGGAGCTCACCACAGTTGCATGGATTTGAACTGCCAGCCTTCCAATTGGCAAGCCCAAAAGGCTCAGTGGTTTATGTCAAGCTCACCCTTACAAAGGCTTCTAATCACTGGCTACCAGGACAATGATGGAAGGGCAGGTGAGGGCGTTTAACCACCTGGCCTTCTACTTCCTTTGCTGCCACTGCTGTAACCTGCAGATGCTCAACCAAGAGCCCCATATTTACACCTGCGGCGTATTGCCTAGAGCACTCTGATTTCTGGGGGTGGGGTGTTGAGCTAGGGCTAGGCCAATGAGGGGTCACTGCAAAGCAAGGGTCACCCCTATTTCACTCTGAGAGAAGGGGTAGTTATTTGTTCTAGAGCCCCTCCTAGGATGGTTGGTGACATTTGTGAGGGGTGTGTGTAAAAAAAATACTATGTGTTTGCTTGATTGCTTGCTTGTGGGGTGAGGTTGGGGGTGTTTTGCTGCTGCTGCAGAGATGTTTAACAGCTACTATTTGCTGAAGCACTGTTTTGTGGTTTTTTTGTGGGGGGAGGAAGAAAGTATCCCATATGTTGCATTAAATGGCGTTTCTGTGTGCTGCTCTGGTTCACCAGAAGCAGCTTTGTCATGCTGGCCACATGACCCGGAAGCTGTCTGCGGACTAATGCTGGCTCCCTTGGCCTATAGAGCGAGATGAGCGCCGCAACCCCAGAGTCGGACAAGACTGGACCTGATGGTCAGGGGCCCCTTTACCTTTACCTAAGAATATCAGTTGGCCTTTACCCTTATGTTTTCTTCAATATTTTCAAAAGGCCCCAAGTGGAGGTTTTGATGGTATGCAAATTTATTTATAATTGAGCAAGTAATCAATCAAAACAGAGACAACTGATCAATTGCGAATCTGTAATCAGTTGACACCCCCATAAATTACTGGTTGGCATCTTCGTATAACTGTTGACACAGAGACAGCAGACAGTGAACTATGTCAGGCGTGGGGAACCTTTGACTCTCCAGATGTTGCTGAACTACACTTTTCAATAGCCCTAGCAAGCATGTCCAATGGCCAGGTATGGTGGGGGATGTAGTTCAGCAACATCTGGAGAACCAAGAATTCTCCACATCTGAACAACACCTTCCTTTTCAGTGGTATATTCAGAAGCAGGACAAATCTGTAGAGCCACAGGGGAAGGTTTCATTCCACCTTCATGCCCTCCTTGTGAGTTTCCCAGTCTGCTTAAAATTCCAGGGAGTAGCTGCCTGCCAGGGTAGACAATACTGGTCTAGATAGCCTAGCCTGTCATGTGTTTCCCATGCCCCTATAATGTTTCTCATGATTGTGTAAGTAGTGTAGATCATACTGTGGGAGGAGACGCAATCAAAACATACAAATTGGCTTAGATAAAAAACAGAATAGCCCTCTATTGAGACAGAACTAAATGATATTGAAGAAGGTAGAATAACTATGTATGATGCAAAAGCAAGTGAATGGTGCAATATCAAGATAAATAATCAGTGAGCCTCAAACAAACCAGTGCAGGCCCAAGTGAATCTTTCACCAGGATCATAATCCACATCTGCAGATTGGAAAAATAAATCCCCTTGTGCAATGTGCTCAACTCTTCTCAGGACTTCAAAAACCAAGGTGGTTCAAAATCACACTTTAAACAACACACTTTCTGCACTTTTAAAGGTTTAAATGAAGGCCCTTGAATTGAAAATGTTTCTCAGTCCAGGCAGATAATTTTAGGCAGATCACTATTACTACAATAGCTATCTCAAGAGATACTGACATTGTTTTTCAGTTTCCCATATCTACATAATGACAACACTATGAGCTGCATGTTCAGTTGTACTGTATGTGTTTTGTACTCTTAGAAATATCACACCCACAATTTTCTCATACAAAATAGGTCAACCCCACAAAATGAGATAACTGATGTTACCTTTTCCTACAGCAAGGGTGGTGATTGTTTCCAATTAATAAAAAAAACCCACATTTAAGAGGCTTTAGCCATCCTGAGACCTCTCATGTTCAAGATCTCATTTGTACAGAAGTCTATAAATGTACATCAAGCACAACTAGGCTTGGTTTGTGTGACCTGTACCCTATCAAAATTAAGCATGGAGTCCAATGATGGTATGGTCCAAGTTCATTCATATACTATATATATATGAATGAGATCATTCATATCAAAGGCCTGCATTGGATCATGGGATTCTGCAGCAGGAGCTTCAGAGGCAGGCATCCCTTGAGAATGTAGATTGAGTGCTCTCCAAAGGAAACATGGAGGGAAACACCTTTGGCTTGCTGCTTTCTTGCATGACGGTAAGAATGTTGACTGCATCCCTGAGAGATCCCAAAGCTTCATTTCCCTGCTCAAAAGCATCTTGTCACTGTTTCTCCCATATTTCAGCATTCTGGCAACCCCCCTCCCTCCCTCCCACTCCCCGCCCCCCCTGCTTCCCCCTGTCTTCTGGAGCCATTGCTTTGGACCTTACATTATTTCTCACTTGGAGTCTACAGTCTGGAGCCAGAGTGGTTTGTCTGCTTCCCTGGGTTCAGCTAATAAATTGGGATCAGAGGGTCACACAGCAGGGGACTTGGAAGCCTGCAAGCCTCTGACACCATTTTTATTAGTTTTTACTATACATACCATTTCAGGAGCTGGGATGCCATCCCAGTGGGGCCCTCTCCATTGCTTAGTAACTAAGATTTTGTAATCTAAGTTTTGACAAGGTCATTTTTTACCTTAGAGGAGTTGGGGGGGTGAAGGAACCCACATACATTAATTACTCAAAATGGGGACAATGCAAATGGGAGCTGATTTCCCCTTCTCTGTATAAGAGGCAACACCCCCCCAAAAAAAAACCCCAGAGAAAATACCCTATCTGGAGGCATGACTCCTCTTGCCTTTTTCACTTGGTAAGAAATAGCACACATACCATTCAAAATGGGCAGACTGTTATTCCTTGGCAGGGAAAATGAGACAGAAACTCAAGTTCTGTGCAGAATGCTATTCTGAAACAAACAAATTAACAAAAACATTGGCTTGGCTTCTAACTAGCATTCCATGAATGGAAGGGGTCCTTCCAGTAGCAGAGGGAACTGGGATCCTAAGGTGGCTCCCTCTAGAGTATAGGATGGGGTGATGTTTTTCACTGCTGTCCCCCAACTCCTCAAAGCATATTTTTGAGGGGCAAAGGGACTGCAGGAGGAAGGGAAGTCAGCAAAGAAAAGAAAAAGGCTACCACATTTCAGCAGAAACTTAGTTCGCTTCTAAGCCAGGAATGAAGAAAACTTTTCAAGCTGAGGGCCACATTCTTTTCTAGACAGCCTTCCAAGGGCCACTTGCCTCCACCTGCCAGTGGAAGGTGGAGCCAGAGGAAAAGTGGGTGGAGCACCAAATGCAAATTTTACCTTTGTACAGCAGGCTGGTTTCTAGTTACACACCTGTTCCTCTGTAGGCAAGCAAGTGGCATTATGAGGAGGAAACCCTGCTTTGAGGTGTAAAATGGGGCCAGTGGGATAGCACCTACTCCTGCATCGCAGGAGCTTCCAAAGCCACTGTACACTTGAAGCATAGCCTTCCAGGTTGGTCAGAGCTGCTACTCTAGGTACCCAGCAAGTGGGTCACTTACTAGCAGAGGGAGAGCAATGAAGCATCAGGGAGGTCAGTGCAGTGTAAATGCACTGAAGGAGCTAATCTGTTCATTCCTGCCGATGTGTTTGCATTTCTCTGACCTCCCTGCTGCCCTAACCCACCACAGCACCATTGGGGTAAGCTGCAGCATTGCCCATGTCAGGAGGGCAGCTGTGCCTCACCACAGCAGACACTAGTGTTTGGAGGTGACATGATTTCTGACAAGCCATGCTGCCCTGTTTCTTCTATGGGCTTGAGCTTCTTTCCCCTGTTCGTGTAAGTTGTTAGCACAATACCTGTAGGAATCCTTGAGAGAAATTATGTTTCCAAATCCTCACTCCGACTGACCTGACCTGCACCTCCTGGACTAATATGCCAATCAGAACATTGCAATTCCTATGAATGCACACTTCTCACCTCAAATATATACATATATCAAAAACTGTGTACTTCGAGAGAAAATGCATGTTCAAAAGTTCATGTTTAAATGCAAGTTTAAATCAGGCAGGCTCTCGCCCTTCAGGGACCTAATGAAGCCCTTTTCTATTTTAGCAGAAATCTCAGGTAAATCCACTGTATCTTTCTTGTAACCTCATTGATACACCACTTTGAAATATAGCACTGGAAAAGTGTTACAGTCAAACCTTGGTTTTTGAACGTCTTGGCTGCCAAATGTTTCGGAAGCCAAACACCGAAAACCCAGAAGTGAATGCTTCCATTTTTTAACCCCCCTCAGAAGTTGAATGGCTTCCAAGGTGCATTTTTCAATTGTTTTCATTGACTTTGCAGCCAGACCTTTGATCGTCGGTTTCTGAACATTTCAGAAGTCGAACGGACTTCCAGAATGGATTATGTTTGAAAACCGAGGTTCCACTGTATATGAATTGTTGGAATCAACGAATAAATATGGATCTTATTTTTTAAAAAAGTGCAGATTAAAGCAGGAGGGAGATACAGCAGACTTATAGTGGAACACATGCAAAGGTGGTTTGGACTGAGAACAGACTGAGTCATCTATCATCTGCCAGCCTCTGACAGAGTTCAGCTGGCAGAGGGTGGGGAGACATTCTGAAGGGCTGTGTGGGGTAACTTGTTTTTGTCATTGTTACCTTTTTTCCACCACTGCCCCAGTCCCCAGCCTCTGATGTGGTAAGCTGGGTTTGAGTAATGCCTTTGAAGCCCTTTGATATGCACTCTGCCAGCTGTCACCTCATTGGGCTCCAGTGTTTGCTTTGACGTTAAGTCCCTCACATTAGTGTTTGCTCTTTTGTTGTGGTCTCTTGATTTGTTCATGATGACCACCCCTTGTCCACCCCGCAAGTAAGCCAGAGCTCACAACAAGCTTGAAGTGAGGAGGTGACTCAGTCACTCTATCCACTGGCAAGCGGCAAACAACTGGCACCAGCTCAAGGCAGATCTGAGAGAAGCTGGCAACAAGTGTCTCCAATATGGTTTTTAAAATGCAAACACAAAAAGTGAAATGAAAAAGGTTGAAAAATCAATGAGAGAGAGAGGGAGGAAGAGAAAAAGACTGAAACTGAAGGAAAGGAGGGGGGGGGGAGTTGAAATTTCAAGCAGAGGCAGAGAAAGAGAAAAACCACTAAGAATCTGATCTGTATTTAATCACATGTGCTGAACTGTGGTTCTGAGAACTACTCAAATATGGGCAGTAACAGTCCCAGATTTCCTTTCCATCAGTTGACTTGGTTTGTTGAGTCAAAATACATTAGTTCTTGCTGCCAGTGCAGGAAGCTGAACCTAGGACCCTCTCATTTTTTCTTTCTCTTTATTGTTGGGGTTGATGTCAAAGGCAAGTTTCTGAAAACAGCGCTTGATGTGTGTTTTTCCTGTTGGGATATGAAGCAGGACAGGGCAGCTCACTTGCTATTTCTCTGTTCTAACAGCACTGAAAGAATGAAAAAGCGGTTTTCTTCAGGAAAAAAGAAGAAGATGTACAGTCCAGTTTTCATCGCCATCCATATCGCCACCCACTCTCTAAAGACCACAGCCAAGTTACTGGCATTGGAGCTCATTTTAAGGGAAGAATCAGGTTGCAAAGGTGATCTTTGGTCTTCAGCAGTTTTGCAAACTGACATTTAATTGGCATGTTGAAATTAATTAGGGATGGCAAAATTAGCAGCAAGCCTTTGTCACCTCAACATTCCACCTGGGCTGATAAAACAAGTCACCCAAGATAGAAAGGAAGCCCAGAAGTCAGGTGAATTGCAGCTCTGACTTTGCCCTGACTCATAGGATTTGTAGAGCAAGGAAAGAGTCTCAAAGGTTTATCTCCTGGTGCACAGCACTCCTACTCTCTGTTTGCAGAAAAAGGGTGTGGCAAACAAAGATCAGGGGCACTGTGCAAACATACAGACAGAGCAACAGCAACGCTATAACCCTATGAAAGAGAAATGCAGTCTATGAAACAATATTAAAGCACAGAGCTTCGCCACCTTCTGAGAAAGCCATGATGTTTTATGTATAGCAAGAGTGGGGAACCCAGGGCTGGCTCTAGGCCTGCCCCCGGTGGCGCGGGGCGCCCGCTGAGAGGCGCGGCTGAGGCGGCACCAGGCGTGCCTCCGCTGTTCAGCGGCTTCAGGCCGTTCTCCGGAGGCACACAGGCCTGGGGCCGCCTCCGCCGCACGCAGGGGCGTCGCAACAGGGGCGGGCAGCGCCCCCTGGCCCAGGGCCGCCCCTACGGCAGGCTGGGTGGCGCTGGGAAATGGGGCGGGGGGCGCCGGGCATGCTTAAGACGGCCCTGGGGGAACCTGTGGCCTTCCTCCAGAAGTTGTTAAAAGTCTAGCTCAGGCACCCCCAAACTGCGGCCCTCCAGATGTTTTGGCCTACAACTCCCATGATCCCTAGCTAACAGGACCAGTGGTTGGGGAAGATGGGAACTGTAGTCCAAAACATCTGGAGGGCCGAAGTTTGGGGATGCCTGGTCTAGCTCCTATCAGCCTTAGCCAACATTGCCAATGTCAGAGATAATGGGAACTGTAGTTCAGTGGCACCCCTAAGGCCACAGCTTCCTGACCCTGGTGTATAGGGATGCAGCTGTTAGCTTCCTTGGGAAAATAGGAAATTCCAATGGAGGCTAATCCACTGCCCTACCAACCTCACTATATCGTCAGCCAGCCGCCAGCTACCAGCCTTTCCATTTATAACCAGTCCAGGGGGTGGCCCTGCCTGCCAGCTTCCTCCTTTGTTATCTCAGTGTCATCTCTTGTAAAACTCAGCAGGGAGGAGGACGGAGACAAAATTAGCCTTAGCCAGCTCTGCCTGCCATTGGCTCTCACTCCATCTGCTTTTGGCCTCCCTGCCTTAAACTAGGCAAGTCCCAATGGGCACCATCCATCCCTGCTTATGCTATTACTAGGGACTCCGCCCCTCCTTGCTCATCTTGCCAACCCCACCTTTTCCCCTTTTGTATATAAAATATATTGGTAGGAAATGAATAATGGCTACTGTAGACTGGTAAGATCCCCCCCCCCAGTTCTTCCTTTTCCTGCAGGGAGATGGGTCTTTCTCATAGCTGCCAAGTACCCCATTTTCCCCGGGAAACCCCCGTTTTTACTTACCTTTTCCCGGTGGTCCCCCATATCACTTCGTCTCCCGTTTTTCTCCGTTATTTTCTCCTGCCGGCGGCCATTTCCCCCCCCCCCTGGTTTGCCCTTCTATGGGCACAAAAAATGGCCGCCGTCGGCTTCAAAAATAGCTTCTACGCATGACCGGAAGTGCGTCAACGCCATTTCCAGTGTCACCCCGCCCATCTATGGGCACCAAAAATGGCCGCCGCCACCACCGGAAGTCGCGTCGACGCACTTCCGGTCATGTGTAGAAGCTACTTTTGAAGCTGCCGGCGGCCATTTTTGGTGCCATAGAAGGGCAAAGTGACACCGGAAGTTACGTCGACGCAACTTCCGGTGTCACACGGCTGCCGGTCCCAGATTCTGCAGTCCGGGACTTGGAAGGTAAGGTCTTTCTATCCCCTTTGTTCCCCCTTCTGCCTGCCTGCATGGCTAGCACCTTCGGTGGTGACAAGGTGCAGTGGGGGCCACAGTGCAGACTATTGCTCCCTAGGGCAAAAATTTGTAGATTCAGCACTGTTGTCACAGGCCTTCCATTTCCCTGTTGTCCCATCGCTAGAGCACAGAAATGCCCTCAACAAACCCAGGCTTTATAGTTTGTATCATTTACTGCAAAAGGAGCAGCTGATGGCTGGTAAGACAAGCCAGACTGACCGTAAAATTAAAAGTTGAAAAACGATTTACTGCTTAATCCAAGAGGCACAGTTCAAAAATTAACAGTATATGAAAAAGTAATATTAATCCATGTTTCTAACACTGCTGCAAACCAGGGCTCAAAGTGACCCAAATCACGGTAGGCCACTTTTCTATGCTTATGATATCACCTGAGAATTATTCTTATTTAACAACAGAGTTTAGATATTAAAGACTTGAACTCAGATGAAACATTCTTCTGTATGCTTGCATGTCTTCACGCCACTTCTCCTCTTAACTCAATTGGGCCACACCACTACAGTCATTGCTCAGAAGCATGTTTGCCACATTCACCCATTTCCTGTGAAACCTCCTTTTAGGAACACAGGAAGCTGCCTTATACTGTGAGTCCATTGGCCCACCTACTGTAGTTCAGCACTGTCCAGACTGACTGGCAGTGGCTCTCCAGGATTTCAGACAGGAGTCTCTGTTTGAGCCTGGGATCTTTTGATTGCAAGGCAGATATTCTACCCCCGAGCTATGGCCCTTTTCTCCCTGTGTTTGAGAAATGGGCAACCTCAGGTCAAATGTAGCCCTCAATACCTCTCTGTTTGATCCCTGAAACTCTCATCAGGTCACAGCCCCTCCTACAGGCTATAACCACCTTGAGTGCTGTTGCCTAGTTGGAATGTGACCTTGAACACTCAGCTGTGATGATGCCATCCTGGAAAGAGGGTGCATAGGTATTGTGTATGTGTGTGGAAACCTCTGGCTTACACATGACTAGGATGGAATCTATTGTACAAAGGAGAGTGTTGTGGCTGCCCACTTCTGTATCTTGGCCTCCCCACCACTAGTGTGCACTTGCTGGAAATTTCCCCATGAAGGAATGTGGCCTTCAGGCTGCAAAGGGCTCTCACAAAGGGCTCTCAACACTGCCACAATTAAACATGTAGTTACCTTTGCTTTCTCTTTCTCCATCTCATGGGTCTCTCTTATGCTTCCCCTCTCTTTTGCCAGCAACTATCCTTACTCCTCTTTCTGCATGGTGACATGTTTCTGTACACCCTCATCTCTCCTGTCCCCCCATTTCTGAACAGCACAACTCCCATGACCCACTGGTCACAAACACCCCAGCTCTTATTGTTCCATTACCCTTATGCAAGCAAGGAACTCTTTATATAATCAACCAACCACTTGGAATAAACAATGCCTTGACTTACTTTAACATTTGAATTGTTTTCACATCCAGGGGATGAATCAGCTGTTGATTCGAGCTGAAGGCAAGTCCATTTCCAAAGGGGGAGGAAGAACTCCTGACTTCTCTCTGTCTTCCTGATTTGTATGCAGTTTACTTGCTAGTAAATCCCGTCCCTTTCAGTGCCACCTACTCCCTAATTAATATGTTTAGGATTGGTGCCTTATTTATGTAAAATATGTACACCCCATCTTCTAATTGTAAGGCAATTTATAAGACAGCCTGTGAAAACAACAGCAACCCACAGCCAACCACAGTAATGGACACAATAAATACACACATTAAAAGAGCAGCAGTAGTCATTAAAAGCTCATGCAACTGGAAGGCTGGGGACCTTTGTCATATGAAGAATGTAAGAAGTCTTGCTCCATCAGGCTAACTGCCCACATACTCCAGCATCTTGTTCTCACAGTGCTCAACCAGATGTCTATTGGAAGGCTGCAAGCAGGATCTGAGTGCAATAAACCTCTCTGCCTTCTTGCTCACAGACCTCTTTCTTTAACTCTGAGGACCAGGGATTGAACTGGGACCTTCTTCCTTCAAAGTAGATGTTCTATGAGTGAGCTATACCTCCTTCAGAAGGGATTAGGCAGGCGGGAGTATACTCACTCTTCCTTAGGTATAATGAAGTGGGAAACTGGCTTTCCAGAATGGAGCACACTCACTGGACACAGCTCCTGTTCAAGCCTCGATGAGATGACATGCAGAATTGCACCCATATATTCAACTGGCTGGTTACGGCAGATTTGACCTTTGTTGTAAACCTTTTCAGTGCCACACGGTAATGATAACCCCAAGGGCAATTCAGGCTGAAGTCTAATGATTTCCTGTGACAGATGGAGTGCCAGGACATGCAGCATCTGTCCAGTAGGTGTTTCTTAAGAGGCAATCCTTAGAGCATCTGTAGGCAATTAGATGCTTAATCAGAACAAAATTGAACTTTGCAGGCACATTCAAATCAACCGTACTGGTGTTTGTTGACCTTTCCAAGATTCTTACGCAGTGCTATTGTAAGTGCAACGAGATCAGATTTCTACTCAGAAGTGGTGGTTCCCCAATTCTGCCACAGTCAAACATAATTTGCCTCAGTTTGTTGATTGGGCAAAAGGCCCTGGTGGTTCGGAGAGATATGTTTTCAGCAATTCAGGGACAAAAAGATAAGGGTTTGTGTCACCCTTTCCAACACTTTGTCAGAAGGTTGGAATGCAGACAATAACTCAATGATGTCACACAGGCTCAGGGTCAAACTAGACATGGTTCAGAGTGTGTGCCTGGCATTGAAAATGGTACTCAGTTCTCTCACTCTCCTTTTCTTACAATCCCAAGGAGGCTGCAGATGTCATAGATCCCATTTAAAGCACTCTTATACCACTTTAAACAGTCATGACCCCCCCCCCCAAAAAAACCCACTGGACATTGTTGTTTAGTGCTGAGAGTTGTGATGAGATCGCTATTCCCCTCACAGACCTACAATGTCCAGACTGGCTCAACAATCAATCGTTCTTCCCAGGGGACTCTTAGAATTTCAGGGACAGGATTGTAATTCACTGGTAGGGTATCCTGGTAGGTTTAATCCACAGCATTTCCAGAGAGGACTGGGTGAAACCCTGCAGAACCACTACCATTTAGTGTGGATAAAATTGAGCTAGATGGACCAATGGTCTGACTAGGTGTAAGGTGAGTTCCTATGTTCCTAGGCCTTCACTGTGACCAGGAGAACTTTTGCACAAATGAGATTGATGTGCCAGCTGCATGCCTTTCTAGAACCTTCCAATTTGGCTATGGTGCTCCATGACTTAGCCACCTCTCATCTTGATTACTGTAATGTGCTTTACATGGACCTGCCTTTGCAGATCATTTGGAAACTTCTGTTGGTTGAGAATGTTTATACCAGGCTTATTCCAAGGACTGGATATAGGGTTTAAGTAGCCTTCCCATCACCTATTTCTGTACCAACAGCATTGTCTTTCTTTCTAAGTGCATTTCAAAGTACTGTTTTTGACTTATAAAGCCACTAGGGACCAGATTACTTGAAGGATCGCTCTTCCTCCTTTTAATCCTGCCTGTTCTGAAACCCCAATCCATATAGAATCCAGGAAATAATGGATACCGTATATAAAATGGAACACACACACACACACACACACACACACACACACACACAGAGAGAGAGAGAGAGAGAGAGAGAGAGAGAGAGAGAGAGAGAGAGAGAGAGAGCGCTTAGGCAGTGAAACAGGGCCTGATCCCACTCTACACATTTGCAGTGGCCTGGGGTTATCAGCTAAAATAAAGTTAGTGTTTGTTATTAATAACCACAGAACAATTTCTTCTGATCATACAAAATCTCTCTCTCTCTCTCCTTCCCTCTGTGCTTTCTCAGAATCTAAGGTTGCCCACAGAGGCCAATGTATCTCACAGTCAGAGAATATTATTACTGTGTAACGTTATAAAAAAATTCCACATAGCAGGTAAACACGTTAATTAAGAACAGAGAACAGGTCATAAGATAAATACTCAGCCTTTGGCACTTATTCTCAGAGTGCAGGGTTCACTTGTGAAGGCTCCATCTTATAATATTAGATTATGGTAATAGATGAGAACTATTTCCCACAGTTTCCCTGCTCTCTGTTGCTTTGAACTTTCTGGGGGTTCCCCCCCCCCCACAACTTCCAGCCTTTGCATTTTTCTCATGAGCCTCTGAATAGTTTGGAGCATTTTCTTAATGGGTGATGACTCACAATGATAATTCTAGAGAGCAAATCCTTCTAGAGAGCTACTCTTTCTTTAGCAACCTGCCCTATATGGAAAGTATTGGAAAGGAGCAGGTGGTTTGGTGGGAAGCTACTTTAAACCATATCAGACAACTGGTCCATCAAGACCAGTCCAGTTTACATTGACTGGTAGGAATTCTTTGGGGTTTCAGACAGGGGTCTCTCCCAGCCCTACCTGGAAATGCTTGAATTGAACCTGGCACCTTCCACATGCAAAGGAGATGTTCTACTACAGTGGAACCTCGGTTTATGAACACCTCGGTTTATGAATTTTCGGGTTAAGAACACCGCAGACCCATCCGGAACGGATTAATTCACTTTCCATTACTTTTAATGGGAAAGTTCGCTTCAGTTTATGAACGCTTCAGTTTATGAACAGACTTCCGGAACCAATTACACCCATGTTTCAGTTTATGAACGCTTCAGTTTAAGTACTCCGCGGACCCGTCTGGAACGGATTAATCCACTTTCCATTACTTTCAATGGGAAAGTTCGCTTCAGTTTATGAACGGTTACTCTGTGGACCGTCTGGAACGGATTAATCCACTTTCCATTACTTTCAATGGGAAAGTTCGCTTCAGTTTATGAACGCTTCAGTTTATGAACAGACTTCCGGAACCAATTGTGTTCATAAACCGAGGTACCACTGTATTGAGCTATAGCCCTTCCTCAATAACCCTAAAGAGGTTTTCCTTACAGTCCCAAGCAGCAGTAAGACTTGGCCCTTACTTATTCTCCAAACCAACTTTAACTGAGAACGTTTGGTTGATGCCCAAGAGAATCATACCTGCCAAGTCTCTCGCTGAAAAATGTGGGATCAGCAGTGGCGCGGCACCAGAAGTTGCATAGAAGCAACTTCCAGGGCCACTCTGACCATGTGTGGGCATCGGAAATAGGGCAGAGCAGCACCGGAAGTTGCTTCTACGCATGCCCAGCGGCCATCTTGGTGGTGGCCGCATGGCGGCGGCCATCTTGGCGACAGCCGTCACCATGCGGCCACCACCAAGATGGCTGCCGGGCATGCGTAGAAACGTCTTCCGGTGCTGCTCTGCCCTATTTCCAGTGCCCACACATAGTCAGAGCAGCACCCAAAATGGAGGCTCCCAGGCAGGTAGGAAATCCGGGGGATTTCCAGGATTTTTCTCCATTTGGGAGAACAGTGGGAAACGGATTAAAATCCAGGGGTTTCCCGCGAAAAACGGGATACTTGGCAGCTAAGAAGAGAATGGCACCACCTACCACAATAGTAGGGAACCTCATCCCATAGGCTGTACGTGGCCCTCCAGGCCTCAGTCCAGCCTCTGAGAATCTCCCCAGGTGACAACCTTCACTAGGCCACCCCCACCACTGGCCCTGCTCTATGACTTTCTTCCACTGGCTGGAATGTGATATTGCTTTGCCTCGATGGAGGCTGGAGAGTAAAAACAAAACAAAACGCCTCTGACATTTGCATGGCTTGAATGCATTCTACGGTATAAAGGTACAAATCCCATTCATTGATCTGCCCATTTTGCATCTGGGCCACCATGGACACAAGAGAATGCAGTCCTCAAGCTTGAAAAGGTTCCTCACCCGAAACCTATAGTTTTTAAGTCTCCCCCTCAATATGCAATTTATGAATGGTATTTTAATTATGTATTTTATCTGCCTCCAGATTAGCTGTATTTTTTATGTTAGGTTTTGTGTGGTTAGCTGCCCTGGTAGCATTCATCATAAACATTACACAACAAACTCCTTGATAATTTGTTAGAATGGTGTGGGGGACAATTAATATGTTAACTTAAAGGTAAAGGTAAAGGGACCCCTGACCATTACGTCCAGTCGTGACCGACTCTGGGGTCTCACATTATTGGCTGAGGGAGCCAATACAGCTTCCAGGTCATGTGGCCAGCATGACTAAGCCACTTCTGGCGAACCAGAGCAGCACACGGAAACGCCGTTTACCTTCCCGCTGGAGCGGTTCCTATTTATCTACTTGCATTTTGACATGCTTTCGAACTGCTAGGTTGGCAGGAAATATGATAACTTAGAGATGGGCAAATATTCCCTTTCTCCCCTTAAAACACACACACACACACAGGCATTTTTGTGAACACCCCTTGCAAACTCACTCACCAAACCTCATGAAAGGCTATATTGGACAACATTTATATCCTACTTTTCGAAAGTAAGTACACTCAGTGTGGCTTTTGCAAGTACTCAAAAATGGTGCAACCCCCCCCCCCCAATGCCCTGGAACGACACATGTGGTGGAGGGAATGGTGGTTGTAACAAAAAAAAAAGTGGATGGAGGTGAAAAAATGAAGACACTTATAAGATTTTTTTTTCTGGTTTCAAATATACAATCATGAATATGGGGATTTAAATCTTTTACCAGCTTCTTACCCTACAATTTAATAAAGTGGTTGAAGCAAATTAAAAGGTAGCTAATTAGCATTAAGCAATATTAAGTATTTTCCCATAGGGTATGTTACCTCTAAACCTTGACCAATCCTTCATTCTGAACAAGTTTCTGCTAACTGTTTATTCTTTTTTAAAATTGCATCAACATCCCATCAAAAACTGCACACATATTAGCACCTTTTTCTAAGTATTATCACTTGTGGGGGGGCGGGGAATTATAATAGTAAGCTTTCTGTTTTTCAGTGATAGAAACCAAAGAGTACCATCTTGCATCGTCACCAAATGTCTAATTCAGGCATCCCCAAACTGCGGCCCTCCAGATGTTTTGGCCTACAACTCCCATGATCCCTTGCTAACAGGACCAGTGATTGGGAAAGATGGGTATTGTAGTCCAAAACATCTGGAGGTCCGAAGTCTGGGGATGCCTGGTCTAATTCTAAACCTCATCCCATAGGCCATAGGTGGCCCTCCAGGCCTCAGTCCAGCTATAGTTACTGCAACTGTATTTTAATAATAATAATAATAATAATAATAATAATAATAATAATAATAATAAATCTCTAATATAATTTCCTTCTTCTATTCCACTCCTGCTAGTGGGACCAATCATTACCAGACTTAAGTGTTCACGTCTGGTGCCCCTTAATCTAGCCCATGAAAAGAAGAACTGAACATGATAATGCATAGCTAAAGCAGACCAGCTTTTACATTGAAAAATATGTACTGTATAGGCAAATTCCTTTGGGAATAATCATAGCTGGTCCTCAGCCTCCAAGAGCAGTAGGAAAATAAAGAGGCTCACCCCTTTTCAACATAATCATGATTCAGGGGCAGGACACATTCTGGGAAAGGGAGCCTGCGTATGCGATGTTGACAGCTATAGGTTGTTGTATTTTAGTCATAATTCTTCCAGGAAAGGTACCGTAGTAAGAACTTATGTAAAAAGCTGCAAACTGGAAACTCTTTTCAGATCACAAGGAGCAAGTTTTTTATGACATGACAAAACCCTAAAAGAATG
This sequence comes from Zootoca vivipara, assembly GCF_965207765.1. Classification (NCBI taxonomy): domain Eukaryota; kingdom Metazoa; phylum Chordata; class Lepidosauria; order Squamata; family Lacertidae; genus Zootoca; species Zootoca vivipara. Next base: position 71,935,246 of record NC_142590.1, on the reverse strand, counting down.
CTGCATGTTCTCAATTGCCATCTGGTGGCAGGTTATGCACTAACTCTCTATAGATAATATACACCACTGGAGTATAAATTGCTGTCGCTATCAGTATGCTAATACAGACACTTCCACATCATGGGCATGCAGAAGTGTGAAGGAATTCACCAAGCTCTGGGCCCTGAATTGTTTCAAGAGTAGAAAAGAGAGAGCATAGTTCAGTGGTTCGCCTCTATTTTGCGTGTGGAAGGTCCTAAATTGAATCTTAGATGGGCAACTCCAGTTACAAGGGAAGGGCTGTGGATCAATGGCAGAACACATGTTTTGCATGCCAAAGGTCCCAGGTTCAATTGCTGGAGTCTCTGGGTAGGTCCAGAAAAGCTTCCTGTCTAAAACCCTGAAGAACTTTGGCCAGACAAGGAGCTAGATTGGTGGTAACCAACCCAGTGCCCATGTGTGCTATGGTGCCTGTGAAGACCTTCATTGGGGCTCGTAGACAGGAACCCTGAACTGAACTTCCACAGGGGCACCAATCCAGCAGGATGCCTAGTATGCCTTTTTGCAAGCAGCTTCCCTGCAGAGAAGCCACATGCAAAGAAGCAACCCACCAAATTGGACTTCTACATACTTGGTCCTGCCCCACTCCCAGCCATATGCTTAACTAGGTTCTTTATTTGTTTTTGTTTTTTAAACTAATTAAACATTAGCCCCATGCTGAACTAATTTGGGACTGGATCCAGGGCAGGGTGATTGGTCCCCCAGTTGACCCAATATTGATTAGCCTAATGGGGAGGTCAGGGCTGTGGAATGGATTGGGTGGGTGAGTATGCACAGAATTTCCTAGACACAGGTAACTTTAGGAATCACTGAGCCCACCAGCATTCTGGGGAAGGACTGTAGTTCAGAGGTAGAACATCTGCTTTGCATGCAGAAGGTCATAAGATCAACTCCCGATATCTTCAGACAGGCCTGGAAAAGACTCTTTGTCTGAAACCCGGGAGGGCCGCAGCCAGTCAACCATGGGTCCCCAGATCTTATTGAACTGCAACCACCATTGTTCCTGGTCATGCCAGCAGGGGATAATGGGAGTTGTAGTCCAACAACATATGGGTTGAGAAAGGCTGAGCTAGATCAGGCATCCCCAAACTTCGGCCCTTCAGATGTTTTGGACTACAATTCCCATCTTCCCCGACCACTGGTCCTGTTAGCTAGGGATCATGGGAGTTGTAGGCCAAAACATCTGGAGAGCCGAAGTTTGGGGATGCCTGAGCTAGATGAATCTATGGTCAAACTCAGTATAAGGAAGCTCCTTATGTCCTTATCTCAAATCAGCCCTTCAGCTGCTGACCAGCATTTTCAACTGCATAATGACCACAGCCTGTCACAGATCTGACACACAGTGCCATTTTGATTACCCTGGCAAGAGTGTGAGAGAAATCCCTTTCTGTCTGCCAACATCAGACAGAAAAGACAGACAAGCAAGCAAGCAGACAGATATATCTGCATAGAAATGAACAAGACATATTCTCTCAGCATTCTGTTCTGCTTCTGATTTACTTGACTCAGAAATACACATCTGAATCCAGCTGGTGATTTGGCAATAAAGTGATATCTGAGCTTAACAGCCCAACAAGAGAAGAAGAGGGGGAAACTAAATTACACTTGTTTATGGAAACATTACTGTACCTTTGATCTGACTTGTGCTTCATTTCGTGTGTGTGTGTGTGTGTGTGTCAGATGACTGCAAATGAGCTTTTGTATTTCACTTTGCCAAGTTTGATGGAAACCTTTAATTAAGTCAAAGTCCTGGAGGGCAGATTTCCCAATTTGGCAATGAAAGGCTGACATAGCAGAGAAGATTATCTATCTATCTATCCCCATACTTCAAAAGTTGCTTGGGAAATTTCTGTGGCTGTACACTTTATAAACTATCAGAAAACTATCAGAAAAGGTGTCTAAATTGATAACCAATTCTGAGAAATAATTCACTAAACTAGCAGTGGAAATTTCTCCCAAAAAAATAATAATCCCTGTATTCCGGGTTCTTTCCATTTAGGCCAGGCATCCCCAAACTGCGGCCCTCCAGATGTTCTGGCCTACAACTCCCATGATCCCTAGCTAACAGGACCAGTGGTTGGGGAAGATGGGAATTGTAGTCCAAAACACCTGGAGGGCCGAAGTTTGGGGATGCCTGATTTAGGCTTAACAAAATCAAGAACAGAAACTCACTGAGCCTGTGCAGCTGAAAGAGGCATTCTCATTTCTAATTAGAGTAATACCTCAAGGTTACACTAGCTCTTTCCCCACACATATTTATGGGCTATAAAACAACCTGTTGGTGCCTTCCATGAACAAACTGCTTCTGGTTTAGCAAAGCAGCAGTTTTATCTCATTCCTTCCCCACCAATTGTGCAACCTCTCTGTAGAGTCTCATTAATTATGTGTTTCTTCACCTCTTGATCTGGCAAATGGCTTGGAGGATAGTTGACGGAATTTTCCAACCTCTTTGATAGCATTAAGTTGTTTGTTGTGTAAAGGAATGGAAATCATTAGAATATGGAAAATACATTGACTCTTGGATGAAGGAACATGTCTGCTGGCTTCAAACAGAGGAAGACACAGACATACAAGCTCATCCATTTTCTAGAAAACTGCATTCTATAGAAACATATATGCCACTAGAACTTAACATTATTGATCACACATTTCACAAAAATTGTTCCAGGGCTATTTTCACTAGAATTCACATGGCTAAGGAACTGGCCTGTTTATTGCTACACACACACACACATATGAAGTTAAAACTCGTCAGAATTTGGTTTTTCCATAAACACTGGCATACATTTTACATTTTTGTTCTTTTTTTCTGCTCAGAATTCAGTCCCAATCATCTCCTGTGCAAAATCTAGGGTTGCAGGGTCTAGAAGAGATCCTCATCTGAGACCCTCTGAAGCTGAACCAAGCAGGATTGATGGACTATAGATACTTATAACTTGAAAGGGACCTTTGCTTAGCAGTGGAGCTAATGTTCTGCATGTGTAGAGACTCCAGATAAACCCATTGCATATGTCATTAAAAATACAAGGGAAGATTTTGCTTAAGGTCCTGGAGAGCAGCATCACTCAGAATGGACCGTATTATATGGGGTAGTACTCAGTATCAATCTGACTCAATATCAAGCAGATGCTTCTATCTAATTGGCTTAATTTGCATAATGCTTTTGTGCCTGTAGGGCAGCAATAGGCAATACAATGTCAGCAGACAGCTTCTGATCTACCAAGACATTGATTACTCTCATCCTAAATGACTGGTCCAGAAAATGTGCACAAGATAACAGCAGTATAGAGCTCCATGTGTCAAAAGCTAAATGTTCATAGACTTGTAGAATTTTAGCATTGGAAGGGTTCCCAAGTGCCATCTAGTCCAACCCCCTGCAATGCAAGAATCTCAACTAAAGTAGCCATGACAGGTGACCATTGAACCTCTGCTTAAAAACCTTCAATGAAGGAGCTACAACCTCCACCTAAGAGAGTCTGTTCCACTGTTGAACAGCTCTTACTACCTATCATATCTCCTTTAGTCTCTTCTTTACCAGGCTGAACATACCAAACTCCCTCAACTGTTCCGCATAAGCCTTGGTTTTCAGGCCCTTGGTCATCTTGGTTGCCTGCCTCTGCACACATTCCAGCTTGTCAATATCCTTCTTAAATGGCTGGATTGGTCTGTCTAAGAAATAATAATAATAATAATAATAATAATAATAATAATAATAATAATAATAATAATAATTTATTTATACCCCGCCCATCTGGCTGGGTTTCCCCAGCCACTTTGGGTGGCTTCCAACAGAAAAATGAAATAAAATAATCTATTAAACATTAAAAGCCTCCCTAAACAGAGCTGCCTTCAGATGTCTTCTAAAAATCTGGTACCTGTTTTTCTCTCTGACATCTGATAGGAGGGCGTTCCACAGGGCGGGCGCCACCACCATGAAGGACCTCTGCATGGTTCCCTGCAACTTGGCTTCTCGCAACGAGGGAACTGCCAGAAGGCCCTCGGTACTGGACCTCAGTGTCCAGGCAGAACGATGGGGGTGGAGACGCTCCTTCAGGTATACTGGACCGAGGCCATTTAGAGCAGGCATCCCCAAACTGCGGCCCTCCAGATGTTTTGGCCTACAACTCCCATCATCCCTAGCTAACAGGACGAGTGGTCAGGGATGATGGGAATTGTAGTCCAAAACATCTGGAGGGCCGAAGTTTGGGGATGCCTGATTTAGAGCTTTAAAGGTCAGCACCAACACTTTGAACTGTGCTCGGAAATGTACTGGGAGCCAATGTAGATCTTTCAAGACTGGTGTTATGTGGACCAGTCACCAGTCTAGCTGCCGTATTCTGGATTAGTTGTAGTTTCCGGGTCACCTTCAAAGGTAGCCCCACATAGAGCGCACTGCAGTAGTCCAAGCAGGAGATAACTGGCGAGACAGTCTGCAGGCAGGTAGGGTCTCAGCCTGCGTACCAGATGGAGCTGATAGACAGCTGCCCTGGACACAGAATTGACCTGCGCCTCCATGGACAGCTGTGAGTCCAGAATGACTCCCAGGCTGTGCACCTGGTCCTTCAGGGGCACAGTTACCCCATTCACGACTAGGGAGTCCTCCACACCTGCCCGCCTTCTGTCCCCCACAAACAGTACTTCTATCTTGTCAGGATTCAACCTCAATCTGTTAGCCGCCATCCATCCTCCAACATTACTATTACTTCCCCTGATCAGACACTAGACTTCTGTTAATGCAGTCAAGAATACCATTAGCTTTTCTTTTCTTTTTCTTTTTTGGTGCTGCATCATACTGTTGATTCACGTTAAGCTTGTGGTCTCCTAAGTTAAGACCCATATGTTATGCAGTGGATCAGGAGTGCCAACTTGGCCCCGTGACCGTGCGTGCCCAGTGCCGTGGGTGCCATGCAGCATGCATGGCCCTGGCACCAAAATTTGTGGGTGCCTGGACCCTTCATGGGGAATTTTATAGGTGCTCAGCCACCCAGGGTCCCAGGGCATTTGCACCTATGCAGTGGATACAGCATGCAGACCTTACATTGCATAGCCCTGCAGGAGGGGATGCCAACGGGTAAGTGGTATACATGTTGGTTTTATTTATTCTGACCTAGCCCAACTAAGTTAACTTGACCCTGACCCTATGTGGCCAACCAAGAAGATGCACCATTTCCGATCACTGAAGATAATGGAGGAAGCTGTTTGTGCACAGCTTCAGTACTGCTGCACGACATGGAAATTGCCATGGTCTGATGACATAGATGGGGCTGTACCACTTACCTGACCTCACTCTGGCAGAGTTGCTGCTGCCTACCAGGATTGAGAAGGGGACCCCCTGCTGCCTTGCCTCTCCATCTCTCCTTCTCTGCATGCAGCAACTCAGCTGGAGGAAAGTCAGAGGAGTAGCACGGTGGTACTCTGGGACCCAGGTGGCGCTGTGGGTTAAACCACAGAGTCTAGGGCTTGCTGATCAGAAGCTCCGCGGTTCGAATCCCTGCAACGAGGTGAGCTCCTGTTGCTCGGTCCCAGCTCCTGCCCACCTAGCAGTTCGAAAGCACATCAAAGTGCAAGTAGATAAATAGGGACCGCTCCGGCAGGAAGGTAAACGGCGTTTCCATGCGCTGCTCTGGTTCGCCAGAAGCAGCTTTGTCATGCTGGCCACATGACCCGGAAGCTGTCTGCGGACAAATGCCGGCTTCCTTGGCCTATAGAGCGAGATGAGCGCCGCAACCCCAGAGTCGGACATGACTGGACCTGATGGTCAGGGGCCCCTTTACCTTTACCTTTACAGTCTACTGCTGGAGTGAGCACAGTGCTGAAGGTTCCAGGCTTGATTCCTGCCACCTTCAGTTTAAAGTATCAGGAACCAGATAATGAAAAAGATCTCTGCCAGAGAACTGTTGCCAGTGAGACTAGACACTGCTGGGTTTGATGGTCAAACAGTCTGATGGGGTTTAAGTCAACTTCCGAAACTGCTACAATGGCAAGAAATTTCCATTCATAAAGCTCTTGTTCCATAAGTATACAGTTTAGATGTTTTAATATGCATAACAAGTGATAATTAAAACAAATTGCAATTAAAACAGTCTTTAATGAGGTTAAACAGTAACATGATAGATATGTATCTCTCATGTGATTCAATAAATAATTTCTTAATAAGAGACATATAATTAACATAGGGAAAAGGGCACTGTTGAAACTAAATTAAATTATACCGTACTTAAGGCACTTATCCATTTAATGCTATGTGTTAATGAAAAAATATTTTAAGGCACTTTTTAAATTTAATGAAGAATAGCATTTTAAAGAATTAAATAAGCCAGCATAGCAGATTGCAGTCGTTCTGTCAGACTCATGTTGCCCCACTGATTTAAGCCATGCAACTTGCTAATTATGCACTGTGTTATGTTTCAACAAATACTAATACATAAATGAAGCCTTATGCAGATGACATAATCTATTAAGTCATTCTTGTCACAGACAAGCAGGGCCAGCTCTGGGATTTTTTTTCTGCCCTTAGGCAAAAAGTTTAAATGCTGTAATAAACCCTCACACACTAGAAACGGTGGATTCTAGCACTTGTTATTCAACCTTTCCACACTGGTCTTGTGGTTCTCTGGTGTCAGGATCATACTTGACCCAGACTGGTGAGACCTCTTGTGAGGAAGAGGTTTGGGGCCTCATGGCAAACCCCAATAAAACTGAAGACCTTGAAGAATCCACATTAGTCTTAGCAAGCAGTCATGACTATCTCATCTGCTTGCTCTAAAAAAACCCCATTTGAACCACACCCTGACCCTGCTCCCCAATTCTCTCCAGCCCAAGACTCAAGAGCAAAGGTGGAACAGTGGCAAACAATAAACTAGTAAATAAACATGAAGAGGAGGAGTCAGCACTGAGGATATAAATCTCTTAATCTCATTTGGATGCTTGCTGGGTTAAGTCTCTCCTCTTTACAGAGGGGAGGGGTTGTGAGTGGAAGCCACTCCCGCATAGGCGAAGGGGGCGTTTCGGCCCCTTGCCTACCTGCCCTCACTGCCGCGCCACGCCTCCGCTAGCCAACCAATAGGACTGACTCGGGGGCGGGGTTTAGCTGCACTTATTGCAGCCATGGCAGACCTCAGCCTCCATTTTGTGCCAGGTTTCAGTCAGGGTAGGTTTTGACATTGCTACGGACTTCGGTTGGTCGCCTTGGTTGCCCAAGGGGTCTGGTAGGAGTTTTTTGTCCATCTGGCAAAATTGGCTCATGCCTCTTGGTTTTTTTCACCAACTCGTAGCAAATCGTCACAGCTTTATTGGTGGTTAGGCATTGGTATATCCATGATGTGTCGGAGGGGCCAAGGTTCGGGACATCGCCTACCCCTCCATCTTTAGGGTATTCCATTGAAGGAATCCGGCGGCGTGGATCTCACCCGATGTCCTGCTGGTGGCTAGGGCCATGGCACGACACCCCCCCCGGTGGCATCAGGGGGAGCTTTCAGTTGTATTTGCATCAACAGGCTCCACCTTCTGGTTGCTAACCTTTGATGACTCCACGCTGAGCGGGGGGGGGGGTGTCATCTAGTCTGCCCAACCCAATGCCTAAGCCAATACCACTCACATGCTGTAACCAATAAAGTTGTGGCCTTTTCCACCCATTAACTATAATACATTGTGTCCGTGTGTCTTTATTTCCCCAAGCGGGTGGCGGGTTCTCGACTCACAAATAGCTTCCTATTGAGCGCTGTAGCTTGGCTCCCACTCCCACATTGGGTTCTGCTAATGCACATTGTTGACCATGTCTCTATCATCCCTTCCCTTAATCTCTTTCCAGTGCTGAGATAGGTTTCCAAGGCTGCAGCATCACCTAGAGAAGTCTTCCCAGCCACCCATCCTCCAGGTACTGTTTGACTACAATTCCCATCATCCCTTAATCATTAGCTGCGGTGGCTGAGGCTGATGGGAGTGGTAGTTCAAAGCATCTGGAGGGGACCAGGTTGCAAAGGCTGGCCTAGAAACTCAAGAAAATCCCTGGAACAAGCCTTTCTGGTGTATTTTCTCCCAAGTTCTATGCATTTTCTCCCAAGCCCCCCCCCCCGAATATATGCAGTGTAGTGTCCAGCATGGCAAGTTCCACATACTCAGAGCTTTCTTACCACCACTATAACCTGCCAACCTTCCTAGAGCATAATCCTAGAGCATAATAAAAAGTATCCTTTTAAAAATGGAATAGTTTAAACTAGGCATGTCACTTGGCACCAATGTCCATTGCAAAAAACAGGTGTGGAAGGCAAACCTTGCCATGTGCCATTGTGCCATGGTGTCAGCTTGCTCCCCTTCAATGCTGCCTATTTCTTAAAAAAAAATGCTGCACACCTGAGAAAAACACATGGAAAATGTCAGAGCTAGTCTATTCACCTCTATGTCCAACTTTCTTTCACAATACAGGGTTGTTCAGGCCCAACACACCAAGTTTGCAACATCAGAATAATCTTGCTTCCATACAGTAAACGGTCAGCATCTATAAATCCACATGGGACGAATATGTCCTCTTTTCCAAACTCCCAGGTCCTCCAAGATCATAAGTCTTAAACCCCTAACAATCTCCTTCGAGTATTTCTTTTTTAAAAAAAAAAAATTCTCTATCCAAAGTTCCATGGTCTCATTATACCCATCATTTCAGAAGTGCTGTTTTTCATGTAATGGAGAATAGTTTCAATTCACCACACCCACACCCACACACCCAGCCCTCAGTTTTTGAGAAGAGGGACTGAGAGTTGCATTGGGAATGAGGGCCTCCTGGGTAAATGGCCCATTTCTTTTCCCCAAGCCAGCTGTTTGGCATGGCAAGCAGCCCCTCGACTCTCCTGTGAATCACAAACACATTGAAACAAGGACTACTGGTATTGGATTTCGTTTCATTTCTGTTGGATTTAAAGTGCCAAGCCTGGTTTATAATGATTGAGTCAAGATTGCAGAGTGATCTTTTTCAAGCAAATTTTAATTAGATAGACCCAATGGCTGGGTAACAGATAAGCTGCCAGCACGCCCTATGTAAATATATTATATTATCCGTACTTGGAATAGTACATGCAATCCAGCCAATTCACTATTGATTCAGAAGGCATGCATAGATTGGTTCCAGCATGAAAAAGGAGGGCACTTTTAGCCAGGACAGGCTTCCTATATGATGAGGATACTGCTTACCATTCAATAATGCTCATCTGAATTCTAGGGTTTTTGTGCACTGAACAGGGACAGTGTGTTGGATGTGACATCCTGACTGAAACAAATGACTTGATTACAGGCTTATTAAAATTGAAACAGGGCTGACTTGATGAACCCTGACAGGCCCTACTGTACATGTCACTCTGCATCACAGCTAAAAACAAAAGATAATGTCCTTAGTTCAGAAAGAAGCTGATGCTCACTTAGGGAAATAGCCACTTGCTGATGCAGTAGGCACACTAACAGCACAAGCCACAAACCACTTCTGTCAGCGTATGGCCACTTAAACCATCTAAGCCCCACCAATGTCAAGGGACCAGAGGGGGTGGGGAGAGAGAGAGACAAATTCGCAAACCTATTAATCCAAAAGACTTGGACCAAATCCAGTAAGGGCCCAGTCCGGTGGGCTGCTGTGCTGTGCCAGAAGTTAAAGAACGATCCCTTGCACAATATAGTTGCAAAGAGCCCCAGCAGGCTCTTTTCTAGTTAAAAGGCTTTCTGCACAGGGCAAGCTCAGGTTGCCCGTGTTCCTATTTGTCCAGCAGAGATGGGGGTTGGGAAGGAGGCTTCTTCAATATAAGAATCTGACAAGCAAAGCCAGGCTAGGAGCTTGGGCTTGCGTGCAGCTCCATCTCTGCCAAGTTCTTCTGAGGCTGGTGGCTTAATGCCAGGGTGTCATTTTTCACACAGAAGATGCAATACCCAGCAGTCTGGCTGAGGAAGAATAAAATTGTCATCTGCACTCACTCTACTCTGATCCTTAAAGGCTTGTTTAGGTTTGTTCTCCTTGCCTGTGAAACAGCTCCAATTGATCCAACAGCCACATTAACATGACACTTTTCAGGGACTAGGGAGGGTTGAATCTGTCAATTTTGGTTTCTCTCAGTTTCTCATTTTTCCAATCTCTTTATTTATTTTTTCCCTAAATCAGTTTGCGAATTTTTTGAGGAGGCCTCATGAAAATTCATCAGTGTTTAAGTGTACATTTCTCCTAATAAACACATTTTGCGTGTTTATATAATGCATGTTTATATAATGCACACACACACACACACACACACACACACACACACACACGAAAATTTTTGTGTTTTCACAATATAATGCTATTTTCCCTAATAGAATGCATGTTTGTGTGTTATTTTCCACAAAACAATGAATTTTTATGCAGCTTCTCATAATATACACATTATTTTTGTTAGGAGAATTACACCATTAAATCTGGAAAAGAGCCAATTTTGAAGGTGTCCTTTGGTTTGCATATTGTTTTTAGGGATGTGGAAATTAGGTACCAGTAGTTTTACACTAGGGACCCAGGTGGCGCTGTGGGTTAAACCACAGAGTCTAGGGCTTGCTGATCAGAAGGTCGGCGGTTCGAATCCCTGCAACGGGGTGAGCTCCCGTTGCTCGGTCCCAGCTCCTGCCCACCTAGCAGTTCGAAAGCACATCAAAGTGCAAGTAGATAAATAGGGACCGCTCCGGCGGGAAGGTAAACGGCGTTTCCGTGTGCTGCTCTGGTTCGCCAGAAGCAGCTTTGTCATGCTGGCCACATGACCCGGAAGCTGTCTGTGGACAAATGCCGGCTCCCTCTGCCTATAGAGCAAGATGAGCGCTGCAACCTCAGAGTCGGACACGACTGGACCTGATGCTCAGGGCCCCTTTAGTTTTACACTAAAATGTGAACCAAACTGAATTTGTTCCCTATACTTATCTGGGAACCAGTTGCCATTTGATCTTTAAATGATAATTTATTAGCAGTTATCATGACTGAGCAAGCCAATGAGATGATTGCATGCTCTAATGGCTCCCTGTGCCCACAACTGCTTTAGCACATAGTGAACTTACTGTGCAATAGAAACAACCATAATAAGTAAGCCTATTGGCTTCAGTGACTTAAAAAAACAACCCCACACATTTGAATGGCATACATAAGGATGCTCTTAGATGCATGTTGGACTGAAGCCTGTGTTTCCAGTGGGTGATATGGTTGTCAATTATTCAGTTCAAGCTATAACCCTCTCCACAAACGAAGCATGCAATGGCATCTGCACTTTTAAAATATAAATAAACGAAGCTTCAGTGAACTTAACCTTGGAAAGAGGTAAACACCTCCTACGGCAGTCTGAAATATGACTTGTCAGCTTATAGTGAAGGCGGAGAGAGTCCAAAGGCACTAAACTCTTAGATTTCCTTATTAAATTTCACTCGGAGCAGGGAAGGAAAATGTAAGCACAATCCTGGAAAGAACTGGCCCATTTAGAAAGAGAGTAGAAGATTGGTCTGAAAGTTCCATGTCAAGGGCAAACTAGGTGTTCCCAGTCTGAAACCCTGAAGAGCCATTGCAAGGTAGTGTAGAGAAAATGGCAAGCTAGATAGGTCTGATTTGCAGATTCCTATGTTCCCTTTATTACTATGTAAGCAAGCTATCACTCAGCTTCAGATCTCTCAAATCTCCAAGATGAGCATGGTCTCCTATCTTACAAGCTGGTATAAAATTCCCTGTAATAATGCATGCAGTACAACACTTTGAACTTCTAAAAGTGCTATATAAACACTGAATATTATTATTAAGCTGCATCATTTATGAATTTTCTCTCTCCATTTCTTTACCCTGATTGTCAAAGTAACCAGGTGGTCAGAGCATGTTAAGGCTCTCTAAAACCTTGCCACTCACCCAACAATCTCCTATTGAAAAAGAATGTTTTCTTGGAAGCAATTGCAGCAAACTGAGAGGTTCAGCATCAGCATCCTGCATAGTGGAACATTTACTGAGACCTAAATGTCCAGGAAGGTTCCTCTAAGACTGATGCCTGCCCTGTCCCTAGTGCTTCTTGATCCCCTAGAGGTAGAACATCTACCCTCTTCCCTTTACCCAACGGCTGCCACAGTTGCCACTGCAGTATATTCAATCAGAACACACATTCTACGAACACAGAAGAGGTTTGCTGGATCAGAGCAAAAGCCAATGTAGTCCAGAACTCAATTTCCCAGCAGCAAACTATCTGCCTACAACAAGCCCACAAGCTGGGCATGAGGGTAATAGCCTCCTGCTGTTGCTTTTCCCAGCATCGATGCATGGTGCCTCGAATCTTGGATGACTTTATCCAGCCACCAATAGTCTTACCTTCCATGAACTGATCTAATGAAGAAGAAGAGTTTGGATTTGATATCCCGCTTTATCACTACCCTAAGGAGTCTCAAAGCGGCTACCATTCTCCTTTCCCTTCAAACACTCTGTGAGGTGAGTGAGGCTTAGAGATTTCAGAGAAGTGTGACTAGCCCGGGGTCACCCAGCAGCTGCATGTGGAGGAGCCGAGATGTGAACCCGGTTCCCCAGATTACGAGTCTTAACCACTACACCACACTGGGTATGAGATGAGCTCTGGGATCAAGTCCTCCCCACACTATGCAACATCTGCAGGTGAGTGCTGCAGTCTGTGCTGATAGTGTGGCCATCTGTTTGGTGCTACAATTCATCAGTTGTACAACACGCTCTCTATCCTAGGTGCTAGATACTGTACGAGGATTCTGCAGTGGGTCCTTCTGCATGCATAAGCCTCAATTTAAAGCCTGCTTCTGCATGCAAACCACCCTGGCTAGATCAGGGGGCTGATTTCTACTTGGTGTCAGAAGAGACAGGGAGGAAGACTGACATTAGATACTCAATCAGCAGATTGTCTGTTTATGTAAACACTGCCTTTGTAAGTATTTGGGGTGAAGACCCTAAATGCTGTCACTTGTCAACAACAGACTAAACAAAATGTGTAGCCAGAAAAAAAACGTTATGATGGGATGGGTGGGGGGAGGACAGGAAAATCTTGAGAATTTCTCTGTTTTTTAAACACAATCTGCCTGTTGTAAAAAAAAAAAAAGTGAGGAACAGATGTTTGCATTCACAAGTCTTCTAAAAAACAGTTAGATTACTATTAGTAGGTGTTGTTAACCAAAGAGAAGTGAATATTGCTTTGTTTGGAGCCTTTTCAAAAATACCACCCAATGTTGGATGTTCAGGGACTGTGATACTGACACATCTGTATTTTGATTTAATTAGCTGTTTCATGAGATTACACTGTGGCATGTGATGCCTTTCAAACCCAGCACCTGTAGGCAGAATTAGAAGCATTGAAACTGTGGCTACTCATGTTCACAGAATTTTAACTCCCCCCTTTTTTTTTGGTCAAAACAATTAAGGCACTACAAAATTCTAGCAAAATCATTATTACTTGGTATTATAAGAACCTACCGAGAGTTTCCTTCCTGCCTGAATATATATCATAGCTGCCAAGTTTTCCCTTTTCTCACAAGGAAAATCCCTTTTAAAAAGGGATAACTTGGCAGCTATGATATATATCTGTTCGTGGGAGTGGGTGGGGGAACAGTATGACTGAGAAAATCCTAAAAGCAGGAATGACACCACAAAAGTCTTGTGTGAAACTACAGTTTGGGGTTGAATATGCCCCAGCTGGAACTGCAGGTCAAGAGTCCTTCCTATATCTCAATACTGGAAACGTGCCTGGCTTTGCAAGATGTCCCCAAGTCACGGTGGAAGGCGCAGATTGTTGACTGGCCCTGGGCTACATCTTTGGCTGCTGGAGAAGTGATGACCTCTGCCCCTGACAGAGAGCTTTCTGCATTTCTCTGGAGTTCTTGCTGAGGATGAAATAGCTCTTCTGCCATTTGGGTCTGCAACCTGACATCTCCATGTCAAACTCAACACAAAGGCATCACACACACACATTTATGCACACCCTCCTTTGCTTAAGTTGTGGATGTAGTGTTTGTTTGCCATGAATGACATGCCTGTGTAAATCTATGGGCATATATTGTTGAGGTGTACATATGTAACCTAAAGTGACCCACTCCATGCTGCCCCATTTTTGCACTTTGGAACGTGTAGGGAACCAGTCCCTGTGGGTACCCTGTGCTGTCAGAATTGGTGATGGAAGGACCTGTCAATTTTGGGCCTCTCAGTTTCTCATTTTCCCACTGTTAAATTCACAGTTCTCCACAATTTGCAAATTATAGATAAAGTTATATATAGATCATAATGAAATTTCACCAGCATTTCAATGCAAATTTCTTCTAAAAACACATTTTATATGCAGTTTTGACTAATGTACACATTTTAAAAAGCAATTTCCCCGCATAAAATGTTTTTTTTGTATGTTATTTTCACCAATGTCTTCATTTTTATGCACGCTTCCCCCCAAAATATATGAATTTTTGTAAATTGGACTATAGTGCAATTGGACCATAAGAAGTGCAAATTGGATTATAAGAAATGTACCACCTGAAATTTCACATATGAAAAAGAGGATTTCTCTTGTCCACTTAACTTGCGATGCCACAGACCAAAGCCTGAATTCCTGCACCCCATAAACACATATTATCTTATATTTTACACCCTAAAAACGGTTATCTGAAGGAGCACTTTTCTAGGTATTGTCTGTGAGGCAGGATTTGGGATAGGGTCTTTTTGGTGATACCACCTGAGCTATGGAACTGCAGTAATTTGGCAAACATTATCACTGCTAACTTTCAGGCACCTCTTGAAGAGCTTTTATGCTGACAGATCTATTCCAGTTGTTTAAAATTCACTTAAAATGAACCAGTCATTTATTATTATTATTATTATTATTATTATTATTATTATTATTTATTGTTTTTATGGCATCTTAGATTTTATTGTACTTGCTTATATTGTTGTATACCTTGATGTTTTATATGTGTGGGCAGCTTATAAATATTTTTTTATACATAAATAAACTATTGATCTGTACAGTATTGCTGCTTTAATCTTTTTGATTGTTTTCATGATATGTTGTGTTTGTTGTGAGGATCAGTACTGAGGTTGTTTGGTGATGAAGGGTGGGATATGAGTTTTGCAAATGAATGAATGAATGCAGAAGTCTTCTCTCTGTAACAGCCTGCCCTGTACTTGCTTCTGAAACTAAATGTGCTACTACGTTGACCCTAACAGGATTATTTTTCTAATTTAAGGATGTTTAACACAATGCTAAATCCTACAGCAGATATACTGGGATGCTTTTTACCAGCGGCAAACAGTGATGTGTTTCATTAGGCAAAGCCACAGGCCATCACAACATGGTGACAGAGGGGTCAGGAACTTCTGACACCAGGGCATGAAGGTGTCAAACCCAGCATTGTGCAAATGTAGGGTTGTTGAGCAGAGAGTTGTCCTGGGGCAGGCTGATGATGCCATCATAAGCAACTATCCACCAAAGCATTGTTGGAACTGAAGTGCTATAGGGCAGGTTGCAAACAAGACATTCTACAAGCCTTTAACTTTTTTAGTGAGCTCACCACGTGGCACAACAGTGCCCTAAGGCTCAGGGTAGCTAACAATATGAAAACAACCACACAGGCCACATAGCCAACAGAATAACAGTGGAAATAATGAAAACCACAACAGTGAAATATCAAAACTATCGTTTCCACAGTAGAAAGACCCTTTGTAGCCTCTTTTCCCAGGGACTTCCCAAACAGAAAGGATTTAAACTAAGCCTTGTTTATATGAGGGGGAACTCATAAACAGTTTAGATAGGCACCCTAAGTTTCTTGGAATTGGACATTCTATCCATAAATGCAAAACAACAGAGAAATGAACAAGTCTTACCCTAACTTCCAGTTGAATAGGACAGTTGGAAACTTGTTCCATTAAGCACTGCCATCATAATCAACACTATTATTCCTACAATTGGCAAGGGCAGTATGAGATGCCTCCAAAATGGTCAGGCCTCTACTTGAGGGCCCTAGGTTACCCACCCTGGGTCAATGGTGTGCTACCCTTTGCTGCTTATATATTCAGGTTCCAGAGTTTTCCAGCTTAAACCGCTGAGACCTTGGTACTACGGTAGTTGCCAGGGGAGGGGTTGAGAATAGGAGTTTGGAATACAAAGTTGCCCAGTACCTCACCCAGTATGATGAGCTTGTCCCATACCCCCCTGAAACTGAGTTCTACTAATGAGCTCAACCCCACCAGCACTGGATTTAGGATGGTGTGGGCAGCTCCCCCTTACAGAGCACTGAGCTGAGTGAGCACAAAACAACAACAACAACAACAACAACAACAAACCTATTTATTATATTTAGGAGGGTGTGAAAATTTGTCCTCACTGTTCATCCCAACTCTACACCCAGCAGGATGCAGCCATCTTTGCTGGAATAAGCAACAATCTTTAATTAACACCCACAGCACAGAGAGAAGCATTAAGGGGTTAATGTATCCACGAAGTAAAGTTAGGTGCCTTCTTGAGTGGTGAGTTTAGTTTCTCTTTCACCTTTCTTCCTTGCTTCTCCTGTAACCAGTAATGGTTGTTGTTAAATACAGTCATACCTCGGTTTAAGTACGCCTTGATTTGAGTATTTTCAGTTTAAGTACTCTGCGGACCTGTCTGGAACGGATTAATCCACTTTCCATTACTTTCAATGGGAAAGTTCGCTTCAGGTTAAGTACGCTTCAGTTTAAGTGCTCCATGGACCGTCTGGAATGGATTAATCCACTTTCCATTACTTTCAATGGGAAAGTTCGCTTCAGGTTAGGTACAGACTTCCGGAACCAATTGTGTTTGTAAAACCGAGGTACCACAGTAAAGGATCCAATTTTGAAACTTATAGATGTGACTGTCTCCTTTGGAATAAACAAAGAACCTTCTCTGCAACACTCCCTTCTTGATCTCTCATTTCGAAGCAAAATACACCATCACACCTTACCCTGAGTGTGCATGCTTTCCTGGCTGGGGAGGCCTGCTTTCAAGCCCATGAAGTCCTGACAATGCAAAAGAGGCTCCCTCTGTCTTGACTCCTATTTTCTGTCTCATCAAGAATTGCATAGCCAATGGAAGAGAGACTGCCTCTTCTAGAGAGGGCTGAGTTAATTCTTTTCAATTCATGCATTTCCACCTTTGAAAAGAGATTTCCTGCTCTCCACCTGCAATTTCAATCAAGGCCGAGATGTCAGCATTCCTGCCAACATAAAGCAGCTGTCAAATTCTGCTTCCTGGAATGGATCACATTTTTTTTAGCTAACCCACATTGCTGAATCCTGGCATGGAAATTGTCACGGATCCCATGCTGTGACCATCCAAGGCCCTTAATGTCTGGGAAGAGGGTGCCACTATTTGGCAGATCGGGTGAGATTGTCCTGAATTGAAGGGGGGAAGGGGTCAACCTGGATTTCAGCAACAGCAGCATTTGAATCAAAGTGAACAAAGAGGAAACTGTCAAGATGCAGCAATGCCCGGTCATATGCTCCAATGGCAGGGCATGCACCACATAAACAGGTGAAATTCTGCCAAAGCAAGTCATGCAGGATGAGAGCAGTGCCAAACATTCACAACACTTACACAGCATTTACACGTCCAAGGAGGGGTAAGGGTAGGTGGGGTAGAGAAAAGAGGATGCCCAATGACATTGTGATGCCAGGCAATGGACCGGTTGACAGCCCCTCTCACCTGTCAAATGTGGCTCCAGAGGAAGGTATGAAATGTACCCATCATGCTGGATCTAGATTTAGTTCCTCATCCCTGGTCTAAGTGATGGATGGTTGAGAAAGCAATATAAATGGAATCAAACATTGAAGTTTACTGCATGTACCGCCCTGAAAGAGAATGTCTGGAAGATGATGTATAGATGGTATTTAACCCCAGTGAAATTATCTAGAATGTATAGAATGAGTAATAGAATGTGCTGGAAATGTAATGAGAAGGAAGGGGATTTTTATCATATGTGGTGGAAATGCAAAAAAGTTAAAGAATTTTGGGAAATGATTTATAATGAACTGAAAAAGGTTTTTAAGTACACTTCCCCCAAAAAACCAGAAGCATTTTTGTTAGGAATTATAGGACAAGAGATTACAAAGGAGGATAATACATTATTCTTGTATGTGACAACTGCGGCTAGGACATTGTTAGCCCCAAAATGGAAAACTCAGGATTTACCGATGATCGAAGAGTGACAGACAAAAATGATAGACTATGCAGAACTAGCGAGACTGACTAGCAGGATCCGGAACCAGGGAGAAGCGAGGTTTCAAAGAGATTGGAGTAAATTTGTGGACTATATGGAAAAGAACTGTAGAAGTTTAAAGACACTTGCAGGACTGAAATAAATCCTACGAACTGACTTTAAATGGGAGGTATAAAGGAACTGCGAGAAAAGAACTGAACAGAAAACCAAATGAGGGGAGGGAGGGAAGTCAAGCTCGGCGGAGCATTGAGAATTAGAGATTTGGAGAGAATTGTCAAAAGATTGATGTATGTGTAGTGTTGTTTTTTAATGTTTGTTTGTTTTGTTTAATGTTTTTATATGTGTTTTAATTGGAAAATTTAATAAAATGCTTTATAAAAAATAAATGAAATGCATATATATGCATGCAAAGACAGGCTCTGGAGGATTGGGGCCACAAGACCAATACTGACTCCAGTGGCCAATAAGGCAGTTTCTGCACATGCTGTAGAGGGAAGTGAGGAGCAGATGGGGCTCATCAACCTGGGAAGGTAGCCCATCTAGAAAAGGAAAACTCTGATCTGAAACCTCCACTGCCTTGTGAGATATCATAGAATCATAGAGTTGGAAGAGACCACAAGGGCCATCCAGTCCAACCCCCTGCCAAGCAGGAAACACCATCAAAGCATTCTTGACATAATATCTTTGACATAATATCTTTGGGAGAAGAAATGGCTAAGAAGTAAACTCTACACAAATCCGGAGTGGAGTCCCTATAACAGTTGGATGGCGACTTATATGCCTCCTTCCAGCAACTCCTGCAGCCAAGCTGCTGCCAAACGTATTGCTCTGATTTCCTTTGGACCAAATCAGTGAGGCTGAGAGGGCGGTCTTGTTGTCTGGGCAGCCCAGGATCTCTATACATATTGCCCAGTCTTGCTCCCCAATGAAGTCACTTTGATGTTGCCAATGGACCAGTTTGACTTCACCCCCAGAGAGGCACTCAATTGTCTCTTGAGACAAATGGATGCCAACATCTATATCTATCTATCATCTATCTACCGGTATCTACCGGTATCTATCTATCTATCTATCTATCTATCTATCTATCTATCTATCTATCATCTATCTATCTATATAAATCTATCTATCATCTGTCTATCATCTGTCTATCTACCATCTATTAATAATCCTGAGATAAGGAACAATGTATTTCAGACTTTGCATGAAAAATTAAATACTTCACACATGTACCTGAAATCAAGGTCCCTGTTGCTGATGGCACAAAATCACAGAGGATGACCACAGCAGCAGCAACAACAACCCCCCTCTTTCCTGGAACACGTATTTATGAACAGCAGGATTTACAAGCTGGTCCAAATGCTTTATGGGATTTACAAGGCTTAAAAGAGTTTTACTAGAAAGATGTAAAACATCAATGGGTTGAAATGGGAATGTTTGCAAGGGACTTGGGATCAGCTGGTTTTGATTGCAGCTCAGCCAGTGGCAGCAAAGCTACACTTTTGTTCTAGGAGCGCAGACTGATCGCTCAGCGACAATGAAGGATCAAAGAGAGATGACTATTCAGGATGGATGAGTTACCTCAAAACACAAAAGGTCAAATCATCTCTGTTTAGTAAGCAGTTTCGTCTTGAGGTTACATCTATGGAAAATGTGCCAAAGTAACTTTAGGCATCATCTTAAGCTGTGTTTGTTTTTGATCATTTGGTTCATGATGTTTCATAATGCATCCATTCGCATGAAGACAGGGGCATAGCAGGGGGTGGGCAGGCGAGGCTGCTGGGTTGATCACCCCAGGCACATTTGGGTGGGGGGAGCACTGCTCACACCACTCTCCCAGAGCCAGCCCTGTGCTGTTTCGTGAGGCAGGGATCCAATCACAAAGTCAGATCGGACTAAGCGGCTTGGGGAGGGCGGCACGAGAAGGACACCATGTGCCCTATGATCCCAGCCTCACCCTTGAGGGGCTGGGATCAAAGGGAACATTGCTGTTGCATCTTTCTCACCCCACTTTCCCCAAATCCCGGCCTCACAAAGCGCCACAGGGCCATGTGACTCCTTGCAGGATCATTCCAGTTTTCAAAGCAGTTTGGGGCTTGTATCACTCCCGCGTGGCAAACAGCAAGTGATAAAACCATTTTGAATGAACCTTAAAGCATCTTTAGAACAATTCCAATACAAATAAAAGCTGGGAAAGGTCTCAACTGGGAAAGGAGCCAGTGTGGTGTAGTGGTTAAGAGCGGTAGTCTTGTAATCTGGTGATCCGGGTTCGGGTCTCCGCTCCTCCACATGCAGCTGCTGGGTGACCTTGGGCTAGTCACATTTCTCTGAAGTCTCTCAGCCCCACTCACCTCACAGAGTGTTTGTTGTGGGGAGGAAGGGAAAGGAGAATGTTAGCCGCTTTGAGACTCCTTAGGGTAGTGATAAAGCGGGATATCAAATCCAAACTCTTCTTCTTCTTCTCAACTTGACAGCCTTGTTGAAAGGAGGATGTCTTCTCCAGTTAGTGAAAAGACTACAAAGATGATGCAGCACTTATGGCCTGATACCCACATTGTGCTGTGTGGACCTCCTAATAAGATGGTGTCTACAATAGGGACTCATCTGCATAGCACAATGATTGATTGGGTATGTAAGGGGTGAGACAATCTTTCAGGTATCCTTTCCCCAAGCTGTATAGGACTTTATACACCAAAACCAGCACCTTGAAGTTAGTCCGGTAACGAATTAGCAGCCAGTTTTCCACCTGTAGCTTAGGTGTGGTGGGTGCTGCAGTTGGCAGAGTTTGGCACATCTAGGCAGAGGGATGCCTCCACCTCATCCAAATTCTCTGCAGTATGGCAGATCCAAGGGGCTGGATTGCCTGGGCCATTTCTATCTCTCTCTCTCCTCAGCCTTCCCCTATGCTCCGGAGGCATTCTACTTATTATTTCTTATTTATTTTATTTAAAGCATTTTTACTCTGGCCTTCATCTGTAAACTAAGGCGTTTACAAATAAATTAGAAAACACAACCCTAAAGGAAAAGGGGATGGGGAGACAGGCAAAAAGCTGGCAAAATCAGGCATCAATTCTTAAAGTCACAAAGTTATTTTAACAATGAGTGACTAGGACATAATTGGTTCAGGAAGAGGACGAACTAAAAGCTGGTGGTCTTTCACAGCAAAGCCTGCTTCCCTTCCCTCCCTTGGTTGCAGATTGATGGAATTTCTTCTTCTGAGCAATTTGAGCATTTCTCTTGGTTGTACTTGGGGGAGCTGTAAGCAAGCTTTTCTGATTGATTTAGAGAGGTTTCTGGTGGAACAGTTTGGGGGAAAGCTCTCTCTCTCTCTCTCTCTCTCTCTCTCTCTCTCTCTCTCTATATATATATATATATATATATATACACATATATATACACATACACACACACACACAGAGAGAGAGAGAGAGAGAATAGTGAGATAGTTGGTTCATATAGCAATGAATATCCTTAACCAAATACTACTGTAAAGCATTTTGCTCCTCTGGGGCATGGATTGATGCACAGGAGGCCTAGGGCTCAGCTGAATGGATGCTCTGGAATGAACGTCTCCCATTTTCCAAATGTTCAAGATCACAGGGACAAATGGGGAAAAGGAGGGAGGGGGCTAGGGAAGCAAACACTGTTGGTAAATGCAGACAGATCCTTCATCAGTCTGAAACAGATGTCACTCAGGGGATATCTCCTTTCACACTGGTCAAGTTCAGCTTGTCTGATCTGACTTTGAAATCATTGTTCGCCCCCTTTAAAATACCTTGGTTGTCTGAGACAAGATATGAGCATTTAGGAGCTCAGCAGGGCGGGGAGAGGAAGAGAAGGAGGGAGACAAAGAATCCACAGATCAATAAAAGCACTTTAGGATAATGGCACTACCTAGAGAGAAACAAGTCTGGATGCCAGTGCAGCTCCATCATTGCCAGGAAATGTGCATTTGCATGAATGAAGTGCTTAATCCAGAGTGTTACAAGTAAAGGATTGCACTTGCATCTTCCTCCCTGCTTGCTGCTGCTGCTTAAGAGGTGTTTGTTTACCTACTCTTCTTTCCCAGAGCTTCAGAGGCTGTGTACACACTAACCCATTTGTATCACAAAAACATAGGTTTTTTTCCTTGTTCTGGAATCATTCATCCTTTTCCTCCACATGCTGCTTTCAATGTGGATTGATCCTAGATCCACGCCTTTTCCTTCCTGCACATTACACAAGCGAATGAAGAAAGAAGTGGTGACATCACCCATGACATCATTACTCAGGTATGAATACATCCTCCCCACACTGTTTGACCCACCTGCATCTTTTCCCTCCCAAATGGACACACTGTGAGGTTATGCAGAATCAATGTGCAATGAGCTTTTGCTTTTGAAATGAAACCGGTTTTTCAAGAAGTGTTTTTCAGAGGCAAAAATATGCAATAGCTCTAGATCAGGCATCCCCAAACTGCGGCTCTCCAGATGTTTTGGCCTACAACTCCCATGATCCCTAGCTAACAGGACCAGTGGTCGGGGAAGATGGGAATTGTAGTCCAAAACATCTGGAGGGCCGAAGTTTGGGGATGCCTGCTCTAGATTGTGTGTGGACTACGTAGAAAAACCAAGTACTCAGAGTCTATTGGTTCTAGGATGTCATGTCTATTCATGCAGCCAATTTTTGAATCCACTTATAGGAGCTTGTCTTGTGGGAATCGAACAATTGGTGTTTTTAAAAAATGGAAACGAAATAAGAAAATTCATTCGAGCAGCACCTTAGAGACCAGCTAAGTTTGTCATTGGTATGATCTTTCGTGTGCATGCACAAATGAATTTTCTTATTTTGTTTCGACTACGAAAGGCATGTCAAACATGCGGCCCTCCAGATGTTTTGGCCTACAACTCCCATGATCCCTAGCTAGCAGGACCAGTGGTTGGGGAAGATGGGAATTGTAGTCCAAAACATCTGGAGGGCCGCATGTTTGACATGCCTGGACTACGTCATACCAACACCTACCTGTATTTAAAAAATGGCTGAAGTTTCTGTCCACCTGGGATCCTGATGACGAGAAGTAAATCACTGCATTTTGCAGTCACAGCAGCTTCCAGACCAGCTCTAAGGGCAGCCCCTTATATTGTGACCTTGGGTCCCCATATGTAGTTGGACTGCAAGTCATATAATTGCCAAATGCTTAGCCCATGAGCAAGACTTGTGGGGCTCCTCCCATCACTTCATGTAGGAGCTATATAGTAGCCGCTTTCCCATGTGCCTATGGTATATATGTTATTTCTACAACCATGTGAGCAGGGCTGACATTCCAACCAATGGCTCTCCATCTTGTCAGTGGTGTGGCAAGTGGAAAAGATTAATAGAATCAGCCTCACCTTTATTCTCCAATTTGTAATGGGTTTGCTATCTAGGAATGTTTTTACATCATGACCATTGAGCTTCCCCTCAATCTCACCCTTTAAATCAGAGAGTGGTCCTCGTTTTGTTGTTGTACTCCAACTCCCATCATTCCTGGCCTGTATGGCCAAAAGTCAGGGATGATGGGAGTTTTAGTTGACAACATCTGGAGGGCCACAGGTTCCCGGTCCTTGTTTTAATTGCACTTTGAAAGAGTGCAAACCCCACCAAATCTTTAACCACTTTTCTGGGTACAAAGAAGAGTAACTAATCATTCTTAGAGATTTTGTAAATGCCTCCTGAAAGAGATATATACGGTGTACACAGAGACAGATCTTAAAAGCCCATCTTTAGTTCTGCAGTTATTGAAATAAGCTAGAAGAAGCAACAGTTTGTCAAAGGAAAGCAGATTTGTTAGAAGAGGCAGACTTCCTAATCAGAAAAGGTCCCGTATCCCTGCAAGCTATTCTGGGAAATCCAAAAAGATCCAGAAGACTGGAAACTGTTTCATTTGCAAATCAGTTTGCAGCATCAGGATCCTCTAAATCTAGTGAAACACTAGCTTGTTCTTTAATATCAAGAGTGAAGAGAATTGAAATGGTGCCAGTTCTGTGGCAAAGGCCTATACAATCTTCTCCAGTTGCCCTGGTCTACTTGTGGGCCTTCAATTGTGAAAATGGCACCCTTGAACAACCCACAGAATAGCAGTTCCCAATAGCACTAGTGTAATGCTTAAAGGATGCTTCTTTAAGAACTAGATGAGGAAAATAGGAGGTTGTGGTTGCCAGGGGCAATTTTTTATTCGCCACAGGTGACTGGGTGAATGGTTAATTGCAACTTGCCTAGGCTAATCTAATCTCAGCCCTGATTAGAGTGGCTTGCAAGAATTCTTAGCTGGAAGCTGTGGTTGCAGTCCTTTTGATCTTGAAACCATTACAAAACGAATAGCAGGGAACGCCATAGGATTGTTTCTGTGCTTAGGACACTGTCTGTGTTCCAGTTTATCATTCATTTTGTATAATGGATAGTAATTAAATTTGATAGTTAAAGTTAACCAATCTTGATACATGTATAACTAGTATTATGGGTTGTGGTGAAGTCCATCTGCTGATGCATGAATAGGGTTTTCACTGGGATTAGTAAACTGGCTAGGGCTGAACCACAAGCCCTACCCCAAACTTTTTAATTTGAAAGCAGAAGTTCCAGGAGGCACAGAAGATTTCACAATATGCTTACCCACTCACCTTCTTCACTTCTGCCATCTGTTTTATGATCCAGGTATAATAATAATAACAATAATTTATTATTTATACCCCCACCCATCTGACTGGGTTTCCCCAGCCACTCTGGGTGGCTTCCAACAGCGATAATTCTCCCAGTTGCAGAAGGGTGACTTTTTTTTAAAATGCTCAGGGCTGAAAATGAGGGCAGGAGATCTTCCTCCCGTCTTGAAATCAACTATGGGGTGCTTTGCTCATCTCTGCTTTCAAGCCGAGAGTGCTGGTGTTTGTCTGCAGACAGCTTTCCGGGTCATATGGCCAGCATAGTTAAACTGCTTCTGGCACAATGGGACACTGTAACAGAAGCCAGAGCGCATGGAAACACTGTTTACCTTTCCACTGCAATGGTACCTATTTATCTACTTACACTGGCATCACTTCCTCCCCAGGTGACACAGAATTTCCTCAGGACACATCCCTCACTGGCCCTGTGCTGAGCCTCCCTAGTGTGTTTTTGCTTGGCTGGTTTGCATCCTTGAACTGTGATAACATCTCTTGCTTGCTTGCTTGGATTCGATTGGATTCAATGTGTTGAATATATGTAAATATTTGGCTTCTGTGTGGCTGGTACAACTGTCAACTGTACAACATATAGGATTTATATGTGATATAAAGTCTATTGTCAATATCACATGTGTATAATAGCCACTAATAGTCCTGATAAGACACAACTGTAGAATAAATTTTGTATTACAGTGGTACCTTGGTTTTTTAATGTCTTGCAAGCTGAACATTTCGGTTTTCAAATGCCGAAAACCCAGAAGTAATTGCTTCCGTTTTCAAACGCTTTTCAGCAGTCTGTTTTCAAACGCTTTTCAGCAGTCAAACAGCTTCTGCTGCATTTTTTTTTTTCAATTTTCCCCATTGACTTTGCCAACCGCCTTTTGCGCCTCGGTTGTTGAACGTTTCATAAGTCGAACGGTCTTCCGGAACAGATTACGTTGGACAACCAAGGTACCACTGAGATTAAACACTGATACTTTTTATGATCCTAGTGCTGTTTTGTACTTCTGTTGATGTCAATGGCATGCTAAGGGGAAGCCTGTAATTATTTACTCTGAAGCAATTCCATCAACTTCAGCAGAGCAAATAGTATTGTTATTATTGTTTATTACCTTTGCATAATGCCCTATACCCGCAGGTCTCAGGGTGGTTCACAGGTTCAATAATCTGCCTCAGAAACCTGTACAATTTTAAAACACCCAGTTTCCAAAAAGGTTTGAAATGCTTTCTGAAAGTGGAACCACTGCATAATAAAAGGCACATATCCAACAGATAATAGGGAAATAAACTAAGGACATGGTTCAGCCAAAGTTAAACAGATTCAATATATGTTTAATTCAGTGGAAGATATTTAGCCATGTGCATAATTTTCTCACTGAATTTAAAGGATTCCAAAATAAATTTAAATAAAATGGCCAAAAAAGAGAGAGAATATTTCTCAAAACTGATTTAGAAAAACCTATAATTCTGATACCAAGAAACAGTTCACTAGTCTCTTCAACTTTTGCACCATGAAATGAAAATCAACAGCAAAAATGGGGGAGTGGGGAGACATAATAGACTAAGCCGAATCTGTATAATAAGACAAACATCAAAGATTGTTTCCCTTTCATTATCCTCTCTTGCTATCTTTCTTCATCAGCTGGAACTCCCTATTCCTTTTTCTCCCCTCTTTTTTTTTCAACATAAACAAAGCAGTGGGTTTTTAATAGCGACCTAAGTCACTTCTTTGGTTTGAGTAATTACCAAAATTGTCCCATAAATTGTCCATTTCGTGACATTCTGAATAGCCTCATTTATTCTTGACAACATACATCTGTTTCAGCGCACATGCACACACCCACCCCTTTTTTCATTTCCATGGTGGGATTATCTGTATGCTGCAATGGGATCGCATTGAGTTTCAGCCCCATCTCGTGTTTTGGCTGGTGGCGAAGTCCCCACAGCCAAAGTGAAACTGAACCCACACTGGGGAAAAGACATGTAAACATGGCAGTTACATTCTAAGCAATGGAAAATCTTCCTTTCAGATGTGGCTGCTAAATGAATCTTGTGAGAAAGGCCTTAAAAAAAATTTTTTTGGTACTCAGAGGAGACTTTAATAATATGGAGGGGGGGGGAGGTGTTTTCTTCTCTCTCAGTGTGGATGGATCCATTAGTTTCTGTTTGGCATTAGAGAGTAGCAAAAAGAAACCATGTCCCATCCAGAGGAGACAGAATACTGAAAAACTCCACATCAGTCTTATTCAACCCTGTCAGAAATTAAGGAAACCTCATTATATGATTTTACTCAAGCACCTGAGAAAATAATTATGTGTGAGTATAGCTGCTTTACCTGTTCCTGCAGTCAGCACAAAATTGCCTGTGTTAATCAGGTCATTTTTCTTAAGGCAAAATGGTGCCCGTATTGAAGGTGATCGCCCCAGAAGTATAGCTGCCAAGTTTTCGCTTTTCTCGTGAGGAAGCCTATTCAGCATAAGGGAAAATCCCTGTAAAAAAAGGGATAACTTGGCAGCTATGCCCAGAAGCTGTGGAATGAAATGGAAGCAAACTTTGGTCAAGAAGCTCTAAGGGCAGAAATGTCTCTGTCTGCCTAGACCCACTGGTGGAACATGAGAAGCAAAGGCTTTAGTCAGACTGAGATCAAGAAGAAGATATAAGGTTTGTTAGCCATTCTCAGTGAGAGTCACGAGATTCCCTATTGGTTGGGTAGGATAGCTGGAAATAATGCCAATATATTTCACACTTGGCAACCAATGTGCCCCTACTCTCTAGGAGGTTTAGCTTGGTCAGAATCAATTACAGTATATACTCCCAGAGTTAATGCTAAATACATTACTTCTGGTAAATGACCCTCCTCCATGAGGGGTCCAGAGGGTGGCAACACGAACGCAGGCATTTTCTGTGGTGGCTCCCCATTTGTGGAATGCTCTCCCCAGAGAGGCTCACCTGGCACCTTCATTGCATATATTTAGGCCCTAGGCAAGAACGTTCCTATTTTCCCAGGCCTTTGGCTAATTAAACTACTGACTGTGGGGAGGGGTTATTGTTTTTGTTTGCTAACATATTACATAGCTTTTGTGCTTTTATATAGTAAACTGCCCTGTGACATTGAATAAAGGGCAGTAGAGAAATTTATATTCATACTTAGTTTTGCATATAAACATTATTTGCATATACAGTGGTACCTCGACTTACAAACAACTCGACTACTGAATGGGGGTAATGGCCGCGTGCTTACAAATGTCTCGACATCCGGGGGAAAACCGTGGCGGTTTTAGATAGGGATTTTTCGACTTCCGAATTTTTCCGTTTTCAGTGCATTCCTATGGGAAATCGCGTTTCCAATGGCATTTTTTGACTTACGAATTTTTCGACTTATGAAGGTGCCTTTGGAACGGATTAAATTCGTAAGTCGAAGCACCACTGTATTAGTTCCTCAAGTCTCCCTTCTTCAAGATTCATGTATAATGTGCTGTTGACTTCTGTGAGATATTATTGTGTTCATATCTTTCGTAAGCTGAAATGCATTCACTGGCCTTCAACTGCTGTCTTTTAAATAAATCTTTCCAGATTTTAGCTTCCTGAGTCCTGTCTGGTCACCACTGTCTTGCCTATTGGGGCAATTTTAGAACCTCGTTTTCATTGTGTACCTGTTATTGTTGAAATCTCCAAATGATATTGTTTTCAATGACATTTATAGTTTTTGGCTTCATGGCAAGTGCTAATGAAGATTCAAACAGGTTTACATAACAAAAGTCATGAGTACACAATACTGGTACCTTTAATAGCAAGGACCACACACTGGGGAGACATTTCAGGGTAGAAACAGTAAGCAGAGGGGGCTTCCAGTTCAGCGCCAGCGCCGATCGGCGGGGTCCCGTCTCGTCTCCGAGACGGCCCGTCTCTGCTAGGAGTGGGGAGGGCAGCGAGAGCGACGCTGCGCCCCTTAGAACCTCGGGAAGAGCGTCCCGGGGGCGAATTTTGCTCGGCAGAGCCCCAATCCGGACTCTAATAAGAGCTCCGGAGCAAGGAGGGTAGAAGTCGCGGGGGCCATCTTGAGCAACAACGTTACCCTAGCGGAGAGAAGCTTCAAGCCGAAGGCGGAGAGCGCTGGATTCTTCCGAAAAAAACGATTGGAAATAAGAGTGTAAGTAATCTCACGATTTGGACTATAAAATAATTTGGATTTGGGAGAGAGGGGAAAAAAGAGGAAGCCACCCCCCCCCACCGGCAACCTAAGAGACAGTAAATAGAAACCCGAAGCCGTAAATAGAAGATTTCAATTTAAAAGGTTCCCTCAAAGGCATCAAAGAGGATCTCCCCTAGATGCAGGGTAAAAGGGGAGAAAGACTGCGGTTGTGAATACCCTGCAGAAAGAGGTTAAGATCAAGAAAGACCTTTCTTTTCCCCGGGAGCCGGCAGCCCAGACAACCCAGTGAGCTGATCAGGATCTATAAGTGGAATTTTATTTTTATTTCTATTTTTGGACTTTTTGGAAATCCTTTTTTTGGTTTATATGCTTTTGAAATGTGAGTTTGAACTTTATTTCTAATAAGACTTGGAGAATGCAGCCAGCTTGTTAAAATGGAGTCGAGAAAATAAACTGTGACCATTTTCCACCCCATGTGACAAGTTTTGACCTTGACAGGATTGAACTATGTCAACAAAAAGGTATTCGCCTGAGTTCCAGCGGACTGTTTTGACCATAATGTGGGAAGTAAGAATAGGACTATGTCAAGAGGAGACACAACAGCAAGAGTTAAAGCAACAATTCCAGATGGTGATGGCAGAATATGACTTCTTAGAGGATGAAGCTACTGAAACCGAGGAAGACGAGTGTGAGAATGACAGTGACAGTGATTTGGAGGATTTTGACAATGATGGGGACTGTGATTTGGAACGAAAAGATGAAGATGAGGACTGTGACAATATAATACAAAATGAAGCTCACCACGAAAAAAAAGATGATTTTACTCTACAAAAAGTCAGGTGGAGTGCCCCTCCTTTGAGGGGGTACGATTGGATTTACTGGAACTCCAGAATGCCCACAGGGAAGAGGAAAAAAATAAGCAGAGAAGAGAAGAAACTCAGGGGTGCTGTATGGAGGCCTGGATGGCAAAATATTGTAAAAAGGGGGTGGGGTGAAGGGAAAGTGAAGTTGTGATTAATAGGATGGATTATTAGGATTAAAACTGGACTGCTGACTATGGAATTTGCTGGATTGGGGGGTTGGAGCCGGAAATTGGGGATGAAAGGTTAGATTGGGAATAGTTATAGTTTAAAAGTGAATTGATTTTGGAAAAAGGTAAAAATATGGAGGCTTATAGAGGGGGGAAAATTAGGCACGGGAAGAAAAAATGGGAGTTTGATTTTTCAGTGATTTGGATATTTGGTGAAAATGATAATAGCTAAGTTTTAAAGTAGTATAAGGTATAAAGGTAATTATTTCATAGAATAAGAAACTGTTGAAGAGGATAAAAAAGGGATGAAAAGCGGGGAAGGGGGGAGGTTGGGGAAGCCCACAAAATATGGTTTATTAATTATGAATGAAAAAAGATTATTTTTGTTTTGTCTTTCCTTTTTTGTCTCTCTTTTTTTCTCTTTTCTTTTCTTTTTTCTTTTTACTCTTTTTTGGTATGAGAATAGATGGTTGGATGGACGTCCTCCTGCGTACTGCCCTGGTTTCCTGGAGCTCTCTGGTGGCAGGGGGGGCTTTGGGGGCAGGGGAGGGGGAGGAGGACAGAAATCCAACCATAAAATGGACCATCTCTGACTGTCCACCTGCGTGGGATACTTCTGTGGCAGGGGAGGACCCATGGAGGGGGGTGGGAAGAAGGTGGAAAAGGTGTTCATGTATGTACCGTTTTTTGTAATTTGTAAAATCAATAAAAATTATGTTTTTTTAAAAAAAAGAAACAGTAAGCAGAGGGAATTAGGTTGTATTTATCAGGGTCAGAGAGGATACATTTTGGAAAGAAATTATTTGGAACCAGTCCTGGGGTGTGTGTGTGTGTGTGTGTGTGTGTGTGTGTGGTGGTTGTTGTTTTTTTGGGGGGGTGCTCCATGCCCCTACTTGTTCTCCTCAGTTCTCTTTCACAGCCCAGTGATCGATCACCATTTCTGCTTCCACATAGAGAGACTAATGTAAATATAGAGCCCAGTTAAAATATCCCCCTTCAATTACTGAAACCAGAAATGGCAACCCAGAATTTTGACTGGATTGCACTGTACCGATTATTGAATCTCAACGTTTCTGTACTTGTGGCCTCTCTCTCTCTATATATATACCGGTATATTGATGTGTGGAGCTCCATTTCATGTGGGGCCCAGTTCGTTTCAGGAAAGAGAGAGCGAGAAGCTCCATATATGCATAGGAGCCCCAACAGCCCCAAGAGGTGATTTGGCCAACAGCTACTATGCAGCTTCCAACAGCAAAGGGTTTTCATTTACGTGTAAAATTCCTTTCTCATGCTTTGCTAGGCTGAAGGTTTGACAGAGTCTCACCAGACCAGTAAGTGGTGGAGGAGCTTGCCGTGCCTTTAAATCCATATCATATAAATGAAAAAAAATATCTGTTATTTCTGTCAGCCATGCCAATGGTACCGAATGTGTGCAAAATTTCCACTAAAGGTTTTTGTAACTTAATTTTACTCTGGAGATAAGGGGAAGCCAGAGTGTTTCTCTCTGGAACTTGGCTGTAAGCCATCTCTCTCTCCCACCCCCCTCTTTTTCTTCACTGTTAATCATGTGGCTTTATCTTCCCAATATTTCTCTTGTCAAACTATTAAAGGGCTAAGGAAGGGTGGGAGCGGGGGGACTGGCTTAAATATAAACCAGCATTGCTCCCATGGAAAGTTACTCTTTTTTGAAGATTGGGTTTCAACTTGTAACTATATGTGCTGATAACACACATACACACACAAACATGTGCGCGCGCACCAGTTAATTTTAGCTTCCAAGGGAACAAAGGACATGAGTTTTTGTTTTTTGAGATTAAGATGGGTAGTACATTCTTTTCAGCTTGAAAAACCACTAGTCTGCCACATAAGATATGGAAAGAGAATGATAATAAAATCGGTTGATAACAGTGTCTAATCCTGTTGAGTAGGCCTAGAGTCCTTGCCAAATGTCCATGTGATCGCTTTTTTGCATGGCCATTTTCTTTTCAGATTGTAATGGGAGGCATGTGGCTATGGGAAAGTTGTTTAACTCATTGGCAGCTGAAAAGCAAACTGACTGCACAACAGAACTATCAGATGGCTGCTTTGCCATACAGTCGGTTTAAGGTACACTAAATTCATGGAGCAGCAAGGTTCAATGTAGAGTTTTAAATGCCTTAAAGCAGAAGTGGTAATAGTTGGTTTAGCAACACTGACACATTGGTCTTTTTGAATTCATGAACCTAGGAAAGTTGAGAATACCAAAAAATGTTCTGTACAGTGGTACCTCTGGATGCAAATGGGATCCGTTCCGGAGCCCCGTTCGCAACCTGAGCGGCGCGCACCCTGAAGCGCCGAATCTGCGCATGCTCGCCGCACGATTTGGCGCTTCTACGCATGTGCGAATCACTAAACTGTAACTCGTTCCAGTACTTCCGGGTTTGGCGCGTTCATTTCTCATGGTGTACGCAACCTGCAGCAAACGTAACCAGAGGTACGACTGTATCTCCATTTAAGCGGGGCATCCCCATATTTTAGCACACAAATATATTCTGGTGAATTTAGTCCTCTAAAACTAACCATTCTGTCAAACAGATTGGGCTCTTAGAGCACTGAGTAGTTTATTGTGTTCCCCATAAAACTGGGGCATCACCACCAAGAAGGCCCTGCTAAGTGTAGTAGCCCCATGGACATAGCTGTCAAGTTCTCCCCTTTTTTTTTAAGGGAAACTCCCTTATGCTGAATTGGCTTCCTCACGGGAAAAGGGAAAACTTGACAGCTATGTCCATGGATTGCCCTCACCTTGGGGCACCAGATTTGGAACTTACAAGGATGGAACCTTTATAAGCATTTGAACAGTGTGCTCTCTTTTGCACATGCTTGTGACATCCCAGGTTCCATCCTCTGCCCACAACAGGGACCAGCAACTTACCTGAGGCACAGCAAAGGAAGGCAGTATGAGCAATGGTTGTGGGTGCTCCCCAGGTCCCGATGAAGCATCTTTTCCTACCAGAGATGGGACTGGGACAACCTATTGTTGCCATATACATCCTTTCTACCTTCTGAGGGGAGGACAGTTGCCATCATCACTGCCTTCCATTTCCCAGGCCCTTAGAAAGCAGAGAAGGAGGAGGGTGACAGCAGGAGGTGCTTTGCCAGAATCCTCTAAGGTTTCTTAGCTTGTTTTAAGCAAATACTCAACCCCCAGCAAAAAGCAGTCTGAACACTCACAAAGGCTGGAGCATTTTGGGGACAAGCAAAAGGGTGCCCACACATCCCTGGACCACACTCTGCCTGGCTACCCCTTGAAGTATATATTTGGCGCATTTTGTACTTTTCAAATGAAATTTTAGGAGGGACATGCCAAGCCTTTGTCTGAATTGATGTACCTAATACTAGGGCAGAATACAGACGAAGTAGGAACTCTCTCCCCTCTTGTCCTTTCCAGCATCCAACATTGCTGCACTCGAGACAGAATGCTGCCATCACTGAAATTAAGGTGTTAAATTGTCCGTAAGCGGTTTGGTCCATGAAGAAGTTCTTATCATGCTTTGCTCGCTGTGAATCAATCCTTTCAATTAAGGTAGCTGGGGGAAATAATGATGTTTTTATTTGCAATTACAGCTTTAAATTAGGATCAATAGAGTCAGCTACAGCCCTACCATACCAAGAGTACCGTGAGGTTTGTAGGATTTTTGTGTGAGAACAGCTGAAATAAAACCATCCACATTCGAGCACCACATAACAATAATAAAAGGGCCAAGACTGCAAGAATGAGAAACTAATGCAAGTGGAGGACTCAACCTATCCTCCTGTTTGTTTTCCTTTTGTTTCTAGGCCCTGAGCCAACAGGGCCCTTTTACTTGCGGTTGCTTGGTTACAGCCCCAGAGGCTCACCATGGTAACATCTGGAATGAAGGTGAATGGGCATCCTGCCAGGTCAAAGCCAACCCTAAGTGTATCAGTGGAAGAAAGAAAAACCCTTCTTTTCCTGTGGCCCATAGGTACAAAAACAAGTAGAAGCTACTTGTTTACAATTTGTTTTTTTTATCCTGCTACATCTGAAGATCATTTAATTTGGATTCAGGCCCTGCAGCAGCACCCAACATCCTGCCAGGGTCCTGGCACCCTGGAAGGGTCCACTGTTGCCCCAACACCTTTCTGGGCTCATTCCTCTTTCTATCACCCTACAGTCTGGTCTTTACCGAGTAGCAACAGTGGGTGGCTGGGAAGCTGCCATTTTCAATTGCCCACAGTGCTCTGCACCAACATGCCATTCTTGTGGCACTGTGGGTAGTTACAAGAGTGGGTAGCATAGCTGCCAAGTTTTCCCTTTTCTCACGAGGAAGCCTATTCAGCATAAGGGAATTTCCCTTAAAAAGAGGGAGAACTTGGCAGCTATGGTGGGTAGTTACTGTGGGTAGTTACAAGAGTGACCATTGCTAATCCCTACCAGCAGCAACTGGGAGAGACGGGCACTGAATCAGAGGGATATCAGAGATCACTTTGCCTCGAGGCCTTTTATACTGGGAGCTGGCCTTGTAATGATTACAACCCTGCACATCAATAGGAGGCTTGAAGGCCCTGGACAATACACGTGGCCCACTGACAGTCTGCATCCTTTCTAGTGCCCTCAGAAGGAGAGAGAGGAGGCTACCCCCAAATCACCCCAATTTCCCTTGTTTTTTGACCCACACAGAGAGCATCCATTGATTTTGACAGTGGTGCCACCAAAGTTTGCAATTCCTAATTCCATGGCTTGAAATATGATATTCAATGACTTATAATGTGACTGTGCAACAACCACAAGATTTGTCGTATCTGTGATATAGCAAACCTATGTTTGACTGTGCACGCGTGAAAATATGCCCTCAATCAGCTTGAAACATTCCTTGCTATCTTGAGAACCAGTGTTAAGCCATTTCCTAACAGTGCAACCTTATACGTGTCTACACAGAAGTAATCTTAGGTACTTTCCAGCCCAGATTATACATGGTTTTATTAATATCTTGAAAAGCTTTGTCTAGGAATAAATGCCCACACAGCACAATGGAAAAGCCAAAACATCAGATTTCAAAGTTTAGTCATCCAGTGCTTCTTTTACAACTGCTTGAAGACTGTGATGGTATCAGTCAACTGTGGTTAGCTGGGTTATGTTTCAGTTGAAAGTATCCCCTCATAATTATGATTGCTTAAGAAAGTCATCATTCATTGTCAACTGAAGTGAACCTCTGTCCCAAACAAACAAGCTCTTATTTCTGTTTATCACTGCACGCTGACCTCAGACATGATGAGGCCGAGGTTATGGGGGAGAAAAGTTGTGCTTGTTAAAGTAATTACTACCATACTAAGCTACATTACCTATTTGTTTCAGAGCTGAGACTCAGCAAGGGTACACAGTCCCTCTGCTGGATTCCTCTAGTGTAGCACAGGGGCTGTGCTATTAATATGGCTATCCCCAGAGGCTAGGCTGACGACTGCTGCAATCTTCACACAAAGAGAAAAAGCGTTCAACAGCTGGTATTAGGCAACAGCAAGAGCCTGAGTACTTTGTTCTTCATTAAAAAAGAAAACATTTCAAAAACAAGGTTCTAGTCCTCATGGCTGGATAGAGAAACTTGACAATATGTGCAGAGTATGGTCTCAGAAGCCAGAAGGCTGCTTCTCCACGTTGCTCCTTATCTTTGCTAATGACAAACTAATGCAGAATCGTATCTGGATAGCTCAGTTGGTTAGAGTATGGTGCTGATAGTGCCAAGGTTGCAGGTTTGATCCCTGTATGGGACAGCTGCATATTCCTGCTTTTCAGGGGATTGGACTAGATGATCCTCAGGGGGCCTTCCAACTCTATGATTGTATGAAATAAATAACGATAAATTCATAAAGAACTATGTCGCTACATTCACTTTTTAGATTTTTGTATAGGTCACAGAATTCAGTTCTGTTGGTAGACTAATAACGATAAATTCATAAAGAACTATGTAGCTACATTCACTTTTTAGATTTTTGTATAGGTCACAGAATTCAGTTCTGTTGGTAGACTAATTTTTTAAAATATATTTTAAACTGCAGGCTTATAGGCATAAACCACCTTGCTCACACAGGTCCATAGGTCCATATTAGTGGGAGGGGGAATTTTTTGTCTTTGTCACATTCTTACACATTTCATATTGCAACAGAGTAAAAGCATCAAGTCACAATGAGCAAAATTTCTGTGCCGCATGGCAGGCTTGCTGCTTTTAACCTTACATTGCCGTTTAAGCTCTAAAAGTGGAAGGCTTGATGGATATTGAAAGTGGGTGCTTTTCTGTGCTCTCATTGTCAGTGTGTGTGTGCTGGAGTTGTGGTTTTACCAAAGGGCAGCTGTAGATTCTCCTGCACGGGGTTTAATGGCAAGAATCTCGCACCCATTTTTAACAGCATCTATCGGAAGAAAAGGCCTGGAACAATTAATTTGAAAACTTTCCGCCTGCCACATGGATTTTACAGAAGAGAACAGAAAGCTTTACCATTGACCTATCCCTTATCCATCAAATGCTTTGATTTATATTTCAATCATGAATATTACAGTGCCCTCTGTGAGATTTATTTCTCCAGACTCAACTGTATTGTTTGGTTTCTTGTTACAGCTCCTGTTGTATGGAATAAATAATGGCCTTGTTAATCCTGTTAATTTCTGTAAACAACACTGCCGTTGCAACTTAAGACAATCATTTAGGTAACCTTTCATCAAAATCTATCTTAACATTAGGTGATTTGTTCCTGCAGGTATATCATTCAAATCATTCTGTTGTTGGTTTGATTGCAATGTTGCTTTACATTCATGCCAAAGGACTAAGAGCAGATGCTGGGTTTGGGAAGGTTTTTTTTGCAGATGTTGGAGTCACACAACAGAGGAATAGAGCTTTTTTGTCCCATTTGGTTTCTGTACTGGGTCTGCAATTCCTTTTAATATATGCAATTCTTTTGACACACACGCAATTGTTTTTCTATAAGTTTATGGTATTGTGAAATCACTTTGACATGCTTCAAAGGAAGCAATTCATTAATGATGATGATGATAGATGTATAATTCATAAGAGCTATACAGTATAAGCTTAGAAATGCTTAAAGAATTTGATGTTTGTGAATTGTGATATGGATGAACATGATGAACTGGGCCCAAACTAACAAAATGAATTTCAATAGGGACAAATGTAAGGTTGTGCACTTGGGCAGGAAGAACCAGTAGCATAAATATAAGATGGGGGACACCTGACTTACTAGTAGTACATGAGAAAAGAATCTAGGGGTCTTAGTGGACCACAAGCTTAACTTGAGTCAACAGTATGATGTAGCTATTCTAGGCTACATTAACAGAAGTATAGTGTCCAGATCAAGGGAGGTAATAACACTACAGGGGTACCTTGGTTCCCGAACAGCTTAGTTGACAAACAAATTGGCTCTCGAATGCCGCAAACCCAGAAGTAAGCGTTCTGGTTTGTGAACGTTTTTCGGAAGCCGAACAACTGTTTTGCCAACATGCCTACCTAAGATAATGGCCAACTCATCTCAAGCCACATCTGCAGTTCATGCAATTTCATAATGCCCTTTGGTTGCAACAGGAGAAAAGAAAAGAAAGAAGCAACACTTCTACAATGTTATTAAATGTTGCATTTTACAATCCAGCGAATGGGGCAACGGGAAGGGTGAGTTACAGAGCTCAGGAGCTTTCGCATAGCTCAGTAGACCTTATAAACAACACAGAATATAAAACAGAATGAAGATGCCACAAATTGTGTCCTACCTCAAAGAGTTGTCGTGAGACCTGGCAACCCAACCCTTGTGTTGTGGGTGGGTACGATTGGATAGCCACAACACCCGATTGGTAGGTCCCTTGATGCTGGGTTTAATCTGACCAATGGGACGCTAGCCAAATAGACCAAGGGACCTATATATGCCAATGCACGAGACCCTGAGTTTTCCCGGAACACCCACCCACATCTTCCTATATTTAGGGCTTCCATGCTTGACCTTGCTATGCCATTGTGTGTCATCTGTCGTTGGGAAAGGGGCATGGCAGTAATTTTCCCCCACTTTGAGTCTTGTGTGAATTCATTTAAGGGGGAGGTTTAAAGGTCTAAACCACGGGTGTCAAACACAAGGCCCGGGGGCCAAATCCGGCCCGCCAGACCTCGTCATGTGGCTCGCCGAGCGCCCCAGCCAGCGGGACCCAGCAGCGGGACCTTGCTGCTGAAGCGCCGCGCCGACAAAGTGCCGACAAACAGCTGGGTCCGGGGGGGGGGGTAGAAAGGCGGCCGGAGCAGCGCCGCATGGAGAGTCCCGAGCCTCTGCGACGCAGAAGTGCTCTGTAGCACTTTGAATCCTCCTCCTCCTGCCACGGCTCGGCGCCTGGAAACGGCTGCTGCTGCTGAAGCACAGACAAAGCACCCAGCAGCGCCCCGTGGAGGAGGAGGAGGATTCAAAGTGCTACAGAGCACTGCTGCGTTCCAGAGGCTCGGGACTCTCCATGCGGCGCTGCCGGGCACCGACCCGGCAAGCCGCTGCCTCCTCCTCCTCTTGCCTCACCTCCTTCTCCTCCTGCCGCGGCTCAACCTCATGAACGTGAGCTCAGCAGCAGCTCAGCCTCACGAACGTGCAACTCTGAGGCTTTACGCACTTCTCCTAAAACGGACACCCGCTGCCTCACGCTGCACAGGAAATGTTTTTTGCCCCTGGGTCCCTTCGCGCTCTTTTCTGGCGCTGAATCAAGGCGGAGACCCCCCCTTCCCTTTCTTTCTTCCTCTCTCTCGTTCTTATTCTTTCTTTCCCTCTCCTTCCTTCCTTCTTTATCTCTGTCTTCTCTCCCTCTTTCTTTTTCTTTCCTTCTTTATTCCTTCTTTCCTACTCTTCTTTCTCTCACCTCTTTCCTTCCTCTCTCCCTCCTGCTCCCTCTTTTCTTTCTTTCTTTCTTCCTTCCTTCCTTTCTTCCTTCTGTCCTTCCCATATTTCTTCCTCTCCCTCATTCTTATTCTTTCTTTCCCTCTACTTCCTTCCTTCTTTCTCCCTTTCCGTCTTCTCTCCCTCTTTCTTTTTATTTCCTTCTTTATTCCCTTCCTTATTTCCTACTCTTCTTTCTCTCCCCTCTTTCCTTCCTTCCTCTCTCCCTTCCACTCCCTCTTTTCTTCCTTCCTTCCTCCCTCCCTCCCTCCCCTCCCCTCCCCCTCCCTCTCCTCAGAAACATAGGATGCTGCTTTATACTTCTCGCCCTTAAACCCTGGAACCAGGAGAGCAGCTCCAGTGAGTCAACCTCAGCCAGTCCCTTTGGTGAAGGGTGGTGGCTCACTGGCAGAACATCTGTCCTGCATGCAGAAGGACCCCAGCATCTCCAGGTACTAGTAGCTCTGCAAAGGTCCTGCATGAAACCCTAGCGAGCCTCCACCAACCAGTGCAGTTACCAAAAATCATTTTTTCAATAAATTGTACAATAATTGTACATTTGAATATCTACTTGCCATTATTCTGACTATGTTTCTGCTTTCAGAGCTAGTTATTACTTACATTATTACAAAAAACAGTAATAATTGAATGCAGTGACAATAAAGAGTGGACACATAGTCCTACAGATACAACCGGCCCTTTGAGGGTGACCAAACTGCTGATGCGGCCCCCGATGAATTTGAGTTTGACACCCCTGGTCTAAACACACAATAAGGTGCTTCTTTGTTACTCTACCAGTCGTTTGCTGAAAGTGGTAATAAAAGGAAGGAGTAATGAGGGACATTTAGCTTTATAAACTTCTTTTTCTCTTGTAATCAGAATGTCCTAGGCATGCTATTACTAATTGCCTTGAGGACAAATACCAATTCTGCTCAAGAATGAGGCTTTCCAAAGTGAGCACAACCACCAGCTTTAATATTAGCCTAAATACCAAGTCATCTGTTTAGCTTATTGCATGAAATCTTTATTCCAGTTCAGTCACCTAGCACTGGTACGCAAGCATTTGTGTTCTCATCTGTCACATGACACCACCTTAATTTTTCTCGTTACAGCTGAGATTGCCAGTTATTTATTTCGGGGGGGTGGTTGAGGAAAGTGGTTCCAGTAGCAGAGAGAGAAAGAGAGATTATTCCAAACACACTCATCTGCTTCCTCAAGTACACCACCATGATGGATCAGACTGACAGCTGGTTCACATCACATAATACCAGTATGATTCCAGCAGCTAAACGGAAGTAATAGGAAGGAAAAATGAACTCTCTCTCTCCCCCTTTCTCCCTCTCTTTTCCTGGACTCCAGTTCCTGGAGCAGAGTTGGTTAAAGAGAGGAATTGATTACACCCAGCTCCAGAGAACACAATCATACTTCTTCAATTTACAGTCTTTAGCCAATTACAAAGGTATCCTGACTGGATCTGTGGGCAACTCAGCATTTTAAAGATGACGATTAATCTTCAAACACCTCCCAGTTGAAATTACATCCTACCGTGCCTCTGACAATTATAACCGCATCGACATCATTTACAGTTTTGCTTTTGCAATGTGAAGCCCCAAGGAAGGGTTAGATCAAATCAACATGCTGCCATTAAACTTTAGCCATAGATCAATGGGGGTGTGAAATTCTCTGCCAAACACAATAAGAAATCTGTTAAATTCATATCCCTGCTGTAACAAAATGTTATTCTTCCAAGCAGCCTGTTTGTCCCCTTTGGTTTCATCATGGAGTGTTCTCTGCTGGTTTATGGTTCAGTGTGATCTGCTGAAATCATGCCACATATCTTATTTGGCTGTGTTTTACAGAACAATGCACTTAGAAACTACGCATGTAATTTTACAGTGAAATTTTCCTTTCGGGCCATTCATTTGTTCTTGTGAAATGCATCACTGTTGCAATAGATTTATCTTTTGGACAGTTTTTAGGGACGTCCACCATAGATGAACAGTTTATGAATTAACATCAACCATTATTATGAGTCCTCCTGTAGACCAAGATAATGTGCAGAAAGTTTCTCACTATGTGGTGTCTTTGGGCATCATGGAGCTCTTGAGGGCTTCCTTCTACCGGAAAGCCTCTGTGCAGCCCCCCTCATGAAACTGTGAGGGTGGTTACCCCCCCCCCCCCATTTTAAAAAGTACAAGAGATAAATTGGAAGAATTGTGCTCTTTCCCATTTCCTCTTTCAGCTCAATGTGCTTTTCAGGCTGAGATTCAGCTGGATCTGAGTTTTAAATAGACTTGGAAAAGTGAAGTTTGTGTATGTCTTCTAGCTCTTTCTCTGGGGTAGGGGGTGGGGTGGGGAGTGATCCTGGCCAGAAACTACCAAAGGGCTGACACCTACAGCACCCCCTCAAAAATCCAAATGTGTCCATAGGCCTAAAAAGATGAACCCTAGTGGAAAGAAAGATGAACCATCATAGGACAATATATTTCCCATTGAATCCTTTTGTCCTGTCATTTTCTGCATCTCGCCAGAGGAATTCAAGAGCTGGTATAGCTCATCCCTTCTTGGTGGTTAGCATTATAAGCTCCCAATGTCATTTCTGAATCCAGGGACAGTGAGCTTTGCTTTTGACTGCATCTTGTACTGGAGGTGCTGTTCAACACTTCTTAAAAAGAAAAGGAAATGAGTTAAGTAGTTTGGGCTCATGCCAATGACCTGCTTCCTCCCACGGAAGCACAACTGGGGCCAGGGAGGGACTTCCTGCTGATCCCCTTGCACTAGAAATAATTGTAACAAAATTAAAAAATTCCTTCCAGTAGCACCTTAGAGACCAACTAAGTTATACTCCTTTAATTTCAAAATTCCATCCACTTCTTCTAATATATAAAGAATTGTTAGAAGAAGTAGATGGAATTTTGAAATTAAAGGAGTATAACGAGATTAGAAAGTATTGTAATGTTTGGCTACAGTATTTCCAAATTAATGAAAGATTTAGAATAGATAATAAAATTGGGTTTGAAAAAGAGATGTCCAAATTTGGGGAAATAATTTTAGAGGGGAAAAATAAATATATAAAAAATTTATATGACCTAATTTTGGAATGGGAGACCAAAGAAGAATTAACAAAAGATGTAATGGTTAAATGGGCGCAAGATTTGGGTAAAACAATCATGTTTGAGAGCTGGGAAAAATTGTGGCAAAGGGATATTATATTCATTTTAAGTTATGATTTAAAGGAAAACATCTACAAAATGCAATTTAGATGGTATCTGACCCCAGTGCGATTGGCCGAGATATTTAAAGGAAGTAATAACATCTGTTGGAGGTGCAAAGAAGAAACTGGAACATTTATACATATCTGGTGGTGGTGCAAAAGAATAAGGAAATTCTGGGATGAGGTATATAAAGAGATAGAAAAGATAGTTAAAACACCATTTAGAAAAGAACCTGAAATATTTCTCCTGAGCATGCTGAATGAAGAAATAAAGGTAAAAGATAGGTGTGTGTTATTATACGCCACGATAGCCGCCAGAAT
Organism: Zootoca vivipara; assembly: GCF_965207765.1. Classification (NCBI taxonomy): domain Eukaryota; kingdom Metazoa; phylum Chordata; class Lepidosauria; order Squamata; family Lacertidae; genus Zootoca; species Zootoca vivipara. The sequence continues at coordinate 71,892,725 of NC_142590.1, read as the reverse complement.
CCTAATCGCACAGAATTGGAAAAGCGATAAAATTCCGAAGATAGAAGATTGGCAGATGAAATTAATGGGTTATAAAAAATTGTCTATAAAAAATGGGATCTCAAAAGGATTAGGTAAAGAAAAAGCGGGGAAAGATTGGGAATCCTTCAAGATATATTTAAAAACTAAGGTAGAAAAAGCGAATCTTGTGGCAGATTTATGAAGGGCAAGGAAATCAAAGAAGAAGAGAAATTGGAAAAAAGCATGCTTATGATAAAATGAAAATAATCACTATATAGGAAAGACAGGAAGTTGGGAAGGTAGGGGGGTAGGGGAGGGAATTTCAGTTTTAACTGAAATAATTAAAGAGGGTAGCTAAGAAGTTAGGTGAAATGTAATTTGATTTTGGGTATGAACGAATGTATGGATGCATGATTATGTTTTGAGTTTCTTTTTTATGATCTCTTATATGTTTACAATTATTATTATTTATATTATTTATTTAGGATTATAATTTACGTATGAAATTGATTTGAATTTTGCAAGTTGATTTGAATTTTGCAAGCATGCACACTTCTTCAGATACACTAAAACAGAAGTCACCAGCCCCTTATATATAGTGAGAGGGTGGGGAGGGGTATTATTCAGAAGAGTGGTGGGAATTGGTGATTGGCTGATAGGTGTGGTAAACCTGTTAATGACAGCAATTGGTCTTACAGGAAAAAGCAAGTGGTGAGATGGCTAAAAATAGCTTTATCATGTATAATGAGATAAGAATCCAATGTCTCTATTCAGACCAGGTCTCTCCATGGTTTTAAGTTTAGTAATAAGTTGCAATTCAGCAAATAGACTGCAATTCAGTCTATTTCTGAAATTCTTTTGTAATAAGACAGCTACTTTGAGATCTTGTATAGAATGTCCTGGGAGATTGAAGTGTTCTCCTACTGGTTTCTCTGTCTTGTATTTCCTGATGTCAGATTTATGTCCATTTATCCTTTGGCATAGGGTTTGGCCTGTTTGTCCAATATAGAGAGCTGAAGGGCACTGTTGGCATTTCCAGATGTTCTTCAAGCTGTTCGATCAATATGTTTCCTTCCTGCCTGATTACTGAAGCACTTATAGTGGTATTAAGATCTGTCAATCTTTTGCCCATTTCAGACAGACCAGTGGATTTTGACCTGGAAATTATTAAAAGAAAGCTAAATGTAAGGATTTGTGTAGAATAATAGCATCGCTGAGTGCTTAATTCTTATTTTGTAAAAGCACCAACAACCGTCAGGAATGGAGAGTCCTCACCTCCCTTCGGTAATTTCACAGATAAGAATTGATGAGCAGTTTATATTTTATAATCTTTTTTTTCTTTAGTCATCTGGTTGCAAGCAAAAATCCACATCTCTCCACAAGGAGAGCAGTTAGCTACTCTAACTCCTCCCCCTTCCGTCCTCAGCAACATCCTGGGCACAAACGGGAAGTTCCTCCTCCTCTCTGCATTCTTTGTTCTCTAAAACAGACAGACCTCCTAGTTCTCAGGGAGGCGGGTCTCCCACACTCTCTAATGATGTTTCTGCTGGATATTCCCTCCCTTCTGTTGCTCTTTCCATTATCTCACAGCTAGGCAACTCCTGTCTAAGCTGCTTGGTGTCTGTGTCTATCCCTGCTTCTGAAACTGCTGGAGACAAGAGGGGAGAATCTTCCCCCTCCAGCTTCTCTTCAAAGAGCAGCTGATCTGCCTGAGAATGCATCCCGCAATCCTCTGATTCAGAACATTTCCTGACAACAACACAGGGATATGAGAAATAGATCCACCATTGTCAAATGTATTCCCATGATGGTACCATTTTCTCTGCCAGCTGTCTGCTGATTCCTAGGGAAGTAGAAGCTCAAGCCAGTGGAAATGGGTTAATTGCACAAAAACCTTGGGCCAGAATGTAGGGGTGGGTGGGGGAAATTCAATCAACTTCGCATTTAAAGGTGCACCTACCAAATTTGCACTTTCTGCAACAATATGTGAACCAAAGCACAGCCGTCCTTCAAAAGTCCCATATCTCAAAAGTTTGCATTAAAACCACGTAATGTGCACAAAAATCAATATACTAGGGTAAAGTATGCATAAAAGTGCGTATATGTCAGGCTGCTGCCAGCGACTCCCATGGCCGGTTGCCCAGGAATGTACAAAGACAAGGAATGTTATTCGCTTTTTATTCAGTATTTACAGAGAGAGGCTATAAAACCCAGCCTCTTGGATAATGGCATTGCCCCAAGTGAATCTCCACCCCAACCCATCTCTTCCACTTCCTCATTTGTCAAACTCAATGTCTCTACTACAGGTGCTGAGAAGTGCCCTCTGCCTTGAACTCTTTGCTCTCCTACTTTCAAGGCTCGCCAGGTTCTAGGAAGGGGTGTGTGGAATGCTTTCTAAAGACACTGTATCTGTCAGTTGTCACCCCCCCAGTCTTTCCTCTTCCTCCTCCCCCCCTTCCATGATTCCCCAACTTTTCCCCTCCCTGTGTCTGAGCTGTGACCTTCCTCAAACCCCTGTTGTAAATCTAAACTGTCTTCCTCTTCTCTGGAAGGGTCAGTGTGGGGAAGGCAGTCTCCACCATTCCTCCTCTGCCCAGTCCCTGACAATATATTAATGAAGATAACATGCAGTCATGATTACATTAGGGAAAATTGCTTTGGGGAAAAAATGTATATATTTGGCAAAACTGCATTGAAATATGTGCTTATTGGGGGAAATGTGCACTAAAATGGTGGTGAATTTTATTTAGGTTTTTTAAAAAAAACACACACACACACACATTGTTGCCGAAATGTGACGAACTGAATTTAAGATTGGGAAAAATGAAAAACTGAGAGAAACAAAACTGACATATCCACACATCATTTTTTGAGAGTCAACAGGGCTAGAAGCAAGAATTCACAAATTTGTCGGCTGCCAAGACTGCAGCTCAGAGAGTTCCCTGAGTGACATAATAGTCCTGGTCTTCTAGGCCAATCCAGGCCACCAGTGGTCTCCCACTCTGTTGACCCTCTCAGGGGTGGCTAGAACCTTGCCTGAGAAAGAACTGCCTCCACATATGATTCTTACCTTCTGGCTACAGCTCAGCACTCACACCCCATAACGTAGGGGATGAGGTTGAGTGTGTGTGCAACTATTACCACTTTTTAATTCATTTATTTCTTACATTTTCATTCTGGCATTCCTCTAAGGGCCTCAGGAAGCCATCTTGCTCATTTTGCTCAGTGGAACTTCTGCTTGAAGACCATTCCCTGCTCTGGACAGTGTATATGCTAACCCAATTTTATCCTCACATGGCCCACCCAATTTTATCCTTCTGTAGGTTAGGCTGAAAGTTGGTGATTAACCCAGAATGGGGTTTTGAACCCAGGTCTGCCCAGCTCATGTCTGACACTCCAACCACTGTACCACACTGGCTTTCACACGTCTTCGCAGATCAAATTCCCATTCTGACTACAGCACCACACGGGCTTTCTATTACTCATTGCTATTTTGGTACCATGCCTAGATATGCATCATGCTTAGATATTTTAAGTACCCATCCATCTGAAACACATACATGATCCTAACAGGTGAGAGGAAGGCACTAGAGATCTATCATAAACCTGGCAGCCACAGCAGTCCTGAAACAGCATTTTGAAACTTTGCACCATACCAATGCTTCTCCAATATATTATCTCACAGGAATCAACACATGATAAATCCTTAGCACAATGTGTTTCCCCTCCCTCTGCCTCCTCCCCACTTCAGAAAGATTTAACATCTAATTCAGGTTTTGACGAGCTGCTTCATCACAGTAGGAGCATCATTGATCTCTGTCGGAACTTTGTGGCCTTGGACAGAGCAAACTGAAAGATATTGGGGGGGGGAGGGGAGAGAGAGATTTTGGCCATTGGTAATGATAAATAAATACATTACAGGATACAACTCTGGGGAATGGAGGTTGACACTGACTGAACGCTATGACCTCCATGCAACTGCCAAGCTTCAGTCATTTAACAAAAAGTCTGCTTTCGCTTGCCTACTTCTTAATGTCGATTTCTTAAAAGTGCCGACATGGGATAGGAAAGAGAGACTCTCTGGACACCTCCATCTGCAAAGCGTTGCACTTTGGATCTGACACGGCCATTCATTTCCTTTGCCTGGTCAAAATCAAGAAAAGGCATTCTCTGGCTGCCGTACAGAACATGTCAAAAGTTAGCATGCGTTCTATTTAGGATCAGTAAAGCTCACTCAAATGCTACACTTGAAAGCTAACTTTACTGGGGGACTTGGGGTATGATTATTTCAATTGGTGTGTGTGTGTATTTGAGTTGCCTCAGAGGTAGGTTTAGGGTAGCGTGACCCGTTTGGCCACATGGGGCACCGTGCTGCAGGGGGCACAACAACAATGCTGTAGAACGGAGCGTGAGAAGCCGGGGATGCCACGGAATTTTAGCGTCACACAGGGCCACTGAAATTTGAGAGCACAAAGTCTGCCCCTGACTGTCCTTTCTGGGAAGGGAGGTTGCAAGCTTTGTGAACTGGGTTTGGGGATTCATTCTCAGGTCAGCAGGTTGAAAGCTTAAGGCCCATCAACTGCTCACGCATTAAGTGCTCATTCACATTTTTTGCTTTTCCCATGCCTAGAAAGCGTTTGCCACATTCTGATTCAGAGTAATGATCCATCTAGCTCAGTATTGTCCATGTTGTTGTTGCTGCTGTTGCTGTTGTTGTTTAAACGTTTTACAGTGGTACCTCTACTTACAAATTTAATGCGTTCCGAAAGCACATTTGTAAGTCGAAAAATTTTGTAAGTCAAATCCCATAGGAATTCATTGGGAGAAAAAATTCATAAGTCGAAGCAACCCTATCTAAAAATTCATAAGTAGAAAAAATCCTATCTAAACTGCATCCAAGATGGCGGACGGAGCTCCATTCGTAAGTAGAAACATTCGTAAGTAGAGTTATTCTTAAGTAGAGGTACCACTGTAGTTGCTTTATCTTGCCCAAGGCAACCCAAAGCGACTTACAACCAATCTACACTAGCTAACAGCAGCTCTCCAGAATTTCAGGCAGGAGACAACCCTCCTGCAAGAGAGGCCAGGGATTGAACAAGGACCTTTTGCATCAGAACCAGATGTTCTACCACAAAGCTATGGTCCTTCCCTAAGGTTAGTTTTCTCTGATAACACTTAAATGGGGTTGCCCAAAATCTACACTTCCAACATGGGTTGTCAGTCACCTGGATTTCCCCAGACATTTAAGACATTTCCGCCCAGACACTGTTTACGAGAGCTGAATCCTGGCTATGCCCAGAAAATTCTTGTGTAGCAAGAGGCCAGATGTACTGAGATCCCTCTCAATGCAATAATGGCTACATGACATATGAGAGGAAGTTTATTATCAGCGCCGTCTTAAGCGCCCCTGTCGCCATGGTGCGCCGGATCTCTCCGGCGCCCTTCCGCCCCGTTTCCCAACGCGGTGGGCGGGTGGGCGCGGTGCTGCTGCGCGGCAGGTGGGCGGGCAGACACAGTGCGATCTCTCTGGCATGCTCCCGCCCCGTTTCCCAGCGTGGTGGGCAGGTGGGCGCCGCGTGCAGCGGACCGGCGGACCGGCCGGCCAGCGGGCGGGCGCAGCTCGCGGCGCCCTCCTGGCGGGCCGGCTCCATGGTGCCCTGCGCCACCGGGGGTCTATGATGAGCCGGCCCTGTTTATTATGGCCAAAGGGAGATCCCCAGGACCAAGCTAGGCCTTCAGTTCACCAAGGGAGCAGCAGTATCTCAGTCCCCTCAGTAAGTCAGTGGGCTTCAATTTTAAGAAGGGCATTAGCCTATTTCCTTTCCTTATGGTAGAACATATATTTAAAATATATGCAGCACAATTCACAAGTATGTGGAAGTGCGTGAGTGTGTGTGTGTTTGTAGGGGGACCCCAATGGGAATTCCCTTGAGTTGCCTTCTCTCCTCACTGACCCTGTCTATGACAGGGGCACTTGCCATTTATCATTATAGAACAGAGTGTGACAACTGAGTTTGCACTCTGTAATAAACTAATTTCATTTTCCACAATTAATTGAGGATTTGAAGGGTGGGTAGGGTTTGGGGGGTCCAAGGGTTTCTTCTATGATTAATATTGTGTGCTCTGTTGCTTGTCCCTATATGTGACTTAAAATCAATAGAAATGTTAATAGAAAATGAAAAATGAAAGTGGCAAGTTGCAGTGCTAGGTTCAAAAGAATCCAGGTTTGCTGAAAGAATGGCAATCCTCAATCGAGAAGGTCTGAAATGCAAAACATAGTCCCAGCATGTTTGAATCTTGGCATGGGGACTTTACTTGAATAGAATTCTAAGTCTACACAGTTTTGATCTATGAAAGAGCAGGTCAGTCAGCAGGAGATTCTCCACTTCCACAGGCGGCCACCATCTTTGGCAGAGAATTGAATGTATAATCATCTTCATAATTTTATTTGTTGACACCTTTCCACAAAACGTATCAAAGTGACTTACAACGAAGAAAAAAAGGGGTTCATCTCAAAATCAACCACGGCAAGAACAGTTTCATAATAACATTACAGTGGTACCTCAGGTTACAAACACCTTGGGTTACAAACACTTCAGGTTACAGACTCCGCTAACCCAGAAGTAGTACCTCGGGTTAAGAACTTTACCTCAGGATGAGAACAGAAATTGCATTATAGTGGCGCAGCAGCAGCGGGAGGCCCCATTAGCTTAAGTGGTACCTCAGGTTAAGAACGCTTTCAGGTTAAGAACAGACCTCCGGAACGAATTAAGTTCATAACCAAGGGTATAAGCAGCAGCATAATAGGTGTTTCCAGATACAGTACTCCTCCATCTGCCTTTGGAAGCCTGCCAAGTTGCTGTGGATGCAAGAAGCAAAGAGCAAAGAGGGATGGGGAGAACTTGAAGAGGTGTCTGTCTGAGGATGAATGTGAAAAGAAGAAGAAGAAGAAGAAGAAGAAGAAGAAGAAGAAGAAGAGGAGGAGGAGGAGGAGCAAAGAGATCAATGTGCAAACAACGACAACAACATTTCAGTACTCTAAATAAAGCAAGATCACATGAACGACATTATGCTCCTGGCAAGGGCAAAAATAGCAAGGGAGCATGGCAGTTTCACTTTGGTCCTAAAACATCACATGATGTTGCCCACAGCCCCTCTCCTGCAGCATAAAGTGGTAGAATCATAGAATCGTAGAACTGTATAGAAGGGATCTTGAGGGTCATCTAGTTGAAATACCTGCAATGCAGGAATCTCAGCTAAAGCATCTGTGACAGATGGCCATCCAACCTCTGCTTAAAAACCTCCTATGAAGGAGAGTCCACAACTTTCCAAGAGAGTCCATTCCACTGTCAAATGGCTCTTACTGCCAGAAAGTTGTTCCTGATGTTCGGAACCTTCTTTCTTGTAACTTGAAGCCACTGGTTTGAGTCCTACCCTCCAGAGCATGAGAAAACAAGCTTGCTCCATCTTCCATGTAACAGCCCTTGATATATTTGAAGATGGCTCTCCTATCCCCTCAGTCTCCAATTTTCCAGCTAAACATACCCAACTCCTTCAAGCGTTCCTCATAAGGCTAAGTTTCCAGATCCTTGATCATCTTGGTTGTCCTCCTCTGACATGTTCCAGCTTGTCAATTTCCTTCTTGAATTGTGGCACCCAGAACTAGACACAGCGTTCCAGGTGTGGAATACTGCAGCTTCATATAAGACTTCCAAAAGTGAGGGTTGGGGTAGCCGGAATCATCCTTCCCATGATGCACCTCTTCTATTTAATTGTATTAAATTATGCATGGTTTAAATATTATTTGGTGAGAAGATACACCAAATAATACACCATTTGAATAGTTTTGAAATAGTAATTGAAATAAGTATTGTGGCAATGGTGTGTGTTCCTGCAAGTACCACACCAGTTATATTAGCTAAGATGGGGCCTTTGCACCTGTGGTAGAAAAATAAATGTGAATACACCATTCTTGAGCTGCAGTTTTAAATCATGAGAGCAAATCCACAAACTACATTTGCGCAAATGATTGATGGGCTTTGCTAATGCAGTAATAATTCTGTACTGACTCTAAGGTGGCATTATGGTTTTAAAGCATTTCATATTGTTCCTCAAACCACTCAAAAGGAATGTGCAGCATTTAAATTTATAATGCAAAGAGATCCATTAGGAACTGTCAATATTTTTGGTGGAAATATCTAATTACTATAACTCGCTACAGGCGATTTTGTTAAATTTTACATAAATGGCTAAATATTCCTGAAAAACTTTGATGCATTATTAAAAGGGTAATCATTTCGTTATTGCTCATTTAATTCTGTATTAATTGCATGACAGCTAAATTCATCACTTTTATATCTATTGAGGTTTGGCAAGTTGGTTTTGTGCAATTGTTCAGCATGATTGCAGAGCTGAATAAAGGCTAAAAAATCTCATTCTAACTTGCTTAGGTCAAAAATGACAGCTCTAAACTGCTCTTAGAATATAAGTACCCTGGACCAGTAACTGATTATGGTTCAGACCCAATAGCTCAGTGCTGTATCATCAGGAGCTAAGCCAAAATTTCTCAAAATATTTTTTTCCCCTGGGAAGATTTCTGAGATGTTCCCCCTCCCCCCACTTTCCTAAAATAAATTTAAAAACCACTCTGCAGAATTTCTCTGTAATATTCAGCACCACTGCAAAGCTGGCAGGAGAGTTTGTTATTGATCCCGCCGGGGCAAATAGCAGCTCCAAAACTGACAATTGTCACCAGAAACACAAGGAAGGGAGGGAGTTAAACCTTCTCTCCCCATGCACCACAGTCCCAGTTTTGTTCCCCAGCCCTCTCTGGCTGCCTTTCGCATATCTTCCAGTTTGGCCTTCCGCCACTGCACCATTCATAAATAATGGAGGAAATTCATCTCCCATTCAGTATTTTCCCCCTTTTTTCCCTCCCCATATTTTTAACTCATTTTGATGATGATAATGGATCGTTCATATACTCTTCTCTGCCTCTTTCGTGAATATCCATAATTTTTGCTGAACCTTTTCAGTGTGATTTACAGTTCTTAACACATTTGCCTCTTCCTACAAACCTTGCTGCTGGGTGGTTTTGGGCTACATAGCTGTTTTGTCCATTTGAACACTGATTTTTTTTTAAAGTAACTTCTTGTGGTTCTTAATCATGCTGGCTCTATTAACAATAATAGTAATGATAATAATGATGGCCTCAGCGTGCAGTTTCTCACATCCTCTCTGCTCATTGTTATCTGAATTGCAACTGCCGAAATGTCCTCTCTGAACCTCCCCAATGCAAAACCTTGACAAACTGACATCATTATACAGTCGGTGAATCCGAGGTCATATATCTCACTTCATTCCCATTTGGAAGAAGGATCTTCAATTAAGCAAACATTGATTTTCTAATGATTTTTTCCTTTCCTCTACCCATGACTGGTGGACTGCTTGAAACTGCTCCAGCCCTGCAAAGTATAGGGAGAACAATTAAATATGCATCTTAGTTGACAGCAGGACTGTTTTTAAGTAAGTGAATGCAATTTAGCCTTTTAATTCGCCCCCCCCCCCACACACACACATGAAGAGAATCTTTTAACAATTATGAAGACAGAAAATGACACACTTGTTAAATACTGCAAGTGTCATGGAAGAGCAAGAACTCTGGAATAGCCTGCAATGAGTGGGATCTGCAACCAAAAGTTATACAGTGGAACCTTGGTTCTCAAATGGCTTAGTTGACAAACAAATCAGCTCCTGAATGCCGAAAACCCAGAAGTAAGTTTCCCGGTTTTTGAATGTTTTTCGGAAGCCGAATGTCCGGCATGACTTCCGCTTGAGTGCAGGAAGCTCCTGCAGCCAATCAAAAGTCGCGCCTTGGTTTTCGAACAGTTGCGGGAGTCAAACAGACTTCTGGGATGGATTAAGTTCGAGAACCAAGGTTCTACTGTACTCACCGTCTCCTATTTAGGGTTCCAGCGTGTTTCATACCATTCCCCCACATTTTCTGTTTTTTTATGTTCAAAGTGAAACTCAACATGCTGTGGCTTCTGAGCATGCTCAATACTTATTGTGGTTTTAGGGGGACAGGCTTCCTCTCTATGGGTTTATATATATTGTACATCTGCAAACCTTGGGGTACCTCCAAACATATTTGTTTCTTGGTGGCTCCATTTTAGCTCCCAATTCCTTCCAATGTATGTATTGCATATGTTGCCACTCAAATACCTATGTTTGCTGTTACGGGATGAGGAAGCCTCCCTCAATAAAAAGGGGAGTGAGGTAACGTTACCAGATGTGGGTGCTTTAAAATTTAGACACTCAATATCAGACCTTGCAAGTGTTACTGACCATAGCTGCCAAGTTATGCCTTTTTTTAAAGGGATTTTCCCTTATGCTGAATAGGCTTCCTCACGAGAAAAGGGAAAACTTGGCAGCTATGTTACTGACATGATCTCTATGAGGCAGTGTTTTCTAATATCTAGGAGCAAAGGTTTTTAATAACGTCAAAGGAAAACCTTTGGCCACTTACTTCTCAACCAGAGAATCAAAGTAAAGATGAGGCACTTTGAAAACAAAACTGGAATTTTATTTAAGCACACTCAATGACAGTTATAGCTTAATTGTTACTCTGCTAAGAGGCAAACTTTCATTGCAGTCAAAACCTCTTTACAAAGATACTTAAGAACCCTACTTTATATAAGTATCTAGTTTTTAAATATACAAACTAATGCCATCCTACAGTTTACTTCATGACGGGCCTCTGATTACGGTAATTAAACAATCTATGGCATTTTAAATTGGGGGGGTATTGCTTTGTTTGTTATTGTGGTATGTACTTTTGTGATCTTATATTGTAACCCACCCTGTGATCATTGGATGAAGGACAGTATAGAAATGTTAATAACAATATCAATTATTATTATTATTATTATTATTAGCTGTACTTATCAGGAGCATTTGTATTTTTCTTTGTTCTTTCCTATAAAAACATTTTTTTTAAAAAAATTTTTTTTAATGGTATCTAGTTTAGCAACTCTTCAAACCCGAAGGTTTTGCCTACGCTCTGGGCATGTAAAATTATTAGAACAGCAGTGCGTCCCAATACCCTGCTTTCATTTTTTTTAAAGATGAAAAAAGTCCAAAACAAGGACACAAAAGTTAACCCCTAAAAGCACTATGTGGATTAAGACTCCACTTGAGAGAATATGTTTTACAATCCAAGCCATCATATTGCTAGCTGCTGCTGCTGCTGCTGCTAGACTTCTGCCTGAATGCCAAACCTCAGCTGTTAGCATAGTGAGAACATTAGAAATCCAATGGTCACGAGAGTGCCCTCAGGCTGTACAGATTATCAGAAACTGGCTTAAAGCAAATGGTGAAACTTTTAAAAGGCAGCCTTTATGTATTGTTTTAAGAGAGCCTCTGGCTTTCCAGGTTGAGATGTTTTCCCCACACGTTATGTTTGCCAGTTCGACTGCTCAATACCTCATAACATTTCACTATATCAATACCTCATAACATTTAATTTACTACCTGTTAATCTGTATATAGCAATATTTGATAGTTAAGCTTTCTTCTCATCTCTCTGAAACTAATTTTGCATGCCTTTCAAAGCAAATTTCCATATCACCTACTCTAGGTTTATTTTTCTGACTCCTAGGGCTTATCCAGATTTTCAGCTCAAATTAGTCACCGTTCAAAGTCAATAGCAATATATGCTCCCTGGCCACACATAATGGGTCGGTGGGATGGGGGGGGGCTACCTTGATGAAGGGGAGGGTGGCACCATCGGACCATTATAACCCTTTCCCCCCTCCAGGGGAAAAAAATCTGGCTGTTGTGCACATTATGGATGAGTGAACACTGGACCCATAAAATGGGGCTGAGTTTGTATTTACCTGCTACCCTGAAGGCAAAATGTGGAGAAGCCTCTTGTCAATTTCACCTTGGCATACCACCCTGTCAAAGTTTAAAGGCAGGGTTATGAAAAAGTGCAAAGAAATCACACTTTCTCTCTCAGCAGTTATCTGTTAAGTCTGAAATAGAACTTTCACATCACCTTTCCCTGCCAAAACGGAAATGCACAAGCTTTGCTCATGTCAAGAACATGACTTCTCCCCAGTGGGGAGAAGTGCTCAATATATATCATCTGGTCCAGAGTTATATAGGGCTTTGTGGGTAAGCAGCAGATCCATAAAACTGGCTCAGTGGCTAATGGGCAGTGAGCATATAATATGCTAATAGCCACCAAGCCAGTTTTAAGGATCTGCTGCTTACAAACAAAACCCCATATAGCTCTGGACCAGATTACCTCTTCACTGCCTGGTAAGGGTGCTATGAGCAGCTAATGGGATCTAGAAAGCTTTGGCACATCCTGGTGATTATCAGCTTGTGGGAACTGGTAGCCCCAGTGTTGTGGAATGCCCTTCCTTCTGAAATACAAGCAACCTCATCAGCATTGGCATTCCACCGGCTCCCTGAGAGACACTTGGTTAGGCAAGCATTCCACTGAACCTAACTTGTGATTTCATTGTTTTAACTGCTTTTTATCTGTTTTAATTGTTTTATAGTTGTAAACTGCTGCTTAGAAGCCATTTTGGCATATAAGTGGTGTATGAATTAATAGACAATTATGATGACGACACAATGACGGTGAATGCAATGTGCCTGTTAATTAAGAGACTCTAGCGATGTGATGAGGTCTGTTCAGAAACATTGACAAGAAAGGATCTAATGTGTCACCAAATGCAAAATTTACCAGTTTGGTCATTCAGCATCATGGTAAGGGAAGTTTCTCTCTGTCATGTAGACAAACCACGCCTGCACAATTTCTGTTCCACAAAACTTTATGCAGCCTCTTACATAATAGCACCCTAACATGGAATCAGATAAGAAACCTTGGCTGCTGAAACCATATGAGGCTTCCCAACTTCTCTGTCTGACCCTTGAGATCCCCCCAGTCCCCCCCCCCCCGGGCACAAATGTCACTGATACTGCTCCATGCCCATTTTGAGTGTTGGGTTGGAAGGTGTCATTTTGACTATGATGGCGCCTCTTGTTTGTCCAGATGGAGAATGGGGAGATGTGTATGTTTTTGCATGGCTAGAATGTAGTTTACAGAGCAATGGTAAGAATTTCATACATTGCAATGCCTCGCTTTGCCTCTTGCACCACACAGCACTGGCAAGCAGTCCCTGAAAGGTTTGCCCACAAGGTAATGAAACTGTCCGGCTGAAAAAAAGTTTGCCCACCCTACAACAAAGGCTCCTGATATTGCCTTGTGCTCTGAACTGCAAAACTACTGGTAGGGGAAAGGGTTGTAAAACCCCAGGAAATCCTCAGGCCATTGCTGCTGGGCTGTGTTCAACTTGGTACGTCACAAGTTGTGCAGGTCTGTGCAAAATATGAATGGACGCTACACACAAAGCTGGTAGAACCAAACTGGAATTCCTCCATCATTTCCCTACCAGCCTGATAATAAAAAGTTTTGAGACTTTTGAGTCTGCATTTCCCTAGTATGTTAATTCTCCAAAGCCCCCATATTATTCTGCTTCATCTGACCTGAATCTGACTTATTGCATTTCCCAAGCTACTTTTCACTCAGCGGTTAATTAAAAGATTAAGTCCTTGACACAAAGCTTACAGCCCTTATTGGCACCCATTAGCCCAGCTAGACTAATTCTCCTGAAAACCAAACCTCCTTATATTCCTGGGGTCATGAGTTTAGCTTCAATTCCCTAAATCTTTAGCATTTGCTAACTTAATTCTTTGAAATAAGCCTGCTGTAGGGAGTTTGCATTCAAATTTAGAAACGAAACATAAGCAAGGTAAAGCCAGCTTTATGTGTTGTTTCCAAACAAGCAGGCCGGTTTTTACAGAGGACTGCCACCCTTTGGAATTGCAATAGACAGCTATAAAATTAGCATGTCGATTTAAATATCCAGAGTACCTGGGATCAAGGCCTGTAAAGAAGGGGTAGCTAAACTGTGGCCCTACAGATGTTGCTGATCTTAAACTCCCATCAAACTCAGCCAGCCAGCATGGGCAATGGTCACGAATGATGGGATCCTCCACCTAGCCATGAAACTCATTGGGTGACTTTGGGCTACTATTGCTTAGCCTAACATCACAAGCTTGTTGGTAAGATAAAATGGAGGGGACATGCATGTTTCCTTGAGCTCCTTGCAGTAAAAGTGGGAGATAACTGTAATTAACAAATAAATAAATAAATATGTAACAAATAAATTGTGCCAGCAATAACACAAAAGGCACAATGATTGTCTTTGCATTCATCAACTGCTTTTCAACAACTGTCCTTAAAGTTGCATACAAGTTCAAATGACAATAATAATAAATAGGGCATACAAGTTTAAACCAGCTAAAAATAAATTTTGTTACAAAAGAGGGCAGAAGAGAAGGTAAGTTTACAAAAGCCAAAGAAACTGCAAACATTTTTGACTACTTTCAAAACAAGCAGAGATGAGGTTGGCAATCCTCCCAATGAAAAGACTTTAAATACTCCAAGGCATTTCTAGAAAAATCAGAAACCACCTTGGCACCCATAAGCATTTGCACCTGAAATAAGTCATCATTAGGTGGTCTCAGATCTCAGATGTGTAGGATCTTGAATCTAGGACAGGGATAGGGAACCTGTAACCTCCAAACACCATTGGATTCCAGCTTCCATCAGCCTCATCCAGCATGACCCGGACCTTGAAATGATGGGAGCTGTAGTTCAACACCTGGCAGGCTACAAGTTATCCATCCCTGATTTTAGGGATTTATGAACTGGGCCCGGAAAGAGATGGCTTACCAATGAAGTTGTTACAAGAAAGTTGTAATATGATCACACTAGTTTCTGCCAGTTGGTTGGGCAGTGGCTTCTTGCACCAGCTGAAGTTTTGAAAACTACTTTCAAAAACAACCCCCTGTAGAACTATCTAGTCTGCAAGTCACTGAGGCAAGAATTATAGTAACCAGATCAAGTTGCCCAAAGCTAAGAATCTTCAGTTCTTTTGTTAGAACTCACCAGCCTTTCGCATTGAAATCAACACAGAAAGCAAAGTTAATTTCCCAAGGTGTGTGAGAGGAAGAGAAGACAAAGTTTAATAACCATATACAAAAAAGTAGCTGTTCAAGAATCCTATTTATGTTAAAAGGAATTGTCATTAAATCCAACCTTCCCCCTGTCCGCCCAAACCTGGCATCTGGAATTGCTCAGATCCCAATGACGACCTTATATATTTCTTTTAATTATTCTGAAGTAACCTCCTCCAGTCCCACTACAAGCCCTCAGCTACTTCAGGCAAAGACACTATAATGATTTCAATTAAATCTTGGCCTCTCCCCAACAGAACACAAATTAAAAGCATTACTAGGAGATACAAGCTTCATTGCTTGGAAGTGTTATATAGAGAAAGGGGGAAAGTTGCCAAGGGTTTGTTGTCATTTCATAGGCAATTGGGGGGGGGATTAACTCCTTGGTGGCAATCCTGGTGCCTAAGATGATAGCACAGTATATATTTTGATGCTCCAGTGAGGTTCCAGTCTTCTCTGTTTTTTGTCTCCAGTTATAAGATAAACTGATCTGAAGGATCAAATTATATTGGCCTTCAGCTCTAATATTGTGAATGAATGTCTTCCACTTTTTGGATCTGCGTTCATATCTCAATATTTGTGATACATCTGTGTTCTGGTGGGTGGGGGTGCATGCCTGTGTGGTGTGTATGAGTGTCCCCACCCACTTTCCTGGTGCCAACTATAACTTACATGTGGCACGCAGAGGAGGGGCAATGGGGCCCCCAGACCAGAAAAGGGTAGCTAGGTCTGATATAAATGCTGAGTATTACTACGATATTTGTCTCATTTACTCTCCTCCGTGTGAAACAAATGACACAGAAACAACATAGATATAGTCTGGTGGCTCAACAAGATTTCTCAATTCCCCTTATAAAGCTCTTATTTAACTGAATGAAGCAGAGCTGTCCCAGAATGCTTTGCTGCTTCAGGCAAAACAGCAAATGTTGCCCCCTTTCCATTACTTCTTCTTCCTCCACAGCCCCACCTCCTCCTCTTTCTCCGAAGCCTCCCCCTTGCCTCTGCCTCTTCATCCACCCCACTTCCATCTTTTCTACAGCCCCTCATGCACATTGAAAGTGATGAGGGAGTAAAAGGAGGCTGAGGAGGAATGGGTGGCAGTGGGTGGGTGTGGTGTGGAAGAGGCAAGCAGGCATGGAGGAGGATACCACAGTGTGAAGGAGGAGGAGGCGTGTTTCTTGGAGGCCAGATTTGCTGCTTCATGGGCAGGCTGGCTCTGAAATGAAAGAATTGCTAGAAGAGCTTGCAGCTTGGGTGAATTAGATTGAAATCATCACTTATAGTTTCTGGAGTTCAAATGCTTTATTCATGTAGGAGCAATTAACAGGATCAGTAGAGATGAAAGCAATAAATAGCAGACATCTTGTCTCAACAAGCTCAGCTTTTATTGGTGGAGGCCACAAGCAAGCACTGGCTTAATTGCTCGACAAACAGTACCCTTGGGTAGTTTAAAGTAATACATACATTAACTAGAAACTCAGGAGAAGGAAATGTATTTGGGTTTCTCCAACAGGAATTGCTTCCACACATGTCACCAATAGTATATTTATTGTACTGTGTATTGTTTCATTAATTACCCTCCCCTCTTCTTCACAGTTCCTTATTCATAGCTATTACTTCAGTTTAAATTCACCAGACTGAGCAAAATGCTCACACATGAGAACTGCTGCTTATTTAGGCATAAGACTACACAACCCACTATGCAGTGAATCTGTGAACAGAATACAGATATAGAGGTTTCATTAAAAACAAATGAATTGTCAATGGTGACAAACCAATGGTCTTCTGGAATTTGGAATCTGTTACAGATTCCTCACTGCGAGAAGTGAAGTTACAGGGAACCAGGCCTTCTCAGTAGTGGCGCCCGTCCTGTGGAATGCCCTCCCTTTAGAAGACATTTGAAGGCAGCCCTTTTTAGGGAAGTTTTTAATGACTGATGTTTTAATGTATTTTTAATATTTTGTTGGAAGCCACTCAGAGTGGCTGGGGAAACCCAGCCAGATTGGGAGGGTATAAATAAATTATTATTAATTATTATTATTATTATTCACAAATAGGCTTGACTCACTAGGGATTCAGGTTACCCCTACACATATTGGAGGAGCTCTGAATGCACAGGAAACCCCTACAACCCAGGTCAACATGCAGGGGTGCTGGTGTCTGTGATATTTGATTTAAGAGCAAAAGAGCCCACAGGACTTGCAAGCCCTCTCTCAGTGTGTTATTTCAATGTATTGAGGGTTTATCTGAGCCTCCTAACACAAGGTTCCATATGCTCACTGATGATAATTCCAAAGGAACAGCACCAGTTCCCTAATACAGTGGAACCTCGGTTTATGAAAACCTCGGTTTATGAATTTTCGGTTTATGAACGCCGCGGACCCATCTGGAACGGATTATTTCACTTTCCATTACTTTCAATGGGAAAGTTTGCTTCAGTTTATGAACGCTTCAGTTTATGAACAGACTTCTGGAACCAATTACACCCATGCTTCGGGTTAAGTACGCTTCAGGTTGAGTACTCCGCGGACCCGTCTGGAACGGATTAATTCACTTTCCATTACTTTCAATGGGAAAGTTCGCTTCAATTTATGAACGCTTCAGTTTAAGTACTCCAAGGACCATCTGGAACAGATTAATCCACTTTCCATTACTTTCAATGGGAAAGTTCGCTTCAGTTTATGAATGCTTCAGTTTATGAACAGACTTCTGGAACCAATTGTGTTCATAAACCGAGGTATCACTGTATAAAGCCAGGATGGACCTAGTCTGATAGAACAATTGCATAAGGGATATTTGTGATATTTAGCCAAGCTTGCCTGTAGAAATTCTTGAAGGCACAAGACAGGCTCGAAGAAGACGTTATTTACAGTCAAAGGAAAACTTTGTGTGAAGTATCCTTCTCCAAGAGATAGAAGACGCCTAGTATTGTATCATATTTCTCCCATTTAAGAGAGGGAAAATAGATATATTTCAAAGCCAGAACGGCTCCAGAAAGTTTAATTTAGGAGACTAATCCCTTGATATCTTTGGGCTTTGTGTTGGTTTTGTTTTTGCTCGAATAAATTTGGCTAGCGAGGAACAGCAGGACTGCCTCAGCTCCCCCACACTGTCTCTGAGCACCACTATATCATCTCCACCATGTTTCAAGACACAGAGTTTAAATATTTTTTAACCTAGTTCCCCCCACACCCACACTCTTTTCTCAAGATGTTCTGTAAAATGCAGTCTTGTTTCCAGTATGCAGTTGGCTGGATTTCTCAACCCATTGCTCTTCTGCATTTGTAGAAGGGAGATGAAAGTAGTAGAGAATTTCAAGTCTTATCAAGAAGATATACCGGTGTCAGAAGTCAGCATCACTGGGCATTTGCCAGAGTCCACCGAGGAGCCACCAGTAACCAGAGATCCACTAGGAAACATTGAGACTTCCTGCAACCATATTTGCTTTTCTTTGTGCAAATGCACACAAGGCTAAAAGAGCCTATAGTCCTGGCCACCAATGGGGCCCATGGCATGGCATGAAAGCTATGGCATTTAGGGAGAGAAAACCATAAAACCCTCTAAATTGGCTTTAAAACTAAGCCAGTTATTTTCTCCTCTCCTCTCTTGCTTTGTGTAACATCCAGCCCAATGAAGGCTTCTGGATAATCCATAGAATCACAGAGTTGGAAGAGACCACAAGGGCCATCCAGTCCAAGCCCCTGCCAAGCAGGAAATACCAACAAAGCATTCCTGACAGATGGCTGTCACTCCTCCACTTAAAGACCTCCAAAGAAGGAGACTCCACCACACTCCTTGGCAGCAAATCCCACTGCCGAACAGCTTTTACTGTCAGGAAGTTCTTCCTAATGTTTAGGTGGAATCTTCTTTCTTGTAGTTTGAATCCATTGCTCCGTGTCCACTTCTCTGGAGCAGCAGAAAACAACCTTTCACCATCTTCTACATGACATCCTTTTATATATTTGAACATGGCTATCATATCACCCATTAACCTTCTCTTCTCCAGGCTAAACATACCCAGCTCCCTAAACTGTTCCTCACCCAACCCAACCCAAAAGCTTGCTCACTTTTTTGTATAACAAAAGGGCAAGGTAATGAAGGAATCTTCCTATTTATATTCTTCTTATGGGTCAACATGGCTACCACTGCATTTTTAACAGTTTAGTTTTAACCCTTACAACAACCTCCATTGAAATTCATTATTCTCTTCCATTTTGCAGGTAAGGTGAGGCTTGATGCTAAGGAAAAGGGGACTTGAGTACAGCCCCCAACCATATTCTTGGCAGAAGTGGGATTCAAACCAGGGACTGGCTGATTTGTAGCCCCGTCGCTCAGCCACTATTCTTGCACAGCACCACACTACGCCAGAGCTGATCGAGACATTAAAGCAAGAGATTACAGCAACTGGTGCATGCTTCTGCGTTTCATGTTTCTGCTATAAAACGCAAAGCAGAGTTTTATAGATCGCGTCACAGGTGGAATCTGAGAGCTGCAGGGTTGTTGAAGGGGAAAGTCCAAAATAATATGTTAAAGAACAATGATCTCTAGCCCATGAAAGCTTATGGCGAAATAAATTTGTTAGGATGCTACACGCCACTTTCTGGCATATTTGCTGTAAACATGCTAAAATGACTAGTACTCTGGGATTTGCCTTTATGCTTCTATCCCCCACCAATCCCCACCTCCATGTTATGTTCACACCCCGTCAGCAATCAGAAGAAACAACACACAGGGAGCAATAATGCTGATGTTGATCAAAGAATCAATGTAGAATAGTAACATAATAATCATTCATTCATTCATTCATTTTTTAAGCACTTGTTTCACAAATGGGACCCAAAACGACTTAAATCCAAATGTAAGGAGGCATCATTTTTTCATTCTGCCCTGTACTTGTCACATGCAGAAGAGTTTCCTTTCCACTGCAGTTCGCCTTCCACCAAAAAGTATTGGAGGAAATGGCAGCGGGTGGGAAGTAGAATCAATTGTGTGTTGTTTATGGACTGAAAGCAGCAGCAGCAACAGAGAATACTGATCATATTTGACGGATTGATTTCCGTTCTGGGCATAGGACGAATAAATGAACACTGGCAATTTCCACTCCCAGTTCCATTTTCCTTGGAATTCTCCAACATCCCTAGTGTAGAAGAAGATTGTGATGGCTCCATAAGGGGATCCCATGCCAGGGCTACTATTGGTTGTAATAAACCAGGCTGATCCCCTCCCCCAGACGCATACACACTCCCAGCCTAATCCCAAAACTTGCTGGGGCAGCACATAAGTGTAAGTAATTAGAATGAGGTGTATCAACAGCTATGCTGTTGTGGTTTCACAGCACAGGATGCTAAGCCGGTGCTGCAGGGACCTTATGCCAGCATTGCAGACAGATAGGGCTGCTGATTTATTTATTTTTACTGGCCCCGCTCCTGGGCTTTTAACAGCAGAAAAGAAAACGGGCAAAGAAATTAAGCAGAGGCTTCTGCCTGTCATGCCGAAGGAGCTTCAGCCCCTTAATTTTCTGTTTATGAGGTTGTTGTTAAAGGTTTGTTGTGCAGGGAACTCTGAAGAAGTGCTTCCAGCCAGCTCAGAAGTGGAGCATGGCTCTCACTTATGCTGTATTCAGCTTGGGCCGTGCTGCTTCAGGCTTACTTAAGGATTGCTTTGACGTGGAATTTTCTTCAAACAGCAGGCCTTCCTTGTAACAAACTGCCCTGTGTAGTTTATTTAAGGTTTTTGAAGCCACTTCAGAGGAAGCCACTGCGATGATGAACCTTATAAAGAAACGTATGATTACACTTTGCTTTTCTTGCTTGAACATGACTCCTAATGTCGGTACATAACATTAAGTACAGTTGCATTTTGTTGAGGCACCATTCCTTGCAGGACCAGCCCTACCATTAGGCAAAGTGAAGCGGCTATCTCAGGTGGCGGGCGCTGAGGGGCAGGTAGTGGGCTCAGCTGTGTGTGCAATGCTGCCTCCTCTATGCCCTCTAAGTCAACCTGTTGTTAGTGATGTTGGGGAATTCCAGCAAAAAGAAAGAAAGAAATGGGAGCAGCAATGGCTAAAATCTGCTTAACCATCCCTGTTCCAGAACAGAAACCCAGCAAATACAATCAATATTTGCGTAGGGGCCATGCTAATCTTCTCTGTATCATTCTAATTTTAGTATATGTGCTGCTGAAGCTGTTGTTGCATTCAGTCCACAAACAATATGTAATTGATTACATTTCTTCTCCATTTGCATTGTGTTTCTATTGTATTGAAATGAACAGGGTGGAATAACGTAACAACAACATTATACAGTGGTGCCTCGCAAGACGAAAGCAATTCGTTCCGCGAGTCGATTCGTCTTGCGAAGCGTGGTTTGCCACGGCAAACAAAACAAAACCAAAAAACCGCCAAAAAAATTGTCTTGCGAAGCGCAGCCATAGAAAATTTCGTCTTGCGAAGTGCCAAAAACATCGCAAAGTGCTTTCGTCTTGCGAGTTTTTCGTTGCGCGAGGCATTCGTCTTGCGAGGTACCACTTTATATGTGTTTTTGCCACTGTGGACAGTGAAATGAATAATGTAACTTTTGATGGAAGACAAACTGCAGTGGAGTGGAAACAGTGGCGCATGCAATGAATACAGGGCAGTACGGAAAACGATGCCTTCTTACATCCCTGTTTGCTGTCCTCATGTGTACTGGAGGACACTTTTTCCATCACCAGTGCTGAAATAAGTTTCAGCTCCAGCTTCTGTACATGGAATGAGGAAGGTACCATCTTGTCCTCTGCCTTAGGTGGAAACATACCTTGGGCTGCTGCTCATTCCTTACTTTCTGCTCGCTTGAGTGAGTTAATTACTCAGCAGTCACCTCTTTTTCACAGCTTATTGAAAAGGAAAAGAAACACCACCCAAGCCTGCTTCCTTCCTTTGATAAATCAGTAAGCTTACCAAATAAGTAACTGTACAAATGGTATTTATATATTAGTACCTTTATGAAGGCAATAAAGCTGTCATGTCAAAACGATACTTCTCTCATTAGTTTAAGGTGCAACAGGACTGAGGAAAAATGACACAAGGGGGGAATCAATTTGCTTGATCAAATAAACTAATTAGGGAAATTACACATCTATGATGATGTTAATCGTGCAAGCAACATGTCTTGTCGTGTTTCGGCACTTCGCTACTCTCGCTGTGTCTCTGTCCCATTTATTAGGAAGAAGAGTGAAGAACCCTACATGAAGATGCCTTTGTGAGGGAAATCAAAACTGGAATGTGAGTGGCTGGCCTATTAAGAGATCCCCTGCATCTTTATTAGCAAAATCCCTGGGTTCCAGATTGCACAGATGCATATGCAAGTAGGATTCTTGCATAGACTTCCCCTCATCAAATGCCCATGCCGGTGCTATTTCCTGCAATTTCTCCAATGTGTTCTTCATCTGCAAAAATGACTTCCAGTTTTCTGCCTCTTTTGCAATGCACTTTCTTAATACTTTTGGTGGGATCGGGCTGGGCTTTATTTAGCATTGTAAGGTTGGTATGATTGTGCTTTTCTTCCCATTAAACATTTTCCCAACAACCTGCAGCTCACCCAGCTCCCTGTGCCTCATAATCTCAACAAACTCCATGGGAGGAATTACCTTAGCTGTCTTTACTTGCTTTTGATTGGAGTGGGGAATAGTGGCTACCGAGCTCCTGAGAGTGGCGTAGTCACTGATTTTCTTTTTAAGGGAAGTTCTCCTTGTATCCTTTAAATGAAGTTTTATTCAATCATTTCTTTAAAAATAAAAATAAAAAGTTCACTTAGGGAAAACAAGTTAACAGCTGCTAGGTTCACAGTAGGCAGCGCCCCTAACTTCTTGTGCTAATAGACTAGCCCAGCTGAGGATGTGATGCTCTTTTCAGGAAACATGGGCACCCAGGAAGGCTGCATTGTGCAGACCACTGGGAAGGTGCTTTGTAGGGGGGGAGGACACACACAAGCACACCTTAGCCACTCTAAAGCTAAGGGGAGTGCAACAAAAATGCTGAAGTCTTCAAAAAAATTCTATTCCATTTAATATAAGGTTACCAGATTTTTTTTCAGTGAATCCGGGGACAAATAAATAAATAGTGTGTGTGTGTGTAAAGTTATTTTTAAAAAATATCTTCTCTTCTGCGGTCTCCTCTGTTGCGTGGCCTTACTCTGAGTCCAGGGTCTGCTTTCTTGGAGCGCTAGCCGAGCTTCCACTCCCTCCCTCTCCGTCCTTGCACTGCGATCCCCTACAGGCTTACTCAGGAGTAAGCGTTAGCAGAAATCCCTTCCTCCTCCTGCTGCCCTGCCCGCCTGTGGGCATCTCCTGTGCAGGCATCAGCAGAGATTGAGAAAACGACTGTGGGATGATTACAGAATGACAGATTTGGAAAGGACCTGTGAGGGGCATCTAGGCTAACCCCCTGCAATGGAGGTACCTCAACTCAAGTAGCCTCAACTTAAAAGAACATAAGGCTTCCCTGCTCCTGTGACACAGAAGGTACAACACACACACACACACCCGCAAGCCCCATCCCACCAATCTCTCCCTTTTTATCAAAGGGAAGGGGAGGGAGGCAAGCAAGCAGAGGTAACCTCTTTTAATTTTTTTGAAGATTTTAATTTTTCTAAGGTTCATTTTTTAATAAGAAGGGAGCAGGACAGCTGTTTAGGGGGAAGCAGCAGAAACACCCCCAAAATAAAAATAAAACATTCCTCCCCTTTTATTTTTTGCTAGTGGGGGTGGGTGCAAGGGAAGAAAAATGAAGCAGCAGCACATAATGATGTATATAGGCTTAGGGAGCTGGGTATGTTTAGCCTGGAGAAGAGAAGGTTAAGGGGTGATATGATAGCCATGTTCAAATATATAAAAGGATGTCATATAGAGGAGGGAGAGAGATTGTTTTCTGCTGCTCCAGAGCAGGGCCATCTTAAGCGCCCCTGGCGCCGTGGTGCGACGGATCCCTCCGGCGCGCCCCCGCCCCGTTTCCCAGCGCGGTGGGCGGGCGGGCAGGCACAGCGTGGTTGCCATGTGTGCAGCTGCGCGGCGAACCAGCCAGCCAGCCGGCGGGCGCAGCTTGCGGCGCCCCCCTGGCAGGCCGGCGCCGTGGTGCCCTGCGCCACCCAGCCTGCACGTACGGCCAGCCCTGCTCCAGAGAAGCGGACACGGAGCAATGGATTCAAACTACAAGAAAGAAGATTCCACCTGAACATTAGGAAGAACTTCCTGACAGTAAGAGCTGTTCAGCAGTGAAATTTGCTACCAAGGAGTGTGGTGGAGTCTCCTTCTTTGAAGTTCTTTAAGCGGAGGCTTGACAGGCATATGTCAAGAATGCTTTTATGGTGTTTCTTGCGTGGCAGGGGCTTGGACTGGATGGCCCTCGTGGTCTCTTCCAACTCTATGATTCTATGATTCTATAGGGTTGGGGAACCAAATGTATGAGAAGACAAAGGGAGAATTGGGAAGTTTATGGGTAAGGAGGAAAAAATGGGGAGACACAGAGAAGGAAGGGAGGGAAGGCAGTCCAATGTAGCTCACAAACATGCAGAATGGAGCAAAAGAGGCAAGACAATTTCCCCACCCCCACCCCTTAACTTTGAAGCAACAGCCTCTGAGAGTTGCAGCAAGCCCAGCTGCACCTCCGGCTCCCAAGGAGACCCTCTCTGGAGCTGGAGCGGTTGGTTGCTTCCGGCTCTGGGGAGGGTCTGGAAGTCCCCAGGCATATGATTAATCCGGGGACATTACATTAAATCCGGGGACATTCTGGGGGTGGGTTTTGTCTGGGGACAGATTAGCAAATCCGGGGGCTTTCCCCAGGAACCAGGGACGTCTGGTAACCATAATTTAATAATTTTTAGTAGAAGTCCTGTTCTTGATAGTTCATGGGAAATGATAAAAAGAATGCAGGAAAATGTTCAGTGTAGCACTAGTGCAGGTTCACTGGGTGGCTGTAGGGAGGCCAGAAACATGGTGTGTGTGCAGTTTTATATTAAACAAAAGCCCTAAGAATGATACAATAACCAAATATTTCATGGTATTGTGCACAAATTGGAGGAGAAGGATGGAGGAGGAGGAGGAGGAGGAGGAGGAGGAGGAGGAGGAGGAGGAGGAGGAGGAGGAGGAAGAAGAAGAAGAAGAAGAAGAATTTCACCATCACAACAACAATTTCTGTGATCTCTAAAATACACATCAGGGCCCCAGAGTCTTAGTATTGAGATTGCTTGTGCATATAGCCAGCAGCTGTGATTGAGACAAGTTGCTATAATATATTTTGCAAACTAGTTTTTGTGAATGTCATACGCAACATTCACATGATCATTTACAAAATAAAGTTAATTGGGGGAGGCTGCTTCAAAGGATATGCAGAACCTCAGGCATTTAAATGGCAGCATTCTTCTTTACCAGGAAACCAATGTCATGCCCTCCAGTTGTTGGACTCAAGCTCCCATCAGCCTCATGGTCAGGGATCATGGGAGATGCAGTGCAACAACAGCTGGAGGTAACCAACTGGCTGTTCTGCCACCCATGTTAATCGTGCAAATTCCCTAGTTTGTAGTATGGCCTAGCACATTTGTTCTGTTGCTTTTCAGTTCTGAAACAACAACATCATCATCAACATCATCATTTCTTGTCTACTTTTCACTCATAGATCCCAGTACTGGTTACAACAATCTAAAATTACAGTATTAAAATGAGTTATAGCAATTTATAATCAAATGAATAGGGTGGGTCCTAAAATATACATCTCAAGCATCAAAGCCTAGGGTAAATAAATGTCAGATTCACATTAAAACCCTGAAGTAGCCACATCAGATTTGGCCTAATTTTCATTTAAGTACAAAATCTAGCTTATTTCTGTAGCTCAACACAATGCTGAGAGAGTGCTCATAAGGAAAACACTGCTGGTTCCTCTTTTTCTTTTTCTTCCTTGTAACACAAAGACGGGTTTTCAAATTAAGAGAAACAGAAAAGAAATAATAAGATAAAGAAATAGGGAGTTGGAGTGGAAAATTCCTGGAACGTGCTCTGTTTTGACAGCTTTTGTAAGCCTTCAAAAAGATTGGCTTCTGGGAGTTTGGAAAATAAATGTGCCCTAACGAAAGGACTATGATAGTTGGTTTGCTGTCCAGCAGCAAACACAGCAAAAACACATGAACATAGGTATGTAAGATCTGCTGGGTCAGACCAAAGCCGCCTACATAGTCCAGGATTCTACTTCTATAGAGGCCAAGCAGTTGCCTATGGGAAGCTTAGAAACAGGGCATAAGTATAATAGTATTTTCCTGCTCATTAATCTATGGAGGTATGTATCAAAGCCATTTCTGCTGTCAATCTCAGAGAAGAAATAAAAGGCAAAGGAACCTCAGTGTCCCCTCTAAAAGGAGCAGTAAATCCAAGGGGAGAGGTTGGTATTAGAAAACTGTTGGAGAGAAAGCACCATCCTTTTCCTGAATGGGATATTCTGAGCCAGTGTGGTGTAGTGGTTAAGAGCGGTAGACTCGTAATCTGGGGAACCGGGTTCGCGTCTCCGCTCCTCCACATGCAGCTGCTGGGTGACCTTGGGCTAGTCACACTTCTCTGAAGTCTCTCAGCCCCACCCACCTCACAGGGTGTCTGTTGTGGGGGAGGAGGGGCAAGGAGATTGTTAGCCGCTTTGAGACTCCTTCGGGTAGTGATAAAGCGGGATATCAAATCCAAACTCCTCCTCCTCCTCCTCCTCCTCCTCCTCCTCCTCCTCCTCCTCCTCTTCTTCTTCTTCTTCTTCTTCTTCTTCTTCTTCTTCTTCTTCTTCTTCTTCTTCTTCTGTTTTATTTATTATATTTATATCCCACCTTTGCTTCAAGGTGGAAGACTTGGTCTTCCCCCTCCCAACAGCCCTGTGAGATGGGTTAGGCTGAAAGACAACGAGTGACCTGAAGTTACATAGTGTTAGGACTGAGTGGGGATTTGAACTTTTATCTTCCAGATCCTACTCTTAGAACTCTAAATACTACGCTATACTACACTGTCTCTCTGCCAGATCTGTCACAAAAATAAATCTCCACATAAAGCTCTCTCCACATAAACCTGGTGCAGAAAGACATTTCTTTAAAGAGAATGCCTACCCATAGTTGATGAGGCACTCCTGGTGGTCCCAAATGAAGTGAAGTATATAGTGCAGGGGCCCAGGGAAAAGCATTTCTGGTGGTGGCTCAGTGTCTGTAGAATTCACAAAGGGATATTGTTACCAAAGATAGCTCTGTCTAAATTATGGGCAGTCTAGTTGCACAGAGGGATATATGAAGTGGGGTGCTGAGCAAAGCTTCACACTGCTGCAGAGATTGTTGGCTGTCTCCAAAATTCTCATTGTCTTCTATACTGATGTGTGGATTGTAAATATTCAGGCTCATTTTGCTGAATAATATCTGGCTTCTGATAGGATAAGTCACCTTTCCTTCATTCTGCTAATAATCTTGCCAGTGATCTGCACTCTGCAGCCTTCCTGGGTGCCCATCTTTCCTGAAAACTCCATGGCAACCTCAGCTGGGTTATCCTGTAATCAGGAGAAGGCAGGAAAGCTGCATACTGTGTGACTGACAGCTGTTTCTTACTATTTTAAACTGAAGTATTTTATTTTTAAAGAAATCTGCACAAAGGGTTTTTTTTAAAACACCCCCCCCCAAAAGTGGCCATGCTGACCTCGGGGTCCCATCCTATATAATAAAGTCCCCCCGGTAAGCATCGGCGAGATAAAGGTTTTGATTGGAGAATTAAAACCTGGAAAGGCCCCAGGTCTTGATGGGATCCCTGTTGAGATCCTGAAAAAGTATGTCAATTGGTGGGCACCTCCACTTGCTAATCTGTTCACGCTTATTGATAAAACAGGAATAGTACCGAACTCTTGGCTGACCTCTATAATATTTCCAATATATAAAAAAGGTGACCCTGAGCAGCCATGTAATTATCGACCTATTAGTTTATTATCTACTATATGTAAACTCTACTCAAAACATCTAGAGAGATACTTATTAGATTGGATGAAAAAGAAAAGAATTATTGGTCCTGAACAGATTGGCTTTACAAAACATAAATCGACAGTAGACCATTGTCTATTATTGGCATCCCTAGCTGAAAAATACACGAAATCGGACAAGGGGAAGCTATATGTGGCCTTTATCGATTTAAAGTGCGCTTTCGATTCAATTCCAAGAGGTCTATTATGGGATAAATTGAAAACTTCCGGGATGGAAACCCGCCTACTTTTTCTGATTAAAAAGCTACATTCCAACACTAAAGGTCAGGTGAAGTTTTCCCTTGATGGTCATTTATCTACCAGCTTCACAATCACTAAAGGGGTTAAACAAGGTTGTATACTTGCTCCACACTTGTTTAACCTATTCTTGAATGATATGAAACAACATTTATCTGCTGTAAATGGCCACCCTCCCAGATTAGATACCAAAGCAATCCCTACCCTCTTGTACGCAGATGATAATGCTCTCCTCTCCTATTCCAGAGTTGGGCTACAAAGATATTTAAGAGCATTCTCCAATTACTGTGAAGTGAATCACCTAGCAATTAACTACTCCAAGTCAAAGATTCTTGTTTTTTCTAAAAGTTGGTGTCCATTCAATTGGTCGATTGGAACCCAAAAAATGGAGCAAGTTAAATGCTATAAATACTTGGGTGTCACCTTTCACTATAACTTAAAATGGGTGACCCATCGCAACAGAACAATTAATTTAGCAAGATGCTCGGTTGCACAAATCAAGCACTTTCATTTTCTTGGTGGGAATCAATTTGTACCTGCAGCAATTGCTGCCTATAAGGCAAAATCCGCCTCCCAGCTTCTATACGGGATCCCCTTATGGATATCCAGCTTTAACAACAAAGTAGAAGGAGTCCAATCATCCTTCTTTCGGCAAATCCTTGGAGTACCAAAATGTGTGCCATACCTGGCTATCTGTGCAGAATTGGGCCAACACCTTCTTGAGACAAGAGGGTGGATCATTACTTTTAAATATTGGCTAAAAATTCATTTTAATACCGATCCAGATAGCCTGATATCCTATCTTCTGAAAGATAGCCACAGCTTTACATGGTTCTCTAATATTTCCAACAAACTTAGGCAACTAGGCCTTTCAGTGGATTCCCTCTTGACATATGAGGACTCATATATCTTTACTCTTATTAAGCAGAGACTGCTTGATATTGAATTCCAGAAACTTCATCCTGCCCAACCTCTAGTATGCTCGCCTGCCTTCCTGGGGCTGCCGCCGCACCAAGGATTGATACCTAATTATTTATATGACCTGGTATCTCCTTTTTATCGCAGAGTATTTATGTTGGCCCGTCTAAATGCTTTTCCATCCTCTGTGTTAGCCGGAAGACTCAAAGGCATCCCCTACTGGAATAGATTATGCCCTTGTGGCCAGAAAGAGGTAGACTCTATGGCCCACATGATTCTGGACTGTCCCCTTTCTAATTTCTTTTATTTTGGCCCCCTCTTATCCCTTATGAGACCTGGAACCCTCCCCAACAAGGAAACAGTGGTCCAGCTCTTGCTGAGGGATGACTTCCCTGAAATTACCAGAATTATGGCCCACTACTTGTCCAGAATTTATGTAATTAAAATCAATACATCTAGCCTTCAACAATGATAGCTGAGGATCCCTTGTGTGCCTCTTCCTCCTCCTGCTCACCATTATTTCTGTACGACGTAGAGTTACTATTTATACTAATGACCTATATGTTTTATATGTTTTGTCTTAGTTTTTATATTTTATATATATGCCAATAAAGGTGTTGAAATTGAAATTGAATAATAAAGTCCCTGTGTATCTGCATCCAGTCCCTGTGTCCCTGGGTTTGCGTTACTGCGCGTGTGCCCCACGGACACAGGGATTGGACGCACACGCATGCGCACGCGCACTCTCCCCACCGATGAAGAGAACCAGAACCCAGTAAATGAGCCACTGGCAGCTTCTCCTCATGCAGCTCCGGCTTCTCCTATAGCTGAGCGCCGGGGTTGCGATCCGGCCTTGCCGCTTCCGCGGCCGCTGCCAATACATGCGCTCTAGCACCCGTTATTTTAACAGGTTTCAAGATACTAGTACTTCAATAAAATATCAGGAAAATATGTCATTACTTCTCTCATTGGACTTTTTCAGGAAGTACCAGCAGCTGGGGAGGCTGCAGAGCACTGGAGAAAAGTTTAGTGGAAAGAAAAGCATGCAGCACACCCACAGCCCCCTTGCAATGACGAGGTAATGTCAGTTCTATAAAAAATCCCAAAGTGCCCTAAGAGTGAGGCAGAAAAATGGAAGCCACTGTTACACAGGAAGAAAACTTGTAACTCTGGAGGAGAGATTTCTGCACAGCAATAGCATACAGTATGTGAAAAGTGGTGATGTTGGCATCATACAGGGCTGTGCTGATGCTGTTTAGATGAGCCAACTGCAGTCCTCTATAAACATAGTAATAAATATATCCATGTTTGCCACTGACTACTTAGAAAGTACAAATTCTCCCAAATATGCAAAGATATCAGATACATCCAGAGCCTAGAAATAAAATGAGCAAGGTGAGAAATATACAAGCCATGACAACAGCTTACCCTAATGGACAAGGAGAAATGAGCTCAGCTGTTGACACAATACTAAAGGGTTTTGTTTTTTGCAAGTTGAAAGTAATATTATTGTGGCTTGGGAAGAGAGTGTTTCTTTCTTGCAGCTTTGCTATTTTGAAAAGAAGCCACCCAGTAGTTAGCATATCGATTTACTGTTGTAGAGACAGACATTTGCTTGAAAGGAACACTCAATAATAGAAAGCGTCAGAAACTTTTATTGTGTTTGGACTTGTGTTTAACCAAACCTAATGTCTCAATGGAATAACAGACCACTTATATGAAAATGCTAAGTGGCTTCTATGAGGCTGATCCAAGTCTCCCCCAAATCCCCTCCCCCTAATTGTCAGTTGGAGTCCCATAGAGGTTAATAGGAACGGGACCAAACAAGCCCATTGTCACAGAAAAGGAAATGGATACACTTACAGTTTTCTAAGAAGAAGTATTGTTTCACCCTTGCCTTCATTCTGCAAATTGCTGACTACTTTATCCCTAAACAAATTTCAGCAAAATAATTCCGTTTGGGTCACATAAACCTAACTGCATCCTGACAGGCTCTGAATTGGCAATAAATACTTGGGGTCATGGGAGAAACCTCATTAAAAATATCAACTTAAGCCAGGCTGGGGATACTTTTTTGGCCCGTGGACTGCATTCCCTTCTGAAGAACTTTCTGGGGCCCTATGCCAGTGGTGGCTGTGGCCAGAGGCAAAAGTAAAAGGAGCAATGGATGTGACTCTTACAGGAGGCCGCACTCCAGCCATGCAATTCTATATGCACACAATAACATATCTGCATCCAAACAAGGAGGATGTGTTATCGCATAGTCCATCCACCAAAAGCTTTTGAAGGCTCCAAAGAGCTGGGGAGGGGTGAGAACTAGGGGGAAGTAGCCTAGGCATGGCCTGGGATGAGTCCTGAAAGCCAGAAAGGGCAGGGCAGCCATATTTGGCCTCTCAACCTGAGGTTTCCCACCCCTGAACTAACTCTTGAACCAAATGGGTCATTAATTGCAGGGTGTTGTTGTTGTTTAGTCGTGTCCGACTCTTCGTGACCCCATGGACCAGAGCATGCCAGGCACTTCTGTCTTCCACTGCCTCCCACAGTTGCAGAGCTGCACAGTTTGCAGAGCTGAATAAAGGCTAAAAATCTCATTCTAACTTGCTTAGGTCAAAAATGACAGCTCTAAACTGCTCTTAGGATATAAGCACCCTGGACCAGTAACTGATTGTGGTTCAGACCAAATAGCTCAGTGCTGTATCATCAGGTTGTTGTTGTTTACTCATTTAGTCGTGTCCGACTCTTCGTGACCCCATGGACCATAGCATGCCAGGCACTCCTGTCTTGCACTGCCTCCCGCAGTTTGGTCAAACTCATGTTCGTAGCTTCGAGAACACTGTCCAACCATCTCATCCTCTGTCATCCCCTTCTCCTAGTGCCCTCAATCTTTCCCAACATCAGGGTCTTTTCCTGGGAGTCTTCTCTTCTCATGAGGTGGCCAAAGTATTGGAGCCTCAGCTTCACAATCTGTCCTTCCAGGGAGCACTCAGGGCTGATTTCCTTAAGAATGGATAGGTTTGATCTTCTTGCAGTCCATGGGACTCTCAAGAGTCTCCTCCAGCACCATAATTCAAAAGCATCAATTCTTCGGCGATCAGCCTTCTTTATGGTCCAGCTCTCACTTCCATACATCACTACTGGGAAAACCATAGCTTTAACTATACGGACCTTTGTAGGCAAGGTGATGTCTCTGCTTTTTAAGATGCTGTCTAGGTTTGCCATCACTTTTCTCCCAAGAAGCAGGCGTCTTTTAATTTCATGACTGCTGTCACCACTTGCAGTGATCAAGGAGCCCAAGAAAGTAAAATCTGTCACTGCCTCCATTTCTTCCCCTTCTATTTGCCAGGAGGTGATGGGACCAGTGCATGATCTTGGTTTTTTTTATGTTGAGCTTCAGACCATATTTTGTGCTCTCCTCTTTCACCCTCATTAAAAGGTTCTTTAATTCCTCCTCACTTTCTGCCAACAAGGTTGTGTCATTTGCATATCTGAGGTTGTTGATATTTCTTCCGGCAATCTTAATTCCGGTTTGGGATTCATCTAGTCCAGCCTTTCGCATGATGAATTCTGAATATGTTAAATAAGCAGGGAGACAATATATAACCTTGTCATACTCCTTTCCCAATTTTGAACCAATCAGTCGTTCCATATCCAGTTCTAACTGTAGCTTCTTGTCCCACATAGAGATTTCTCAGGAGACAGATGAGGTGATCAGGCACTCCCACTTGCCATAGTTTGCTGTGGTCGACACAGTCAAAGGCTTTTGCATAGTCAATGAAGCAGAAGTAGACGTTTTTCTGGAACTCTCTAGCTTTCTCCATAATCCAGCGCATGTTTGCTATTTGGTCTCTGGTTCCTCTGCCCCTTCAAAATCCAGCTTGCACTTCTGGAAGTTCTCGGTCCACATACTGCCTAAGCCTGCCTTGTAGAATTTTAAGCATAACCTTGCTAGCATGTGAAATGAGTGCAATTGTGCAGTAGTTGGAGCATTCTTTGGCACTGCCCTTCTTTGGGATTGGGATGTAGACTGATCTTTTCCAATCCTCTGGCCATTGCTGAGTTTTCCAAACTTGCTGGCATATTGGGTGTAGCACCTTAACAGCATCATCTTTTAAAATTTTAAATAGTTCAGCTGGAATATCATCACTTCCACTGGCCTTGTTATTAGCAGTACTTTCTAATTGCAGGGTAGAGGGCAGAAATTATTCCACAAAGGTGGACATCTAAGAGGCTAGTGTCACTTTTGTAAATAGAAAACTACCTCAGCCAGCAGTGAGGGTATAATGTTGCTGGCAGTAGGCATGCTTGAGGAATTTGCTTGGTACAATTTCAAAAGCAGATCAGCACCTCCTGAATTTGATCGATAGTTCTTCTTTGAAATCTGAATTCCAGTGAATTGCACAAAATATTCAATGGAGTGCCTTTAAAGGGAAAAAAGACATACCTTTCTTACAGGTAAAAGATTTGAATCTCCGTGAAAGTGCCTCATTGCTGCTCCATGATGAAAATGGGGCTGTAAATGCCCCTGAGTGAAAAGATATGGGATAGATGAATTGTTCTATTTCTAGTCTGTGCCAGTTTTGCACGTGTTTATTCATAAATGTGTCCTATTTCTGCATTATTCTGAGGTTTTTTAAAAAAAACACTGCATTTTTATACAGTTTATTTATTTTTCATTAAAAAAAACCTCAACATCAACAATGATGTACATATGTTTGATTATGTTGTAAACTGGTCACACCGTATCCTTCATGGTCACAATGTTTTTCATTCTATTCCAAGAATTTTTATTGAGTGTAACATTTTAGCCTTTTCCTTATCCCAATGAGTCTCTCCAGAGAGTTCCATTGTTGGCAGTGGCTGGATTTGCTAAGATTATATTTTGTCAATTGAACAAATCCATACAATTGAGCATAAAAGTCTATGTGCATTTGGTTATTTCTTCATTTCTTTTTGAAGTAAAGAAATGTACTGCAAAATTCGGAGAAATGCAAAAACTGAAAGGTAACTGAGTACTGCAGAAAGTGTGAATCAGGCCATTTTGCTTAAAAATACAAACCAAATGAAACTGTTCAGCATCCTTAGATTTGGACATTGTAGGGGACATTGTAGGGGGGGAGACATGCTGCCCTCATGGGTTGCTGTGTACATCAATCTTTTGGGGGGGGGTCAGGGGTCATAAAAGAGTGGCTGGAGATCATCATGAGCTATCACTCTCAGGCACAATTGCACCCTTCTTTTTTCAATATGGAGAACTAGATTTGTGTTTTCTAGCTCAGGCATAGGCCAACTCGGCCCTCCAGCTGTTTTGGGACTACAACTCCCATGATCCCTAGCTAACAGGACCAGTGGTCAGGTATGATGGGAATTGTAGTCCCAAAACAGCTGGAGGGCCGAGTTGGCCTATGCCTGTTCTAGCTAATGGAGGCAGATCAAAAAAAGGAGGGGAAGTGTTAAAGTCAGCTCTCAGAACACTTCATAAGTACTTTTCAAAATTATAAAATGCATGCAGGTTTTTTTTTCCCCAGGAAAGCACCTGAATGGAAATGGGTCAGAATGAATCTGGAGCGAACACATGCAAACGGGACACAAACTAGATTGCAAATTATTCACTCTTTTCTCAGTGGTGGATGGTGCAGATTGGGACTGGGAGGGAAGATGGGAGACCAGCAGTAGGTGGACCCAGATCAAATGACAGGCAGATCTCCTTCCTCGCAGATTTGGATGTACAAGTGGCTGACAGATTACGGAGATTACTTTACCAGTCTCCCATTCACCCTAATGTACCAACCTCCTGACTGCCAGGCAGACATTCCACGAGAAACAGTATCCTAGTTGCATAAAGTCTCAACCCAGCAGAAGTGGTCTTTGGCAGCTACAACTCTAAGGCTGTGTACTTGACAACCAGTTAGGAATAATCAGGAAAGAAAGAGGGAGAGGGAGAGAGAGAGGATGCATCCCTGGTTCACTTACATTTAAAGTAATGACAGACGTAACATGTAACATGTCAAGGCAAAAAAATCTTCAATTTTGCAACTTTCTCAACTGGCAGTGACTGACCAGTACAGTAATGAGACCTTGGAATCATAGGGGACAGCTCAACGAAGGCTAGCATCCATTAGGAAAGGAACTGAAAATAAAAATGCTGCTATCATAATGCAGTTAGGCAAATCAGTGGTGCAACCACACAAGGATTAGAGTTGCACAAGAATGCCAAATGCACTTCAGTCGTGCAGAATGAATTTGCTGGCATGGGATTGAATCCCACCTTCAAAAGAACAACAGTCTGGGGTGCACCCTCAGTCCGATTCAGGCATCTGCCGTTCCTTCTTCTACAGCTAAATATTCGGCATTTATGCATGGTTTGCTGTTCAAGTTGTGTATGAGTTACTGATAAAATTGAAAACTAATTTACAAGAAAGTGTGGACAAACGCACAACCTAATGTGCATTGGAGGCCAGAGCAATTCTTATGGTGCTCCGGTTTTTGTAATGTGAGACAACTATGATCTAGAATGGAAAAAGTTGGGTTAACTGTAACCCATGGAATATATGAGTTGGCATGTCAATTCAGAATCATGATCTGTGCATTCTCTCCTTTGTAAGCTGCCAGCCAGATACCACAAGAAAGTTCACAAAGAGGGAACAATCATGGTATCCCATCCCCATTTGTTTGTCTCCAGCATCTGGTAGCCAGAGGTATATTGTCTGTGACTCTGAAGCTGGTATTCTTCCCTACTTCTTTTTAAATAAGGCAACTTATGCAATGTCATCCCATTGTTGAATAAATCCATAAAGTGCACATGTGTGTGTCATGACCTTTTGTTAATCTCAAGCCTAATTATCAATTTCACTTAAAAAGCACCAAGTTATTTTTGAATGTGTGAATAATTGTCTGTTCATTCTTTCCATGCTGTACACAAATTCATAAATCTTAAGAGATCTCCGTATGTGGTTCCACCCCAACCTAAAAAACCCAGCTGTTTAAAACCTTTCTCCATATGCTTCTCTAAGATTTGCTTTTAAGCAAATGATAAAGGTTTTTCAGGACCACTGCTAGCTCTATCTACCCATTTTCTGGTTGGGCACATCAACTTAAGGGTAAGACAAATGTCACATTTCCAGACTGAAAAGGCCAGTTGAGATGTATCCACTCCGCCACGATCTTTAGTGTGGAGAGTTCTGAAGAAAGCAACAGCAAGAATCAGCCGTGGGCAGCTTTGTTTGGCTGAAGCCAAGCGTGTTGTCGTAGCCCTTTCAAGTCCTGGAGCAGCTTTGCAAATGGGGACCACAGACTGCAGTGGTGCTCTATAAGCACCTCTGGTTCTCAGTGACATACGGCATGTTCATCTGAAGGAAAGGAATATTATGCCCACTGGGGAAGTCCTGCACATGGTCTTATTCATCTGGGAATGGAAGACCACTTAATTGTGATGCCTTTCGGGGATCCAAAGTATATCTATTTTATAAATGTTGCAGCTGGTCTATGCCAGGGATGACAAACCCATTGTGACATCTATCTCAATGTCAGGAACATAAGGGGAGCTGATTGGATCAGGCCCAATGAATGACCCGTCTAGTCCAGCAGTGTGTAACCTTTATTGTGGATTAACAAGAAATGTGGCGAAGACCTAAACCAGACCTGGGAACCAAATGCAACTCTCTAGGTTTTTCTATCCAGCCCTTGGGAATTGCCTCAGACCACACCCTTCATCAACCCTGCTCTACAACCTTCAGGAGGCCTTTGTGTGTGGGGGGGGGGGGTTAATGCCTCTTGCTTGCTTCAATGGAGGTGTGTGCAAAAAACAACAACAACAACCACCTCTGACTTGTGTGGATGGAATGCATCCCACAGTACAATGGGAAGGGTCATATCCCCTGCAGTACCCACTTTTGCTTCTGGGCATGGTCACTAGTGACATGTGCATCCTACTCCATCACCAAAGGTTCTCTAGAAAAAATGCAGACCTCCTGCTGAAAAAAGGTTCCATCTGACCTCAATATTTCCTACCCAAAATATACAAGTTACTAGCCGTTAAGCATGCACAGTATAGCTGCTCCTACAATGTATATGTGATGGTGAAAGCCAAACCTACAATTAGGTTTGTGGTGTTAGAACCACAAAACAATGATTTTACTCACAAAACAATGATTTTAATTCTGAATATTCTCTGGCTATAGGATTAAGAGCACAAAAGCCTGGTGGATCAGGCCAAAGGTCCATCTAGCTGAGAATCCTGTTCTCACATTGGCCAGTGAATATTTAGAATTCAGAACTATATTTTGATATATGACGACTTTGCAGTGGCCATCAACATTTGACTGGTGACCTGTAAAAAAACCTCTATATTGATTTCATCTCTTCGTTCAGCCAATCAGGAAAATCCACTTAAATGAGTGAAAACAGGTGGAATTTTATGTCAGAATTCAATTCTGAAAACCAAATGACAAAGTGTCAACGTCAAAACATAAATTGCAGAATTTCAAAATGTGTGAAATGTAAACTATTAAAATGAAATTTTGTACTGTATTTCAGAAATTTGAAATTCTGCCATTTATGTTGGTGCTCTCACATAACAGAGGAAAATATAGCAATGTGGAAGATGAACTATTTATTATTATTATTATTATTATTATTATTATTTGATACATATAAAAATAGATGAGAATTACAATGCAGCATCCTTGTAACATGCCCAGCTGTACATATTGATCACATGTATAAATCTAAGGAGGACAAAACTACCAACATGAAACATCAGTGTAGATTTCTCTCTCTCTCTCTCTCTTGTAAAACTTTGACTTTGCATCACTTTATCTATATTTAACCTCCCACAGGCTCCAGCCCAGTACAAGCCCACGAATTAAATTCATTATTATTCATTATTCAAACACCATCCCTTTGTTTTCTGGAATAGCTTTGTAGCCTGGAGTCAAATGAGCTAAAGTAAAATTATGTGACTTGGCATTGAAAATATATTACTTCAGCTGCCAGAACGGATTTAACAGAATATGTGCACAGTTCGTCACTTCTTCCACAACTGCCTTCATGCGCACAAAGGGGTATGACAGCCCCTGAGTTATGAGGGGCCATTCGAGGGGCTGTGATGGATTAGATTGTTTTATGCACTGACTTAAGATCTCATTTCCTGCAACATTCACAAGTGCTTTCTCTACGACTGAACAGAAACTCACTCTGTCCTATGAGGGTTGCTCTTCCTTGTTAACTAGAGAAGCTGAGGATATCAGAGAATGAGATGACGTGCGCTCTCTTGGATAAGACCTTTTGGAATGAGCTAAATAACTTGAAAGAACTCAACATTAGGTTCTCTTCCCCTCTGACACTCCTAGTTAACCCAATTTTCTTTCTTTCTTTCTTTCCTTCTTCCTTCCTTCCTTCCTTCCTTTCTGCCTAAGAGCCAGAATTAACTATTGCTTTTTAAACAGGCCTGGATGTTCATGTAAGTATGCTCAGAAACAGTTAACACAGCATCATACCTACCTGCTGGCTGTACTCCTTGACATGATGCGCCTGTCGGCCACATACCCTGGTAGCACACATTTCATATCAGTGAAGGCGTGTTTGTGCATTACATTCAACAATCATACAATCCAGGTACCCAGTGCTATTTTTTTTTCCTAGAAAAAGAGGTGCCGGAACTCACCATGAATCCACCCGCCTTATTTTCCTATAATGACAATGGCACCCACCTGAGAGGCGCCAAAACTAAGTTCCTGCTAGTTCTGGCTGAAAAAAAGCCCTGCATGTAGCTGTGTACACAAATAGTTGAGCTCTACGCTCAAGCAGTTATTCACATGCAACATATAATTTGTGTAGAGCCTGTGCACCTCTGTACATAACAGTTGAGTTGTAGAGACAGCATGTACCTGTGTTCAATGTGTGATGTATGAACAAGCCTTGAGAAAAGACTGTGCATGTGTTGGGTCTTTTCTCACTTATGTCAAATGTGTGACCCTAGGGGTTTAAACAGCAGACAAGCTAATGAGAGTGTGCTCTTGCTCTCACCGTGACTGGCTGCATGTTATAGGACCTACAGGCAAAGACTTATCTCCAAACTTAGCGCTGTGCTAAGATTGGACATGGGGGATCCCTAAGCACATAAGTGCTCAGAACAGAGATAAATTATATCTGTTTCCAATGTCATATGACGTCAGGTGAATGACAGGTGGCTGTGGTTTGCCCCAAATGGCCTTGCAGGGCTAAATTCAAAGGTCTGGTGGGCCTAACATTAGTCCCACAGGCGGGAGCTTCTCACCACTGATACGGGTCATTTATATAACCATATAATCTTCCCCTTTGCAAACGAAAGGACCCCTCACTGATTGTACTGAAAAAGCCAGCATTTGTATAAAATGACTGTGCATAGGCACTATTCAGAATTTTAGATGTGACATTCTGAAGAGGAGAAACTGGGCATAGATCCCGGATCCTAAATGGGAATGTGCTAACCCTTCTCAAAAGTATGCTGTGGAATAATGTGCCCTTGGATACAATGGGTCTGGTTGTTCTGCTCAACCAGAGAGGCCCAGTAGAGCCATGTTGTCTCTAAGCAGACATTCCTTGCCCATTTTGCCATATAGAATTGCCACAGCAGCTGATCAGTCCACTACCTCCCCTTCTCCTTGGGATATTTTCTAGTTTGCCTCTTCCTTTAGCTGCCATGACAACTAGAACTGGCCAACACCCTGCTTCCCCACAGACGTACATTCCATCTGGCCATGGTCATAGTGTCTGAAGCCAAGAGCTGATGACATATAATGGTGGCTAGTCTGGCTTTTTTCTCTCATATATATATGGGGAACCTTGATTGCTGGAGCCATGAATCAACCGTGTTCTATATGAATTATTTCATCTATCATATTAGTTACTGGAAGGTGACAAATTGGGTGCATTCAGACATGGGGGATTTTAGCATTTGCTTTTCCAAATAGAATGCTAGTACTTCTGTCCCATTTTCTAGTGTTCCTTTCACGCTGCAGTACCTGTTGAACTGTTGTGACTTTTTTTGACGGTTAAATACTAAATTTGATTCACATCAGTGGTCCATTGTATTACATTGTGTGAAATATAATACAGAAATTAGCAGGGTAATGTCAGGAAAGTGGAATAAAACTGCCATGTGAATGCAGCCATAGAAGTACACATTCTACAACTGGAGTTTTCATTACTGGAAACTGAACAGTTCTTAAAGGGATGTCAACGCATGTGGACATACTGGGAGCCCAAATGCAGGATCGGACAGGAGTCGGTTCTGCACTTTCCCTTGCAGGGAATAGTGAGAGGTAAGTAGAACAATCTATAGGTATGAAACCTTAGTCTACCAGGGTTGGGAGTTAGGGGGGACAGAATCAAGTAGCTTGCTGCTATCTTCCCTTAAACCTGGAGTCTATATTGGGTGGAAGAAGAAGCAGGCTCAGAGGATTAGCCTGAGTTCATCCTTAAAAAGCAGTTTACCTCCAAGGGGTCCTTTAAATCAGACTTTAGGCTTGTGGGGGTCTACTTTGTGTTTTTTTTTTTACTAAAACCCCAAGGTCCACTATAGTGAGCCTGATGATGGGTCAAAGGGTGTGAGCCGAGGAATTTGTTGTTGCTGTTGTTTTCATTTGCAGAACTGCACTCAATGTTTTCCCCCTATGAACTCACTCCCATTCTTTTCTCCAAGCTTTATTTGCTCCAGGAGA
Organism: Zootoca vivipara; assembly: GCF_965207765.1. Classification (NCBI taxonomy): domain Eukaryota; kingdom Metazoa; phylum Chordata; class Lepidosauria; order Squamata; family Lacertidae; genus Zootoca; species Zootoca vivipara. The sequence continues at coordinate 71,851,763 of NC_142590.1, read as the reverse complement.
CTAATTTATAGGGGGCTGGGAGATGGGGAGAGGGGAAGACTATTGTTGTTGTTGTTGTTGTTGTTGTTGTTGTTGTTGTTGTTGTTAAACAATAACAATTGCAGATCATTCAAATTTTCGCAGATCGTCCAAATATCTATCAGCGGATATCAGTCTCTCTTCTGCACAAACATGCTTTAAATTGCAAGGAGGGCTAGCAATATGCAGATTAAAGGAAAACAGCGAGAGATATTGTCCATGGGTGGCAGTTCATGGGAGATGTAATTGAAGTCAGAGGAGGGGTGGCCTTTGAGGTCAGTTGTCTCCCTGCTAATTCACCAGTGAAGTGATCTTTTCTTTTCTTTTTGAGGTCTGCATCTGTACACATCTATTTACAAAGAGCCATTTCTTCAATGATGCTGTGTCTGGTAACAGTGAATAACTCTATTGCAAGCACCTCACCTGTGTCCTGGGTTGCGCAGTTGTGGCACATACATGTCAGCAACCAACCCTCAGCTCTTCGCTTTTGAAAAACATTGCCCATTTAGTAACTCAAACAAAAAAGATTCAAGCCAACAAGGGAAAATGTTTAGTTCGCTTTGCCTTGTGGGTCTTTGAAAGTTTCATGCTGCTGACTTCATGGAGTTTCCATTCCCATCACTTTAGAGGCATGGTTAATCGTGGATGAATAATTGTTTTAGGAAGTGGCCTACGTGGACAAAAAAAAGTGATGTTATTGGAGGCCTGCTGAGTAGCGTGTCAATAAGGATTTCAGCATCATTTGTGAGAGGATAACATTTGCTTTTTCTGGAGCCTGAGAAAAGATGAGCTAAAAAAACCCTGGTCTTTGGAAGATTTTTTTATATACGTCTGCATTGCATAAACTTTGGTGAATCTCCATGAATATGCTACTTATAGCAGCTCGTATTAACTATAATTATATTACTAGAGTATCTTATTAAATAAATAATAAAAGAGCAATATCCAGTTGCCGTCCCAGTTATTAGATTTCAATTTCAATTGATTGTCAAGAACACGGCCATTAAGATTCAACATCTGTTTAATAGGTATATCTTATTACACAGTAATACTTAAGTCCACATGCAACATCTGATTTTATACGAGACACAGTTTAAATAAACTCATTATGCAATCATGATCTACAACCAAGCTAAACACGGACCTTTGAAAATGACACATGAGTTTAATCAAAGCCTGCGCCTCAAAGTGAGCAGAACTTAACCACTGGACTGAGTCATAGCCCTATTTTGATTTCACAGCTGCAACCAGTGAAGCCAGCACCCTCTGAGAGCTTCCTGACTCTTCAGTGTATCTCATTCTCCCATGGATGAGAAACAGGCAAGTATCCTCTTTGTTTTGAAATAAAGTAAATATTTACACGCTTCTTGCAGGGAAGGTGCCACCACCGTCAAGTATGGCGTAACAGACCCTTCAGTAATGTTGATGGGACTAAATCAATGACAAGAAAGAAAGAAGACAGATGTTTCAAAATTTTGCTTTCTGTTTGCTTGCTTGTAATGCATTTTTTTGCTGCAAATCATGGTTTGCCAGTGCAGCACCCAAAGGTGCTCAAGCACCCAAAGGTGCCTGCAGGGATCTTTCCATCCCTAGCTGTGAAATTAGGCTTGAAGGAAGTCTTCTGTTGTAGCCAATGAAAGGGTGTTTTTTTAAGTCTAATTGTTCTGTGTGTAGAAGTGGGGGGGTGATCTTCCTGCAAACAGCATCTGGGGAGGGGAGTTTCACTCATGTTTCCCCAGCTGCCCTCTTTCCAGGAAGATCAACCCTCCTGTCATTGTTGGAGTTGTTCATGTTATCAGTTGCTTTACTCATGGAGTGACGCAAAGCAACTAACATTAAAAACAATGGAGGACATGCAAAAAGAAAACCCCTAAAAGCGCAGCTATACAAGTAAAAGGCAGGACTGGCAAACCCCACCCAACTAAAAGAGGGCCACAAAGCTACCCTTCAAAGTAAGAGCCAGAAGCCAGGATAAAGAGAAAAGTCTTGCTGAAAGATGAAGATGGTGCCAGGCATCCCTCACTATGGAGAAAACATCACACTTATCTTAAGCCAAATTGCCAGGGTAGTGTGTTTGCATGTGATGCATGCATGGTTGTGGTATGTGCATGGTTGTGTGTACACACTTATGTGTGTTGTTGCAGTGTGTGGATGTGTCTGTTATGTTGCCATGATGCCCACAACAGTTTCTCCAGTTAGTGAATGTACCCACGGGCCTAAAAATGTTGGCAACTGCTGCCGTAAATCATAATTGAAAATGGAATTTGAAAACTCCAAGCCTGCATCATTCTCTCCTCTCCTTATGCCCAGCAGCGGAGTACATAGCCAAGCTGCCCAGGGCGGGCGTGCTCCTGAGGGGGGGGTGATGCAGAGGGTGCCCTCTCAGGAGTGGGATAGCCGCTCAGGTGCACAGAGCGGCGTGTGCGCCCTGCAGCTAGGGGTGGAACGAGCCACTGATGGCAGGCATTTGGTGTGCCGCCCGCCTGCAACTCCCAAGCCTCCCTGTCAAAACGAAGGGGGAAGGGGGGGAACGCCGCTGGCAAAGCGGCACAGTTCCCCTTCCCCCAGCGGCTCAGGGTAGGCTTGGGAATCGCAGGCGGACGGTGTGCCAAATGGTACCCCCCTCAGTGAAGACACCCAGGGTGGTCCACCCCCACCGCCCCCTTCCTCCATCCCTGCCTATGCCCCCCTCTTTAGCACCATAAATTGGCCAATTACCTGTATCTTCTCTTTTGAGCTTTGAAGTCTGATTACGATGTCTGACATCATCTAATGTTTTCTGCTTTATCTCCCTGTTGCTTGGATCTTCATAACATTTTGCTGCGCCAAGCAGCTGCTTGGATTGTTCATGCTGTTGAGTTATTCCTAAAGGAATCATGTATGGGCAGACATGACTCCAGTGAAATCTATGGACTGATGCTCATGCTTCATGTACGATAGGGTCACATGTCCTAGAGACTTTGGTCTATGCTGTTCAAATGGAAACAAAACAAATGTAAGTGATAGGAAGAAATGAGTTCTTAAGGCTTTCCATCTTCTAATCAATGAATCAAAGGGATGCGATAAGAGCTCCTCAGTGAAGACCCTGGGAAGTCAATCAAGCTTTGTATACTTGCATTTCGATAGTTCACAGCTGATTATAGATCTGAACTCTAGCTCATTTTTCTTTGGAATATACACCAGAACCTAGAATCACATCTGATACCTTTTGCCTCACTGAAGACTGCATCATGATTAATGTGTTCATGATGAAAAGCATTGGGATTGAAAATGATTTGCGCCTCAATCATTAAAACAGCATAAATCATAGTAATTGATTGGTTAATTAATTATGACTATAATATGGGCATCAAGTGTTTGCAGAGCAATTCACTGGTAATTGACCTTTTTTTAAAAAAATAATAATAAAATAAATTACGTTCCTGGTGGTTTTAACTGTTTACCTGTATATGCTAGTACAGGTACAGACTTACATTTCCCCAGTCTCCTTTCCACTCAAAACACTAGTCTTTTCCCTGGGTTGAATTTCTTTTAAAAGAAATAATCTTAAGAACAATAAAAATTTGAGTGTACAATAACACTGCAGTCATGTTTAATGCTCCTGCAAAGTCAGAATATATAGTGCTTTCCCTCTCCCCAAAAATCTACTCCTTTATTTATAACCTCTCATTTTTCTGTGCCACACCTCTGTCACTGATTGATCTGTTCTAATGTCACAGTAAGATGCCACTTTGAGGAAGGCAGGGCTTCTCGAGCTGACATTGGCTGCTGCTCTGATGTCAAAGAAGGATTAGTCAATCTGGGATAGTGACATCCCACAGGGGACCATTGTTTTAGAAACCCTGATGTGCTCCACTGTGAGTTGGATCAGTAATGAGTGGCACCCATTGGGTCTAGTAGGATGGGAGGGAGGGAGGCTACCAGTAGGTGGAGCTAGAGTTTGTCCCCATCCTCCTTTCTGCCAAGTTCTATAAGGGCAGCACTGAAACATTTTCCAAGGCTGTGCTTAGAATTCAGAAGACCTCAGGACTTGTTGTTGTTTAGTCGAGTCCGACTCTTCGTGACCCCATGGACCAGAGCATGCCAGGCACTCCTGTCTTCCACTGCCTCCCACAGTTTGGTCAGACTCATGTTCGTAGCTTCGAGAACACTGTCCAACCATCTTGTCCTCTGTCGTCCCCTTCTCCTAGTGCCCTCAATCTTTCCCAACATCAGGTTCTTTTCCAGGGAGTCTTCTCTTCTCATGAGGTGGCCAAAGTATTGGAGCCTCAGCTTCACGATCTGTCCTTCCAGTGAACACTCAGGGCTGATTTCCTTCAGAATTGATAGGTTTGATCTTCTTGCAGTCCATGGGACTCTCAAGAGTCTCCTCCAGCACCATAATTCAAAAGCATCAATTCTTCAGCGATCAGCCTTCTTTATGTTCCAGCTCTCACTTCCATACATCACTACTGGGAAAACCATAGCTTTAACTATACGGACCTTTGTTGCCAAAGTGATGTCTCTGCTTTTTAAGATGCTGTCTAGGTTTGTCATTGCTTTTCTCCCAAGAAGCAGACGTCCTCAGGACTTAGTCATTACTTAAAAGAAGCCTGCTGCAATATGCAGGTATAAGACGTCCATTTCTCCCACTCTGAAAATCCTGTGCCCATTCAAGGAAAGTAGGAGGGAGGTGATACACAGGAAGGTGATAAACCAAACTCTGGTGGTTTCCTCAAGAAGGGCAGGTGATTCATACCCAAGAATGAATGAATGGGCTGCATTCGTTTCACCTGTCTGCACTAGAATAATAAATTCATAGAAGTTGGCTAACCTTGACTGGTCAGGCAGCAGTCCACCCCATCATGATCTGGCAAGGAGCTGTGTCTCAGGGATTTCCCCCCAGCTGGCACAACATCAAAAATGATCCTTATGCCAGGCAGGGTTGACCCCTAACAGGTATTCACCATCAAGCATGTTGGAGATTTAATGGTTCTACCCAATGCCTACGCCAAACCACAACTACTGTAATCAATAAAATTGTGGCCTGATATGACCATGTCTGCTTATTTGGGAGTTGGGCATGGGGGGAGGGGGCACCTGTGTCACACAATCATAGAATTCTAGAGTTGGAATGGATCTCAAGGGGCAAATAATCCAATTCTCCGAAATGCAGGGATCCTGTTAGGATTGCACCCTAAGGTCTGTGCTTCTAGTGATGCTTCTCAATACCCATTCCTGGAAATGGCAGTAGGGGAGAGTGCTGTTCAGCTGATGTCCTGCTTGTGGGCTTCCCATAAACATCTGAATTGCAACTTTGAGAACAGGATGCTGGATCAGATGAGCCACAAGAGGACTGTTCTTCTGTATTTAATACTTTGCACTAGCAGGTATTTCCTAGCTGCCAGGTCTAGCAGGATTCCTGAAATTGAACAATGTCACTGGACCACTTTGTTTTTGCTTGAACTTACCTCCCCCCCCCTCAGATGGGCCAAAAATAATTATAGAAAGCAATCCTCTTCTGACATCGACTTCTTCTGATCATGGGTGAGGTGAAAACCAAGTGAAAAGGAGGAGGAGGAGAAGCCCCTTTTGGATTGACAGTCTAAAAAGCAAAGAGACTATTAAAGTTGTCTAATGCCAGATGAAAAAACTAACAAGTTGATCAGGGAGAGGCAGGGGAAGAACTAGGCCTCTGCTCTGCCTCCCCTCTAACTACCCATCTCTTTTCCTTCTTCTTCTCTCCCCCCCCCTCCTTCCTTTTCCTATTTTCACCTCAACTGTCAGCTGTTTTGAAAATGGGCTGGCAGACAGGGAGAGGGAGAGTATCCAGTTCAGTCTGGTTCCTGGCTCAGGGAAACATTTTATTGGATTTGTTACTCTTTGATGCTGATTAAGCCCATGGGGTAGAAAAAGCAAAAGAGAGGAGGAGGTGTGGAGGGGGGGGGGAAACGTTGCAGTTTCCCTGTGGCTGCAATGTTTTTAATTTATTATTAACCATCTCTCATGTGTTATCTGACAGGATGTGAGGGGAAAGCAGAGCCTGTGTTTCTCATTTTTCCAAGGGCAGATATTGTCGCTCTTCACCAAATCAAAGTCTAGATGTCATCTCAGGAGTTAACTTTGTAGCTGCTAATTTATAACAAATAGATTATTACAGAATTAGTTCCATAGGACTTGGAGGGTCGAATGGTTATAAAGCCAGGATTACACAATGGAAACTTTAATAATAGCCTGGGAGCTTGGGGTTGAGTGTAAATCTGGGAGTTTGGGTGAACCAAGTGGAATGTTGCAAAATAGCCCATGGAATTACCCTTGTCTTCTGTTTAAATCTTCTCTCCCTGTACTATTCAGCTGTTCCAAAGCCAAATTCACTGATCTAACTACCATGTTTAGGATGAGAAAGGCTGTCATGAAGTATTTAACACACACACACACCTTACTCAGGGGTGCAATTTCAGTAGGTGGGCAAGTTAGAAGAAAGCTCAAAGTCTCTATGGACATAATACATAAGCAGTATGCCTTAAGACAAATGATTGATATTATTCTCTAAAGTGGTTTTATCAACATAGGACAAGAGTCACCCTTGTTTTGCCCAAGGGGGATTTCTGCTTTTTGCAGGCATTTGTAGGCTGCATTTAGCTGTTTAGAAGAATCAACACTGAGGTCTGAACCTCCAATCCACAGTATTCTTAGGAGATAATTCATAAAAGCAAGGAGACATTTCCTTCTCAATAGGTATTTCCATGATAGCAGAAGAAAGGTGTTTGGCATTTTTAAATTCTTAGAATGGCCACTTTCATGTCCAGAATGTTGGTTTATGTTACATGATAGTCTAAATATACTGCTCTTGGGTAAAAAGGTTTTCAAAGCATATCAGTACAACAAAAGATAGACTATGAGTACAAGAATAAATCATCTAAACAACATAAGAAAATAAAATCACAAAAATCCCTCATAGTAACTCATCGATACAGTGAGTCAGCCAAAATTTTATGGTGATCAGCTAACACAGGGCTGTCTGGGTCAACCAACTCAATGTTTTTCTTCCTTTGGCCCTGCAGGTCTCTTCACCCCTTTTTGGGTGGGCGGTTTTGCGGGCAGGCCCCGGGCCCCCATTGTGAACCAGCCTATTGAAGGCTGAATTGTCCTCCTGCTGCCAAATTGGCAAATGGCAGCAGGAATCAGAGACTGTTTTCCTGGGCACAATAGTGGTGTTTGGCCCCCTGGCCTGGGCAAGGATAACTTCCAGGCAGAGGGCCTTCTCAGTAGTGGTGCCTGCCTTGTGGAACGCCCTCCCATCAGATGTCAAGGAAATAAACAACTATCTGACTTTTAGAAGACATCTGAAGGCAGCCCTGTTTAGGGAAGTTTTTAATGTTTGAACTTTTATTGTATTTTTAATTTTCTGTTGGGAGCCACTGAGATTGGCTGGAGAAACCCAGCCACCAGATGGGTGGGGTATTATTATTATTATTATTATTATTATTATTATTATTATTCCTGGCCTGTGAGGCCTTTTGGCTGCCCCCTACTTATTACATCAGGCTCAACAAGTAAAGTACCATCTGCAATGTACTGTTCATGGAACTTGACTTAAAGCATTTAACTTGGCAGGCTTACTTCTGAGTAAAGCTGCTTCTCCTATGGCTGCCATATAAAGTTCAAATCTTTGCCTGAATTTTATTTAGTTCCCTGCAATATTGTGAGACATCTGTAGCCCAAATGCAGAAGCTGTGCTGAAAATTTTCCTACAGTTTCTTGGGAGTTTTCTTCTGCTGTTAAAGAGGCTTCATGTTTTCTACTTTATTCTCACGGCACCTGATTTTTTAAATCATTTCTGTCTGTGCACTGTATTGTTTTAAGATGACTGAGGGTGATGTATGCAATTTTCTTTGCAGTATACATTTCTTTAGCCCTCTGCAGCCTTCCTGGCTGCCCACATGTCCTGATCTGAAAAAGCCTTACAGGAGGAGTTACCTCATGAGTTACTGAAGCACAGGCATGTGGGGAGGCTGGAGAGTGCAGACTGCTGGTGAGATAATTTGCAGAAATATATAAGGCATTCAATCACAAAGACCCCTTGGCCACCTCAAAAATAAGTTCAGTACAGTGGTACCTCGGTTTACAAACACAATTGGTTCCGGAAGTCTGTACTTAACCTGAAGCGAACTTTTCCATTGAAAGTAATGGAAAGTGGATTAATCTGTTCCAGACGGGTCCGCAGAGTACTCAACCTGAAGCGTACTTAACCCGAGGTATGAGTGTAATTGGTTCCGGAAGTCCAGACTTAACCTGAAGTGAACTTTCCCATTGAAAGTAATGGAAAGTGGATTAATCCGTTCCAGACAGGTCCGCGGAGTACTTAAACTGAAAATACTCAAACTGAGGCGTACTTAAACCAAGGTATGACTGTACTGTTTAGTTGTGTCTGACTCTTCGTGACCCCCTGGCGTGCTATGGTCCATGGGGTCATGAAGAGTCGGACACGACTAAACGACTAAACAACAACAACATGACTGTACATAAACAAACAACCCTGTTCCACACCCATGAGAATGCCACTGACACTTTCTCTCCCCATTGATAAATTTGAAATGCAATTTCTTTTTTCAGTCATTGTTGGAGAATTTTTTAAAAAAAACCTTCAAAAAGTACTGGATGATTCCAGCGTAGCACTACAACAATCACCTTTCTACGAGATGGCAATAAGGCCTCAAGATCTTTTGGGATTTCTCTTGCATAGTTCATGTGCAGTCTGCCACTTTTGTACAAACCAAGCTTGTCCCAGAAAGCTTCAAACCCCACCTACCATAATCTCATCCATACATTGAAACTACAAAGCTATGCCTATATAGCTGGCCCTGGTTTTTTTTGGGGGGGGGGAGTAGGATTTCAAATAAAGCTACTTTGGAGATCCTGGCTTTCAGCATTCTATTCAGGAACCTAAATTTGACTTCCAGGACCCCGTAACTACTTTCCCCCATGTCATTGGTGTCAACCACTGACTCCTCCCCGGCGCTATCTACACATTTTATTTTTCTAATCTCACAGCTAAAAATAAATCACTTGTAAATTGATTTATAAATTATGTATAATAATCTAAGAAGTGCTAACAATGTACAATGCTTCGTTCCTGAAATATACTCGGAGTCGAGAGTGAATTTCATGCTCTTTATTCAGCTCATAGTCATCAAGGAGGAGAAGAGAAGACGAATGGCTCTTTTCCCAAAACCATCTGCTTATATACATTATTTACACAATGGGCCTTGCGTGATTGGCTACTTCAGGGCTACACCTGTGGGCCAATTATATTGTGGATTGACTTCTGCCTGCAGCCTGATTGGCTGCTCCTACAGGCCAATCAGGTAGCAGATTCACTTCTGCCAGCCGCCTGATTGGCTGCTCCAGCAGGCCAATCAGGTTGCGGATTCACTTCCACCTGGAGTTGGATTGGGTAGCTCCCGCTGATTCTGAATCCTATTGTTCTAGGATTCAGCTCAGTACATAACAGTTCCCCTTAAATATGGAGAGGCCTCTCTCTCTCTCTCTCTCTCTCTCTCTCTCTCTCTCTCTCTCTCTCTCTCTCTCTCTCTCTCTCTGTGTGTGTGTGTGTGTGTGTGTGTGTGCATACCATGGTCACAGAGAAAAAGTTATCACCTTTGCTGAATGTTTGGGACTCATTGTGCATTTGCATGTATTATAAAGTCCCACAAATGGAGTTCATGATAGTGGTGTCAGACTCCTGGTACAACAACTAGGAACAAAGTTATTATTGGTGTCATTTGTTTAGCTAAACAAAAGCTAGATTGCCACCTCTCATCGGTGAGCATAAATGACAGATAAGGTGACAAGCTGTGCTGTGCTGTAGAAAAGTCTTGCCCCCTCCCCATCAAAAGAGGCACCCCCTGTCTGGTGGGGATTTCATTTGTTATTCATTATAATAGCATGGATCCTAATGAATTCATTTGGTATTCATGCAGGTGTCACATGGATTTCCAGAGATGTTCCACTGTAATTTAGCGTGGGTTAATGGACACCTCTATTAAAGTGTTATTGAAAGTTTGACATTCAAATAACCCAGTCTAAAATCAGACAAACTTAAATATTAAGGCTGAAGGGGAAAACGAGGGAGAGGGAGTTAAAAGAAAAAAGAAAAACCCAGAGTACATTTGAAAAAGTCAAGTATGGCAATCCAATTTAAGGCACTGATTTTATTCTGGCTGAAGGGACAGCAGTTTTATTGCACATACTGTTAGTATACTTCATGCTACTCCTTGTACTAACTCCGGAACTACTTCCCTGTGGTAATGACACATGTTTATTAACAATCTATTGCTGCTGAACTAGCCTTTTGCACAGAAGAGTCTCTCTTCACCTGCATTAGGCTCCATCTGCACTAGACATTTAAAACAATATCATACAATAATAATAATAATAATAATAATAATAATAATAATAATAATAATAATTTATTATTTATACCCCGCCCAACTGGCTGGGTTTCCCCAGCCACTCTGGGCAGCTTCCAACAGAAAAATAAAATACAATAATCCATTAAACATTAAAAGCCTCCCTAAACAGGACTGCCTTCAGATGTCTTCTAAAAGTCTGGTAGTTGTTGTTCTCTTTGACATCAGATGGGAGGGCATTCCACAGGGCGGGCGCCACTACCGAGAAGGCCCTTTGCCTAGTTCCCTGCAACTTGGCTTCTCGCAATGAGGGAACCGCCAGAAGGCCCTCGGTGCTGGACCTCAGTGTCCAGGCAGAACAATGGGGGTGGAGACGCTCCTTCAGGTATACTGGACCGAGGCCATTTAGGGCCATTTAGGGCTTTAAAGGTCAGCACCAACACTTTGAATTGTGCTCGGAAACGAACTGGGAGCCAATGGAGATCTTTCAAGACTGGTGTTATGTGGTCTCGGTGGCCGCTCCCAGTCACCAGTCTAGCTGCCGCATTCTGGATTAGTTGTAGTTTCCGGGTCACCTTCAAAGGTAGCCCCACGTAGAGCGCATTGCATTAGTCCAAGCGAGAGATAACTAGAGCATGCACCACTCTGGTGAGACAGTCTGCAGGCAGGTAGGGTCTCAGCCTGCGTACCAGATGGAGCTGGAACATTTGTGGCTTCAAATAAGATAGAAGAAGATATTTCTTCATGCAGCACGTATTTATACTATGGAACTCACTCCCACAGGAGGCAGTGGGGGCCACCAACTTGAATGACTTTGAAAGAGGACTAGACAAGTTCATGGTCAATGCTAGTAGCCATGATGCCTATGATCTGGAAATGGCAGGAAGACGAAGTGTTTGAATTATGCTTGTGGGTTTCCCACAGGCGCCTGGTTGGCCAGAAGAGGATGCTGGACTAGATGGGCCATTAGCCTCACCCAGCAGGCTTTTCTTATGTTCTCATCAGCATATTCATCATCAGCATTGCAGTGCAAAGTTATCCTAATAAACAGATTTTTATCACACATTGTCGTATGTTATTAGTTGAGATGCCTGCATTGCAGAGGGTTGCCCTAAATAACCCCTAGAGACCCTTCCAACTTTATGATTCTATGATTCTGTGATTTCCCCCGAACCTATGTAATTTTATCCCTACTTCATCCTCGTGTCTGCATTTTTGTACACATTACTTTGTTGGAGAATTACACTGCAAAAATCAGAGAAGTGCAAATTTTGAAGGATGGCTGCATTTTGTTTTCACATATTGCTTTGGGCCATAGCTGCCAAGTTATCCCTTTTTTTAAAAGGGATTTTCCTTTATGCTGAATAGGCTTCCTCGCGAGAAAAGGGAAAACTTGGCAGCTATGCTTTGGGCATTGTAAGTTAGTGATGCAGTGCCAGATTTAGAGGAGGGCAGGCAGTTCCCCAGCACTGGGTGCCAAGCCAAATTGAGAAGATATACAGTATAATTGAGAAGATCCATTTGGGGCACCACATTTTGGCCTCGCACAGGGAGCCATATTACAAAAGATTTTCAAAGTCCACCCCTGAGGTATGTTCACCTTTAAACATGAACTGAACCAAATGTCTCTTCCATGCCTATGATGAAGCTGGCAGGGACACTAGTGAGGGTCTTCGCTGTATAGACTGTGGAACTCCCTTCCGAGGGAGGCTCTTTAAGACTCTCTTTCAGATGGCATTTCCTGCTGCTAGACTATTTAATTTACAGTGGTACTTCGGTTTACACACTTAATCCATTCTGGAAGTCCATTCTTAAACTAAAACCGTTCTTAAACCGAGGCGTGCTTTCCCTAATGAGGCCTCCCACCGCTGGTGCCCTTCCACCGTTTGGATTCCGTTCTTAGTCCGACATAATGTTCTCAAACCCTGACCCTATTTCCAGTTTTGCGGACTTTGTAAAACAATTCATTCTTAAACCGGACTGTTCTTAAACCGAGGTACCACTGTATTTGTTCTCCAAACCACTGCCATTATCTATCTATCTATCATCTATCTATCTATCTATCATCATATATCTATATCTATATCATCTATCTATATCTATATCTATATATCTATATCTAATCTATATCTATATCATCTATATCACCTGTCTATAACAATATCATCTTATCTATCTATCATCTGTCTGTCTGTCTATATCATCTATCATCTCTCTCTCTCTATCTCTCTCTCTCTCTCTCTCTCTCTCTCTCTCTCTCTCTCTCTCTCTCTCTCTCTCTCTCTCATCTATCTATCTATCTATCTATCTATCTATCTATCTATCTATCATCTATCATTTCCTGTTGTTACTTGAACTTTTTTTAAAAGTGCATTTTTATTTTGCTACAATTGCTTTATCATGTGTTTTCATTGCAGCTGAATATTATTGATAGCTGCCTTATCCCATTCACACCTTACATTTTTAGATATATACCTAATACATTTTAAGTGTTCCCCACCTTGTATGTCCATTCAGCACAACCTATGAGAGGCCATTGCTTACATAAACTGTGTGCACATTCAGGGATCCTTGAATAGGCAAGTTCCCTTGTGGTACAGATTGTAGGTTCGTTCACATGTTGGCTGGGAAGATATAGGGGATGTGTAGGGTTATGTATAGGGGATGAGGTCAGCATGCATTATTCCACTCCCCTCACTACTTACATTGACTGTACACACATGTAAGGAATGTACAACCCTGCAATCTGTGTGGGAAAGTTGCACTTTCATTTGCCATGGAAGAAATGACAGTCCATAGAAGAAATGGATTTTATTCTGCACTTTTGGGACACAGCTAAGCTCCTCTCCCATGCTGATGTGGTATGGCTGTTTCCACAGTTAAGTAAGATTTTCAATGGAAGAAAACAGCCAGAGACAAAGAATTACCACAAAAACCTTTTAAAATTAAGAAAATATATATCATGCAGAAGCTACGTGATGGTGTGGTTTGCTACTGAGGATTATTAGCCACTTCTATGTCAGGACCTTTGGTGTCTTGGTGAGTAATGCAGTTCTCCAATAGTCACAGCTATAAAAGCTTAATACTACCTCATCATGGATTCCGTGTGTAAGTACCCACAAATAAAAGCCTAGGCTACATAAAACACAGCATGTCCTATTAATGTTGTATAAAAAAAAGGCAAAAACGCCGACAACTTCCAAATCACAGATGCTTAATGTAAGCAACCACGTTTGGTTCCAATAGCTGAAGGTACCAAGAGTGAGACTCCCTCCCTCAACAGCCTACACCATAGAGGTGATTTCAATGGTATTTCTGGCTGGCTTTTCTGCGGCTGGCCTCTTCTAGAAAGAAAAGTCAAGAAAAGAAACATAGAGTTCCATTCATCCAGAACGCAGCTGGAACACAATGCACTGGGACAGCTTTAGGGGGCAGGGGTGTCACACCAGCACTGAAAACAGCTACACTGGTTTCAGGTCCATTTCCAGGCACAATTCAAAGATTTGGTTCTCACCCTTAAAGCAATGGTCAGGAACCTATGGCCTAATGAGTCTCTTCTGGCCTCAGAGGGTTGGCCCACCAGCCATTTTGGGCTAACCAGGCACCTCTCCTGAGTCTAATGGCATATGATGTTGGGTGTGAAAAATTCAAAGAAGATTCTTGCTTTGCAGACATGGCTTGAATTCACTCTTAGTGATCTCCTGATTCTCTCTCCCCCCCCCCCAGCACTTTTTGAATTTGGCACCTTCTTTTCTGTTTCCCTACTTGAGGTGTGTGATGCTGTGGGTTGAATTTGGACGGAATTCAAGCCAGGGGATACAAAGGAAGAATCCTTTCCTTCCTTTAAAAAGGGTGCCTAATTTTGAAAAGCCCTTCACTTCGAAGGAAGAATTAGGAGCACACTTAAATTAAGGCCAGAGATATAAAGGAAGAAAAGTCGATTCAGTATTGAATTCAAGCCTGTGCGACATAGTAGTTAAAGTGCTGAACTAGCACCTGGGAGGTGCAGGTTCAAATTCCACTTAGCCATCAAAGTCACTGACCCTCAGGCTAATCTAGCAGGCAGGGCTGCTCTGATGGTAAAATGCAGAGGAGGAGAACCATTTATGCTACCTTAAGCTATTTGGAGGATGGTGGGCTTATGGCTCTATAGCAGCAGGCCAGCCCCACCCACCTGTCAAAGTGGGCAATTGAGGATGGGCCAGATCCAATTCTCCACCCATGCTTTAGAGTTGTATATGGCTTGGCAGCTGGGCACCTCCTGGTCCACTTCCTCCACCTGTTGGTGCTGTTTGTGCAATGGAGGCATTTCTCCAGGTGCCTCCATTGCCAGAGATTAGGCCAAACTTCCCCAATTAAATGCCTCCCCATTGCTATACAATTGTATTGTATTGTATTTCCAACTTTTAAAGTTTATATTGTAAATGTTCTTCCAAACCACCTTCAGGCTCAATCTGCAAGGCAATATAAAAATGTTTTGATAAATAAAATAATATATACATACAGAGGCTCAGATTCAGTTAAATGGTTGTGCTAATGGAGTCAGCACAAAGAGTCCCACTAGCACAACACAACTTTCCCCTCTTTTCCTCCCACGATGTACAACACACCTTTCCCCTCTTTTCCTCCCACAAATCATCTCTGAACAATCATAATACTGCAGTGTTCAATTCCTCCCAGAGCGCGGTGTGATAGTCAATCGGAATGACTTACACATGCACCAAGTCGGATAACTGTCTGACCAGTTATGTCCCATGATTCCTAGTATGTCATCCAGCTCCCTTTATCTCATCCAGTATTCTCCCTCTCTTACCCTCTTTTGCCTTTTATCAGGAAGCCTGAGGACCAGTCTGCAGCTATTCTAAAGGGACAAATTTCTAAACGCATAACATAAGAGGGTTCCACACAGACATCGTGAAAATTGCCAGACACAAATACCTAACCACATTTCAGATTATGTCAGGCACAGAATATTCAGCTCCTCAGTCTGCAGTGAGAGCCAGTTTCAGAACAAACTTGGCAGGAAGACTCATCCAGAAACTTGGGAATCGTTTAGGCTATGCTCACAACATTCTAATATATAAAATACACTGCAATCCTACGCATGCTTATCTTGGAGTAAGCCCTCAGAACATAGTGAGACTTACTTTTACTGATTAACATTTTTATGCATTTCATTACAGAATACACGATGCATATGGATCATACAAATGGCACCTACTTTTGCGTAAATATGTATACTATTGCATTATTACAAGACCTGCTTTTTGACCTTGACTGGATCTAGACACATCAAAAAAAGCGTTTCAGGAAAACACGTTGTAAACTTTATTATGGGAAATCATGCTGGTGAAAGACAGGACTTCACTGCAACATCTGGTGTCACTGTATTATAAGGCATATAAAACGCTTTTTCTTTACTAATGTAGCCGAGTCCCTTGATTCCTGAGACCCTTTGAATATGAGGAGATGGCGGCTCCAATCTAATGCTGCATTATGAATGGGGGTGCTCATGCAGAAAGCCTTGTCAGATAAACAAAAACTGTACAAAGCACCTGTTGGGTAGAAACTGGCTCTACCCTCCTCCTTTCCACTTTTGAATAGTTTATCAGTGGAATTGCTGATTTTCCAGGAAGGGCCTGCACACCTATCCCAGATTGTGGGAGAAATGTTGCAGGCAGCACTCATTTTCATGTTTAGTTCCTCAACAAGCTAAGTTCATGCAGACAGCTAAGTATATAGAGCGTAATGCTATCAGTAAGGTAAAGGTAAAGGGACCCCTGACCATTAGGTCCAGTCGTGACCGACTCTGGGGTTGCGCGCTCATCTCGCATTATTGGCCGAGGGAGCCGGCGTATAGCTTCCAGGTCATGTGGCCAGCATGACAAAGCCGCTTCTGGCAAACCAGAGCAGCACATTGAAACGCCGTTTTCCTTCCCGCTGTAGCGGTTCCTATTTATCTACTTGCATTTTGACGTGCTTTCGAACTGCTAGGTTGGCAGGAGCTGGGACCAAGCAACGGGAGCTCACCCAGTCACAGGGATTCGAACCGCCGACCTTCTGATCAGCAAGCCCATCATGCTATCAGTAGATAGCTACTAAGCATGAAGTTTGTACTATCTCCAGGATCATAAACAATGTAGCTCTCTGAATACCCTTGCTGGGAAATACAAGTGGGGAAAGTGTTGCTCTCAGGTTCTGCTCGCTCGCTTCCCATAAGCATCTGGTTGGCCACTGTGGCTGTGTTCAGATGGCACTTTATTTCATTTTTCCGACATTGCCTTACCTGTGATTTTTTGCATTTTATGTGATCTTTCACATAATGTAAAAGCCACTTCCAGAAATCTATTGGAACCTAGCAGAACTTGAGCATTCATTTCCTTCTTCTTTCCAGTGGGGGATATGTTTACAACTCAAAAAAAAAAAAAAATCTGTTAATTTGGAAAATAACAAGAGTTTTTTGCACTGTGGTTTTCCCACGGTTCCCATGATCATGATAACACTGCTCATGTCATGAAATTTGGGGTGGTATCCTAGCACGCAGTTCTTTTCCATTTAAAATTTAGTGCAAGGCACAGTTCCATAATGAAAAGCTACTGCAGTACAAAAAGAACATTACAGATCAGGACAGAAGCGCTAGCTTTTTAACTAGTAAAACAAATGCAATAAACCCCTATGTCTGAATGCAGCCTATGAGAACAGGATGTTGCATTTGATGGACTTTGGGTCTGTTCCTCAAGGTCTCTTTGTGTGTTCTTATGCAGACAGCTAAGTATTTGCAGACAGAAGCCTGCTTCTGCATGCATATGGTCCCTAGCTGGGCTGGAGGGAGGTTTTCGTTCTGTTTTTTAGTGAATTCCATGGCCACAATTTCCTATATATTTCAGTCCCTCTGTTCTCTGGTTTTCTTTCTGTAGCTATCCTTCAAGTTGGACAGGCCAAGGAAAGCACCGCCTTGTTCTCGACAGGAGACACTGGTTTTCATTATTATTATTATTCCCCGGGGCAGCTCATGTTCACGGGGTATTAAGACTGGTTTCTAGATCAAAATGTGTTTATTAAACGAAGGGTTTTTAAAAAGAGGGAATTTAGCTGAAGCAGGACTCTGTACCTCCTTGGGGTAGCAAAAATGCTCGGCTTTGCTTTGTGGGTTTCGCCCGCTGAAGACACTCGCAACAATCTGTCAGGCACTGAAAAGCAATGAACAGCAAAATGCAATGCTTCATTCAACATGCTATGGATAGAACATGCACAGATGGCATCCCAGGGCCATATTTCCCAGGAACCCCAGAGTAATACTTTCCTCAGAGAAATAATGAAAGTCCAAGGGCTGGATTCTGAACCTTTGGAAGAGGGTCAGCAGAAGGTAACATGCCCACCCTCTCCTCTTGGAGCTACCCCTCACCTCTGAATGCTTTGGACTTGGCATGCATATCTGAGGAAGAACGAGGAGAGCTCTGAAAAGAGCGGAAGGTGTTTTCAGTGAGTTCCACTCATGGAAGGTGCTTCCTCCCAAATTTCAGTCTCCCCATAGCTTCCAGTTCTGATTCATGCCATTATAAACACTGAGCTAGGCCAAAGCTGCCCTTGCATGCCAAGCATAAGCAATTACTGTATGTTCTGTGGCTACTGTGTTTTCTAGACCAGAAGTCAAGTATTGTGCCTTGCAAATGGTGATGAGGCTCAGCAATAAATGTGCTAACCCATTGCAATAAGGGCTGCAGCTGCACCTACTAGGGTTTGTCAAATGCTAAGAGGTTTTCCGACCTACAGGCTTCCTGCAAGTGAAAGCCCTGAAGATGTTGTAGTGCATTTTGGAAATTTTTACAGAATGTTGCCTGTGATTTAGTTGTAGCAGTGCAGATTAGCACTTTAGGAAATGACTCAATGGGTTGTATTCAATTTATTGCTAAGCATGCTGCACGACAAAATGTTCTCCCCCTCTCATCCCCCTGTGCACTCCCTAAATCTGTTCTGTAGATTCCCCCAACCCTCCAGAGCAGATTTTGGGACACAATTCACATGTGTGGATGTGCAAAGTCCCTCAGGTTAGCAGAACCAACATCTCTCCTGATACCATAGTAACCTCCAGATGTTGCTGGGCTACAGCTTCATCAGCCCCAGCCAGGGATTCCAAAACTTGGCCCTCCAGCTGTTTTTGGAGTACAATTCTCATCATCCCCAACCACTGGTCCTGTTAGCTGGGGATGATGGGAGTTGTAGTCCAAAAACAGCTTGAGGAAACCCTGGCCCTAGCCAACATGGCCAGTGGTCAGGGATGATAGGAAGGGTAGCTCAACAACATCTGGACCATGCTGGCTATCCCTGTTGTAGCATTTAGTTTGGACCGACAACCTTCCACATATAAATGCTTAGGATGAATTATAAATAAAGCCAAACCAGTGCAAAATGATAAAACATGATGTTACAGTGGGTAACTCTGGTACAAATTGAACTGGGGTGTTAGCAAACTTGTAACAACAAAAACAAAACAAATGACCCGGATTTTTTTGAGTCTCTGCCATGTTTACAAACTGGCCCAAGAATGCATATATGACTCCTCAAAATGCACAAGGAACAGTCAGTTAAACATGCTATTGCAATGTCACAGAGTGCTAAGCTGTGTTGTGTGCTTAAAAGGAAAGGAAGAGTGGAAGCGACACAAGATATATAACCAGTCATCCAGACACACAGATGCTTTTTATTGGCTTTGTTGTTTTTCAAACACACAAAGCATAAGACTGCATGGAAGCATGCAGAACAGATGCACGGGGAGGTCAATCAATGCCAAACTACTCAGTACACAGCTTTAAAGCATCACGACACCACAATCTGGGGTGATATATGAGAGATCATGCTAGGCTGCCCCTGCTGAACGGCTCTGCGAATGATATATGCTTGGGGGACAGTGTCAATGGAGGGCAGGAGAGCATCTTAGCAACAATTCAGACTGCAATTCCAACTCACATGTTTGACTGGTTTCCTGGAAACCACAGGAGTGTGAAGTCAAACAGCAAGGCTAATAGCAGAGTGATGGACTCTGCTAATTGTACTGCTTCACCTGGAAAAGGAGTGCTTTCAGATATCACATTTCAGATATCAGGACAAGGATAAGTTTGCCCTGCCGTGTTGCAGAAACGTGCTACAGTTGTGATCACTCCTCACGGCCTTGAATCTAGATGCTATATCACAAATATTTTGCAATCAGTGCAGGATGAATACGGTGGTACCTCAGTTTAAGTACACAATTGGTTCCGGAAGTCTGTACTTAACCTGAAGCGTACTTAACCTGAAGCGAACTTTCCCATTGAAAGTAATGGAAAGTGGATTAATCTGTTCCAGACGGTCCACGGAGTACTTAACCTGAAGCGTACTTAACCTGAAGCGAACTTTCCCATTGAAAGCAATGGAAAGTGGATTAATCCGTTCCAGATGGGTCCGCGGAGTACTCAACCTGAAGCGTACTTAACCCAAAGTATGAGTGTAATTGGTTCTGAAAGTCCGTACTTAACCTGAAGCGTACTTAACCTGAAGTGAACTTTCCATTGAAAGTAATGGAAAGTGGATTAATCCGTTCCAGACGGGTCCGCAGAGTACTTAAAGTGCTGGTGCTGACCTTTAAAGCCCTAAACGGCCTCGGTCCAGTATACCTGAAGGAGCGTCTCCACCCTCATCGTTCTGCCTGGACACCGAGGTCCAGTGCCGAGGGCCTTTTGGCGGTTCCCTCACTACGAGAAGCCAAGTTACAGGGAACCAGGCAGAGGGCCTTCTCAGTAGCGGCACCCACCCTGTGGAATGCCCTCCCACCAGAGGTCAAAGAGAACAACAATTACCAGACCTTTAGAAGGCATCTCAAGGCAGCCCTGTTTAGGGAAGCTTTTAATGTTTGATGGATTTCTGTATTTTAATATTTGGAAGCCGCCCAGAGTGGCTGGGGGAACCCGGCCAGATGGCGGGGTATAAATAATAAATTATTATTATTACTATTATTAAACTGAAAGTACTCAAACCGAAGCGTACTTAAATCGAGGTGTGACTATATTAGGACTGTGCACGAATCCAGAGCTCTTCAGACAACATTTTTGGACAGACTGGAGGTTCTTCCTTTCACAAAAGGAAGGAATTTTGTGAGGAGCTATTTTGAAGGCAACTGAAATGGTTCCAATACTAAGCATGGTAGATGTGCCACGGTGGCTGGGTGTCTACAAATCAATGGTTGCCACCAGCATTTGTTGCAAAACTCACGGCAGATTTCCAAGTGACCTTTCTGATATCACAGAGGTGGTTGTGTCCCACAATGGTTGCTTCCCTGTACTGATATTTAAAAACCCAAGTGTGGGAACATGCAAAGCAGAGAGAGGCCCCGAGGTTCAGTTTCTGATGGCTTACAATCATTGCCCTCGATGTTCAAGCAAGGGCAGTGCTGTTCACTTCCATGGTACAACTCATGCGATTAAATGAGGGTAAGCATGCATTGAAAAGCTTTATGGAAATCATAGCTCATCTCTTCCATTCTGTTCTGCATTTCCTTTTCTTTTTTTTCTTAACCTGCAAAGCTAGCACTCTCCCTTTAAGATCCAGGCCCTTTCCTGCTTTCCTGGCAGGTTTCCATTGGCAACTCCAGAATCCTGCACAAGGCTCTCAACACCTGATTAAATATTAATCCAGGGGTGGGGGCCTCCCTCTTTTATGATCCTTTCCCTTGAAACCCCTATTAGTAAATCACAGTCCAGCATGAGAGGAAATGTGGCCATTCCATTACCCTCAGTTCACGAAGGGGCATTAATTCTTAATAAACTGGCCTGATTATAATAATACTTGAAGGATGCAAAATAATGGATAGACAGGTTTACGTCCATGCCTAAGATTAAACACATGTGTGGCCCAGGGAGAGGGAGACGGGGGCAGCAGGCTGAGAGGGAGATGGATGGGCGAACTATGGCTCGAATTCTCAATGAAAGTGGGTGTTGTGCTGCTAAGTTCTCTATAGGTCCCTTGTGAGCTGTACATTTCCCTTTTCTTCAGTGCTGCAAATCTCAGGCCCTTCTCCCCACCCCCTTTTGAGATGCACAACTAGCCTGCTGTGAAAGGAAAACAGGTAACCATTTTCCCAATGTAAGTGAGAAGACATACTAAGGTTCCAAATCAAGTCCCTGAAAATTATACAGTGTATGTGAAGCAAAGGGGGACGACTCAAACAGGGCAAGGGGGGGGCATATTTATTTCTCAGTATCAGCCTGACAGGCATTGCCTTGCATTCCCCTGCTCCTTAAATAAAATAATCCTATGGCCACCTGCCCAAACATCTTCATTCCTCTAAAGGAAATCCCTTTGTATCATAGCCCTCACTAGTGGATGGTTTACAGATGGGGCAAAATTACGAGGGCATCCCCATATGCACAAACTTTAAAAGTGAATAGGAGCTGTTCAGGGTGGAGGAGAAATTTGACTCAGTTCACATTTGAAGGCAAACCTGCCAAATTTGCAATTCCCAAAGCCATGCAAGAATTGAAACACAGCCACCCTTGAAAATTAAGACTTTGCCATATTTTGCAATGCAGCTCTCCAGTCAAGTCATATGTATAGAAATAAATACAACGGGGGGGGGGGGGGGCAAAGTATGCAGGAAAATGCATATATTAGTGAAAAGGATTTTTTTAAATAAATTGCATTACAGTAGAGGAAATGGTTTGCAGAAATACATACAAAACTGTGCATGTTAAGAGAAATTTGCAGTAAACTGAACTGCTGGAGGATTTTTTTATATATATAATACAAAAATTAAGGTGGAAATGTAGAGAAATGGATTCAAGACTGGAAAAATGAGAAGTGGAGAGACACCAAAATTGACAGACTTGCTCATTGCTTGGAGCTGTGAAATGCCATATTCATAGGAGGCCCAACCTTGGTGTGGGGCTGGTCCAGGACATTTTTTGTAGCTTCAGATGAAACAGAAAATGTTGTCCCACCACCACTTTGGTCACCTCCTCTGCCCCTGGCCACCTCCTCTGCTGCCACCTGCCACCGACCTCCTACTCCGCACCCACCCACCACAGCTAGGCATGAAGGGGTCAACCAGGTGTGGAGGATGAGACAGTGAGCAGTGGCAGAGGAGGCTGCATCTGCTGTCTGAGGAAACTGCCTCACCTCACGGGTGGATTGGCCCTACCTAGGTGATATGTCAAATGCAATGTCATTTTGGACTCACAGCTGTCCATGTAGGTGCAGGTTAACTCTGTATCCAGGGCAGCTGTTTATCAGCTCCATCTGGTACACAGGCTGAGACCCTACTTGCCTGCAGACTGTCTCACCAGAGTGGTGCATGCTCTAGTAATCTCCCGCTTGGACTACTGCAATGCGCTCTATGTGGGGCTACCTTTGAAGGTGACCCGAAAACTACAATTAATCCAGAATGCGGCAGCTAGACTGGTGACTGGGAGCAGCCACCGAGACCACATAACACCAGTCTTGAAAGATCTCCATTGGCTCCCAGTACGTTTCCAAGCACAATTCAAAGTGTTGGTGCTGACCTTTAAAGCCCTAAACGGCCTCGGTCCAGTATACCTTAAGGAGCATCTCCACCTCCATCATTCTGCCCGGACACTGAGGTCCAGTGCTGAGGGCCTTCTGGTGGTTCCCTCGCTGCAAGAAGCCAAGTTACAGGGAACCAGGCAGAGGGCCTTCTCAGTAGCGGCACCTGCCCTGTGGAACGTTCTCCCACCAGATGTCAAAAAGAAAAATAACTACCAGACTTTTAGAGGACATCTGAAGGCAGCCCTGTTTAGGGAACCTTTTAATCTTTAAGAAATTAGTGTATTCTAATATTTCTGTTGGAAGCCGCCCAGAGTGGCTGGGGAAACCCAGCCAGATGGGCAGAGTATAAATTATTATTATTATTATTATTATTATTATTATTATTATTATTATTATTATTAC
Source organism: Zootoca vivipara (assembly GCF_965207765.1). Classification (NCBI taxonomy): domain Eukaryota; kingdom Metazoa; phylum Chordata; class Lepidosauria; order Squamata; family Lacertidae; genus Zootoca; species Zootoca vivipara. Next base: position 71,828,418 of record NC_142590.1, on the reverse strand, counting down.
AGTGGTACCCCTACTTACGAATTTAATGCGTTCCGAACACACATTTGTAAGTCGGAAAAATTTGTAAGTCGAATCCCATAGGAATGCATTGGGAGAAAAAATTCGTAAGTCGAAGCAACCCTATCTAAAAATTCGTAAGTAGAAAAAATCCTATCTAAACCGCATCCAAGATGGCGGACGGAGCTCCATTTGTAAGTAGAAAAATTCGTAAGTAGAGTTATTTGTAAGTAGAGGTACCACTGTATTATTATTATTATTATTATTATTATTATTATTATTATTATTATTATCCATCTACCCTCCCCTTCAAATCCAGAATGGGATGGCAATTGAGTTTTTTTTCCTTTCTTTCTTTTTACCCTTTCCCCTCAAATAATGTATTGTTTTCCATATTTATATTGGCTGTCTTTCAGGGTTGCCCCTCTCAATGCACCCCCCAACAGGTTAAAAACAATCTGTGACATTACAATCCATAAAATACTTAATTAATTTTTTTTAAAAAAATAATCATCTCAGGACACAATAGCACATCTAAAAATCATCACAGCAGCAGGCAAAAAATAATATCAGCAGACTAAAATAATACAAGTGTAAAAGCAGAGAGCAAAAATAGCACATTATAAAACCAGCAGAGAAGTACCAACAGAATTAAAAGCAGTTTCAAATAAAAGAAAGTCTTCAAGACCTATTTAAAAGTCATCAGTGTAAGGGCCATACATGCTGCTATAGGGACGGGTTCACATTGGGTGGCCATGTGTCCTGCATTACAGAGGATAGTCCTTCATTTTGAAGGGCTGTCACAAAACAGTCCTTTAGTTGAAAGTGTCCTTTATTTGACAGCTGTCAATAGCATCATCCAAACCCAAGATCTGACGGGATGAGAAAGCTGGAATTCACCGGAACATGAGATTACCCAGCTGAGCTGAGTGTATACCAATGTACGTCCCTCATCCTGGCTCAGCTGGTGCTCAGCCAGCAGAACGTAAGATGGTTCTTATGCCGGCATAGCAGGATGGGCATACGTCTCTCCTTACCCCTATTACAAACTCTGTTCAGGCCAGACTTGAGAACCAGGTCCCAGTACTCATCATCATCGTTTATTTATATCCTGCCCATCTGACTGGCTTACCCCAGTCACTCTGGGCGGCTTCCAGCAAATTAAAACACAGTGAGACATCAAACATTAAAAACTTCCCTAAACAGGGCTGCCTTCAGATGTCTTATCAAAGTCTGATAGTTGTTTATTTCTTTGACATCTGATGGGAGGTCATCCCACAAAGTGAGTATGACGACTGAGAAGGCCCTCTGCCTAGTTCGCTGTATCCTCACTTATCTCAGAGAGAGAACTGCTAGAAGGCCCTCGGAGCTGGATCCCAGTGTCTGGGCTGAATAATGGGTGTGGAGATGCTTCCGAGGGCCGTCTTAAGCATATCCAGCACCATGGTGCAAAGATCCCTCCAGTGGCAGCCCCCCCCCAATGTTTCCCAGAGTTGTCAACCTTTTTAAGGTGGAGGACCCCAAAGTCGTTGACCATTTTTAGGCAAGGTTCCCCAGAGGTGTTGACCTGAACTTGGGAATTCCACAAGATTTCACTACAGGGAAGGAGAGACAGGAGCTGGGGGTGGGGGGAACATACGCCTTCCTTCCTGGATAAAAAGAGAGCGAGAAAGTGGGACAGAGGAAAGCAGGAAGGAGAGGGCATTTAACCCACCGACGGAGGTGAGAGGAGGGTGGTAGTTGGGGAGCTGAGCCGGGGCAGAAATAGTGCCACTCCTCCCGCCCACGCAGGCTTCCCTGATCCCCTCGAAATGAGTGAGTGGGTGGGTGGGTGGGTGGGTGTAGCAGGACAGCAGCAGATTGTCCTCGCCCACGACCACACACACAGTATACGGGGTGTGCATGTGCAGCCCGCTGCATTTTTGCAATGCTACTTAAAGGGAGAAATAAAAGTGCACAGCTAAGGATGGGCACAGCTAAGGACGGGCCTGCGGGGGGCGGGGAGCCAAACGCCTTGGGCAGACCCCATGAAATAATTCTTTCAGTCAGAGTTCAGCTTGGTCTCCAGAAAAGAGCATGGATTGAGTCGCAGGGGCAGCAGCCAAAGCAGCTCTTTCTGTTCCTGGGTGAGGAGGAGGAGAGTCTTTGCAAACGCTTTGGAGTTCCATTCTGCCCACCAGGAAGCTGCCACACCAAAAAGGGAGAGGCGGGGTCCTCACTTGCTGGTGGAGAGCTTTGACTCCAGCTTCCTCATTGAAACTGTTCCCACCCGCCTCTTCAGCACAGGAGGCTTGGGAGGCATGCAGCGTATGTCACGGTCTGGGCTGTTTACGAGTGAAGTCCCAGCAAGGAGCGTCGGGACCAGGGGCAAGATGGTAGGCACAAACATCCGGAGAGCAGAGGTTCAAGGGTCAAGAAGCACAAGGGAAGAAGTCACAGTCTGAAGGTCAAAGCACAAAGTCACAGTCTGAGGATCTAAGCACAAAGTCACAGTCCGAGGGTCAAAGCACAAAGTCACAGTCCAAGGGTCAAGGCACAAAGTCACGGTCAAAAGGTAAGAAGGCACACGGCGAGGCAGAGAGTGTGTTGCTGTGGCAAAGAGCTGAGGGGAAATGCTGGCCTTATATCCCCTGCCGGCTCTTGCCACCAGGTGCAGCGAATACCAAGCGGCCTCACCTGTGCAGCCGCGCCCTGCCTCTCCAGAACAAGCCAAAGAGGATCCCAGTCCTGCAAAGCCCTGCTGGTCCCAGGGCCCGGCTCCTCCACAAACTCCTGACAGTGTAAGGGGGAGGCTGCCGGCAAAGCCACGCAGCTCCCCCACTCGCTGGGGCAGCCCTGAGAGGGCAGCACAATGCGCCACTAAGCTCTATGGGAAAGATGCCTCTGATGCTCCATCAGGTATACAGGGCCAGAGCCTTGGATCCACACTCACCTGCTGGCTTAGTCAGTGGTAGACCCTCTCAGAGAATCCTGTATAGATGTATATTACAGTGGCAAAAGTTACACTGGCTTCCTCTAGTTAGGATTCCAGTGTTCGGCTGGAATCCTAAACACACTTAACCCACTGGACACTTCCGAGTAAACAAGCATAGCATCTGGTTGCAAATCACACCCCACTGAAATCAGTAGCACAAATAGGGTTGTGGCTTCAAATGTAGGGGGGAAACCCACTCCACTCACATGGGGTTGCTGGGGAACAGACCAAAGCTGTCTTGATGAGTAATGGCCATATTATGCATTCCTAAACATGTCAAAAAAGGCTTGTTCATGCCTTTTTGGCATGAAGGCAATCCCGCCCCCCTCCAAACACTGTTTCCCTCCAGTCATTGGGATTCAGTGGTATGTTGTGTCCATTTAGCCATCATTAATTTATTTAATCCCATTTTTAACAGTGGCCAAAAAGCAACATAGTCATACTCTTGCCAGGAGTCCAAGTGGTGGTTAGCTTCCTGTTAGACCTTACATCTTTCTAGAAATACGTTGCAATTTCTTGCCTGCCCTTCCTCAGAGATGCTCAGACTGGCACACATGGATTCCCTACCTCACTTTTATCTTCCCAGTTGCCCTCTTTTTTTTATATAAGCAAAGGAGAGCATTCCTTGGTTGGAAGTGACTGCTCTAATACCCTAAAGGTCTACCAATCTTAAAGAAAATAAATGCAGTGCAGGAAATTATGCTGTAAACCACTCTAGTAGATAAAGCTTCAGTTATTGTGCTTTGTTTGTTTGTTTTTGTTAAAATTGGAGTTGCCATCCAATCAATTTTACAGGTTTTTTACAGCTTCTTTAAATTACGTATTTGGCTTTTGGTTTTAAAACACTCAGTTGGGAAAGCTTTAATGCTGCCAGAGGTACAATTTAAGTGGCAAAATTATTCTGCACCACTGTAGTAAAAGAATAGAAAAGATTATGGCATATTTTTGACTCATATTAGACATATAATACATTTGAGGTGCCATCAGTCATAGCTTTCCTCCCTCTTTTTTTGCATTTAAGCATCTGTTTGGGGTATTTTACATGCATGTTCATTGACTATACTAGCCCACTGAAAAAAATCCAGTGCATGAGGAGGGGATGTGGAAATATATCCATTGGCCCATTCCCGTCTATCATGTTTCTTATGGCCCTGCCCTACACATATTGGGGCTGGATGGATGGAGTTGAGTGCCTAGCCTTGACGGAATTCCAGTAGACAATAGCAGTAGACTATATCTCTGCTTGTGCGAAACCAACTCCTCCCTGCTCACCCACCAGCTCTCAGTAATACTGTGTTTCATCAAGCAGGTCTTTAACTCATGTCCTTTCTGAATGTAGCCTGCCTCTTGTCCTGGTCTTATGCCACGTTATTTCATTATATTTCCTTTATGAAATACTTGAATTTGGTATTACATGCTTCTTTTTAAGAAATGTAAGAAATGAACTAAGCCATGATTAAATACAATAAATAAAGTTTAGCAAATCAGAGGAACTCAGTATCTATTAGAAAACAACTCTGAGAAGGCGCCTGGAAGTAAGGAGTAGAGTTTTCCCTAAGTAAGCATGATGAAGGTTCACAAACCAGATCACTCTGCCCCATTTTACATGGAGAATACAGAAAATTGCCTTACAGACTGTGGGCTTATCTAGCTCATTTATTATTTTGAAGCTAGAATGTGGCGTGTTAGGTGACCCAGTCAAAGTGGCATAATTTGGTCTGCCCAGTACTATTGAATGAGTCCTATTCTGTGTAAAACAAGTGTACACATTCTTTCTCAAGCAAAAGTAAAGACATTGTACATTTTGGTACAGCAAACCTTTTTTTCTAATGTGATAAATAAGGAACATAATTGGGTTCTGTTTTTTTAAAGGAACAACAACAACAACAACAACAACAACAACAACAACAACAACAACAACAACACGGTGCATGAAGAGTTAAGCAAGGCAGCCACATTTCTTGCTTTTCCTGAACACGTAGCTGGTGACCAAAAATAGACTAAGAGCGTTAGCATCACTCATGGCTTGTTGCTAATTGTCCTGTTTTAGATGCAGATGTTTTTCACTTCCAGGCACTGACTCTCCCCCCCTTTTTTCTTTTCTCTCTCCCCCCCCCTTTTTTTTTTTGAGGAGTACAAAATATGCTGCTTTGGCATTTCTGAACCCAGTAAAACTTTGATTTGCTATGCTGAGATAAACATCAAATCCCAGTAAGCAGTTGCCTTTTTGTCTTTCATGAGCTATAAAGTAACAAGACCTCTTTTAAGCAGGAGCATCTATGAAATCAGGAATTTTCTTTGTTTTCCCAAGAGAAAAGTGGGTGTTGTTGTTTTTTAATGCGATAGGCTTCCCCCTCCTTTTCTTTCTTTTTTCTTTACTTACTCCATGTAGAAAAGAAGAAAAAGAAGAAATTAGCATTGAAATTGACAGTCCCATTTGAAAGCTGTTTGGTTAACAGGCCAGCTTTGGTTAATTTGCTGTGATTTCCAGTGACTGTAGAAGACAGGAGTGTCTTTAATCTGCCCCCAACCCTTGAAAAGTATGTTTGATCCACAATGTGCCAATTAAATGCATCTGTGTAAGCTGGCCAGAAAAATGCTTGTATCCTATGTGGTGGGGGTGCAAGGTGATTAAACAATTCTGGACTAAGATACATGAAGAGCTGAAAAGAATATTTAAGAGCACAATTCTTAAGAAGCCAGAAGCATATCTGATGGGCTTAATAACGAATGATATTCCCAAAGACAAAAAGATCGTATCCCTCTACGGGACAGCAGCGGCAAGACTACTAGTGGCAAAAAACTGGAAAACAGGAAAAATACCAGAAATATCAGAATGAAGAGCCAAGATTTGTGAATTTATGGCAATGGCAAAATTAACGGCTTCAATTAGAGGCAGCTCCAAGCAAAAAGTTAAGAGAGAGTTGGAGTGTGTAGAGACATATATGGAAAAATATGGAAATGGAAATAATTTTTAATATAAACATAAAAGGAAATGCTCGCAAGGATATAAGATAATATTGCAAAGGATAGAATCATTAAGTATAAACAATTGTTAACACAACAAGAAGCAATAATGCAAATACCAATAAGATCGCACATGGGTGAGGGGAAGTTGGGAGGGAAGGAGGGAGGGAGGGGGGAAAACAGAAGGTGGTATCTGAAGAATTATTAAGAACCTTTAAGAGCATGATATAAATAAAAGAAAAAAATGCTTGCAGATAAGAGTTCGCCTTTCTGCAAACATTTTCATACATGAAATTTTTAAGTGGCTCTTGCTTCAGCTGGGTTTATAATGTGAACATAAAACCTACAAATACCAGAATACAATGCCTGCCTTTGATTTCTGCTCTATATGAATAATGGGCAAAGGAGTGTTAACATACAATGAAAGAGGCTCAAACACAATTTCTTCCTCCTCTTTGGCGATCACTCGTACATAGCTGTCAACCCTCCCGTTTTTCGTGGGAAACCCCCTTTTTTCAATCCTTTTCTCGCTGGCAGCCCGGATTGTAAAATATCCCGTAAATCTCCCAGATTTTAAAGGAAGCAGCTCCTCTCCCTCCCTGCCAGCCAGGGAGGCTCCACTCGCCCCCCCCCCCCGCGAGCGAGCAGCTAGCTGCCGCCCGGTAAAACACCTCGCTCAGCGGCTGGCTACTCGCTCACTTGCCGAATGCTGCTGGAAATCACCTCTGCGCATGCCCGGGAATGCGCAGAACCGATTTTTGGTGCCGCTCTGCCTATGTCTGGGCACCAGAAATCACTTCTGTGCATGTCCGAGCATGCGTAGAACTGATTTCCAGTGCCCAGACATGTGGACACAGGCAGCCTGGCATCGGAAGTCGCTTCTGTGCATGTCTGAACATGCGCAGAACCAATTTCCGGTGCCCCGGACATGGGCAGAGTCGGCACCAGAAATCGCTTCTGTGCATGCCCAGGCATGCGCAGAGGCGATTTCCGGCAGCACTCAGCAAGTGATCCCTTTTTTAAAATCCTAAAGTTGACAGCTATGCTCACAGCTGAGTAAGATTGTCTTCCATAGACTCAGTTTTAACAATGAGTCCGTAAGTGACTGTGGAGGCCAATTCTGGATCCACACATCCTTCCGCAGTGGGGACATTGGTTTCCAGGCGGGAATTGATCATGGTGTGGATTTCCCAAGTGTGCCTTCCTCTTAGCACATTTCTCCCTTGCATTCTGAGTTCGAGTGTCTTCAAAGTCCATGACACCTTTGGTAAAGGCTGTTCTCCAACTAGAGCACTCGCAGGCCAGTGTTTCCCAGTTGTCAATGTTTATACTACCGTACATTTTTTTTTTTTAGATTTGCCTTGAGGCAGTCTTCAAACCTCTTTTGTTGACCACCAGCAAAATGCTTTCCATTTTAAAGTTTGGAGTAGAGCAGTTGCTTTGGAAGACGACCATCAGGCATCTGCACAACATGACCAGTCCAACGAAGCTGGAAACACAATTTAAGGGATAATGGCTAAGGGGGTCAGGATCTTGTGGATCCTGTGTCAGTGGTCACACAGAAAGAGAGAGCTGCTACTTGATTGGAGGATACAGACCTCGCTGGTGTGGCTTTGGAAAGCTACTGCTGTTGCTGACATGCCTTCAATGTCCCAAGGGCAGTGTGGGGTCAAATGAGGCACTCCAGATGCATGTCATGAATCGGGGGGGGGGCTTTCCATACACCAGATCCAAATCACCCTTTTTGCCCAGACACACCTGAAGAATGGGCAGGAATGATTTCACCACTGGAACAAATCACCTCCCATTGGAGGTTTGACCCACCTGGCCATGCCTGTCCTCCTCAACCAGTGCCCCAGTGATGTTGAAGCTTCCTTGTTTCTAGCCAGGAACTTACTAAGCCTGCCTGGCCTGCACTTACTAAGCTAGTCTGTTGCATTCAGGAACCTCTTTAGAAGCAGGTTTCAACAGCCAGTCAGATCAGTTTCTGTTCATGGGAGAGGTGGATGGTGTCATCTTCTCAATTGCCTCTAGCAGCAAATGTCTTGGGTGGGCCTTTGGGAAGAAGAGACCCGGAGAAATCATCACTTCATCTCCCTTCATTGCTAGGGGTTGGTTGGTTGGTGGGCATCTGTCTCAGGAGACTATGGATGGGTGCGCCTTCAGGGGTGAAGTCAAATCGTTGGAGAGTTACAGCGCCTGCTGTGGCTGTCGAGACCAATACAAGGTAGACATATTTTGTTGAAGCTGGGGCAGATGAAGGCGAGCAGTTGTGCTGATGGAGGTGTATCATGGCATTTCTTCTTTTTTTCTGCTGAAGAAACAGACAGCTCCTCTCAAATTGCCATTGGCCAGCTCTGACAATAATTGGCAATTGTAGCCTTCCTCAACCTGGTGATCTGCAGAAATTTTGTACAGCAACTTATGGATCAGACTAATAGGAATTCAAGTCCAAAACACCTGAACAGCACCAGGATGGGGAAGGCTGAGGTATTGGGCTGAGTCTAGCAATTGTACCTTGTCCTATCCTCTCTGTGTAAAGAGTCACATGTTGAGTTATGGAGGGAATCAGGCAACTACCTTGCCAAGTTTCACTGTGTCATTCTAGGCATGTTCCTCACTGGGGTCCATGGGCCTTACTAAGTGTGCCTAGGCCTACTGACAATGATAGTAGATACGTCAGCTAATAATATACTGGCAATATTTTTATAACACTATACTGTTTCAAAATTCATAAAGAGAAGACATATAATATGTGCATGGAGTCACAAACTAATAAGAATCAAATAAATGTTCCATGAACAGGAATGGCAGGAGTGGTAAGTCACTGCCAAAGATCACTGAAATGGAGGCAGAATGCCTTTCCACAGTCAATATCCTACAAACGTGAGATGATGGGTGCTCCAAACGCCGCAATAGGGTGCTCCAAGCACAGCAGCAGACAGTACCGTTCTTCCAAGATAATGAACAAATTAATAGTCCCCAAAGGTACATCAAATGGCCATGGATCGGCTATCACTAAAAAGTAAACAGTGTAGTAAGTTTGAAAATTTATAAGAAGGGCGGAGATCAGGGCCAGCCCTACCATTAGGCAGAGTGGAGGCAGCATTTCACCTGAGTTCCCTAGCTATCTTTCTGTTCTTAGCTTTGTTGGGTGATGCTGTTCCAGGACCAGTGTTGCAGTGAGATCCAGCTGCCAGTCCAGTTAAATTTTGGTCTTGGAAAAGAGTGAGGACCATATGCACCCTCTTCTCAGGCATCTTAAGCCAGCCCCCACCAGGTGTGTGTGTGTGTTGCCCCCTCTCTCTTTCTGCTATCTGTTTATGCAATAAAAAAACAATTCCAATATTTTGGGGTAAAGGAGGACTTCAGACTGTCTTGTTAATAAGCACTCCCCCTCCCATTCCTTTCACACATGTGCACTCAAAAGAAAACTGCTTAAAACTCAGCTGGTAAGCAAGCCCTGCTTAATTAGTAATGGTTTGTCCCAAGTCCCCAGGGACTTCTGAAATGACACACTCCTAGTAACAAAGAAAACATAATGGAAACAAATTTATCTGACCTGATTCCAAGCACTGAATGGAAAGGCTTGCTGTTTTAAGAGATATGATCTTCCATCATTTACTAATCCAAACAATCTGATTATAATCCGCCCCCTTCCCGTCTTTGATAAGTTTCCCAAAATACTAAGTTTAATTTATGTTTTCAGTGGGGTCTTCCAGGTAATATACAAATTTATTATTATTCAGCCCTTCATCATAAGGTCCCTGGGCTAATTACAACACTTCAAAAATACAATTTTAAATTCAGTGTAAAGCAAATTAGAGTCAACAGAAAAGGGTGGATATCAGTCCATGAAGCTATTTCCAAAAGAAATAGTGAATATTTATCTCATCTAAAATTGAGTGGTGACAATAATTCAACAATGTTTTGCTGGAAAGAGCTGTGCAGTTAATTAACTGGCATCCTATGTATGAAATCAGTGGGACTTAATTCTGAGTAGACATGCATAGGATTCTACTGCAGAGTCACAAAGGAGTCACATTGAATTAATGGGGCTTATTTCTGTGTAGAAATGTGTAGGATTGCACTGTAAATGATGCAAAAAGTCGAGAGTGGAATACAATATTTGGAAAGTAGGTGCTTGATATAGCTTTCTTCCTCCAGATCCGGAAGAGTGCCATCTTTTCCTTCTGTTTCAGACAGCAAAATGTCTTGGGACACTCCCACATCCTCCTCTTGTTTGTTTATCTTCTGTTGCTTAACCTTCCCTCTGAAGTAGCACTCAAAAACTTGAGGTTAACCCTAATAAAGCTATCATTTTGTGATCCTTCTATAGTATATGTTATGTACTGAGCTGAATCCTAGAACAATAGGATTCAGAATCAGCGGGAGCTACCCAATCCAACTCCAGGTGGAAGTGAATCCGCAACCTGATTGGCCTGCTGGAGCAGCCAATCAGGCGGCTGGCAGAAGTGAATCTGCTACCTGATTGGCCTGTAGGAGCAGCCAATCAGGCTGCAGGCAGAAGTCAATCCACAATATAATTGGCCCACAGGTGTAGCCCTGAAGTAGCCAATCACGCAAGGCCCATTGTGTAAATAATGTATATAAGCAGATGGTTTTGGGAAAAGAGCCATCGTCTTCTCTTCTTCTCCTTGATGAATATGAGCTGAATAAAGAGCATGAAATTCACTCTCGACTCCGAGTATATTTCACTGGCGACGAAGGTGGGATCCTGCTGAGCTGACCGCCACCACGCACTGCACCGCAGCACTGCCACCTGCTGCACCGCTGCATCGCACCGTGCATCCAGGCTTCAGCTCCAGGACCCAAGGAACCCAGAATGGCAACCGACAGCAGCTTCTTGCCATTCAAACCAGCATCAGGAGACTGGGAAGGGTACGCCGCCCGTTTCAACTTCCTCCTGCAAGCGAAAGAAGTCACCAACGATGCCATGAAGAGGGCGACATTCTTCAGCGTCTGTGGAGAGGAGACGTTTGAAATCGCCCGGGCTCTCCTTGCACCTAGAGATGTCGCTACCGTCTCTTACAAAACAATAATGGAACGGCTGAAGGAGCACTTTTCACCACAGCCCTCGGTGGTAGCTTGCCGAAATGCCTTCTACGCAAAGCGGCAAGCCCCAGGGGAAACCATAACTGGGTTTGTGACCTCCCTCCGCCAAGCCGCCCGGTTATGCAACTTCTCAGAGTTGGAGAACATGCTTCGTGACCGCCTCGTCGGTGGCCTGAGGGACGAGATGTTGCAACGACGCCTCTACGCCAAAAAAGACCTCACGTTCCAGATTGCTCTGGAGGAAGCCCTGGCAACCGAAGCCGCCGAGAGGTCAACGCAAGAGGCACGACCGGCCCCGCCATCCCAACCGAGGGTCTACCACGAAGACCTCACCGACGAATCCAAATCTGACAGGGAGGAAGTACACCGAGTACAGCGGCGCACTCAAGCAGCACACACACCACAGCAGCCTCGACGAGAAGGAGGGAACTGTGCAAGCTGCGGGGAGAACCACGAGAGGAGGACCTGTCGTTTCCGCAACGCAGAGTGCAGGCAGTGCAGAAAATTGGGACACATCGCCCGGGTGTGTCGGGCTCGACTCACCCGTCGACAAGCATCAGATGACCGATCCAGGAGCCCCAGGTCACACGGCACCATGCACCAAGGCAACTCGACGGAGATCACGGACTACCAGGTATTCCAGTTGCCCCATCCCAGCACAGAGAAAATTTATATAGAGGTACAGATAGAGGGAGCCCCATGCCGCATGGAGCTGGACACGGGTTCAACTCTATCCATAATCTCGGCCCGAACATTAAGGGAACTGTGCCCTAATGGGGGTCCCAAACTAAGGCCGGCCCCATTCACCCTCCGGGACTTCCAGAAACGTAAGGTCCCTACAATGGGGGTGGGGACCTTCAGGGTGCAATATCGAGGGCGAAAGCAACAATTGGACTTGCTGGTAGTTAAGGGCCCCTACGTTAGCTTACTGGGACTGGCATGGTTTGGACCTCTGGGGCTAGCCGTTACCGGGGTGAACCGCACTAGCTTACAAGTGGACGTGGACGCCATATGCAAAGAGTTTCCAGGGGTTTTCGATGGGGCATTGGGACGATATACAGGACCCCCCATTGCCCTACAGCTAGACCCCGCTGTACGACCCATCAGGCACAAGGCCCGCCGGGTCCAGTTCGCCCTGAAACCCCGCATAGACGAGGAATTGGACCGGCTCGTGGAGCAAGGAGTGCTGGAGCCGGTGCCCAACGCCCCCTGGGAAACTCCAATTGTCACACCCGTCAAGCCTAACGGTTCGGTCCGCATCTGTGCAGACTACAAATGCACCATAAACAAGGCTCTCACGGCCCATGCATACCCAGTGCCAGTGGTCAGCCATGTCCTCGCCACCCTGGCTGGGTCAAAAATCTTTGGCAAACTGGACTTGGCCCAAGCGTATCAACAGTTGCCTGTGGACGAAGCCACAGCAGAGGCTCAGACGATTGTGACGCACAGAGGGGCATTCAGAGTAAAGCGGCTGCAATTTGGCGTTAGCGTGGCACCAGGCATATTCCAGAATCTAATGGACTCTCTCCTTAAAGGGATTCCTGGCGTCACCCCCTTCTTCGATGATGTACTGATCGCCGGGCCCACACCAGAGGAATTTGAGGACCGCCTCCGCTCCGTCCTGCACCGTTTCCAGACGGCGGGCCTCAAGGTGAAGCGGGAAAAGTGTTTACTGGGAGTGCCGCAGGTGGACTTTCTGGGATTTAAGGTGGACGCAGAAGGGGTCCATCCAACCGGTGACAAGGTACGGGCCATTTGTGAGGCCCCAGCGCCCAAGAGCAAGCCCGAACTTCAGTCATTCTTGGGACTATTGAACTTTTACCATGCCTTCCTTCCCCATAAGGCAGCGGTAGCGGAGCCCCTACACAGACTCCTAGATAAAAGGGCCCCTTGGGTGTGGGGCCAGCGACAAAGGGCCGCATTCCAGGCAGTCAAGGACTTGCTCGTCTCGAACTCGGTCTTGGCACACTTCGACGAGAGGCTGCCAGTGGTGCTGGCATGCGACGCCTCTCCCTATGGCATCGGCGCTGTCCTGGGACACCAACTCCCGGATGGAAGAGAGGTGCCGGTGGCATACTTCTCCCAGACGCTTGCTGCAGCCGAACGAAACTACTCACAGATTGACAAGGAGGGTCTGGCAATCGTGAAGGGCGTAAAAAAATTCCATGATTTCTTGTACGGGCGGCCCTTTACCATAGTGACTGACCACAAGCCGTTGCTTGGCCTGTTTGCCCCCGAGAAGCAGACCCCCCAAGTGTTGTCTCCACGTGTCCTCAGGTGGTCAATTTTCCTTGCCGGCTACCAGTATGCACTAATCCACCGCCCTGGGAAGGCGATAGGCCACGCAGATGCACTCAGCAGGCTACCACTACCAGAAACAGGCCCCGACCCAGCGCCTGCGCAAGAGGTTATGACCCTGGAGCTGCTTCCCGACCGACCCATTCAGGCACAAGAAGTTGCGCACCATTCCACAAAAGATAGGGTCATCTCCCGGGTCCTGGACTGGGTGTGGCGAGGATGGCCCAGCAGCAGCCCCGGGCCAGAATTCGCTGGCTACACAAACCGCAAACATGAACTGTCGGCCCACAAGGGGTGCCTGTTATGGGGAAGCAGGGTCGTTGTTCCCCAGCCCCTCCGCAAAAGGGTCCTCACAGCCCTACACGAGACACACCCAGGGGTAGTGAGGATGAAGGCCCTTGCCAGGAGTTATGTGTGGTGGCCGGGGATTGACAGAGAGATAGAGGCCTGGGTCCAACACTGCCAGACCTGCCAAGAATCCCGCCCGGATCCCCCAAGGGCCCCAGTCCAGCCCTGGGAGTCCGCCCGACATCCATGGTCACGCTTGCACGTGGACTTCGCTGGCCCCTTCCAGGGAAAAACATTCTTCATAGTGGTGGATTCCTACACCAAATGGCTGGAGGTCGCACTGGTACCGTCCACTTCTACGGCGGCAGCCATCCGGGTACTACGTAAGCTGTTTGCAACCCACGGGCTCCCTGACACCCTCGTCTCGGACAATGGAACCGCATTCACGTCAGAGGAGTTCCAGACCTTCACAGCGCAGAACGCCATCCGCCACATCCGCTCAGCACCATTCCACCCTGCCACCAATGGCCAAGCGGAGCGCATGGTGCGGACCACCAAGGACAGCCTCCGCCGCATAACACAAGGGGACTGGGAATACCGCCTTGCCGCATTTCTTCTAGCACAGCACAGCACCCCAAGCACAACGACGGGCCGGAGCCCAGCTGAATTACTAATGGGCCGGCGCCTTGCAACTAGACTGGACCGACTTCACCCCGACAGAGCTCAGGATGAGGTAGTGGTGGGGAAAGGCAGGAACCCCCGGACATTTGTGGCCCAGGACCCAGTGTATGCAAAGAATTTTGGGGCAGGCCCAGCATGGGTACCCGCCACAGTCACCAAGGTGACCGGTCCCGTGTCGTACGAGGTACTAACGGAAGGGGGGCAATGTTGGCGCCGCCACTGCGACCAGCTACGGCGACGATTCCCAGGAGGAACCCGGGAGGAGAGCGGGACAGAGGGGTCCCAAGGGGACAGCAGGGCAGTGAGGCCTGTAGAGCGAGAGGGGTGGGCAGGGGAAGCAGAAGCAGTAGGCACAGAGGGGCGCCCCGAGGCTGGAAGGACACCGGAACCAGAGTCACAACCTAGTGGTTCAGTGGCGCCAGACCAGACAGCCCCGGCACAGCCAGCAGCCTCGGAACACGAGCCAGAACCAGAACCCCTGACCAAGGAACACCCCAGGCCACAACGCACACGGAGGCGGCCAGCAGACCTTGGGGACTACGAATGCAACTTCCCGGGCAGGACTGGAACTTAGAGGGGAGGGGTGTTATGTACTGAGCTGAATCCTAGAACATTAGGATTCAGAATCAGCGGGAGCTACCCAATCCAACTCCAGGTGGAAGTGAATCCGCAACCTGATTGGCCTGCTGGAGCAGCCAATCAGGCGGCTGGCAGAAGTGAATCTGCTACCTGATTGGCCTGTAGGAGCAGCCAATCAGGCTGCAGGCAGAAGTCAATCCACAATATAATTGGCCCACAGGTGTAGCCCTGAAGTAGCCAATCACGCAAGGCCTATTGTGTAAATAATGTATATAAGCAGATGGTTTTGGGAAAAGAGCCATTCGTCTTCTCTTCTTCTCCTTGATGAATATGAGCTGAATAAAGAGCATGAAATTCACTCTCGACTCCGAGTATATTTCAGTATAATTTAGGAACATCCCAAAAAGTTAAGAAGTGCTTAGGTCCAGAGGTATTCATATTTAACTTTAGCCTCTTAAAATGCATTAACTTTTATTTTAAAACAGCAACTTTTTTGTAAATTTGTAGTACCGACCTTTCAACAAATGAAAAGTCTTACGTATTTTTGTTTGACCCACCCACCCAATTCAGTGGTCATTACTGTTCCAGTGACTGCAGATTGGGCAAACCTTTTGCCACTGGCCGTCATAAGGCTAAATTCACAGGTTGGTTTTAAGCACTAGCGAAACTCCTTGTTGAATTAACACCACTTGGCATGCCTCCTGCATTGGCCAATCGCTTGTTGCGATTGGATACAATGATGTGTGATAACTGATCCATAATGGCCGTTCCAAACATTTGAGTTATGAAGCTACATCTGCAGTTTTTCTGCAGAAAGCACATTTGAACTCAATCTAAGCATGGAAGGCTTGATTGCTGAGTGTTAGGGGCAGCCAGAGTTTTCCAGAATCATATGACACTATCCGGGCAGAGACAGGAGTTTGCTTTGCATAACACTATGTATACGTGCCTGTGAGATGATGATAGAGCAGGGAACATAGTTACAAAGAACCAGAGGTGAAAAACTCATAGCGTAACAGCAATAAAAGCAACGCTGATGCAGATTTCTAAACATGGAATGTGGTGCTCTCAGGTTTAAGCTCCTCCCTGCAGTACTCTGCAGCTCCCAAAAATTGTTAACAACAACAACAACAACAACAACAACAACAACAACAATAATAATAATAATATATTTATACTCCACCCATCTGGCTGGGTTTCCCCACCCACTCTGGGCAGCTTCCAACAAAAGATTAA
Organism: Zootoca vivipara; assembly: GCF_965207765.1. NCBI lineage: Eukaryota > Metazoa > Chordata > Lepidosauria > Squamata > Lacertidae > Zootoca > Zootoca vivipara. Next base: position 71,812,322 of record NC_142590.1, on the reverse strand, counting down.
AAATACATTAAAACACCAGTCATTAAAAACTTCCCTAAACAGGGCTGCCTTCAGATGTCTTCTAAATGTTATTTCTTTGACATCTGATGGGAGGTCGTTCCACAGGGTGGGCGCCACTACCGAGAAGGCCCTCTGCCTGGTTCCCTTTAAATTCACTTTTCGCAGTGAGGGAACTGCCAGAAGGCCTTTGGCGCTGGATCTCAGTGTCCGGGCAGAACGATGGGGGTGGAGATGCTCCTTCAGGTATACTGAATGGTTGGGGGATCCTCCAGTACAATGCTAGAGGTGTTGCAGTGGAAACACAGCAATAAAATAAAATAATATCTATTCCCTCTGTTAGGAAGCTGCTAACTGATATATTGGTCCATCTAGCTCAGTGATGTCTGCACTGGCTGGCAGCTGCCCTCCAGGATTCCAGACAGAGGACATTCCCAGTCCAACCTTGATATTGAACCTGGGACCTTCTTCATGCAGCGCAGATTGTCTACTACTGAGCTGCAGCCCTTCTTATTTGTGGAAGCCTCCGTTAATGAGTTCAGGTGGGGGTGGGGGCACCTTTGAGTCAAGAGACTCTGGTTCATGATGGGAATAGGCCTGAGTGACTGTGTGGAGGGCAGATGGAGGGTCTGAGGAAACAGAAATGCTGACAAGACTTTAGTTGAGCGAAGATAAGGCTTGGGATCATGTAAACCCCTAAAACAATGGAAAATGGTGTCTGCGGCTGTTTGCCCAGTGACCTGTCATTTACCAATACAGAACCAATTCTAGTGGTGAGCAAAGGAGCAATTAAAAGGAACCAATCAGTGTGCTGGAAAAAAGTTTCTGGGATGGTGGCAAGCAGAGAGAAATGGCAGTTTTCTCTTCTGGACTACTTCTTGGCTTCAGTGGCGTAGGAAGGGGGGCGTAGGGGGTGGTCCGCCCCGGGTGCCACTCTGGGAGGGGGTGACAAGATGGCCCCTGCCTCCCCCCAGCTTTAGAGTGGCCGAGGGCGTGCCATCCATATGGGCTGCCGTTCTCTCGCACCATTCGTTCAGGCGTCACTACGGGATGCCACTTGCACGGCCTCCGTAAGGTTGCTGCACATGCACAGTCCATACGGGATGCCGCTCACACGGCAGCTTGTACAGCTGGTGTGCAAGCCACAGCCCGTACAGCCACCGCGTGCGAGCGGCAGCCCGTACAGACTGCTCATGTGTGGCATTCCGTATCGAGTGTGCACACGCGGGATACCGCACATGTGCAGTCCTTATGGGCTGCGCCGCCCCGGGTGCTGGAGAGGGTTCCTTTGCCACTGCTTGGCTTCATCTCTTTTCTACACAAGGAGCTGTTTCTGTTGTCTTTTTGTTCTGTAACTTATCTCTTTACTGGAACATACACACAGAGAGAAGAAAAAATGCTTTTAGATTCTCTTCTTACCGCAACGATTCTTGGCATTCTTGACACTGGGTTACGTTTTACTTTGCTGAGTTTTCTACTTTTGTGTGTGTGTATAACTCTGGGAAAGACCCTGATGTTGGGAAAGATGGAGGGCACAAGGAGAAGGGGACGACAGAGGATGAGATGGTTGGACAGTGTTCTCGAAGCTACGAACATGAGTTTGACCAAACTGCGGGAGGCAGTGCAAGACAGGAGTGCCTGGCGTGCTCTGGTCCATGGGGTCACAAAGAGTCGGACACGACTAAACAACAACAACAACATAGCTCTGGTTATTTTCTTCACAGCTGAGGTTCAGACTTCACTATATTTTTAGATACTTTATTTTTTCTACCTGGACTAATTTTCTGTTTGGATTTTCCGGGATCCCATATCCTGGATCACACTGATTTCTAGTAACATGCATCTAAAGGAGCCTGTTTCCTGGAATTTCACTCTGGATTGGTAGAAATGTTTTTCTCTTCACCTAAAAGGCCATGTAATTAGGATAGATGGGATAATATAGTAAACTTTATTTAGAGGCCTGGTGGAGTTCAGTTGGGCCAATGTAACATTCGTCAAGTTGTGAAGTTGCAGTTAATTTTAATCTTGCATATTATTCTTCTGAGTAAAATTTAATAGTTTAGTTGAATATTCAAACTCTATTTTGTTTTCTACATAATCATTAGTGGCATATATTGTTCCTTATTTCTCCTGTCCCCAAGATTCATGAATGAATAATGTGCTCTGGATTCCTCTTTGATATTATTACACTCATGTCTTTCATAAACTGAAATGCCATCTCTGGTCTTCTGCTGATTTATTTAAAATGATTCTTTGTGAACAGAACTTAGCCTCTTGAATCCTATCTTGTCACAACCCTCTTGTCCACCAGGGCAATTTAAGAACCTTATTCACGCCGCCATTAGTTCCAAGTCTCTTCAATGAATGAATGAATGGAAGGGCTCATTCTGCTTATAGGGGGACACTATGAGACCCAACCCATAGAGTGGAATTGAACACAGCACTAAGGAAATGGTTCCGTCAGTTGCAAGCATTTCTGTTTGCCTGATGTAATGCTCTCTCTGCTCCTCCTCCATGTTCTTTTCTGGGGGTTTTCCTGAGCCTCCAAAGTAGACTTGTCTTGGCCAACCCTACTTTAGAATGTTCAGAGTGCTTCATGTACGTCTGTATGATACTTAAAGCACCCCTGTAAGATGGGTGATTATTACCACCTGCAGATAGGAAGCTGAGAGTCAGATGGTGGTCTGCCTATAGACACTCTACAGACGGTTAAAACTAGCTGGTTTTCACTGAGGCAAAATCGGAAACAGACCCAATGTACTCCACAGTGCTTCTTCATAGTCACTACATTATACACAGTCACACTTGGACAATTTCATAGGAAAGGGCAAAAACAGTCGGAGATTTTAAGTCACATGAGGAAAACAATGTCCATGAATAATACATGTCCTACATGAGTCCTATCTAATAACTTTAAACAAGGTTAGAAATAATTGTATGCTACATATTATGTGTGTTTGAAATATCTTGGCCAGCTTTTCTAAGTTTTGCATCTCATTTTTTTAAAAAAATGAGAGGGGGGAAGAGGGGAGGAAGATGGCTATTTCTTTTAATCTACAGACAAAAAGGAGCCACTTTTACATCTGAAAATCAGCTTGTTATTGATTCTATCCCTGTTAATATTCATGAAGCTCTATCACAGGACTGGAGATTTTAACACAGTGCCCCACACTCTAAATCAATTCCCATTGATTTCAATCGGCTTCTCCCATCCAAGCATCGACCTCGCCCCCTCCCTTAGAAACATGCTCCCAAGGTCCTTTGAAGCACACTTGCAGCATAATGAGCTCAGAGGGATCACACAAGGTTCAGAGTAGTCTGTTTGCTTGCTCCAGTATCAGATGGGTGGGTGCTATTCCTTAGCAAAACCAAGACGGGTGCATACAAAAGGTTCATACAAAACAAGCACAATTTTTTTCTTCTTCTTCAAAGGACTCAAAGGACGTATGTGCAATAAACCATATAACATCCTTAGATTTCCTCACATTATTAGGAGCAGAAGCAATGAAGAATTTGCCACTCCCCATGTAGGTCAGGGGTAGGCAATCCATATGCTGTTAGACTCCAGATCCCATCAGTCAACATGGTGAGTTGTAGACCACCGGCATGTGGAAGGAATCACTCTCTGTCCCTAGTAACTAAGCAATGGCTCTCTAAGTTTTCAGGCTCAAGTCTTTCCCATCTCTCCCTAGAGTGAACCTGCGACCTTTTGCATGTAAGGCATGTGCTATGCCACTGAGTCACAGTCCTTCCTCAATGGGCCCCTGAAGAATTTGCTATGTCGCTAAGTTGGCATTCCCCTTACTTAAACTGAAGGTGCATCTGATACACAATGGCTTCGGTTCTTTATTTGACTATTCTTTCATGAGGTGGCTGATCTTATGGTTCTCTTCTCTTCTGTTTTCCCATTCTGGAGATCCTTCCTGTCTCCAAATGGACTATTCCTTTCCACCACCACCTCCTCCTCCTCCTCCTCCTCCTCCTCTTCTTCTTCTTCTTCTTCTTCTTCTTCTTCTTCTTCTTCTTCTTCTTCTTCTTCTTCTTCTTCTTCTATTAGAGAAGCTCGGGCATTGCTGTACTCAGTGGGAGGAAGGCTCTGTAATTAAGTATATTCTTTGCTGTTTAGAAATACACAGGCAGCCAAAAAGGTCAGTTTCAAAATACTAAATTTAATTTAATTCAATATGAGGCCAGGGTATTGACAGTTGGCACAAAGTGACAGGTTTTGGATTTTTTTCAGGAAATGGCAACAATATAAGAAAGATTTGTACAAGACATTGCTTCTATGCATTTCTCTGCTACACGGATAGTTTCAATTCAAAGTCTATGCTTTAGAAATTGAATTAAAATATCCTTTTATAATAGCAAGGCAAGACATTGTTGAAGGGGATAAAAACTATTGTTCAGTATTTGAAGGACTTGACCTTACTTGAGTTTTATTGCTTTCACGAATATTAATAAAATAGTAGGATTTTCTCACAGAATGCAGTAAAATTTGCAAGTCACAGAGGCAAATGTTATTATTCAGCCCTATACAGTTGCTACCAAAATTTATCTGGAAGGGGGGGGGAGTGGAGTGACTTTGGAGGGTCCAACCAGGGCAATTTTGTCAGAATTATGCATTGACAAATCTGACAATTTTGGTTTCTCTACATTTCTCATTTTTCTCAACATAAATTAGTTCACCCCATTCCCAAATTCATTTATATTTAAAAAGAGAAGTCTGCATGAAAATTTGTATGCATTTTCAAATGGATCTCTCCTAATATACTCATTTTTAATGTAATTTTGCACAATATACACAATTTTTGAAATCATTTTCCTAATATAATAATAATTATTGTATATATAAATGAGAGCCAGTGTGGTGTAGTGGTTAAGAGCGGTAGACTCGTAATCTGGGGAACTGGGTTTGTGTCTCCGCTCCTCCACATGCAGCTGCTGGGTGGCCTTGGGCTAGTCACACTTCTTTGAAGTCTCTCAGCCCCACTCACCTCACAGAGTGTTTGTTGTGGGGGAGGAAGGGAAAGGAGATTGTTAGCCGCTTTGAGACTCCTTCGGGTAGTGATAAAGCGGCATATCAAATCCAATCTCTCTCTCTCTCTCTCTCTCTCTCTCTCTCTCTCTCTCTCTCTCTCTCTCTCTCTCTCTCCTCAACTTTTTCACCTGAATAGACAAGGCAGCTTACAGATAAAATCGAGAATCTCTAAAACCAGAAAAAATCATAATTAAAATACAATTAAACATAACTCAGTCTGTAAAGCAGCCAGCAAAGCAGTAAAGGCTCTTAATCTCAGGTTTGTGCCTCACACTGGGCAATAGATTCCTTCATTGCAGGGGATGGATTGGATGAGCCTCATTGTCCCTTCCAACTCTGCGGTTTTATGATTCTGTTTTCAACTTGCTATAGCTTTTAAATGGTTATATTTTATGGTTTTATTGCTGGAATCCACTTTGATTTGTTAATGATATAGCAGTATACAATTTCCTTAAAATAAATAAAGGATAGGAGCATAGAATGAGTCAGACTGGTGTTCCAGCTACCTCAGTATTGTCCACAATGGCAGCAGTTTTCTGGTGCTTCAGACACTGGGAATTCCAAGCTCTGCTTGGAGATGCTTGGAAACCATTGACCTACAAACCTACAAACATCAGCGCCATTGCAGCTTACCTGGATGTTGAAGGGAGATGATACCATGTAGCAGTGTATCTACACCCTTCCTAGCTCCCTTGAAAATGGGTGTGGGGATCAAGCTATGATTCAGCACTGAAATGAAGGCGGCGAAGGTCCTGTGGGAGTGCCTGGAGGCGGTTGGAGGATGGATGGCGGCTAACAGATTGAGGTTGAATCCTGACAAGACAGAAGTACTGTTTTGGGGAGACAGGTTGCGGGGGACTCCCTGATCCTGAATGGGGTCACTGTGCCCCTAAAGGACCAGGTGTGCAGCCTGGGAGTCATTTTGGACTCACAGCTGTCCATGGAGGCACAGGTTAATTCTGTGTCCAGGGCGGCTGTCTACCAGCTCCATCTGGTACGCAGGCTGAGACCCTACCTGCCCGCAGACTGTCTTGCCAGAGTGGTGCATGCTCTAGTTATCTCCCGCTTGGACTACTGCAATGCGCTCTATGTGGGGCTACCTTTGAAGGTGACCTGGAAATTGCAATTAATCCAGAATGCGGCAACTAGACTGGTGACTGGGAGCGGCTGCCGAGACCACATAACACCAGTCTTGAAAGATCTCCATTGGCTCCCAGTACGTTTCCGAGCACAAGTGTTGGTGCTGACCTTTAAAGCCCTAAACAGCCTCGGTCCTATGTACCTGAAGGAGCGTCTCCACCCCCATTGTTCAGCCCGGACTCTGAGATCCAGCACCAAGGGCCTTCTGGCGGTTCCCTCACTGCGAGAAGCAAAGCTACAGGGAACCAGGCAGAGGGCCTTCTCGGTAGTGGCGCCCGCCCTGTGGAACGCCCTTCCATCGGAGGTCAGGGAGATGAACAACTACCTGACATTTAGAAAACACCTAAAGGCAGCCCTGTTTAAGGAAGTTTTTAATCTGTGATATTTTGGTAATTGTTGGAAGCCGCCTAGAGTGGCGGGGGAAACCCAGCCAGATGGGCGGGGTATAAATAAAATAATAATAATAATAATAATTCAGAATAATGACCTGAAAGTTCACACCATCTTTCATTCCAAAGTCTCTATTGTCAAATATTAATATTATCATATTAAAATGTATTTTCAGTTGCCTCCCCTCTCGAAAAATAAATAAAACAATGTCAGAATTAAGCTGGTATTCAAGCTTGAAATATTGAACTGTGTCCTGAAAAAGACACAGATTGAACCCTGTTTACAGAGAAATTGTTTTGCTGTACACAGAAAGATGCTCAGTGTTGTCCAATGTATTATCTATCCCCTGTTTGAGTAGAAGGATCCAGGATGCAGACCTCAGTAGCGTTCCCCACAGCTAAAGCTGGCTATGCCAATCTTCCATTCATCAAGGCATATGTAAAGTTTTCATGAGCACTTTGGGAAACAGAAGCATTTGGCAACCCTTCCCATGTTATCTTTATAGACACAGAAATGGCATGCACAACAACTTTTTTAAAAAATGTAAACTGCAGAGAATCCTGCAATCTTACTGTTATCTGAGAACAGAACAGAACGATCAGTGACAAGGAAGCGGGGAAGCTAGCACCCCACTGTGTTATTTGTTGGAAGCAGTACTGTACGATATGTCATTTTCCTGGAGTTGCCGTGTTTGTTCATTCATTCATTTCCACACATTCTATCTCGGTCTCGAATAAATCTGAACCGCAGAAAACAGAGTGAGCGAGTGCTGCTTTTACTCACATTGGAATGGGCTTCACAGCTAATGAGCCAACCGCAAGTTCCTGCCTCTCATCCTCTGTCTACGGGACTCAAATGCTGTGAATCTGAATAATCCCTGCCCTATTGTGATCAGGAGCTGAGCACTCAGGGGTGATGGGGTATAAATGGCTGAAGTTTTGCGAGTGGTGTTTTAGAAGGGGTTGTGCCGGCATTTCCAGTCCATTATGGCAAGTAGACCACTGCCTGACCAATCTCAGTCTGCCCTCATATAGTCCCCACCATAGCTGCCAAGTTTTCCCTTTTCTTGTGAGGAAGCCTATTCAGCATAAGGGAAAATCCCTTAAAAAAAGGGATAACTTGGCAGCTATGGTCCCCACCTGTCTGCTTTCCTACTAACAGCCAATGGGGAGGCCGGGACTATCTGTCAGTTTCCTCCTCCTTAGCACTGCTCTTGTAGTGTTCAACAGGGAGGAGGCTGGGGCAAAAGTAGAATTGGTTGGCTCTGCCTGTCATTGGCACTTGATCCAGCTACCATTAGTCTCCCTGACTTCTGACCCACTAATCCCAATAGGCACCAGCCACTACTGAGGATTTCCCATCAACCAGTGGCATAGCGTTGGTTGCCAGTGTCCAGGACTGTGTGGAGGCGCTGGGTGGGAGGGAAATAGACAGTGTATGCATGCTCATTCAACATCTGAATGGTGTCTGTGTCACCCAGGAGATTGAAGCTACAGAGATAAGAAAACAAGTGTCATTCTGTTGTCTGGAGAGGTCACTTCTTGGTTTGCATGGAGAAGCCATTTTCACTGAGACTAGTGATGGAAGCATGCAGCTATATTGAGGCAGTACTGGGTGTTGAAATTTTGCACTGCCCCCCCCCTCCCCACTACACCACTGCTATCAATTTCCAAAAAATCCAAAGCCTGTACTGATTAACTGTGTGGTTCTCCTCTCCCTCCCTCCCTCCCCCCTCTCTCTGTTTCTCTCTCTCTCTCTCTCTCTCTCTCTCTCTGTGTGTGTGTGTGTGTGTGTGTGTGTGTGTGTTTCCACTGTCATCTCTCAATAGACAGCAATACTGGAAGCATCCCATTTTTTACCAGTGACACACCGAGAGCAGTATTCACCTGTTCCTGTCCCATCCTGATGACTTTTAAATGTTGATCATCCCCTTTTAGCCCCATCTGTCTGGAGCTGCTGGATGTCAGAGCTCAAACAAAACTGGGACCTGTCTGCCCATGTTCAGACAAATAGCCCAAACCAAGATGATTTATTTACAACAGTTAATACAATTGGTAGTAACGACTTTATAGGCAACCTCTAAGTGCAGGCGAGATGAAAAATTTACTAAATTGGAGTATAAAAATTCATAAGAAAATGTACAGAATCAATATTTCATGGGCCTTGCTTTACCTTGCCTTACACAAATCTACTCCAGAGCTTGCATTAAAATTTAAAGTAGCTCCGTGCGACAAGTTCAAATACAGGGGCCATTTCATATTAGTTTAACTTTGGAGGGTTTTTCTTTCTTTTGTTAGTTTGTTTCATAAATTGGGAAAAGGGAAATGTGTGGGGAACTCACCATTTAAGTGGCCACAATGCAGGAGATTCTTGTTTCCTTCCTTGTGATTCCTGCCCCCTTCCTTTTTAACAGAATGAAAACTAAAATTGGACACCTTGCTCTTATCACACCAGTTTTTAAAAGAAAAAATGTAAGCATCCATTAACATGAACCAAGATAGTATTTTTCTCTCTTTTTTACATACCTTCCCCTCTTGTAGCTTCATGCCATTGCCAACTGAGGTTTTCTTTTAGCTTCCTTGCTCTGAAAAAGGTGGGTTTCATCATAATAAAACAGCAGAATGCATGCTATGCAGGCAGAAGACCGTGAGCTTAATCCCCAACATTTTCACTTTAAAATAGCAGCAGGGCTGAGAAAGATGCCAGGCTGAGATTTGGAGAGCACTTGCTAGTCAGGGCATGAGTGGCCAGCTTAGTGGGGTGGTGATGCAGAGCTCCTCTCCTGTGTACTTGAATGGTGCAGGAGCAGAGCAGTGAAGTCAGTGACATGTGGGCATATTAGTGGGAGTGCTGGACTGCCTTTGCCAGTGCAGCCATGCATTTTTTGCCTCACCACCCCTGCCTCATTTTTGCTCACCTATGCTGTGAGAGCATTGCATAGCTCTGTGCTAGGCTGAAATGACCAGTGCTGTAATTCAGTAAAAAGCAGCTTCATGTGTTCTATATTTTCCTATGCCAGAAGACCACACCTGGTTGCTGGAGAATCTGGGATTTGTAGTATCTTTTGGCTCTGATTTAGAGGGTTTTTTTTTTTTTGAGGGACCCAGGTGGCTCTGTGGGTTAAACCACTGAGCCTAGGGATTCCTGATCAGAAGGTCGGCGGTTCGAATCCCTGTGGCGGGGTGAGCTCCCGTTGCTCGGTCCCAGCTCCTGCCAACCTAGCAGTTCGAAAGCACATCAAAATGCAAGTAGATAAATAGGAACCGCTACAGCGGGAAGGTAAACGGCATTTCCGTGTGCTGCTCTGGTTCGTCAGAAGTGGCTTTGTCATGCTGGCCACATGACCTGGAAACTATACGCCGGCTCCCTCGGCCAATAATACAAGATGAGCGCGCAACCCCAGAGTCGGTCACGACTGGACCTAATGGTCAGGGGTCCCTTTACCTTTACCTTAGAGGGTTTTATAAGCCTGCCAGCGTCTGACCGAGTCCAGCTATGAAACAGTGAAAAGTAGTGGACAAATAAATAAGTCCCCCTGTCAAGTACTGTAAAATAGGCATTGAAAACTACGAAACATATTTCATGATACTTTCCCCTCGTCTGGCTCAATAATTGAGACCAAATATGCAGAGTTTCTCACAGTCACCATGTGTGCCAGCTTTATCTTCACTGGGCTTTCCTTTCAGAAGAAAATAGCATCCACACAATTCAATCATATAGCCGATTTTCTGATTAAATGTTGGAACCCACCACACCAATGCCTCTTTGCATTGAATTGTACGCACATACATGTTCAGATGACCCATTCTTTTGTGTCCATGTGGTTCCAGCACATCTGGTTGGTGAGGTACGTAGGAAGCTGCCTTCTACTGATTCAAATCTATTAGTCCATTTAGCTTAGTATTTATACAGGACAGCAGGGGATTGAATCAGGGACTTGTTGCTCTAACACTGAGCTGTGGGCGTGCACAATTGTACCCTTCTACTCATTGACCAGATCAGGAGAGACACATTATAAGGACATAAGCAGAGTCCTGCAGGATCAGATCAAAAGTCTGTCTAGGCCAGCATGTTGCCTCCCACAGGTTGTGCACAGTTTACACATCCACAATGCATTAAAGTGAAAAGGGGAATAATTTGCTTCCTGCAATTAAAAGTTTAATGCACTGAAATATTTACTTAGCAGTGAATAGTCGTCATAAAATGCAATTCAGTTTTGGTTCAACTCTTCTTCATACTGACAAAATTAATTGCATGCTCACTGGGTGCCATTGCAATATTTCCTACACAATGGCACCTATCAATGTTTTTGTTCTCCAGCAATCTGTGATCTCACTTACGGGTAGTGATGTCATTTTCAAATTGATCCAAAATGGCACAGTCCCCTCTTTGGAGCTAGTTTGGTGGATCACACTTTAGCTGCAATGGTTCAAATAACCATATTGTTTGTGCTTTTTGCAGGAATTCAAGGTTTATTTCCACCTTCCACCGTATGTACAATTATGTGGTACTATTAATTTTCAATGATTTCAGTACAGTTGAAAAGTGTGGGTAGTGTTGCTTCCATAGCGTTTGTCTCCTGAAAAGAAGCCGAGTCTCTTATATTTCAGAAAAAAGTGACGATCCCTTATTACTTATTATACTGTAATTCATTAGGCTGCTAAAAATATTTAGATACTTAATTGGCATTTAACAAGATAGCTATAGGGTGTAAATGAGACATTAAATCCTCTTCTAAAACGCTCATTAGGTTCGTGTTAGAAATTAATTGATCTAATTCGCATGCTGTAAACTATTTTACTCCCCATGCCAGCTGAGAAACTCTCAGTGTATTGATGAGGAGTTTGGAGAAGGTGGCAGAGACTTCTTATGAGTGCTTGGCTACAGGATAGCTCACTTAGGCTCCAGTTAAAGGGACAAAGCTTTTGGGATCCACTTGCTTTAAGGACGCCATTTAAATATATTTATATTATTTTCATTATTTTCATTTTCATTATTTTCATTTTCATGTCTCCCATCTGTCTGGGTTGCCCCAGCCACTCTGGACAGCTCCCAACAAAATATTAAAAACACTAGAAAACACTAGAAAATAAACAAATAAAAATCCCTATACAGGGCTGCCTACAGATGGTCTTCTAAAAGTCACAGGTAGGTAGCCGTGTTGCATGCAGACGAAAGCTCATACCAATGACAAACTTAGTTGGTCTCTAAGGTGCTACTGGAAGGAATTTTTTATTTTGTTTTTAAAAGTCAAATAGCTTTTTATTTCCTTGACAACTGATGGGAGGGTGCTCCACATGGCGGGCGCCACTCTGCCCGGTTCCCTGTAACTTCATTTCGTGCAGTGAGGGAAACTGTCTGTTTATTACATTCTTATTCTATTCTTCTTTCACAGCCCTCAGGGCTGCATATTTGGTTATCTCCCCTTTTATCTCTACAACAGCCATGTGAGGTAAGCTTGCCTGAGAGATGGTGGATGGCGGCGGCCCATGATCACACAAGGAGATATATTGCTGATGTGGATTTGAATCCTGGTCTTCCTTGTGATAGTATTAGTAACATGCTCTCCACAGCACCATCCTGGCTCTCGCTATGTAGCATTAAGTACACATAAAAAATAAAAAGGTAATGTTAAGTTCCAGTGAAACGAAAGGTGCAAAAAGTACCGAGGCCTCGGCTAGAGTCAACAAATGATAATGGCAAAGGAAAGGCAACAGAAATATAACCAGCTGGAATTTGAATGGGCAGTTGATTTTCCCAGTAAGAGATAGTCAAAAAGCATATTTCAAAATGGAATGCTGTTTCCATTGTGGGCTGCAATTCACCTGCCAATGTGTTACATTTCAATGGAGACTTGCATGGATGCTCTAAATGACAAGGTGGTATATAGGAGATCTGGTAGTGGCAAGCAGAAAGATCAGCTCTAGGTTGCACTGAAAAGTGAATCACACCAGTTATGGCAGCCATTCCTTGCCTAAGCTTTTCATTCCCATGTGTAGCCAAAGTTGGCCGTCCTCCTCGTTTTATCCACAGTTCTCTGTTTACGTCCCTCCTTTCACAGGCTGTGAACTATGCATCCCAGAGCAATTAGTGGGTTAATACTGCCCTCCCTAGCTCTTTCTCAGATGCCAGACCAGCTCAGCATCAATTTGAGGCAGATTTCTTTGGGGGAATCTGGGCTATTATTTCTGTGAGTGCTGTCCATTTGACAGGAAGGAAGCTGTGTCACAAAAGCACCATCAGCATCCCTTTGAGTATCTGCTGCAAACCTATCTCAGAATTAAACATTTAAAGCTACAATTTAACCCCCCCCCCATCTTCCCCAAAAGCTGCAAACTGATGTTTATGGAACTTCATAGGAAATTTATAAAGGGCTTTTAAAAAAAAACCTCAAAAAAAACTTAGTTCCCCTCTTTGCTTTTAAAAAAATTGTAATTTGGAGAGAGACAGCACATCTGATTATAACAGAGGTTCCTAGGAATTTACTCAGGGATGAGAAATGAAAAATGCAGAAGGATGTGTGGGGATCACGGAGGTGGTTTCAGACATGTATCTGGCTTTAAACAGCTGTTGGGAAAATTATTGTGATTCTTTTTTTTAAAGCCTGTCTGTGTGCATATTAAAGCACAGAAAGCTGCTTGCATACTGTATTTCTCTGCTCATTGAGCTTTCTAGCCCTCCTGAATCAATCTGGGTACCCTACCCACCAGGTGATTGGTGCCACTAGAGCACTGATGGCCAAACTTGGACCTCCAGCTTTTTGGGGGACTACAACTCCCATCATCCCTAGCTAACAGGACCAGCGGTCATGGATGATGGGAATTGTAGTCCCCCAAAAAAGCTGGAGGGCCAGGTTTGGCCATCACTGCACTAGAGGGACTGTACCATATTCCAGACCAAGCCATCAGTCGTGCATTTTTACTGCCCACACATCCCTTGGGGATGAGATACATCTTCAGCTAGCCCTGTAACCCATACAATGTAGATGTCAGCTATATTTCTGATGGGAGGTGGAGTTTCATAGCCAGGGTGCCACCCCAGAAAAGACCCCGTTTTGAGTTACTGATCAGTGCAGCATGCACAGTCCAGGCTGGAGTTGGGGGATGCTTGGGGATTTCATTTGGTCTGCATTTTTAAATGAATCAACCTGATTCTCTTTTCTATATAATATTTTTTATTAATTTTCCAATATTTACCCAATATTACCACAGTTTTGCAAATTATACAGATTCCTCTTAACATCAAAATAATTCCAATTATTTCCAAATTCATCCAAGTGGTTTCCCCGCGCCCCTTGATTAACATTTTTTGTCCAGTTCTTATATTGCTGTGGTTCATATTTTTTTATTAACATCTAATTACATTTCAGTTGGTATATTAATCATTAATATAACAGCTGCATTTTTAGCGTTTACCATTCACATTAATAACTTTATCTAATTTTCCATAGGATTTCAAATTATGTGCTCTAATTATTTGCCTTTTCTCTGCGTGTGTCACTTTGAATATGTCCAATTATAAAGTTCTTGGTCTTTGTCTGCTGTCCCATTCTTGAAATTCCTCCAGTTGCTTTTGTCTCTCAGCGTAGCTGAGGTGGGACTATAATCCTGGAGAATTCTCAAAATTTCTCATTAGCTCCCATTATGCTCTCAGCTTGCTTGGTATTTCTGGACAACAATCTCACTACTCGGTCAACGTGAAGAAGAAGAAGAAGAAGAAGAAGAAGAAGAAGAAGAAGAAGAAGAAGAAGAAGAAGAAGAAGAAGAAGAAGAAGAAGAAGAAGTTTGGATTTGATATCCCGCTTTATCACTACCCGAAGGAGTCTCAAAGCGGCTAACATTCTCCTTTCCCTTCATCCCCCACAACAAACACTCTGTGATGTGAGTGGGGCTGAGAGGCTTCGAAGAAGTGTGACTAACCCAAGGTCACCCAGCAGCTGCATGTGGAGGAGCGGAGACGTGAACCCGGTTCCCCAGATTAGGAGTCTACCTCTCTTAACCACTACACCACACTGGCTCTCCAGAAATTTTCACAGCCCAAGAAAGAGGGATCCAGCTTCCGCTGTAGGGAATCTTGGAGTACTTTCATTTTAATTAATCTTCAACAAAGTCTCCATGTCTCCCTCATCCAAGGCTCCAAATTAATTTCAACTTTACGACAGCATTTTGGCCAAAGTCCACTTAAGTTGTATCTCTTCTCTGTTGTTGTTGTTTTTTTTGGGGGGGGGGGGTTGAGATGGTATCCAATCTAAATTTCCAAGATAATCCATTCCAGGATTAGAGATCCTCCCTCATCTCTTTGAACCACACACAGCTAAATGTTCTTTTAATCACAAGTTTTATTCCATACTGCCATCCAACCTCATTTGGTATCTTTAAAATTTTGCATCTGGGGACAGTGGCCAAATCATTAATACAGAAATGCAAAGTAAACAGGGAACCGGAAGTTCCCCTCTCCGCCATCCATCGCCCACACTGAATAAAATCCTTTTCTCACTTCCAAACCTCAGAACAACGCAGCTGGGTGATTTCACAGTTCTGATTACAACATCTTCTCTCGGAGTGTGCCTGACTTTAAAGCCAATTAAAAATCCAATTAACGGGAGAACCTCTGCTTCATAATGGTGGCATAGGAGGGTTTTCGCCAGGTGAAGTGCTTTTACATTCAGCACCTCCCTGCCCCCCACATTCCATACCGGAGCGAGAGCCAGGTACCAAGACTGACTGTGAGTGAAGCCAGTTCCACCCTTCCATGGGAGGAATTTCCTAGAATGATTTACCCTCTATCATTCTTGTTTTTCTCCACCTTCAATCCCCATGATTTCATGGGGGCTGCTTCCATTAAGGAAGCTAGGAACCGGAAACCAATTTTCACTACTTGGACTATATTTGTTTTGTAATTCTTGAAATACACACACGGGGGGGGGGGCAGCACACACACACACACACACACACACACAGCTAAATGCATATTTTAGGGTGAAATAAATTAATTAATAACAACAGTGGCAGCAGATTGATGCATAAATGAGATGGAATTGAGTCATAAATAAATGGATGTGAAACTGACATAGAATCATGGAAGAACAGAATTGTAGAGTTGTGAGGGATCCCAAAGTGTCATCTAGTCAGTTCTAAACATTTTATTTTTCTTTCCTAGAGGAAAGGAAATAATATGATCAAGAAATTTTCAGGAGCCAGGGAGCACTGAGACATGTAGCAACAGCAGTGCCTCCCCACCCCACAATTCTTTTTCAGATTGAAATTTGGCCACTGCTGTGAGTCGCAATAGCCCTACTGTTAGCAGCCTAGGATGTCTATAAAGGATGCAATGTCAATAAAACATGCCCACCTAATCAATAAGCAACCAGTTAGCTTAAAGCTTCATCTGACTGCAGATTCCATATACAGTGATACCTCGGGTTAAGAACTTAAATCATTCTGGAGGTCCGTTCTTAACCTGAAACTGTTCTTAACCTGAAGTATCACTTTAGCTAATGGCGCCTCCCGCTGCTGCCGCACTGCCGTGCGATTTCTGTTCTTACCCTGAAGCAAAGTTCTTAACCCGAGGTACTATTTCTGGGTTAGCGGAGTCTGTAACCTGAAGCGTCTGTGACCCGTGGTACCACTGTAATAAGAGTAGCAAAAAATAACAGTTAAACTGTAAAATGAACACTGTAAGGTTTCCAGAGGGAACAAATAGATTGTCTCCTGGGCCAAAATGATCAAAGCTGTGGCCTACTCAGCCAGATCCAATTCTCACATAAATTTAAGGGAAGCCTTTTTGTTGTTGTTGTTTAGTCATTTAGTTGTGTCCGACTCTTCGTGACCCCATGGAACAGAGCACGACAGGCACTCCTCTCTTCCACTGCCTCCTGCAGTTTGGTCAAACTCATGTTGGTAGCTTCTAGAACACTGTCCAACCATCTCATCCTCTGTCGTCCCCTTCTCCTTGTCTCCTCAATCTTTCCCAACATCAGGGTCTTTTCCAGGGAGTCTTCTCTTCTCATGAGGTGGCCAAAATATTGGAGCCTCAGTTTCAGGATCTGTCCTTCCAGTGAGCACTCAGGGCCGATTTTCTTAAGAATGGATAGGTTTGATCTTCTTGCAGTCCATGGGACTCTCAAGAGTCTCCTCCAGCACCATAATTCAAAAGCATAAATCCTTTGGCGATCAGCCTTCTTTATGCTCCAGCTCTCACTTCCATACATCGCTACTGGGAAAACCTTTATATAAGCCTTTATATATAAACAAGCATAACTATTATGCCATCTCATGCTACAGATAATTTGTGAATACCTGTAGCAGAATGGAGTGTTTTAAATGAAAGCAACACAATATATGCAGTAAAATTATTTTGATTCCCACTTAGCAATGAAGGGGGAAATTCAAAACGCGCAATGCAGTGCTGTTGGGCATCTTCAATGGAAATGGAAAGGAAGTCCCATTAAATGACTGCAGATTACCCCATAACACAGTTCGGTGCTTTCCTTCCACTATATTTTATGAATGCTGCAGAATGTGCGGAGGTGGAATAGAGACTGTAGACTTAGCCCTAATTTTTGAAATCAAAGAGCCGACATGATGATGCAAAGTGCTGAATCATATACAGCTGTGGACTGCTTTTAATCCAGTACTGGCATTTGGCAGAAGTCTGTTATCATTTCTGAAATAAACAGGACTCTATATCTGTTTGTGTAATCCAGGACTCAATCTGTTTGTGTTGGCTACATGTGCATTGATTTCTGAGATTTGGAATCTGGATAAATTCAAACTACCAGTTTTCAGTGAGAGATTTTTTTAAAAAAGCAGAACCAAAAATTATAGCAGGACATAGTAAATGGTAAATGTTTGGCATCTGATCTCACGGAGAACCCCCTCTCTCACAAACATCCCTATGTACTTTGATGCACTTTTTTTTTTCATTGCTACTTTTTCCATTCTGTCCTTTAGTATCATCCTATGAGCAATAGTTCCTGGAAAGTAGAATATACATTGATGTTATATGATCGGGGCAGGGGCAGGGGGCCATCTGCTGGTGTTCTATCACCCAACCACTACTGGTAGAGCAGCAGTAAAAAGAAGCAGTAGTTTGCTTCTTGCCCTAGTAGGCCAGCAGTGCCGCATAAGGGCATTTCTTCCTTCCATGTTGCCTGGGAAAAGGGCTGGTTCGTGACTTTCCTCTAAGCCTGAAGATTTCTGACCGACTAGTGTGAGTTAGGTTGGAGGGGAGGTTTCAAAGGGAGAGTTGTCTTTGCTGGCAAAGAGGCGGGATCAGATGCTGTGTTAGATAAGAGCATCAAATCAAGCCAGTGCTAGGTTAGATGAAAGGTCCTTCTAGTACAGTACAGCATTCTGCTTCCAGGATTAGTCAAGTAAATACTCCTGGGAATCCCATAAGTTAAGCAAGAGGCAGAGAGCCTCTGTTCCTTGCCTCCAGCATCTGATAATCAAAGGTGGACCTCCTTTTAACACGGCTGACAACAACTGGCAGACCTCCATGGACTTGACTAATCATTTTTTTAAAGCTATCTCAGCCAGACACCCACACACCACTTGTAGTCATGGATTTATGTGCTAAGGATGTGCTGGTCAGCAAGTGGTGCTGCAAGCCATGGCTTATCATGCTGGAGCTGCCACACATGCCCTAAGTGCACTCCCCAAATGAAGAGTGGTGGGTGGGGTGAAGCAAAATTGCAAGAACAATGCTCATTTTATATGCTATTAATTAATATATATCTATACCCCCTGAGTTGGTGAGGCTTATTTGACATTGACACTGAGAAAACATTTCTTTGCACCAGGACTTGGCAGACAACTGAAAAGAAAACCATCTATAATAGTTGATGATCTGTGTGTTTAGTGTTTGATGTGGTGTAATACACACAAACACACACTCTTCTTGCAAACTACTTTGATGTTTCTAATGAAATGGCAATAGGCAAGGAAATGTATAAATTCACACTCACACCCCACAGTTCTGTACCAGCTGTCATCAAGGGCACACACTCCTCCAGTCGCCAGGATGAGAACTTGCATTCATGTCCTTCAGATCACCCAGCAGTATTTCAAGAGCTGACAGTCTCAGGAGCACCAAGGTAGTCATTGATAGAATAGAACTTCATACTGAAAGATCCCCCATAGAAAAGAGCAGCCAGGAATCCTGGAGAAAATTCAACCTAAGCTTCCCTTCCTTTGTCAAGCATTGCCAAAAAGGGCTCATTTGATTTCTGTCCATGCCAACATTTGCCCACATTTCACAGACCTGCCACTACCCTCCCTCTCTCCATCTTGTAACCAATCCCCTCTGCCTCTCCAGCTCAGATTCCATTTTTTTCTCTTGCCAGGAGCCTGTGGGTTCAGGGTCTCTCTTGGCAACTCAGCGTGCTCTGTCTGACAAGAAAACTGAAGTATTTTCCCAGAAGCTCTTATCAGGAAACAATGTGTCAAACAAGATGAAACTAGCTCTCTGTTCTTGGAAGACTTACTACAATTCCCCTTATGCCCGCAGAAGCAATGTTAACACTAACCAGCTAAGAAGGCCTGCAGTGTGAATGTTGTTGCTTTTTTTTGTCTCTTTCCCATTTCTCTCTCTCTCTCTCTCTCTCTCTCTCTCTCGTTAACAAATGTTATACTGTAAATGCTTTTCTCAGGTTAAAAGCTGGGCTGGTTCCCCATTTTGCTGCCTGAGAAACATCTCCACAGGGGTCTCTCAAATGTACAACTGTTGGAGAGAGAAAGAGCAAGGCATCAGAATCAGTTTGCCCTGTAGTGGATCCATGTTTACACCTCTTTCTCCAGCTTTGCTGTTAATGAAGAAGGCATGTGCAAAAGAAAAGATGCAACCTTGTTCTGTTAACCTTTCTTAAGATGTTAATGGCATGCGGAGGGAGGGATGTGGTTGACTTTGATTTGATTCTCTCTTAACAGCCATGCAAACTCATGGAGCGGAGGGGAGAGGCGGCAGGGAAAATGGTAAATGGAAAAGCTATGTACAGGTTCACCTGGCACCACTTGTACTGAAGTATTTATGACCAATGTTTCTTCCTGCTTGCAATCCAGGGATTCAAGTTATTATTTGCTGTTTTGAAAAATAAATGTCAATTCCTAAATAAATAAAAGAAGCTCGGGTGTATTTTTCTTCACGAAAGCTTTTCTCTTCCCCCCCCCCATGCAGCAGGCTTTTGCATTTATATATTTCCAGACCCTCCAAGTGTCCCTGTTTTCCAGGGGCAGTCCCAGATTTACAAAAGCTGTCCCAGTTCCTGATTTGATCCCAGAATGTCCCACTTTTCCTTAAAGGTAAAGGTAAAGGGACCCCTGACCATTAGGTCTAGTCATAACTGACTCTGGGGTTGCGGCACTCATCTTGCATTATTGGCCAAGAGAGCCAGCGTACAGCTTCCGGGTCATGTGGCCAGCATGACTAAGCTGCTTCTGGTGAACCAGAGCAGCACACAGAAATGCTGTTTACCTTCCCGCTTGGAGCAGTACCTATTTACCTATTTATCTACTTGCACTTTGAGGTGCTTTCGAACTGCAAGGTTGGCAGGAGCTGGGACCGAGCAACGGGAGCTCACTCCATTACAGGGATTCGAACCGCCGACCTTCTGATCGGCAAGCCCTAGACTCTGTGGTTTAACCCACAGTGCCACCGTCCCTGTTTTCACTGGATAAATGCTGGACAGCATGGAATTATGCGACCCCCGAGCCAAAAAGATAAGTAACTATACAATCTTTAGGAAACATCTGAAGGCAGACCTATATAAGGACATTTTTTAATGCTCAATATTTTATTATGTTTTTATATATGATGAAAGCCTCCCAGAGTGGCTGGGGCAACCCAGTCAGATGCGTGGGGTATAAAGAATATATTATTATTGTTGTTATTGTTATAAAGAAATAGGACACCCCTATTTTCATCAGAGGATGCAGGTGGCGCTGTGGTTTAAACCACTATGCTGCTTGTCCTTGCCGATTGGAAAGTTGGCAGTTTGAGGCCCCATGATGGGGTGAGCTCCCGTTGTTTGGTCCCAGCTCCTGCCACCCTAGCAGTTCGAAAGCATGCAGTGGAAGTAGATAAATAGGTACTGCTGCAGTGGGAAGGTAAACGGTATTTCCATGTGCTGCTCTGGCTTTCCCAGAAGCGGCTTAGTCATGCTGGCCACATGACCCAGAAAAACTGTCTGCAGAAGTGGACAAATGCCGGCTCCCTCAGCCTGTAAAGCGATATGAGTGCCGCAACCCCAGAGTCGTTTGTGACTGGACTTAACTGTCAGGGGTCCCTTTACCTTTACTATTTTCATCAGAGAAAAGTTGGAGGGTATGTATTTTTCTCCCCACCCTCCCACAGCTAGCCAAAGCATGGGTTTAAGATGCCGGAATACAGTAAACAATGGAGCCCTGTAAAGAAATAAAGCAAGCATTTTGTTAACAGGAGAGTTGATCTGAATGAATAAAACTCTGTTGGCTAACATGATTAGCAAGCTTTGAACTATCTTAGCACAGACGTCTGAACAGTGGTGGGCAAGGTCTCTGCAGCTCACCTCTGCTCAGTTTTCCAAGATTTCCTGAACTCAGGAAACTTAATGAAAGCCCACAAAGACCATCAAGATTTGGGGAACCCCCAGACCTCCATGTTGCCACTCCTCCCTTCTTAAAATTTACCCCAACCAAGAGGACACCTGTGGGGTTGAATGATATTGGGAGCCAGCAGGTGCTGACTAGTTCCCTAGCAGTAATCTCGAGCATGATGGGGAAAAGATAAAATTCTCCACATCTATGCCAGGAATGGGAAATCTGTGGGCCTCCAGACATTGTAGCAAGTCCAGCAAATCCATTGTAGCAACTGCCCATGCAAAACCAAACAAACAAAAAACCAGACTGATTGGACCTCCACAAGGAGATGTTTTCAGCTTCAGTCTTATGGAGATATTAACATCTCATAGGACAGGATATCACATGGAATCATAGAGTTGGAAGTGACCCTAAGCAACATCACTGGCCTATTACGCCTACAAAAGTGGGTGGTTCTGGTTGCAACCCTGTACACCTGGAAACAAGTCCTGCTGAACACAATGGGGCTTATCTTTGAGTAGGCATGTATTGGCTCTGTGCCTTTCTGTATATGGCATCAAATAACACCTGCTAAACCCAGAGCCTTTCGTGTGGATAAATGTAAATGAGCTCTCCAGTGGAGCCTGATCCTTTAAAAAAAAATGCTGTTAGAGTAAGTTAGTTTACTGTTAAATAAAGGTGCTATCACGAATAAATATTTATGTCTTTGAAGATGTCAAATACTTTAATTAGGAGCTACACCTATAACTGGATTGGGCTTAATTGAATCTTTGAGCCAGACAAAGCCCAAGACTTTAATGGTCTGTAACACAAATATATTTGACTGGTGGTTAATTTTGTTTTGTTCTCCTTTTGACAAGTAAACATTCTCTTTCATCCTTTTAGCCTTAGAGGACTTAGTGCTAGTTAAAGAGGCTAAAATAAACAATTATAGATGGGGAAATGCTCAATTTCTTCATCAAATGAGTAGGAAAAGCCCAACATAGGAAAGCGGGGGGGGGGGAGTAACACTCTACATTGCCCATTGTTTAAGTGGTATGTGTTGTTTGTGGATGGATTCCCAGAGAGTAATGATTTTCAATGCCAATTCTAAAAAGGTCTTTTTAAAGGAATGTACTGCTGTTTTAGTAAGGAAATGGATGATTGATTAAGAAATATGCAAAGCACAGAATTAATGTGAGGGTTTAACTCCTGAATCCTGACTAGGGACACAGAAGGAATTTATTTGGTCTGAATTAACTTACTTTGCACCTCCTGAATTTCATAGATTGGACTGTAATAATCTCCTGGATTTTTCCCTTCCTCAAATTTTATGATAGGCTGGTGATTAAATCAATACTAGACTTTAATAATGTTAACACATGATGACCCTGATTGTGCTTGAAGTTTTCTAAGGTCTGTGCCTGTGGTAGCTGCCTCCTTGGATTCACTTGTCACAAGCAGAGATTGGGATCTCATACCATATGTCTGCATAGGTGCTCAGCAGTGGCAAAGACAACCTCAGCTTTTGCTTCAAGCATATGAGTCAGCTGATCTAGCATGAGAAGGCAGGCAATATGCCATGATGACTATTAGCACAGAGGAGCTGCCACTAGCAGGGGAAGTTATATGCACTGACCCTGGCTGGCATATCTTAGGTGAAAGTTACCAGGACTGATCTTTGGAGATTCAGCCACTCTTGCAGAAGAAAAGCCCCCACAATTCTGTACATGTTTTGTGCTCCTGTATTATTTAGCACTGCGAGGAGCTTTTGTCTTCTTCTTCTTCTGGTCTTTTGGCGCTCACAGATGTTTTAATTACCGAGGAAAGAGAGCAGATTATTCTGGCCATATGTCTCCATTCCACATAAATAAGGATCGCCACCCGCCCACCATAGTTTCACGGGACTATCAACAATCCCACTGACACTGAAGCTGTCGGGCCAGATAAGCATCTTCTACCCTTCAGTGAGCAAGTTAATTCAGGGAACACCGAGACTGATATGCCATGAAAACATTCCATCGAGAAACAGTTAGGTGCACACTGCAGCACAAAAATGAGGGGGAAAGGGTTCATTTAGGAATCTGGGGCCTTGCTTGGTTTGAAATGTGAGCAAAAGGGAGTGGAAGAGGGGCCTGCGGAGCAGAGCAGGTGTCTAGTGTATGGTAGATTCAGGAAGGGTTGCAGTTCAGTGGCAGAATGCATGCAGAAGGTCCCAGTTCAATATCTGGCATCTCTAGGTCAGGCTGCAAAATAAAATCTCCTGTCTGAAAACCTGAAGAGCTGTTGCCAGTCAAGGTTGATAATAATGAACTGGATGGATGGCGCAATAGTCTGGTTTGCTAGAAATCAGTCATGATGTGGTTTCAGGATGTGAAGGGGGGAGGCTGGAAAAGACCTCTCCAGGAACAGAGAGCCTCTGCTTATCAGGACTGCTTTATGTGCAATAATCAGGCAGGATCATACAATCATCTCCATATATGGTGATTATTGATATGGAATTATTGGTAATTGACATTGTTAATTTTAGTAACTGGTATTGCATGACGACATGCTATTATAATTACATTTATTATTGAAATTAATTGTAGATTTGTCATTTTGGGGATGCTGTAATTAATTACGCTTTGATTGAATTGCTCTATTAATTATGCTTTGAATGAGCGTATGGTAGATTACGATTGTAATTATGCTTTGATAGGTCTTATTGTTAAAAGTACTGTGATTTCTGTGCTGTGATGAAATGCTTTGGGCAAGCTTATGTGGGAAAGTGGTTACCAACCACAGCAATGATGAAGTAATAGAGGCAGGGACCAGGGTGTGTGGACGTTCAGAAGTAGGACTCATCTTATGTTAACATGATAGCAATGGGCAAAAAACAAAAACAAAACCCAGAGTGACTTGAAATCAAAAACTGCAATGTAAAAATTTATGAATTCTTTCTGGATGAAGGTGAAGAATTAATAAAATTATAAGGACAAGTAATGGGATGTATCTCGAGCAAATACCTTTAATCCACCCAAGGCATGAACTGCCACACATCATCAAGGGCAGCCGCCAAATTTCAAAATAATGCCCTGAACGTCAGCTAGAACTCTCTCTCCTCTTGGCTGGGTGTTCTTTATTTAATAGAGTTCAATGCTACACGAATTAAGGAGATAGCAACAGCAATAATTAAAATAGCAAGTTTTAGGTTCCGGAATGATTGCCAAAAGGTCAGGAAGAAAAGCTTTCTGCCTTGGCTCATAGTCTTAATGGCTTCTTCTAATTCAACACAAGTTCATAGGTTTGGTGCAAGAATGCAATTGTAGAGAATATGTTATGTACAAGAAATGGCTTCTGTTTTCTTAACAACCTCCTTTGCCCTCAAAATGTGGGGAAATTATTGAGAAGGTGAGCATAAACAGCTGTGAGTTATGACTTGATTCCCCTGGCCTTTAAATGGCACTCCATAACTTATGACAGTCGTACCAACACACCTAGTTCTCATTGAGTTGATTTAGGCTGTATCCTTGCCAGGGGGGGCTCATTTGATCAGGTGCTGGAGGAGACTCTTGAGAGTCCCATGGACTGCAAGAAGATCAAACCTATCCATTCTGAAGGAAATCAGCCCTGAGTGCTCACTGGAAGAACAGATCCTGAAGCTGAGGCTCCAATACTTTGGCCGCCTCATGAGAAGAGAAGACTCCCTGGAAAAGACCCTGATGTTGGGAAAGATTGAGGACACAAGGAGAAGGGGACGACAGAGGACGAGATGGTTGGACAGTGTTCTCAAAGCCACCAACATGAGTCGAGTCTGACCAAACTGCGGGAGGCAGTGGAAGACAAGAGTGCCTGGCGTGCTCTGGTCCATGGGGTCACAAAGAGTCAGACACGACTAAACAACTAAACAGCAGCAGCAGCAGCAGCAGCAGCAGCAACAACAACCCATAGAAAACAAGCTATGTGGTAGGCTAAGCTAGAAACTTTTGCTGTGATGAGTGATATAGCTAGCTAGCTAGTGAGGCAATCAACCATCTGACTTCCAGTGATAGTCTCAAGTCGTACAGCCCAGAGAGAGCTGTTCTAGAGAACTCTCTCTTCTGGTCTCCTTTTCTTTCCATTGGCATTGGCACTGCCCTCAGTTTTGGAGCCTGCCAGTATGCACAATGTAACAACATGCATGGGAAGCTGCCTTATACAGAATCAGACCAATGGTTCACCTAGTCCAATACTGCCCTCCCCCCAGCCTTACTTCTGGAGAGCCTGCAACTATAGGTGTTAGGAAATTAATACAGAGATTTTGTGCAGGCAGAGAGAATGGCTGGTGGGTTGGGAACAGGCAGAAGGTCAATAAATAGGACTAATCTGCTTTTACCATTTAAATTATACAGATTTGACCCAAACTCTGGGGGCTCTGGAACAGCTGTCTTGTCCCACCCCATCGTGTCCTGGTGAATGTCACACCACCACAAGGAGTGCACAACTGCTGGTCATGTGATCATGCACCACTGCTGGTAGTACAACATATGGGAACCCAAAGTTGGGGAAGGCTGTTCAGGAAGCAAACACATGAACAATGAAGTACAATATTTAGTTTGGCATCTTTGCATTTCCTGCTACATTTGCTGCCTAGCAAGCTACTCCAGAGTTTTATGGCCCACTAAAGTCTGCTTTATAAATGTGCCTATTTCCATTCATCAAAAGATCTGGAATCCTCCTGCTGCCAAGCATATGACTTCGGCTAAACTTAGTACTTTCACAAATATTGCAATGTTGCCATGATGTCATGCCATTCTATCTTATACAACAATATTCTTAAAAACAAACAAGCCAAGGTTTTATTTATTGCATGCTTATTTTTGTTTAAAGCCCACTTCAAACCTCACTATAATGTTTTGGTTAGTTTGATTCGTCCATCTGAAGAAATAAAGGGGGAGCACCATAGTTTTATTTATTTAAGAGACATAAAAGTGGCCTGATGCCTCCAAGGAGAACACATTTAAACTTTGATTTGGGGTTCAAAAGTCAAAATGCAAAATACTACACAATGTTTCTTCCTCGATCCATTAAAAAAAACTTGACAGTGGATTATTAATTCAGAATAAATATTTCAGATTCACTGCAGGGATCTCATTGAAATTTCTATACCTTTCATCTAATTGATCTGGATGTATGGTGAGCCAAATAGAAAAACAGAAATACAGATCATCTATTTAGCATTTCTATGAAATTATTCACTAAGTCTGCTTTCATAATATTTCTGTGTGATCAATAAACATTATTCCTACTTTACATAGATGGAATTTACTGATAAATTGGGACATGGTGCTGTCTTTTGATCTCCCAGATCTATGACTGTGTTACTGTGAGGGACACATTAGTTCAAGATAAATCAAACTATTATTGAGGATACACTTGCAAATTCACAATTTGGTTAATTTCAGGCTAATGTTGTTGTGTAGCTGACCCTAAAGTTTGGCACTACAACAATTTTCTCATGCAAATACACCACTGAAGCATGGGTCCAGACTTTACAGCTGCTATGAAGTCCATTGTTAGGAGTCTGGCTTTTAGGTACACATTTGTCTTGACAAGAAGCAAGCATGGCAAGGCCAGAAGTGACACAGAGCCACCGGTGTTCTGGCTCCAGTGAGCCACTGCTGTCCTAGCCATGTTCTAAAAGCACTGCCAGGGTATCCAGAACCAGGGAGACAAAAAGCACAGGAAGATGAGGAAAGGAAGCTTTGAAAGCCCTTGGACAGAGCTGAGTCTGACCAGGACTCTCCAAGATTCCACAAACATGGGAGAGAAAAACCTGTTTGTAGCTATGGGGATAGGCAATAGGAAGCTTCACCTGGGACATGCAGGAAACTAGGCATACCACTAGAGGGGACTCCTATATTTGGATGCTTCAGTAGGACTCCTACACCCATTAGGTGACCAATTCAAGAACCCTACAGATGCAAGTGATACCCTTTGCTGTGCTTTTAGACCCAAACGAGTGCTTCAGAACTGATTACTGGAGGATGCTTGTGTTGCTCCTGATAATATGTGAAGGCCAGGGCCTGATACCAGAGATCAAAAATTGTTTCTTCCACCTTGCAATAATACTGGCCAGGACAAATGTTGCTGTTTAACAATGCAGAAGTAGGCCTGTATCTTTGATGATAAAGCTATTCCCAAGTGGAAACTGGTTTGTTTATACTGTGTCAAGGTTTGCCACCATAGCATGAACGAATGATTTCAGCTTTTCAACATAACACTGCTCTGCCAGAGCAATTGGCTCTCCCATGAACAATTGAATTTTTACAGGGACTATGTTTTCAAGTCCAATTCAGAATGGTTCCTCTGTACTGTAATTTCAGACCACTCCACCGAGTTAACTGGATGCAGCTTTCTGTTAAAAAAACAATGGTTGGCCACTGTAGAAGAGCCCAAGAGGAAATCTCACAGGAAAGAGGCCTTAGATCCTGCAGTGTGCACATACATTCAATTACTGCTACTCCTAATTCACATGTCAAGTGTTTCATTTTAGTGAGAAACTGCCTCATCCACTCTTCTCAAACCAATATGTGAATTGAAATGCAATTATCCCTTGAAATTCGCACTTGACTGAATTTTGCAATGCAATTCTCCCCAAAATAGTATGTACAAAAATGCATAAGTAAGGGTGGGGGGATATGCACAAAAGCACATTTATTAGTTAAAATAATGTGCTAATATAATGTGCAATATAGTACATTTTTGATCAAAAATGCACTATATTGGTGAAAATTGCTTGCAAATATATGTATTTTAAAAAGGTAAAGGGGCCCCTGACCATCAGGTCCAGTCGTGTCCGACTCTGGGGTTGCGGCGCTCATCTTGCTCTATAGGCCGAGGGAGCCGGCGTTTGTCCGCAGACAGCTTCCGGGTCATGTGGCCAGCATGACAAAACTGCTTCTGGGGAACCAGAGCAGCGCACGGAAACGCCGTTTACCTTCCCGCCGGAGCAGTCCCTATTTATCTACTTGCACTTTGATGTGCTTTTGAACTGCTAGGTGGGACAGGAGCTGGGACCGAGCAACGGGAGCTCACCCCATTGCAGGGATTCAAACCGCCGACCTTCTGATCAGCAAGCCCTAGACTCTGTGGTTTAACCCACAGCACCACCTGGGTCCCTATATGTATTTTAGGTATATACAAATACAGTAGCTGAAACCGTTCTTATCCTGAGGCGCGTTTGCTAATGGGGGTTACTCGCCTCCAGCATGCAATTTCCGCTCGCATCCCAGGGCAAAGTTCACAACCAGGAGCAGCTACTTCCGGGTTAGCGGTGCTTCTAACCCGAAGTGTGCATAACCAGAAGCATTCGTAACCAGAGGTACGGCTGTATAAGTATATACAAACATATATACAAAATGTGTTTATAAGGAGACGTTTGAACTGAAATGCTGGTGCATTTGTGGAAATGTAGAAAACTAAAGTCAAGGTTGGGGGAAAAAGAAACATAGAGAACCAAAATTGACTGATTTGTCCACCCCCGCTAACAATGGTGTTGCTGTTGCTTGCATAGCTGCCAAGTTTTCCCTTTTCTCGCGAGGAAGCCTATTCAGCATAATGGAAAATCCCTTTAAAAAAGGGATAACTTGGCAGCTATGGTTGCTTGTGTTGATGGTGATGAATCAGGGCGGTGGTGGTGCTGGGGCTGTGTGAGTGTACCGGTGGAGCCAATCTGGTGGAGCCAAAAATTTCAAGTGCTACATTTTTTCATAATTCAAGTACTATAGCAATAGCAGTTTGCGGGTGGATGTTTTTCTATTGTTTTTTTCAACAGCAAAAATGAAGTGGCAAGAACACTTCCTTTATTGTGTCTCTGGCTCACTGCACCATGTGTTGCACAGATTAATTAACAGAACTTCTAAAATTAATCTCAGGATTAAAGCACACATCGTTTGTCACAGATTTAAGTTTATATGCATTTTTCTGCCTCTGCATTATTGATATATGTGCATATGAACACAGCTACAAACACTGCCAAAAAAAGAGAAGAATATTGATGTGATAATCCTTGTATTTCCATCAAGCTTCCTTTCATGTGGTGTTTTACTGATGCACGCATTGGAGTTCGTAAAAATTTGCTCAAGGATTTCATTCAGGCTGCATTTTTAAAGCATACTAACTTGATTTGCACTTCCCAGACTAATACATGGATTGCATTACACTCCTCTTTGGGAGTTTCACATTTCTCTGAATTTTGTGATACGTGTCTTAGCACAAAAAACCTCATACCAACATGCATTTTTTTAAAAAATGTTTAAAAGCCTACAAGAATGCACATTTTAGGATGAAATGCATTAAAATGCACATTTTCAGGTTAAATGCACATAAAAATGAAATTGCCTGTAATATTGCTTTGCTATATATATATGCAAAAGGTATAATTGATTGATTGATTGATTGATTATGCAACAAAACACACATTTGTGTGTGTGTGTGTGTTTAAAATGCAGAAAAAGGAAAGAGTGAACTTTTGAATGGACCCCTGTGTAATGGAGACAAACCGGAAATAGATCGATCCTTTCATTGCTGCACACATGCACTCCTGGGAATTGGGGAAACAGCACACAGACAGAATATTCAATCAGCCATATGTACAATCACTCCAGTTTTGCATCTTGGCCAGTGCCTTGGCATCAAGGCACATGACTGCAGGTGTGCCACCGTGTATTCTGCACACACAAATTTTTAATGTAATCTGCATATGAACACATTAAGCCCTTACTTATTTGCCCTGCATTATGAAGTTTGGAGAATTCACAGTGCACCATTTCCATTTTGGAAACTAGGCAGTTCATTCAGAACTCCAAATCTGAGAGAAATTTGAATGGTGGGCATCCTGGGAGTGTCTCCATTTCAAGACATCCTACTAATCCCTGCTACAATTTGAGCAATACTGTACTGTATTGGTGTGCACATTCAGCCATTGTGTTGTGCAGGTTAAAAGGCCAAGTATATGTGGCTGAAGATAACATGAAAATCTGCAAGCCCAGTACGGGCAGCTTAGACTATGAATATGTGGTTAGCACTCGAGAGTCAATCAATAGCTTTTTAAACCAGAAGTCATCGTTTATTTGGCCTGAGTCACTACTGGCTGTTGACTGGAGGTTTAGTACTGCATTCTTCCTGGTTGAAAAGGAAACCCACTTGCCCTGCAGACCAGTGTTTAAGCCCTTTGGAATGTGCATAGGTGTTGCACATGATCAGAAGCTTTGTGTAGTTGTGTCAGTGGCGTAGCTTCATGCTCCGCCACCAGGAGCGGAGAGCAGGTGGGGGCGGGGCATGCATTTTGGGGAGTGGTGCATCGCTCCACAGGGGCATGGCGCATCGCCCGTAGGGAGACGATCATTTTTCAAAGAGTTAATGGTTTAAAAAGGAATCACTCCTTGTGGTAGGTGCACTCATTCCCTATGCTGGTCAGTTCCCCGGGTTTTTCACTGTTACAAACCCCCACCAAAAAAACTTATTGCCTGTCTTACTCTACAACTAGCCCAGATTCCCATCTTTTTCTACAAGTTTTGAAAATACGCATCGATTCCATTTTCCACCCGAAGCCATTTAAACAGAGAGAATACAGTTTTGTGGACGACCGGTTGTTTTCAACAATATTCTCCTACAAGCTAATGCCATCTTCATGAGAATATATTAAATAAAATGTATGGTTGACAGAGACTGGAATGCCACAGTTCATAACTACAATTAACCACTATTAATTAAAGGCTGAAAGATAAATGAGCCATGAGATCCATTTATCCCTAGGTTGGGAGTATTTAAATTCACAGTAGGATGCGAGCCCATTTTTCACGGCGCTGAAGGCCTGACACTGCAGGAGATGAAAGCACGGCAGAAGGGATCACATTTTCCGTACTTGGAATTAGCAAAGAGGTATGAGTGATGAGCATGAAAATATAGGGAGAGGCCTGCTGGATCAGACCAAAGGCCCATCTAGTTCAGCATCTTGTCCTCAGAGGGGTCAACCAGAGGCCTGTGGGAAGGGCCTGACTGCAATAACACTCTCCACACTTGGGATTCCCAGCAACTGGCATTCAGAGGCACACAGTACTGCCTCTGACAGTGAAGGCAGGGCATTGCCCTCATGGCTAGTAGCCACTGATAGCTATTGATGGGTTGAAGTAGCAAAGTATTTTTCGCCTAATACAGGCAAAAAAGTTGTATGTTATTTTCACCATCATGTGCATTTATATGCCAGAGTATATGCATTTTTGTACACATTACCTAGTTGGAGAATTTCAGGGAAAGGTGAAATTCACTTTTTGTATTGTTTCAGGAAATGCAAATTAGGTAGGCTGGCTTTTAAATGTGAACTGATATGAATTTCTCCCCCAGCCTAAGTGGAGAACCATGCCTTGGCTCCAGTGTTGAAGTACATAGAATGGGGCCACCGTCTTGACCAGGATATCCGATAGCAAAAGGTATTGAACCAACCACTTGCTTTACTAATTCATTACATTGATATACCACTCTTCAGTTGAAGATCTCAGGGTATTTCACAACATAAGAATACAAGGCAAAACCACAAAATACATAATAGAAACAAAAACAAAACAATAACCCCCATCCCCTCCCACATACACATTTAAGACAGCATAGGGTGTTAACTAGCCAAAGGCCTGGTTGAAGAGAAACATTTTCACCTGGTGCCTAAAGGTATATAATGAAACACTGGGCCAATTTCCCTGGGCCAAGAAAATTTTGTTGCTTTGGCAACCCTGACTCTCTTTAAAGAGTGGGTTGGGTACTAGTATTCTAGATACCCAGAGTGTTTAAATCTGGATTCAGACAATGTGGAGGCTTTCTATATTTGCTTGTTAAGTGGTCAGAACCAATGAAAGACACTCATTCTCCTTAATGTGCAGATAGCAGTTGAACAACTAGCAAAATAAGAAACTAGACTGGCCTGTCATCTGCCGCAAAGTAGATCTCTTCTCTGCCTCTGCATAAAAGGGAGATCACAATAATGCGAGCTACCTTGACCAGGGGAATTTTAGTTTGTTTAAAAAGAAAGCAAGGGTATGTATTGAATTGTAGTATTTCATCATCTTCCTCCATTATCGTTTACACAGCATGAGCAACGGTAATTGCAGGCAAAGGAGAACAAGGGTCACTGGCACATTGTGGCAAAAGGACTACTCAGAGCATATGGGCTCTGAAGTGGAGCATATGGATCTATCCCTGAAACACGTGGTCAGCCATATGCCCGTGGATCCTGGCTCAAAAGAAAATCCTCTTCCCTCTTCCCTGTGGCTTTGACTAGGTCATGAATCAGCTGCTGCCCAACATCTTGTGCCATTGGGCAAGTTTGCTTTTAATTAGTACAGTGAGTTTCAACACAGTGTGAGCAGAAACCCAGGTAGACACTGGACATATGGCTGTTCCCAGATAAGATAAAGTCTGGAGTTGAATGTCCTTCCTCTTGCCCCTCTTCAGCCTGGATCTTCTCTTTTGTCCTGTGCCTGTTACATTTATCTAACTTTATTTACCTTCCACATCCATAACAAATGCTGTTCCCTCATTCCCTTGACCTATGGATTTGACCCACAAGCCCTACAGGGAACATCAACAAGCTGTTAACATAGCCTAAGATATGGCATCCAGCCAGCTAGCAGAGAGTCCTTGCCCCTTTCCTACCACAGCCCCTCTCTTACGCTTCATCAGCCTTGACTGCCCACAGATATCTAGCATATGTTATATGCCTGCTGCTTCCCTGTTAGAGGTGGCTTCTTGTAGCTCTCTTAGTATCTGCCATGCGAGAGCAGTCTGGTTAGAAGGCAGGGATGTGTGATCATTGAAATGTTGACAGGAAGGCTGAGAATGGCTGAAAAGATAGTATCTTCCCTGGCACGCATGGTGATCACTCCTTCTTTGGGGAGAAACCGGCTTGAAAATTCAAAGCTTAATGCTCTGCTCAGAATGCTTTAGGATAGGCACTTAAGGCTAAATGGACCCAAACTCTATGTTTTGCTCATTGCATGAATACTGACATCTCAGCTCATCCTCTTTTCTCCATGGTAACGTCTAGTAATGCAAAAGGTGTGACATGATGTGATCAGGTTTCCCCACTCCTGCAATTGACAGTTGAAGAGGGGCAAGAAACTCAGGGCCTGATGACATAGCATTGTCCATTTTATAACAGTGGATATTCTAGGGTAGGGATAGGAAGGAGATGCTGGCTGCTGTCTTCAGAGCAGCAGCAATGCATCTCTCACTATAACTTAGCCTGCAAGCCTTGCCATTACAATTCAGAAGTAAGTCCATTGATTTTAATGGGACTTATTCCCAGGTAAGTGGGGTTAGGATTGCAGCTTTAGCCCCTTGCTTAGAAATGAATGCTATTCAAATCAAAAGGTAAATATGATAATGAGTTCCATCCACAGGAGCAGGAACTTGCATTTGCAGTTGAACAGATGTTGGTGGACAGGAGACCTTGGCCTGTGCATTCTCTGCTCCAGGACTTTTGTTTGGCAATCAGGAAAAGCCAATGCAAAGCCATCAAGACATTGTTGCATTACAGCTACCACCATCCCTGACCACTGACCATGCTGCTTGAGGCTGATGGGAGTTGCAGTCCAACGTCTTAACCATTGACAATGAACCCTGCTAAGAAGAACCAATTGCTTCTGTGCAAAGCAGAAAAGTGTGTCATTTGTTAGGCTATGAAGTTGCCTATGAGAGCTAGCACCGTCAGTAGCTAAAAGGCTGAGTCCCCATTTCAAATCTCACCTCCATGTTGCAATTTGTGGGGTGACAAGACTAACTAATTTAAAATGTTGTTTTTTTAAAAAAATATTTTTATTAATTTTCCAATTAAAACCAATTATATCACATTCATTATTTCAAATTATACACATATATATATCAATCAAACCGAATGTTATGCCAAATCGTCTAAAGAATTTTTTTATTTGGGTTCCCATGCTTCAAGAAGTTGGGGATTCCTCGCAACCGTCCACTGCCGTCTTTTTTCTAAAGTTCAAATCGTCCTCCAAGTTCATAATAATCCAGATCTTCCCCTTACAGTCACATAGATGTTTTCCACTTTCAACCGATTGTTTCCCAGCTGCTGAGATAAATATCAAACAAGGTTTCACAAATGTTCTTTCTCCTGTGTGGGTTAATCAGTCCAGCCTCCCCATAAATCTTCTTAGTCTGGAGCTCCCTGTTGCGTCGAAGCAGCGCCATCTTAAAAAGCTCAAATCACTTTTGTTTTCTCTCATAGCCATGAAGATTAACGATCTTTATAAAATTTACAGCTTTTCCAGGCAGAAGACCCAAACATCAAACCATAAACTCTTGGTAAATTAATGGATCTCCTTGCCCTATAGCTGAACTTAGCTTCAGGTCGCTGCTCCAATTCAAAGTGCGTCACAGCTCATAAATCCTCCGAACGCGTCCAGGACTCCTTCCGTCCGACTAGGGGGGGGGGGCTTTTCTCATCGGCAACTCCACATCTTTAAAAAATATGCTCAGTAACAACAGTTTATAAAGTTCAACTCACACAGTCTTTTGCTTCTCTTTCACTCCAAACAAGCCAGGACATCGCGTCTGGGAAGGTACGAAGTAACTCATATGAAGAAAAATAAAAAAAACTCAATTCCCTTATCGCTCCATCCCCATCAATCCTTCTTCCAGATGATATACAGCCTTTGACTCCTCTCCCTCAGCAGCATAAATTTCTCAGCAGTAAACAGCGCTTCTTCCCCTCCTTCTGAAGTATGTCCATAGATTTAAGCCTAATTATCTTCTTTAACCATGGAAATCCCCGCCATGCAGATTAGCGTCCGGGAGTCCTGGCCCTCGTAAGTGCTTTTCAGCCCAAGCTCCCCCCACTCCATAAACAGTCGGAGTGGGTCTGGGGGCATCGCGGGCCAGCGGCCCCTCTCCGTAACCCCCGGAGAGGGTAGGGGGTTGCCATTTACTCCCCTAGCAACCGCCAAATTCCTCACGAAGGTCAGAGGGATGGAAAACAGGTCCGCCATTCCTGCCGGCGGAAACCGGAACCCCTAATTTAAAATGTTGTTGTAAGGATTATAACTAGGCAACCAAAGTGTGCGACACTTTGAACATTTGAAAGTACTATAAAAAATCCACAGGTAGACAACACGGTGCTGGAACCACAATCAAAACAAAGCCAGAGATCCAGGGAATGTGGTCCAGCAAAATATGGAGGGCACTGCATTTGCTGCCCCAATAGAAATGACTCTTTTCAGAAGAAGACCTCGCCAATGCATGGGGTAGGGCAGGCATCCCCAAACTTTGGCCCTCCAGATGTTTTGGACTACAATTCCCATCTTCCCCAACCACTGGTCCTGTTAGCTAGGGATCATGGGAGTTGTAGGCCAAAACATCTGGAGGGCCGCAGTTTGGGGATGCCTGGGGTAGGGGGAGACTGAAGCTGTGCTGACTGGCTTTGCCCCCAGTGTAGCACACACTGAAATTTGCACGGAGGGAGTCTTAGCATGCACACCTTTACACACGAAGCCCTGTGTGCAATCTGGAACTTGCACGATCAGGGGTCCAGGTTGCATAGAAACTTTTGTACCTACCATTGTACCTACTTGGGAAAGCTATTTCCCTGCAGGCATCCACTCCGTGCACCTGGACACCAGCAGATGGGGCTAGTTGGTTTGAGCTATATTCAGCTTAGCCCTGTTCCCCGCTCAAAACACCAGGTTAGAGAAGACTTTCCTAAAACTAAAGACAACATATGGATCTTGACGAAGGGCACTTTCACTGAATATGGCAAATGCCTTAAAATAGCCAGGGCATGCATCTGTTTTCCAAAAATGCCCTTAAAATAAACTAGTGATATAGGAGGCCAACATCTCAAAAGCCTGAACAGAGATTTAGCTTGCCTGTGCTGTTTTATATTTTATTTTAGAAACAAAAAAACCCCTAATGCTCTCAGAACTGGTTACTGCTGTAGACAAGATGGAGTGGATGGATCATTCATATGACTCAGTAAATCAGTTACTATATTAGTATGTTTTGCATTTCTTCACTTAGTTTCCAAGGACAGTCCAGATAAGGAATAGAAAATAAATCTCAGAAAAATGGAAAGGGACCAAAGAAAACAAAATGTCTTTTTGAAGACGCTGCTAACCATTAACTGGCATTTCCCGCACAATCCCTTACCCTAGAAGATTACTTCTCAGCCTACTAAAATAAATAATGGGGGGAGGGGTTTGCATTTGAGTGAAAGATCAAGGGCCTGATTCAGCCCTTGCCCTGAGCACACTACTGGGTGCATATACAGTAGTTCTATACAAGCACAGTTTAATGTGCATGGAAAGGTTGCTGACAAAAGATTGACAGTAGATGACATTCCTGCATACAGCTGCATAAGTGGGAGGCAGATTGGTGGGAGGCTGGGGCCAAGGATTGGATTGTCACCTCCATGTCTTATGGAATTGGCTAGCCTCTGCCTCCATGGTTGGAGCAATAATGCTTTTGGATACTAGTTGTTGGAAACCCCAGGAGAGGAGAGTGCTCTTTTGCTCAAATACTGCTTGCTGGTTTCCGACCAGCATCTGATCAGTGACTGTGAGACCAGGATGCGGGACTAATTGGACAACAGGACTGACCCAGAAGGTTATCCATTTGTTCTTGTGTTCTTAATTGTGAAGGATGCAGTTTTTATTCCTTGTTCCTGGCGTGAACTGAAGTGCTTCCCCCCAACCTCACCACATTTTCCTCGTGGCATGAGGATGGGGCTAACATTTTAGCAGAATGTGAAAGCATGATGTCCTCCCTCTTGGTGCTTCCTGAAATTTTGGTTGGCTGCCATTTCTTTTCCACCTAGGATTTTTCTGAGAGGGTAGGAAGCTTTGTTCTTACATTGCAGATGATCTGGCTGAAAGACAGTGCTATTCATAATGTCAATCACGCCCACTTTAGCCATTCTCTCCACATCAAGATTACCATTGTATGAGCCCATTGGCTCCCATTCAATCTCATATTCAACCCATGTGTTGGGGGTTGAATTATGCAACAGGGAGACTTTGCTACTTGAGAAGTTTCACCATGTACAGGTCCAGTGGTTACTGAAATTGCAGGTCCAGTGTCCTAAATTACAAAGGGAGCCTGTTCAAGTAGAAAAGTTCAACCATCAACACATGGGAATGGTGGGTGGGTATGAAGGAGAAACATGTTCATCCCCACTCTATCCCTCACCTGGTGGGGACATCACAGAGAAGGCACCATGACTTAGCATTGCCATTAAGCTGTCATTGTGTGAGGGCAGTTGTTGTTGTTGTTTAGTCGTTTAGTCGTGTCTGACTCTTCATGACCCCATGGACCATACCACGCCAGGCACTCCTGTCTTCCACTGCCTCCCGCAGTTTGGTCAAACTCATGCTGGTAGCTTCGAGAACACTGTCCAACCATCTCGTCCTCTGTCGTCGCCTTCTCCTTGTGCCCTCCATCTTTCCCAACATCAGGGTCTTTTTCAGGGAGTCTTCTCTTCTCATGAGGTGGTCAAAGTATTGTAGCCTCAGCTTCAGGATCTGTCCTTCTAAGGGCAATTTGGAGAGAGGGTATCCTCTACCAGTGACCAAATATCCATTGGTCGGAAGCAGGATTATGAAACATGATGGCAGTGGAAAAATCTAAGGCAGGGATGGTTTACATACATCTTCCCTCTCTCAAATTTGCCAAAAGTGCTCCAACAGGAGTTTTCAACAGAGCCTTAGTTGGGAGGTGTAATGTCTATTTTGTTTTTCATATTGTTTCCTGCCTTGAGAAACCATGTTACGATGCTGATAAAAGAAGAGGAAGAAGAAGAAGAAGAAGAAGAAGAAGAAGAAGAAGAAGAAGAAGAAGAAGAAGAAGAAGAAGAAGAAGAAGAAGAGGAAGAGGAAGAGGAAGAAGAAGAAGAAGAAGAAGAAGAAGAAGAAGAAGAAGAAGAAGAAGAAGAAGAAGAAGAAAGAAAGAAAGAAAGAAAGAAAGAAAGAAAGAAAGAAAGAAAGAAAGAAAGAAAGAAAGAAACAGGTCAACAACTCTCAAATATATAAAATCAATATTTGGGAGGAGTTACCTAAAATAAAACTTGAGTTATTTGAAAATGACAGGAACAAATAACTCAGACCAGAACAACTTGTCTCATAATAGGACTTGGTGGCAATATCACAGTTCTCATTCCCATCCTTCCCTAATGCTTTCATGATTCAGCATCGAGTAACTTCACATGCAGGCGACTTGCACCAAATCTCAGTGTAAATGACTTTGTCTTCATAATGTGCCATGATGAATACAGCAGAGGTCAAACTGGAGATATTGCACAGGTACCAGAAGGTTTGGAACAAGTGACTTATTTGCTGCCTTGAGGGGGGAACTCATGTTTTTCTCCCCTGTCAGGTAATGTAACTTGAGAGGGACATTCTGCAGTTATGTACACAGGCATACAATATGTATAATACCCTTCATTAGCAGATGACTAGGGAAATAAAGTCAGTGTTACCTTACTTTATGAGAGTCAAACAGCCACATACTGAAATAGCTTAATGATTACATTGTATTTCCTGACTTATGGGAAGTATCAAGAGGTAGCAGTTCCCCTTACCCTGACAGCTAGTCAATTGAATTCCATATGCTTCTGTGAAAAGAACATGCCAGCTAGAAGACTCGTATTATTCTGCACTTTGGACACAGTCTGTAATATCAATCACAATGCATTACCAGTCAGAAAGCATGACAATGCCAAGGACTTCTATTTAAGGAAAAGGGTGAGGAAGATTGCCAATAGCTGGCTATTTCCATTTCCCCAGCTAGAGGCCGAACATGGGGTTACTGATCAGCAATACACACATGCCAGTTAAGATGGAAAACTTGGATTTTGGCCCTGGAGTCAGAGGGAGTTCAACTTTTGTACGGGACCCAGAAAACTGTATTAGTGGGCACTGAATACACAAAGTTGAGTTCAAAACCCATTTTGCAACTAAATGCACATGCATTGGTTACACTAATTTTCAGTAATCTACTTTGTAATTATCTCTGTGTATGACACACCACATTAAAATCCCACTCCCTTTAATATACAGTATAAGAAATTAACACAGGGCTCTGGACCAAACCATCATCTGGATATTTTTTAAAAAAACAACTAGCTTGATCTAAGGCAGGAAGAACCAGCTGCACAAATATAAAATGGGGAAAATCTGGCATGCCAGTAGTACATGTGAAAAGCATCTAGGGGTCTTAGTAGACCACAAGCTTAACATGACTCAACAGTGTGATGCAGCAGCAGAAAAAGCTAACGCTATTCTAGGCTGGATCAACAGAAGTATAGTGTCCCAGTCAAGGGATGTAATAGTCCCACTTTGTTCTGCCTTGCTCAGACAACACCTGCAGTACTGTGTCCAGTTCTGCGTGCCACAATTTAAGAAGGATATTGGCAAGCTGGAATGTGTGCAGAGGAGGGGGACCGAGATGATCAAGGGTCTGGAAACCAAGGCTTATGAGGAATGGTTGAGGGAGCTAGATATGCTTAGCCTGGAAAAGAGGAGACTGAGGGGAGATATGATTTGTTGTTGTTCAGTCGTTTAGTCGTGTCCGACTCTTCGTGACCCCATGGACCAGAGCACCAGAGTCTTCCACTGCCTCCCACAGTTTGGTCAAACTCATGTTCGTACCTTCAAGAACACTGTCCAACCATCTCGTCCTCTGTCGTCGTGGTTTTTTTGATGTTGAGCTTCAGACCATATTTTGCGCTCTCCTCTTTCACCCTCATTAAAAGGTTCTTTAATTCTTCCTCGCTTTCTGCCATCAAGGTTGTGTCATCTGCATATCTGAGGTGGGGATATGATAGCCATTTTCAACTATCTCAAGGGCTGTCACATGGAAGATGGAGCAAGCTTGTTTTCTCCTGCTCCAGAGGGTAGGACCCAAACCAATGGATTTAAGTTAACAAGAAAGGAGATTCTGACTCCTTAAGGAGGTTGTGAACTCTCCTTCCTTGGAGGTTTTTGGATGGTCATCTGTCATGGATGCTTTAGTTGAGATTCCTGCATTGCAGGGAGTTGGACTAGATGAGTCTTGCCGTCTTCCAACTCTACAACTCTATGATTCTGTTATTCTTTGTTTACTGAAGGGGTAAGTTCTGCTGAGATCAATAGGTCTCACTCCTAAGCTATGGTAGGCCTTGCTTACAATTTTGCTCCTTGCTTGTGGAACACACACTCAGCAGGTGTGGTCTACTCTATGTGGCCTGTTTGGGTGTAGAGATCTTGCTGCCAAGCATTTTCAGGGAAATGTACGAGCTGTGAAATTCAAGCAGTCATATCTATGCACCCCCAAGGCGAGTTGGCCTTTGTAATAGTTCAACCTATTAAGTCCTTGGATCATTTAATCCTGCTCTCTCCCTCTGCGCATTTGAAAGACAAAATAAAAACCCCAGTCTCCTCCTCTACCCAAGGCCAAAACAAAAATACTAATGAAACATTATGCCAAAATTGGGGGGGGGGGGAAGCAGGGGAAATGACCAGTTCAGTCTCCACCACTTTTAGAAGATTCTAATTAGGAAGCTGCCAGTGCCAGCCCCACAGCAGGAAGTCCACATTATTAACGCTGGCACAGTGCACAAGCTGACTGCAAAGCTGTAGGAACGGCTGCCGAACTGGCACAGTCTTCCCTCCAGATTTTGGCCGAGGAACCAGAACAGATGTCTAAAGGTTTTCTCTCCCACCACCACCACCCGCCCACCCCCTCACTGTTGTGTGACCTTATGCCAGAAGGCTACATGCGCCAAGGCAAAGGTTACAAAAGGGTCAAACAAACATTTTCGATGGAAGAAAACATGTGAGTCTCTGTGGTGCTTTAGTGGGCTTCGCAATGGTCAAGGTAGGGAGAGCTAAGAAGCGGCCTTATACAAAGGTCCATCTAGCTTAGCATTCTCTACACTGACTGGCAGCAGCAACCCGGGTTCTTAGATCCCGTCACTTGGAGATTTAGGGGATAGATTCTTGTACCTTCTGCATGCAAGCTCTGTTCCATGAAGTCAGTGGCAGGCAAAGTGTTTCCATCAAAGTAGAAACCATGCAGACCTGCTTAGCTTCAGTGAGGTTACAGAATCATGAACCTTCAGCCTTGGGCTTTCAGTGAAGCATGCCTATGAGATTGTTTTCAGTGGGCTGTGTTAACTTGCATATAGAGCTCCTCAGCAGTATGTATCTTTCACGTTGTTTATCTTTATTTATTTATTTATTTATTTATTCATTCATTCATTCATTCATTCATTTTATTGCATTTATATCCCACCTTTTCCTCTAAGGAGCTCAAGGTGGGGTGCATGGTTCTCACACTCCTCATTTAACCATAACAACCCTGTGAGGTAGGGTAGGCTGAGAGACAATGACAGGCCCAAAGCCACTCAGTGTGCTCCATGGCTAAGTAAGGATTTGAACCCTGGTCTCTCGGGTCCTAGTCCAACACTCTAACCACTACACCACACTAGGTCACCACATTTTACTTGATTAGGTATAACTTTAGCAAGAAATGCATGTAGTATCAGGGAGGGAGGTTATTACTATTTTTATTTTAAAAAGTGTATGACAAATCCCGCAGGGCCCTGGTCTCCTGTGAAAGAGCGGTCCACCAAGTTGGGGCCAATACTGAAAAGGCCCTGGCCCTAGTAGAGGCCAATCTAGCCACCTTATGGCTCGGGATCTCCAGAATATTGTTATTTGTGGACCTTAAGGTCCTCCGCAGGGCATACCAGGAGAGGCGGTCCCGTAGGTACGAGGGTCCCAAGCCGCATAGGGCTTTAAAGGTCAAAACCAGCACCTTAAACCTGATCCCGTACTCCACCGGGAGCCTGTGCAGCTGGTAAAGCACTGGATGAATGTGATCCCGCAGCCGGGACCCCGTAAGGAGCCTCACCACGGCATTCTGCACATGCTGGAGTTTCTGGGTCAGCTTCGAGGGCAGCCCCGCGTAGAGCGAGTTACAATAATCAAGCCTGGAGGTGACCGTCGCATGGATCACTGTGGCCAGATCAGGGCGAGAGAGGTAAGGGACCAACTGCTTGATACGGCGGAGATGGAAAAATGCCACTAGCATTGCTGCTGCTTACTTAGATGCAGGTGGAGCTGCAGGGAGGTTGGGACCACATGGTTACAGCAGCAGGGCTTCCACTGCCAATCTGGCACTTCCACTGGTGCAGCCACTTAGTTCTGACCTTGCCAATGCCCCCCCTCCTATCTAGGCAAGCAACAACAGTGAATGGTTACATTCCACCACATGGGCAGCTACTGTCTGTACCTCTCAAGAAAAGCCATTGGATATTGCTGCTCATCGCCCCCACCAACCACAACTTAACTCCCTTGTGTCCACTGCCTAGCTGTGCCCATCTTCATTGCACCACGTGAACCATTCGTTTGTCTTCTCCATCGTTTGTCTTCTCCATAGTTTGTCTTCTCCATCGTGTGATTCTCAAACAGCAGAAGTGCATGCCCCTTAGGAGCACACCATCATGAAGAGGCCCCTCTCACCTTGACATGTGATGCAGTAAATAAGGGTGCCAGATTCCGGAGTCCACATACCTTCCTTTATTTAAAGTGGATGCGAGGACGTGATTTGCTTGCGGAGCTCAAAGAGGAAGGTTAAGTTGGAATTCCAAGTAAAAAAAAGCAGTCCTCAGATGTTAACCCAAGTTTGTAAAGTAGCAAGTCCTTTTTCTCAGAGCACCCCCAAATAGGGCCTGTACTGTACTGCTCTTCATGGTCTATAGCTGTTCTAGAAGACACTTCACTCGCTCCCAGTACATTTCCAAGCACAATTCAAAGTGTGGCTGCTGACCTTTAAAACTCTAAATGGCCTCTGCCAAGGATACCTGGAGGAGGCGGAGCATCTCCATCCCCATCGTTCAGCCTGGATTCTGAGCTCCTCCTCTGAGGGTCTTTTGCTGGCTCCCTTGCTGTGAGAAGTGAAGTTACAGGGAACCAGGCAGAGGGCCTTCTTGGGAGTGGCACCTTCCCTGTGGAATGCCCTCCCTTCAGATGTCAAGGAGATAAAGAATTACATAATTTTTAGAAGACTTCTGAAGGCAGCCCTGTACCAGGAGGTTTTTAATGCTTGATGTTTTTATTATGTTTTTAGATA
This sequence comes from Zootoca vivipara, assembly GCF_965207765.1. Classification (NCBI taxonomy): domain Eukaryota; kingdom Metazoa; phylum Chordata; class Lepidosauria; order Squamata; family Lacertidae; genus Zootoca; species Zootoca vivipara. The sequence goes on along the minus strand of NC_142590.1, from coordinate 71,769,068 downwards.
TGCTCTAAATTGCGCAGAGTGGCTGGGTAGCCAGATGGGCAGGGTATTATTATTATTATTATTATTATTATTATTATTATTATTTTATTTATTTATTTATACCCCGCCCATCAGGCTGGGTTTCCCCCACCACTCTGGGCAGCTTCCAACAAAGATTAAAATACATTAAAATATCACAGATTAAAAACTTCCCTAAACAGGGCTGCCTTTAGGTGTTTTCTAAATGTCAGGTAGTTGTTTATCTCCTTGACCTCCGATGGGAGGGCGTTCCACAGGGCGGGCGCCACTACCAAAAAGGCCCTCTGCCTGGTTCCCTGTAGCTTTGCTTCTTGTAGTGAGGGAACCGCCAGAAGGCCCTCGGTGCTGGATCTCAGTGTCTGGGCTAAATGATGGGGGTGGAGACGCTCCTTCAGGTATACAGGACCGAGGCCATTTAGGGCTTTAAAGGTGAGCACCAACACTTTGAATTGTGCTCGGAAACGTACTGGGAGCCAATGTAGGTCTCTTAGGACCAGTGTTATGTGGTCTTGGCGGCCACTCCCAGTCACCAGTCTAGCTGCCGCATTCTGGATTAATTGCAGTTTCCGGGTCACCTTCAAAGGTAGTCCCACGTAGAGCGCATTGCAGTAGTCCAAGCGGGAGATAACTAGAGCATGCACCACTCTGGTGAGACAGTCTGTGGGCAGGTAGGGTCTCAGCCTGCGTACCAGATGGAGCTGATAGACAGCCGCCCTGGACACAGAATTAACCTGTGGCTCCATGGACAGCTGTGATGGTATACTACTACTACTACTACTACTACTACTACTACTACTACTACAACTACAAACACAGCCCTTCCCTTTCTTAAAAAAGTTGTAGAATACCAATTAGAGAAAGGTTGAGATATAAGCACTTTGCAATAGAACTGGAAAAGGCTTCAAGAGAGCCTTAAAAACTATCCTATTGGTCTGGCCTCATGCTGAGTCAATGAATGATTTGCTCACATGAAGAGGAAATGATGCTTTGCAGTACACCTCCTCCAGAACAGTTTCTCATTCACTTGGAGAAGAGCTGAGGAAGAAGCACACTTCACTCCAGCTACAAGAGTGAATGTTTTTATCCCCCCCCCTTTCCACCATTTCTTTCTTTTCTCAAGCCAAGTTTCAGACAGGAAACCTTCAACAAGCCCACTTTCCATTGAGGGCAGGCAGGGTGCTCCATGGGCTTCCTCAGCTGGCTTGTGGAATCATGTTTCCAGGATCTGAAAGACATTCTCAAAATGCTGCTGCGGCCCACCCACATCCTCACAGGAGTGTCTCTCCTGAGGCACTCTACCCAGTCCTAGGGAGCGTGCAGCAGGGCAGATGTGGGTGGGCCATTGAGTTCCAGACCCCTCAGAATTAGGGGAAGCAGAACTTCAAAAGAGGCACTTTTGGAAGCCGCCTAACTTCGTGGAAAAGTTGGTTAGTGGCTTTCATGCATTCTCTCTCATTTCTTTCTAAAAGGTATTGATTTTGGATGCAGGGGAGGAACTTTTTCAACCTCTCTCCTGCCCACGGGTGCCCACAGGGGTCAGGAGAGCCAAGAAGAAGCCACAAAAGAACTCCCAACAGCAGACCTCCAGAGACCCAGTGACCATGCAAGACTCCGGTGCCATAAGGCTTATTATGACAATGATATTGGATACAAATCCTATATGCCAAGCTGCAAGCATTACCCTCCTGCAAGGAAATAAACTGGCGCCTCAGTCCAGAACACAAAATGAAGCATGACCATGTTCATTTCAATGGAGAGTCACACCCTGTGCATGTGTGTAGCAGAACTGCTCAAATAAAAGTAATTATTTCCCATCTCATCAACCATTTGGTAAGTTGTGTCAAGATAGGCTCCAAGATGAACAATACCTAGTGATAATTCTGTTGTGGAGTTTCATTCTAGCCAGATGCATAAGGTCAGGGAGGTACACTTAAAATGCAGGGCTAGTGGGAGAGAATGCAGATTTTTGTCATTCTCAAAAGAGGAATGTCTTAATGTTCAAAACCTATATTCAGTAAATCACTACCAGGCCTTGTCAATGGATTGTAATTTGAGGTTAATTTCCATGTAGTAACTGGGACAAAATCTGTGACTCAGGAAGTGGTGCATTGATGACTCAACTGGCACTGCTCCTATTTTTGGTTTAACCAGTGCCTCAGTCTCACATAAAAAGACGGCATTGTTCAACTCTTTACAGTCGTGCTCTTAGGACAGCATCTGGGGTGGGGGGTTCCTGATCACTAAATTACATGGGGCACATTTTGCCATAGCTGAATGCTACCACAAGCTGAAATGATTTGGGTTCACATGAAAAGCCATGGGGCAGAGCATAAGCATTTGCTGTGTTCTCTGTTGGAATGGACTAACGCAGGATCTGCAAGATAAATAATAAGCACCGGCAATTCAATTTCAATTGAGACAACAGGACAGATGAGTGAAGAAGCAACCAAACACCCACTTAGTCCTTGCATACTGGGTATTTTCCTCACAGCTTCAGAAAAACTATAGAAAGGGAAAGACCATTGTTCAGTGGTAGAGCATCTGTTGCCCATGAAGAAGGTCCAGGTTCAATTCCTAGCATCTCAAGGTAGACTGGGAATGTTTCCAGTCTTAAACCCTGGAGAGTTGCTGCCAGACAGTGCAGATAATAGTGAGATACATGGGCCAATGGGTCTGACTCAGTATAAGGCAGTTTCCTGTGTTCTTAGTATGAACAAGCCAAACCCTGGAATTTGATGAAGTAACCGAGGAGCCTGACTGGTTTCATACTTTGTTCCTTCTCTTTGTCAAACTTCATCCATGATAACTTGGAGCAGACTACAGACCTCTACAGAGAGCCAGTGTGGTGTAGTGGTTAAGAGTGGTAGACTCGTAATCTGGTGAACCAGGTTCACGTCTCCACTCCTCCACATGCAGCTGCTGGGTGTCCTTGGGCTAGTCACACTTCTTTGAAGTCTTTCAGCCCCACTCACCTCACAGAGTGTTTGTTGTGGGGGAGGAAGGGAAAGGAGAATGTTAGCCGCTTTGAGACTCCTTCGGGTGGTGATAAAGCGGGATATCAAATCCAAACTACTACTACTACTACTACTACTGCTCTTCTTCTCTGCCTCCAACATATTTTTGATCCAGCCTGACAGCATTTGCTCCAGGGGCCACTGGAAAGGCAATCCTCTTAGCTAGGAGAGGAAAAGCCTTTTCTTATGCCACCTTTGATTTTATTGGACAATTTATACTAGTACTGTAATAATGGAGGCACTGGTGGGGCATTGGGCCTTTTGCCAGACTTACTGCCACAGCAAATGCCCATTTCTGACATCCTCTTGCACCAACCAGGTAGTGTTGGACATCTTACAGATCACCCTTTCTTTCTTTTTCACCAAGTGAACTCATTTGTGTTTAGAATCTGCTGGTTATTGTTATTTTTATTTTCAAGATGCAAGAAACTGTCTTTTGCTAAAGGTCATGCCATATTTTTTACACAGACACTTGCCTTAAGTCTGAAATGGTTGAACAGCTGCCCACGAAATTCTGGTCATGTGGCTGTGTTCCCAACGCATCTTTTGAACACACCCTCACTGTTTGCATGAAAGTTGCACCTGAGCATACCAATATACCCTTCTCTGTGCAGGTTTGGACCCTGGTCCAAACACGATCGCCTTTGTATGGAAAATACACACATCTGTGTGTGAGCTCTTAAGCTTCATTTTCACAAGCATGCAACACAGAGATGTTGATGGCAGAGATGTTGATGGCACATCAGGGAGGCTAGCCCAAATGTCTGCTCATGCATTTTTTGAATCTTTCTAAAATTAATGTATATAAAAAGTCCAAGCCCATCAATGTACTTCTCAGGGCAGCTTAGAACAAGTTAACGTCACACGATAGATGATAGATAGATAGATAGATAGATAGATAGATAGATAGATAGATGATAGATAGAGATAGAGATGATATAGATGATATAGATATAGATGATATAGATATAGATATAAATGTAAACTGGGCATGTGGGTGTGTTTCCACTTTTCACCAAAACCGCTTGACCGATTGAGGTGAAATGTTGACACAGCATCACATGCGAATGTCCGAAGGCTATAGGAATGTTTGCTAAGACAGATGTGTCACCTACACCAGGTAAAAACTCCCAAACCCTGTGTTTCAGAACTCACAAATCATACAAAAGTGCATGTTGGGAGCACAGGAGAGGTTGCAAACCAGCGCCCTCTAGCGATGGCTACACTGGTACTGCACCTAAGAAAGCTTCCCTCTCCACAGCATATCGGCTCGGCTTTGCAGACTAGGCCACTTTCCAGACTAGGCTGAGTGGAGGTGGGGGCTTGCCTGCGTGGGGGATGGGGGGAGGAGGGGGCGGGATAGGTAATGGGTTGGAACAGGGTGGGGGGAGTCATAGCGATGTGCCTGTGTAAACATAACACACGTAAAACAGAGGGACTCTGTAGGTGAGGGGAGTCTGAAGGCTGAGCCACAGCAATACATGGCAGGGCCAGCTAGTGTAAAAATAAAAAGTTATATTGAAATACAAACAAGTTCAACAATAGAACCCCATAAAATATACAACTATGCAGCACAAACCAAGTGGTTCTGCATTGAGTTCTTGGGCCCATAGCCTAGCCACTGTTCTGGCACAAAAATGTCTTATTTCAACATTTAAAGTAGAATGAAGTGAAAACCTTCTGTGCATTCATTAGCCATTTCCCACTGGAAAGGTGAAAAGAAAAGAAAAGAAAAGAAAAGAAAAGAAAAGAAGGAATTAAAAAAAACTAATACATTTTAATTTAAGGAGACTGTGGCAAAGGTTAAAACAACATCATGCAAGGTAACTGTGATCAGAACTACACATTGTATTCAAACACTTTGTATCTTTTTCTTTCCCCATAAATTGCATTCAGCTGTACTGAAATAAGAAAGTAAGTTATGTAAAACATGGAGGGCAGCAATTTATGAACAAATCCTTGGCGGAGTGGATCCATGCTTGACTGAACAGGAGACAGGCCAACAGGCGACACTGTGAAGCTTCATGATCAAAAGAGTGTCAGTTATATCTTCTAGCCGGGGCCTAATAAAAATGTGTAGCACTGTGAGTAATGGCAACACTTTCGCACCCGAGGAATTTGTAGCGTCTCTGCCAGATTACGTCAAGGGAGTCAGGTGGATCCTCTTCTGTTCCTGGTACGGTTATCAAGCTGATGCAACACCCCAAGCAAGCAAAAATATTAGCCTTTGCCAAAACTCAAAATTATTCATTTGTTATTTCAGGATTAGAATGACATCTTGCCTGCATTGTATGGCTGCTGTGAGACAAGAAACCTTTCAAATGCTGGTAAAGCCTTCCAAAAAATGTCCTATCCAAATACCATTTGCAATCGGTGAAGGTGAAAACAGATTAATCAGTTAGATTAATCAATTATGTCAGCTACACACACACACACACACACACACACACTCAGAGTCACTTCCTTGTGGTCTACATCCTGCTGGAAGGGAAAACATATATAGAGTGATGTAGGATTACACCGTAAGGAAGAAGCTCCACGCTGGGCTGTGTTTGCTAGGCAGAAATGCTATTTCAATGTCTTGTTGTTTGCGTATCGAGGTTGCCAGACACCCCCCCCCCCCCCGGAATAACTCACACCACACACAGAATTTTAGTTTGGGTTTTGGCATTAATTTGGCCACAACTTTATTTAAATACAATTAAATGTGAGTGTTGGCTTAGGCTAATCCATATGTCCCCCGCCTGGGACAGATCAGCTCCAACTTCCCTAGCCGTATAGGGAAGTCAAGTAAACACCCCATGGGAGAGGAGGTACCGGTAGCTGTGTCCAGGCACTCTCCCCTCAACCAGAAATGTTCCCCAAGGCTCGTGCTCTGTAATGGCCCCAGCCCCGCCCGTTGCGGGGGTGTATGGACTAGAGCCCCGGAGCCCCAGGATTCCTTTAACGGAATACTTCTATGTGGAGCAGCATTTTACTGAGGGGAAGGCACCTCCATGCCAAACCCCTCCACCAACCAGAATTATTAACCAATGCCTAACCGCCAACCTAACAAGTTGTGACGATTTGCTAAGCAGTAGGCAAAAACCAATGGCAACAGCCAATCAGCCAAATGGCAAAATTCCTACTGGGCCCTTGCAAAGCAAGCGGCCCCATGAAAGGCAAAGCAATGTCAAGCTAAAAAACCATTAGAAAAAGGTGGTGCGAGGGAGATCCAAAGCACTTTGCAAAAGCGAAACTAACTGCTGGATGTTGAGGTTTTAAGGGTTACTTTCTGTCAATCAAAATTGGCTACATGCTTTTTACCCCAGCAACCCAAAAGGATCCTATCACACACACTCCCTCTCATCCGACACCACCCCCAACCCAGGAGATGTCTTTTAACCCTTCCGCAACCCGCGCTCTCCCTTATTGGAGAACGCGCTTAACATATAAATCCCTGGAAAATTACTTAGGTAATATAAGGAAATTCTACTCGTAACAGCACAGCCTACAGAATAACATTGTGTGTGAAGCACAATTTTGGTGGCATTCCTACCAAACAGCATGGCTCCTTGAGCCAAAGAAAAAGGGCCCACCCAACCCCTGAATTCACTCCTAAACACCAAAAGTGCCACCCTTAAAATCTCCATCAGAGATTTGCCATTCCTGTTGCTGCAGGGATGAATTTTAACTTGATATTGATCAAGGGAATTTTAAAATCAATTTTAATTAAATGAAACATTTCTACCTTGCCTCCTTTTGTGTGGAACACAAACTGAACCACATGCATTTATATATGTACGTGAAGAGTCTGATCAGGCAAAATGCATTGAGATTTCAAAGCTCTTGGGTCCCATTTGGCGGTGGGGGAGAGACGATGGAGCAGCACAGGTGAAAGGAGCACCATGTGTTCCAGCTATTATCTTGGTTTGCTTCAATTTGCTCTCAATTGTTCCCAAAGTGCAGAATAATCACCTCTGCCTTTTTCCTAGCTGCATACAGTTTGAATAAGAGCTGACACCGACAAGATAGAACTCCCTTCTGCAAAACAAGTAACAACAAAAAAACGGAAAGTTACATAGTGGAATAAAACAATCCTCTTAAGTAGAAGCCCTTTTTTAAAAAAGCAAAAAGAAATTTATTATTTTGTTGAATCAATTCATACTCCACAAATACATTAAAAAAAAAAACCTCTAAGAAGTGCCACTGCCATAGGTGCTGATTTTTGGTGAGATCATGCTGATTTTGAGTTGGATATCAGCCCAAATGGACACTATTTCACCCCAAATGCTGGTGCTGCTTCTCTGCCATTGGTGGAGGTGGCAAGGCAGGCAGGGTACCAGGAGTGCTGCCTTGGGGGTTTCTGCCGCTTGAGGTGGCATCCTCACCCCACCCAATGGCTGGTCCAGCCTCATAATAAAATGTGCACTGATCCATTGTGCTCAGAAGACTCATCCCATACTATTGGGAACCCTGGCTTTACAAGCCACAGTGCTGCTACCCATCCCTCCACACGTATTTTCATTTAACCCCCTTCTCAGGTCAGAAATGATTGGTATTCCTGGGTGACGGTAGATGGGAAAGAACTGAGAGAGGGGGTGAAGGGTTCACACACTGTATTCTCTTGTTAACTTTTATGTTGGGGTATCTGTTCATACTTATAGAAACCTTCCCAGACCCTCTTTGTCTAGGCAAATATCTCTCTTTCTTTCTCTCCAAACCAACACACTTTATGTCAGCATTGCACCAGTTGCACCAGTTGATAATTCTGCACATTTCTGCACAAATTCTCTCTCTCTCTCTCTCTCTCTCTCTCTCTCTCTCTCTCTCTCTCTCTCTCTCTCTGTGTGTGTGTGTGTGTGTGTGTGTGTGTGTGTATCCCCCTTCAGCCTAAAGCTTTGTTCCGAAATAACCTTATAAACACACACAGCTCCTTAAATCAACGGCATGCCTCAAAGACAGTGCTTTAAAAACTTGTGGTTTTTGTTTCCATGGTGGTTAGAACTAACTTGGACAAACATGTTCACAGAACAACAAAACACATAAAATATCAAGCAATGGAGAGGTTAACCAACTCTTTCAGGGTTGTGGGACTCATCATCTCTTTGAAAGTTAAACAACAACAGCAAGTTTGCATTGCACATTCGGCTGTAGTTCTGACAAGTTAAGACTCTATAAACTAGACCAAGATTGGCTGTGGAGTCAGTTCTGAAGAGGGTGTTTTCAAAACAAAATCTACCCACCATGGAAAAAGATAGAAGGTCATTCTTCTCCCAGTGGAGCCATAAATAAGAAGAGATAAGGGCAGGAAAGATGCTGAAAGCATCCCCTTCTCAGGGCAACAACATGTTCTGCTTATCATCCTGGTTCTGCAGATGGACTCCAAGGACTCAGTCATGTGCTACTGACTCATAGGATGCTAATGCTGATGAAAACTAAGAGGGGATTATGGTTCTCCTCCAGCCCATCTCTCCCAGTCTTGTTCTTTATTCTTCCTGTTTTTATTCACATGCAACAGCACTAGATTGATGACCATGGAGATCTAGGAACTTCGGGCCAAGTTCACACATCCATGATGAACTGGAGATCTGCTCCCCTGCCCCCCTGCTTCCACATGTTTTCACTCTGCCAGTTCTCAAACACATGTCCATTAGTGTTAACAATGTGCATTTATATAACCGCAGAGTTCTGCTCCCAGCAACATGCACTTATTCCCATCGAAGTCAATGGAGGAACACTCCTGAAATTGAACCAGGAGGACAGCAGCTTTGATGTGCTTTTGCAGCCCTTCTCCAGTTCAGGCCCACAGCATGATTTGGATTGACAACATCTAATTCAGATAGACAAGGGAAAGTCAGCCTAAACACACACATACAGGATCACGGCATACACTCACTTCATTTAAAAAGCAGTCCTAGCACAGGGCAGACCAAGTCGCAAGTGGTGTCAATAACAGCTACTTTCCTAGTTACAAACAAACAAACAAACAAATAAACAAACATAGTGTGTCGGCCACAGCAGTAGTGGGGATGCCCTTGCAAGATCTTGTGGGACAGCCTGACTTTGTGCAAGATCTCCTTGGAGCATCCCAACCACTCCCAGCACCACTGTGCTGCATGTAGGGTGCACCCAGCAGACTTTGCACAGGAATCAAGGCCAAGAGCTTAAAAGCTGGTTTCGTGCCATGTCTGCTTGAGGTTATTCAGCACAAAAGACCTTTTAAGCTCTTAGCCTTGCTTCTCAGGCAAAGCCAGCTTAACGTGCTGGCTCTGCTCATGGTAGGAATGCTCACTCTCTTTATAGAAGGGAGGCTGGCTAGTGATGGGGTAGCTCCAAGTGTAACACAATTTTGGTATACCTAATATTTGTGCATAATTGTTGCCCTTGGAACCAAATTCCCATGTAAGATGTAAGGATTTCCTTATAATGCATTTTTGTATCTTATCTAAATAATATGCACACTTTACCCTAGTATACACAATTTTTTTTACACCTTACTTGGCTGGAAAACTGTATTGCAAAATTCAGAGAAGTGCAGATTTCAAAGGATTTGTGTGTTTTGGTTCACATCTTCTTTTGGAAAGCATGATTTGTAGTTGGTTGACTGATTGAACCCAAAGAACTAATGGTTCCTCATCATCTTGGGGGGAAATTGATAAGTGGGGTGCCACAGGGTTCTGTTCTGGATGTGGTGTTGTTCGGTGGGAAGGAATTGAGAGGATGCTCATCAAATCTACAGTGAGAAGGGTAGATGGTACCACAGAAGACAGGAATAGGATTCACAATGGCCTTAACATATTGGAGACCTGAACAAAAACTAATATAATGAATTTCAGCAGGGACAAATGTAAGGTTCTGCACATAGGCAGGAAGAACTAGCTGCACAAATATTAGATGGGGGAAACCTGGTTTGACCATAATAAATCTGAAAAGCACCTAGGGGTCGTAGTATACCTCAAGCTTAACATAAGTCAACAGTGTGGTGCAGCAGAAAACAACAACCACAAATGTTATTCTAACCTGGATCAAGGGTAGTAATAGTACTGCTTTATTCTGCCTTGATCAAACCACACCTGGAGTACTGTGTCCAGTTCTGGACACCACAATTTAAGAAGGATATTGATAAGTTGGAACGTGTGCAGAGGAGGGCAGCCAAGGTGTTCAAGGGTTTGGAAAACAAGCCTTATGGAGAATGGTTGAGAGAGTTGGATGTTTAGGCTGTATAAGGGGAGACTGAGAGGAGATAGGATAGTCATGTTCAAATATTGAAAGGGCTGTCACATGGAAGATGTTTTCTCCAACTCTGGAGGGAAGGACTCGAATCAATGACTTCAAGTTACAAGAAAGGAGATACAGTGGTACCTCTTGTTGCGGACACAATCCATTCCAGGGTGCCGTTTGCACCCCGAAAAGTCCGCAACCAGAGGAGCGCTTCTGCACATGTGCACGTGGCGAAACCCGGAAGTAAACACTTCTGGGTTTGCTGCGTTCACAAGATGAAAAGATGCAACCTGAAGCGGACGGAACATGAGGTATGACTGTACTGACTAAACATCAGGGAGAACTTTCTGACAATAAGAGCTGTTCAACAGGGGAATGGACTCCCTCGAAGGTGGTGAATTCTCCTTCCTTGGAGGTTTTTAAGCAAAGGTTGGTCGGTCATCTGTCATGGATGTTTCAATTGAGATTCCCGCATTGCAGTGTGGTGGACTAGATGACTCTTGGGGTCACTTCCAACTGTACAATTCTATGATTCAGGTGAGTTCACCTTTAAATGTGAGCTGAATATAATTTCTCCCCCATCCCTACCTTTTTGTTCACACAATCATTTGCTGGGGAGAGCATTTGTGGAGCACTCTACTCAGGAAAACACACTGGGCACCATCACAGTCAGTTTTCAGGTAGCATGTTAAGATGTTCTGTTGGCCCAGGCTTTGGGTAGCTTATCTGAATCACACACTGGTATGCTTTCAGACTTTTTGTGGTGCTCAAATGGTATGAAAAAGAATTGACCTGTTTATAGTATTGTTGGATGAGCACTTCAGGGATTTTGTTTATTGGATCTTGTATCTTTTTGTATCTGGGTTTTAGCTGGTTGTTTATGCTGTTTGTGTTTTATGGGTCAATTTGAGACCTTTTTTGTAGAAATAAATAAATAAATGTAAATAATAATAATAGTTAATACCAAACGTAAGGTTAACATTCAGTGGGATGAAATTTGATGTGATTTAATTGTGATTATTACTATAACTGGTTTTTAATATGTATTTTATTGTTTTGAATCGTCCTGGAACCAGAATGATCCAGAAATATTTTAAATAAATATTAATAAAAGATAACCAAATCATAACTCCACTCTTGAGTTCACTTCTAGTAATAAATGATATGCTGCATGCCATAATGGTGTGATACAATGCTAAAGACCACCCCAAACATTTAAATAATTAAAGCAGTCTGAATGCTGTATTTAATTCATTTATCCATCAAGTTGATTTACTTCTATTACATATAGTATCATGTTAACCTCCGCTGTATAAATGGAAGTGACGCACCATGGTTTAAACTGAATTTGAGCTTTGTAGGAAATTGAGTCTTCATTTCCGTTTCTGTTCGCCATAACATTTACAAATGACTGCTCATTGCAGGAAATGTCCAACGGTTTGCAGTGAAGAAAAGCAGCAGTTAACACTGTTGACAGGCTCAAGGAACACCTTGAAGCATTTGTGCTTATGGTATCGTTTCCCATTGCTTTTCAAATCCTCACAGTCAGGATGACCTCTCTGTCTACAGCCTTCAAGCAAGACTTCCAAGATGCCATTCATGGGGAACCAGCTGCATTCACTTCTCATTGTTGGTCTTCTGAACAAGTCTCAGCCCACATGCTTTTCACAATATTATTTTGTCTCCATGTAAATAAGATTCCATACGTTGAAAATTTCATTATTACTAGGGACAGTCCCTATTTTCTAGTCCTTGTCCCTGGTAAATCATTTTTCCTCTTTTGTATCTACCATATTTCTGCTTAAAATTCAAAAACTTGCACTCCAATACTATCAGGCCAGGTTCAAGTCTCTGGTATTAATTAACAATGTCCTGAAGAACTTGGGCCCAGGATATCTCAGGCTCTTCCTGATTCCATAGACTGATGTATTTGGGAGAGTCACTGTTAGTTGCCCCCTCAGATGCACAGCTCATCTCTATAAGGAGCCATGCAGTCAATATTCTGGACCCAATTTTGTAGAACTCCCTTCTAGCTGAGGTCAGACAGGACCCTCTCTGGTGAATTTCCTGTGCTTACTGAAGACTCCCCCCCCCCCATAGATTCATTGATGATGATGATGCCCATCTGAGTGGATTGCCCCATCCACTCTGGGCAGCTCTCAACAACAAAAATTTATTCCAGCAACCTTTCTAACTGAATTCTAAATTTATAATGTTACCTATTTTTGATCTCATTGTATTGGGTCTCCTATACACCACTTTGAGATGACTGTGCTTAAGCAGTATACAAATTGTTGAAATAAAAACACAGAAAATAAGCTACATGCATGTGTCGATATTCTGGATTGCACAATCCTCTGCTTAATTAAGTACCGACAGAGAAGAGCAGACGTGTTCACTACTTCGAACCAAGATTCTCACTGGCAAATGGGCTGCAGGAAAATTGCAATTTATATAACTCTTTTCAGTTGCCATTCCACTAAGAAATGCCAGTTGGAGGAAGAAATGGCAAAGACGGCAGGACATGGCACACACATGGACTAGAGCTATGGCTTGACTCCAGATCCAATCCAGATGTGGCTTGGCAACATCTTGGGTACAAAATTGGCTCTGGTAAAGAGAGCAGCAGTTGTGAATATGTGGCTTCAGTGCATTGCCTCTGATAATGTTGCTGTTCGGTTTAAATGAACATTTACAAAAACAAATACCTTGTAAATGTGTGTGATTTAAACTTGTGGTTTCCACACAAGTTTACACAATCATAGCTTAAGCCATGGCATGTTGTACATAAATCATTATTATGCCAACACAGTGGGAGGTTTACTTGCCAAACAGTGTTAGGCTTGGCTAAGGCAATATTATCCAGTGATATGGGGCCAATGTTTAGGTTTTGTTAAAATAAGCTGTTTCCAAAACTTAAGGACATTCAGAATATGCACCCCAAATTACAATTTAAACAATATATATATATATATATATATATATATATATATATATATATATATATATAATGAATAGTGCTTGAGTTTAAGGGATTACATTACCACTGGAAAATGAAATGCATTGGAAACTGGCTAAGGACAAACATGAAATGTGAAATTTGCTACGTTTATACTGGCTGGGCTGAATGAAAGTTGAAGCAGGGAGGGCGTGTGTGTGTGTTTAATGTGAATGGGGAAAAGAAAACAAGCCAGAAAATAGGATGGGGTTTAAAACAAACATTGGGGAATACCTACAAAATGGCAATCAAAAAGTAAATCAGCGTGAGTTAAACAAGTAAAAGGCAACAGCAAGGAACTGTGAAAAGGCAATAGAACCATAGGCAAAAGAGAATAAGTTTTTAAAAACCAGAAGTGGATACTAAATGTTGCAAATCACTCAACTCTTTCCTTTTATTCCCTGTGCAGTCATTGACTATATGCCTATATAAAAAATACAAGAGCCAGTAACACACAGCAAAAGCCAAATGGTAGCCACTCTCTTCAATATTGTTGCTGGGGGTAGCAAAATGACCTTTTATACTGGTGCGGCCTTATTCAATAAATTTGATTACTTTTGCAAAAAATGGCACCTGTAGCCACAAACATAGCCCAAGCCTACCCCAGTCTACTCAGATGCAAGTGCCACTAATTACCCATGGTGTGCAAATAGGATTGCAGACTACGGTTGCTTCCCCATGCACAGTTACCAGAGAGTAAGTCCCAATGAACATAGAAAAACTTACTTCTGAACAAACATTCATAGCAGGGGGTTGGGGACCCTTTTCAGAATGAGGGCCACATTCCACTCTGGACAACCTTCCAAGGGCCACATGCCAGTGGGGGGGGGGAGTGCATAGAGTAATGAATGTAAATTCCATCTTTGTAAAGTATGCTAGTTACGAGAGAGAGAGAGAGAGAGAGAGAGAGAGAGAGAGAGAGAGAGAGAGAGAGAGAGAGAGAGAGCTCTCTATCCTCCATCCAGACAAGCAAGAGGCATTTTCAGAGTTTATGGACACATTCCAGCCAGTTGAAACACTTGAATTACGAAGCACGGCCAATGAGGGCTGCTGATCTGGGCAGAGTTCAATCTGTCTACAAGATAGGGAGGTCTGGAAGGTTGCATGGCTCTGAGGTTCCTCACCCATTTACATTATGCAGGACTGTGGTGTTAGGAGCCTATTCATAAAAGATGAAGGAATAAGTTTTAGCATCCTTGGAGGTCCGTCTTTTATCAGTGTTATGGCAAAGGGCTACCCAGGACATGTTTTCTCGGTGGTAGGGCAGGTGTTAAGGAAGGTTCATTCCCACCCCCTTTCTACAGATCTTTAGATGCAGGGCAAAGGAAGTGCTTTTCAGCTTTGGAGACTCTGAATTTGGCATTTGTGGTTTGCTGTTCCTATTGGTAGTTCCATGCTGTTGAATTTCTCACATTCCTGTCATATTTTGTGTTTACTTTGTTTTATCTTGGCTTTGACTGTTAATGTTATATTAACAGATATGCAGACACCTAGTCATCCTGGAAAACTGAAAGTTGGCTCTGAGAGCCAAACTAGATGGCTAGGTTTGTCATTTATTATGAGAGTTCCTCCTTCACACATAAGGATGTACAAACACAAAGTTTTTCATTCCACCTTGTGTTTATTTCATGCAGAACTGGTTCTGTTCCACTGCAGTTCATCTTCCACCAACAGCTATGTTATTTCTCTCGCTATCTGCTGTGGCAGAACTTATGTACTTTATGTAATTAATTAATTAATTAATTAATAATTTATATTTATATTTAAAATAAATAATTTAAACTGCCATTATATTATTCTACTCCATTCATTTCAATGCAAAGGAAACACAATGCCAATGGTAGAGACGCGACCATAATAAATTATATATCATTTGCAGACTGAATGCAGCAACAACAGTGAATGTCAATTATAGTCACTGGATTTATTCCATTCCAATTTTCATTCCCATTTCTGATTGTGTTGGAATTCTCCAACACCCTTATTAAAACAGGATGTGGAGTTTGACTATTATGTCAAAAGGGAATACTCAGATGACACAAGCTCAACCCTCCTTGCTCTTATTTTTCCACAGCACATCACTTCACAACATTTTCTCCCAGTCCAACTGTTTTCAGGTGTAAGAGCCAGGTGGGTGAGTGGTACTTTGGGAGATGTGTCAGAGGCTGCTAAGGTGCTAGGTTATGTGTTCCATTCCCCTCACCTTTATATCCCTTTTTATGTAAAAAATTAGACCCCTTGAAACCCACTATATATGTGAATGGAAAAGACACATGAACAACAGTCACAGCTGACCAAGCTATGTCCAGTTTGACCCTCGGAAGCCAGGATGTGTCTCAGATGCCCAAGTTGTTCTGTTTTCATTTTTTGTTCTCACGGTTCCTGAGAAAATCTTGACGCGTGTGAAATGTTTTCCCTTAACCAACAATTTCCAAACTCAACCACCAGAGCAATAAGTTGCTGTTATTATAGGGAACTTTTGTTGCCACTGAGGCACTGCGGCACAGGGAAGTCCTGGAGAGGGGAACTTCCACTGTCAATTCTGTGGGCAGAAAATGAAGGGGCTTAAGGCCGCTTTACTCTGTGCTGAATTGTGACCTTGTAATTTATGAGATAAGTGCCAGATATTAAGCGATTGCCAAGGCCATTTCAGCACCAAATTTCTGCTAGGACAGCCTCTTCCATAAAAAAGGAAGAAGCTTATCTTGAGTTTATGTATTTCTCTACTCCTGTCTTAAGTTTGAAGACCAGTCCTGAGTTGTTCCTCTACTTTGTTCTTGTTGCACCATTACATTTTGGGAAGAATTTTTTCCAAAGCTCCTACACAGCAGGAGATAAGGATGTCACCAGCAGCCACTTCCTCCTGGATTTTACTACAGACATGGCCTAGTTTGGTTGGCAAGGCAGGCAAGGAACAGGTCAGCAAACTCCTCATCTGCAAGTTAGTTTGTCAAACCCTCTTACGGCAGCATGACTTTACAAGTTAATGCGAGTGTTTGCTGCTGTGTCAATAGCCCCTATTGTGAGCATTTGTAACACAAGATTTATAGTAAAGCTCGCAACAGTTCTCTCTCTCCCCCCTCCCCACTTCCCCCAGCATAATGAGCATTTATTCACCTTTCCTAGGTCTATGAGCAAAAGCCCTGACAAGTAATTATTGACACATTGTGTGGAAATGAAAGTGGTGGGCGAGCTGCTGTTTTTCGAACACCAGCGTGGGTAGTGGGGAGGGCGGGCCCATGTCAAAAGAGTGACAGTTTTGGTGCCCAACACTGTCAAAGGCAACACTGAGTCACACTGTTCTATGCTCCTGACTGTATTTGTGCTCCCTGTCACCGGGGTATGACATGCCAAAACAGAAGGGGTGCTCCTTTTCTCATGCTAATGTCTTGTAATGACAGCTTTCGGATCCCCCGGGCTGTGTTAGCACTCAACAAGTCAAGGTGTGTGACAGGTACTAGACCCTATTGTCTGTCTACTTCCTTAGCCAAGAATTTTATGTACAGTGTTACTTATGAGAGGGTTGTTGCTATGCTAGTCCCAGTGAAATGACTGATTCACACAACCACTTGTGGCACATCAGGTGGGTCAAGTAAATCTAGGGTAGACAATTCATGCCCCTGGTAAAGTAATCTTCTGAATTCTTCACCATACTTCAAGATTGCTGCTTAGCCAGCATGCTTTTGAACCCCTTTCAAATGGGTGGATGTGTAACTTGGGAAATTCTGGAGATGGACTGTATTGTTGCTGTCAGGAGCAAGTCAGCAATAACCCACAAGGTGTCAACAAAGTTAACTCTTTATTCAAAGAAACAAAACAGCTCAGGCCTAGTAAGCACAGCAACTATTCCCAACGGACCTTGCCCTAATGAGGCAGTTGTGAGGACTGGATTCCCCTGCCTTCCCACAGCTCTCTAAGTGCCCTCCTTCTTTGGTTCCTTCTCAAGCAATCTGAGGTTCATTCATTTTGCCTGACTCTGCTCTGCTGTCTTCAT
Organism: Zootoca vivipara; assembly: GCF_965207765.1. Taxonomy (NCBI): domain Eukaryota; kingdom Metazoa; phylum Chordata; class Lepidosauria; order Squamata; family Lacertidae; genus Zootoca; species Zootoca vivipara. Next base: position 71,751,841 of record NC_142590.1, on the reverse strand, counting down.
ACCTTTGAGGGTTCTGGGTGACCGGGGGTGGGTGGGTGGGTGGGTGGGAGTTGGTCACAGCAAGAGGGGGAGAACCCCTGGCTTCATCAGCAGCCTGCCTCATCTGCGCCTCTGCCCCCCTCCTCTTCAGCCTCCACTTCTGCCTCTGATTCTGGACTGCTCTCTGCCACAGTCTCTTCCTGCTCACTAAACCATGTTACCTCTGCAGCTTCCAATACCTCCTCCTCCCTGTCTGCTCTCTCTCCTTCCGCTGACCCCTCATTCTCATCCCACCACCAATCCCCTCACTCTGAGCCTTCATCGCTGATGTGCCACCTCCGCCCCACTCTTCTGCATTCAACCAGTCAAGGGCAATTGTAGAGCATCTGTTGTGCATGCAAAAGGACCCAGGTTCAAAATCCCCAGCATCTCCAGGTAGGCTTGGGAAAGACTCCTACCTGAAACTCAGAAAAGCCAGTGCTGGGCTAGATAGATTAATGGCTTGATTCAGTATAAGGCAGCTTCCTATGTTCCTTTGTTCTCATGTACAATATGTGCTCATGGTGTAGCACTTGAACTCAGTTTTGCTAGGAGAAAAGCAACCTATGTCATGACTTCAGATATGCAGATCGGGTTATTGTCTTCTTTCAGAAGGAATATAACAAGAAAATCATTACTCCAGTACCACCTAGTAATTAAGTCCAGTACCACCTAGTGATTAAAACTGGGAAAGCGGACATGAAGCCTGAAGGGCAGAACAGGCCCACCAACCTCCTACCATATTTTTAATGGCTGCTGTGAAGCATTCTTGTCCAGTCTTCCTGCTCCCTTGGACATCTGTCACCTCTGGAAGACACACTGATCATCACCACTTTGGATCCCATTGACACTCACACGTCCCTTCCAAATCAAGGAAGTAGTGGGGAACTTCACAGAAACCATCACAGGCAAGCAAACAGCACAAAACGTCACCACAAGCACAAGTAACTTGAAGCAACTAAAACCATTGAAATTTTGATGTGGTTTGTGTGTAGAGCAGAAGGGAGAGTGGGAGGGGAACCTGATTTTTGCTAGTTAGAAGAGGAGGAGATGTGACTGGAAGATGAATTGGTTGCAGTTTGGATAGTAGCATTTAAATGGCAAATCCTTGAAATGCACACACACACACACACACACACACACACACACACACTTTGTGTGTTTAACTTGCAAACCGGTGAAATTTTGATGCAATTTTTGAATATGAGAGATGGGAGTGCTGCTGAACAAAGAGAAGAGTCAAATTTGTTGCTATGTCTACTTTTCCCTCTGGGCCCACTGACCTCTATAATGCAGCTCCTGAAAGGTCATTGGACAATGCTGCCCTCGGGCTGAAAAGGGTTCCGCACCTCTGGATTAAACTATCCACACATAATCCATGCATGCAGTCTGTTCAGAACCCCGTGGAAAGCACCATTGCTTTCCAATCTGAATTGTAATGAAAAAATGGGGGCTTCTAAAACCCGAAACATGGGGAATGCTCTCACATTGAATTTGGAAATGTTGAAACTAGAACCCGGGGCTTTGGTTTCAAACCGGGAAAAATATTTATCATTCCGAAACAAAAACTAGTGGTACAAATATAATTCAAATTGATGTTGCAGTCTAGCTTGACTTCATTTTTTAAAAACAATAAGTGAAGGACAGCACGAGAGGTGCAAAAGCAATGTTCCTATCCTTTCTACATGCTCATTTGAAAGACACATTTGATCTGGCATTTTCCATAACAAAATATCATTTTCATATATATGGCTCCTCTCTCTCTCTCTCTCTCTCTGTCTCTCTCTCTCTGTCTCTCTGTCTCTCTCTCTCTCTCTCTCTCTCTCTCTCTCTGTGTGTGTGTTACATTAACTCAGAAAGTTTTGTTAGGGTAAACTCATGTATTTCAATAAAACATTTTCTAGAACAAAGGATCCACCCTGAGGATCTAGAAACTTTGCTTACGTTACACTATATATTTCAAAAACTTGATAGTTGCCAATCTCAGCCCAGGAGACTATTGGTGCACAAACAATGAACTCTGTTAGAAAACAATTCATTAGCCTTGCAAAAACCAGAAAGTGATACAGGTCAGATATGGGTTTTGTTGGCAGAATGTTAAAGAAGCTTGCAACAACTGTTTGTGCTTTGTTTGGGTCTACCTAGTTCTCCCCCCGCCTTTCCTCCCCCCCCCCTTCTCCTGGACTGTTTCAGGAGTACTGTACTATGTTCAACTCAAATATAAACCACTCATATTTTGTTCTTCATACGTGGGTGAAAAGGAGCTAGAGGAGGCCTCCAAGTCATTTATAGCAGTTACAGTTTCAACCTTTTGTGGCTGAAAGTTCAAACTAGGCTTGGAGAAGGTTACAATTCCCGGTTCTTCTCTGAACCTTTTCCAGGCAATCCAAATGCCAAACGTAAGCAAAAGGAGCCTAGTAATCTTGCCAGAAGTATCTTTCTGTGATTTATGGAACTTCCTGCTTCTCCTCAGGCAAAACCAGGAAGTCAGAAATAGTGGTTTGGTGTGTTTTTTTAACTATTAAGTGTCTTTAAATGCTAAAGTGTTCATAGATCCAGCCTTAGAGTGAACTTTTTGGTCTGGTTTTGTTTTATTTGTGCATTATCAGCAATTGGGGGATTATTATAACATTATCCAAGTGGTGTGTTACTTTATATGACAATCAATAGTTTAATATTGGTTTTAAAATATATAAACCATGATGGAAGGCAGATGAATCTAAACTGTGGCCCTACAGTTGTTGCTTTTTATGAGGACTCCAACTCCAATCGGGTAAAATGGGAGGCCTAGTCAAGTAAAATTTGAAAAGGCACAGGTAAGATACCCACATGGTCCTTATTTAGTAAATGTGAGAGATATTCCTGAGAAAGGCTGGCCACTTATACAACACCAAAAAAGAGGACAAGGGAAGTCACATACTGTATTTACATAAACTTGGCATATTCTAATTTATATTCAGTATTCCTGAAGGAGCGTCTCCACCCCCATCATTCAGCCTGTAAGTCATCTGAAGGCAGCCCTGTTTAGGGAAGTTTTTAATGTCTGATGTTTTATTGTAGTTTATTAATATTTTGTTGGAAGCTGCCCAGAGTGACTGGGGAAACCTAGCCAGATAGGCATGGTATAAATTGTTGTTGTTGTTGTTGTTGTTGTTGTTGTTGTTGTTGTTGTTGTTGTTGTTAGGGATCAGCTCATTTTTTGAAAGAATTACTGTATCTTAAATAGAAATTCACACAATGGTGAGATGTAAAAGTAATCAGGTGACTTGTGCGACTGCTCAGTTTGCTCTCTAAGTAGGTAAAAAAGGTAAAGGACTCCTGGACAGTTAAGTCCAGTCAAAGGCGACAATGGGGTGTGGAGCTCATCTCACTTTTCAGGCCAAGGGAGCTGGCATTTGTCCACGGACAGCTTTCCGGGTCATGTGGCCAGCATGAATAAATCGCTACTGGTGCACACACCCAGGGCACACGGAAATGCCATTTACCTTCCCACTACAGTGGTACTTATTTATCTACTTGCACTGGTGTGCTTTTGAACTGCTAGGTTGGCGGGAGCTGGGACAGAGCCATGGGAGCTCACCCCATTGCACCAATTTGAACTGCCAACCTTTGACCAGCAGTCCCAAGAGGCTCAGTGATATAGACCGCAGCTATATGTTCTCTTTCCTTGGCTGGGCAGACCCTCAAGCAGAGTTCAAACAGAGGATTGTGTAAAGTAGGACATGTCCTATTTTGCTCTGGACATCCCTTCACATACCATGGAAAGCTATGCTTGTGGGCTGTCCAACCCATGCTATTCCTTGTAAGCTGTGTTTATGGCTGGGGGTGACCACATGTCTAAGCAACCTATGCATGTATGAGCATTTTAAGGGACCAAATGTCATGTATATTCTTCAAGTATATTGGGTGTGAACACAGCCCAACATTTTTTTAAATAAAAAGACCCATGGAAACCCACCACTTCATGCAGCTGGAATACTGCTGTAAAACATCAACTCACTTTATCAAAAAGGAATAGGAAATGTAGCTCCTACTCAACCCCAAAACTGACAGATTCTGCTTTCTGTCTAGGTGTCAGCTCTTCAAATACAAAAAGGCCAGGCTCATTCCCTCCTCACTCACCCCTCTTTCCCTAGGCTCTGCACTAGCCCTAGCCCTACTGAGCTTGCAATATACCGTAGCTAGCTACTACCCAGAAGTCATTCTCATCCATCACTCTGGCTAACAATGACAGTCTCCTGCCGGACTGGTTCTTACTGCTCTGGCTTCGTTGATGTCACTGACAATAGACAGACACATTTGTCATAATTATGGGGCGGGGGGGGGGAACCTCCATTAATTGGAAAGCATGTTGCTTGGCCTTAAGTCAGCACAGCTATCGATGTCAGATCAGTGTGCAGGAACCCCCTGGGGAGTTTGTGTCCAAGAGGAAATGGAACAGCTTCCAAGAAGACAAAGCAGCTGCACCCTGTCATCTTGATGAAAAGCAATCTTCTTCAACAATAGACTCCAAGCATTTGTCCTCCTGTGGAGACTTTACAAGTGGGATGTCCTTCAGCTCTGTGTTTGTATACCTCACTCTTGCCGGTTCTGGGACATTTCACATCAATCAGTATCATAGTTTTAACTGGGTTCTAGTAGAGAGAGAATCTAGGGTCAAGATGTTCCAAAAAGCTCTGAGAAAAACAACACCACATAGTTGTGTTTGGCACATGGCACATTGGAAGGCTGGACATGAATGAGTTGGGAAGATCTTCTGGAGGACTAATGCCTTCAGTTAAAAGAAGAAATTGTGCTGGCAATAAAGCAGCTGGTAAAAAGTAGGACAACCTGGGGACGCCATCCTGTTGATAATCACAAGTGTCAGAGAGCGCTAGGCCCTCTGTTAGTTGTGTTGTGATCTTAACAAACTTGCTAATAAGTTAGCATTAAAGTCAAGCTGCCCACGTGTTCTCTTGGAACTTTTTGGAGGGTTTAAAAGCCTAGCTCCAGTGATCAATTGGAGCTCAGGTGGCAAAGACCCTTGATTTCTTTGGGAGAAAATTGGCATATGATTTACACTGTCCCAAGGCTCTCTGCTTTTGAAAACTCAACTCCAAATCCTTCTCACAAACAACACAGCCTCAATTCCCTTCCTTTAGGGAGAGTAGAGGCAGCTTTAAGTGCAGAGTGGAAGCTTATTGGAAATGTAAAATGAATACCTAATAACAGGGCTATTTAGGAGAGCAATTCAGAGCTGCCGAAAGCTGATTTGTATCAGTCCATTGATTACTTGTTGGAGACTTACAGAATCCTGAATTTTTGATGGAGTTTTACTAGCACTACTTTTATTGTTTCTGTTGTGCTATAGAGCAATTTTATCATCAAGGCCTCCCCCCCCCACCCCTGTTCTCATATCCTATCCAAGTGGTACATGGACACGTAGAGCATTTTTTTTTCACCACAGTGAAACCCTTTTTAAGAAAATAAATGCAAAAGTATCCTTTCAGCTTTTAAAAACAGAATTTCCAAGGAAAAACAGGCAGGAAAAGATCTGAGCATTTGCTATTTTGAACTCTTATTATAGTTGAATAGAGTACGGTATATCTGAAGAAAGTGTTGTTGCCCAACACAAATAAGAAGCCCTGTCTATTCTCTTCAACTTCGGATTGGGTAGTGGGCAGGACCTGCCACTTGAAACATCACAGCATATTTAAAAGATACAGCAGGAAAGTTCCTATACCATTTTTCCAGGGCTCCTACTGACCAAAATAAAATTTGACATGTATGCAATGGGCTGCACTGGATCCAGAGGTCATGTGAATGTGCTCACAAAATGTCCCACTCATGGGAAACAATTGTATTGGCATTTCTTGCCCTTTATTCTTTCCCCTGCAGATCCCTGAAAATCTGCTCTAGAGTCCGGAGGGTTGGAGGTAGAGGTGGGTGAATCTATAAATTTTGTTTCCCCTCAGTTTCTCATTTTTCGAATCTCAAATTCAGTTTTCCACATTACCACATCAGTTTGTGAAAAATTATTCTAAAAAGTCTTAAGACAATTCATCAGTGAACTTCTAATATGCATTTGGTTATATGCATCTTTGCCTAATATGCAAATTTATGCAAAGCAATACATTGGTACCTCAGTTTAAGAACAGTCTGGTTTAAGAACGATTTGGTTTACAAACTCCGCAAAACCGGAAATAGTGTCTTGGTTTGAGAACTTTACCTCAGTCTAAGAACGGAATCCGAACAGTGGAAGGGCACTGGTGGTGGGAAGCCTCATTAGGGAAAGCGTGCCTCGGTTTAGAACGGACTTCTGCAACGGATTAAGTTCGTAAACTGAGGTACCACTGTATTGCTAAATATGTTGTTGGGTTCCAGTTCCCATCACCCCTGACCACGTCGCCTGGAGCTAATGGGAGCTGGAGCCCAACAATTTCTGGAGCACTACAGGTACCCCCACTCAAGTATGAATGTTTAGTCCTGCTTCTTTTTCCTCAGAGTATGTAAAAATAAAAAAACTTAATGCACCAGGCCCCCACATGTTCGTGTAAGGGCCATTGTAGGGGGAGATAAAGTACAGTGGAACCTCGGTTTATGAACAGCTTGGTTTATGAATTTTCAGTTTACGAACGCCGCGGACCCATCTGGAACAGATTAATTCACTTTCCATTACTTTCAATGGGAAAGTTCGCTTCAGTTTATGAACAGACTTCCGGAACCAATTACACCCATGCATCGGGTTAAGTACGCTTCGGGTTGAGTACTCCGCGGACCCGTCTGGAATGGATTAATCCACTTTCCATTACTTTCAATGGGAAAGTTCGCTTCAGTTTATGAACAGACTTCCGGAACCAATTACACCCATGCTTCGGGTTAAGTACGATTCAGGTTGAGTACTCCGCGGACCCGTCTGGAATGGATTAATCCACTTTCCATTACTTTCAATGGGAAAGTTCGCTTCAGTTTATGAACGCTTCAGTTTAAGTACTCCGCGGACCGTCTGGAACAGATTAATCCACTTTCCATTACTTTCAATGGGAAAGTTCGCTTCAGTTTATGAACGCTTCAGTTTATGAACGCTTCAGTTTATGAACAGACTGCCGGAACCAATTGTGTTCATAAACCGAGGTACCACTGTATCTAAGTTTGCAACATAGCCGGGAGGTAACCTTGCAAATGAGCTAATAAGTATTTTATGCTTTCAGGCCATTCAAAGGCCCACATTTACAAAGAGAGAGAAGTCAAAATGCCTGGCAGCACACTAAAATAAAGGATAGGCCTTTTATAGGAGTAAGACAGAAGCAGATCAGTCAAGGGTTAACGACATCAAAGTTGTTACAGCTCTTTATGACTGCAAAACCAGTACAAAGCAAAGGGGGAGCAGAGAAAACAAAGGCTTCAAGGTGTCAGCAAAATAATAAAGAAACAACAACCAAATGAGAGGGATCAAAGAGTCCTGGCCTATAGCCCAGGCAAGGCACAGGAGCACAAGGACATGCTTTGCTCAGCTCCGTAGAATCACTCTTGAAAAAGTTTCCTTTGATGGTTGCAATGGGCGGGAGGAGGTAAACAACAGCAGCAGAATTCGAATGAAAGACACTCTCCCCTCTCAAAACCACTTCCTTTGGAGAAGTACTCTGAGCTATGCAGAGCAGGTTGGACTCCTTAAGCAAGTTATCTTCATTGATTTTCTCTGCTTCCTCCTTTTGCAGCAGTTTTATTTTTCCACAGCTGTTTAGCTTTGGGGTATCAATTTTTTCTGTTTTGAAAGGGGGAGTTAATAGGGTCTAGAGACTACAATGACTTAAGAGTAATTGCAATTTGAGGACCTACCCCCCGCGAGAAATAAAAGACACAGTGACACATGAATTTAGGTTAATGGGTAAAATAAGGCCACAACTTTATTGGTTAGAGCAAGTGAGAGGTATTGGCTTAGGCATTGGACACACGAGCAAGCATGAATCCACCCCGCTCAGCGGGGAGTCATATAAGGTTAACACCCAGTGGGAGGAGCCTGTTGATGCAAACACAACTGGAAGCTTCCCCTGATGTCACCGGGGGTCGTGCCATGGCCCTAGCCACCAGCAGGGCATTGGACGGGATCCACGACCGCCGGATCCCTTTAACGGGATACCCCTAAAAGAGGAGGGTTGAATGATGGCCACAACCAGTCCCCAAACACACAAGACCAATACACATTCCAATGCCAATACCCAAAAAACTGTGACGAATTGCTACGAGGTAGGCGAAAAAACCAAGAGGCCAGTGCCAATTAGCCAAATGGATAAAAAAAACTCCTACCAGGCCCCTTGGGCAACCAAGGCAACCAACCGAAGTCCATAGCAAGCTCAAAGCAAACAACACAAAGGGAAGACCTAAAGGGAGGGTGGGCAGGAGATCCGATGTGGTGCAGCAGCAGAAAGAGGATTTGAACGCTGCTGCGCCGGCCTAAATGTAGTCAAACCCACCCCCACCCCCGCTGGCCCTATTGGCCCGCTGAGAGGCTTGGCGCGGCAGAAGTGATAGGCTGGAGCAGGGGGCCGAAAACACGCCCCCCTACTTAGCGCGGGAAGCGGCTCCCATTCGCAATGTCTCCCATCTCCAAGGAGGAGAGATCTTGTTCCTTTGCATTTGCAGGTGCTATATGGAAGCTTCCAGAGGAGCTTCCATATAGCATCTGCTTGCAGCAAGATGTCCCAAGTCCTAAGATTTATTTTTTTAAAAACAGTGCTGTCTGCTCCTTCATATGTGCTGCAGTCCAAGGGTGTGTTGGGGGGGGGGGTTGAAACTCAGAGAAGCTTAATGGGTTTGTAATCCTGTGCCAAGCAATAGGACCCAACATATTTCATGGCTGAGCAGATAATACTCCTCAAACATCTCCCAACAGGGTTGCCAACTTTTGAATCTGGCTTTGTAGCTGCTCACTTTGCAGCAATGAGCAGGTTAAACTTCTCATTTATCTTCATGCCATGAAAAACTTCATGGGCTAATTCCGTACAGGGGCTAGATGCAGAAGAGGACAGGTGGTCCTGTATCTTCAGTAGGTGATTGATTAATTGTGTAATTTCTATCCTGCTTAGTATATTAGAAACATCTCTAAGCAGGGTACAGAAAACTGAAGCAATAACAGGCAACTTTTTTAAAACAAAAACAAAAATGACATATAAAAACGCTACACTTATACAAAGCTACTAAAATATACAAATCAATATCAATTCATTTTCCTCCCTCTCAGCCTCTGGGTTCTGACTCTGTGTCTAAACAAACTCTCAGCTAACCCATAAAGTCTCACAACAAGAAGAGTTCTTGGAAACAGCAGACATCACCCTAATGTTCGCTCTATTAGGGTAGCTTTTTTGGCAAAATTGCAAGGTAGCTGGTATTTCCTCAGGCTGCCCACACCTGTGTCCCAATCAGCTGCACTCTCCCCCCCCCCAGTTCCGGATGCAGCAGGGCTGTTGAGTTTTCCAAGGGGTCCAAAGGATTAAAAAAAGGGTCCATCTACTCACAGCTCTTTCTTCACCCTCTGCCCTTGCTACTGCTTCCTCCTCCAATTGCATTTGTTGGCATCCGTCGACCTCAGGAGACAATGGAAGAATGTGCCTTTGGGGATAAAGTCAAACTGTGGGAAAGCTGTAACTGTAGAGACCAATATGGGAGAGACATGTTTTGTTGCAGTTGGGGAAGATGAAGGCGCCCAGTTTTGCTATTACAGATGCATCGTGGTGTTTATTTTCCCCGCCCAGAGTGGCTGGGGAGATCCAGCCGGATGGGCGGGGTACAAATAATAATAATAATAATAATAATAATAATAATAATAATAATAATAATTCTATCTCAGGCATCCCCAAACTGCGGCCCTTCAGATGTTTTGGCCTACAACTCCCATGATCCCTAGCTAACAGGACCAGTGGTCAGGGATTATGGGAATTGTAGTCCAAAACATCTGGAGGGCCAAAGTTTGGGGATGCCTGTTCTATCTGATACACAGCCTGGCTGTCTGCCTCCAGGCACAGCGGCGGTCTGCAAGGGAGTCCCACATGGTAGGGTTAGTGTTGCCAATCTTCATGTCACATTTGCAGACATCCTTGTAATGCAGAGTTGGTTAGAAAAGAATTCTACACAGTTGTTAGGAGGGATTTTTGGTAGCTCCTGTTGTTTGGTCCCTGCTCCTGCCAACCTAGCAGTTTGAAAGCATGAAGTGCACAGGGCCATCTTACGCTTCAGTGGCGCCATGGTGCAGGGATCCCTCGGGCGCCCCCCACACCCACGGGGGTCCCCCCACCCTCTGCACCCGGAGGATGCCTTCGCGGCCCGCCCAGCAGCCCCGAAAGCCCTGACTCGCTCAACCACCTGCTGCGTCCTCCTGAAAGGAATGAGGCACACAGCCCACCCCGCCCTGGCCGGCCTGGTGTTTGTGTCAGAGGGCTGTCTTTGGGGGCGGAGGGGTGGCTGCTTCTTGCCGGGAAGGCAGCGCTTTCCTATTTTTGTGTGTGTGCGCGCACACGTTTTCTTTGGCTTCATTGCCAAACTAAGAGGTTCCACGCATTTCCAAGCACCCCCATCCCCAGCGACTCTTTTTAAATTTTATTTTACTGGTGGTCTCTTGGGATGTGTGGGTGGGGACTGGAGCAGCAACATGTGCTTCGAGCCCAGGGTGGCAGCGCGGTTGGGGGGTGGGGGTTTCAGTTTAGCCCCCATCCCCCAAGCAGCCCCCTGCCTTTCACCTTCCAAGGGAGGTCGCTTCTGTCTCTGGCGAGGTTCTTTTTCTTTGGCACCCGAACCCACCTGCCTGGGCGCGGGCTCTTGCCCTCATGTCCTCGGAGATGCGGTGGCTGTGTTGCGGGCTGCCGCTTGCTCGCTCCTCCCTCCGGATTGCGCCGGGCCCAGGGAGAGTGGCGCGCTCAAGGCAGGCGCCCAAGGGGGCTCACTGCTGGCTGTGGCCGTCTTACTGCTGCGGCAGCAGCAGCGACACCGGCATCCTCCTCCTAGCTAAGAAGCGGTGGCAGGACTTGCTCCGAGTTCCTACTGCCAGGCCAGCAAACAAGCAAGCGTGTGGCCCAGGGAAGGGGGAGGAGGAGGAGGGAGGGAGGGAGCCCTTGGCCCCAAGGCCCCCGTGCCACCGGATCCGGGCCTAGAGCCGGCCCTGGAAGTGCAAGTAGATAAATAGGTACCACTCTGGCGGGAAGGTAAATGGCGTTCGCCAGAAGCGGCTCAGTCATGCTGGCCACATGACCTGGAAGCTGTACGCTGGCTCCCTCAGCCAGTAAAGCGAGATGAGTGCCGCAACCCCAGAGTCGTCTGCGACTGGACCTAACAGTCAGGAGTCCCTTTGCCTTTACCCAGCTCTGAAAGGTATGGGAGTCCTCTCCTTTCTTGCATCTGGCCACTCTGTGATTGCCAAATATGCTATTCAATGCACAATAACAGGCCAGGCCACTTTTACTCATGAGTTGTCAATGCTTCTCGCAATGTTTTTGAAGTTTTTAAAAATAACCATCTAGTTTGAGAAAGGTTCACAGTCAAACACCTTGTGAGTCAAATGTTTTGGCTCCCGAATGCCACAAACCCAGAAGTGAGTGTTCCAGTTTGCAAATATTCTTTGGAACCCGAACCTCTGATGCGGGTTCTGTGGCTTCTGGAAGCTGCGCCTTGGTTTCTGAGCATTTTGGAAGTCGAACTAACTTCTGGAATGGATTCTGTTCCACTTCTGAGGTATGACTGTACTCTAAGTATAATAAATTATGTTATATAAGTAAAATATTTACTATTTATACTTGGAGCCCAGGCATCATGAAATGGTTCTAGGGTAGGTCACAAAATTAAAACAGGTACAATGGAAGATTAAAATAAAACCATGAAACTAACCAGTGAAAACAGCAGCAGAAACACAAGATGTGTTTCTTTGGATTGTGGCTACTAGCTAGTATCTATTGAACAGATACATATATTAAATTCAGTACCAGTAGTGATGATGAAAGTCTCTTCCCCGCCATCCTTCCTATTGTGTCATGTGCAAAGAGACAAGCCCACAAAAAGGTTGCCAACCAGCCAACATACAACAACAGCCTGCTGCTCTGCTTCTGTCCCTTTAGCCAAGGTTTCACCAGCAGAAATCAGCAGGTGAAGCTTTCCTAACTAAACACGATCACCTGCTCAAACTGCTGTTAGAGACACAGCTACAGTGGCTGATTGAAAAATGGGCAACTTCAGTCCTCAGCAGCCTATTATCTTTCATAATCTTCCAATGCTTTTTTTTCAAGAACTAAAGCTAAGCTGAGACAAACAGAAAAGAGGGAAATATCTGACTGTAACAATATAGTGCAATGGTGGGAAATATCCTTCTCTCCCCCGCCCCTCTGCCTCTCCCCTCTGCCCACAGCCAACTCCTTTTATCTTTCATTTGTCAATATTGCCCTCCAACTGATGGAGTCTTCACTCCCCTGCTTCCTCTTTCTCCTTACCCTTCCACCCACCCACACAGATTCTGCCCTCTGAACTGAGGCAATGATCCATTCCCTGTGATTAAATTAGCGTAAGTAATAAGATATCATAGAACTGATTGATTTCCCCAGCAATGGTTATTAACCAGCTCAATTCAGAGGCAAGCAGGGCTATTATTCTAAACATTGATTCCAGAACAGGACTGCAGGAGAGCTTTTCAAATGCCACGAATAACCGGAACACAAACCTCTATATGAGCTATAAGCAAAGGATGGGCTTCTTCTTTCTTCTACAGCATGTGCTGTCAGCATCCAGCTCTCATCAGCCCCAGCCAGCATTGCCAATGGTCAGGGAGGGTGGGAGGTGCAATCCAGCAACATTCAGAGAGTCAAAGGCTCCCCATCCCTGCTTTGCAGGAACTACACTGAAGAAACATTGGCTGTGTATCCACCATACATTAAAAGTCCATGTACCCAATCCTCATTGGTCACCTCATGAGAAGAGAAGACTCCCTGGAAAAGACCCTGATGTTGGGAAAGATGGAGGGCACAAGGAGAAGGGGACGAGAGAGGACGAGATGGCTGGACAGTGTTCTTGAAGCTACGAACATGGGTTTGACCAAACTGCGGGAGGCAGTGCAAGACAGGAGTGCCTGGCGTGCTCTGGTCCTTGGGGTCACGAAGAGTTGGACACGACTAAACAACAACAACACCCAATCCCAGGAACTGTAGTATTTAAGGGTGCTAAGAACTGTAACTCTGTGAGGAATAAAATACAGTTACTATGATTCTTTTGGGGGGGTGGGGTTTAAAATGTACATTCAATGTATGGTGTATGCACAGCCTATTTCTGAGTTTGATGACTACCAGAGGCAAACAGAGTACTGGGGGATGTCACACATTGGTGCATGTGGACCATTGCACATTGAGGGGTGTGAGACCCATCCGCTGGCTGAGTGTGAAGCCCAGCTGATACACCTGTGAGATTAGAGACATTGAAAAATTCACTATTAACAACCAACATCCAAGCTGTTAGGACTACAGCATGGATCTACAGAAGGAAAACCAACTTGGTCACTATGTCAAAGAGGCAGGTCTAGAAGTGCACCAGTTCTTGAGACTGAGAGATTAAAAACAAACAGCCATAAACTTACTTAGTGATTAGAAACTTGTTTCAACACACAACAAATTTGTTTCAACACACACACACACACACACACACACACACACACACACACCATTGCCTTTTTTGAACAACTGACACACACACAAATATAGTTTCTGTTTTGAAACATTTGGGATTGATTGGGATCCTTGAGCTGTTTTTACTTCCCTTTGTTTCAGCACCGTTGTGGTTTGCTGAGTTGTATCTGTAGATAGGCAAGAAAGTATGACATTGCATATATAAATTGCATATATAAAGTGTCTTTCAGACTAGTAATGGGTGAATCTGTCAATTTTGGTTTTTCTCAGATTCTCATTTTTCCAATCAAGATCTGTTCTTCACATTTTGAGATCATTTTGCTTTTTTTTTTTTTTTACTAAAACAAGTTGTCATGAAAATTCATCAGCATTTTAGTACTGTACAAAATTCTCTAGCATTTTATATGGAATTTATTCTAATATACACACTTCTGTTCAGCAAGTTTCTCTACTATAATACATTTTTGTATGTTGCTTTCACTAATATATGCACTTATTGCACACTTTACACTAGTGTGTGCATTTTTATACACAATATTTTTCTGGAGAAATGAACTACAAAATTCAGAGAGCTGCAAATTTTGAAGAATGACTTCAGTCTTTATGGTCCAGGATCAGTGTTTTGATTATCAGAGGCCTAAATTGTTTAATGGCTCCTATAAGTCATATCCATGAGATCTCATTGTTCCTGATTTATTATTATGTTTTTCCCTGCTACCAATCAAAATCCACACCATGCTGTCACCTCCTTCCTGTCCAGCAGGCCCTAAAGAACTATGGGGCATGCAGGTCTTAAGACAGTATGCCATACCAGGAGGCACACTTTTCTCTGTCTCAAGCTTCAATTCCTAGAGCAGAGCTGGAGAACTTGCAGCTGTTATTGGGAATCCAAATTGCATCAGTCCCAGCCAGCATGGACCAACTGGAGAGACCAATTGGTGTGACTTAACAACCACCCTGTTAAAAAGTGGGTCTCTGTGATGGGGGCAGCCAATGTGATGCCTCCATGTGGTATTAGATAGCAGCTCTCATCAGCCCTAACCTTAGCTTTGGCCAATGGTCAGGGATGGTGGGAATTATACCCTAGCAACCATGGAGGGTGCTGTATTGGCTACCACTGGTCTCTGAGATTGGATCCCAAGATCAGCCCCCTGAAACAGAGAAGCTATCCCTGAAGTAGAGAGAGAAAAGGAGCCATGCATTGAAGTAATTAGAAACACTAAGTAGTAATACATTCCCCTAGCTGTACATTTGTAGCTCCATCAGCGGCTGTTCCCTTCCCATTCAATATCATTCTCTTTTCCCTTCCCCGCCCCATTCTGGAATTCAAAATGAAATGCATTTTGCTTTAAAGAATCTCTGAGAGTATGTGCATGCCTATGGGACTTTTTCAAGTCACTTATTTGTCTGAATGCCATTGATTTTCCTCCTAATTGATATTCACCATGCTAATTTCCCTCACAAATCTCACACACTATTGATCAGAAAGTAATAAACTCTCCAGCAAACAAAACAAGCATTATTGCAATGTTGGGAAAACATCATTTAATATCAATACCATATTTACAATTATCTTTAACCCAAATTTCACCTGTGATGCAATGCATAATCAAAAGCAGAGGGCTAGAGACATAATGTTTCTGTGTTTGTGTGTATTAAAGTCTTTTGCTGAACTATATCATATTGCTCAGTAAATGGAGGGCCGGACTAGGAAAAATGTAAGTAACCCTTTATGTAATATATACCATGCTGTTATAAACCAATATTACACTAATCAGCCTCCTCATTTTTCTTTTTTAGGCTCAACAACCATAATTTGGGAGCTTTGTGACAAAGGGCCACATTGATGGTCAGCCACCCCACTGAGGGCCACATGGCAATGGCGGGCATGCCCAATATGTGCTTACCCAGGGCACAGACAACACACACACACACACACACACACACATTTACCATTCATACATACCATGCACACTCTCCCCACATGCCCCAAACCCATCTTATATGGAGGCACACAACTCTCTCTCTTCCACACCATCACATGGAGGCACACTCACAGAAACACAATGTCCATTCTTCTTTTCCATTCTCTCTCACACACAGGCACACACACACACAGCTATCTCATGCTGCTGTCTCTCCATGCTCTACAAAGACACACCGCTGGGATGGCGGGGGGTGGAAGGGCAACATTGCTTTTCACTTTTCACAGAATGATCTGTGAAGATTAAGAAGTCAGAGTTTCCTGGAACAAAGCAAACATGATTGCAATGTTGGGAAAACATCATTTAATATCAATACCAGCTCTGCAGTAGGGTGGAGGGAAATGCTGCCTTTTACTCTTCATCTTTAAAAAGAAATGCTCTATCTCCCTAATCTCTGCACTGCAGTGCTCATTGTTGAGATTCTGAGAGGAGGCCTTCCGCCTGCTCTTTAAAGAGCAATTGCCTCACCATGTCTCCACATATTCTTGAATAGAGTTACTGTGGGGACACCACTGACCTTGGCCATAGAGCCTGCCTTTTTTTGTGCAAGGAATGTGGCTTGGTTACATGCTTCGAACCTGGCCAGTGTCTGATATGTGAGAGGTTCTAACTTGAAGAAGTTCCAGGCACTTACCCAGGGTTCAGTTTCCTTGGAATAAGAGACTGGTGTCTTTATGATATCTGATGTATTTCTTGTATGATATATTTACTCATATAAACAACCTGAGCCTACGATGGAGGGGCTCACAGCATTAACACTCCAATAAGTTCTTGCTTCTCCCATAGTCACAGCCTTGGATTCAAGCAGAAATCAGGCATGGCTCTGTCTCTCAGCTGCCCAGCCTGTAGCTTCTAGCTTCTAGTTTGCACACCTCAGCTGTTGGTCTTTCTAACTAACAGACAACTGAGGAAGTGGCACAGAACCACTTCCTGTTTTATCTTAACGGCCATACATGAATTATTACCAATAAACTTACTGGCTATTCCAGAAATTCTGGATCCAGGAATTGGGAAAAACTCAGAAATACAGCCTTCCCTCCCACCCTGACCCCACCACCAACTCACAACATTATTAACAGTTAGTGTCAAGGTGTCATTAAACACCTCATTATTAGAGAAGACTAACGTGGCTTTCATTTTATACAAAAAAATCAAGACTCTTTTTGTCTTTGCCAATGCAGTGAAATGCCTCTTTTTTCACTTATTACATAAAGGTAAAGGAAAAGGGGCCCTGACCATCAGGTCCAGTTGTGTCCAACTCTGGGGTTGCGGCGCTCATCTCGCTCTATAAGCCGAGGGAGCCAGTGTTTGTCTGCAGACAGCTTCCGGGTCATGTGGCCAGCATGACAAAGCTGCTTCTGGCGATCCAGAGCAGCGCATGGAAATGCTGTTTACCTTCCCGCCGGAGCGGTCCCTATTTATCTACTTGCACTTGTTGTGCTTTCGAACTGCTAGGTGGGCAGGAGCTGGGACTGAGCAACTGGAGCTCACCCCATCGCAGGGATTCAAACCGCCGACCTTCTGATCAGCAAGCCCTAGACTCTGTGGTTTAGCCCACAGCGCCACCTGGGTCTATAACATTATACGTTGTAGCGCAGGATTTTGGAAGCAGCTCTCCCCTTCTTGCTGTCTACAAAGTTCTGGATAACTGTTCTTGACTTTTCCATCCTCTACTTTCAAACTCGTCCACCTAAATTCCCCCAACTGCAACCACATTCACTTTGAAAGAAACACTCAGCTAAGGAGACTGGGGTGGTGGTGGGGAATTCTTCAAGCTACATGTCACCAAGTGTGATAAACACAGAAATCTGTACCGTGGGTGGATTTGCAAAAGAGAAGCTATTGAGTGTGGCCTGCCATTCAACTCTGCACCTGGCAGAGAGTGAAAACAATCCCAGCCAGCCAACCAAAATAAAAGGATAAAGCAGGAGTGGAATCAGCATTCTCCAGGCAACTCTCGCTACAGCCCTCCTAAAGTATGGAGAAGCCCACATATGCTGAGAAGCCAGGTTTCTGTCACTATCCAAAGCAGCCCACATATGTGTGTGTGGCTTATTGGATGTATCTCTTTGCAAATGGGAATCATAACTGCAAGTGAAGTTGGAATAGGACAATTCCCTTGAAATATGAACACAGAGCAGTGTTTCTCGGTTTTTGCGAAATCTCACACCTCCTCCAGGCTTTAAACTAGATATTCCGTGTTCCTGCTCAAGTTATAAATTGCTTACATCTACATCAGGAAGAGACAACCTGGTGCCCACCAGATGTTGTTGGAATAGAAGGCCATGCTGGCTGGATTTTGTGGGAGCTGGAGTCCAGCAACATCTGGAATGCACCCCGTTGGTTGCCGCTGTCCAACACTGCTCTAATACAGGCACACCTTTGCCACATCTACCCTCACACTGCTTCATTTTGCCTTTTGCTGCATTCCCTTCATCTGCAGCCCGAGGGAACCAGTTCCAGAGAAGAGGCACACACAATCCCAGTCCCCCCTTTCAGGGAGGAGGTAAGATGCACATATGGGACTCTAGGTCCAAACTGTTTATATAAGACTTACCAGAAAAGCAGTGCTTCCACCACTGGTGCACACTTTCCTGTCTGATTGCCGATAGGCATATGCTTTCTTCAGGGATTTGTGGTACTACATGTGAATGGGGCATGTGGGAGTTAGCTCTGCCCTCTTTAGACTGGCCACACTCCTAAGCCAATGCACAACCAACTGGGTTTGAAAGGTCCATTCATCACCACATGAATGGTTTCCATGATGAGGATGTGAATGTTGCATGCAGTGAAGGTGAACACCTTCCGACTCAGGCAACTGCATGTTGGCTTGAGCGTGTGGCCAGCATGTGTGGTATCACAATGGAGGTACAGCTACCAAAGCTTGTTTCCTTCATGCATACTTCTGTGAACACTTAAGAGGCTGCCTCAGTGCTCATGTTCAAAATTTACGTGTGTGTGTGTGTGTGTGTGTGTGTGTGTGTGTGTGTGTGTATGCATGCATTTCAAGGATTTCAAGGTCAAGCTTGCCTAGCAATCATAGTCACCCAAATAAAGCTTTTCTCATTACTCCATCTCCATGCAGAGCAGTGGTACCGAGTTCACTGTTACAAGGGGGTGGGGGGTTGTGTGTGTGTGACATAACATGTGCAACACAGAGACATAGGGAGGAAGCCGCAAGCCTCCGCCATCACGGTGAGGCCTAGCAGGGCCTGGCGCCTCAAGATTGGGAGAACTCAGCCCCGCCCCTGCATACCTTGTGGTGGGAGCTGAGCTGTCCTCAGACCCATAGAGTTGGTGCCTATGGTGAAGAAAAAAAGTTTAACCTTCACTGCCAAGAGTGAAAGGCTATTTTTAACCTCTTACTGCTTATGTCTTAAACATTTCAGGGGTACCCACATGCTTGTTGAGCATTCAATATAGCAAACTGGAGATTGCCAAAGGGTGTCTTATACTGTGAAGTGTTTAGGATGATCTCATGACAGGAGAAGAGAAGAGTAGAGGTTGGATATTCCATCCGCCATGCTCTTTTAGACAATTGTTGCCACCTTCAAACTGAAGACTAAAATTTAACAATCCCACCAGGTCTTGGCTGAGTCCTTGATCACCCCCCCCCTTTATATCCATTTTTTGGTTCTTGCTGAAAAATGCAGGAAAGACGTGCTTCTGAAATTAAATATCATAGTATATTACAATAATAAGTTCTAAAACCAACACCAGCTCTTTCTGGTAGAAGTGCCTTGATGATCATGATGAAAAATTCAATTGTCTCAAAGAGTTAAATTTTACCACCTTTCTTCTCAACCTTTGATGCAATGGATGTAACTAATGGTTGTTCCAAAGACCGCATTACTTTTCCCAACCAGTTAGACTACACTGGAAGCCAGTTTTATAAACCCAGCACACTGCAGTCTAGCTAAAAAGTTAACTTCTGTGTAGTTTAATAGCACGAAATGTTCTGAAATCTCAGCCCAAGTTACAAAAGGCTGCCTACTATTATTTTGTTCTTAGCGTACTAGGAAATGAAGTGTGTGGGTTTTGGATTTGAGGATCCAGGCCATCTGCTAAACCTATTGGAGGGTTTCTGTGAATTCTAATTTACTGTCAATTTAAAAATAGCCTTGACATTACCCTGTCATTTTCTGTAAATTATATATTATTTTGCTTGCCATTTTTAAATATTATAGCTCTTCTCCTCTGGTTTAATTTAGACTCCTTATCAAATGCACCGATACAGCTCCCCCATCGTAGAAACCAATAGTCTTCTCCCCACCCCACCCCCACTACCATTGTGTGTTAATAGCTATTAAGCAGCTAAATGCACTTGGAAGTTGGAGAAAGCACCAAGGAGAGGCGGGAGCAGCTCTCCTGTTAAGACTGAACATGAAGTGCTTGGAAATATTTGAAACTTGGCTGTAATCCTCAAACCACTTGCTCTGGCACAGTTGAAGAGGGTGCTCCAGGATAAGTGATTTGATGACTGCTGTTTCTACAGCGATGGAGAAAGGCCACGTTTATACTGAAGGGGTGGCATAAGTTAATTGCTCAATTATCCCACGATCGCATGCCAGCCTTTGGCATACTGCTGCTGCACTTTCCAAGCAGAGAGCCCTACAGCCGATATAAAATAAATATGCATTATAATGAGTTTGCAGCAATTAATGCGCTGCAGCCTCTCCCAGCGCCAGATGCACACCCTCATCACCGGTCAGTGGGCAGCGAATTCGGAGCACAGAGCAGAAGCCAATACAGTACTCAGCCAGCCAAAGGTGAAATTGTTAGTTTGAGTGGTCACACAATTGAAACAGATCAATGGAGGCAAGGGAGCACTTAGAGAGAACATTCTCCCTCTCCTTTCCATGTCTCAGAACACATGTGATAATGCTTCAGAAGCAGCTGTATTTCTGGCCAACTCACAGGTTTTATTGTTCCTTGAAAAGCTATTGCTTTAACTCACATGCCAAAGGCACAAATCTCCTTGCCTTAAAAAGAAAAAGGGTTGCTTTAGCAATAATATTGCTCTCTCTCTCTCTCTCTCTCTCTCTCTCTATATATATATATATATATATGCTCTTGGGATTAGACAAATTCAATGGTTACTAGTCATTGTGACTATATATTACCTGCAGCATCAGAGACAATGTGCCTTGGGATACCAGTTCCTGGGGAACATGAGCAGAAGAGTGTTGTTGCACACATTGTTAAATAAAAAAAGTTACTTACAAAACACAAATGGAGCCCAGAGGGAAATGCCTTGATTACTGAAGAAGCTGAACAATCCAGTGAATAATGAACAGGCCTTGCACATAGCACAGAGATAATTAACCAAACATACAGAGGAAAAACTCCCTCAGAACTACACAGCCAATCGAAGCGTGTGTTATCTCAATGAGCTTCATGCTAAGCAACACCCACACCCACACACCCTCTTGGGTAGTTGACTGACACTGAGAACAGAATTAACCATTAAGTTACTCATTGGATTTTCTCTTCTGCTGTCCTATTATTCTCACAGAGTAAACAGGAGCCTTGTCAGGAGCACCACCATTGGGGAAACAACCAAAGCAGTACCCAGGGCTGGTCCAAGTGCCAGTTCAAGCATGCAAAGTCCATAACAAAGAGTCAGGTGAGAAGCAAAGTCAGATAAGTTCAAGGCTACATTTGGCATAGGCAGGGGATCCAATAATAGGCATGGCACAGAGCTGGTACATAGACAGTGTACAGAGCTGCATCAGCAGCTATTCCAGCCAAGTACTGGGGGGCTTTTTGTTGGCGCTTCTGGAACCACACCCCAAATTCAGGCTCCCATCCCTTCTACCTGTAGTCAGGCACTTCTTTGGATGGGACAGGTTTCCATCAGGCATTTACGGTGACACCTTTCCCTGGGGCTTTGAACCCATTTGGCCTCTATGTCATAAGCTGAACTTTCCTTGGGTGTGGACAGTCCTTTTTCAGCCTTGTCACATGATCCTGGACCCTTGCCCATAGACGGAGCCTTTCCCAGGTCTGGTGTGAGACCATATCCTCCTAGCTCTTCTCTGGGGAGGACTCTCCGGGCTGTGATGTCACATACTGTAAATGTTCTGAGGTTTTTTGTTGTTGTTTTCACCCTCACGCAATCTGTTGGAAATTTCTGCCTCTAAAGCAGGCATCCCCAAACTTCGGCCCTTCAGATGTTTTGGACTACAATTCCCATCTTCCCCGACCACCGGTCCTGTTAGCTAGGGATCATGGGAGTTGTAGGCCAAAACATCTGGAGGGCCGCAGTTTGGGGGTGCCTGCTCTAAAGAATATTCAATTAAATCCCCACCCCCACCCCAATCACACAATTTCACCACCTACAAATAGCATGGAGAATTTTGGGATGCCATTTTAACAACTAACTACCTTGAGCCACTAAGCTCAATAATAATTCGTTGAAACTTATGGAGCATGTTTATATCTCTGGGTAACATAGCTGCCAAGTTTTCCCTTTTCTCGCGAGGAAGCCTATTCAGCATAAGGGAAAATCCCTTTAAAAAAGGGATAACTTGGCAGCTATGCTGGGTAATGTGCACACAATATAGACCCATCCACAATTACGGTTTTCCTAGCAAGTTTGAATACAGAGAGCGAATAAAGGTAACAACACTTGAAGAGATCATGTTAGTTTTCCATCTGAACCATGCTCTGTACCTCTTGCTTCTGAACTCTGCTGCCCTTCTGTGCTCTCGCTCAAGCTAAACAAGCATCAAATGTGATCTATTTATAAAGCAATCAAGAATTAATATTTAGTGGCTGCATGGCCATTCAGCTTCTTGCAGGAGTCTAGGGGGGCCTGCATATTTTCC
Source organism: Zootoca vivipara (assembly GCF_965207765.1). Classification (NCBI taxonomy): domain Eukaryota; kingdom Metazoa; phylum Chordata; class Lepidosauria; order Squamata; family Lacertidae; genus Zootoca; species Zootoca vivipara. The sequence goes on along the minus strand of NC_142590.1, from coordinate 71,729,377 downwards.
AAGCTGCAAATAATACAAATAAGACAGTTAGTATATTTTAAAGTCTCTAATAATAAATTGGAAAGGTCAACTATGCAAGGCTAATATTTATTTTATCTCATGTCCTTGTCTCAATGAGAACTAGGTAAGAAAAGAGAAAATTATGCATATGACAGATATTCAGTGGGGAATCAATTTGTTTCCCCCCTCCCCTGAACATAATTTTAGATGAGATAGATAGATAGATGATGATAGATAGATAGATAGATAGATAGATAGATAGATAGATAGATGATAGATAGATGATAGATAGATAGATAGATAGATAGATAGATAGATAGATAGATAGATAGATATAGATGGTCAACAAAAGAGGTTTAAAGACTGTCTCAAGGCAAATCTTTAAAATTGTAGTATAAACACTGACAACTGGGAAACCCTGGCCTGCGAGCGCTCCAGTTGGAGAACAGCCTTTAGCAAAGCTGTCATGGGCTTTGAAGAAACTCGATCTCAGGACGCAAGGGAGAAACATGCTAAGAGGAAGGCACGCTTGGCAAATCCACACCGTGATCAACTCCCGCCTGGAAACCAATGTTCCCACTGTGAAAGGACGTGTGGATCCAGAATTGGCCTCCACAATCGTGTTTATGGAAGACAATCTTACTCAGCTATGAGTGATTGCCAAAGAAGAAGAAGAAGACAGGTGATAGACAGACAGACAGACAGACAGACAGACAGACAGACAGACAGACATAAGAAGAGCCTGCTGGATCAGGCCAATGGCCCATCTAGTCCAGCATACTGTCACAGTGTCCACCAAGATGCCTGTGTGAAATCTGCAAGGAGGAACCAAGCACTAAGTGCTCTCCCCTCCTGTGGTTTCCAGCAACTGGTATTCAGAAGCATATAGCTTTGGTATCCTGCTTAGATACCTAGTCTAGATGGATAGTTATTCCAGAAAATGTTCAAAATTCATGGTAGCCTATATGTAGCACTACACAGTGTATAGCACATCCTTCAGAGAGGATGTTCTAAAGTTTAAGAGCAAGACTAACAAATGGAAGTGAAGAGAGAAAGTGCATGTGTAGAAGAGGGAACTAAAAGAAGTCCAGGCATATAAGGTTCGGGGTAATGTCCCACCTCCCCAGCAAATCTACAGTCAATGGAACTGCCCTTTTCTTGCCTATAAAAGAAACCAGCAATGTTGTTAGCGTATTTGTAAACCATTAGAAAAATGCAGGATTTCAGCATGCACTAAGCCATTCCTTACTTTCTAAAACAAGATACCAAAGTCTGGGAGGTGCTGCCTGTAACTTGGAATTACTGTTTTGCAAGTAATAGATCAATATTCAGAAGGAAGGAGAGAGCACTCTTCAGACTGGACATTATATTTCCCCTTCATATACTGCAAGACTGAACTCGGGTTCAAATTAGAGTAGCCCTTTACACATCTTCAAAAGAAGAAGACAATAGAGGTCAAAGGTTTGCATAAAATTTGGCATGTGCTAATTTACATGGATAGATGCAAATCTAGAAATAATTACTATAACTTAAAATAGAAACACTATACCTCTTACCATGTCTTTGTGCCTGTTCAGTCTGCCATTCACATGCTAACAGTTGATGAGAAACTTCTGGGTACCTTTCCCCCCTGCTTATGGTTGTTTATTTTTAAACTGGGTTTGGACTGGACAGCCCTTCAAAAAGAGGACTGCCGTGTGTTAAATTGGGACACATGGCCTCAACTTGAGATCTGGAGCCAGTGCTGGTTGCATTGGCAGTGCTGCACAAGTGATCTTGGGATCATTAAACTGACTTGAGGCCGAATATCTCCAATGCTTTATGTGTAGCAGTAGCATTTAGAGATTTTTAAACCATGTGATTTAGGCAGTGTGTGACATAGTTTCTCTATATGGAACCAACATCATCCAGAACAATATAGTGTGTCCTAGGCCTTTATGGAGGAACCCACAAGACTCTGGTGGGTAGCAGAACCCTGGAGACATTTATCGACAGAATTTCACTCACAATTATTTCTTCTCACAAATTCCCACTGATGTAAGAGCGAGCATGGAAAGGTGGCAATTAGCGCCTATTCAGGAGAGCAGAAACTTTGAAACTAGCTTGGCTGATTATATACAGACAAACTACACAGCTACACACACATGCACTTATTTGTAGCTGTGTCTCAGTGCTGGGCAGTGGGCAATTTCGAACTAGCATATGCTTTGACTGAAAATGAGCAAGGACTGGATTCTTCTTTCACCCCCACGGAGATACACTTATACCCCTAAGCCTTAGCTATCAAAATATTTGAGGTGAGGGTGCTGGGGCACTCAAAAGGGGTTTTCATACTCTCCTGCAGTCAGCTCCTCTGAGTTGAAGAGGGCCTCCAAAACCATTCCTTGAAAATACTTGATGTGGCTGCAACTTCAGCTTGGCGCTACAATGCCTCAGTAAAGTAAGTGGCATTTGGCAGGCCTCTGCGATGAACGCTGCACGCCTCAGCTGCTCCGCTTTTGGTTAGGCTGCATACCTGCGCGAGATCCAACCGCTGCCCCGTCCTTATTCTTGCGGTGGTGTCTGTTTAATGTCAGAGGCAGACGCAAGGGACTTGTGCCAACACGTGGTGGAGGCCCCACAGCAGACTCTTCGAAACCATAACTGTGCATTAAGGCTGTGTTTTGGCTAGACTCCCTCTCGGGTGGCTTATTTTTACTACTTTTTAATTACTCTAATTGAAGAGGAGAATATTTCCCTCTGTTGCTCTAGTTCACTTACTTCTCCAAGCCCTGCTTCGCTTCTCCATCTCTTCCCCCTGATGCTTTCTGAGCAAAATGACGACAGAAACCTTCCAGCTTGTCACATAACCACATAATGTTGGGGGTTTGTTAGGGGTTCTCCTTCTCCTTCTTCTCCTTCTCCCTTCCTTCCCCCTTACAGCTGGAAGGTGGAAACACATGAATTTCATTAGCGAGGTTGGCTCTGAAGTTGACACACCCTACTGCACATAAACACAAGGATTGGCTTGCTCTCTTTTAATAAACACAGGCCTTTAAAAATATATGTCTCTTGCCATATTTGTTTAAGGAATTTTATGTTTACAAAGGGAGAGGGGACCCCTGTGAGAAGAACAAGCCTACCATTTAGCTGCAATTGGGGTGGAGGAGTAGCAGGAAAGGGATCGGGCTGGTGGGAGGAGGACTCCATTCCCTACTGCCTGGAATGCAGAAGCTCCCCCCATCCACCCGCTTGCAAAATCTGGCAACCGTACTGGAGTATATGTAATCAGCTTTCTCCAGGCACAAAGGCATGTGCAGCCTTTGCAACAAAGGTCTACGCTACAGTTGGCCCAAAGGCATGTGGGTGGGTAAGTGGGTGGAGGGCCTGGGGGAACCACAGCTACAATTGAGGCAAGGACAATAGGTTTCTTAGGTTGTTGCTTGCACAAAAAACTAGCACTCTCAGGGGTACATTTACGGCAAAGGAAATAAGGTCATCCATTGCACGGAAAACAGACAATAAATCAAGGATGGGAAACCTCAAGGCTTGGAGGATAGGGGGGTGGCCCTCGAGGCCTTTCCGTCTGGCCTTTGGGACTGTTCCCAGCCACACCCCATCTCCCCAGACCACACCCCTCTCCAGACCCTGCTTTGCACTCTTTTGGAATGCTTTAGCCTGGCTGGAGTTTGTCCTTTAATTCTGATAATTCCTCTTGCTTGTCTGGAAGCAGCAGAAAAAGAAGAAGAAGGAGGAGGAGGAGGAGGAGGAGGAGGAGGAGAGGAGTTTGGATTTAATATCCCGTTTTATCACTACCCCAAGTAGTCTCAAAGCGGTTAACATTCTCCTTTCCCTTCCTCCCCCACAACAAACACTCTGTGAGGTGGGTGGGGCTGAGAGACTTCCAAGAAGTGTGACTAGCGCAAGGTCACCCAGCAGCTGCATGTGGAGGAGCAGAGACACGAACCCGGTTCCCCAGATTACGGGTCTACCGCTCTTAACCACTACACCACACTGGCTCTCCTGGAAGGATTAGGATCTCTGTGTGTGTGTGTGTGTGTGTGTGTGTGTGTGTGTGCGCGCGCGCGCACAAACTAGCCTGTTATACAAAGGTAAATTTACATTACTCGCTCCGCCCACTTTCTCATCTGTCCACCACCCCAGAAGGGAAGGTGGCCCTTGGGAGTGGCCCTTGGGAGACAGAGTTTCCCAGCCCTGCAATAAGTGCACCGACTTCAAACGTTAAGAGGGGGCGGGAATAGCAGGTACTCCCTTGGTTATGTACACTGGCTGAAGCTGAAGCGTTGGCTTTGTTTCTGTCGCTTATGCTGCTTGGCTACTTTTTCTGCTCTGGTTCTGATGCTGCACTGCTTTGTCTCGCCGGTTTACACATGCTGTGCTCCTTCTTGGGTTTGTGTACCTGACATATGCTAAGAGAGGTTACTTGCTTTGGCATCTATGATTTCCCCTTCGAAATATTTGCATTGCAGTGCGTTTCTGCTGTATAGAAACAGCAGAATCATGCAAGGCAGCGAGCTAGTGAGGGTTGGGGTTAAAAAGGGCATGTTGTTACAAGGACGGAACAGACTCACACACATATTGTATAATAATGGCCCACATTTCTGCTAGCCTGTCTGCCTCCTGTTTCTCCTGAACTACCTTACTTGTGCTGGCAGGAGTGATAGCATCGGATTCAGTATCATAATCAGTAAGCTTTCTCCTGGAATGAAGACCCTTCCTCCTTGAAAGAATACTATAGTCCAGCTTTCTCCTGCCTAAAGAAAACATCTGTGTCTTTGTGACATTAACAGCCATTATTCTAATCCTCACCCTCATTTCAGATCTACATGCATGCCTATAAAAAAAGACACCTCATTCTGGGGAAAGGTGCAAATACTGTTACGCTTAACAGGTCTGGAAGGATCACAAGTGAATGCAGACGTTCAGAGATAATCAGCGTAGCTATTCAATGAGAACACAGTGGAGGCCTGCTACAGCCACGTGAAAGCATTGAACCCAAACCAATCTGCCTGCAGGGCTGTGGATATGGTGATAGGCCCCACCATCCCATTAAGGCCTACTAAACTGCATGTGTGATAGAGTTGTGTATCAGACAGCAGTGAAAAATTAGCAGCAGCACTGCAGAAAGAGTGAAATCATCCTCCATCTAAAAAAAGAGAATCATAGAATCATAGAGTTGGAAGAGACCACAAGGGCCATCCAGTCCAACCCCTTGCCAAGCAGGAAACACCATCAAAGCATTCTTGACATATGCCTGTCAAGCCTCTGCTTAAAGACCTCCAAAGAAGGAGACTCCACCACACTCCTTGGTAGCAAATTCCACTGCTGAACAGCTCTTACTGTCAGGAAGTTCTTCCTAACGTTTAGGTGGAATCTTCTTTCTCGTAGTTTGAATCCATTGCTCTGTGTCCACTTCTCTGGAGCAGCAGAAAACAACCTTTCTCCTTCCTCTATATGACATCCTTTAATATATTTGAACATGGCTATCATATCACCCCTTAAGAAAAAGCTACCCTTTCCAGAAATCATTTGGGAGATATCAGTGGCCTGGTGTGGTATGATCCGTAATTGCTTCCACTGTTAATGAAAATATCCAGTTTCCTTTGAGCCTTCCCTGGGTTTGAATGAAGAAGCAGAAATCAATTTTAGAAGCACAGCTGCTCTTAACTTTACTTTGTGTCCAAAATGAGCAATGTGTAAATAGTGTTCACTACACGAACCTAAAGTACAATCAAAGCCACACCATTCTGATTTTAGCTAACTCCTAAAAGTTTGCATTAAAATTCTACTTACTCTTCTTCCCTAGTTGTAAGAACACCCTGTTAGAATTTTGGTACTGATAATAAGGTTACTGCTATCCATTACACTTCTTATGAGTGCTCTCTGCTGCCCCTTGTGGCATCACTATAGGAACAGTCCCAGTCTAGAACAAGCTATTTCCTCTTCTTCCTTACCCCCCAATCAGCCAGCAATCAATCAATCAATCAATCAATCAATCAATCAATCAGTATTGTACACTTCTGTAGCTCTCTTCATGTGCATATGTCAGAGCGCTTAGCAGTCATTAAAACCAAACAAAATAAAATAACATGAATTACAAAGGAATGGAAATTTAAATAATTATTTAAAGGGCTGATTTAAAACATGAACAAAGAAAACTGGGAAGGTAAGCCAGAGGTGGCAAAGGTCAGTTACCAGGAATAAGCTACATTTTTTCACCCTTCAGGTTCATCTCCTGGATGCACGAAGGTGCAAAAAGGTTATTGGACTGACCTTTCACCTTGGCCAACTTGATGTCCAAATGTTACTTAGCTGTACAGGATAGGAGATTAAAGAGATAAAGCCACACTACTTAGGAAACATTTGTTCGTGCAAATAACTGGTGCGTCTGCCAACTACTGGTGAGACACTGGAGGATTTCTAAGAATCAGTTGGGAACTCTCCCGGCATAGCTGGACTCGGGAGGCATCTTTCTGTACTTTCACAGCCAAATAGAGATTTGATGTCTCTGTGTTCTGTGTGATATGATTATATCCAGAATGACTCAAAAAGACACTCCTACAGGCAAAGTTCATTTCAGGCCTGATGTGATGCCAGCTGAAGTCAGTGTGGAGAATCCCCACTGACCGTTGCAGATGCAGACTCTTAGGAAAGGGATTGCATTCCTCCAGGGCTGGATTAACTCGTATGCTAAGTACTCTTTGGCACAGAATCACAACTAGAGCCTACGTTTTAATTTTCTATGTGTTCTTCGCTGTGGACAATGTACATACCTTGGTTGCTTTTTCTTGCACTGAATTCCATTAAATTCTCTGTGGGCCAGAATAGGACTGGCTCACTTTTAAAGATGAAGCAATGGTTGAAACTCAGTTACAGAGGTTTAATTCGGGGCAGAGGGGTCTTGCTTACCCCAAATAATGGAATGCCCTTCATGCTACTGTTTGCCTAGCACTGATTTCATGTGGAACATTCAAAACACAGGATATAGGAAACATTTTGACCACCACCTTTTTTCCAAATGTTCAGCCACCCATGTAGATGCCCCTCTTTGTAGGTTCACAGTTTCTTTTACTCCGGGCCAGCTAGGTGGTTGGTTGCCTACAATGACATTTTGCTATGGGTGAAACAAAATTAAAAAAATCCTTCCAGTAGCACCTTAGAGACCAACTAAGTTTGTTATTGGCATGAGCTTTTGTGTGCATGCACATTTCTTCAGATACATTTTGCTATGGGCAGCACCAGAGGAAACACTGCCTCATGCGAACACACTGGAAGCCTGAAGCAATCAGCGCTTGGGGCTCACTGAGATGTCAAGCACAAGAAGCAAGAGGCAATGGAACAGGAAGATTGCAGGTTAGAATCCAATGTTAAAACAAATCTCCACGCCATTAATTTTTGGCTCAGATTTGTTCATTGTCTCTGATTCCCCAGAGTCTATATGGACAGACACCCAGAATATGCAACCCATCCTTGGGGACACCATGAATAACAGGGATATGAATAACAGGGATATGTGCATAGTGCTAAAAAAATAACTGTCTAAATTGGACACCTGCTTTGAGCTTGAGGCCCAAACGAACTCCATCCGGTGCCCCCTGACTCTCATGTTCCATTATACATGATTGTTGCAGTGTCGCCTGTGATTGTGCTACCCTAAAATCACCTATGGCCTCCTTCTGCCTGCCCATCTGATTGGCCCAAGATATTGGAGGTAGGGGTAGAGAGTACCTGAATTTTTGGAGAGCTACTTCACCCACTTCTGGTTGCATGCCACAATGTAAAAACCCACACATGCACCATGGAGAGTTGCCGTGTGAACATTCCATGATGTAGGAGGGTTATTGAACTGACCTTTTGCTCCAGCCAACCTGAAGTCAAGATGTTACTTAGCTGTAAAGGAGAAGTGATTAAAGATCCAAGCACAGTACTTAGGAAACATTTGTCCACGCAAAAGACTGCTGCTGGTGGAAAATAGCTGGTGGAAAATAGTTTCTGTGCTGGGGGAAGCAGTAGTTTTGTATGTGTGTAACATTTAATATATCTGTTATGGTGCCAGTATATGCCTTGGGCCGTCTCTGGATCCAGCTCTTTTCCCTGGTGCTGTTCGCTGCACTAAATGAACCTGCTGGAGATTAACATAAATGAGATATTTTCCACTGCATGGCCAGTTGTGTGTCTTGTTAGGCAAGAGCTCCAGAATGACAGAGCTGGAAAGTACCGAGAGGCCATCAATTACAGCGAGGGAATTGTAAAAACACCAGAGGAAGCAGGGGGAGAAGGAGCTACAGCCAGGGTAGTAGAAAATGAACAAGGGAGAGCATATGAATATATTGTTCTAAAAATAGAACAAGTCAACAGCCATATACAGTTTGGGACCTGTGAAAATTCAGAGGGAGGGGTGACTAGTCAAAGGAGGGCCAGTGTCCTCTGGGACCAGGTACCCACCTTCTGCTGCTGCAGTGCTTGTGAAAAAGGCAGTTCATACAGCAAACCTTTCATCTGTGAAAGGACAGTCTCCCTCAATGCTTAAAGGAGGAGGAAGACACTGAGGTCAGAGGATGTGGGCCACAGAGAAAGCACCTTTGGAATCTGAACCCCATTTTTTGATCCAGCTCCAAGCTGAAAGGAAGGAGCATGCAAAGGAACATTCTTGGTGTTGTTTTTGAATGATATTGGTCATTAATTTGCATCCAACTTCCTTTTGCTATAAGCTAGCCCTAATAACGGCAAGCTGGCAATATTTGATTGAACGAAACCCTTTAAATGTGTAGCAATACTCTCCCCTTACTCATCAGAAAACACGTTGTTTGGCAATACAAGACAGCACCCTGCATCCCTGAACCCAACATTTGCAAGCTGTCCTCCATGAACTCGCTAAAAGTAGCATCCCCGTAAACAAGCGACTTTGCTGGGGCTAAGACTGCATCGCTTATCTGCATTATGTCTGCCATGCAGGGGACCATTTCCGCTTTATGTTGTTCCCTCATAAAGAGCTAAATTATTTAAAAAAGAAAAGAAACATTTTCTTGAGTGGTTGCAGGTCACTCTGGATCAGCGAGGTTTAACTTTAGTGTGTTGCAATAAAATATTAATACTGAGTCAGTGTGTTTATTTCTCCAAGCGTCTGGAGCCCCCGAGTGTTTATGTGCTGAGATTAGTAGAAAGTGTGTCCATGCATAGCAGTGTTGTACTTAGAGAGTTCTGAGGTTTCAGGACTTCAAGGGTGTCCCTGGGAAATCAACGGCACACAAGTCTTTGTGTTATCTGAACTGTTTGATCGGGAATGCGCCCTGGAGGATTGGATCCCACACCGGCAGCGCAACGTATTGTCAAGTCGCTAATAATGAAAACAGAAAAGCAGATTTCTCAAAGGCCAGTTCACACAATTAAGTTGGGCATGTTGAGAATGTAGGTTGAGAAGATCCCTGCGGAATGCAGTACATTTTTGAGTGGTCATGTGCTTGATCCACCATATGCCCAGCATCAACCTTTATTCACCACAGCACAATAACGCTACCCAAGGAATATATCAAGTGGTAACTTTGTACATGTGAGATGAGTGAGCATATATCTATCTATCTCCTGGTGAAGCATGACCACATGAACTGAATACAAGAATCCCCACAGACACAGTGAGATTGACCCACATTTTAAGTGCACTGGTTTGATCATATAAATTGGCCTTCAAGTTTCTGTGATTAAGGCAATCAAATAGGTGTGGGTGGTGCTGTGGTCTAAATCAGAAGGTCGGCAGTTCGAATCCCTGCAACGGGGTGAGCTCCCATTGCTTTGTCCTAGCTCCTGCCAACCTAGCAGTTCGAAAGCTCGCCAAAAAAGTGCAAGTAGATAAATAGGTACCGCTCTGGCAGGAAGGTAAATGGCGTTTCTGTGCACTCTGGTTTCCATCACGGTGCCCCATTGCACCAGAAGTGGTTTAGTCATGCTGGCCACATGACCCAGAAAGCTGTCTGTGGACAATGACCGCTCCCCACATCAAATGGGGTGCAACTTTTGCATCATCGCACGCAGTCCTCTGGATCCCAGCGCAGCTCCTGGTAGTTCAGGCTGGCTACCTCCCCTTCATCCTCCCCAGGCAGGATATCTGGGGGTCTCCACCTACCTCAGTCAACTGCCCAATCCTGCCTGGGGAGGCATTGCCAGGGGGACTGGCCAGGTAAGGGGAGGGACCGCCCTGCCCACATATCAGAAGGTGTAGCTTACCTGGGAAGTGGCAGTCGGCTCCAGAGCTTCTCCCACCCTCCACTCCCTCAATTAATTCTTCTTTTTCAGGTTAATCTCTTCTCCACAAGTACGCAGGCACTGCTACGTCAAGGTCACTGTTGAAGGGCCAGAAAGGCATTTTCCTGCATTGGCAGGTTTCGCCTTTCCCATAGCAAAACATCACAACTTTGGCGGTTTCAGGCCTTGGGCGGAATCCTTTAGTCTATCTTCCTAAATGGGGGGAGGGTGTGAAGCGGTGACCCACACCCCCTTTGCAGTGGTGATACCAGGGTACCCCATTAAAGGGGTCTTGGGGGAAGGCATTGGCCATAACCCGAGAGGTTGTCATTGTTCTCCCCTCCAGCAGCAGTGAACGAGGGGCGGGTTCTTTGCTTGAACATATGTTCTCCAGAGCCAGCCCAATCCCCACACATTCTGGATAACCCTGAAGTCTCCCAGATCCCCAACTGGGGACTGGGAAGGATAAACGCCCAATGCCTGAGCCAAGGTCTCACTACATCTGAATCTTAATAAAGCTGTGGCCAATTTTAATCCCATAGCAAGTTGTCTTGAGTCATTATTCCGCTCAGGGGTCGCCTGGGGTTTGGGGGACTCCACCTGTCCACACAAACGCCGGCTCCCTTGGCCTGAAAGTGAGATAAGTGCTGCAACCCCATAGTCACCTTTGACCGGACTTAACCGTCCAGAGGTCCTTTACCTTTTACCTCTTAATGTCTGTATCCCAAGGTTGTTGGTTTTTAAAAAAAAATCTAGCCAATGGAGACTGCGAGCTAAGGCACATGGCCAGGGGCCAATATGATGCTCCCTTGCTGGACTGTACCACTTCAAAATGCAGATGTGGACACAAATGTTTGAATATTCAATCATGATATTAAAAACAAATAACCTCTGCACATGCACACGCGCGCACACACACTTCTAGCATGTAAAACAATATTCTAGCCACAGTAGTTGAGCATTCACATGAGAGAACATTTAAACATTTAAAAACTGACAGCTTTTATTTTCTTTTTCTTTTTTTGATGGAAACAAAAAAATGTGATATTCCTGGTTGAACCAGGTCCAGATTCACCTTATGCACACACCCAGTCTAGACTGACTAACTCAGCAAGTGCTGAGACTTTAAGAACAGGAAGCAACTTGATTTTTGTGTTCCAAAGGTCAGCCAAGGAAGGACAGGAGCAGCTGCTTAGGGAACTTCAGCGGAAAAAGGATAGAGAAATGACCTTCAGTCCGGCTTTGCAGGGAGGTCCATTTCCCTTGTTCCCATCCAAGTGGAAAGACTTCTTGCCTCTTGGCTGTGAACCTCTCTCACATGCCATGTGCAGAGAGGTACCATCGCAGCTCCATTGTTATTTGCAGCCAGTGCTCTCCAAAAGGATGAGTCACAGAACTGAGGTCCCGGCCTTGTTGCATGTACTGTCTGTCTCGATTTCCTTGTTATGGTTTTCAGTCTGGCAATGATAATCAAGTGCTAAAGGAATGAGTGTTGCTTGAAAGGAAATTCACGCTACTGGGCCTGGTTTGGCTTCGCTGCATGTAGGAAATGCTTTTAAAAACACTGTAGCTCTCTTACACTGAGCATTATTCCACTGCGGGGGATCTCAACTGCCTGAACTGTGCTAAATCCCAAATACAAGGAAGACAGAGGAGAATTCAGAATGGTCTTTTATAAAAACATTTATCCCATGTGTATCAACCTGAGCATCATTTTCCCTGCTAACACAGTCAATTGTACTATGAATTAGGTTCAAATGTCACCTCTGCCTTGAGCTTACTAGGTGGCCTTGATCAAGCTCCTCTCTCAGCCCCAGTCCCCTCCCGATCTCCTATAAGAGGGGCAACTAGACTGACTTTACCATATACAGTTGTTTATTTTATGTTCTATTTTTATTTACATACAAACTTCTGCTCCACCCTCCTCAACACCATCCACTGCTCAGAGTGGCTTTCAACAGTTTAATATAATGAGCACATTAAAGTAAAAATGCATTAGCAAAGCAATCATACTAGACCCGGGAGGAGGGCATTTGAAATGTTAGATCCAAAGCTCATGTCAGGAGGGTGGGAGGAAGCACCTATCGTCCTTTAAAAAACCAAGCGAAGGTTTTCTATCCCATTGGTTCCCATGGGAAGGAAAATGCATATGTCTGTCCCAAGAGCAGTGAGATCCCTTTTCCAGGGGTGTGTCAGGGCATTAGGAGGGCTCTACTCCTAATCTCCCCTGTCCATCCTAGAATGCCACCATGCCACCCTCCACTGGAACACAGTGGGGAGCAGACATGTGTTCACCCCTCTCTTAACAGGGGGGGATCCCCTGCCCTCTCTCTCTCTGCCCATGGAAAAGGAGATCCATGTGATCCTATGGCTCCGAGGAATGCAAAATCCAAAAATAAAAAAGGCCGTAAAAACAGTTGGAAACTGCAGATAAAAGATACTAAGCAGGTAAAAGCTTGCCAAAAGGAAAATGTCCTTATTACCTGGAAAATATAACCAGAGAAGGGGTCAGCCACATCAATTCCCCTATCTTTTGCTGCCATGAGCTATGCCTCCAGTCTAGTTGTGACACGAAGGGTCTCTCCCTCAGATTCTTTGCAACAGTCAGGATAGCAAGGAGTAAAGTAATCACTCAGTTACTCTGAACCCGAACCAGAAACACTTTGAACTGTTGAAACACTACATGAGTATTTGGGGTGTGTGACATGGAATTTTATTTTGAAATAAAAATACAGAAAGAACACGGACGGAGTTCTAATTAAGAGGAGGAAAGAAACATTCTCCAAGAAGCATCAGTTGTGAGAGTGGCCTGAAATTTGTCATGATCCAGAAAAAAGCAAGTTGCATCTTTGATAAGTTTCTCATTGTCTACTAAGCATAATAGCTAACAGAACCACCTTTTCAGAGTTTCTCTTTACACTAAACTTTGGGAACAAGCAATGTGGGGAGTTTATTGCCTCAGTTGCCTGCTCAATGATTTCTCAGATGAATCTGGTTGGCCATAGTTAGGAACACGATACTGAATTAGATGGTTTTCTCATCTGATTCAACAGGAGTCTTCTCATGCTATATCTTATTCCAATAACAAAACAAAACAAAAACCACCCGTAACTCCTGAGCATTAAACTGCATTAAAAAGATATGCACCAATATTTTTCAATTTTAGTAATTCAACTCTAAATATATGCCCAATTCAGCATCAGGTTACAAATAAAGGAGGGGTTATTAATTAGTTTGATTCTCCCAACATTGGATTTTTGTTTTTCACACTGGGAAACAGGGAAAGAGAATTTAAGCTATGCTCCTTTAAAATTTCACCCCATCAATGGATGCCCAAGAGATTAGCTCTGATTGACATAAACACTTGCACTAGATGCATTAAGTCTGCCACCCCACCCCCCCACCCCAGCCACAAAAATAAAAAGAAATTAGACAAGTCGTAATAGTACCATAATAAAACTATAAAAACCAGAGACTGCTTCAGGCATTTGACATGCATCTTGGCACTTTTAATGAGGAAAAACAAAAGACTTAAAAGTGTGTCCTCAATAGTGTGTGTGTGTGTGTGTGTGTGTGTGTGCGTGCACAGTAGAGAAAACAGAGGAGGATTGTGACAGTGAAAGGAGGGGGGTGTTACTTACTAAACCCCACCATTCTCAAGGGTTGTTGTAAATCTCTTCAGCTGAGTTAACCCCGCCTCACTCCTCATGCTACATTAGGCTTGTTGTGCTCCCTTTGGTTTATGGAGGATTGTGGTGGTAAATGAGGTAGAACAGGAACTGCAGTATCAAGGGATAGGTTGACTGTCTTTACCAGCCAGCTACATTAAGTGAAAATTTCCCCTCTTTTCTTTCTCTCTGCTCGAGCCATATTACAATTTTCAATCACAGGAACACTTCCGAAAGTCACTTCCATGACTAGCCAACATATGAATGTTTGAAATATTTCACTTGTTTGTCTGTTCACAGTGCATTCTGGGTGTGGGTGTGTAGGGGGGGGGGGAGAACCCTCCTGCACAGTTGCTGGAAATTGTAGGAGGGAAGAGTACTGATGTGGTCCCATCCTGCTTGCACCCAGTTGGCCACTGCGAGAACAGGATGTTGGACTAGAAGGGCCATTGGTCTGATTCAGCAGAAGTATTCTTATGCTCTTTCACACAACAAACCACTGAACATAATAACAAAAATGATTTTAAGCTAGTTGTAGAGTAAGACAGTGAAAAACCCGGGGAACTGACCAGCATAGGGAATGAGTGCACCACCACAAGGAGTGATTCCTTTTTAAACCATTAACTCTTTCTCTTTGAAAAATGATCGTCTCCAGCTTCAGACTCACTTTAACTTTCTCTTAAAACTAGCCAGTGGAGTGGAGAATTGTGCTGACAACAAAAGACTGGGAGAGGAGGGCAAACCCCTTTTCAACACACCATATTCCTTGTGTAAAGTGGCTCCCATCAAGCTGTTTGTCCTGTAATCTCTGCACAGCTTCTGCCATACCCCCCCCCCCAATGTATGAGGTGGCAGGATCCACAGGGGCAGCAGGGCTATGCCTCTAATGAATGCATCGCCCACTGCTGCTGCTGCCATGGTGGCATTGACAGCTGTGGTGCACTCCTTGGAGACTGCCACCACGACAACAGCCCCCCACCCAATGCCTCTTAGTGAATGGAAGGCACTGATGTTCCTTGTGCCTGATGTCCATCTTTGGTTACTCCTTGTCCTCTGATGGGGGGTGGAACAGGACATCATTTTGCAGTGTGCCTCAGGTGCCAAAATGTCTTGAGTTAACCCTGTGTGTAATAAATCTCATATGAACAAAATGCTATAGACAAGCCTGTTGGATCAGCCCATTGGCCCATCTAAGCCAGCATCCTATTCTCACAGTGGTTAACTAGAAGCCGGTAGGGAGCCTGCAAGCTGGACATGAGTTCAACAGAGCAGCATCTGGCATTCAGGGGTATGATGTCTCTGGCAGTAGAAAATCTCCTTTTGCTGCCTGCCTGGACTTCCAGAATGAGGTGGTGTGCTTTCAATCACCTGACTGGCTACCTTTCACTTGGTAGTTTATGAATTTTCACCCTACATCTCATGAAAGAAGCCTCAACTTCCCTGGAATATTCAGTTCTCAACTCTGACATCTTATCTTCATCCATATGGTGAAGAACAGGGTTAAAAGGATGGAATGAAAAGAAAGAAAGCGGGAAACAATGTTTAAAATATTCTTTCACTTCTTCTTTAGACTTTCTTGATCTGCAACCAGTTGTGTACATGTGTCATGATGATCCACTTGGCCCCACCTCATTTAAGATACTCCCCAGAGCAAATGCACCAGATCTTTACAATTTCCTTTTGGGCATTTTTAAAAAAATAAACAAACAAACTGTGTTGCTTTTTAAGCAAACAAAATAGAAGTTTCTTTTGGGGCTGATGTCAGGTTGAATCCAGATGGCCTGCCCAAAGAAAGCACTCTGCAGATGATTGAAATATTAAGGAGGACAGGTGATCTTTCTTGGCCTCCTTGAGGAACATCAGAGAAATGAGAGGCCTCTGCATTTTCAAATTTTCCCTGCCTTTAAGGTGCTTCTGGATTACCTGTTTGTTGAGCATTCATTCTGTTTCAATTGCAGGAAGGCTATGATGATGTATGAAAGCCAGTGCTACACCACACTTTCCAGTGCTTTCAACAACAAACAACAACAACAACAACAACAACAACAACTTTAGTATTTATACCCCGCCAATTTGGCTGGGGTTTCCCGAGCCATCATTTTCCCTATTGCAAAAGTCACATCTTTGGAGAACGCGGGTTTATTGTGCAAGACCTCCCAATCGTTCATAATTGTGCCTCTTCAATTTGCTGTTTTGTGATTGAATCCCACCTGAAAGTAACCATGACCTGGAAGCACCCTTACTCAGAGAGAACCTCACCAGTTTGTGTTCCATAAAAACAGATGTTGCTGTAGCAAATGCTGGGTCAATGGTGATTTGATATTTGGGCTTCTGTCATGTCCTCATTTTGCGGTCTCGAGCCATCTACTAGCGCCCTCACTTCCAAGTATCAATAGCCAAAAGCACCTCAGAAACCTAAAAGCAGAACATGAAGATGGTAGTCTTCTCTTGTTCAAGTCGGCTTCTAGAATTCAGAATCATGCTGTTTCTGAGCTGGAAGCTCAATGGCTTGCACTGACAGAGCACGGTTGGAGTGGCCTGCTACTGGCTAGAGGCTATGTGTGAATCATCAGGCAAGGGGACAGAGCCCAGTTGGTTCCCCCCAGCTGCCTAGCTGTGCCTGTTAAGATTAAGAATCAGGGAAGAATGGATTTGGTCTGCTTTTGAATTTGGTCTGATACTCCTGTGTGCCTGTGGATCAGAAATCAACTTGGATCACACACTTCTCTGAATTTTGCAATGCCTTTTTGGTGGACAAAAAGCAAACAAAACTATGTATTTTATGTAAGAGATGCATTAAAAGTTCATATTTTATGGATTAAACACATTGGCAAGTGTACTTTACATTAAAAATGTTCACAGAAGACATGCAAAATGCCTACAGTGGTACAGGACAGGACAGAATGGCACACAATTGGTCAGAGCAGAGTGGAATGGACATATGATTGAGTTCCAGTGAGACTGAAAGGGGACAGAAATGGCTGCTCGGGCCATCTTCACTTGCAATGAAGTTCACATTAGGTTGTTATGCAACAGATTCAGCTCACGTTCAGCAAAAACAGCATTACAAAAATTCACAGATCGCTTGAAAACTTTCATTTGAATAAAATCTCTTTGTACAGACATAGCAAAAGGAGCATCATACTGGGCAAATCAGACTGCTGTGCAGAGCACACACTCCCATGTCTCTTTCTAAAGCCCCATCAAATCAAGCCCATCACCCTCATATCTGGAATTAGAACATATCCCCCTGCTGGTTTAGAGAAGTCTACATTGCCATTGGATATTGGGGAAACTGCCATAGCCTTTGTAGTCAAATCATTTCCACCAGCCTGGCTTCACAAAACTTGGCTTCACAAATCATTTTCTGAGCTGTGTTTATGCAGATGTTTAAAGAAGGAGCAAAAGGGTTTTAGGGAGGAGGTAATCATGTAAGGCTGAGAGAGAAGAGAAGAGGGGAAGCAGAACTTCAGGTTACATTGCCACACAGTTGTTTTGCCGCCGAAATGTTTTGCACAAGCAGAACCGTTGCATAAGACAAAGAATGCATAAGCAAGTCGCTGGTGGCTTTGTTGCATGATGGATTGTGCAATCTGTTGCAAAATGGGTTTCTGCTAGTGCAACTGTTGCACTGTGTCCCTCTGTTGTGCAACATTAAAACTCACCCATCTGCTAGAGAAAGAGCCCTTGTCCTAGCAGACCCAGAACAGTGAACAGCAGGTACACCCCCTAAAGTTTGTGTTTTCACAGAAAATTTATAAGGCAGAATTAATCAATTTAACACAGCCTCCTCCTGATTAAAAAGAAGAAGAAGAAGCAATATTATTTATTACATCTCATGGGCAGGTCTTTTTTTTTTAACAATATCTCCTACATCTGCAATATTTTTATATCCGCTTTGCTCTCAACTTCATTTAAACCCATTTTGCTGGATCACTCTGGTAGCATTGCTTATCTGATTTTCAGTGGCAAACAAGTTTGGAACAGGTGACTGAATGAGAGAAGTTGGGAAGGAGGCAACTGGGGAACCCTATTCCAACAATCCTAGGGACAGGAGAGTGTGGTGCAGGGGGACGGAGTGTTAAGATCAGAAGACGCTTGATATGCTGCAATAATTTTCCTACCTCTGGTTCATCCCTCAACCTTTGGGAACTAGGCTATCATATTAGCAAGCCTTCCAATGTGGTGCTACTTGGGAAGTCACCTTTATCCATTGGGATTCCATCCCTCAGGAGACCAGTCCCTTGGAAACCAGATTTGAGAGGTTGCATTAGATTCATAGAAACAAAACACGTATTCTGTGGGTGCATCTCATCTGTCACCCTACTACCTAACTCCCTCCTCAGGCTAGCTAAGGTGGTCTCAGATGTAGTACTGGAATACCCTGCGATAGCCATACTGGAAGATTTCAACATTCCCAAGAAGGCCAATTTTGTTTTGTAAATGCTGGTAGTGATTGGCAATCTGGTTGGGTGGTGGGGTAAAAAGGTAAAGGTAAGGGGACCCCTGACCATTAGGTCCAGTCGTGACCAACTCTGGGGTTGCGTGCTCATCTCGTTTTATTGGCCGAGGGAGCCGGCGTACAGCTTCCAGGTCATGTGGCCAGCATGACAAAGCCGCTTCTGGTGAACCAGAGCAGCACACGGAAACACTATTTATCTACTTGCACTTTGACGTGCTTTAGAACTGCTAGGTTGGCAGGAGCTGGGACCGTGCAACGGGAGCTCACCCCGTCGCAGGGATTCGAACCGCCGACCTTCTGATCGGCAAGCCCTAGGCTCTGTGGTTCAACCCACAGCGCCATTGTTATGGGTAGTCCATTTCCTGGTGAAGTTTTCCCATTTATTTCCCCCACCCATTTTATTTTCATTTGTTTTGATTTCCATTTTTAAGAATTGCATTAGTTTCAATCATACCCTTCATTGTTTGCCATCCAAACAGCATAGTGTTTCCATTCATTCTCTAAATTCCCTGGCATCAGGCCTGCCATGTTTCAAACGGTGCCCCTATGTGATCGGCCTCATATTATATCTGTCAGTTTCATTGTTCGCTTGCTCTTCTTCTGCCCTCCTTGTAACCTTTCTGTTACTTGTACAGGCTATTTCAATGTCTCATTGTACAGACTCTTTCAGTGTCTCATTCCAGTGGAAACAGATGAAAAATGAATCAAACATATCAAACAAATTTAAAACGAGCAAATGTCCATGTAGAACTCATTCATTTGGATTCCCATTTATTTTCACAACTAAAACAAATGGAGCTCAATCATTTATTTTTCTATTTGTCTTTTAAAACTGAACATACCCTGCTAGATGAGAACAGGGTCACTCCAAAAGATAAAATTAAAGAAAAGGGCATGCTTTCATGTGTTCTACTTTCAAAATCCGAATGATTTCTAGGCATTTTTTGTTAAAAAAGTTCTAAAGCATGATTTCATTGTTTTGAAACCAGATGTCTTTTCTACAATCAGTAACTTAGTAATGCAGCAGGGTTTTATTAGTTTTTAAAGAGCAAGCTTGGTGCTGTACACATGTAAATTGGTTTTTCTGCCTGGCATTTGTAAGGAAACATATGCAGCGGGTGCAACCAGATGTGAATCATTTAGCACCCTATTGCATGCATTAGTGTGCACCCAGATGCATGGGGATCAGAATATAGCATGAGGATATTCATGTTCTTGGGAGCCAGGTATAACTTAAGAGTTTCTTAGGGCATAGCTGTTGTGTTGCTTTCTAATCTCAGATGCACATTAAGACTTCGAGGAAAACTGTGTACAGAAGTACCCTACACATAATAAAGGCCTTTATTAACTGGTTGCCATGTTCACAATATGTGCAGTCTGCCCAAGCTGGCTTGGTCTTTAAATATATAAATATAAGGCAAGGAAAAGAATGCCGAAAAGTGTGTAAAGTGTACTTTGACCCACTAGTGGGAGCTAGGCATGGTGCAGGTGCAACAGCAGGACCTGCCTTGCTCCGGTAGTGATAAGTGACACTGGAAATCCAGGTCATCGACAGAGTACCACCAGCTGTGAATGGATGGGCCAAAACATTTCCCTGCCTAGGGTAAAGGACAAGATGGCGCCCTCTCCACACATTCCATGTATGAAAAACACTCTGGAATGGCAATTGAATCTTTCTTCAGTACTGCTGGCAGGACAACATCATCTACTGCACAAGCTAACAGCCTAGCTTAGGAGATGCAGGGCAGGGGTTGATTTATATTAAGCTTGTGGTCTGCTAAGATCTCTAGATCCTTTTCACATGTACTACTGGCAAGCCAGGTGTCCCCCATGTTATATTTTTGCAGCTGGTTCTTCCTGCCTAAGTGCAGAAACTGATATTTGTCGGTACTGAAATTCAGTTTGTCAGCTTTCCAAACTGCTAAGACCAGCCTTTCTCAATCTTGGGTCCCCATATGTTGTTGAACTACAACTCCCATCATCCCTGACCACTGGTCCTGCCAGCTAGGAATGATGGGTGTTGTAGTCCAACAACATATGGGGACCCAAAGTTGAGGAAGATTATGTTAAGGTATTTTGAACCCTGATTCGGTCTTCTGTGGCATTGGCTACACCTCCCAAATTTGGTGTCATCCACAAATTTGATGACTATTCTATCTATACCTTCATCCAAGTCATTTCATTGAACAACAACAGGCCCAGGACAGAACCCTGTGGCACCCCACTTGCCACTTTTTTCTACTATGTTTCTTCTTGTTTATTTTCCATCAGATAAAGGTTCTTTTCAACCCTAAAGCCCAGTTTCAAGCTTTTAGCTGTTTTTGCTGTAGCTGTATGTGTCTCAAGCACTTTTTTTGTCTTCCCACAGGAAATGTGCTTTTTTTTCATTCTTTCATAATTCAGAAGTGTCCAAGTGAATTCTGCTCCAGCGTTTTGCAAGAAAAATAATTCTTCAGGCAGCCTCCACTCGGAAAGCACTGCGCTTTGTTAAAGAGGGCACCATACAGGAAAGACTGTCATGCAGCCTTAGCTATAGAGTGGTTGCTACAGACGCCAACAATACTATACGCAGCTATAGAAAATGCATATAGCAAAGCGACGTTATGGATTGTGATTCTTGTTTCTTTCTTTTTTTACTATTCAAAGTTAAAATTATATACTACAGACTATCACGAGAATTCCCTGGTTAAAGCGATACCTCCAGGAAACTCTGCCCTCATGCTGCAAAAAGGAAACCAAAATAGAGGCTTTGGCAGTCAAGAGTTTTCCTAGCAGCCCACTCATAATGAACCATAGGAAAGGACATGGTGGCCTACTTTTAAAGGGGCCTCTTTGCCAAATCCCCAAAATAACAAGAGAGAAAAATAGGGTGACATTTGTAACAATCCCTTTAAGCTGTGAAAATGTTGGCTTCACAAACAACCCGTCTCGTTTTCATCAGTGATATTTAAGTGAGACTAATCGAAGCCTACAGAAGCAGAGTCAAAAGCATAAATCCTGGGAGGATTTTTGGGCTCTTTAGTGGTTCCCAATACAGCCTGTTCTACCCCACCAAACTAAACACAAATTATCAAGCCATCGTCATAATTAGGTACCCTTATTAGGTCAAAAAGGTACATCTTTCCAACTGTTGTATTTCCATTCCACAACATCAGCCCCTGCCCTACCATTCCCTATTCATTACCAGTGAAAGTGTCAATGACTGTGGCAAGCCAATATTGGTCATTGACCAGATCGATGATGATGATGATAGAGGATAGATTGATAGATGATAGATAGATAGATAGATCGAGATGATAGATAGATAAATAGATCGATCGATAGATCAATAGAGAGAGAGAGATACAGAGATACAGAGATAGATAGATGTACTCCTGAGTAGGACAAGATGATAGATAGATAGATAGATAGATAGATAGATAGATAGATAGATAGATAGATAGATAGATGATAGATAGATAGTAGATAGATGATAGATGATAGATAGAGGCAAGCAAAATGGAGTGCAGTGAAGTATGGCATTGCAGATTGCTTGCATTTACAACAGGGATGAGGAATCTGTGGTCTTGCAGATATTGCTGGACTGGACTACAATCCACATCATCCTAGCCATTAGCCAAGCTGGCTAAGCCTGTTGAGAATGGAGTCCATCAACCCCTGGAGATTTCCAACAGCTAAGGGTGGTGGCAGGGGCAATGACCTGGAGATCAACAAATAAAAAGCTTGGATGAATGGAGTGTTTGGGAGGATGGAATAGAGGAATAGTGTTGGTGACAGGTGATTTGGGAAGTGGTGGCATGGGGAAAACTGTAAGGTGGTGATCACAATCCAAGTTGGGTTGGTGGTGGCGCTAGGGGTGAGGAACCTGTGGCCCTCCGGATGTCACCGAACTTCAGCACCAATGGCCCTGGATGATGAGTGCTGTAGTTCAGCAAGATCACATGGCTACAGTACCATGACAGTCACACTCATGAATCATTTGGGTTCTCTGTTCACCTTTGGGGTTCTTGTAAAAGACATAATGGATGGTAGCCAATGCTTGCCCCCGAGTAGACCCATTGAAGTTAGTGAACGTGGCTAACTTAGGTATATGGATTTCAACAGATCTACTCTGACTTAGGACTAGCATGTACTCCTGAGTAGGACTACAACCTCATGTCCTGTTCCAAGTGAAGTCTTTTCTTACTAAAGACTATTTCAATCAATTTTGAAAAAGAGGCATTTTCACAAACGGTAACTTTAATTTCTCTACTTTTTATGCTTAGAATTCACCAAAATAGCCCTGCCTGATAATATACAGTGCAGTATAGTAATTAGAAGCAAGAGACAAAAATCAGAGCTCATGTTACAAACCTGCAGCTGCAGTGAAGCAAATCATATCCTTTGTGGCCAGAATAATTTTTGATCTTGTTTTTCTTTTCCCCTGCAAACAAAGGGTGCTTGTTTCCCAGAATACAAAAGCCCACAAGGTGATGCCAAGATCAAGGCTGAAAGTGGAAAGGGGATTAGAGGATAAATGTCCTCGAAAGCTGGGCCTATTGGGTCAAGTAGTCAGAAGTATAGTCAACTTGCTGGTGAAAGACTAGAATGCTGTTAGAATCCTTTAAACCTATTGTATCATGCACAGGCCATGCCATTTTCACCCTAGGATCTTTCTTTAGCCACTGCCTCTTCACAGCCCTAGACAATTTAAAATGATTTACAATCACCAAAATAGGGCAGCTCCTAAAATTATGCACCCAAGTGTCAAAAGCCAGGGTGCACAGGTGTGTCTCCAGCATCCATCGAAAACTGTATAAAGAGGTTGCAAGATACAGCTCTGCGTGGAGAGTGATCCACAATTTAGGGGCTTCCACAGAGAACGCCCTCTTTCAGATCACACAAATCCCGAACCTCTGAGGCAATACAACTATGAAGACGCTCCCCTCTGCTGATCTTAACACCCAAGAGGATCTGTAGGGAAGGATCTTAAGATTTTAGACCATAAACTTGTGGGTGTCGATGTAATTTAGCAAAGGCTTCAGGTATGCCTGCATGAACGAGACTTGTTTAGTTTACATTTGTACCAGGTTGTCATTGTTCCTTGATCCTTTTAGATTCCAACACATATCATGTGCACAATACAGGCACAAGCTAGCAATCTGAATTATAGGCTTCATAGGAAGTTGCCTTCCACAATCAGACCAATGGTCCATCTAGGTAAAGGTAAAGGGACCCCTGACCATTAGGTCCAGTTGTGGCTGACTCTGGGGTTGCGGTGCTCATCTCGTATTATTGGCCAAGGGAGCTGGCGTACAGCTTCCAGGTCATGTGGCCAGCATGACAAAGCCGCTTCTGGCGAACCAGAGCAGCGCACGGAAACGCCGTTTACCTTCCCGCTTGGAGCGGTACCTATTTATCTACAGTGGTGCCTCGCTAAAAAGGTAAAGGTAAAGGGACCCCTGACCATTAGGTCCAGTCGTGACCGATTCTGGGGTTGCACGCTCATCTCGTTTTATTGGCCGAGGGAGCCGGCGTATAGCTTCCAGGTCATGTGGCCAGCATGACAAAGCCGCTTCTGGCAAACCAGAGCAGCACATGGAAACTCCATTTACCTTCCCACTGTAGCGGTTCCTATTTATCTACTTGCATTTTGACGTGCTTTCAAACTGCTAGGTTGGCAGGAGCTGGGACCAAGCAACGGGAGCTCACTCCGTCACAGGGATTTGAACCGCCGACCTTCTGATCGGCAAGCCCTAGGCTCAGTGGTTTAACCACAGCGCCACCTGGGTCCCCGCGCCACCTGGGTCCCTCGCTAGACGAAATTAATTCGTTCCACGGGTCTTTTCTTATAGCGAAAAATTCGTCTAGCGCAGTGTTTTTCAACCTTTTTTGGGCAAAGGCACACTTGTTTCATGAAAAAAATCACGAGGCACACCACCATTAGAAAATGTTAAAAAAATTTAACTCTGTGCCTATATTGACTATATATAAAGTAATTCTCCCACGGCACACCAGGCAACATCTCGCAGCACACCAGTGTGCCGCGGAACAGTGGCTGAAAAACACTGGTCTAGCGTATCCCATAGGAATGCATTGAAATTTTTTTGAATTTTTTTTGCCCATAGGAACGCATTAATTGAATTTCAATGCATTCCTATGGGAAACCGTGATTCGCTAGACAATTTTTTCGTAAAACACATTCGTCTAGCGAGGCAACCTCCGCTCAAAAAATCCTTTCGTTAAGCGGAAATTTCGTTAAGCAGGGCATTCATTAAGCGAGGCACCACTGTACTTGCATTTTGACATGCTTTCAAACTGCTAGGTTGGCAGGAGCTGGGACCAAGCAACGGGAGCTCACCCTGTTGCAGGGATTCGAACCACTGACCTTCTGATCAGCAAGCCCTAAGCTCTGTGGTTTAACCCACAGCACCACCTGTAATGGTCCATCTAGCTCAGCATTATTCTGACTGATAGCTGCTTTCTAGGGTTTCAGGCAGTGCCTTTACCTGCAGATCTGGAGTATTCAGCTTGCAACCTTCTGCATGCAAGGCAGATCACAGGAAGCTGCCTTAAACTGAGTCTAACCACTGCTTCACCTAGCTCAGTATAGTCTACACTGAGTGCCAGAGGCTCTCCAGGGTTTCAGACAGAGTTTTCTCCCAGCTCTACCTGCAGATGCCAAGGATTGATGTATTCCTACTGAACTACAGTCCTTCCCCAATAATTTATTCTATTATCATGTGTGTGTTTACTTGAGCCCTTGCTCATGTCCCCAATAAATAGTCACTTTACTTGGACAGTTTAACTCTCTCTCAGCCCACTTGTAGGAGGAGTGCATGTAAACTGTCACCCATTCCTTAGACTTACGTGCACTAAAGGGGGGGAACCAGAGTTGTCCCTTATATTTATAAGACTGCTAACAATCCTGGCACTTCTGCACACACCTCAAATAGTCTGAAACCAGCTGTTGGAAAGTGTGAAAAATTGCAGCTAAAATCCATGTCCTGAAGCCATTTGCACATATAGCTGTTGGACTATTGAAAGAGAGCTGGTAAGTGTTAATGAGCACGCAGACAAACAGTCCTGAAGAGAGCTTAGGAAAGTTTGCATAATGTAGATGCTTCTTCAAGGATAAGAAGCAGCTGAGAACTTCTTCATATTTTTGCACTGTGCAGTGTAAAATCTCAGGATTTAATACCACCATTACTATTAAAACATGTGAACAAGTCATGACAGGCAGTACTTAATTTCTAAAACTAACCTGCCTGGAACTTCCACCCCCTGGCCTAAAAATTCTTCCCAGAGATTACTCAGAAGAAATGAAAATGCATTTAGTTCATGCTCAAAAAAACTGTTCTCTTATTCTGTGATTACAGCTACTTCCCACTTTTCTTCCAGTGGATCTCAAGTTGGCATATAGGGTTTGCTAACAATCTTCCATCTAAATGCTGACCACATTCAGACTAAGCATGGAAGAAGAAGAAGAAGAAGAAGAAGAAGAAGAAGAAGAAGAAGAAGAAGAAGAAGAAGAAGAAGAAGAAGAAGAAGAGGAGGAGGAGGAGGAGGAGGAGGAGGAGGAGGAGGAGGAGGAGGTGTTTGGATTTGATATCCTGCTTTATCACTACCCAAAGGAGTCTCAAAGCAGCTAACAATCTCCTTTCCCTTCCTCCCCCACAACAAACACTCTGTGAGGTGAGTGAGGCTGAGAGACTTCAGAGAAGTTTGACTAGGCCAAGGTCACCCAGCAGCTGCATGTGGAGGAGCAGAGAAGCAAACCTGGTTCACCAGATTACAAGTCCACCGCTCTTAACCAATACACCACACCATCATTGTTAATTGGATGGTATACAGAAATAAATTATCTGTCTTCAAGTCATATCCTAATAGTGAGGCCCATCATTACATCACTTGAGCACAAGTTCAGAGGATGGCAATGAAGAGGTCCAGCAGTTCACCCCCAGAGGAATCAGCATCATGCTAAGGTGATTTTTTTTCCATCCAGAGCAAGCATTTCAGCTTGCCAGATGCAAAAATCTCCCCTGCCCACCCCATGCTGTTCTGGGGATTCTCCTGACACACACAAGCTGATGTGCAGGGGGCACATGGGAGGAGTATATGGGGGGAAGTCCAATTGCTTCCGCTGCAGAGACTCGTTAGCTGACTCTTGCCCAATGGGCTTAAGTTTCAATTTTCATTGAACATTAGCACAATCTTCTTGATTCTAAGAGAAGTTTCACAATTAAACCAATTACTGGGGGAGGGGCTCTTTGGAGGTCTCCATGCAGAGGCTCCATTTGTTGGAGATAATAGTATCCAGCTCTGAGTTTTCCTGTATCAAACAGGCAATTGAACCAGATGGTCTGCAGAAACACCTTTAACTCTAGGATTCATGAGGGGGGAAACGCCTTTGAAAATGGATCACAAGGATTAGCTCAGGTTTGAATTAAGTATTTGTGACTAGAGCCACAAGTTCTTTCATGATACCATGCTTATAATTTTTAATGTCTCAAGGCACCCAAATAGATGGCAGCTCTTGTCCCATTCATCTACCAATCCCCTGACTAGGGATAGGTGAAACTGTCCATTTCTGTTTCTCTTAGTTTCTCATTTTTCCAATTTACAGTCTACACTTTCACATCAGTTTGTGATTCTTTTTAAGTCCTCATGAAAATTCACCAGCATTTTAGTGTTATTTTTCTTCTAAATTTACATTTGTCCATGTATTTTTGCCTAATATACACACATTTTTATAAAAGCAATTTCCCCTGACATAATGCATTTATATGCACACTTTGCACAAGCAGAGGCATTTTTGTTCACATCAGATAGCTACAATGCAAAATTCAGAGGAGTGAGTGTGAATTTTGAAGGGTGTCTATCTTACAATCCACATCTCATTTCAGAAACTGCAAAGTAGGAAAGTTCACCTTTAAATTGTGAACTGAATCAGATTTCTCCTCAATCCTTACCCCTGGCCCAAACTTTTGACTTAACATGTGGTTCTTGAAATTTTCTGAGCGCAGTAGAGTCAGGTCAAGCTTTTATCTGTATGCATAAGAACCAGAAACTTTTGCAAAGTAAATAAAGTCAATCTCCTCCCGATCTTGATTTACTTTGGAGCTTAATGGGAGGAAAAACCGCTGATAGCGAAGTGCACAAACACAACAGCATTCTCAGAGCTGGCAGCTGGGAACAGGGATGTAAGCATGGTTTGAGTTATCTTTATTTATTTTTTAAGAAGCAAGGCCAAATGTTTGTGCAGTATGTAAAATATATGTGACAACAGCAGATACGGCAAGTATTAGAAGGCTGGTTAATGTTCTGCGATGGCTGAAAATGTATGGTATGTGTATATATGGGCTGTGAAATGTCTTCAGAGAAACACAGAACGTACAGCCAAATTGTGGTCAGGGTTAAGGTTTTTGATGGGTTTTTTTTCCCTCCCCCAAAGGCCTTCCATGTTGTACACTTCATTTATAATGTTGACTCTTGGGTTATTCTGAGACATAAAAATAGCAACCTAAGAGGGTGATGGCCAACAGATGGAGGTGGAGTGGAAGGTCTGTGAGTCCTGGCCTTTTGCATGCCAGTGGGTCTTCTGCTCTTCAGCTGCTGTCTCTGTGTACAGACAATGAATCATTTGCCTAGAAATTAAACCACGTATTTGAATAAACCACACTCTGTTGCTGTCTCTGTTTGGTTATTTATTGGGGGAACTGGACCAGTCCAAGCCCATGGATTCAGCACAGAAGCCAGTAGAATTAAAATTCACAGACGCACCAAAAAAAAAAAGCACAATTGTAAACTACCTTGTAAAATATAGTATTAGGGTCATGCAAGGCCTCAAGCTAAAAGGGAATTAGAACAAACCTATTAATAACCCAAAATGCAGATAAAGCTTGTGCTTGGCTTGATAATAAAAAGGCTTGTTAAAATTCCAGGTTCTTGCAGTCATGAAGATTTTTTTATCAGATATATGAAAATCTATGAATGATTTATTTGTAGGATAAGCAGGGGATGGGGTCCAGCTATAGGTCAATCTTAGGATAAGCGTGCTGGGAGCTGAGACTTTTTCTGGGTAAGAGATGTTCAGGAAAACAACAGAAATGATACTTGCTCTATCTGATTAAACAGAACTGATTTGTGACCTTAAATAAAGTAAATGTGTTAAGAGTTCAGCATGAAATAACCTTTGATTTAATTTCCTCCAATTAAGTTATGTACTATGTGGGATTAATTGTACTGCACAATCTGTCCCCACTCTTTAAGTATTCTTATGAAAAATAAGACTTTCCTTTTTTTTCAAATTTGGTGTTCAAGAAATGGAAAAATGTGAAGCCAGGCTGTGATATTAACCCATCATGAGGCTATGGAAGGGTAATTTCATGTCAACAGTCTCTATATATAAAAGATTCATTGTTTCATTCTACTAAGGCTTTAGTCATAGTAGCTATCTACTAGTACCTACTTGGTGCATTGCTTCAAGAGCTCGCTTATCAAGATTCTGGGTCACGTTAGGAAAAACCCTCTGACACTTTCTGATAGATCTCCATCCTTTGGAAAGAATTTTCAAGTGATCGCATTGTGTTTTTGAGCTTACAATGCACTACATGAAGCTAGGGTGTCTGTCTATAGTATGGGTCAATATAAAGATGTCCTCAGCACTGCTTTTCAGTGCTAAACGTTAAATCACTCCTAATCAAAAATCCGTACAGTTAAAGCTATGGTTTTCCTAGTAGTGATGTATGAAAGTGAGAGCTGGACCATGAAGAAGGCTGATTGCCAAAGAATTGATGCTTTTGAATTATGGCGCTGGAGGAGACTCTTGAGAGTCCCATGGACTGCAAGAAGATCAAACCTATCCATTCTGAAGGAAATCAGCCCTGAGTGCTCACTGGAAGGACAGATCCTGAAGCTGAAGCTCCAATACTTTGGCCACCTCATGAGAAGAGAAGACTCCCTGGAAAATACCCTGATGTTGGGAAAGATTGAGGGCACAAGGAGAAGGAGACGACAGAGGGCGAGATGGTTGGACAGTGTTCTCGAAGCTACGAACATGAGTTTGACCAAACTGTGGGAGGCAGTGGAAGACAGGAATGCCTGGCGTGCAATGGTCCATGGGGTCACGAAGAGTTGGACACGACTAAACGACTAAACAACAACAAATCGTAAACGGAGTATACCCCTTTGGACATGCAAAACTCTTCTGCATGAGTGGAGAACACTACGCAGAGAGCCAAGAAAGCTCAAAATTGCTTTTGTGAAACTTGCATGACCTGGCAAAGGTAAGATGGCGAGGAAAAGCAGGGGACAGAAATTGAGAGAGCTGCAGAGGTGTATTTGTAAGCGGTGTGGCTGCATTCAAACCTCCTGACTTTCAAAGGATGAGATCTGTGGACCTACTGGATATTTGATACTGTGGTAACTCAACATTTGCAGCAGGACTAACTAAGCAAACTTTTTGCCCTTGAGGACTGCAGATGGTGGTGAGCGGGTGGTCAGGGGCTTCATGCTGTTGTGTGAGAGAGAGAGAAGGGAAAGAAAGGGAGACTACAGCCTGAATACAGCCAGCAATGGGCAAGGTGTCAGCTATTCACACTTGGAAATTCACATATGTTTATTGGGCAGGATTAGTATACTTATGCATAGAGGCGACTTATGCTCTCATCCATATCACAGCTGTGCTAAGAGCAGTACAGTTTGAATCACATTTTGAATTGTAGGGACCTCAAGGGTCATGTAGTCTAACTCCCTGCAATGCAGGAATCACAGCTAAAGAATCTCTGACAGATGGCCATCCAGCCTCTGCTTTAAAATCTTCAGTGAAGGAGAATCACCTGTCAGACAGCTCTTACTGTCAGAAAGTTATTCCTCATGTTTAGCTGGAATCTCCTTTCTTATAATTCGAATCCATTGGTTTGTGTCCTACCATCTGGAGCAGCAGAAAACAAGCTTGCTCCATCTTCCGTGTGGCAGCCCTACAGATATTTGAAGACGGCTATCATATCACCTTTCATTCTTCATATTCTCCAGGCAAAACATACCCAACTACCTCAACTGTTCTTGAGTAAAGGACTGGACTTTTATGAAACTCAAGTATCAGGGAATTGGAGGAGAGTAGCCATTCAGAGTAGACAGTGGTCCATCTGCCTTTATTTTTTCTACAGTACTCAGCGCCACTGTTTCTTATCCCGCTAAAATATACTTCATAAGAAACAATGTAGAAAAGCCCTCTTACCTATTTTTTTTTAGTCTTGGTCCTTTTTCTTTTAAAGAAGGGAAAAAAGAAAGCTAGGAAAGTTCATAACATTCAGCCCTGGAGGCAGAAGGGTTTTTCCAATGTAAATTTCTTCTGGTCACTGCAATATGAACAGAAATCTTGGCTGGCCCTCTATTGCATCAGTTTTCATATTTTCTTTGCCTGCCTGGCTATTTGTCATTTTCCAATAATCCCATGCCCTGGAGATATTAATGCTTAGAGAATAGGCCTGCCCCATCACCCTGCCCTGCAAACATAATAATAACATTGTGCCTCAAAATCTGTTCATCAATGCTGATCAGAGAAAGAGATGAGATGTCTCCCGTACATACATGGGAACTCTGAGTTGGGGAAAAGGTGTGAGATCATGAATCCCACAACTTTCCTCATGAAAGATACAGATGCCCCTCCAAGTCTGTAAAATGATTTTCTGAAGCATAGAAACAGCCCCAAATGATGCATTAGCAAAAGCAAGATATTTTTGCATGGCCATATAAGGCAAGAAATATTAAATACAGGATCTTTGGGAGTTTTTCTCCTTCCCCAATAAATTCATTGCCTGTCACTAATAAATTCATGATCTTAAATTTGTTGTCAGTTTCTCTTAACTTGTTTTCATTTCCAGAGACACAGACAGACAGACTGACCACAACCAGAATTCTTCCTTCAGCGCCTGATCCCAATTTGCTTAAGCCTCTTGCTGAAGTCATCACTTGGACAGTTCTCAAGTGACCCTAGGCTGGGATCACATATGGAAAAAACGAAAGCACAACATACTGCAGCTAGCCAACAGACTCCTTCTAACCAAACCCAAAGCACTTAGAAGCCCAGGGAAAAGTCTACCTTTGCTCTTCACCTATAGCTCTTCATTTTTTTTTGTATGTTAGAACGAGGGTTGCAGAAGTGATAGTGAGCAACAAGGTATGTTTGCTTCTCTCACACATGCACAAAGTGATCCCTTGCATACTTACTTTCTGTTAAGTCTGATGGATTTAAATACAAAAGTTAAACATGCATTTACATATTTCCTATTGAAATCAGTACTAAAAAGTAAAATAAAAAAATTCCTTCAGTAGCACCTTAAAGACCAACTAAGTTCCTTGGATGGATCATATCCATAAACATGCTGTTAAGCTAATCTAAATAACCATTTGCACTGAATGAAGTCCTCAGTTACCCATTTCTCTTTCTAAGTAGTTGTAAATCTTTAGGGCTACAGTAGATACTAGTGACATACTGCTTTTCACAGTATTAAGTCTACATGCCTGAATGAATGCTCCAAAAGAGGCTGTCTGAGATATCAACCAGCTTTGAAAGACCAGAAGGAGGAGTTACTTATGAGTAGATCTGCATATGGCTGGGAATTTTAATCTCAGGTAGTCAAAACCAGTACTGAAGCAGGGTAGTCTTCATTCCAATTAGTTAATCCATAACACTTTTGTCTCTGGCTCTACCAATTATTGTTTCTGAGTCTGCCACCTGCCAGCCTAAAATGCTGTCCCTTCAGGATGCACCAGGGACCACACAGGGATTGGGAATGCAGGTTGGTTACCTCTGGTCTAAGTTACACTTTCCCTTGTAGTATCTATTCTGGCCAACACTGACAGGAGGCTGTGGAAGAGTTAAATGCGGGGAGCCTAAGGCTTCCCAGATGACTGTTCCTTTAATGAGGGTTAGGATCTTTATTTTAAAGGTCTGGCATATACTCTAAGAACTTCACATTTGCCTAGAAAATTATGAGGATGTTTTTTAAAGAACAAAAAATCAGAAGCTTAGACTCGTAGTATTGTAGAGTTGGAAGGAACCTCAAGGGTCATCTATTCCAACCCCCTTCAATGCAGGAATCTCAACTAAAACTTCCAAGACAGATGGCCACTGTTTAAAAATCTCCAAGGAAGGCGAGTCCACAACTCTCCGAGTGATTTCATTCCAATGTCATACAGCTCTAACTGTCAGAAAGTTATTCTCGATGTTTAATCAGAATCTCCTTTCTTGTAACTTGAAGCCATTGGTTCAAATCTTAACCTCTGGAGCAGGAGAAAACAAGTTTGCTCCATTGTCCTTGTGACAGCCCTTCAGACATTTGAAGATGGTTATCATATCTCCTCTTAGTCTCCTCTATACCAAATTCCCTCAACTGTTCCTCATAAGGCTTGGTTTCCAGACCCTTGATCATCTTGGTTTCCCTCCTCTGCACACGATCCAGCTTGTCAATCTCCTTAAATTGTGATGCCCAAAACTTGACACAGTTTCTAGGTGGGATCTGACCAAGGCAGAATGCAACATTATTATGTCCCTTGATCGGGACAACAGACTTCTGTTGAGGCAGCCTAGAATAGCACTAGCTTCTTTTTCTTCTTCTTTTTGCTGCTGCTGCTGCTGCTGCTACTGCACCACACTGCATCTAACTTGTAGTCCACTAAGACCTCTACATCCTTTCTACATGTACTCCTGGGAAGCTAAGTGTCCCCCATCTTATATATGTGCAACAGGTTCTTCCTGCCTATATTCAGAGCCTTACATTTGTCCCTACTGAAATTCGTTTTGTTAGTTTTGACTCAGTTCTCCAATCTGATAAGGTCAACTTGAATCCCAATTCTGTCTTCTGTAGCATTAGCTACCCCTCCCAGTTTGGTGCCATCTGTAAATTTGATGAGCACCCCCTCCATTCCTTCATCTAAAGATGTGGAACTGGAAAAAAAAACTGAATATGTGCCATGCCCACAATGAACATGTGTGCACCATTCCTCATCACAGAAAAGAACAGGGAGTATGCATGCAGAGCAATTGAATCTGGTGAGTGTGGCAACAGAGAACTCTAGGGAACACATATCATATTTTTCACAGCACCCCCTGTTTCTAAAATGTTAATTTGGCAATCCTGTTCTGATCTTGTTTTTATTCCACTACTTGCCACGGTCTCTCCATTCACAGCAATGGGACCTTCTTCTCCTGTTTGACCCTAGAGTGAGTTTCCAACTACCCACGTTTAGGGATGACTGCATCCACCTCTTGCCTTTCCGTCTCCCCTCGGTGCTGAGATTTCATGGCTGCCTCTGCTCTGAGTCTGACAACAAAGCTCTCAGGAATCCCCCCTCAGCCAAGAATAATACCCATAAAAATAAAGTCCTTATTAAAGCCAGATTACAACTGATCTGAAGTTGCAGTGAGTGTAATGTGACTCAAATAAAAATCCCAAGAGAGCTGGAGACAGAAGGTGGGGGCAGGGGGAGGGAACCTCTCACTTTCAAAGTCCTGGACCCCAAACTACTTCTGAGTTGACTGGGATAATCCATCAGACGACCACAGAAAAGAATGCCTCCTCCGCTCCAGATGCAGCTGTATCTTGTCCCAGCCTGTCTTTCTACAGCATTGTGATCATAACCACATCAAGAAAGTAGGAAAGCACAACCTTCATTAGCTGGGCAGGTTGGAAATATCCACTGTCTAGTGCATATACTTCATTCATACACACACACACACACACACACACACACACACGTGTGTGTGTGTATTTTGTAATCAGAACTATTTTATACATATTGCTAGTTTACTGTGTTGGAGAGGAGCTCAGGTGGCAGTCAGGAGGCAAAGATTTTTTTTTCCTTTAATAACAGAAGAGACTTACAGTGTTTAAGGTCTAAGGATGCAATCGGTTTAAGGACGCAATTGGTTCCAGGGAGCCGTTCGCTCCCCGAGCAATACTTAAAAGGAGCGCCTCTTCCATGCATGTGCGAAGTGCCAACAGAGCGTTTCTGTGCATGCACACACTGCACAGATAACTTCTGCGCATGTGCGTGCCAAGGAACCCGGAAGTAAACACTTCTGGGTCCGCGGAGTACTCAAACCAAGAGTACTCAAACCGCAGTGGACGTAAACCGAGGTATGACGGTACCTCTCATCAAACCTGAGCTGGAGTTATGAATCAAGGCAGGAGAAAATGGCAGCAGTTGCAATGAACCATGGGAGCACAGTCTAGTGGCAGCAAGGCTGATAATAGGCAGTGAGAAGTTTATATATGGCAGGACTTCAAAGGAGACACTCCGTTACACAGAACCAAACTTGTGGACACCAGTGGTGGATTTAGGGCAGCATGGCTGGTTCTGCTGCACTGGGTGGCGAGCCTAAGGGGTGCTGCCAGGTGTCTATAGCTGCCAAGTCTCCCGTTTTTCGTGGGAAACCCCCAGATTTTAATCCGTTTCCCGCTGTTATCCCAAATAGAAAAAAATCCCGGAAATCCCCCAGATTTCCTACCTGCCGGGGAGGCTCCATTCCGGGTGCCGCTCTGTCCAGACATGCGTAGAAGCGACTTCTGGTGCCGCGCCGCTGCTGATCCCGCATTTTTCAGCGGGAGACTTGGCAGCTATGCAGGTGTCACAATTAGAACATAGTAAGTTGAGCAGAATGGAAGGCGAGAGGTGGGGGGCATCAAAATTTGGCCTTCCACCAGGCACCATTGACATTTGAAAGACACCACTTGAAGAAAGATAATTGTGTATTTCCTTTGTGAATCACACTGAGCAGGGGGCATTTAATTATAATACAATGGTACCTTGGTTCTCAAACGCCTTGGTACTCAAACAACTTGGAACTCAAACACTGCAAACCCAGAAGTAAGTGCTCCGGTTTGCGAACTTTTTCAGAAGCCGAACATACTTCGTTTTGAGTGTTACGCTTCTGTTTTGAGTGCCACACTTCCATTTTGAGTGCCACACTTCCGTTTTGAGTGTTACACTGAGGTCTGTCTGTTTTTCCCATTTATTTTGTGTTTTTGTTTTTGCTGCTCTTTTTGTTTTTGTGACTGTGTGGAACCCAGTTCAGCTACTGATTGAATGATTGTGTCCCTGCAGTACATTGTTTATTGCTTTCATTTTATGGCTCAGTGGTCTCATTAGATAGTAAAATTAATGTCAAATTGCTGTTTTAGGGGTTGTTTTTAATAGTCTGGAACAGATCAATCCATTTTGCATTGCTTTATATGGGAAAACACGCCTTGGTTTTGGAACACTTTGGTTTTGGAACGGACTTCCAGAATGGATTAAATTTGAGAACCAAGGTACCACTGTACTTCTCAATGATATAGCACAGTGGTTCCCAAATATTTTTCGGCCAACTGGTGGACACCACCCACTTGGTTCCATAAACTCATCCCTAGTGCCCCCTACACCATAAAAAGTATTATTCAGAATAATGGTTTGCATGATGGTGTTTCCTGCTTGGCAGGGGGTTGGACTGGATGGCCCTTGTGGTCTCTTCCAACTCTATGATTCTATGATTCTATGACCCACAAAGGAAGATAATAGCACACTAACATTCTAAATAGTAGCAGTTAATCATACATTTGTCTAAATTCAAATTAAACTGTGTAGTTTAATTAATTCAACAAAAACGATGAACTTGATCCAGAATTACCAGCTTTTCAAAGTCATTGGCACCTTCAGAACCACAAACGCTCCAAGTGTCCCTATTTTCCAGGGACGTCCCTGATTTAGAGAAGCTGTCCCATTTTCTGATTTGATCCCAGAATGTCCCACTTTTCTGTAGGATGTCCCTGCTTTCATTGGCTAAATATTGGAGGGTATGTAGTTATACGGCCCCCAAGCCAGCTGAAGACATTCTGTATAGGGAAGCTTTTTAAAATATTTAATGTTTTATTATGCTTTTATATGTGTTGGAGGCTGGGGCAACCCAGTAAGACGTGTGGGGTATAAATAGTAAAATTATAATTGTGGAATGGGGTGTCCCTATTTTCGTTGGAGAGTATGGAACCACCTTCCACCCCTTGCCTCTTAGGGCTGCCTAGGTAATACCACTACACCCCAGGGAGTAGCACCACCCACTGAAATAATGTATAAATGCTCAAAGAGCTTCCCATACATGTATTGCAGTTATTATTACAAAAAAACCTCGGCAGTAGGTGGCTTCACAGCACTTCGGATGAGTGCAGCTCAGCAGAATTGGCACAGTGGCTACTTAAGCTTCACCCAAAAAGAGAGTGGACCAAGACACATATTTGCATAAAATTTGCATGTGCTAATTTGTATGTCTACACAAATAGGTGCAAATTTAGAAAGAAATGATGTAATTTGAATAGAAATACAATTCATCTCATCATAGCAAAGTATGAATGTGACCAGGTTGTATGCCTGCTTAGTTTGCTATCCAGCTATTAACAATTGGTGGACCACTTCATGGTCCCTCCTGCATATCTCTTCTTATGGTTTTTTATCTTTAAATCGGGCAGGGACCAAACAGCCCTTCAAAAAAAGCACTGGCGGAGGAAGGGGGTGTGGTGGGTGCAGTCCGCCCCGGGTGTCATCCCTGAGGGGGGTGACATTGCTGCCCCGCCCCCCTGGGATGCTCGCCATGGGCGGTGCCGCCTGGGACACTCGCCGCTCACTGTGGGTGGCCCCCTTGGGCCGTTCGCCACTCGCTATGGGTGGTTAGCCCCACCCCTGGGTGCACAGCAGCTAGATCCGTCTCTGGTTCTCTGTGCTGTGGTAGAAAGCCACAGGTATCTTTGGGCTTTGGGTAAGAAAAGACACAACTGTACTTACTACGTAAAGGGACCTAACCATTTATCTGAATTTAAAACTCAGTGGAAGCCTATAGCCTCTAACGGCAGTCAGCCATGTTATCAATAAAGCAAACAGCAGCCAGGTACTGGTATTCTTCCTCCCATGCTGCCTCTGGAGTAAAAATGGCCCCTCCTGCAATTATTCACTCTTACAGGAATTCCACATGCACATTACCTCATTCTAACTGGCCTGGTGGCGACACTAACTCCAGACCATCCCTATTTTCCAGGACAGTCCCTAATTTCATCGGAGAAATGTTGGAGGGTATGTAACTGGTCACCTCACACTGGTGGAACTGAGAGGATAGACTTGCAGTTCCAAGTTCCCTGCTTACCCTTAAGCTGCCCTGACCATGTAACAAATATTCTGCATGGCAAATGAGGAATATAAAAATATTCATCCTCCCGCCAAGCCTTTCCAGCTTTCTGCCAACCACTACACTATGGGCACTTGAAAAGTATACTGGAACCGTAGGGCCAAGGCCAATGCTATTCAAAAGCAAAACAAACAAGAAATGTGGACAGCCTCAAAGCCTGCAGCTGACAGGAAATCCCTCTGGGAAGGCCCAGGTGTTCACCAGGAGAGAAGAAAAGGGGGGATTAAAAACCTCTCCACCCCATTCTATAAGAATCCTTTGGCCTGGCCATCTCAACATTAGCATTTCCCACAGAGAAAAGGGAAGGAAGGAAGGAAGGGAAGGTGGCTTGTAGGCGAAGTCCCTTCCACTTTCTTCAGTCCTTGAATAAAAGGGAAAACCCAACCCTGCGGCTTATTTTTATTTTTATTTTTTTAAGTAGCACAAATGTAAAATGGAGGAATGGCCTCCCCAAGAAAAGATAGGAAGAGCTCGTTAGTGGCTGCACTTCATCTATATCAAAGGAGTGTCTTGGAGCCCATCCCAGAAGGATCCAGCTGTGTTTCAATAAAGTGGCTACAGGGTTCGAAAGCTGAGTCAAAAGCACTTTGAGAGCATCGTCAAGCAGGCATTCCATTCCATTTATTTATGAAGGGTATTAGAAGTTATTGGGGAGGGGAGAGGGGGGGCATGAACAGGATGTCTATGAGAGACTGGCCATGTTTTGTTCCAGCCAATGTCAGAGAACACAAAATGTCAGAACCCCACCCCAACCCCAACCCATGGAATGAGTCTCGTGAAAGGCCATTCCCAGTAGTGCAGTCATGTCGTGCAGCTCTTAAGCCTCTGTAAGGGGAAACTGCCAATAATAGGAGAGGGGGGAGTTCCAGAAATGACAGTCTTTCAATACAAGCCACAACTTATCAATCATGCTAATAATGAGGCCTTCTGTGTATTTAAAAATAGCGTGTGGACATACGTTTGGGATGTTTTGTTGATCTTCTAGCTTCCACTTGTAGAAAGTATACTGGAATCTCTATACATTTGCAAATGTATAGAAAATGTGCCCTGTGATTGGCAGTCCGTGTCCTGAGCGGCCAGTACAACAGCCAAAACTTTGCCCCGTTTCCCAAATGTCAGATTTACAATCGATGCATGCATATGCTAAAAAAAGATTTGTCCATTTGATTTATAACCCACCCTTCCTCCCAAAGAAGCCCAGGCCAGCAGACACAGCAATGATAAAACATTTTTAGAAAAGAAAATGAAGTTTTAAAGCATTCCAAAATAAGTTTTAAAAGAGCTTTAAAAAAAAAATCTCAACTAGTGATCTCAAGGTTGTCAGAGAGTGTGTCTTTCAAACAGCAGGTGACTGGGTAAAGAAAAATATTTTCAAATTTCTGTTGAAAGTTAATAATGAGGGAGACAGATGCACCTCACTGAGAGGAGAATTCCATAACTAGGGAACCACCACTGAAAAGGCCCTACAGGGCAGACACCAACAGGGCAGACACCAAAGTTAGCACCATCCCCAAGGCCTCAGTTGCAATTGTAAGGTTCAAGGTAGTTGGTACTGGGGAAGGTGCTCTTTTAGGTATTTGGGTCCCAAGCCATTTAGGGCATTATATACTAGCACTTACACCTTGAATTTGGCCCAGTACCTCACTGGCATCCAGTGCAGTGCTTTCAGGACCAGTGACACAGTTAGTTAGTTAGTTAGTTAGCTAGCTAGCTTGCTTGCTTGCTTAAGTTATTTGTATCCTGCACTTCAGCTAAAGATGTTGGAGAATTCTGATGGGAATGGCAACAGGAGTGGAAATTGCAAGTGTTCACTTATTTTTCCAGAATGAAAATCAATCCAGTGAATGTGATTAGCATTTGCTGTTGCTTTCCGTCCACAAATGATACATAGCTGATTACTTTTCCCCAACCATTTTGCATTGCATTCCCTTTGCATTGAAATGAATGGGGCTGGATGACATAACGACACTGTAATTTACATACTTAATTCCGTAATTTATGTAATTTCTGCACAGTGAACAGCAAGACAAATTACAGAGATTTTGGTGGAAAACTAACTGCAGCAGAATAGAAGCGGTGCTGCATGTGACGAATACAGAGTGGAATACAAAACAATGCCTTATTACATTCCTACCTTCAATCCAAGCCACAACTTTCTTGGGCTTTAGGGAAGTTTTTAATGTTTGATGTTTTACTGTGGTTTTTTAATTGTTGAAAGCTGCTCCAGAGTGGCTGGGGCAACCCAGAAAAATAGGTGGCATATAACATCATCATCATCATCATCATTGACTGGCTTAGCATTGCCTCTGAATCTGAACTTAAGTTGTGCTTCCCACACACAATCTGCAAATGGTAAGATAAGAACTAACCTTGGTTACTGCTTGTCGTTTGGAGAGGTGCAAACCATGTGTTAAAGTTGAGACATCATGCTAAGACAGACAATTGCTAAGACAGACCAGCAGCATGGCAGAAGCATGGTTGGAGTGAAGCACCAGCAATTTCACCATGTTTATTTTTTTACTATGGTTTAATGTGACATGCTAACCAAGCCATTGGTTCTCAATACACTGTCAGTTGACACGTTCTTTCCCTTTCAGCTTCTCTTCTGTTTTCAGTTCCCCAATCTTCTTGGTTTCCTTATATAATAATAATAATAATAATAATAATAATAATAATAATAATAATTTATTATATGTACCCCGCCTATCTGGCTGGGTTTCCCCAGCCACTCTGGGAGGCTTCCAACAAAGATTCCTTGTTGTGTTTGTGTGTGTGTGATATTTAAGTCGATCCACTGTCCATTCTGACCCAAATTAAGCAAAGGTGTCCCTAAGTAGTCCAAATGGCATGGATTAGGTAAGTGTCTCCTTGTTGTCATATCATGTTTGTATAAAGCAGGCTCCCACCAATTTTCTTTTGCCATAAATCAATGAAAATTGATGTTATGGACTTTCACTTCTGAAGAATGAGTCTTTTTGCAATTAAGCCAGCTCTGTGTATTCATTTAGCATGCCCTTCACTGATGTCCCACTTCACCAGAACATATTTTATGAAAAGATGCTAACAGCAGAGCTTCTTTTTCTGTTGATATATGCATCAATGCAGATACTTCAAAGACATACCTTGTGGGTGCCTGATGCAAGTATGCAAAATGACTTTAACAGATTGGAGAACTGGGCCCACACTAAGAAAATTAATTTCATTAGGGACAAATGTAAGGTTCTTCACTTAGGCGGGAAGAATCATTTGTATAAATATAAGATGGGGGACACCTAGCTTACTAGTAGTACACGTGAAAAGGATCTAGGGGTCTTAGTGGACCACAAGCTTAACGGGAGTCAAAGGTGTGATGCAGTTGCAAAAAAAAAAAAAAAGCTAATGCTTTTCTAGGCTATGCCAAGTGTCCCGATTAAGGGAAGTCATAAAGGTAAAGGGACCCCTGACCATTAGGTCCAGTCATGACCGACTCTGAGGTTGCGTGCTCATCTCACATTATTGGCTGAGGGAGCCAGCGTATAGCTTCCAGGTCATGTGGCCAGCATGACAAAGCCGCTTCTGGCAAACCAGAGCAGCACATGGAAATGCCATTTACCTTCCCGCTGTAGCGGTTCCTATTTATCTACTTGCATTTTGACGTGCTTTCGAACTGCTAGGTTGGCAGGAGCTGGGACCAAGCAACGGGAGCTCACCCCGTCACAGGGATTCGAACCGCTGACCTTCTTATCAGCAAGCCCTAGGCTCAGTGGTTTAAACCACAGCGCCACCTGGGTCCCTAAGGGAAGTCATAGTGCCACTCTATTCTGCCTTGGTCAGACCACACCTGGAATACTGTGTCCAATTCTGGACACCACAATTTAAGCAGGAAATTGACACGCTGGATCATGTGCAGAGGAAAGTAACCAAGATGATCAAGGGTCTGGAAACCAAGCTTTATAAGGAATGCTTGAAGGAGCTGGGTATGTTTAGCCTGGAAAAGAGGAGACTTAGAGGAGATATCATAGCCATCTTCAAATATCTAAAGGGCTGTCACATGGAAGATGGAGCAAGCTTCTTTTCTCCTGCTCTGGAGGCTAGGACTCAAACTAATGGCTTCA
Source organism: Zootoca vivipara (assembly GCF_965207765.1). Lineage (NCBI taxonomy): Eukaryota > Metazoa > Chordata > Lepidosauria > Squamata > Lacertidae > Zootoca > Zootoca vivipara. The sequence goes on along the minus strand of NC_142590.1, from coordinate 71,687,719 downwards.
ATTTACAAGAAAAGAGATTCCGACTAAACACCAGGGAGAACTTTTTGACAGTGAGAGCTGTTCGACAGTGGAATGGAGTCTCTTGCAAGGTTGTAGACTCTACTTCCTTGGAGGTGTTTAAGCAGAGGTTGGATGGCCATCTGTCTTAGATGCTTTAGCTGAGATTCCTGCATTGCAGGGGGTTGGACTAGCTGACCCTCGGGAAACCTTCCATTTCTATGAGTCTGAGTCTGTGAGTCTATGCATCTCACATGAGATATGTGCAATCTCATATTAGCAAGCACTAATGCATGTATTATGAACATATTGTTATGAATTTAGGTGGGAGGAAGTAGGCTGTATGTGAGATCCTTCTAACGTCTGGATCTGGCCAGTGTCAAAATATAAGCCAGGCTAGCTTCCTGTGTTGAGGTGACAGCCCGGGTGATGCGTCATTAAGGGGAACAAAGGAAAGGGGCTCTGTGTGAGAAGGCAAATGGGTGCGGCCATTCTGCCAGCTCAGGACAAATCCGGAGTTTAGAGTTGAACGTTGCAGTGATGTGACCGAGAAGTAAAGCAGCAAGCTGGAGAGACAGTCAGAGCAACATTTGAGAGCAATGGTTGATTTATGTTTTAATCCGAGGCTGCAGCTATGGGAGAAACAAGACCCTTTGGGGGTGCTAATACTGTGAACGTTTACTGTGTATAGGTGTAAATAAGCCATATATCATAAAGACAAATCCAAAAGAAAACACGACCCCTGGTTAAGCTTCTGAAACCCTGGGAATTTCACACCACTTGGAGATTTGGGTGGTGGGCAACGATATTTAGCACCAAGCAAAGGATGAGGCCATTGGCTTTACAGTGTGTTCTCTCATCCTGTAGGAATCATACTGCAATCACATATGTGGAGACTTTCTATTTAATTACAAAATATTCCTTTTCACAAATTTACTGTGTAACAAACAAATATATTCAATTGGGGGGGTAGCTTTATAACAGCAGAGAAAAGGCCTCATGGCAATGAATGTCCAACTTGCAGTGACTGTTTATATAAGCAATAAATGGAGCTCAAGTCTTTCCAAATATTTTGCATTTCTATTTGACCTCACGTAGGCAGACTTTTACAGTCAATTCAGCCATTAAGGAGGCCAGATTCCAAATGTCTGAAAGCCGTTTTCTGAGTACTGGAAGGTTAGTGTCATGCCATTTTGCAACAATTAAAATTCGGCAGGGTTTAGCAAGTTCCAAAACAATTCATAATGCTCCTCCAGCATGCAGCCCTTTAGAAATACTAGGAATTATTATCACCTTCCTCAACCTCTTCCTGCAATGTGCCAGTTGACCAAAACACCTATAAAGACATGAAAGCACAGTGCCTGCTTCTCCCTTTAACTACTACAGTAGCTCAGACAACACCTGCACAAAAAAAAATAATGTACAGTATGGATTAAGAACATAATAAGAAGACCTATCTAGTACAGAATTCTCTTCTTGCAGGGCCACAAGCAGCACTGAGGCCTCTGCTCTCTTGTGGTTTCCAGCAACCATTTTTCAGATACATTACTGTCTCCAGCTGAGGAGGCGGAGCATAGTCATCATGGCTAGTAGCCATTGATAGTCTTCTCCTCCATGAATTTTTCCCATCCTCTTCTAAACTATCTACCTCACTGTGTCCTGTGGAAGCAAGTTCCACAGTTTAACTATTGAGAAAAGGGGTGTCCAGAATCTTGCCTGTTGTTTCTGTGACCAACTTCCACAAGTTACCTGAATCTTTCACATGTTCAGTTTGAGCAAAGCCGTCTCACGTACAGCCCACATTCATGTAGAATCCAGTCTGTTTCCAGGTAAAATTTAAAGAGCTGGTTTTAACTTTTAAAGCTCCAAATGGTTGGGACCTGATCACTTGAGGGACCACCTTCTGCCATATTTATCTCACCTTTGGAGGCCCTGATCTAGGTTCCCCAGAGAATGCAATGAGTCAGGTAACCAACAGTGAGAAGGGCTTCTGGCATCATTCTGGCATCATTCTAAAGAGGCTTCACAGAAGCCTAGAAATGTACAATGAAAAGAAAAACACATTCACCAAAGCTCTAAATAAATTCTAAAGCACTGTGAGAAAGAAGAAGAAAAATGGAAGCCTCTTTCACATGGGGATGAAAGGTTTTTGAGAAACTGGAGGCCAATCCTTGCAGATGTCGGCTCTGTTGAGGTGAACATTTGGAGAACAGGATGGAGCCAGCAAGTAGAATTCCCTCTCTCCCTGCTATGTACTTCATTATCTATAGCAGTATTTCCCAACCTTTGGTCTCCAGCTGTTTTCAGACTACAAATCCCATCATCCCTGACCACTGGTCTTGCTAGCTAGGGATGATGGGAGTTGTAGTCCAAAAACAGCTGGAGACCCAAGGTTGGGAAACACTATTCTATAGTACACATTCCTTCTGTGTATACATGTTGTCTGTGCAGGTCTTGGATGCTTCAAAGATAAACATTAATATTGTAGCCAGACACAGCCGTCTTTCCTATTGGGTTTACTGGCGCATTGCGCCAGGGCACCAGCCTCTCAGTGGCACCCCAGTAAATGGGTGAGCTGCGCGGCTTTGCTAGCGGCCTCCCCTTTCCCTCCTGCATGCCCACCAGCTGCGCCCTGTCAACCATATGGCTGGCGGGTGTGCAGCTTGCCTCCCAAGCCTCTGCGGAAGGAGAGCGATCCCTGCAGAGGCTTAGGATGGAAGCTGCGCCCTGCCAACTATATGGCTAGCGGATGTGCAGCTTCCTTCCCAAGCGTCCACGGGAGGAGAGCGATCCCCGCAGAGGTTTTAGAAAAGGTTGACAACTCTGGGAAACGGGGGGTGGGGCGCTGGAGGGATCTTTGCACCACAGCACCAGATATCTTAAGATGGCCCTGTAGCCAGAGAAGCTTTATTATATTGAAGTTAGCCAACACAGAAACTTTTAATTGGTTTGCTCAAGGTGGGTCACACCCAGATGCCTCCTCAGTCTCATTGGGAGTTGTGGCCAAAAGTGGTTTATAGCATACAGAAAAGAATACCCTTGCTTTTTTATGATCATCAACACATGACTTTTATTTCTTGGAGTATTCTCAGAATCTGAAAACACAAGAGGCAAACAGATGCTAGACAGTTGACATACTTGTAGCTAAAGTGATTTTACCAATAGCACTTTTGGTTTGGCCTCATATCAAATTGTTGACTTCACCACTCACTAGCACCCATTGTTCTCTACTCCCACTATAGTGATGTTCCAAAGGTGGATGAGAACAATATGTGCCCATTTCTTTAGTATTATTATTATTGTTGAAGAGTAGAACACATGACAGATCCCGATGTCCCACCCACCTCTTATGCCTGAGTTAGATCCACCCATATCATATGGTTCACAATTAGAGAACCACAGGACATTTCGTTTGGATTCATTTGTGATCAGCATCAGGACAGATGGCCATCAAATGGCTAAACTGAAAATCAAACAGTACCTATCCAGAGTGGGCATCAAATCTTTGACCTCAGAGTCATTGTCAAATGAACTTGAATTATGCATTTCCACGTAGCATTGAAGCTGATAATTTATTCACAAGTTGCCTTCCATTCCAAAGAAAACAAAGGATATCACAGTCCCACAGGGGAACATATCCGATACTGAAATGCAGCTGCGATATTGTCAACAGAGGACAGCTGCTTGAAACCCCTTAGGATGTTTTTGCAAGGATTTATGGTTAGAAGGGAAGGACAGCACTTCCAAAATCAACTAGAACTTCAAGAGGTTTGATTAACCAAAGCAAGAAGTTGGTAAAAGCCCAGAAACAAATTACCTACTGGGAAAGTTGGTGTCAGATTTTTAATCACTCCAAGTTCTGCAAACAATTTAAATGTTACTGTGATGGATTTTTGTTTTGTTTTTAATGCATCCTTCCCTGATATGGACTGCACCATCCATGTTGATTCTTCAATTACCCAACTGGTCTTCTGAATCAAGGACCTAACATAAGACATGTTTGGGTGCTACATGGCATCCAAGATGAGCTATGTTGTTAACTGCATTATGTCTCCATCAGTGGACAGGCAGCTGCCTCTAGGCTGGGAATTCTCTCTCGGCCCTAGTGGGCATGACCACAGGTAAACAGTTGATGGAGCAATGAATATGACTTGTACTTTATATTTCTTCAAAGCAAAAGACAGATTTTCTACACACACACAACCCTCTCTATCCTCCCTCCAGGGAAGCAAGAGACATTATCACAATTCAAGATTCCAGTCAGGTGAAAAGTTCTCAAGAAGGGCTTGGAGAAGGGCTGGTGAGGGGTGTGGCCTGTTGAGAATGGCCATCTGTCATGGATGCTGTTTAGCTGAAATTCCTGCATTGCAGGAATCCCTTTCAACCCTACAATTCAATGATTCTATGAGGGGTGTGGCCTGGGCAGATTCCCATGGGCTAGGTGGGCACTACAATTCTGGGATAATAAAAGTGTGTTTTAAATTGGTGTTGAAAGAGGGCCCAAGATCAGCTTTAATCCAGAGTGAAGGGAGTTCCATCACATATACTATCACAGAAAAGACCCTACGGCGACATTCCCCCTGTATTAAAAAACCTATATTCAGAAGTATGCTGAATCTGAACAGGGAAGCTCTGGTCCTAATACACAAGAACATAGGATGAGCCTTGCTGGATCTAGTTCAGTATTTCCTTCTGCTGGTGGCCAACCTGTGTGAAGCCTACAAGCAGAACATGAGTACAAAGGCTCTCTCCTGTTAGCCAAAAGCTGCCATGCTGCCTCTGATACTGGAGGTGATATATAGCCAGCATGACTGCAAGCCATTAGGGATAGGGGAGAAATGTGATTCAGTTTGCATTTAAACATGAGCCTATCAAATTCACACTTTCTGAATCAATACTCAACATGAAACACAGCCATCCCTAGAATTTCACACTTCTCCAAATGTTGCAATGCAGTTCTCCAGCCAAGTGATATGTATGAAGCATACCAGGGTGAGTGAAAATAGCATGCAAAAAAAGCATTATATTAGGAAAAATTGCTTTGCAAAAATGTGCATATTAGGAAAAATTGCAGACAAAGATGTGTACATTGGGAGAAATACACAATGAACTGCTGACAAAATTTTCATGAGAACCGTTTGCTTTTTAAAAATTGCAAATTGATGTGGAAATCTAAACTTAAGATGGGAATAATAAAAAACTGACCAATACATCAATCTCTAGTTGGCATTGATAGCTACTACCCTACACAGATTTGTTACTTGTGTGCTCTGCCACATAAAACTGATGGGCCTCCTAAAATTACTGTAACCACACCCCACCCCACCCCACCTCCTGATTTTCAGGCCCTGCAAATCTACCTTACTATCTACATCTCAGCAATATGTTAACTTTGGCTCCATGGTTCCCAAACATTCAAGAGAGCCCCCAGCACAAATAAGCATACTGGTCCTGGGTAATTGTTATTGCTGCCGCACATGTAGTCCTGCCACTTCTTCCACTGATCTGAAATTATTTTTCTTTTGAATGGTCTGATCCTCACATTCCTCCACTGTTATTTAAACAGCATGGCGCTGGGGATATATAGGCAGGACAAGAGAGAGAGAGAATAAGGGAGCCACTTCCGTGATTTGATCCCACTATGTAGACATAAGACTAGGAAATAAAACAGGACATTGAGGGAGCTTTACTTAGCTATCAGCGTAAAGGTCTTGATTGTGACAGCCTTCAAAGTTCACCAAGAACAGCTTTCTGCTTATCTTTGAAAAACAGAATTTCCCTTACATATCAAGAGTATGCATTTTTTTAATGGGAAAAGCTTATTCCAAGTTTGCTTTGCTTTCCTCCAACTCTGACACCAACTACATCCCTCTGCCAAGTGGCTGCAGATGTTTGAGGCCTTGCACTTGGGTGGACATTGGGAACCCTTGAACTCAAGGATGTACCCGTGACCTGCTAACCTGCTGCTTGGATTAATTTAATACTGGGCTGTCTTTGAATATTATCTGTTAGCTTCAGAATACCACTTCCAGGCTTTTGATGGGCGTCACTTATGAAGGTTTTGCCTCCTCAGTGCTAAAGAGTGCTGAACTAGCTGCTTCCAGGACCATTTCAAAATGTTATCATAAGCCCTATGTGGCTTGGTACCCTGGTGTCAGTAGAAGTCCCGTGTCCTGTACCTTCCTGCACTTATTATTGGTTCATCAATGGAGGCCTTTCTCTCTGTCTCCTGCTTGTCAGAAGTGAAGTGGGTGACAACTAGAGAGAGGTCAATTTTGCTTATGGTGCCTCATTTGTGCAGGAAGGCTCTCTGTTGCCAACACTGCTTTTCAGCAGCCAGGGAGAGCAGGGAGCCAGGGAGAGCCAGGGAAATGCTGTCCTCTGAGTTAGATCAGGCCCACAAAGCTTTCTGTTCTGACATGCAACCAGTCCTCCACCAAACAGTTGGTGGTCCAGTCCCACCAACCCCCATCCCATGCTCTGCCCCTGCTCCAAGTTCCTACGTTTTCTTCTGTCGTGCACATACTTTAGTTCCTTGCTGCAGTTCTGCAGCCATCATGAGGAGAATGAGATAAAGAGGGAGACCTGGAGACAGGCAGGCAGACACATGTTTGAGGTCAGTGGCATAGCTGCCAAGTCTCCCGTTTTTTGCGGGAAACCCCCGGATTTTAATCCGTTTCCCGCTGTTATCCCCAATAGAAAAAAATCCCAGAAATCCCCCGGATTTCCTACGTGCCAGGGAGGCTCCATTTCGGGTGCTGCTCTGCCCACGCATGTCCGGACATGCATAGAAGCAACTTCTGGTGCCGCGCCGCTGCTGATCCCGCTTTTTTCAGTGGGAGACTTGGCAGCTATGGTCAGTGGACCTACCACAGAGCACAGCAGCTGAAGTTGTGTAGCATTCTTCAGAAAGATGTTTGAGCCACTGTGATCCATTGCCAGACCTCCAAGCTTGTATGTGTTTATTATTATTATTATTATTATTATTATTATTATTATTATTATTATTATTATTATGCCACACATCTGACAGTGTTGCCGCAGCCACTCTGGGCAGCTTCCAAAAAATTAAAATATCAAACACAATAAAGCATCAAACAGTATGTCTTGTCTGTCTGTCTCACTCACCTCGTGGCAGAACCATGGCTTCCAATGCTTCCTTGTAATCTTTGAAGGGTGGTATAGAAATTTAATAAATAATAATAAAATGAAACCTTGTGACCGCCCACTCACTAGCTATTACCCCCACCAACTCACTTGCTTCCTACCACCAATACTAAGCATTGGAAAGACCAGCTTCTCACAAGAGAGGGTGGGAGAGAGAGAATAGGGGGGGGGGATGCGTGAAAGAGTCTCAATGCCAAATGGATGAATGATGTGGGGGGAGGGATTCTTATTGTTGAGGCAACACACAGATGATCTGATGTTCCAACCTGACATCTTGCTGCACATGCCTCTATATGTAATCAGGAACATAAATGCCTTGTGGTTTGGCTACATGAGACAAAGTGAAGGAAAATAGAATAAAAACAATTGCATGCCAATCTGCTTATTATGAGCTTGTAAAAATTGTGTGTGTGTGTGTGTCTCTGTGTGTGTGTTTGGAGTCTGGAGAGTTGAAAATGTTTGTATTTGTTTACCTATCTTCCAAGTTCAAGTAATGGGATATTATTATTATTATTATTATTTTTAAAAATAATATTTTAATCCTGCAAAAATGAAACTATAAAATCTTAAATCTTTCCAAAAAATGACAATACTTGCTTGCTCAGAATGCCTTTGGGATTATAAACCAGGAGTGACAGAAAACTCTCAATACATGGATATAGAAACTTGAATAAAACATCAGATTCTTTGAAGGTGACTTGGAAACTACAACTAACCTGGAATGCAGCAGCTAGACTGGTGACTGGGAGCTGGTCCTAACACTGGTCTTAAAACATTGGCTCCCAGTATGTTTCTGAGCACAATTCAAAGTGTTGGTGCTGACCTTTAAAGCCCAAAATGACTTCAGCCCTGTAAACCCTATTGAGCTTAGTGGGATTTGCTTCTAAGTGAAATGAATTCAATTGAGCAGCATACTTTTTTTTAAGAAAAAAGTCCTCTTGAAACTAGATAAAGGCTACTAGCATAAGCCAAGTCAATAAGAATCCAAGAACCCTCCTACCTACAGAGCACAGATACTGTAGCTTTCTTTCTGTAGACATAAACGATGTGCTCATCACTAGAAACGTAATATTGAGTAGAAAAGAAACACACAGCACTTACTAGGTCTCCTCTGGTTCCCGTTTAATTTCCTTTGTCTAATGTAAACTCAGTGGGCTATGACTAAGAGCTAACATATAATTTCTAATTGTATGGCATTATGTTATGTTAGCACAAAAACATTATCTGAGCCAAGACACAAGACAGCAGCCTATAGTTCAGTCTTGCTAGGGATTAGATAGGAATGGAAAAAATACCATCAGCATCAACTGCATTTGTCAGGGAAGTAGATGAAAAGCCAAGCTTAATGGGAAAATATTCTCCATGTCTTTCACCTCCTTCCTTAGTAGGTGCAGGGTCATTTTGCAAGCCAAATGGAACACGCTCTCATCATAGATGTGAAAAAAGGAAACTGAGGACTTTGGACTGTTATTGTTTGTTTGTTTTTACAGGCAGCCTGCGCATCCTTATCCTAGGTTTCCGAGCTGCCTTTCACATCTCCCTGTACTTTGCATGCGTCCGTCCCCTACCTTGTTACCCAAACCTTCCATTTCCTGCCTTTGACCATTTCCACTTGCATTTTGCAGTCCACAGAATATCAAAGGCTGACATCTGGAGGGAGGTGGGCGGGGTAGAGAAACAGCCCTGGATTTAATAGGAAAAGAGCTAGGGATAAAACACCCTTGGTCATGAAATTTTAAAAAATCAAGAAAGAGAGACTGCCTTTCAAAAGAACCCCTTCATACATTCAGTGAATACACAGGTATCAGGAAAGTACTTGCCAATCATACCCATCCCAAAAACACCAATAGGGAAGTAGTGGAGCATCTGCTTTGCATGCAGAAGGTCCCAGGTTCAGTCCCTGGCATCTCTAGCTAGGGCTGGGAATCTGAAACCCCAATAAATACTGTTCGTGTAAACAATAGTGAGCTAGATGGATCAACAGTCTGATCTGACATAAGGCAGATTCCTAAATTTCTATATTCCTAATTTGGCGTTGGTGAAAAAGGAGCACGTACAACAGCCCTTGTGCATGAATGTTTCTGAATCAGATGCGTTAGCTTGTCTCCTTTCCCCTTATTTCACAAGATAATTCCGCATGTTGTTTTTCCTCTGTGTTTCCTTGTACAGTCGTACCTGGGAAGTTGAACAGAATCTTCTCCGGAAGTCCGTTCGACTTCCAAAACGTTTGGAAACCAAGGTGTGGCTTCTGATTGGCTGCAGGAAGCTCCTGCAGCCAATCGGAAGCCATGGAAGCCCCGTTGGATGTTTGTGTTCCAAAGAATGTTCACAAACCAGAACACTCACTTCTGGGTTTGCGGCCTTTGGGAGCCAAAACGTCTGAGTACCAAGGCGTTCAGAATCCAAGGTACAATTGTAATAACATTCAAATCCAGCTCCAGGCCTGTGCATCAACTAGAAATGGGTCTCCTGGTTTTTTTCACCACTTTCCTACAATCTCATTTTTGCCTGCTTTCCTCTCATCAACTTAGATGTATGCCTCTTTCAAAAAAGGGAGAGAGTGGAGCTTCAGCTATTAATTAAAATTATTATGTATTTATTGCTTAAACTGGGCTCCCGCATGAAGGTTAATTTGACCTCCGTGCAAACCCAGATGACTCCTGTGAATAGGCAAGAACCAGCCTTTCCATCCCAGCATCCATCCTGTTTGCCCCTCAGACACCTCTCAATTGACCTTTCATGTCACTCCTGCCCAGGATGCATCTTGGTACTGGCCAATGAAAACCTTCCAGGGCGCTGTAACCTTGATTCTATTGACCAGAGTTGCTTTGATTTAAATTTCAAACAGCCTGTGATTTTTATTCTCTCCTCCTCCCAGCTCCAAACGCAAACATTATGGATTTTAGAGGGAAGGAAGCCCTCACTGCACACTTGCTTTGCACAATCTTTGCATAAGCAAAAAGGCAGTCGATACAAACAGAATTAATTTTAATTGACCCTAATATGCACACCCAATTTCTTTCATTCGCAAAGAAACCGAGCACAACAAGCTTGGTATTTACAGAAGTACTGGCCCAAGTACACAGAACGGAGTTAATTACAGCGCCTATTACTAAACTTACTTGGTTATGATTATAGCGAACCATCACACAGGTCAATGAATGTGTAAATGGGAGGGAGGGATTAGATTGGCATTGTGGTACCCAGTAATATGTTGCTGATTAGAAAGCTTGTCAAAAGAAAGCAGGGGTCGCTCTCTAATCACCAAATCTCCTGAGATTGTCAGAGAGGGTGAGATGCAATCTAATTGTGATTTCCCAATCAGAAGAGAAATCCTATACAAGAGTTGCACTTTGATCATCGATACATTTCAAGGAAATCAGCAAGGAAGTCTGCTCACAATTATAAGCACTCCTTGCATGAAACTCTGAGAACTGTTGCCAGTCAGTGTTCTCAGTACCAAGTTAGATGGACCTGTGGTCTGACTTGGTTTAAGATAGATTCCTATATTCCTATGACCTGCATGCAGCTTTCCAGTTGTTTTGCCAAAAGACTCTCATAGGGTTCCACAAAGCTCTCTGGCAACTACAATGCAAGACATCTTCCTAAATTCCATTTTGAAAACATCTTTATTTATTTATCTTTCAATATAAAAAAAACCTCTTCCAACATGAACCGGGGGGAGGGGGACGGGACATCACTATCCACAAATGAAGTCATTCAGTTCAATTGAATACAGCCATGAAGATCAGACAACTAAAAAAGAAAAACAATCCCATTAACAAGTCCAGATGTCATTCTATTAATAGACCAATGCCAAATTAAACATCTATGCCATACACCACCACAAGCTATACAGAACGTAAGTGGTATCAGTAATTTTTTCCCCTTCTCACACCCATATGTTCCAGCACAGCAAAATTATCCATTTCATTTACTAACCCATGACTGCTTGTCTTGCCCCCTACCCCAAAGTCACAATTGTTGAAGAGTTTTATTGGCACCTTAACAAAATCAACTAGAAACAGTCATTTAAAATGTTCTTACAGGCCAACTAAATGTCAGAATTATATTGTTCACAGAAAAGTGAACTTTATTTTGAATTAAAATGTTTGACAGTTAAAACACTAACTGAAGTATACGTGTGTTTTAATAGCATGTCAGTTGTTCTAAGGAACTTCTTTCTTTGTCATTGACACAGCACACACCACCTTTTTTTAAAAAAAATCTGGAGAGCCTAGCCTAGCAACATGGCCTCTTATATATGCATCATCCAAGAAAAGGGAAAATTAGGATATTGATTTGCATAAGATTTGCATGTACTGGTTTATATGTATAGATGAAAATTTAGAAACAACTACGCAGGTGGCACTGTGGGTTAAACCACAGAGCCTAGGGCTTGCCGATCGGAAGGTCGGTGGTTCAAATCCCTGTGACGGGATGAGCTGCCATTGCTCGGTCCCAGCTGCTGCCAACCTAGCAGTTCGAAAGCACGTAAAAGTGCAAGTAGATAAATAGGTACCACTACAGCGGGAAGGTAAATGACGTTTCCGTGTTCTGCTCTGGTTCGCCAGAAGCGGCTTTGTCATGCTGGCCACATGACCTGGAAGCTGTACGCCGGCTCCCTCGGCCAATAATGCGAGATGAGTGCTGCAACCCCAGAGTCGGTCACGACTGGTCAGGGGTCCCTTTACCTTTACCTTACTATGGTTATGCGATGCATTGCACCATCATAGTCGATACCATGACCATGTAACCTGTGTACCTGCTCTCCAGGTGATGTTGATGGGCTCCGACATGATCCCTGCTCTCCTCGATGATGGTTCTTTATTTTCAAACCAGTCTTGGACTGGACAGCCCTTCAAACAGAAGAGTCATTCAAATAGAGTACTGTCCCCTGTAAAGGAGGACACATGGCCACCATAGATCCTAGCTGTTTCTCTGATCGGCTAAGTGGAGAAATGTCAGACAGTTCTGAAGGCCTAGACTTAGCTTAACTTTGCACTGTGAGAGATATGGCTTGGTTATACAGTATCAGTGGCCACAACCTGCACAAGCCCATGCTTTGCCAGGGTAAAAACTGCTTTGTACATCACTTCCTTCACATACACAGCAAGTGGTCTCTCTAAAAGCCCCTTTTATGCTAAGCCATAGTAGATGTCAGATAGACTGAACAGAGAGTTAATTAATTGTGGATCATTTTTACTGAAAGCCCAAGGTGGGAGACCTTGTGGTAGTACATGCCACCTAAGTGATCAATCTTTAATTAGCATGGCCAAGGAAAATCGCCTGTTCTGCACATAAAACAAAACCAGAATTTTAACATTCTGCCATTACTCTAACCCTGCACCTTTGTGAGGCAATTCATGAGAGCTACAAGAGGAACGTCACCAAATTTCAAAAGTTGCTTAAATTCGAAGTTTGAAAACTAAAAAATTATCACCTGAATACCAGAACAGCATTTTTACCCTAAACGGCCTCGGCCCTGTATACCTGAAGGAGCGTCTCCACCCCCATCGTTCAGCCCAGACACTGAGATCCAGTGCCGAGGGCCTTCTGGCGGTTGCCTCGCTGCGAGAAGTGAGGTTACAGGGAACCAGGCAGAGGGCCTTTTCGGTAGTGGCGCCCGCCCTGTGGAACGCCCTCCCAGCAGATGTCAAGGCAATAAGCAACTATTTTACTTTTCAAAGACAATTGAAGGCTGCCCTTTTTAGGGAAGTTTTTAATGTTTGATGCTTTATTGTTTTTAATATTTGGTTGGAAGCCACCCAGAGTGGGCGGGGTATATATAATAAATAAATAAATTATTATTATTATTATTATTATTACATGAAAATCCCATGTCTGCCCATCATTGATTTGCAGGAATGGTTGAAGCTAATTGTCACGCCTATGCCTGTTGTTTTGAAGTCAGTTCCTCTTTCGTGGGGCCTATTCACAGAAAAGTGTGCATAGGGTCTATCAGACATTGTCAGATGTCGAGGGCTCCCACATGCCAGCTCTTTCAGAGCCTCGCTCCGTGTGTGATGTTTAGAATGCCTACCAAAGTCTCATGAAACCACTTCATGGTCACCTGACCTCACCTCAAAAAGGGTTGGGTTGGAAAAGGTTCAGAAAGGGCCGCCAAAATGATCAAGAGGCTGGAGTGATTCCCCTTTGAAGAAAGGTCTCTCTCTCTCTCTCTCTCTCTCTCTCTCTCTCTCTCTCTCTCTCTCTCTCTCTCTTTTACACACACACATTCACATGCCGGTTTCTAGTTTGGGGAGGAACTCCATAAAGGAAGGTCTGGAAGGTGGACAGCAGCAGAGGGGAGAATGAATGCAAGTGCATGGGCAGCAGGGAGAAAAGACTATTGCAGAGAGAGAACACTTTCTGGATTTCTGTAAGACCACCATAAGAATCGCACAGAAAGCTCCCTTATACCGAAACCGATCATTGGTCCACCTACCTCAGAATTCTTTACTAGCATCAGCTCTCTGGGATTTCAGGCAGAGCTGTCTATCAGCTTGAAAATACCAGAGATGGAACCGAGAACCTTCTGCTTACAAAGCAGAAGCTCCACCACTGAGCCACAGCCCTCCTCCGTTAATCAACTGATAGATTTGAGGGTGGTAGTGGTAATTACTTTTTGGTACAATGGACTGAAGTGATACAGAGGCACTTATTTATTTATTTTGGCACCCCGGGCTTCAAAATGGCTTAGGCTGATGCTGCCAAATTGCTCCTTGTTCCAGGCTGAAAGTTTCTGTGCTTGAAGATGGGCTCTCTTTTTTCCAAAAAAAAGAAGAAAATTCATGTTGTCATATACGGAGAAGTCGGATCCCTCCATATATCTGCGCACATAAGTGCATATGTGCATGTTTTTCTGTCTCATTCTCATGTCTTAGTGAGACATAAATTCCATTAACCTGAATTGCGGGCTTAGCTCACCTTTACAACAGCCGATATCGACAAGGTGCTGGTGATCAATATGGGACAGATTGGAAGCTCATTCCAACAAATTGATAAAAGTTCAGAATGAGGAGGGGTGAGGTAGTTTACTGCAAAGGTTAAATCTTTACATTCTGCTTTCTCTAATATCCACTTTTTTTCCCTTAGATGCTCCTAACCTTCAGAATTAACCCCATTTTGAAATACAAGCAATGTTTTCTAGTCACACTTTGTCCTTCATCCTCAGCTCTCCCCTGTATCAAGGATACTCTGCTGGGCATGTGTCGGTATCCTGCCTTGTACAGGTGAAGCGGAATAGCAATGGCTCCATGTTAGGGACTAGCTGGATGAAGAGGAGTGAAGGGAGGCACCAGCTGGGAAACCCTCTAGAGAAACTTCAGAGGAGAAAGGCTCACAGCCAGGTGAATGGTGTTGGGACATTGAAGAAATGGTTGGATGCTAAAAAGAGGCAACATGATTTAGCGAGCTGATGAAGCAGAGGAGAAATGGGACAGATGGTACAGAAGCATCCCAGGAGCTTGTCGCTCCTACTGTCCTAAGCTGCCCTCCCCCCTTGTCTCCTAGAACACGGAGGGCTATGTATGTAGCAGAATGATGGGCACAGATCCCCCCCACCCCTGATGTAGTTTAGAAAACATGTGGCTGGGGAGGAATCATAGAATCGTAGAGTTGGAAGAGACAACAAGTGCCATCCAGTCCAACCCCCATGCCAAGCATCAAAGCATTCTTGACATATGCCTGACAAGCCTCTGCTTAAACACCTCCAAAGAAGGAGACTCCACCACACTCCTTGGTAGCAAATCCACTGCCAAACAGCTCTTACTGTCAGGAAGTTCTTCCTAATGTTTAGGTGGAATCTTCTTTCTTGTAGTTTGAATCCATTGCTCTGTGTCCGCTACTCTGGAGCAGCAGAAAACAACCTTTCTCCCTCCTCTATATGACATCCTTTTATATATTTGAACATGGCTATCATATCACCCCTTAATCTTCTCTTCTCCAGGCTAAACATACCCAGCTCCCTAAGCCGTTCCTCATCAGGCATCATTTCCAGGCCTTTGAACATTTTGGTTGCCCTCTTCTGGACACGTTCCAGCTTGTCAGTATCCTTCTTGAACTGTGGTGCCCAGAACTGGGCACAGTACTCTAGGTGAGGTCTGATTGGGCTTCCCCTTAAGTCACCCTTTTTTTAGAGGAGACTTAGAGGGAAGAAGAAGGACCTTCAGTCCTGGCAACTGTCTCATTGGGGCCAGTTCTGCTTGTAGGCATTGCTGCCTTGTTTTCTTGAACAGAGAGTATCATTTTTCTGCTTGTCTTTCTGTCTTGAGTGCCAACCTGCATCTGAGCCAGCCCAGACACTCCGATATTCATCTTCTGATGGGGATGACACAGATGGAAGAAACACAGCACTCGCTCATAAAAGCACCACCAGTTGAAGGCTTCTTGTGGACCAGACATGGGTCCAATGATAGATTGGATTTGGGGGTATAGTCATGAGGCAAATAGGACGGGCATGCAACATGTTGCGAGCTGTGTTTTTGCAGCATTGGGGTGGAATTCAATGCAGTGCTAAGTGGGGTATCTGCTGGTAGAGTACTGCTTTTGCTATGATTGTATTGTTAACTATTTTTATTGTGCGTTTGAAAAACGCCTTGGTTTTGGTATTAAACTGAAAGTTGGAGTAGAAACAGTGATAAATAAAACAAGCAAATAAGGGGGGGGTGCTATCCCAACTTTGTAGGAAGACCAAGAAATTTTTTAAAAAGTTGTCAATTTGAATGCTCATAGTAAGAGCATTTGTCAAGACCCAGTTCACACTAAATACTCTTGTGCAAAACTGCCTTTCCAATGTGTCTTTCAAGTGAGCCAGAATAGCTTTTACACAGTGTGCTTTTTTTTTGTTACCTTACTTCATTGACACTCTTAAACTTGATAACTGCCTGAATTTTGCTGTCGACACTTTGCCTTCAGTTTTAAGGCCGCTTCAAGTTACTCTAAAAAAGAAATCACTTTACTCTTAATTCCCTGAAAGCCCCACGCTGTTTTAAATTACATGCTTATACTGGGATAGGCAGACTATTTATTTAGCAGGCAAATTTCAGAGCCATCTGAAATTAATTTCCCAACTCCTACATTCCTGCGTACCAGCCTTCAATCTAGCCATGGAATTTCCTGGTGGAGCTGCACACGTTTCAATCTTTATGCTACAGGTTTCTCAGGCTGTTGCCCTGTCAGCTGTGAAAGTGAAGACCAACTCCTCTGTTGCCGCCGGTCCACTGCTGCCCCCTTTCACATGCAATCTCAGGCTTTACATTGCAATTGATTGACTCCAAGGCAAAAAATCAAAGAATCTTAGAGCTGGAGGTTAAGGTGTAGGTTTCTCAGTCCAGAAAATCCATTGCTGCATCCCCGGCAGATGACTGTCCAGCCTTCATTTGAAAACCCCATCACTCAAGAAACTCATCACTGCCCAAAGTGCTTGGTTCCATTGCCAAGCTGATCGCGTCATTAAGAAGCTTCTCCTTCTATAACTTAAGCCCATTAAATCTAGTCCTGCCTTCTAGAGCATCAGAAAAATAAGTTTGGGTGCAGGTATGGGAAGATAATGTACCCTCAGTCTTCTCCATCCTCAAGGAACACGCTTTCCACACACCTTTGTAACTCCAGCACCATCATGAGAGACATCCCAATGCCCCATCTTCTGTTTCTAAGATGGACCAAAGCTATCCCAAGACTCAAGATCTCAGGTGCAGTAAAGCTTCCAGATCTAGAGGGCTGCTTTTCTCTCTACTGCCACCTGTCTGTCCATCTGTCCCTCGATCAACCAGTCTTGTGTATTGATTGAGTTGATGTCCCTCAAACTGATAAAGAGATATTTCTTCTTTGCATATATCCAATAAAATAAGTACATTCTATGTACATTTTAAATTGCCTATATTGCTGCAATGGAGGCTAAGCCCTTTTTTTAAAAAGTCAAATAGCAAAAATAAAGGACAGCGCTTGCATGCAGGACAGCATTGTCGCTGGTGACCCAGGTGGCATCAGTAGCACATTTTCAGCTCCAGATGCTTTGAGCACTGCAGTCTTTCCTGGACTGAGGTAATCTTGCCATGATAATCCATGATCTGGTAACCCTCCAATTAGATTACTCTACATGGGGATACCCTTGAAGAGAATTCAGAAGGTGCAGTTTGTGCAGAATGCAACCATCACCGTTTAGAGTGGCTTAGCTAATCATAATACTAGAACTCTGATTGTGTGTGATCTGAGTTGGTAGGCAAGACACTACAGAACCCAATTCAAGGTGTCAGTCCTAACTTATAATGCCCTAAATGACTCAGGACTGAAACTTTGGGAATAATCTCTCTATATAGCTTAGAGAAGGGGCACAGCTCAGTGGTAGAGCAACAGTTTTGCATGCAGAAGAGCCTGATTCAAATCCCCTGCATCTCCGGGTAGGATTGGGAGAGAAAACTTCATGAAACCCTGCCACTCAGGGTCTGCCACTCAGTAGACAATATTGAACTAGGTAGGCCAATGGCTTGAATCAGCAAAAGGCAGCTTACTGTGTTCCAGGTTTCATCTGTGTCGTCCATATCAAACCTTGCATGTTCAAAAGTATACTAACAGGGGCCTTGTGGACTGTTCCTTGGCAAAGGCTAGGGAACGCAGGGTGAAGTTTCCTGCTATTTTGAATGATGCTCATCGCTGGCAAGAGCCCTGAGAAAATTGGAAGTCTGTGTATCAATCTGGGACCAATGTGCTATGAATAAACACATGTGACAGGATATGGATGCTTCTAGGGAATCTATAGAGTAGTTGGTGTAGCGGGGTGACCACAACCCACATGCTGACACGACCATGTCATTAAACCGTGCATCGTAATGTATACATACTATGGATAGAGAAGCCACATGAGTGATTAAGTAACAAGCATGTTATTTAATATACTTCTTTTAGCAAATATACTATTGATTGTAATTACTGCTCCAGCCCCCAGGAGCCTTCACTTAGAGACTAAAACTCTCCAGGATACTAGGCAGTCTGCAAGCATAGGAAGCAAAAGTGGGTTGGATAAGAGAAAAAGAGGACAGTAACAAGAGTGGTCAACAAAAGAGGATGTGGTCAAGCAAATTGGTAGCCAAGACAACACTGGTAAAGTACCTTGTGGCTAAAAATGTGTTCCTTACACCATGTGCTTGTTACTAGAATGGCCTCTAGCTCAGGCTCTTTTCTCTTCTCATTGATCATGCCCAGTGAACGAGAGCATGCCTGGGGTCTCAATGCAATCCTTTATCTTTTCTTAGTCTACATCCCCGCTCCCCAGGCCCTACCCCACATCCCTGGGGGGGGGGGAGGTGGGGGGTTCCCCCCCCCAAGAACGTTTGCTAACCAGAACAATCACTTCTGGGTTTGTGGCATTCAGGAGCTAAAACGTTCGTCTCGCAAGGCATTCAACTTCCAAGGTACGATTGTAATGCGTCCTTCAACTCTGATAAGGCATCTTGTTTATTTGGATAAAAGGTGGTGGTGGGAAGGTGAGTGTGCGTAGGAAGCAGCCTACTGTACAAAGGCAAAGTTGTGATTCATTGCTCCACCCACTTTTGTCCCTAGTTCCTTTCACTACTGGCAAGTGGCCCCCGGGAGGCTTCCCGGAAAAGAGTGTGGCCCTTTGGTTGAAAAGGTTTTACTGCCCCTGATTTAACTCAAAGCAAGTCAGCACTCTGAATTTCATTTCATTCTGCACTGACTTCCAGTTTGTTTCTGGGAGGAATTCAAAGTGTGGGCTTTTGCGCATAAAGCCAGAAATGGTTTTGCAGCCAGGAAATTGGAAATACCACCTTTGCCCATATGATCCTACACACTCCACTGCTGATTTTTTTTGGGAAGCATTTTGACCAAAGAAGTAAAGGATTCTACAGCTGCCACCCCCGGTTTTCTATCCACTCCCAATGGCAACAGCATCCAAAGAACAGCTTGAAATTTCTCCTTATGTACCAAAGAACCTGGATCAAACACAATTTCAGAATCAAAGGCAAGTGGTCTAGAATATGCATAACAACTGGCCTACCCAAATACCAGCACATGGAGAGAGAAATGGGAATGTCCTGAAAAGAAAAGCATTTTACTTTCCCCTTTTCTGTTCTCTTTGGACTGAATGAAAGAAATGAAATTTCACCCAAGTTGGTGAAACATCTAGATGCTCACAGACTGTACATACCTGGGGTTTTTATTGATGCTTACAATGAATCATATGATTCTGAATGGTTTCCATTATTCTAAAAACTAGCACTGGCTTATGTATAAATCAGAGAACTGAAGCTATTAATTTTCAGGAAAAAATGAAAACATGGTGGTTAAAGTACCCATGAAATATCTTAAGGAAAAAGGAAGAGTGCCTATTTGAAAACAAAACAACATTTTTGGTACTATTCCATGACTCATTTGATATGTATTGAAAACCCTAAAAAAACACACCAAAAAACCCACACATTTTAAAGGAATAATATACCATGCCCTAAAACTTTGGCACATTAAAGGCTGCAAGAAGAGCTTTTCCCACCTTGATCTCCAGGTGAACAAAAATCTGTTTTAGATGTAGTCATTCTTTCCTTCTTCAAAGTCTTGCAGTGTATACCTACACGATTTCCTGGAGGGAGGGTCATCCTTAAAAACATTTTGTTAACATTTAACTTTTTCCATCAAAATGGCTTTCCTAAAATGTAATGTTTCCATGCAAGGGAAGGAAGATAAAACTGAGAAAACATGCAAGATCCTTAGGCATCTGCACTAAAAGCTATGATACAAACATCTGCCAAGTATATTTGGCAGAAACATTTGCCAAGTACAGTGATGCCAAGTATCAGAGGTCCTTAGGCTACACCAACAGCCCATGCCTTCAAGGCGTTGACAGACCTCAGCAAGGTTAGAGCCTAGTCTTGGGCCTGTGGACAGCTAACCCAAAAATGGAATCTATAGTCAAGGTCTGCATTTCTAGGTAAGGATCAGAAAACTAATCTATGCTCGAATTAGCAGCAAGAAACAAGGCAGTTATCCATGGTGTGGTAGGAGGGCTTACCCTAGAAGGAGGGATAGAAATAAAATAAATAAATATAACTTTATATACACAGAAGTGGGAAGTGGATAGACAGAGGAATACCAACAAAGGATGAATGGCTTATGAAACTGATGGGCTATGCTGAAATGGTGAAATTAACTAAGAGGACTTAATGACATAGTGTTTAATGGAGACCATTGATCCTTCAAAGTATCACCCATACATGAAGTCGCAGGATTTGAAATAGAAGCAGTGGATTACTGAAAGAACTAATAATATTGAAGTTTAGATAATAAAAACACAAGTATTATAAAACAGCTAATAAAAAGAAGTTAAAAACAAACAACAGGAAAGGGGGGATCAGACCTGATCCTTCTTTTTAAAAAAAGGAGTAGGAAAATCTGGTCCAAAATCATATTGTGGTAAGATGCTAGATGTGCAGGATTCAAATGCAGTGGGAGAGGGACTCTTGGAGTTCAAGTGGAATAAAGAAATGACAGTTAGGGAGATGGTTAACCACTTACTCAGTGTAATTTCCCTACCAGAATCTTTCATTAAGAAAAGAATAGTATCAAGGCTGTTATACGTATTCCCACCTGGCATGTTGTTAGCTCTCAGGATTGTTAAGGGTCCTTCCAGAGTAAGATCTTACAAGTATAAATAAATTTCAAAATGCCCCGAGAGATTGCCATTCAAATGGAAGTCTCTTCCACAGTGAAGAAAGTTTTTGAGAAATTGGAGGACAAGTTTCATCTCCATACAACACACCTGCCCTCTCCACTGCCGCCACAGAACAGTACAGGAGAAAAACGGTATGCAGTACAGGTACTTGCAGAGACAGACAAACAAATGAGAAAAGCTACACATATTAAATATAAAAAGACCCTGCTACACCCAGAGCATTTCAAGGTGTTTCCTCTCTGCAAAGAGTTCAGAACTTGCATATCTTTCACATTTACTGTGACTGAACGTGCATATTTAACACTGCATTTTTTGAAATTGATTATAAGCCACTATTCAGACTCCAAAGGCTCACTAAAAGAATATAAAGGTTAGAAATCAATCTACAACTTTTCAAATGCCTGCTGAACACATACTCACCAGGGTCTAGACCTGCCTGGTCCAGAGCTCCAATAGAAATGCACAAGTCTGTCAGTTTCAGTGCCTTTCAGAGAGAGAACGGCATCACAAAATTCAGAGAAGTACTGTCAGGAGTATGGGCAGGAGTCAGGCTCTGGGGCCTGTAGTGCTTTGCAGGACTGGGGCCTGCCTCAGCTTGTGCTGGAGAAGCAAGGAGTGGCCACTCAGGTGAAGACCTCAGCTTGTGCTGGAGAGGCAAGGAGTGGTCACTCAGGTGAGGCCACTTGATACCTCACTGCACCTGGTGGCAAGAGCTGGGAGGGATAAAAGCTCAGCATTTCCCTTCAGTTCTTTGCCACAGCAACACTATCTCTGCCTGGTTGCCTCTGGCCTCTTGTTCCTTGGACCCTTGCCTTGCCGACGCCTTGATCCTCGACCCTTGGACCTTTGCCTTGCCAACGCCTTGCTCCTTGACTCCCAGACCTTCGCCTCTGCCTTGCTCCTTGACCCTGCGGCTGCCTGCTACTGGAACCTCAGCCCTGCACCTGTTCCTGCTTCTACACCTCCATCTTGCCTCTGGTCCTGACGTCCCCAGCCAGGGCTTCAACCGCCCACCGACCGGACCGTGACAAGTACAAATTTTGAAGGAAAGCTGTGTTTAGGTTCACTTGTTCGTTCGGAAAGTATGAATTAGGTAGGACTGAACCAATTTCTTTCCCATTCCCAATAGACACCTGCAAACCCTTGGAAGGGTTTCAGTCAGCATGTTGATCAGGTGAAGAGATTCTAGCTGATGTTTAACACAAATATGTCCCATAGTGATCCTAACAATATTCTTTCTTTAAAACATTTATACACAGACCACCAGGCAGTTTATAATAAACTAATAATAATAGTCAAATAACAGGGTAAAAGTCTGAGAAAGCGAAAAATTTAAAAAAGGTATTTGCTTGTCACCCAAAATACATGAGATGCCAGCTAAGCCTACTTAGCTTAAAAGCTTTATTTATGCATTTAATATAGGTAAAGGTAAAGGGACCCCTGACCATTAGGTCCAGTCGTGACCGACTCTGGGGTTGCGCGCTCATCTCGCATTATTGGCCGAGGGAGCCGGCGTACAGCTTCCAGGTCATGTGGCCAGCATGACAAAGCCGCTTCTGGCAAACCAGAGCAGCACATGGAAACGCCGTTTACCTTCCTGCTGTAGCGGTACCTATTTATCTACTTGCACTTTGATGTGCTTTTGAACTGCTAGGTTGGCAGGAGCTGGGACCGAGCAACAGGAGTTCACCCAGTCACAGGGATTTGAACTGCCGACCTTCTGATCGGCAAGCCCTAGGCTCTGTGGTTTAACCCACAGCGCCATCTGGGTTCCTATAATAATTAATATACCACTTTACAATTGTCTCTAAGAAGTTTGCAATGATACAATATAAAAAATGACAATCAGTTAAAATTATACAGTCAAACTTCAATTAAATTTCTGGGGGGGGGAGTCTCTAGTAGGTGTCAGACATTCAGTAGGGAGGGGGACACGAGTGTAACACAAGTTTCACAAGTAGGGCACCACAGCTGAAAAGTCCCCCTTGTCCAATGTCACTCACCTGTCTTCAAACAATGGGAGAATGCTTATTCCTACTTCAGTCCACAGTGCTATGAATTTGAGGGAGGAGGATTATGCTGTATGCCAAGGCCCTTCTAATTCCTGGATCTAGCAAGTGTTAAAACATGGGTAGGCAAACTAAGGCCCGGGGGCCGGATTTGGCCCAATCGCCTTCTAAATCCAGCCTATGGACGGTCCGGGAATCAGCGTGTTTTTACATGAGTAGAATGTGTCCTTTTATTTAAAATGCATCTCTGGATTATTTGTTGGGCATAGGAATTTGTTCATTTTTTTCTTCAAAATATAGTCCGGCCGCCACAAGGTCTGAGGGACAGTGGACTGGCCCCCTGTTAAAAAATGTTTGCTGACCCCTGTGTTAAAATCTAATTCCTTCTCCTCCATTTTATGTTCCTTAACACATTCCCATTCCCTTCCTGTCCTTCCTTCTCTTTCTTGGTGGCTAAGACCCCACCACATCCAAACATACAATTCATCTCTCATGCCACCTTTATTCCCTGCCAGGCTGAGTGTTGCTGCACCCTCAGCATGGTCTCCCCACTCTTCCAGCCTGACTTCTCATCTTCTGAGTGGGCCACCAACACCCCAGCACACCAGAGAAGAAGCCTCCCGACTTTTCCTCACAGTGATAATATAGGCGTGAAATGCCTTCCATGCTGTAGCAAACATCTCCTGGACATATGGTATAAACCAGGGGTGGCAAAGTGGACGCAGCCAGAGCCTTTATTCCCTCAACCATAGCTGCCAAGTACCCCGTTTTCCCCGGGAAACCCCCGTTTTTACTTACCTTTTCCCGGTGGTCCCCCGTATCACTTTGTCTCCCATTTGTATCCGTTATTTTCTCCTGCCGGCGGCCATTTTTTTCTGATTTTGCCCTTCTATGGGCACAAAAAATGGCTTCAAAGTCAGCGGCTTCAAAAGTCGCATCTACGCATGACCGGAAGTGCATAGACGCGACTTCCGGTGTCGGCGGTGGCCATTTTTTGTGCCCATAGATGGGCGGGGCGACACCGGAAGTTGTGTCGATGCACTTCCGGCCATGCGTAGAAGCTACTTTTGAAGCCGGCGGCGGCCATTTTTGGTGCCCATAGAAGGGCAAAGCAACACCGGAAGTTATGCCGATGCAACTTCCAGTGTCACACGGCTGCCGGTCCCGGATTCTGCAGTCCGGGACTTGGAAGGTAAGCCCCCAACTCTTGTGGGCCAACATTGACCAAGGGTGCCCCAAACCCTGTCACAGGTTCAAAGGGGCTCACTATAACCATTGGTCCACTGATGGACTACTCTGCAGTATAGTAGATCTCAGTGGGGCTTGCTGTCAGGGAGCCCAACTTACACAGATGTGGGGCAGGTGGGCATATTTAGGGGAAATGGCCTCACATGCCAAACCAGGACACCTGACAGACCTAATTAGGGGTGGAGGTTCCCCACCACTGAAATAAGCAGTAGGCGTTTAGTGAAAGATGAAATGTGGGGAAAGATCAATTTAAAACAAGCATCCCTGCCCCCTTTTTTACATGTTCATTGTCTCATCCACTCTCTTTTGCTTTCTTTTCCTCTCTCCCCACCTCTTCTCTTCCAGCTCCCAACCAAAGCAGCACTTACGGCCGTGACAAATGAAGCAATAACAAGGGTAATCATTTAACTCTTTGCATCCTACTTAAAAATCGCCCTAATTACCATGTAATGGGTCCGCCGAGGCAGCAGAGGCTGGGTGAAATCTACCCGGAGGGCATCAGTATAGTTCATCTGTCCATTCTCTAATAGAACTCTAAAGTTCACCCTTATAAACATGTCACCTAGTCTATAATTAAGTGACTGGTCATTAGGTAACGCATGTGGTACCTGTGGGTCACATATCAGTCAATTGGTGATGGATATTTATCCAATAGCTGCTCAAAAGTAGCTCCATAGCTCTCCACACCATGCTGCAGATTCTCAACACGAACACTCAGGGTAGTAAGATGTGAAGGTTTTAAAGGGATAAACTCATTGTCTGTGAAGAGCAAGATATGGAAGGAATGGAGGGGAAAGGGTGTCATAACATTGTTAGGAGGCCTAACAATATTAGGCTGCTGAGATTTCTAAATTCAAGTCTATTCAAGCCTCTTTGATGTAGTCTCAAAAATGTGAGTATGTCAGTTCAATGCAGAAAAATCAGAATTGGGATGAGGGAGGAAGGGGGACTTCTGCTGAACTATTATTATCCTCCCCCTTTTTTCTGAAATGCATGTTGCATTCAGGGTACAAGAATTGTTCAGAAGATGATGTAATTGGGTGGTGTGGTTGCACAGGCCTCATTTTCAGGCACAGAGCTGAAATGAATTTGCTCCAAGCAAATCTTTGCAAAATTTATCCTTTGAAAATTTGGATGGCGGTTATTTGCCAAATATTGGCTCTTATTCAGCAACAGCGTTTGACACCAGCAATTATATGGTAGCAGTCGTCGTTTGACAATATAGTATGGCCAAGATGTGATAGGATCTGACAGATAAGCAAGGTACAAGGTTGAAATGGCCAATTCTTTGATATGTTTCAATATATTTCAAGAATAAATTACAAAAAGAACAAAAAAGGGCAGTGCATTTTAAGAACGTTGCTAATGGTCGGTAGGAAGGCATCCAAGGGTTCATAGAATTTATCAGATCTCAATCTCCGAGAACAGAAAGGGAAATCCCACTCCTATGTTCCTTTTCTAAGGCTGCAGAAAGGTCCACAACAGCCAGCATTCTGACTTTGGGAAGGGCAAGAAGGGGGCAGAAGAGACTGTGGAACCACATGTTCCACAATCCACCAGTTTCTCTGACATGCTCCGAGCTCAGGGAATAAACTACACCAGCTTTTAGTAGAGCTGGCATAGTTTATTTCCTTCCCACTGATTCAAAACAGAATACAGTCGAACCTTGGAAGTCAAACAGAATCCATTCCGGAAGTCAGTTTGACTTCCAAAATGTATGGGAACCAAGGTGCAGCTTCCGATTGGCTGCAAGAAGCTCCTGCAGCCAATTGGAAGCCGCAGAAGCTGTGATGGACGTTTGGGTTTCAAATAACTTTTGCAAATTGGAACAATCACTTATGGCTTTACGGCGTTCAGGAGCCAAAACATCCGTCTTGTAAAGCGTTTGACTTCCGAGGTACAACTGTATATATATTTTTCAGATACAGAACTAGAAACGAAAAAGAGAAAGCTATGTGAACTGAAACACAACCACCAGTGCTTTTTTTTCTGGGGGGACACGGGTATGCATACCCCCAAACATTTTGTGAATCTTCGTACTTTTGTCCATTTACTGTATTTATTTTTCCTAATTTGAACTATAAAACGGTGATTTTCTTTTGTCCAAATGAGAGTACCCCTAAACTTTTTTTTTTTTTAGAAAAAAGCACTGACAACCATCCTCCAAAATTCACACTTCTCAAAAAATTTCAATGCAGTTATGAAACCCCAGAGAGATGCTTCCAACCAGTGCAAACAAGACTGAGCTAGAAGCACCAAGGGGCGGACTCAATATACGATAGCTTCCTATGTCCCTATTTTTTACATTTTATTTTTGATTCCAGCCTGTGCATTAAAGAGTGGCTACAAGGAGCATGGCTTTAGGGGTCATGACTTGACTAAATTCCAACTCAAAGGCAAGGGTTGTTTTTTTTTTTGCCCTGCTAAACTACTAGGGTAGGGAGTTCTGTTTTACTGTAGCAACAATAAGGGCTGTCCCTGAGCTTCAATAGCCTATTGTTTCAACTGTCAAAGGAGTAAAGTGAAGATGCTATGCATCTTATATATCATTAAACTACTTGACCACATCTGGGAAGTAAACCACAAAGGGCAAAAGGATCATACAGCATAATGCCTTTCTCTTTCCTGAATTCAAAGCACTTTAGACCAAACTCCTTAGACCAAATACCTGAAGGAGTGTCTCCACCACCATCGTTCTGCCCGGACACTGAGGTCCAGTGCCGAGGGCCTTCTGGCAGTTCCCTCGCTGCGAGAAGGCAAGTTACAGGGAACCAGGCAGAGGGCCTTCTCGGTAGTGGCACCTGCCCTGTGGAACGCCCTCCCATCAGATGTCAAAGAGAAAAAACAACTACCAGACTTTTAGAAGACATCTGAAGGCAGTCCTGTTTAGGGAAGCTTTTAATGTTTAATAGATTGTTGTATCTTAATATTCTGTTGGAAGCTGCCCAGAGTGGCCGGGGAAACCCAGCCAGATGGGCAGGGTATAAATAAAATATTATTATTATTATTATTATTTAAACTAGAAGTGACAGTGGAAAGGGAAATGGGGACAGCCAGGGCCATAAACCTGCCAGGGGAGGAGGAAGTGAAGAAATGGAGGCCAGCTGATTTCACGAACAACCCAGGTAGTGGTAGTGGGGAGGGATCCATTGTCAGTAGCAGCTGAGCACAATGTTAAGAGACAGAAAAGAAACATCAGCTCTCTCACTTTAAACCATGCAAGAGAGCCACATGGCGCCCTTGGTAGATCCCCCTCCTTTGACAGTGTTTAGTACCTATGGATGCAGCATATCAATCACTCTCTGATTGATGGGTATCCTATACACAGGTCAACTATACCTCCACTGTTTATCGAACAACAGCACCTGGCCCTCATTGAAAGCTGACGGTAGATCCATATGATTCAGGCCCAATCAAAGCAGTGATTTCTCAGTGCTAAGGACCCTGACATGCCACATTGAGATCGTACAAGGCTTCAAATGAGCTACAGAGTAGACAGTGAATAGGATGTTAGCAGGACAATGCCAAAATAAACCTAACTTTTCATTCTCAGATACATTTCTTTCTCAGATACATTTAAAGAGATTTCAGGTACAAGAGAAACCTGTTCAACATTTCTTACAGGGGTGTGCAAATTTGGGAGACCAGTTTGATCAAAGTGGTTTTGATTGTTCCTGCACTCTCAGATTGTATCTAACCATGGCCATGGTGACTGACAAAGGAATCATGTTTATTTGCATGTGAGGTCAACTCTTACAGTTTAATAATGTCGTATCTTTTCCCTGATTTTTAAATATTTTAGACCAAAGTAGAAGTAATTGTGACAGTAGGGATGTTGAAAGAGTCCAACAAAAACAGAAACGGGAGCAAAAAAAGGCTGATGTTCATTTATCCATCCCATGTCCAGGATGGAAATCAATCAAGCGAATATGATTGGAATTTGCTGCTGTTGTTGCTTTCAGACCTCAAACAATACACAATGGATTATGGTTTCCCCCCCAATTTGCATTGAAATTAATGGAATATTGACCACATAACTCACACAATTTATGTACATTATGGATGTTACGTACCGTAATTTTGCCACCGTGGACAGTGGGGCAGATAATGTAGTTTTTGGCTTAAGATGAACTTCAGTGGAACAGAAACATTGCTACATGCAAAAAGTACAAGGCAGAACAGAAAACAATACCTTCTTAGATTCCTACGTGGCAGCCCCATTTTATTAAAATCTAGTCTTCCCCAATTGTGGTTCAATTTTTAGAACAGGGGTTACATAATAAGAATGTTAGGGTCTCTCTTTTCACACATATTTTGAACAAGGGATTCTATTGCTACAATTGCATTCATCTCTCCTTCCCCCATTCCTCTCCTATAGTTTACAGGTAGCCTTAAATGTTAAGACACTGCCAAATGCTTTAACACATGTTAACCACTAAAGCTGCCTTAAAACACTTGAACTGCTTTAGTGCCTTGGGTCACCTCCAAGAGTATCTTAAGTTAATCAGAAAAGTGATACTTGAATCAGGAGAGTAGACAGGCAGGGCTACGAACAACCTTATCAGAGCCACAGCTGGAAGGGTTGGAAACTCTCCTGCAAGCATTCGGCAGGAGGAAAGGCTGCACAAACAATACTCTGAACTCGGCTGTGTTGAAATTTAGAATACTATATCTGATTATGCTGGTGGATTTCATCCCTGGGGACAAAAACCGCCAGGGAGACACTAATGAGTTTGAGTCACTTGCAGATCTTGCAAAATGCGGCGTGTACAGTACAACAATGAGAAACAGCTCAATCTCTGTTGAACGACACACATTCCAATTTCAGTCTGTTTTTAATGAACCATAAAACAATCAGTGAAAACTGCCTGCAATATTTTCAATAAATTTTCACAATCTCTCTACGTCTTGTGCATGGAAAGAGCCAGGGTGGGGGGTGAGGGGGCGGAGGAGGGAGGAGGGAGAGGAACAATTGAAGTAATTAGCCTGGGTCTTGCCAAACCTTTCTGTGACCTCTCTGCCTGAGGGGCTACGAAAGGTGCAGTTAACCAAAAGCATTCCCTTTGCTAAAACGGCTTAGAAGTTGCCCCTCTTATATCTAATGAACCCAAGGAAGCTTGGGGCTTGTTGACATGATGGTGGTTCAGAAGTTGCTTATCTCAGGGCAGTTAATATCACAAGCTTGTTATTCGAGAATCCCATGATAATTCAGAGCTCAGCTACATGTTACATTTTCCAGGTTCAACAGGAGTAATGTGTGAAGTAGCCCTACTTCATCCTTTGAATGTACAGTGGTACCTCTTGTTGCGAACGGGATCCATTCCGGAGGCCCGTTCACAACATTAAAAGGCCGCATCCTGAAGCGCCGCATCTACGCATGCGCATGATGCAATGTGGCGCTTCTGTGGCATGCACAAAGCGCGATTTAGCACTTCTGTGCATGCATGCAGGTTATGGACGCGCCGAACCCAGAAGTAACCCGTTCTGGGACTTCCGGGATTGGTGCATCCATAACCTGAAAAGATGCAACCTGCAGCAGATGCATCATGAGGTATGACTATATTGCCAGGGGCATATCCATACCATACATTTAAGCCCATGACTCCCCCCCCCAAAGAATCCTGTGAACTATAGTTTTCCCTTCACAGAACTACGAACCCCAGCACCCTTAACAAACTGGAGTTGCCTGTAGTCTTTGCAAGAAGCCATGTGCTTTAAATGTGCATTGAATGTGCATTAAATTCATGCCGATCTGCCATAAGTGAGAGGCTGGCATACAAGAGTTGTTATTCCACGGTGTTTGATTGGCTAGACAGGCAGTTCTTGTTTGTCCAAATTGAACCTCAAAGCAAAGAATATGGCCGTTGCTGTTTACCAATTTGATGGCTTGGGAAAAAACAAGAAAGCAAAGCTCTTTAAAAAGAAAGAAAGAAAGAAAGAAAGAAAGAAATGTAGCAATGTAGCTAATTACACTAGCCATGGGGGAATCGGGAATGATTAGAATGCCCAGCTCCACAAGGGCCCCTTTGGGATCCTTGGCTTTTTGGAAAAGGACTAGCTCAGCTGCTTGACAGACGACTCAAGTGAAACTGCCAAGTTAGATCTGGTTTCAATTAAGGCAAATAAAGATGAAATCAATGAATTAATTCCACATGGCTTTAAATAGATTAGTGGGGTGTATAATGTGGGGACAGATTACAGTAAATTTGCAAGGTTTTCCAGAATTATTTTTAAATTTTTGACCCCCATTATGCTTCTTGTGCCCTGATTAAAATCCCGCCCCCCAACGAATGTCAAAACAGTGCACTGAAGTATCACTGCTGCTACGCGCTTCCCTTATAAGTCTGTTAGCTGCAATAGCTTAGTAATCACTCACTTCCTCTCCTATGTGCTGTCTCAATCCCTACGTTCTGTGAAAGGTGGCCTCCGGGTGGCACCCTCTATCAAGCAAATATAAGCAAGAAAAAAGAGGCACCTTTGGTAGTGGCTCCCCAGACACTCCACATTCGCTTGTAGTTTACAGAGGGGAGGGGGTTCCTCAACAGTATCCCATGCCCACTGTGCCCACTAAGTCCTCATTCTTCTTGGGATTTCCTCCACTTTAGGACAGGTGTTGTCCTAAGGATTTTTGGCCCTTCCACAATCCTTTGAGTTCCCCTGAGCCCTCTTATGCATGAATAGTGCTGATTACAGAGCATACCAAGGAATAGCACTTGGAGAACTGAATTTGCTATTGGTATATATTGATTTTTTCTGATTTTCATACACATACACACACACAGACAAACACAAACAGCTTATTGTCAGCAAAGCTCTATGCAAACATCCCGTTAGTGCAATATTCCCATTTGCACAACAGGACTTTCCCTCCCCCGCCCCCGCACACACCCTAAATCAGTCCTGAGGTTTCCCCAACCCTCTGGGGCAGATTTGGGGAGGTTGTGGGCTTCATGTGAAGGAAAGGAGGGGTGGAGGGAAAGTCCCATTGCCCAAGGGAGAATCATGCACTGTAACTCACACTGAGGAAACAAACTCCTGAAAGTCTCTTCCAATATTTGCTTCTGCTGCTCCAGATCAAGACAGCTGCCAACAGTTGCCCCAGTGGTGAAACATGTATGTACATGGCGATGGGATCGCTGTAGTACAACAGGGGTGTTTGTGCCCATGCTGATTTGCATATCCAAACCATTCATTTCATCCTTCTGAACTTGAAAATGAAAGCTAAGAGCCACTTCTCTTAGAAGAGCTGCTTGAGCTGTGGCAGAGCAACTATGAGTTTGGTGAGGGGCAAAAAAAAAAAAAAGATTTAATGTGGAAAAAAGTCAAGTTGGGAATGACCTTCTGCACTGATTGACTTTAGCAGAATGTAAATGATGGGCAGTAAATCAGGTGACATGCAAGCCCCACTGTGAATCATACTGTTCCCTTCAATCCTATCAAGAGTGGGAGGCATAAATCCTCCCAGTTCATGCCAGGCCATGAGCAGTCCTTTAAATTTCCAATTAAAGATATACTGTCCTTTGCCTGGTGCTCACTTGAGAGGCTGTATATTAATATGATAATAAGCAACAAGGAGCTCACAGTGGTGGTCTCACTGTCTCTGGAATATTGATCCCCAGGCTTCCATCAGCAACAACTGTAAGAGTAGGTTCTTCAGACAAGAGGTGGAGCTCTAATAATTATTATACATTTTAGGGTTATTTGCAAGCATCGTGATCTAGCACCTAGATTTCATCATACACTAGTGGCCAAAATTGTGGAAACCTTTTGGGAAAAGTGTATTTCCAAGGTTTGATTGCTCATAACACCTGATTGGCTCCATAGCTGCCAAGTTTTCCCTTTTCTCACGAGGAAGCCTATTCAGCATAAGGGAAAATCCCTTAAAAAAGGGGATAACTTGGCAGCTATGATTGGCTCTCTAAACACTCATGTTCACTGGCTACATTCAAATGAAGGAAAGCTATTGCATATCAACCTAAGCAAGTTGTGCTTCCTTTTTCTGGTTTTTTGGCTATGTCTTTTGATGGAATACAGATAACTGAACAAACTTTGTTGCATTACATTCTTCATTAAATTATCTTTCAACTGATATATAATTTTATGGTATTACTCCAACAAAAAAGTGGTGTTATGAGCCATCAGACCTCATAAATATACTTTTTCCAAAAGGTTTCTACAATTTTGGTCACTAGTGTATCTTTAGATGATGGTGGAGTGATTTTAGGATGTCACCATTTTTCACCAACAAACAGGCATCTTCCCAAAGCAGCTAGATTTTCCAGAAATTTGTGTGCAGTATGTGATGCCATCCAATGGAGAAATGAACACTGACTGCATTCACTATCACAATGCAGATTTTGATCATAGGTTGGGAGGTCAGAAACATGTCACGTGTGTGCATGCTCCTTGCCCCCTATCTGCCCAGCTTACTAAGAACATAAGAAAAGTCCTGCTGGATCAGGTCAAGGGCCATCTGTTCCAGCATCCTTTTCTCACAATGGCCAAGCTTGTGAGTACAGCGGTACTCTCACCATTTGTGATTCCCAGCAACTGGTATTCAGTGACATACTACCTGGTGAAGGCCTTATCCTAGGTAGCCTTACAGCTGATCAGATGGACTACATTCCTGGTCATTGGCTAAACTGTCTGGGGATCGTGGGAATTGTAGTCCAGGAACATCGGGGCAGCCAAGGTCAAATAACACTCTACTAGAACACTTCCGCCCTAATTTGGGTATTTTTCACTACCGTGTTCAGCAACAATATGAAAGTAAGGGGTGGGATCAAGCCAAGTAAACCCGCTCCTGCTGTCACACCCCTCCTCGTGGTGAAAAGACAGGAAAGAAGTTTTTGAACAAAGAAAAAAAAAGAAAAAAGTTCATATCACAACATCCAGAAATGAGTCTCCTGCACAAAGCAGATTATCGCTTTTTACCTAGGAAAGTGGGCATCTACCCTACTTCTAAGCATTCCTGCCTTGAATATAAGAAAGAATTTGGGGCTGAAACTCTGGCCAGTTAATCCCATATAATGAATCAAAACTATGAATGCAGCTTGTCTTCTTTATCTGTTTGTCACATCAGCAGTCTGCCACGTTCAGCAAAAGATATGGGTTACCTACAATGCCAACAATGTATACCTTTCCCAAATAAAATTGTGGAACAAGCACAAAAATAAACAGTTCTTGAAGGGCTCACTGGCATGCATGCTAACCAGAAGCATTTGAAGCAGAGGATTGGCCAATCTAACTCATCAGCAGTGGGAAAGCTCTGTATTTGGACATTCTGACTCTCCCCAGGCCACACCCCTTCTAAGCCACACCCTCTGTCCCCAGGCTACTCCCCTCATCAGCCTTGCTTTACCTCTTCCTCAGGAGTTTCTGCCTGGCTGGAATGTGTCCTTGAACTCTGGTGGTGCCTTTTGCTTGCTTGGATGATGGACAGAGGGGTGGAGGTATATAAACTAGCCTACTGACTGATCAAAGTAAAATTTACATTCATTGCTCCACCCATGTTTTATTATGGCCCTGACCACTGTTGGCACATGGTCTCTGGAAGGTTGCTCAGAAAAAAACATGACTCTTTGCAGAAAAAGGTTCCCCATCCTTGATCTGTTCTGACTGACAGTGGCTTCCCAATGCTCCAGGCTAGAATGTTTTCCAGCCTGGCTCCTTGAAGTCCTTGGAGAGGCCATGGATTAAATCTGGGACCTTCTGCATGTCAGGCATGTGCCACTGAGCTACTGGCTTTCCCCTTCACATCCCTGCACTTTCCTCCCTGAACCAAATTTATTTCTTAAAACACAATGCCAAAGGATGGAGTAGGGAACATTGCATGTCAAAAGCTGAATCATGTGCACGGTGGTGCATGAGCACAACCAGCTGGCCAGGAAAAGGGAACTGGCTGGTGGAGGATTTTTCTAGCGATCTCCCATGATTGCTACACTCCCTGTCAATTGCACAAATGAGTGAATAAAGCAGATCAGGGAGCAATAAAAGTTGCTTCATGCCGACCTTCATGCCATTTTTGTTGCCATTTCATAGCATGGGGTGATTTTTCAGCTCACATACTGGTAGCACCTGCCCTTGCAAGTAAAAAAAATAAATATCTCAATAGTGGGGAAATCTGTCCTAAAGAGGCATCTGATTAACTTGCATTTGGCTTTAAAGTGGCTAATCTTCTGTTTAAGTTACCCGTAATGACTGAAATGCTCCTTTAATGCAATAGTTGTTTATTTGGAGGTCAGACTATAAAACTTGAGTGTAACTTCAGTTCACATGTCCTAGACCAGCAGGCGCTGGATGTTTTGAAGAAGGAAGAGCCCATTTTTAGCAGATACTAGGTACCAATCGTTAAACTGTAGGCAATAGCCAATGCTAGTTTTAATTTTAATTTTTGGGGAGCAACATTTCTTCGAGCTTCAAAAGGCAATATTTTCCACTAGAAAAATAGATGAAGAGACTTAGTAGAGTACATACTTGGTCCTGAATTATTCCCATCCCTGATCTCTCCAACAACAGTCCAATTATTTCTGAGAACTTATTTCCTTCTATTATATCAGTGTACATATTTGAATACATAGCAGAGGACCCCAAGTATAGATTTTAAAAAATGTACCGCACAGAGTGTTTTTAAAAAGCAAAAACAAAAACAAACAAAAATTGCAGATTTCAGAAGTTAGGGAGTTAACTTGAAGCAAAAGCAGTTCCCTGTATCAGCAAGAAGACCTTTTTCTGAGCAACGCTTTACAATAAAGCAGACTTAATGAGCACCAAGCAGTTGTGTAAATTCCATGGAATTGCATATTGAAAAGCTGCATTCACACCCAAGGAGCCCATCAGGACGGGTATTGTTATCATGAATGCCAAAAGAATTGCAGAAACGAATTGCTAATTCATCTCCAAGTGCCTCCAATTTTCTCCATCCTGCCACCTGTGTCATTTGGAAGAGGTGGAACAGCAGCGGTGTAAACCTCTCCTCTCAGCCCAGTGCTCTGATGACTTCCCCATTGTTGTTGTTGTTTAGGCGTTTAGTCGTGTCCGACTCTTCGTGACCCCATGAACCATAGCACGCCAGGCACTCCTGTCTTGCACTGCCTCCCGCAGTTTGGTCAGACTCATGTTCGTAGCTTCAAACATGACTTCCCCATTACAGCACTAATTTAAACTTCTCCAGCAAGCTCAGCACTGTGATAGAATGATTTCTACACACACAGCCCTCTCCGTGCAAGTGAATGGGTCAGGGAAGTCTCTCCTTTAACTTGCATGGGAAGGTGAGGAGAGAGGCTGCAAATCCCCCCCCCCAAAAAAAAGAAGGCTGCTGGGAGGAGACACTCATCCACCCTTGCCAGGAACCCTTGGGGTAAGAGGTTCCTTAATACTGAGGTGTTAAGATCCCCATACACCAGCTATTCAGAATTGCTGCTGCCCATTGAGACTGATGGGGCAGAATGCAGTGGCTGGGCCACTGACTTGCAGAACCAACTAATTCTAATCTTGTCCCATCCTCCTCCCTACAGATTTCGACAAGGATCAGTGGAGTAGCATGGGTTGCCAGTGTCCGGGGCTGTGAGGAGGGTGGGGATGGGAGGGAGGGAAACAGACAGAGTATGGATGTACATTCAACTGCCTAACAGCATCCATGTCACCCAGAAAATTGCAGCCACAGAGATAAGAAAATCAGAGTCATCCCATTGTCTGAAGAGGCGCTTTCTGGTTTGCATAGAGATGCAGTTTTCAACAGAGCCCAGCAATAGAAGCACACAGCTGTATCGAGGCAGCACCAGGTGCTGAAACTTTGCACCCCCTGACAATTTTGCGCCCAGGGCAACTGCCCCTGTGTGCCTCTCCTCACTACACCACTGACAAGGATAGCCTCCTCAATTCCTTCCTCCTCAGGCTTCTTGGCCACAATCTCTCACCTTCATTCCAGTGTAGCTACATTCCAGTGTAGCTTTTTCCCCTCTTACAGCTCCTGAGCAGGAGAAGCACCTTGCCAAAATAGCATCAGGAAGGAAGCAACCTTTCCACCTGCTTGCAATTTAACCAAACTGCTGCTCCACAAAAAGCTGCAACTGACTGGGATCATATGCTACAGAGGGTGCTAACTGAGCAGTATTGGAGTAAAATAAAAAAATTCCTTCAGTAGCACCTTAAAGACCAACTAAGTTTTTATTTTGGTATGAGCTTTCGTGTGCATGCACACTTCTTCAGATACAGTGAAATGGAAGTTTCCAGGCACTTATGTAGAGAAGGGGTGGGGAGGGGTGGGGATGGGGAGGGGGGATCACTCAGAAGGGTGGTGGAAATGGGTGATTGACTGACTGATAGCTGTTGATGACCGCAAACGACTGCAAATGGTTTTGCATGAAAAAGCAAGGGTTGAGATGGCTGAAGATCGCTTATCATGTATAATGAGATAAGAACCCGATATCTCTGTTCAAACCAGGTCCCTCCATGGTTTTGAGCTTGGTGATAAGTTGCAATTCAGCAACTTATCACCAAGCTCAAAACCATGGAGGGACCTGGTTTGAACAGAGATATCGGGTTCTTATCTCATTATACATGATAAGCGATCTTCAGCCATCTCAACCCTTGCTTTTTCATGCAAAACCATTTGCAGTCGTTTGCGGTCATCAACAGCTATCAGTCAGTCAATCACCCATTTCCACCACCCTTCTGAGTGATCCCCCCTCCCCATCCCCACCCCTCCCCACCCCTTCTCTACATAAGTGCCTGGAAACTTCCATTTCACTGTATCTGAAGAAGTGTGCATGCACACGAAAGCTCATACCAAAATAAAAACTTAGTTGGTCTTTAAGGTGCTACTGAAGGAATTTTTTTATTTTACTTCGATCCAGACCAACACGGCTACCTACCTGTAACTTGAGCAGTATTGGAGCAACAACAAAAAGTTCTTCCATCTTGAAGCATTAAGGTTGTATATGGAAAGCAAAGAGCTCCCATAAAAGCTCCAGTGAGACTAGCAGTTGCCAGACCACCTCAAGCCCTTTATCTGCATGAGCACAAACATCCATTGGAAATTTTAAAAAACCCAAACTATCGCCCTTCAGCCCCTTCCATGTTTCCGAATAAACTCCTGAGTGGCTCCTAGACTCTGCTGCACAAAGGTTTCCCCGGCTTTATAATAAGGCTGATTTATTGTTGTCAGCATGGGACCTGATTCGAAAGCTCAATCACCGTAAACTCCCCATGGTGGGGTTTGCGTCTTGGAACAGGCCTTGGAATTGGAGAGGAATTTACCTCCTGCTGCAGAACATTACATAACAATCAACAGAAAACAAGCGGAGAGCAGCGGGTGGTCCCATCATTAGCCTGCACAGTCATGTTAATGGCGGTGGTGCATACTCTCATCTATCTGCACTTATTATGGAGCTTGCCAGCCTGAAGGATTGTGCAGGAAAACAAGAGGATGGAGGGCAGAGGCAGCATATGGGCCAGCAGCTTCCAAACGAATGAGGAAGAACTGGCAATCACATAGCTGCCAAGTTTTCCCTTTTCTCGCGAGGAAGCCTATTCAGCATAATGGAATTTCCCTTTAAAAAAGGGAAAACTTGGCAGCTATGAAATCAGCCCATTGGTGGCTGATGCCCCCGGATTATCTTAAACCACATGCTCTGGGGAAGGACCCAAGACCCTATTTAGATTCTGTATGCACTCTGCAATATGCATGTCTATCTTGAATGTACCTTTGCCTAATAACCCAGTTCATAGCTCAATGCCACATTGCGTAATACATCTAGGGGGAAACACACACCTACATGCAGGTACCGGACACACCCACAGCCTCACATGCCCAGATCCTACAGCACTCTCGCACTTTGCTGTACAGCTCCTCCAGCTCTCAGATCAGTAAACTGGTATGGCCTGTTATGGACCTGTTTAAGTTTCATGGCATCTCCTCGTTTTGACACAACCTTCTCTTGTTCCGCCACCTCCTAGAAAACTTTTTTGTTTCTTGTGGCTGAAGGCTGCTCCATGGCCATTTCCCCGGAGCTGAGTTTGCATAATTCTCTGTGCATGTCCTCTCTACATGTATTATTTTACATTAAATGGCTCTCTACATTTGGGATGTGTGAGCCCCATTTTCATCAACCTGACAACGAATTGGGCTTTATGAGTATTCCAGCTGAATGCTTTAAAAGAAAAACGAAGAAAGAAACCCTCAGAGGGTTATTCAAGCATTCAATATGAACAATCAAAACAATTAATTATATGATGCTACATCTCACTCCCTGTTAGCTACACGCACACACACTTCTCAGTGGCAAGAAAACTGTACTTGAGACAGGAAAGGTCCTGAATGGCCTCCCCTTCACTGTAAATCACATGCGGGCAAGCTGGCCCAAATGGATGTCTGAGTTGTTCACTATCACTACTGAGTTATCTCCACCCCCTGCTTCTTCTGAATTCTGTGGAATTGCGATGGAGAGGGATGTGTGCAGGGAGAATAATCCCTGAGTACCTTCCCCCACCCCACACAGCCCCCCAAACAGCTTTCTGTCACCATCTGATCTCCTCTTTCAAAGGATCTTTCCTTCCCTGCTGGAATGGGGAGAAATCTGCTCTTCTCCACCCCAGGACAAAAAGCTCTGCATTGTGAATAAACTATGTGTGAGAGAGGGGGCGGGATATTTGTATTTATTGATACCATATTGAATATTTTATTGATGGATTCTGTTTTATTTCCCTTTACTTTTGGTTGCAATGTTGTATACATATTTTTCTCCACTTAGAAAAACACAGTAGTCTTATTGTGTTTTATGTAAGCCGCTTAGAAATTTCTCATATTAAGTGGTATATAAATATAACAAATGAATGAATGAATGAATAACATGACTTGATATTTATTTCTGTCTTTAGTGAGTTCTTTTGTTTTAAAGTTATTTGAACTGCGCGCTTCGTCTCTGCAGAAATATAGCACAACAAAAAATAAGGATAGTGTTAGACTGTGCAGCATAGAAGTTACGAACACTAAAACTTGTGGACATCCAATGAAGCTGAATGATGGAAGATTCAGGATGAATAAAAGAAAGTCATTTATGCAGCACATATTCAGACTATGAAACTTGCTCTAAAAGGAGGCAATGATAGCCACCAACTTGGCTTTAAAACAGGATTGGACCAATTCATGGAGGATCATGCTATCAGTGAGTGTTAGCTGTGATGGTTATGCTCTACCTGCCTCTATAGTTGGAGGCAGTAATTTTTCAAAATGCCAGGCGCTGGAACCCCCAGGAGGAGAGAGTGCTCTTGTGCTCAGGTTCTGCTTGTGGGTTTCCTGCAGATATCTGGTGGGCCACTGTGAGAACATGATGCTGGAGTAGATGGGGCATTGGCCCAATCCAGCAGTCTCTTCTTGTGTTCTTAA
This sequence comes from Zootoca vivipara, assembly GCF_965207765.1. Taxonomy (NCBI): domain Eukaryota; kingdom Metazoa; phylum Chordata; class Lepidosauria; order Squamata; family Lacertidae; genus Zootoca; species Zootoca vivipara. The sequence continues at coordinate 71,648,223 of NC_142590.1, read as the reverse complement.
GTTTAAGTCTATCCACAGCAAACATCTATGTTGGCAACACCTAAAAAGGATTCTTAGATGCACCATGGACTCAGCTATACAGCTGCAAATAAAACGTTTTAAGTGCATTGTAAAGTGCATTTTCCCAGTAGTGATGTATGGAAGTGAGAGCTGGACCATAAAGAAGGCTGATCGCCGAAGAATTGATGCTTTTGAATTGTGGTGCTGGAGGAGACTCTTGAGAGTCCCATGGACTGCAAGAAGATCAAACCTATCAATTCTGAAGGAAATCAGCCCTGAGTGCTCACTGGAAGGACAGATTGTGAAGCTGAGGCTCCAATGCTTTGGCCACCTCACGAGAAGAGAAGACTCCCTGGAAAAGACCCTGATGTTGGGAAAGATGGAGGGCACAAGGAGAAGGGGACGACAGAGGACGAGATGGTTGGACAGTGTTCTCGAAGCTACCAACATGAGTCTGACCAAACTGCGGGAGGAAGTGCAAGACAGGAGTGCCTGGCATGCTCTGGTCCATGGAGTCACGAAGAGTCGGACACAACTAAACGACTAAACAGCAACAACAACTAAGTGCATTATACAAATGTGACACTAGATGGCGATTGTGAGCTATGGCAAATTCAATATATTTTTCAAAACATTTTTTCAAAAAAGCATTTTCACAATGTTTTTTTATATATGTGTAGAATCCACCCATATCAGCTACCCAAAAGTAAGAAGCTGTTGAATTGTTTCACGGGATCCTCTTAATGGGTTACTAGGTTTATGGTTATATATTGAACCCTACCCATGCCAAATAGGTTGAGTGTAGTGCTGAGTTTCCAAGCTGCAGCTCACCATAATATCTCTGAACACGCTTTGTGGGGGCACAGTGAATCATGATCTGAATGCATGGGCAATTAATCAACTGTTCCAGCATTAATTCTGTGCTCAACACAAACCTTCAGCATAGCCAAGCTCTCCCCTTTTCTTGGATGGGAAAAGTAGTACTGTTCCCTCTTTTTCCAAAAACAGGAACCAAATGAACTCCATCGGCCACCACGGTGGACACATTCCCCATAATGCAACACCTAAGTGCCATGAGGATAGCTGCAGTGTCCATATTGTACAGCTCACACTCAAAGCTCTATTTCCCATTTTTTAAAAAATCCCATAAAAAAGAAATATGTGGATCCATTTATCATTTGTGAGATTGGGTGATGCCTTCTTAAAACCCATGTCCATCTTCACTAGCTGACTACTGATTTCTTCTCTTGCAGAAAACAAAGCCTGTCTCTTGTAAACTTACAACAAAGTGAAATGTTAAAAGGGTCAAGGCACTGAGACCATGCCTGTTGATTTAGTATGAATAAGGCGCATCCATTTCCTTCGATCTGGCATTGCCTAAATGCACTGCGTTTCTCTAATAGCCCGATAGGCCTCCCTTTCAATGCCTCTGATATCCTTTCTGCCAAAGTCATTGGCCTGTTTCATATTATATTTCTTTTTAATCCTAATCAAAAGTGACAGTGTTAAACAATCATGATTTCATAAACAAATCAGCTGGCATGTCATTAGTTTGTAGGCTGCCACTTCTGCTTGCTGATAAATGCTATAGCTTTCCATTAGGAACAATGACTCTTTCTCTTGCAACCCATAAGCGACTAGCACATTAACCCAGCTCAAATGGACTATATTTATCCCTGGGCAAGTGATTAATCAATGGGAAGGCTCCTTAGAATTTCTCCTTCCCCCACCCCTATTCTAGATTCTCTTGCCTCCATTTCACATACACACACTTCCCCCCAGGTATTAATAAGCATTTGCAAATGAATGACTATCTCATATTTCACACACACACAAAATTCACCACGGTATTTTGCCAATGCACTGATTCATCTGAACTTGGAACTGAAATGTAGTCCTGGTAAGGACATGACCAGTTAGATGGGGTCAGCCACCAATTTAAGATTGCCTTGTTTGTCTTTCTTTATGTTCCCTTGTTGCTACCATTCCTTAATACACCAGAGACTTGCTTGCTAATCTCTTTCAATGATGATCTGAAGAAGGCTGCTTTTTTATTCCAAACCAGATACGAGCCTTCTACTTGCAGGTAAAACCAACTCCTAAGCAGGGGTGAGCTTGCTAAACCCTGCCCCCCCCCCCACTGCCACCCCAGTCTCTCTCATAGCTGCCAAGTTTTCCCCTTTGTCGCGAGGAAGCCTATTCAGCATAAGGGAAAATCCCTTTAAAAAAGGGATAACTTGGCAGCTATGGTCTCTCTATGTGTTAGACTGCAGGGAGGACATCTAAAGGAAGGAGCCTCCTGATGTGATTTAAAACCATGGAAGATCAGAGTTCTAAATCATAAGGGGAGCTTCTGCAAATGTAGGAGGAATACCAATTCATAATATTTTTTTGTTCTGCCTGACATTAGAAAACCAGCAATGTGAGGAATCTGTGAGGAAGAGGAGAAGAAAGAAGAAGAAATGTTGACGATTGACAATTAAAGAAAAAACGCCAATACCCAGAAATTTAATTGGTTTGTTTTTAATGTTCCCAAAGGTGTGAAATTGTGCAATTGTACAACTGCAGTAAAATTGTTTAAAAAAATTAAAATCCTGGGTGTCAGTATTTAAGACTAAATAACACATAAACCCTTGACCGGCAAATAAGCTGGAGGTCTCTTTGGCAGAACAGTGGCTGCTAGGAGGCAAAAAAAAAATGTGCTGTTCTATCACCCTTCCCACAGTATCCTATTTCAAATCGTGGTACAACCCTTTTTTTAAAGCCAAATGTGCCATGGACCTTCCAAAGTCCATAATTCTTCCTGGAACACAAAGAGAGTGGAACACCAGGAATATCGGAAAATTGCTACCAGTGCTTCCCCCCCCCCCAAAAAAAAAACAACAACAAATGTTTAGGGGTACTCTCATTGTGACTCAGGAAAATCACCATTTTATAGTTCAAATCGGAAAAAATAAATACAGTAAATGGACAAAAGTACAAAGATTCACAAAATGTTTACAGGTATGCGTACCCCTGCACACCCCCAGAAAAAAAGCACTGCAGTGGAGCAGAACTGAGTGAATCCACTTATTTTCAAATGCATGAGATAATCATCACTGTGTTCCTCCCTGGTGATAGAAAACTATCAGTGTTGTTGCCATCTTGGCCTCCAGGTGCAAGGGGATGATGGCTTCAGGATGCTACTACAGAGAAGGTTTTATCCTGAAAACTGCATGTACCGGTGCGACAGCAAGAAGGCAGCCCATTCTGATCTCAGGGCCCAGGTGAGCTGATACTATTTTTGTTTCTTCCTTTGTCTTTCCTTTTGACATGCCCCACCAGCATGATTCACATTGAGACAATACGATGGAGCCTCGAATACCAAAATAAATTAAATAAAAATGCAATAGAGTATTCTAAAATCAATCCACTTATAGTTTGGTTTAATAAAAATCCATGAAGGATGGGCAGACATAAGAAATGCACCTGTTCAGTGAGGGCGTTCCATAAAACATACACACAGCTATTAAAGTGTAGCTGTGGAATAGGGTTATTGAACACTAGCAGGAGTTAATTGCATGGCGGTATGTTGAACATGCATCAGTTGCCACACTCTCACTCTAAGCTTTGCCACACCGGCAGTCAATAGTGATCTATCACCTAAAATAATGACAGGCACAAGGCCTCTGGATATGGACCTGTGTGAGTAGCTGATGTATGAAGGTTCTCCAACCAGATCATTTGCTTCTTCTGTTTTCCGCATTCATAAATTGAGGAGAAACTTTTTCATCATTGAGGTACTGTACTGGAAGGCAGAACAGCTGTGTTCCGCTCCTGAAAGTCTTAAGCTATACGGGCGTTTTTGTCTGCCATCAATGAAGGGGAGTTCAAGGACTTGCTTGCTCAGGGGTTCCCAAACCCAAAACCATGGTACATGGACCACCAATGGTCCACAAGCTTCATTCAAGTGGTCTGTGGCATGTCCACATGAAATATTAATACGGGCAATCTTCATTTTGCACAGGGGGTGGGTTCACATTCTGGACCCCTGTGCACATAGGTGGGGCCTGTCTAAAGCATTCCACCCATGTTCCCCCCTTTTAGTGATGTTTTCTGGTCACTTCCAGGTTCAGCACCACAATGCAAGCATGATCACGTGTCAGTCAGACATGTGTCAATCAGGAGTTGCCTGTTTTGTTTTTCTATTGTCTTTTATTTCTTCTTTTATTTCTTATATTGTATGCTATTGGATTACAATATGAATTCTACAGAATGCAAATTGTAATGCAATAAAAGAAATAAAAGAAGCATGAAAAATACAATGCAAAATCATACTTCGTCTAGCACAGCACAGCACAATTGCTACTAGTCAGAAAACAATTCAGTGGTCTGCCAAGACCATCAGCTATTTTCAAGCGGTCTGTGGGGAGAAAGGTTTGGGACCCACAGTGCTAGCTCTACTGCATCTTCATCGCCACTACCCTCCATATGTCTGTCTGAGGGCAAGTATCTGCAGAGGAGAGCCCTTTGTACTCATGGAGACTTCCCATGAGATTTAGTAGCATGGCTATGCAGGGTTTTTTAAATTGTGCTGGGAGCCTCTATGAATACAACAGCCTCTTTGCTGATGGTGCCTTACCAATCAGGTTGTACCAGCTGTAATTTGCTAGCACAATGATGTCAATAGGCCCACATAGTTCCTCACTTCCCACATCCAGTTTTGCTGTACTCTAGCAGTGAAGAAGAATTTAGGGGCAAAGCTATACCCCATGGCTGGCATAATTTGACACAGTTGCTCTATTTCTTTGTAAATTTTAGTAAAAACAGAAATATGAGAAATGGCTCTAAAAATTATCTCTCCAGACCTTTGAAATTTCAGGAAAGGATTGAAGATTTTTTAAAAAGAAAATCTCATCCCAAGTGATCTGATTTCTTTTTTTTTTAAGTGCAGTAGTTCTAAAACATATGGCTTCTCCAAGCCAGTCAACTGTCTATTATCCAATTATATATCCAATCATCTCATTTTTATATACCACTGTTTTTATATATTGATTTTTTTATATATATTTGCAATTTTAATTGCTTTTTTATATTCAGTTGTTCTGTATATGGTTGTTATCATATTGTGAAATTGCTTTGAGGTGCTTTATAAGGAGCGTTTTACAAATTAAATAAAGGAAAAATACAAAAATAAACAGCAGCATCGGGGACTCAATAGATTTGGAGACAAATATCTCCAGCCATAACCCATCATGGTGTTTTACCCATGGGCAGCATAGCTGAAATTCCACAAGCATAGCTTGCTTGACAGAACTTTGTTATGGGAGCTGTATGATCTTCCAGTCTTCTCGGCTGGTGGTGGTGCATGGGGGAAGACTGTCAATATCTCTATTTAGCTGCCCAGAAGACTGTAAAATACACAGATTCCCCAGCCTCCCTTATTTTTCTTTGCTTTAAGTATTTTGCTTCCTGTAGCAAAGACTGCCATATTAGTCTTGTAGCAGCTCCTGAGTTCCCCCAAGACAAGACAAAGCTTCACGCCAAACGAAACTGTCCTAGTAGCGTTTCCCTACTGGTAGGCTATTTCCTACTTTCCTGATAGGCTATTCTTGGCTGTTCCAGTACATTGACTTGAAGGACAATAACCTCTAGCTTGTTTAACAACTTGCACAGCAGGGGCAATTACACTCCCTTTAATTGGCTTGTGGGGTTTAATCATCCCCTGGGACACAACTTCCACTGTTTCTCATTAATTGCCAGCTTGCAGAGTTATTCTAAGGAAAATGGGATGTACTAGAGAATGACAAACTAAGGGCAGCTTTGGGGTCTAAGGATTTAAAGACACCAGTGGTTACTACCAGACTAGGTGATATAGACTAGAGAGAGCTTTCCTGAATGCATCACCCAAAGCATCTACCAATTGCATTCTACCCATTCCATGATCCTCACCCTTCTATGCAAGTGACCCATCAGTTGCAACAGAGTGAAGGCCGCCAGCAAGTTACCACCAGAAGCTTGGCCCATTCCCAGAGCCCAAAGACATACTGTAGGCTGTTTGAGCATAGACATATAGCACTATGTCATGGATGTTCATTTTGAGGGGTGAATAAAAGGGAAGAAAATCCTGTATGTGGTACAAGAATAACAACCGTGTGATCATCATACACTGGCAAGGCCTTGAGACTCAAGGAGACTCCTATTATTCCTCAGCTATGCTCTGTAGGTTTGTTTGATTTTTCCATCAGGATCCTGCAGCTCAGTTCTCTTTACCAGCAGCAGGAAGTTGCTGGGAAGGGGCTTAGAAGCAAGAATCTGTCAAACTGTTGTTTTATTTCCTACAGTGTTGGCTGACTGGCCAAAATCCTATTTTTAAAAAAATCAAATTTAGGAAAACAACCCCGAACATGTCAAGGCTGTTGGAACAGATGATACAATAGAGTGGGGGCAGCGGGGGGGGGAGAGATCTGTTTTGCTTCTTCTTCTTTTTTTGTTCAGCCACAGGCAACTTATTTATTTATTTAAACACCTTTTTATTTTTGCTGTAACACACCATTTCCCCCCAAAGGGCCGCAAAGGTTCAAAGGGACCGAGAGCACCGATAAATCACGGCCATATAAATGTCTGCTAGTGAAGTTTGATTCTTATTTACCCAGGCCCCTTCAGCCAATCTTCAGTCTGGATCCAAAGGAGGCAGATTTACTTCCTCTGAGATGCCCCCAATTCACAGAGCACTCATCTTTCCCAACTGCATCGCTTTCAGCTTTTCTTCAGCCAAAATGGAAGCCACATTTCAACTTGCTGAAGGGTTCGGCATTTGCTTTGTCTGCCTCTGTGACTCCCTTTGCTCTGACTGTCTCAGGCTGCTTGAAGCTGACTTGTGTACATGCAGTAACTGTTTGTCAAAACAGTAGCTAGCTGTGGGTCATTGTGGAAGTTTCCAAAGGGTGCTTCTGGATTTGTATGCAGGGAGGTTAGACGATACTGGCTATTTATTGAGCATTCCTTCCAATTTGTTTGTGAGAGAGGTTTGCATCAAGCATTATCCCACACCTTCCAGTGCCCTATTTCCCAGTCACTTTTCTTATCAGAAAATGTCCGATCTTTTGGGGAAGCAATTTGCTGGTATGCAATTGGGTAAACCCAAACATAGCTGTAATCTAGAAGTGCTCAAACAACACTCGATAGATCCAGGGATTAGGTTAAAAAAAGGTAAGGTAATGGACCCCTGGACAGTTAAGTCCAGTCAAAGGTGACTATGGGGTTGCAGTGCTCATCTATTTTTATGGCGTTTGTCCACAGACAGCTTTCTGGGTCATGTGGCCAGCGTGACTAAACTGCTTCTGGTGTAATGGGACACTGTGACGGAAACCAGAGCACATGGAAACGCCACTTACCTTCCCCTACAGCAGTATCTATTTATCTACCTGCACTGGTGTGCTTTCAAACTGCTAGGTTGGCAAGGAGCTGGGACAGAGCAACAGGAGTTCATCCCATTGTGCAGGATCCAGGGATTAGAGGAGCCTGGCACACAGTTTTACACCCCAAACTCATAACTCCAGAATCTTCCTAACAGGGCAACTGTGTGCATGATAAGTCTCATTGTTCAAAGGAACTTCCTCCTAGATAGGTGTCCCTAGGGCTAGACAAAAGAGTCAAACAGTGCACCCTACAAAGCACACACTTTGTGTTTGGGGTGCTTACTCTTTACCTCCGGTCTTACGAGTGTTGCCAACTGTTGAAAGTTCGAGTCTTGATCTGCAAAGTGCTATGTTTCTGTATGACTTTCAGTAATTGCTTTATACTCACACTTGCCCTTGTGAGATTCTCCTCAGCCTGGCCAAGTAATTATGCAAGATGAGTAAATAAAACATTATTGGAGCTTCTTTTACCACAAGAGTAAAGGCAGCTGTTGAGTGAGCTGTAGATGATCTTCGACGAGGAAATGTGCATAATCAGATATAGCGGGATTAATAATATCACATTTGAGCATCAACCTGGATGAAAGGTAGTAGATTAGACAAAAATTAGGGGGAGGTGTGGAGAGAGAGAGAACAATCACGCAATAAAAAAAAATAAGTTTGTAAAATGCTTACTTCTTCACATTTTTAGACTAGGGATGTGATCCTAAATGCAGTTACTTGGGGGAAAGTACCACCGAATTTAGTAAGGCCCACTTCCAACATGTACATAATCAGGCTACAATGTGTGTTCTCTCTCTTGGCTAGCAACTGTATAACATGCAACATAAAATCATATATATATGTGTGTGTGTGTGTGTGTGTGTGTGTGTGTGTGTGTGTGTGTGTATATATATATATATATATATATATATATATATATATATATATAACAGATGTATAGGTCCAAGCCTATTTTCCAGCCAATGACAGTGAAAATCTATCTCTTAACAAAATGGACAGATATAATTGCACCGCACACAGTTAGATGTGTGTGATTGATACAAGCCGAATGAAAGGGAGGGAGGCTGAAATTATAATGATATATAAAGATCTGGGTGGGAGAGCAAAAAAAAGAAAGCAAAGAATCATTTTTAATATGATTAATATTGCAGCAAAAGGGGGAAGAAAGGAAGGAGATGGGATTTTGCCCCCTCCCTGTTATAACACTCTGTTCCCGTGCAATACTGCTTAGCAGGAAAAGCCTTCCAGCTGAGGGCTATGAAACAGTTATCACTGTTAGGTGATTAAGTTACTAATCCTTCAGGGAGAAGACATTTAGAGGCCCATATTAAAGGAGAGTGAGGCAAAATTACATTCCGTTTCAATTTAGTTTAGCAATTCTAGTGATTTAGTTAAATGAAAAGCAATTGTTCCAATTAATAGTATTGAATGTTATTCATCAAAAGTGTCAAAACAGCTGTGTTGGTGCATTAGTAACCTATTCTCTTGTCAGAGATATGGATAATTCCCCAGGACTGAAGCAGGGAAATGGCACAGCATTCAGGAGCCTTTGGAAACAACTGCATGAAAGCATTTTCTCCCTACAGAGATGTTGCGGCACTTCGATTAAATTATTTGGCATCGTTTCAAAGGGATCATAGTCGGACCAGTATTCTGAGGTGGAATGTGGATTCTGTGAGCATATAGATCCATCATTGATTTCTTCTGGAATGATCAGTAAATTTATTTTATTATTTTTCAAAAAAGGAGGGGAATGTGTGTTCATTGCACAGTACAATTTGTATTAATTAACTTATTTCCATGCTTAGCCTGAGGGTGGTTAGCAATATTATAGGAGTAGGGGAAGAAATACCATGTATGCTATTTTGGAAAGGCTACTTTTATATGAATCCTGGTGTAGAGTTGCCTGCATGCAAAATATATTAAATTCCTATTTAACAAGAACGTTTGAATTTTCACTCATTTAATAACGTCTGTATTTGCTTTTTGACACTTGTTTTGCCCGTCTAGTAACAATTTGGGGGAGCAAAGATAAAACATATTTTGGAGTGTGTGGTTTTTTTTACATAGTACGAAATATTTGAAGATTGAGTAGGTCATTGCAAACCTTCCAGTGATTTAAATTAACTCAGTTCTGAAATGTTAGAATTCATTTACAACACAGTTCTGTACTTGCCTACTCAGAATCAAAAGTGAAACCCATTGGGCTCAATGGAGCTCTACTCTCAGGTAGGTGTGTGGAGCAAGGGCATCTAACCTAAAGCTCTTCAGATGTTGTTGGACTCCAACTCCCATCAGCCCCAGCTAGCATGGACAATGGTCAGAAAATATAGGGATTGGAGGTCATCCAGGTGCAGATCTACCATGAAACAAATGAAGCTTAAGCTTCAGGGTCCCAAATTTTGGAGGGGCCCAGTAGTGACTTTTGTCCACATCACTTAAAAAATGGATCTAGGAGACCCAGTTTCAGTTGCACAACTCAAAATGGTTATTTTGTTGTTGTTGTTGTATATATTTCGACAATCCCAAAGTTTGAGAGTTAGTAGCACAGATGTCGTTGTAAACAACCCCATTGAAGAAGATAACAATGGTTATCCAGACCTCAATGCTGGTTGCAAAGGCGCCTCCATAACGATTCAAGCTTCATGGCCGCAAAAATGTAGGTCTGCCACTGAGGCCATCAGCATCTGAAGGACTAAATAACATGAATAATGCTGAGCTAGGTGGACCAATAGCCTGACTGTGCTTGGTTCATATAAACAGCATCCACCAGATGAGTGGAATCTGACAAGTACAGCAGCAAAGAGATTGACCTTTGTTGTGGTTTCTCACTTGCATCTAGTATTCAGTGGCATGTGCTTATGAACATGGGGACCCAATTTAGCTATTACAGGTAATAGCTAATGAAAGACTGACCTAGTCTAGGGACCATCAGCACACCTTGATGCAGAGAATTGTGCGAGTTAATGATGCATTGGTTGAAGAAGTAATGTTTTGTAGCACTGCTTAAGTGGACCCACATGAATCTGTTTTATCTTTCTTTTTAGTTTGTCCAAATGTTGGCAGTCTGAGTTTGAGACCAGAGCAATTCAGAGCATGATGTATCATGGCAATGCAATAACCATTAAGTCTAATCAGCTGAATTTTATATGAGAAATCATGTTAAGGTTTGTGAGATTCAGTCTGTGGTCTTCATCAACTAATAAGCATCTAGTCCTGTATCCTGCTTCTGGTAACAACCAGCCCATAGCTGCCAAGTTTTCCCTTTTCTCGCGAGGAAGCCTATTCAGCATAAGGGAAAATCCCTTAAAAAAAGGGATAACTTGGCAGCTATGAACCAGCCTGTGGGAAAATCAGTAGCAGGACATGATGAAAACTGAGTTATCCTATGTATATTCCACCTCTGACTTTCAGAGACATACTATTTCTGAACATGGGAGTGCCATTTAGTTTTCATGGCTAAGACCGATGGATTTACAAGGAAAATAAAAAAAATTCCTTCAGTAGCACCTTAAAGACCAACTAAGTTTTTATTTTGGTATGAGCTTTCGTGTGCATGCACACTTCTTCAGATACCAAATAACGAAAAGCTCATACCAAAATAAAAACGAAAGCTCATACCAAAATAAAAACTTAGTTGGTCTTTAAGGTGCTACTGAAGGAATTTTTTTTATTTTACTTCGATCCAGACCAACACGGCTACCTACCTGTAACCGGATTTACAAGGGTGAGCAAGAGTCGGTAGGAGGAGGAGCTTTCAGTAGAAGTAGTCAAGAAATGGTTTGGTAGTTGAAGCTTAGTAGGGTAAATGTGGTCCTGGTACCAGTCCCTCTTTTAGGAGGCATCAGCTGCCCCTCAGACCTAAGCTGTTTAGGGTGTTATAGGTCATAGGCAGGACCTTGAATTGTGCTCAAAAGTGCACTGGCAGCTATTGGAAAAAAAAAACAATTACACCCAAATGCTGCTCTCCCAGCAGTAAAATTTATATTAAAAGAAGAAACCCTACTGGGTGGGGAAGGAATGTTAAGTATAATTGTTTAATTGTACATTGAAATAGAAAATAACTCTGTATATGCCTATATGTGCATTGCTAACTGGGGAAATTCCACTGAAGCTAAGAAGGACTCTCTTGCATAATTACTTGGCCTAATGGGTTGATAATTAACTTAAGGTGTTCTCTGCTAGATCTCACATGGTGCTTAACTTTAGACCATGTGTTGTTGTTGTTGTTGTTGTTGTTGTTGTTGTTTAGTCATTTAGTCGTGTCCGACTCTTCGTGACCCCATGGACCAGAGCACGCCAGGCACTCCTGTCCTGCACTTCCTCCCGCAGTTTGGTCAGACTCATGTTGGTAGCTTCGAGAACACTGTCCAACCATCTCGTCCTCTGTCGTCCCCTTCTCCTTGTGCCCTCCAACTTTCCCAACATCAGGGTCTTCCACTGCCCTCCCACTGCCTTCCCACCTCCCTCCTGTCTTCCCACTGCCTCCCGCATTAGACCATGTGACAGGTAAAAGGTAAAGGGACCCCTGACCATTAGGTCCAGTCGTGATCGACTCTGGGGTTGTGGCACTCATCTCGCGGTATTGGCCAAGGGAGCCAGTGTACAGCTTCCAGGTCATGTGGCCAGCATGACAAAGCCACTTCTGGCGAACCAGAGCAGCACACGGAAACGCCGTTTACCTTCCTGCTGGAGCGGTACCTATTTATCTACTTGCACTTTTACATGCTTTCGAACTGCTAGGTTGGCAGAAGCTGGGACCGAGCAATAGGAGCTCACCCCATTGCGGGGATTCGAACCGCCAACCTTCTGATCAGCAAGCCCTAGGCTATGTGGTTTAACCTACAGCGCCACCTGTGTCCTGTATGACAGTTATTCAATTGCAAATTGCCATTTTGTGTGTGTATGTTTCTCTGAAAACCACAGAGGACAAATGATATGATGATGGTTTCTCTTCGGGAGAAGAGAATGCCCAAATGCCTTCAGGAGAAGAGAATGCCTTAGGCTGGAGTGCAGGCTATGAGAGAGACAGAGCTTTGTTTTTAGCTCTGATTGTAATTAATCTATATTTGTAAGAAGTAAATCCTGTGCTTTGACAACCATATGCTTTATGGAACTATCTAGATGTAACATTGATTGGTTTGTGTCTGTTTTTGGAATAAGTTCTGTTAGTAAAGCTTTGAACCCATATTTGGGGTCTGGACAATTTTATTCCAAGAGGAGCCAGTTTTTATTCTTCCTACTGCTTCAAGATACGCAATATTAATTTCTGCTATAAGGAAGGCATAATGGGAATCAAACTACCAACTCTAAAGACAAGCTGGGCTCATGCCAACAGCATGGAAATTGGAGAAGCATTGATCTTCCCACAGCACCTCCTTTCAGAAGCTTAAGAAAATGATTTCCCCTCCCATTGCAACCATACAGCAGCCCCAGGGCTAGCATATTGCCTCCCTGTTCCAGGCGCATCTCTCGCGATCTACTCCCAATATGTCCCCCCAATGCCTTCTTGTTTCTCTCTCTGCCACTGTAGCATTGGAGGAGATGGAGGAGATTTTTCTGCTTCTGGAAAGCCTCCATCATCAGACCTTCCTCCCACAAGGGCGGATCTTTCTGCCTGTCTGCAAACAGGGAGATTAGCACTGTCACACAGAAGCCAGGATATCTTCTCAGGGGCCATTATATAGAATATAAATACATTAAAATATGTTAAATAAATCAGTCATTTCCATCTTAAATGCATTTGGTATGTGTCACCTGGGGTGGTCAGCCCACTCAGAGTACACTGCAGTGTCATGAAGTGCAGGTAATAAATGGCAAGGTCTGAGTCAGACATGGCTGTAGCAATGTAACTTACCTAATGGGATGGCATGGGAGCCATTCTTTGACACCAACCTAATTGTGAGGTCCAGGGGCGATAAAAGATCCAGCAGAACTTTTAAGCTGCATGACAGGAAAACTCTAACCTACTCTCCCAACTAATAATCCGACTTGCCAACAACAATTACTTCTCTTTTGTCAGGATTAAGCCTCAGTCGATTTCCTGGTTTTGCAAGGACCTTCTCACAAGAGACTTGCCCTGGCGATGGAAAGTGATTTCTTGCACACGGATCCTGCTGGCAGCGGAACTACCCACGAGTTAATGCTTCATGCCACTTTCTTTTATACATGATGTGTAACTCAGGTCAGATGTTTCGGTGCCTCTTCTCGGGGAATCAATCCATCAAAACGAGTGATTAAGAACCTAAGAGGAAAAGTTCGGATGTAACCCCTGAATACAATGGGGTAATAAAACACAATGGTGCTGATAGCCTGGGAATATGACACTCTGGCACAAGACGGTGCCTTCTATTTTGGGAAATGGAGACTAGTCTGAACATGGCCGAGGGCATCCTGGAGCTCATTAATCTGTATGGGAATGACGGAGACAGGATAAAAGGTCTGATAAGGCTTTCCTCCAGCCTTTTCCTTACAGAACACTCGCCCTGCAGCCGCCACGGCTATCTCTACTCAATAAGGCTTTATTACATTTCCTCCCGGGACTTATAATTGCCATCTCTGTATGGCCGATGCTATCATCTTCCTTTCCTTTCAACTTTCCACAGCCTTTTAAATAAGAGATTACGAAGTCTCTGTCTTTTTTGCACTTCATTGTTATGGGTTCCCCCCCTCCCCCCCTGAGCCAGTCAACAAAGAAAGGCAGGGGGTAAGGAGAATTGTACTCTGTGCATATAAAACATATGAACTTCAAGTGTAGGGGGAAATAATAATAGCAGCCCAGATCTTCAGGGATCGCTGACTGCTGCTCCTGACATTATTATTATTATTATTATTATTATTATTATTATTATTATCATCATCATCTGCATACCACCCTATACCGTGGTTATAGAGCAGTTCACAGCATAAAATCACAATATAAAAACACAAAATACGTAATAAAAACAAAAGCAGCCTAATAAACCCTCCCCTCCTCAACACATTCTGAATCAGGCAAATGCATGGTTAAAGGGAAACATTTTTGCCTGGTGATCTAAAGGTGTATACTACACTGGAATGTATGAAGATGGCATCTCTCTCTTTTTTGGTTGCAGTTTTGCCTTTGTGGAATATCAAAAAGGATTTTTAAGACAAATATTGCAGCCGGCAATCAGCAGATCATGAGCAGGGAGCCATACTGTGCAGAAAACCAGTATGGTATTTGGAAGGCCAGATTCAAATCTCCACAGTGCCATGAAACTAACTAGGTGCCCTTGATCCCATCGCTGTGGCTGTGAACACATTAGTGGCTTAAAACACAGCAGTATCATTTTTCCCTGTTGCATTTCAAGTCGCATTTGCACATTTGCTGTACACACCAGAGAGAAGACACAGGTGTTTTCACCCAATGTGCATTACCTGTTTGGTTTCCCTACACCTGCCGCCACCCCCAACTCATATTCATGAAGCTGTCATCTGCACATGTGCAAAGAATATTTCATATGCTCACAACTAAGCTTGACTGCAGAGTGAACATGGCTTATGTTCCCAAATCAGATGGAAGCTGGTTTGAGGGAAAGCACTGTATCTCTAATGAAAATACAAGGCAGATATGGATTGTGGCCAACATCATGTGTGCATGGCTTCAAACTCAAAGCAGTGAGAATGGTAAATGGGTAATGTATACACAGCCTCTTTCTTGGCCTGACCTACCTCATGGGGTTCTGGTGCTATGAGAGTGGGAGAAAAGTTATTTCTCTATCCACTTTCTCCACCATGCATAATTTTGTACACCTCTGTCTGGGGGGTCTCTGGGAGATCATTGGGAGTGAGGGGTGAGGTGGCTGTGTATGCAAGAAAGCATTCAGGGCATCTGTTGGCTGTCCAAATAGCAGTGAATGTTTCCTGTCACTTGCAGCACAGTCCTATGCATAAGTCCCAAGCTGTTCAGTGAGGCTTATTGGTAAATTTGTGTAGGAATGTATCCTTAGATGCTTCCATTTACCAATGGCATGCGGTTGTTGGACTAGAGGGAAGAGGCTAGTCCCCTAAATGTTCCCCTGGTTCCTCCTTCCCAAAGCCTGGGAAGCTTCTGTCCAGCTTAGGGAAGTAGGTGGAATGCTCACTGGCACGACCTCTGTCCGTTCCATCCCCCCCCCCCATCACCCTTGCAAGCTGGTGCAAGTTACCATTATAGCAACTTTCCAGAAATAATTCAATAGCAGTTGTTGTAGTGAGCCAAACCTTTTGAATTACACCTTCAAACATGCAAAGAGAGATATTTTCATCCAAGAAAAGTGAACAGCAGCATTATTACGGTACATCTTTAGACCTGGAGCACAAAATCATTATATTTCTCAAAACAGTCGCTCTCTTGAAAAACTCTATCCATATAGGTTTCCAATGAACTCTCACAATTAAATTGTTTTCCTGTTAAGTGAAACACACCTTTCCCTCTGAAGTGCAATTAAATGCATCCCATCAACATATTTGGAACCTTCATTTAAACGAATGGCAGTATCATTCTGAAACAGCTGAGGGTAACATGCTCAGTGATGAAAGGGTCAAATTGGACCGGGGGGGGGGATACTAACATTTATATTATAAGCAATGTTGCTGCATTATAAATAAGATCACAGAATACATTATTTATACATTTAATATATTGAGCTGGCTTATAAGTTCAGCTTGCCTTCAGTTTTTTGAAGAAGCCTATTGCCAGTAGTAATGGAAGGAAGGAAGAGGCAAGAGATTGAAATCATATATAAATACTTCTGAGGATGAATAACTCAGAAGTAAAAGAGAACTACACTGAAAGATGCACAATTCTGGAACCCATAAGTACAGGCTTTGAACCTGACAAATTAAAAGTGCTCCACTTTTTATTGGCATTCAGGAAGTTTGGTGGATATTTGTTCAAACTGTGTGACCCTCTGACAGAGGGAAAATATGTTTTGAGGCATTTGACACAATCAGTTCTGATCACAATGTGTACTTGGCAGTGTGTGTGTGTGCGTGTGCGTGTGGAAATCTTTCAACCATGAAAAATGCCTTGGAACATTGTCAAAAGTAGGTTTCACATTATTGAGTTCCTTCAAGCAGCTTTTCAAAATGTGAGCACAGTCACCCATGTTCTCGGGTATTATTTCAAGTTGAAACAAGGGCTAATTCACCAGACCAGTTAGCCTGCATTTGGTTCTTTCCCTTCCTGGATTGCATTATGCTCATGTTGAAAGCGTTGTCTGAATAGTTCAGTAAATGAACTATTAAATGAGCAGGAGCCCTGATTTTAAACACCACTGAAAAAGTTTCAAGTATGTGATGATTAACAGCTCAGTGGCACACAAATCATGTTATAGATGTCTTCAGCAAATGACAGCTGGCATACACTTAGCAGGACCAGGTAGAATTATGTATGCATTAATATTAATATTTATTAATATTATTAATTACTGAATGTTTCGCACTAGTGCAGGGTTTCCCAAACTTGGTTCTCCAGCTATTTTTGGACTACAGCTAGCAGGACCAGCAGTCAGGGATCATGGGAATTGTAGTCCAAAAACGGCGGGTGACCCAAATTTGGGGAAACCTTCGACTAGTGTATTATGATTTTAGGAGGCAAGGCTGGCATAAATACTTGTGCTGCCTAAGTCACCACCACTGCCATGCCACTGCCACTGCTTCTCTGCATTGTCTCTCCCTCTGCCACCCCTCATCCTCTTCATAATGGCAGTGGTAGCAGCAGGGCCACCCACAAAATGGCATCCCTTTCCCCACCAAGGAAGAAGGGGTGAATAAATATCTGCATCAAGAACAAGGTGGGGAATAACGATCTAGATTTGGGTCTGCTGCCCCTGTCGTTCTAGCCACCTGAGGTGGATTCCTCACCTTGGCTCATGGGCGGGCTGGCCTTGGGTAGCAGAGCTCCCTTCCCCTCAGCTTACATTTTCTCGACCACTTTAGGCAGAGGGAGGGAGAGGCCTTCCAGCTCCAGCTGCTTCCTCACTCTAGGAAAGACCCAGGGAGCCCTTTCCCCAGAGCAAGGCATTCTGTTCAGAATCCAGGTGTGGCATTTTGAATGCTCCCTCTAATCAATGCTCCATTTCGGGGAGCTTTCTTTTCAGGATTAAGCTTTCTGTTGCATAATTCTTTTTCTTCACATTTGGAACTGCTCCAATTCAAGTCACCCCCAGCCTTTGATGTTCAACCAGTGAGCATTCTGATCCTTTGCTCTCTGCATTTGCCGCATTGCAACTAATCTGTTTTGCCCGGAACCCATCCTGTGGCATATCATTCACTGCTTTCACAAGTTGAATTCAGATGTTGCCCTCATGGGTTGCCTCAGTAGAAGAGTGGGGTGGTCCTAACTTGCTGACTTCCATGTGAGCAGCAGAAATGTCTGCATGGAGAGAAATGTCCATGCTGTATGTGTGAAGGCTCCCAGCTTGCAGGTGTTCATATTATCTGTGCAGATCATAGGTGCCAAGTCTCCCGTTTTTCACAGGAAACCCCCCAGATTTTAATCCGTTTCCCACTGTTATCCCGAATAGAAAAAATTCCCAGAAATCCCCCAGAATTCCTACCTGGCAGGGAGGCTCCATTTCGGGTGCTGCTCTGCCCATGTCTGGGCACTGGAAATCGGGCAGCGCCGGCACCAGAAGTTGCTTCTACGCATTTCCAGACATGCGTAGAAGCGACTTCCTGTGCCGCGCCACTGCTGATCCCGCATTTTTCAGCGGGAGACTTGGCAGCTATGGTGCAGATGCCAGGGGCTTGGACCATTTGGCATGTGTGACACCAGGGGCATGACTGACCCCAGCCATGCATCGGGACATCTGCCTTTGGTTTATGGGACTTGCTCAGCCCCTAAATCCAGCTCAACCACAATTATATGGTCCTCACTGGTGCAACATGGCTGCCAGCATCCTGGCTGGATTCTTTCATTCAACCAGATGTTTGACAGTTGTGTCAATCAGATGCCTGTTGGCATTTCCCAGAATGACGGACTAAGATGCAAGTGCCTCAACAGTGCAAACAATGCTCTTGACTCTACATCTATTTTCCAGCTATAGTCTGTGCTGTTCCTGCACAGGAAAGCACGGAAGTCCATTGCCAGATTTTCAACATGCGTTTGTTAGTCTCTCTGTTTACACAGTTGCTGGTGTTTGTTTTTTTGTTATCTTATTCAATTAAACTCAAAAGGAACAGAAGAAGGAACACTTAAAGGAATGAAACAAAGAACCCGACAAACTGGGAGCATACAAAACAAATGCTTCACATACCACACTGTTTATTTGCACATCAATCTTGACCCAGATTAATCCCATAATCATGAACAGAGTACATATAAACCTGGAAATGACTTTTAAAAACTACCCAGGGTTTTTTGTTTTGTTTTTTGAAGTATTTTTTTTTACATTAGAGGCTGACAAAGCAGGCTTGGAAGGATTCGCCAAGCAGGCTTGGAGTAGATTAGATCCTGCAGATATCTAAAGTTAATGTCTTCTAAGAGTAAGTAGCATTTACATTCACAAAAAACTATGTTATTTTTATAGGGTTAGTCCAACACACTTATTCACTGTCACCAGTAACAGGTTCTGGTAAAATCAGTGAATGAGAAGCTACACCAGTGTTTCTCAACCGCTGTTCCGCGGCACACTACTGTGCCGCGAGACGGTGGCTGGTGTGCCGCGACGTGAGGCGACGAGAAGGGCGATTTGCAGCCGCCAATAGGCAGCACTGACCCACCGGAAAGGAAGCCAGCCGGGTCAGTCTGGAGGGCGCGGGGGCGCGAAGGGTGTTTCTCCGTCATCGCCTCACGCTCGCTCCCTGAGCAAGGCAGCGCTTCATGGCTGCGCGCCTGGGCTGAGGGGCCGGGCTTGGAAGCAGGAACATCGAGGGACGGGGCGGATCTCTCCGCCGCCGGACACAAAGCGCCGCTGCCGCCGCTGCTTTCCGCAATCCCGGGAGAAGGAGGAGGAGGAGACGGCGGCGGAGGCTGCCCCTCGGGTCTCTCTCTCCGGCCCTTCCTCTCTCCCTCCTTGCGTATGAGTCAGGTATTTCCCAGCCCGCCGTCGGCAGCCGTCGGCAGCCGAGGCCGCCTCCTCGTGCTCTCCCCGCGTGCTCCACGGAGAAGGCAGCGGCGGCAGCGGCGCAGGGCGGCGGGGACTCCGGAGCAGCAGCAGCCCCGTCCAGCGGCGGCAGTAACAGCAGCAGCTGCAGCAGCAGCCCCACCTTGGCAGGCTCCTCGCCGTCCTCCTCCGCCAGCCGGGGAGGGCTCTTGGGCCGCCAAGGAGCAGCAGCGGTGGCGGCTACACCAGCGGGGAGGCCGGAGGGTGGCGGTGGCAGCAGCAGCAGCCCCAGCTCAGCCGTGGCCAGCCCAGGAGGGAGCGGGGGGCTGGCGGCAGGCAGGACGACAGAGGCGGTGCTCGAGGGCTCTCTCAGCAAGTACACCAACCTCATCCAGGGCCGGCAAAGCAGGTAAATGTTGTGGGAATGACCTCTCTCAGTCTCATTTTTTGGGGTGTGTGTGTGTGTGCCAGTGGGTCGACCTACTTCCTTTCCCCCCTGTCTCCCCACCCTCCCTATTCCTCAGTCCCCCACCCATTCCCAACCCCCAGGATTTGCCCTGTCTTTTAATGGTGGTGTGCCGCGTGATTTTTTTCACGGAACAAGTGTGCCGTGGCCCAAAAAAGGTTGAGAAACACTGAGCTACACAACTGTAAGCACTCTTTAAACTCCTCTTCTGAGAAACAGAATCCAAAGCAGTTTGCAAAACATTTGAAATACTTTACATACAGCAATAAAAAAATGAGGAGCAGTAAAAATAAGCAGCCATAAGTACATCAGAAGAGCATACTGGATCAGTCCAATAGAATTAAGCTTAAGCCTTTCTTCCCAGCCCGATTCTCCATGACTCCTCATACGCAACCATGGCAATAATTAGTGTTAGCAAAAAATATGAGTGTTTCTACACATCTTAAGGCTAAGACAGATCTTCAGCAGATGAGTCCATTGGATCTTTCAAACTGAGGTGGCCTTAGAAAATATTAACACAGTTACTTGGTTGGTTACAACGTGGTCAGGCGCTGAGTAGTTGGGGCTGAGGGGTCTTCAGCCGCACTCCGCATCCTCCTCCCCACTCGATGCTGTGTGGGGAGAAAGGAGGCCAAGCGCAGAGCCCAGCTCTGCGATCCCCATTTCCCATCACGGGAGTGGGGACAGAATGCCTGCGTATCCTGACCCGGCGTGCGAGTGCTCAGATGCTAGGTGGGGGCGGGGGGTTACGTGATGTGTCATGTGGTGTGTCATGTGGTGCACCCTCCCCCCAATATCCCCCCTGAATGTGGTGCTGATAACACCAGAGTTGCAGGTTCAATCTCTATATGGGACATCTTCATATTCCTGCATTGCAGGGTTTCTTCCAACTCTACAATTCTATGACTATGTGAATGCCAAACTGCTGTTTTCTCAAAGGGCATACAATGTAGACACCTTTCTCCATCATGGGCACCTATAAGCTCTCCCCTTTCTCAAAGAACCTTCAAGTATAACAGAAGTTTAACTACGGAGCAGCCACGGGTAGCATGCGCTGCAGAAACAGAGAGAGGTATGAAGAGGGGAAGAAAAATAATCTCAGCACACTGTAACAGGTTGTTAAATATTGCTATTTGAAATGGGAAAGATAAATTTCAAAGTGCTAGAGCAGGTCTAAGAACCCCATTAATAGAAATTAGAGGGAAATCTAATAGGAAAAGACAGAGAGAGAACATTCTCCCCATTGCTCCCTGGGGAAACCTTGTAGACTGAGAGATGACACTTTATCTCCCCGAATCCCCACGAGTGCAATAGTCACAGCACTCACCCTGCAAATAATAATAATAAATATGGTCTGAAGTGACTCCCGCTATTCCAGGCTTAATAAATGGGCTGAAATAGTGGCAAATTCTGATACAGAGAGCATCTTTTCAATAAAAGTAGATAGGGTTGTTAATAACGTTAATGGAGTATCATACAGCTTCTCATGCCGAGAGGCTCATATACCCTATCATGCAGTTTTATTATTTTTAATATCTATTCTCCTACGCTCCCTCTACTCCATCCTCCCCTCCCCACTGTTGCCACCTGAATATAAACCTTCTGGCAGTGTTCTATTCTGCCATATGTTAGCTGCATGTTGGAAATGCATGTCAGGAGTTTAGCATCTTCTGATGAGCTTCATCCTGATACTTGCTGTGGCAACACATGTTACAGCTACACAAAGCCTACAGGAACATTATCACCACCTTTCTGTTTATGGTTCAATGTAGCAAACATTTATCTGTCCCTGGGGACCTGATGCCTTCTGTAACTATATCCTATGACTCCATACAGCCCTTCTGGATAGTATCAACATCTCTCAGACCTACGGCCTGTCAGATGTTTCTGAGAGGCTTGCAGGCAGACCAGGAAAGGAATTGCTCTCCCCTCTTACTTCTCCCTAGTTTCTGGTACTCCAGAAGTCTAGGCATAATGTTGTGGGAGATGGAAGTTCTGTTTAGCTTATTATGGCTAATAGCCATTGCTAGCTTTATCACCCATGAATTTGTTCAACGATTCTCTCCTATAACAAACTCAGCTGGTTGAGTGCCTACAGTTTGAAGCAAAATAAGGTGGTGATACACATACATGCATATGGGTTCCCTAGTTAAGCAGGTAAGCATTTATGTTTTTAAATTAAAATATTTGAAAAGGTAGTCTGAAAAGGATCCATGAGCTTCTAGAAAGTACAGAAGTTTGGTTCCAGACTAAGTTCACCATGCTTTAGTCTCAGTGAATCAATGGGACTTAGCTTAGTCATGACTAAGCTAAGTCCCATTGATTCACTGGGACTAAAGCTTGACAAACTTAGTCATCATCCTATTGAACTTAATGCAAGCATGACAAATTTAGTCTAGATCAGGCATCCCCAAACTTGGGCCCTCCAGATGTTTTGGACTACAATTCCCATCTTCCCTGACCACTGGTCCTGTTAGCTAGGGATCATGGGAGTTGTAGGCCAAAACATCTGGAGGGCCCAAGTTTGGGGATGCCTGGTCTAGATGTTGCCCAATATGATGAAGTGTCAGTTTAGAGAGGTGGAAGAAAATAAAATGGAGTTGGGGAGGGGGGTAGAAGAGAGAATCAACATGCCAAAGCCCCAAGAGCTTGCAATAAGTATCCTAGAGTGGAGGGGATTAGGGTTGAGGTGATGTGTGCCATGAAGTTTCAAAACCTCCACTTAGCAGGAAGGAATGGGAAAATGACACATTTCCCTTATCATGGCTTCAGTTTCAAGTTCAGGGTCAGAAGAGGATGAGCCAACTGAGCCTGCAGCTTCTGCACTACCACCTGAAGACTTAAACTGGGTTTTTGATACTGCGATTAAAAGTCTTGGGATCCAAACACGGACTCTGTCCCCATCACTATTTCCTGTCCAGGTCCAGGCAGCCTTGTCACCTTCACCCCATCCTAGTTAGACCAGCTGGTGACAAAATGCAACCTCTCACCAAATATATCATCTTTAGCTATTAAGGCCAAGCGTAAGCAGGTATAGAAAGTTGTCGTCCCGAACCCCCACCATGTAGAATTGTTGTGATGCTGTCACAGAAGATCAAGAGATCTGAAATGAATAATCTGATTTTGTTTCTTTTAAAAACTGATGCAAACCTGGTCTCTATATCTCTTTAGATTTCCAGCCACTTATAGGGAGCCTTCCAGAAATGCTGGCTGTTGTTAATAAAGCTTCGACTTCCTTACTTTGATAATATGCCTTAGTGCACTAATTGAAGTCTCCCGGCAGGAAACCCCTTCATGTGGCTCTTTTAGGGTATTCTCCAGGTGTCAAAATCCTGGCAGACCCAGAGGAATTTAAAAGGCAGATGCTGCTCTTTTTCCTTTCAGCTTTGGTGCCCCTAAGATGCACTTGGTTAGCAAACAGGATGGCTGCATGATTAAAAGGGGGGAAAGGGGGCTTGTTTCTCCAGCCTCACACATAGATGCAAGGAAGAAGCAATCAAGGGCCCGAGTGTTTCATATCACAGAGCTTTCCTTGCAGAAAGGGGAGGGGAGGGGGCGAAGGGGTGGGGAGGAAAGAAAATTATAGAGTAGCAGAGAAATGAAATGTTTGAACAGAAAATAATTTCCCTAACTCGCAGCCTGCGGGCATAACCTGTCATAACTCTGCATGAATTGAACAGTCAGGGAGTTCAAGTTTTCGGCAGCTTACCATAAACTAATATACTCCGTCACTTCATCCTCTACTGACAGGCGTTTCCATGTTTTATACTCTGCAAAGGGGTAAAAAGGGGTTCAGGGTAGAAAAAGGAAAAACCCTGAATACCTACCCTTGCTCAAAAGCTAACAAATTTCACAAGTCTTCTCAGCTCTTGGGAAGCATGTGGGTGCCTTGGAGGGGAGGGGAGGGGGCAAACGTCCCTCCCCACCACATGTAGGGGGTTGCTTCATGTTTGATGGCACTCTGGGCAAAATGTCTGCTGCCACAGGACCCTGGCAGGCTTACATTGCTGAAGGAGCAGGGTTCAGCTCTGGGTGGGACATGCTTAGCCTAGGAATGGGAAGGAAATTCAATTCAGTGCACATTTGGGGGCGAAGTTACCTAATCTGCACTTTCTGAAACAATATGCAAACCAAAACACAGCTACAGTTCAAAATTCACACTTCTTTGAATTTCCCAGTGCTGTTCTGCAGCCTAATAATGCGAACAAAAATGCAAAGTGCCCATAAAGACTGGGAAAAAGAGAAACAAAAACTGATAGGTCTACCCCACTAGTTTAGCTCCCCTTTTATTTTCCAGAATGCCTAGAGCAACATTGGTTTGTGTGCATTGTGAGAAATTAAAAGGGTGTTGAGATCTGCTGCCTGGCTAGCAGGACTGCTAGCAGAGAAAATAATAATAATAATAATAATAATAATAATAATAATAATAATAATAATAATAGGGGACCCAATACAATCATCATCACGTTAGTTTGAGGATCACCAGAGATGCACAGAGAGAAGCATCTTTGCTCCACACTTCCCTTTGACAATCACCAGGGATGTGCCCCGTGCAAAGCTAGGGGGGACCATCATGCACATGCAACAGGCCCCCACAATGTTGGGCGCAACTCAGCGATGCTGCTTGTTGGTGTTTAAGTAGAGGTTGGATGGCCATCCATGTATGATTTATTTGAGATTCCTACATCGGAGGGTATTGGGCTAGATGAGCCTCACAGTCCCTCAACAGTAGCTCAATTCCTTAATGCGGTTTGGAGCAGGGTAATTTATGATGGCTTAATTTAAGCCAGTGCAAATTCTTCCAGCTTCCTATACTTAGTAGTGCTCTGCGAGTGTGTCTAGGATTGCAGTTTTAACAACTAACAGCAGAAGCTGACTTATTTCTTGTTTTGAGCACTTGGCTAAGCAAAACTTGTGACAATGCTGAGTTACTCTGTTTTTTTGTGCTGGGTAAGAAAGTGCTTCTGAGCTAATCAAGGGGAGATCTATGTGTTTCTCACAGGAAGATGGAGTGTGCAATCCAGGATGTCACGTCGCAAGCCCCTCTAGACGCACAAGGATATTACCACTGAGACCTCTGAATACCCTTATAGCAAGAGCCTGAAATGGCTGGAAAACTCAAGGCAGCAAAAGGTCTTGTTAGACTGACATGATTCAGCAGCTCAAGGTAGCCCTTCAGATTTATGTGCTGTCACCATAAAAGGGTATCAGGTTGATATCTGAGAGTTATAAATAGCTGTCAGGTCTGATTGTCTCCCAGCCTCTTCCATTCGGAGCTTGAACTGAAGCACAGCCCTCTTGCATCCACACACTTCTGAGAATCCTCAAAAATACAGCAAGGATTCCGTAAGTCCGAATCAGAAATTTGGGGGACAGGTGAAGAAATAATGTCACATTTCCCCTCCTAGGCCATATTTTGGGAATATCTAGCTTCAAATAAGAGGACCTGTGGCATGAATTGAGGACCTGCACACAGGACAATGCTGTGCTTGGCTTCCACAACTGAGTGGCAACTATGAAAAGAACCAGGGGCCAATGTACTTGCCAGGCAGTGAAGAGGCAGAGGAGGTGCTGGTTTGTAAAGTACAGCCACTGTGCTAGAGCAGAGACCTCTGGCACGATGCCCCACTAAAGAGGAGGCATATTACTATCCCAGCCTAGGAACCCAGAGAAAAAGCCCTACTCAGCCATGAAGCTCACTTGGGCCAGTCACTGCCTCTCAGCCTAACATGCCACCAGCGGCGTCGCAAGCCCCCCTGGTACCGGGGGCGGCACCCCACCCCTTGGCGCACAGCGTCCCTCCATAGTGACGTGCTGCATAGTGACGTAGGGATGCAGCACGTCCCTACATCACTACAGAGGGACACTGCACGCACACGCGCTATGGAGCGGGTTTGGCTGCAGCGGTGCTGGAGCTCCGCCGCTGTCAAACTGTGAGCAAGCCGCAGCACGGAGCAAGTTTTACAGGGCCTGCTTGGGCGAGGCGAGGGGCGGGCCACCCCTCACCTCGCCCGAGCAGAAAGAATCAAAGCGTGAGCCGAGCAAGCCGCCCTGTCTGCTCCGGCGAGCCGAGGGGCAGGCGCATGTGGCAGCCGTCGGTGGAGGTGGCGTGGGGGCGCCATGCTGCCCCCTGCAGAGTGCAGCCCAGGGAGCCCTGCCCCCCTGCCCCCTATTGTGACACCCCTGCATGCCACATAGGGTTGTTTGGGGGGTTAAATGTGATGGGGTAGGACCACATAACCTCCTTGAGCTCCTTGGAGAGAAAAGTGGGATATAAATGAAAAAAAAACACCCACCACTAGATTTTTCTCTTTCTTTCACAGCATTTCAGAGTTCTGAGAATTCTAACTCCAAGTGATTTCATGCTTTGTTTCAACCAGACTTTTGCATGCAATTGTTCAGTCTTGCCCTACTGCACACCACACAGCAGAGAGCAAACATAGTTAGTGGACACACAAACATACCCCAAACAGCAAGCTGTGAGATGAAGCATTGTATTACTGTTGTGATTTGGAAGGCTTAAGCATGCTGTTTTAAGTGCCATTTCACCATCCTTCGTTAAAATAGGCAAAAACACTACAGATGACACAAACATTTGCTACAGAAGGCTAAAAGGAGTCTGAGAAGCATATAGATCTAGAGATAAGCTGCCATATTGTTGGCTTTGGTGGGACAGCCAAAAAAAACAAAAGCAGGCTTATCCCAGAAGAGTTTGCTACATATTGCTTCTGCACCCTGAGAGTCAATTAGGATGCAAGGAGTAGTCTCTTTCATGTGGAATGAGAAATGGCCTCCCTTTGACGCGTTATCCCATTTTAATAATTTCTCTAACTCAAAATATATGGCTAGGCAATATTTTTCTTTTCTTTTACTTAAGCCTAGCAGTCATAATTTTTCACATAGTAAATTTACCTTGAGGCTATTTTTACTTACCATTTTGTCACAGCGAGTGTTTCTTTTGAATTTGGGGGTGGAAAGTGTTCTGCCTTGTAAGAGGATAGTTCTCTGTTTGCAGGAGTCTGAAATGAGTAGGCAACAAAGCCCTGAAATTGTACATGGACAGTAAACTGAGCAGGCGGACAGTCCACCCGTTAGAGTCTTCCCCAGTATGGTGAGATACTGTATATTGGGTGCTATGCAATGTGACTTCTGCTCAGAGTAGACCCATCAAAGTTAATGGAAATGACTAAGTTAGACCCGTTAATTCCAGTGGGTCCACTCTGAGTAGGACTAAATTGAATGCAAGCGTTCCAACTAACATATCTAGGTAGCAGAAGACTACTCAAAGGACCTCCACTAGCACAGCGGGGTTTTCCTGCTTTCCTGCCATCCACCTCTGCTCCCCATATTGGCTTGGGGAGCTGTGTGGACCTCTCAGAACAGCATGTGGGGGAAGGAGAGGGGGGATTGTTCCATCTGGCAAGCAGAAATATTTGTGCTTTTGGAACAATCTTCTTAGTGCTGTGTTGAATTCCTCCCATTGCATTTCTGTTTAGATCTATGCAGATAAACTGGCATGTGCAAATGTGGCAGCATGTGCCTAATTTTTGCAAATCCATAATCTTATTTTTGGTAATGCATTTCCCCTTTTCTGGAGATACACAAGTAGAGATCAAACCTATCCATTCTTAAGGAAATTAGCCCTGAGTGCTCACTGGAAGGACAGATCCTGAAGCTGAGGCTCCAATACTTTGGCCACCTCATGAGAAGAGAAGACTCCCTGGAAAAGACCCTGATGTTGGGAAAGATGGAGGGCACAAGGAGAAGGGGACGACAGAGGACGAGATGGTTGGACAGTGTTCTCGAAGCTACCAACATGAGTCTGACCAAACTGCGGGAGGCAGTGCAAGACAGGAGTGCCTGCCGTGCTATGGTCCATGGGGTCACCAAGAGTCGGACACGACTAAACAACTAAACAACAACAATTACTTCTGAAAGTGTCTCCACATAGCAAGATCTTGTATTTACCACCTTCTGAAAACCAGTTAAAGCAAGATATATTAAGCCCCCAATAGGGCCATCAGACTACTGACTAGAGCAGACTACCAAGACTGGGAGCAATTTACATTGTTAGTGTTAACTAATCATTTCAACATGGTGGCAGTGAGAACACACTTAATTATCTTGTTGGCATAAGCTTTCTTAGTATTTTTTAATTATCTCTTCAAGTTTCTAGCCCATAAGGGTGTTGGGTGTGTGGTTAGTGAGTGCACCTTTTAATCCTCTAGCCTGGGAACACTTTCTTTTGGATCTAATTTGTTCCATTTTTTATTTTGTTTTGCTTCCTGACTTATTTGTAGCATTTGATTGTACTCTACTGAATATTTTGTTTTGGTTTGCTGTTTAGTGCTTTGGGAACTTTTGGGCCAAATAGCAGCATATAAATAATAGTAAGAATTAAAATAGTAAGATGAAAGTGTCTCTGAGTGTACACAGATTGCTTTCTTGCTTTTCAGCAAGCACAGACAATTGCTAATCTTCTAAGAGGAAAGGTGAACTTTCTGGAGGGGGTGGGTGTTACCTCTAGGCAGGGTTTAACCCCAGCACCTCTCTTTTTAAAGAAATGAATAATACAAATTAAGCAATTTACATCCAACAACTTTTTAAAATTATTTGCAAAGTCTGCGTTTTTACAAATTCAGCTGAAAAACCACTTTTGCCATTTTTCCAGCTTTGAGACCAGAGGGTCTAGAGAGCCCCAGACATAAACCAAGGGGCCACCACCATTCTGAAGCAGGATCTCTATGCTTGCCATGTTTTGATATCAGCAGGTACATGCCAGAACGGAGAGAACACTACTCCACACATGATGTTCTTGTTGGTTCCTCCACCCCAGTGTCCAGCTTTCTTTCTTTGTCCCCAGTGCACGGAGAAAATGCCCGGGATGTGACCTGCTCCGCGATGGTGGCTTCCCCCAAAGCACTCCGTCTGACCTCAGCATAATGAACAGAATTAATATGGCAAAGCCACTAACACGGCACCACTTCCCAGCAGCACAGCCACAGCCTCTAATTGATTAGTCCATAAAAACCTGTGCACTAAATTGAAAGGAGCTGCACTAATTCTCTTTTATGTTAAATTTCTGTCTCTCTCGTTTATCGAATTCTCCGTCCAATGCCCCTTTTCACAGCCTATTGTGGGCTTGCTGTGGGCCTGTTTTCCTCTTGGCCAGATTAAGTACCTAATCAAAATCTTGTCTCCCTTAATGGCATAAAATTGAAAGATAGATATTGCACTTTACACAGCTGATTAAACACTGGAATGTGGCTAAATGCTTTACAGGGCTTGTTACATTAACTAACTCTGTCATCTGCCAGCTATCTTATAATTGCATATGCTCATGTTGCTCCTGGTGAAGCCTAGGTAAGGGCTCTTTTTTCCCTCCATTACCTTTTTTTTCATCTTCTCATTCTCCTCCCTTCTCCAAGATTGCCAAGGAAGTAAGGTGTCAGGGAGCATATGAGATCTGCCCTATCACAGTTACTGGAGGGGAAATAGACCAAAAATATATTCTTGAAAAGAAAAACCTTTCACGGACCTATCTCTTTTAATTAACCCTTTACTCATCCTTACCAACATTTTGTGAGTACATAAATGGCCCAGTTGATGAGAGAAGGACACCTATAGCTGACAGAGACAGGCCAAGGGATTGCGAACTCAGAACCAAGAGGCTCAAACTTTACTACCTTTTGTCTGGTCTACTCATGTAGCCAAATGAGATGGTGATGTTACAGATTGCAAGGGGGGAAAACAGTTTTGATTGGTTACTGTGTTTGTTGTTAAAATCTACCTGCGAGGTTGAATCTTATTCCCATAGAGAAGAATATGTGCCAGGGCCCTGATGTTATATTTTTCCTTTTACTTTCAGGGAGTTGTTTTACATGGAGGCAGTGGCGTAGCAAGGGGGGCGATGGGGGCGGCTCGCCCCGGGTGCCACCAAGGGGGGTGACACTCGGCGCGCCCCCACACTGGGAAACTTACTTTTTTTCTGTTGCATGATTTTTTTCAACTGTCCTTATATGTTCTTTCAATGCTGATTTCATATCTGAAGTCGGTTTTGTTCTGTAAGCTCTAGGGTTTTTTTGCAATTAATGTTTTTCACTTTTCGTCAGAGCCAGAGCCAGAGCCGTGTGGGGGAAGGGGTGACAAAAAAAATTCCGCACCGGGTACCACCTGGGCTTGCTACGCCTCTGCATGGAGGAGCAATCCACTCTCCCTCCTCAGGATTCTAGCACTTCATGGATAGAACCAGACCATTAAGTCCACTGACGAAGTGGTAAAATGAATCAACTGCCGTTTCTCCTACCTGTTCCCTCCCCTGATCCTCTTCCCCATTTGTTCTGTGGAATACCTGGATTTCTGTTCATTTTGAGCTTCGCTTGGACATTCCTCCTCACCCAATTCCAGTCTTGTGAGTGGAAAGGGCTTTGCTCACTGGCTCACCATCCTCTGTTGTGTTCCCATCACCCAAAGCTGCCATCATCAACATGTTCTGGGGTGGAGGGGAGAGAGATCAGAAGTGGGTAGCCTGTTCTACACATGCAGACTCCCTGTACAATGCAGAACCCCAGCCATGTGGAGAGCCTACACATATAAAATGGACTCCTCATTTAAGAGCATCCCTTCCAGCCCATGGAACATAACAGATGACTCAGGACCAGGAAGTATAGTCTTGCTAATTCCACCACTACCGCCATTCACAAGATTGGAATTACATGGAATTACGTGAATGCACACCTAGGCCTCCAGTGAGTGGGAGAAACATGAACAGTGAGGGGGAAGTATAGGCACGTAAAAGCACACCTACTTCTTCTCCTGCTTCCGCAGTTCATAAAGGAAAAGAGCAATTCTCTGGGTTACAGCTTAGCAACTCCATCCGAGCCAGGCCCATACTCAGTTATCATATGCTTGTCTGATCCCAAGCATGTTCATTCTGACTAGGGATGGAGGAAGAACTCAATGCAACTTGCATTTAAATGCAAACTTACCTTATTCACGCTTTCAGAAATAATATGCCAACCAAAACACAGCCAGCCATCAAAATTCACACTTCTCTGAATTTTGCAATGCCGTTGTACAGCCCAGTAATGTGTACAAGAATGCATGTACTAGGGTGTGCATGAAAATAGCATACAAAATGCATATCAGGAAAATGTGCTTTGCAAACGTGTATATTAAGCAAAATTTCATACAAATAAGCATGCATGCAGATAAATTTGCACTAAAATGCTGGTGAATTTTCATGAGGACTTTAAATAAATTTTAAACTGAGGTGGAAATGTGGAGAATTGAACTTAACATTGGAAGAATGAGAAACTCAGATAAACCAAATTCAGAGAATTCCCCATCCCTAATTCCAAATGCGTTCAATGATATGCTGAGAGTTGCGTGTTAAGCCATTTCCATCTCTTTTTCTTAGGGCACACACTCAATGTAATCCAGAAACAGATATTTTGTAACTGCTGTGCCAGGCCAGACTGTACAATAGGGATTGGGCTGAGAATGGTTTGCATTCAGATAATGCATTCTCTCCACTTTCCTTCTCTAAACTGTGGAAAGGAACCAATTTGCTGAGTAATGAGTTGAATGACCTATCACCAAATGATTCTACTAAAAAAGAAAGATCCTGCTTTCAGATTCACCATCTGAAGTAATCATAGACAAACCCTGCAAACCAGTCTCAAATTCATTTTGTCCCAGTACTGAAAAGAATTCCAAAAAGGAAAGAGGTTTTTTTCCCCCTGTCCCCTAGAGAAATGTAAAAATGCCCCCATGGAGCTATGTTCACAGCCGTTAATGGAAGTACTACATATCCTAGCACTAAAACAGACCCCAAAGGCCTCCTCGTATTCCCACAGGATCACTGGCTATTGAGTGAAATACAAGTAATTTTTCTTTTCCATTTAGGTGGTGTTGAATTAAAAGGGACATGAATCAGGCCCACATGTCTGTCCTGAAGGCAATTAATAATCAATTCATCATTATTCCATTCCAATAGGACTCTTCTCCCCAACTAGACTGCACTCTCCATATGAAGCCCATGAACGAGTTCATCAAACAGCTCAAAATGTAAGCTTGATAGAGTCTATTATGCAGACTTTACTAAGTGCTTGTTATTAAAGATTCATAAAGGCATAATATATATTTTAATAAGGCAGGTTGTAAGATATGAAATTCAGCTCTGAACTAAATGCTTCCCACTAAGATAATATGGAAGGTTCCACTTCAGATTCTCTTCAGGTTACGTAAATGGAGTGTTGTCTTTCAGGAATTCATTCTTGCCCTGCCCCCACCACATCAAGCATTACACGGGTATCTAGTGCTACAATGCGCACATGCGCACACCCAGGCAAGTGAATCATAGAACCACAGACTAAATGCAACCACTATGGAGCTCAGTCTACAGCAGGCATCCCCAAACTGCAGCCCTCCAGATGTTTGGGCCTACAACTCCCATGATCCCTAGATAACAGGACCAGTGGTCAGGGATGATAGGAATTGTAGTCCAAAACATCTGGAGGGCCAAAGTTTGGGGATGCCTGGTCTACAGTATATGATGTTTGGGTTTTTCCCTGAGCAACTCAGGGTGGGGGATTCAGCTTCAGGAAAGCAAAACCCTCATTTCCCAGCACAGCAATTCCGATCTAAATCTAGGAGGGTGGGGGAATGGACATGTAAAAAGGTGTATTGGGAAATGATTCATAATGAATTGAAAAAAATATTCAAAACTACTTTCAAAAAGAAAACCAACTAAAGAGGATTGGCAACTTAAGTTGACAGAATATGCACAACTTGCAGATTTAACATATAGAATAAGAAATCAAGATGAACAGCCGTTTAAAGAAGACTGGGAAACATTTATTGAATATATGGAAAATAACTTACGAAGCTGAAAATGCTGGCAGCATTGAGATAAATTCAACAGAGTAAATAATTTCTGATGTATGCAAAAGTAGAAACTTGATTTGAATGGTTATAGTAAAATATGCAGGGGTGTATGGTGTGTAAAATGAGGCATGGAAAGAGAAGAAGAAAAGTCATGGGATATTTTGAAGCTCGTAAAATGTTTATTTGAAATTGCAAAATTTATTTAAAAATAATAATAAAAAATCTAGGAGGGGGCCAGTGGCTGCATTGAGCATTAAAAATAAATAAATCACTGGTGATCCAATCATGGCTCTCCTACCATATCTGAATGTGTCCTTTAATTTTTTTGACGTAGTCTTCTTCATTCGTCCCATGGACAGATAGGCCTTGCATCTTGTCTCCCAGATCAAAAAATTGGGCATATGCAAGGGTTCCCATGGCTGAAGAGTCAAAATCCCTTCTTGACACTTCAACAACGTCACAACAGAAACACCCCCAGCCCATTCCAACCCTTTGATAACCCATCGTCCCATTCACTTTTATTCTTCTCAAAAGGCAACTGTTGGATCAAATAAATATGAAGTGAAGCACCCACCCACCAAGTATCTTGTTCCATTTGAGTGGTGCTAAATTAATAGTGACCTGGATCAGGCCCCAGTGGTCAGGAACACAATTAATAATCAATGAATCATTATCCTTTTTTTCCTACATAAAATCCCATTCCTCTTTACAGATCTCTCTCTCTTGGATTGCATAAATGTTGCATGTGGAAAAAAAAAATTCTGATAGCCTTTCTCTCTCTCTTAAGAGTTTGTCTGTAAAGACCCATTCAAAATTACCATAATTAATCACTGTGTTAACACCAGAAGTGTTCTAGTTTCCACGAAGAATACTTTTTATTGCATCTAAATATTTCAGCAAAAAGAAAATATATTTTGCCTGCCAATGCGAGGTAAAAATGGTTGACAAGTACCAATCCTTAAAATAAAACACTTTAGGGTTTAATAATAATAATAATAATAATAATAATAATGCCTGGTCAGGAAGAGAGAGAGAAATGTTATCCTTTTTTAAAAACAAAAAACAAAAAATGGATGTGAAAATGAATGATTTCATCCGACTTAAGAGACTTACAGCATCATTAACACTTACGTTTTGTCAATGAAAAATGTACTGAAATGACCACTGGGAAGCATATGGAATATCTTTAGTCTGGATGATTAATTCATTTGTCAAGAGGTCAACTATTCAATCCTTTTTCTTTTTCTTCCTAAGAAGTATTTCCTTCATGTTTTTGTTATCTTTTGGAATAATAAGTAAAATCCAGTTGGAATTTTCTACAGGGCATAAATTACAATTTTCTGGACAACTGCCAGGACCGTACACGCCAGGAATGAGAAACTTCTGTATCTCCAGATGCTCTTGAACTACAACTCCCATGATCCCTGACTATTGAGCTATGCTGGCTAAGACAGATGGGAGTTAGAGTCCAAAAACATCTGAAAGGCCCTACATTTTCCAGAGCAGACATAGACCCTGATCCAGGGGGAAAAAATGTGGTCCAGAAAAAAAGGCTTTACCACCCTTCTGGACTTTACACACACACACACACACACACACTTACACAAAATTGCAGGAGGATTCTTTGTCAAGGAAACTCCAATTTATTCTCTGTGGGAGGTTCAGCCATGCTGCTTCTTCTTCTTCTTCTTCTTCTTCTTCTTCTTCTTCTTCTTCTTCTTCTTCTTCTTCTTCTTCTTCTTCTTCTTCTTCTTCTTCTCCTTCTTCTTCTTCTTCTTCTTCTTCTTCTTCTTCTTCTTCTCCTTCTTCTTCTTCTTCTTCTTCTTCTTCTTCTTCTTCTTCTTCTTCTTCTTCTTCTTCTTCTTCTTCTTCTGTGATCACTTGTAGCCGAGTAAGATTGTCAAGCAATGACAAACCTAGACAGCATCTTAAAAAGCAGAGACATCACCTTGCCTACAAAGGTCCGTATAGTTAAAGCTATGGTTTTCCCAGTAGTGATGTATGGAAGTGAGAGCTGGACCATAAAGAAGGCTGATTGCTGAAGAATTGATGCTTTTGAATTGTGGTGCTGGAGGAGACTCTTGAGAGTCCCATGGACTGCAAGAAGATCAAACCTATCAATTCTGAAGGAAATCAGCCCTGAGTGCTCACTGGAAGGACAGTTCGTGAAGCTGAGGCTCCAATACTTTGGCCACATCATGAGAAGAGAAGACTCCCTGGAAAAGACCCTGATGTTGGGAAAGATTGAGGGCACAAGGAGAAGGGAACGACAGAGGATGAGATGGTTGGACAGTGTTCTCGAAGCTACCAACATGAGTCTGACCAAACTGCGGGAGGCGGTGCAAGACAGGAGTGCCTGGCGTGCTATGGTCCATGGGGTCACGAAGAGTCGGACACGACTAAATGACTAAACAACAACAACAAGATTGTCTTCCATAAACCCGGTTTGAGTTCGTAAGTGACTGTGGAGGCCAATTCTGGATCCACACATCCATCCACAGTGGGGACATGGGTTTCCGGGTGGGAGTTGATCATGGTGAGGGTTTGCCAAGCGTGCCTTCCTCTTAGCTCATTTCTCCCTTGTGACCTGAGTTTGAGTGTCTTCAAAGCCCATAACACCTTTGGTAAATGCTATTCTCCAATTGGAGCACTCGCAGCCTTGCTACACCTCTCAGCACACACAACTTTCAGCACTATTGGGAATACCAGTAGATTCTTGTAAGCCTATTCCTCCCTCCAATAGGAAAACAATGTTAACGCCCCTTTGAGTTGTGTCTGTCGGGTACCGCTACTGCTTAATTTTGTTGCTGCTTATCGTATATGTAACTTACGCTGGAAACACTGTATTGCTGGAGGTGTAGGCTATGCATTTTGTAAATCAATCATCAGTCAATTTGATAATGCCGATCACCACTTTTTTCACAGGAGAGACCTTTGGGGCGTTGGCCAGGATTTCCAGATCAGGACAATTAGGTTTAACAACTTGTTTACCAGCTGGGAGAGAAGTCTCACTGTATTCAGTGGGGCTCAGTCCCAGGTTAACATGCATATGATTTCAGACTGAAATTGTCTACAAATGCCATCACTTTTGTCCCTTTCAATGACTCCAACTACAAATTTCTTGCATCTCTCTATATGCAGTGGCCACTCAGAAGGGTAAATGTTTTAGAGTGCTATGCCCTCTACCTAGTGGTAAACAGCTCTTTCTTCTGATGGAAAAATTATGTAATTATTTATGTGAGATATTTGAGGTAATGATCTGCAAAGCCTACTGACTGAATTCAATTTTCTGTTTTGACTACCATTACCTGACTGGAAATCCCATCCTTAAATTATTTTTTAAAAAATGTCCTTGGATGTATTTGATCACATTCATTAACTTGGTGTTACAAAGCATCGTGGGTTTTGTAGTTTTAAATCTGCTTAGTCATCCATACAGTTCTCCATTTTGTTTGCTTATGCAGTGGCCATGTTCAGGCAATCGTATCTTAGCTTACTGAACTAAGATAAACTCAAGCCCTTTGCCTGCATACACTGTCCCTTCACACATCCCATTATGCAAGCTACAATTAAACCAGGAGGTCTCTAATTATAGTCCCTTTCTGAACTGTGATTACAAACTTCAGAACA
Organism: Zootoca vivipara; assembly: GCF_965207765.1. NCBI lineage: Eukaryota > Metazoa > Chordata > Lepidosauria > Squamata > Lacertidae > Zootoca > Zootoca vivipara. The sequence continues at coordinate 71,611,786 of NC_142590.1, read as the reverse complement.
AGCCAAAATATTAAACCACAGCTTTAGTTAGTTCTCATATTCTAGCTTCTTCCAAAGTTACTAACCACAGTTTTCCGGTTCAGATGAAACAGGGAACTATGGTTAATCATGACTCACACAAAGACAGGAGCAAAGAAGAAAAAGGCTTGTACATAATTTGGTTTAATATACTGACATATGATTGCATTGGGCCAATGTACCATAGATGCTGTTGAATTAAAGATGTATTGAATTTAAACAAAAGAAACCATCTCTGGGATGATCATGGACATGTTTATAAAAAGCAAAGCTCTGTATAGGTTTGTCTGTTACTCCCCCCAAACATTTTGCAGAACCCCAAATTCCAACGCAAGTTCCAGTCCAGGTAGAACCCTAATTTGAGGTAGTCGGCCTTGCAATTACTTCCCTTCACATCACAACAAGGAAGAAAATGCTTGCAAGAGCAGTTTGTATCTTGCTTTTAAATGCAGAGAATAGGGAAATAGATGCAATGTGTATGAATTATTTAAAGCTGCACAAAGATCTCCCCCCCTCCCCACCTTCTTGCTTAAGCCTTGCTCATTGTTGGAGGCTCTAGGGATGACTGACACTTAACATGGCTCTGTCATGCTCCCATACCCACTTCATGCCTGACAGCTGGAGGGCAAAAGGGGGGGGCACACACAACACACAAGCATATGCAGATTTCAAATGCTTCAGCCTACTTGATTTGCCCTTCCTTCCAGCTTTCCCTGAACCAAACTCGTTGCAACATTACAACAATTTAAAAGGGGGGAAAACCTTGCCATCTGGCAAAATGTCAAAATAATATCACTTCATTTATTGCATGATTAAGAATCACTTCTCACCCTGTAAGTAACAGATATTGAGAATTAACACGCTGGTGATGGTGGAGGGCTGGGGGAATCTTCCACTGTTATCTGTGGTTCTCTCTGCATGGCCGTATGATATTTCCCCAAGCTTAAAGGAGCTGTGTTTTCATGTGTTAAGTGGGTGTTTGTACCTCACACAAAGCATAACTTTGAGCACGTGTGATCCAAGGTGTCTGAGAGGTGCCAGAATATTTTCCTCTTCTTCAGTAGAATAACTTCCATGGAGAGCAGGCTGGAGATGCCAACATTCACGATACTCCCTGGATATCTGCTTCATTAGTGTGATCTTGTAATCCTTCAGCTGAACAAAAAGTTTGAACAAAAAAGAACAATCCTCAGAATTGCTTTTTGTTTGAAGATGCTATCTTCCGTGTTAAGTTATATACCGGCGGGAGACAACAAATACTTTTCCCTTCCCAGAGTTCATGTCAAGAAAGAGACATTGTTGTACCCGCATTCCACTGTGAGCTCAGTTCCTGGTAATCATTTCATATGTCGTTGCTTAAAAGACTGTAGAATGCGATATATGAACTTCCTTAACCCACCACAATCACTGGTTCTGTTCAGCCTGGACAAGCAGGGTGAATGGTAGCAGAAAAAGATGGCACTTGGGAGCAATCATGCAGAACAGTCATCTCTGAATTCCACAGAGCAACCAGAGCTCCAACAGGAGGACCAGCCAAACGAGCCAGAAAATGCCACAAGGCTTCAGGAATCCCTCAGATTTCATTAGTCTTCAGGGATGGATCATTCTACGAGGTACCAACCCATGCAACACAGCAAGAACACCATGAGGCCAAATCACAAGAGGAAGTGATCTGATCATTGAGAGTGGAATGGATGTTTAAAGAACACTTTCAGACCACCTGCTTTCCACCTGGTTAAGAAATGTGTCCTGCTATATGTGTTGGGACAATCACATGTTGGGATAATCTCATGGTTGTCAAAGTAGCCATGAAGACCATAGCTGCCAAGTACCCCGTTTTCCCCAGGAAACCCCCGTTTTTACTTACCTTTTCCCGGTGGTCCCCCGTATCACTTCGTCTCCCGTTTTTCTCCGTTATTTTCTCCTGCCGGCGGCCATTTTTTTTCTTTCTGATTTGCCCTTCTATGGGCACCAAAAATGGCCGCCACCGGCTTCAAAAGTCGCATCTACGCATGTCCAGAAGTGCATAGACACGACTTCCAGTGTCGGCGGCGGCCATTTTTGGTGCCCATAGATGGGCAGAGTGACACCAGAAGTTGCGTCGATGCACTTCCTGACATGCGTAGAAGCGACTTTCAAAGCCGGTGGCGGCCATTTTTTGTGCCCATAGAAGGGCAAAACGACACCGGAAGTTACGTCGACGCAACTTCCGGTGTCACACGGCTGCCGGTCCCGGATTCTGCAGTTGGAAGGTAAGCATGAAGACTTGGGCCGCCCTGAACAAAGCTGTCCTGGCAACAGTGTTGAAGTTACACGGGAAAACCATCCTGGGAGTTCTCAGCACTAAACCTAATACCACCTCCATCCAGTCAAGCAGAAAGACGATTGGATGCAGAGAGTACACCAGCACAACCCCTCATCTGTTCTGAGTGGCCAACACAAGATACAAACTGTCAGTCAAATGGACAGGAAGCCTTGAGAGGAAGAGGGAGCAGCTACAGACCAAGAATAGCCAGTGTGGTGCTTTACAAATGTTGTTGGACTACAACTCCCTTCATCCCTGACCATTGTCCATGATGGCTGGTGCTGATGAGAGCTGAAGTCCAATAACATCTGAAAGCTGGCCATCCCTGACCACCACCCTGACCACGAAGTCTATGCTGCTGCAGAACTCAATACTTGGAAGGGTACAAATGGAAGAACTAACCCCAACCAGCTTGTTCACCTTGTTCTTAACAATCCAGGCCAGATTGCTGCCACTCCACTTCCCTGTTTATCTCCTTCACAAGGACCAGTTATGCTCAATGTTACCACACTAGCCTCAGGAACAAACAGATCTTCTTGCTCCTTTTGTTTTGCTTCTATTGGATCTCACCAGGCTTCATGACCTGATTTGACATTGACCCTATCTCTGATTTTTACCAGATACCAGAGACTTTGAAGTCAAAAGTTTATAAGCCTAGAAGTGTCCTAGATTTCTCAGTATGGTATCAGTGTGCACAATATGGTTGATATTGTTGAAAGCAATCCACTTTTAGCCAGGGAGCATCATATAAATTGATCTTTCCAAAATAAGAGAGGGATATAAGAAAGAAAGGAAATTAGGAGTGCAGCATCAATGCTCCAAACAGACTCAGCTCACAAAGTGTATATGATCGTCTCTTTGACTTGCTTTGCAGAAATGATTGCCCACAGTCAAATACTACCATACAGTGAGGTCCGAATTTGCAGTGTCTTAGACATGTTATATCATTCCTCATAAAAGTGAAGACAACAGCTCACAAAAACACAGAATGCTCCAAGAGATAAATTTGTGTGTGTATGTGTGTCCCCAGTAAGTTCAAATAGAGTCTTTGGCAGGGTCTCTTTTACGGAGATCACATCTAAAATACAGCTGAGCAAATGGTTCATGACACAGAGGATACATTCTTGATGTGCGATTCGGGAAGCAACAGAACTGTAATCATTCTCACTGTTCTTCTTTTGATCAGCTGATCCGCAGAGTCCACTTGAACAATTTACCTTGGAGTATGTTGGTGTTTGTTTTTCTTTATTATTCCCTGCATCCATTACCAAGTAGGGGCTCTAACCCTGACCAATAAAGTCTGTCCTCACATAAGCAGTTTGTGTATCGAATTTTAAAGAGAAACAACAAGGAGCTACCATCATCACAACTTTGAAGAACAAAGACAGTTGCTTTAGACTGAATCAGATACACAGCCCATTATTGCTTATTCCAGGGGTAATGGAAGTGATACCCTCTAGGTGTTCCTGCATTACACCTCCCATAATCTCTCACTATTGGCCATGCCAGCTGGAGCTGATGAAAGTTGGGAGCCCAACAACATCTGGAGTGTAGCATATTGGCTATCCTCATCTGCTGTGATGGGCAGCTGCTACTATTGAGGGTCTCTGACAGAGGTCTTCCCATTACCCTGATCCTTTTTAACTGGAGGTACCAAAGATTGAACCTCGAACCTTCTGTAAACAAAGCAGGGGCTCTATCACTAAGATATGATCCCTATTCCTCTGGGATGGGAAGTGTGTCAAAAGCCATCGCAACAGATATTTTGGTAAATATGGTTTTATTTGGCCAGATTTTCACAAGAAGTTATATTTTGTATAGGTTTGCATAATTGGTTTGGTCTGGTTTTATCTTTCTAAACTGTTTTTCCTTATATTTTTGTTTTATCCTTTTGTTTCTTTTATACTTATACTATTAATAGATTTGGGTCCCCTACGGATAAAAGAAAAGCGGGACACACGTCCAGTAAACACATAGTTCTATTACAGTGGTTCTCACTCCCATAATTATTTTGTGAGAATTTTCAAATAGATTTGCATCTTGTGAATTTATTTATTTATTATTTCTATTGTACATGTTTTTGGAAACATTCACACGCACACTGAAATCTTCATATATCCCTGCCAGAAGGGCGCACTTTCTGGTTGAGAAACACTTCCCGAAACAAACTGTCTGACCTTGCTGGCAGGAATCTTCTTGTGACAAAACAGCAAGTCACTTACAAATTTGTGCTGTGATTATCAGTGACCTAGAACTGAAAACTGAAGGATCTAAGAGTGACTCTATCAGCCATGATTTCATCACCCACCCCAGAGTACACAAGTATCCATTAGCTAACTGTAAGTGCATCAACAACAGGGGCCATTAGCATCCCCACTATATTGCATCTCTTGAAAACTTTGAAGTTCACCTTGGACCAGAGAAGTTCACTTACAGAATGATCAGGTAATAACCACTCTCCCTTCCCGTACCCCTACCCTTGTGAATGAAAATCAGCATGAATGAAGCCAGTTTGCCTGCATTCGTGATGTACTTACATACTAACTCCAGGAAGTGAGGGCTTAATTTGATCTGAAAACTTCCACAGCCTAGGCATTTTGAGGACCCAGCCACAAAGCCAATCAATAGGGACCATTCAGATACTTGCTGTCAGTGGCTAAAAGAAAATAGATACCGAGAAAGCCATAACTATGATAAATTTAGGTGCTGCGTCTCTCTGACTAATGTAGGCACTAAAACACTGCCTGAATATCCTACTTTGAAACGTGTCATATTTCTGAGAGGCCAATCAATCTCGGGTCCTCTGCGGACCACATTAAAATACATTTGTCACTGTGCGTTTATGAAATATTGATGGTGTTTTTAGGGGGGGGTATTAGAAGGTGGAGAGGTGGATCAGAAAATGGGGAGGGGAGCAACTTTAATGAATTATCTTTAGGCTACAAGAAGAAGAAACAGATACAGAGGCTGATTGCGGATGAGTGTGAAAAACAGTTGCTGGAGCACTGCATGTCTCTGGAAGGGGGTTGCTACCTCTGTGACAAAACAACATCCCACTGTTGAAAGAATTGAGGGAGGCAACTTCTTAGGAAGGAAGGAAGCACACAAGCTCGTTGGCTGCAATTGCTTTATAATTTCATGCATCGGAACGGGACAGGTACTTCTACCTTGCAGGCAACTATGCACGCTACATTTTAACAAAGTGTGTGTTTGGGTTTTTCTTTACTTTTTTCCTCTATGGCTATCTAGTTTACTAAGCATAAATATTGTATCACATCTGTATTAAATGTAGAGCTATTTAAAAATGCATTTTTTCAACCATTCTGTCAATTATTAAAAATGACATTGTATTCAAAAATTATGGGGGGAAATTATTGCATTCAAAAATTATCAGATTGGAAAGATTTTTTTAGAGAAATATGGGTTGAGGGTTTTTTTGTGGCTTTGTTGTTGTTGTTGTTGTTGTTGTTGTTGTTGTTATGCTTACCTTATTTTGCCGGTGGCCATGTGGCTGTGTAAATGTCCTTCCTTTGATCACACGAATTATCAAGTTGTCTGTATTCTGCAGTCTCCCCAGGTGTCCACACTTGAAAACCTCACGGCGCCCTTGGATGGGCTTTCCTGCAAGTAGATGAAACTGGAGAGGTTGCCTGCTATGCACCTGACAGCTGTTTGTTGGTGGTGTTATTTAGGCTAAGTATGTGCAGTAAGTTTTTCTTTTTAAGGTGAAAGGAAGTACTTCTCTTAAAAACAAAATCTGTGAGTGCACCAATTTCAGGCACTGGGTAGTCATCCTCGCCAGCTTCTTGGGCTCCACTTTTTTCTCCCATCCAGTCACTGACTAGCAAGTATCAGCAAAATTGCCGCACCATGTGCCTTAAAGGCCATGTTCTGTATTACAGTGACTCTGCCACAAGGAAAGATGAATAAACCTGAGATGAAACTGGTGCACGTATCCACGTATGCCCAAAGCATGTGATCCACCCCTTCTTTTTGCAGCACACTAATTGCATCAGTGGGATCAACTCACACACTAATGTATTCATGTAGGATTTGGTTCACACTAAATATCATGTCTGTATATCCCATCAGCTGCAGCAAAACACAAGGGCCATATGTGATGTTGGACCAGTACATGCTAGGCACACATTGCATGGCACATGCCCAGTATAATACAAAGTATTTTCGCCTTATCAGCGCAACCACTTAGTATTCAGCCAGACACATAATGCAGGGATGTGCCAATTCCAAATCTGAACATTACAGCCAGAGCCTCGTTTTTATTCTTTTCCTCCTACTTTGTACATGAGTCTATCTATCAAACTGATAAAGATAAAAATAGACCCAGCACAAGGCAGTTTGCAAGGAGGTTGCCAAATTCATTGTGCACAGAGAGGTTCATTATGCCATCTACTATAATGCTTTATAGTCAGCACTTCCCAAAAGCCCTGTATTTACATTCCTAAGCACTTTGCAAATAGCTGCTCCATGCGCAGAGAGGATTGGCAGCTTAGCTGTCAGCAAAAGGCCTTCACAGTTTTGGAACAGGCTCTGGCTGGAGTGTCGCCAGAACTCAGTTTGGCAACATTCACAACCGCACGTTTGTTGTGCGTTGCTACTCAGTTGATTGTTTGATTCAAACTAGTTCATCTCAGCCAGTGACAGCGGCAACAGTAGTTAAGCACTTTGGGACTTAGAACAAAACAAAAACCAAACAACTCTGACTCCAGTTGGAGCATTTAGATGTACAAGCAGGGGTTTGCAAGAAACCATGGGGGAAGGAAAGTGAACAAAGCTAGGAGATAGAGTCCTTTGCCCTCCACTAGGGGAGACGGAGTGAAACCTGGAGAACAGTCACAAACCTTTAAAATTCTCAACACAGCAGGATCTAGGGCACCTCTGGATTCTCTCTATTCTCCTTTTCTGACCCTGTTGTCGATTCCCATCCTGATTGCTATATGGCATGCCTGGGGCTAGGGGTGCTTGAGGAATTCAATTCCTGTGAGTTCTGCTGCAAACTGAACCCATCTGCACATCCTGGGCTAATGGGTGGATCAGAAATGTAAATATCTTTTGCGTTTTACACCTCTCCGGATTTTGCAATGCAGTTCTTAAGTAAAAATTTTTTACCAAATCTGTTTAAAATGTGTTTATAGGGGAGGGGGAGTTGGGTTTATTTTTCTTGTTTTTTATTATGTATTATTTGTATTATTATGCTATGAACCGCCCTGAGATCTGTGGATGCAGGGAAATTATATATGCCAGATGGAGGGACCACTGCTGTATTGGCAAACCATGCTGTGCACTGTGGCTGGGACAGAAGTTAACTGGGGAGGCAGGTTGCTGCACCGGGCAAGAGATGTCACAGTGATCGGGCCCAGATCGGGCCCAAAGTCATCACATGAAAGTGGCAAGGCCAGCTTGGCATCCATCACATTCCAGGCTGATGCAGCTGCTCCCCAACTTCAGGATTTCCTACTGGCTTCTACCAGCAGGGACCCCAGCAGTGCTACTTTCACCTGCCTGTATTTCTGATATGCAGAAGGAAAAGCTGTACATCAGTAAAGTGACGCTAACATATCCTGCAGGTAGAAGACTGGGATCTAAACGGAGGCAGGAAGGGCTTGGCAAGGGTCATCTCTGTCCAATTCAGACTACCTCTCAGCCTGGTGCCAATATGGCTTGGTTTGCTCTGTTAAACGTTATTGTACAGGTACTTTGTATAGATCCCCATGGGTGTTAAGATCAGAAGAGGGTAATTCTGCATCCCCCATAAGTTCTCAGGCAGAGAGGGCATTTGCTGTGGCAGCCTCTAAGTTGTGGGTTTGCCTTCTCACAGAGGTGCAACTAGCACCTTCATTACATAACTTTCCACAAATTCTAAAGGACCACCACTTTAAACTAGTCTTTGTCATCTGAGATGTGTGTTTTAAGGGCCCACCCTGTTCCTGTGGTTGTAGTCTGCCTTGATAGTTTTTAATGTTTAATTGTTCTGAATTTGGACCTGCTAGTCAGGGGCAGATAATAATAATAATGGTAACAGTAATGACTCAAATTAATGTGGAAATGGGACGTAATGGACTTGGGAATGGACAGGTGTGAAATAGGAATGATCTGGAAATAAGGCTGATCCCTTCCTCCCTGGAGCCCTGGTCAATTACAGCATGTTGAGAAAATTCCTGGGTGCCTGGATGATAGGGTGCTAATGGGACAGAAAAGCCACATCTGCCTTTTCTTCTATAGTTCTGGGAGATTTAAGCCTTAAATTTTAAGGTACCATATTTACTCAAGTCTAATGCTCCACCAAATCTAATGTGCACCTCAATTTTCAGAACCTTGAAATAAACAGTATTTGCTGGCAAATGTAAATGTGCCATCAAATCTAATATAAAATCTAATCTAAACCACCAATCAAAGCCAAATATCAGACCCACCCCCAAGGCCCTGGGTCGTCTTGTTAGCCCTGCCGCAACCCATGCTCTCTCCTATGGAGAGAACCTGCTTTGTTGTATTCTAAAATTTTAGCAGCACTTGGACAGCAAGGGATGGTAGGGAAAGCCAGATCAACAATCCCCCCCCCCCCCAGAACTGTGGTTTTCCTGAAAAATGTTCCTAATTGTAAATCTAATCACTGGAAATGTAGAACTTTGCAGGTCTGCTGATAAGCACGGCTTACAGCCAACAATTATCAACCAAAATTATCTGGGAAATGATTTTACATAAATACAGTCAAAACAATTATAAACTACTCTCTAGAAATTTACAAAAGGGTGAGGGAGGTTCTGATTGACTGAAATTCAAACACATCAATCCTTCATCCAAATACAGCTTTTTCCATTGCCAAAGGATTGGATTTTTTTTTTTTAAAAAAAAGCATGTCTGTTCCTAATAAATAAGTGACTTTCTCACTGCTGAAGTTATTCATGTTCCCTTATTAAAAAATGTATGCCACATTAAAGGTCAGTGATGCAGCAAAATAGTTGGTTTGTGATTTAACATGAATCTTCTTTATTCCAAAATATTCCAAATCAAGCAATGAAAGGATTTGTAACTCCATTTATATGAAACCCATGGTACACTCTGACCGGTTTCTACAGTTGTTGAGGGTCTATCGTCAATCTGAGTGATGTATCCTCCACAAACCCGCTGATCAGTGGAAACAGTTGCTCCTGGCAAGTATTAACCACTCTCAACTCCAACCTGATAATTGCCACCTGCTCAGATTTTAAGTTGTCTGAATTAATTTTAAGTTGTATTTTAATTAATTGATGTAAAGTACTACACTTGGGCAAAAAAAAATGAAAGGCACAAATACAGGATGGGTGACACTTGGCTTGAGAGCAATACATGTGAAAAGGATCTAGGAGTCTTGGTAGACCACAAACTTGACATGAGTCAACAGTGTGATGCAGCAGCTAAAAAAGCCAGTGCAATTCTGGGCTGCATCAATAGGAGTATAGCATCTAGATCAAGGGAAGTAATAGTACCACTGTATTCCACTCTGGTCAGACCTCACCTGGAGTACTGTGTCCAGTTCTGGGCATCACAGTTCAAGAAGGATACTGAGAAGCTGGAACGTGTCCAGAGGAGGGCAACCAAAATGGTCAAAGGCCTGGAAACGATGCCTTATGAGGAACGGCTTAGGGAGCTGGGTATGTTTAGCCTGGAGAAGAGAAGGTTAAGGGGTGATATGATAGCCATGTTCAAATATATAAAAGGATGTCATATAGAAGAGGGTGAAAGGTTTTCTGCTGCTCCAGAGAAGCGGACACGGAGCAATGGATTCAAACTCCAAGAAAGAAGATTCCACCTAAACATTAGGAAGAACTTCCTGACAGTAAGAGCTGTTCGGCAGTGGTATTTGCTGCCAAGGAGTGTGGTGGAGTCTCCTTCTTTGGAGGTCTTCAAGCGGAGGCTTGACAGCCATCTGTCAGGAATGCTTTGGTGGTGTTTCCTGTTTGGCAGGGGGTTGAACTGGATGGCCTTTGTGGTCTATTCCAACTCTATGATTCTATGATGTCTGTTTTTATGTATATTGTGTTGTTTTTATGATGTTAGCCGCTCTGAGCTCAGCCGGGGAGGGCGGGATACAAATAAAAAAATGTTATTATTTATTATTATTGTAAACATGACCACACTTAACCACACAAATTCTTCACTTACCGTTGCTTACCTCAGTTTTTTATTTTCTATAGAAACAATATTGCCTTGATAGAGAGTGTGAGGGAGGGAGATAAGAAGCCTGCAACTTTCCTGACACAGCAGATGTGGAAGCCATTGGTGTGCCACTCCTGTAATCTGAAGTTGCAAGTATAAATCTGTCCTGTCACCTTATTCTGTTGCGTTTTTATAGACTACCCTTCCTTCCCCAATCCTCTCTTCCTATCTCCTCCTCTCTTTTGTAGAGGAGAGCCTGGGCCAGCAACTCACAGCTCAGAATGTTGCTTCTTCTATTTCAACATTGCTTCTGATTGGTTGTAGTGAAATCCAAAGATTTGACAGGATCAGGATGCCTCATTCAGATACAGGGAAGTAGCTCTGTATAAGCAGCATAACCTACATTTTCACCTCATCCCCCCCCCCTTGTGGCAATGGGCTTTTATTCTAGCTGACAGCAGGCCCATTGGATTCCCAAGCCTTGGTAAAGCATAAACATTTTCCCTATCATGTTGGGTCCTGTCTTAGAATCATAGAATTGCAGAGTTGGAAGGGTCCACATGAGTTATCTAGTCCAATTCCCTGCGATACACAAATATTTTGCCCAACGTGGGGGTCAAACCTATGACCCTGAGATTAAGAGTCTTATGCTCTACCAGATGAGCTATCCAGGTCCAATGTCTATGCAGCATCCTTATTACTGAGATTTCCTCTTCTTTTGATTTTTTCCAGCTACTGCTTGCGAATGCTGCTCTTCTGCCTATACTACACCCATCCAGATTCCTTTCATCTTCCCACATGGTTCACCATGATCGTCGGAGAGCTAAATGTGTGATAGGCTCTTTACTAAGCCCAATTCCTCATGGAAATCACCATAAATGGATTAGGATGGAGGAAATCCTCTCATACTGGGAGAAAACTGTGGGGTAGGCGTCTCTCTCTGTGAGAAGTTTTGTTACATGAGTTTTGGGATATATATGTAGCAATTGGGAACCCAGGTGGCGCTGTGGGTTAAACCACAGAGTCTAGGGCTTGCTGATCAGAAGGTTGGCGGTTCGAATCCCTGCAACAGGGTGAGCTCCCATTGCTCGGTCCCAGCTCCTGCCCAGCTAGCAGTTCGAAAGCACATCAAAGTGCAAGTAGATAAATAGGTACCACTCCAGCGGGAAGGTAAACGGCATTTCCGTGCGCTGCTCTGGTTCACCAGAAGCAGCTTTGTCATGCTGGCCACATGACCCAGAAGCTGTCTGCAGACAAACGCCGGCTCCCTCGGCCTATAGAGCGAGATGAGTGCCGCAACCCCAGAGTCGGACACGACTGGACCTGATGGTCAGGGGCCCCTTTACCTTTTTTATGTAGCAATTACTTCAAAGCCAGGGACATTTCTTAGTACCTCTCTTCTGCCATATGCCCACCCTAAGAATACAGGGGAAAGGCCAGATAAAATGCTTTTGAAATCCAAGGACTAGACTTTTTAAAGAATGCAGCAAGGTACTTTTTAGTTCAGGGCCCTGCCAGAACGAAGTCACAAAGGAACACGTACACGCCAATATCAGTGGCATCTGGAGCAAGAGAGGAGAAAAAAAAGGTCATTTGTAGAACAATTAGAAATAATGTTTCAGCCTTGGGGGTCTTCCTCAGGCCATGGAGAAACTAGGACACAGCCAAACTCAATGACATCCTGTTCCTCTGTAGCCTAAGGAAGGCCCTAGAGGCAAAATGCCATCTCTTGTTTAATTCTCTTGTTTTGACAAGCAGATTGAACCTTCCCTTTCTAATTTGTTGTTTTGGAACTCGGGAGGTGTCAATGCAAAAACTTGTGTACTCCGAGACTCAGAGTCATCTGCAGAGGTCATCTGCCATGGGTAGTCCATACACGCCCCAGATATTTCTCATTTTCAAAGTCAGCTCAAAATGCCCCCATGGGAAACCAATCAGGTGACCAGCAAAATTATGAATGGTGTATGGAGAGACTGAACTGAGAAATATTAATCTCAATGGTCAGTGTCTAACTAAACAGTTATACTAGCACAATGTGTTTTACTTGTGAAAAAGCTGTCCTCTCCCTGAGCCCCCCCCCAATGCCCCCCCCCAAATTTGCTCCAAGAATTCCTCCAACTTTCTGGAGCAGATTGAAGAGGGGCTTGGTCTGCACAGGGACAGGAGAAGGTTGGAAGGTACATTGTGTAGTTTCAGGTCATTGCACTAATCTATCTGTTTAGTTAGGGACTACTGTGTCTGACCAGCTTTGGGCATGATTCTGTTGCAGAGTAACCAGGAAGTGGCCATGTGTCCTGTTTTCCTGCTTCTCTGTGGGCGCATTCAGGTTAATCACATGAATGCTCAAAGCGTAGTTGGTGGCCGAGGCACAACTGCAAGTCCTGCCCCAACATTCTCATGTGCATGCTTCATGCCTGGCCAGTCCCTGACCCCCCTATGTTGCACAGGGAAGGTCTGTGTGGGGCTTTTCTTTTCTTTTGAAATATATTTATTGATTTTATGAAAATTGGAAAAAGAACATAGAATGCAAAAATACAAACAGCACATAAAACACAAGAATAAAAAAACCCAAACAAAATACAAAAATAAAAAGAAACCATATTGATCATTCATATATCCTAACACTGTTGACTTCCTCGTATCCCTCCTAACTGCGTTTCATTATATATCACCCTTAGTAATTTCTATATCATACTTCAATCCTCTTATTTTTCCTCAACAAACATAATTGAATCCTTTTAATATTTCCTTAACATTTCATTTCTTCTTTAACACTTATATCTAAATCTAAATATACTCTAATACCGCTACAAAACCACCTCTACAACCTCCATATACTTCCAAATCTTATATTAGACATTCCCAATATTGCAATTATTTCTTATATAGACTTTAAATTTCTTCCAATCTTCTTCCACCGACTCTTCCTTCTGGTCACGTAGTCTCCCCGTCAGTTCAGCCAGCTCCATGAATTCAATCATCTTCATCTGCCATTCATCCACTATTGGTATATCTTCGCTCTTCCAATTCTTAGCCAGTAAGATTCTCGGTCTACATGGGACTTTTACCATGTTTGCATGAATGCAAGTAGAAGTCACATGCAGAGCTTCCCTGTGAAACATGGGAAGGTTATGTCTGAGAGACAGCATGGTAGGGGGATGCAGATGAGGAAGCTAGGGGAGAGGCTTGCATGCACACCCCTGCTCTCGTCTATACTTTGAGCATTCCTGTGTTCAGACCAATGCCTGAAAATGCCTTGTCCCACCTCAAAGGATTAATCACCAATCCCAACATCTTATTGCAGGTAGATGCCCATTCTTTTCTGCACATTGTGAGCTAATATCACTACTGGTGGCTCCTGAATGTCCTAATTCCAGGCAAGATTAATGTATTGCATTAACATGAACTACAAGGCACTAGAGATGGGAGAGAAATTTGACCCAGTTTGCACTGAAAGGCAAACTTACCTAATTCGAAGTTTCTGAAACAATACATGACCTGAATCTATCTTTCAAAATTCACACTTCTCCAAATTTTGCAGTGTAGTTCTCCAGCCAAGCAATGTGTACAAAAATGCATGTGCTAAATAAAGTGTGCATAAAAATGCATATATTAGTAGAAATAACAGACAAAAAATGCATTATATAAAGTTTATCTTAGGCAAAACTGCAAACAAAGATGTGTGTCTTAGGAGAAATTCACATGAAAATGCTGCTGCATTTTCATGAGAACTTAAAAAAAATCACACTGTTGTAGAAATGTGGAGAACTGAATTTAAGATTGGAAAATGAGAAACAGAAATTGGCAGCTTGGCCCATTCCTACAAGGCACTCGTGCTTCCTTTATAGCACTATCCACATTTAAAATCATTTTCCATTTCTGTGCATGCAATTAGTCTCTCTTTCTCTCTTTCTCAAATACCACATCATCAGAACTCAGGACCCTTCAATAAAACTGATTGGTATTGAGAGCAAATAAAAGGGAATACTTCTTCATGGAGTCTGTAATAAATGTGGGGGATTTGTTGATACTATATGTAGTGATAACCATTAGCTTTTCTTTTCTTTTTTAGGAAACTGAATAAAAGATAGACTTAGCAATGGCTATTAGCCATGAAAGGTAAGATGGAACTTCATGTATCTCCTTAAATTTGCAGGTTTCAAAAAGCATCTTGTTGACTACTGCTAAAGACTGTATTGGATTAAATGGACCACTGGTTATCTCAAGGTTCTACTTCTGCTTAATGAAAGTTTTCAATGATGTGTGAAATCTCAGCTTGTTTACAGTTTAAGCCTACATTAGAAGCAAGTGGTTAGACCTTGAACCCATGGCTCATGAATTGGCCTTCTTCTTTTTAAACCTTTCTATTGTAATCTAAAAAGCTTTAGAGAGTGCTCTGGTTCTATGAATGGGTCAGGTCTTCTATTATGCTGTATCTTCCCTTCACACTCTCTTTGTAGACAGTTTACATCTGGGATACAGTAATACCTCGGGTTACGAACGCGATCCGTTCCGGATCGCAGTTCGTAACCCGAATAGTTTGGTGTTCGTAACCCGAGGTATGACTGTAGAGGTAAATGAGGTCTTGCGACCTAAGAAAGTAACAAATTGGTTAGAAAGACAGAATAGTTTATTGCCACCTGGAAATGTCGAAAAGAACAGAGGACATATACTGTGATGATGTACAAATCCTTTATGAATGGGGCCCTTGTGGCTTCATGTCAGGAATGAATCTGAAGCAATGACTGACAACTCATAAAAAGCCCTTCTTGGGATACTGAAGGACTCCCTTAAAGAGCTATCCTGGAAGAATGGGCTCTGGAGACCTTCAGAGTAAAGAGTCCTTCCAAGACAGCTGAAGGTTCTTTGTGCTAAGCAACATTTATGATCACCATTATAGCCAGAAGGTGCTGGTTTTGGAATTTCGACTTGCTGGCAATGCTGGATAACCGCTGCTCTTGTCTCTGGCATATTTTGACCTAGAGCTAGGGTTATCCAGGTATCTTTTACAGCAGAATTTAGCCCCTTATTGATGTTTTTAATACTGACATCACCTGACAGCTTCCCCATTCCTGCTAAGAATGGGTGGAGAAACTACCTATAGCTCTTTATCAGCTATCATAGCTTGTCCAGGTGCCATGTTCCTCCTAGGTCTGGTCTCACGTAAATCTTGGACAAGGTCTGGACACTGCAATTCTACGACTTTTCCTGGAGTTTGCCTGAACTGAACTTACGCCCCTCCAAAATCAACCTCATATATACCATAACATCAAGCTACTTTCCATTAATCTCTTATAACCTAGCTATTGTTCCCAAATAAGAATGCAAAAGATGGATGCTTTAATGTGGTAGGTGTGTGTTTCTCTCACACATATGAGAGAAACCAGCATTACTAAAACATTTAATGATTGGGGCAGGAGGCCCCCAGACACAAAATTATGTAAAAATTGCATATGTTAATTTAAATGTGTGGGTGAAAATTCAGATTTATAAATAAAAAGACACATCAACTAAGCTCCCCAGCACGCCCTACATCACCCCATCCATTTCTCTTCCATTCATTTAACCCCCCCCCCAATTAACTTCCAAAGAGATCCTGCTCCAAATCATTTCAAGTTCCCTTCTATTACCGCCCTTCACTAACTCCCACTCATCCTGTATGGATGTCTTCTGAAATGAATGCATCCCTCAAATCAGTCTACCACCCAGAATACCACTCAGTTCATTCCCAATTCAACTTCCCCCAAATTCATTGCCCACCCAGAAATACTTGGGGCACTTGGGGAGATTCGGGGCTCATGTTGGGGTGGGGTGGAGTAACCCCAACAGTGCCCCTGCAGCTACATATTGATACTTATTTGGGAGCAATAGCTAGGCTATAAGAGAACTATATGACATCGTAAAGACTGTGCTCTCTTAACTACAGCCTCAGAGCTGTTACGTGCCTATGGCTGATTTGATTCCAAATCTGAAAGATATGCTCCCTGCTAATTGAAATTTGGTGCATGAAAAGTTTATTAATTTAGACAGCAGCACTGCAGAGGAGTAATGACAGAAACTGCCTGTAGGCTGATCTTCTGTGGCCTATCATTAAATGTTCTTAGAGTTAACTATTGGTGCTGTGACTTTTTAGTGCTTAGATC
This sequence comes from Zootoca vivipara, assembly GCF_965207765.1. Classification (NCBI taxonomy): domain Eukaryota; kingdom Metazoa; phylum Chordata; class Lepidosauria; order Squamata; family Lacertidae; genus Zootoca; species Zootoca vivipara. The sequence goes on along the minus strand of NC_142590.1, from coordinate 71,595,163 downwards.
ACATTGCTTTCGCATTTTAAGAAAAAGACCCTTTTTTCACAGGTCCTTGGGCTAGAGGCAGAGTTTACTAAGTTAATCACCAGTCTGAAGGTTTTCGTACAGACAGTGAAAGCGGTACAAGGCATGAGAGGCATGCCTTGAATGCAGAGCACATGCTTATGACAATTACAATGTTGTGAGACCACGGCAATGTCTAAGTCACAGAATTTTCATTGCCAAGAAGCTGTTTAAATACAAACTATTCTCAACCATGCACAGGAAGGAAGGACCATTTCACACAAACACCTGCCCATCTAATGTATGCTACTGATTATGCTCAGAAGATAGTGCAGCGAATCACAGCTCCCTGACAAATAAAGCTGTAATATGGAGAACATATTACAGTTCTCCAATTGGAGCACAGCCTTTACCAAAGGTGCCATGGACTTTGAAGAAGCACGAACTCAGGATGAAATGGAGAAATGTGTTAAGAGGAATGGCACGTTTGGCAAACCGTGATCATCTCCCACCCAGAAACCTATGTCCCCACTGTGGAAAGACGTGTGGATCCAGAATTGGCCTCCACAGTCACTTACGGCCTCACTGTCCATGGAAGACAATCATACTCGGCGATGAGTGATCACCAAAGAAGAAGAATGTAGGTCTTGAAAAATTCACACTACACATTTTTCCATGTACTCCTAAATGGAGGGTTCAGACTTGATGTGCTTATTCATGGTACAACATACATAAAACTTAGTGATGGTTTGTGAGGGGGGTGGGCAGGGTCAGTAGCATCTCCTGATGGTGTCACTGCACTTGTTAGGATGGGGCGGCACTAAGCACAAGGAGCTCTGGGCTGGTAGCTGCAGTCTAACAGGTTAACATGTACCTGCTGGGCCACCCTCCTCCCCAGAGCTCTCTCAAATGTGCCACTGCCTTGACCCATCCCTGTTCTGACTAGTGCAACACCACTGCTTCCATACCTGCCAAGTTCCTCTCTGAAAAATAAGGGACTGGACCGAAAGTAGCATACCGGAAGTAGCACGGTGGCCATTTTGGAACTGGGCGGAGCATGCTCAGAAGTGATTTTTGATGCTGCTGTGCCCAGTTCCAAAATGGCTGCCGCACCAGAATAAACCGGGGGAAAACAAAAAAATCCGTTTTTTCGGCTGGGGACAGCTGGAAAAACGGGGGTTTTCCGGGGGAAACGGGAGACTTGTCAGCTATGACTGCTTCCAACTCCCCTCACATGTCATCATATGCTATCTTAAAATTTACCAACATAGGCATGGATGTCTTGATTAATACCACCAGCTTCCTTCCCCCCCTCCACCCCCACCTTGGGATGTTGTTGTTTTTAACAGCTAGTCATATTTATATTTGGATATTTATATCTCTAATGTTTTAATAGGATTGTTTGACTGTGTGTTTTAATTAATGTGCTTATATTATCATGTTTGCAGAACTGGTTATGCACTTTGTAATGCGATCGTAGTCGCTTGTGGAGCCCTTTGAAAGCTTGCACACCCTGAAACGACATTTTGGATGCTCCCCCCCAAAAGGTATTGCCCTAATCTTTTGGAATTTCAAAATTAAAATGTGTTAGGTGGCCCAAAATGATGTTTTAGAGACAATGTTGCATTTCACAGGCAAAGGGGCAGAACAAGGAGAAAGGAGCTCAGGAGGCAAGATTACTGAATGACAACATTTTCCCCTTTGCCAGTTGGATTAAATGAGCATGCAAGTGAAGAAGAAAATTTCCAGAAGGTTTAAACGTGTTCATCTATAAAATGGAGATAATTAACACTTCCCTATCTCACAAAGCTCAGTTGCTATGTTTGGTTGTCTAATGCTTTTTCAGCCTATCAAGACCGCAGAGTCCTATAAGAACTATTATGAACCGATTTTAAAATGTGCCACATGGCAGTGTTTCCAGGCTTTAAACACTGGGTGCAACACATACCCAGCTCTTGCCTTTCTGCTTGGATAACACTTTGCACAGTATTGGTTCTCAGGTTTTCTGTTTTGTTTTCCAGCTCAGGGGGGGAAAAATAGGCTGCTTTTACATAGGATATTTATGCCAAAATGAAAATGTCAAAGGAACTCCAGCACAATAGAGAAACTATTCATTTATAGCACCATGGCATTTCTTCTCTCTGCACTCCTCCTAGCGGTCATTCCTCCTCTGGTCACTGCTATGGATGCACAACCTGCCTCTCTGTCTTTAGGCACTGGGGTCCTCTTCAAAGGATTCCCACACAGTGGGGTTGATGTTGCCAGCTTTCATGTCATGTTTGCAGATATCATTGCAATGCAGAGTTGGTCTGCCAAAGGGCCTGGTGCCTGAAGCCAACTCCCCAGAGGGCACTTCCTTGGGGATTCTTCCACCTTCCATTCTGTGTACACAACCAAGCCAGCGTAGACATCGCAGGAGTGCAAAAATGCTGGGACTATGGGCTTGAGAGTGCACAACTTTCTTTGAAACTCTGTCCTGCCATGTGATGCCAAAATCTTGGCATTGGTTGCTAGCATCACATTCTCCCATACCCTTTCAGAGAAGTGAGCCATTGCTGTAGCTGCCTTGTCAATAGGCTTGTCCAGCTCAGCATCGATGATGGAGAGGTTGCTGGTTATAGTGGAACTCTGGTTTTGTTTTTATGCTGTCCTTAGAAGGCCTTCTCGGTAGTCGTGCCTGGCCTGTAGAACGCCATTCCATTAGGTGTCAATGAAATAACTATCTGACTTCTAGAAGACATCTGAAGACAGCCCTGTACAGTGGAACCTCGGTTTACAAACGCGATCCGTTCCACGGAGGCATTCGTAAACGGAGGCATTCGCTCCCCATAGGCATGCTTCTGCGCGTACGCAAAGCGCCGATAGAGTGCATCTGCGTGCACACATGCTGCACAGATTGCGTCTGCGCATGCGCGAGCTGCACAGATCACGTCTGCGCATCCGGCACCACGGAACCTGGATGTAAACACTTCTGGGTCCGTGCTGTCCCTAAACGGAGCCGTTTGTAAACGGGGCTGTTTGTAAACTGAGGTACCACTGTATAGGGAAATTTATAATGTATTATCTTTTATCTGTTGTTTTATAACTTGCTGAAAGCCGCCCAAAGTATCTGGGGCAACCCAGTCAGATGGGCAACATATAATTTTACAACAACAACAAGGCTGGATGCTTCTGCTGCTCAAGTGTTAGAATACACACCTCCCCTTAATAGGTCCAGACAACAGCATGGTTATTCCTTTCTCTATTTTATCCACCAACCAGTAAGCATATTAACAAGGATGGGGTAATCTGTGGCCCTCCAGATGGGACTGGATTCCAAATTCTACCATTCCTGACCACTGTCCAATAGCATCTGAAAGGCATGTTGCTTTCCCAGCCTCATGTATTGCAATGGGCCTGTTTTGCTTCTTCAGAATTGCTTCTTCTTCAGTTTCTTAGATTTCCAAGTGTGCTCCTGGATCAAAAAAGCTTGGGGACTCCCAACCTGGCACAGGTCCCAATTTCACCTGCGAGACTGCCTTCTGCAGACTATTCCCACCTACCTCACACCTGGTGTCGAGGGGATTCGGTAAGTACAAATATTCCTTTACATCGCCAGCTTCAGTTTGAACCAATGATGTAAAGAATGTTCCTCTGCAGATTTTTATTTTTATTTTACTTTTTAATTTGGGTTGCCTGTGAGAGGTGTGGGGTATGGGGTATGGCCCACCTGAAAAAATGGCCCGTGGAGGTGAGGTGGGAAGTCAAGATCGACCCTGCTGGTCAGATCCTGTTCATCAGCCCTGTTCTAGCCTACAGATCCTGCTATAAATCTTCCTGGATAATTATGTTGTGCAAAAATCCACATTGCATTTCTCCCTGGGACAAAGCCCAGTTGCCCTGTTCGGTTTGATTTCAAATCATTCTGCCTGATGCGGTTTTCTACGGCAAAGGAAGCCAGTGGCTCTTCAGGGTCCGCAAGCCCCTCCCCAAGGCAATCTTGGGTTTTGTTTTTTTCTTTATGCATCTGCTCTGAACATGGAGAGGGCAGGTGAGCATGATGAAAATCAAGGGAAGGAACTGCTCGAGCCGTCGCCGAGGTCCCCATAAATATTCCCTATGGAACTCATTACACATTTGAGCAAACATTACCTTCACTCACACAGCTAAATTTCCTGTTTGCTTGGCTGATCAATTCCTCATCAAATTTTAATGTGGGGTTCAGGCCGTCTGTGGCGTTTTAATTAGGCCTAAGACTGCACAGTATTGGAGGCAGAGCTAAGAATCGCCGAAATCCCCTCTGCCTATATTTTAAAGCGAGAGACGGGAAGGGAAGGGAGCGGAAGGGGGCTATGGAGTGGGCTTGGAGAGGCAGGGCAGGGGCTGAGACGAAAGGAAGAGGCCAGGAGCTTAATTAGCTCTTGTTACTAGGTTAAGCCTGCTCTCTAGTGGTCACATCACAAAGAGATTGTAAACATGCAAAGAAGCCTGTAGAAATAGAGGAGGAGGGGGCGGGCATCACACCCACCCGTCAAATAAAAGACAACCTTGCAAATTCCACGCAGACTTACCCTTGTGCCTGCAATTTACATGCAATTTGACTTCTGACACTGGTTTTCTCTACTGATTTCTTTCCCGTGCTTTCAATTTGTTTCTTTTATTGGCTCCCTCAGATTGGATGTGGCCACAAAAGAAGGGGGGGGAAAACATTAATGACGTCTGCAGGCCTTATGCTAAATCTATTCACGGGCATTTTGCTGCACAATCAGCAATAAGAGGTGTGAAGTATGCCGCAAAGGCTAACGTGTATCCCCTTAGCTCGAAGCCCAAATTAACTGAATACCAAGCAATAACCTATATAGCCACACACCTTCCACAGAGTATTTTTGTATATACGTAGTTTGGTCCCTTTTGTGCCAGATGATACACACACACACACACACACACACACACACACACACTTTAATCATGTGGGGTTGTTATTTCCTCTTATCCATCACATTTCTTCCCCTCTCTTTGTCATTGCTTTACACTGAGTAGCACATAGTATTCTTAGAGATTAGGTGAATTGTTCTGGCAGTATTAAGTTTCCTCTATTAAAGGTGGTTATGGGGAGTTAAATTTGAAGAGGTATTTGTTGCACAGAAGGTAGGAGTAGATGAAACTCTCAACTGCAGTTTTGCGGGGGGGGGGGTGGAGTTAGTCTTAAATTCATTTCTACACATCAATTCCCCCCCCCCAAAAAAATGTCTTCGTGAAAATTCATTTTAGTATGGAGTTCTCCTGATATGCACATTTTTGTATGTGATTTTCTGCAATGCACACATTTTTGCAAGCGATTTCCTCTGATAAAATGTCGTTCTTTTGTTATTTCACTACTTTATACATTGTTATACACACTTTCCCCTTATATACAACACAGTATATACTGCTGATCATTTGGCTCCATGACTTTGGGGCCGTGGGGTCCAACAAGGGTCCATTCTGTCTCTTGTGCCAATTATTATCTATATGAAACCAATGGAATCTGTCAGGCAGGAAGCTGGAGCATCAGTATGCTGATGACACAAAGCTCTATCTCCCCATTCCACCAGAAAAGGCCATGAAAGTGTTGGACAAGCTTCTGGAGGCAGTGATGAACTGGATAGGGGCCAATAAACAGAAGCTGAAGTTCTGATAAAACAGAAGGTTGTTGGATGGGTGGTTCCCATGTGTATCCTGTTCTGAGTGGTACTGAACTCCTAAAGGATCAAGTCTGTAGCATGGGGGTTCTCCTGGATTCCAATTTGTCACTGGAGTCTCAAATGGCTTCTGTGGCGAGGAGAGCTTATGCCCAGCTTAGGCTGGTAGAGTCTAACCTCAGTTGTCCATGCTCTAGTGACCTTCCACTTGGACTACTGCAATGCACTCTACATGGGACTGCCCTTGATGGCGGCCTGGAGTTTGCTTGGTGACCTTGGGCAAGCCTACCTAACAAAGGGATCAGACCTGTCCCCCGGTCCCCCAAGCTTACACCACTGGCAAATACCGCTCCAGCAGATGGTGCCATTGCTTCTTTTGTGGGGTGGGGTAGTAGAGCTGCATTCCCTGCCCCTAAGCAGCCACTGTAAGAGTGGCCGGGAATCTACCCTTTTGCCAAATTAAAACCCTCATCGAGAATACAATAAGGTCGGTAAAGTGTGTTACAGGGAAACGATAACTTATCGATAAGCCATGTTAATGGATCCTGAGGATTGATTTGGAAGTTAGCAAATGTGGCTTCCAGAGAGGCAAAAGTCCCAGGATCCGTGTCCTTCTGAAAATCAATAGCTACCAAATGCCCTAGGGGAAGTGTGTGGCTTGGGCTTGTTGAACTGATTCCCCCACATCCACAACAAGCAATCAACTCCAAACAACCGAAGCCTTGTGGACCCATCTTTATTCTCTCCATCAACCATTTGCACTTGAACCAGCAAGAGGGCATCCATCCATATTCACTGCAGGGCACCCCTAACATTCCCTATGAGTCTGAGCTTGATGCCACTCCCCCCGAGGAGCCTCTGCTTCTAAAGGGTTTTCTCTGAATCAATGTTATCAATCCTGCTTGTAATTTTTACAAACTTCAAAGGGTTAAGATGGCAAGCGCCTTTATCGACTGGTGCTTCTTGGTGGGATCAGTAAAGCGTGACTGATTAGAGCCCAGTTCTAAAGAGCCCAGGTTTTGTGGGACTGGAATAAATAGGAGGCCTGTCAATAACTCAGATCCAGGCATATTGACGTGGTTTACAGCCTCAATAGGCAATTAACACTTTACAGTGGATATTACCCAGTGGCCTCCCCCATGCTTTACTGCACATTTTCTGCCATCAGCTGCAATATCGAAGATTCAGAATAAAAATTATACTGGACAGAATATACCTTTGTTCAGCTGCAGCCGGGATTTCTTTTAACATCTGGGAGAAATCACACTTCTGCATTCTATTCAATAGACGCACGCACCCATCTATATACCGGCGCATAGGCATGCACAGCCTTTGAGTCTCCACTCTCTCTCATTTACAGCTGCTAAGCCCATATTGGAAAGCCTAAGAAACGTCAGCTTCATAAGTAATTGAATCTGTCACATCCTACAACACCACAAAGAAGCCCCTGAAGAATGATGAGCATTGCAAACCCGCCCCCTTCTTCAAAAACTTGAATAGTGAAATAAGTTACGGAGAAATGCCTTGTTGGCAGATGAATGCATTTGATCGTTAACCTTAAATCAAATCCATGATTTCACACAAACAAGAATATTGCTACATCTCAATATGCAAGTTAGGTGACAACCCAAAGATACTCTCCTAAGCACATTGACAGAGATGGGGGTGGAGGACAGGGGGTGGATACAGGTTGGTATTCATCTAGGATGCTTTTGTAAGTCCCTTTGAGTTTCCCTGGCAAGAAAAAGCAGCTAATAAATGTAATAAATAATAATATTCAGAGCAGACCCATTGAAATTGATGAACATGACTACACTGTGCACATTAATGTCAATGGACCCACAGACCTTGCTATCACATCTTAATTATATTCAATATTTTGCTCCTTAACTCGCAGTTCCTTTCGTGTGTTAGCATGAGACACATATCCAAGCACCCGGATACTACTTCTTCTTCTTCTTCTTCTTCTTCTTCTTCTTCTTCTTCTTCTTCTTCTTCTTCTTCTTCTTCTTCTTCTCCTCCTCCTCCTCCTCCTCCTCCTCCTCCTCCTCCTCCTCCTCCTCTTTGGCGATCACTCATAGCCAAGTAAGAATGTCTCCCATAAACACAGTTTTAACAGTGAGTCCATAAGTGACTGTGGAGGCCAATACTGGATCCACACCTCCTTCCATAGTGGGGACATAGATTCCTCGGCAGGAGTTGATCACAGTGAGGGTTTGCCAAGTGTGCCTTCCTCTTAGCACATTTCTCCCTTTCGTCCTGAGTTCGAGCGCCTTCAAACCCCATGACACCCATAGCTGCCAAGTTATCCCTTTTTTAAGGGGTTTTCCCTTATGCTGAATAGGCTTCCTCGCGAGAAAAGGGAAAACTTGGCAGCTATGATGACACCTTTGGTAAAGGCTGTTCTCTTATTGGAGCGCTCGCAGGCTAGTGTTTCCCAATTGTCGGTGTTTATGCTACATTTTTTTAAAAAAAGATTTGCCTTGAGGGAGTCTTTAAACCTCTTTTGTTGACCACCAGCATTACGCTTTCCATTTTAAAGTTCGGAATAGAGTAGTTGCTTTGGAAGCCAATAATCATGTATCCACACAACACGACCAGTCCAACGAATTTGATGTTGAAGACTCATTGCTTCGACACTGGTGATCTTTGCTTCTACCATGCTATGGTGAAAGCTTTGACAGCATCAATAAGAACATAAGATCAGGGCAATGGCCCAGCTAGTCCAGCACCCTGTTCTTATGGTGGCCACCCAGATGCTTGTGGGAAACTTGCAAGCAAGACCAGAGCACCCTCCCCTCCCTCCTGCACTTTCAAGCAGCTGGTATTCAGAAGCATTACTTCTTCTGACCATGGAGACATAGCATAGGTGCCACCTCCAACAGAGGCCCTGTGGCAGAGGCTGAGGCCCTGGCTCAGTCACCACCACAGTGCTGGAGAGCCAGCAGAGGCAAGGCAGCGAGCAGGAGTAGTGGGCAGAGCCTGAGTGTTGTGCCTGTGCTGCTGGGCACCCACAATCTGAAGCCCAAGTCAGCGCCTCTGAATGGGTACAAATGAGGTGATGAAGACCTACCTGATACCCATTCATTACTCATCATTCATTTTATAACAGAGGGAAAGTGAACCAAACCATTTGTTTCCATTTTCCATTGGTTGCAAAATGAATGCCTTCCCCTACTTGTTGACAAAACCACTGTCTAAAATAAATAAATACAGTGAATATAGCATGAGTCATTTATTTCACGCAGGACAGAAATTTTGTGGCATGCAGGAAAATGCTTGGATATACCAAAAGAGGAAGTATTTGCTTGTCCAATAACCATATGCCAGTAATTCTTATTTAGGTAGTATATAAAAACTTATTCCTACCATTTAACATATTAGGGTTAATCACAGTCTGGGAAATATACAAATGAAGCTTGTGGTCCTTTCTGCATAGAAGAGCCAATTAGGGCTTTTTTCACCTAAGTAAAAATAAATCATAATCATCTTTTCGCACAAGACAAATATGTTCATTCTTAAAACTGAACTTTCCTCCTCAACAATTCCCACACCACACACAAGCAAACCCCATGGGCTACCTCACCAAGATGTGCATAAATGTTGGCTGCAAAGCAACTATAACACAAGAAAACCAAAGTAGGTGCTAGCCAAAACTAACCATTACTTTAAAATGAAATATGAGGTTAAGAGCTTCTCTCCTTTATGCACATGGATAACAGATTACAGAACAATATAAAAAAAGCAACCTAACTGACCCCTATGTTTTCAGGTAAGCATCTTCCTATATAATATATATAACCAGCATATTCTGCAATCCTCTTACTTGTGGGTGAGGGTCAGGATCAATGTTTGGGCCAGTTAGTATGGGGAGAGGGTTCACTGGGAAGAGGAAGTGTATATTTAACCAGTTTAAATGCATGATATAGATAGATAAGGGACACGGGTGGTGCTGTGGTCTAAACTACTGAACCTAGGGCTTGCTGATCGGAAGGTTGGCGGTTTGAATCCCCGCGACGGGGTGAGCTCCCATTGCTCGGTCCCAGCTCCTGCCAACCTAGCAGTTCAAAAGCATGTCAAAGTGCAAGTAGATAAATAGGTACCCCTCCGGCGGGAAGGTAAATGGCGTTTCCGTGTGCTGCTCTGGTTTTGCCAGAAGCGGCTTAGTCATGCTGGCCACATGATCCAGAAAAACTGCCTGCGGACAAATGAGCATCGCAACCCCAGAGTCATTTGGGACTGGACTTAATTGTCAGGGGTCCTTACCTTTACTTTTTTATAGATAAATAATGCAGCCTACAACTTCACAAAGTTAGTAAAATCTGCTCTAGTTTGATCACTTGTTTCTGCTACAGTCTCTTTTGAAAATGCATACACACAAACACATTTCCTCCTCCTCATCAATACAATTATGAAATTTTCTAGAGCCTGTCTTTTCTGATTCAGGTGACAAACATGGTACCTAGCAATCTAGATTAAGAAGAGAAGCCAAAATTGTATCCCACCTTTCCTCCAATGAAGAAGAAGAAGAGTTTGGATTTGATATCCCGCTTTATCACTACCCAAAGGAGTCTCAAAGCGGCTAACAATCTCCTTTCCCCTCCTCCCCCACAACAAACACTCTGTGAGGTGAGTGGGGCTGAGAGACTTTAAAGAAGTGTGACTAGCCCAAGGTCACCCAGCAGCTGCATGTGGAGGAGCAGAGACACAAACCCGGTTCCCCAGATTACAAGTCTACCGCTCTTCACCACTACACCACGCTGGCTCTCAATGAGATCACAAAAGTGTAAATGTGGCCCTTTCCTCCTCCACCACCACCACCACCCATTTTATCCTCACAACAACCCTGTGAAATGAGCTGAGAGTTGGTGACTACTCCAAAGTCACCCAGTGAGCTTCATACCCAAATGGAGATTTGAATTCAGGTCTTGCCAGCCCTAGTCTGACAATCTAAGTCAGGGGTCAGCAAACATTTTCAGCAGGGGGCCAGTCCACTGTCCCTCAGACCTGGGGGGGGGGGACTGGACTATATTTCGAAGGGGGGAGAATGAATTGCTATACCCCACAAATAACCCAGAGATGCATTTTAAATAGAAGCACACACTCTACTCATGTAAAAATATGTGGGCCGGATTTAGAAGGTGATTGGGCTATATCTGGCCCCTCGGCCTTAGTTTGCCTACCCACGGTCAAAAGTACTGCACCACACCGGCTCTCAACACAGCCACAGTTCCCTATTCTGTTGATAACAGAGTCAGGGCAAAAAGAAGAAGGACGTGTCTTGTCCCTTTCGTATATGGAGTTTTCGACCAGAACTCTCCCTTCATGATGTTGGAATTAACTTCCTTTACAGCATAGGTGCACTGGGGGGGGGAGGGTAGAAAAACAATAAGTGTGTCTCCACTTTGACAACTCCCCACTCCAGAGTCACAGACATACCAAGCATAGGCTATATAAGAATCCCAAAGGAGTCCAGATTCCTTCAGTTTGCCGCAACTTGGAAGCTATTCACAGAAGGTCGCGGGTGGATCTTTCTGACTTGTATTTTAATTAACCTGTTTTCCCAAGATAAGGATCATGTTCAGTAGCTCTATCATGCAACTCTCATTCATGTGGGTTACATTTGTATTTTACACAGGCTTCCGAGTGTCAATTCCCTGTACTTAATGGACACTTAACGTGCTACGGATTATTTTTTTGGTAACACTTTATTTCAGATTTCCCATCATTATGAATTCATTTAGCACTGGAAGTAATAGCCCCGCTCCTAATGAATTCATCTGGTATTAATATGGCTTTCACAAGTGTGTCCATAGGTGCCCGAATGCAATTTAGCATTAGTTAAGCGAGAGTTAATGGATACTTAAAGTGCCACTTATTTTCTAAGTGGTCCATAAAAAGGGAGACAAAAGCCTGCCTGCATATTACTCTCAAGATGTAATATGTCGATTTCTGAGGTAAAAGTAGAAGCCAGTTTGAACATAAAAACATTGGACGCTGCGCTGTGGATAAGGGCAAGGTCTATCTAGTCCATGGCTGAAGAAACTTCCGTCATCCAGCTTATGTTAAATTCCAACTCAAGTCAGCATGGCCAATGGCCAGAGAGGAAAGGAGTTGAAGTCTAATAAATAGGAAGCACTGATTACTTCAAGAGGTGGGAGAATCTCAGTCCATGAGCCAAATTTGCCCCTGCATGGGTTCCAGTTTTGCCCACAAGGCCATTTCCCCCAAAACCACACTTACCTACTTTACATCCCCCCATATAATAAATAAATAATAATAATAATTTTTTATTTATATCCCGCCTCCCTGGCCAAAGCCAGGCTTTAAGCAGCTAACAACAAGTAAAAATAGCACAGTGTGAATAAAATCACATAGTCAATTAATTAAAATACATTCTAAAATCAATTCAGAATCATATTAATGGCAACCATTGGGCTAGAGTTCTATGAGGATTACTGAAGTAGAGTGGGGGTCAGACTGTGCCTTGGCCAAAGGCCTGGTGGAACAGCTCCATCTTGCAAGCCCTATACCGCAGGGTCTTCCACCAGATCGGGGCCACGGCCAAAAAAGCCCTGGCTCTGGTCGAGGCCAGCCTAACCTCCCTGTGGCCTGGGATCTCCAATATGTTTTTATTTGAAGACCGTAAGGTCCTCCGTGGGACATTCCAGGAGAGACGGTCCTGTAGGTATGAGGGTCCTAGGCGGTATAGGGCTTTAAAACCAGCACCTTAAATCTGATCCTGTACTCCACCAGGAGCCAGTGCAACTGCTATAGCACTGGGTGAATGTGATCCCACGGCGAGGACCCTGTAAGGAGTCTAGCCGCGGCATTCTGCATCCGCTGGAGTTTCTGGGTCAGTCTCTTTTTTTAAATAAATAAAAAAGACAATTTATTAAATTTTCCAGTTAGACACATTTAAACAAAAACAAACCATACAACTTCAAACACAACACAACACAACAACACATAAACAAAATAAACACAATTTTTTTTCATCTTAACATCTAATCAATTATTACAATTTTCTTTGCTCTGCCGAGCTTTGACTTCCCTCCTTCCCCCAAATCGGTTTTCTTATCCATTCCTATCTCACAGTTTCTTTTTTCCTTCTACTTAAAGTCAATTCGTAGGATTTATTTCAATCCTGCAAGTGTCTTTAAACTTCTACAGTTCTTCTCCATATAGTCTACAAATTTACTCCAATCCTTTTGGAACTTTGACTCTCCCTGGTTTCGGATCCTGCTAGTCAGTCTTGCTAATTCCGCATAGTCCATAATTTTCGTCTGCCACTCATCAATCGTCGGTAATTCTTGGGTTTTCCATTTTGGGGCTAACAAAGTCCTAGCCACGGTTGTGGCATACATAAATAATACTTGATCTTTTTTCTCTATCTCTTGTCCTATAAGTCCTAATAAAAAAGCTTCCGGTTTTTTGGGAAAGGTGTATTTAAAAATCTTTTTCAGTTCATTATATATCATTTCCCAAAATCTTTTGATTTTTTTCGCATGTCCACCACATATGATAAAATTCACCATCCTTCTCTTTACATTTCCAGCATGTTTTGCTACTCATCCTAAACATCTTAGCCAATTTTACTGGTGTTAGATACCATCTATACATCATCTTCAAAACATTCTCTTTCAGGGCAGTGCATGCAGTAAATTTCAATGTTTGGTTCCACAATTTCAACCACGCTTCATATTCAATATTATACCCAAAATCTTTTTCCCATTTTATCATCACATCTTTTGTCAGGAGTTTCTGGGTCAGTCTCAATGGCAGCCCCACGTAGAGTGAGTTACAATAATCAAGCCTGGAGGTGACCATGGCATGGATCACAGTGGCTAGGTCAGGGCAAGAGAGGTAATGTTCTTTATATGTTATTTTCACTGATATATGCATTTATATGCACAGTTTACCCTATTACTGTATCTGCAGTTCTGCACACATTACCTAGCTGGAAAACTGCACTGCAAAATTCAGAGAAGGGTGAATTTTGAAAGATGGGTTGTGTTCAGTTCATATATTGTTCCAGGAGTGTGAATCAGGTAATTTTACCTTTAAATGCAAACTGAATCAAATTTCTCCCCCATCCCTACTCAACATGCTGTTTATGACTACTGTGTTTTGGACAATACTTTCTGAAAGAATCAAGTGATGGGCAATAGTTTTTTTTGGGGGGGGGGGGCGGAACCAAAGTGATTTGGCGGAGGCCTTGCTTCCCATAGTAAACACTCCTCTCTCTGTTGCCCTGCTGTTACCTCTGGTTAATCAGGTTTTGCAGGCTTTTGAAACAAGAATAAAACCTACAAAACCTGTTTACCAGTGGCCAAAGTGGGATAAGTGCACAATGAACAGTGGTCAGCCTTCAGCTTTTTGATAAAACTACCAGCCTTCTCCAAACAGCTCTGTACTAGGGCAATGGCATCAGAAAGTTAGGAAATACTTCATGAGATAAAGAAAGTACAGCAAACAATTAAGTCTTGCCTTGTTGCTTTTTTACTTTAACACAAGAGAACTTTTAAATGTTCAGGTAATTATTCCTGAGAGATGATGACAGAGCAGTGAAAGTTGCTGCATGGGGAGCAGAGTAACAAGCGTTGAAACTCCTGACACAGACACGGTACAGATTGCATGGCCAGCCAGCTCTTCCCACCTTTCAAGAAATCACATTGTTGTCAACGTTTCAGCAGCCCAAAATTAGCTGAAGTATTCAGGAGTTGTTGGCAGCTAACAGCAGGCGAGTTCTCAGATGGATTGTATTTTCTTGTGGCGCTTAAAACCTCAAGCCTTGCAGCCGTTACAAACAGCCCAAACACCTGCAAATATCAAGGCAGGCAGGCACCCATCCTGTCCCCCCGCTAGAGGCAATTTAACAAATGAGATTCAAAGTCAAGGTCCTGATGACTTCTGAAAGTAAAGCATTTTGCATGGGGACTCTGAAGTTTCCTTGATTTCCAGGAGAAACCACAGGTCATAATATTTCAGCTGCTTATCTGGCAGGTTCACAGACTTGATCTCCTTTTGGTGATCTAATGTTCATATATAATTATTTTGCATAGCCAAGCAACTACAGCAGGGGATTTGACACTGTAAACTCACGGTCTTGTTAAATACCTAAGGTGAACCCTGATAGATTTGACTTACAATCTTTTTCTAATCATTCCCTATACAAAACTTTACAGGCTAACAGTTTATCAGGGGAAACAGGGCCACCCAAAAATAAGGTTGTGGTTTCTAGGTATGCAAAAATATACCTGACATCTCAAAGCAATTAATTAACAAAGTCATAATCATCGCCGTTGGTAGCTGTGTATGATAGGGTAAAAGTAAGAATTCCTGACCAATAGCGCTTTAGGAAAACAAAATTTGTTTTGGAATTATTATTTATTTATTGGCTCAATGTAAGGAGTCTCCAAGCTACTTTTAGTGGCTCAATGTAAGGAGTCTCCAAGCTACTTACAAAAGAAAGTATAGCACAATCAGGAAAAAGAACAGCAGAAGCCATGCAATAACCCAAAAAACAAACTCAATAGACAGCAGCATAAGCATATATTTGATAGACAGCAAAGTCGCAGGAAAGACTGCGTAGCTAGCAATGCCTCATAGGGGAATAAGGGTTTCTCATAGAATTATGATAGACTCTAATTGGAAGAAACTACAATTCTGCCTTTCTCTGATATCAGAGAAGCAAAGTCTGTATACCAATGCTGCGTTTCTGTGGGTGAATTTCCCCCATTTTGGCTTTGTATCGGACCCTTATTTCCATGTATCTTGTTGTCTCTGGCTTAATCATCATTAGACTCCGGACTTGCTGGTTTAGGCAGCCCTCCCTCAACCTAAGCCCCCTCCCCAGATAAGTATTTCTGTCAAGATTAAAGCAATTAAGGAATCCCGAAACAGGGGGCAATAAAATGTCTGAAGAGAACAACCCTCATTAGCAGCAGGGCATGACTTTCTGGGCCAATACTCTCCGCCTAGTATATTATTGTGCAGTTTGGGGAGTTAATGCAGTTGCAATAAGGTGCGTTTGAATCCACAGCGTAAAGCATGCATGCCAAGTCCGCAAGCCAGCAGAGCGGTACAGTAATGACCGGGAGGCCCAATCTGAGGGATCCTGCTGAAGTAGTCCTTGTTTGAAATAATAGCTCAGTGTTGCAGGCACCATTATAATTAGACTTGGAAAAGCATCTGCATTCCTTCCAAATTTAGTCTGTGATTGTTTAAGGAAAATTAACTGGAGTTATTTTGAGTAACAATGTCACTCTGTACTAGAGGCAAGCCATTCTCAGCAAATACTCACTTCTGGCATAGCAGAGACTCAATTCTGGGGATGGGCGAGCTGTGATTGGCTACATGAGTCATGTGGCATTATTTTGAATTCCCAACATGGCCACTGCACACATTGTACACAGATGGCTACTTATATCATGAAACATGGCAGCCTTTTGCCCTACACTGGCCTGCTCACTGGCTCAAATAGATCATTATCAATATCCCTAGTGCCCTATTTACAGGTAGGTAGCCGTGTTGGTCTGAGTCGAAGCAAAATAAAAAAATTCCTTCAGTAGCACCTTAAAGACCAACTAAGTTTTTATTTTGGTATGAGCTTTCGTGTGCATGCACACTTATTCAGATACTTCTAGTGCCCTATACTAGCCTGTCAACTCCTAGACACTGTCAATTGCAGCTTCTCTCAGTTTCTCATTTTTCCAATCTTATAAGCATTTTTTCCATGTTTCTGCAGCGGTTTGCACTTCTTGTCATTTAAAAAAGGAAATCCTCATTAAAATTTGTCAGCATTTTAGTGCAAATTTCTTCCACTACCCATTTTTGTATGCAATTATTTTTAGTAATATGCATATTTTTGCCAGTGCTTCTCCCAAACATAATGCATTGCCTTTTTGTATGCTGTTTCCACTAAAATATGCACTTCTGAACACATTTTCCCCAAATATCTGTAGCTTTATACACAATATTTGGTTGGTGAACTTAATTGCAAAATTCGGATGTTTTGTGAATTTCAAAGGATAGTTGTGTTTTAGGAACATATGAGGCAGTTAGAGTTGCAGCAATGCAATCCCTAATTTGGATCTTGTGCAGAGCAGAAATGAAGACTCCCCACCACAAGAAAAGTTTAGCTTTATTGAACTTAAAATAGTTTTGAATAACTGTAACAAGATACAAAGTAACACATTGCTTTTAATCAAGCAAGCAATGTGGTCCCATCTTCTTTTTAGTCCTTAATTTAGTCCAAGAACTTTCTCATCCCTGGTCCCAGAGAGAGAGAGAGAGAGAGGGAAATCCTAAGCAAGTTACTCATCTATCATTGCAGAGTTTGGCCAATACTGCTTCTGTTGCAGGCTCCATTGCTGACAAAGAGACTGAAGCCTCAGGTTTCACCTTCCTATTGTGATAGATCTGAAGCTCAAGGTTTCCAGGATGAGTCATTGATTAGCTTAAATACTGAAACGGAAACATCCAACCTTTTCTGCGCATTTGCCAGAGTGAAACCTCCTATGCAAATGCAAACCTTTACATAAGTTTTTATTCAAACTTCAATGTATATAAACTTTACATGTTATGCATATTAAACATCTCTTTAACAGAAGCTGCCTCACACCAAATTGAACTATTGGTCCATATACCGTGTTTCCCCTATTTTAAGACATAGTCATAAAATAAGCCGTAGCAGGATTTTAAGGCATTTGCGAAATATAAGACATACCCTGAAAATAAGCTATACCGCCGAGCGCCCCAGTCAGACAGCAGGACCCAGCATGCCGGCCGCAGCAGGAGAAGGAGGAGGCCTGCAGGGTCGGGTCGACGCCCGGAAGCAGCGGCTGCTGCAGCGCTGACAAAGCATGCAGCAGCGCAGCCCGGAGCACCGAGGGCCTGAGCCAGTGGGACCCAGCTCCTGCAATGCCGGCTGCAGCAGGAGGAGGCAGCCTGCCGGGTCAGGTCGGCGCCCTGAAGCAGCAGTGGCTGCAGCGCTGACAAAGCATACAGCAGCGCCACGCAGAGCGAGAGCAGCGAGGCCCGAGCCAGCGGGAGACAGAAGCAGCAACGCCGGTGGCGGCAGGGGGAGGAGGAGGTAGGATGTAGTCAGTTTTTGGAATGTGAAATAGAACCGGCGACCGGGTGGCACACAGCATGCCTTTGCTGAGGGGAAGGCGCAGAGTGGGTGCGGTGACACCGACAGCCAATCGGCAGTGCAGCGGATAAGACATCCCCAGAAAATAAGCCACTGTGTGTGGTTTTTTTCAGGAAAAATAAATATAAGACGGTGTCTTATTTTCGGAGAAACACGGTAGCTCCATATTGTCCATACTGACTGGCAGTTGCTCTCCAGTGTTTTGAGCAGAGATGCTTTCCTAGCCCTTCCTGGAAATGCTGAGGATTGAACCTTGGTCTTGCTACATGCAAAGCAGTGCTCTGCTGCTTAGCTACAGCTCTTCCTCAGTGATTTGAGTTCAGTAACTGGTTGTGGGAGTGCAAATTGGGTATTTTCTCATCAAAATGCAAACAGAATCAGGTTTCTCCCCCACCCCTGTCCTAAGTAAATGTGTTAGCCTTTCAAGTGCCAGAAGATTCTTCATTGCTTTTGTTGCAAAAGACTAACACAGCTACCCATTCTGGGAAATATATCCATACATAGGTGGGTTTTAAAAAGAAACATGTCAGTATTCTCATCTTAACATAAGAGACACTACATATTTTGTATGCTAAGCTGGTATGTGTCACAGTGATGGGTTCTGTCCTCATCATCTGTGGTCAAGAACATTGCAATCTTCCACTCATTGACTCTCTCCTGGCACCCCATTATTTTGGGCACATGGTTAAAAATGTGGCATCTCCTTGCCTGTGACTTGGTCTTCTGTGACAACAGCAGCCTTGGGTTAGTCCTCAGGGTGTCTTCTTCACCTCAGATGCTCTGTGCTTCTTTTCCACCTAAAGCAAGACAAACACATTTCAACACAGCATTTTCTGTTGTGGCCTCGTGGTGCAAAAGATGTGGTGGAGGCAGGTTGGGGGGGCAGTAGGGAAGCTGTTTCCCATGTGTTCTCAAGAGTGACACCGCCATTTAAATATATACATAACTTGGGATTTCATCATTTATTCATAAGGCTATTTCTAATCTAATTCTTTGCATATTATCCAGGGGCAAGAGAAGTCACATAGCAAGGAGCAGGCCATTTCTGGCCCCCGCCTTTTCTTCTCAATACAGAATTGCCACATGGAGAACCGCTGATTAATATGCAAAACACCGCCCGCAAATAGGTTCATAAATAAATGATAAACTATAGCGGCTGCTTTATTTACCTATGGACTTACAGACTGTGGAACCCTGATTAAATCAGAATTGCTGTTTGGAGCCGACTATGGGGCTTAACGGCAGTAATTCTCAAAGCGAAAGGTTGGCTTCCTTAGTGAGGGGCATGGAAGTTCCCCAGGATGTGCATGCTTTCTCCAAATTGCCCTCTCATGGGTGAACAAATGCAAAACAACCTCCTCAATAGTAAATCCTTGAATACACATATGTCTGAAGTGGTTCCAGGGCCAAACATTAGTTATAGGAAGCAGCCTTTTAATGTTTGTTGATTTGTTGTGTTTACATCTCACCTCATTCTCTAAGGCAGGCATAGGCAAACTCGGCCCTCCAGATGTTTTGAGACTACAATTCCCACCATCCCTGACCACTGGTCCTGCTAACTAGGGGTGATGGGGTTGTAGTCCCCAAACATCTGGAGGGCTGAGTTTGCCTATGCCTGCTCTAAGGAGGTTGAGGTGGCATACTTGGTTATCCCCACCCACCTTATTCATTCCCCACAACAACCCTGTGAGGTTGTTAGGCTGAGAGACTGTGGTTAGTCTGAGAGACTGTGACTGTGGTCAGGCTGAGAGACTTTAACTGGCCCAAGGTCACCTTCATGATTCTGAACCCTGACCTTATGTGTCCTAGTCCACCACTCTAATCACTACACCACACACTTAAACCATCTGCTTTGATTCTGAAGGGGGGATTTGTATTCGGAGACCATGGCAATTTCCAGCCAAACATCACGCAGATTTCTGGAAGTTACTTGCTCTGCAAAGGTATTGTTTATTGCACCCTGCCGGTTTTCAGTGGAAAACTGGCGCATGCTCCCAATCTGGGTTGGGAGCATATTCTGGATTTGGGCTCACAACTGTGCGCACACATCCAAAAAAACCCTTCTGGCTTAGGCATGCCTTTTCAAAAGCCCTATTATCACCACATGTTGTTTGGCTCTTAGTAGTTTCTTTGCTGGGCAGTGGTGAAATTGGCGGGTCCACTCTTGCGAAGAGTGAATATTCCAATTTAGCTTTCGAATTTTTCCAACCTTAAGTTCATTTCTACACCAGTTTTTGAATTTTCTTCAAAAAGTCACCATGAACATGCCTCGGGATTTTAGCGCAAATTTCTCCTAATGGACACATTTTCATAAGCAGGGTCCCTCAATATACACATTTCTGTAAAACATTTTCCTGGCACAAAATGTAACATGAGCAGCAGACCCATCACCTTCTTTAACTGACCTCCATAAGCTTTCAGACCCAAAGTTCAAACTGTTTCTGAGGGGATCTAAAAGGTAAAGGTAAAGGGACCCCTGACCATTAGGTCCAGTCATGACCGACTCTGGGGTTGCGGCGCTCATCTCGCGTTATTGGCCGAGGGAGCCAGCGTACAGCTTCCAGGTCATGTGGCCAGCATGACAAAGCCGCTTCTGGCTAACCAGAGCAGCACACGGAAATGCCGTTTACCTCCCTGCCAGAGTGGTACCTATTTATCTACTTGCACTTTGATGTGCTTTTGAACTGCTAGGTTGGCAGGAGCTGGGACCGAACAAAGGGGATCTATAGTTGTTTTAAAAATACATCCTGTTGGATGTTTCCTTGCCAAAAATTACAGTACTCTTTTTTGCAAATTGATTCAGAGACTGTGAACCCTTCTCGCTTCCTTTAAATAAAGGGGAGGGAGGGAAACCCTTCGAGCATTTTTCATATGGCAAATCTGTGCTGCCAACTCAGGTTTCACAGCTGAACACTCCCAAGGTACTAGTTCTGCAATTCAGGGCTTGGCTGCTCTCCCTTGTGCATGATGG
The DNA here is from genome assembly GCF_965207765.1 of Zootoca vivipara. Lineage (NCBI taxonomy): Eukaryota > Metazoa > Chordata > Lepidosauria > Squamata > Lacertidae > Zootoca > Zootoca vivipara. Next base: position 71,574,378 of record NC_142590.1, on the reverse strand, counting down.
ATAGCTATAAAATGAAGGCACTTTGAAAAGTACCAGCTGTCCAGGTACACGCTCTGGTTTAGGCTGGCTGAGCAATACTCCCTCTATCTTTGCACCTCTCTCTCTCTTTCTCTCCTTTTTAAACATATTGCACAATGAATTTGCAAGCTTAGGTGTATACTGGAAATTTTTCCATGAACTCTCAAGGAGTCCAACTTCTGTGTGGGAGCAGGGCTTTTTCTTCCTTAACCTCCACTGCCTCCATAGCAAGACTTTGCCTTCCTGCTTTCCAGATGTGTGGGTTCAGTTCTCATTTACAGGTACAGCATCTTCACATGTTCACTCGCCAAGCCAGGGTCTGTTGCAGCAGCAATAAATAATAATAATAATAATAATAATAATAATAATAATAATAATAATAATTTAGAAAGTAACTGCAAAATAAAGCTGTCAGGTTGCAATCCAGAGATTTCCCCTATACTACCATTACTATACTGGATAAATGGGTTATTCCTTCACTCCCATTAACTTGCCTTCATCAAGCATTTTCACTTCTAGTAGGGAGGATGTTTTTCTTAAAATAAAAAATTCAGGTGCTGCGGGAGGATTCCCAAATCAGCCATCTTTGGTGTTTGTTTACTTATCCAATTCCTCCCCTGCCTTTTAAATTTAGGCTTAAATGAAAAATTTAAATGAAAATTGAACTCCTTTTTAATTGTCTTTTTATTGTAGTACAGCTATGTAAAGCAGCTTAATCAGTAGTTGTGGGGGTCTATGAAAACCGCTATATTATTAATAGTATCAGCAGCATCAAATATATAAAATATTTGTGATGCTGCTTAGTTCATCTGATTTCACTAATCCAGCATTCCAATTAAAAACAGTCGCTAGCCTAGGGCAATGATTCCCAGTACATTAGTACAATGGGGATATTTACAGCTCCGCTGAGAATACTCCCCCAGCATTTGTTCTGTAAATGAACATTGACAGAAAGGTCTTGCCCTTACTTATGAGCATTGATGTGCCAATTTCTGGATTTACAGTTTCCAGTTATTGGGTAGGTTTTACAGCTTCACACAAATGTGTCCTGGGTAAGGCCGGTCGCCCAGAGATCGGAGAGTTGTGCACCAAATATTTATGAAAGAACAGAAAATGTATAATATTCTTACATTCACTGATTCACTCAAACATATTAAGATACCTATTCCTCTAGCTGCCACCAGTCCCGAGAGGACTGAAAACCAAAGGATATTTGCATGCCGGGGGAGGGGCAGGGAAGAACAGGGACCAAAATCCAAATTATTCAAGGTGTATCTCTATGGGACGCAGGTGGCACTGTGGTCTAAACCACTGAGCCTCTTAGGCTTGCCAATCTGAAGGTCGGTGATTCAAATCCCCACAATGGGGTGAGCTCCCGTTGCTCTGTCCTAGCTCCTGCCAACCTAGCAGTTGGAAAGTATGCCAGTGCAAGTAGATAAATAGGTACCACTGTGGCAGGAAGGTAAATGGCGTTTCCGTGCACTCTGGTTTCCGTCATGGTGTCCTGTTGCGCCAGAAGCGGTTTAGGCATGCTGGCCACATGACCTGGAAAGCTGTCTGTGGACAAAGGCCAGCTCCCTCGGCCTGAAAGTGAGATGAGCGCCGCAACCCCATAGTTGCCTTTGACTGGACTTAACCATCCAGGGGTCCTTTACCTTTACCTTCTATGATAACCACAGTAAAATATCATGAGATACATCTCATACACATGACAAGCATGCATCTGGAAGCTACAATAAACTGGAACCAGTAAGTGAACACTTGTTTACAACACATGACAGTATTCACCACAGTTATGCACCTTATCACAATATGTGAAGCAGTTTGGAGAACCACTGTTATGGATATTTTGAGACTGTAATCACAGTACATATAGCAGGAATTATTATTAATAATAATAATACTCTTTAGCTGTTTCTTCTCCCAAAGATGTCCCGCAAGGCAGTGGAAGTTTAGGATCAGAGTTTTCCTTCTCTTAGATGGGCTACCTTCCCAGGTTGATAAGCCCTATTTGCACTTACTGCAGTTGTTACAGTAAGTGCCACACTTTTAACGTTGGGGGGAGGTCCCAGTCCTGTGTACCCTTCAGCACCCCCAGAAGAAAGCACTGCCATCTACCCCCACCTGAAAGAGCATCTCCACCCCCATCGTTCTGCCCGGACACTGAGGTCCAGCTCCAAGGGCCTTCTGGCAGTTTCCCCACTGCGAGAAGTGAAGTTACAGGGAACCAGGCAGAGGGCCTTCTCGGTAGTGGTGCCCACCCTGCGGAATGCCCTCCCATCAGATGTCAAGGAGATAAACAACTATCTGACGTTTAGAAGACATCTGAAGGCAGCCCTGTTTAGGGAAGTTTTTAATGTGTGATGTTTTGTCGTGTTTTTAATATTCTGTTGGGAGCTGCCCAGAGTAGCTGGGGAAACCCAGCCAGATGGGCGGGGTATAAAAGTAGTAGTAGTAGTAGTAGTAGTAGTAGTAGTAGTAGTAGTAGTATTCCCTCTACATCACGTGCAGAAAGCACCTTCTTGACTTCTTCACTGCTGGACTTGTCTGTATTAGTCTTGTCCACTGAATGCACCAATCTTTTTAAGAAGTGCAAAGCCTCTCAATCAACTAAGGAGGGAAAGTATGTGTCTGAAAGAAGAATGCACAGCTTTCCAAACTCTGAGACACCCCTCCTCTCACACACACAAACACATCCTAAATGGTATGTTTAAGACCATTACCTCCTAATCCACACGGTTCCTTCCACATTCTCTTGACTTTTTACAGACCTAGGTGTTATATTAATCACTGCCACCTAAGGGTATTTACAGCACCTCTACCTCAGTATATATTTACTACTGGGCTATATATTTAGCAGGAATGTTTTGTATGCTGGGAGTATTTACACCAGCTTGTTGGTGGGATTTTGTTTTTTAAGTAGCCATATCAGTTATCTATTGAAAGCTGCATCAATTTCTCCCAAATGGCCCATTGAATCAGTTGCTGAGGAGAGACTTGCTTCTGAAGTGTCACTTCAGGAAGGGTCCTTTTCTATGTCTGTGTGTACTCACTACAGAGAAAAGAGTTTTGTTATATTCTTCCCGACCGATACTCCATCTTCTCATATCATGAGGCAAAGCAGTAAACAACCTCAGGGTGAGACCCTCATTGTTCTGTGTAAGTACAACAGAGATCTCCAGTGCCCGTTTTCAGCTTTTGGCAGCCTTAAAAAAAAACACTCATGGCTTACAGTAATAACAAATGTTTGTTTCATTTCACATTCTGCTGCTAAGAGAGCTGTAGTGAACCAGTCTGTAAGTTGTTCTTTGGGGTTATTCGACAGATACATTGAATAAGCAGCTTGGGCTTATTCAGGAGTGTTATGAGCCATGGAACGGAGCGGTGGTTTGTCCAGTACCAATGGCTGCCAATTCACAGGGAAATCAAGATCTGCTAGGAAAGCAACTCAACCCTAGCTGGCAGGGTGGGAAAAACAATATTTGTGTTCCTCTTTGGTAAATGCATGTCAAAAAAAAATGGAGGGGAGAGAGAAAGAAGTCAGGTTGAAATTGGCAGAGAGAGAGAAATGAATTTTAAGATTTTTCCCTGGTGGAAACTTGCATCCCCATATGCATCTGTACAATGGGTGCATTTGTAAATGAACAATGTATATTACAAAAGGCAGTGGGCTGAATAAATGCACAGGCTGAGCAATTTCTTTCCCTTCCTCCACAAAACTTGGAACTGGGTAGGTATGAAGAACTACCCAATTTGGGCTGTCCATTTGTTGTTGTTTTTATCAAAACAAAACAATGAAGAAAAGCTTTTTTCCACTGTGTGTTGTTCTGCAGCCAAGCCATTTGACTTAAATCAAGTAGCACAGGGATAACCAATGAGGTGCCTTCCATAATTCACATTATCCCTGATCACTGGCCATGCTGGCTGGGACTGATGAGACACACAGACACAAGCAAACAAATCCGCTTCCTACCCTCACTTAGAGGGAATATCACCTTCTCTCTGAGAAGTATCTCACACAAATGCTTTGGGAGATTTCTACCTATCTCCTAACCCAAGCCTGGGGACTTAAGGTCTTCCAGATGTTGTTGGACTCTGAAATCCCATCAGTCCCAGACAGCATGCCCAATGGTCAGGGATTATGGGAGTTGAAGTCCAATTACATCTGGTGGGTCACAGTCTCCTCATCCCAGTCCTAACCATTATCTCCTGCCATATGACCAATATTAGTTACGACCAATTTTCCTAACAAAGGACTGATCCACTAGCATCATAAACCACACACTGTTTTGCATCCAATCTTACTTTTATTGCTTTAAGATCCTGTAAAATGCTCAGGTATAAGGGCCACTTCTTACATTCCTTTCCTGCCACTGGCATTAAAACAGATGTCAGGAAAAAGAAATAGAGTGGGGGGACAGACCTGCTGTGCTGTGGAGGGGTGTCTAAAATCCCACGAGAAAATAGGTTTGTTTTAGTTAGTGTAAATCAGAAGTCTTGATTCCATTTAATGTATATGACTAGGAGACAGATACGCAAAATCAACACAAGTCCCAGATATTCTGAAGCACTTACATTGTGGAATCAAATAGCAGTCAAACAGCTTTTCATTTTGATTGTCCTGTGACCAAGTTAAATTCACCAGAGGATAGAGTCACAGCACCAGCATAGGACCTCTGGAGTCTTGCCACAAATCATTCAGTTCATAGTTATGCTCCCTGACTACACAGGAGTGATTTTTCCTCCCAGAATTCTATGCACAGTCTAGAACAAAAGCCTCACGCTGTAGTCACAAATAAGAGGGTCACTCCATTGTGACTATTTCCTTCTTGAGCTCTGTGGAAATAAATCAGTGTGCCTCAAGGCTGAGCTCCGCCATGATGCTAACTCTGGAGAAAGGCTGTAGCTCAGTGGTACAACATCTGCCTTGCATGCAGAAGGTCCCTGGTTCAATCCCCAGCATCTCCAGGCATAGCTGCCAAGTTTTCCCTTTTCTCGCGAGGAAGCCTATTCAGCATAATGGAAAATCCCTGAAAAAAAGGGATAACTTGGCAGCTATGTCTCCAGGTAGACCTGGAAATGCCCCCTGTCTGAAACTGTGGAGGTAATATTGAACTACGGTAGGTAGACAGATGGTCTGACTTGGTGAAATGCAGTTTCCTATGCACATATTTTCTTCCAGCGATCTCCAGATAAGCAAATCCACTGTTTCGTTTGCCTATCCAGAGGCTGTTCTAAAGCACTGCAAGATCTAGCCTCAACGCCTAGTTCTGTGCTACTTTTCATCTACAAAAGAAATATCAAAGTGGCTGATGCAATATTAAAAAAATAGCAATATCCTATAAAAAATAAACACCAATAAAACCAGTAAATTCATAACAATGACCAGGAACTTCAGGAACTGGTATTAATCAATAGCAAAGGTCACAGAAAGCATAGGTGAGCAGGTGTGCCTTCAGCAGGTATCCCCACAGTTGGCCCTTGCCTGAATTCATTAGGGAGAGGTAGGCCTCAGGAGGGAGGTGGCCTTCATCTGCATTAGCACCAGATGGAATTCTGTAGCTGGTGGTATGATCAGCAGAAGCACCCCATCCAAGACTGCAGTGACCTGGGTGGTTTATACGGGAGAAGGTGTTGTCAAGCCCCCTTCTCAGCACAAGCACTGGTAGTATGTGGGGTGATGCATTTCTGACACCTTGCACTCTTCCTATGCCCAGCCCAAGGGTGGTTTCAGAAAAAGCAGCAGAGGCAAGCCATGCTTCGTACCAATCCTCAGCTGCGCAAAGGCACGTGGAACAGAGCGAAGAGGAAGGAATACAGCATGTTTATTGAGCATTCATCCTGATTTGTGTATGTGAAGGTTAGACCATATCCAGTCTTTAGTGAGCATTTGTCATGCATTCATCCGAATTACCTTGCGGAGTGTTTATACATCTTTCCATTAGCTCTTTAATCCACTTTGACTGTACAAACCCAAAGCTTCAGTATGCACTTTAATCTGCCCTCTAAAATAGTGACAAACTGGCTTAGGTGAATTTGATGTACAGAAGGGGGGGGGGAATTCAATTTAGTTCACATTTAAAGGTGAAGCTGCACAATTTTAATTTTCTGAAACAATGTGTGAACCAAAACACAGGAACCCATCAAAATTCACAATTCTCTGAATTTTGCAGTGCAATCCTCCTGCTGAATAATGTGTACAAAAATGCATATACTAGGGTAAATTTTGCATTAAAATGCATATATTAGTGAAAAGAACATTTTAAAATGCATTGTACTATGGGAAATTGCTTTGCAAAAATGTGTAAATGAGGCAAAAATGCATACAAAATTGTGTACATTAGGAAATATTAACACAAAAATGTTGATGACTTTTCATAATGACTTTTTATTTTTTAAAAAAATCCATGAAATGGTATGTAAATGTAGATAATTGAAATTTCAATGGGAAAAATAAGGAACTGAGAGACACCCAAACTGACAAATTCACCCATATCTTCTTGGAGGTGCAAGAGTGCTAAGGCATTGTGTGGGACAATGTCAAAATTGAGGATGCTGAAGAAGGAGGAGGAGGAAGAGGAGGAGGAGGATGAGAGTTTGGATTTCATACCCCACTTTATCACTACCCTAAGGAGTCTCAAAGCGGCTAACAATCTCCTTTTTCCCTTCCTCCCCCACAGCAAACACTCTGTCAGGTGAGTGAGGCCGAGAGACTTCAGAGAAGTGTGACTAGCCCAAGGTCACCCAGCAGCTGCATGTGGAGGAGCGGGGACGCGAACCCAGTTCACCAGACTACGAGTCTACTGCTCGTAACCACTACACCACACTGCTGAGATGGGAGGAATTGAGTTTTCCTTCCCTTGGAAAGACATAGCCCACTCTCTCCACAAAATGTCCTGCACACCTCTGTGCTTTGGATGATTTACAACAACCCTGACAGGCAGGTTGCTATTATCTCCACTTTACAGATGGCAAACGGAAACCTCAAGATTACAAGGAGCAATCAGATATCGAAATGTGAACACCTGTTCCAAGGTTTTGTGAGCCCGTTCTAAATCTAAATAGGGGGGTGGGATGGGATGCTTTGAGAAATCAACGATCATATAGCTGGATTATTTGTGATGGATTATTATAAAGTTCCTTCCCACACAACTAGCTCAATAAGGAGACTACAACTAACCCATTTATTCTCCCTATGTGCGAGAAGAAGCCGCCGACCTGGTGCACTGACCTGTCCATGAATTTTCACAGTAGCTGACTTCATAAAGAAAAGATTGCACTGTATGGAGGAAAGAACTTGGATCACTTTTCTTCCAGTTTTTCCTGCTAGGCCAGGTGCCGCGTCCACCAAGCACTGCAAATGACTCCCCCTTCCCCCACTCCAAACAAATAACTTTTTAATGCACCTGTCATTTCAAACGTCAGACCTGAGACAGGGTCAAGCTTGGAGCGAAATCAGCCTGCTCCTTCTTTGACCCACCATTCATCACTGCATTTATCCACAACACGGGCACCCCAGCTGGCTTCACAGGGCTGAAAACACACACACCACAATCTGAGCAGTTCTAGAAGGATCCCATTTCTCTATTTCACTGACTTTATTAATGGTGCTCTGCGGAAGCCAGCAGAGGTCCTGATGGACAGCTTTGCAGCAGCATTAAGTCAAAGGAAAAAGCTAGAAAATTCCAATGCTGATCAGGAGGCTGGAGGGTAAATATGGATTTGAACCGCTGAATGGATAAAGCTATTGTATGTGATTGCTCCCTTCGAATTCAGCTTAGTGGGGACATACCGCAGAAGCCTGGTTTACATCTCTCCTCTTTGTATAAAATAAAGCAGCATAACATGGAAATGCATAGAGATCAACAGCCTTCCAGTCCTAACCCTCATTATGTAGGGCAAAGGGCTCTCATGCATAGTAGTGCTTAAATTCCCATTTGAAAAGCTCATAGGCTAACTTGTCAGGTATGAGGAACCTGTGACTCTCCAGATGTTGCTGGACTACAGCTCCTATTAATCCTGACAGCTGCTTTTTCCTTTAAAAAGAAATGGGTAGTTATTACACATGCTTGATGATGGTGCGCAAGTAGAGCTATGCCTCCGTAACTCTCCTTTTCCTTCTTTGTCTCTTAACTCTCCTTTTCCTTCTTTGTCTCTTGCTCATGCCTTTACCTTATGAGAACCAAGACTTAATTAATTTCAGCCTTGGATCTGTTTGGATTACTCCAATTAGAAGTGTACAAATATGTTCAGAATATTAAACAAAAACCAATCCTGCTCTTGCTAAACCACAACCCTGCTGTGATGTGATGATCATTAGAATCCTTCATCAATTAATGCATGCAAAAGCCCCACTGAAATTAATGTAGCTTATGAATCTATCACTGTGTTTAGGTTCTCCCCTAATAAACTATGTGCCAACTGTGCTTGGTTGGCATAAAGTTTATTAAGAGAGAAATGAAACACAATGCATGCTGGATTAATTTCAATAATTTTGCATGCATTACTCCTTATTCATATGCATCCAGGAGAGCTAGAAACTTGCATTTGTATTTATTTTAAATGTGATGGTGTGGTGGAGCAGGACCTGGGGAGCAAGGGAGTGCAGCTCCAGGAAGAGAGAGAGAGAGAGAGAGAGAGAGAGAGAGAGAGAGAGAGAGAGCAGGAGCAATGGCATCATCTGCCAGAGTACCATGGTAAGTGATGGCTTCCACTAGCTCTGGCAAATGAATGAGGGGATCACAAGGCCTTCAAATTGTAGGAAAGGCTATGTCTAATTAGTACAGCAGAAGTCAGAGAATGAGCACAGAAACCAAACAGAAGCTTTCCTTGGATGAGAATCCTCCTCCATGCTATCATTTTAAAGAATAATGTTTGCATTGCCACCTCATTTAGTTGTCAGAACAAGGATGCTCTGGCAGATGACATCATCACTTCTGACATCATCATGCCAACTGATGATATCATCACAGCTTGGGGAAAGCCTGAGAGCTGCCCTGCCCTGCATTACAGCTACTATTATTTCTTATTATTGTATTTGCTCATCACTTTTCTTTTAAAAAATAGAACCCAATAGATTTAAAGAGGCCACAATAACCTTTGAGTTGAAGGCCAAAGCATTGGGGGGGGGGGAGTATTGCCTGTCACTTAAAACTAAACAAAGATGGTGTCTGGCAAGCCTCCCTGGGGAGTGCATTCCACTAGTGTAACTTGTCTTATTCCATAATATTTATTACCTCCTTTTCTCAGGGTGAAAACTGTGTTTGTTTTGAGGAAGGAGGGAGCATATTCAGATTTCGAAAGTCCTCCCGGCTCTGCCCCCTTGCTCTGCCTGAGGATATGGCCTCAACACTGAATGAGAAGAAAGCAGTAGAAATTAGAAATGAGAGTGGAGGCTTGTGAAATAGACCATAAAGAAATCTTGGTCCTGGTTGTTCTGCCACTTGTCAAACCTGATGGGCCCTATCTATGACGGAACAATAACATATATTTTTATAAAAGACACTGTTGGTATACATCAGCCTTTTTCAACTTTGGCTCCCTATAGAGTGCTGAACTACAACTCCCATTATCCCTGGCCATTGACCATGCTGCCTAAATATTATGGGAGTTGGTGTCCAACAACATAATAGGACCCAGCATTGGAAAATGCTGGAACACTTGTATAGATCTTTGTTTTCTTTTCATTGTAAGCTCCCACACTCCTTTCTAACTGCCAGAAAACTCCAGGATGGAAAAGGGGTCTGCTGTATCTCCCCACCATGTTTTCTCCATAGCACATAAACCGAAGTACCAATTGTTTTAGCAGCCTAAAAAGGACCCAAGCTCTGATGCCCACTCCAGCAAGAAGGAGCTTGTGGCAGTCAATGCCAGTTATAGTAGTATGATGCCAAGTTAGATGGACCAACAGCCTGATTATATATAAGGCAGCATTGTGCATGCCACTCAGAGCAGTGGGAAATCTTTTGGAAAAGCTGTGTATTTTCTAACCATCCATACTAGTGAACTTTGTAGCAAATTTCACAAAAAGAATAAGTCGCTGATGGAGAGTAGCCCTTAACCCCTCAAGGGTATCCATAGCTATAAGCATTCTTTTGCCATTTCCCCCTTTTAGCTGTACCATATTAGTAGCCTCAATACAAATCATTTGTTTCAATGGAAATTCAGCTCCAATTCATTTGGTCTTTATGACTATTTTGTTGTTGTTGTTGTTGTTGTTTGGTGCATTTGTGTGTGCGTGCGTTTTCGCTTCTGTGCTTCTCCTCCATGCTCAAGCTGACAGCTATTTTATCACCCCAAGCAAGAATGCTGAGCCTGTTGTGAAGGCAAAACATTTGGAGAAGGGAAGGGAGCATGCACAGAGCAGAAGGAAATGGAGAAAGGGCTACAAACAAGCTTTGTAAAAAAAATATGCCGACTCTCCCATTTAGGGCACAAAGCACCTGCACCTCTGCCCCCAGCAGTGTTGCCTGCAGACACTCCTATTGTTTTCATTGCTAGTTGTGACTTGATCATTAATAAATTACTTTTCCCCCTCTCATTGGCTCTGCCTACCAGGGGAGCAGGCAGGTGCACCATGCTAACAATTAGTCTTTGGTAATGCATGCTTGGCAAGAAAAGTTGTCCTCGAGCTGCAGAGTTTACCAACTGGATCTTGCTTCTCTAGAAGTAATTAAAGGAGAAATTTTGCAAGGTGGGACCTTGACATCGTATAACCGCCAAAAAAAGTGAAGCCATGTGCCCCCAAAAATCTCTTAACTTAGCATTCTTCTTTAAAACCAAACCTGGTCATGCAAATGTGCTCACTGTGAATTCAGCTGTTCTCTAGAAGCTCCTTTCTCCCCCCCAGAGTGGCAATTTGCAATTTAACCACACTAGACAAATGGCTGTTATTATTAGTTCCATAGTACTTAGAGTGCTTGGAGGCGGTTGGAGGATGGATGGCGGCTAACAGATTGAGGTTGAATCCCGACAAGACAGAAGTACTGTTCGTGGGGGACAGGAGGTGGGCAGGTGTGGAGGACTCCCTGGTCCTGAATGGGGTAACTGTGCCCTTGAAGGACCAGGTGCGCAGCCTGGGAGTCATTTTGGACTCACAGCTGTCCATGAAGGCGCAGGTCAATTCTGTGTCCAGGGCAGCTGTTTATCAGCTCCATCTGGTACGCAGGCTGAGTCCCTATAACCTTTCTTTCGTCCTCTTTTTTTCTTTTTTGCAGTGGCTAAGTGGCTAATTTAGACTCACAGCTGTCCATGGAGGCACAAGTCAATTCTGTGTCCAGGGCAGCTGTCTATCAGCTCCATCTGGTACGCAGGCTGAGTCCCTACCTGCCCGCTGACTGTCTCTCCATAGTGGTGCATGCTCTAGTTATCTCTCGCTTGGACTACTGCAATGCGCTCTACGTGGGGCTACCTTTGAAGGTGACCCGGAAACTACAACTAACCCAGAATGCGGCAGCTAGACTGGTGACTGGGAGCGGCCGCCGAGACCACATAACACCGGTCCTGAAAAACCTACATTGGCTCCCAGTACGTTTCTGAGCACAATTCAAAATGTTGGCGCTGACCTTTAAAGCCCTAAACGGCCTCGGTCCAGTATACCTGAAGGAGCGTCTCCTCCCCCACCGTTCTGCCCAGACACTGAGGTCCAGCTCCGAGGGCCCCCTGGCGGTTCCCTCGCTACGAGAAACCAAGTTACAGGGAACCAGGCAGAGGGCCTTCTCAGTAGTGGCACCCACCCTGTGGAATGCCCTCCCACCAGAAGTCAAAGAGAACAACAACTATCAGACCTTTAGAAGGCATCTCAAGGCAGCCCTGTTTATGGAAGCTTTTAATGTTTGATGGATTTCTGTATTTTAATATTTTGTTGGAAGCCGCCCAGAGTGGTTGGGGGAACCCGGCCAGATGGGTGGGGTATAAATATATTATTATTATTATTATTATTATTATTATTATTATTATTATTATTATTATTATACCTTCATCTGAAGGCCTAACCATGTAAAGACTCACTTCATGGGTAGGATCATAACATTTTAAACTAAAAGAAGGTTTTGGAGTAAAAGACACGTAGTTACCATCAGCGATCCCAATGAAATTTGCATCCAATATCTAATAAAAACACGACAGCTTTTTTTGCTCCTCTTTGTCTCACTGCATTGTGTAAGTTATCATCATCTGTATCAAAGAATCTGACCAGGATAAGACTTGGGGGGAAAGAGAAGCCCTTGACTTCCTTTCTATTTTTTAAAACCCAGGGTAAAAGTAAACTATGATTGAGGCAGACACATGTAAAACACCAAAGTCCTGAAGATTCTCCTGGCCCTTACTTACAACAGACGGCAGGAAGAGGTTCAATAGTCACAGCAAGATACATAGGTTTATGGATGAAGTCATGCGGTTGGGGATCAAAGGTGGTGTGCAGCTGCTACAGAGCACAGTAGGGACCGGGAGAGGTTGGGCATTGGAGATTAATTTCTTGGATGGTTAGAGCCAAGGTTTAATAGCAGCCTAGGAGAGAACCGTGATTGAGTTCACTGCTAGCGGAACCTACATTTCAGGTCACACAAAAGCTGGAGGAGGTGGGGGGGAAGCGCTTTCTGTGCGTCTCTTGCAAAACCAAAGTCTAATGGCTTAACAATACAGTGCATCAACAAGACTTATAGCAGCTGCTACTAGTGAGCTACGTGCTGCTGTGTTGGGGTAGGGGGTAGAAGCCAGAGAACAGAACCTTGTGTACCTGGCACTTACCATTTAACTAAGAATAAATACCCAGGACCAGAATAATGCACAGAGGCAAGAAAGAGTGCACAAGGTGTATAATTGCATAGGGTAATAAAACAAAGAACAATTTAGAACATGCCTAGTAAATACAGAATGACCCATTTTTAAGGTGGAGAGGATTTCAAAGAAGGTCTTCCTTCCTTCCTTCCTTCCTTCCTTCCTTCCTTCCTTCCTTCCTTCCTTCCTTCCTTCCTTCCTTCCTTCCTTCCTTCCCCCAGGAGATACTGCATACCTTTGTCTATAGAACCCTTGGCAAAGAAAGGAAAAATGATACGATGTCCAGGAAGGGTGGGGAAAAGAACAGAACGGGAGCCAGAATGAGAGCCATTGCAACTCATTCACCCAAATGATTCTTCACAATGCAAAGGGACATCATTTCATGGGTGCCTTCATTTTTTTCGGGGGGGGGGGGAATATGAATTCAGGGTAAATTACCTGGAGGTGGAATGATGTGGAAGCTGAGGCAAATTTCCACAGGGATCACCATGTCAGTTGCAGCGAAACCAACAATTTTTTACAGACTAACACTTTTTATAATGGCATTGGCTTTCATGGACTAGAGACCATTTCATCAGATACACAGGGTATGAGCCTCAGTTACCTCCCAAGTGTGTGTGTGTAAAGGCCAGAGTCACGTGGCAATGGAATGCAAGAGCACAGTCTGTGACAATTCAATTAGCGTTTACATGTGTGCCAAATGAACCTTCGCAGCAGTTGTACGTAACTGGTGATAAGACAGCCATCTTAGCATTGCTGAGAAAAGAGACAATACAATATGAGCATAAATGCATTAAAAAACAAGCACAGTGACCCTTCACTGGAGTAGCAATCGGTGATACAACAGAATAATTTCCATCACTGCTGGGTAAATAGCTTTAGCATAGTGCAACAGGAAGCCATTGTTGCGATTCAGTCCTAAATAAATAGAATCAACTTTAAATGGTTTTAAGTTCCTTTGTTTCAGGTTGTCCCTCTTAAAATCAAGACATGGTATTTAGACCACCCAAAATGAAGTACTGGTTCTGTTTACTAGAGCAAGTTTTAATGGACTCATAACCTCACTGTCAATAACAGCAGTTCTTCAGCCAAAATGCATTCCTGTATTAGCTATGGCCATATACTTTAGGACCAGTGTTTGCTCAGGCATAGGCAAACTCGCCCTCCAGATGTTTGGGGACTACAATTTCCATAATCCCTGACCACTGGTCCTGTTAGCGAAGGATCATGGGAGTTGTAGTCCCAAAACATTTGGAGGGCCAAGTTTGCCTATGCCTGTGTTAGCTCATAGTTTTCTTCACTGGTGGAGTAAGGAAGCAGAAATGAGCAGGCTATTATTTACACAACCAAAGTAACAGCATCATACCACCAGTGGTTATTGGTTGCTTATAGAAGAGCTTCCACCTGCATTGCAGGGGGTTGGACTAGATGACCCTTGGGACCCTTCCAGCTCTATGATTCTATGATCCTAAGTGTACAAAAGGGAATTTTCACAGATTGTTTACTCTAAAGACTAGGGACCAGTTCCTTTTGCACAGACACTGGTTTCCCCTGTGTACCGGATATGGCTGGCTATTCATCCTCCAGAACCACTCATGGCTTTTTCTTCCAAAAGTGTTTTTCCAAAGTCTTTTGCCTGGAATAGCTGTTGAACCTGTGCTCTTTCCTCCCTGCCAAAAAAAAAAGACTTTAAAAATGTGGCACATTGGGATGTAACTCAATGGCACAAGCAACAGCAGCCTATATTTCTTTAGGGTGCCAACATTCAGGTGCCAAAGTGCCTCCTAGGATTGGACTACCACTTGCACTGTAATTAAATTGAATCTACTCTTTGGCTAGGCTTTGTCCCTGAACAATACTACCATTTGAGAAATACATTCTCAGGGCACTCATACATCACCCGAGCAAACTCTGTGTCCATGATGTATTGGTGCAATGCATCACCAGAGTGCACTCTCGCTCTAAGGATGTATGGGCATCGTAGATCATGGAGGTGAGACAGAGTCATGATCTACTACTCAGAAGATGGCACCAGTCACGACTAGGCTGGGTAGGGCTCGAGAGGAGGTAGGTTGGCATCTGAAACAATAGTTCTGAGGCAGCACGAGATTAATTCTGCTGTATTTATTTATTCTGGGTCACCAAGGGCATGTCTGCAAGGGAGTTCTCCTGCTCACGGTTCAGTGTTATAGTATTAAGACTGGAAATCTGGTATAAGTTATTTAGGACGGGTATGAAATAAGAGAGTGCTCAAGGCTGGGTCACTTCTGAAGCCTTTGCCCAGTGAACTATCCATGCAGGTCCAGAAAATGATTTTCTTCTCCCACTGTCTCAGGTCCCCACTTGCAATTTTGTATGTTCAGCTTCTCAGTGCTTTTTGGGGGGTGGCACTCAAGGGTACGCAGTTCTGACACCTTTTCCCCCAAAACAGTTAAAAATGTGGCACTTACTGTAACAGCTTCATGGGTGAGTATAGCCACCATTTTTTTCTATTAAAAATAGGTTCTATATTCTACAATTCTCATGCAATTCTGTAATTCTGTGTTCTCATGGGTTTTAGCGCATGAAAAGTTCCACATTTCAAATTGAGAACATAGGAACATCGGATGCTTATACTGAGTAAGATAGTGGGTCCATCTAGCTCAGTATTGTTTCAAATGACTGTCAGAAGCTCTCTGGGGCTTCAGGCAGCAGTCTCCCAACTCTACGAGGAATTGCAGGAGATTGAAACTGGGATCTTCTGCCAGCAAAACAGATGCAGAGCAGATACCTAGCACGGTGCTCTATCCCTTCCAGGCTTTTCAGAGATGGGTGCCTTTCTAGTCATTCATTTTTGCTGCTCTCCGAAGGGTGTTAGGAGTCGTTCTACACACGAGTGGGACCCTGGCAGAGACACATGCCCAACTGCCATCTTCTCTCCCTCCTGGTCGATCGTTTGGGAGCTTCAAAAGCTTTCTTCAGCCCGAACATCACAGTGACTGATGCCAAGAAACATCAGTGCACTCAGGGATCTGCAAAGTCTTCGCAGTTGCGTAACAGACCTCAGCAACTCAGCATTTGGCTAATCTACGTTTATTTACATATAATACACATGGAGCACTGCAACATGGCTCCCACTCTCTCTAGCGTCAGACAGGAAAGAGAAAGAACAAAGGACAATAGTCCCACTTCACGGAACACAGTATCACAAACATCCTGTCTCCGTCACTTCCCACTCTGTGGAATGAAAAACATACACCGTCATGTGATAGACAACAATACCATGACTGCAGACACAGTGAATGAATCTCCAACAAAGGGTTCACTAGCCCAACCCTCAAAACTATTTCACTGGGGGAACTCTTGCAGCTTCATGGATCCAGGAGGAGGGAGTCAGGTTTGGAGGTCAATTTCACACACACCCTTGGGAAACCAAACTTCTTGCTTCCATAACTTGCAGCATGCATAGCTGGTGCAGGCTGGTTTCTACTATGATGAGGGGAGTTAGGAAGGAAGTGAATTTCTCCTAAAGTTTAGGTGTGCCGAGTGCCCCCTCCCCAAGTTGTGCATGCCTACTTGCCTGCCTACTTTGGCTGTGTACGTGTGTCTATGGCAGGAGTGTGTGCATGCAGCCCTTGAGGGAGGTGGTCCCTCCAGGTAGTCCTCAAACCAAGGAAGTTAACACCTCTTCCCTAAACCCAAAATTCTCCTCTATATCTGATGGGATTTGCTGAGCCCATACATACATATATATACATATATATACATACATACATACATACATACATACATACATACATACATACATACATACACATGCTATCTCTCGTGGCCTATTTTTGCAGCCTCCAGACCTGCACTTCTTTTTTTTATTAATTTATTGAGTACAGATACACAAAGTGATAAAACTGTTGTGTTAGTCAATCAGTTTAATTAATTTAGAAACCTCCAATTACCTGATTTGTGGATTAGGGTGCAACACGCACAAAGTCACTGACTCGATTCACCTTACGAGAACAAGATGTTTCCCCCCACCAGCAATGGATCTACATGGCCCATATTTTCAAGTATTCTACTTCCCAAAATGTTAAAGTGATACTTATCTTGAAGGGAGGGAAACATCCATACCCAATAAATTATTCTACATCAAACTGCATTTTTTCCATCTCTCTCTCTCTCTCTCTCTCTCTCTCTCTCTCTCTCTCTCTCTCTTATCATCAACATCATGAATTCCTGATGGAAAATATATATTTCCCCTATAGAGGAATGGGGATTGGTAGGTAGGGGGTTTGGTCTTCTATTATTTTTGTACAGGGGGTTA
Source organism: Zootoca vivipara (assembly GCF_965207765.1). Classification (NCBI taxonomy): domain Eukaryota; kingdom Metazoa; phylum Chordata; class Lepidosauria; order Squamata; family Lacertidae; genus Zootoca; species Zootoca vivipara. The sequence continues at coordinate 71,557,283 of NC_142590.1, read as the reverse complement.
AAAAAAGGTTTGATTTTGCAGTTTAGCATGTTGAGGCCTCGAAGTGCTCACTGTCGGAGGGTGCTGATTACCCAGCTCCATTCATCAAAGTGTCACTTTTCTGACAGCCGCTAATAAATATACTGCCAGAACCCCTCACACCTGGCAGCCATGGCACACTGCAACACGCCGCTAACCTAATTTGCTAATTGCTGCTTTCCCCATTAATTTTAGTCCTGTCTTGTTTGGTGTTGACATGGAGAAAAAGAAATAAGATGGGGGGAAGCAAGAAAATATATGGGATATTTATTTTTGTCCAGATTTTTTTTTTACCATTTGAAAACTTATGGTTAAAACAAATTCTCATTCCTATGTCCAGGCATAGCCCCAAACCAGGTTTTTGTTGCCAAAGCCTGGTCCTAAAATATAACGAAGGGAGCTCTTCTATCATGTGCAGAGTGCTTTCTCCCTCACCATGAGTGAAGCAGAATCAACTCACTTGTTTGTGATTAGAAGGAAGAGTTATTAAGACACAGGGTGTAATTTCTAGGCAACATAAAGCCCCAACACTGCTCTTTTTAAATATTAAGAACTGTGCTTAATTAAGGCCAGAGTTCTAAACACACTTACTCATTCTACTTACTCTCTAGTATGTTTGGAATTATAGTCTTAGTGTCCCCCTAAGCCCACTATCAAAGAAAAGACAGCCCTCTATTTGAATAGCTAATGGAGGACAGTTGTCTGTTTGAAGGCACCCTCTATTTTAAGAGCTGGAAACGAGGGGCCAGCAGGCACACAGGTCACCTTGGACTCAGCTACATCTACATTGACAAAGAAAAAACGCTTTATATACGTCATTTAGGGGACCCAGGTGGTGCTGTGGGCTAAACCACTGAGCCTAGGGCTTGCCGATCAGAAGGTCAGTGGTTCGAATCCCTGTGACGGGGTGAGCTCCCGTTGCTTGGTCCCAGCTCCTGCCAACCTAGCAGTTCGAAAGCACATCAAAATGCAAGTAGATAAATAGGAACCGCTATAGCGGGAAGGTAAACGGCGTTTCCATGTGCTGCTCTGGTTTGCCAGAAGCGGCTTTGTCATGCTGGCCACATGACCTGGAAGCTATACGCTGGCTCCCTCGGCCAATAATGCGAGATGAGCGCGCAACCCCAGAGTCGATCACGACTGGACCTAATGGTCAGGGGTCCCTTTACCATTACCTTATACGTCATTTATGCATTATAACACTGTGACACCAGAAGGCACTGTGGAGTAATTTTTTTGCTTACCCGATTTCTCATACAAAGTTTGCAACCCGCTTAACCGAAACGCTTCTTTGATGTGTCTATCTAGATCCAGCCTTTCTCACTGTCTTCCCCACTATCATGTTACACATTTTATTTCTGCTTAAATTATAGCAATCATTTCTAAATTTGCATCTGATGAGCACAAGGAAATATACAAATATATAACCTTTCTTTCGTCCTCTTTTTTTCTTTTTTGCAGTGGCTAAGTGGCTAATTTAGACTCACAGCTGTCCATGGAGGCACAAGTCAATTCTGTGTCCAGGGCAGCTGTCTATCAGCTCCATCTGGTACGCAGGCTGAGTCCCTACCTGCCCGCTGACTGTCTCTCCATAGTGGTGCATGCTCTAGTTATCTCTCGCTTGGACTACTGCAATGCGCTCTACGTGGGGCTACCTTTGAAGGTGACCCGGAAACTACAACTAACCCAGAATGCGGCAGCTAGACTGGTGACTGGGAGCGGCCGCCGAAACCACATAACACCGGTCCTGAAAGACCTACATTGGCTCCCAGCACGTTTCCGAGCACAATTCAAAGTGTTGGTGCTGACTTTTAAAGTCCTAAACGGCCTCGGTCCAGTATACCTGAAGGAGCGTCTCCACCCCCATCGTTCTGCCCGGACACTGAGGTCCAGCGCCGAGGGCCTTCTGGCGGTTCCCTCGCTACGAGAAGCCAAGTTACAGGGAACCAGGCAGAGGGCCTTCTTGGTAGTGGCACCCACCCTGTGGAATGCCCTCCCACTAGAGGTCAAAGAGAACAACAATTACCAGACCTTTAGAAGGCATCTCAAGGCAGCCCTGTTTAGGGAAGCTTTTAATGTTTGATGGATCTCTATATTTTAGTGATTTGTTGGAAGCCGCCCAGAGTGGCTGGGGGAACCCGGCCAGATGGGCGGGGTATAAATAAATTATTATTATTATTATTATTATTATTATTATTATTATTATTATTCAGAAACAAACCCCACTGAATATAGCAGGACTGAGTAAAACTGAAGCTGAGGCTCCAATACTTTGGCCACCTCATGAGAAAAGAAGAATCCTTGGAAAAGACCCTGATGTTGGGAAAGATGGAGGGCACTAGGAGAAGGGGACGACAGAGGATGAGATGGTTGGACAGTGTTCTCGAAGCTACAAACATGAGTTTGACCAAACTGCGGGAGGCAGTGGAAGACAGGAGTGCCTGGCGTGCTATGGTCCATGGGGTCACGAAGAGTCGGACACGACTAAACGACTAAACAACAACAACAACAGAGTAAAACTGTGTAGGGTTGCCCTGAATATTTGGTTTGTTTCTATCAGTCAATTCTGTAACTCACACAAATTCCATCAAGCAGATGAGGATGCATTCTGGAAGCTAAAGTTAACCAGACATGATACATGCAGTTCCCATCTGAGCTTTCAGCCAGGTTTACTGGCAACAGCTTAGGGTATTCACAGGGCATCAAATGTGACACCAAAAGGACATGGTTATAGGTCAAATGCTAAACTGGTCTAAATTTAAACTTTGCAATACTTTTGGAGTGCTTTGCCTCTACACATTTTTGGAGTAGGGTGGGAATGCACTGTCTAGTGCAGGGGTCAGCAATTTTTTTCAGCAGGGGGCCGGTTTACTGTCCCTCACACCTTGTGGGGGGCTGGACTATATTTTTTGGGGAAAATGAATGAGTTCCTATGGCCCACAAATAACCCAGAGATGCATTTTAAATAAAAGGACACATTCTACTCATGTAAAAACACGATGATTCCCAGACCGTCCGCAGGCCAGATTTAGAAGGCGATTGGGCCAGATCCGGCCCCCGGGCCTTAGTTTACCTACCCATGGTCTAATGCAGGGGTGGCCAACTCTGAAGAGACTGCGAGCTACTCACAGAGTTAAAACTGGCAGGTCAAAGTTGTTAAGCTTTTTTTTAGGGAGGAGGAAAGCCCCATTTTTAGGGGTCCATGTCAAAGTTGTTGAGATTTTTTAGAAAGGAGGAAGGCCCATTTTTAGGGGTTCTGGTCAGAGTTGTTGAGCTTTTCTGAGGTGGGAGGAAAGCCCTCTTTTGGGGGGTGAAGGGCTAAAATGTTGAGCATTTTTAGGGGAGCCAAAGTTGTTGAGCTTCTTTGGGGGGAGCCAGTGATCTACCACAGATGTCCAGTGATCTACCGGTAGATCACGATCTACCTGTTGGACGTGCCTGTTGTGTACGTGACCATAATAGTTACCCAAAATCAGAGACATGCTCCCCCAAACTCCCTGTTACTACTTGGTTGTGACTTCAGGCAAGATCCACTACCAATTTTGATGGTACCTGGAGCGGGGCTAACAGCATCCTCCACTCCCCCCCCCCAAAAAAAATGTGTCTAATGCAAAACAGCCTTTATTAATCTGTGCCAATTCACAGAAGTGATTTTACTATCATTTTACTGCAACATCATATAATAACCATATTAAAAAAAAATTCATAAAGTTGCAAAGAGTAGTCAAGGCAGTTTGCAAAGTGCATTTCCCCTCCCTTTTGAACAATCTCACTCTGAACACCAACTTTCCCAGGCCAATAGAAGCTTCCCTTCTACCTGATTTGACTCTCACCTGTGCAAAGCTGGAAACAGCAAGCATCGCCTGGGTTCCTGTTCTCAATGAGTCACTGCTGCAGTAGGTTTCTTGCTTTGGAGACCTGGCAGCTTGTACATGTTGAGTCAGCTTGAAACTGCTGCCAGGCTAGAAAAGGCCACAAACATCTGTTCTTCCTTATTATCTTGACCCTTGACACAAAGGGTTGCTGCTCTATCAGCTTCTCTTCTGAAGACCACTGGGTGCTCCAAATGAAAACACACCAAAGAGGTTCAGGGCTCCTCAGCAGCCTTGCGGTAAGCGCCTTTTGTTCAAAGCTCAGAGCTGTTAATTAAAGACTGGTGATTAATGATTAAGCTCCATGTGGTTTCTAACTTGGGCTGAAAAAGTCCTGCCGCTGCTGACTTTGCTTAAGGCTTCTGGGTTGAATTCTGCTGCACACACAGCTATTTATATACAAGTCCATCAGAGTTGCAAAAGACGAAGAGTCTCTTTTGCATAAACAGAGAGAAAAATCACCCTGCGCCAGCAAGTGTGGAGGTCATCTCTTCAGACAAAGTAAACAAGATGTCCAGCTGTCACAGACAGAGCTACAGCAAGGCGAGTCATTATTCACAGCCCATTTACACACCAGATCTTCTGCCTGTAAACTATGAAGATTAAACAGTGAGAGAAAATGTGCTCTACTCTTTTGGGAAGGGTGTGTGGAAAAAGTAATGAGGATAGGTCATCAATTCACAGATGAAGCATTAAAGGTTTGATACAGAGATGGTAAGGTGGACCAATACAGAGATGGAGAGATGAACCAAAATATGACTGCCCAGTGAAATTCCCAAGCCTTGCTTTGGTGTAATTTATTGTAAGTTAAGCCATTTAAGTTGCTTAACTTACAATAAACATTCACTATTAGAAGGCAGCAAAGAGGAACAAACTAGAGAGTTCAGATTTCTCTGGTCTGTTTGATGTTTGAAGGCCACCTAATTTTGTTAAAGTGGATACAAATGAGGGATTCGCTACTTCTCAAAGTACTAGGACTGGTGAAACCAGTTATGGACTCCAGTTGTTGTGGACTACATTGCCCGTTAACCCCATTGAACATGGCCAGTAGTCTGGGATGTTGGGAGGTGAAGTCCAACAACATCTGGAGGGCCACAAATAGCCAATACTCTAGACCAAGGTTGGGTGGTCTGGATCTCCAGGCGTTGATATACTTCACCTCGCATCATCCCAGCGTATTGGCCATGCCAGATGGGGCTGATCAGAGTCCAACAACATTTGGATGGTCAAAAATAGCCAGTACTCTAGACCAGGGGTTGGCAAATTCAAGCCTCCTTTCCCAAGAGTTAATTGTCTGGCTTCTAGAAACTGGTGAACAATATCCTTCTGTTATTTCCCCCCTCTATGGCATGATGATGGCACAGGACCAAAGGTGCTTTGTTTATTATATGTACACAACTGAAAATTAAAATGGTAACCTGTATCCTTCATTAATCTAGTCCGAATTTACCTTGAAAAACATCTCTTTCCATTGCTTTGACAACAAGTGACACGGAGTTTGTCTCATCAAAATGCCATCATGTCTAAACAGAGGCACTGCCTGAATCAGAGTGAAAATGAGTAATGATCACAATTATGGGCCATATAACAGTCCAATAAAATCTAATTAAAATGATCCACATCCCATCTGCCAGCAGCATATAAGCAAAACCAGTCATTTGGGAAGAAGGGGGAGAAAGTAAATATTGTCATGGTTGTTTTTAAAATATTTCATCATGAAAATCTTATTTGCATTTTATAGTTACCCCTAAAACAGTTCCTCCAAAGATTCCCAGTGACTTCTGTAGATCATTTACACCAGGAATGGTGTGAAAAATGAATTCTATTCACTGAGAAAGATTGGACTACAAGACCATAGTAGGCAGAACTCAATCTCCATGTATGTTTTGCACCCCCTTGATATTCAGAAAAACTCCTAAAGAGAACTTTTATGTATGGGATTGGATGCCAGTGTAGCAGGAACCATGATGGGTAAGGAATTAGATTGCCTTAATTCTGTTCTCATTATAGAAGGGAGTATGACACAACCTTGATGGCAGAAAGCGAGGAGGAATTAAAGAACCTTTTAATGAGGGTGAAAGAGGAGAGCGCAAAATATGGTCTGAAGCTCAACATCAAAAAAACCAAGATCATGGCCACCGGTCCCATCACCTCCTGGCAAATAGAAGGGGAAGAAATGGAGGCAGTGAGAGATTTTACTTTCTTGGGCTCCTTGATCACTGCAGATGGTGACAGCAGTCACGAAATTAAAAGACGCCTGCTTCTTGGGAGAAAAGCAATGACAAACCTAGACAGCATCTTAAAAAGCAGAGACATCACCTTGCCGACAAAGGTCCGTATAGTTAAAGCTATGGTTTTCCCAGTAGTGATGTATGGAAGTGAGAGCTGGACCATAAAGAAGGCTGATCGCCGAAGAATTGATGTTTTTGAATTATGGTGCTGGAGGAGACTCTTGAGAGTCCCATGGACTGCTAGAAGATCAAACCTATCCATTCTTAAGGAAATCAGCCCTGAGTGCTCACTGGAAGGACAGATCGTGAAGCTGAGGCTCCAATACTTTGGCCACCTCATGAGAAGAGAAGAATCCTTGGAAAAGACCCTGATGCTGGGAAAGATTGAGGGCACTAGGAGAAGGGGACGACAGAGGACGAGATGGTTGGACAGTGTTCTCAAAGCTCCGAACATGAGTTTGACCAAACTGCGGGAGGCAGTGCAAGACAGGAGTGCCTGGCGTGCTCTGGTCCATGGGGTCACGAAGAGTCGGACACGACTAAACGACTAAACAACAACAACAACCAGTTAGCACCCACTGATATAGACTTACAGGAAAGGCACAACTAAAAGGAGTCCCAAGTTCAGAACCAAAGAAGAGCCCACCTAGTTCAGTATCCTGTCTTTATAGTGGACAGCCAGGTGCCCATGGGAAGCCCGCAAGCAGCGCCTGAGTGCAACAAGACTCTCTCCCCTTGTGATTCCCAGCATCTGGCATGCAGAGGGATACTGCCCCCAGTGGTGGAGTTAGGACATAGCCATCATAGCGAGTATAGCCTAATCGACCGTGAATTTTCTAATCCTCCTTTAAAGCCATCCAAGTTCTCTTTCTTCTGAGGAGAGACAAGGTGCAACAGACAACGAACATTCTGGAGTCTTCTCGCTGAATCGATAGGACTGCCCAGAATTCAGTTGCAAATATCAGTGTGCTTTAAAGCACAACTTGTGGTGGTTCTCTCCACACAGTGGACTGTTTGCATTCATGGGCTTCCCATGAGGATGATGGCCCTCCGTTGTGCAAATCTAACCAATAAAAGGATATGTGGCATCAAGGGGAAATTGCTTCAGCCACACATTGAACTGATGCATGTCAAAAACACACTGGAAGGAGACAGCTGTTGTGGGGGGAGTGATTTAAAGCAGCCATCACATGGTGGACATATTGTGTGTGCACACACATAAAATCAAAACAACAACAACATTTGTTCCCCTTCTCTGGAGGAAAGGCTTTTGGCACGTGTTCAGAGGAACTCATCCTAAGATCCCAGGATTTTTGACAGCAGAAGTTGACAAATAAATGCAATATTTTCCTTTCTAATCTTGTCCCAATTGAAACAATATTTTTAAACACACATAAGGGAAATGATTTACTTTGTTGTGGCATGCAGAATTTACCAACACCTCCAACTTTTATTGAACAAGCTTCGTTTAGTTATATTCTGGCTCACAATGCTGTTCCTCCTTTTTCACTAAGCTTCCTCAATATGGCTGTCACACTCTGCACAAGGCATCATGCCCGGGATCCAAAGAACTGTGAAACTACTGTAGTTCCTTTCGACTCATTGATATGAGAGAGAGAGAGAGAGAGAGAGAGAGAGAGAGAGAGAGAGAGAGAGAGAGAGAGAGAGAGAGCGCATCCCAGGAAATATGCAACAGAACATCCCCTAAGTTTTACACACACACACACACACACACACACACACACACACACACACATTTGTTTAGGGGGGTGGTCCCAACCCTCCAGAGCAGAACTGCAGGGAGTAGGGGGCACATGAAAGGAGAAGAGGTAGAATAAGTTCTGTTGCATGAACAGAAGTCATTGCATGAGCCGATGTTGCATGACTGGAAGTCATGTACTCAGTCAATTGGTTTCAACCCACCATTTTCAGGCAGCTGCCAAGTGCCCGGCAGAACCCATTGAAACAGCACCCTCTTCCCTCCCCCTTAAAACAGCAGCACCGGGCACTTTGGAGCCACTGTTTTAAGCTAGCACAGTGCTCAAGTGCAAATGGGTCATTCTTAACAGAGGAGAGCCCTCTGTTAAAGGTGTCTTCTGTTTCAAGGGTTTGTCAGTCCATGTTCTGTTTAAAGATAGAGAACTCTGAGGAGAGAGGGCCTTGAAAGTTTTCCCCACTATGCTGAGATAGACTGTAAAAAGGTAAAGGGTAAAGGACCCCTGACAGTTAAGTCCAGTCGCGAACAACTCTGGGGTTGCAGCGCTCATCTCGCTTTACTGGCCGAGGGAGCCAACGTTTTTCCACAGGCAGTTTTTCCAGGTCATGTGGCCACCATGACTAAGCCACTTCTGGCGAAACCAGAGCAGCACACAGAAATGCCGTTTAACTTCCCGCCAGGCGGTACCTATTTTTCTACTTGCACTTTCACATGCTTTCGAACTGCTAGGCTGGCAGGAGAGATAGACTGCAGCTCTTTTTAAATCACAGCAATGATTTATAAACTGGAATCTACAAATGCTATGCAAGCTTATGCCCTCTTCTGAGGGTGATGTGGGGGGGGGGGATTATAGGAATTATAGGAAAATGTTTCAGAAAGTGTGCACCCATCGCCTTCAGGAAGTTACTGGGGTGCAACAGACTGCTGACATCTCTCCACCCCATGTTAAGAGGAGAGTGCCAGGCAGCTGAGAGTCACTATTTGAACTGACTGTAGCGTAACATTGTTTGTTTCTTTGTTTGTTGGTTATATTTACATCCCATCTTTCCTTCAAAGAGCCCACAGTGGTGCATATGGCTCTCCCCCTTTCCATCTTATCCTCACAACAACCCTGCAGAGCAGTTTAGGCTGAGATGCAGTGCCTAGCTAAAGGCCACTCAGTGAGCTTCATGGCTTAGTGAGCATTTGAACCCGGGTCTCCCAGGTGCTGGTCTGACACTCTATTCCAGGCATAGGCAAACTCAGCCCTCCAGATGTTTGGGGACTACAACTCCCATCATCCCTGACCCCTGGTCCTGTTAGCTAGGGATGATGGGAGTTGTAGTCCCAAAGCATATGGAGGGCCGAGTTTGCCTATGCCTGCTCTATTCCCTAACCTGGTTGTCTACATTGCTTCATCAAGGGCATTGTGAGAAAATTAAATGGCCACTTCCAGCCATGGGACATTGCCTAGCACCAGGTAACCCTGCCAGGACTCACTAAAGTAGGAAATGGGGTCCTTTGCCCTCTAAGAGTGGTTTCCACAGCCAGACTTCAGCCCTGACATGTCTTCTTCTGGACATTAAGTACTGTACTGGGTGTCTCACACAATTATTATATAAAATAAAGCAAGAGGGATGTTAATGGTCCCTCAAGTCACTCTGTGGACTACTAGGACAACCCTTAAAAATTAGCAGCCGATTCCAAAATACAGTGCAGGCTTTCCCCCAGTGACACTGTTCCCAAACTAGGCTATCCTTTCACTCAGGAAGAAGTTAGAGATGAGCAAACGAAACAATGATCTTCCGAATAAGTATTACAATAAAATGGAATGGGGGGAAAAACACATATTATAAAACATCACCTCCAGGAAACAAAAATCACAAAAGTTATTAACAGTCTGTCAGAGGCTCTGTCGTTGCCTATCCTACCAACCCAGAGTTTTGTTAGTAATAAAGGAAGCTTCTTAATGTTTCCTGCTCTGAAATGCATAATTTACTACTCCCAAAGATGAGGCTTGGAGGAGGGGGGGAAACATAGCATTTTCATAAAAGGCTATGAAGTTGTCCAATTTTCCGGACCTGCAAGGCGACAGCATCTGAGTGCTGTATGGTAGAAGTCTGTTTATGCATTATGAATACATAGAGACTTTGCAATTCAAAGTGACAGAGCTTGGCTTTTGCATTGCCTGGCATTACTAGATTATATTGCCGCAACTACAGAATCACTGGAGACTGAGCAAGCATGCCCTGGGATATATAGTGGAAAAATCACCTGCCCGAGACCTAATGCCCTTATCCCAAGACATGCTGCGCCAGCTAATAAATACTTCGGATGAGGCTTATGATGTCTCCTGCTGCCTTAGCCTGAAATCACAAACCAAAAAGTTATACTGCTATATTGCAGCCAATGTGTGGGGCACCCTATTTGTTGCCAGCAGGGTAGAGGAATTGCCTGCTACCCATTTGTCCTACATAAACCCTTAATACTGTAGGACAGGGGTGCAAGATTCAGCTAGTTCCCCCATCCCCAATATATCCAGGTTTATATAAAAAGACACCACCACCCCCCACACACACTAGAAAAGTAAGAGTTGAAGCAAATCAACATTTGGTAAAAAGTCAGAAGTGAACTTTCTTTTTGTCGTCATGTTGGGCTGTGTCCATAATAAAGGGGAGCCGCACCAGGGTGAAGGCATCCTCTATTGTTTGTCCCCGTGCTAGTTCAGTTTGTCGGTTAGCTTTTCTAGTAGGGCTGTTTCCCATACACAACAAGAACCCACCGACAGCATACAGATTGAGATGGCTAATTTGACCCAACAAGCTTTCCCCCCTCACACACGCAAACAACACTCACTGCAGTCAAAGTTCTTTTTCAATTCCTCTAAAAGCATTTATTTATAAATTATTTTAAATGCTTGTTTTTCTCAAAAAAACATATTTTCAGAGTATCTGCTTTAATTTAAGTAGTCATAAACCACACTTTCCTAGGAAATGTAGCAAGACAGTGTAAAACAGAAAAACACAAGTAAAACAAAAACACAAGTAAAACAACAAGATTCCTAAGACCTGTCTGAAAATGATTCCTAAGACCTGTCTGAACAATGGTCTGAACAATGATGTTTTAAAAAGATGTGGAGAATATTCGTTTCTTTATTTAAACATTTTGGAATCGTGTTGCAACATTCAGAGAAGTGCAAAAATCCAGTGCATAGCTAAGTTCTGATCTGCACTTACTCTGAGAGGTATTGATCAGTTTGTTTCATACAGGGATTTGCCGAGATCAAATTCCTCCATTATCCCTGCTCTGTAAATACAATGAGGTGTGTTTAGATTTGAACTCTGGTCCTCCTTGAACCCCTCTTCTGTCTTGGTTCTCAGGGCACCCAGAAAAGTGCACAATCTATGCTCAAGGTACCCGAGTCAAGCAGAAATTAATTTGTATTGCTTTCCCTGTTGCAGATTTTATTCGGTGTTTCGGATTTTACCCTGATTCCATTAAGAACTCAATCTACTTATATATTTCGTATTCCCAAGCAGCCACATTAGTATTGATATTGCTGCGGGTTATATCAGCACAAACATGCCTGTCTGATGTCACATCAATACTAATAGAGGACTTTTCATGTTGGCCACTACTCTATGGGAATTTTCAGACACTATTGTGTATACAGCATAAATATTTATGTACATGCATTTGCTGATGTACGTATATGCACACAGAGACAGCCAGACCTAGTTAATCTGAGTCAGTTTGCAAACTTCATTGCTTGTAGATAAAGAAAAATATATGTGATATTAACATATCAATAGCATATACATGCTGTGAGAGTGATTACCCTTTACATCTTCAGGACACCCAGATATGCCATGGATACATTAACACTCTAGTTAAAATATTCTCTCTATTTTGGTGTCTGTCTCTCCTCTTCCCCCCCTTTTGCGTTCTCTCTTACATATTCAAATTCTGTTATCTTTTGGGGGGGTCCCTTTCTCTTTTATATGTCTTCCTCATCTTTCCCCCTCCCCTCTTTTTGGTTCCATTCATCTTCTTCACATCTCCCTCCTCTATTCTACACTAATTCCCCCCCCCATCTTTCCCTCCCCCACATCATCTCTCTCCCCCCCCCAGCTTGTTTCGCTTGAAAATCTCTACCTTGTGGTTGCGTACTGCTGACTTCACATTTGCTGTGGTGTGAACTTCACATCTGTGAATGGATGACAGGAAAGATTAATAACCCCACAGTTCCCCCTTCTTGTCGACTGTGGGCCTATCTAATGAATGAATAAACAAACAAACAAACAAACAAACAGATCCATATATCCCCAATAGAGACCCAGAGCCTGGCAGAAAACATTTTGTTCAACCTATTTATTAAGAAAATGGGAGGTTTTGACTCTCTCTATTTAAAAAACCCTTTATGATCATAGTCGGCATTTTTCATTCCAATATTTTATTTATTTTTAAGGTGAAAAGTTGGAAGCCAAGGAATTGGTTCCTTTTTTTCCCAGGGCAATCCAAGCAAGGAGCAGCTATACAAATGCAATGACAAGGAATATGCATAAAGTTAGGAAATCAATGTTACAAAATGCATGTCAATGTCACCAGGTTATTGATTGCCTTTTGTGCTTCTGTGGGTTGATTCCGTTCTAGAGCTATTTATTATTTCTAACAGAGATTGTTTGTTTCACATTAGAAGCAAGGGATATAACTGCACTTTTTTTCTTTTCTTTTTTTGGTCTAGTGGGATCTTACCGGGGTCAGGACAAGGTCATGGATGGTCATCAAACTAATGTTGCAGCAGCTGCAGTGTAATGTGTAGCTTGTCCTGAAATCAGGTTTTTGTTAAATCGGCTCCTAACAAGTATGAAAAGTCCTTAATGTGTGTACCATTTGTCTTCCCATATTACAGAACAGACTCAAATGGTTTCAAGCTGGGTCTACACACCCATTAAGAGCCTGTGGACAGCACAGGGTACAGCATCGCTCAAGAAAGATGAAATGGAATATCATTTTTGAATGTCCTGCTACATCATGAAGGGATGGAATCCTTGCAAGTAGAAAAGCAGCACAGCTGCAAGAAAGGTTCTAGTCTGGCGTTCTCTGTACTGTGCTAGTTGAATGGGGGTGGGTGGAGAGTGAAAGTGTGTGTGTGGCAATATTCAACTAATGAGTCCTGTCAGCAGAAGCCCTGAACAACAATGGGGCTTTCCTTCCTCTCCTCCCCCCAACCAGAGAACCCCTAGATCAGACTGTGCGGGGGAAGAGAAGGTGATTGTTCCATCTTGCAAGCTGACTTCCATCTTGCAATGCTCACCCTTACAAAACAATTGCCTTATCATTACAGTGGTACCTCGGTTTGCGAATAGAATCCGTTCCGCGGAGGCGTTTGCTCGCTGAGGCATTCGCTCGCCGAGGCATTCGCTCGCCGAAGGCACGCTTCTGATTGGACCCAAAAGTGCTCAGTGGTCCACAAAATGCTGGGGTGGAAATGAGAACCAGGGATGGGTTCTCATTGCCATTTGTACAATCTGTGTCCTCTGTACTCTTTGTATTGATTGATGAGTGAAGTGTTTCCTGTTTCATATTCAGGAAGTGTGGAGCAATATACTTCCTTGCAGCAGAGCTGTGAAAAAGCCACTCCTCTTCATAGAAGGGTGGGGTTGCGGGCAGGCCTCACACTTTCCCGCTCTCAGCGGGGGCGTGTTGAGACCCCGTGTCATTGGGGAGTCCCGGCCCACATCACGACCATAGCCAGCCAATCTGGCTCGCTGGGGGGCATGGTTTGCTGCATTTGCTACTTCCCGCCCTCTTGCCCTTTCTTCTTGCGTTCGACACCTTGACCTTGCTATGGACCTCGGTTGGCTGCCTGTTGAAGGGGCCTGGTAGGATTTTTTTTCCACTTGGCAGATTGGCACCAGCCACTTGGTTTTCGCCTACCTCATAGCAAATCATCACAACTTTGTAAGGTTTGGCGGTAAGGCATTGGAAAAGCTTGGTTTATGGGAGGGGAGGTTGTGGCCATCACCTACCCCTCCGCTTTAAGGGTATTCTGTTAAGAATCCAGGGGTCATGGTTCCTGGCTGAAGCCCATGTGGAGGCTAGGACCATGGCATGACCTTTCCGGTGACCCTGGGGGAAGCTCCGAGTTGATGTACATCAACAGGGCTCCCCCTAATGGTGGTTAACCCTTCCTGCATGGCAGGCAGGAGTCAGATGTAGTCGGTTCGGGTCCAATGCCTAAAGCCAATACCACTCACATTCTGTAACCAATAAAGTTTTGGCCTTTATTAGCCCATTAACCTAAAATACTGGTGTCCACATGTTTTTATTCATCAAGGGGTGCGGGTGCGGAGCCTTGATGCACAAAGCAGGGCTGGATCTCAAGGGGTGCTATCCAACTATGTTTTCCTTGGAGTTCGCTCAGTGAAATGAATTGACCTAAGGCCTCATCCAAACCTCCATTTGCCCTGCTTCTTTCCCCTGGAAAAACCCATGGTTTACTACTGAATTGGACCAACTGGCAACTGGGTTTTCTGCAGACTGTTGATTGTTCCAATTCAGTGGAACAACCTGTGGGAGAAACGCAAAACTGCTCACATCCATGCCCAGGAAAGAAGGGACAAGTGGAAAAACCTTGGTTTCTAAGAACAAGTGTGGCTGAGTCCAAACTTTGTTATGTCCATTAATTTCAATGGGTCGACTGTGAGTAAAACTTAGTTGAATATCACCCAGGATCTGCACACAAGCACTCCAGAGGAGCATGCACAGTCAATGAAGTGGCAATAATCCCATAGGCAGGCATTGTCTTTTGTGTCTCTTGCACAACAAAACCATCAGCAAAGATGCAGAGCTTTGAGTATTCAGCATTGCTGCGATCTTCTTTGGGAATCAAAAGTTCTCCCCGGGGACCTTCTTGCAGAAACTATCTAGCAGGTTTATCAGGGCACAGTTTCATCAGGATATTTCGAGTGCATCTTGTCACACACACACACACCGCATAAAGAATATGTTCTGAGAATGTGGGTCAAGGTTTCGGTGTGGCAAAGGCATCAGCAGCCTTTGCGTCACTGGGATCAGTGTTCATTATGTTCTGCTGCCAGAAAAAGGATTCCACCCCAGATACAATAGCAGCCTTTGCACCCCTTGAGCTCCAGAAAATTCAAACACTGCATTTGATTATGTGAGAACAAACCACTTAACTTGCAAAGCTGCTTGTTTTACATAAACAGGATAAGTTTGCGTGCTTTCTTCTCAGCCTGATATCTGGCCTGTTTCAGGATGTGATCCCCCTACCTTTTGGCACAGGATGGTTCATAACAAGAATAGCTATGAGCAACTGGGAGGCAACTGAGGATGTAACTAAACATAACCGAATGCTCTGAGAAAGAGGGGACCCTATTGACCCAGTTTGGCTGTAAGTTCCTGGCTTCACAAACCATGGTTTATGAAGTCAGAAATGAGAGTCAGTGCTGTGCACTCTTCCTTCTCCTTTTGTGCTAGAGCTGGCTTGGAGTTCCCAGCTTGTTTTAAACCAGAATTCCACACTGGGTCCATTCAACTCTGGTTCATTGTTGGTTAACTAACCAATATAATAAGCCCCAATTGTTATATTACACAGTTGTATCTTGGAAGTCGAACGGAATCCGTTCCGGAAGTCCGTTCGACTTCCAAAACATTCAGAAACCAAAGCACGGCCTCTGATGGGCTGCAGGAAGCTCCTGCAGCCAATCAGAAGCCATGGAAACCCCATTGGATGTTCGGCTTCCAAAAACAGTTTGCAAACTGGAACAGTCACTTCTGGGTTTACGATGTTCGGGAACCAAAACGTTCAAGAACTAAGCTGTTTGAAAACCAATGTTTTGTAGTGTTGAGGTGTTTCACTATTTTTATATTATATTATATTATGCCCATAATGGAGACGTCTGGTTTTAAAATAAACCAGGATGTCTGGACTAAAGATGGTCCAGGAGGGGAGGTCCTGATGCTCATTCCCAGCTTCAAAATACATTAATCATGAAGCCAAGACTGTATATCTTAATTGGGCCATTTGGTCCATGCTCTGAACATTGTGTCATATAAGCAATCTCAACATCCATGAAAGCTAGAAATTAGAACTGAATTCTTCAGCTCTCCTAATTAGGAAACAGATACCAGAGTCAACACAAAATTGATGCCCATATAATTCGTGTGAACCTCCACAACCATTTCACATGGATCCGCACCAGAATCATATTTCATATGTTTTCATTGTTTTATCCCTCCTTGTTTGCTCCCTAGGCTCCTTCGGGAGACAGGGCGGGGTATAAATTTAATTAATAAATAAATAAAACTCCCATCATATTACTCTGTGCTCTCCATGCTGATTGGAGTTGATGGGAACAACACTGGACATTTATTGAGAGAAGGGCAGACGATGTGTAGAATTCTAGAGTTGGAAGGGACTCCGAGGGTCATCTAGTCACTGGTGGAGGAAAGGGGGGCAGTGGGAGTGCACCGCCCCAGCACCATCGCGGAGGGAGGACCATCGCAGCTGCCCAGACACACGCTGCACACACACACACACACACACGCCTGCGCCACATCGCGCGGGCGTCACGCCACACCTCTGGGACGTGCGCCACGCCCCCTGGGACGCGCACCAGTCACGCCCCCACCTGTTCTCCACTCCCGGATGCCGGAGCATGCAGCTTCGCCACTGCATCTAGTCCAACCCCCTGCAATGCAGGAATCCTACCCACATCCATCCCTGGGTGGGCTCAAAGCACCCACCCTCTGGTTACCAGCCAGATGCACTAATCCACTGCGCCGCAGAGCTGAGAGGGGGGGTTGAAGTCTTGCCTGAGGTCTCCTTGTCAGTTGCGATAGAGATGAGATTTGAACTGGGGAACTGCTTGTTTTACATTTCAGCCACTGTCAGTATACTGCGCTGGCTCTCTCCTTGTTTCCTAAAGCTTGGCTAAGGCATCCTGTTGCCTACACCTTCACCCACAGTAACTCTCAGCCAGCTCCCAATCCCATCACAATGCACTAATTTTAAATCCAAGTACTAATGTACCACCCTCTAACAAATTGCTAAAACAACAACACCCTGCCCCCGCACCTCATTCCACTTTAGTATGCAATAACATGCAGCATTTCCTTTTATTTGCTTATCGTCAATTTCTAGTGATGTCCCCCGGTTCATCTACCACTGCGTATTACCAATAGCAAGGGCTCACTTGTTTACTGTTGAACAAAGCATATTTTCTTTGAATAGTGCTTAAAGGCGATTAGGTGCACTTTCAGGGGAAAAAAGTCTTAGGTTTTAAAATAGTTTATGCAACTCTGCTTTCTCCTTCAATAATGAATCTGACCTTTTATTTCAAATAAACAAGCTTTACGATGGCTAAAGAAGCAAACCCTGCAAATTTGTAAAAATGGCTCTCTTTGCATATTCACATACAGTTCTTATGAAAAGCCAAGTGCATGGAACACTTTGCGAGCTTCTCCTCAGCACACAAGTAGCTGTTAAAATGTTTTCGACTATGAACTTACACGGAAAGCCAAATACTGTGTTTTGGGGATATATTTTTTCCCAATGTGACAATATTTACTCATCTACAATATGCATTCAAAGCATGCAAGCCCACCCAACATGACACTGCTTCAGAATTTGATGCAATAAACTAATATTTCTCCTCAGAAATTATGTTGGCATCCCTTTCCTATTTTTCTATTTTACAATCAGAATGAAATTACAGAAGAAAATGGTTTGTAAGTAATCAATGAGTAATTAAATTTATTTCGAAACTGAACCAAAGTTCAAAGCAGGGGGAACAGCTAATATAGAATTACACAAAGGATCTGCCAGTATAATTATTTATATAGTAGCAAACAAATATCCTCTTATATGGATTGATTTCACAAACACACACACACTTTTTTGGAGAATGCATCTTGTGCATCTGAACTGAAAATACTTTTTTATGAAACAAACACTCAGACGCCTTTGATAATGCTGCAAGCTAAAGACCCCAAATAGATATTTAATTTAGATTGAACATGACACTTGCTATGGAAAATAAATAGCAGTTTATTAATGAAAAGTCTCTTCAGTTATGCTTAATGACTGAATCTAAATCTGGCCTTTCTATTAATCTGAAATAAATGTGTTTAATAATCAATTGGCATTTGTTTATCATGCAATAATAGTCTTATTAAATGAGAATTAAATGCCTATTAGAGAATGTTAACTTAAAGCATCGCCACATCTTCTGAATGAGGCTACAATAATTAATTCTCTTGCTGTTTAAAAGGGAGTCGCAGATTTCATTGTTACAGTATTGTAATGTACATTAGAAAACCCATCACAAGAACTTTGAACTGGTGAACACAAAAGGAGAGAGATAAAATGTTTCTAAGAGCCAATTAAAAGGAATACTCATCTTTCTAATTCTAACATTCAAAGGACGGCTTTGGCTGGATTTTCATAACTTAACATTTTAAAATAAAAAATAATTGGATCCTCCGGGGGTTTATTATCCAGTAAGAAAACAGTGCTCAGAGTTTCCCTTTTATTAACATCAGAGACATTTTAACAAAGCAACGTATTGTACTTTTGTAAAATCAACAAAGCATTTAAAAATAAGTTATTTGCAAGAGAGAACTCACCCTTGAAATGTTAAGGCACATTTGATGGTGTTTCCTGCTTGGCAGGGGGTTGGACTGGATGGCCCTTGTGGTCTCTTCCAACTCTATGATTCTATGATTCTATGATTCTATGTATCTCCCTTCCAGAAGACACTAGCTCAAAATTTTAAAGAAAACAAACTCTACCATAACAACCCTTGCTCCATTTCCCCCCATTTTCTCTCATATTCAACCTAATAAACACATTTCAGTTAACTTATAGTCTGATCCAAGAATGTATAGTCAAAATAAAATCCACACACTTCAGTGGGACTGAAGTGTGCATTTGGATTGCAACCGGATTTCCTTGCTACATTTCAAGAAAGCTGCAATTATTTTTAATAAATGTAAAAAAGGGCATGGTGTTGTGTGTGTTTTTAACAAAAAAAAACAATGTGGGGAAGAAATGACCAGATGATAACAATATGTAATTTCAAACAGGATCTATGATAGATGAACTGGCATCTTCAGCACCTAAATATTTTAAATAGATAACCTTCATATAAGTAGAGCTTTTTAAGAAACGATGTGGACCACCAGAAAGGGAATAACAGAAGGTCAAAAACCATTAAATTATAAACAAGTAACTCAGAAGGAAGGTATGTGTTTGCTGAATGTAATGTAGATTCACCTCCGTATAGTGAGTGCAGTTATTTTTCTTCAGAGAAAAGAAAGTACAGTGGGAAATTGGTGTCTCATTACAAATGAGAGCAGTCTGCCCATTAAGGAGCATTCAGATAATCTGGTAAGGTTTGTTGTTGTTGTTTTTCAGTGCACAAGCAATGGGTTTGCATTCTGCACAAGCTGTAACAAATTAGATTTCAGCTGCACAAATAAATTATATATGTACATGGCAAAAACAATTTCATCTACGTTGGTCTGAAACAGCTGACAATTTTTGACAAAAGAAAAAGTTTAACGTGTCAAAAAGATTCTCCCCTTCTATCTTTTCTGAAATCACTAAGTGTGGGGTGGAATTAAAATCTCCATATTTTTAAAACTGCCAATTTAATGAGCAGTGAGTGCACCATAACATTTTGGCATCATGCACAAGCACACAAATGTGTTCTCTGCTAAGTTTCAGTGATTGATGAGTTGATTCTTCCCTGCATCCCCTCCTGCTTTGATTGTATAATACTAGAAATGGGCTGGTAACATTCCAAAGATTATCACTGGGTTGGGGGTTTTTTGTTTTTGTTTTTTGCACTTTTATTGTTTTCCAGCTAGTTTTACATTTGCACCAGACAACCAGCATTTAAACCTTAGTATATATTAGATGGTACATTGCATTAATTTTGAAAATAGAGCTGTATTTTCCCCACCACAAGAAAAGAGCAACATATCACATCCCTATTAGCCTATTAGGCCACTCGGAGATCTGAAAGATGCTTTTATCCAGACTTCACTGAACTGTTTTGATTTCAAATGCCTCTTCTAAACTAGTGACAGTTTAACTGTCGGATATTTAATAACTTTCATCAGAGCTAAATTCAATCTACTTCTCTGTCTAGTGACTCAGCAGTATTATCTAACCCCCCCCCCATCCAAAATTTGCACTCTGTACTTTATTTTTATTTTCAAATCTGTGTCAATAAGGATTCCATTCATCTCCACTTCTGATTATATTTTCTGTTTGTGTTTTTAAAATATGGGCAGAACTGCAAGTAACCAAGCTCCCCAAACAGATTCCCCTAATTCTGAAAGGATCGTAATTAAATGCTCAAGATCTGTCACAACAGCCAGTCAAAGCTGAAGAGATCTGACATGCTTTGCACTCGTTGGCTTTGAAAAGTGCACTACAAAGGGGAGGGCATCCCTTGAAAAAAACAAACTAACAGCTGAGTCTTTGAGCAAACATTGCAGGAATATAGGAACGACACGTTCAGTTGATCATACATGAGCAAATTATTAAGCTGTGTAAACTCTCATTTCAATATTAGTAGGCTTACTTGCTGCTAGTGGGCTCTAATATCCTGCTAAGAAAATGTAAGCTGGTTATATATATAAAAAACTGAATTCCAAAGAGCCATTGATCTCATATTTCTTTCTTCCTCTCTCTTACGCACACACAACACATACAGGGCTATGGGTTATAGGCCTATAGGCAAACTTGCTTACCAATAGCCAAGCTTAGCTTAGGAAAGTACTATCTTTATGATGATTGGATTTCAGATAAGTCACTCAATATTTATCAAATATGTGTACAGTGGTACCTCGCAAGATGAATGCCCTGCAAGATGAATTTTTTGCAAGACGAATGCGTCTTGTGATCTGATGGTGACTCGCAGGACGAATTTGTTTTGTGAAAAATTCATCTTGTGAATCATGGTTTCCCATAGGAATGCATTGAAATTTAATTAATGCGTTCCTATGGGCAAAAAAAAAGAAATTTCAATGCATTCCTATGGGAAACCGCGATTCGCAAGACGAATTTTTCGCAAAACGAATTGACTCATGGAACAAATTAAATTCGTCTTGTGAGGCACCACTGTATACTGATTTTATATTATATGCTCCTGTAAATTCAGAGAATGGTGTGAAGGCAGGTGGTGCAGGTCTATCTAGAAAAAGAACAACTCCAGCTCTCTAAATTGCCTGGATTGGCAACTCCATAAGAATCTCATGTATTCTGCTTCAAACTCTGTAACAAATAAATCAAAATAAATGTGAGTGAGGAATACATAACAAAAAAGTTGGACTTCAACATGTAAAACAGCATAACCCTATACAGTATATCCCTTGCAAAGAAGTTTTGAAACATGGTTACTTCAAAATTGATATATCCTTACAACATAGGCCATATTTTTTAAAAAGAAAAAAGTAGATACCTCTTTGTTTTCAGTAGTTTCATCCTCAAGATCACTGCAAAAATACTCAGAAGTTTAAAAAGGCGCTTTCAAAACTGTATGTTGTGTGAGCAGCCTTGAAACGGTGTCATTCGAACTGATGTGCTTGAAGGTGCTCCAGCATTGGAGAGATACATGCCTGGAACACTCTAGACATACCGGTAGTTTTCCAGCTTACGGAAGTCAGATCAGTGCCTGTGAAGGAGGTATTGGTAGCTGAAATGCATCAGGTATCAAAAAGATCAAACAGTTTAATTCTCTTAGAAATTTAGATACAAGAGAAAAGAATAAACTCACCCTGAAAGCAGAAAGTTCATTTCACTGGGGAAATGATCCCCAAAGTGTAAGAAACAGTGGGCATAATTCAGGCTTCTGTATCTATCTAGGTAGTTTCGTTTCATGTTAACTGTTAGTCAGATGTGAACCAATTAACAATATGTCCCCCTCCCCCCCCAAAAAAAATCAAACTTGTTTTCTATGTTTCTTCTGTTAGGTACCAGGATAACCAAAGTTCAAAGCCCCAGAGTGCCACCTTCTGGCTGTTCCAACCTACAAGAGAAATGTTAAAGCTGGTAAATAATTTAACTGTTTCCATTGGCAGACAAACTAAAAGGCCAATAGATATAAAAGACATAGTGAAATGCAAAAGATCTAGGGTTCTTTCCAAGTCGAAATGACTGTGTGGGCCTGAGGCAAAAGGGAGTCACTTGGGTTGCTATTCCATCCCAAATGTGGCATTCTTCTGCTGACACCTGTCCTCTAAGTGATGCCTGCATTAGTTTCATGTACAGTAAACCCACAGCTTGTGCCCACTTTACAGAGACAATCACCACCTTATGCAGGTGAGGGGGGGGAATAAACAAATAAATGGAGAGCAGAGAAAGCCAACTGCTCCACACTCTCCATTTCTTTATTTCCCTATCCCACCCACCCACACCCAGCCTTTCATCCTTGCCTACTGGGCTTTGAGAAGGTGATGCAAAGGCTAT
Source organism: Zootoca vivipara (assembly GCF_965207765.1). Classification (NCBI taxonomy): domain Eukaryota; kingdom Metazoa; phylum Chordata; class Lepidosauria; order Squamata; family Lacertidae; genus Zootoca; species Zootoca vivipara. The sequence continues at coordinate 71,534,960 of NC_142590.1, read as the reverse complement.
GAGATGCTGCCAGAATCCTGACGCCACCTCTCCAAAGCCAGATGAGTGAGGTAACTCTGACAGCATTCCAGAGACCTCAATGAGTCATCCCAAAGCCTGCTAAGCAGCATTCCCGCCTCACGGTGGGGGTGCAATTCCAGGGGGTCTTCATATGATTTGCCTTTGCGCACGGACTCCTAGAATTGAACCCTCACAAGTGTGATAGACCCACTGTACTCAAATAAGAGGAAAGCTATAGCAAGGGGAACAGCCATCGCTCAAAGGCAGAGTATCTGACCGACGGAATGTTCCATGTTCAATCTTCAGCATCTCCAAGTAGAGCTGAGACATGTCTGAAATCCTGGAGAGTGGCTTACTGCCAATGTGACCAATACAGGGCTAAGTGGACCAGGTGGGAAGAAGGGCTGTAGTTCAGCGGCAGAGCACCTGGTTGTTGTTGTGAAAATTTTTAGCCTTGGTTGCTTAAACATTCTGTCAATGTATGCAGGGGAAGCGGAATCCTTGTGTTGTCTCAGCTTCCTGGCGTGTTCCTGTGTCCTTTGGTTGACCTTCAGTCCTGACTTCACTCTGTAGGCCTTGACTCCCGACTTCATTCTATGGTTCACCTCAGATAGGGCTACTATACACCCGGGGTTTCTGGGACATATCTATCAGAAATAGTATCTGGGTGGAACTGCCGAAAAATGGTAAAAATGTCTGTGGAAACCTGGGCACATGGCAACCCAAGTTAGAAATGTTGGGGGGGGGGTGTGTGGCAAATTTCCTTTAAAAAGCTCAATAACTTTGCCAAAAACTTTTGAGTCCGGATTTTCACTTTTTAAATATGGCAACCCTACTTCAGGTGATCTCTGATTTCTGCCCATCGCTCAGCCATCACAAAAGGGCTCTTTGCACAAGGTTAGGAAGTCTACTTTTTCAGCATTCCCACTAGTGTGGAGATAGTTGTACAGGTATAGGCTCTGCTATGGCCTTCAAATGAACACCTAGAGGGCTCCCCTCCATACACTGAAAGAACACCCTCACCAATACTTGGGTAGCTGTAGGTATGGCAGAGAAATTCATTTTAATATGAAACTCCCAAATTGGCACATTTTGAAAAAAATACACTAACCGAAATGCAGCTAAGCTTTGAAATTCCCATTTTTCTGCAGTTCTCAAACCAAATGTGAATATTAGTGAAAAGCATGCATTGAAATGTTGGTGAAAATAATAACAATCCAAAATTAGGTTAAGGAAATTCGCTTGCAAAAAATAATAATATGTGTTTATCTGGAGAAGTTCACATGAAAATGCAGGTGAATGTTCATGATATTTAAATAAAATAAATAGCCTACTTGAGATTGGAAAAGTGAGAAACTGAGAGAAATCTAAATTGACTTCCATCCATTCCTAGGTGGGTAGCATAGATGAAAAAGGAATCTGGTTAAAGAGCTGATGACATAGGAAGAAGGAGTAACAGAAGGAGTGTTCAGAAAGAGCACTTAGGGTGATCAATGGGATCAGAGTGGGCAAGGTATTCAGAGAGTTCATTGAAAAGATTGAGCATCGGGACTGTGGAGCTGGCATAGAAGACTCCATGGAGTTTTTAGTATTTAGCCTCAAGGTGCAAGAAAACAATCCCTAAGGCTGGTCCTGAGTTAGCAGCATCATATGCAGATATCAAGGCAGCACGCATGCGCTGGCTTCAATCACACTTAATGCAAAGCCATGGATTAGCATTACAAGGACAAGTCACAGTCAGTGTTGTTGCCTGCTAATGATTGCAGATTAAATGGTTCTTAACAGGACTGGGCCCTGCCATGCAAACGTGTGAAATGACCTGGTTGACTATGCGACAGGGATAGAGGAATGCAAGAACTGGTGTCTGCAGCAAGACTTTTTAGAAAGTGCTGGCCCTAGTTCAAGGAAGGCGTATGCCATTTGTGCTCCACTTCAGGCAAGCACTGATTTGTAAGGGCACATGATGAGGTGCTACCAGCAACAACAATAACCTGCACAAATCTATTCAAAAATATTGCAAGAATAAGTTAAACCCTTGTTATAAAACCTAAGGCCAAAACCAATTGTATATGAAAGAAATGCAAATAAGAGAGGGAAGGAGGGTGCTTCACCCTCTCTCTCATCTACTGAATGTACCCTGCAAACTATTTTAAGTCCCTTTTCTCCTCACTCTGAAATAGAAAGGTTGACTAGGAAAAACTGTTGGGGGGGGGAGTAGTCTCCTCCTTGAAATGAGAATCAGCGGAGCCAGGAGGGTCAAGCAATCGTGGGTCCGACCCATCTGCTGGGCCTCCCCTTGTAAATTCCCCTCACCTCCCCATTCCCTCAACAACTAGGGATTTGGGAACACACATTTGCCAAAATACTGCAGAATCTGCCCTAATCAGACAAAGGAAGCGTAGGGAGCAAACTGCCAAGACTGGAGGAAATAATTTTGGTTTGGGAAACAAACTATCAAGCATTAACTTTAAGTAATGTTAAGTAATGGGCATTGGCCAGAAATAATAAAAAACTAACTGAAGTAATCATTTGTCTGATTCTTCCCTTGTTGCAAGGGCCCTTGGGGTCCTGATTAGGGCTGTTCCAAAATCTGACCTTCATTTCTTGAAGGTTGTTTTTGCTTTCCAAAGTGGCTTCCAGTTTTCTGCCTGTGTGGCTTTCTTTCCAGGAAATCTTTCGACAGTACTTTGTCATCTCCCCAGCTATCAACACTGCATGGTATTTTAAAAGCCCCATGGGAGGAATTAAAGGTACAATGTCTTCCCCTGAGCCTTAACTGAAGTGTGGGCACCTGAGAAGACTGGCTAAATGATTTGTGCAATAAAAGAGACGACTCTCACAAACACTCCTTGGCCACCTGCAAATTTAAGGTTAGTGCATCAATAACCTTGCACACCAACTTTGAGAATTTTACCAAAATGTTCTCTCCCTTTTGATACTTTTGGAATGCAGTTTATTTTCTCATTAATTTATGGGAAATTGGGAGAGGGAGTGGCAGAAATTTCGAACACAGCACTGGCCCTAATACACAGTTCCCTCGTTTGGGAAAACACAGAAAAACACATTTCTTAAAAACACAAACAGAAGTCTATTTCCAGATCGAAAGTGACCACCTGTCTCCTCTACATTGGAACCAAGAGACTGGGAACCAAAGTGAAATATCGCCCTCTTCCTAACCCAGGACCATTAATGTGCATATGAGTTTCTGAAAATAGTTTTCAAAAGGAAAAAGAGAGAGAGAGAGAGGAAAAGGGACCCTGGAGTTTACTAATGTCTTATTTCCCTGTGTTTGCAATTTTTCCTATAATCTGGTTCTGAGGGAGTTAATGCACCTGCCATTCTGGTGCTGACAAACAGTTTTTCAGATGAAAATGGAACATTAAAAAAGAGAGAGAGAGAGACTCTCAAAGATTGCACTCTAGAGACTTCCTGAGTCCTGCCAATAACTAGCAGGTACCAAACACATGAACATTTTTGACTGCTGTGTGATTGATGGTGTGTATTTGTGGCTTGCTGCCTAAACCTCTCTTTTGCTTTGTGCATCTCACTTCCCAACTCTCCTCCTCTTCTGCCTTGCTCTTCCCCACCCCCCTTGTGTCTTTTTTTTTCCTTTTCCTTTTTTTGAATAAATATATTTCGCCATTTGGGATGAGAGGAATGATTAATCTAGTGCTTTCTCTTTTTTGAACTGCTTTGTTCTGCTGGGAGTTTGGAGGGGGAAATAAGTAATCGGTGGGGAGGAATGAAAGGCTGTTGTAATGAGTGAAGGCCTTTTGTTTAAGGCATGCCCAAAGTTTGTGCTATATAGAAGCATCCATAACAAAAAGCCTGTTAGAGGGAGACCAGGGCTGGCCCAAGACATTTTGCTACCTAAGATGAAGGAAAAGAGGCCCCCGGCCCCTAATTCCACACACAAAAGCTGACCTGACTTGTGGGTGAATTATATTTCAACATTGATGATGACACACAGAATCCTCCATCTCTCCTGCAGAGAGCCAGTTAGCATAGGGGGCATTTGGCTACCATACGGCATGTCACATGACACAAACAGCGCCATCTTGCAACCCTCACTCCTTTTCCCCACCTCTTAGCATCAACTGCTTGAGATTTCACTCAACCTCCTTTCCTACAGACACTCTTGGGTGTTGAGACATCTGGTTGGCTGCTGTGAGAAAGGATGCTGGACCAGATGGGTCACTGGTCTGATCCTGCAGGCTCTTCTTATATTCTAATGCTCCTCTTTGGAAAGACACTTTGACACCTGATATACTTAAGACCCATTCTATTGTTCTGATCGTAAACTGCTTCAATTGATTTTAATGTTCCATCTTTACAGTGTCGTAACTCACACTGGGATATTATGGTGAACGGATGGTAAGAAATCTAAAAACCCGAAATAATTATAATACTGGCCCTAAAATAAGTCCTATCCTAAGAGGCCTGAGAGCCAGTGTGTAGTGGTTAAGAGTGGTAGACTCCTAATCTGGGGAACCGGGTTCGCGTCTCCGCTCCTCCACATGCAGCTGCTGGGTGACCTTGGGCCAATCACACTTTTCTGAAGTCTCTCAGCCCCACTCACCTCACAGAGTGTTTGTTGTGGGGGAGGAAGGGAAAGGAGAGTGTTAGCTGCTTTGAGACTCCTTCGGGTAGTGATAAAGTGGGATATCAAATCCAAACTCTTCTTCCTCTTCTTCTTCTTCTTCTTCTTCTTCTTCTTCTTCTTCTTCTTCTTCTTCGCTAGAAAGATACTTTGAAAGGTTGTGTGCTGTGAAGAGCATAACTTCCTGTCCCTCTCTAGATTCCCAATATTCCATCGGTGCTTGGAGTGAGGCTTGCCTAAAAGATACTTTCATCTACACAAAGGATTTATTTTTTTAGCATCAAGTACATTACAATTGTTTCATTTAACCCTATCCCCACCCCCAGGATCTTGGTGCCTGTCAATCTGCAACACATACTGTCTCCATCCATTCTAAACAAGCTAAACTGCCACCTTGTGGTGCCATGGCATGCCATGCCTTGTCATGCCAGGCCTTCTTCCTTGCAGAAATTCTCCTGAACTTTTTTTTTTGGAGCCAGAACACTAAAAATGACAAGGCACAGCCTAGAAAGTGATCCACATTCTAAGTAAATGGGCAATCACCCCAACAATATCTGAAAAACTTGCCATAATTTGGGATGAGGGAGAAGTTTCGTTCCGTTTGCATTTAAAGTTGAATCTACAAAATGCACAGTTTCCAGAACAATACGAGAACCGAAACAGAGCCATCCTTGGAAATTCACTCTGAACTTTTCGATGCAGTTTTCCAGCTAAGTAATGTGTACAAAAATGCATATGTTGAAATAAAGTGTGTGCAAAAAAACCACACCATATATTATTGAAAACAGCATATAAAATTGCATTCTATTAGCGGAAATTGCTTTACAAAAATGTGTATATTGAGTTTAATTGCAAACAAACATATTACATTCAAAGAAATTTGAACCCAAATGCTGATGAATTTGCATTAAAACTTTTTTTTAAAAAAATGGAAACTGATGTAGAAAAGGGAAAAACTAGAGACTGGAAAGATAAGAAACTGAGAGAAACCAAGATTGACAGAATTGCCCATCCCTGTCTGTGATGTTTCCAAACTCCTGATTCAGTTTCATTAAAAAAAAACTCGTCTTTGATACCAAAGTGTGACAAGTATCTGTAATAAATTGGAGCAGACTATTAGTAGTTAAATATGTTAGATCATAGTTAAAGATTTATCCTCAGGCAACCACTTACTATTCTTCCCTGCACTCTGAAACATGTTTTACAGCATATATATAATCTTCTAAACATTAGCTTCTGGCTCCAAAAAGTCAGCTAACATTACCTTTCCTTCTCCTCCCACACACATCCAGATGGGGAGAAAAAGCCATTCCATGCTTCTTTGGAAAAAAGTAAAATGATGAATCATCTGAGAGCCAAGCAAATGGGGTGAGATGCAAAAACAAACACAAGAAGACCTTCTGCAGTGGTAGGACACTTTGCTCAAACATGTAGGCCAAAGTATCATTACAGTGGAACCTCGGTTTATGAACACCTCGGTTTATGAATTTTCGGTTTATGAACACCGCGGACCCATCTGGAACGGATTAATTCATTTTCCATTACTTTCAATGGGAAAGTTTGCTTCAGTTTATGAACGCTTCAGTTTATGAACAAACTTCCGGAACCAATTACACCCATGCTTCAGTTTATGAACGTTTCAGTTTAAGTACTCCGCGGACCCGTCTGGAACGGATTAATCCACTTTCCATTACTTTCAATGGGAAAGTTTGCTTCAGTTTATGAACGCATACTCCGCGGACCGTCTGGAACGGATTAATTCACTTTCCATTACTTTCAATGGGAAAGTTCGCTTCAGTTTATGAACGCTTCAGTTTATGAACAGACTTCCGGAACCAATTGTGTTCATAAACCGAGGTACCACTGTACTTATATTTTATGCCCCTTTCCAGTCTCATATGACTCCCAAGGCAGACAGCAGACATCTCATCAGAGAGAAGCATTGCGTGGGCAGTACAAAGAAGAAGCAGCTCCTTCCCACTTAAACTGCTAGGGCAAAGTGATGCCTTTTGTGCAAGGCACCTATAAAGCATTCCATTTCTACGTCTGTCCATTTATTTCTAATGTGATAATTTCAGGAGACTGAATTTTCAGACTAATTTAGGACGCAGTTCAAAAATACCTGTGACTGCCGCCACCTCCCGTACCCATTTTCCCATGCCCTCCAACATTTTTCCGATGAAAATAGGGACATCTTACTCTTCTTCTTATTATTATTATTATTAAACATTAAAAAGCTTCCCTATACAGAGCTGCCTTCAGATGTATTCTAAAAGTTGTATAGTAATTTATCTCCTTGGCTTGAGGGGTTCACATAACTCCATTCCCCCAAAAAACATTTCTCTGATGAAATTAGGAACATCCTAAGGAAAAGCAAAACATTTCTGGATCAAATTAGAAACCGGGACAGCTTCTGTAAATCTGGGACTGTCCCTGGAAAATAGGGACACTTGGAGGCTCTGTTCTCCCTTGAACATTGTTTTCTCCATGTGTACATTTGTGGCAAAGAGGGATGAGGAGTATCTCAACTGCAGACTTCCTCCCCAACAACCACAGTGGTTAGGGCAGGGATACTTGCATGCACAGACTCTGCACATCTGATTAGGAACGCTGCTTTTTACAGTAGCCCATTCCCATAGGCAGAGCCTACATGCATACTGTACAAAAGGCCTCTTTGCATATCTGCAGCTGAACAATTGGAGGGGAAGGGGGCAGAAGATGGGCACACAATACCTCTCTCTCTCTCCCCACAAGTGCATATCCAAAACACATGCTTTTAATTATTTCCATTAATGTGCTTTAAAATAATACAGCACTGGGTGGGGGTGGGGGAGAGAGAGCCTGGAGGACAAATAAAACATTTTCACCAGATCTCTTCAAATGATAGGAGAAGTCTACCAAAGCTGTGAATAAATATGCTCTGTTCGCTACAGAGCAGAAAGAATGCCCGTTACAGACCTGAATAATCTGCAGAGCAGTCCAAGAGTGCCATCTACAGGGCGGAAAGGAAGTTGCACATCTCAGTAGGAAATGCCTTGAGTTGCTGTAAGGCTGGAGACTGATGGACAAACAATATTTCTAAAAGAGCTGAAAGTGGTGCTTCATTCCATGCAGTGTAGTTTCTTTCTCTCCTGCTTCCTTCCCCAGGTCCAGCTTGAGACAAGCATGCTTGGTAGACTTGGAAGCAATAAAAGCTGCCAGACCTTTGGCAAAAGTGGGAAGCGGCCACACCATGTGGAGCAATCCTTCTTCCCCCCCCCCCCCCCGGAAATAACTGTTTTACAAGTGTAAAATTATAACAATACAAAATACATATCCGTATTTAGAGACTTCTCAAAATCTCTAGACTTCCCACCTTCTCCTCCCTGGGTCCTATTATCAACCTTTTCAACTGCATATTATTTCATCTTTTGAATTATGGTGCTGGAGGAGACTCTTGAGAATCCCATGGACTGCAAGAAGATCAAACCTATCCATTCTGAAGGAAATCAGCCCTGAGTGCTCACTGGAAGGACAGATCCTGAAGCTGAGGCTCCAATACTTTGGCCACCTCATGAGAAGAGAAGACTCCCTGGAAAAGACCCTGATGTTGGGAAAGATGGAGGGCACTAGAAGGGGACGACAGAGGACGAGATGGTTGGACAGTGTTCTCGAAGCTACCAACATGAGTCTGACCAAACTGCGGGAGGCAGTGGTAGACAGGAGTCTTTGAAGTCTAGAATCACTGCCCTCTCCCCCCGGATCTTTGCAAATTTAAAGCTAGATAGCATGCGACCTGGGGAAAGTTGAAGGGAAATTGCCAAAGATTTGTCCTGACCACATTTGCAGTGGCCAAAGGACCTCATGGGAAGATTTGATACTATTATGTATTGTACCAATGACTATATTAAAAACCATGAGCAGAGTGCAAATCAAGATGGAAGGCCATGGACTTCTGTAGCACCATATAATGGAATAAATCACACAAATGTTGACAGTGTGGACTTATCCTTAAAGAACGGATATCTATCAGAGTTCCTGCACTGTAATACTCTGGAAGAATAAAACTTCTATTAAAATGAAGTCTACCAGCTATAGTAAAGTTATCTATTTCATCACCTGGGTTAGCACCACAGGCTGACATGTAAGTGCAGACCTTTGCTACCAGGGGAACAGAGTGGTTGTGTCGTTTTTATAGGGTTAAAGGCATGGCTCAGTATTACACTGAAAAGGATAAATGTTTAGTTCCTCAGTCGGCTGCCAGAATAACAGGCAGGTGTCCTCTTTGCAGGGAAAGAGGGCTTGGCAGAAATAGTCTCAGAAGGATAGTTGAGTCAGCGGTGTTTCAAAAGAGCCACATGCTTTGTGGGCAACAGCAATGTTTATGGGATTCCCCTTTGCAGGTCAGGGATTTCCAGTGTGCCCTTACTCATTCCACAGGATGATGCCTGGGCTAGGGATAAGGGAGAATTTTGTTTCAGTTCACATTTAAAGGTGAACCTACCTAATTTGTGCTTTCCAAAACAAGCTGAAACACAGCCATCCCTCAAAATTCACACTTTTGGAATGCAGGTTCTCCAGCCAGTACGATGAGTACTAAGAAAATTGAATAAATAATGCATATACTTGTATAAAATATTGCAGAAATGCATAAACTAGTGGAAAAGCTGCTTTGCAAAAACAATTGTGTAAATTGGGCAAAAATGCCTTTAAAATGTGTGTTGTACTAAAATTGTACTAACATCTTAATGGATTTTCACGGTGAGCTTTATTTTATTTTAATCACAAACTGTTGTGGAAATGTGGAGAACCGAACATAAGATTGAAAATAAAAAAAGGAACTAGGTTGCTCTCCATTTCTCATTTATGCAAACGTAAGCTTGGTTCATCATATTTCCACATATTTTTTTTAATTTAAAAAATCCTCCCCAAAAAAGTTAGTGTGCATATCTTCAAATGTTAGTGTGCATACCTTCAAAAATACACATTTTTGCAAGCAAATCTCCCTAATATAATGTACTTTTTGTATGTTATTTTCACTAACATAGGCATTTTTACTCACACTTACCTTTTTATGTGCATATTCATTTGGGGTTAGAGAACTGCATCACCAAATTCAGAGAAACACAGATTTCAAGGGACATCTGCACTTCAGTCTTCAAATTATTTTGCAAGGTCCAAATTATGCAGGTTTGCATTAAAATGCCAATTAATTTCTCCACTACCCCTGGCAGGATCCATTTGGCAATGCCTTTCTGCTCTGATGGGTATACAGCAGTTGATGTATCCTACAGGGGTTTTCCAAGCACATTTCACCCCTTCTCATAGTGCACTAATGTGCCCCAGACATTCTATTTAGGATCAGTGTCCTAAAGTGTATTAGCAATAAGGAGCAAAAATAATAATAATGACCCAACACAGTTCTTTTTCAATACACACAGTAAAGACTAAAACTACTTTCTCTCTCTTTCCCCCTCTCTCTTTTTTTAAAAAATAAATAAAAGGAATAAAGAAATTAAAGCTTGAGGCGCTGGAGTCGTTTCGGGGAGTCGAGCAATTAAAAAAAGAAAGAGAAGCATGTTTCACTGGCTGTTAATTTGTGGCTCTCTCTCTTCCTCCCAAAAAACGCAGCACCACAATAATCCTAATAGCTGCAGCCCCAGCATTTACTGCACATTATGGCATCTGAGAAAGTGCTGACTGGGACAGCTGACAGCCATTCTGGAATGTAATTCACACCATAACATCATCTCCCAGCCTCCTGGATTTCTCATTGAAAAATTATGTGATTTTTCTTCCTTCCTTCCTTTCTTTGGAAACTCAAAACTGACTTATTGATATGCAGCAATACATGCACACTTGCGCGTACACACACACACACACACACACACACAGCAAACACTCCCTCAACTTCCAAACAAATGTGCTTACTTTTTTTTTTCAGTCTCTCTCTCACCTCCCCCTCAACAGCAGTTTGAGTTTAGGAAACACGTGTGTTTCATTACAGGCATTCTATTGCTTCAACATCTGGGTAAGCTGCTGTATCTAACTTTCTCTCTATTACAGGCTGTTTAATCCCTTCTTAATTTCTCTCATGGGTGTTTACACAAGCAGCCACTTAGGAGCAGCCTTGAACAATTCCACCTTCCGTACACCTCCCTTGGAGGACTGGGTTTTTGTTTTGTGTTTTTTTCCAGTTAGCAAATAAATTTGATTCTCTTCCTTTAGGATGGGGTATCTAGAAAGCAAATTACAAAATAAAAAAATAAAAAAATCAATGTATGTCTTCCCTACATCCCTTCCCAGCCCAGCTCTGCACCTTCCTCGACTGCCTGGCTGGAATGTGTCTTTGAACTGTGATAATGTCCCTTGCTTGCCCACATGGAGAGATGTACAAAGGTACAAGCCAGGTACATTGCTCCACCCACTTTTTCCTCTGGCACCACCCACCACTGGCACCCTCAGGCTGCAAATGTTCCCCACCAGTGACTTGCAGCATACAGTGGTACCTCGGTTTACAAACACAATTGGTTCCGGAAGTCTGTACTTAACCTGAAGCGTACTTTACCTGAAGCAAACTTTCCCATTGAAAGTAATGGAAAGTAGATTACAGTGGAACCTTGATTTATGAACACCTCGGTTTATGAATTTTTGGTTTACGAATGCCGCGGACTCATCTGGAACAGATTAATTCACTTTCCATTACTTTCAATGGGAAAGTTCACTTCAGTTTATGAACGCTTCAGTTTATGAACAGACTTCCGGAACCAATTACACCCATGCTTCGGGTTAAGTACGCTTCAGGTTGAGTACTCCACAGACCCATCTGGAACGGATTAATCCACTTTCCATTACTTTCAATGGGAAAGTTCGCTTCAGTTTATGAACACTTCAGTTTATGAACAGACTTCCGGAACCAATTGTGTTCATAAACCGAGGTACCACTGTAATCCATTCCAGACGGTCTGTGGAGTACTTAAACTGAAGCGTACTTAACCTGAAGTGAACTTTCCCATTGAAAGTAATGGAAAGTGGATTAATCTGTTCCAGACGGGTCCGCGGAGTACTTAAACTGAAAATACTCAAACCGAGGCGTACTTAAACTGAGGTATGACTGTACTTAACATAATGGTTAGTCCGGTTCTGCCAGGCTCCTTTCATAGATAAGAACCAGGAAGAAGAAGAAGAAGAAGAAGAAGAAGAAGAAGAAGAAGAAGAAGAAGAAGAAGAAGAAGAAGAAGAAGAAGAAAGAAAGAAAGAAAGAAAGAAAGAAAGAAAGAAAGAAAGAAAGAAAGAAAGAAAGAAAGAAAGGGGGCGATATAAAACTTCCAGACAGATGACACTTTCAACTAGATATGGCCATGACCATAAGCAATAAAAGACTACATATAGGAAGTTCTATAAGAAATTATTTCTTCAGGCCATTTACTGGGTTTCGATCCAAAAGCCACTTTTCTTATATATGTTGCAGTGTGGAGCAGAGGGCTGCATGGTTCAGAGGAGAGGAAAAGACAGAGCTTTCTACTTCCACACTACTGGTTCAAATCTAAAACCTTCCTGAATTACTGCCATTAAAAGCAAGCTGCTGTCTCTCTGCTTCCTCTCAGTAACCACTGCTTGATAAGTGGAATCCATGGGAGTGAAAGGGAATATGACAATCTTCCCCAGGGTTGGATGTGTGTGACTGGGTAAGTCCATTGACCTGTTACTAATTGCCTCATTACTGGTGCCACTTTGTTGATTTCCAGGGCCAGGTGCAAACCAGGGCAGAACAAGAGCAGGGAATGTTCCACAGCCTCTGTACTAGGTGTTTCCCATTGCCCAGAGGATCAACACATGAAAGGCTGGTTCATACATAAGATCCACACACATGTTCCCTCCCATGCAAGCGAGGACAATTCAGGTGGCCCATTCAAGTCCTGCAGATCAACTTCAAATAAGATGCCTCTGCTAGAGTTGACCTATAGACCTTTACACTGCTCACATGTGTAAACCACACTTGTACAAGCTATTGAAGGTGCAAGTAATTGAAGGGGTATATAACACATGGATTGTCCTAAACAGAAGTTATAAGGTTGGGGAAAGGGTCTATTTCAGCTTGCATTTGGTGGAGAGGGGTAAGAAAGTAAGAGGAGATTTTGTCAATCCTTGTTTAGCTTCATGTGCATTGATAAATGAAGCAGACTACAAAATCAAATCAAGTTATGTCTTAGAGCTTGTTCATGTATGAAAATAAATTGCTTAATTTCTCTATACACCTGGATTAATAAATCCAATTCAATAGGAACCTGGTTTATACCAAGCCAGACCATTGGTACATCTACATGAGCATTGTCTACACCAGAGCTTTCAAAACTGTGTGTCACAACACAGTAGTGTGTCGGCTGCAGTGTTTAGGTGTGTCGCATGGACGCTCCCCACGCTCTTCCTGGGGCTGGAAAGGGTTAATTTAACCTCTGGTTTGCTAGTAAAGCTGAATTACTGTGTCACAAAATTATGCAAAACTGAATTAAGGTGTCACAAAATGATGCATGTCCAAAAAGTGTGTCACCAACTCGAAAAGTTTGGAAAGCTTTGGTCTACACTATAATTTACAATGTACAATATATGGAATATATAGGAGATATACAAATGTGATTAGAATGTAGATTGTAGCCTAGTGAGAGGCAGCAGCTCTCCTGAATTTCAGACAGTGTGATCTGCCAGTTGGGATCTCCCAGTTGGAATACTGCAATGCACTCTACATGGGGCTACCTTTGAAAGTGACTCGGAAGCTGCAATGAATCCAGAATGTGGCAGCTAGACTGGTGACTGGGAGTGGCCGCCGAGACCATATAACACCGGTCCTGAAAGGCTCCCAGTACGTTTCTGAGCCCAATTCAAAGAGTTGGTGCTGACCTTTGAAGCCCTAAACGGCCTCGGTCCTGTATACTTGAAGGAGCGTCTCCACCCCTGTCGTTCAGCCCGGATCCACTGAGGTCCAGCGCTGAGGGCCTTCTAGCAGTTCCCTCCCTACGAGAAGTGAAGCTACAGGGAACCAGGGAGAAGGCCTTCTCAGTAGTGGCACCCACCCTGTGAAACACCCGCCCATCGGATGTCAAGGAAATAAACAACTACCTGACCTTTAGAAGACATCTGAAGGCAACCTTGTTTAGGAAAGTTTTTAATGTTTGATCTTTTGTTGTGTTTTTAATGTTCTGTTGGGAGCTGCCCGGAGTGGCTGGGGAAACCCAGCCAGATGGGTGGGGTATAAATAATAAATTATTATTATTAAATTATTATCATTACCTGGAGACATTAGGGATAGAACCTGGGACCTTCTGCATGCAAAGCAGACACTCTTCTGCTGAGCTGCAGCCTTTCCCCAAGTGTGTGGCATTCTATGAAATGACATAGCCCCACAACTCCCAGAAAATCCCCACTCACCCCCTCACCCCAAAATCAGGGTCATCCAGAGAAGTATTCTGGAAGGTTGCAAAGGGCTGTCATCAGACATAAAAACCAGCCACCCTGTGATGTGTGAGGAGGAGGAGGAGGAGGAGGAGGAGGAGGAGGAGGAGGAGGAGGAGGAGGAGGAGGAGGAGGAGGAGATCACTTATGGACCTCTCTAGATCCTGGTCAATAATTCTGCACGTACACAACTGCTATGAACAAAGGGACGTTCTTATGCAACTCACTGTGAATGGAGGTGATCTCCTCCATCCTGGTTTTGCTACCAGTTCCTTTCAAAGAGTTGACAGCATCGATGCATTTATACTATACAGTACTGTATATTTGTACTAGTTAAGCAAAAACCGCTCACCCACTGCATTTGAAGTGACAATCCTTCCTCCTTCTGATCAGTTGAACATGTTACCACCATATGGCATTCCATAATCAACGGCAAAGTTCTACTTCAAGCTCAGCACTGCATTTATAATATTATTGTATGCAGCACAAACACCAATATTTAGGAAGAAAAATGTCCTTTTTATTGGACTCCTGCTGATATCCCAGCTGTTCTCCTCTCTCTCTCTCTCTCTCTCTCTCTCTCTCTCTCTCTCTCTCTCTCTCTCTCTCTCTCTCTCTCTCTCTCTCATTTTTATACAAAAAAGCCCTAAGCACTTATTTATTTATTTTCTGCAAAAGAAAAAGGGGGGAAAGTATTACATCTGAAAGGTACATTTTGCCCTGCCCCAGTAGGTCTGTATAACTATGCTAAAATGTTTTTTTATTAGATGAATTGCATCATTAAATTACATTATAAAAACTAAAAATGCACCATTAATTTTCAAAAACAATAGTAAATACATCTCATTTCTGATACATGATTCTGCATTTAATTTTTGCCCCAGGCCGCCTTTTTTCTCTCTCCAACAGTCATACTATACTGTCTCCCATTATGCAGACTATACAAATAGAGCTAAATTGCCAAAGAGTGGCGGTGGGTTTTGGGGGGTGGGTTGCTGCCGCTGTTCTTGTTGCCAAATGTCTGTAATGTGAAAATAAATGAATTTCTAATCGGCTGTTGCAAAAAGAAAAATTACTTTTTGATCTCGGCTCAGCCAAGCAAGAATCTACCTACCTTGTTATAATAGGATGGTAGGCCAGTATACAGGGCGAAGAGAGACAAAAGCTAGACAGAGACAGACATGGCAGTAAATTAGGTTAGCACATTTCAGTTCTATATGAGTGGCGTTTCTTAATTAAATATATACAAGTTCCATTGAACTATATAGTCTCATTGCTGGAGGGTCTTCCCATTTAATGTAGCATTGGTTCTAAACAGCCATAGATCACATTGCTCTTTTGCTTCATTCTTTCCGTTATAAATGCAATGTGCCCCTTCCATTGGAAGGGAAAAGCTGATAAATCAAAGGAAATGGGGAGGAAATGTGCATGCAAAACTTTTGAGTTTTAATCAGGCAAAAATAAATGTTTAAGCAATGTACGTCTGGTTAAAGTTTGGGCTTGTCAATTGCATTGCTATCCGCTCAGGGAAAACGCCAGGCTTCAGTCTAATATTATGAGACTGCACAGATGCAATGTTAAATAATTACGGGGCTTCAGAAAATGACTCCTGGCCCACAGTTTTAAAAATGTGCTGCAACATCACACTATCTGCGCCAACTCCTCTGCCTGGGCTCACAGTTCTTTGCAAACTTTACATCAAAATTTGAAGACAGGAAATAAAATATGATCAAAACAGTGTCAGCGTATGGGAGCAGAAGGAAGGAGGCAGGAAGGGGCAACCAAACTGGTAAGTGCTATATACTCCAGGTATTTCCAGAATGATTTTCACTGGTGTTCATTAAAATAAACTAACTAAGCCCAAATTGAGCAGATTTTGTGATGAGCTTAAATATCAACTGTTCTGCAATCCCACTGTGTGAATTCCCCACCCCCACCCCCAATTACTTAATTCACAGCAATCCTGCCATAAATTTAGGGCCCTATTGCATATTCAATATGTTTGTGCTCACAACCATTCTTGTTTTAATTGCAGTTTGTGCCTGCAAAAAATACTGGAGCAGTCACACTGCTTCATTTCCATTCAGTGCCTATTCCACAACTTCCTGTGGAAATCCTGTAGCTTCTTATACTGCAAACGTGTGGTTTTTTTTGCCCCATATTTGTTGCACTGTAGCACATATGAAAAGCAACATTGTGAAAGCATTGGGGCAGCATGGCAGAATCAATTAAAGCAGAATAAATACATCACTAATCCAAGTCCATGTGGCAGAATCCATCCAGAATGAAACAGCAGTCTGGGGTTGGTGCCCTAAAATGAGAGAGATCAGACTATGCACATGCTTAACTTTCTCCCACCAACAGGACTTAAGAGCTCTTAACCGTGGCTGGATTCTTCTAATGAATGGAAAATTAAATCTTTGATTATTTGTAATGTTTATAGAGCATGTCAGTGCAAACTGTGTCATCTCATTTATCCTCATAGCAGGTGAAGTTATGCCAGAAATGGCTGGACTCCTTCGAAAGGCTGGGCATGTACTGACAGGAATTCCAATTCTGAACTAAAAACGTCAACTGGAACCTACCCTAAGAAGCCACCTGGACACTCCTGGTGGTTAACTGATACTTGGCACAAATGTTCCCTAAGCCTAATAGAGTTGGGTTGCTGCCAATAACATTTTATGCAGAATTATAGAAATGTCAGGGGGAATGCAATACTGCCCAGTCTTGGTGAAGGGAATCCATGGATTGTTTGGGGATGATACAGGTGCCACAAACAATCCGGGATAATGGGAGAGGACAGGCAGGAAATAGGCAGGAGGGGTTTAAGCAAGGTTAGGCTTCCAGAAAACAAGGGCAGTCAGAGGCAGGTCTTTCGGGATACCAGACGGAGCCCAGGAAGCCCACAGCTTGCTCAGACAAGAGCTCCATCTCAACCTTCATTCCCTCTAGGCGTGACTACCCTTCTCAGGCTCTGCAGAGCCCTAGCATCCCAATCCTACTCCACATTCTCTTGTGACGTGCCACTGCCTGCATTTGCAAACAAGATCGGTGGAGAGTATGGCTTGGCAGATCACAGACTGAGCAGGGCTAAGGAACAAGCACAATCATTCAGGAAGAAAAACCTTCCCCCCAGAAAACACCGTATTTGTATCATTAATTGGTTGTACATCAATGAACTGTGCCAGTGGTGAGGAACCTTTTTCAGTCCAAGACCCCTTCTGGGCCATGTGTTGGTGGTAGACAGGGCCAGAGGTCAAAATTGGCAGACCCTCCAAGTGTCCCTGTTTTCCAGGGACAGACCCAGATTTACAGAAGCCATCCTGGTTTCCGATTTGATCGCAGAATGTCCTGATTTTCCTTAGGACGTCCCTATTTTCATCGGAGAAATGTTGGGGGATATGGAGTTATGCAACCCCTGAGCCAAGGAGATAAGTAACTGTGCAACCTTTAGAAGATTTCTGAAGGCAGCCCTGTATAGGAAAGTGTTTTTTAATGTTTAATTATGTTTTTATATACGTTGGAAGTCGCCCAGTCATCTGGGGAAACCGAGTCAGATGGGCGGGGTATAAATAATAAAGCTGTTATTCTGGAATTCGTTTCCATCGGAGAAATGTTGGAGGGTATGAAATGGGTGGAGCAACATGTATAAATTTTACCTTCTACAGTAAACTAGTGTCCACACACACACACACACACACACACACACACACACACACACACACTTCTAGTCTCCATCTAGGCTAGCATGAGGCATTAAGAGAGCTTATGGATACATTCCAGCCTGGCAAAAATATTCAGGGTGCAAAGCAGGGCCAGCGAGGGTGGTGGCCTGAGGAGAGGCCTCATGTGCCTAGACCAGAGATTGACATGCAGGTGATGCTCTCCCTTCCCTGAATTCACTTGCCCCAATGCTCAGAGGTTTATTCATAATGTATTAAATTGTTTGTACTATTGGCAAATCAGACCTTGGAATCTTTTGCTACATCACCAGCTTCCTGAACTGCTGATTTAGTTTTAAGAAACCTCGTCTATTTTTAGAAGGCATATTAATTACCCCTAAGCAGGTGCAAATTTCACCACATGGCTCCCTCCCCATTCTGTTTATTATTATTTCCTTGCCTCTTTAATGGCAGTTGCGAGCAAATAAATCCAGCTAATGCAATAAAAGGATTTATTGTCGCCCAAATTTACACCAGCAGTTTAATCATAACACCTTTTCATCTGACAGACTTTTTCGAGAACAATTTGCCCCACAATTTGTCAGCGGGAAAATGGCCTTGTATAAAACGCCAGGAGGAAATGAATACTAATATGCGCCACCACCAGTCTTTCATTCTTCTAATTGCCCAGGGAATTTAAAGGAGACAGACTTATTTACTCACAGTAGGAAGTGTGCTGCAATAAATTATCACTATTATGGGCCTAAATAAGTCCCTGACATCGACAGAACAGGCTGGGAAGGAAGACGAAGTCCTGGAAATTTACACACCAGTAAATGGGTAGTTGAGCTCGTGTATCTCTGTGTGTTGGTAAGAGGAACACCAAGGTGTCCATCCACAATACCTGTAAGACATTTTCTGCATTTCAAAATGATGGCCACTTAGGGCTGAAGCATTTCTAAAGGGAAAAGTGACAGAGCATGTAATTTTAGCTCTACACTTTCCCTCCCACCAACCACTCTGGCCCTGATGAAATACACACACAAAGTCACATCTACATTTCCTGGCACCACCCAGGAAAGAAATCTGAGAATCTCAGCATAATAAAGTTGGAGGAGTAATTTGCTCCAGTGCACATTTAAAGGCGAATCTACGTAAATCACACATTCCAAAGCAGCATGTGACGCGAAACACAGCTATCCTTTTGCAAAATTCGCATTTCTTCAAATTGCTGTTCTGCAGCCAAGTAATGTGTACGAAAAGGCACTCAGTAGAGTAGGTGTTAAATCTTTGGGCCTCCGTATGTTGCTGAAGTACAACTGCCATCATCGTAGGCCACTTGGCATGCTTGCTGGGGCTGATGGAAGTTGGTAGTCCAGCAACCTCTGGGGGGGGGTCAAAGGTTCTCCACACCTGTACTAAAGATAAAATGCATACATCAGTGAAAATAACATACAAAATTGTATTGCATTGAGGGAAATAATGAAGATGTATACATTTAACCCACAGCGGGTGGCGATGTGGGTTAAACCACAGAGCCTAGGGCTTGCCAATCAGAAGGTCGGCGGTTCGAATCCCCGCACCAGGGTGAGCTCCCGTTGCTCGGTCCCAGCTCCTGCCAACCTAGAAGTTCAAAAGCACGTCAAAGTGCAAGTAGATAAATAGGGGAGGTAAACGGCGTTTCCGTGTGCTGCTCTGGTTCGCCAGAAGCGGCTTTGTCATGCTGGCCACGTGACCCGGAAGCTGTACGCCAGCTCCCTCGGCCAATAACGCGAGATGAGCGCCGCAACCCAAGAGTCGGTCACGACTGGACCTAGTGGTCAGGGGTCCCTTTACCTTTTTATACTTTATACATTAGGCAAAATCAGATACAAAAATGTTTACAGGAGAAGTGTGCACTAAAATGCACTATATGCACATATTACCCTGGTATGCATTATTTGGCACAAGAACTGCATTGCAAAATTCAGATAAGTGCAAATTTCAAGAGATGGCAACATTTTGGTTAGCATATTGCTTCCAAAAGTGCAAATTAGGTATGTTTGCCTTTTGAGTTTGACCTGGATTTAACTGAGTGAGGCAGTCAACTTCAGATCAATTCAGACAGGCCACAGAGTGCTCCAGCATGTGCAAGGTCATCAAGGAGGCCAGGCTCACTGCACACACTCCTACTCGCCCCTTCATGCATTCAAACTGACCACCAGACATTTCCCACACAATCTGCAAGGTGTTTCTGGGGAGATGAAGATGGTAGATGGCTGCAGCCTGGCTTGCACAGTACAGTCGTACCTCGGACGTCGAGTGCCTTGCGAGTCGAAAGTTTTGGCTCCTGAACGCCGCAAACCCAGAAGTGAGTGTTCCGGTTTGCAAAAGTTCTTTTGGAACCCGAACATCTGATGCGGGTTCTGTGGCTTCTGATTGGCTGCAGGAGCTTCCTGCAGTCAATCGGAAGCCGCGCCTTGGTTTCCAAACGTTTTGGAAGTCGAACAGACTTCCGGAACGGATTCCGTTCAACTTTTGATGTATGACTGTATTTTACTTCGTTGCACATGCCACGGCTTGTTGCCACACACATTCTAGCATCATTTTGGGCTCGGGCTCTTCCCCCAAAGTCTGTTACCAATGAAGCCAATGGGCATGGAACTTGAGTTATGCACTCAGCCCTAGACACAAGACCCATTCAAGAGCTGGGGTGCTCTTACAATGAGCTTGACTTCAGCACGAAGCAGCTCAACTCCTGATATATTGAGAAGGCCCGTGTCTTGCTTTCTTGTGCAATTCCTTCACAGTCTCTCTTGATTTTGCTTGCTTCCCTTTCCTGTCTTTCAGCTGAAATTCTCTCATTCCACCAAAACAAATTGCCCACAGCTTGCTTTCCCATACATCACTGAGTCTGGACCGGGCCTTATCAACACCGCTCTGCTTTTCCCATCTATTACCCAGTTTGTTTGCCCTTTTATCCCATCGTCCTTGCACAGGGGAGAAACCATCCATCATCAGCACATCTGCCACCTGTCACGAAGCTGTCAGGAGTGTGACAGCAAACATGACAAAACTGTTGTAAAACCACACCAGCTCTGGGGCTCCAAGTTAGAGATTAAATGTTACACGGGGCTGGCGGGCAACGGCGACAAGAAGAGTAAAGATGTACGTAATAGTGCTTGGGAAGACATAAAACCTTCCAGGTCTTCAGCACGATGGGCAATTAGCATTCGCAGAAACCCTTTAAAAGTTTGCATTGGCTTACAATAAAGAAAAATGTCATTGAAGGTTTGTGCAATCTGAATAAGTTCTGTGTTGCAGAGCAGCTAGTAGATTGGCTCAGCTAAACCACCCCAAAGGTGGTTTTACACATGACCCCACAACAAACCTTGGTGTGCCAGCCTGCCATCTGACAAATGCGCCTCTATAATGCATGCTGTCTATCTGTCCCCCAAATTGGTTTTACTACCAAAGTAATTTAGGGGTACATCTGAAAATGCAAGGTGTAAAGATCCTTCAAAGCAGAGGGGGATAAACTGTGGCCCACCAGATGTTGTTGGATACCATCAGCTCCAGCCTGCATGGCCAATGATCATGGATTATGGGAGTTGTAGTTCAAGAACATCTGCAGACTCACATGTTCTCCATCCCAGCGCTATTCCTCCCCAACCTGGAGCCTCCCATTAGCTTGGACTGCAACATCCATCAGCCTCAGCCAGCTTGACCAAAGTTCAGGTATGGTAGAAGTTCTACAGAGCGCCAGGTTGGGACAGCCTAAGGTAGGCACAATTAATGGTTACTTTTCAGTGGAAATATTTTCTGGCACATTTAAACGAATAGAACTTGAACGAGAGCATGGCACTGCTCTTGCACAGCTCCCATTCATTTCTATGGGGCTTGTGCAAGAGACATTCCCAGTGGAGAATCCTAACATTTGCATTCCTCTCACTGTTGTACGTAGGGACCCAGGTGGCGTTGTGGGTTAAACCACTGAGCCTAGGGCTTGCTGATCAGAAGGTCAGCGGTTCGAATCCCTGTGACGGGGTGAGCTCCCATTGCTTGGTCCCAGCTCCTGCCAACCTAGCAGTTCGAAAGCACGTCAAAATGCAAGTAGATAAATAGGAACCGCTACAGTGGGAAGGTAAACGGCGTTTCCATGTGCTGCTCTGGTTTGCCAGAAGCGGCTTTGTCATGCTGGCCACATGACCTGGAAGCTATACGCCGGCTCCCTCGGCCAATAATGCGAGATGAGCGCGCAACCCCAGAGTCGGTCACGTCTGGACCTAATGGTCAGGGGTCCCTTTACCTTTACCTTTACACTGTTGTACATGTTTCTGCTGGATCCCTAGTTCTAGAAAAGAATAGCTCAAAAGACAACACAGTCACACAGAAGTTGAATGAAGAGGAGCAGTGGCAGACCTTGGGGTCTCAAATTTCAGTGGCACCCTATGCTACACCAAAGTGCAGTGCCCCCTCCCTACCTCTCACCTTCCATTCTACATCATAGTTGTGGTGTTTATGAAGTGCCCCTGAGGCTCTGTGCCCAGTATGACTGAACTAGTCACGCTCCCTCAATCCACCTCTGAGAAGAAGAGAAGACAGACTTAGATACGGAAGAGAGGCTTCTTCATCCCAACTTCCTTGGTACTGGAGGTGAACCACTCAGGTCTTCTACATTCTTCCATGGCAAACAAGACAAGCTTTTTTCACACATTCACAATGTGTGTACAATGAACACATGGAGGAAGAAGTGGGATTATTCCTGCTGTCTTGCCCACAACTTCTATACATGCACATTGTTCCTACATGCACATAGTCTTGCTCACATGCGTTCTGCATACACAGTCTACTTCCTTGCAAATGCACCACGCACACAGAGAAAATATGATTCGTACATGCGGAACCTCTCCAAACACAAGAATGATAGATGCATGGAAGTTGTGGGCAAGGACTGTAGATACAACCATCTCATACCCAAATTTCCATACATAGGTTTGAATTTTAATCAAGATTTTCAAAGTGAGTTTAGGGAAACATACCCTGGACATTATACTAGGTTAGCAAAAGTCCACCTTTTACCTGAGCGGGGCAGAATTCGCACATGAGAGGATATATGCAATCTTGCAGTCCAATTCTAAGGTTCCAGTTTCATACCTTAACTAGGATATAACCAGCTGTGAATCACACATACATGTCTGCCATGTATATCACTTGGGTGGGTTTTTCCTATACTCAGTGGCTAGCTGGTGAGTAGATAAAGGTAAAGGGTAAAGGGACCTCTGACCATTAGGTCTAGTCGTGACCAACTCTGGGGTTGCGGCACTCATCTCGCGTTATTGGCCGAGGAAGCCGGCGTACAGCTTCCAGGTCATGTGGCCAGCATGACTAAGCCGCTTCTGGCGAACCAGAGCAGTGCACGGAAACACCTTTTACCTTCCTGCATGGAGCGGTACCTATTTATCTACTTGCACTTTGACGTGCTTTCGAACTGCTAGGTTGTGCAGGAGCTGGAACCAAGCAACGGGAGCTCACCCCGTCGCAGGGATTCAAACTGCCGACCTTCTGATCAGCAAGCCCTAGGCTCTGTGGTTTAACCCACAGCGCCACCTGCATCCCTACGGTGGGTAGATAAGACACCACTAAAAAAGAAAAAGGAAGAGCAACAACTTCACCTGCAGTGCTGTATTTGTGATAGTCTATTTGAATATAACAAATCACTTGATTTTTCAGTTATCATGAGTGACCCTATATTGCAACTCACAAGTATGTATTCCAGATTCCCGAACTTAACTTATGCCCTGGATCCTCCTCTTGTAGAAATTAAGCCACGCAGCTTAACAGTTTTATGCAGCACATTTTTTTGCACTAATATTTGCACATCACTAAGAATTCTGGGTCCAGAGTCTGGTAGTGAAGAAGAGGAAACCCTCTAATACATGATGCTCTTTCTAATTTCCAATTGCTATTTCCGGAAAAGGATGCAACCCCTACAGAAAAGAAACCACCTTCCCAGTCATAAGGCAATGTTCAAAACATAACTGACCTTATTATTGTGTTTTTTAGAGATTGAATCAGTGATGCAGCCATCTTATACGATTCATCTTTGCTGATCTGTGAAAAGGAAACATGAAAACCTATGCTGTTGTATGAATTTGTTCTGAGACCTTAATTGTACTGGAACAGCAGTTAAAATATATGATACCTGAACTAATAATAATAATAATAATAATAATAATAATAATAATAATAATAATACATGACGCTCTGATGCATACCTAAGAGCTTCTAAACAGGCTGATGTTCCAAGTATTTTTAATGTGAAAAGAATAAGAAAAGTTGGACTTTCAAACCACCAAGTATTCGCTGACTCACCTTGGATGCTGTAGTTTGCTAAAAATGCTGGCAAATTATACCCAAACTAGTATCTTGAAGCCCGTTAAAAATAACGGGTGCTAGAACATATGTGGTAAAACATATGTTGTGAAACATATGTAGGTAGGTATGACTGAACTGGGGAAGTGGGTAGCTTTGAGGCACCACCAAAAAGCCCTTTTGGCATGATGGCTTCACAGCAGGGAAACACAGGAGCAGTGAAAAGGATGACAACTTTTTTTTTTGCAAGGGAGGAGAGTCATGGAGGGGGGGGCGGCTGATGCAGCCTGCCAGCTAGCCGTCTTTGAGCTAGAGGCCCTAAACAGGAATGCCTGGGGTTAGGGACCCACAACAATCCCTTGCTCTTCCTCTCAGGGTTTTGGGTTCGATCCCCACGTTGGACAAAAGATTCCTGCACTGCATGGAAGGGTACTACAGGGCTCTCCAAGTCCCTTCCAGCTCTATAATTCTGATTCTCTCTCTCTCTCTCTCTCTCTCTCTCTCTCTCTCTCTCACACACACACACACACACACACACACACACACACACACACAGCAATCTCACACAGTCTAAAACCTGAGCTAGAGTGCAAGAATATGCTGGGGATGAAATGGGGGGAATAGAGAGGTGCTTAAGAGCTGTAGATTCTTATCCCTTGGGGCTGAGTGCAGGAAGGGTCGAGTTCATGCCCCAGAGAGTTATAGGTAAGGGCTGGTGTTAGCGCAGGGGAAATGCCGTGGGTAGCATGGAGACACGATTCAAAGAGCGCTGCAGGCAAGAGCTGGAGAGGGTGCTTGCTGGGAGAGCCACCTCAGGCACCGTATTTGCGCCTCAAGCAATGCCTACCTATAGTGTGGGGGGGGGGGCGTTGAGGCAAAGCAGGCAAGGCGAGAGAGGGAGAGGAAAGCACCCCTTTCTGTGCAAGGTGGTAGGGGCTTGTGGAAACGCAGGCTTTCTGGAGGAGCTTGTTTCTGCGAAGGGAAGCCGGCGCGCGCGGGAAAGCTCTCCAGCGAGTGCCTAGAGCTCTCTCTCTCCCGGTCTCTCTCTCTCTCTCATTCTCCAGGGGAGGCTGGGCTGGGGGAGGGGCAGGGGTGGGTAGAAAGCGGAAAAGCCTTTCCATGAGCTGCTTGGTGCAGTCAGGCTGCTGCTGCTGCCGCCGCTGCTCCTCCTAACCTCCCTCTCTGCGCTCGGCTGCTGCGTCTGGGAGGAGAAGGGGAGGGCAGCCTTCTGAAGCCCGCTTCCTCCCGAGTAGACCTGCCCGGCGGGGTGCAGAGAGGGCCGAGAGAGAGAGAGAGAGAGAGAGAGAGAGAGAGAGAGAGAGAGAGAGAGAGAGAGAGAGAGAAAGAGAGAAAGAGAGAGAGAGAGAGACTCTCTATTGAGTCTTTCCCTGACTGTCAACTGTATTTCTTACATCTGCAGCAGTTGCTTTTTAAATAATATGATTTTAATGTATCTTGCTATGTTGCAAACTGTGCTGTGCTGAGCGCCTCACTCCCCCCCCCCAAGGACTTTGTGCCTCCGCAGGGGAGATTTAGTATCAGAGGCTCTGACGGCAGAAAAACAGCTGCTGAGCCGGGAGGGGATGACTCTCGAGTCCCCAGCGCCTGCATATTTCTGCCTCCTTAGCGAAATAAGCAACAGTTTCGAACCCCCCCCCCCAGGAAGGAGCAGTAGAGAGGAGGTAAAAAAAAGGCCTCTTCTCAGAGAGTAGCGCTCAATCCCTCATCTTTCCTGACAACTGAGGCCGGATTGAAATTGAGGTGGGGAGGGGCCCCCGGGGGCTCTTAAAGGGGCCGCACTGCTGAAGGGACTTGAGGGAAAGGCTGTTGCTGAAGCAAGATGGTGAGTGCGGGGGGGGGGATTGCTGGGGCCGCGCAGGGAGGCCCGGCCTGGGCTGGCTCTCCTTTGCCGCTTGCACATTCCCGGGAAGATTTGTGCCCTTAGAGTTCCGATGTGGGGTGTCTTTAAAAACTGCTTCAGGTTTAGCTGCGACGGTTGGTCGGCTGGGAGAGGAAGAGGCCGGGGACGTGGAGAAGGTAAATGAGCTAGGAGCGGAGGCAAGGTGCCGTCCGCGAGCTCCGTGGTGGCTGCTTATGTCCTCCCTCGTGTTCGTTGGCTGTGTGGGCTAAGGGGCTGCGGCTTCTCTAACGGGAGCGGCTTTTGTGCTGTCAGCAGCACGCCAACCGCTCAAGACCTGTGCCTGGTGGCAATGTGAGAGGCGAGGGCGAGGGCAAGCGGCGGTTGGCGGGGGGGGGGAGTGTGTGTGTGCGCGCGCGTGTGCAGTCTCTCCGTCCAATCCCCGTGTCTCTGGGGTACATGCGCAGTACCCCAGGGACACACGGGACAACTGGACGCAGGGACAACATGGACATTATTATATAGGATATCTCAGTCTCCTGAGAACCAAGAGCTGGAGAGGAATCAAAGGGCATTTAAAAAAAAAAACCACTAACAGAAGGAAATGTGTAGAAAGTAAAGAACGAACACTTTCTTAAAACAGTTTTCACCATCAAAATCTACAGAAAACGTTTTGGAAATGAAGTACATCTGAAAAAGCAGCACTGTCTATTAAGTTACATGATCCTAATTATCAAACTACATATTAATAGGTAATGCCGCTAATTAACTCCAATAGCAATAGGTATTAGCAATTAGTAAATAAGAGAAGAGATCAGCCAAGATCTTGAAAGTGTGTATGTGAGTTGAAAAGATAACCTGAAATCTTAAAAGTTGCTTTTAAAACTTAAAACATACCAGGAGAATTGAGGAATAAGGGCACACATTGTCCATTTCATGAACACAGCATCCATTCACTTTCTGAAGAACCAAGCTGAACCATTATATTTATGAGCAAAAGAATGTTTTCCGCTAGTCTATTTTCTTGGTGCTGGGGCTATTACCTTCTAAAGTCGCCCCATAATACTGCCTGACAATTTTTCTCAGCAGGAAATAAGGATTGCTATGGCTAAGAAAGCATGGAGAAGCTTGTGTGTTCCTTTCTCCTAACTCCTTTAGTGCTTCTGCTAAATAAAAATCCATTTTTATTCTTAAGGGAGCTGAGTGGAGCGATGTTGTTTTATGTTCCAGTTTTTTGCCACCAGTGATGTATGTCCCTTTTACAAACTTATCTCTGGGTTTTTGCTCAGTTTATAAGCTAGGGGCAATCTTTCTTTCTTAAAGCTTCCTTCCCTCACAGTCTGGAGGAACCTTGAGATTTCCTGCTGGTGATTTAAGGGGCTATAACACTTGCAGGCTAGATTTGTTTTAGTGTCCATAAAACTCAAAAATTTCATAAAACAATTGGCGAAAATAAAATTACCAAAAAATGATGTACTGCCAGCAGACTGTATAATAGTTACGGGGGAAATGGAGAATATGATTCACTGGGGTATAAAAATGACAATGTATTTATTGCAGCGCAGTGACAAGAAACTAATTTGTCCCTTTTACTTTTCAGACAGGGATAGAATTCCGATCCCCCCCCCCCTTTTGCCTCAGCTGAGGCATAGTGCGGTTTGAGAAGTTGCAGCTTCTCTTTTCTTAAGGTTTTCTGCTCTCTGCGCAATGCACTTCCTTCAGAGCAAGAGAACAGTGCAGTGATCGCACTGTTCCAAAGCATAGCAGAACCAGTAATGGTGTCTTCATATTTTTACACTAAGTCAGCAGTTTGCAAACACTGTTTCTGGGCACCTCAGAAGTCCGTTTATGGGAAAAGTGGACAAGCTCTCCTGAAAAACAGTTTGCCTACCCAGGACTGCTCTGTCTGTGCATCTGTGCAGCTGCCGGGGAGTGTTGCGTATGTTTTAAGGCAGAGGTTGACAAAAGGTAGATTAAAATCTACTGGTAGATTGCAGGTTGACTTCTTGGAGTTCCACAAAAAGCCTCCATAAAATAACTCAGGTGTAGAATTGCGCTCGTACATACAGGTCATTCTAGTGTGTGGTGCATAGTTAGGTTAGGCCATCCGCCCTGTGAGCCACCATTTTGCATCTGGGTCTGGTTGGTTGACATCAGGTTCTAGTAAATATCCCACAAGCTGACACCTGTTTTAGGCTGCACACTCAACTCAAGTCACACAGGGCTATAGGCAATCCCAACAAGCTAGGTCACTGACCTGTGTAAGCTGAGTAGGCAATCCTAGAAACATGTCCCCAGGGTTCTCAGCAGACAAATCAATGCAGAAAGAGTTTGATTATAGACTTCTTGAAGGACCTGTTAGCCTACATTAAGCAGAACTTATATGGTGAAGTTAAATGCTGTGCTATGACAAATGTTCCATCTGCTATTCTGGGGGTTCTCCAAACCGCCCTGGGACAATTTTGGTGTCCTGATGTGAGGCATGGGCAGCAAGGGTCCAGGAGCAGCATGCCGGAACCAGTGTATGAGCAGTGGCACTGATAGCAGTCAAACTGGTGGGTCTACAATCAGGAGCAAGTCCAATTGGTTCCGTTCCTACTCTCTTGAGTAGGAGAAAACAAGTCTGGTCCATCGTGAAATTGTTTCTGTAGTGTTTATTTGAAATGTACACTGTATTGAGCATGGGAGGTTTTTGTGGAAAAGCAGTGTGCAAATGAACGATGGGATCGAAGGCCACTGTGAAACTAAGATCCATTGAAACCAATGGAACAAGTTAGTTGCGATTATTTTCTCTGCTGTTGCTTTCAATGGGACTGTCAGGATTAAATTTAGCTGAATTGAGGCCGTCATCATATACCATATCTGCAAATCTTAAAATGGTTTTTTAAAAGTCACAGAGGAGACTTTTGAATAAGAATTATGGAGGCAAACTCATTTCAGCTTTAAATAAGTTTCCAAATTCCAATTTAATGCACCCATCATAAGTTTATAGTTCCTTCTTTCATTCCCTTCTCCCTACACTCATATTCTGGGGCTGAGAATGTTCTTCATGGCAGCATTGAGCTCTAGAGATGATAAGCAGAGTGTGTTTATTATTACCACATAAGGTTTAACTTCCCATGGCTAATTAAAACCTGTCTTGAAATCTTGAGAGGAAAACCCTTGATTTTATCAGTTCATCGCCTCCTATCGTCCATAAGGAGTCAGGAAACTGCGTATTACCATCAGGAAATTTAGCCAAGTGAAGCTAATGGCCTTTCAGCTGCTGTGCAAACAGTGAATGAGATATTAGAAAATAGCCATTCCCTTCCATTCCAAAATTAACAAGGCACATTCCTGGATTACCCACAGCTCTGAAATTTCATCATTGCAAGGAGGCCTTTGTGCTGTATTGATAATAGGATCCTCTTCCGGAGAGAGCAGGTCATCACCGCTCTCATGTGCTGGCCCTGGAGAATTACTGCAATGCCAATATACAGTGTCAAGTGGAAGGGGAAAAGAAGCAGATATCTCTTCCTGCCGACCAAGCAGATGGGCAATGCTACTCCGAGGGCCAACACTCCCAGGATCTGTTCAAGAGGAACTGTGCCAAGACTCACACCCTTCAAAAAAAAAAAACAGCTGCAATGCCTGCTGAGATAAAGAACTGCCTAACAGATCAATTTAACCAAATTATGTGTGCAAATTATGTGCATATTAGGGCAAAGTGTGCACAAATATGCACCAATTCATGAAAATGACATATTAAAAAATGCATTATATTGGGGAAAATTACTGGCAAAATATGGGAATACGAGGCAAAATGGCAGACAAGCACATCTATATTAGAAGAACTACACTCTTAAATACTAAAATAATTCCTTCAGTAGCACCTTAAAGACCAACTAAGTTTTTCTTTTGGTATGAGCTTTCGTGTGCATGCACACTTCGTCAGATACACTGAAACAGAATCCACCAGACCCTTATGTATATTATGTATATACTCTTAAATACTGATAGATTTTAGCAAGGACTTTTTTATTCTATTTTTAAATTTGTAAACTGATAAAGAAAGGTGGGTAACATGAAGTTAATATTGGGAGAAAAGACAAGTGGAGAGAAACCAGAACTGACCGAGTCATCCATCCCTATCAATAATAATAGCTGGCAATATCTGGCAATCTACATGTCACATATTTTTAGTAAGCTCCCCTAGCATGCAGGAAAAAATAGTTTCTGCGTTACAATTTTATTTGCATAGTTTATACCTCCTGCTTTCAGATGGGCATTCAACGTGAGTTATAAAACACTAAAACACAATAAATAAACATTAAAATTGTGTTAGAACTAAAAAGGGGCAGCATAAAATGCCAACTGATCGCTGATCAGATAAAAGGCATCTTAATTGCTTACAATCACACACACCCACACCCAAAAAACACCTTAAGTACCTTTACAATTTTGGCAGAATATTTTGTGTGTGCTACCTGTTCGCTCAAAGAGATTAATGGAGGATGCCCTCTCACTTCCAGCAATGCTCCAGTTGGAAGGGAAGCATCCTGTTCCCTTCCGAGTCACTGCGTACAATCTGGCAGGTCACAGCCTTCCAATCGGGGACCAACCTCAGGCAGGACTGCTGCTCCCAGGAACAGCAGTGAAACCTAGAAGGACTGGTACATGTAGCAGAATGAGAAGATCGTGTTTAGAATGGGTTCCCCTGAAAGGTAGCAGATTCTCCTTCATTGGAGGTTTTTATACTGAAGTTTGATGGCCATCCATCAGCGATTCCTTGGTCGTGATTCCTGCATTGCAGGGGGTTAGACTACTAGATGATCCCTTCCAATCCTACAATTCTATGATAGAGTAGATCATAGTGCAGCTGAGTTTTAAAATACTTCCCTGAAAAAAACCATGCATGCACACACAAAAAACTCCTGAAGCTGAAAAACGAGCAAAGCCAAGAGGACTCTGAGATAGAAGCTTGATTTGGTAGGATCCATTCTCATAGGGTTGGCATATTTCAAAAAGTAAAAACCAGGACACCCTGAAAGTTGGCAGCTTTTTTTAAGAAACCCCCCAAAATTGTTAAGCATTTTAAGACCAACCCCAAAGTTGTTGAACCTTTTTTTTTCTTCCAAAAACGCCCCAAAAATGCTGCAATTTTTTGCTTGACTTGCCTAATATCAAAGACAAAGCACCGCCTTTCGGAAATCTCCCCCGGGCGTAAATTCCGCCTTTGAAATCCCAGTAATGTATGGGAAAATCCAGACATATGACAACCCTAGCTCTTCTCACTATGCAAGGAATTTCCTTGTGCGATTCTTTGTATTATTTAGCAATATATATCTATGCTACTTACTCAAAGATACCTCTAAGCTGTTTACAAAAGACAATCTGAAACCTTCATAAAAACACCAATTAAAAACAAGTTACATAAAAAGTAAAATATGAATGAAATCAGTTGTTTTAAAACAATTATACTAACTAGAATCACATGCTAAAATTGCATGATAACTTTACATGCCTGGGTGAGTTTTCTTAGGGGGGTGGGAATCTTTTAGCAGGCGCTAAAGACAAAACAGTGAATGAGACTGCCTAAGATGAAAGGGCTTAAAAAAATTTTAAGCAGTCAAGTGCACACTTACAGGGTAGGTTATCCTGGAAATAAACTGGCACTGAGCTGTTGAGGTCTTTATATGCTTACAACAGCACCAATAACAAATCAGGAGCCAATGCAGATCTCCCAGCAGGCGTGTTCAATTGTCCTGCAGCATTCTGCCCTTCTGGACCAAAATACAAGGGGAGCCCAACATAGAGTGTTGCATTAATCCAACACAGAAGCTTCCTTTACGCCTGCATTATTACCACAGTCAAACTATCCCAGGCATTACTGTACTATTATTTTTAATGTATCTGCCAACTGCAGAATGTAGGTTCAGGTAGGTAGCCATGTTGGTCTGACACAGTCAAAATAAAATAAAAAAATTGTCCAGTAGCACCTTAGAGACCAACTAAGTTTGTTCTGAAAAGCTTATACCCAGAACAAACTTAGTTCGTCTCTAAGGTTCTGATGTCGGGAAAGATGGAGGGCACAAGCAGAAGGGGACGACAGAGGACAAGATGGTTGGACAGTGTTCTCGAAGCTACGAACATGAGTTTGACCAAACTGCGGGGGGCAGTGCAAGACAGGAGTGCCTGGCGTGCTATGGTCCATGGGGTCACGAAGAGTCGGACACGACTAAACGACTAAACAACAACAACAACAACAACAACATGTCCTTTTGGAGTCACATTTGATGCCCTGTGAATACCCTAAGCTGTTGCCAGTAAACCTGGCTGAAAGCTCAGATGGGAACTGCATGTATCATGTCTGGTTAACACAGGAGTGCCTGGCGTGCTCTGGTCCATGGGGACATGAAGAGTCGGGCACGACTAAACAACAACAACAAAAGGTGCTACTGGACATTTTTTTAATTTTAAATTTATTTTGCAGAATGTAGGGACAGTGTTGTAGGAAAATGAGGTGGTAGGACTGTTGATTTTAGCCTGCAGGTGGAGAATGACATTTTTGAGAATGCTACATTTGCGTGTTAAAAACAACCACACACAAGCCCTTAAAATATAGAACTGTGGAGCTGGAAGGGACCCTGAGAATCATTTAGTCCAAAACCCTGTAATGCAAGAATTTGCAGCTGTCTCATGTAAGGATCAAACCTGCAACCTGGGCGTTATCAGCACTACGCTCTAACCAACTGAGCTATCCAGGGACCTTCTTTCCTGCTGTGTTGCTTTTCTAGACGCAGGCAGTGTTTTTACCTGGGGAAGAATTCAAAGCTTCACCCTGCATGAAGCCTCCATTCTTCCTCTCCAGTATTCAATGACCTCAGTTCCTCTGGACTCATAAACCAGGGCAGGCGGGGGGCTGAAGATTGGCCGCCTCCAGCAAAAACTCTTTGAGTTCTAACTAGTGGAAGGTTTACTGTATATGTCTGTTCAATCCAGAAGAGCTCAGGGTGATTAATTTTAAGTCATTTTGCCCTTGCAGATGGCTGCTCTTTTGTATATGAAAAATGTTACATGAAAAATGTTTTTCTTCCCCAAGGTTGTTGTATTTACATCATTAGTGCTTTCCCTTGAATTCTTGAACTTGATTACAAGGTCTTTAAGATCATGGATTTATTATCCAAATGCCACAAGTCTTATTATTAAAGTTGGACGAACTAATGAAAGATGCATATGGTCTTCTGGTATTTTATTATTATTATTATTTTATATAAAAATACATTTCCTTGCTTGTATTCTTTGTGTAGAGTGTAATATCCACGTAAAGTTGGAGCTCATAACTCATTTGGAGGGGGGGGGGACAAGCAATGGGAATGAGTTCACCAGAAAGTCATCTGATTAAAAGCTGTGCTGCAATTGGACCATTAGAACTTGGGATGTATGGGTTGTTACACTGCTCTAACAAAACTTGTGTTTTTGCTTTTTCTTCTGTTTTGAGTTTGTTTGTTTGTATTGCACTTGTATTGCTTCTTCTAGGTTTGCTTTTTGTTCCTAAGCTGCTTTGAGCAATGTCATTGTGCAGTATAAATGGGGTATAGTTTTGTAAAAGATAAATACAGTAAGTCACATCAATGCCTGTTTGCAATTTCTTCTGGCCTGCACCCACACAATTCATTCCTGAGCTAAAAGCAACACTATTGTTTGCATGGTCATTTATTCTGAGATTAAACAGAAGCAAACTATGAGGCTCTTGCTATTCAGGACTCTTTGCCTTGCTTTCATTGGGTCAGCAAAAATTAGAGTTATGGAGTACTGCTAGTGTACTCCATAGGGCGTACCCACCCTATCTTTTTCCATAATGTTGTCATGTTGTTTGCACTCATAAAGTTGACCTTTTAAAAAACTAGCCATTGTATGGGGTGCTGGTCAGGACCATGGTATGAGGGAAATATGCTTTCCCTTCTTGTGGTCCTGATCTGAATCCCCCCCACACACACACACACACAAAATTCCTACTGGCACCAGTTTCCTCCTATTGCAAATAGCAGCCATAGTGGAGGACTGAACACAATCCTTTCTTGAGTGGTGGGGGGGGGGCTGGAAACTGCAGACTTGTGCATAGAATCATAGAATTGTAGAGTTGGAAGGGACCCAAATGGTCATCTTGCCCCATCTACAAGGATAATTTTCCAGGAGAGGAGCACATAGAGAAGAAGTGAGTGGGTGGCTCTGTTGATGTGCCTCTATCTTGGCTGTTTATTTACCCAAGAGCCAAGATGAAGGGTGCAGCCATGCACCACTAATACAGTCCCTGGTAGATCTTAATGGCAGCTGCCACAAAGCTGGGTGTCTCAGCTCCACCCACCAAATAACAGGTCATGTTTTAAACTGTCATTTGCACCTTGACAGCTTGCGTTCGTCCCTAGCACTGGGCTGCCGAAAGCTTTTAAGGGAAGAGGGTGTGGGTGTCGGGAACCGGAGCTTTAAAGCTCTGATTAAATATAGGGGAAGTCCTGTGTGCCCAGATTTTACTGTCAATTTTATAATGGCATAAAACTTTACAGCTGCAGGTGACCCTGTACACCTCTGAGAACATTGCCACTGCTCACACAGCAAGTGTGTTCAAACTGACCTGCCAGCTGCTCTGGCTTTCCTCGCTACCTCTCTCCATAATTGATTATTTATCTAAAGCAAGGCTGAAATTAAATCCTCATGTCAGATTACAGTAAGGAGGAGGGAACGGGGTGGATGAGGCTGGAACTCATCTAATAAGGTATGGATTTCCTGAGCCACTGTACAGCTTTATAGACCTAATCTTTGAATCCTGAAATGATAGCTACACGTCTTATCAATTTCAACAAAAAAAGCGCCTCTCCTCAGCTAAGCATTAGAGCAGATGGAATGGTCACCCCAAGAACTAGCAATGTTATTACACCCTTATCAGAAAATGTTACTGACTGAGGCTGCATGTCTGGTTTGGATCAGGGACAGGATAAAACTGGAAAAGGAAGAAGCATTAGATTTAGAAGGCCATGATAACAGATACGGATGGCATATGGGAGATATATAAAGGTTTAATAGAACAAAAAACACCTTGGTGGCTATCACCAATTGAAGCTTCATTACTCAAACCGCTTGGCAAAAAGGAAAAGTCGCCTACATATGGAGAACTATTGAGAGATCAAGAAGGAAAATGGAAACCAAAAGACTATGATGAAATTAAAGACTATCTTCAGAGTTGGTTGCATTACAGACAACTAAATGAAATATACAAGGAAGACAACAAAAAAGGGTTTAGTTATACAATTTCCAGATTCCAAAAGGAGGTTGTAGAAGAAGCCATGAAGCTACTGATGAAAGCATATAGTATCCTACTAGAATGGGAAACTAAAGATGAGGAGGATAAAGTGGCGATGATTAAATGGACGCAAGATATAGGACACACTATACAATTTGAGGACTGGGGAAAACTGTGGAAAGTAGATCTGAAATTTAGGGACTGTTCTCTTTTGAAGGAAAATTATATGAAAATGATGTATAGATGGTACATTACAGCAGTAAAAATAGCAAAAATGTACAAAACTGGGCCAAATATATGTTGGAAAAGTAAGGGAAAAGAAGGTACTTTGTATCATATGTGGTGGGAATGCAGAGAAGTTTAAAAGTTTTGGGAAATGATATATAATGAACTGAAAAAGATGTTTAAAATGGCCTTTGTAAAAACAAAAACAAAACAGAAGCATTCTTGTTAGGGATTTTAGGACAAGACCTGCCAAGGAAAACAAAGAATTTGTTCATGTATGGTACAACAGCGGCAAGAGTCTTGTTAGTACAAGGTAGGAAGAATGAGGAAGTCCCAACGAAATGGCAAGAAAGACTGATGAGTTATGCGGAATTGGCAAAGTTAACATATAAACTACGAGAGAAGGACAACCGTGACTTTAAGGAAGAATGGTTCCTTAAATTACAGTGGAACCTCAGTTTATGAACACCTCGGTTTACGAACGCCGCGGACCCATCTGGAACGGATTAATTCACTTTCCATTACTTTCAATGGGAAAGTTCACTTCAGTTTATGAACGCTTCAGTTTATGAACAGACTTCCGGAACCAATTACATCCATACTTCGGGTTAAGTACGCTTCAGGTTGAGTACTCCGCAGACCCGTCTGGAATGGATTAATCCACTTTCCATTACTTTCAATGTGAAAGTTCGCTTCGGTTTATGAACGCTTCAGTTTAAGTACTCCGTGGACTGTCTGGAACAGATTAATCCACTTTCCATTACTTTCAATGGGAAAGTTCACTTCAGTTTATGAACGCTTCAGTTTATGAACAGACTTCCGGAACCAATTGTGTTCATAAACCGAGGTACCACTGTACTTAAAATTACTTTAAAAGACAACAAAATGACTTGGACTCCTTGGCAGGTTTTGAATAAACATTCACAAATTTATTAGTAGAACACAGGATAGACAAGGTATTGATACTGTACAATTTTTTAACATGCAGAGAATAATATGTGTAAACACATCAGAGAGGGGAGCTGAGGGAAGTCTTTGGAGGGTGGGAGAGGGAGGGGGAGGGGGAATGTAATTGGCTATGTTGATTGACCTGGATTTGGTTAAAACTGTTTAATAAAAATATTTTTAAAAAAGAAAAGAAAATGTTACTGACTGCCCTGCTTTGCATCAAGTTGTGCCAAGAATCCAAAGCTACAGAAGGAAAAGATTCTGCACACAAAGGCAATAAACTAACTAGCTCTTGACTTCGAATTCCATTCACTGGAAGTTCCTCCTATTTAAGGGGGAGGTGGTATCAGAAGAGGCAAAACACCAAAAGGAGATTCTGCTTCCAACCTTCCCCCCACCACACTCACAATATAGTTGATAATATGAAAGCTCTTTTAATAGTCCCCATCTACCCATCTTGCAGCTTCCTCTGACAATTATAGGCTAGTCATTCCATTATACTGATTATATTTTGCTGTTTATCATATGTCAAGTATGTTACAGGGAAGATTCTATATGCATATGTGAAAAAGAGTCGTTCGCTGTAAATTAGGTGAAGAAACAGGCAGCTCAGTTCTTTGGATCAGCCTTCGACACAGCAATGCAATTGGCGATTTCAAGATACAGGGTGCAATAAATACACTTATCAGTCAGTATGAATTCCTTGCAAACATTGGCTGGCCATAAAAAGAAATAGAAAATTTTGCAAAGGGGTGTGCAGTTTGTTGGTACAGAAATTCTCTGTTCCAAAATGCTGTCCTGCCAATAACCCACTTTGAAATTCTGTACTTTAAGCTGTGTTGCTGACTTCCGTTTAGTAGCCAGCAGTTTACAGATGGATAAAAGCACCACAGAGGATCATATGCTTTACTCAGTGGAGAAGTTCAGAATAGGTTACAGGAATTCTTACTCCAAATATTTATGCTGAGGTGTATAGTTTCGGTTGTCTCCACTCCCTGTCCCAAGGGTTCATAGTGGGTGACATATTCACAGCAAAAAAAATTCCCTGGGAAAAGTTGGTATAACTTGTTGTTGTTTAGTCGTTTAGTTGTGTCCGACTCTTCGTGACCCCATGGACCAGAGCACGCCAGGCACTCCTGTCTTCCACTGCCTCCCGCAGTTTTGTCAAACTACTCATGTTCGTAGCTTCGAGAACACTGTCCAACCATCTCATCCTCTGTTGTCCCCTTCTCCTTCTCCTCTTGTACTCCCTATCTCATGTCAGGTTATTGATTGGTGCTTCACTTCTGGGTTGGATCATGGGAAAGTGAGTTCTTCATTATGGCTGAAGTCCTAAGTATATTTGCTCTAGGATATGTCATATTAAATGCGCTTCAGATCACACTGCACAGACATCACTAGGATTGGTGGGTCTATTCATTTATAAGCACTGAAGGCTATCGTGTAAAGGAGCATAAAGAAAGAGAACCATCCAGATTCCTGTAGGAGCAGGACCTAAATGTACAGCACTCTCCCCACTTGTGATTCCCAGCAACTAGCATTGAGAGGCATCCTATCATCAACAGAGGAGGTAGAACATGTCCAGAATAGCTGTTTTCCATTGATACCTTCCATGAATTTGACTGATCTTCTTTTTAAGCCATCCAAGTTAGTAGTCATCACCAACTCTTATGGGAATGAATTCCATGTGCCATGTGTAGAAGTACTTTCTTTTGTCTGTCCTGAAACTCCCAACTTTCAGCTCCATTGGACGGCCCCAAGTTCTAGTAATATGAGCCACATTTTGATTACGGAAGTGTAAATCCAGTGACTGTAAGAGCTTCAGAGGCTGCCATTTGGAATAGGCCTTCGTAACTGGTAGATCTGCTGGCAGGAAAGGGCTCAGCTTCAACATGCAGGGGTCTCTCCCCACCAACTAATCTGTTTAAGAGCAAGCACCCCAATCTCCTACGAACAGAAATCCTTCGGTTGCTCTTTGTGCGTGTGGAATCTGCACCCACGTGGGGAATTGATTGCAACTGGACAATACCAAGAGAAGGATGGAGAAGACACCATCCAGCTATAGAAAGGGAGTGGGAATGGCAGACTTGGGTTGCTTTGGATAAAAAGCTCTGGACTAGTGCTTTGTAAAGGTAATGGTAAAGGTAAAGGTAAAGGACCCCTGGATAGTTAAGTCAAAGGTGACTATGGGGTTGCAGTGCTCATCTTGCTTTGAGACTGAAGGAGCTGGCGTTTGTCCAAAGAGAGCTTTCCAGGTCATATGGCCAGCATGACTAAACTGCTCCTGCCGCAACAGGACACCGTGATGGAAACCAGAGCGCACAAAAATGCCATTTACCTTCCCACCACAGCGGTACCTATTTTTCTACTTGCTCTGGCATGCTTTCAAACTGCTCGGTTGGCAGGAGCTGGGACAGAGCAATGGGAGCTCACCCCATTGCAGGGATTCGAACCACCGACCTTCTGATCGGCAAGCCCAAGAGGCTCAGTGGTTTAGACCACAGCGCCACCCGCATCCCAAGAGCTTTATATCCAAAGCAACCCAAGTCTGCCATTCCCACTCCCTTTCTATAGCTAGGAATCTGAGCTTCCTACATTGTACAGAAGCAAAAGCAGCAGCAAGGAGTGCTGAAACTACCTTCCTCAAGGGCACAACAGCACTGAGGTTCTCCTATCAACGCAACATCCGAGGTGAATTTTTCAGCACCCTCTCTAGGCTCTGCCTTCTCTTCTGCTTTGCCTTTTGATGCTGCCTCCACGTCTTCTCTTTTTCCCACATCCAAAGCCAATTCTCTTTCTGCCACATCACATTGGATCTTGGAACCCTTTGGCTCCATCTGTGCATAAATATTGTTTTTAAAGGAGAGAATTCCTAAAAGCTTGGCAAGGAGTGTGAGAATGTGGAGCCAAAGACTGCTTCCTTGGTCATCCTGTGTACACATTTCAGCTTCTCTAAAAATAAATCTGAAGCTTAAATGCTCCTAAATGCTCCTGCCCGAGCACACCAAAACACAGCGGGCATCAAATTGCATTAGAATGTTTATATTGAGGGAAATTGCATCCTGCAAATCTAAATTATCTCTCTCCTCCCACCTGCCATGGCCCATTTCCTATTATATTTTTTCCCCCCTAACAAACCAATAGATGCTTGAAATCACGGAAAGCCATAAAGAATTGGAATCAAATTAAGTCTACATTCTAACTGCATTAGGTGCTGTCAAG
The DNA here is from genome assembly GCF_965207765.1 of Zootoca vivipara. NCBI lineage: Eukaryota > Metazoa > Chordata > Lepidosauria > Squamata > Lacertidae > Zootoca > Zootoca vivipara. The sequence continues at coordinate 71,495,382 of NC_142590.1, read as the reverse complement.
CAGAGTTTACTCACTTTTCACAGTTCTATCTAGAGGCTAAACAATTTTGTACCCTTTTCTCTACTAATCAAAACTGATTACTCTGATAATGGACCCCTGACGCTGAACACTTTATGAAGGTAAATTATGCCAGATTGAACAGGAAAGGGGGAATGGAGAAATCACCCAGCAATAAATAGGTCTAAAGATGCATATATTGATCTCGCCCTCATTCTTTATCTCTTTCAGTGCTTCACCATAGCCATAGGCCCAATCAATATTCTCAGTGCTGTAATGCCATCTTTCATAATAACATCATAATTGGCTGTTCACAGACTTTGCCCTACAATGAACTTATACTAAGGCCTTTTCGTTTCAGGTCTTTTGTCCTCATCACATACCCTTCCTCATACTATTCGGAAGGTTTGCTGGGGGCACAGAGAGTTAAGAAGAGGCAAAATTAAATGCCTCCTATATCATTCTAAAGACTCCACACTCTCTGCCCACAGTTACATAAGTTGCAATTGTTGTCTAACTCAGCCAACAAGTGCACTCTGATTCATTTACCAAATGATATATAAGCGTATATGATGATCCAATGCATTGATAATTTTTGTGTTGCAAAAAGCAGTATCAGTTTGCTATACAGAATATTCCTCCTGGCCCAGCTAAAAACAAGAGGTTTCTTCGCGCAGGGACTGGATACTGTTAAAACAAAATTCGTAATAAGAAAAGAATTCTGTTGGAGTGGACTGTGACTGAAGAATTAAAAAGCTAGAGGAATAAAAAGCACAGAAGTCTTCTAGTCCAACTTAATAGCTTAGTTTTCAATGAAGGAGCCAATCTAGACTATAGCACTTCAGACTGAACGTTGAGGCTCACATGGTTGAATATTTTCCCAATATAAAGAACACATTCACATAGACAATTAGCATGTCAGTGTGAGGGCTATGTTGGAATCTTTCCCCTTGAGATTTCATTTTGTACGTGAAGAGATTTTTTTTTCCTGTGGTGGAATATTTAAAAATTTAAGCACCTGCCTGCAAGTGGTAGAGCCTAGATATAGATTTGCAACCTTTTACCCACTACCTGTCTTTGCTGCTGGGATTCCCAGAAGTTGAATATATATCTATGCATACTTAGTCTACAGCCATGGTCCACTAAGGCAATGGGGCAACTTCGCTGCAGACTCACCAGCTCTGAATGGGAAACACCTGGTTCAAGCTGATCTCCTAGCTCCCTCTTCTGATACTGTTTTCAGCGACTTACCCATTTTCATCTTCAGTCCCATTTCCTCCTAAGCAAGATAATTGTCAAGAAAAGCTTTGTAAATTGTGAGTTTTCACCAAACACTAAAACAGGCTCTTCCACCACCTCATTAGTACACACCTTGCAGAACTGGAACCGCTGGCTTTAAACAGAATTCCGTGGAAATTATCTCTCCCATTCCCTTTTTACTAGCGGACCTTGCAGAACTTTATCATAACAGAATAAGTACTTGGCATCCACACAGTGAAATATGGATGCACACCACATTTTGAAAATTTGTTACAAGCAGCCTGGGTCTGTTCTAGAATTTAAGCTATACATTGAACTAATTAAGAGTGCAACAGGTACTATGGCTGGTTTAAAGATCTCAAAGGTATCTGATATGCAACCATCTACAGGTGATAATGATTGGAAAGCTATCTGGCTATCTAAACCCATGCAATCAGTTTCTGCATATAAAGGCTAGATCTACACAGCTGTTTACAAAAAAACCCACTCTGAATACGCTGTGCAAAAAAACAGTTGTAAAGCTCACAATTGAAAGTATCATTGAGATGTGATTTCAGCTATACAGCACCATCTGGTGTCACAATGTTATAACACATTTATAACCCTGTATTTTGACCACCCTGTAATGTAGTTGAGTCCACAGTAAGCCCACAACTTATGCAGGGGTTACCATTCCAGGGATCACACCTAAAGCCAAAATCAAGTATAGTCAAAACACATTGTGTTCAATAGCAAGTGGGATTGCCAAAGCCTTTAACTTGTGAGATTAATTTGGCTGGTAAACCGGAATTAAGATTGCCGGAAGAAATATCAACAACCTCAGATATGCAGATGACACAACCTTGATGGCAGAAAGCGAGGAGGAATTAAAGAACCTTTTAATGAGGGTGAAAGAGGAGAGCGCAAAATATGGTCTGAAGCTCAACATCAAAAAAACCAAGATCATGGCCACTGGTCCCATCACCTCCTGGCAAATAGAAGGGGAAGAAATGGAGGCAGTGAGAGATTTCACCTTCTTGGGCTCCTTGATCACTGCAGATGGTGACAGCAGTCACGAAATTAAAAGACGCCTGCTTCTTGGGAGAAAAGCAATGACAAACCTAGACAGCATCTTAAAAAGCAGAGACATCACCTTGCCGACAAAGGTCCGTATAGTTAAAGCTATGGTTTTCCCAGTAGTGATGTATGGAAGTGAGAGCTGGACCATAAAGAAGGCTGATCGCCGAAGAATTGATGCTTTTGAATTATGGTGCTGGAGGAGACTCTTGAGAGTCCCATGGACTGCAAGAAGATCAAACCTATCCATTCTTAAGGAAATCACCCCTGAGTGCTCCCTGGAAGGACAGATCGTGAAGCTGAGGCTCCAATACTTTGGCCACCTCATGAGAAGAGAAGAATCCTTGAAAAAGACCCTGATGTTGGGAAAGATTGAGGGCACTAGGAGAAGGGGACGTCAGAGGACAAGATGGTTGGACAGTGTTCTCGAGGCTACGAACATGAGTTTGACCAAACTGCAGGAGGCAGTGCAAGACAGGAGTGCCTGGCGTGCTGTGGTCCATGGGGTCACGAAGAGTCGGACACGACTAAACGACTAAACAACAACAAAATTTGGCTGGTGCTATTCAAACCCAAACCAGAGAGGTGCTAAATCACAACTTGGTTTTTGGCATTATTCTACACCAGTTCATACAAGCATACAGCACCCACGACTGCTGTGTAATGTAGAGTTACCAGACGTCCCCGTTTCCTGGGGGCAGCCCACGGATTTGCGAATAAGTCCCCGGACAAATACCATCCCAAGAATGTCCCCGGATTTCATCTAATGTCCCCAGGAAACACAGCAGCAGCAGTCTCAGCAGCCCGGAGCAGTTGGCTCTGGCAGGCTTCGGGAGCTGCTCGGAAGTCCCCAAATGATGGTGGTGCAGGGGCTCTAAGATGCAGCTTCCGGGCTGCCTCCACCTTCCCTGACCCCAGCAGCTAAGCTGTGAAGGGAGGCTTCGTGCTGCCTATCGGAGCAGCCTCCCAACTCCTACCTGCATGCAAGCAGGAGCGGGGGGGGGGGATCTCTCAGCTGTGAAGGGTGGCTTCATGCAAGCAGGAGGGGGCAGGGACCTCTGTTAGGCAATGGGAAGCCTCCCTTCCCAGCTGAGGGATCCCCGCCCCCTCCTGCTTGCATGCAAGTAGGAATCGGATTGGGGATGGTCCAATGAGAAGGGAGGCATCGCGCTGCTCAAGCCTTGCTGCTGCCGCCGCTCTCAACCCTCCTTCGCCGCCTTCCATGCCTGACCCACCGCACACCGCTTCCCCATTCATTACCACCACCAAAGAACCAGCAACTCAGGGGCTGCCCAGGCTCATGGAGAAAGGAGATAGGCGCCTCGGAGGAAGGGGAAACATGGTGGTTGAGGTCAAGGCAGCGGCCGCCCCACTGCTACCGCCATTGCTGCAGCATCAATGTCCTGAATGTGTGGTATTTATTTATTTATTGTGTCCCCGGATTCATTGAAAATAATCTGGTAACCTTAGCGTAATGTGCCTTAGTGTAATGTGGAGGCAGTTTCTGGTATTGGGCAGGCCCTGACTTCAAGGTCTGTTTGGTGCAATTGTGGCATGATGAAAATGCACACACTTGCCTTCCTTCTTCCACTCATCCAGTCCTCCCTCACTCAATAATTGTCACACTTACATAATAGGAAATAATGGCCCTCCAGAATCAATAAGATGCAAAACACACTGCAGTCTGTTTTTCCAGGCATATAAAAGCAGGTTAAGAGTCAAGTAGCCATGCACCATCCATCATTTCATTTGTTCAGGAAGAGATGGCCCAACACAATTCCCCCCGCCCCCTGCATCCTGAACAGATGAACTTTCAAGCTTGACCAAAGCCAACTCGCAATAGCAGAAACCATTCCCACTTCCTTGGCAAGCATCCTCTGCTCAGTGCCAAAACATGCAGCCTACAGAATTATTTTAGCTGAATGCTGCTTTGCAAAGGCCACTAATCTGTATTATTTTCATTCTAAATATATTTACTGGAATTTCTTTTTAAAAAAAAGCAAAAACAAACATGCACATAGCGGATGGGACACTTAGCAGGAAGGCTATGGAAATGGCTACCTTGGTTCAGGAGAGCTGCTTCTGCTGGTCGTTCCTAAATATCTCTCTCTCTCTCTCTCTCTCTCTCTCTCTCTCTCTCTCTCTCTCTCTCTCTCTCTCTCTCTCTCTCTCTCTCTCCACCTTCTCCATGGTGGCTGCTTCCATGGGGTGAGTCAATCATCTGAAGCGGCTCACTACACAGGAGAGCTTTTTGTCACCACATCAGTTGTAGAATTGTGGCTTAGTTAATTCATTTCAAAGCATTTTTATCCATTTTCCTATTGGGAATTATCAAAGCAGATGATGTGTTTAATTCATTGAACAGCATAAAAAAACCAGCATTGTTGTTTTTTAACTGTCTGAATGTACTGTTTTATAAACAACACATAACCAACACAGACACACACACACACACACACACACACACACACACACACACGGAGTATTAAGCAAATAGCTTTTGTTTTATTATGCATGTATTTGTTTTGTATTTTTATGTTTTGAACCACCCTGTGATCTTCAGATGAAGAGCGGTATACCAATTTTGAAAGCTTCCACAAACCACTTTGATTCAAAATGATGTTTAGTTATATCCAAACATAACCAAAAACCCTACTCCTTGATCCTAGGAACCATCATACAAAAGTTGATTAAAACCAGTGCAGCTTTGAAAGGTTCAGTTGGCCATCTTGAATCAAATGGTGTCGTAGTCTTGTTGCTGAGCAACAACGAGCACAGCTCAGTGGAGTGGGAGGCCAGAAGAGTCTCTGAGGCGTACTTGCTTGGAGGCAGAGGAAGTATCCAAAGTCAGGTCCAGTCCAAGGGTCAGGAGAACAGCAACCTGTGTGGTCAGATGGTCCAGGGATCAGGGAATCCGATGATCATGGGGTCAATGGTCAAGACAAGCAGGAAGCAGCAAGGTAGGATCAGGAATGATAAGCGTTGTTGCCAGCATCTGACTGCTGCTGGAAGCTCTGCTTAAGAAGGCTGAAGCCAGCTGGTTCTCATCAGCGCCTTCTCCTCTGTGTACTTGAAGGCTGATCAGTTGCTGGTGGAGTCACCCTGTTTTCTCCCCTTTCAGGCTGCTGTTCAGCAGACGAAGCTGACTCCTGGCCCCACGACAAATGGTGTCTAATTGTAAGCGAACATAGACAAAAACCTGCAAAAATTTCAGGAGTGCAAAAATTTGGTTGGGTATCCAAATGCATAGTGAATAAACCAACTTCCCCAAACATATAGTGGATCCTGCACCACATCACAGCCTCAATTTCAAAAGATGTTTCCCATGTGACATGGAGAGGGCTTCTGTTTGAAAAACACATGTTGAAACTGAACTAGCCATAGTCTCCTTTAGATCCACACCTACAGCTTGAACTATCAGCTTGAACTGGGATGTTGTTTTCTACAAGACCAGTTGAAATGAGCAGGACTTGAATCAGAGTATGGGCTGTCCTATCAGAAAACGTATTCCCTTAATCCCAACAGGTTGTCAACCATAGAGTTGCAAGGTGCATGCATGCAAGTACAGTACACACACACACACACACACACACACACACGTGTGTGTGTCTGTGTGTACAACATATTCCTATCTGAAGCTTTCTGCTCGTAGCTGAAGCTCAACAAGATAAATGTTCCCCTCTCAGAGACAAGATACCTATTCCACAAATCACTGCTCCCTTCCCTCCGCACCTTCCCTTCCTTCTAACCCTCCTCCATTACTCATCCACTGGAAGAAAATGCAAAGAGTAATAATAATTAGACAAGTACAAATAGCCAGACAGCGATATGGATGGCGTGTCCCACTAAATAAAGGGCCGTTACCATACCAACAGGCGGGCAGAGTGCTGATCTAACAGTGCTTGGAGGCGCTCAAGCAGTGGCACATCATCCGTTATCCGACAACTTGGGTCTGGCCTCTCAAAAACACAAAACGTTGCCCGGGACTCTGTGCCCCTTCAGTGTAAGTCAAGGGAAACTACTGCTTTTCATTAAGTGCGAAATAAATAAATATTGTTGGTAGCAGCGGCAGCACAGGAACAGCCCTCCTGGATCAACTACAAGGTCCATCTAGTTCAGAGATTTGCAGCAGGAAGAGCTGATTCAGTTAAGAACACCCTCTTACTGTCCATGGGAGGAGAAACAAAGAAGCTAAAGAGCAGTCAGATGTAAAAGTTAATTGTTCAATAAATTGGGTGGTATCCAACACACTTGTTCCGCTAGGGCAAGGATAGATGCTTCTGCAATGGCATGACTCCCATCACATTGCCCCAAATCTGCTCCAGGGGCTTGGGGAAAATTCCAGAACAGATTTAGGGAACTTTGGGGGAGGGAGATGATGGGGGAGGTTCCATTGCACCATCTTAGAGCTATGTTAGATACAGGCCATAGTAGCAAAATTAAATACTTTTTTTTTAAAAAAAGTATTTATATAGGTTATGTTTAGATCAATTCATGATAAAGGTTCACTAAGCAGCTTACAATGTAGAGCAAAAATTGGGGGTGGGGAGACTTATGCTGTTTATAAGCCTCCCCTGCAGTAAGGATATGGGAGCCAGCTGTATGTCATCTAGCCCCCCCCCCCCTTCTGTACTGTATTTAAGCCAGACTCCTTGGAGTGCAGAAAGACTAGTACCATAAACTTTGTTGTCCCTTAACTCTTGTTTTGCTTTATATTTATGTACTTAAACATAGATGGGATGGGTTATTTGTAACATTGAATTTATTCTGTGTTTGTTAAATTGTTGATTCATCATTTTTAAAAAAATTATCGATGAGCTCTGTGTTTTGTTTATTGTGTTTTGAGTGTTTGCTGTAAGCTGCCTTGAGCACAACTCATTGTGGAAAAGGTGCATATAAGTATGCTCAATCAATCAATCAAAAATTTAGATCTGGGAAGGGGGGAAAACAGGAGGGGGTATACAGAAAAGATGGGGAGTTGAAAGCCAACTATTTGGAAATGATTGTTTTGAATCTTAAAACAAAACACCTGTTTGTCTTAGAGATATAATCAGAAACATGCAGGCAGTATTCAACACAACACAACACAGATCAGTAAGAATCAATGTACACTTTTCACAAAATGAAGCAGTAGATTTTGTTATTGGGATGGTGTGGGGTGCAGGTAAAATTCTGGACTAAACCATTTCAGACTCCAGGTAGGAAGACCGTATTTTTAATGCTCTCCCACAAACAACCTTGAGCAATTTCCTGCATGTAGCAAACCAATACACAGAGAGATAGAAGATACCGGTAGTAGTCTTATATGTTACTTTTACATGCAGTCCATTAAAAAAAAATGTGGGAGCAGTGCAGTCAGAATTACTCTCTCCCACCATCTGAAGTGAGGCAGTTAGAGATTTTAATCACCTCATTTTGGCAATTGGCTCTTGGGACCCACAGAGGGGATAATTTTCCTTCATATAGGGACAATCTCCCCCGCTTTCTCTCCTGTAACTCTTCTCTACTGAGACTTCAAGACCAAGCAGTAACCCAGGTGTGGAGACCCTTTCCCCCTCTAAATGCTGCTCAACTACAACTCCCATCATCCCTGGGCATTGGTCATTCTTGCTGGGGCTGATGGGATTTGTAGTTCAGCAACATCTGGCAGGTCAAAAGTTCTCCCCGCCCACAGTAACCTTTTACCGTAACCTTGAGGCCACTCCATGCTCATAATCTGATTTTTGTTGTACTCTTTCCATCTCTACCTTTAGGCTCTAAAGCTGCTCATTCTGCAACCATTCCCTCCCCACAGGTCAAAGCACAAACACCCTTCAAAAAGTTTCGATCCCACTAAGGCCATACTATTTATAATCCCCTCATGTTCTGTCTTCTGAGCACAACATTAGCCAGGTCGTCATCTCTTAGTCTCCACACTTGACATCAAGAGCACCAATAATCAAGCATGCCTCTTACTATATACAAATTCTTTTCATAAAAACACAGGATAGTCTGCTGCTGAGGAGGGTGCACTGGTTACCTATTTGCTACTAGGCTGAAGCCCAAAACTACTCAGGCCCAAACTACCTTAAGCAGCCATCCCCAAACTGCGGCCCTCCAGATGTTTTGGCCTACAACTCCCATGATCCCTTGCTAACAGGACCAGTGGTCAGGGATGATGGGAATTGTAGTCCAAAACATCTGGAGGGCCGAAGTTTGGGGATGCCTGACCTTAAGGATGCTGACGCTTTCTCAGGGAGCACTTCTGGTGCCCCTGAAGTTTGGCGTGGTTCCTGTGGAACTCCCTGCCAGGATTGGTTTGGAAGGAACCTTCCATTTCCCCTTTTTTCAGGTGTATTTTGAAAGCTATATTGTACAGACAGACCTTTGCAATATATTTTTTTCTCATTTTAACCAAACAATACTTGTTTCGTTGATGTTTATAATTGGGGTGTTTATGGGGGGGGTTTGCTGATTTTATTCTGATATGTTGTATACCACCTGAATGCATATTTTTTCTGAAGGTGCGGGTTATAAATACATAATTAAATAAATCCTCTCCACTCTCCTCATGTCTGGTGTGTTGTAGCTGCACTTCCAGAGCCCTTTCTCTGCATCATAAATGGCAGGATGCAGCATCCAGTGGAACCGTGCGAGTGCAAAATGGTACACCGGCACTTAAATGCAGTGCTATTCTATCCTATTCACTCAAGCAGCTTTGGCAGAGGATACAATTGCACTATTAATAGAAGATTAAGCCTGAGCTTGCGGATTGTGTTTCCACTCTTCCTGTCTGTCGAGTCAGGCAATCTCAACTGTGATAAAGAGAGAGAAATAGCTCTCACACGGAGACACTTGCCTCTATTTATAATGACTATGTAAAAGGCCAGCTGTAAGGCAGCCCAGCCCAAAAAACATGAGTGATAAGACCGACTTGCTTTCAGTTAACGGGCTTGAAAGGGAGATGCTGGAATGACCGCTCCCCACATCAAATGGAGGGCACCTTTTGCGTGGTCGCACGCAGCCCCCCAGATCCCAATGCGGCTCTTGGTAGTACGGGCTGGCTTCGCCCTCCCCAGGCTGGTTACCTGGAGGTCTCCGCCTACCTCAGCCAATCGCCCAATCCCACCTGGAGAGGCGTTGCCAGGGGGTCGGCCAGGTAGGGGGAGGGACTGCCGTGCCCACACATCAGAAGGTGAATCTTACCTGCGAAGCGTCATGCTTACAATGGCGTGGCAACCTCAAACCCACCAGACTTAACTACACTGTTGAAAAAATAAATAGGGCATTGCATCGGGGGTCGCGTTGTAAAGCATCCCAGCATCAAAATCTACAGGAAGGAAGTCTTCAGGCCCAACGGAATGCACCTATCAGCCATCGGTAACAATTATTGGCTGGGCGACATAAGGCATGGCCTTTTGGAATGGCTGTTGGATGGCGAAGGGCCTTTTCAGGTGAGAGCGCAATTTTGCGGCCTTGGGTGGTGGTTTCAGGCCTTGGGTGGATTCCTTTAGTCTATCTTCCCTAAATGGGGGGGGGGCGTGAAGCGGTGACCCACGCCCCCCTTGCGGTGGTGACCCCAGGGTTCCCCGTTAAAGGGATCTTGAGGGGAGGCATTGGCCATACGCCGAGAGGTTGTCATTGCTCTGCCCTGCGATGGCGGTGAAACGGGGGGCAGGCTCTCTGCTTGAACATACGTTCTCCAGAGCCAGCCCAATCCCCACACATTCTGGATAACCCTGATGTCTCCCAGATCCCTGGCTGGGGACTGGGAAGGATAAACGCCCAGCGCCTGAGCCAAGGTCTGAAACTTAATAAAGTTGTGGCCAATTTTAATCCCATAGAATGTTGTCTTAAGTCATTATTCCGCTCGGGGGTCACCTGGGGTTGGGGGGGACTCTGCCTGTCCACGCAAACTGGACCACCCAAATCAGGAGAAGATGCAGCATGCCACACAGTGGTGGCTGGTGCCTCTTGGGACAGGTAGGCAGCAGTGGTCAACAGCAAGTGGAGCAAGACCTCTCTAGCCCACCAAAATATTTACTGCAACCAATGTTTTCATATTTAAGATGCTGCAAGAGTCTTTGTTGTTACTGCAGGTATCATCCATATACAATACTTGGAAGTTTGGGTGCAACTCAGTTTGCTGAGAGGGGGTTGCATGGGGTTAAAACAGATAGAATAAGAGACCTCCAGATTCCCAAACTACATATCCCTGTGCCTTTGACCTCTTTGCTGACCTCCCTATCCCCTTAAGTTTAGACTGATACATCTTAGGTTGCATCCTGTTTACAACCTCCTCACACTTCTCTTTTGGACCTCAAAACGAGAGGTCACCTTGACCTCTTTCCTCTGAGGGGAAAAGGCACAAGCATGCCTTCTCTAAATTAGTTAGTCAGATTAGAACTTGAAACCTGTTTCCATCCAAGTTGTGCACTGCCTATAATCAACTATGTTGTTAATTTTCTTACGACTCGAGCATCTCTCTGGGTGTGATCGCAAAAGGAAAATCCTACTTTCTCAGCAAATTCACAAGCCATATGCTTGCATTGCATGCCCACTCTGCCCACTTAAGAGCTCTGATAGGTAATGGGGCTCAGTTTCAACATAGGTACCTGCTCACTTTTAAGTTTTGATGTGCAAGGAATGATTAAGCCTCCACCTTGCCCAGCCCTTGCACTTCACAAGACAAAGGAGACGGTTAACAAGAACTCTCACAGCTAAGCCTCCCCCTCCCCTTATTTTTTAAGACCTTCGCAAACCAGCTCAATCTGATCTCATAGCCTTCTTGCTGATACGTCTCACTTTATTGGTGAGTTTGGCCTTGGGTGTCTCAGCTGTTTGATCAATATTGCAGGGGGTCAGTGATATTTTCTCCCTTTTAGTGTCTTGCTGCCTTTAACTTTGTCACCTGATGAACAGCGCTACCCCTTGAACGCTTATCTTGTATCGATTTTCTCCGCTCTCTTTCTGCATTTCCAACTGTCTCACCATTTCCTCTCCTGTCACCGGATGCCCATTTAATGTTAACTTATCCCCTTCTATACAAACTCCTTGTTCTTGCAGGGATCCTTTTTCCCCCCTCTCTCTCCACCACAACAGCAGATTGTCAAAAAAACAATTTCCTCCTTTTGGAGGGGAACTGACTCATTGATAGCCTTCAGCCATTTATTGTCTGTCGCAGGGATTCTTGCTTTCTCTCTTTGCCCCCATGATGATGATCACTGCAATTTCAAAAGGGGAGAGGAACACTGTAAATTGAAGTTTCTGTTCTGTATTTTCGTTGCTCCATCCTCTGATAAGCCACTTGATTAAAGGGGCCTCGTGCCAGGGTGGCAGAGCAGATGGGGCCCATCCTCAGACATATTATTCAAAATATATATAGCCCACTTTGCCAGCTCTTGCTCAAAGGAACTTACAGCAGCGGAGACGGGGCAGGGGAAGCACAATCTTATACATAAAATGGATGAACTCTCTGGAGGTTGTGGCTCTCCGGAAGTTGAACTTCAAATCCCATCATTTCCATCCAACATGGGCAATGGGCAGGGATGGTGAGAACTGCAGTTCAACAATTTCAGGAGGTTCAAGGATTAGCCACCCATGGAATAAAAAGAGATTGTGTGTGTGGCTGTGTATGTATATATGCACACACGCGTGCTCAGGCACACACCAACACACACACACACACCAGTCGTTCAGGGAAATTGACTAGGGCAACTTTCCCCAACTTGGTGTCTACTGGGTAATTCCAGATGGAACCTGATTGAGCTGGAAGTGGCTGATGGACTTCATTTTAAGTTGTTTTAAACTGTTTTAAATATTTGTGATATTGAAATATTAATAGTAATACTGTGTTTTAATTGTTGTAACCCGCACTGGGAACTTAGGATACAGAGTGGGTAATAAATTGGGTTGCTGGTGGGTTTGAAGTCCCCAGGAGGAATACAGTTGGGTCATAGTGCTCCTTCGTAAGCATAACATCTTGCTCAAACTCCCTAGTTCAGCCCTGGAAACTAGCTTTGAGGACTCGGCCATGCTTGCCTCAATGGAGAGGAGAACATTAGAACCCCCCCCAAAAAAATTATTATCCAATTCAGTCACAGAAGACTTCCTAGTTAACACACATCCATTCAGGACCCATGGACTTGGGGGGGGGGAGAACCGACATGATTGGTCAGTTAGTTAAGTATTTCTATTTTTTACTTGATGGGGGGGAGGCAGCTGGCCCCCTTGGCTACGCCCATGTCAGGACCCACCACTGAGAACCACTGGGGCAAGAGATTATTTAGCAAGTCACTATTTCTCTCTCGCCAGATGTTTTTGAAGCCTGTGTAATAATTGTTGCTGCAGAAGCCACTGGAAATATTCTTTCAAATATTATTGTCTTAGGTGGTGGGCTTTACCTTCTACCTCTCCGCCCCTTCCACCCCCCAGGAAAAAAAATTATTTGGAAATAAGCCAAATCAATGTAATTTCTGAGCCAATCAGGCATGAGCTTAATGAGTACTTTCTTCTGTCTATCTTGAATCCTCCAGCAATCCGCTTCATTGTATGGCCTCAAGTTCCAATGTTATGAGAGAGGGAGACAAAAATTCTCCATCTGCTTTCCCTACACCATACTTAATTACTGATTTCTCAGATCACATCTTTCTCCTATCAGGGCTAAACTGTTTCATGGACTGGTTGAGCCTAGAGAAATCAGGAGATCCCTATAGGTAATTGCCCTTACACAAAAGCTCACTCAGCTCAGAAACGAACAAACTAAACTTTGTGTACAAGAATGCAGCTCAGCCTTGGTTGCAATATTTATAAATGGGAAGCTGGGGGCAGGGTTAAATGGAGAGGTTTGGAAATACACATTTGTCTTTGCAGAGGGAGTAGCGCACCATCATTATTCAAAGTGTGAAAAAGAGATATTGATTAAAAACCCCAGAGATGCAAAGAGATCTTGATAGGCCTGGATGAAGAGGAAGGAGCCCTGTGACCTAAACTGGACTACATCTTTCCATTTCTTTGATCCAATTATGCACAATTCTATTAACTTGTTTTTTTAAAAAAAGTTGTCCCTGGGGACAGAAGGGGTTAGAAATGTACTGCACTGTGCTTTAGTTGTCTGGGAACTTATTGGGTAGTAATTTAGGTCAATACAATACAGTGAGCAGGGAAAGCCAGGCATTTCAACCTCTACAATGTGATCTTTGCTTCAAATCCCTGATATAAAACAAGGTAGCCTATGCTAACGTGACGCAGGTGGCACTGTGGGTTAAACCACTGTGCCGCTTGGGCTTGCCAATCGAAAGGTTGGCAGTTCGAATCCCTGTGACAGGGTGAGCTCCCGTTGTTCGGTCCCAGCTCCTGCCAACCCAGCAGTTCGAAAGCACGTCAAGTGCAAGTAGATAAATAGGCGGGAAGGTAAACGGTGTTTCCATGCGCTGCTCTGGTTCACCAGAAGTGGCTTAGTCATGCTGGCCACATGACCCGGAAGCTGTCTGTGGAAGCAGACAAACGCCAGCTCCCTCGGCCTGTAAAGCAAGATGACCGCCACAACCCTAGAGTTGTTCACGGCTGGACTTAATTGTCCGGGGTCCCTTTACCTTTAAAGGTAAAGGGATCCCTGACCATTAGGTCCAGTCGTGTCCGACTCTGGGTTTGCGGCACTCATCTCGCGTTATTGGCCGAGGGAGCCAGCGTATAGCTTCCAGGTCATGTGGCTAGCATGACAAAGCCGCTTCTGGCGAACCAGAGCAGCACATGGAAACACCGTTTACCTTCCGGCTGTTATTAGCTTCCCCCAAATTCTGCCCTACAAATGCTTCAGACTACAGTTCCACTTAGCCCATCAGCCCTATTGCTGCACAGACATTTCCCAAAAGTATCTTCAACACTGAACATTATTACAGCTCAGAATGGAATGCATGTATAAAAAGCAACAATGACTTGTGAATAATTTTATACTTGTTGGAACAATCATGTACTACGTACTTATATACCCATAAATCGTATCGTTATCACTGTTTCAAGCACTTTTTTCTTTTTGTTTTGCCTTGTTTTCATTTCCTTCGCTTTCTTTCTCCACAGAAAATTGTCAATAAAATATAACTAATATTTTAAAAACACACACATAATGGCTCAGAATTCTTTGAGGGAAATGTGTGTTTCGAATGTGCTTTAATGCTATCAGTTGTGTACACAACCAGTGTGATACTGTTTTTAATGCTGTAACCTGCTCTGGAACCTGAGGGTGAAGGGAGGGTTGTTAATTAATTAATAATTAATTACATATGAGGGAAGGATTCTCACATCTTGCCACAGGGGAGATGTGCAAACTCTATTCCATTATGTTAGCCAGAAGCACAGCAAGCATTTCCCCACGCTTCTCTGACAGAAGGAAGCAGCTCCCAAAACAAACGATTCTGTTCTATTCTGCAAGTTTTCTTGGAAACAAACCGAAGCTATGATGAGACAAGCCCTAGGCAGAGGGAAGAGGCTGCCTTGGGTGACAGATGCTGCTGGGGCAAGGGGAGCAGACAATGGCGGCAAGGTGCTAGAAAACACAGCTTGCCCTATGCCGCCTATTGAGCTTGGGTGTGGTGCCCTGTCCCCAGCGAGCTTCTGGGGAGAGGGGGCACCATCCTGTCCTTCAGCTGGGATAGCAAAATCGTTGCAAGTGCAGAGATGAAGTCTTCCAGTAGGCAAACACTGAATTAACTCAGCTACCATGCAAGAAGGAGTACATGAGAGACACACAGTGTGGTGTAGTGGCTAGAAACTGAATTAAGAGACCCGGGTTGAAATCACCCCTGCCCTCTTTAAACAATGAATCTCACTCTGTAACTATGGGCCAGTCATGATTTCTCTCTTGAATGGTAAAAAGGGAAAAGACCCCCTGGACAGTTGCTAAGCCCATCTCGCTTTCAGTCCGAGGGAGCCGGCGTTTGTCCACAGACAGCTTTCCGGGTCATGTTGCCAGCATGACTAAACCACTTCTGGTGCAAAGGGACAACGTGACGGAAACCAGAGCACACGGAAAAGTCATTTACCCTGTTTCCCCTTTTTTTAATACGTAGTCATAAAGTTAACTTTAACTTATATGCAGAATTCATCATGCGAAAGGCTGGACTAGATGAATCCCAAGCCGGAATTAAGATTGCCGGAAGAAATATCAACAACCTCAGATATGCAGATGACACAACCTTGATGGCAGAAAGTGAGGAGGAATTAAAGAACCTTTTAATGAGGGTGAAAGAGGAGAGCGCAAAATATGGTCTGAAGCTCAACATCAAAAAAACCAAGATCATGGCCACTGGTCCCATCACCTCCTGGCAAATAGAAGGGGAAGAAATGGAGGCAGTGAGAGATTTTACTTTCTTGGGCTCCTTGATCACTGCAGATGGTGACAGCAGTCACGAAATTAAAAGACGCCTGCTTCTTGGGAGAAAAGCAATGACAAACCTAGACAGCATCTTAAAAAGCAGAGACATCACTTTGCCGACAAAGGTCCGTATAGTTAAAGCTATGGTTTTCCCAGTAGTGATGTATGGAAGTGAGAGCTGGACCATAAAGAAGGCTGATCGCCGAAGAATTGATGCCTTTGAATTATGGTGCTGGAGGAGACTCTTGAGAGTCCCATGGACTGCTAGAAGATCAAACCTATCCATTCTTAAGGAAATCAGCCCTGAGTGCTCCCTGGAAGGACAGATCGTGAAGCCGAGGCTCCAATACTTTGGCCACCTCATGAGAAGAGAAGAATCCTTGGAAAAGACCCTGATGTTGGGAAAGATTGAGGGCACTAGGAGAAGGGGACGACAGAGGACAAGATGGTTGGACAGTGTTCTCGAAGCTACGAACATGAGTTTGACCAAACTGCGGGAGGCAGTGCAAGACAGGAGTGCCTGGCGTGCTATGGTCCATGGGGTCACGAAGAGTCGGACACGACTAAACGACTAAACAACAACAACAGTCATAAAGTAAGCCATGGCAGGGTTTTTAAGCATTTCAGAAATATAAGACATACCCCGAAAATAAGCTATACTTCCGCGCCGCGGAAACCAACCCCCACAGGCACCTCCACTCACAGAGTCACTCCATGCGGCCGGCACTGCAGGAGCGCGAACAGCTGTGAAGCATCACGCTCCCGCCTTGCTGGCTGCATCCCCGCGCTCCGCCTTCTCGTCCACCGCCGTCCCTGCTGCTTCCGTGCTTGCCGCCACCGCTGGGCTCACTGCTTCTTCCTTGCCTGGCCTGGCCAAGGAGCTTGGAGCGCCCTGCAGCGGCGGGTGGAGCGCCTGAGCCAGAGGCCTCCGCCTGGCCCGGCCAAGGACGCCTGCTGCCCCACCACCCGGAACCGGTGGCTGCTGCAGCGCCAAGCACTCAAAAGAGCCTAGCAGTGCCCTGAGCCAGTGCCCTGAGCCATAAAAATCGTACCGGTAATTAAAAAAATAAGACATCCCACCGAAAGTAAGCCACCCACCCTGTGTTTTTTTGAGGAAAAAAAGTTATAAGACAGTGTCTTAAAAAAGAGGAAACACGGTACCTTCCCGCCACAGCGGTACCTATTTATCTACTTGCGCTGGAGTGCTTTCGAACTGCTAGGTTGGCAGCAGCTGGGACAGAGTAACAGGAGCTCACTCCATTGCGGGGATTTGAACTGCCGACCTTCCAATCAGCAAACCCAAGAGGCTCAGTGGTTTAGACCACAGCGCCACCCGCGTCCTCTAACACACCTCACATGAGCCTTGTGAGGATGAACCGGGAAGGTAGATATACCACCCCGAGGTACTTGGAGGAAGGGTAAGATAATAAATTATTAGGAATCTTGTAGGACTCAGGATTCAAGCTAAGCTATGGTTATAATTATTCTTTTCGGGGGTATATTTATGATGGGTTGTAATTGGATGATTTAATATATTGTGATATAAATTTGAATACGTGCGTTTGTGTGTGAAATTACCAGACAGTGCAACATACATTGGGCTAATAATATTTAATATTTCATCCTGCCCAGTTTTATAGCATCCTCCCTCACCAGATGCAATGTGATTGTTGTAGAGATTCTGCTTTTGGACCACAGCTCTGTCGCTGTGGGCTGCGGTGTTAAAAGCTGTGATTTAACATACACAGTCTCTTTTATTCATCTAACAAGTTTATTCCTTTGTCAGGTACTGCCTCGTATCAAAGGGTTTTTACCGAGGTGGGCGTGCAGAGAATTTATTGCTGTAACAGGTTTATTCTTGCAACCTTTTATTCATTTATGCAGACTCCCTTCCATTTGGCGTCTCTCTGCATAAGTGGGCAAAAGATCCGAGACCGTGAGACCACAGCGCCCCCTTGTGGTCCAAAGCGGCACCTGACAGCCTGGACATTAATCATAGCAGCAGGAGTGTAAAATTCAATTTTACCTCTCCATTCATTCTGAGATGAGTTGAAGGCCGGCCTTGTACATATAAACCACACTTTACTTCATCAGAGCCCCGGTAACAAATGGTGTGTCTTCTTCAGGGAGTTTAACCATCAAAAAACAGCGCACCATTTAATTCCGCTCAAGCCTAGGGTCAGAGCAGGAGCTCTTGGCATCAGCAAATGCTTCAGCCCTCAGCTGCGCAGTAAACTATGTTTTAGAGATTGTTCCTCAATATGAAATGATCAGCCCATTTATCTGCTAAAGGAGCCCATCTCTTTGTTCAGCCTCCCAATATTTTTTTCCGCTGACCTGATCTGGACAATAAACCAGAGCCGTCTTAAGATATTCACTGTTCAATTTGTTACTTGAGCGCCTACAAGCTCGGCTGTCTCCCGTCTGAATCCCAGCGTCCACTTTCCACTTTCGCCAAGCTAGCCTGGATTCTCACTTGGTTTGGCAAGTCAAAGGGTTGGAGCCATCCTCAGAGATAGTCCAACAAGGCCACCAAAGATATAAAAACAGGAACCTGGCAGCCCAACCCAAATTAGCCCAAAGTATATCATCATCTTACTTTTTTGATGCTGAGCTTCAGACCATATTTTGCGCTCTCCTCTTTCACCCTCATTAAAAGGTTCTTTAATTCCTCCTAACTTTCTGCCATCAGGGTTGTGTCATCTGCAAATCTGAGGTTGTTGATATTTCTTCCAGCAATCTTAATTCTGTTTTGGAATTCATCCAGTCCAGCCTTTCGTATGATGAATTCTGCATATAAGTTAAATAAGCAGGGAGAGAATATACAGCCTTGTCGTATGCCTTTCCCAATTTTGAACCAATCAGTTATTCCACATCCAATTCTATCTGTAGCTTCTTGTCCCACA
The DNA here is from genome assembly GCF_965207765.1 of Zootoca vivipara. Classification (NCBI taxonomy): domain Eukaryota; kingdom Metazoa; phylum Chordata; class Lepidosauria; order Squamata; family Lacertidae; genus Zootoca; species Zootoca vivipara. The sequence goes on along the minus strand of NC_142590.1, from coordinate 71,476,812 downwards.
TAGAGATTTCTCAGGAGACAGATGAGGTGATCAGGCACTCCCATTTCTTTAAGAACTTGCCACAGTTTGCTGTGGTCGACAGTCAAATGCTTTTGCGCAGTCAATGAAGCAGAAGTAGATGTTTTTCTGGAACTCTCTAGCTTTCTCCATAATCCAGCACATGTTTGCAATTTGGTCTCTGGTTCCTCTGCCCCTTCGAAATCCAGCTTGCGCTTCTGGGAGTTCTTGGTCCACATACTGCCTAAGCCTGCCTTGTAATTTCTATTACATTCTATTCCATTTCTATTAGGTTCATTAATTTCAATGGGTCTACTCTTTAGTAAAATATTGTTGCACATTTGTGCTTGGGTCTGAGCTGCAGAGAGCTGGAGCTTGTGAAGGGGTTTTGGAAGTTATATTGTAGAAGAGGCCCTCTCAGTTTTTAGAAGTTAACCACTGGTATTTCCACTGACATGTCAACCAAAACTAGCAACTTCTGAAGATTCTCTGTCTTGTAATCCAATTCTAGGTTTGTCATTGCTTTTCTCCCAAGAAGCAGGCGTCTTTTAATTTCATGACCGCTGTCACCATCTGCAGTGATCAAGGAGCCCAAGAAAGTAAAATCTCTCACTGCCTCTATTTCTTCCCCTTCTATTTGCCAGGAGGTGATGGGACCAGTGGCCATGATCTTGGTTTTTTTGATGTTGAGCTTCAGACCACCATATTCAGACCTCACTTTTTCCCTGGAGGAAAAATGAAACTGAGCAATGTATAAATAAATAAAAGTTAAGGGTCCTGGAAAGAGTTTTTCAAAGGCATTTACAGAGAATAACTGTCTCCACCTCATGAACGACCTGAGGGAAGGCATTGCAGAGAGTGCATGCTGTTAAAGTTACCAGATTTTTTTCAATAAATCCGGGGACACTTTTCAACTTCAATGGATTTTGTTTGGGGACTGGTGTGTAAATCCGGGGACTGTCCCTGGGAAACAGGGACATCTGGTAACCTTATGTTAAGGCCCACTAAGTGACAATGTCCAGCAATCTTATTAGGCTTGGCTTGTACCGAGAAAGGTGGTCCGCAAAGTATCCTGCTTTGCAACTTCACCAACCCATCTTCCAACGAGCACAACTTGGCTTCTTTCAATAAACCTTTCGGCCTCATCTCTTGGTGACTCGGTGACTTTTTGTGGCTTTTGGACTGTTGGTACTTATATGTTTATTTTTGCTTGTGGAGCCTGTGTGTGTGTGGTTTCTTAATTTGTTTTTAAAGAAATTGCAGCTGCATGTGGGGGGGGGGCAACACAATGGCAAAGTTAAAGTAGTTTAATAAGTAAGTCTGATAAATGTATTCACTTGTTTTTCTTGACAGATGATTTTGATTAAGGTGAATATATTTACAACAAATTCATTCTCCAAAACAACTTCCCACCGGTCCATAATACAACTTAATGCAACTTAAAAGGTGAAACCAATATATGAGATAGATGCGTGACATGCAAAGCAAGATATGTCAAGCCTTTATTTGTTGTAATTGTAATTATTTGTCGTTAGGCGGGTCAATTATAAATGGAATGTAATTAATGAAATGTAATAGCGATGTTTATTTTTGTATTATTGTAACTATTTGTTTTATTACTGTGGAATTTCCAAAAGAAAGAATTTGTAAAAAATAATAAGTTTGCATTACTGAAATAAATGCACTTTTCGACGATATTCTAATTTTCAGAGTTTCACCTGTAAAACAAAGTCTTAATAAGTGATGCAGATACGTAATTAACTTAAGAGGTTCCACAACTTAAGCATTAATAGGCATAACAATCCAGTATTTCTTAATTCCACAGCTTTATTTATTTATTTATTTTCTCTATAAAGTATGATACCAGAGGACAAAGCAACATGGAAATTTACACACTTTGTATCTGGGTCTTTGTAAGCTCCTTGAAAGGGAAAACAGCTTTTAGATACAAGTTCAGATGCCCATAACGGAGCGTCAGCAATATTCTGGACACCACGCAGTACATAAAAATAAGACAACCCCGGCTCTACAGAGTTCACATACGGAGAGAGCGAAAGAGAGGGGAAAACCCAGTTGCATCAGAATTCCAGGGGTGGGAATGAAATTTTGTTAAGCTAATATATACAGCACAAAGACACTGAGTGGACCACATTCTGACAGAACAAGCTTCTTTGCAGGTTTGTGGGGAGCAGAATGGGAGGGAAGATCTGAAAAAGTGGCTCTTAATGCACATCCAGGGCAAGGAAGACCCTTATTCTGAGTAAAAAAATAAATAAAATGCTGTCATTTACACGTTTTAAAAAGAGGGGAAGGAACAAGGCATTCAAAAACAACAACAACCCAATGTTCTAAAACCAAACCCACACATTGAAACCACATCACTGTAAATTAAATGTTATGTGAAAATAAATATTTACTTATCTGAAACTATATTGCTGATGCAACAAAGGGGTTTTTGTGTGGGAAGGCAGCAACTGCAGTTTAACCAGTGCATGCTACACAGACCACACTTTACCTTTGAGGAAGGTAGTAATAACAGCTGCTAAGTTCACCATGTATGCTATATGCATTTCTTTTCCAGGGTTCATGGAAGCACAATGGCGTTCACTGACCTAAAGGCAGCACCATCAGATAGATTTCACTAGCTCACATAGCAACAGGAACTTTCCCTGAAAACGGGTGAGTTGTACAAATTGCAAGCTGGGAACTTAAAGCTTATTGCACTCATTCTAATCAGATATTACCTCTATGCAAGATGGAAGCAAGTGGAATTTGCACTCAAGGAAAGGGATTAAGAAGCATAAGGAGATGAGAAGACCCAACTTCTCCTCATAGATCAGGCATGTCAAACCTGCGGCCCTCCAGATGTTTTGGACTACAATTCCCATCTTCCCCAACCACTGGTCCTGCTAGCTAGGGATCATGGGAGTTGTAGGCCAAAACATCTGGAGGGCCGCAGGTTTGACATGCCTGTCATAGATCATATTTCAATCTTATACTGTAGTGACATCAGAAGCAGAATAAGGAATGGTGTGGGGTTTTTTTGTTTGGAAATAACAGGAAGTGGCACTGTGGGTTAAACCACAAAGCCTAGGGCTTGCTGATCAGGTCGGCGATTCAAATCCCTGCGACGGGGTGAGCTCCTGTTGCTCGGTCCCTGCTCCTGCCAACCTAGCAGTTCGAAAGCACATCAAAGTGCAAGTAGATAAATAGGTACCGCTCTGGCGGGAAGGTAAACGACGTTTCCATGAGCTGCTCTGGTTCGCCAGAAGCAGCTCTGTCATGCTGGCCACATGACCTGGAAGCTGTACGCCGGCTCCCCCGGCCAATAACGCGAGATGAGCGCCACAACCCGAGTCGGTCACGACTGGACCTAATGGTCAGGGGTCCCTTTACCTTTACATCTTCAGGACACTCAGTGGAGGTCCAAGTGGCCCTGCCACTGTCCGGCTTCCTGGTGAAAGGCACCTCTTCAACTTCTTCCTCCGCAGTCTGGAGAACAAGAGAACTTCCTCTCAAGATGGTCCTCCTGTGTCTGTCTAATGATGGTACGCCCCCACCAACACTTTTTTTCTGCGGGCTCACCCCACCCCACCCCACTGATTTTGTTATATGTTACTTTGATGGCTTCCAGGCTGCAAAGAGGTTTATACTTTTAAAATATACAACTGCCAACTGTCTGATTTGTGGTGGCAATCATGACTCTCGCTCCAAAGCAAGATTTGCAAGACTACAGATCTAGCACAGCAGTTTTTCAACATCCACAGGATCAAAAAAAGTTAGTAATACAACCAGATTATTTCTGCAAGAGGCTGCCCCTCAAGTCATTTCTCGTTCTGAAACAAAAAGGCAAGCAACTTGCATCCAACCTTGCTTGTGAACATAATGTACATCCTGCCCAATTAAACTTCTCTCTAAACTTTGGGGTGGGTGGGAAACTTTGGTGCATGTTAAGACATCATGTTTATGGAAACAGGTTCAGCTTGAAAGCAATTCATGAAAAAAAATGTGAATGAGAAAAGAAGGGAAAGTCAGTAAAGTATTAGAAACCTATTGCTTGACAGCAAAAAAGAAGAAAGAAAAATCACAGCAGTTAGGCACAATCACAGTTTCAAGGTTTTCATTGCAACCCATTAAGGTATTTCAAGGCTTTGCTTGTGGTCCCAAATCTGCCTACAATTTGCAGGCAGGTCTAGGATGACCAACAGCTTTCACAGTGGTCTAAAGGATCCTGAGCGCCACTTCCTCATTCCGAGGGTGTCGTTCCCCACCCGCCCTCCCCCTTCCTCCCCAAGGGGTTCAAGTGCTGCTATCCACATATTGCGAAATTCCCTACAATTTTGTTATGTCTTCTTTTGTACTGTTAGTTTCAAACTACTGTACCTAGTTTAAAAGGAGCAAAATCGCCCTGGGGAACAGGAGCGGTCATCACATGTAAGACTGTGGGATAAAAAAATATCCACAATGCAAGCTCTACTTAAGTGTTACAATGTATTGGTCATGCAAAAATCCCTACAGGATCCTGGCAGGCAGGCATTTCAACAGTTATAGTTGATGTGGGGTCCGGCTGCTAATCAACTAATTGTTGGATGGACAGTAGCACAGTTTCAAATTGGCGGCAGGTTCTGCATCTCGCGCTGCAAAGTTCAACAGCCGCGGCGAGTCAGTGATCGTCCACTTTAGTTCTTTTGGCTTTCAGGGAAAGGTGCTGCAAAGAAACGAAAGCATTGTTTTTGGTTTTCGTAAAATTCATAAATGCTCCAAGCGATATACTTTTCTATTCCAAATTACATCAGTCTCCATGTTAGCGACAAATTCCGTCCTGCATTAGGAACTCGATGCCAACTAAAATGTCATTTTGCAATAGCCGAGAAAACCCATCAAGCCCGCCAGCATTGCCAGTATAGGAATCAGTGGTATTTAAAAAGCCAGACGACTTGGCTGCCTGGTGCTTAAACAAAAACATCTGCTATATTGTTATCTACCATAACAGTATTAAGGCTGTCAGGGTAATGCCTTTATTTATTGCAAAGACAACAGGTTATCACACCAATGGCAACTCTAGCATTATAGAGACCCAACCAGTCTTTCCAAGAAGAGGGTTTCTGCATTCCAGTGCATGCTTGTGGTGTGGGATCAAGCTATTTCCAGGGGTTCTCTTATTCCTTCTCTTCCCTCTTTGTCTCCAGAAGCATACCATTACCACCCAACCTCCGGCTTTTAGCACTAGCCTTAAGGTTACTTTGTACTTTACATGGAGAAGTGTGGCTTCTGCCATCTTATGGTTGCTCCAACATTACTCCCTAAGGCATAAAATGCTGGATCACGCCTGTTACATAGATCTGAGTGCATCTACACAACATGGCAGCAAGAACTGCCTTGGCATTGTGCCCAAATCACTTCTTGGGGGGGGGGGGGAAACAACCTTATACTGCCAGAGTAGTGTGGGATACAACAACAATGTGGCACCAATCACACTGCTACAGGTAACAGGTAAAGACAGTTCTAAAGTCACTTTCAACGTTCTTAGAAGTGGTAAAAAGTAGGTATGTGAGTTACTCACATTTCTACTTTTCAAGCTTCAAAATAGGAAGTTGCATCGCAATATGTTAGGAACTCAGGATACCTTAGGGAATACCTCCACACAATTTCTACCTGAACTCTCATATCTGGAGATGCCACTAAGTCTCACAATTTAGAGACTTTGCATCAAATGGTTCACAGAGCCAGATATCCTTAGTTCCTGCATTGTGGAACAGCCTCCTAGTTTCTGCTGTTTGCTGCATTTAGCCCAAGGATGAAAGCTTTTCTTTAAAAAAAAGAAGAAGAAGAAGTTTTCCTGCTGATATGACTATTATTTTCCAATCTGGGCAAAAGCAGTCAAAAATAGATTGCCCCCATCTCCCGAAACACTGGGTTGCATCCATCAAGTGATATTTAGAGTAGACACAGTGAAAACAATGGACCTAGGTTAACCATTTCCGTTAACTTAAATGAATCTACTCTGTATATAACTAACATTGAACAAATTCTCAATTTAACAAATTTTGGTATATTTGTGTAATTCTGACCAATCACACATAACTGATATTATTTTTAAATTGTGCCAGACTTTTCACTGAGAAGTTTCTGCCAGAATTTATAGTCATGCAAGGAGGCACAACATGCCTATGGAGTCGTATAATATGAAGCTATGATAATTATGAGCAATTACTACAGCAATTGCCAGTTACTTTGGATTAAGTAATGGAATAATGATTTGCATAACTGCTGTGTAGTTAAAGGCACCACTTTATATGTGACACAGGGAGGCACAATATTGGAATATTTTCAGTGCTATCAACTCACTTAATTATAGATACCGGATTCCTAGAAGATTTAATATAATTGTGGTGTTGGCTCATTTCCTTCTCAAACCATACCTGAAATAGTTTTGTTAAGTGGCCAAAACCACTTCCAGAACTTTTTTATGTCCTGCAGCACAATCAATTTGAATGCATTACAGGACACAAAGCAGGTAACATCTCTAATTTCAGGATGGGTTTGAATGCATTACAGGACACAAAGCAGGTAACATCTCTAATTTCAGGATGGGTTCACACACTGCCGAAGCATAGAGGTTTTGTGTACCAGGTTGCATATGGTTACTGTAGTGCCGTATAACATTGAAAATGTAAGCAACAGATACCTGTGTGGAACTGATTTTTCTAGATCCATTATCACTTAGCTTTCAGGCCACTGTTCTGAACAGAAACTGCTCTGGTGGATTATTTGTACTGAGAACTCAACTGAGGGAGCACGATCCTTTCCGTATGGCTAGACCTCTCAAAGCCTTTGATACAATTGATCATCAAACTCTTCTAGACCAGTTGGAGGCACTGTATTGCGATAGTTGTGGTGTACAACTGGTCAGAGCTTTGGGCAACAGCTAGACTACAACGTGGACTACCTATCCTATGAGGCACTGTTAGAAGAAATGTTGTGATTTTAAGCTAATTCACATTTATCTGCATAATATTGTGATATAAAGTAATCTTTATCTGAGACAGAGTTTTATTAATTATTGGCAGCTGTCAAACAATTAAATAAATACAAGCAAAAGCTATGGGGCGGGGAGAGGGATATACTTATGCAAACCCATTTCGCAAGCACAGGAAAAAGCATAGAATAACAAGAGCTGCCAATACGGCAGTGGTACCGTTTGGAGGCTATGCCGAGTCCGTACCGTTCCTTGCTGGTAAAAGTGAGGGGCCAGTTCCAATAGCCAAGCAGATTCAATTGCTGTAACGTCTCGCATGTAATACTTTGAGGTCTGCATGACTTCATTGTAGACAACCCTAAAAATATAGCAAGAAAAGGCACATCCACTAAGAGAACATTTGGATACATTCCCACTTATTATTGCCTCGGAAAGGTTTCAACATCTAGACACCAAGCCTTAATTCAAAAGTCACTGGGTGGTATTCAACTAAGTTTCACTGAGAGCAAACCTGACTTAGCCATGTCCATTAATTTCAATGGGTTTACTATGTATAAAATATGAATACCACCCACTATCTTTATGCATGTTCCCACCTGAATTCCCTGTATAGAAGATCCCTCTCTATGTTGCCTACCATCTCCTTATGACTTGACGTGGATTGGGTTACTACCCAGCCTGTAATGTCATTCCCAATGGTTGGAAAACCATCTAATGCAAGTGTACGTTTTTATACCGCAATCAAAACACAAAGGCAGCACTACCGGTTATTGCTCATTGCATCATCCTTCAAAGTTGGAGGATATGCATAAGATATGCTGAATTTCACATGCATGCCTTCGTAAAGGCATTACAAACCTCCCCACTCTCATGGAAGCAAATGTTTACACCCTCTTAGATCACAAGCTTCTTGATCCTGCTGTTTGGGAGGGGGAAACCAGCTACTTGGCTTCCCAGTCATGCAACAACTTCTACAACTTGTTGCTGGTAGTGCTCCATCTACCTTTATCGATTTTTCTCGATGTAAGTGTAGTGTGGAATGAAGAGTACAGTGCGCATTCTGAAGCCACAATCTACCAGATGGGCTGTGTTCTGTGAAAGAAGCAACTCTCAACGATGTAGAGTGTCAAGCTCAACCAGCACGCTAATGAAAACCTTTTCAACGTACCAACGAGGAGGCTTCTCTGCATACAGCACTGAGGTGGGGTGTATATAAAGTTCATGGTCATCGCGAATAGTCCTTGAAAGAAGAACAATTATTTTACACTTACAATGTTTATTCATTATGACGACAAAGCAAGGCAGCAATGGGACTGTGTCTAATTCCTCAATTATAAGCCTGATCATAGATAAGCAAAACTTTTAAAGGATGCTGAAAACTGACCTGGAAGCTTGTTTATTTATTGGTGCCTTTGAAATACCTTTCTTTACCTCTTATTGACCTGAAATATTGCTCAGTCCACTTAGTGGACTGCTTCAAGTTTTTTCCCAGTCTCTTCTCAGCTGTTGAAGCTCAACTAAGCCAGGAGACAGAATGCCAATTTGTTCCAACCTGATGGCACTGACAATAAAGCATCATTATTTTTTTAATGGCTATTGGCTTTCCAATGAGCCCTTTGTTAAGGATTTAAAGACAATTCTGATCTACATGGCCCCGCTATGTTCCCTTCGCTTACTCTCAGAGGCCTGAACTACAGTAATTATCACTAGTAAAGCCAGGACAGTGTTTTTGTTCATTTTGGGATGTTTATCACAATAAACCTCACATTTACCTGTATGCTCCGGTAGAGTGAAATCTGGCTGCGTTAGCAAAGAATCCCGAAACTATACACCTTAGAACAGGGTCTGGATCTCCTAAAAGGAGGAAATGGACCAGTCATTCCACAAAGCTCATCAGACAGACCAGCTTTCTCCAACATTGTGTGCTTCAAATGTTTTGGATTACAACTCACATCAACTTCAGCCAGTGTGGCCAATGGTCAAGAGCAAATTAACTGCCTAGTCAAATGATCGCAAACGAGCAAGGGGGAAAGTGGAACTCTGGAGGAATTTCAAAAATCTCACTTAGTTTAGTGCTCACTATTTGGGATGTTAAGCATCACAGAGCTGTTTTATCTCTTTTCAAACTCAACAGATGACTGAATTGTTATCACAACTGGATAAATTAGGTGGAGCTGATCACTTTCTGAGATGTGACAGATCTTGGGCATCTTCTGGAAGGGACCAAACTAAATTTTACATGGCAAACACATGTAACACATTGTCTGGGTTTTTTTTTAAGTTTAAACAAAAACCAGCTGTAGGAGGCTGACATTTTGAGAATAGAATGGGAGGGGATGCTTAACCTTTCTCTACTGTTGGTTTTCTGTTCAACACCACCAACACCCCCAGCTGCTCTTCCACTTGCAAAGGGAAATAGTATAGGCAGATATCCTTTTCTACATGGGTGAAAAAGGAGCTAAGGGAGTGAAGGTGGGGGGTGGGCAGATGAAAAGTGCCTAAGCTCCCATCCCTTCTTATGCACATGCACACACACACACACACACACTTCATCTGCTGAAATTGACATCTGCTTTCCATTAAAACAACAAAAATCGCTACATGCATCTGCCCTAAGCTTTTCCTTACTGTGGCAACTGTTGAACAAAAAGAGGAGGAGGAAAGCATTCTTCGAGACATCTTTCGTTTTGTTTTGTTTTTACATACATAGGATGGTATCCAAGTAAGTTTTACTCATAGCACACTAAGTCATGTTAATTAATTTCAATGAGTTCCCTCTGAGTAAAACTTAGTTGAATATCACCTACAATTTCAGTAGTTTTAAAATACACTGAACTTCAAGTACTATGATGGGTTACATTTTATTGTATTGTACTATGGAACTGGATTTTTGTTAGCTATCCTGATAACTTAATTGAAGGGTGAAGAATAAATCTTAATAAAAATTTGCCTGTGATTACATTTTTTCATTTATGCCCTTTATGTTTACAGCCATACACACCTGGAACCAAGGTATGTACGCATTTAACTTATGCTAAGCATGCTTCTGATTTTGTGCTCTCTTTAATAACCACCTTCCTGCTTAAGGTACATAAGCAATTTTTCTGATTGGGTGTGTTCACTTCTGTTTCCACAATACACTATACTGTTGCCTGGCTCCCCCCGCCCCAATGCAACATATAATCTAGTCAAACATAAATAGACTTTGCAGGAAAGGGGGAAGTTTCAGACTCCAAAAGGCCTGTCTGCAAAGCTAATAAAAGTCTATTCCAGTTTCCAGAACCCATGGGTTTAAATAAATATTCTAGCTTGTTATACTAAGACTGAAATGACTGTAAAAGTGAGGAAGAGGTACTCTACACTTAGTACATTAGAAAGCTTTTACACTAGTAAAAAATACAATATACATCACTGAAGCAGTGTAAAGCAAATGGATAATGGACGATCATGCTAACAAAAGCAAGAGTGGAATCCAGTGGTGACTGTCTACTGATGGAAGGCTTTCATTCAGCAAAACGGGAGGTGGCAATTTTTGGTGGCACCCCTACCATTCCTGCAGTCCCCTATGCCACACTAAGTCTGCTCTAGAAGGTCCCTCAACTGTGTGGAGCAGATTTAGTGTGGGCATGGGTTAAAGGAAGACTGGGAGACCGCCACAAATTGCCACATTCTGGTAATGGATTCTCTTCCATCAGCAGACAGCCACCACTGGATTAACGCACAATGGAAAGAAACCAGTGCTACAAATGTTGTGAAGCCCCCATGCAGCTCACAGTTGGTAATTCTATTTTTTTGTACTAAGCAGAGTATAGGCAATAAATAAGAAATTGCTAAGATCTCTTCTCTCTTGCTCATACCTTCACTGGACTTTTTTGGTACTTTGAACTTGACAAGAAGTTTTTTCAGCTGCTCTCTCACAGTTGTGGCTCGGACAAGACCTTTATAATTCAGAAAGTGATCCTGACACCACTGGGAACTCTTGTTGTGCTGCAAAGAAAAAGGAACAGCTGAACCACCTTAAACAGCTTGCTTTATAAAGGTGTTAGCTCTGACTTTTTCTCCAGGTTTCTTTTCCTAATATTATGGGAGTGGGGATGCACGCACCAGCCAAAAATCAGTTTGCAACAGGTCGGTCTAAAATCATGCAACTCTCCTGGCAAGAACAGGTCATGCTGAAGGCCAGAATCTGGAAAGGAGACTCCGGTACGTAGCTACTCCTGCAGTTCAAACACATCAGTTGATTCTGGGAAAATCTCATGTTAGGAATGTTAAGAAGAGCCTGGCTGAATCAGACAAAAGACACATCTAGGCCAGTAGGCTGTCCTCACTGTGGCCAACAAGATGCTTATGGGAAGGCCAGAAATAGGACATGAGCTGAACAGAACTCTTCCCACTTATGATCTGCAACAACTGGCATTCAGCAGCAAACTGCCTCCAATATCAGAGGCAGCACCATCATAATGGCTAGTAGCCATTGAGAGCCTTGTCCTCTGTGAATTTGTCTTAACAGCATTTAAAGTCATCCAGTTTAGTGGCCATTACCACATCTGGTGGTAGCAAATCCCAGAGTTTAAATATGTTCTGTGTGGACATAGAAGATTCAGGACAGACAAAAGTTAACTAATATTCAGTTTCTTTAGATGACCCCAGGTTCCAGTGTTGTGAGGAATTATGTGCATTCTGAATCCAAATTTTAGTTGACAAAGCCATTATAGATGAGGGAATTCTGCAGTCAAAGCATTTTTATTATTATTTTTACACTCCAAGTGTAAGCATTAACATGATGGTAAACAAATATTCTACAAGGTCATGGGTTAGCAGAGGACATGGAGTGTGTGTGTGTGTGTGTGAGAGAGAGAGAGAGAGAGAGAGACTTGAGAGCCTCATCATTTGTTTTAAATATCACAACATACACACAAGTTCCTAGTCTTCACTGCAAAATAAACTTCAGAATGTATTGTCATAATATGCAGGGCATGCTGTGGATCTTTGAATTCCAAGAATGGCTGAATGGGGCTTTTGGTAATGTACTCTAATGCTTTAAATATATCTAATGATAAACACACCAGTGGGGCTGTGGTTTTACCCCCCCCCCCCAGGACAAACCTAGCTTGATTTAGGTGAATATATTCCCCAATCAAACTAAGTGGAGCTTTAGGGCTCTGCACAACAATCTGCCTACATAAAAACCAGAACTGACTTTGCTTAGCTCACAACACACATTTGATCCTGTTCATTACTATGTTGGACGTCCCCAAACGTCTAACATCCACAACAACTGGATTCAAGACTGGCAAAAATCTGCACATCTCGTACCTCCTTTTGAGCTTACTTACTTTTATAAAGGCTTCATACGCATTAAGCATAGTGAGATGGTCGCCTTCCTCCACAGCAAATTTTCTGTGTTCTCTGATCTGAAAAGGAGGAACATTTTGGTAAAGCGGCAACAACAAAACCCCAGACACCCTTTAGACAGGAACCACATTCAGCAATATCAATAGGACTCCACTTGTGAATGAATTTGAGAACAGAACCCTCAACCTTTACCATTTTCACTGCTTATTCCTTTCCGCATTTAGTACTTACAGTTTCTTCTATGAATAACATTATTTTGTTAAAAGCATTTTTAAGGGGAATAGCGCACATACCCAGTGTTTTAAAGCTACTACATATTTCTAATAAATCTTTGGGGGAAAGTTAAACATACTGTAAGATTCTCATGCTCACCACCTGCAACTAGAAGGTATGCACAAATAAATGTAATGCAATGTTTTCAACTTAGACATAATTTGTATGCCTGTCCAACATTTTTTTCAGCTATTAAATCGTTCATTTTCCAACCTCTCAGAAAAAGCTGGAATGTGTATTTCATTCCTTTCCCCACACCCTGAAAGCAAGTAACTTACTCAAAAAAAATATTATATTTCACTTTTCCACTTCTTGCAAAATATGCCCAAGGAGGTTAACAGGAACAAAGATTGAATAACAATGACAATTAAAATGCAAAGCAAGAAGCAACATATGCCAAGGCAACAGAACTGCTGGAACAACATTTTTTCAGTTTGCTTTGCAACACCAGTTAAGCAGTGAGGGCAAACAGATTTCCTGGACAGTGAGTTCCAGTGGGTGAGCACCAATGTAACAGAGCTGAGTTCAGAAATGGCACTTACAGCTTGTGTCTTTTGGTTTGGAGGAATCATAAAGATATTCTGGATCTGCATCATGGCTGCAATGCTCAGGATCTCCTGTGAGCAGCCAAAATTCCCTGCAAAATGAGTTTAGGGGAGAAGGGACTTTACTTTTACACTGACAACACAAAGCACATAAAGAAAATTTTGTCTTCCTCACACTTGCTGGATTAAAAATAGCTATAGCAGCTCTCACAGAACTATATGACAGGAAACACTATGGGTTATATAAAGTGGTGGCTCCATCCAAGAGAAGTGCTTCTGCAGGGCAGGGCACCCAGTTTTCACCAATTCCTCTAACTTAATACAGTCCCTCTTCCCACCAAAAAAATGCTTCCCTAAAGGCTAGGTGACCCCCTGGAACTGTATGGGATATAGCACAGAGGGTCACAATGGGTTCGGGGGATTGGCGGAAATGGGGTGCCAACTTTCGCTGGCCAGATGCTATTCCTGGATACAATCCTAGTATTTTGCTTCTGCTTTGTAGTGGAGAACAGAAACTCTAAATGTCATTTCAAAATGCTTGTTGAAGCAGCTATTTACTAGATTAGAACATGCTGCAAACAGCCCTGTGATCGTCAGATAAAAGGCAGTATATAAATTTAATTAAATAACAGTAACATAGTGATAGCAGGCCAAATACCAGAACAGCAGCTATTGATGGACTACATTTATTTAACACACATGTTCAGTTCTCAATCAAGTTGAGGCAGGAAGCGCAGGATGTCTGTTCATCACTAGCAACCACACAGAAGATAATCCAACTAAAATCCCGTATTGCTTGAGATTCTGGCAGCAATCTAATACCATCTACTGTGGAGTGCCTATTACATCTCCAGAGCCATGCAATGGATTAAAGGCTTCCAGCTCAATGTAAAACCTAAGTATGCAAACGACCTTCTTCACTATTCTCTGTTGCATCTGGCATTCAAAGACTCATTTGTTCACTTTATGGTATCTAGCTCAAACAACAAATAGTCAGTTTACGGCAACAAAAACAAACACAATAGAGGTGGATTTATTTATGATACTTGTATGCCACATACCACAACACAGAAGTCACTTGGAGACTTACAGCAAGTTAATTAAGCTGGACTAACTATGCACAAGCTGATTTACAGTTGCAAGACACTGGCATTACCTGATTCGAGGAGCATCTTTGCAAACATGGGGTTCAAAGGAAACTCGGCTATCCTAATTCCAAGAGGTTCCGTGAGGCGGCAATATTTATCAAGCCCTGCAGGAAAAACAGCAGCAATATAAAATGCAAATGCATACTGATGACTCAACACAGGGTTATAAAGTATTTCAAAACAAATTAATTAGAGGCATGACTCTCTACACAGAGAGGTATTGCAATACTGCATGTACTATTCTGCGGAACTAAAATTCTAGCTAAAATTTATTCCTGCGTCTGAAAAGCAGAAACTGTGAGCCACTGGGAGAATCAGAGACAAGCCATTCTGCAGCATGCAAGATAGGTTTCATAGACAAGCTGCTGTTTATTAACTCCACCAGTAAGTCAAAAGCAGCAGCCTGCATACCACTACTGACTTCATCCATGAGGCAAAGCAGATGCATTTTTATTTTACTACATTTAAGCCCACCCTTCTTCTACCATGGAGCTAAAGTTGGTACACACGGTATTCCCATGTCTCCCATTCAGCTACTGACCAGACCTGTATCTTCCCAGCTGCCTCACGTGGTCTCTGATCTTGAAGTGGCACATATATAACACACCCTTACTTCTTTTACTGTAGGATTTAATTATGCATGCTTTGCAAATAGATCTGATAGCAACCTCAGATTATAGGTATTACCGCAGAGGACAAAGAGGGCTCCTGGAGCATCTAGCCAAAGCTACTATTAGCACACAGGGGCCTAGCTAGCACTCCCAGACTTGGCTATATAAGTTAGTGCCTTCTTTTATATAAAAACTATATAGTCAATATCCATATAGGCTGATAATAGGAAAGAGAGAGGGTTCTAATGAAAACCCCACACCTTGAAGGAATGCTTTACTTATTACAATTCTCAATTACTCCAATGGGTTATATAATGAGGAAAGGCTTGTTCACATGTCTGTACTTGCAAACCACCCATGAAAATCCATCAGCTGCTTGCCTTGCACATGTGCCTCTATACGAACCAAAGACAATTATTATTATGTGAAAGCAACTACAATCTGAGCATGGAAACCCGACAGTGATTATAGAGATAAATGACTATCTTGAAACCACAGTACCTTGTTTAAAGAAAACACATTATCTCCCAGCATCTCAAAAGCCTGGCGTGCTCTTCATGAGATGCTAACAATAAAAGTCTACTATTACATTTCAGTTTTGCTTTTGCCATTTTGGAGTTAAGTCTAAAGGTGCAGGGCCTTAATGAACCTAACAGCATTGCTGGCAATGGTGCACAAGTCAGCTGAAAAATATGACGGAAATCAGCAGAGGAACCTTACCTCCTAATGCATAGAGCAGCTCCAAAGCTTGCACCATTGACTGAGCAGGTGGAGGCTGGGGGGAAAACACATACATACCATTTGTTCTGCCTACTGTAGGAACATTTATTACATTACAATGAACTCAAGGGACACAGATAAGGGCTCCCATGTGATCTCTCACCCAGGTACCACTTATGCCTGCAGGTATTTCACCGTTGAAAACTTTTTTAGATATTTCCTGGAAAACGTTGTGAGCCATGCAGGTGAACACTGCTTCACAGCCTTGTACAGGCTGCAAACATCAAGACTTCAAAACCCCCTGGTTTTGCTAGCTACTCGAGAAAAATTTCTCTAGCAGTCATGCTGGATAACATCTCAGCAAACTAGAGCCTTGCACTCAAATGGTTAGCTCGGGTGTCGTCAACTCGGTGCCTGCAGGTGCCAATACCTTCCATGGCACCCAGTAAAAATCCACAATAGACTGTTTGGCTTTCCTGCTTAGCTCTTGTCCACAGTGCCTCAGCCTCTTTTAATTAAACAAGCTCCCTTAAACATGTCTACATTTTATTCAATGCAAGATGAAAACAGTTCCTTTCCTCACTATTGATGGGGCAGCTGATGGGAGGAAGAATGGCTGCACCATTTTGCAGTCCCTTTTCTTTTTTGCTCTTTTAGATGTGGCAGCCGTTTTGTGTTTTGCCCACATGGAAACCATCTTGTGACCATTGCCCACTGCATTTTCTGAACATTCAGAAAAGTTGGCGGCCCCTGATTAACATGAACAGAGTTTCAGAACTGCCTTGTGGAGGCACATAAAGCACTGAAGTCCAAATATTAAGTACAAAACCAGAAAATTTAAATACTCCAGAACTGCAAGGATAAGGTGGCACTGGAAAATGGAAGTTATATATATGATCTCATAAATCCAAAGATTTAGAAAGCTGCAACTAAAACATCAAAATCCTGCTAGTGGGGAAAATTATTTGAACAGTACAAGTATGCTTACATTTAATATATATGTTTTATTAAATTGCTCATGACAGCTGGAGTGTGTTGAGGGGATGTCGGGGGAACATTGCAAAACCTAGAACCATGTGCTCCAATATTTTGGCCAGAGACTGTTATTGAAGGCTGGGATGAAAAGAATCGGGAAGCAAAGAGACACTGGACTTGTATGAGACACAACCAGAGCAAAATTAAATTTTAGTAAATCATCTGCTAAAGCTGCCCCCAATGGCACAATGCACAACTCAACTGTGCTAGACTGATGCAACACATTTCCATGCTACATCACCACAAACTCTCTCCGTTGGAACTGACTATATTTGTTTGGTGCAATTTCAATGGCTCCCGGTCAGAACAGGTCCAGGGTGCTGTGGAACCTGAACAGCGCTGCTGTGACCAAAAGCTATTGAGTCCCAGATTATTCTATATTCTGCATGCTGCAGCATGTTGGTAGCCATGAAGACCCCTAGATGTCCTCATTCAGCAAATAACGTTCAATCATAAGCTAAACATGGGAAGAGATTGTGAAATCTAGTTAACAGATCTATATATTTATCGTTATATACCCCTTTCTCGGCTATTCAACATCTCAAAGTAGTTTACAATTAAAAAAACCACCAAGCAGTCTATTGCCACCATTGTCTTTTCCAGTGTCTTTTCCAGGGGGGCTGCAGGGCAGGGAAGAGGTAGGGTAAGTTCCACTGCGTAAATAAACAAAACAGTAGCACTGGATTGGAAAGACATCTGAAAATGGATGCTTTATTTTCTTCTGTGGAGGTTCCCGAGGTTCTTGCTTTCTTTACTAAAGACACAGGGCTCTTCAGAAGCAGTTAGGCAAACACTCAACCTTGGTGTTAGGTCCACCCGATCCTACTTCCTGAGTCTCGCAGCAATAGTTACTAGGCTATGAACCATTGACCTCTGATAGTCTGCTACCTACTCTGTTTCCCCTATTTTAAGATGTAGTCACAAAATAAGCCATAGCAGGATTTTTAAGCATTCAGGGAATATAAGCCATACCCCGAAAATAAGACATAGTGATAGGCGCAGCAGCAATGCCAGCCGCGGCAGGAGGAGGAGGAAAATATTAAGACATCCCCTGAAAATAAGCCATAGTGTGTTTTTTTGAGGAAAAATAAATATAAGATGGTGTCTTATTTTCGGAGAAACATGGTACTAGTAATTTCCAGGGAACATTCAGGACTTACAAGCTCTTTTTAACCTCTCTTATAGCCTGCAGGCATTTAGAACCTTTATTCCAAAAGAGCCATGAGACATGCAGAAACAAAAGGGAAGATAAAAGCAAAGGAACACCGTTATTCCTTCTTAATCTGGCACTTAACAGGAAGATATGCATATGGTCCACATGAACACAACAGGACAGTAGACCTTGCAGTCCTTGTAAAATGGCTTATACCGTGTTGACAAACCACGGAACACGGAAAAATTACAGCAGAATCCCATACTTACCGAGAGGAAAGGAAATCTAAGCACATTGTCAATTCCTAAAGCCTTGAGCTGCAGGATGACTGGTGCCAGGTTACTGCGCTGCATCTCGGGAATGGTGGACTGTGGCAACTTCTCAAAGTCTTCCTCTGTGAAGAGAGCAAACGTTTTAAAATGCAAATCCTTTAAGTCAAACCTCTACAACATTCCTGAACTTAAGAAAAACAAAAACACACAAGACATTCCTAATGTTAACAATTATGCTTAGTAAGGAATTGAAACTAAACAAGACGATGATGGCAAAAGGTGTTTGAAGAAGGTAATTTTGCAGAATCTGGTGCCTGAGAATTTTTATCTAAATGCAAAAGTGAGCATTGAACATGTCAAGCACGTAGAATCAGAGGTGGGAGGGTTTGAATCAGGGGAAACAGGCCTGCAAAGTGAATGTTTCTGAGAAATGTAAACAGAGGGAAACTGATAGAAAGGGGTTTTCCCATCCCTTCTCACCTGGGCAATCCCTGGTGCCCCCACCCCAAATACAGCAAGCTGGTGGGTCAGGGGACCCCACTGAAGAGGAGAGGAAAGATTTTTAAGTACAGTGCCACCCAAGCCACAAACAAAAGAGCAAAGCTTTAAGTGTTACACACACTTCACCTGTGTAAAGTCTGTAGCATTTTCCTGAGCGGTTCCGGCCTGCACGGCCTGCTCTCTGATTGGCCGAGGCCTTTGATACTGGGACAACCACAAGGCATTCAATAGCTGTTTTTGGATTATATGCACGGAGTTTCACAAAGCCACAGTCAATCACAAATGAAATCCCATTGATTGTGATGGATGTTTCTGCAATATTAGTAGCCACTATCACCTGAAAGAATAAAGAAAGCCAGTTTACTTGAGATTTATTATGCTTGCTGATCCCTGACGAGCTACGTTTAAGAAAATAAAAGCAGAAAAAAGTTTGATATAAGTAGGGAATCACAATAACGGGACTCTAATTCAAAAAGTTTTCTAGGAGTGGTTAGGCTAGCAGCAATAATGCTGGCCTGAAAAGCTGCATTAAAGAAAAGAACTAAACACACACACACACACACAAAACCCTGAAGGTGTTGCAAAAAGAGAGAGCCGTTGATTTGTATAAGGGCAGATTTGTACTCTGGAGCGGAGAAGAAAAGTACAAAGTCTTCAAAGAAGTAAATAAGATAAAATAAAGCAACATATTCACTACAACCTGGGTGGGCATTGTTGCAGGGCAGGGGTTGTAGTCTTGCATTCAGCATTTTGAGGGAAGTAAACGAGCTACCATAAACTGCAGCGGCAAAGCATAGAGATGATTAACCTCTAGGCCAGCCTTTCTCAACCTTGGATCATCATACGTAGTTGGACTACAACCCCCATCATCCATAGCTAGCAGGGGCAGCAGTCAGAGATGATGAGAGTGGTAGTCCAACAACATCAGGGAGCCCAAGGTTGAGAAAGGCTGCTCTAAGCCAGGCATCCCCAAGCTTCGGCCCTCCAGATGTTTTGGACTACAATTCCCATCTTCCCCAACCACTGGTCATGTTAGCTAGGAATCATGGGAGTTGTAGGCCAAAACATCTGGAGGGCCGCAGTTTGGGGGTGCCTGCTCTAAGCAATATAAAAATGAGTAAAGACTCTTGTTTAACAAGCAGGATACATGGAGTTGATCCCAACAGGGAGACTTACTGAAAACCCTACAGCATTGGTAACCAAGTACGTGGGGAAACGCATTGTTACCATGCCATTACCAAATGCAATGTGGCGAAACATTAATTGACGGTGGGCAATGCCACCAATTTACAAGCACAGTGCCCTATGCATTTATGACAACGGAAGCAACTTTACCTTTCTAACGTTGGGAGATACCCTCTCAAACACTTTCATCTGCTCAGTAGCAGGTAATCCTGCATACATTGGAAGAACTCGCAGGTGTCTTTTCATCCCTGCGCGAGCAAGGACCCGGGCCTGTTCTATCAGCATAGAAACAACTGTTTCCACTTCCTCCTAGAAAAGCATCAATATGAGCAACAGATCAAAATGCATTTAAGCTCCAATATCATATCATGGAGACTGAAGCAAATTAAGAGATTTTTTTAAAAAATACTGTAGTGCCTTGCTGGAATTTCTTCCCACATGTTATCTAAAAGTTGCCAGGTGACCAATGTTCTTATACTCGTGCCTTATCGTTCCATTCCAGCAGACACACAAGAATGAGAATCCCACTTTGCAGTTCATGCTTAAAGGCTGCATAACATCCAACATCCAAATCACAAGCTATCAGAGGCCTGCTTTGTATACAACAAACCAATGACAAGAGGATGCACACGTGATTTCTGCTTTCTCTCTCTCTCTTGAGTGGACCAAGATTTTCTTGTGATGAGAACTGCAAGCTTCAGCAGCTAGCTGGAACCACACAGTGGGACAGTTCCAGGAAACCCCCTTTGCATATTACAGCTGTAGCAGGGAAAGAGAACTTCTGAGCTGCAAATACTTTTGTTTAAGTGCTTCTTTATACTTTGAGAAATAGCTCAGCCTTTCAATTGACCAAAATAACTATGCTTTCTCCATTTTTGGAACTCCGAAAAGGTATTCGCTCATAATTATTTCATCCAGGTAATACAGTTGTTTTGATTAATTTAGAGGTACTGTAATAAATTTTCTTTCTCCCTGGGCAGTAGAATAGTTCATACTGGCAGTACAAGTGACAGTCTTCAGAATCTACAGGTTCTAATGGCATCTCCATTTGAGATTGCAGCTTCCAAACATCTGAAACGCACAAGCCAAATTCCCTCTACATCTATTTTAGGAAATTTTTAACACTTGTGATTTGCCAAGTCAAGTGTGCTCCACTGCATCTCCTGTCACTACAACCTACATTGCTACAAGGAAGGCATTCTGTGTTATAGACAGAAATATACAGGGTGCTACAACCGTGGACATAGTTTGCAGAGGAGGAAGCATAACGCTGGTGTAGTTCTCTCCTGTACGTCATCATTACTACTTTCACAAGTTGCTGCTATGATCAATTAAAGGCGAAGAGCACAGGCACCAGTTCAGACATGTCCAAGGCTGGAAAAGCAGGTGGAAAGGACCACAGCTGAAGATCTTAACAGAAAGGAATGCTAAATTTGCAAGGTATTGTTGTACAATAGGAGTAGCTTGCGGAGTAAGTGGGAAGTTCAAGCTGTACTGAAATACAACTGATTGAACGAACTGAAATATGGCTGCTGAAGCGAAACCATACTAAGCAGGTGGAAGCAGGTGACTTAGAAGCTTCCCAAATCAGATTAGAACCACAGTGGCATTTCACAGTTTAGTATAACCCCAAACAGGTGTATGCAGCAACCCTAAATTCCTGAATTATTGAAACTACAATTTCACATCCTTGCTCCCTCTCGCACACATTCTGCATAAAAAAATGTTTTCAGAATTATTACACAGCACAAAGTGAACATATCTTATAACAAAGTAACAATTTCAACAGGACAAACATTTCTTTTGTGTCTACCTGGCCAGTTAAAAATGCCAGTATATCCCCATCACCTTCTGTCTGATGAATTTTCATAACGGTTTCCACAGTTGATTTCACATAATCTGGAACAGGACTGTTGGAAAAAGCATAGATATGAGTTTCAAGTAGGGAAGGCAAAACTTGCTCTTATCACCACGATAAAAAAGGTAATATATAGTTAGATTTTCATAAGTAATACAGACAGCTCACATACTTGAAGTATGCTTGATACATGACCTAAGAGTTAATCCTGGCGCTAGCTGGACCTTTCTGAATTCTTCACAAGTCACTTAAAATAACTTCACTAGACATTATCACAAATTCTGAACGTCTGTATCTAGAGAGTCCTCCATCT
The DNA here is from genome assembly GCF_965207765.1 of Zootoca vivipara. Taxonomy (NCBI): domain Eukaryota; kingdom Metazoa; phylum Chordata; class Lepidosauria; order Squamata; family Lacertidae; genus Zootoca; species Zootoca vivipara. The sequence continues at coordinate 71,454,867 of NC_142590.1, read as the reverse complement.
CTATATAGCACACACGCACAAGAATTTATTTCACAATTGCAGAAAAACAGTTCAATCAATATGTTGCTTTGACATCTAAACAAGTTACTTTTTAAAAACAGTTCAGTTGTACTAATAGTTGCCTACAAAGCACTCAGCATTGTACAAACACACAAAATTGCTTCTTATTACCCAAATAAATTCTACGCATCTATTATAAGGGCCTGCAAAATCCAATTTAACACTACAAGCAAATTTTGTAAGAGGCCTCTAACATACAGAGAAGGCGTTCAATATGGCACTGCCCTATATGAAAATTTACATCTAACTATGGACTGGATCACACATGGAAGCTTAATATTCAATGCCTGCATCATGTGATCTTGCATATGCGAGAGGGCCATCACAGATACAACGCCATCAACAGAATTTCCATACCACATCATACAAAAGCTTTCCAGTGAAACCAGTGCACCCAGTCAGCTGGTAGGACCAAGCATATAGGAATCAAGTTATGTACATGCATGTATGAGGCAGTCCCATATGCACTAGTAAGTAGCCGGGTTTTTGTTTTGTTGGTATCTGAAGAAGTGTGCATGCACACGAAAGCTCATACCAAAATAAAAACTTAGTTGGTCTTTAAGGTGCTACTGAAGGAATTTTTTTATTTTAAACAAATACCAAATAGCTGTCCTAGTTTTCCTCAGAAAGGAATGGAAATTTGTATATTTAAAAGTATTAAAATAAAAATTGGGGAGGTGGGAAACTCAAGCCTCTAATATTTGCATAATACGCAATCACTTCATACAGTGTTTAAGGAATGAAAAGCAAAGGACTGAATTACTACACCCATATATAAGCACTGCTTTATGCATCTATTGATATAATAAGCCCTGAAGACTGTCTGCTGGTTCAGCTACCCTAGACTAACATGGCTACTCTCCCAGAAGGCTTTGCCACTATTACTCGAGCATTCCTCAAAGATGCCTGACACAAACATAGTAAGGTCGCAAGAACATAAAAGGACACGATTCACAAAGCACACGATTATCCGCCTAGGACACCCACATTTCCTTGCCCAGCGCAAGCACAAAAGCAAGCACTGTGTGTGCAGGGGTAAAAAAAACGAGCCCACTTCTGCCACCGGACCTGTCCATCTCCTTCTGTGGAGGAGGAGGAGAAAGGGCATGAAGGTGCTGCCAGGTTTGCCCATATCCCTTCTGTGGAGGGGGAAGGGAAGGACTAAGATTCCAGGGGAGGAAAAGCATGAAGATTCCACCGAGTCCCCGTAGCACTCGTCTGAAGTCTGCTCCAGCTGGCCGGTGCAGAAGGGGACGGGGGAAGGTTCCCGAAGCCCTCCTCCACTGAAGTCTGCGCCTGTTGCTCACAAAATAGGAGAAAGACACATTCAATTGGAAAGCAAGGTTTCTGGTTTACATCCTTAACGTGCCGGTACCCATTGTAAAGACAACTCTTTAAAATAATACCTAAGGTCCGTTTAATGCTTCCCTTTCCCGCCCAGACTTTTGGTCGGCAAGCGGGTGTCACAAGATGCACGCTCCTCTAGTCACCACTTACGAGTATTAAACAGGAACAGACCTCTGAATGTAGAAGACATCCACTGGAAATGTTCGCCCTTCCACTGTAAGGATCATGCTGGTATCTTTGCTTGGGTCACTGGTCTCATTTTGGTTAAAGAAATCCCTAAATTTCTAGGGCAAAGATAGCAAACAATTTTTTGAAAATCAGTGTGTTATTTAAAAGAATCCAGTTCCTATCTCAGGAGCCAAAGGTAGGGTATTGCTACTTTTCTCTTTCAAAATATAAGCATAGGGAGCTACCTAACTAACTAGTTCTGTCACTGGCAAGGATTTGTACTTGAGCAATGGACCTTCCCCCATTCATCTCCCTGTGAGTGTTCCTTGCCCTCCTCACATCTGCTCTGGAGGACTGGGGAAACCCCCAGATCAAATTTAAGAGACATTTGGCGAGTTCCACTGCGCAAGTGGAAATCCTTGCACTGACAGAACAAATTAGTTGGATACCACCTGTTATTTTCTGAAAAGCAGGACATTACTGTGAGCAACTTATGTTCCAGGTGACTTCATTTACTTATCTGTATATGTATGGAAGAGCATACATAAGTCCTGGGATTTAAGAAGAACTTTTCCTCCTAGTGCTGTGTTGTGATTGGGAGGAAAAAACATCCCAGGAAATCTGGCAAAGACACATATAATCCCTCATGTATTGCTGCAAGCAGCTGGTGACAGGATGTGCAAAGAGGGAGAAGACGTCCGACACAGATTTTGCTGGTGGTGGTAAATTAAAGTTAGTTCCTGCTAGGCCACTTAGAATGACTTGGGCTTGCAGGCTCAGATTTGCCACCCCAGCCCAGAACATATAGAGGTCCAGCAATAATTTAATCCATCTCTGTGAACTTCTGATATGTTATGCTGCTACAAAACATACCTCAATATATAACCTAATAACATTAACGAGTACATTTCCCCATAACTAATGCTGAAATGTTTTTCAAAGTATCAACCAGTCTAGGTATCCTTGGTTTTGTAATTTCTTCCTAATTTGCTTAATTATCAGATGTTTTGGAGACAATATGGCTGACATCAGAAGTTGTGTTACCAATGTAAACGGTGCAGCTTTTTTATTTTTAATCAAAAACAGAAAAAAACAGATCAAACTGAAAGAATGCAAAAGATTCAACTTCTACAATCACTATTTCATAAATATTAATAAATCTAATCCTTTTTAAAATAAACTGACCACACAATTTCACAAGTTGGGTATTATCTGCTCTAGATAATAGAATCCTTCTAAAAAGGATTCATTTCGCAGAGTTCAGGGAAATAGCATGTAGCGTAACCCAAAACTAACAGCAATTAAGCTTAAACTTTATGCACATTAGTACCAGCAGATTAAGTGTAGGCAATAAAATCCAAATTTTCTTTTACTTGGATTAGAAATACAAATCTTAGTGGCTTCATAAATGTTCACCTCAATGGAAGGCAAGCATTTCAGCTGTGAAAGTTCTCTGGGTGAGATTAAAATTCAAGCTGCAAACCCTTTCCCCCTTCCACCACCTCCAAAATTTCCATTGTTAAGAAATCAGTTCCCCTGCCCAAACTGAATGGGGGTAGGGAGAGAGACCCGCTAAATTAATGGGAGCTAACATAAAATCTTAACAGTGATTTTGTTCAATTCTATTCTGGTGGGGTTTGGTCTGCCTCTGCATGAATGTGTTGATTAGGCTACCATGTCTCATACTCTACTGAAGAGAACCTCCAGATGTTGTTAGCCTCTAACTCTCATCAGTCCCAGTCAGTATAGCCAGTGATAAAAGATGATGGGAGATGTCAACATCTGGGGGGGGGAGCACAGGCTCCCCATTACTCTTCTATAGAATGAAATACAAGATGATAATTGTTTCATTTTCTATCAGAAATAAAATGGGAAAATTATTTGAATCTAATATGTTAGTTCTACCTCTGCATCCAGTGTAGCTGATGCAACAATCAGGCGAAGGTCTCCTCGTTTCTTTTGAACCTGTGAGACACAGCAGGGGTTTTTTAATGCTCAATTATGGTTAATCACTACAGATTCCCAGAAATGTTTGTACAATTCATGAAAGACACTGGTCTCATATGCATGCAAAAACAATAGCAAAATCAAGTATCTCAATTTTTCAGAAAATGGCTTATCCTATTCAGAGTTCATGCACTGCAAACCAAGCCAGATATTTCCATGTTTGAAAATCATGTAGGTGTATGATCTTAAGTAATATGCCACCCCTAAAATAATCCTCACCATGCTATACTAAACAAACCTTAGGAAAATGTTTTATGAAATGATGCTAGCACTGTTTTTCTTAAAGCCCTGTAAACTATTAACAAGTATCAGCTCACAAACACAGACAACTGAATAGACGCTCTGAGCAGGTTATAATTCCAGAAACATTATAACCTTTTGCTCATTTCAGAAAGTAAATAACTGTGGAGGAATGGAGGTAGGATGCACAAAGGGAGCTCTAACCTTTTTTAATAAGCCAATGGCAATATCTGTATATAAGGTCCTCTCATGGGCTTCATCCAACATGATGACACTGAATCAAAGAGAAAAGAGAAGAGTTCCAATTATAAGATATCAATGAAAGCTGAAATTAAGTCCACCTGAAAAATTCCAATTTACCAAGTGTAATACATTATATAATAGACACAATTCAAATAATTATGGAAGTAGTATGCAAGCTGATCTTGAAAGTCACACATTTATGACTCAGCTGAATTTAAAACTCCAGCAGAGCTGCAATAACCATAAATTAAACACGACTGGGGGGGGGAATGGAATGGGTAATGAAACGCTAGGGATAGTTTTTCTTAAGCCAATGTCTCCTTATGGTAAAAGTACAAAATGTGAGGCCTGAAGATTTTGTGTGCAAGTTCATTTATACCAGGGACAGGGAACCAGTTTCAGCTTAAGGGCCACATTTCCTTATGAGCAACCTTTGGGAGGCCACACATCAGTACAGGTGGGGACAGAGGTAAAACTGGGTATGACTACTGGGTAATAAAAGTGGGTGGAGCAACAAATGCGACTCTTTCCTCAACTCAGCGCATTACATTCCAATCACACAAAAGTCATGGGTTTCTACACACACACACACACACACACCCCTCCATCTTCCACACAGACAAGCAGAAGGCATTAACACAGCTCAATGACACATCTGTGCAGTCAAGAACAGCAGGACAGCAGAGAGCAGGAGACAGCAGAGACCAGCCTGGGGCAAGGGTGTGTGGCCTGAGAAGAGGCCCAAGAACTGGACGCAGAAGCCTAGACAGCTGCATTCAGCCCCTGAGACGGAGGTTCTTCAACCCTGATATCCGCCACAAATTGTGGTATTCCTCTGGGATCAAGGGCACAGTACTTCATTGGTGCTGCTCCTAATTTGATGCACAATTACAGAAGGTGGTGCTGAGAATTTATTTTTTTATTAAGTTCCATACGTATCCATGGCAAATTACAGAACAATAAGCAAAATGGGGAAAAAGTTGATCACTGCTGAGCAAATGTGAGCAAAAGGAAAAGCAGGGGGGGAGCGGGAGCCTTACATCATTAATGTATACACAGCAGTTAAAAGGGTTGTTAGCCTAACCTGTATCTTGTTAGCAATGGATCAGCCATCATTTCTCTCACCAGCATTCCATCCGTCAGGAACTAAAACACAGATACAAGAACAATCGATGACTTGTTCAGCAACTTCAGCAACACAAAACTCCAGGCAAGGGATACACAATTCCCTGCATTTCCAAAGTTCAGAGCCAAGAATGCATCCCTATGAAGTCAGGAAAGCAGAATCCACATACAAGAAGGTGCCAGCGTGATTGTAGGAACTCCAAATTGTGTAGAAGTGCCAAGCAACTTAATCTAACAATGGAAAGCTAGGTGGGAGTGAAATGGAGTCTCCTGGAGAAGGGCACAGCTAGCTGTCTGGAATACTGAACAGGTGCTGCAACATGTACATTTTTGCAGGTTTCTCTTGCGCCTACTGCATTTTCTCAGCCTTTGAATCTCTACTGGCACTTCACCTTCTATAGTGCTATGTATGGAATAAAGAAAAATGGGTATACATTTCAATGCATTAGGAAGATAAAGCAAGTGACACAAATTTCTTCACCTATGGGGTCACGGGCATTTGTTCAAAGATGTTACCTTAATCCTTGTAGCTTGTGGATCAGTACAATCATCAAATCGTATGCAGTACCCAACTTCATGACCCAGCAAGGCACCCCTTTCGTCAGCTACCCGGCCTGCGATCTAAGAAGAAGAAGAAGAAGAAGAAGAAGAAGAAGAAGAAGAAGAAGAAAAGAAGAAGAAGAAGAAGAAGAAGAAGAAGAAGAAGAAGAAGAAGAAGAAGAAGAAGAAGAAGAAGAAGAAGAAGAAGAAGGTTTAAAACTGTAGACATCAAACAAAACTTAATTCTTGAATCAGGCCTAATTAATAATAATTGACCTGTGTCTGTAGTTAGAAATTGAATTCAGCTAATTTGGCTAAACTGAGCTAATCCTGTTGGACAATTATATAACGTCTGCACAAGCATCCCTCGTATAACACGGGTCTTTTAGGATCAGTGGAGCTGCAATTACTGTGCTTCTACAGGGACTACAATGAACCAGTTTAGCACAACCCCTATATTTGAAAACTCTACTCATATTAGTGACTCGACACAAGGTTTTGATTGCTCAAACAATAATATTAATAAATATTAATAAATAAATAAATAATATTTTTTATTATTTATAAACATCATCAAACTCAGAAAGCTGACACTGGAACATCAATGTAGCAAGAATCCATTTATACAGCAGGCAGGCTATTTATAATGCATGTATTCCCTCAATTACAAACAGCCACTTGACTCTGGATGAATTCTAGTTGTGCCAGATGTAGCCTCAGGATATAATGGCCTGCAATTGTATTAGTTGTTAGCCCGGCGCTTCATGATGTAGGAACACTTTCCCTAGTATCCCTCAGTGCCTTGCATGCATTGCAAGACTTCTCAAATGGTCACAGATAAAACATCTCCTCTCAGGAACCACCTATACTGTCAGCCTATGTGCATTAAAACAAAGGAATGATGAATGGTTAGAAATAGGAAGGTGGAATCACATTCCTGGATATATGGAATAACAGCTAGCTTTCCGCCCTCTCAGTTTTCATACTTTCCTAATTCAAAAGTCTCAACATTAAAATGCATGAACATATACAACTAGGTTTTTCAACCCAGAAGGCCATTGCTCAAGGATAAGGGTCTGAAACACACCATCAGTTTTTAGCACCCAAAAGGGTGGGGTCTACCCACCAAATTTTATGCCACAATACATTACGGCTATTTTTAGTGCTGCAGAACTTTCCTGTTTTGGAACACTAGACTAATATAACCACTTCTACAGACCTATTTTTAGGTCTATTGGCTATTTCCAAAGCATAAGTTGCACAAAAGTACTGAAGCCTTTTCTGTGTACATTATCTTCCCATTGTCCCTTTCTTCTTGACTCCATGTTCTCAGGCAACATATTTTCATCTCCTGCACTCCCAATATTTCCAGCTTACTGAAGAGAGGGAGACTAACAAGCTTAAAACCCCTCACACTTCATATGGATAGAAAAACTGCATTGTACAAAGCCAAACCACTTGTCCACTAGCCCAGTACTGTCTGCTCTGTTTGGCAACAACTTTCCTACAGAGAAAAGAACATAACTCCCTGAAGAACATAACATACCTGAACTCCCTTAACTGGAGATGGCAGGCTGAAAATTGAATCCTCTGCAGCCACTAAAAAACTGAACTAGGCTTCCTCCCCATGTCATGCTTATGTTTCTTCAAGGCTGCTTTCTCTAACAATGTTCTTATCAGCAATAAGCAGCCCACTCTAAAAATCAATTTCAATTAGTTATAGTGCTATAAATGAAAGCACAAACTGGATCCATGAAAGGCTTTTGTGCCAAAGGCTTAAATATCCAAGTACGTTTCACATTTGTTCATTAAAATGGGGCATATGGTAAAGCTATGCAGCCTTGAAACAAACTAAAAACAAGCATAACAATGCAAATCCAAATTATGTGTAAATACACAGCCTGGAGCACATTTTAGAAGAGGCAGAAAGTCTCTCTAAACAGAATGCCTGTAATACAATATAGTGGATTTTTATTTTTTTTAAGCCCTACACATCATAACTGCAAGTTCAATATTTTGTAAAATAACAATGACAACTACCCTTCTGGCAAAGAACAATCACACAATAAATGAACAAGGGCTGCAAAAATGTTAAGTATTTACTGCACCCTACTTCAAGCCCTAGTAATAAAAAAAGATATGAACCATGTTTTAATGGTTACATGCTTCTTTGGATCCTGTACAAAGCTGTTCTCACCTCCTTAACTTCCTACTTTTAAGCTGATGGGTTTTAAACTACTGTGCACTGCAGACTCCTCAAAGCAAAATCTTTTGCTTGACCATGATATTATTCCAGCAAATGACTTCTACTGAGAGACCCGCAGGATGTGGCAGTTTAAACCCATCGACAAAAAACTGGAAGTAGAACAGCAAACCCTGAGAAAGCTTTCACCAATACTTGCTCAATGTTTCAGTCAAAACAAGAAGGAATTCTTCACCAAAATTCATGCTCAATTGCAATGGGGAAAGAAACAAATTACTTTGTTCTTACTACACACATCATTAGGAAGGAGGGGAAACTGGGCTAACACCCTATTGCAAATATTTTCACCGAAAACCTAGGGCCTTGAGAAAGTCAGCATCTGTCAGACTCTGTGTCAGAAGACAATCAGTTACGGAGCCCAGTTAAGGTCCCATTACCACATGGATTTTAATGAGATTCAGGAATGCTCAGCTATGCACTGGGTTGTGTCAAAAGTTGATATAAACGGTGCTATACCAAAGGTTAGAACATGTTATCATTCCCCAAAAGAATAATACGTAGACAAATAGTTTGAACTGAAGGCACTCACTGAAACACAAGCAACTCTTCGAGGTTGTGTTACTCCCACCACTCTCCCTTCGGCAGTCCAGCCAGCTTCTGTTAGATACTGTAATGGGGAAACAAAGTTATTAGCATAGATGGTATAAAAATTCTAAGTTATATTCTAAGTTAAATAGTTGCACTAGCGGAAGCCGGTGCAACAATTCCTGTTAGCACAAGGAACCTTCCTGCCTCTCCTAAGTTCACAGCCTGGGGCCAGGGTACCTGAAGGATCACCTGTCTCTACATGTTCCTGTTGTACACTATGATTCTCATAAAAGTTTCACAAGTTCTCCTACTATCTGGGGAATTGTGAGGGGTTTAAAGGAGGGGAGGAGCGGTCAGTGGTGGTGCCCCAGTTTTGGAATGCCTTCCTCAGAGAGACTTTTCAGGCACCTAATGAAGACGTCATATTATCTCATAACTTGTTTAATTTGATCCATTTTGTAGATGCTGTATTGCAGCCAACGCTGTCCATGCTAAGATGCTCATGCAACAGGACTTCCAACTTTTTCATCTCTCCTCTGCAGCCTTCTAAGTGCCCTCAAAATCTGCTTTAGTGCTAGGGGACCCTCCAGAGAAAATGTGGACTGCATGCAGGAGGAAGAAAGGTAAAGTCCAATTGTTAGAGCAGAAGTCCATTTATACAATGTTGGACTCTGTTGTTTGCATTTATGCTGCTCTTATATATTCTTCTGCTTTTATTGTACTTGCAAACTACCCTCTGTACTGGGTTGAAGGGTAAGAGTATAAATTCCCACAGATGAAGAAAAATGAATTATTTCATACTCACTTGAGGAATCTGAGTGCTTTTCCCACATCCTGTTTCTCCAACAATCACCAATGTCTGATAATTTTCTACCAGATAAAGGATGTGATTTCTAAGCTGAAAGAAAAACAGATATTCAAATGTGATTTAGAATGGCTGAAGAAAACAATTTCAAAACACCGAGAGAAGTGTTTGATCGAAAACAGCATAGATTACAACCTAGCACAAACTCCTTAAAGCCCGCTGAATCCAACGTGCCTAAACTGATAGTGAGACGTGGGCATTTTCATCCACTCAAAGTTACTGTACAAAATAATTGAATGTTCTAAAAAATTATTTTGTCAGAGAAATGCACTCTCTATGTTGCAAATGCACTATCACTTTTCATACTGCAAAGCAAATGCAGAAGAAGTGGTAAAATACCCAGAAGATAAAGTGCACAATAATTCAATGCAAAGTACTTAAAGCAATTGATACCTTAAAAACTGGTAGTTTTTGCCTCTGTTGTTCAATAGAAAGGGAAACATACGGATTATAGATCACTGAAACACTAGAGCTTTCACCAGCGCTCTGTCTCTCCTCTGAAAGGCTGACACCAGGTCCTTCTGTCCCTGTATGACCAAATAAATAAATGTCACTATTAATAGGATGACAAGACTTTTAGACAAATGCAAAGAAAGTGGACAGATAAGTTTATCAGAATCAACCTCTGTAGCTTTTGTAGCATCCAAGGCTATCATGAAAGGGAGAATTACAAACCAGTATGAATGCTAAGATATTCAAGATTTGTTTGTTTAAACCACTAGACACTAGACATAGCTTGCATATGGCCCTTAGCCAGTCTCAGTACAGCACACCAAGCCCCAGGAAGTCCCGCCCACTTTTCCCCACTGCCCAACTGATCTTCCATGGGGAGGACTGAGTATCTATACATAACCTGTGTGTTGTGTCTGTGTGGGCGATGCAAGGCCTATAAAACCTTGTCCCCATTTTTATGTCAACAGGTTTTTCAGAGTTAAATAGAGCCTTCCAAGACTGTCACTCTATGTGGATGCTATTGGCTGTCAGCTGGCTCCTTGTAATGTGGAATCATAACTTCCGTTGCAAAGGATCCAAGTGTCTACTACAGTGAACAGAAAAATCTGGAACTTAGGTCTGGGAGTCTGCCGCAGACAGCCATCCAGCTCCAATGTAGTTATGAAGCTGGAACAATCCACAGGAAAGGATATCACACCATATAAATATTGCCAAGTAACGTGTCAGTTAAGGCCCTTAACAGCTGTAATTTCCTGACATTTTGGAGATTGAATGAACATGGAAAGCTCTTAAACAGGACATGTTAAACCAAAAGGTTTTAGTTATTTGAATTTGGGTGCATTCTGAGAAGGCTTTTCCTACAACTTTCTTATCAGGCAAACTTAAAATTGAAAATGAGAAACTGGCGAGAAAAGGGAAGAAATATCCACATTAAAAAGAAGCGAGACACCATTTAGAACAGCAGGATTGCCTATTTATTTATGAGTAAGCCCTATTGAAGTCACTAATGATTACTTCTGAGTAGGCATGCACAGAAGCCAACTGCAAGGCCACAATCCTAAATACATTTATTGAATAGGGACCTGAAGGCAGCAATTCTATGTATGCTCATTAAGAAATAATTTCACTGAATACAGTATGGCTTAGCTCCATAAGAAGTGTGCCGAGGATGACAGAGCCTGCTCAACTCAAGAAGGAGGAGGAGGAGGAGGAGGAGGAGGAGGAGGAGGAGGAGTTTGGATTTGATATCCCGCTTTATCACTACCCGAAGGAGTCTCAAAGCGGCTAACATTTTCCTTTCCCTTCCTCCCCCACAACAGACACCCTGTGAGGTAGGTGGGGCTGAGAGACTTCAGAGAAGTGTGACTAGCCCAAGGTCACCCAGCAGCTGCATGTGGAGGAGCAGAGACACGAACCCGGTTCCCCAGATTACGAGTCTACCGCTCTTAACCACTACACCACACTGGCTCTCAGGGACTTATCACACATAGGATGCATGTTTCAAAGATGTTTTATCTTTTCGAAGGCTCATTTAATAATGTCCGCGCAACAACTATAAACAAACTATAAACAAACATTTAGTCAGAAATAAATTTACCTTTCAAAACCATATCATTAATCCTTGTGGATTTGCTGCAGATTACTAAAGAGCTGCTGACAGCTTTAAGTGCTGAATCATGGAACTGATGTTCCAAGGAGAAAACAACTACACCCCCATCATTATGGATATGCATAATTTGCAGTTCTCCCTACGCAGGTTCATTGAGATGCCCTTCAGTTTGTAGGAGCTATGCCATATGGTTGCAGAACACAATAAATGAAAACCTCTAATTATGCCAGGCTGACTTACACCCAGTCAGGATACATTTCCAGGATGGTATGAGCAGCGCTCCAGTAGCATGACATATTTGTCCATATGCATGGGGTGGCATTTGACTAGGTTTATTCACAATACTCCTACTGAATTAATGAACATGACTAAATTACATCAATTAATTTCAATGGGTCTTCGCTGAGTAAAACTTAACAGTGTGTTTTCTGTTAGCATAAACATGTATGTCTGGTTACATACATATGTCTGGTTATATATGTCATGGTGGTCAAGTTGTTATTTTGTAGAGTAGCACTGTTTATCATTTACAGGCTTCTCAGTAGTTTGTTAGTTTACAGCCCAACCTGCTACTTCATTAAGCTCAGATGTGATGATGACTTTTAGTTCTAGGAAACTTCAAAGATTTAGTCCATTTGTCAAAAGTAGTTCAGAACTGCATCGCCATAATGACAAGCATGAGACTTTCCTCACTATGCATCAGCATCCCAACACATTTGGTAGCCAATATGCTTCAATTGGCTGTTCTTCGTGATGTTTTGGACAAGCTGAAGATCATCTCTGGGTGATTTCTTATTCAAGGACAAATCATTGCCACAGCTTATTGTTGACTCAACTGTGCAGCACTAAATGGTCCCAAAGAAACCAGCACTCCTCAAACAAACTAGATCTTACCTGGGAAAGGTATCAGCATGGGGACAATACAGGCATAGTGCAGAATTCAATACTTGTCCTGCTAATAGACCCATTGAAGTTAATAAACGTGACTACTTTTGGTTTTATCAATTTCAATGGGTCTCTGAGGAGGGCTTAATTGAATGCAACTCATAATTGATAGCTAATGTTTCACATTCATTATACATCTGCCACCATATTCTACAGGTAAACAAAAAATGAATTCAGGCAATAATGAAGTAATTGGTCACTTCCAAATTATTCCTGCAGAGGCAATAAGAGCCATTACTTCCCGGCCTGTTTCTCGTCAATTCCAATTAAAAATATCTGAGAGTTCAAGCACAATCTTTGTTAAAACTTGGCTCATGCTGGTGATCAATAGAAGCAACACAATGTCCAAAGATGTATCATAAATATATATGGCAGGAATCATGTACATCACTTCTGCAAATGCAATGTTCTTGTCAGTAGCTAACAAAAGAATTGGTAGAACCTAAAATCCAATCAAATTATAGTTTCTATGGCAGTCAAGGTCATAAGAGTTGGAAGGTTTAATTTGCAATATTGTCTGTGGTAAATAAATGGCATTATAATATTAAACAAATATAGTTTCAGATTAAATTTACCATCCATGGGGGTAGTATGCTCAAAAGAGCCCAGTTTCAAAAAGAAGCAGTAATTTCCTCAATGCCAATCAGTATGTGTAGATAAAATTACCAAGCATATAGAAGAGCAGGTTTTCCTGGAGCAAGACTGACTAGCATCTGACTAACCTTTTTGAGTGTGTCAATGAGCATATAGATAGGGGGAATCTGGGAAAAAAACATTGTGTACTTGAACTTTTTAAAAAACCTTTGATGAAGTCCCTCACCAGTTGACTCCTGAATAAATTTGCAATCACGTAATATGAGGCAAGAAATCCTCTTTATGAATCAGCAACAGGTTAGAGAACAGAAAACAGAACAGGAATAAACATCCAATTCTCATGCTAGGGATCTTTAGGAAAGGAACTGAAAATAAATCTGGTAGTATCATAATGCTTTCATACAGATATATGGTTGACTGCCCTAAAAATATTATTCACATTTCCGGTTGCTATGCCCCAAAAAAGGTATTAAACAGAAAAGGGTGCTGAAAAGAGGGGAGGAGAAGTGCTGGAGCAACTCCCGGATGAAGAAATTTTTTTTTTAGGTTAGACAGAAGGTGAGTAAAGGTCATGATAAAATTAGGCAAGGTCTGGTGAAGGTTTTCTCCCTCTTCCATAATACAAGACTTTGGGGACATCCAACGAAGCTGAATGTTGATTTACGACAGTCATAGGACAGTAGTTGCCTGATTAAGTTTCCTAGCCTAGCTCGAAGATCAATCCTATCAGAGGCAGTTTTAGGGTGCGGCGCCACAACAATGTAGAACGGAGCGCGAGTGAGGGCATCAAATTTTAGCACCACAGAGGGTGCCACTGAAATTTGAGAGTCCAAAGTCCACCACTGATCCTCTGCATGTTGATTCAGAAAAGAGACCCACTAAGTTCAATTGAGCTCCCTCTCGGGTGAGTATAAATAGGATTGCAATGAGTTGGCTTCAACAATTTCACATATACCCAAAACAAACATTTACATAACAATAACAGTGCAATGATATGCATGTTTACTCAGCAGTAAATTTAAATGTGTTCAATTGGCCTTACCTCCGTGTAAGTGTGTATAGGATTGCAGCCTAAAGATTATTTATATTTGTTCTACCAAAGTGGAAGCATAACTCTCCCAATTACTTACACTCCTGTGCAGCACTTTCTTTATTATAGAAACAGTGCAAACAAATACGTGTAATAACTTCTGACTAGGCACAAAGGAATATACACTGAAAGAAACTATCACTACAAACACTGTTCTTGAATTTTTGGGCAGGTTAACTCCAGACCACAAAGTGAGCAATACTCTAATTTAAATAAATATTAATAGGCCTATAAAATTTCATCCACGCAGTGAAACACTGTCTGCTAATTATCCTTCACGCCAGGACAATCATCTCAAGAGCATCATGCATATATCAAAGAGGTAGCATGCAGATTGCTTAGCACTGCAGAAACCCTTTACTGCTAAGTTTGTATTGTTTCATAAGCCATGAACCAATGAGGACAGGATCTAATTTCACCAGATGAAAATGTTGACCTTCTTGCTTTTTCAGTCACACACAAGCTTTTCCTAATACAGTAGTTCACTTATGTCCTCCCTTGTTTTCAAATGTTGCCCTTTTAATAATGTGCAGAGATCAATATAGAAACATTCCATATTATTATTACAGCTCTGTGCAACAAATTACATATATGGTTTAAACTTCTCCCATTTGTTTGAACCATTGCGTTAGCACTAAGATAACATCTGTTGAAACAAGTATTCTTTCGTTTGATAAACTGCAGCCAGAAAAGATGCAAATCCGATCACTGCTAGGTTCAAACTGAAAAAGTCTCATGGTTTTTAATATAGCTTTCTTCCAAGTGGCAGGGTAGAAGTATGACAATTAAATATAAGAAGAATTGCAGTCTTGCCATATGTGCATTTACCCCAAGGTAAATTCCACTAAGCAGAACAGAGTTCCCAATGAGCCTGGTTCGGAATGGGAACCCAGAACGAGGTTCTTTGCCTATCAAGCTGAGTCTAGGCTCAGTATGCTTTATTCATTCATTCATTTATATTAAATTTCTATACCATGCTTCATCTATACACAAAAATAACTACATAGTAATAAACACAATACCCCCCCCCCCACGGTTAAAAGGCCAAAGATTATTTAATTAGCTAGGGAGAAGATGAATGTTTTTGCCTTATATACGATACAATGGGGGGGGGAATGTTTAGGGTACTCTCATTTTCTTACTCATATTGAAATAATGCCCCTCAATGAGGCCAAACTTAGTTTCACAAAATGTTTAGGGGCATGCGTTCCCCTAGAAAAAAGCACTCCCACCTGGAGGCTGGGAGCAGCGCTATAAGCTCCGTTTACAGCACAGCTCATTCGAGCACCCGTTTTCAAACCAGCACCAAAGCGTAAGGATGGCGCGGGAGAAGGTGCTCTCGAGCAAGTGCAGAGTACCCCCTCTCAAGCCGCCACGTTCCCGAGGAAGGACCGTTAAGTCCAAGGAACCACACACGCCTGCAGTGTTTTTATTTGGGTTTGTACCACGAATACACGGCCTGGGGTGGGGATGGGGAGATGGTTATCCACCCCACCCACCCCCAGACAATGCATCCTTTGCAGAGCCAGGGGAAAGAGAAACAGGCTTTTTCTCCTCTCCGTCCTCCGCAAGGAACGCGCCTCGCAGCATCCCGGACCCCGCCCACCATCCCCTCGAGCCCTTCAGCCGCGCGAAGAGGCGCTTCCGCCAAGGCTTTCCCCGACGCCCCCCTCAGCATCTTGCACTCCCACCCCCACCCCACCGCCCTTCCCCAAGAGGTTCAGCCCTTACCCGGCTTCCAAAACTTCAGCGGACCGACGGGCGCCGCCATCTTGGGGTGAAAGGTCAAAAGGAAGCGAAGGAGCCCGCTCCGCAGCAGCGCGGCCTCGAAGTGCGCGTCACGTGGTCGAGGAAGGCTTTGCTATTGGATGCGGGGTTGCCATGGTTGCTTTAACTCTCAGGCTCGGGCCACCGCCGCCTCCTTCCCAGCCAGGCTGGCTGCCAGGGGAAGAGCGGGAGCTTTGCTTTTGTACGGTGCTGCATCATGAACAAATGCAATGCCTTGCGTGGTATTTGCAGTCGGCTCTAATAAAAGCCCTATCCTGTTGCGCAGTTCTGTGTCCAAAATAAAGGATCAGGCGTCTCTCTGCCGCTTTGCTTCACTTTGCTTTGGTTGCATTCTGTCTTTTACTCTGTTGAGAAACCTAGCGAATTCCAAACGGGCTCTCATTTTGTCCTTTTCACCACCATTTGCGGCGCAGGAGTCCCGTGGCAGGCAGTGAGACTGGCACGCCATGAGCGAGGCACCTAAGAGGCATTCCCTTCTTATTTATAATAATAATAATTTTTTTATTTATACCCCGCCTATCTGGCTGGGTTTCCCCAGCCACTCTGGGCGGCTCCCAACAGAATATTAAAAGCACGATCAAACATTAAAAACTGTCCTAAACGGAATTTTAAGTGCCCTGAACCCGCTTCCCTCGCTGGAGGCTGCTCCCTTCGCCTCCCAAGTTTCCCACGTTGGCTAAGGATGGACATCTGGGAGCGCTGAGTTCAAGTCCCACGTGCAACCCACGCGCTCCTCACCCGGCGCGTCTGCACTGGAAACTGCGTCCCGTTTAACAGGTCCCTTGGATCGCAGCCCGAGGCGCCTTCCCTCTGTGGCACCCGGAGGTGGAGAGGAACTGAGGCTGAGCTGGCCGAGCCACGCCACGGGCTTCAGACGAGACTGAGGGGTTGGGAAGAAGCAGCACAAAGAGCTCACTGAAGAAGTATCTGAAGAAGTGTGCATGCACACGAAAGCTCATACCAAAATAAAAACTTAGTTGGTCTTTAAGGTGCTACTGAAGGAATTTTTTTATTTTACTTCGATCCAGACCAACACGGCTACCTACCTGTAAAAAGAGCTCACTGTTCGGGGAAATGCGCTTTATCCGCATTCAAGTCCATTGATCCATCAAGATTAGTACCACCGACCCTGGCTGGCGAGGGCACTCAAGGGCTTCAGCCAGGGTCACGTCGTGCCCTACCAGAAAATGACAAGATTCGAACCTGGGGCTTTCTGCAGGAATAGTGGGTGCTACTGCATAATGGCCCTTTCCCCAGGCAGATGTGCTCAATACGAGGTCCTTCTTGCAGGTGTGGGAATCAGAAATGGTGCTGCTACAACTGGGCCTGTGTGGCCAAGTTCGCACAAGGTTCAACCAGGGCTTTTTTTTTTTCATCTGGAGCTCAGCTCCAGCACCAATTTCACAGTGATCTCCAGCACCTCTTATTCTAGAAAAAAACCCACTGGGTGCAACTTGTTCCTGGATGCAGCCGTTTAGACAACACGAAGGGGATTAACTGTACTTTTCTCATAAGAGAACATCTCTCAGCATATATAAAGCAAGCAAACATAGAGGCCACTCTTGAATTGTTCTCCATAATATCTAGGCTTAATAAGAGCCTTATTGCATCAGGCCAAAGGGCCTTTAAATTCAGCATTCTGTTCTCACCAAACTAAAGTAGGGCTTCATTAAAAAATAATAAAGTGCAACAGGATTGCTCCAACTATGTATATGGGGGAGTGGTTTCAAACAGTTTCCCAGATTCTTACTTTGCAAGCAACCACACCTCTGGTTACTTCCGTTGTGAATCAGGCATAAACTCACTGCAAAATGAAAGGGTAGCTAACATTGGCCAACATCCACTCAGCTCTGCAGCTTTCAACACTGAAATTTCATTTGAGAACAGGTAGAAAGAGCAACCAGAATTTGACAGACAGATTTGGAACCAGCATAAGTCTAGCCTCCATTCATCTCTTACTAATAACTAATTACTATATTTTGGAGTTGCTTGTTGTCTAAGAATTTGGTCACCTCAAGATATCATAGCCAAATTTTGCATAATGCTTCCTGAGATCAAGGAGATTTATCTATGTTTAGATACAGTTGAATGGCATTTTGAATCAAGATAGCAGACAACCTTTCAAACCTGAACTGGTTTTTTGTTTGTTTGTTTTTTGCTTTCTTAGAATTCCCAAGCAACACTTCACACTAATAATAAACCAGAATGTGCTTAGTTTGCAACAACTCCTGTTGCTAAAAATGCAATTCACTTTTCCTTATTTATTATCTAAAAGCTAGAATTTTGCTGCCAAACCCTCTGCATTCCATTCCAGTCAAATAAATGTGTTGCAGTGTTCAGCTGGTTGTTCATTCAGTCAATTGCACTGGGCTCCATTTAGGAAATGCGCTGTCATCAATCAATGGTGTTCACTTATAGACATGAAATAAAACAGTGCAATCCTATGCTCGTGACTCAGAAGTCAAACTGGGTCAATGAGACTTCGTCTCAAACATTTATGTATGCATTGGATTGCAGGCATCAATAGGATTACAGCCGAAGGCTAATGGAAAAGAATGTTCTAAGTTATTGGCATTTGAAAGGCAAACAAGATGCATCTTGTCTCTCAGAACTAGTTACCATGCAGTACTATTCAGCAGTCTTAATTTTCTCTTCGTTATGTGTTGCTTGTAAGAGCTAGGAAAGATGGCCCTAGATCCAGTGAAGGAATACTAATGTGGTAGAACAATAGGCACCACTTTTGAGAGAGAAACTGCATTCTGTGTGCTGCAATACCCCAGCAGTACAAAATCCTGCAGAATGTTGGGGGCAGTGGAGAATTCAGCTTGTTGAGTATTGCAAGCTTCTAGCCCTTGTGCATGCAGAAATATGTTTGCAGCATGCGTACACTGCCTGCTGAGATCTCATAAACTAAAGAACCAGGCAGAGGGCCTTTTCGGTAGTGGTGCCTGCCCTGTCGAACACCCTCCCATCAGATGTCAAGGAAATAAACAACTATCTGACTTTCAGAAGACATCTGAAGGCAGCCCTGTTTAGGGAAGTTTTTAATGTTTTATTGTGTTTTTAATATCCTGCCGGAAGCCAAGTGAGCGGGGTATAAGTAATAAATAAAAAATATTATTATTATTATTATTATTATTATTATTATTATTATTATTATTATTATTTAGAATAAGATTTCCAGGGGATCAGTGTCCCATGCAAGTTTAAGGTCTTCTCATTAACAAGCAGTGCCCAATTTATTGTTATTATTTTCTCCAAAGAAGCCCAGGCCAGCATGTGAGAAAACACAGTAACAAAATGTGCCAGTTAGCATACTTTAAATAAAAGTAACACTAAATTCTAGGCTGAGAATTTGTAGTCTCTTGGCAGAGATTATGTTGGGGGTTATTTTGATGATCCAAATCATGTTTACACAGAAGGAAATCCCACTGAATGTAATGGGGCTTACCGCCAGGTAAGCAAACTGTCAGAGACCCAAAAGCCTCTTTCACCAGAGATAGCTTTCAAGCCTCTCCTACCCATAGCTATTCTCTTCCAAAGTGCAGGTGCTGCCACACAAAAAGATCGATTTCTGACAAGTGCAGAACAGGTGTTATAACTTACTCATAAAAGAAGCTGGATGTACTGGAGATACCTACAGATGTGAGCAGATCCCCTTAGAAACAAAGGACATATGGATTTCAAAGTTGTCTCTTTGCATTATCTGGATGGCCTTGTTCGGTGCATTTTTGAACAAAGTAAAATTTGCACAAAGTAATATTAAATTGGGCCACATTAGACTTTGCTTTCTTCTTTCTTCTGAATTAATTACCCTTGTGGACTGAATAATAAGCTTGGATCTGCATTTAAGTTGTTCAAGTCACTTGGTCCTGAACAGACCCACCTCAAATGGCTGTTAGGGGGGAAATGAAACATGAAGACATTTTGGAGTCAAAGTTGCAACCCTTAAGCACACTTATTCAAATAGAATATAAACTGATGTTTGGTTTGACTCCATATTACCTTTAAAAAAATCCTCTAACTTGGGAAAGATGTGTTTTATTTTTTGGAAATGTTTTATTTTTCAGAGTCAAAATAAGAGTTATATACATAAAAGTAGAAGACAATTAAAATAACCAACAACTGGGAAATTTGCCCTAAGATATGGCCATAGTTGTTGGAAAAGTTACGAGCCACTGAACATTGTCTTTGTCATTGTCTTTTGTTAGCCATCGGTTATCAGGCCATCAACTACAGGGTCATACACTTAAAATATTTTTACGTGCTCCTATATTGGGACCAAAAAAAAGGCACTACTGTGGTTTTTTAAACAATCAAAACAGCTAATATTTTGTCCCTTAATAAAACCAAGTTACCCCATAATTTCTTAGACAAATAAAAAAAGCACTAGAAAGCAAAATTTCTAAGGGCAGTACAGAATTGACCAAGTGTGAAGACTGGAGCACTTACAAGTAAGCCACAAAGAGCAACATGAAGTAGTTTTTATGTGATGGCTACCTTCATGCCGCAAGGTATAATGTGCCTATTGGCTTGGCATTCCAAACAGTTTTTCTCCATGGCACAGCAAAGCCTGAGAAAGGCTTGCAGTATCACAAAGATGGCTGGGCAGCCAAGTTAAACAACAACAACAACAACAACCAACCCAGCAGCATGCCCCGTATGGCAATTATGTGTGCCAGCTCCCACAATCCCATTTCTCAGAAGCAGTCATTTGATGAATACAGTGCAAAGTCTCTGAGGTTTATGAGGCTCGTGCTGATCCGCTGCCTAGGCTTTAAGTTGCACCTCATTGTGCGGCAGCCTATGTAGTTTTCTGCCACGTTGCCCCTCCTAGACAGCATGGAAACCATGTGATTCAGCTTGGACCGGATGACGGAGTAGTGGAATTCCCTCTCCTTGTTCAGCTTGCGGAAATAGTCGGCCCTGTGGTTGGCGGCATAGTCTATGGACCTCAGGGATGTCAGCGAGCCCGTAGAGCTTGCCCGAGAGCACTGGGAAGACAGCGAAGAAAGCGACCGAGCGCTCGATGAAGTTGAAGTGGCCTTCCTAGAAATGGGAGATACTTCTTTAGATAGCACTCTCTGATCAGGAGATGCTTCTTTGGAAATCACTCTCTGTTCAGGCTGCCTTTGATCGGGCACCCTTTGATTCTGGACCACTTCTGCAGCCTCCCTCTGCTCTGTCTGTGTTGTGGCGGTCTTGTACAAAACAGTCGTCTGAGTGCCTGCCATCCTGGATCGAGTAGTGGTCTGGGTGGTGGCTGTTGCTACTGAAATGCTGGTTTGTGTGGCACAGTTAAAGAGGGTGGTGGTGGGCTTCTCTTCCAATGGCTCGGTCTGAGTAGACTGGCTATTTGTCCCCTTAGGGTTCGCTAGGACCTCAGGGCCATTGTGCCACTCCTCATCGCCACTAAGGTGAGGGCGCTTCGCGGTCACCCTCCCACTTTGGAATTCCCTCGCCAGCTCCAGTTCTCTCTCGAGCTTCCTTGGGCTGCTCGAGAGCCTGGCAAACTCCGCTCTCAGGAGGTTATGCACGGTGAAGTCTTTGCAAGGTGCTGCTTTACTGCTCATGTGCTCAGAGGCATCGCTGTTCCTGCAGCTGGATGGCAGCTTTGGGTCGAGAGGTTTCGATCGCGCGTACAAGATGCGGAACTCCAGATCAAAGTGTTCAACCACTTGGCCGGAGAGTAGCAATACATTGCTGCTGTTTAGTTTCCCATCAGTCCATGTGAAGCTACCAGGGGTTGGGGGAGGAGAAAGAGAAGAAGAGTATTATGCTATGATAACCATTCCTTTAAAAAAAATGTTTTATGGCTGACAAATGGACAGAGCAATGCAAATTGGCTGGGGGTTTGGAATTCAATGTGAAATTTTCTGATGGCTGGTTACCTTTTCTTTTCTTCATTAACTCCAACTCAGGGGAAACTAGACCACCTACTCCTCACATTCTCTCACAGCATCAATCTGGTTGTGGTATCTGTTCTGGAACTCAGGCCCTACTTAGCGATTACTTCTGAGTCCAGCCTTTTGCAATGTACATGTGTTTTTGCCTGTGATAGGGCTTGTTCTTTCAAACATGTAAATGATTGGGACACACGTTCTATGTTTGTTTCAACCTTTTTATTTACTTATTTCATTCTGTAGCATTTATATGTTTCTGGGTTTTCTCTTGCATTTATGCTGCAATGTGATAAAATCCCAATAAAAATATTAAGTGCTTTTTTTCTTTAAAAAATGTTTAGGGGTACTCTCATTTTCCTACTCATATTGAAATACTGCCCCTCAATGAGGCCAAACCTAGATTCACAAAATGTTTAGGGGTATGTGTACCCCTGCGTACCCCCAGGGAAAAAGCACTGAAAATATTATTTAAAACATTGTTTCATGGCCTCTTCTTGTTGGTATGAAATAGGTAAGACTGAACTGCTCCCTCTTGTGATACAGAACAAGAATTCATTCCCATTTAAATACACATTTGCTACTTCTTTTTTCTCTCCACAACCCCCACCCCCTCAGTAGAACTTCTGTGCCTTTTTACAGCTTGGCAAGCAGAAATTCAACAGCCGCTGCTTGGACAATCTGAAAGGCCATATGTCACTTCTGCCTAATGAATATATATACATTCCATACTGCCGTGTCTGCATATAAATACAAATCAGGAGTGAAGGGAACTAAAAGCAGCTCAAGAAGACTAATCAATCTCCCCCTGGGCCTTCTTCCCACCCCGCTTCAGGTGAGATAAAACCTTTGTCAATTTCTTAAAGGGTTTGCTGGTCAAGGGGGCATGTTTGTACCAGGGAAATGATGCTTCAAGCACAGGCAATGGACATTTGTCTGTTGAGGCTATAGCAGACTTCCCATCAGACTACACTCTACAGAAGACTCTCAGGTTTGTTAAAGAAATACGAAAGGTATCAGGTAGCTTACCTGTAAGAGCCTGTAGTTACTCTTACACCATCAACCAACATGAACTTCTCATGGACACTCCCAATTATCTTGGCTCCTGATCTTGCATAATAAGTGTTTCCAGTAATAGTTCGGACTCTCATCAGCTGTTAAAAAATGGCACACAGTTTAGGCCAAAATGCCAAGCTCTCTTCAGCCAGGACTGTATCCCAGTGATGGGCCTGATAGAACTGCTGCAGTGAACTAGTTAAGATTTACCACCACCCCATGCATAGCTCCCATTCTGGCTGGCGCAAGGTCTCCAGCCACAGTTTGGATTGGTCTCTTAACTGGGATGTATCAAGGGAACCTCACTTCTGGGTAAAGGGTTTGGCATCCAAATGCATTAGACAAGGAAAGGGAAAAGCAGCTTTGAGCATGAGACTTTTCCACTTGCGAACTTAGAAGCGCCCCACAACTTACATGCTCCTGTTCAGGAGAAAAATCCAGGTTTTTGCACATCTCCATAAAATGACAAAGAAAGGCCTGATCCAGGAGGATGTAGACAGGAATCAGCCTCTTTCTACAGGCTTCCCGGAGATCACTGAAGATGTCCATGTCTGTGAAAGAGTCCATAACTATAGCGATAACCTGGAAGATTTTAAAGAAAGAAAAAATGAATTATAATAAGTTATATTCAGAACTCCAGCTCCCATCAGCCCCAACTAGCGTGGCCAATGGCCTGTTGATGGGCGTTGTTGTCTAACAGCATCTGGAGGGCACCCCAGTGGACGCCGTCCAGACCTGGCAACTTGTTACTTTTAAATTTTCTTGCATAGCATTAGAACAAGGGTGGGGAACCTGTGACCCCCCCCAACCACTGTTTTTGTATTCCAACTCCCATTGGCTCTAGCCAATGTCAGACATGATGGGAGGTATAGGGGAATGAGACCTTCTCCTGGCCATCACGCAATGGCTTTTCCCACCTGCCTTGCCTTAGGAGCCTTCAGAATGGAGTTGCTGCCACAGGCATTATGTTCATGTGTCTTTTGATCAACTGAGTGGAAGACTATGAGTCATGGGGGTGGGGAGAGTGTTTCTGCGAATTCAACCGTGCTTAGTTGGTTTTTGGGGTGTTAATGTTATTTTGTGGATCACAAGTGCTATAACGCTTTGTGAATCTCAGAATAGGACTTCCGTTGTGGTTCTGCTGTTTAGCTTTTTCCTTTTAGTTGTTTTGCTAATAGTCTTTTATAGAAGGTGGTTGTTTTACTGGTGATTTTTAATTCTTTTCCTGAGGATTTGTTAATTATATCTGTGGTTCCCAACATGGGGCACATGCCCCACAGGGGGGGGGGCAATTTGATTTTTAAGGTGGGGAATTTGAGGATGTTATTAACAGTGAATGGCCTTTTAGGCTTCCTCCACATGAATAGGAATTCACTTTTTGAATAATAAGAATTATATGTCACCCGGGGGGGGGGAGAGTGAGGATTTTAGAGATGCTTAGGTGGGGCAGGAATTAAGATTGCCGGAAGAAATATCAACAACCTCAGATATGCAGATGACACAACCTTGATGGCAGAAAGTGAGGAGGAATTAAAGAACCTTTTAATGAGGGTGAAAGAGGAGAGCGCAAAATATGGTCTGAAGCTCAACATCAAAAAAACCAAGATCATGGCCACTGGTCCCATCACCTCCTGGCAAATAGAAGGGGAAGAAATGGAGGCAGTGAGAGATTTTACTTTCTTGGGCTCCTTGATCACTGCAGATGGTGACAGCAGTCACGAAATTAAAAGACGCCTGCTTCTTGGGAGAAAAGCAATGACAAACCTAGACAGCATCTTAAAAAGCAGAGACATCACCTTGCCGACAAAGGTCCGTATAGTTAAAGCTATGGTTTTCCCAGTAGTGATGTATGGAAGTGAGAGCTGGACCATAAAGAAGGCTGATCGCCGAAGAATTGATGCTTTTGAATTATGGTGCTGGAGGAGACTCTTGAGAGTCCCATGGACTGCTAGAAGATCAAACCTATCCATTCTGAAGGAAATCAGCCCTGAGTGCTCCCTGGAAGGACAGATCGTGAAGCTGAGGCTCCAATACTTTGGCCACCTCATGAGAAGAGAAGAATCCTTGGAAAAGACCCTGATGTTGGGAAAGATTGAGGGCACTAGGAGAAGGGGACGACAGAGGACAAGATGGTTGGACAGTGTTCTCGAAGCTACGAACATGAGTTTGACCAAACTGTGGGAGGCAGTGGAAGACAGGAGTGCCTGGCGTGCTATGGTCCATGGGGTCACGAAGAGTCGGACACGACTAAACGACTAAACAACAACAGGTGGGGCATGGCCAAAAAAAAAAAAGGCTGGGAACCACTGTTCTATATGACTTATGTTGCAATTGTTCTGTTCTTGTTATTCGTTGTTTGCAAGCTGTTTTGTGACTTGTGTGAGTGAAAATCGGCATAGAAATATAACAAATGGGTGGGGATGAAATGAGCAACATCTGGAGGGGCACCACTCCTGGCCTAAGTATCTCTTCTCATAACCCGGGGGTATACAACAATCCCTCTACCATCACCATCAAGCCTACTGAAGATCCTGAATTTCTGTGTTTTCCCCTGCATCAAGGCGTTCTGCTGTTAATCTCATGCCATGGCCTGAAGAGAAACTGTGGCAGAGTCAACTATCAGTCAATATTTTCCTCCACTCCCTTCCTCCCAGGCAGAGGCTGGGCCATGTACCGGCTTGCTGCAGGTGTTTGTTAGGAAGGCCAACACAGCTTATTAAAAGGATTTGGCATTTCAGATAGCAAAGCCAGGTCTACAAGGTACACGTGACTTCTACCATGTTTTTTTCCCTCTCTAAACGCTTCATAAGCGTTGAGGAAGGGCCGAAAACAGGCAAAACCTTGGGTTAGCATTGCATAGGAATCTCAGGTATTCTCAGGTGCTGGGAGGAAACAATGAAGTGTGCCAGAGATTTTTCAAGCACTGCGTTAGAGGAAGGAAGAAAACATTCTCCCTCTTGAACTGGAGAGCCCACTTGTAAAAGAGAAATCAGGACTTGCCTATAGGGGTGTTGCAAGGACAAAGAGGTAACACTTTCAAAGTTCTAATTGAAACTTATTAAATTGTAGCCCCCATCAGCACTCAGTGCTAAGGGCCGTATCCAATGCAATCCCTCCCCAGAGTAGACCAAGTGAAATTCATGGAACTAACTTATTTTTATTATTTTTATTAACCTGCCCTTCACCCCAAAGTCTCAGGGTGGATTACAACATCAAAGCACAATGTTAAGAACAGTTTAAAACAATCTACAGTCACAGAAATAAGGTACCGGTAAGTAAAATTTTTACACCTGTGTCAAAAGCCAGGGTAAGAAGTGCATCTTCAGCATTCACCAGAAGCTGTACAGTGATGGTGCCAGACACACCTCTGAAGGGAGGGAGTAGCTTAGGGGCCACCACAGAGAATGCCCTGTCGCCCAGGCATCTTGGTTGCAAATGGCAAAATGTGCCTGGCACCTGGCAATTTTTGAACACTGGCAGCAAATGGCTCAAGGATAATGGATATGAATTCTGAATTACGTATACATCTCACAAACGTGTGTGTGTGTGTGTGTGTGTGTGTGTGTGTGTGTGTATTCACATTAACTGTTTTTGTCAAAATGCAAACAAACAGTACTTGTTGACACATGGAGATACCTAGGATTCCTAAGAATGTGTGGGTTTAGCTTTGAAATATGACTGGCTGTTAGAAAACAATCATGAAGAGCTCATTTCGAGTAATCACACACTCAGTCTAAAAACTGTAATAAGATCATCTTCATTAAGCTTCTTTATCTATGGAACCATATGACAAATTTGCCAGTGAGACAAGACCTTACTCTTTGGGTTACTGGACAAAAATAGTCAAAATTAGTTAATAAATTCTAGATGTTCTGCCTCTTCAGGGTCACACACAGGTGAATGATCAGAGGACAGTTTTTCAGTGTTAGCCTTTGGGCATGAAACAAGACTTATGTGCCATATTTTTTGTTAGTTGACTTTTTTTATTTTCACATATGATTAAACTAAATCATAAATACCAAAACATGTACAAGTCACAACTAAACAAATGTACCCAATATAAAAACAAAATAAGCAGGTTATAACAAAACTATCAGTGAGGGGAAACTTAATACAATGCCACACCTTTAAGATGTAACCACGTAAAAAAAAAAAACCGCCAAGGGACAAAGCATTTAATAATCTATGTGCTTGCAGAGTTGAGAACGGATCTGTCTCTTCCTAAAGAAAGCTATTACAACATATGAGAAAACCTAGTATCATAGCCAAATCCTCTTGAATGCAACTGCTGGTGCTTGCCCATGTTTCGTCTTGTTGGTGTAATCTATGGAACCCAACCACACTGCAACTAACTTTTCTTTTACTGTGACCCCTTGTGACTCTAAGTTTGTATTTCCATGAGTGCCATTTCTCAGACCACAAGATGTCAATATTCTGTGTTAGCCTCACACAAATCTTTCCAGAGCCTTGCATCTGTCAGCAAAAGGCTGATTAATTCTTTATTTTTTTCAAATCTTTGTTGCCATCTGACCACAGGCTCTACAATTGCAGTTGCAAGGATGGCGCAATATTCTGTCTGACTATTGCCTCCATTTCCTTAAATACCCAACACCAGAAAACTTGACTTTGGGGGCAAGTTCTATGCAGCTATTTAAAGACACTGGAGTCTTGTCTTCTTGCCTTACTCAGGAATGTACATACTGTACAGCTATCTCCTGTTCACGTTGGCTCAAGAACTAGTGGCAGCTAAGTCCATTGCCAAGAAAGGAGGAAATTTGTGGCTTTGGGGTGTTTCCGACAGCGCAGTCACTGAATAGAAGTCGCAAGGCTAAATTAGAAGTGCAAATGTTGACTCACCTGTCACCAAGCAATATAAAACTGTTTCTATTTAATTAGTGTCATCTCCCTCACTCTTTAATTATATTTCATTTGATCACTTTAAACCCTTCCCTCTGGTTGGACCGTGAATGACCTTTTAGATAAAAGCCTTCCTACATGAGTTAAGATTGCATGGTCCTCTATTCCACACACCTCACTCCTTTCAATTAATGTCACCAAACAGAAGCTTCTATAGAGTTTCTGCCATGCTAGTTGCCTGACCTGTAATGTGTTCTCGATCAGCAAAGACCTCACACCCTCCTCCAGTCACCGAAACCACACAGTTTTATCCTCCCCAAACGGCTCCTCGCCATGTCATTTTCCACAAAGCTCAGCTTCAAGACTATGGGGGGAAACCCACAAGTAGTCCCATTTCTTGAGGCAAGGATATAGAGAGTCTCCGTTTATGGGAATGAGTTATTCCAGATTCAGAGCTCTAAAAGGAAAAAGACTGTCCACTTTCCACTGTTAGGTACTAGAAAGAAACGTCTGATCTGCACTGACAGCAGAATTAAGTCCAGAGGTAGTAGACAAGCAGACTGCAAGCAGGAGAACCTTTTTTTAAAAAAAATCCCACATTAAAAACAGAACTCCCTGCTGAAAGAGGAAGGGTCCTAGCTGACCCTTCTGTTCTGCAAGTGTTCTACTTGCAGGGAAATTTTGTTTAGTTTTCCACTCTGGTCAGTGACTGAAATCGACTCATTCATGTTCAGTTTTAAGTGCTGGAAACATTCAGGAATGCTATCTCCCACCTACTACCGTATCTGAATCTCTTGTGACCAAGCTACTGTACTTGAAAGTTCACCTCCTCCCACTTACATCTGCCCGGACCATAAGGTCTTTGTCAAAAGCTCATCTTGCCTAAAGAGATGCCTTTTTGGTGGTGGCACCCCTCTTATGGAATGCCCCCCCAAGAGGCTCATGTGGTACTTACTTACATAAGGTATTTTCAGAACGAGGGGAATAACTTTTTAGTTTCTCGTGCCTTTCAGAACCATGCTTTAGTACTTGGAACATGATAATTCTAATTTTTTTACTTTCTTTGAATTTTTGTAAGACCCACCATGAGGACAAGTGTTAATGGAGTGGTTAATAAGATACATGAAATAGGTGGCTCGGTCTACTCTCAATAGCTCAAGTTCCACTCCACTACATGTCAGGTTCTAATCAAAGCATCAAAAACCAACATTCTAAAGCAGGGGTGGAGAATCTTTTGGGCCCAGTGGACCAGATCATCCTCTGTCCTCACCCTATGGGCCAATTTTGGCAAGCAGGTGGGGCAACTCACGTGTCAATCACCTGGTGTCATTGAGACACGTGCCAGGCCAAATTTGGGGTGGAGCTTCACTGATCACCTGAACCATGGGGAGAGGCAGTGGAGGTCCAGAAAAAATACCACCTTTATGAACACTCTCTCCTCAATCTCAAGGATCTTTTCTCTTCCTCGGCTGGTTAACTCATCGCAACCCTGTAATTTTTATTATGATTAGCCTCATGCTGCTATTGAGCTTTTTCTAAGCTTAATAGCAGAAAGGATGTGTGTGGAATTTCCATTAGGATGCTGGGAGAAGGAGGGAAGATTTAAGTATTTCCTCATCCATTGATACCCATTGTGTTGCTCAGCTGACTAAGGAACAGCTGAGTGTGGTGAAAAGGAGGCTGAACTGCAGAGTGGGGGGGGGGAGAGATACCATTTTTTCCTAGAGCCCCATCCTTCTTCCCATTGCTCTGCTGATCAGTAGGGGAAAATGTTGTGGGCCACATAGCATTAGGCAATGTGCTAGAAGCAGCTTGTGGGGGTGCAGATTACACATGTCTGAAGTGCAGGTGGGGGGTGGGGAATACAGTACATGTTTCTGGGAGGCTATGCATACTGATCAGATAATGTGTTTATTGCCTGGAGAATGTACAAAATGCTGTTGAGATGTGCATCGTTCTGCAAGGCCAGTTTGACAATTCTGCATCATGGCCAGAGAATGTGCATACCTCCTTCTTCATGGATGGGTGGATGATGTGCACATTCTCCATGATGCCTGGTGAATGTGCACAATGGTCAATGGTCATCCGTTCAACTTACAGTTCTCCTAACATATCTGTTTCTCTGTCTTCCTCTTCTAGCTAGTCCATTCTGATCTCCCTCCACTCAAAGGTTTCAGTCACTCTGCACTGAGTTAATAATATAGGACTGGATTTGGGGTTCCTCCTCTTAGAGATTTTTCCTTGCAGATCTTTTTTTCTAGTTATGCATGCTTTTCCATCTACGCACAGCCTACTGCTACCTCTCTCTCATGCATGGTATGGTTTTGGGTATTTAAGAACAAGCAGAGGAAGACTCCACTTGGTATTAGTACATAGATGTACTAATATTGCCTGCAAATATGGAGGTTCTATTTACCTAACAGTCATTGCCAGGTCCACATTATTAAAAAGGGATCTAGTTTGTGATCTTTGAGCTGGCAATACCCCAAAGCCAATTAAGTATTAACCATAGGGATCAAGCATAAATGAATTACATGGATAATCAATTTCTCGGACTCATTTATATAGCATTTTGGGAAGTACTTTATTTACTGTATTTCAAAGACATAATCCCACCCTTCAACACACATCCTCTCTGTGTAGACAACATGTCCCATCCCCCCCAAAAGGCTGAGAGAGCACACACAGAAATCAAATGGCAATTATAGTTTCCTCCCATCTCCTGTGTATGCATAACAAGAGTGTCGCTCTTTCTTGCCTGGCATTTCAGGAACTTTAATCACTTGTTTATTTCTCTTATCTGAGGGTGCATCACCCTTTTGAAAAATCATTGCACTCTTCTCATGGCAAAGAAAACAAGAAAACAAGAGAAGCATCTGATCCTGTTTAAAGACAGCTGGATTAAAAAGGTCACCTGGAGGCACTGCAAAAAAGGCACGGAGCCAGCATCTGTACTAGACATTTATTTTATGTTTTTAAAGAACTCAAGAATAAAAAACCCTAGAGCAGTTTTTTATACTGAGCCTCTTCAGTGTATGATAGTTGCAGCCACATATTTCAGATTTAACAGGCACAAGTGTGGACTGCAACTAAAAGTTGCAGCATGGAATGCTGCTATTCAGAGTTCCAGTTGGCTAGGGCCAGATTTTCCACCCAACCTCCAACTCCTGTTTCCCCCCCCCCATCATCAGTTAGCACTGCAAGACCACTAAGCATGTTCAGTCCTTATTGGGGGAGGGGGTCTCCTTAAGGTTTTCGTAATTCTGCCAATATTCCCAAGTCTGCTGATACGACCTTCTTGTACACGCTTGGCGGCCTAGTCGTATATAGGATTTTGATCAAAGCAGAGGTTTTCCAGGAAAAATGTGTTAAACACCTGCTTCTCTGGCCACCCTCCAAGCCATGCAACCACAAGTAGCGAAATTAACAGAACAACCCCACTTGTTCATACCGGCGACCTCTCTAGCCCAGTACCCTGTTTCCTACAATGACAAGTGAAACACCTACAGGAAGTCCACAAGCAGGAGACAAGTGCAAGAACCACCTTGTCCCCATTGTTCTCTAGCGACTGGAATTCAGGGACACGCTGCCTCTGGTTGCAGAGGCAGCATATCGCTGTTGTGATCAACAGCCATCAACAGCCTTATCCTGCATTGACTAGTTGAGTCCTTCTTTAAAGACACCCCAGTTGGCAGCCATCACCATCTTGTGGTAGCGAATTTTGTAGTTTAACTATGCACTAGTTGTACTTCCTTTGGTCAATTCCCAGTTTCTCACCATTCAGTTTCTTTGGACGACCCCAAGTTCTAGAGCAGGTGTGAGGAACCTCTGGCCCTCCATAAGTTGTCGTTGGTCATGCCTGTTAGGGCTGATGGGATTTATAGGTCAGCAACATCTGGAGAGTCATAGGTTCTGAAATGTTCTAGAGCAGGGTTTCCCAAACTTAGGTCTCCAGCTGGACTACATTGATTGTACTCCAGCTGGACTACATTGATTGGACTCCAGATTGGACTACAACTCCCATCATCCCTAGCTAGCAGGATCAGTGGGCAGGGATGATGGGAATTGTAGTCTTAAAAAAACAGCTGGATACCCCAAGATTGGGAAGCCCTGTTCAAGAGAGGGAGAAGTGATGCTACTTTGTGGCTTTACCAAGAAGAACACAGGAGATCAAGTGATCACTAGTGCTGTGCTGCACCTGACATATTTGCAAGGCAGTACAGAGACTATGCAGCTTCAGAGGTTGGAGTAAATAACACCTTTTCACCAAGCAGTCTATTTCTCCTTTTAAACAACGGGGTGCTACTTCTGATCAATTTAGGACAAAGTTCCCAAAGTACAGTGTGCATTACATGGCAAATTAGTGGGTGTTGCTTCTCTCATGGTTAAACCATATGTCACATGCCTTCACAAGTTATCATTGCCCCAGCACCCTCTTTAGGAGCAGAGATTCAAGAAACCTGGGTCATATTCTGTGTAGTCCACAATCTTTAAAAGGCTAGCAGAGCAGGGGTTAAACCCATTTTCTCTCAGAACCTCTAAGGGCCAAATAGCCTTGCATAAGATACTACTGTATAACTATCAGTTACAATGCATACATTTCCACAACCCCAGTTGTGTATTATGGATATTTAATTGTGCACAGAAAGCAGAAACCTCTTAGAAGTCACCTGTAATTGATGTAGTATTACACCTATCAAAGCCAAAGAAGTTTCAAAAGAAACTTAGAAGCTTTATCTTACAGTGCCAAAGATATCTCCAGTGGCTAGACTTGAGCAAGAAAATAAATTTCTTCTAAACCTAGTACTGTATTGGACAACTTATAAATGTCATCAGGCTTCTTATACAAGGAACAATCTTAGCTGAACACCCTGGTGAGAAGCAATTCAGCAGTCACCCTCTTTGAATGATTCATTCTGAACAGAATTAGCAAAGCAACTAGAGCCTCGAAATCTGTAATGCTAGCATACCTCTCAAAGTGGCAGGCCATCAGTTTTAAGGCAATGATGTCAGAGCCCAGCAGCTGGAAATACTAGTGAAGTGTGCACATCCTGGTATGTACCAATTTCAACCCACCCATTTCTAGGTGTAGCCTCCATCAATGCTGCAGAAGGCCACAGCAATGGGAAGAACATGCTACACAAGCTAGCAAACTTAACTGGCAGACAACTGATAGCCAGGCCAGAGCACCTCCTGGTAAGGCGGAGACAGCCCGTCAGATGCCTCAGAGGCAGTGCATGGGTCTCAGATGCAGCTGCCGGGCTGCCTCCACCTTCCCTGTCCCCCGTTTCCACCTGGCTGCCTTCAGGTGGCTCCTTTGAACTTCTCCCTTGAGGGGAGCGCAGCAATGAACCCCTCAATGGAAAAGTGTGATGGAGCCTACACATCCAGTGGTGGAGCTTCATGCCCTAGCACTGGGGTGGGGAGAGCAGGTGGGGGGCCTTCTTTAGCAGATGTGGCACCAGGGTGCAAATATCCACCCAGCGCCCCCAAATTACCACAGATGGGGAGGCAAAGCTGTGCACTGCCAGCCATCGGGGAGGGGGGGCGCAACTCTCCCCCAGGCCGCTGCGGGAGAGCAATCCCCACAGAGACTTGGGAGGGAAGTGCGCGCCCGCCAGCCATATGGCTGGTGAGGCGCAGCTGGCAGTCGTGGAGGGAAAGGGGAGGCAGCCGGCAAAGCTGTGCAGCTCCCCCACTCGCTGGGGTGCCCCTGAGCACCCTGGTGCGATGCACCACTAAGCCATTTGGGAAAGATGGCTCTACGCGTGTCCTGGGGGCGTGGCATGAGTCCTGCGGGGCTCCCAGCGCAGGGGAGCAGCTGCGATGGCACCCTGCTGGGATTGCACTGCCGGGAGCAGTGTGCTCCCCACACACTCCTCTTCCTCCACCAGTGTACACATCCCCAGCTGAGCAGCTCCATGCAAGCAGGAGCAAGGTCCTGGCTCTCCCAGCTGGGGAGGAGGGGCTTGCACTCCCCAGCTGAGCAGCGATCCCACTCAGACTTGTTTACGGCTTACTAAGAGTAGGTATGTCAGTACTGCACAGGAAAAGAAGCATTCATCCACCTAACAGCTTGCTGGTTTGCATCACACTGCAGTCGTAAATCATGGGAACATACCCAACACGAGAAAACTCACTGCTAATTATTGGCTCTACACAATACTACAGGTATCTCTGGCTTCAGTATTCTTAGCTCAGATTGCCACCCAGTACTTCAAAATTAGATCACTAGACCTCTCCCATGTCAAATATAGCCTTGCTGTATGATGCAGGACAACGCTGCCAGGTGTCGCTTGTTTGCAAAGAGTCTTGACCCAGAACCCTATTTTAATATAGGTTAAAAGACTCCCGTTCAAACTGCAAAGCTATTGTGATGTATTGTTGCTGAAAGGGAAGTCATGGAATGATGAAGAGGGGGTGGGTGGGAGCCAGAGTAGTTGCTATGAGGAGTTGGAGCAACTCCTCCCTTGAGGAAAGATTACAGCAACTGAGATTTTTTTAGTTTAAAGTCAAGAGGGGACCTGATAGAAGTGTATACAATTATGCACAAGGTGGAGAGAGTTGATAGAGAGACAGCTTTCTCCCACTTTCGTAGTACTAGATCTCAAGGACATTAAATGAAGATGAATAGTGGATGATTCAGAACAGAAAAAAGAAAGTACTTCTTCCATAGTCAAACTAGGTAGTTTGCTCCCACAAGGTGCAATGATGGCCACCAGCTTGGATGACTGTAAAAAGATCAGAGAAATTAATGGAAGATAAGAATCTCAATGACAACTAACCAAATGTCTATGCTCTTATTTCCACTGTTGGAGGTAGTAATACCAGTTGCTGGGAATCACAAGAGGCAGGGATGGGAAACTAGTAGGCAAGATCCTTGTTTCCCTACCCTGTAGGGCCAAATTCGACTGGTGGGCAGAGCCAACTACTGTCAATCATGTGATGCCGAGTTTGAAGTTCCAACGGTAGCACAAGGTGGGGCTACTTGAAAGCCCTTTTGCAAAGAGACTCCACACTGCCCTTCAAACCTTTTTCTTAAAAAAGTTTTAAGCACAGCACAGGGTTGTTTGCAAAAGGGCTTTCAAATAGCCCCACACTGCGCTTTGGCTGCATGTGTTTGTTCTCTGGAGGGGAAGAAGTGTGCAGAGCAAACTGAGCAGGACTGAACCAGCTGGTGAGTGGAGGGTTGAATTCTGCTGGTTGCAGGGGTTTGCAATGTGGTAGCAAAGCAGATCTCAACAGGACTGAGCTGCACCCATCAGCTAGTGATGTCAGCTGATGGCATTGTGCCCCAAGAATGGCCTGCAGGTCAGAGGTTCCACACCTCTGTTATGAAAGAGCAGTTGAAGCAGGCCTTCCGAATCTCCAGCTTAAAGCCTCAGCTCAAGCACAAGCTCAACTCATAACTGGACTAGTTTACTGGGTTGTAGTCAAGGTAATAAATATCAATGCATCTGAAGGGTTGTGTGTGCATGGACAGAAAAACACCAAGGACTCCAATGAAGACTGGACGTCATACATCAATTCAAAATAACTGCTCTCTTCCATCTAGCACAGCACACTAATTGGTATTGGCCAAATACTCCCCCTCATTCCACTTCACAAAATGGATGTGAGATGTATAATGACTGACTTGATCACATATGTCCCAAAGCATGAATTTTACAAATAATTTTGTTGGATTTCTAACTTATTCCTCCTAAATTCAGCTGCAAGAATGAAATTCACATGGATGAGGAATGAAAGAGAACACCTCTCTTTTAAATCAGAACCAGTGAAGGCAGTGAAGGCCCTGTGTGAAGGCCTGGAGGCGGTTGGAGGATGGGTGGCGGCTAATGGATTGAGGTTGAATCCTGATAAGACAGAAGTACTGTTTTTGGGGGACAGGAGGCGGGCAGGTGTGGAGGACTCACTGGTCTTGAATTGGGGTAACTGTGCCCCTGAAGGACCTGGGAGTCATTTTGGACTCACAGCTGTCCATGGAGGCACAGGTTAATTCTGTGTCCAGGGCAGCTATTTACCAGCTCCATCTGGTACGCAGGCTGAGACCCTACCTGCCTGCAGACTGTCTTACCAGAGTGGTGCATGCTCTGGTTATCTCCCGCTTGGACTACTGCAATGCGCTCTACATGGGGCTACCTTTGAAGGTGACCCGGAAACTGCAATTAATCCAGAATGTGGCAGCTAGACAAGTGACTGGGAGTGGCCGCCGGGACCACATAACACCGGTCCTGAGAGATCTACACTGGCTCCCAGTACGTTTCCGAGCACAATTCAAAGTGTTGGTACTGACCTTTAAAGCCCTAAACGGCCTCGGTCCTGTATACCTGAAGGAGCGTCTCCACCTCCTTCGTTCTGCCCGGACACTGAGATTCAGCACCGAGGGCCTACAGGCGGTTCCCTCATTGCAAGAAGTGAGGTTACAGGGAACCAGACAGAGGGCCTTCTCGGTAGTGGCGCCCACCCTGTGGAACGCCCTCCCAGCAGATGTCAAGGTAATAAACAACTATTTTACATTTAGAAGACAACTGAAGGCGGCCCTGTTTAGGGAAGTTTTTAATATCTGATGCTGTACTGTTTTAAATATTCAGTTGGAAGCCGCCCAGAATGGCTGGGGAAACCCAGCCAGATGGGCAGGGTATAAATAATAAATTATTATTATTATTACTGCATAATGGTTACACCTAGTTTGAGGTGGTATTAAGGTCGTACAACATCACACTGTCATAGCTTTTATCTGGCAGTGCATCTCATGCTGGTAATTTTTTAAAAAATGTGCAATACTAAAACTAGAACAAAGTGTGAAAAAATTCCAAGTGCATCAGAGTCATCCTGTTCCAACGGCCAGCATGGGCACCTTCAACTGTAAGTTATGCAGCGGTTCTATGGTATTCATTCATCTATGGCAGTCTCAATTTTAGAGGTGAAACACACACACACACACACAGAGAGAGAGAGAGAAGAGCAAATGAAAGACTGAGAACCAACATCTAGGGCAGGGGTAGGCAACCTAAGGCCCATGGGCCGGATGCGGCCCAATCGCCTTCTCAATCCAGCCCGTGGACGGTCCAGGAATCAGTGTGTTTTTACATAAGTAGAATGTGTGCTTTTTTAAAAAATGCATCTCTGGGTTATTTGTGGGGCAGAGGAATTCATTAATCCCCCCCCCCAAAAAAATAGTCCAGCCCACCGCATGGTCTTTTCTGAGGGACGGACACTGAAAAGGTTGCTGACCCCTGATCTAGGGCATTTGGTCCATCCATTGGGGCGGGGGTGAGGTCCTTTGTGTTATCACAGACCCCCTCAGCCCAAAAGATCAAGTAACCATAAGAGGTGTGGTTCCTATATAAAAAATATTTTAATTAGCTAGCTACATTTTGTCCCACCCCCCCTTCCAAAGGGAGTTCGAGGCAGCATATATGGAATCCAATGTAACAAAACGTTAAATACTCAAAATAGATGCCACTGTGGGGAACAAACAGTTCCACAGGGAGAAATTTATGTGGCAGCCCCTAGCCTGAATGGGAGAAACCCATTGGCGGGACCACAAGCAAGGGTCCCCTGTTATAGAGAGCCTTCACTGTAGTATAATGGTTAAAAGCGCTGCTCTAACACCCGGGAGATCCAAGTTCAAATTCCCACTCAGGCAGGCCTTGTCTCTCCTACTTCAAAAGTCTGCTGTGAGAACTTGAACGGGGAGGAAGAAAGTCAGGTTTGTCAGGCCTGAGCTCCTTGGACTTTCGTCCAAGTCCTTGGCTGATTTAAGTTTCCAGATACCGCGCGAAGGCTTCATATCCACATTCCGGGGCCCTGACATAGTCTAAGGAACAGCTGGGAAGTGTTGGAGAATCTCCGAGGGAATAGGATCGGGGGCAATCGGTCGTTCCTCAGGATTCATTCCCATGCAGCCGCGGCTAATCCAGTCAAAGCCCCAAAACAGAGCTGCCGCTGCTTCCCCTGCACGTCTCTGACTCACCTCCCTGGCCGACCGGATCTGCTTGCGCACCGCCTCCTTGCAGGGGTAAATGGTCTCGCCAAAGCTGGGCTGGAAGTGCGCCTCTACCCGGGTGAGCCCCCGGTAAGAGCCGTTGACGAAGGCCGGCCAGCCCAGCTCCAGCACAGGCGGCTCCACGTCGGACTGCACCGGGAAGTAAGTGAGAGACGAGCAATCCAGAGAGGAGTTGGGGGACTGATCCGAATTCTCGTCCGCGCCCAGCGGAGGCACGGCGGCGCGCAGCACCGCTCGGATCTCGGGCTCGGAGAGGAACGGGCGCAGCTTCTCCCGGCGCAGGAAGGCGTGGAAGGCCGGCCGGCCAGCGGCGACGAGCTCCTCCAGCGCCAGGCGCTGCGCCTCGCTGTAGACCTGTGGCGGGCTGGGGTCCCACAGGGTGCGGAAGCCCCGAAAGGGCGCATCGTCCAGGCACTGCGACTGGTTCGCCATGCGGGCAGCCGGTGCCTCTCAAAAAAAAAAAAAACCCACGACGCGTTCCCGGGGGACTAAGAGGATGCCAAACACTACGACGGCTTTTATAGGGAGTTTGAAACTAAACTCGTCCCCGCGCCTCTGCTATTGGCTGCAGGTGCGAAAGCGAGTCTCTGGTTGGCTGCGTTTGAAGACCTTTTGCCAATCGCATGGCGAAGAGGGGGAGGATTTCGGCGGCTGCAGCAGTTTCTGCCTCCCGTAAGTTCTTAGGCGCAACATGTATCCATTCATTTCGCCCGGAGCTTGGGCGCGGTGGGAACTGGGCTCAGACGGGTAACCGCTCCTGCGCTGCGATCAGGTAGGTATAAGGCAAACTGCGGCGTCACCTGGATCCCGCCGGAGATGGAGGCTGATAATAATAATAATCTCAACCTTTGAGGCTGCGTCCTTGCTTGAGCGCTTTTCTCTATCCGCAAAGCAAGTAGACCGCCAGCCGAGTTGCAGCGCTGAGCCTGGCCATGTTTACTTTGACCGAAGCCCTGTTTAATTCTATGGGGTTTACTCCCAGGTAGGTAGGGTCAGGCCGGCTCCCTCGGCCAATAGCGCGAGATGAGCGCCGCAACCCCAGAGCCGGTCACGACTGGACCTAATGGTCAGGGGTCCCTTTGCCTTTACCTTTAGGTAGGGTCAGGACTGCGGCAAATTCGCACTAAAAGAGGTTTTGGACAATTTGGAGACAAACATATTACAGCGCAATCCTGTATATGTTTACTCACAAGTAAGCTCCCCTACCTTCAGTGTGGTGTACCGCCTGGTAAGTATGTGTAGGACAGGGGTCTGCAACCTTTAAGACAAAAAGAGCCACTTGGACCCGTTTCCGAAGAAAAAAAATAAACTGGGAGCCGCAAAACAGGGACGTAATTAGAAATCAGAGGGCCCCATAGCAAAATTTGCTCTGCCCAATAATCAATGCCCCAAAATGCCATAGAAAATTAATCAGGGCCCCAGTGTACCATAAATCATAATCAGTGCCTGATGTAAATAATAATTAATAATGAGGGCCCAATGTCATCCTCGTCATTATAAAAATAACTTTGAGTTTGGGCTGCCTTGATTACTGGGAATGGGCACCAGCAACCACTGCCTTATGAGTTTGGGCTGCCTTGATTACTGGGAATGGGCAAAACTCTGACTCCCTTATTAGGACACCTGTATGGTTTCTTTTTTTTTAAACATACTTTTTATTAATTTTACAAAATACAAAAAAAAAAACGGTACATACATAAACACCTTTTCCACCTCCTTCCTACCCACCCACATGGGTCCTCCCCTGCCACAGAAGTATCCCATGTATGTGAACAGTCAGAGATGGTCCATTTTATGCTTGGATTTCTGTCCTCCCCCTCCCCTGACCCCAAAGCCCCCCCCCCTGCCACCAGGGAGCTCCAGCAAACCAGGGCAGTACGCAGGAGGCCATCCATCCAACCATCTATTGTCATACCAAAAAAAGAGAAAAATAGAAATAGGAAAAAAGAGAAAAAAACAATACAAAACAGAAATTTTTTTCTTACATTCATAATTGTAAAACCATATTTTGTGGGCTTCCCCTCCCCCCCCTTCCCCGGTTTTCATCCCTTTTTTATCATCTGCAACAGTTTCTTACTTTATAAAAATACACCTTTGTATCTTATACAACTTATAAATCAATTGTTAACATTTTCATCTAATATTCAAATCACTGAAAAATCAAACTCCCATTTTATCTTCCCGTGCCTAATTTTTACTCCCTCTATAAGCCTCCATATTTTCACATTTTTCCAAAATCCATTCACTTTTAAAACTATAACTATTCTCAATTTAACCTTACATCCCCGATTACCGGCTCCACCCCCCCAATCCAGCAAATTCCATAATCAGCAGACCAGTTATAAACCTGTTAATCCATCCTTATAATCACAACATCACTTTCCCTTCACCCCACCCCCTGTTTACAGTCTTTTGCCATCCAGGCCACCATACGGGACCCCTGAATTTCTTCTCTTCTCTGCATATTTTTTCCTTCTTCCCTGTGGGCGTTCTGGAGTTCCAGTAATACCAATCGTGCCCCCCTCAAAGGCAGGGCACTCCATCCAACTTTTTGTAGAGTAAAGTCATCATTTTTTTCGTGGTGTGCTTCATTTTGTGTTGAATCATCACATTCCTCATCTTCCTCTTTTCCTTCCAAATCACAGTCACCATCACTGTCATTCTCACATTCATCTTTTTCAGTGTCAAAAGCTTCATCTTCTAAAAAATCATATTCTGCCATCACCATCTGAAATTGTTGCTGTAACTCTTGCCGTCGTGTCTCCTCTTGACATAATTCTATTCTTGTTTCCCACATTAAGGTCAAAACAGACCGCTGGAACTCAGGGGAACACTTTTTTGTTGACATAGTTCAATCCTGCCAAGGTCAAAACTTGTCACGTGGGGTGGAATATGATCACAGTTTATTTTCTCGACTCCATTTTAACAAACTGGCTGCATTCTTCAAGTCTTATTAACAATAAAGTTCGAACTCACATTTCACAAACATTTAGACCAAAAAAGAAATTCCACAAAGTCCAGAAATACAAAGTGAAATAAAAATTGACTTATAAATCCTGATCAACTCACTGGGTTGTCTGGGCTGCCGGCTCCCGAGGAAAAGAAAGGTTTTTCTTAGTCTTTACCTCTTGCTGCAGGGCACTCACAACCACAGTCTCTCTCCCCTTTCACCCTGCATCAAAGGGGAGATTCTCTTTGATGCCTTTGAGGGATCCTTTTGAATTGCAAATCTTCTGTTTACGGCTTCGGGTTTCTATTTACTGTCTCTTTTGTTGCCGTGGGGGGGGGTGGCTTCCTCTTTTCTCCCCTCTCTCCCAGATCCAAATTGTTTTATAATCCAAATCGTGAGGTTACTTACAGTCTGTTTCCAATTGTTTTATTTTCGGAAGAATCCAGCGCTCTCCGCCTTCGGCTTGAAGCTTCTCCCTGCTAGAATAACGTTGCCGCTCAAAATGGCCCCCGCGACTTCTACCCTCCTCGCTCCGGAGCTCTTATTAGAGCTAGCCGAAGGGTTGGGGAGTCCGGATTGGGGCTGTGCCGAGCAAATTTGCCCCCGGGACGCCCTTCCCGAGGTTCTAAGGGGCGCAGCGTCGCTCTCGCTGCCCTCCCCACTCCTAGCAGGGACGGGCCGTCTCGGAGACGAGACGAAACCCCGCCGATCGGCGCTGGCGCTGAACCCGGAAGCCAGGACACCTGTATGGTTTCATGTGTGTTGCTCCCATCAAGTGAACTTATAAAATTTCTTCATATTGAATCAACCCATTAATACATCTACCTCAATTTCCTGACCAGGCCGGCAAGAGGCCACAGGCAGGCCGCAGGCAGGAGCAGCAGCAGCAAACACGCGCTCCGAGCCCGCAAGCCTTTTCTGCTGCTGGGCGGGAAGAAGCGCGCCCGTTTAAAAAAATAAATAACTCCGCCCCCCCGTGAGCCTATTGGCTGCAGAAATGCGGCGGGGAGGGGCTGATGCAGGGATGGGGCCGACCACGCTCCCTGGGCTGCTAACGTCACCTTGCGTCCTTTGTGCACAGCGCACGTGCACAGCGGAGTTGTGGACTCCGGCGGGCGCCATGCGGGGCGCAGGCGCACAGCGCGCCGCCGCAGCTGTGTGCTCCGGCAACGGTGGGCACCGCGCGAGTGTCTGGCGGGCATGGCGGGCGCCGCCGCATGACTCAGGCGGCGCATGGCTCGGACGCCTCCTCCCCTCGTATCCGCTCCGGAGCCGCAGCAAAGGTGTAAAAGAGCCACATGCGGCTCCGGAGCCGCAGGTTGCAGACCCCTGGTGTAGGATTTCTACCTTGGCCAGCAATGAATTTACCAGGGTCTTCCTCTGAA
Source organism: Zootoca vivipara (assembly GCF_965207765.1). Classification (NCBI taxonomy): domain Eukaryota; kingdom Metazoa; phylum Chordata; class Lepidosauria; order Squamata; family Lacertidae; genus Zootoca; species Zootoca vivipara. The sequence continues at coordinate 71,412,842 of NC_142590.1, read as the reverse complement.
GGTAGCAGGACTTGTTTTTGTGGCATTATACCACAATATATCTTTAAGGTACCACAACCCTACCGTCTATCGTTTTCAAGATGTGATGGTTATTATGTATTTGTGTATTTTAATCTGGAGGTTCTGATTTACTTCCCCCAGCTTTAGAAACAGGAAGCTACTTTATACAGTAGTCAGGCCATTTGTCCAACTAGCTCAGTCCAGCAGAGGAGAACCTTTGCTGAACTGCAACTCCCATCAGTCCTTGCAAGCATATCCCTTCGGAGGGGCAAAGGTTCCCCACACTGCGTTTACACTGACTGACAGCTGGGTTCTCCAGGGTTCTCTGCCAGGAGAAAACAGGGATAGATCCTGGGGTCCTTTTGCATGCAAAGCAAATGCTTTACAACTTTGCTCTGCCTTAATTCTTTTTGCATGCAAGATGGTCAAATTTTTCTTTTTCTTTTTATTTCTGAAGTATATTGTCTGTTCTAGCGCATCACGTGGATGTACTGTATGTTGCACACAAGTTGACTTCTTGATGGGGCATCAATCTATAGCAGCTGACAGGGTACAATTACTGGTGCTCTGCGCCTCTGCTTTATGGTGGTCCACCATTCAAACCCCAGTTACATTCATTCATTCATTCATTCATTGATGGAATAAATCTCTTTAAAAACTGCCTCTGTGAATGAATATGGTAGGAACTCCTGAGAAAGGCCTAGGAATTGGATTGAGCTTCTCCTTGTGTACCAGAATGCTGTTGGTGGGTGGGTGGGTCAGTTTTCATTGCTATACACATTTTTTATTGTTTATTGAAACAATATACCCGGAGGTCTCAGGGCGGCTCCAGTGGGGTGCTTGGGGATGATCTTGTGTTTGTGGAGGTCTAAGAAGGATCTTCCTTTGCTGCTGTCCATGGTGGTCAGAAAAGAAGCTGGTTGAGAAGCACTTCCAACACCATTAGGGGCTGTCTTTGACAGCTTGGGTGAGCGTGATCTGACAGTATAACTGCCCTTTGCAGGACCCTGAGACCTTTGCCCTGCAACCATAGAGTCTGCATTGCATACACAGGCCCATCTGCTTATTTTTAGCCATCCCACAGAGCAGTGATTGCTGGTAAATGAAGCAGCCTCTTCAGCTCCAGCCTACTGATGGCAATCTGGAAGCACAGGATGGATGCACACTTGCACAAGCCGCTTCTGAGTACTTATCCACTAGGCAGAAATCAAATTCTAATCAAGAGAAGGGCCAGGGCTCTGAGTTCTTCCTGTCTTTCCCAAAGCCATGGAGGGTTTTGTGCTTCAGCATGTGTCTGTACACACAGGAATGCTCAGAGAGCATGAAGAAAAATAGCGGGTGATGAAAGAATGCTTTCTTTGCTCTCCATGGTATGCTTGCTACAGTCATCCACAGCTGTTCTGTGGGCATCTTTGGCATGGCACAACTTGTTTTTTTCTGGTCTTTGCTTGTAGCGCACACTGATTAGCATGCATAATGCCTTGCTACACGATTGATCTGTAAAGAGAGATCACAGATGTGGAAGATCTTGTTTTAGGACTGGGGTGGCCTTGGACAGAGCATGGGTGGTACAGTTGGATAGGAATCAGAGAGCTTGTGGGCTGTAAGAGCCCCAAATTCTTGTGTACCTCTCATATTTATCTATACATTTGTGCCCACCTTTCCTGTAAGGAGTTCAAGGCTCTCTCTCTCCCCCATTCTATTTTATCTTCACAACAACCCTGTGAGGTAGGTTAGGCTGAGGAATGGTGACCGGCCAAAGGGTCCTAGTCCATCCTCACAGGGGCTGATGGGAGGTTTGGTCCAAAACATCTGGAGGGCACCAGCAACAAAAGCTGCTTTCCAGTTACTTACATTATGACGCATGTGCCCCTTTGTTTCTCATTTCCCCAGTGTGGCGAGATTGCCTTTGGAGGACTTGCAGTCCACCTCACTTTTCACCATCCTGAATCATTTAGTGTTGCCTGAAAATGTGGCCATCTTTGATCGTCCCTGACTGAAAATAATTTTATCATCAAGATAAACAGCACCCATCCCAACAGAGAGCCTTAAGGCCCATGTTGCTTACTTCCCCCTCTTGTGGGAAAAGTCCTGACATCTAACACTTACCACAAAGCCCTTTCCATTTGTTTGATGACACTCTGAAAGAAGTTTAAAAAGACTTCCCTTTTCAGAGGAGAAGCTGGCTCTTGCTCAGCCAGACTTGTTTGCAGGGTGGATTTGATTTAAATCAAACTGATTTAAATCACGATTTAAATCACGATTTAAATCACTAGTCAGTAAGGCTTGATTTAAATCATAGTTGATTTAAATCATAAAGACTAATTCTTGCTGGTATAACTTTATTATGCAAGTAGATGAAGATTTTTAGAATAACAACTTTTCATATTAGTTTTTTTATCCCCAGTTTAATAGGTTAATCATTCATATTTGGACAACTTTACTGTTGTACTTAGGAAGGAGAAAAATAATCATTACCTTAATAATAACAATTTAAATAGATTTATTCAACTGAAACAATAACATTTCAGCAAATGTTATTTGCTTAAACAAACATCCATGTTTGTTAACTAATTTGGCTAAACAAAAACAATATATATATATTTTAAGAAACTTAGACTGTCAGCCCAGCCTACACATGAAAAACTTAAATACTGTCCAAACAATCAGAAAAATATTGTTTCTATTCTATTCACTGAACTTCTTGAAACTTAGCACTGAAGGGGTTGCTTCTGTATTCATAGGTTTGTAGAACAATAGGATTAAGGTCTTTTTCTCAACTCTTTTCATGTTATAACATTTTTGCTGTGAAGAAGAGGCATGTGATCTCTGTTGAGTCAAATTCAGTTTTGAGAACTGCAAAAGTAAACCAAGCACCTGTGATAATATCTTGTGGGCAGAGAAACTGCCCAATAATCTTACAAAAACCTCTGGAAGAGGTGAATGGATTAATGGAATTTATTTACCCCAAAAATTAAACATATACAACCTTATACTACATAATTAAAAAAACTAATCTTTATTTCATGATGGAATAACCTTTGGATGGTAATATGTTTTCCTCAAAATGCATTTTATTTAAAAAAATCCAATTTAAATCAAAAAAATCGATTTAAATCAAAAAAATCCGATTTTTTTTAATTTTTTTTAAAAAATCATTGATTTTTATCCACCCTGCTTGTTTGTCTATATTACGTTTTTCACCGACATAGCCAAGGCTTCTTTCCCAGCTCCCCTCTGCGTTTCTTTTTAAAAATGAAATAAGGCATTATATTACCTACTTTCACACATGGGTGATGACCAGCTACATATTTTTAAAGAGTTCACCTTTGAGCCATTTAAGAATTCTTAGATGTATCCCATAGATAACAAATGAGCTGGTCTTGAGATGTAGCTGGACTCCAACCTCCCATCGGCCAACATAGCCAATGGTCAGGAATTATGGCAGCTTCAGTCCAGCAATTACTAGGGATGGGGCACTAAAATATCCATCCCCACACTAGAATATCATCTCTTGTCATCTCCATGTAACTTTGTTCTTCAGGTGCATTTCCCCCAAAACGGATCTGTCCAACACAAGGAAGACAAAAATGACTTTAAAAAAAAATTACATAGGAAGCTGCTTCAAGCCAAACCACCTTCAGTACAGTATTGCTGACACTAAATGGTTGTGATGTTTTGGCGTTTCAGGCCTGTCCTACCTGGAGACCCTTGCATGCAAACCCTGACCCCTGAGCTATGGACCTCCCCAATTACATTTTCTTCCAGTATAATATTATATTGTAGGGTGTTTAGTAAGTAAACCATGCAGCAGTCTTTTAGATCGCTTGGATCTCAATCCAAGCGCAGCTACTTAAATGGGAGTAGACGCCAGATTAAATGCTAATCTACGTCCCTAACCAGGTTCGCAAAAAGCTGCTATGCAGGGGAAGTGGGAACATGTGCCTCAGTGATTTGTATGTGAACTATGCATGACAGCACACTGCCCCCAGCAATAGGTTTAACACTGCTGTTCACATACGGGTACCAGCAGGGCAGGAAGTGAAGGCAAGCAGATCTGCAGAGGTGTTGAATATGCTTCAGCGAGATATTCAGTTGCTTCAAATAAATGCAATACACCAAGTTTACCACCAGGTAGAGTTAAATGACAACCAAAGCAAATGCTGTATAGTTGTCCCTATTGCAATAGCTTTTTCTCATTGTGTGTATAGCTTGCTGGTGTTGCCTTCAATTATTCTTGTTATACCCTGTCCTATCACCAAGGAGCTCACAGCAGCTTCCAAATGGTTCCCAGGTGGTCTCCCATCAACAAACCACCTTAACGTCTGCAGTAGAAGTGTGGCATGTGCTTTCATTCTCTGGGCATTGGTGTGGCTAGTGCCAAAGCATGCTTTGTGCTGTGACTGGTAGGGCAGTTTCTTCCATGAACACATGTAACTGCAGCTTTCTGAAGGTTCTCAACGCATGCAGCCCCAGCCACTGGAAAATGAGGAACCACACACAACCAGCATTATTTCTATGTGGAGTTCCCCATCCAGTTATGCAGCATAACATGCGTTTGTTCACCTAGGGTCCCTGGTCGGACATGGTCTTTTTGCAGAACTAGACCGCACCTCTTTGCTAGCAGGTTTTCCAGCTGAAAATCTGAGTGATCCTTCTCAGAGATGGGGCGGTTATGCAGCAAGCCATGAACACAGGTTTTGCGATTCAGATGGGAAAGTTTAGGTGGCAATGAATAATAGGAAGCACGTTTTGCAATGGATGCTGCAAACATTCTTTTGCAGGGTGCGTCAAGCTTCACCCATGGAATTAGCTCACTCATTTGGATTGCTCCGTTGCAGAAACCAGCCTTGCAAATAGTTCACGGGAGAACTCTGCCCTGCTCCTCCTTCCACAAGCCTCTATGCTATCAGAGGACCACTTCCTGACTGTTTTGAAGCCAGGATGGGCATGGGCAACCTGCTTCCACACAAATTTTCCCTGCCCCCTGTGGATATTCAGTATTCAGCACAAGCACCATTCCAACATTAGTACGCACTAGCTGTTCCTTGTCATGTAGAACAGCACTATGCATTATATTTATTTGTTTCTAACACTGCTTCTTCCTTCCCATAGGGGAAACTGTGTGTCCATTGGCTCAGGGGTGGGGGCAAGTTGGACTGGAGCAGGCCCCAATTTTAATTAGCATCTGGGCAGGAGGGTTAAAGTCTTCCTCCTTGCCCCCTGCATACCTGTTAACTATCAATTTACATTTTAAAATAACATGCATAAATGCAAAGATGCACTTAATCCCATGTCCAGCTTGGCCTTAAACCACATGCTCATAAATTTCACAGGAAAGCAGGGATATACTTGTTCCAATGCCAATAATCACTACCTGATGCAAACCACTGTCAAGAGCTGCGACGTGCAGTTGCCCTGCATGAGATACCCCTGCACTGCAAGTGACGGCTGTCTAGTGAAGCATCTTTTGGGCCTGGACCAGTTTTGGCCTACACCTGTGGCCAGATGCTCCCCATCCTCAGGAAGAGCTGTATACATGTCGGCATCTCCATAATGAAAAGCCAACCTGAGAGGGCGAGGCTTTCTTATATAATGTTTTAACTCAGCACAAGGACTCAACACTCAACTTCTATCTTGTTCTTCAAAGTAATTTAATAGTTTTTAAATTAAAAATTGTTCTGTTAAGACACCAAAGTCAGAAACTAATACTGTCACACATATACTGTTTTGTCATCATACTCTCAGTTTTAGATTTTATATACTTGTTTCGACAGTTAAGGAACCACCATCTTTTCATACATACATTACAGCAATATGAAGTTGATTCCATAAGATATCAAATCATCCTTATTTTAAAAGTTGTATTAGATTCTGTGTGCCAAAATGACATTTTTTTACACAATGCCGCTAATGTAATATACAGGTGTTTTTCCCCTGCCAAGACCTCCCACGCCCCATGGCCCCACTACATAAAGAATCTCTCTGTACATCATTTATAGAGGTCCACAGTCAAGTTATTGCAAAGGGCTGATCAAACTGTTATTTCCTGAATGTGCAGTAGCTTATCTTCCCTGGATAACTTGTACAGGCCTTACTCTGTAATCAGCTTCCCTCCTTCCTTTCCAGTCAACACTTGAAAAAGTTGAATTTTTAGATGTGAGATATCATGTTAACATCTAACTCTGTCACTATCTTGAAGGAGTGCAATTCTCCAGTAGCAACATTTTGTATATTGCCCTTGAGTGTTGGCCTTGAAGGGCAGCATAATCTTCAGGTGAGCACAAAAAAGTGTGTGTAGAAATCAAGACTGCGATCCTCATACCTACTTCTTCCAGAGTAGCCTCTTTAGCAGGCATCCCCAAACTTCGCCCCTCCAGATGTTTTGGACTACAGTTCCCATCATCCCTGACCACTGGTCCTGTTAGCTAGGGATCATGGGAGTTGTAGGCCAAAACATCTGGAGGGCCGTAGTTTGGGGATGCCTGCTCTTTAACATTCACTGGATTGCTCTAGAGAAGAGTTTAAGGGTTGTAACCCAAGACTCAACCTGTGTAAGCCACCATTATGCAAATAAACTCAAATGAATGAAAAGAGATCTATACTTTCCACATCAGATGCGCCGAAAGCATCTTCTGTTAATACTCTGTAGGAAAACCATCAAGAAAATCCCACAGCTATGTAACATAATGGACTGCTTTTCTTAACTCTCCCTTATGAAGCAACAGTGCTCTAAAGTGCTCTAAATACTATTATAGACTTTGTCTGTTGTTTTATCCAAGAACAGGATTTTGGAAATGTTAGGTGCAAATCTGAAAAACCCTGAGAAAGGGGGAGAGAAGTATAAGATGACTAGAAGCTGCATTACAAGAATAACTCTTGGAAGCGTTGTCTTGTCAGGAGTTCAAAAGCAACTTTTGAGTTTCATGGAACTGTTGCCAAACAGCAGAGCAGTTCTCCATAAGACTGGAAGCCACTTACAGCTTCAACATTTCCATCTATCTACCGAAAACCTTAAACAAGAAGAGCATAACCATAACACTCTTCAGACACACACCCCAATGAAGCAAATGAATTCCTTGAGTGACCTGATGTGGATGCTTAATGTGAGACGCACTATGATGACTGTGTAGGAATCCACATCCAGAGCTATGAGATGTGCATGACTAGAGATGGAGCCAGAGCCATAAAGTTATTTGATGCCCATTAGGAAGGCCCCATGCCATCCACTAGCACTCTCCTATTGACAAGTTCCCTTCCCTCTCAACAAATAGCTTACGTATCCTTCACGTCTCAATATACAACTAGCATTTACATCTTACAGGTCACAGTGCCTGCAAGTGATTTGCTCCTGTGAAAATTGTGCAACATCACAACAGCTTTCATACATCTGAAGATGTTCGGGAGGATGTTGCATCTTCGCCCACAACCTCTCAGGGTTGTGAACTTCACATGTGCTTTCAGCTTATGGCAAATAATAAAAGTTTCCTTTTGCATGTAATTATTCAGTTGCGATTAATAAACAAATGATCACTAGGGTGAGTTTTCAGCAGGTGCTTGCCAAGCCTGGATTTGGAATGAGTACCCTGGAACGGTGATAAGCAAAGGGATTTGGTTTCCCCTAGTGGCTCTCAGAGCTACCACGCACATTTTCGCTGCAGCATAGGAAGATGTGATCTCTAAGGAGGGAACGGGTGTGGGGGTTGCTTTCTTAAAAACAACAACAAAGTACACAGGTTGGGCACCTGAGAGGAACACATTCCATGCTGCACTTTAGACAACATGTAGGAAATCCTCAAGTGTCAGGGATAGGTACTAGAAGTGAGGGCTGAAAGAAGAAGTAGCCTTCTAGTTAAAGCCTATGTACAACTATTTTTTTAAAAAAATAAATGAATCATTTTCAATTTTGGAAAAAGGTTGGAACTGTAAGCTGTAATACAAAACACATATATGATGGTGGTCTTGCCTCTTCCTTCAGCTCTCTGTCACATGGATACGGTGTGACAAGCCCTGGAAAGAACAGTGCCTCCAGAAATTGCCAGGCTTATTTACCGTAGGTTACACGGGTTAGGAAGGTTCTATAGTAAAATGGCACTGTAAACTCACTAGCTGACAGCAAAATAGATAATGTGCAGTAACAATTACTCTCCAGTTGAGGGCACCGTAGACTTCTGTTTAGAACAGACACACTGAACATTAAAGTGATCTGTCATATTCAAGATGTTAATTAAGGAACTACTCGTGTCTTCAGAAACAACCCCCATATTCCTTGTGCATATCTACTTCTGCTTCTCCATCTGATAACAGGAAAGACAACAACCCGGTTTTGCACATACCGCTAAGTTGAACTGCGGCTTAGAATGAATGAGTAAACATGGATTCCTAGCCTGAAGGTTGTGATCACTTTGGTCAGCTTCTGCCGCTGCCGCTGCCACACAACCCAGAACATCCAGGCTTATAGTTTGTCTCCCCTGCACAAACCAAGAGTGGTGAATCAAGAAAAAGGGGTGGGGGTTACAGCTTGTGGTTTAAGTGGGGTTGATAGAAGTTATAGTCCCAATGAAATCTGGAGGGCACCAATTGGGGCTTCTTTTTCTAAACCTGTGGTGTAAATTATACTGCGAGGAGAAGCAAAGAATGGACTAAGCACAACCTGATTAACTGAGCTGAGTTTTTGCAAGTAAAAGTTTACTCCGTTGTGCGTACAATCTTCAATTATTTTCCTAGTTTTCTCAGCTCTAGCTCCAGAAATAAAATCACTTTTAAAAAAACGTTATTGCTGTCATACTCTGACACTTATTTACACATCACATTTAGGCAGGTATGTGGCCTAGACCCAAGACATATATGGAGGGATTTAATGTTGCACTATGATAGATAATTCCATCAGGGCAAGCATTTCAGCTTGCTAGCTGGAGTGATCTCCTCCATGTGTTGTGCAGGTTCTCACAACCCTCCAAGTCAGTTTCAGGTGGCACAGGGGAGGGAAGTGGGGGAAGCCCTGTTACACAAGTGGTGGTCTTTCTGTGGGCTTCCCCTGCTGTGACTCATTGGTTGAATGTTGCCCATACTAGAGCAGAAAGTGGCTATAGTTGTTTTCCCTCCACTGTTTATACTTGGTCCATATATTGCCATGTTCTAGGTTGGTGATGGCTAGCCAAGATGCTGGGATTCCCCACAGCCTCGTGGTTCTTTGTGGAGTTGGGTAAGAAGAAAAGTAGATGTGACAAACAGAATTGTTTAAGATTCTCTTGATGGCCCTGGCAGAATGGTCAATGACCCGACTTGGTTAAAGAGATGTCTCAATGGATCAGTGATTCTGGAAGGGAAGAGCCATTCGGGAATCGGGGCTCAGCTCTCACATGTCACTTCCTCTGGCTGGGAGCAAGGAGGAAAGAAGGGAGCTGGTCTAACTTTGTCACTGAGGACAATGAACATACAAAGGCCTGATTTCACTCAATGAGAAACCAAAGCAATGACTGTGATGACCCATAACCACCAAAAAAAGTCCGCCCCCAAAATAAACTATTAGGAAATCAAGTTCTGTTGGAGTGTTAATGATGTGAGCCCTTTTATCTTATGCTCAACCTGTATGTGTGTTATAAAGCCATGTATCACAAAGACACCACCACCAACCTCCAGTGACCAACATCCCAAGGAAACCCAACTCAAGGTATATACTGAGCCCCCTTGAGAGATTCACCCACTTGGAGATTGGGAACTGCACATGGCCTACAGCTGCTTTAAATGTCACTGCAGCAGCAATGTATTCTGCAGAGGTTGAGATGGCAAGCCAGCCATCTTAGATAGCTATGCTGTGCATTGTATATTGGTTTTTGCCAAAAAGAAAAAGCTAGGCCTCGCTCTCAAAATGGATGCCGCAGTGACATGGTCTTTGAGATGTCAGAGAAAGAATTCTAAGTCTATAAGAGATGAGACTGCACAGCACATGCAAAACTAAGCAGCCTTTCAGAAGTCAATAAAACTGCTGTTTGGGGGAATTTAAGACGAATGCCACATCTTGCACAATGGTGTGGCAAAAGGAGAGGCTACTCATTCTGAAGACCTTCAATGAGCAGCATTGTTATAGGCAAGCAAAAACATGAAGTAAAAGCAAAGACTTCTTTTTGGCCACAGGATTTGCTTCCAGCCCTTGGTTATTATTCTTATTGCTATGTGATGGCTTTTGTTCACTGTCAAGAGCTTCCCATGCGAGCAGAATTACACGAGACAGATGATATGAGGCTATCTTTCCATAAGACCTGCTATTTCTTGCACAGTCATGACACCACAACATGGGATAAATGTTACTACTGCATGTTATGGTAGAGGAGAACTCAACCCAGCAATTTTCATTGATGGCCCTGCATCTTCTCCAATGTATAGTACTACCTATATTTTTAAACAGCTGAGTGTTTCCAAACCTTATTTAGTAACCCTGGTAGGAGGAATAGCTGAGAAAAGCCAGAAGTTGTAAATATCAGAGGATGTTATGAGAATCACTTAGAGCAGGGAGAGTTTGCCAAAACAAAACAGGCCACCAACTTTAATGTTCAAGAGCCATTTCAAATACTCTCTTAGGCATAGTAAGCATGGGCTAACCAAAAATACAATTACAACAGTCCAAGTGACAAGAAATAATGTTTAGACAAATGGAAGAAGATCCCATCCACCCCAATCTTTCCCCAACAGTGGTTTGTGGGGGGAAATCCAAACACAGCTGCTCTGTGATGAAATATGATGAACTTAAAGTTGAATTTGCCAGCCGTGTGTCACATTATGTCCAAGTGCGAAGTGAAAAGACTGCAATGGAGGTTATGTGTGAACCATTAATCCCTTTTAGCTGTTTCACTCCTCTAAGGAGCTCAGGATATCCCACCCAATTGTAATAGAGTTGCCGCTTGCAGAGAAGACCTATCCAACTCTTTGTTTTTGTACAAAGAGCACAGCAGGGAATGGTGGCTCAAAAAATTGGCAACAGGATGGCTCAGTGTCCCCAACTGTGTTGTCACAGAACAGTCTAAATTTTCAGACTGGTTGCTGGAGTAAAGTGCATATGTCTTCTGTGTGCAAAAACCTCACATTTGTGTAGGCAAAGTGAGTTCTTCAACAGTCCACCTACGCTGCTTGTAAAAGTGCTCGGGTTTGGATCGCATACCTTTGGTAATGGGTGCACCAAGGATATGTTGAGAGGGTCTGTTCCCAAAGTGCCATTTTTCAGGAGCACGGTGGCCCAAGAAGGTCAGAAAGAGAGATGGGGTTTGCAATCACATGGATGTAATTATATATATATATATATATATATATATATATATATATATATAATCGTGTGGACAAGAGTATGCAATAAGGAGCTGTCCTGGATTTTTCTCTGCCACCTACACTTGCTTGATTTTTTAATGGAATTGCAAAAGCAAAGTAAGGTACTAAAAATGAGTAAGCCTGGTACAGCCTGGCCTGAGATGACTGATCCAGATTCTCCCGTTCAGCAGAGGACGCAACATGGCCACCCGGCTTAGCATCTCCGCTGGTTAGCAATGAAATTGGATCAGGAAATCCTGCAGCAGCCGTGCACCTTCTCCTCCATTTCTTCCATGGGAGCTTTGAATTTTAAGAGAGGTGGGTCACCGCTCGACACTGTGTAATAAACTGAAGTCCCATTGGACGTATAGGAAGGAGTCCTGGAGCTAATGAGGTGCTCTTTCGCTTCTCCCCCGTTCTCAGCTGCGCTGCCCCCGTTGCTCCCAAAGTGTGTGCTGATGAAGGGGTGGTTGAGAAGCTTCGCTGCTGCCCGCTGCCGTTTCAGCTCCGCGAGGGTTTGGTGGCTCCTTTCTTTGTAGCCCCCCCAGATCTGATGAGAGTCGGGGACTCCGGGGGTTTCATAGGGCAGGGCTTGGCCTGCCTCATTGTCCAGGGCAGAATGCATTTTCCAAACATCTCCATTAGGGATAGAGTATTGGTAAGTGGCAGAGGATAAGTTGAGCCCGTTCTGGAGGAGAGTTTCCGAGTTACATTGCGTGCTCTTGGTTACCAGCTCCGGAAGGACTGTGGGTGAATCTGCTGGAGAGTTCTGAAACAGAAAATAAAATGAAAAAGGCTCAGCCATGACCGGCCATTTATCATTTGACTGACCCTTTGCCAGAGCTGTAGCTAGGTGATCTTGCGCCCCTGGCAGAACCGTCCAAATTGAGCCCCCTAGCCACAGACAAATTAGCTCTTCTTTCTGCCTCTCCTCCAACCCCCCCCCATTCAATTCACCCTCTATTTAAAACCATTTCTTATGAGGCAATAATCAATATTTATATTTATGGACATTGTTGTTGTTGTTGTTTAGTCATTTAGTCATGTCCGACTCTTTGTGATCCCATGGACCATAGCACGCCAGGCACTCCTTTCTTCCACTGCCTCCCGCAGTTTGGTCAAACTCATTTATGGACATATTTTAGCTGATTTTGTGGCCCCCCATCACCTGCACCCCTGGTGGGGGCCCACCTCACCACCCCCTAGCTACGGCCCTGCCCTTTTGCTCATGCTTACTGATTTCCATGCACCAAGGGGCTATGCGTGCCTGCTATGTTATGCTAGCCCGTGGCTTTTTCTTGGCTTGTGAAAACACTCATAAGCCAATAAGGAGATGTTCTACACAGGGCAGTGTGCTTCCATTCTTTTTGTCAAGTTATCCAAAACCTTCCAGGATTGGCGGGATGGGGGGAGAGGGACAACCCCATGAGATCGGCATGAGGCGATAAATGAGCACATGTTGGAGCATAGGCTATTGGGATGACGAAACTTCCACTCTACTTTGGAGTACTGGAAATACCTTCACACCAACAGAAGGATTAGTTAGTTATTACTTTGCCCCTTACTGGATCTGTGTTCTCTTGGTTGGAGCAAGACTCCCTGATGTCACCGTTGTAGCCGGAAGTCCTCTGCTCTTCTGAAGATTCTATTTGCTGCCAGATGATGGCCTCCTTCTCGTACTCCTTTCTGTAAAGGTTGGTTCGGTCAGAAAGGCTTGCCCTCCGTACCACTTTCCTGGAGAAAACAGGGCAGAGGAGAGGGATTGTGAAGAGGATAATCACTGAAGTGGAGCAGATATTTCCTTCTGTAGCTCCATTCCCAGTGTGAACAGCCCTTCAGAATATTTCAAGGTGTTTCACAGTAATCACTAAGTTGCATATAAGCATCTTCAGGCCTTGTTAATAAGGAAAGTACTCTTCAACCTTTGTAGTTATTTGTAGTAGTAGTGATTAGGCCTATGGGATTCAACTGCCAGGGCTGCTTTGGGCTAAGCTCACCCAACTTTCACAGCCATGACTCAAAGTTGTTGTTTTTAAGGTGGGTGAGGCAGTATTTTTGATGCCCTCGCCCCAAGCTGTATAGAGCTTTGTACACAAGAACAAACACCTTGAATTTGCTAGGGCTTTAAACCTAAGACGCTGGCAAAGTAGCAATGTCACAAGATTTAAGTTGTTAAGTCGTTAAGTTGTTAAGATGCTCAGTATATATAGAGCGTTTGTTTTGTTTGCCTGTGGGGTGTGGGGCAGTCATGTCTGAAAGCTCTGGAGGTGTTTCTGTTATCTGTCTGCAATAAAGCTGTCTTCGAAAGTTGAGCTTCTGTGGGTCGTTTCTGGCAAAGCTACAAGGTTTTTACCACAACAAGAATCCAGCCGCTGTGCTTGATTAATGCTCTGCAAAGAGAACTGTTTATGGTCTGCACAGCACAAGCGTTTTACTGGACCAGTGCAGAAAAAATCTCTTAGAATTTAGCCCGGCAGCTTATTGGCCATGACTAGTGCAATCCTTTCAGCAGTACCATAACATGGTGGCAATTGCCTGCCTCAGTGAGAAGCAAATCCACTGCATTTTGCACTATCTGCAGCTTCTGGGCCAAGGGCAGCCCCACATATAGCATATTGCAGTAATCCAACCTGGAGGTTATAAGCTGGGGATTCTGACTCCTAGTTATATTTAATAATAGCAGCAGCAAAATGATTCCCCTTACACCCTAAGTTATACTGCTGAAATGAAAAGCCCAGGAGTGGAGTTCTGCATGGAAAGGCTGTGAGCTCCTTTAAGTTCTGTTACTCAAATTTTGAATTCTTTAAATGGTCGAAGAGTATATATTTTAGATAAGACTGCAGCTTGTGAATCTCAGGACAGCAGCAAAAAGAATTCAAAAGATCCCATGTGCAAGCCTGACATCTGTCAACTTGTGCAGCAGGTTCAGCAGTTACTGAATTCATTGAAATGCTTGCATAAATTATGGTGAGTAGGCAAATATGCAAATTTGCTATAATATTTTTGCCCAGGACATGTAATTGCTCCATAATTCATAACTAAAGCATTAGTTCCCATGATGCTAAACGGTCAGTAGGTGGCTCTCATTCCATGCTAGCAAACTGTATGTCTTCCCTCAATACACTGTAGGCATATAAAAAGGTTAAGAATCCTTACCCCCTTAGTTCTCAAATTCAACACAACACAATCTTGTGCAGGCCTAAGAAAATCTCACTGCCATCAAGGGACTTAGAGCATGTATAAGACTGCATCCTTAACTAAAGCTTACGTACATGCAACTGCATTTGATCAGATTCACTTCTTGTAACCCATTACTCTCCCTTCCTTTTTTTGGATCTGCATTTCAAAACTAACACAGATAAAATTGTTTTTGTAAGGTCTTGGTAGCAAGAACCACCTGATATATTATTTTGCTACATTTGGTAGCAGTGCAATATAACATAATAATAAGGTTAAGGTTAATTTTAGTCCCCGATAAAGCACACTGTAGGATTTCCTCCTAAAATATCTCCTGTAGGAAATCGGTTTTGTCCCCACCACAAGCCCACATTTTCAGTTACACCTTGCAATCAGTGTGCATTTGCCCTGTTGCCTTTCTTGCTGAACCTGCTTTTATTTATTGAAACTAAGCTTACAAAAGTCAACTGCAGCTAGTTGGAAATCCCACTAAGTGGCTACGAAGCTCAGACTCACCAAGCACTAAGGCATGGAAATATACATCTAGCCAACATGGCTTCTCTCTGTTCACTCACCCTCTGCTTCCAGTGCTGGAGGTTCTTCTGCTCAAGGAGGACTTGTGTCTCATCTGAGACTTCATGATGACATCATGCTTATGCTTCAGCTCCAAGAGCAGAACCTTAAACTCTTCTTCTTCACAGAGATCTAAAGGGAATACAAACCAGACCCTTGAGTTGAGCTGCCCTGCAATGATGTAGCTAAAGACTGCATGGTAACTACAGTGCCCAGCTCACACATTGTATATTATTAGGAGTACTCCAAGTCCAGCAACACCTGGGACTGAGAACAGAAAACATGAGCTTCTTTTATTCATGTGCACAAACCAGTCTTGGGTTCAGATTTCCACCCTCCCCAGCAATTTGTGAGGGGTGGCGATGTAAAGAACATGCCCCCAGAAGACATATTCAGATGGGGAGCCAGGATATGCATTTGCCCAAGGATGGAAAGTGCAAAAGGAGGCAGAATTACAGCTCACCTATTGGCATCTCATCCATGGTGGTTCGGGCGCTCAAGCTTGCGCCGTGAGACACCAACAGCTCTGCCATATGCATCTGGAATAAAAGAAAGAAAGCAAAATTCTTACTACTCCTCTGAACACTAGAGCCATGTCTCATACAGATGAAGTTAGCACTGCAGGAAGAGCTCTGATGAATCAGACAGAAAGTCCATCTTAGTCCAACTTTTCCCAAGCTGCAGCCCCAATATGTTTTGAACTGCAGCTCCAACCTGGCCGGAGCAGGTAGGAAAAGGCCTTGTCAAGTCCAGCAGCATCTTGTTTCCCCACAGCAGGGAAGCTCAGAGGTAAGGTATAAGGCTCTATTCATGGTTGCTCCCCAGCCAGTGATATTGAGGTTCTATTTAGCTATCGTCTTTGAGGAACTACTTCTCATGAGTTGGTCTTGCCCTCTTCGTAAAGGTTTGCAACAAAACACGTACGTGTCCCCAGAAGGCGGCGGCATGGAGGGGCTCCCAGCCATCCCAGTCCTTGAGGTCCAGCCTTGCTCCATGGTCCAGAAGAATCTCTGCTGCGTGCAGGTAGCCATTGGCTGCAGCTATATGCAACTAGAAGGAGAAGAAGGCAATGCCTTTTATATTGAGCCTGAAACAACCTAGAGCCTGACCTTAAGGATTAAGCACATCCCAAAGACCTAAGCTGCATTCTCAACTGGGCTCCTGCTCCTTGTACCAATACCTCATTCAGCTTTGCATCCGTTTCAGCAATTAAGAGTTCTTAAGATTGCCGCAGCTCCCAGGCCTTTCCAACTCAAAGCAAATGATTGGCAATTGCCTCTTAATTCCTTAGCACTGGACCTGAACAGCTAGCAACAAGACTCTTTATTATCTAAAATAAAAAAATTCCTTCAGTAGCACCTTAAAGACCAACTAAGTTTTTATTTTGGTATGAGCTTTCGTGTGCATGCACACTTCTTCTTTATTATCTGTAGATGTTTTGCCAAGCTCGGATAACCTGACCCTAATACAAAATCAAGACTGCCCCAAGCAAAGTATGGCATTGAGCACATAGGAAGTTGCCATATATCAAGTCAGATCATTGGTCTGCCTGGTCTCTTCCAGCCTTACTTGGAGATGCTGGGGATTGAACCCGTGTGCAAAGTGTGTGCTCCACCAGAATGGCACAACCCTTATGGCTCTTGCTCCTATTACTGGCCCAGCCAAATAAGCAAGGCTTGATATAAATTAAATACCCCCGACCTTTCCATTTCGTCCATAGCCCACCATTAACAGCCAAAGAGACAGAACTCCACAAAACCAATAGGGGGCTCCAAGTGAATGGATCATTGCTATGCTAGAGAAGCTCCTTGCATTCCTTGCGAGAGCTTGATGTGCAGAACAGAATTTCATTATCAATTTTGCTACTGAAACAACTTGTCTTAGGGCCAAACTAGATGTAACTGGATCTCCCAACACATTTTCCCTCTGTTAGAACGGCTGTGTAGCAGTACCGCCTCCCTGCAAACCACCACCATTTGGATCAGGGCCAAGTACTGGGGAGGAAGGTTTAAAATTGTAGAGTTGCAGAACTGAAGAGTTGGAAGGCACGGCGAGGGTCATCTAGTCCCAACCCCCTGCAATGCAGGAATCTTCTGCCCAACATGGGACTTGAACCCACAGCCCTGAGATTAAGAGTCTTCTGCTCTACAAACGAAGCTATGTTGCCATACTGTTTTCCTGAATTAAAATGCCTCGCTGAAGTGGATATTAATATTATTAAACAAACAAACAAACTGATCTTCACTCTTAAGATCCTGGTGAAGGTTGCTACAATTTTAAATACAATATAAAAAATGGTTTAAAACAAATTTTGATCAGCATGGGTCCAAAAATATGCATCTCAAGTGTCAAAGGCCAGGGTAAAGAGATGCATCTTCACCATACGATGGAAATATGCAGTGAAGGTGCCAGGTACACCTCTGTAGGGAAGGGGGGATAGTAAAACTAGCAATTATCCCATGGAATGCTAAAATTAATAAAGTGCAGCAACCTGTGTGTTTGATGAGAACCAGCAATTGCAAACACCAATATCATTAAGGACACCTGACCTGCCACATTTCAGCAGTTGGTGGTGGCAGCTCTTAACATATAAACCTAATCTTAAACATCACGGTATTTATTCCAGATTAAAAATGAACGTGGTTTAGTTCTTCTAAGCACTGATGAGTGTGAGAATCAATTTAAAGCTACCCTGCAGAATTTACTCACACCAAACACTATGTAGCCACCTGTTTTGTTACCAAGACGTCACAGTAAAACAGCAAAAAGGGATGAGATCCACACACACTCAACGCACTCTCAAACTGTTCCTATCTGGAAGAGTTTATGCGATGTTGTTAATCCCTGACCCCTAACTACAGTAACAAAACCAGGCGTATTTAGTGATCAGGACCTCCAATTTTGTGCCAGTGATGAAATTATGCTTTTTTCAATCAGAAGGATGTCCTTGGAGCAATTCCTATGGCAGAATGCATATGCAAGTGCTGTAGATTTAGGCTGCCCGAGTCACCAACTCTCAGGCGAACCCTCAGAGAGGTTTAGTGACGCTGTTGTGAGATAAACTCCTATATTGCACACCAAGCTGAGCTGCTTAGAGGAAGGATGTAAAAGGTGGCGGGGGGGGGGATATTTAAGCAGGAGCCCAGATGTCTGACTGTGGGTCAGTCCAGAGTATGGGGAGTATTCAGGGGGGGGGGCAAGGGTGTGTTGTCAGTGCCTGATCATACTAGGGCCAAAGTACAGAAGTTTTTTTTAAAAAAAATAAAAAGCTGTAAGCTAACCAAACTATTTTTCCGTTAGAAGAGTTGCAGATTTGGGAGGTAGGGTGAGTTAACCGTTCCCTCCTTGCAAAATTCCCCTGATCTAAATCCCCTCTTGCAAAGCTGCTATTTGCCCCGCTGTGTAAAATACAACCCTTCCTCTATTGCCGCAGGGCCAATCATAACAGAAACCCTTGCAGTAATTTTTAAAACTAAAAACAGAAGCTTCAGGACACCAGATCATGGAGCTCTCATGTCTTGTATTTTAACACACACCCAGGCTAACCTACCTCACATGGTTGTCATGAGGGGAAAAAAGGGGGGAGGGAACTATTGAGAAGCTTGAGTTCCTTGGAGAAAAGGTGAAACACAAATGCAATAACTAAAATAAGACCAACATAACCCTCTTATCCTGGTTTCTTAATGCTGGCCATCAACCATAATAATAAAGATTTGATTGGGCTAATATAAAAATAATATATTCCTTTCAGCCCTCTTAAAAAGTAATTGTCTACCCTGAACATCCGTCATTTCAAGAAGATCCACAGCAAAAAAGCAATAAAGGAAATGTCGAAGATTTACAAGTCCAATTACATCCAAAGGCAGGCAGGCAGCCAGCTTCTTATAATAATTCAGTGAGAATATGGCTCACCAGCGTAGCACCTTGTGCATCGGTCCTGTTCAGATCCTGCCCTGTTGCTATCATCTCTGTAATATCGTCAACCATTGCCTGTTCTGGCGCAGCTCGCGTCTCATTGATTTTCTCCTGTGTTATTCCTACAGTGAGCGAAAGGAGAGGAGTAGGAACAGCATGAGGTTCTATTTGACTTTATGGGAAAATAGTTTGGTTAGCTTACAGGCTAACATACATGTTACAGGCAAATGTGCATAGGAGAGCGGCTTTTTAAAATAAATCTGATCCAGGACGCATGCTTCAACTTACAAACACTTTTTAAAAAAAATTCAGGGGGGAAGCCAGATGAGAGAAAGAGGCATTTGGAGCAAAGAAACAGCTGGATGACAAAATAATAAATAATAATAATAAAAGCCCGCCCATCTGGCTGGGTTTAAGCATACCTCCCTGCTGCTTTTCTGTTCCTCACCAATAGCAAACAAAGCAGTTTTTGTTTTTATTTTTAAAAAGCAACCCAGCAGCAACAGAATTAATAATGCCTTTATTAGCACATAACATGTAGCTAGCCCATTAGACTACACATGGGGGAAAAATCAGCAAATAGTAATCAAAATGGTTAAGGGGGCGGATATACGTAAATAAATCTGCTGGACTGCAGTCACTGACTACAGCAGCTCTGATGTACATGTGGGGAACACCAGGGCACACACATAGCTCTGCATGGGGAGAGACTACTGCCTTGTTTACTTCCAGGAAGTGGTTTTCTTTTCCCCAGGACTGGGCACAAAACTGCCGGAAGAAATTAAAGTTTGGTGCAGCAGTTGTGCAGCTGAACAGAGCTACCTTAAACCTAAATATTTTCATGGATGCAAAAATATAATGTGCTAGATCAGGGATAAGGTAACAGATAGACTACAGCTTCCATTATTCCATTATTCCTAGCCTTTTCTAATCCTCTTTTAAATTCCTCTAAATTGGTGGCCATCATTGCCTCTTGCCAGAGAGAATCCAATAGTTTGGCTCATGAGAGAACATGTCCTGGGCGCTCACAAATTATAACCCACCCACCCACACCCCGGCAGTGTCACACCATGCCATGAAGGTTTAGCTTTTATATTGGCCTTAGAAAGCTGTGTGCTTCTGCTGCTTAAGTGCTGCAACACACATCCGCCCCTAATACATTTTCTAATAGAAGCATGGCTGTTCCTTTACAGGGATGAGGGAACCTGTGGCTCTGCAGCTGTAGCTGGACTACATCTCTCATCATTCTTGCTATGAGCCATGCTGGGATGGGACGCTGGAGTCACCTGCACTGGACGTTCAACCAACCTCCACAGGAAGATGTCAAATAGCAACACAAGCCCACACCTGAAGCTCCCATTTCTCATAACCGGGCCTTACCCTGGTATGCCATGCAGGTCTCAATGACGTCTAGAGTTGGTTCATCTTCACACAGGTCATATGGCATGTTCCCATCTGCATTCACCGCTAGCAGGTCTGCCCCACTGCAAGGAGAAAGCCAGGCATGAGAGATATCAGCACACTTGGATTCAAGGATCTCAAGGGTAATGCAGGGCACATGTGACAGCAAATCTTGTTCCATCAGGCTTTTTGAGAACTGACTGCTTTTAAGGAAAGGGGTGGTGCTGTGCTGTTTTTATTGCAATTATCTGTTTGCTTTATAGGCTTAACTCGTATCAAATTTAATTGTTTTTTAATTATTGGTTTTTCTCTAAGTCTCTAGCTGTTCTTCTTTTTATTTGTAAGCCGCCTTGAATCCCTGTCAGGGAAGAAGGTGGGGTATAAATAAATTAACAACAGCAACAACTCAAACATGGTGCCCAAAACTTAACAGTGCATTACTGGAGACATATTGGGCTGTAGTGGGTTTCAGAGGTGTTTTTTACCCCCAGAGCCAAAAAAGAAGCAAAGCAGGTGGGAGTCAGTTGAGACCTTACTTTTGTCATGAGGAACTGTATCCCCATGACTAATTTTTCCATCTGTCACCTGGATTGCCCCCTACGTGATCAGGAAAGGCAACTGCTAAGAAAGACTTTCAGTGAATTCATTGGATCTAAGGTGGAATGAAAACACCTTAAATTATAAACTCCCAAAGAAAACAACAATTCCTTCCCACTTAATACAGCAAGACACCCTGAGAGAAGGTGCTGAATCGGAGCCTCCAGCTGTCACTGTTTGGTCACAGTCTAATAATAATAATAATAATAATAAATAAATAATAAATAAATAAATAAATAATAATTTATTAATTATACCCCGCCCATCTGGCTGGGTTTCCCCAGCCACTCTGGGCGGCTTCCAACAGAAAAATAAAATAAAATAATCGATTAAACATTAAAAGCCTCCCTAAACAGGGCTGCCTTCAGATGTCTTCTAAAAATCTGGTAGCTGTTTTTCTCTTTGACATCTGATGGGAGGGCGTTCCACAGGGCCGGCACCACTACCGAGAAGGCCCTCTACCTGGTTCCCTGCAACTTGGCTTCTTGCAACGAGGGAACCGCCAGAAGGCCTTTGGAGCTGGACCTCAGTGTCCGGGCAGAACGATGGGGGTGGAGACGCTCCTTCAGGTATACTGGGCTGAGGCCATCTCTTGTCTCTCAGAAAACCAAGTGGATCAGACTTTGTAGATAAAGGGCGGGAAGCCTGTGACCTTCCAGTTGTTGTTGGATTACAACACCCTGACCATTGGCCATGTTAGCTGAGGCTGAGGGCCACTCCGCACTGCTGCTGTAGATCAAGAACACCCTCTAGCCCATAGTTCTAGCCTGAATACAATCAGCTGATCACACAGCATAAATAAATCCAGGCCAGTAGGGATACACCAGACCATATAAAGCCCTTACTTCCAGATTAGCTTCTCAGTCCAAATAGCATATGTCATTAAGGAGTCACACAGACTGTGCTTTCTCTGGAATTTTATCACCACCCTACCTAAATCTATAATGCAGTTACTCCAATTGCTGCCTCTAACCTTGTAGATCTTTGCTTTTCTTGCTTGTCTTCCTCTCACCCCAAGATGCAAGAGCTTGTCTCTCTCACATGCATTTTCACTGTCCCATTCCCACATTTCTCTCAATCATGCATTCCGTTTTGCGCAGGGCACCAAAACCGATAGGCGCACCATTCTGCTTCAACAAGTCAATTCCCGTGCCTGTAACAAAATACTAGGGATGTCCCAATATATTCTGAACCACATGTGGCCTCAACGTGAAAATAATACCCTAATACAGATTAAGCTTGATCTGCCTTGACATTTATATCCCTTTGAAGTGGAGACCAGGCAGTCGCTTCCATTGATATTCATGCTCACTTTTCCTCCCCATGAGAACAGAGGAAATTACAATGTAAAACACACTTGCAGGTTCTTTTTATAGAGTCCGTCTAAATCAGCAAACAAAGCACAGGATCTGACATCCTTTGTACTGCTGCTACTTCTACAGGTCTCTCTGGGTTCCATGTTGTGGCACTGAAGCCTTTTGATTCTGTATTTAAACAGACCCTTTGATCTGATAGACTTCTTACTGAATACTACTTTGATTGCAACAACCACATGCTGTGTTGTGTTCTGAGGGAAAAAATCTCAGTCCATTGCTTCTTCTGGTACATAGAATCAACTGGCACGGTGCAAAAACAACAACATTCTTATTATTGAGGCGCAGGCAAAGCAGAATTTATTTATCCTACCATGTTTGTATCCCTTTCTTCCTCCAGGGAGCTCAGGGTACCCCCAATTTTTTATTCATAACAGCCATATAAGGTAGTCTCAAAAACTGGCAGTTATGAAGTAGTACATTAAACACGCAAGATGGCTGATATCAGTCTCATGTGGTTTACTTTTCCTTCTTCCTTTTTAAAAAAACTAGAATCTACATGGAGCATCAACACATTATGCACTTACAACGCAGAAGTGCAAATCCAATTTGTTTCCAGAGCCAATTCAAGATGCAAAGAGCATTAACTCTTTGAGATCAGGATGTCTTTTTTTTATTATTATTATTATTAAAATTAAACTTTATTACAATATACAACATTTATCACAAAGTAAAATAAACTTCACAATAAAAAGTAATTATAACAAATATTACATTTGACTATTTTCATTTCTCTGAAATAGAAATAGCTTCCCCCCTTTCCCCCTCCCTCACCATTTCCCCTTACCCTTGACTTCTCAGCCTGATCCGAACTTATCCTTTATTCTACCAGTTTAACCATTTTCTACATACCTTATTCTAACATCAATATTGTTTCTTTTTTATTATATATATGCATCATATTTTCTATCATCTATTACCTTTCATCATTCCATTCCATACCTAATACATAAAACTGAACCTTATATAGTGGAGATATAATTGGAACTTACTACCCTTGTTTTAATATACTCTATAAATTTTTTCCAACTATTTTCAATTTCCTCCTTCTTTGTACCTTTAATTTCCTCATATTTTTTTGCCAAATTATAGAAATTAAATAATTTTTCTTGCCATTCTTCTTTTGTCGGAACGTGAACATCCTTCCAATTTTTTGCTATTAAAAGTCTCGCAGCTGTAACTGCGTAACTTAGGCAACAGCTATCTCTAGGGTTAACCTCTTTCGGCACCATTCCTAATAAGAACAATTTGGGGCACTTCTTGATCGGGTATCTCAATATTTTCTTTAGTTCATTATATATTGACTCCCAAAACCTCTTTATAGGTTTACAGTGCCACCACATATGTATGTGGGTACCTACTGCCTCATTACATCTCCAGCAGATGTTAGTTGCTCCTGGGTAGATTTTTGCCAGTTTCGCTGGTGTTAAATACCACCTGTTCTGCATCTTCATAATGTTCTCCTTTATATCATAACATGGTGTAAATTCAAGGCCTTTCGTCCACAATTTTTCCCATTCACTCATTGTTATGGGTTTCCCTGGGTCTTGGGACCATTTTATCATATAATCTTTTGTTAATTCCTCCTCCGTTTTCCATTTCAATATAATTTGGTATAAATTTTTTATAAATTTATCCTTGTTATTCAATAAGATCTCTTCTAATTTAGATATTCCATTCTCAAAGCCAATTTGTTTATCAGTTTGTAACCTTTGGTTCACTTGAAAATACTGTAACCAGGAGGTGAAATATCCTTTTACTTCCGCATATTCCTTTAGGTGCCAAGTTCCTTCTTTATTTTCTATTAACTGTCTGTATGTAGGCCACTTTGTTTCCATATTTTTCCTTCTTACTGCCACTACCTCGAGGGGAGAGATCCACCAGGGCGTCTTCGGCTCAAAGTATCTTTTATATTTTTGCCATACATGATATAGCGATTTCCTGATAACATTGAGCCGAAAACTACTCCTTTTTTCGATTTTCTCCCTCATCAAGTAGTGATGCCACCCAGAGGCTATTCCCAACCCCTCTAAATCTAGTAGGTCGGTGTCTTCCAATGTGATCCAATCTTTCAGCCACCATAGTGCCGCTGCATCATGGTATGCTTCCAGATCGGGCATTCCGTATCCTCCCCTATGAGTGCTATCTATCATAATTTTATATCGGATCCTTGGT
The DNA here is from genome assembly GCF_965207765.1 of Zootoca vivipara. NCBI lineage: Eukaryota > Metazoa > Chordata > Lepidosauria > Squamata > Lacertidae > Zootoca > Zootoca vivipara. The sequence continues at coordinate 71,388,330 of NC_142590.1, read as the reverse complement.
CTCTTTCCGTTCCAGATAAACTTGGCTAGGTCTCTTTTCCAATCTTTAAATATATCTTCTTTGCCTAGTATTGGCAAGTTTTGAAACAAATGAATCATCCTGGGGATTACACACATTTTCACTAATGAGATTCTTCCCAAAAGGGATAATTTCAATTTATCCCAGGTTGCAAAATTTGTCTTAATTTTTTTCCAAATTGCCTTATAATTCTCTTGAATTAGATCTATTCCCTTGACGGTTGTTTGAATACCCAGATATTTTATTCTTTTCACTATTTTCAATCCTGTTTTTTCCTGTAATGTTATTTTTTCAGCTTCCTCCAAGTTTTTTACCAGCATATGCGTTTTATCATAATTGATTTTTAGACCGGCTAGGTTTCCATATTCTCTTATTTTTTCCAAAGCTTTGGGAATGCCTTCGATAGGGTCCTCCGTGGTGATAATAATATCATCTGCAAAAGCTTTTGTTTTAAATCTTTTCTTACCAATAATTATTCCTTTTATCTTTTCTTCTTCTCTAATATTTTTTAAAAGAATTTCCAATGTAATTATAAACAGGGATGGCGAGAGGGGGCACCCTTGTCTTGTGCCCCTTGTTATATTTATTTTATTTGATAGTTTCCCATTTATTAAGATTTTTGCTCCTTGAACTTTATATATTGATTTTATTGCATTTTCCATCATACCACCTAATTTTAATTTTTCTAATACTTTCAACATGAACGACCACGAGACCCTATCGAAGGCCTTCTCCGCGTCAATGGCGAGCAATGCTGCTCCCTTGTCTCTACGACTCTCTAAGCATTCCAATATATTTACTATATTCCTTATGTTATCTTTTGCATATCTCCCTTTTATGAAACCAGCCTGGTCTTTATGGATTATATCTTCCAAAATTATACTCAATCTCTTGGCCATAATTTTTGCGAAGATCTTGTAATCGCTATTTAACAGTGAAATCGGTCTATAATTATCTGGTTTATCTAAATTGGCTTGGGGCTTGGGTATTAGTATTATTTGGGCTTCCGTCCATGATTGAGGAGTATTTCCTTTTTTTAGAATTAAATTCATTAGTTCCCTAAGGGGTTCTAATACCTCCTCTTGTAGTTCTTTATAGAATTCTATTGGGAGCCCATCTGGACCAGGGGCTTTTCCTCTTTTCATATTCTTGATTGCATCTGCAATTTCTAATGTTGTTATTTCTTTATTTAACAAATTTGTTTTTTCTGTTGGTATTTTTGGTAAGTGATATTTTGTTAAAAAATCGTCAATTTGTTGGGGTAATGTTTCTTCCCTTTGATACAGATTTTCATAGAATTTTTGAAAGATTTTTGTAATCTCATCTGTTTTATAATAATATATTCCCTCCGATTCTATTCTATTTAATATTTTTTCATTTTTTCTTTTTTTTATTTGCCACATTATCAATTTACTGGGCTTATTGGCCCATTCGAAATTTTTATACTTCCAATATTGTATTTGTCTATCAATCTCATAATCTATTAATTTTTCATACTCTGATTTCAATAATTTAACTTCTTGCTCGACTACTTTATTGTAATTTTTATATAATATTTTCTCTTTTTTCTTTATTTCTTGAAGAATTTTTTCTTTCTTTTGTTCCCTGTCTTTCCTTATTTTAACACTTTGTGATATGAAAAAGCCACGCATCACGGCTTTGCCCGCGTCCCAAGCCACTAGGGGGTCAACCTCACCGTTATGGTTCAATTCAAAATATTCTTTTAATGCTTTTTTTGCTCCCTGTATGGTCTTGTTATCATTTAGCATAAAGACATCCATCCTCCAGGTTTTGGGGGTGTTTTCTTTTTTTAATGAGAGAATTACTGGGTTGTGGTCCGAAATAGTCTGTGGTCCTATCTCTATTTTATGAATTCTTAATGATAATTCTTTTGTGATCCAGATAATATCTATTCTGCTTGCCGACTGGTGTCGTGCTGAGATATGTGTATACTCTCTTTTTATAGGGTTCTTATACCTCCATGCATCCAATAAATTTAAATTACTTATAATATCCATAAATTTTGGGGGTAATTTTCCATTTAATTTTCTTTTTCCTTTATTCCGTCCATTTTTATCTAATTCTGGGTCTACAATATCGTTCACATCTCCCATTAGTATCAGTCTTTCCCCTACGTAGTTCATTATCTGATCTCCCAATCTTTTTATAAATTCTTTCTTACTCCCATTGGGTGCATAAATTCCCACCCAGAACCATTGTTCCCCTTCAATTACTGTTTTTACTATAATAATTCTTCCCTCTTTATCTGTCCAAATTAATTCCGGGTTCCATTTACTTTTTATATAGATCACAATCCCTCTTTTCTTTTTTGCGTCAGCTGCAACAAATTCCACTCCCAATTTATCATTTTTTAACACTCTAACATGTTTTCTATTTATATGCGTCTCCTGGAGACAGATCACATCTAAGTTTTGTCTTTTTAATATATGTCCCACCCTATTTCTTTTTTTTTATTGTTTAGGCCGTTCACGTTCCAAGAAATTATTCGCATATTCATTAACTCTTTGAGATCAGGATGTCTTAAGAACCATCTCTTCTCACATGAACTTGCCCATGTACTGGGGCACTGAGAGAGACTTTGTCCTGTGTCCCTCTGCCCTATGAGACACAAAGGGCTGAGATGCAGAACAGGGCCTTCTCATCAGTAGCACCCTCACTCAATAAACTGTTCTGTGAACCACTTTCTGGCAACTCTTAAAGTATACCACTCTAGCTTATATCAAGTGGTAACATGAAATGAAGTGTGGCATAAATCCAAACCTTCACTTCTGCCAAGTCTAATCTGAATATGTCATGAAGAACTCTAGGACTGCTTACCCATGGGAGAATACCAGGACTGTTGTTCTGGAAAGCAAAAACAATGGATGCTGTGTGGCTGGCTGCCCAAAATATCCATCTATCATGTCTTGTTCCTGCTACTTGCTGTAGTTTCTGGCTGGCCAACAGTAGGCTAGTGAACTGGATCAGACAAGTCTGATTCTCATCTCCTTCACCCCCATGGACCACCTTTGACAGTTTGAGGTCTGCCTGCCTGTCAATCACCTGACATCAGAATGTCAGGTGACACATTGCTTGAAATCAAACAAGTGTTGCTGATCAGCTAAGACCAGGCATCCCCAAACTTCGGCCCTCCAGATGTTTTGGACTACAGTTCCCATCTTCCCTGACCACTGGTCCTGTTAGCTTGGGATGATGATAATAATAATGATAATAATGATAATAATGGTAATAATAATAATAATAATAATAATAATAATAATAATAATAATAATTTATTATTTATATCCCGCCCATCTGGCTGGGTTTCCCCAGCCACTCTAGGCGGCTTCCAACAGAAAAATGAAATAAAATAATCTATTAAACATTAAAAGCCTCCCTAAACAGGGCTGCCTTCAGATGTCTTCTAAAAATCTGGTACCTGTTTTCCTCTTTGACATCTGATGGGAGGGCGTTCCACAGGGCAGGCGCCACCACCAAGAAGGGCCTCTTGCCTGGTTCCCTGCAACTTGGCTTCTCGCAATGAGGGAACCGCCAGAAGGCCCTTGGTACTGGACCTCAGTGTCCGGGCAGAACGATGGGGGTGGAGACGCTCTTTCAGGTATACTGGGCCGAGGCCATTTAGGGCTTTAAAGGTCAGCACCAACACTTTGGGAGTGTTGGCCAAAGCATCTGGAGGGCTGCAGTTTGGGGATGCCTGGCTAAGACCAATAGCAGAGGGCACGGACTGGAAACACATGACTAATCAACTTGTATCTAAGGTATTCAAAACGGGTCTGGCCCAGCATAAAACAGAAAAGTATCACAGGTCACCTACTGCTGAATCAGGATCTTCACCAGGTTGATGTGTCCACATGTTGCTGCCGCATGCAGAGGAGTCCACAGCTCGTTGTCCTTTGCGTTGACATTGGCACCATGGTTCAGAAGAAGCTTAACAACCTCTTCATAGTTGTCTATGCAGCACTGTTGAGAATTAAAAGACAGCAGAGGTTTTGTTTCATTTAACAAAATCAATAACCCACTTACATAATCTCAGAGAAGTTTATATTAAATAGTAAAAAAAAAATCATTAAAATGATAGCGGGGGAAACCACCCACAGATTTTAAAACAGCTAACATAGTAAAATTATCAAAATATAAAACCAAATAGACATAGTGAAATTACATGTCTAGGTTAGGATTGCCTAAACAAAAATGGTTTTAGCAGCCTTGAAAACTGTACAATAAAGCACTTGTCTAATATTAATGGGCAGGGAATGCTAAGAACAGGGGCTGCCACACTGAAGGGTTGATTTCTTGCAAATGCAGAACAATCATCGTAGGCTAATTCAAATTCAAATTTATTAATAAGGCAACCAAATACACGTTTCAGCCAAACAGAAACATATGAACATACCGTGTTTCTCATATTATAAGACATGTCTTATATTTATTTGTTCCGCAAAAAAAACACACTATGGCTTATTTTCAAGGGATGTCTTATTTTTTTCCTCCTCCTCCTGCCGCAGCCGGCATTGCTGCTGCGCCTATCACTATGTCTTATTTTCGGGTATGGCTTATATTCCTTGAATGCTTAAAAATCCTGCTATGGCTTATTTTATGGGTATGTCTTAAAATATGAGAAACAGGGTAAATTATACATAAGACCATACAGAAAGAAACTTGACCTGTACAATAAATAAAATATACATAAAAACAGAACCTTGGCACTCAAGGAAGGCCACATGGCTTTGTTTAGCACAGTTGAGCTGTGCTAAACATTACAGACCTGTCTGAACCAGACAAGAGATATTTAGCCTTATCCATATTCCGGAGGGTACCAGCTACTGCTAAAGATTTCTCTAAATACTTATGCCTAGGTGGTTCATACAGCTTACAGGGCAGAATATAGAGGGTGGTGTTTTCCACCCAGGGGCCACCACATACGCAAAACCACTGATCTCTGGGGATTTTCTGCCTTCCAGAAAATTAGACTTCATATCTGTAAATGAAAATTCAGGGCTATGAAGGTGGATTTAGCTCTGATAAGTATTTCGCTTCCCCGTGGTGCAGTTTCAAGGCAGGGAAAAAGCAGTGCTGTCCATGTCCTGTTCTGCAAACAGATCTTGGAGCTGCAGATGTTATGGAGAGCTAGCAGAAGTGCCAGTTCCAGCAGACTGACGCACTTAACTGGATACATATGGGGTGAGACAATCCTTTAAATAAACTGGCTCCAAGCTATTGAGAGCTTTATATCTTAATTGTGACACCTTGGATTTGGCCTGGCTTGCTCTTGGTACTTCGGGATGGGAGAAGGGGGAGAAATTTGATTAAATGCACATTTAAAGGCGAACTTAATTTGCACTATGTGGGCAGCCATCCATCACACTTCTCAAAATTCTGCAGTTCTCCAGTCAAGAGATGTGAACAAAAATGCATATGCACATAAATGCATATATTAGTGAAAATAATATTAAAAAATGCATTATGTTAGGGGAAATCAATTTGCAAAAATGTGTAGTTTAGGCAAAACGGCAGACGAAGATCCGTATGTTAGGAGGAATTTGCACTAAAACGCTGGTGAATTTTCACAAACATAATAGAAATGTGAAGAATGTGGAGGGGAGTATTATTGGGACCAGGATATCTGAAAGACTGCCTCGTTCCCTACCCAACTGATCACTGCGTCAACAGTAGGAGCATCCTGCAAATACAACCCCATCAGGAAGTCCATTCCACACAATGTTGGAATCGGGCCTTTAGTGTGGTGCCATAAGAATAAACATTATGAAACAAACACCACCCTTGGAAATTCTAAATGTCAAATACCAGCAACAAAAGGATATCTGGAGTTCAGTTGTCTAGAAATTTGCCTTCCATCTGCAGTAGTGATATTACATTGTTACATGTTCACATTACCTATCAAATTTTGCATTTATCACCAAAATGGTATAAACCAGGGCTGTCCAACAGATCGATCGTTGGTTGACCCTGGTCGATCACATGATCTCCAGTGATCAACCAATAAATAAATAAGCTCAACAACTTTGGTCATCCCCCCCCCAAAAAAAGTTCAACAACTCTGGTCAATCGAATGCGTAGTTTATTTATAGTGGGAGTAGATCGCAGTCTCTTGAAAGTTGGGACACCCCTGGTATAAACTAACCCTTGTAGGTCCTCATTTCTGCTCATGACTAGAGGAACAAACAGTTTTTAAGCTATGTGATGACTGAACAATGAGCCTGGTCAATATATGATAGAGGAGTCAATACTTTTAGTGAGCTTGCTTTCTGCAAAAGATTCCTGTCTGAACCTTTCCCACCTGACTAGAAAGTGCATAGGGTGTAGTTTTGTTGTTTGCAATGTAGGCACACAGACACTTTTGCAGACCAAAAATGTTTTCCTTTGTCATAGGGACAACAAAAAGGAAACATCATCATATTTATTTATTTAACTTAACTTAACTTAAGAATCACTTCCTATGAGTACCCCAACGTGATTTACAATACAACAATGTATCTAAAACAGTTACATATATAAAAACAATTTTTGAAATAGATAGATCAACAGTTTAAAACAACAACGGCACTTACATAAAATCAGTTTAAAACAAACAAACTAGAACAGATACCAACTGCGATTAAGATTTTAGAAGCTTTGCTGAAATATATATTTAAATATATATCTTTATATTTAGCTTGTTTCAGGAGCTAGTTTGCATGTAAAAGTAAACAACTCTTGTTTCAGGAGCTAGTTTGCATGTAAAAGTAAACAACTATCCAGTGCCAGAAAAATAATGCTCATTTGCAGAAGAATCTGGGCTTCAGCCGTGGGGCATCAATAGCTGCATTTACAAAACCTACTAAGAAAGAACGAAATTGGGATGAAGTTATCCGCCTCCAGAATCGGCTTAACAACCCTCCCTCTGTTGTTACTACCCACCTCCTTAGTGCCTAGAAAATAGGCATCCAGATGGTATCCGAAAAACCCAGCAGCCATCTGATTTCAGAAAGTTGAGGAAATAAAGATACGACAGTGAGTCCAGTCTCATTTCCCCCACATCAAAAGCCCATTCAAACACATTATCAACCTGAATGGTCTGCCTTAGAATGATCTGCCCTAGAATGATCTGCCAATTATCCTGCATGGTCCTTTTCTCATCATCTTTTGGGTTGTTTTGAAGATCAGAAACATGCATGTAGCACATCCAGTTTGAGGACTCTTCTGCTTATGCCATCATCCTTTAACCTACACAGTTGGTTCGAAACACATAAAGCTGTATTCTACTGGGTTAGCCCATAAGTCCAATATTGGCAGGGGCTTTCTGAACCAGCTGTGATCCACATCCTTGTATTAGTTTATTAAAAACAGGTGTGGATGCATGTGGGGATCTGGATTTCGGGGAGGGGAGTGAGGTTTAAACATTCCCCTGTGCTATTTTCCCAACATAAAATTATTAGCCAGAGTGGAGTATGTGTGAACAACAGGTGCAATTCTCTCTCTCTCCCTCTCCCTCTACACATTTCAATATTTTTACAGTCATCTTAACATTTCAAAACTTGACTTCCTCCTCTTTCTGTGGTTCCTGAAATTGATTTTTTATCATTTCCTGCATATTCTAAATTAATTTAACTTATTCTTTTATGCATCTACTTTAATTATATACTCTTATGAAACAGTAGGTTATTACATTAATCCTGCCAATGTCCTTATCTGTTTACAATTTGTTTGTAAATATTCAATAAACCATTTCCATTATTTTATAATAATAAAAAGTTGTTATCTTGATTTCTTATTTTTCCGGTAAGTTTCGCCATTTCTGCATAGTCTGTAAGTTTTTGAATCCATTCTTCTTTCGTCTAGACTTCTTTCCATTTTGCGGGAAATAATATTCTTGCTGCTGTAGTTGCATACATGAATAAATTTCTATACTGTTTAGGTAGTTTTACCCCTATAATTCCAAGAATGAAAGTTTCTGGTTCTTTTGGCAAATGTTATTTTAAACATGCTTTTCAATTAATTATGTATCATTTCCCAGTAAGCTTTAACCTTACTACAAGGCCACCACATATGATAGAAAGTACCTTCTTTCTCTTTGCATTTCCAACACTTTTTCGATTTTGATTTATACATTTTTGCCAATTTACTCAATGTTAGATACTATAACAGGTGCAATTCTCTGTAGGGGTGTGTGTGTGTGTGTGTGTGTGCGCGCGTGTGTGTGTGTCAATGGTGGTCAACCAATGGTGTATAGCCAGCTTTCCAAATGGTAACAAGGAAAATGTAAGTTAGTTTATTGAAATCCCAGTCAGGTAATACCTTTATTAGGACCCAACAAAAGGTTACAAAATACAGTCGTACCTTGGTTTTCGAACAGCTTAGTTCTCGAACGTTTTGGCTCTCAAACACCGCAAACCCAGAAGTGACTGTTTCAGTCTACAAACTATTTTTGGAAGTCGAACGTCCGACGGGGCTTCCTGCAGCCAATCAGAAGCCGCACTTTGGTTTCCAAACTTCCAAGGTACGACTGTAGGGGCAAACCCACTTATGATATGGAATAGATCTGGGCAGCAGCCAGACTTTGTGTTTTCAAAAATGAGGAGCAGCTATTTTTTTATTTGTCCCAGAATCCTAGGTGTGTTCCCTGTTTATTCTTTTCTACAGATCAACACAAACTACATTAACCTTTTATCTCCTTTGCTTCCTAAATAACTGGGGACTTCCTGCAGTTCTAGTTCATTCCTCCAGTGCTACATTGACAGCATAGCAACAGCCTATGTGAGCATTTTCTTTCATCTGACCCTGCCTGATGTCACACTTCACCTTCCCTAAACACTTACCTGATGCAGTGCAGTTAATCCATCTTCATTGCACAGGTCTGGGCTGAAGTTGTTGTTCAATAAATAACAGACTGCAAGAGACAGAACAGAGAAGTTTGTCCTCAGTAAATATTATCGCTAATTTCACCTTCAGATGGAACAAACAACTGGGAACAAAGAATAAAGAGAGGATTTCAATAGCTTAAATCCACAAGCCAATAAACGACTCTTGCATGGTCACAACAGCAGCCTTGAGGCTAACAAATACCAATTATTATGAGGCTGTTGTACGGAATGGGATTCTCCCATGCCTGTTGAAATATCCTGTGTTATTTTGACCACATAAGGATTGACACCTGGTGAATGAGTCTACTATTAGTATGTAGGGTTACATTCTAAACTGAGAAGATAGACTTCTGAACAGTATTACTTTTACTGCAGTGAAAGGGTTATATGTTTGAATGCCTCCATACATTAAAACACACACATACACACCAAAACCCAAATACCTCCATGCATGGGTTAAATTATCCAATGGGGAGAAGCTACCAGTATTAAACATGTATCCCCCATTAGCAAGTTCCTACATACACTAAACATCTTGAGTAGAAGCGTTCCAAAATACAATCCTTCTTGTCTTCAGGTCCATAACTCTACCACCATGGAATACCAAAGTCATTCTGTGTGATCTGAAATTGGCTCCTGTGTTTAACTGGAAATTGCAATGTGGCTAAGGCTGCAATCCTATGCATGCTTACATGGTTGTTGTTTTAAAATTGTATTTTAATCCAACTTTTAAAAGAATCTCACTGAATATATTGGGACTTCTGCACAAGATGCGGCTGTAAGAGCCACGAACTGGTCCTCCATGGGTCTGGTTTTTGAATCACCAAAAACATTTTGTCAATGAAAGCACTGCTTTTAGCATTTTGCTCACCCCTCTGTAATGTTCCTGAACTAATGAAAGCGCAAGCCAAGAAGATCATTCTCATTTTCTCTCCCCTCCACACACACACACACCTTAAGGGGAAAGAAGGCTACAAAATGAAGAGCTTTAAAAGGAACTAAATGGGCACTCCATTTAAAGCTTATAGGCTGTGCTACTTCTCTGTCAGCTATTCAAGTTACAAGCAAAGGCCTAAAAGATGTGTCTAAATAAATTTAAATCACAGATGTCAAGGGCAATGGGTTGTCTCCAGTGCTGGCTCTACACAGAGTAGACCTATTGAAATTAATGAACCTATTTTAGTCATCTCAATAAACATCAGCGGATCTACTCTGAGTAGGAATAGCACTGGATGCCACCCTATACTGTATATGCATTCTGTCTCTAAGGTCCACTGATGTAAACAATTAGATGAGGGGGGTGGTTGACAATGTAAAGCCATTAGATAACTGATGTTTGTTATTGCTAGGAACAGCAAATGCTCAAAGTTGATCATACTTTGTTATTTTCTGTAAAAAGAAAAACCCTGTGAAAACATGGGTTGATTACTACAACGTGTTAGGCATCTGCAATACCAAAAGTGCATTATCTACCTTTATCATTTTCAAATGGCCAAATGAACTGATCCATAATATGGCTTAACCATCATGGCTGTGGTGGACCTTAGGAACCCTCAGAACAGTGGTCTAGTCTGCACAATGCAGTAATGTGAGATGGGAATGCCCTCTAAACATTCTCCCAGCTACACAGAGAGGATGGCATGATCAAGAATCCTGGACCTCACTGAACAGAACAGACGATGGGCAACAAGCAGGAGGACCCAGGAGACTGGGTCTTCCTCCACCTCCACATCAGCACATTAGTGTAATTTGCAGAACACAGGGCTGGCTCACACAGCACTCTTCTTGAACACATGAGCAGCCTAGTTCTCCCTCAGACAACCCTAATATAACAGAACTGTGAATGTGTGTTTACAAATTTGTAATTATGAATAAGGTTCAAGACATAGATGGAGGAAAAATGCCTTCCAAGTTCCTGTAAATTACTTAGCTGCTCTCTCTCACACACACACTCAGTGTGCACATTTCAAAACTTTTTTTAAAAAAAAGAACAATGCACCAAAAACTTGGTGCAGCTCTACTTAAAACACCTTAGGTGTATCCCTTAAAAAGGCAGCTTACTCAGAAGTTGTCCCCCCCTTTGAATACAGAGAAATACTAAATATATAACAAGATAGCCTTATACTTTTATGGGTTTTCCCCTCCACCCCTTTCCAATCCTTCTCCTCCCCCCCCCCCAAAAAAATCGAAAATCAAAATGAGCTTAACCAGCATGTATGTGGGTTAAACCACAGAGCCTAGGATTTGCCAATCAGAAGGTCGGCGGTTCGAATCCCCGTGACGGAGTGAGCTCCCATTGCTTGGTCCCAAGCTCCTGCCAACCTAGCAGTTTGAAAGCACATCAAAGTGCAAGTAGATAAATAGGTACCACTCCATTGGGAAGGTAAACGGTGTTTCCATGCGCTGCTCTGGTTCACCAGAAGCGGCTTTGTCATGCTGGCCACATGACCTGGAAGCTGTACGCCGGCTCCCTCGGCCAATAACGCGAGATGAGCGCTGCGACCCCAGAGTCGGTCATGACTGGACCTAATGGTCAGGGGTCCCTTTACCTTTACCTTTTATGGCATATGCAGTCGAATTGCACCTCACAGTATATGCAGTTTAGATAACTTGTGCAACTCATCTAGCAAATCCAAATTAATGTTTTGCTTCTGTTGCTTGGCTGGCTAACCACACCGCCCTGCCCTTCTAATACCAACTGACTGATAGATGCGTCATTCAACAGAGGCTCTGGTTTGCTCTTGTTTACTTTGGATGTGATTTCCATTAGGACGCTTAATTCAATCTGGCTCATTTAAAAGCCATTGTGTACTAATGACACGGGGATTTGTATAATCATGTTGACCCTGCTTTCAGTGATATGATCCTGTTACTGTGTGGAGATTAATCTTGTCAGTTCTCCCCTCCCCACTTATATTTGAGAACAAATGTCAAAATAAACGAAATTTGCCAGTTCTATTCTTTTCTCCATTGACGGTCATATTTTAGGAGAAGTACCATGTACGTGAAAGTCATAAAAAGAGCCCATGGAGCTGTATGTTTTCCATTTCTAACAATGGCATTCCGGTTTTATCTGTTAACCTATGAACAAAGGCAACAGACCTCTCCAGTTTTGTGTCCAACCTATGTTTTCAGAGATTCCCTGCCCAGTGCAGTATCCCACAGGGAAGGGAGCAAGGCAGGTCAGTGGCTGCAGGACCACGGACAGCCCTGAGTACTCCTTGTTCCTACAAAGGGTGAGGGCAAGCTGAGGGCAGATTGAGACCCTGCACATGACTTCCCCCAAAGAATCCTGGGGGAAAGTCATGCGCTTTAAATGTGCATTGAACGTGCTTGAAATGTAGGTATGGGTCTGCCCTCAGCCTTTTTAAGCATCTGCATCCAGACTACTACTCCCAGGCTCCATCCTTTTGTGGATAACTAGTCTTAAAGGACCAACCCTTTGGTCTAGAGGTGGGCACTTGTCCTCCAGTCCATAGCTTCCACCCTGTGCCCTCCTTGTTCTGCTGGGAGGAATTGAGTACCACAGGGTATGGGGAAGGTACCAAGCCAATGGCCTCAAGTTACAAGAACGGAGCTTCTGACTAAACATCTACTATCAGAAGAACTTTCTGTTTGACAGTAGAACGGTCTCCTTCAGGAAGTTATGGACTCTCCTTTATTGGAGGTTTTTAAGCAGAGGTTGGTTGGATGGCTGTTTGTTATGGATGGACTTCCATTTCATGCGGCTCAATGTGGTGCCTTCCATAGTTCTAGTTACAGGTAGGTAGCTGCGTTGGCCTGTCGCAGATACCTCTGAGGAAGTGTGCATGCACACGAAAGCTCATACCAATGACAAACATAGTTGGTCTCTAAGGTGCTATTGGAAGGATTTTTTTTTTATTTTGTCATGGATGTTTTAGCTGAGATTCCTGCAGGGTTGGGGTCCCTTCCAACACAATAATTCTATGATTCATTGTTAGATCTATTATCCACAAAAGTCATCTAAACTAGTGGTGAGCCCCACATCCTACGGGCATGTACTGTGTGAAAGAATTCTTCTTTTTGTCTGTTCTGAATCATCAATTCCACTGGATGGCAAGGTCCACATGGTCGTAACTGCAAGACAGTGAGGACGGGGAGACATCAGTCTCTTTCTCCATTCTATTTTCCATAACGTCCTGGCAAGTCTGGAGAGACTTTAGCATGGGCATGTTGCTACTTTCAAGAGGCAGTTCACCATACCTGCCAAGTCTCCCGCTGAAAAATGCGGGAACAGCAGCGGCGTTGTACCGGAAGTTGCGTAGAAGCAACTTCCGGGGCCTCTCTGACCATGTGTGGGCACCGGAAATAGGGCAGAGTGGCACCGGAAGTCGCTTCTACGCATGCCCAGTGGCCATCTTGGTGGTGGCCGCATGGCGGCGGCCATCTTGGTGATGGCCACATGGCGGTGGCCATCTTGGTGACGGCTGCCGCCATGTGTAGAAGCAACTTCCGGTGCCGCTCTGCCCTATTTCGGGTGCCCACACATGGGCAGAGCAGCACCCAAAATGGAGGCTCCCTGGCAGGTAGGAAATCTGGGGGATTTCCGGGATTTTTCTCCATTCGGGAGAACAACGGGAAACGGATTAAAATCCGGGGGTTTCCCGCGAAAAACCTGGCAGCTAAGCAGTTCACTGGGCATACAAGTCATTCTGATCACCCCTGGGATGCAGTTCCTTACATCAACTGTTTTGTAGTGCAGATGGGATAGGCTCCCAGCATTGGTAGGATGTTGTTTGTGAGGATTAGATGCAGTGAAAGATCACATGACAGTTCCCCTTATTTCACCAACCCACCGATGCTATGGTTACTTTCTGGAATAGCTTAGTCAGCTGCAAGTAAAGATTAAGGTTTAATGGGGAATTTGTTCCTATTACACCTCCGCCCCCCCCCAAAAAAGGGGGGGGTTTGTTCTATTCACACTGTAGATAAAAATGTGTGTGACCATCCCTCTACAAACCAAGTAGGAAGCTGGCTTATATATTTCTGAAATGCAGGTTGTTAACCATATGGCTCTGTGGGCCATCTGATATTTTATCATCGTTCAGAACATTAACTCTCAGTTACAAATACAGTGGTGCTCAGGAGGCCCTGCAAATTTCAGAGTGTTTTCAGGCTAATGGCCAGTTTCCAGCTGATGGAAAAGATGCCATGAATAGGCCAGTCATAGGCGAGATTGTATTCCTGCAGACTTGGCAGTGGCAGCAGGTTAGTTTCCTGCCACACCTCATTACAATCCCCCAAGATTCTGCAACAATGTTCTGGCAACATATCCTCAGTGACTACAGCAAAGGAACTTCAAGCATGCAAAGAACTGCAAAATGTACTCTAATCTTACACTGCTTTTATAGTTACACTCTTGCCCTAGGTTACCCTGGGAGCAGGAGTTCTGTGAGGTCACAGAAAATCCTTGCCATTGCAATTTTCAGGATTTTTGAAAAGCCAGAGCATTTAAGCCCTGTGCAGACATTTCCCCTCCATACACACGCTGGAGAGACAGGGGGAACGTCACCTGCCAGCCCCATTACTGACATAAATAAATGGAAAGCAGGGAATGGTGTGTTTTCCCAAATCTCCGGACTCAGCTATACAGCTGCAAATACAGTGGTACCTCGACTTACGAACGACTCGACAAACAAATTTTTTGACTTACGAATGGGGATAATGGCTGCGCACTTACGAATGTCTCGACATCCAAAAAACCCGCGGCGGTTTTAGATAGGGATTTTTCGACTTTCGAATTTTTAGATAGGGTTGCTTCGACTTACGAATTTTTCCGTTTCCAATGCATTCCTATGGGAAATTGCGTTTCCAATGGCGTTTTTTGACTTACGAATTTTTCGACTTACGAAGGTGCCTTCGGAATGGATTAAATTCATAAATCGAGGCACCACTGTAAAACGTTTTAATACAGGGTGATACTAGATATTGATGGTGAGCCTAACGGGAAATTCAATGTATTTTTTTAGAATACTTTTAAAAAAACATTTTCAGAATGGTTTTTATATGTGTGTAGATTCCACCTCCATTTATTTATTCTCTCACCCACCCATGTAAGGTTGCGATCACATGTGCTGGGAGTGAGTATAAGTTGCATGCCCACTCTACTTTAGCAAATCATGCAGCAACTTCTGCTTCGCTAGCCACATTCTTTGACTGTTAAATTTGACTGTTTACTTTTGCACTTTTAACTGCTCAAAGGGTCATGCACCGTGATATATAGCTGCAGCTTGTTCTAGTACATCAGGCCTACTCCTCTTATCTGAGAGCATCCAATCACTCTTGAGGGCTGGCTCTGCCTCTGAACACAGCTTCTTTATCACAATCTATGATATACGGCCAGTCTTACCCGCTGAGCCAGGAATCCAGACACACTTCCAAAAGATTCCTCAAGGCTCAGAGAGTTCAAAGCCCAAATAGACTACCTCATGCCTATAATGGCACAGCCTTCATCGTGCCAGCTACACAATATGGTATCACTGTGCAAGGATTCGAGCCTCCAAGGCACCATCTGTTCCTTACTGAGGCCATGTGCAAGAGGAAATTTCACACACCTAAGATAAACTGCTAGACTGTTGCCTCATTCCAGAATCTATCTCTTCCCCCCCCCCCCGTTTCTTTTTCATGAATATCTCTTGACAAAGCCTCTTTGCTTTCAGATTACTGCTTAGTCCTGAGGAGTTATCACTCCTAGAAAACACTCTGTTGACCTTTCAGTTACATTTCAGACCTCCATCTGTGTGCAGGCTTTGACTTTGCCACTGCGTCAGACTGCTTAGACAGCCACAAAAAAATGTAGGGGCTGGAGGGATGCAATTTCTGTGCAAACTGACCTGATCCATGCCTCCTGAACTACTGTGCAGATTGGAACAGAAATATCCTTCGGATTACAGTGGTACCTTGGTTCTCAAGCGCCTCGGTTCCCAAACGCCGAAAGCCCGAAATTAAGTGTTCCGGTTTGCAAACATTTTTTAGAAGCCGAACGTCTGACGTAGCTGTCGGCTATTGTTTCGGGGCGCCTGCACCAATCAGAAGCTGCACCTTGGTTTTTGAACCTTTCAGAAATCAAACAGACTTCCGGAACGGATTAAGTTTGGCGCTTTTGTTTTTGCTATTTATTTTGCTTTTTTGTTTTTGAGGCTTTTTCGGTTAATCTGTTTTTGTGGCGGTATGAATGATAATTTTTATCATCTACAATACTGTTATTTTATTTTATAGTACAGTACATTGATTATTGCTTTCATTTTATGGATCAATAGTCTCGTTAGATAGTAAAATTCATGTGAAATTGCTGTTTTAGGGGTTGTTTTTTAAAGCCTGGAACAGATTACCCCATTTTGCATTACTTTCTAGGGAAAGCGTGCCTTCGTTTTGGGACACTTTGGTTTTGGAATGGACTCCCAGAACGGATTAAGTTTGAGAACCAAGGTTCAAGTTATCCTTCAGTTTTTGCACTTTTCCAAATTTTGCAATTTAGTACTTGGCTGTAAAAATGTACAAAAAAAACATTAAACTTGCTGTATCATCAAGTACATAGATCACTGATCTTCAGCTGGTGAATTAATAGGGAGTAGCCTGGGGTCTTTTGCGCCAGCCCCGGTTTTCCTACCCATTTCCCTCTTTCAAAAACTTTGCATACCCATTGACAGGACACACTGCAAAATACATTGTCATTTTACACTGGCATCAATACATCTATATTAGCATATGGAAATATTATGCAATTTTGTGTCATCAGCATCCACCCTAAGTCCTTTAGGTGCCTAGCAATGGCCCTACTCTTATGATTAATCAACTTAAGATATATTTAATTGGATGGCAACTCCATTTCAAAATGGTCATAGACCGTGTAACTTGTGCACACTCACTCACACGCCTTGTTTTTTACCGCACGTATAAGGTCTGGAAATAACCTAATGTTTGGGGAGCCAGCAGCTAATTTGCCTTGCTGAACTTTCAACAACCTTTTCGCTTTATAGCATTCTTTCTGTCCTCGGTCTCCTTTGAAAGATCTTTGCTACCCTGTTGTTAAGGCTGCCCACACAAGAAACTATTTTCTAGACCATCTCTTTCCCACCTCCCATGCTCAAAGTCACAGTCAAATTGCAACCGACTCCACTGTTATTAAGTAAAATATATGCCCACACCTTCTGCAGTAGGCTTTGTGTTTTCTGTCTGTTATAAGAAGGCCTCTTGTATAACTGTTCAAAAAAAGAAATTTCACACAAACAACGGAAACTGACTCACTGGTTCAGTGCAGAAGGAACAATGAGACTGATTGCAGAACAAGTAATATCAAGTCTACAAAAGAAACAGGCTCTGGACTGCTTCACACCTTGCACTGCATAACTCCACACTGCATGTGGCACCAATTAATTTGTGAACACAGTGAACCAAAAGTCGCTTGTAATTACACATATGTTTGGCAAGTACATGTCAGAGACCATCACATTTAGAGATAGCATAGTCTATGGGCTAACTGAATAATCTTTGGACCAGGAAGCCCTATATATTCCCTAGGGCTGAAGGCAGATTAGTAACAGCAATAGCCCACTCCACTTCCCCAAGAAGCTCAGTCAGTCCTTAGGTTTGAGGAGGCCACACTCACTTTCAAGGATTTGTAGCCCTCTGGGTGTTGTTGGATTACAGTGTCCATCCTTTCTCACCATCTGCCATTATGGCTTTGGCTCAAGGGAGTTGGAGGCCCATACCAGTCACTAGGCGACAACAGCAAGGGAGGGCTATTGCCTCCATATCTTGCTTGCAGGGCTTTCAATGAGTATCTTATTGGCACTATGGGGGACAGGATGCTGGCTTAGATGAGCCTGCACTCTGATCCAACAGGATTCTTCTTATGTAACAGGTGGCGCTGTGGGTTAAACCACAGAGCCTAGGGCTTGCCAATCAGAAGGTCGGCGGTTCGAATCCCCCTGACGGGGTGAGCTCCCGTTGCTTGGTCCCAGCTCCTGCCAACCTAGCAGTTCAAAAGCACGTCAAAGTGCAAGTAGATAAATAGGTACCACTCCAGTGGGAAGGTAAACGGTGTTTCCATGTGCTGCTCTGGTTCGCCAGAAGCAGCTTTGTCATGCTGGCCACAAGACCTGGAAGCTGTACGCTGGCTCCCTTGGCCAATAACGCGATATGAGCGCCGCAACCCCAGAGTCAGTCACGACTGGACCTAATGGTCAGGGGTCCCTTTACCTTTACCTATCAGAAGCAGAATACATTATGCAAAATAGAGATCCGGGTGAAAGTGTGCTCAATCTGCAGAATGTGTACTTTTCCTGGGGTCGAATCTGTGTTAACTTAGAATTTTAAGGAAGGGAAGTTGCTGCAGGTGCCATAGGTATGGTTATCATATGCCTTCCACCTGTCACAGACACCAAGGTTATCAAGTTCCATATCAGAATATGTGGTAAAATACGATACGTGGTGCCTGAACCAGGAAAAAAATTCATCAAACCGATCACCAAGCTTCACTTTATCCAGGGAGACTGGTGATTGATTCAAACACAAGGGTTGCAATTTCATTGGGGAAGTGACATTGGGACTTTTTAAACCCTTCTTTTATATGCTGCTTTCACGAATTAATCCTCCCCCAGCTGCTATTTGTTTTGGAGGGGGAAATTAAGGCATGATACAGGTGCCTGTACGTTCCCACCCCTCACTCCATAGAACAAATAGCTTCCATAAGGGATGTTTAGATCAGGGGGAAAGTGCTGGAGGAAAGAATCTGAGCCATTTCTCCATTCAGACCAGCAATATCCCATAGCTATATTTAGTTAAAAAGAATGTTAGATATAAGAGATCAATCCCAGATCTGCCAGCCTAATGTGTAGCCAGAACCTTGGCCTTACTCAGGGCTGGCCAAGATGCCGCTCCTGCCCCGATGCCCATGCCCCCTACAGATCTGGGGTCCCACCTTGCTCCCTCCCTGCCTCCACTGCGGTGTCCCCACTGCTGCCAGCCCTGTCATTACAACTGTCTCCTCAACTTGAGGCTGCACCCACAATGCGGCGGCCTGGCCAGTAATGAGGGCAATGGGAGGGGATTAGTTCGGCTGCCTTAGACAAATGGCTTCACCTCGCCACATGCACAGGCTGCCCCTGGTCTTACTTGTCTTAACAGGTACAAAGACAACAATCATTACATCACATTCTCCCCTGGTCTTGTAGCCTCCACGTGTTTTGGACTATACAGTAGTACCTCAGTTTAAGTACACAATTGGTTCCGGAAGTCTGTACTTAACCTGAAGCGTACTTAACCTGAAGCGAACTTTCCCATTGAAAGTAATGGAAAGTGGATTAATCCGTTCCAGATGGGTCCGTGGAGTACTTAAACTGAAAGTACTCAAACCGAAGTGTACTTAAACCGAGGTATCACTGTAAACTACATCAACATCAGACAGCCTGGCCAATGGCCAGGGATGATGGGAATTGTAGTGCAAAGTATCTAGGGGATCCCATGTTGAAAGAATATGTTTTAATGGATCAGAGTTAATATAGCTGAAGCTGTTTCTATTCACTTTTCTTTCATGGATATATCTTTTTACATATATAATAAAAATACCCTTTAATCTTTGCTCTGGCACCCAAAACAATGCCTCTGCTTGAGGGCAAGTTCTCTTTGAAACTATAATAAACTGTGTATTTGTGGAATTGCAAAGTGAAGAATTATTTCCAATATGATTCCCAGCAGTTGCTTTATTCTGGAGACTAGAGTTGCAAAACTGCATGAAAACATATATTCTGATGAGTCTGGAAAGCTCTTTATCTCAGCACTACAGTCAAGCCCATTTAAACAAATGCTTCTTCTAAAAAAGGGTTCCTGCATCAGAGAGAAACCTATTTGGGATGAGAATGTAAACATTTAAATTAACACCGGGGCAACAAGAGCCTGGTGAGCGAATCTCAGAAAACTGAAAGACAAATACACCAAGAATTGAACCCACCAAAACTGGGAAAGTTAATGGATTTTTAAAAATCATTATTAAGTTGTTGATGCATTCATATTTGAAACTTGGATACCATCTGCAAATTTTTTGCTAAGGATTTTGCTAAGGAAAGCTATTCCTAAGATTTAATTTTATATCCATTCACTCAACGTTTTATGGCATGGTAATTTGTGGTGATTGGCTGGCCATATCCAGTAGCATAAGATGAAAACAAAACTTACGGGGTGGGCCAAGAATCTGCCTTGCACCCAAGAATCTACCTTGCACACATATGTACCAGCACCCAGCCATGAATTGGCACCTACTGCTTAGCATCACTGGATGTGATGTCACAGTTTATAATGTTGAGCTGGTAGGTACAGCTGAACACAAAACCACAATAATTCCATGGTTAATGAATACACGGAGGATGGAAATGGGATCTAAACACAAGCTTCAAGTATGCAACAGCAAGCTGTGATTGCAAAGGGGCTGGACTAGATGACTCCAACTCTACAAGCCTATGATTCTATAACTACCACCCTTGACCTCCACACATTCATTTTAAGGTCAAAACAGACCGCCCCACCCCCATATACCTGTAGGTCTCTCGCAAGATGATTGGAGACCTTGATTTTTCAGGGTTACGGATCACAAGGAGAGAGCTTCATATGCACACACCTGTACATGCGGAGACTCTATTCCTATTTTCAAAGGTAGCTGTGGATGTCAGGGGCAGAGGTAATCCATGCAAATTCACTGTGCCTTGCCACACATACATAATACGTGGATATGGCTTTAGCTGCTGTCAAATGAAAATTTGACTATGGCAGAGACAAAATGCACAGGCCCCCTCACATTCATGGGCAGCAAAATGATGAAGGGGCGTTTCAACCCTTCTTCCACACGGCAGCCATTTACCCCCCACCTCAGGATGCCCCACTGAACTGTGCTACATGAGAAGAGAACACTGGTCACAATCAGGGGCGGAGGAAGGGGGGTGCGGTAGGGGTGGTCCGCCCCAGATGTCACCACTGAGGGGGGTGAGAAAATGCCAGGCAGCACTCACCGCAGGCCCTGCAGTACACCCGAGACACACGTCTCTCCTGGGAGTGACGAGGTGGCTTGGGAACCTGCAGGATCCTATGCTGCCCCAAACAGTCCACCCGCCTCCCCCCCCCCCAGCTCTAGGGCGGCTGAGTGGCGCTCCAGGCTCCTGATTGGCTTGTTCTGCCGCTGGTCACAATGGCATTACGCTAGGAACAAAATGGTGATTGGCAGCTGCCGGGAGGAGCAGAAAACAGCTAGGAGGACCCCTGCTTTTGTTGCTGCAAGAATGCAAGAAGAGGTACCATTCTTCCAAGATAATTTGAACTTTTGGCCTAGCTTTAGTCTTCACTGAGCACTTCATCAACTCTAAGGTGCAAGTCATTAAACAAGACAATAACTTCATGCAAAAACTTGGCTTTGCTCCAAGAAGTGCTTTTAGAATTACTTCTATGGAGAAACACACCTGGAAAACATTGTGCCGGAAAAGAAATATAGGCAAGAAAGATATGTGAAGAAGAGCTAAGCTTTTCTGCTCACTGGACATTCCTGCACTTCTCACTTAAATGTTCCATTCCAGGGTAAATCTTTTGCAGTGATTGCATCGCCCCCAGCCCCCAAAATATGATATTTGGGTTGCTCCAAATGATATTGCAAATAGTAAGCTGCCCGTATGTCATACGGATCCCTAATAAGCAATGCTCCCCTCCCCCTCCCCCCCAGAAGAACAAGAGACTGAAAAATGTGTACTTTTGTCTTAAAGGTTTTATGCTTCTACAATCATCATCACAACCACCACTTTATTTGCACGCCGCCTTGCCGCAAAAAAATTATGCTCGAAGCAGCTTAGAAAAATACACCAAAAAAATACCAACCATTTCAAGAATAATTTCATAACAGTAGCAATAAAACAGCAACATCCAGCAAATTTAACAGCAAATTAAAAATTAAAAAATTCAATTTCATACACAGTAGTATTAAATCTCTGGGCAGTAGCAAAAACAAGGGAGTCTGAGCAGTTTTACCTTGGTCCTTGATGTTCTGGCCACTGCTGGTATGTTTGCTGCAAATTAACCTAGAATCAAGTTCATCTGATCAGATGTCTAGGCCTCAGTTTCCCCAAAGGAACATGGCTCCTTTGGGCATCACCTTCAGGCAGCAGCTCACCCTGTGATGTTACTCACAGTCCCTTTCCTTCAGCTGCTTCTTATAAGGCTTCCCGGGGCAGGGGAGGGGGTGGGGTGGCTGGAAACATTCTTCCCATGATGTTACACAGGCAAGCATGATTGGCATGAGGATGATGGAAGGTGAGGTTCCCGCCCAAATCTCAAATGGTGCATGTTAATATGTCAACAGGGTTAAAAGTTTTATGATTCAAAGAGTCTACAGTGATCCCTTCTGTCATCTCCATACTGACCCATGGAGGCCCACTTGCCGCCTCCTCTCAACACAAGGACCAAGTATTATGTTTATCTGGCAGAGAGGGCAAGTCACAGTGAGCCAGGCTTGTACAAGGAAGCCGGCATGCACGTAATGCTGTATTTATTTGACACAGTACACTGTGGACCCCAGAAGTTCACTGTCCAGACTGCAAGCGCAGGTGTGGTTGTCATGTGGGTAAAATGTGACCTCGTTCTTTGCTGGCAAAGGCAAAAAGGTTGGCTTGCCAACGTATTTCAAGATGCTCCCAGTGGATTTCTGGCAGGAGTCCCAGCATATCTCCTTGACAAAATCATGGTGCTTTCTTTGAGGGATCTGTAGTCCTTCTGTGTAACAACAGAACAGAACCAGTGAACTTTGCAAAATCAATGAAGCCGGATTTCAAAATAAGTCATGATCCCTGCGGAATATTCCTCCTTTTACATGTAGCTCTCAGGCAGCGCACGGTGTGTGCCATCTGTACCAGGAAGGGCGTTGGGAGTGGGGATTTCAGAGATGCAAATATGTCTGGTCCTGCAGACTGAGCTAAGGAGATGAAAGGTGAGTATCGATGATAACCAAAGAGGACAACTCTTGGCTAAGCTCAGGGAAAGTGTTTTGAACTGATAAGATGCAATGGTTAGAACAGAAGGCATGCAAATGTGTATCAACGCAAGTGCTACAAAAGTCCACCTTAAACTGTGCTGCTATCAAGATGGAAGCCCTTATATTCCCTGCCTGATCACTGATTAAGGTCAAACAGGCCCCCTCCTTACTGAACTTCTGGCACCTACCGAATACTTAAAAAAATAGGGGGGGGGGAATCAACAGACATTTTAACTGAAATCTGATTTTATAGTTTTAATTGTTTTCGATTTTCATTGTACTATCTTCCTTGTACGCCACTTAGAGACTATTGCAATTAAGCATTATATTAATTGTCTAAATAATAATAATAATAATAATAATAATAATGACTTTACATTCTTGATGAAGTGAAATATGCTGTAAATAGAACAACTGAGGTAGAGCATGTGACTCTTAATCTCAAGGTCGTCGGTTCAAGCCCCAAGTTGGACAAAAGATTCCTGCATTGCAGGGGCTTGGAGCCGATGATCCTTGGGGTCCCATCCCTTCTATTCTATGATCTCCTTGACCACTGCAGGAAATGAGATGCGGAACTAGTGGATTCTTTTTACATTCCTAATTATAAAATGTTTCAGAGTGAGAAAAATGATGGAAGTATAGGCAGTTCAATACAATACCCAACTCCGCAATCCCACAAGTTGTTCTTTGTCTACATTTAGTTCATGCATCAAAGGCTCAGTCTGAAAACATGAAGAACAGAATGGCTTATTTCCTTTCTTCCTTTATTTAATGAAAATGCATATTGAAAGCGTTGCTATGGCAGTCAAAATCAAGTATTTGCTGGTTACAGTTACTTGCATTGATAGGAAAAAAGCAAAAATATAGATTCTCAATGCTGACCTTTACAACCATAATTTCCTAACCACTGCTCATGTTCTCTAGAAATTTATTTTTTAATAGTAAGAAAATCTAACTGAGTACTTCTCTCCCTCTCTCCCTCTGCATATCAAAGTTCTGATGCATAGCAAATTTATCTTTCAATAGCAGTTAGAGCAGAGGTGAGCAAACCTCTGGCCCTCCAGATGTTTGTTGAACTCCATCAGCCCCAGTCAGCATAGCCAAGGGTCTAACCAGTGTTGAGGAACTTGCAGTTCTCCAACTCACATCAGCCATGTAGGGGGAATGGTTAGGAATGATGCAAATTTTGTTCCCTATCCCTGTGTTAAAACCAATTCAAATATATTGGTAATGCATGGAGTTTGGTTTACTTTGATTTATGTAGAACCTCAAACAGGATACGGGGGTCTGCATGCTTAACTCTCATGTCAAAATAAAATAAACAGTGTTTTCTGCTAGTCAAATCCTCTCGCTGTATGTGAAGATTATAACTGTCAGGCAAAAACCCACACCTGCTCACCTTTTCCACAACAGAACTGTTCCGCCCCTGCAATCATGGAAGGAAAATATTCTGCTCTCAGGTAAGCAAAGGCCTTGACCCTGTATCCCTCCCCCCAATCCAAATGCATAGGCACTCCAGCTGAGTAAATACAAAATCTAAAGAACTACACCAGATGCAGTCTACGAGGCCTGAAATTCAAAAGGGAGCGGGGAGCTATAGTGATCATAATTAGCAAAGCAACCGAAGAATTCCCCGTCTAGCTGTCTGCAACATGATCTCCTGTGCAGCCTGACACCATGTTAACAGTCAGACTGTGCTTAAGAGGCAGCTGCTGCACAGCTCCCCATAGAGCAGGAAGAAACACCCTTTGGAATCAACAGCAAAGACAGGAACCCTCAGCCAGTGCTTTTTCCACACCTCGGGCTTAAATTTTGGTTGGTAAGCCTTCCACTTTAAAATGGCTCCCTTTCTACCCCACATCAATGTTCCTATGTGGCTCATGCACACATGAAAAGGATCTTTGGAGGCTGTATCTTGTGTGAGAGTTACCTCAGCCTGTCTTAAACAATAACTTCAGGCGAACTTTAAGGAAGGGAGGTAAGGTATAAGGTAAAAGGTAAAGGACCCCCCCTGGATGGTTAAGTCCAGTCAAAGGCGGCTATGGCGTTCTGGCGCTCATCTCATTTCAGGCCAAGGGAGCCGGCGTTTGTCCGGGTCATGCCCAGCATGACTAAACCACTTCTGGCGCAATGGAACACCATGACGGAAACCAGAGCGCACGGAAATGATGTTTACCTTCCCGCCACAGCAGTACCTATTTATCTACATGCACTGGCATGCTTTCGAACTACTAGGTTGGCAGGAGCTGGGACAGAGCAATGGCAGCTCACCCTGTTGTGTGGATTTGAACTGCCAACCTTCCGATCTTACAACATGAAAGGGAAAAAGACAACTGATGTTTTTCATCTGTCCAGGGGTAGATCCAGACACAGGTTAAAAATGCTATAAATAAGTCAGAAATTAAATTGTTACAACAAAAGGGGGGGAACCTATGTAAAAATTCATGAATTCAAATTCATATAAATTACTTTATTGCTCTCTGGCACCATCCAGTGGTGTAGCTAGCCACCTGGCTGTCTGGGGCGCCAAACGCAAAGGCGACGCATGCGGCATGATGCATGGCGTGCGGCACATGCGCTCACAGGAGCAAGCCGCGGAGTGAGGCAGCTGCGTCGCGCGGCGGTGGCCGTCGGAGGTGGTCAGCCCCGTCCAGCCTGCTGCCCCCCCCCCGCCCCCCCTATTACTATGCCACTGGCACCATCTGGTGTTGCATGTTTATAACACATTCAAAACATATTATTGTGATGAACGTTGCTGAGTCCCAAGTGAGAAACAGAAATTGGAGGGCAATCAGATGACATGGGCTTCTCCTAATGATTAGTTGAAACCCCTTCTTCCAATTTAAACCCACTGGTTCAGGGCCTGCCCTCGAGATCAGGCACCCCCAAACTGCAGCCCTCCAGATGTTTTGGCCTACAACTCCCATGATCCCTAGCTAACAGGACCAGTGGTCGGGGAAGATGGGAATTGTAGTCCAAAACATCTGGAAGGCCGAAGTTTGGGGGTGTCTGCTCTAGATCAACAGAAAACAAGTTTGTGCCACGATCTGCATGACATCCCTCCCCATACCTGGAGAGGACTGTCATTTTGCCTCATAATCGTATCTTCTCCCTCAGGGCTAACCGTACCCAACTAACTTAACTTTCCTCAAAGGACTTTAGTCTCTAGGCCTGTCACCACACCTTTGTCACACTCGACTAGACAGATCCCAGTTAGATGGCACCAACTTGGTTGGCTTCCAAAGAGGATTAGGCAAATTCATGGAAGGAAAGAGCCATTGTGGCTAGTAGCCCTCTGCAGCCATGTTTTACCTCTCGTGTTGCTGGGCATCACAAGCAGGGTAAGGACTATCATGCTCATGTCCTGTTTGTGGTCATCCCACATGGATCTGTTTGCCCATTGTGAGATTAGAATGCTGAATTCTATGGGTTTGGGGCTTGATCCAGCAGGAGCTTTTGTTGCTGGACCCAATATTTCAGCTGAGTTGCGCAGTGAAAGCTAGGCCAATAACACCCCAAGAGCGAGTATAGCATAATGGATAGGAGGCCGAGCCGTGAACCAGGAAGTCTCATCCCAGCCACGACCTCGCTAGGTGGCCTTAGGCTATTCTCTGTCAGCTTCAGCTTACATCCCCCTGCAACGTGAGCATAATAACAGTGGGGCTGCTGGAAGGACTACAACCAAATGATGTACTACGTGAAGGGCTTTGAACTCCCCAAAGCGCTAAGTGCTGCCATCATTATTAAAGTACTGGCACCTACTATGCTGACAACACAGAGCTCCCATTTCCCCCTGGAGACTTGCCAAAGTATGAGCAAGTTCCCACACTTTGACACTAAAATGCCTTGAAGCTGTGAATGTTGCTAATGCAGGACAGAAACAGAAAGGAATCTCATGTACATTATGTGCAATTTAGGCCTCCAGCGGAATTCACAGTAAGAGAAATGCCAAAAAGAACCACTTACTAAATCACCTCTGAACTGTGAACTCACAATTCTGGAGGAGCTTTCACAGCTGGGCTAACATAAGTAATTATTTAGCACGGGATATAATTTAGCTGTGCATATACTAGTCACTAGGAGATTTGGTTAGGGTGTCAGACTAGGTCCAGAGAGAAACATATTAAAATCCCTATTCAACCATGAAGATCATTGGGTCTCATTGGCTCACAGTTACTCTCAGCCTAGCCTACCTCACAAGGTTATTGTGAAGATAAAATGAAGAGGGAGAATCATGCACACCGAATTGGCCACCTTGTAGGAAAGGTAGGGCATAAATGCAATTAATAACCAGTATATACACTATTCTGTTCATTTTACAGCATTTGAACATACTTTAGAGCAAGAGACTCTTAATCTCAGGGTTGTGGGACTACCGGTAGAAGACCCCCGTGGTCCCTTCCAACTCTACAATTCTATGATTCTTGGTCTATCTCATCCTTCCTTCAAAGTGTTTAAGACTAGTTTAGATCAGGTTCCCACTGCCCTCCTAGCAAGGTTCATGACTGAGGCCTACACCCTGCTTTAGTTTAACAATGCCTGCAAATCAAATGCTCTCAGGTCATATATGTTACCTGGGCCAAACTATTGGAAGAGGGCAGGTAAGACACATTAGAAAGATGTTCTAGGGACTTAAGAGATCCACAAATCCAAAAAAGGCAAGGGAAGGGGGAAATGCCCACTCTATCTACCACAGAGCACCATGTCTTGCAGCAAGAGGATAACCTAGTTCCATGCTCAGGTGTTAAGTCAAACTGTATTCGGTGCAGCTTGTTCCCAAGTAAGTATTAAGGCAATTGCAAGCAGAACACACTTCTGCTACTCAAAACAATTTGTTTTGCTCCAAACGCTCAATTATTAGAAAGGAAGGGACCCATTGCATTTAATTTAGCAACTGAACTATGTTCATTAACCTCTCATTAGCTTGCCAAGATGAATAACACATGGTGGATTTAATCCCATGCATTTTGCTGTTGCTAATAAGTCCACCCCAGTTCTTCGTGATAGGAGGAAACAAGCTGACATTTCAAAAGTGGCCCCAGAGAAGGGACGATGGGACACCCAAAGCTAGCTGTAAGGTATTACTTAATCCCACAGTGCAGTGTTTTGTCTTCAAAATTTACAGCATAAACCAAACTGCTCCAGAAGCCAAAGTTGATCTCAGTAAGTTCATTAAAGTTAATTAATGCTTAAGTGGCTGCCTATACTGCTCCACGGAAAAGAGATAATTATATACTACAGACGTAGATCACACCAACTTTCCGGGGGAGCCATGAGTCACTTCTAATTAGGAGGCAAGGGCTTAGATTTATGTGGCAAAGTTGCGAGCTTTTTTAGTTTTTAAAAAGACCAAATTATTGCAATTTAGAGACAGCCTACATTTCTGGGTCTGCAGACTTTTGAACCACAACTTTGCCGGCGAGACCAACTGCGGAACAGAAGTTTGGATTTAGCCAAACTGAGGAGACAGTTTATTTTTAACAATAGCATATTAATGGCTGCTCAACTCCACACAATCAAGTCCAAGGGATGTCAAGAGGTTTTAGCAACGCAAAGTGGCAACACATCACTCCTTTACTGTGAAATATTGGATAAAATGCCCAAATCTATTCAATGCTATTTTAAGCACTAACTGATCAGCACAGTGAAAAGAGTAGGGTGACTTCCTACCCCTGGAAAAAGAAGAAAATACTGTATGTATCACCAAAATACAGGACAAAAGCGGGCACATATCTGCATATGAAAATTGGTATGCATATATGCAATCTGCAACAATAATTACCATAATTCCAATAAAAATGCAATAAATCCCACCATAACTGGGGAAGACTGTGAACAGGTGGGCACACACAGTCTGCTGTCCAGGTGTGAAATGTTGATGGGCAACTTCAAGGCTCCTGTACTTCTTTTTCTTTAACCTGGACAGCCCTTTAAATAGAGTGCTAAGTCTTCATAATACAGTAGTTGAGTAACAAATGTGACTTTCCAAATGGAAAAAAGAATAAAGTATTATTATAAAGTAGGGCACATGGTCACCCTAGCATCTATGAATCCTTAGTGGAAGAGGATGGCTGAGAGTTTCATAACATTCTGTTCCTGGGTTCAATAAAGGAATCAAAGCTTACAAGCTGTGGGAGAGAAGCCAATGCTTCTTTGACCAGGATACTTTGCTGCACCCTATGAGGCCAGATTCAAAGTGGTGGTTTTGACCTCCAAGGTCCTAATAGTGCTCCAAAATGGAGTAATCTGCAGGATACCCCTGTCCAAACAGGCACGGGAAACTGGTGGCACTGCAAGTATTGCTGGATTGCACAGTGCTATTTTTCTAGATAAAGAGGTGCAGGAACTCATCATGAATCCCTCCCTTGTTCTCTTAGGATGGCAATGGTGCCCACCTGAGAGGTGCCAGAACTGAGCTCTGGCGAGTTCTGGCTGGAAAAAAAGCGCCCTGGGACTACACCTCCCATCGTCCCTGAACACTAACCATGATGGCTTGAACTGATGGGAACTAGAATCCTACAACATCTAGAGCAGTGTTTCCCAACCAGTGTGCCTCCAGATGTTTTGGGACTACAACTCCCATCATTCCTGACCACTGGTCCCGTTAGCTAGGTATGATGGGAGTTGTAGTCCCAAAACAGCTGGAGGGCCAAGTTTGGCCATGCCTGACTTAGATCAACATCTGAATCAAACACAGAAGTCTCTCTGGTATGCTCTAAACCAGGCACCCCCAAACTGCAGCCCTCCAGATGTTTTGGCCTACAACTCCCATGATCCCTAGCTAACAGGACCAGTGGTCAGGGATGATGGGAATTGTAGTCCAAAACATCTGGAGGGCCGAAGTTTGGGGATGCCTGCTCTAAACCGATGACTGATTCCACAGAGCAAGGCTGATCAAGAGTTGCAGGACCAGGGATAGCTCCAAGTGAGCAACTTTATCCAAATAAAGTTGCCAGTAGGCTGAGCCTTTTCAAGTCTTTGCCCTTAGATTACACCTCCCAAACTCCACTCCATTCTGGATCATCTCAGATGCTTAAAGGGCTAGCACCGGCCTGAAGATGGGCACCCTTTCTATGGCCTCCTGACCAGCGAGGTACTGTGAGAGGCATTAGGTTCTTTGGAGGAAGGCACTCTCTTAAAGTCCAGCCTCTGGCCCTACAGGCCCTGGCAGTATGGGAGGTTGTTCTGGGGCCTCCTGTCCATCAGCCTCAGGTGCAATGGATTTCCCATCTCCAGTAGCAGGTTCAAACCCTTGCTTGGCTCCCCATCTGGAGACTGCAGCCTCCAAATCTGAGTCTTAATTGCTGCTGGTCTCTAGGGTCATGATATTCTAGCACTCAACACCTGTAATGCAAAACCAGGTGCTTAGGAAGCAATAGTACCTCTCCCACCTCTCCTGGTTTGTATTACTTTTGGGACCCTGTGTAGAACCTGAAAGAGAGAAAAATCACACACACACACACACACACACACACACACACACACCAATAGCCATGAAGGAAGAGAGATAAATATAGCAGGATGCCAAGGTAATGGCTGCTGAACTCCATTATCACTCCAGAATTAGAGCAGTAAGTCACAACAGTTGCTACATTCATGACATTAACTGGAAATGAAACCAAGGCAAAGAAATGTTTGCATTCTAAGGGCAAAATCCACATCAGACTGAGGTCAACGGGAACTTCTCCCATCCATATGGATGAAAAGTGGTTTACAGACATTAACAATTAAAACCAAAACTCTCCCTTTCTCATACCAGCTTGGAGTCAATTTACAGGTTTAGTAATCCTGTAGAAACAATCCCTGAACTCTCTTCAGTCTCCCTTGAACATGTAAACACACTGAAAGCTAAAGTTAGATGAAAGAGAGAAATGTCTGAAAAGGTCACGGTCTCTCAACTTAGTCCTCCAAGGGACACTTCACACCGGAGCAAAATCTGAGCATAAGGATATCTGCATATGCCATGTAACTACAGCGAGCGCATCTTGTAAAGTACAAGATCTTCACATGCCCTTTTATAGCTGTGCGCGCGCGCACACACACACTGTATGTTGCATGCTGCGTGGCGCTACAATTACCCCTAGATTCATGGAGCATGTACAGAAAGAAAAACACTAAATAAAAAATGGGGGGAAAGATACATCACTCTCACACATTGGTACACCACAAGCAGCATATCAGGTAATTTTGTAATACATTAAGCATTCTTTAGTGAATGAGCAGAGACATCACCTTGCCGACAAAGGTCCGTATAGTTAGAGCTATGGTTTTCCCAGTAGTGATGCGTGGAAGAGAGAGCTGGACCATAAAGAAGGCTGATCGCCAAAGAATTGATGCTTTTGAATTATGGTGATGGAGGAGACTCTTGAGAGTCCCATGGACTGCAAGAAGATCAAACCTATCCATTCTGAAGGAAATCAGCCCTGAGTACTCACTGGAAGGACAGATCGTGAAGCTGAGGCTCCAATACTTTTGGCCACCTCATGAGAAGAGAAGACTCCCTGGAAAAGACCCTGATGTTGGGAAAGATGGAGGGCACTAGGAGAAGGGGACGACAGAGGATAAGATGGTTGGACAGTGTTCTCGAAGCCACCAACATGAGTCTGACCAAACTGCGGGAGGCAGTGGAAGACAGGAGTGCCTGGCGTGCTCTGGTCCATGGGGTCACAAAGAGTCAGACACGACTAAACAACAACAACAAGTGAATGAGCATGTGACAATAGGAGAGATGTTATCATGACAAGCTGTAACTGTTGGACTCCTTTGCACATTGGGAGGAGGAATGAGGGGGACAAGGCAGGAGCAGGGTAGGGGAAAGGCAAAAGTAATCTACAAATGGGAAAAGATCTCCTAGTTGCTCAGACCAGCAAACAAGCTTGGATCCAGACTCCTAAAAGCATTTAAGGGGTCAATTACCTGCCCAATTGGTAATTTAAGGTTTCATTGTCCTCTCTCTGTGAAGATATTTCCTTCCTTTGCCCAGAACTAACTGAAGGTTCACAGATGAAATCTCCATTTGGCATCCCCTGCAATCTCCTTCAGCTCTTGACACTGACACAAGTTGTCAGCTCCATAGGAAGGCTAGGAGTGACTCCCAAGGTGTAATCATCATCTCTCGTCCAAAAGAATTTCCTGGTAGCTAGCCTTTTTGCTGTCCCACACCTCTGATCAGAAATGTAGCGTAGGGTTATAATGGTTCGCAGAAAAGCAACTGGCAAAAGAAACTGTGTGTGTCTGTGTTTGTGTTTGTAACACATGCGAATGGTCTTGAAGAAATACTCTCCACAACCCTCTAGTTCCCCAATATTCAATCTGGGAAGCAGATGCCAAGGAAGCTAGTTTTAAAGAATGCTACTTTCCAAATCCAGGACTCACCTACCTCCCCCCCCCCAAAAAAAGTGTTGGCCCAGAAAAAAAAAATCACTTCCCAAGAGGCATACTACCTGGAAATCTACTACTGGTATTCAGAAGCATACTATGGAGCAAGAACTCTTTTGCCATTGGAAATGGGAACTATTCACTCAACCCTGAACAACCAGAGATGGAGGGGAAACCCGTTTAAAACATGAAATTTTATGGTTCCAACCCACTGAGCTTTGTTCTGTTCTCTTGTGTCTTGCGCCCACATACTGTATTGGTCTGAATATAAGCCTCACTTATATGCGGCTTATATGCAGCTTATATTTGTGACCATATGGTATGCAGCCAGGAGCAAACAGCACCAGAAGCACGGCAAAGCGGAGCCTGCCCCACACATAGTCTCCCCCGTCCTCTCCCCCAAGGCTGAGGTGGGAGAGTGAGGAAGGGGAAAGGCCGTCGGCAACGCAACACAGCTCCCCCCCCCCAATGCAGCCAGGAGCAGCGAGGAAGGGAGCAGCTTATATTCAGGTATTTTTTCCTTTTTTTCTTTCCTCCCTACAATTTTAAAGGTGCGGCTTATATTCGGGTGTGGCTTATATTTGGTATGTCCAAGCTATTCCTGAACTGCTGGCTTTATTTTATTTTTTTTAATGTGAGAATTGTTCACATTTCTAGCAGAACTGGGGTGAAACCCACTTTTCATCAAGATTAAGGAGTAAGATGGGATTTTTTTGGGGGGGGGGAGCCCATGCGAATAAGCTCAACAGCAAGATTTTCAGTAACTTCAAGCCTTGGTAACAACAACAGGATTTTGAATGAATCTTTAAAAAAACAGCAAAAGCGTGCAAGGCCACCTTTAGCTTTTGATCCCTTTGCAGTTTAATCTACTGCCTACACTCAATATGCCATTACCAGGATTTCACTTTTTTTAATACCTGGAAGGACATTCCTCAGGTTTCATCAAGAGAGCTAATAAGCCAGGCTGACACTGACCTGCCATGTTAAATGAGATCAGTGCCAAATTGATTTTAACTTCTCGTGTAGAATAATCTGCCCAAGCTCACAGATGACATTTTCCTTTTGTAAGAAAAATAGGATCCGATGAAAACTTGCTGACCTGGGCTTTTGCTTTAACACCAGCTGAGAGAGAAAAATGAAAGCAATTTGGAGTCTAGAAGGGACTATTGCTCACTGATCTCTCCAGCCGCGGCTTCTGGCTTTGATCATCATTTAGTTGCTTCTTAGACAAGGTGTGTTGCCCCAAATACATTCCTAGCATGGCACTGTTCTGCTGAAAGAGTTATTTTAAGGTTTGTTCACACATTAGACATCAATTTACAGTTAAATAAGGACCAAGGTAGGCAAGAAGTTCAAGATCTGTGATCAAATTTCCCCTCTTTTAAAAAACCAGCCATGCAGAAGTGGGTAGGGAAATTGTGTCTGTGGCAGTAGAAGTTGGGTGTGTGGGATTCATTAGGATGCTTTTTTCCTACCAGAACAAACAGCAGAAAACAGTGAAAGGGTTCGCTCCCCTTCCTCATGCACCACGGTCCCAAATGTAATTCAGAGCACCCCATACTGATCTTTAAAAATACAGGAGATATGGCAATGAATCTCAAAGATCCCAGTGGTATCTACCATGTGTTCTGAAACTGATACCAATGGTTCTTTTTCAACAATCCTGTTGGGCTATGACAATTTTGAACTCTATTATAATTCTTGTAGCATTTCTGCATGTAGGGGGTCCATGAGATGTTAGGGAAGGGGTAGTACCTCTGGTGAGGGACATGGCATGCTCCTTCTGGGATAGGTTTGTCCACCTTTGGTCCCCATCCTACACTCAGCTCTCACCTGCGGCTCTTAGAAACTGTCCGCATGTAAAAGAGGGCACGCCCTGGGAAACTGCTTTGACTGGCTGGGCAGACCAGGTGAGGGTAGTTGATGGGTCGCAAGCCCTTGGTGTTAGGGATTGACCCCTGCATGCGAGGAAAGATTTATTGGACAAGGCCAATTAGTGGGTCCAATGGTCAAGAAGGCAGCTTCTGCATGTGCTGTAGAGCGGCAGAAAACACTGGTAGTATTTTCCAAAAAAAATATTGACCATGTCCCTGATAACAGTACCGAATGTGGGACAGGCAGCAGAAGCTTCTCATGGCACTCCTGGACTGGTGGAGAAGGGGCCTTGAGGGAATGGCCTATAGTCCTAGATCCGTGGTGAAGGAAGTACTTTCTGTGTATGCTCTAAGGTAATTTTTTCTGACATTAAGCTATGGCCGTAAGGATTCTGTAGCTAATCCTACTGTACTCTTGCTGAAATTAAGACCAGTAAAATGTTAACATGAAAAGGCAGCTCATCCAGTACTGTATCTAGTGATTCTCTCCATCTGTGCACCACTGATTGCTACGTAGGCATTCATGTTAGGTGACTGGGTGCATTAATGGGACAGCTTTTACTCACCCAGGTCCTTCACGGGGAGCATTTAAAAATCAACAAGCAAACTGTCCTCTCCCCCCCCCCCGGTGTATAGTGCCATTTTCTTCCTAGATTAAAGCAATTTTCTCTCCATCTGTGCACCACTGATTGCTACGTAGGCCTTCATGTTAGGTGGCTGGCTGCTGTCAAGGCAAATGTTGTAGTACGGTAGTCACATTTGTAATGTTGGCCAACATAATTGGATGGTTCCTGTGTCTGTGTTGCTAAACGCTACTTCTGTGGACTGTGTCTCTGTACACTTGTCTCCCACTCTCACAGTTTCTTTCCCCTTCAGGCCTTTTCATTTTACAGCACATCCCAAGCTCATAACTCCCTTTTAGTCGCCAAATGCTTTAAATCCTTATTTAACTCTAGTTGCTATAGCAGTTGTCTAGGTAGCTCCTGATAACGGATGCAAAGATTTCCATGCATGCAAACTCTCCCTCCTGCTTGTTTTGTTTGGAGTGGTTTTCTTGACATGCTTTTGTTAATCTGTGTGTCCTGTTCAGTCTTGCAGTAGCAAATGCTCATTTATATTCCCACTCTGTGTTTTGAATCCATTCAGTTTGAAATATAACTCTAACTTTTTTCATCATGCTTTAACCGTCTTTCTCATACTCAGGTTTCTAAAGAAACAGTGTCAGAGCCCAAGTCCATGTTTTCAAATGACCTTGAGGGAAAAGCCTATAATCCTAGTTTAGATGAAGGTTACATTGTGGTGAAGGAAGTACTTTCTGTGTATGCTCTAAGGTAATTTTTTCTGACATTAAGCTGTGGCCTTAAGAATTCTGTAGCTGAATCCTGCTGTACTCTTGCTGAAACTAAGACCAGTAAAATAAATGTTCTTAACATGAAAAGGCAGCTCATCAGTATCCTGTGAATACGCTTGCAGCGCCTCTGATCTGATGCCCTCCCTTCGTAGGTGTGAAGCTGCTAATCTTCATGCCAATGACTTTTAATCAGAGGTGATTTCCTAAAGCATCCTCATATCTGTGAATATTCTCCCCCCCCCCAAATAGTTAACTACTTTTTGGTACTACAGAATGTACAAAAGTACAAAGAAGAACCCCACATTGATTATTCAGTTTGATGCTGCAGGTAAGCGGCTGATTTTGAAAGCTCACCTAGTGAGTTTGCTGCAGAGACAAAATTTAAACCTAGGACTTTCTTTTTCAAAAGTCTGTTTCTTTGCCACCGTACATTAAGCTTCAAATCCTAATAAACAAAGAAGCATCATGGGGGGAGGGAGATAATGACAATCTTTACAGTGTGAATTATGACTGTCTCTAGTAGAAAGAGTATGTGAACAAACCACTAGGCTTTTAGATTCTAGCAACAATAACAAAAAATACCAGTTACGCTTAGCACACACCCTGGAGTTTCCTGCTTATAAGCAGCAGGAGTTTCCTGTTCTGTTAAGAGCATCATTTCATGGAGGAATCAACAGTTTCGATTTCCCTTGGCCACAGTAGAAGAAACTTGCTACATATTCTCGTTCACTCGCACCAGCAATTCAGCGCAATGCAGAAGGCAGGCAGTGGCAATGCAAGGACTAGAGGAGTACCACTGTGAAAGAAAACTAGCCCACTGTCCGTTTCCCTGAGATGTAGCGGTTTGAAAGAACATGACTCTTTATAATCTCCTCTGATAAGATATATATCAGAATCAAACCCATGGAACCTGCACAGAGGTATTGACGTCAGAAGCGCACAAACTGAGGGTTGATAGTATCTGAGAGAAAGAGCAAAATCTGATTCCAACACCAATCCGTATATGCCTTGAGACAGAAGTCAGGCTTATGTGTGTTCTACAGGTTGGAATGGGTTGAAAATTTGGTTCGGATCACAACTTTAATACAAACCTATGGAACGTGCACTTCCAGAAACAATACACAAACCAAAGCACAGCTATCTTAGTGAAGATAACATACAAGACTGCACTGCGGCAGGGAAATCTGCTTGCAAAAATATGCGTTTTAGGGGAAATTGCATACAAAACTGAATGCTAGGGGAATTTCACACGAGAATACTGATGGATTTTCATTAAGAAGAAATGGAAAGTGGTGCAGAAATGTGAAGAATCTAACTCATAAATGAGACTCAGAAATGAGAAAATGAGAAAAACTGAAATTGACAGGTGCATCCAACTGCAAGTACGAGGAGTATGAATGTCAACTGCAAACTAAAATAAAAAATTCCTTCAGTAGCACCTTAAAGACCAACTAAGTTTTTATTTTGGTATGAGCTTTCGTGTGCATGCACACTTCTTCAGAAGTATCTGAAGAAGTGTGCATGCACACGAAAGCTCATACCAAAATAAAAACTTAGTTGGTCTTTAAGGTGCTACTGAAGGAATTTTTTTATTTTACTTCGATCCAGACCAACACGGCTACCTACCTGTAACCAGAACTGCAAACTAGTGGGGGAAACCAAGGAATAAACATGGGAGCTTTTCTTGTGCATTTGGTGGCTGTTGAGTGGCAAGCAATAACAAACAACTAGTTACTACACACACCATCTCTGTTCTCCAACCGGGAGAGGCATCACCAGAGTTCCACAACACATTCTAGCCAGGCAAAAAACCACTCAAGGAGGGTGCAAAGCAAGACTGCTGAGAGGAGAGAGTGCCAAGGGACAGGGAAAAGGCTTCTTCCTCCCCAGTCCTGAGGTTCCCTATGCCTGGGTTTAAAGAAGGGCATGCATACATGTGGGCTGCTTAACCCTTAAAGAGTGGCTCTTTTCCACTCAAAATTGGCCTCTCAGCTGCTTTTCTCTCTCTCTTTCAACAGAAACAATAACAGATCGGCCATAGCTATTGAACAGGAAGCCAGACGCTGGTATTCTTCTGAAGCTTTCAGGAAATGCAGCACAAGAGAAACGAAACAATCAAAGCCTTGAGGAAAGGAAAGGCTTTTTCGTTTTTAGGAAAAAATGTAAGCAACTAGAAGTGGCTTTGCTGCAAGAGTGTTTCACAGTGGTACAGCTTGTGGCAGAAAGGTTAGTAATGGCATTCAAGTATGCCCAGTGCTGTCAATCATGAAATCAAATATTCTGAGTACTTCACAAGACCCAGAATATATGCATATATATATATATATATATATATATATATATATATATATATGCATATATGCATATATGCATATATGCATATATGCATATATGCATATATATTTGGCAGTGGTCAAACTTGCTTGCAGAAGTTTATGATAGTTATGTGAGCCATGGCCTAGTAATCACTTTCATGGTCCAGTGCAGAACTATGTTTGCATGCATCTCATAAAGTACAAACAGGGAGACCTGAGAGAAGCTGAAGTAGCAAAAACAGAACTGCTGGGAGCAGAAGCTTAGGTTTGACTTCTGCTATGACAAGATAGGCCCCTTCTCCACCAGTCCAGGAGTGCCACAAAGGCTTCTGGTGCCTGTGCTACAATTGGGCACTGTTATCAGGGACGTGGTTGTTATATACTGTGGTACCTCGGTTTTCGAGCATCTCAGAAGCATAGCTGCCAAGTCTCCCGCCGAAAAATGTGGGATCAGCAGCAGCGCGACACCGGAAGTCGCTTCTACACATGTCTGGACATGCGTAGAAGCGACTTCCGGTGCCGTGCTATCCATGTATGAGCACCGGAAATCGGGCGGTGCCAGGACCCAAAATGGAGCCTCCCTGGCAGGTAGGAAATCCGGGGGATTTACGGGATTTTTTTCAATCCGGGCTGCCAGCGGGAAACGGTTTAAAATACGGGGGTTTCCCGCGAAAAACAGGAGACTTGGCAGCTATGCTCAGAAGCTGAACATTTGGGTTTTTGAACAACAAAAACCCGGAAGTAAATGCTGCTGTTTTCGA
Source organism: Zootoca vivipara (assembly GCF_965207765.1). Lineage (NCBI taxonomy): Eukaryota > Metazoa > Chordata > Lepidosauria > Squamata > Lacertidae > Zootoca > Zootoca vivipara. The sequence continues at coordinate 71,349,725 of NC_142590.1, read as the reverse complement.
ACATGCCTCAGAAGTCGAATGGTCTTCCAGAACAGATTACGTTCAAGAACCGAGGTACCACTGTTTCAGAAAACACTACCAGTGTTCCCAAGAGGAACACCTCTGGGCAGTAAGCAGGCAGGCCTCTTCTGACTGGGATGGGGCCCTACTGTAAAGGCCAGCTCGGAGAGATACAGGCAAAGGTTTCTAAGCAAATTGTCCCTGAAAACGTTGGCTTTCTTCATTGGATGGAGAAAGTTAGTCCTAAAAATGTGCCACAAAGCTGTGTGTGTATCTGCAGCAGAACCTTTACACTGCTGCTTGGCTCGTTTGCTTCACTTGTCATTTTGATCACATCACTTGGGCAGAGCTGCTCAGTTCTGTTTGTTTATGTCTTGCCTTGTATATGGCAACAAGCTGCTGAGATACATAATTACAGAAACGCCTGGTGCTTTCCCTATTGGAACAAATGAGATTAAAAGATATTATTTCGTTTGCCTAGGAGGAAGTGGCTGAGTTGTTTGCTTTTATTGGGATCAAGGGGCCAGATCATCATCACTATTGATTAATTAATGGATCACCTTTCATGTTCATCATTTACAGGCCATTTACAGACATGCCATAAAGGCAGCTAAAATAGCTTTGAAACTGGTTCAAAATCCCCCCTAAAGATAGGTTTAAAAACAGCACAATATGAAACCCTAAGGCAGAGACCCTTTGATCCATCTTGAAAAGCTTGTCAAAAAAGAAACATCTTCAATAGTTTCAACAGATAGAGCTTGTGGGCCTCATGTTGGCAATCTGGGTTGCAAGGATCACAGACAGTGCATGTAAAGCAGTTTGAACACCCTCAAGGATTACATAGATGTGAAGTGTTATGAAAGAAGACAATGGCCTTACTTGGAATTATTAATCGCATTGTGGAATGCTGTAGAACATGGGTCCCCAGACTTACCGGGCTTTGGGCCAGTTCCCACCGTGCCGAGGGCCGGAGGGCGGGGGAGTGCGCCTCCGTGCGGGCCGGCGGGCGGGGGGTGCGCGCCCATGCGCATGCGCACGGGCGCTTACTGGCGCGGCAGCGCACTTCCAGGTCGGAAAAAGCGCCGGAAATCGTTTGTGCGCATGCGTATGGGCCTCCCCCGACCCGGAAGTGCACCAGAAATGACCTCTTCTGGGTCAGGAGAGGCCCATACGCATGCACACAAAGGATTTTCAGAGCGCCGCCGCGCTGCGCGCCGTAAGAGCGGGCGGCGGCGAGGGTCGTCGCGGGCCGGATTGGGAGCCCAATTGGGCCGCATCTGGCCCCTGGGCCGTAGTTTGGGGACCCTGCTGTAGAACAGTGAAAGGCTATAACCCAGTAGGTAGAGCAGGGAATGTACTGTACCTGCCTGAGTGTACCCCTGGAGAGGCGAATCAGTAGATGATACTGAGCTAGGTAGAGCAATGCTCTATCTTGGTATAAGGCAGCTTTCAATTTCCCCAACTCATCCCAATTTCATGAGCAACACTCTCGGCTGGACTGGAACCAGTGAGAGCCCTAATCATTGACAAAACAGACGTCAGCAGAAAGTCTCTTCCCCCAGTGCATACAAGCAGAGGAAAGACAACCAGGGTTAAGGGACAACAACTGGATTTTCTTATAAATCCTATCAGAGTGAGATTAGCTCACTGTTGCACCAAACAACCAACCCCACTTAAGGAGAGGTAAAGTAGATGCTGCAATACAGTCATGCATTTCAGTTGCTGCTTTTAATGTTAACTGTGGTTCATCGTTTTGGGTGAAGGGAAGTTTAGAAGATGGATAAACAAATAAATGATATTTATTCATCCTACCTGCACGTCATGATCTATTTATTTATAGATATATAGAAATAAATAAGTGACGTAAAACCCAGGGTGGGGGGAACACACCTTCATGTCATGACCTTGTAAAAGCTACAATCCTGAACACACGGAACAAAGGATAACCACTGAAGAAAGAGGGAGCTATTTCCACGTGGGCAGACAGGGTCACCCCAACTAGGGTTGCCATATTTTGAAGAGCAATAAAAGAGGGTGCATTTGTCGACTTCTACTTTTAACTATGGATTGCTATGACAACTCTTCTCGTGAAAAAGAGGACATGTCCTGGAAAAAGAGGACATATGGCAACCCTACCAAAAGTCCATCTAGCTTTCTACGGAAGCTAAGCAGCTGCCTCTGGGAAGTCACAAGGAAGGCTGGAAGACAACAGCCCCTCTCTACTGTTGTTTTCCTAGGAACTAGTATTCAATGATATTCTGCCTCTGAACCTGGAGGTGTGATACAGAAACCCTCACACACAGAACCAAACTTTAAATGTAGCTTCTAAGCAGAGCAGAACTTCCCCACCATCACCACTACCAGCGTCATCCCTTAGGGCTCCAAAACATGTGTCAATCTCTAACTACCACATTAGAAACCCTCTCTTCCTCCCATCATGGTTCTAAATACTGTTAACATGATGGGCATCAGGAGCAAGAGAAAAAGCAACAAGGAAGGATTTGGAGGCTAAAAGGTCTGGCAGCACTTGTTCTTTCCAGGAGTTCTCGTGTGCTTGTACTTTGACAAAGCTGGTTAATAATTTACTCCGGAAATTTCTGACAAATGGTGTGTATCCACTGTAAAGTGAAATAATCACTATTTAAGAAGGTGATTGGTGAGTAATTCCCCTCACAAACATATACAGTATACACCACTGACACACCTTGCTAGAACCTTCCAGCATTCGCAGAGTAGCAAACATCTGCCACGTTTTATTCCAACGACAGGGCAAGAACCAGCTAACCAGTTGGCAAAGGAATACCACATGTTGCTTCACATTTGTCTTCTGCCCTGCCCTTACTTATTTTGAAGGTCCAAATGAGGGTATAACAAGACCAGATGCAAAAGACCTGCACTTTCTTTTTCACAGGACAGGGGGATCAGAATAAAGCACAGGATCAATGTTTGCATTGGGAAGCAGTTGAGTAGACAGCTGCATTTTAGCATTACAATAAGGCATTTTTATTTTGGTATGAGCTTTCGTGTGCATGCACACTTCTTCAGATACAGTGAAATGGAAGTTTCCAGGCACTTATGTAGAGAAGGGGTGGGGAGGGGTGGGGATGGGGAGGGGGCATCACTCAGAAGGGTGGTGGAAATGGGTGATTGACTGACTGATAGCTGTTGATGACCCTACGCCAAAGGATAAATGGACATAAATCTGACATCAGGAACCAGAAGACAGAAAAACCAGTAGGAGAACACTTCAATCTCCCAGGACATTCTATACAAGATCTTAAAGTAGCTGTCTTACTACAAAAGAATTTCAGAAATAGACTGGAAAGAGAAGTTGCTGAATTGCAACTTATCACCAAGCTCAAAACCATGGAGGGACCTGGTTTGAACAGAGATATCGGATTCTTATCTCATTATACATGATAAGCGATCTTCAGCCATCTCAACCCTTGCTTTTTCATGCAAAACCATTTGCAGTCGTTTGCAGTCATCAACAGCTATCAGTCAGTCAATCACCCATTTCCACCACCCTTCTGAGTGATGCCCCCTCCCCATCCCCACCCCTCCCCACCCCTTCTCTACATAAGTGCCTGGAAACTTCCATTTCACTGTATCTGAAGAAGTGTGCATGCACACGAAAGCTCATACCAAAATAAAAACTTAGTTGGTCTTTAAGGTTCTACTGAAGGAATTTTTTTTATTTTACTTCGATCCAGACCAACACGGCTACCTACCTGTAATAAGGCATTTTGAGAGGAACTCCTCCCAGTTCTCTATCAAACACATAAAGAGGGCAGCAGGTCTGTACTTCCCAGTCGAATCATCAATGTCCACATGCCTCCTTGCTCTGCTGTCTCTTCCACATGTTGTCTACATGTATGGAGAGAGATCTTCCAAACATCTCTAATGCAGGAACCAGTTCTGCAGATATAACTGTGCTACTAAGGCCTGGAGCAACCTTCTACAATGTGACGCCCTCCAGATGTTATTGGACTACAATTGCCAAGACCCCTGACTCTTTGATCATGTTGGCTGAAGCTGATGGAGCTTTCGTCCAACATCTGGAGGGTACCAAGTTGGGATGGATCATGGATGCCTTTAGATTTATTTCCAAGAAAATCAGAAAGTCTGACCTATCTTAGCTAGAACCACTGAACCGGGTGTCAGAGCAAAAGAACACCTACCATTATGCCATGTGTTTTTGTGGAAACTTCACCCGCCTCTTCCTGTGCCATGAGTGGAAAGCACAGAGACACTTCCTGTGTAACAAGAGCAGGGGAAAGGGTGTGATAGAAATCACATTCCTAAACTGGGTGACCACAGCCAAGTGGAAAAACCATTCACACCCAGCTCATGGAGGATTGCCAAAGCCAAGTAGTTTTGTTGCTGCAGAATTTCTACTGTGTTGGGTTTTGTTTTTTTAAGAAAGAAAATCAAGTAATAAGATTAATTTGAACGTAACATGGAATAAACTCACAATCCTGCCCACTAAAACACTGATCCTGATTGAGTTATTTTTGAATTGGTGCAAGAAAAGTGGTGTTGGTTCAAGTATTTGAGGTGATGGAGAGCTTGGACAAGGAACCCTTAACAAAGACATGCAAACTGATTATTGTTTCATGCTATCACCGACTATAGGTGCGCTATGTAAAGTGCAAATGTCGTAATGTCAATTCTACTGGGATGATGATCCTTGTTAGCCTTGGAGGTCTGGAAATGCCCAAATTCATCACCCTCTAGAGCCAACCCTCCAGCAAATGGACACCAACTGTTTGGGGCATTTGCCTCAATGCTTAGTAGCACCAGTGATGTTGTCCACTTAAGGCTTGCAGAAACGCTTAGTATTATAGCTTTATAAGCATTATACTCAAAGACCGACCTCACACTCCAACCAACTTGTGGGATGAAGAATTTTGAAGAACCATTTCTAGCAAAGAGTTATTTCTGGCATCCTCGCCAAGGGGAATTTATGGAAGAGTACAATTTAACTGTCAACCGAAGTATGACATAACATACTAATTACAAGAAGAAATTAGAAAAATGTGAGTCAGATGGGGGAAGTTCTAAAAGTTCCTAAATAAATTGACACAGTTGCCTCCTTCAGACCTCCACCCACTCATGTTCATGTGGGGGGAGGTGGGACCATGCTGCTGATATCGCCACACACCACTGGCTCAGTCCCCAATTTCTGTGTGCAGAACCAGAAGTTAGAAGATGAGCACAGCTGTACGCTAGTAGGTTTTCCATGCATTTACATAAACACGTACAGAAACTCTGAAAGGTGGCAGTATGTTGAGACAACTATTGTTCTAGTTGCTGCCTGACCACTGCTTTGCTGTGCAGATTAATAGTACAGGACTACAGGATGATGCTTTAGCCATGGGGGAAAGAATCTCTTGCTGTGCATGAATATTTCCATGCTTTTGAACAAGATACTCACCAGGGTGTAGGGAATATGCCGTCTTTACAGTGAAAGAGAAAGGACAGAGAGATAAGAGAAACAGTTTTGAATGAAGAAATAAAAGTCACCTCCAGACTGCCAGCATGCTGTAAATTACGGTTTGCAAAATCAAAGTGAATTAGAGTGCTCTGTTACAACAATGTCGCTTTTAAAAAAGCCCCACACAGACTTTATGATAGTGATGGAGAAATGCACTAACAAGTATGGGATAATGCTCAACAGGAAGAGTTATAATGGCCACTGCAGTGCTTTTCAACTGGGGTGCCATGGCACCCTGGGGTGCTGTGGGCAACACTGACCTGTGCCCCTTTTTCCCTTTCCTCCATCCTCTCACTCTCTGCCTCCCAAAGGCTTGCACAGCTGTTTATTGCAGCAGCCCTGGCTATGAGCTCCGCAAGCGAATTATGCCTCTGGGGTACCTCTCTTTGGGGCAGGAGGAGCAACTCAGAGACCAGGAACAGCAGCAGCAGCTGCCCGGATGACTCCCAAGTAGAAAGGAAAGGAGAGGAGGCTGAGGGAACACTCCACAAGGGAAGGTGTTTGAAAAAGGGTGAGAGACTGCCAGCTCTGCAGGCAAGGGGTGACATAACTGGGCTCCTGAGCCCCACAGGGGTGCCACAGAAAGAATGCAGTTGGTTAAGGGAGCCATGGGCTCAAAAAGGTGGAAAACCTCTGCTCTACATAATCAAATAAAGATGCTCGGTGAACAGGTTGTCTGGAGGAGCCTTAAAAGAGAGTGATGTGTACTGGCTGAACACGAAGCAACTTTGAATGGAAAACTGATGCAGGGTTACAACTCTGCTGCTGTATAGAAATGCCTCTCTGCTTTCACTTATTCTCTGCTTCTGTATTTTGATTAAACAACAGCCACCCAAAAACAAAATGCACCAGTAGCCTTCAATGCTCTCTCATCCACAGGAAACGAAACCCAACAGGGTTGCCTCTGAGGCTCAAGGAGAATGTTTTTTTCCTCTGTCTGCACCCTTTTGTCACGCGAGAAGTTCCTCGTTTTGAATATGGCCTGCTATCTTTAAGACCTCATGCAAATCAAGTCCTGGGTGAGACCTCACGCAAATGCAGTGGCATTGCACAGCAGACTGCAGTGGCTGCATCCATGTGCCTGAGGTTGCTTCTCGTGCATTAATAAAAATTGGTCACCAACGCAGCTGCACAGGGATTGATTTGAAGGATCTTAGGGTCCAAGTCACATCACCAATTTCAGTATGGCTATTGCCATGTGCATGCATGTGGGGGGGGGGAGTCTGCAGTGAGACAGTTGCTTGACTTGCTAATTGTGGGTACAGAACTCTTTCTACAGAATAGCTTTCCATGTCCCCTTGGAAGAGTCAGAGGACTTGCAGACACAGTGATGTACCTACAATCATAGGCTTTGCCTCTGCTTCTGACACTGATACATGCAGAAACTGTTACTCTATTGGCATCTCTCATGTAACTAACTTCTTGAACATACTTGCACCTTCCAGACTGGACTCTGTATCTTTCATGGCAGAGAGAGAGAGAGAGAGAGAGAGAGAGAGAGAGAGAGAGAGAGAGAGAGAGAGAGAGAGAGAGAGAGAGAGAGAGAGATGAAGGTAAATATTGGGAAAGGTCTACCACTTCTCTATTGGAAGACCTCAATATTGAAGGCGTGATTAAAACCCAGACATTCACGTCACTTTCAGACAACCCGTTTATCAAGCATTCATACTTATCAATTTGCGCAAAGCCTGCAGGGAGGTCAGACAACGGCACCTATTCACTGGGCCGATTTGTTTGTGGGGAGGTTATACAATGCTACATCAAGCAATGGTTACCCCACCATTTCCAGATGGGGCAAGGAAAGCAGGTTTGTTGTGCAAGAGCACCAAATCGACCTGAATTGTGCACCCTGAACTCATCCATTTGGGATTGAATCCCGATTCCCACCAGAAAATAGTGATACAGTCTTGAAGGGCCGCTTTGTCAGTGCAACTTACAGGTACACCAGTACAGGAAACCGAAACAACTGCTGCCCAAGCTGGTGGTTGGATGCACCACAGGACATAACACCACCTGTGGCCATTGTGTTACGTACTTCTACACAGTGGAAACGGGAAGCCACCCTAAGTAGCTGTGTCAGTTTACGGAATATTGCAAGACACTTGGAGATAACAAGTGCAACAAGTATGATGAAACTGCAAGATGAATATAAACAAATGCCAAATGGCTAGGAATTTTTAGTTAATTTTATTAAACAATAGCTACGACTTATAGGAGCAGGGATTTATCACATGCTTCTCTGAAAAGCTGCAAGGGTATTCACAGGATCACTAGATACTGATGTTAACAACATGTTAACATGTTAACATTTTTTTTACTGGTCTTGTCATTCTCTCCCTCCCCTGTGGTCAGGCATCCCCAAACTCGGCCCTCCAGCTGTTTTGGGATTACAATTCCCATCATCCCTGACCATTGGTCCTGTTAGCTAAGGATGATGGGCGTTGTAGTCCCAAAACAGCTGGAGGGCCGAGTATGTGGGTGCCTGCCCATGATGCTTCTTTGTTTATAAGGATTTAAAGCTTAATGTACGGTGGCAAAGAAACTGACTTGTGAAAAAGGAAGTCCTAGGTTTAAATTTTGTCTCTGCAGCAAACTCACTTAGGTGAGCTTTCAAAATCCACCGCTTACCTACAGCATCAAACTGAATCATCCATGTGGGGTTCTTCTTTGTACTTTTGTACGTTCTGTAGCACTAAAAGGTAGTTAACTATTGGGTGGGGGAGAATATTCACAGATATGAGGATGCTTTAGAAAATTAAAAGTCATTGGCATGAAGATTAGCAGCTTCACACCTACGAAGGGAGGGCATCAGATCAGAGGCGCCGCAAGCGTATTCACAGGATACTGATGAGCTGCCTTTTCATGTTAAGAACATTTTTTTTTAACTGGTCTTAGTTTCAGCCAGAGTACAGCAGGATTCAGCTACAGAATCCTTAAGGCCACAGCTTAATGTCAGACAAAATTACCTTAGAGCATACACAGAAAGTACTTCCTTCACCACAATGTAACCTTCATCTAAACTAGGATTATAGGCTTTTCCCTCAAGGTCATTTGAAAACATGGACTTGGGCTCTGACACTCTTTCTTTAGAAACCTGAGTATGAGAAAGACGGTTTAAAGCATGATGAAAAAAGTTAAAGTTATATTTCAAACTGAATGGATTCAAAACACAGAGTGGAAATATAAATGAGCATTTACTACTGCAAGACTGAACAGGACACACAGATTAACAAAAGCGTGTCAAGAAAACCACTCCAAACAAAACAAGCAGGAGGGAGAGTTTGCATGCATGGAAATCTTAGCATCCGTTATCAGGAGCTACCTAGACAACTGCTACAGCAACTAGAGTTAAATAAGGATTTAAAGCATTTGGCGACTAAAAGGGAGTTATGAGCTTGGGCAGGGCCGGCCCTACGGCCAGGCTGGGTGGCGCAGGGCACCACGGCGCCGGCCCGCCAGGAGGGCGCCGCGAGCTGCGCCCGCCCGCTGGCCGGTCCTCCGGTTCGCTGCGCAGCTGCGCCCACGGCAACCGCGCTGTGCTTGCCCGCCCGCCACGCAGCAGCGCCTGTGGCAGCCGCGCTGCGCCCGCCCACCGCGCTTGAAAACGGGGCGGGGGGGGTGCCAGAGGGATCCATTGCTCCATGGCGCCAGGGGCGCTTAAGACGGCCCTGAGCTTGGGATGTGCTGTAAAATGAAAAGGCCTGAAGGGAAAGAAACTGTGAGAGTGGGAGACAAGTGTACAGAGACACAGTCCACAGAAGTAGCGTTTAGCAACACAGACACAGGAACCATCCAGTTATGTTGGCCAACATTATAAATGTGACTACCGTACTACAACATTTGCCTTGACAGCAGCCAGCCACCTAACATGAAGGCCTACGTAGCAATTAGTGGTGCACAGATGGAGAGAAAATTGCTTTAATCTAGGAAGAAAATGGCACTTTACCCCGGGGGAGGACAGTTTGCTTGTTGATTTTTAAATGCTCCCTGTGAAGGACCAGGGTGAGTAAAAGCTGTCCCTTTATGCAATTCTGGCCCAACACATTTTGCTGCAGGATGTCCTCTTTCCATTTCTAAGTCAAAGTGCATACAGTGGTACCTCGGTTTAAGTACACAATTGGTTCCGGAAGCCTGTACTTAACCTGAAGCGTACTTAACCTGAAGCAAACTTTCCCATTGAAAGTAATGGAAAGTGGATTGATCCATTCCAGACAGGTCTGCGGAGTACTTAAACTGAAAGTACTCAAACCGAAGTGTACTTAAACCGAGGTATGACTGTACAACTCCACATAAATCAAGTTGTTTTGGGCACCTGAGGCAGAAAAACCCATAAGCAACATTCCCCCCTTTTTCTTATTAAGAACCATCACAACCACCATAGCAAGTTCAATAAACACAAGGCAGCCACATCTCTCTGCCTAATGGTAGGGCCACCCTGCAGATATTTCCACCTTGCTGCATCCTCCCTTTGCATCCTCCGGATATCTCTTTTTGCAGAAGAGGAAACACAGTTTTCACAATGCAAATTTCAATCACCACACACAACCCAGTTGTGTGGCCCTGGCAATGGTGAGAAGGGCACCTCTCATCATTGCCCATTCTCTCCCCATAACGTCCTTATACATAAAACAATGCCAGTGCAGTGGAACTGACTTTCAGATGTCGTTATGCAGTGAAACATGACTGGTTAACATGGCAGCATATTGAAGCTAAGTCAGAATGAACGCAGTTTCCTGTCCTTTCTCAGGCATTGTCTGGTCCTGCCAAAAGGAGGGAGGAAATGGTAACCATCTACCGCTGAACTATGGTTACTCACTTGCTGATGGACACAGATGGCATTTTCAATATGCACAAGGCGAGCAGCAATGTTTCATTTTTTACTGTTCGGCTGATGCAATCTCTTTGCATGCAACCCTACTTCACACTGGGATTAAGCATGCTTTAATTCATCAATGAACATCTTAATTCACAAATTAAAGCCCATCCCACCTCAATGAATTGGCAGAGCAGAGGCTGAGCAGGCTGAACATATGCACCAATAGCTTCCTCTCCCTACCATATTATGGAAAATGCAATTTAAAGAAGGCTTTTCCTTCCCATTTACATCCCAAACTAGCAGATGCTTAGCCTTTCAAGTTGAAATGCCAGCACTAATGGCAGGCAGCTGTAGCCAACAGCACTCAGCTGAAATCAATTCCAACACAGGTTCTTAAATATGGATCTTCTAGGCAGTACTGATAGGATTAAGCCTTGTTCATTTTTAAAGCTATTCTATCTCCAATGTAATATGAAGTATTATATATTTCAATTTCCAAAGCTGAGGAACAAGACACTACTGAAGATGGACTTTTCTTTTATACATGCTAGCTTTTGCTTATTGAAAGTACTCATAAGGTAAAGGTAAAGGGACCCCTGACCATTAGGTCCAGTCGTGACCGACTCTGGGGTTGCGCGCTCATCTCGCATTATTGGCCGAGGGAGCCGGCATACAGCTTCCAGGTCATGTGGCCAGCATGACAAAGCCGCTTCTGGCAAACCAGAGCAGCACATGGAAACGGCATTTACCTTCCCGCTGTAGCGGTTCCTATTTATCTACTTGCATTTTGACGTGCTTTCGAACTGCTAGGTTGACAGGAGCTGGGACCAAGCAACGGGAACTCACCCCGTCACAGGGATTCGAACCGCCGACCTTCTGATCAGCAAGCCCTAGGCTCAGTGGTTTAACCACAGCGCCACCTGGGTCCTTAAATACTCATATTAAATACTCATATTGCCCTTTAAATCCTAACCAGCTTGGGGCAGGTTATATGACATCCAGATGACCCTGACTGGACCTTAAGGTCAGGCACAAGATACAAGGCCTTTTCAGTGGTGGCTCCATATCTGTAGAGTTATCTCTTATAAGTGATATGATTAGCTCCTTTCAGGTGGGACTTAATGGATTTTTTATTTCAGTCCACTGGGGTTAAAGAGGGTGGTGCAGTTTTTACCGCTCTCTGTTTTAGATTGCGATATTGTGAACTTTATACTGGTTTGCTGGTCTGAAGTGCTTTGTGCTGTTATAGTGTCATTGTTGTTTTTTAAAATAACATTTCAGATACTAGTATGTTTCTGCTTATTAATAAAAAATAAATATTTGTGTACCCCATGCTAGGAAAACTTTGTTTTAAAAGGCAGCATAGAAATTCTTGAATAGACTAAATATAAATAAAATAAATTGCACTGTTAGGCCATCAAACACTTCAGAAAATGTGCCTGATACAACCGCAAAAAGGGCAACATTACTCAGTTTGGATAGCATGTAAGAATTCAACAGATTAATCAAATCACTTAAAGATCAGATGATTAATTAACTAAACAGTCTTAGTCGCTTGACAGCCAGGCCTTCAGCTGCCAAAATCAATGACATTCACAGCTAAGAGGGATACTGTGTCCTCTGGTTTGCCTGCCGAGATCTGGCAACACAGAGCTTGCAAAGCAGATGGCAACCTTAAGCATCTGAACTGGTTGTACCTCTTGCAGACACAGCAATGAGAGCAATTCAAATGAGCTCCTTATGTGCTGCTATGGAAGGAACGCATTTGTTAGTGCTGCTACAGGAAAACAGAACAAAAAACTGCAAAAATTAATCTGCTAGCATCAAAATGAACACCAATTGTTAATCAGGGATAAGGGAAAGGAACTATGCACATAGTCAAGAGTTTGGCATTATCAGCTAGCCATTATTGACATCATTCTCTACCAATATCTAACCCAGCTTGGAAAGTGCTAGGTCCTTTGCCACAGTGTTTCCCTTATGACTCAGAAGCAGGCTAAGTGGTAGAGCAAGTGCTTTGCACACGAAAGGTCCCAGGTTCAACCCCCAACATCTCCTGTTATCCTCCCTGCAAGAGAGGGCATGTATTGCGGTAGGTCCCAAGAGACCAGGTCTAGGTATTGGGGCTGGACAATTGGAGCAGCAACAACACCCTATTGGTGGTCCATCTGACGGGGCGCAATTGGGCTGAGGGCTTGCCAATCAAAGAGTCAGATGGACCAGTATTTAAGCGCTGCACTCACCGTAAAGATCCTCCTTCTCTGGTTGAATTGCATCAGAACACCCGCCCACCGCTCCCTAATTTTAGGGCTTTCACTTGACCTTGCTATGCTGTCGTGTGTCATCTGCCATTGTTGCAGGGGCACGGCAGGAATTTTCCCCACTTGGCTGATTGGCTGTTGCCATTTGGGTTTCACCTGCTGCTTAGCAATTCGTCACAACTTATAAGGTTGGCTCTGGTTCATGCTGATGATAGTGGGGTAATGATCCTTTATCACCACATATATATATATACATATACATATACATATACATATACATATACATATTCAGGTATTCCTCTTAAAGGAATCCATTGGACCGATGGTTGGTATTCCCCCAAGCAGGGTTGCCCTAATCCAGTGTTCTGGGCACATGTGAGGGAATCAGGGCCTGGCTGGCGCATGCCAGTCAGGTAACCCCATCCGAGGTGTGTACCTGGCTGCTGACTCATGGTGTGCCCTGAGTCAGTGCTACCCAAGGTAGCTAGTCGACCCAGAGCCTATGCAACCACTCACTTGATTTGTTATCAATGAGGTTGTGGCCTAAATTCTGCCAAAAACCAAACCAAAAATATGAGTCATGGCAGAATTTATTTCTAGGCCTGGTATAGAGGGTCTCCACACGCAAATATTTGTATATCAAACCCTACCACCACCAGCCAGCACACACAATTTTGGGGTAGATAGTCAACGTGCACCTTGAGTTCCAACATCTACAAGAAGAAGCCCAAGACAATGGTTTAATCCTATACTTCTGCTATTCCTTTCAAATGCTATAAATATTACGCATAAAAATCGAGGGTGATTTCTGGGGACAATGTACAGTGGTACCTCTGGTTACGAACTTAATTTGTTCCAGAGGTCCATTCTTAACCTGAAACTGTTCTTAACCTGAGGTACCACTTTAGCTAATGGGGGCTCCCGCTGCCACCACGCCACTGGTGTGCGTTTTCTGTTCTCATCCTGAGGTAAAGTTCTTAACTCGAGGTACTACTTCTGGATTAGTGGAGTCTGTAACCCAAAGTGTTTGAAACCTGAGGTGTTTGTAACCCGAGGTACCACTGTACTGAAACAAGGAGCTGAACCTAGATGTCAGACAGACTGCCTCCACCAGGGAGATTCTGTACTTGGTCACAATCCCTCCTTAGAAGTAAATACCAGTTTCAGAAGAAAAGGGCTATATGGAAAATTCAAGGCACCTTTGTAAAAAGTCTGAACATCTAGGGAAAAACTGGAAATTTATAAAAAAGAGTACATTAAGAGAAAGCAATTTATCGAGATAATTAATGGCTCTCTTTTTTTTTAAAAAAATGCTTTTTTAATTGTAGAAGTTGGTTTTATATCGAAAGTGGTGCAAAAACAGTAAGTGAACAGCCGCTAGAAGGTGAATGGATGGTTTTACACACACACACACAGCACTGTGCTCATTATCACTACTATGACAGAATTAAAGGATCGTCATACAGGAAAATTCTACAGTACATGATGAATACTGAATTGATGAGCTATTTCAGATCTTCCTAGGTTAAGATACTTTCCCTTAACAAACTAGGATTATGAGTTACAGGTAGGTAGCCGTGTTAGTCTGACATAGTCAAAACAAAATAAAAAAATTCCTTCCAGCAGCACCTTAGAGACCAACTAAGTTTGTCATTGGTATGAGCTTTCGTGTGCACGCACACTTCTTCAGATACCTGAAGAATATCTGAATATCTGAAGAATACCTGAAGAATAATTCTTCAGATATCTGAAGAAGTGTGCATGCACACGAAAGTTCATAACAATGACAAACTTAGTTGGTCTCTAAGGTGCTGCTGGAAGGAATTTTTTTTATTTTGTTAGGATTATGAGATCCATCATATATCTGCAACTTTAAAAAAGGCTCTTAAAAGCTATTTAAAGAACCATATTATCCGTTATCAGGAGGTGTTCTTCTGTCTCACCTTGTAAATTCTGTTCAAGCATCTGCCCATCAGAGTATCCTCCTTCATTCATCTCACGTGTCCAATAAGCAGATTTTAGCTTATGAAAGTTTATGTCCCAAGATTCAGGCCAAGTTCAAGTGTTTCTGGATTGTACCACTTGAGTGAAATGCATTTGTGTAGTTCTTTAGTCCCAACTACTGTTCCCCTCCCCACCCACCACCCACCCCCAATTTCGGGTTTCTGCCTGTCAAACTGCCCACAACTCAGGCCAATCAGTGTGTGTGTGTGCACACACACAGCGCACATGAATGCTCACTCACAAAATCAAAAACACCCAGGGGCGAAACTAGACTTTAATTCACCCAGGTCAAAGACCTGGTGTGGCACACCCACCCACCCATGTGTGTTTGCCCGTGCGCACACACACAGACAGAGGGGGGGGGGGGTTGGGAGCCTCAATGGTGCCCTCTGGAGGCTTCACCCAGGGCAAGAAGCCTGGCTAGTCCCTCGGTAGCTACGGCTCTGAAACACCTAAAAATAGAAAGCCAGTCTGCTTAGAGGGGCTACTCCATATAAAATGAATCCTTTTCTCTCTCCTTTCAAGTTTAAGGAAATGATTAATCACATGATTCCCCACCCTCATAGTCTGGCAACGTACAGCCCAGGAAAATATTTCTAGCACATTCATTCATTTCACAGTACTTGTATCCCAACTTTCTATCCCAAATCACTCAAGGGAGGCAGCAAACAAGCACTGAAAGATCAAGAAAACAAGTTGAAAGGAAAGATAAAGTGACAGTCAGATGGCAGATGGCCAAAATTAAGCAACCTGCAGGCCTAAAAAGACAGTGAAGGGTGATATTATCCCATTTGTGTGTGGGCTACCCATTAGTCTTTAGTGTGACATGTCTCTTTGTCCTCAGAATCCTAGGGTTTCAAAGAAACAGAACATGAGGTACTTTAACACACACACACCCTGCTTTTAGCTAAAACTATATACCCCTGGGACGCGGTGGCGCTGTGGGTTAAACCACAGAGCCTAGGGCTTGCCGACCAGAAGGTTGGCGGTTCGAATCCCTGTGATGGGGTGAGCTCCCATTGCTCGGTCCCATCTCCTGCCAACCTAGCAGTTTGAAAGCATGTCAAAGTGCAAGTAGATAAATAGGTACCGCTACAGCGGGAAGATAAATGGCGTTTTCGTGTGCTGCTCTGGTTCGCCAGAAGCGGCTTTGTCATGCTGGCCACATGACCTGGAAGCTGTACGCTGGCTCCCTCGGCCAATAACGTGATATGAGCGCCGCAACCGCAGAGTCGGTAATGACTGGACCTAATGGTCAGGAGTCCCTTTACCTTTTATATACCCCTAAACTCAGCCTAAAAGTAGCTTGAGGGCTAGCACCTACAATTTATCCATAGTATTTATTAACACATCTTACCTATAGCATTTCCCTTGAAGCAACTGTAGACTTAAGGCCCTCCCAGGCATCCTTTTTCTAATAAAATCATAGAGTTGGAAGGGACCCTAAGGATCATCTAGTCCAGGGTTTCAGTGAGACTGAAAATGAGTTGATATAATCAGACTTCAGTTAAAAGCCTGCTGGCACCAGAGGTTCAACAGGGAAGCGGCTTATCTGAACCCAAATGAGTTTCATGAAACTGGTCCCACAATGGTGAATGAATGGCTCCTGGTGGATACGAGCCATGGGGGTGGGGACTAACGGTGACCCTGGAGATCTCAATGATTGGGTAGGCATATACGAGATCAGGCAGTCTGCAGAGGGATCCTGGTCGTGAGTTGCTAAGGGCCCTTAAAATTCATACAAGAACTCTGAAACTGATTCGTGTTCGTGATGGTATTGGGGTGGTGCTTGCGAGTCTGTTTTCAATACTTCCTGCACCTGTAAAAAATTCAGGGTGGACACACCGATTTGCTTTTAACCGGTGCATTCCTCAATCAGTGCATTCTCCATAATGTCCTGCTGACTCATCACGCCACACCATCACAGAAAAACGGATAAAGTAGAATGACGGGTGGACAGTCCAATATGTATCCACCACCAATGCGGTATGATTGCATCGATGACATGTTACAGAATACACATGTAAAAAGGGGGGGGAACCCACTAATATGGAGGGGCCATTCCTGTAGAGATGCTTGCCCTTGTCCAATTAATTGACCTAGAGTCCTAGACATCTAAGCAGTGGCTAGAGAGGTAATTAACTGGATGGAACTGGCAATTTACCTCAAGCCCCATTACTGCTGCAAATACATGTTTGTGCAAATCTCTTCTCGGGATCTATTTGTGCCTTGCCTCCTACAGTGCCCTCCATAAAGATTATACTGTGGGCAGGCTGCCTATCAGAATAATCCCAAACTTGTCACTGTTGCCTTTAGCTTGCCTCCTTTGTCCTGCCTACCTATCAATCTTAGGGTTAGATTGGCAGATTTTTAAGCAGGGATTATACTTGTTTGTTTCCTCTGCGGAGCCAGCTACAATGGGAGCTAAGCCTGTAGCTGATACAACGCAGTGACATTTGCAATAGGATATGCTAAGGCTCCCATAGATTTCCCTTTTTCTTTTTAGCCTTTCCTTGACAAATGAGTCCCAAATCTAAATGGCATCATAAATACCAAACAGCATAAATCTTTTATTTCTCTTTTGAAGAGGAAAACCAATTCTTGCTCAAGGCAGGAAACAATTCCCACACACTCTCGTAACAATTCTCATTTTTAAGTCCAGTGGTTTTTAAAATCCAGGTTTTTGAGTGTCTTGACAGTTAAATAAAGATGCTCTAAATGGCAATATACACTTGTTGCACACAACAAGGTCACTTTAGCCAATTCACTGATACAGGAACAACACTTACACATTCAATGAGCAAAGGCTTGGATTTCAGTGGGTAATTCCCCTCTTATGGATAAACACTGCTTTTGGAAGGATGTCAGATAGCATGGGGGGTGGGGCAGAGCTGGGAAAGCAGCTTCCAATGTAAATGACTGTCATGAAAGGCTAGGATAGTCAATGGGGAGCCCTCCAGGTGCTACCTATTCATTTCCTGCCTGCCATTCACCATAAGCTCCTTGTGAAACAATTACATTTTAGGAACAACTAAAACCCTTCCATACAAAACAGAACATTATCACTTCAACAACAGAGATGGGTCCCACAAAACAAATTACCGTACATAATTGTCAAGGGCCAGGAAAAGAGACTGAAGTTGTACAATGCAAATGCTAGACACACTTCTATGGAGAGGGAGCTTCACCATTTAGAGGCTGCCACAGAGAAAGCCCTCTCCTGGACAGCCATACACAGTAGATCTCAGTGGAAGAAGCTTGTCTACTGCAGGGTTGCTAATCTGTGGCCTTCTGGATTTAGCTGAAATAGAATTCCCATTTGTCCTAACCAGGTTAGTCAGGGATGATGCAAGTTGCATAGTCCAAGACATAAAGAAGCTACAGGCTACCCACCTGTGGTCTAGAACAGCTAGGATGCCACTGAGATACCACTGCAGTATTAGTTTTAGTTCCAGTATTTCCACTGCCACCTAAACTTCATTTCCCATTTGTTTCCACCCCTTCAGAAAGCAAAGAGTTCTTCCACTTTCTTGCAGCAGCTTCAACTTGAGCATCAAATCAAATAGCAATTCAGGTTGCAATTCTTTGCAGATTTCCTTGGAAGGGGCAAGTCCTGCTGAACTCAGTAACTGCAGTGTTTGTTTAAGTGGGCAGCGGAAAGCCAATAGGTAGAGTCATGAGCAAGAGGCAGCAAGGTGTTAGGAGACAGAGCATAGCATCCCCTAAGGTAGCTCTCAGGTGTGGTGGTGAACATTTTCTTGCCAACAGGGTTGAAGTAAGAATCAATTTGGTTTCTGTAGATGGAATAGAGGGGTGGGAGAACCAACTCGTCTTTTGTTTCATACTGTTAAATGACATGGGCCAGCCCTGGATACGTTCTCTCCTAGAAACCACACTTGTACTTCAGTTTTAGTCCATACTGATTAAAGTACCATCAACAGATAATTGCATAAAACAAACCTTCGGTAAATGTTTAATATATACCTGGTGTATGTGTATATGTATATGTTGCTGTTTATACCAATTCTGCAAACATTTCCTCATTCTTCTCTAATTATTTTCCTTGTTACTCAAAACCAAAATATCATATACACATTTAAAAGGCTTTAGACAACACATCCTGATTGCTACTTGGCGTGGATTTACTTCCTTTAGATCTGCTGGCAGACATTTGATATATACAAAATGTCAATACTGAAAAAAATAAAAGGGTCCCCCCTCCATTTCCTCATTCGGTTCACTATATCATTTGATATCTTCCCTCCAACAATCCAGTTTTTAAATCTTGAGATCAGATTACATCATAGTGTCCTATTGTCTTGTCCCAGCTGAACAATTTATGCCTAATGATCGAGGGCAGTAGGGAAATATCTGGGCTAATCCTACTTTTATCATCCTCTCGGCTTCTAAACAATTTGTTGTGTAATTCAGATCTCAGATGGTGTTTCCTTTCAAGACATATTATTGCATCTAATGGATCTAGCCGTAATGTCTGTTCCAGCCCAAACTACGTCCAAATCACATACTGACAAAAGATAAATAAACCGAACAGCATTAACAGGCTGTGAAAGGGAACATTTGATGAAAACTCCATTGATTTTGCAGGGCATTTGTAGCTATTTCTTCTAATGTGCCACCCAAAGGAATGTTTATTATTAGACTCCGCCCAATATGAAACAAATTATTGGGTAAATGTAAGAAAAGAGAGTCTTAAAAACAACAACTAGTTTTTTAAAACTTCAGATAGAACATCCATCTTCACAATCAATAACTTTTTCCAAGCAAAAACAAAATAAATCTCAGTAAAGTTGTCAAGAGGCAAATTGTTAACTTTCCTTCACTCCCCCTACTTCCCGTTTCATCCTTCTTATGAGATGTCTCCTGAAAAGAACCACCATAAAACCTTATACCAAAACCCAGAGCAGCTATTATGCTTTAAGTGTATCTTTTGCCACTTGCACAACATATACCAAACAAAGATCAATATTCCAAACATTTCACCCAAGTCCAATTCTTTTACACAGGCATGGTAACAAATGCTCATTTTTACTTTATGTCTATATAATTCTTTTCTGCAACAAATTGGTACTCCCCCATCCCTGCCCAAGTAAATGCATCGGGGTAACCCAGAAACAAACCCCATTTTATACCTGTAGCCATGCTGCACATACTTTGGTTTTTAAGAAAGGAAAAAATACCCCAAACTATTTTTTTCTTCCGTCCTAACACTCTTCCTAATCAGGAACAAGACCGGATTTAGGTTTGAAGCTACTGAAGGTAACGGGGCCCTTTATATGTCCAGCTGTCCTTTGTCAACAACATATTGTCACTGTTTTTTTTCTGTTGAATATATGCCATATGGTAATTTATGGACCTAATATGTATCTAAAGCTATTTCACATAACAAAATATGTATTTTATCAAAGTATATCCAGCTTTTTTCCCTTCAAATTTTTTTGGGGCCCCAAGAGAGTGGGGCCCTAAGCTATAGCTTGTTTATCTTATACGTAAATCCGGCACTGTTTTCAACACTTCTTGTGTTGAATAAGAACATTTTAAAGTTTTCAGTTTTGAGTTGCATTTTCAGCCAGCCAAAAATGTCAAGAAGACTGTATATTTTATTTCCATTTGCAATCAGCTCTAATATTTATACATCAAGACTACTTTATATCTATATTATTCTTTTCTACAACAAATTGGTACTCCCCTATCCCCGCCCAAGTAAATGCATCAGGGTAACCCAGAAACAAACCCCATTTTATACCTGTAGTCATGCTGCACACACTTTGGGGTATTTTTTTCCTTTCTTAAAAACCAAACTATTTTTTATTTTACTTTTTGCTTCCGCCCTAACACATCAGGAATCTGCTAGAGGATGCAAAACATGGAACGGCAGTCAAGGGATGGAAAATGTTCATCGCAAGCCTCAGACTGGACATATTGCATATGGCAGTCTAAAGGAAAACCATCCAGGGCTCAAAATGAGCACTCAGAGCACCACTGGGCGCTTAGCACATGGCTCACAGTCAAACCTAGCAAGGCCACATGTGGCATGAAAACTTGCAGCATCTCCTACCTTCCTCAACATCGTTCCTTAGCGAAGCCTCCAGCAGCGCAACGCTGGCCTCAAAAGACACCTTCTTGCGGCTGGCAACGTTCCTCTTCTTCTCATGCTTCCTCCTCTTGTGCTGCATCTCCTTCTCGTATTGCGCCCACTTCTTCAGCTGCTGAGCGCGGCGTTTCTGAGCTGTCCGTAGCCGCTCGAGGGTAGGTACCTTATCCAGTAGCTGCAGCTCTGTCAACAAGTCCATGTGGGTGTCCATCGCCCGCCTGCCAATGGGTCAGCCACACTCCTGCTGGACCACTCCACCTTGCGACAAGATGCTGGCACTACGGGAACATGCTGCGGCTGGACTGCGAGCCGCACTGCGTAGGTACCAGAGAGCACATTGTGGTATCCTGCACAGTGAGAGAGAGGGGGGCAGAAAACAACTAAGCGTGTGTTGCGTCCGACAAAAACAAAACTGACATAAAAGAGCACATGTGCCAATGGCTACATTCTAAATAGCCATTTAATGTTCTTAACGATGAATGTTGCTCTTCCTTCATAAAACTTCTCCCCGCCAAATGAGCATTTACCCCTATATTCAGTTGCATTTAGGTATTTGGTCAACCGACAGGCCTTCAACTTATCTGAGTATTTTAAAAGTATATGGCTGCCAGGAAAGGAGGAGGATAAACAACCCAAGGAGGATTGGCGTATAAAACTGACGGCCAATGCTGAAATTGACTACTAAATTAAGAGGACATACTGATGAAATGTTTAAGGAGGAATGGAGAGCATTCATAGATTACCTATCCAACCATCACCCATACATGAAAGTCAAAGGCAGAATTTGAAGTATAAACAGTGGGTTGTTGAAAGAACTAATGATATTGGGGTTTGGACAATAAAAATGTGTGTTATAAAACAATAAGGAGTAAAACAAAACAAAAAAACACCAGGAAAGAAGGGTGGGAAGTCAAGAAGAACCTATTTATTTATTTATTTTAAAAAATGTATACGATGATAAATGCTTTGAAATATCTTTGGAGAATTAATAAAAAATATTTATATTTTTAAAAAGCATATGCCCACTAAAGAACACTGAACTCTCAATGTAGTCTTTTTAAAGCCACGTTTATCCTACAACAATAACCCTTGAACTCATTTCAGCCTCTCCGTCCAGCTAATGCACCCATCCAGATGTTCATTTGTTAAAACTGCAACAAAGGAAATGGATAAGATTAATGATCACTTTTCATGTTTTCCTTGCTTTGGATATTAAAACCTCAATCAGAAGTCTTAAAAGCGATTCCACCAACCTGGCAGCGTCCAGGGCAGCAGAATCACTTTGTTATTACAGTCATACCTCAAAAGTCGAACAGAATCCGTACTGGAAATCCGTTCAACTTCCAACACATTCGAAAACCAAAGCACGGCTTCTGATTGGCTGCAGGAAGCTCCTGCAGCCAATCAGAAGCCCCGTCAGACATTCGGCTCCCAAAAATAGTTCACAAACCGGAACAGTCACTTCTGGGTTTGTGACGTTTGGGAGCCAAAACGTTCAGGAACTAAGCTTTTCAACTTCCAAGGTATGACTGTATAGCAAGATTAAAGATTGTGGGGAGTAGGAGGAGGAAATGTTACAGTGGGTGGAGTTCGTCAGAACATGAGAAGAGCTTTGCTGGGCCAAGTCAAGTCAAAGGCCCATCTAGTCCAGCATCCTGTTCTCACAGTGGCCAACCAGATGCATTTGGAAAGCCCATAAAACAGAACCAGAATGCACAGCACCCTCCACACTTGTGAATCCTAGTAGCTGACATTCAGTATGCCTCTGACACTGGAGGTAAAATATAGTCGTCGTGGCTACTAGCCACTGATTTTTAGGTTTAAAATACAATCATTGTCTAACCCCAAAAATACTCAGTAAAAGGTCCTAAGGCACAGAAACACTTTGGGATTCTTTGTTCCTGTGAACAGACGGTACATTCTGCTGCGTCTTTACATAGTGGCAAGATCCACTGGGTGTAATTAGACTTATTCTTAGGTATGTGCAGGGCTTTTTTCAGATGGAGCTCAGTTGTGGCACCTCTCAGGTGGGTGCCATTGCCATTGTAAGAGAACAAGGGAGGCATTCATGGTGAGTTCTGGAACCTCTTTTTCTAGAAAATAGCACTGGGTACGTGCACACAGAACCAGAGTCAGGAGATCTGATCTCATATCTCACTAAACCATCCCCACTGAGTTGATTGTATGGACAAGCACTAACACATGCCCACTTTCCACCCAAATACATCAAATGCACACTGCATATATATATCTGAACATCGTATTTTTAATTTGGCTTCTGTGGCCTCTGTTCAATGTACTCCCTGCTCTATTGCAAAATGGCTCATAGCACGTGCTTTGCATGCAGAAGGACCCAGGAACAATTCTCAGCATCTCCAGGTAAGGCTGAGAGAGGCACATGTCTTCTGTGGAGGCCCTGCCAGTCGGTGAGCCAACGGTCCAACTCTGTTTTAGACAATCTCCTGTGGAAATATTTGCTCATTCATTCACTTATTTCGAATTATGTGTCTGTGTTTTAAGAAAGTTGACAAGACCTTAATTGAGTCAACTTCTCAAGTTTAGCACCATTCAAAGTGCTTAGCCTGGGGGACCAGTGACATTGAACAAAAGGAGGTCAGCAAAGGAGGACAGGCCAAGGAATCATGAAACAGGACAGGAAGGCTCCCAAGGCTCCTTCTGCCTTCAGCGACGTTGCCTAAACACTAACACTTATTACCATTTTTTTCCTTTTCTTCAAAGGTCATATCCATTAGGTTTAATCATACAGCTGCCTGCCGAGAGGAGTGCAGAGAGAAGAAATGTCATGGTTCTTCTGCAGCAGCACAAGTGGATGCCTTCATCTGCCCCAGCTGCAACAAAACATCTCCCTCCGCATTGGTCTCTACAGCCACAGCAGGCGATGCAATCTTCCAATAGCTAAACTTCATCCCCAAATGCACACTCCTCCATTGTCTGCCGAGCACACACACCAGGTTCTGCCCAACTTGGCGGGGGCAGCGGCATGAGTGACATCATGTGGCAGGGGGGTGTCCAATGGGGCCTGCCCTCCATTTTGCAAGAAGAATGGGGAAAGGTGAAGGCATATTATCTCCTTTCCCCATGCACTGAGTATTCCCTTGAAAAAGGCTAATATCGGGGCTAAGAATACAATACAACATGGTTTATCTAACCCCTGTCTTTTGGAACAGCCAGGTACAAATTCTGCACTAGCTTTAGATTAAACAGTAACAACAAAAAATGGCCTGCCGTCTATCACTCTGAACAGAAAGGGGGGAAGAGGTAAGTAACCACAAAGCTCTTGAAATAACTCTTTGCAAAATGCTTCATTCTTTGGAGGCCAAGTTGAACAGTGTTTCCCCCCACCCCTTTTAAAAGCAGAGAATTTCTGACTCACCCAGCACTATACCACACAGAGTGAAACAAACATCCCCGCTAATAAGAGACAGTGAGAAACAGAGACATGGGTGAGAGAGCCTCTGGAGGGATAGATATGTTTGGAAGCAAAAGCAGAGGTGGAAACTTGAAGAGCTCTCAAGGCAACCTAACTCCTACTCGTAGCAACACAGGGGGAGGGGTGGAAAAACTACAAGGAAGGCTGATCAGAAGCCCAGCTACAAATGCCCCATATTCCAAGCCATTCCGTATGCCAGAGCACATTTTTTACTTTCCCCAAAAGCTCACTGGGGTACATTTCTCACTTCAGCCCTTCTGGAAAAGCAGGCTTTGGTAGCCCCTGAAACATATTCCTAGAGTGAGCGGCAGGTATGCAGAGCTGTAGCTGGGGGAGGGGGGGGCTAGCGGGATTTTTCCCCATGAGTGAAGCCTCCAGAGGGGTGCCATTGAGGCTCCGTGTGTGTGTGTGTGTGTGTGTGTGTGTGTGTGTGTGTGTGCAAATACACACGGGTGTGTGTGTGCCGAACTAGGTCTTTGACACGGGTGAAATAAAGCATAGTTTTGCCCCAGCTTATGCTCACAACGTGGGTGACGCTGCGGGGACGTGGGTGGCACTGTGGTCTAAACCACAGAGCCTAGGGCTTGCCGACCAGAAGGTTGGTGGTTCGAATCCCTGCGACGGGGTGAGCTCCCGTTGCTCGGTCCCAGCTCCTGCCCACCTAGCAGTTCAAAAGCACGTCAAATGCAAGCAGATTAATAGGTACTGCTCCGGCGGGAAGGTAAACGGCGTTTCTGTGCACTGCTCTGGTTCACCAGAAGTGGCTTAGTCATGCTGGCCACATGACCCGGAAGCTGTACGCCGTGAGATGAGCGCGACAACCCCAGAGTCGTCCGTGACTGAACCTAATGGTCAGGGGTCTTTTTACCTTTACCTATGCTCACTTTACTTATGCGATTACAACCTTTCACGGGGTAGGGGAGAATGAATGAATGAATGATGGAGGGAAACTGCTGTTTCACCACCAGCACCTCTAGGTTTTTTCCTCCCACCTGCACAACCAGAAATACCTTCTTGCGTCCTTCCACCTCACTTAGTGGGCTTTGGGAAGGTTGCACAAGGTCCCTGGGATGCTCCTAGAGCTCTCCTATGATGTTCCCAGAGCCTGGTAAAGCAGCTGCCTGCCTTCCAGTGGGGGGGGGGCGTGTTCCGGGGATTCCTGACTTTGCACGCTTTTGCCTTTGTGCACAGACCCCCAGAAGTGGCAGGCCCACTGTATTACATTTATATCCTACCTTGCCTCCAAGGACCTAAAGGTTTGGTATCTGCTTCCCCTCTTCTCCACCACCCCCCCAAAAAAACACAACCTTGTGAGGTGGGTCAGGCTAAGAGACAGTGACTGGCTCAAGGTCACCCAGTACTTCATGATTTGAGTGGGGATTTTAATCCTGGTATCCTAGGTCCTAGACTGATACTGCAACCACTATCACACGCATACAATTAAAATACTACTAAAGGTGTATCCAGGCAGCTACGTTTTTCAGGTGGGATTTAATCATATACCAGCAAATTGAGCTTGTACAACTAAAAGGCGATTTGGAGCTCTTGTGCGATACGCACACCATGTTTTAAGAAAAATGACAGAAAAATGCACGGGAAAGTATAGGATAACACGTGTTTGATGCAATATTGTCTAACCTTCTGCAAATGAATCAAAATTAATGCTCAATAAACATTAAAGCTCCCCGCAGACAAATCTGGGTGAATGCTTTGCAAACTGGTCACCTGGAAAATGTGTCTTTTCCTGTTGAAGGCAATATATTCGTAATTATTTTTCCCTCCACCAACCCCACCCGCCCCTTGTGCACTAAGGAAAGTGAATACAAATTAATTAACATTGTGCAGTCTTTGGAGGCTTCAATGCTATACACATAACAACAAGAGAGAGAGAGAGAGAGAGAGAGAGAGAGAGAGAGAGAGAGAGAGAGAGAGAGAGAGAGAGAAGTAAAATAAAAAAATTCCTTCAGTAGCACTTTAAAGACCAACTAAGTTTTTGTAACCAGAGAGAGAGAGAGAGAGAAGTTCCTGAGAACTTCAAGCTTGTTCACGACTTGTGACATTTTAGTCAATCCTAATAAAAGGTATTACTGCTACCATTTGGGGAATGGCTTTTTCGCTCTCCGATAGACCAACATGACTACTTATGGCTTGTGTATATTCCCCGCTTTTCACACTAATTGCATTTCACAGTACATAATTGTGCCTGCTAATTTAAATAAGTAGCCTGCAACCATTGCGCCATATTCCCACTGTTTTTCCCCCTCATCCTCAAAGTTCTGCCTTTTCAGCTCAGTTCTGAAGAACTTCTTGCAAATGCACCATGGAACTCCCCTTTGCACAGAGCTTTCCTCTCTATTACCTGTTCAATGTTAACTGTACTGTAGTTTACTGTCCAAAGTGACAAACTGCAGTTAGCAATCCACGGGAAAGAGAGAGAGGGAAGTTAGTTCCCAGGTTGTTCTAAGTTTCTACACCCGGGGACTACCCTGAAAATTAAGGAGGTCCACCAGTCACAAAATGGTGGCAGGTGATAAGGGAGCAAGTCACAAAATGGTAGCATGGCGCTTTATGACCCCCAGCTTTTGTGAGTTGGCAGCAGTGGTGGCTGCAGCCCATTAGGCAGGATGGACAACGGTAGGTGGAAAGAACTCTGCCAGAGCCATAGACTGGCAGAGGCAACTCATTATAGTTTTGTCCCAATCTTCCTTTGGGCAGATGACTCTAAGGAGGAGGAAGTTGACAAGTAGTTGTTAGTAAGAAGGAAGGTAAGTGGAGGCTGGCTGAGGTTGACGAAGCTGGGCCCCATTTGCCCAAAGAGATTGGCCTCCCCTGCTAAAAACAGGATACAAACAACGTTCAGATGTGCTCACCTCAAGCTTCCTAAAGGTAGGCGCCCCCAAACCCATCTTAAAGTTTTCCTTCTGCTTTCAAACACAGCACTGTGTGGATCCCAGCAGAGTTCTCCCACATCATGTTTGGTTCCTTCTCCGGACTAAACCCAGCAGTTGCTACTAAGAGCAGCAATAAGGATCTGAAAGCATCATCTGCATGCAAAACTCCAGTGAAGGGCAACCGGCTAGTTGCTTTCTGACTTTGGCCCAAGTCATTAATTAGCACATGACACGGTTCAGAAACCCAGTGCATACCTCTGTTGCACTGCTCAGGCTGCCCATTTTCAGAAATGACCTAGTTTCCTTTCCAAAATCGAGAGAGAGAGAGGGAGAGAGAGGGAGAAATACAGTTGCCGGTTTCGGTTTTTGCACAAACTGGTCAGTCTAATTATAGCACAGGCACAATGTTCACTTACCTGTGAAGCAGCAGAGGCCACTGTAGTTCACAAAGCATAGCATCTGCGCTCGTTCACTCCCTCCCCCCCCCTCACAAAGGAGAGCGTGTTTCTCCTCTCTGCAAGCTCAGATCTGTTTCCATGAGCTCAGCACTTCCGCTTCTTGAGATGTGCCGAGAACATCCTGCAAGCCATGAAGCGCAACCAGGAGAAGTGTGGAAGGAAGAATAATATCAACCTCAAAGGTCAAAGGGAATGAGAGAGGGGAGGGGGCGACGGGTGGGTGGACGTGAGGCCATTTTACGGCAAGTCAGGCTTACAGGGCTTCCAACAACAAAACTACCTCATCCAAAAACCAGAAGCTGAAAAGGAAGGTGGCGGGGAAACGGCAGCAAAAGGACAAGGCTGTTGTCTGCTAACATCTAACCTCAGCTCACGAGATTTCAATGCACAGCTCTGGGTAACATGCAAGGGGGGTGGGAAATAGCCCTGGTATCCTCAACACTAGAACCTGCACCCTCAAATATGACACTTATTTTTATTTTTCTTCTTTCATTATATATCCCTCCCTGCAATGTGTGGAGATACAGATTGTGCTAATGCAGATGTTCCCAAACTTTTAAAGCCACACACCCCCTTCGTTCCATAAACTCATCCCCAGTGCCCCTTCCCCTATAAAAAGCATTATTCAGCTCTCCACCTCTTTCCCTCTTTTCCTCCTAATGTAACACTAATGTCTCAACAAATGAAACTGATCTGTAGAAAATGTAACCTGAAAAAAGACATTGCACATAATTTTGTAAATCAAGAAATCTTTAAAATATTTTTTTTAAAAAATAAAATAAAAATCATTATTCAGAACAGCAGTTTGCATGGCCCACTAAGGAAGAGAGTACAATAAAATTCAAAGCAGCAGCAATTGATTGCAAATGAATTAAAATTCAATTGCAGTAAAACTATTTAGTTTAATTAATTCAACAAAATTTATGAACTTGAGCTGGGAATACCAGCTTCTCAAAGTCTGAAAGTCAAGTACACTTTCAGCACACACACCCATGCCCCACTGCCCCCTTGCCTCTTAGCGACCCCCATGGTCGTCCCAACTCTACCCAGGAGGTGGTACTATCCACTTTGGGTACCACTGCCCTAATGTGCCCTGCCCCCTGCTCCCCATATATATAACCTTGTCCTGTAATCTTAACCCTCGTGTAAACGAGTGATATTTCCATCCATCACTTCTACTCATAACTTTCCCCCCCCTCCACTTTGAAGGCGTTTTTCTCTAACTTAGGGTTCAGTTCCATATGCAGAGGATTTGCTGGGATAGCTCAGTTGGTATAGCACAAGACTCAACATTAGGGTTGTGGGTTCAAGCCCCACATTGAGCAAAAGATTCCTGCATGGCAGAGCATTGAACTAGATGACCCTCATGATTCCTTTCAACTCTGATGAGGAGCCTGCAACTACATTTTGTGCATATTTAGCCTAACACCCAAGTCCCTGTCTTCCTCCATCCCTTTTGTCGTCTGATTGTTATTGAAGCTTTATTTTTACTCTGGTGGGGAACACGTCATGCTCCTTCTGGGTAGTTTGTCCACCTTGGGTCCCCACCCTGCACTCAGTTCTCACCTGTGGCTCCTAGAAACTGTCGGCATGCGACAACAGCCACAACCCAGGAACGGCTTCAACTGGCTGGCTAAACCAGGTGAGGGTAGCAGATGGGTCTCAAACCCTCAGTGAGTCAAGAGTTTTCCCCTGCCTGTGAAGAAAGGCTCCAGAGGACTGAGCGGACGACACTAATAGTGGGTGCAACAGTCAAGAAGGCGGTTTCTGCATGTGCTGTAGAGGAAAGTGAGGGGCAGATAGGGTTCATCAACATGGGAAGGTAGTCTATCTAGGAGAAGGAAAACTCAGATCCTAAACCTCCGTAGTCTTGTGGGATGTCTTCAGGAGAATAAAAAGCTACGTCGGGCATAGGCAAACTTGGTCCTCCCATCACCCCTAGCTAACAGGACCAGTGGAGGAAACTTTATACAAATCCAGAGTAAGACAGCTGGATAGTGCCCAGAGGTGGAGCTAGCTGCTCCGGCACCCACAACAGCGTGCACCCAGGGGGCAGGGCTAGCCGGGGGGTGAGCTTGGGGGGGCGGGGGGCAATGTCACACACCCCTCAGGTATGACACCCGGGGTGGGCCACATCCACCTTGCCCCGCCACTGATAGCGCCTCGTATGCCTCCTTCCTGCAACTCCTGCAGCCCAGCTGGTGCCAAACGTATTGCTCTGCTTTCCTTTGAACCACATCAGCGAGGCCAAAAGAGGGGTGGGGTCTTGTCTGGGCAGCCCAGGATCTCCATCCACACTGCCCAGGCTTGCGCTCCAGGGAGGTCACTTTAGTGCTGCTGACACAGCGGTTTGGCTTCAAAGAGTAGGTGTATCTCAAGACAGACAGATGCTAACCAACAGGTCTATAAGGCAGCATATACAATGCTGAGATACAATAAATGGAGATTAACAATACTCCAATCGGATATTGCTCCCAACTGGAGCAAGGCAGGAGAGCTTGTAAAACAAGATGCATAAAGGAATTTGATATATATTTTACAAAGCTTAACTTCCTCCTAATGGTTACCAGAAGTTCTAGCTTCACTTGAAACTGACCAGAAAGCTGTGGCTAATGCAAAAATTGGGTGGCTCAACTACTCAGCAGAGCAGAATATTGCCATGATATTACACCACCGCTGAATGATCTGCACTGGCTGCCAATTAGCTACCAGGTGGCCTAAAAGATCGTCTAACCCAGGCATTCCCAAACTACGGCCCTCCAGATGTTTTGGCCTACAACTCCCATGATCCCAAGCTAACAGGACCAGTGGTTGGGGAAGATGGGAATTGTAGTCCAAAACATCTGGAGGGCCGAAGTTTGGGGATGCCTGATCTAACCCCTTATACTCCCATCTGATT
Organism: Zootoca vivipara; assembly: GCF_965207765.1. Lineage (NCBI taxonomy): Eukaryota > Metazoa > Chordata > Lepidosauria > Squamata > Lacertidae > Zootoca > Zootoca vivipara. The sequence goes on along the minus strand of NC_142590.1, from coordinate 71,319,336 downwards.
ACAATACTGTGCTCTGCAGCACGGATCACACGTCCTGTTTTGCCACCTGAGATGAAATGGGAAAACGCTGCCTCGCTTCAGTCTCTCTTACCTGGCAGCAATGGTGCCAGCTTCCAGAGAGATCTCAGTGAGATATTGCTGCTCCCAGTGGAGGGCAGGACAGCCATAGGGCTTCATCTGCCTGAGGAGGATGCCTCATCCCGCTGCCTCATGGGGCAACCTGCAGATAACAGCTTATCTCAAGGTCCACATGATGTCAAAATTGGGCCTTAGTGTGGGGGTACCTTCAATTTGGATCTCCCCACTGTTACACATCAGAGAGGCACCATCTCTGTCTTTTCAGCACCCATGGAAGTAGGTATTTTGATACCAGTTAGTATATTTAGTGGATCTGAAATTGTTTTTAACATATGCAATGGTTTTAAATATGCAATTGTATTACCAAAAAAAACCACCACCCTTTATAAAAACTAATTTAAAAATATGCAATAGTTTTATATATGTTTCTTTTAATTGTGTTGTGAAATTGCCTGAGAAAAAAGAAGAAGAAGAAATAGTGTAAACTCTACAGACAAGATTCAGGACCAGCTCTCAATTCTTCACACAGAGAGATTCTACCTTCTGGAAGTGTAGATATAAAAGTTTTAAAACAATATTCTTTCTAAGGAAATTGATCCCTGCAGGCATTAACTGCTATAAGCTGGTAGGAAAGAGGAATGGAATTATAATTGCTGTTGTTATTAATTTATATGCTGTATGCTATATGTATTATATTTATATATTAATTTTTTATACTTAGGGGCAAAATGACTTCTAACCAGTTTACCAGTTACAATATCCATGTTTAATTAGAATTCACATTGAAACAATTTCATCAAAACATTAAAAGCAGACCTAATTAAACTTTACAATAAAACAAGCTTGTTAAAAAGCATAGCAATTAAAACAGTTAAATGAGCAATTAACATTTGCTTGTGTACTGCTGAGAATGGTGGTGAAATCCCAAGGTCTTGATGCTCATATAGACGCTTTCTACCACCTAGTGCTCTACAGCAAGTGAGGTCGGCAGTGGCAGAGCTTTTCTGCTCATCCTGATCCATTGCAACTGGTCAGAGTCACATGTCACGAATTCCCTCTCTGCCCAGCTGGAGTATTCAATTCCTTATATATGCTGTGTTAAGCCTCAGGCGTAAAAGCCAGTGGTAGAGTGCAAAGGTGATTCTGCCCAACCTGCTACCCAGGGAAGCCTCAAAGGAAGCTAGTCTATGATATTCATCTACCACCTCAAAGAAAAACATATCTAAGGCAGCAATCCAATATTGGTTTAACTGGTAGTAAGTCCCATTGAAGTCAATAGGACTTATTTCTGAGGTGATATGTATAGGTTCGCTCTAGCTCGTTTAAATTTGTGGGATTTGGTTCTAGAAACAAACACAGGGCGAGTCAGGCCATGTAGCTACTATACTGACTGGCAGAAGTTTTCCACGGCTTGGGGCAGCAGCCTCTCCCAGACCTATCTAAAGAAGCTGGGGATTCAAACTGGGGAACTTTTGCATGCAAAGGATGAGCTCTCTGCATGAGCATAGATCACGCTGCATGTTTTCTGAACAGAAAATGTGAACATGTTTAAGCTATGTTCAATTACTTTAAACAACAAATAACTGTTTGGGACTATAAATTAGGTTGCACTTGGAGCGATTGTCCTTATCACAAGCATCATTAGTACTCCCCCTGCCCCAAGCAAATTGTGACCCTAACACTGGGTATGATTAGATGATAAAGACAAACAGCAAACATTTCCTCTGGGTTACAGGCAGTCAAGTGGAGAAGGGCTGAATTGGCTAGCAGTAAAAATAATCTGGATGATGGAAGGTGATGGGACAGAAATGGACAAGGAGAAGGAAGTCAATCAAGCAGACAGCTTTCTCCCAGCCTGTTAACATTTCTTCCCTGAAACTGTTGATCAGAAGACTACCGCTTTAATACAAATGGCATTTGTGTCTAAGCAAGTAAACATGGCCACTGAACACCTAATCATTTATTGTTCAGAAAACGGTATTTTCAAAAACCGTACGTTGCCAAAATGCCCAGAGGTAGTAGCTCTGATTTGAAAAGCCTGGTCAAAGCCCACATTTTAAACATGCCATTAACCAATTATTTGGCCGTGCACATGCCTGGACCAGGTGAAATCCATTCATGATTTCGACCTTTAAAGCAGCGCCAAGGTAAGACAAGGTAAGACAGTAAAAGATGGGAGGGAGGGAAGGGGATTTGGAAGTAAAGATTGGTGGAGGCGGGGGAGAAATAACAGACAGCCCCAAAAGGTAAGGTGGAAGTAACAGCTAATGCATGGCCCTGTCCACACTATAAAGCTCAATTAAGTTTTTGCCACTTTAATTGCCGTAACCTACCCTGAGGACTCCAGGGAAGGGATCTGGCAAGTGTTTAGAATTCTGATACAGAACCACCCCTCAGGATACAGAATGATGTCAATCTGGTCTTACTCTTTAAGTGTAAAATCAAAGTTGGACGGGGCCTTGTAGGCCACCTGATTCAATCCCCTGCTTGCAACCGGAGCCAGAACATTCCCAAAAGATGACCATTTAGTCTTGAACTTGCAGATGATGGTATTTGATTGACCCTCCCAGCTTCTTCAGTTAAGATGCCTCTGAACGTCTTTCAAGGTTGTCGGTTGCATTGCTAAGCACCAGCGTAAGGCTGGCTGGCACACAGCCTCCTCCCATCAGTGCCAGAACCTTTTGTAAAACGCCATGCAATACCTACAAGCAGGTGTTTTGGAACCAGTCTGTCCTGCCTTGGGCAATGGAAATCAGAGTCCCTGTAATCCCTGGGCTAAGTAATTGGCTTGCTCTTAACAGCCCACGCCAAATACCAAGGGCAAGTGTCCAAATGCTATTAACACCTGTTTTGAGCTTCCTTGTGGCTGTCAACTTAGGGGAAAAAATTAAAAAGTATTATGTCCTCTCTAACACCACACTGAAGGGCTATTCAAAGGATCATTCTGATGCATGCAGAAAGTGTAAATACATAAGTTGAATCAGGGGTGGAGGGAACAATCTCCCCGCATTCTGAAGGAAAGCTACAAGCTGTTAGTCAGCTTTAAATCTTGATTTATAGAAGCCATTCATAAGTTACCTGAATATCATGACTACCACTTCCCTGTGGCTACATCTTGGAACATCCATGCTGCTTTTTAAACAATCATCCCATACAATTTATCTAAATGTTAGGGGAACTGGTTTAGATTCAGAAGTAATGGAAGCGCAACCATGCAGTTCCAGTTAAAATATGTGAATTGGACTCTGTGGTGTATTGGGAAAAGCCAACAAGGAGGAGAAACTGCCAACCAGTGGTGTGGGTTTTCGGGGGGGGGATTATGATGCCCTAGAGCAAGGGTACCTATCCAACTCCCAGCAGCCCCAGCAGCATGGCCAATGATCAGGGATGATGGGAGTCATAAAAAGGTAAAGGGGCCCCTGACCATCAGGTCCAGTCGTGAACGACTCTGGGGTTGCGGCGCTCATCTCGCTCTATAGGCCAAGGGAGCTGGCGTTTGTCCGCAGACAGCTTCCAGGTCCTGTGGCCAGCATGACAAAGCTGCTTCTGGTGAACCAGAGCAGCACATGGAAATGCCGTTTACCTTCCCGCTGGAGGCGGTACCTATTTATCTACTTGCACTTTGACATGCTTTCGAACTGCTAAGTTGGCAGGAGCTGGGACTGAGCAACGGGAGCTCACCCCATCTCGGGGATTCGAACCGCCTACCTTCCGATCGGCAAGCCCTAGGCTCAGTGGTTTAGACCACAGCACCACCCGCGCCCTTTACATTACTATATTCATTGTCTACTATATTTTTTGTTGTATCAAAGGAATTGATTTCTTACAGAAGGAAAAAGCATACAATTTAAAACTAAAATACTGTAGACAGGGCCGTCTTAAGCATGCCCGGCGCCCTGGCGCCGTAGTGCAATGGATCCCTCCGGCGCCCCCCCCGCCCTGTTTGCCGGGCATGCGGGCACCGCACAGCTGCCACGGGCGCAGCTACACTCCGCCACCCAGCCTGCCCACTCCCTGTTGCAATGCCCCTGCGCGCGGCAGAGGCGGCCCCAGGCCCGCGCACCTCCGGAGAGCGGCCTGAAGCCGCTGAACAGTGGAGGCGCGCCTGGGGCAGCCTCAGCCGCACCTCTCAGCGGGCGCAGCGGCACCCCAGGTGGCCTGGCGCCCTGCGCCACCGGGGGCAAGCCTAGAGCCAGCCCTGACTGTAGATCAAAATATTTAAAAACATTATTCCTCCACCTCAATGTCCCAGGAAGCCTGGAAAAGACTCTTGTTTGACACCAGTCAGTTTAGTTAATACTGAGCTAGATGGGCCAGTGGTCTGACTCAGTATAAAGCAGGTTCCTATGCCCAGATAGCCCTCTACCCAGATGACTCATTCAATCAAGCCAAGTCACATGCAAAACACAACACTTTTCTAAATGGCTCATTCAGAAAATGCAGCACCTGGTCATCTCAACCGAGAACACCAACAATCCAACTGAAGATGAAAGAGGGGAGGAATGACCTTGTGGTGCCTTTGTTTGGAAGGTTCTCCCCAGCTTCATCAGTGGACCTCTGGCTAGCATCTGGACCCTGGCAAATTCATCACCTTCCAGAGTGGGATGTTCCTTCATAACTATCAGCAGCTAATCTGAGCTTCATTGGATGACAAAAATAGCTGCCACATCTACATTAGACGCATCCGATTCTCCACTCCCGCTCTCGCTCTTCCCCTTGTTGAAAACTTGTGTCCATCTTTTTAAACTGGATACACCAAACTAGCCTTAAACCTTCCTTTAAAAATAATAATAATAATAATAATAATAATAATAATAATAATAATAATAATACATGGCAGCACAGCTCCTGCAGTCTTGGTTCCAAAGAAAATCAACAAGCAGCAAAAGCTGCTGCTGCAGAAATGTATCAGGAAGTCTGTGAGCTGTGTAGCACAGCTACTTTACACCCACCTCAGCATGGTTTGTGTGAATGCATACTTGACATAGCTTCCCCTTCCTACACCAATGGAATTACATGCATGCTCTGCAGAAATCTCAGTGACCAGCGATCTCATTTCCCAGCGTGTTTGTAAGGAATACAAAAAGTCTGACCTCTCAAACCGCTCCCCCTCCACCTACCTCCCCTGCTTTAAACCACTCCCTCATATCTACTCCCTTACAAACCTTCACTCAACTGCATCCCCTTTCTCGGGTTCTTCGTATGTTGTCTGCATGTGTTAAGGACAACAAAAGGTTAGAATTGCTCTCCTTAAGATTTTCACACAGTGGGAGTTTTGGAAACTGTGGATGGGTAGGAGATGCCTAAATTCTAACATGTTATCATTGCCAGGGATACTGTGCCAATGGCCTTCTCTTGCATTTCTGAATCAGTTCTGTGTATTATTCAACCACTCCAAGAGCACATAGGAATTTGGTACTGAATACAACTTTTTAAAGTGCCCCCCCCCCGATTTTCTGTTGCAACAATAAACCAAAACCACATTAACAAACGTTGCGGGGATGATGTTATTGTCACATTACCCACTTTCTTCTTTGAGTTCATACTTCTGTTTCAAATCACTGAAGCGTCAACAAATTGGTGGACACACATTTTGCCATAGTATCCCATGCGCTAAAGACGGGATCAATGCTAGGGCTCCAAGTATCTGCAAATTTGTCGTTCACTTTAGGTCCTCTGCATGCTCTGTAATGTTGTGTCCTGTAGAACATGCTACATCCTGAATTATTTTTTTATACAAAATCAAAACCCTCCAAGTGCGTAGCCCTGAAGAAAATAGGCTTGAAAGTATGTGAGCAATATCTCTGTCAAAGTAACACTGGTCTTAAAAGATCTACATTGGCTCCCGGTCCATTTCTGAGCACAATTCAAAGTGTTGGTGTTGACCTTTGATGGCCTAAATGTCTTCAGCCATGTAAACCTGAACGAGTGTCTCCACCCCCATCATTCAGCCTAGACACTGAGATCTAGCTCCAAGGGCCTTTGGACAGTTCCCTCACTGTGAGAAGTGAGGTTACAGGGAACCAGGCACAGGGCCTTCTCGGTAGTGGCGCCCACCTTGTGGAACGCCCTCCCATCAGATGTCAAGGAAATAAACAACTATCTGACTTTTAGGAGATATCTTCCCTTATAGGGAAGTTATTAATGTCTGATGTTTTACTGTGGTTTTATAATTGTTGGAATCTGCCAAGAGTGGCTGGGGCAGCCCAGTCAGATGGGCGGCATATAAATAAACTATTGTAGTAGTTTGTTTGTTTGTTTGTTTGTTTAGTCGTGTCCGACTCTTCGTGACCCCAAGGAGCAGAGCACGCCAGGCACTCCTGTCTTCCACTGCCTCCCGCAGTTTGGTCAGACTCATGTTGGTGCCTTCGAGAACACTGTCCAACCATCTCGTCCTCTGTCATCCCCTTCTCCTTGTGACCTCCATCTTTCCCAACATCAGGGTCTTTTCCAGGGAGTCTTCTCTTCTCATGATGTGGCCAAAGTATTGGAGCCTCAGCTTCAGGATATGTCCTTCCAGTGAGCACTCAGGGTTGATTTCCTTCAGAATGGATAGGTTTGATCTTCTTGCAGTCCATGGGACTCTCAAGAGTCTCCTCCAGCACCATAATTCAAAGGCATCAATTCTTTGACGATCAGCCTTCTTTATGGTCCAGCTCTCACTTCCATACATCACTACTGGGAAAACCATAGCTTTAACTATACGGACATTTGTCGGCATGGTGATGTCTCTGCTTTTTAAGATGCTGTCTAGGTTATCATTGCTTTTCTCCCAAGAAGCAGGCGTCTTTTAATTTCGTGACTGCTGTCACCATCTGCAGTGATCATGGAACCCAAGAAAGTAAAATCTCTTGTAGTAGTAGTAGTAATTGTAGTAGTAGTATTAGTAGTAGTAGTATTAGTTGTAGTAGTAATAGTTGTTAGCTGATGACCCAAGCAATATGGGTTTGGGTAGCCTGTGTATGAACCTGCTCTAACCAGCCAACACTGCATTTGTCACTTCAAGCCACAAATCCATTATACTCTCTAACCACCACTTGGCACTGTAAATAAGCACCCTTCTGTTTAAGCCCAAATTGAGACTTAGTTGTCTCAGTTGGCTATTTCCCCTATGTAACTGTGCGTGTGCAGGTGCGATACAATCACCCCTGTGGAATACAATCATCTGTAACTTGTAAATTCCCACACTCGCATGAACAGGGAAACTGGCGGGCCTTGTAATAATGCTTTTGGCCAAAATGTTATTCAGTGGTGAAGGGCACTGCCAGTTAGCTGGAAGCAAGACCTATAGAACCATGACTAATAGGAAATCTCTTACATTAATAATGAGTCTTTCAATTCTATAGCTCCTAGTGCTCTTTGGAAGCAATGATTTATAATTAAGAAGAAAGCAGCGTATTGCAGATCAAGAGAGCAGTGCAAGACAAGTTGACCAAAAGCCAAGCACTGATTTATGAGATGTGCCTTGCGATGAAGACTAAAGGAGGGCTTCTCAAGTGTACCTTCCTAAATCAAGGAGAAAAGCACCATTCCCGTTTTCCTAAAAGAACAAACCCTTTCAGGGGAAGGTTCCCTTCCCCTCTTACCAGGCATGCAGTTTTGAGAGGGGGACTTTGCAAATGTTCACAACTGGTTCACATGTTGTTGGAGCAGCTGCAGCCCCAGGATTGCTAAAGCTGTGTGGGTGTAGATCTCATTAGTCTGCTGGTTGGGAAGACATTGGGAGCATCCCTGTTATTAGCCATGACACTAAATGGAACCTCCAGAAGCAACAGCCCCCAGACAACAGATGCTGGAGGCTGTTGTCTTTATCCCCACATAGCTAGTCGCTGTGGAAAGGAGGACACTGAACTAGATGAAACCTTTGGTCTGAAAGCAGGGGTCTTAAGATTCTGATCACACGCAGTTACTGTGTGTCATCGTGCTTCATCTGACACAAGAATCCTTTCGATGTAAGAAAAAGCTGCACATGAATTTGTGAGTGATGGGTATAGCTGTCAACACCCCCCCCCTTTTAAGGGAAATTCCCTTATTCTGAATAGGATTCCTTGCAAGAAAAGGGAAAAGTTGACAGCTATAGTGATGCGTGATGTGTCTCAGAGCAGTCTCTAAAATTCAAGCTATTATCTTGACACATAGCACATAGTCTTAGGATTTGCAGATTTCCGATGCTGATTTGTGTAACAACAACAAAATGACTTCCTACCCTCAATTAGACAGATGAAATGAAGAAAACTTTCAGGGACCAGGAACAGATTTTTATGTAGACGGCAAGTGTCCTAGTCGTGTGCTACCAGCCATGGCAGAGCTCAGTGGAGGGAGAAGCAAGCCAACCAGCTGAGTCTCGGGGGGGGGGGGATTTGCCTGGAGGCAAGAGTCCGTATGCAAGGTTCAGTCTAGTCCTAAGGTCAGGAGTATCTCAGTTCACGGAGTCAGATGATCCGGGGATCAAGAAAGTTGAGAGTCCAAGGTCATGAGAAGCAAGAAGCAGCAAGGTTTGGCCAGGAACAATTAATGTTATTTCCAGAAACTGAGGCTGGAAACCCTGCTTAAGAAAGCTGGAGCCAGCTAGTTCTCAGCAGGGGCAAGAAGGCTGATCACCAGCCGGTGGAGTCACTTCACCTTCTGCTCCTTCAGGCTGATGCTCAGCAGGTGAAGCTGACTCCTGACCCATGACAGCAAGCTTCTGGTACTCAAAACAAATCCATCAGCTCAGAGGCATCGGGCTCAGTTTGTCTTTTGCACCTGCCTGCTGCTGCTAGATCTCAAGGTTGTAGTAAAAGACAAAGTAGACACACCCATTAGAAAGAGTGGTTGGTATCCAACTAAAAGGACTTTGGGCTGTGCAGATAAATCCGTTATGGGGTTTCCCCCAATGCCTCAAAGCAGATTCAGGGAGAGTGTGGAGATTGATGCACAGGGAAATTAGAGGGAAAAGTTGTTCTGTTGCACCAGTGAAAATTCTTGCACTGCTGGATTTATTTAGCTGGATACCTCCCAATCTTCTCTGCCTAACTTCTTCCCCAGCATCAGAGGAGAAATGTCAAGCAGAATAATCTGCTTCAAAATTTCAGTGGAGGCTGCTAATAGACATTTAACGATTACTTTTCTTCCCCCACATCAAGCCTTTTCAAGTACTCCAGCAAAGTCTTTTTGCATGTTCACATCTTTTCCCTAATCACATTTCTTCCCTGCACCCACTTCCCTCAAAACTTTTGCCTAGCCAAAAGAAAAAAGGAAAAAAGTACACTTCTTTCTTGAATCTTGGTACCTTTTCAGTTGGATCTGCCATCTTCATTTTCCTAAAGGATTCAAGAGTTGGATGCTCATTCTCTGCAGCAGCAATGTACAGTAAAGAATGATTACACAGAAACATCTTGTGCCTTTGGCTTGCTGCTACCAGCACAGATCCAGAAGCAGGGGGAACTGGTCCAAAACCAGAAGATATAACAACTGAAAATGTGTGTGCCAACTTCACCCTCAGCGGGTTGGATTTCACAGTCCTTGTACGGCCTGCAACTTTCACGAGCACCTTGAAGACTGCAGCGAATGGGAAGCCCCCCAAACTCCATGTTGTCCTGTTCTGGTCAAGGAAGAATTCACAGGGCAAAGCAGCTTAGTTGCTGCAGCACCAAGGAGAGCTCCCTGGTGGACAACTTGCTCTCACGGAGGGGTGGAAGTGAATTAAGATTTTAGATTTCTGCCTCCACTCTGCCTCTTTAGAGAATTGGGATGCAGGCACAACATGCATCTGAAGCATATGATTTCCACTCAAGGAATCCTAGGAACTGTCGTTTGTTTTAATTTCTTTTAAAATAAACTTCATTAAGATTCAAATCAAAACAACTCAAATCAAAACAAACACACTCAAAACAAAGCAACTCAAATCAAGACCAACAAAACTTACAAATCATACAAAAACATCATATAACCAATTTTGCAGATAAAAAGTAAATGAAATCTAATAAGAATTCTACTGGATTTTCCTATCTGATCTCTTGTTCAAACTGAATCGCATAAAATGAAACAATTCATACACTAAATAAACATCACAAACAAAACACAACAAAACAAACTAATCATACAATAAATAAACATCACAAACAAAATCTTCCTCTTCTTCTATAAGGAACTGTCATTGGTTAGGGGCATGTGAGGGGTAAACTACTGTTTCCCATGATTCTTTGTGGAAGTCATGTGCTTTAAATATATGGTGCATATACACAGCCCCAGAAGTTGTAGCCAATGCTAATCCTACCAAGAGTAGACCCATTGGAATTAATACAATATAGCCATGTCTGTTAATTTCAATAGGTCTATTCAGCATAGGACTAGCATTGGATACAATCCTAGGAACTGTAGTGGGCTGGGCTGGGCGATATCAGCTTTTCAACATCGCAATGCATCACCACCAGCCAAGCATTGTGATATAGCAATACATCACAATGTTAAAAGTGGAGGGCGGAACAAGCTGCCTTGGGCCCAGCCCCTTGAGTGAAACCACCTCAGCTTCCTTGGTAGCTGGGGTAGATGAAACGTATTCCTCCAAGTGCCGGCAGCAGAGAGAGATGGGTGAAGGCACCATCCTCCTCTGGCCCTCAAACCAGTTCTGGGTGATGTATTGATACATCACCCAGGCCTAGCGGTGGGTGACACTTTTCAACCCGCAAACCATTTTCCCTTGTGGAGAATCTTCCAGAGGCTGCATGCCAGTGGAGCGCAACATCAGGGACAGAAATAAACAGAGCATTGGAGGATACCATCATCTTCGTATATGGTGGTCACACATTCCAGCCACACAAAAGTCAGAAGTTTATACACATCCATCCAGAAAACATGAAGAAGCATCACAGTTCAAGGGTGCAATCCTGCTGGGCAAAAGCACTAAAGGAGGGTGTGAAGGACTGGCGAGAAGTCTAGCTTGGGGTGGGGCATGGCTAAGGGAGTATTCCAAGGGCCAAGTAAAATGGACTGAAGGGCCACATTTGGCACCTGGGCCTGAGGTCGGCCACCCCCATCCAAGTTCAGCCTAGGAGGAAATATGGATCATCCTGCAGTGACAACCATTTCAGGAGCAATAAGAATGTTGGATACCTCCTGGATTTGACCAAGAGGTTCTCCATTCCAACATCCTACTTCCAGCAGTGGCAATGCAGATGCCTCTGGGAAACCCTGAATCTGCCCTGATGAATACGAATCACAAACATCGTTTCAGGACTTATTTATATTATTTTAAGTTTTATTTAGGTTAAATGGGGCTGGACCTCTCAGAACTCCTCATTTTTAACTGTGCTTCCTTCTTCAATCAGGTGCCCCCCCTCATCTGAGCTTTTACTTTTCTTTTTTAGGGGGAAAAAAACCCCAAATCATTCCATTAGTCATACTCTAAGCGGTGTATTAAATTATCGCTGCTGGCTGACAGCTGACCTGTCAACAACTGGCCACTGTCCAAGGTCTGATTTCCCAAAACATAAAAGGCATGCCTGCCAAGGACCCTAAATTATGTTATGCGGGTCGTGAGTCTTTTTCTCCCTTTTCTTTTTAATGAGCTCAATGCTTGAGCAAAGCTTCGCAGCAGTGGCAAGCTAGGATAAAAAGATCACGCAGAATGTGGATTCTCTAGTGGAAGCACTTAAAGAGACCTTCAGTATAAAAGATAATCACACTGAGGAACAAATACGGATGTTCATCCCTGCAGGAGAGTTATGAATTCTCTTCTTTCCTTGGCACACGGGTAAGGATGTTGCAAGACGGTGGTCAAACAGAAAGAGCTCTGTAAATGAGGCGGCTTCTTTCATCTGTGCTCCCATCCATGGCCTGAGTAATTGAGCTGGGCACCAGAATGACACTTAAACCCCAGGAAAAGGAATCCTGCAGCAGCTGCAGCTCTACTTTACAAGGTGCAATAGATCTGAGGAGCAGTAACCCTCATTGCCTAGGTCCTGGTTTCGTTTCACTCTGCTGCCACCTAAGAGCATGCAGCATCCTGGCCAGCCTTCCAGGAGATGCTTGCCAGTATTGGGTGGGGACCAAAGGAGTCAGGCGTCAGGACTGTCACATGTATACTCGCATGCACACAAATATACAGTCTATTCTCTAGGTACTGGAAAACTCCACATTTTCTTTTTGTTTTGAAACGGCTGATCCACAGGTGCAAGTAATTGAGAAACATCAACCAAGCGTTTCAATTCAACTGACGGTCAGGCTTTTAACCGAACCACAGCTCAGCTAAACAAGAATATCCATTCATTTAAGCATGATATGCAATGCATGTTGATTTTTTTAAAATAATGCATCAGGTTTGGGGAGTGCCAGAGAGAGAAGCATGGAATGTAAAATGTTAAATAATAAAGGTGGAATGTTAAAATAATGAAGGTGCCATTGAGCATGTGCAGAGTATTTTCCCTGACCACTATAAACAGATATAATCACCCTACACGCATCCAGGATTCACGGGAATGGTTTCTAGCCAGTAACCTAGTTTAAAAAGTCAAGCACCTGAACTACACTTTGAAGCCCCAAAGAAATGCACCCTTGTAGGGAGGGGGCTCCCTTATTTTTATTTGCAGGAGTCATCAGTATAGTGCCTGTGGGTGCAATGGTGTACTTGAAGGTTTTCCTATGGTGCCCACAAAAGCTTCTGACACCACCACACTCACCGTCCCCTTGGTAACAAGACGGTGAAAGTTATTACCATTTTCTCCCTTGAAAAGCAGAGAGAACTGAAGGATGAAGTTGTAAGAGTTCCACTCTTCCCCACTTCCTCTTTCAGCTGTATGTACTTCAAGGCTCAATCTAATTCTACTTGATCCACCATTTACCTAGATCCCTTGGAAAACTTAAACATGCACTCTCTCTCGCTTTCTGTCTTGGGGCAGAAGTCACCAGAGGTGGCATCAATAGCACTTGCTCCATAATCCAAAAGTGCAAGAGAGAGAGAGAGAGAGAGGCAACCCTTGCTTGTGTTGTTGTTTAGTCATTTAGTCGTGTCCGACTCTTCGTGACCCCATGGACCATAGCACGCCAGGCACTCCTGTCTTGCACAGGAGTGCAAGACAGGACTCCTTTGGTCCCCACCCCACTGATTAACCCTTGCTTAATCAGGTTATTTTGTGTCACCTTCCATAGGACCCCAACCTGTGCTTGCATCTCAGTAAAATGGGAAGAAATACATGTTCAGCTCTTAGTCTATGGGTGGGTAAAGACAGGGTGCTTCCAGACAGTTGATATTTTGCAGGTGGGATTCCATCACATACCAACAAATTCAGGTTGTGCAATTAACAAATTCAAGTTGTGGATTTGTGGCTCTTGTGCCAGAAACTTTTCACAGAAAGGAAAGTGACAGGAAAATACACTGGGAAATGTAGGATAACAACAGCTTGATGCAATGCCAAACAACATCCCTGCAAGCACATCAGAATGAATGCTCAATGAGCAGCCAACACCCTCTAACGTTCCTGCAAACTTTGTGCAAACAAACCAAGATTTATGCTGAATAAACAGGTCGTGTAGAAGCGACCTTCTGACATCTTGCCTCTGTCTACTCCCAATTCAATGTCTTGCTTTATTCCATTCTAAGTTCAGATGCTGCATTTAATGCTCAATAAGCAGGTAGTCAAGAAGCAACAGTGGTTCCCCTGAAAATAAATGGTAAGACAGGAAACCAACAGCAGAACTGTGTGTGCATGCTTGGGCTCATCCCAGGTACAGATCAAGCCACCTGGTTCATCTAGGCCAGGCATCCCCAAACTGCGGCCCTCCAGATGTTTTGGCCTACAACTCCCATGATCCCTAGCTAACAGGACCAGTGGTCAGGGATGATGGGAATTGTAGTCCAAAAAACCTGGAAGGCCGAAGTTTGGGGATGCCTGATCCAGGCTTTGGCATGAACCGAGAGGTGTTCCCTGGGATCCTATACAGACCCCCAGAGAGGCCTGAGGAATAAGTATCCTGTTGCCAGGTGTATCACTGCTACCCCAACAGGATCGCTACACACCCCAAGCCATTGCTTATGCATTCAGTCACCACCCGTGAGTTACCTGTCCATTCACACTGCAAAGCTGCCAGTAGATCCCACTTTGCTTGACATACTACGCTGCCACTAATGCCCAGTGTTTCATGCCTTATGGGAATCAACAGAAACAAATACAGTACTTGCTTCAGGTGCAAAAACTCTGCCTGGGGGAGAGTGTGGGAAACTTGCTCTTTCCCCTCGATAAATGGAAAGTTATCAGATTGGCTTCACATTCTCCATTTAGCCTCATTAATCCTGAGCTCTGCCAAACTGTTCTAGATGTAAACAGAAAAATAACTACTGAACTCATTTCCGTAATTCCAGGAGAAGGGGCAAGGTGTGTGTGTGGGTAAACTGTCCAGGATGTTTGCTGCACTGTAACACAAAACCCTCATCTCTGCATACCAAACCTACTCCCCCACCCTGAACTCACCTTTTCAGAAGAGATTAAGAATGAAATAGTCACTTGCTATAGTTCAATATATTATACATTTTATTAGGCAGGCAGGCAGGCAGATCTACACACATTTAAAGCACAGTCAACACACATTTCAAGTGCATGGCTTTCTCTGAATAATCCTGGGAACTGTAGCTTTCTCCTCACAGAGCTACAATTCCCAACATCAACATCCTTAACTAACCACGGTTCTCAAGACCCAGTGGGGGAAATCATGGTGCTTTGAGTGTGTTTTTAATGTATGGTGTGAATCTGTACCAAGGCTGAAGGTATAACATAGTCTAAGTGAATGTGAAGTTTAAGTACCACATTTTCCTCTTGTTCATGTGCATTTTTAAGAATATGGAAAGATAAGCACTTACCCATACATGCCCCATGTACTTATTTTTTAAAAGTAGAAGGTTGTCTTCCTGCTCCTTCTCTCCAATATGTTTCTGTTTGTCAATATCCTTCTTAAATTGTGGCGCCCAGAATTGGACATAGCACTCCCAAGGCAGAACAGAGTGGGACTATGACTTCCCTTGATCAGGACACTATACTTCTGTTGATGCAGCTGTTGACTGATGGTATACTAAAACCCCAAGATCATTTTGACATGGACTATTGGCAAGCCAGGTGTCCCCCACGTCTTATATTTGTGCAAGTGGTTCTTCAGTCAGCAACCTGTGGGCCCTGGGCCAAATCTGGCCCACTGACTGATGCCACCTGCTTCACCCAACCTGAAAACAGCCCATTTGGGATGCATGGGGCTTTGATCTCTGCCACCTCTCCCTCCCCTGTCAAAGCAACCCTCCAGCAAAAAAAAAAAAAATCCTAACCAAGGCCCCAAGAGACCTGTCCAAATCACACAGAAAGTGACCAGAACCCTGCTCAAGAGATAACCTTCAAAATAAAATACTCAGACCAAAAATACATTGAGAAGCCAGCAAGAAGCTACAGCACATGAGAAGGGAAATGAAGGAATGTTTCTGTCATTGAGCAATGCAGAGATTGTGCACAGAACTGAATGGTAGAGATCCATCTGCATGGATGAACAAGCAAGCACATGGAAAGAAGTTGGAACGGCAAGCTGCCTAATTGGAGAAGACAGATTTCGGGTAAGATTGCAATAAGCCTCTTTAAGTTTCCCTAAAGGGTGATCCAGCTGGCAAATCAGTCCCAGGAGGTGTAACTTGACAAAAGTGCTTGGCTACAAGGCAGTTCCTTTCCTATCCTGCGGCTGCGTCTTTCCTTCAGCTTTCCTTATGCCCCCGTGAGCCTAAGGAGTTAATTAGGTCTACACACCTAGGAAAATTTTCATTATTCCACAGCTAAAGAGGAAATGGGAGTTCTCTGTGTGCACATTCATGCACACACACTGTATCCACGATGCATTACAAAACAGAAAGGGGGATGAAGAATAGTAAACGAGATGAGGTTGGGGTACCAAAGTTTTGTTGCAGTAGAACAGGCATCCCCAAACTTCGGCCCTCCAGATGTTTTGGACTACAATTCCCATCTTCCCTGACCACTGGTCCTGTTAGCTAGGGATCATGGGAGTTGCAGGCCAAAACATCTGGAGGGCCGCAGTTTGGGGATGGCTGCAGTAGAATATAGAGGTTGAAGGTTCGTGTCAAAAGCTTTATGGAAAAGATGGGTTTATTCTGAATGTGGGATGCCCCAACTCAGACAAGTGAAAACTCAGACAAGAAGGTCTACATGGGGCATCATGGGGCATGGCGTTTGTGTATATTTTTTATATGGAAACTTTAGCCGCAGTGAATCCTGAGTAGCATTAATCCCCCCCCCCCCCCCCGGCAGCTAAGATCTTTACAAAAATCCCTTCTCTAAAGCTGCTATTTGCAATTCAAGGGAAGCCTCAACTGGTGTAAATGAGAGCTTCCCTTGAAATCCAAATAACAGATTCAGATACTGGTACAGTACAGTATATGTTTTTTTATCACTGGCCATTGCAGGGAGTTCCCTCCACCCAACGGTTCCAGACATAGCAAAAGACACACATAATAACTGCATTCATGAAATTAATGTCTATTATAGTCCTTAATGTACAATGCTCTCTTGACCACTGAAATGGAGTAGAATAGGCACCTGCACCGTTCACTACTCCAAAAAAAACCCCACTATTTACCCATCAAAGTGTGGTTGTCTAAGGAAAGGGTACCGTAGTTTGCATTAGGTTTGCATACAGTTGAGGACTGACTGAGAAATCTTCACTCCATTGACAATGCAACATACACCCTTTCTCAATATTGCTCACATGGCTTTTGTAAAACAATCAAACACTGATTCACCCTCTCTTCGCAGTCCAACAATATCTTGGAACCATAACATGCAGTTATATTTTTTTTCCCCTAGCAGCAACCAGTTTTCTATACTTGGCTGAAAGAGCACAATGTGAAGTTTTAGATTTAGGCTGTGTGTGCAGAGCAATTAATGCAGAATTCCGTGGCTTACATCCTGCTTTAAAGCCAATAATTTCTAAACCAAGGAAGCAGTGAAGTTTTCAAAAGGAAGCTCAAGAAAGCTGGCAGAACAGCAGAAAGATTAATGGATATGATTAATGAATGAGGAAATTTATTTACTCCATTGAGGCTAGACAAGAGATGATCAAGAGCTTTGTGTGTGTGCATATATAACAACATTTGAGAGAGATGCCTATTAAGAAAGAGTGTGAGAGACAGCTCAAGCTGTTTACACAAATTTACATAAGAAGTAACCAATTGAAACATTTGGGCTACTATCAAGTAATACTTTCCCACTCAGACCATGCTGCAGTTAGGTACTTTTACAACCCTGGGCTTAATAGTCTTACAAGACTCCCCCCTCTGAAGATGGCAATAAATATTTATTCATCTCCTTCAAAATGTGGCAAGAAAGCACTGTTGAGTTTGAGAACCCTTCTGCTCATTCTGCTGAATGGGGGCCTGGACTTCTGCTCCCCCCCCAAAAAATAATAATCTTGCCTTGATTGGACCTTGGACCACTGCCTTCTGACAGCTCCTTATTTATTTTGAAATCAAATGAAGACTATTTATTCAACTTTCTCTCTCTCTCTCTGCTCCTCTAAAGCCGCAACTTTTGACTGTGTCAAAATGGGGTCATCATTTCTACCCCACTACCCAGATCCAAATAGAACAGCCTCCTGATTAAATCCAGGATAATCAAAAACAGCAGGAACAACCCTCCCCTCTCCTCCTCTATTAAATGGGGAGACTGTTGACCCTTTGTACCTTCCCTAATTTAAGGAGAAGGGTATGTAAAATGATGGGAAGCAGGTGGCGCTGTGGTGTAAACCACCGAGCCTAGGGCTTGCTGATCGGAAGGCTGGCGGTTCGAATTCCCACAATGGGGTGAGCTCCCGTTGCTCGGACCCAGCTCCTGCCAACCTAGCAGTTCAAAAGCATGTCAAAGTGCAAGTAGATAAATAGGTACCGCTCCGGTTTCGCCAGAAGTGGCTTAGTCATGCTGGCCACATGACCTGGAAAAACTGTCTGCGGACAAACGTCGGCTCCCTTGGCCAGTAAAGCGAGATGAGTGTCCCAAACCCAGAGTCGTTCATGACTGGACTTAACTGTCGAGGGTCCTTTACCTTTATGTAAAATGACGGGGAAAGCCGTCACCTTTTAAGAAATTGTCCCATGTCCTTTTTATGAATATAGATGTGCTATGTGCTGAAGCAAACATGATAATATGGTACAAATAGGTCACTGGTCCCTGGCACATTGTGAGGGAGAATTACCGGTCTGCTGCATCAGATAGTTTGAGATGCGCTGACTCAGAAGAGCTAGATGCAGTAAGGACCAAGCCCTTTGCTTAACAATAATAAAAATAATCTTACTATTAAAACTGGGGTCCAGTGTTGCACTTGAAATTATCCACCCTTTTAACAGGAGGTGAATCTGGGCAGGCTATCTCACCAGTTTCCAAACCATTTAGAGGCAGCATACAGATCAACCTAAACATGGCTGGCGAACATTTCTTGCTAGCAAGTCATTCAAATTCCACACAAAGCTGTATCAAGCACTGAGAGAAGACCCTGCCCAAGTTGCAACCCTTCTTGCAGCAGCATCAAAGAGAGAAAAATTGTCCATTACTTAAGCTTCTTAGTGTATTTTTTTGTCATGAATGGGGGAAAGGGTGTCATTTGGTGTTGGCTTTTGGGGGGGCCTCAGGCATCAGAACATTTTATGGCAGTCTATGCTCAGCCCGGTCCCTTTGCAAAGAAATGTCACCACCTCCCCGCAGCCCAAGGTCACACCTGACATGGACTAGTATCCTTTCATCCATAAGGAATCACCATGGCATTTGCTCTGCTGCATGTTTGGGAAAGTACAAATTCATTTGTTCAATAGCTTGTCTCCAATTACTGCTTTCCCCGAGGGAGGCAGGATCACAACTGAAGGGTAAAAACCACCAGCATCCAGAAGCTCAGGGTGGACACAGTCAATTCCCAAGCAATTCACCTTTCACACTTTTGTCCTCCTCAACCATGAAGGGGAAAGCCTAGAATGGTGTCAGGAACATGGAGGCAACCTCCCCTCCTTCTTCAAGGCTTGAGGGACTCCAAATCAGAAGCGGAAGGGAGCACAGAGACAACTCCAGTAGCACTTCCACCAGTGTGCTCCTCCAGCCCAGAGATGTGGAACTGTCCTCCTTGGACTCAGCAGACTCCATGGCAGGAGCCCCAGTGAAAACAGAGACTCCATCATAACTGGTCAGGGCGGGTGCAGCTGGTGCCACTATAATAGGGTACCATATCACAGTTCTCTCTCTCCCCCACAACTGTTTACATCAGAGCAGTTTAATTAGCATTAGATCCATATATGCTTGTGTACACGGGGATGCCGATGGATGGGAATGTCTTCACCCTATGCAAAGGTGTTTCACTAGAAGGCTAGAAATTACTTAGGAATGGCTCAAGGGCTCCGGTCGGTGTGAAGCTGGTTTGTGAGAAACAACACATCGAACAGTTGTATTTTATAACCAAGTAGGGACACATATGCATTTTGGGTAACTGTGAGCACAGATGAAGAACTCAGCCCTGGAGAGCCAGCAAGCGCGCAGTAAACAGAGTATGAACACAGCCTTAGCTTGTGTGCTGCTTGCTGAAACAACATTAAAGCTCTGTGTTCTCGTTGCACAGCCTGAGCCTCACCACAGAGCCAGACAAAGAGAAGCTTTTGCCTGCCTTGCTTTGTATTGTCTTTTTTTGCTTAAGAAGAAAGATGCAATCGCAAAATCTAAACAGAACTGAAGACCAACAAGAAATGTGCTCATTTAAAAAGAAAGGTACAATAATGGATGTGAAGCACAATCCTAAGTTTATTAACTGAGAATAAAGTCCCATTGTGCTCCATTGGGTTTATTCACTCCATAATTATACTGGTGTGCTTAGGGTTGCAGGTTTAGTACTCAGAAGAAAGGCAAACTAAAATAATACCACCATATTGAAGGAAGTTGTACAAAATTTGCTGGTTCCATAGCACAAATCAACTTGAGAGCCTGAGATAATGGCATTCAAAATCCTGCTCAGCCAGAAAATGCCTTGGGGGACCTTGGACTAGCCTTCTCTGAGAGCAGGTGTGGGGAACCGGGGGGCCTCTGGATGTTCCTGAACTACAACTACCAGCATCTGGGTCCATGCATGCTGGAGCTGATCGAAGTTGTAGTTTTGCAACATCTGCTAGACCAGTGGTTCCCCTACAGCCAAAGGTGTTGTGGGGGGGGGGGCTGTGGCCCCAGGCACACATTTTTGAGGGGCGCAATCAGGCACCCCCATGACAGGCATGGAGCCCTGGCAGCCGAGGAACAGCAGCAGGCAAGTTGGTCTAGTAGTGGGCAGGTGGGTGGAGGCAGCAGGCAAGGAGCCTGTTGGAGGCAGGCTCTGTTCACCCTCCATGTGGGATCCACACATGCCCTCCCAGCTGCCCAGTCCACCAGGGGGCACAACACTTGCCCCCGGATGCCAGCAACCCACGCTATGCCACTGCCTAGTGCAGCCTAACTTACCTCACAGGGTGTTTGCTTGTTTGTTTTTGGAAGGATAAAAAGGGAAGGGGGGAACTGAGCCCTTTGGAAGAAAGGTAGGGTCATAATGTAATAAATCCATAAAACAATTTGCAGTAAAAATCCCATACACCCAAAACAAACCAGGTGATAGAAGCAGGAAGCAACATCATTAAATCAAAAGCTCAGACAAAACTATTGCTTGAGTGTCACCATCTATTGAGTGGATCAAATTGGATCTCAGTGGAAATGGGGCCCAATCAAGTTATGGTGGCACAAAGTGAATTTATAGACAGACGGCAGTTAGATTTTGATGGAGGCGAGGCCCGGAGAACAATTCAGCAGTGTTTTTTTTCAGTTTTGCTGCTGTAAAGCCAGAGAGAACCAATGACGACTGAGAAATGCAATTCTTATTGAAATGTAAATAACAGAGACAGCGTGACCAGCTGCACACAGCCAAACACTAGCATATAAACACTCCATAAACACCAGCATCCAGTCAAAGGAGAGCATGAAACGCCTCTATAGATGGCTGTGCAGTGTTAGGCATTAACTAAAACACACAGTTTCTTTCAAAGGCAAAAAGCAGGCTAAACATGATGCAGCAGAAAAAGGGGGAGTAGGGGACAAATGCCAAGATAAAGCTGGTACCATGAGTACAACAGAATCCACACGAGGTCAGTTCCCTAATAAAGAAACCCTGTTAGAAATTAGTCAGCTGGATAAAGATTTTTAAGAAGACCAAGTGACAATGCTGCTCGTTTATATACCTGGGATTCAGAACAAGCCTCCACATGGGACCAGTGTTAGAAACAGAGATATGAAAGCTAGGAGTTAAATGGCACCTTAAACCTAAGTTGTGGGCGCAACAAAAGATTGCCTAGGCGCTTTTTAAAAAATAAGAATACAAAGCTGAAAATGAATGAATTGCAGCTGAAATATTTTTCACATGTTGTAGTCCTTCCCCTGCCCATCTCCCTAATATTCTTAAGAGGGTCTCTTCTCCAGCCTGAAGAGAGTAGCTGGAAGTGGAGAGGCAGAAAAAGGCCCTCCTTTCCTTCCACTTGGCAGTTTTAATCTGAAATCTTAGGCGCAGTACTGCGCCCAGAATTCAGAAACTCCTCATGCTAATGAAATTCCCTATCGCAAAATGCACCTAGAACACTGCATGGGACTAACTTTCCTTTCCCTTTGACACTCCCATTCCTAAAGAAAACAAAAGGTTTCTCCCTCTATTACCACCACCAACAGCAACATTTCAGTTTCACGCAAAACCTGACAATCATCTAATTGCACCACCACACTGAACAGGAGTCACACTACAAATCTGCAGAGAAGATAAATTACACACGTTATATCCCATCACCACGTAGCTAAGAACATACCATTTATTGTTTTCTATCCTATCCTGAATATTAATGTAACGGTGGAGAATCTCTGGCCCATGGACCAATTTTGGCCTGCCAATGAATCTGTGTTGGCCCATGAGGCCATTTCCCACAAGCCTTACACACCTGACCATCAGCTGACATCACTGGATGACCTCAGCTGATGGGCAGGGAGCAGGGTTTAATACTGCTGGCTGCAGAAGTCTAGTTTGTTAGCGTGCTGTCAAGGCAGCAACCATCAGGATTGAACCCTGTCCCCCGTTGACTATCAGCTGACGTCACCTAGTGACGTCAGCTGATGGGCAGTCAGTGGTTTGTGGGAAATGGTCTTACAGGCCAATTTGGATTCCCTGGTAGGTGAAGATTAGTGAGCAGAGGGTTCAATCCTGCTGGCAAAGCAAGCACCCACATGCAGATAAACTTCTGAGGTGCTGGCAGGATCGCTCACCTTTCAGTCCCCTGATGCCATCAGGATGTCAAATGACTGACAGATGGGTGACCCAACCCTACTTGCATTAAGGGGAGATAACAAGCACATGAAGGCAACCACATGAACACCTGCCCTACCACACATTAGCACCTGCTATGTGATTGTTTAAAAACCTACTTGGCAGGAGAATGGTTCAGCACACTCACCCCAGGATAGTTTTTGTGGGCTCAGCATGGTTCCCAAATGAACAGAAAATATAATTTTTATTTAAAAAGTACAGCCACCAAGAGAGGTAATTGTCATTCTGCAGCAAAAGAGTTTGGCTGAGGATGCAGACAGGATGCACTCAATATAATTGTAAAAAGTTTAAAAAGGAAAGAAGAAGAAGAAGAAGAAGAAGAAGAAGAAGAAGTTATTATTTATACCCCGCCCATCTGGCCGGGTCTCCCCTGCCACTCTGGGTGGCTTCCAACACACATCAAAATTCATTAAAATATCACAGACTAAAAACTTCCCTAAACAGGGCTGCCTTTAGGCTGCCCTCTGCCTGGTTCCCTGTAGCTTTGCTTCTCGCAGTGAGGGAACTGCCAGAAGGCCCTCGGCGCTGGATCTCAGTATCCGGGCTGAACGATGGGGGTGGAGACGCTCCTTCAGGTATACTGGGCCGAGGCCATTTAGGGCTTTAAAGGTCAGCACCAACACTTTGAATTGTGCTTGGAAACGTACTGGGAGCCAATGTAGATCTCTCAGGACTGGTGCTATGTGGTCCAAGCGGGAGATAACCAGAGCATGCACTACTCTGGTGAGACAGTCTGCGGGAGAAAGTGAGTTCTGTATCCCAAAAGCAGCAAGGTGAGACCCTAATGAGGCCAGTTGTTTATTCTTCCAGTAACATCTGAAACCTCTTCAGGTACGTACAAGAGAATCAAAGAATCAGTGCCTGGAGCACACATACTCTTCGAGGCCATCCCCATCCATAGGCAAGCAGTTCTGTTCCAAGCTACCTGCAGCTTCTGGACACAGTTTTCAAAGAAAGCCCTATGAAGGATACATTTCCATAATCAGTGGCCGCTTCGGATGCTGTTGAACAGGCCAACAAGCAAATGCACAAATGATGCGTAATGTCCAAAAGGGAATTCATGCTGGGAAGATGTGGAAGCTTCAGCCGTGCATGCAATGTTTCTGTACCAAGAGACCAGAGCATCACTGCCTGCTTTGTGCTAAGGCAGAGAAAAAGCCTTCAGCTGAGCGACTCAGAAATGGGTGCCAAACATTCCACATTTAACTGGAGGGGCCTGCATTTCAAAACTGTGCAGGTCAACAGAAGTACATCACCAAGGTGGCCCCTCCTGACGTTTCCCTTGTGTGGGGAATTGGATGAAGACTCTGTGCATTACCGTACTTCCCCAAAGCCCTGGGAACTGTACTTTACCCCTTGCATTGCTACAATTCCAAGTTCCTTTAAACTATAGTTCCAGGATTCCCTTAAACTACAGTTCCCAGGATTCTTGGGGAAGGGGAGAAACCATGTACTTTAGATGCATGATGTGTAGGCAGGGTAGGTAGGCTAGACTTTTTAAAGGTTGCGATCCTATTGGTTGTTTAATGCACCTTGTGGATTTTGTTTTACTGCATGCATATTTTATCACTGAAAACCCCCTTTGAGCTTTTTTATTTGGAGGAAAAAAGAATGTGTTTTAAAAGATAATAATAAACAAATATGCACATTTACCTGAGGCCTACTCAGTAAGCGGAACTATCTTCCGAGTATGCATGCAAGGAATTGCACCATACATGACATTTGCAAAAACAAATTTTGTGGTTCTAATCACCATCCTAAATACGAACAGTGAGCTCATTATCCAAGTGGGGATCCTTATATAACCAAAACATCCACACAACCAAAAGGCTTTGAGGAACCCTGAGGTTTTTCAGAATTGAGAAAAAGAAAAGAAATATTTAGGGGGAGAAACCCAAGGCTGGAAAAAGCACTAACAGTTCAATGAGGACTGAGAAGATTCATTGGCTAGAGGTTGCTGAGTGTCTGTTCAGAAGTAGGGGGGTGGAAAATTAGTGTGGGAGTGGCTGGGGGGGCATGGAATGCAGTGTCCAGAATATGAGCAATCTGCATGTAACATTTGCTGTCAGTGGCTTGGGCCCTACATCGGTACTTAAGTTTAGAGAGTAGGTTTTTTTCCCTCTACACCATCGCAGCTTCCAAGAAATGAGTTCTCTGTGCATCTAATGAAAACAGCAAGGGCAGACAGAGGCATAACAACATTTTCCTGGAGGCATCTCTCCATTTCCCAAAGGTAGTTTTAAGGGTGAATTCACAGGCACCTCTCATTCCGCAGCCGCTGCAACATCAAGCAGTGACAGAGTGGCAGGCCACATAGACATGGCTTTCATAGCAGATAAACCCAAACTCATTTTGCCAATAGGATAGCTCCTATAGCCAAGGCTGATACAGATATTTCAGCACCCTTATGGAAATACTGTAGCTATTTCAGTGCTGCAGTTCAGAAGTGATGAGAAATTATTTATTACATTTTTATACTATCCTACCCCCAAGGAGTTTACTGTAGGTGGGCACCCTTGGTTCTCTCCCTTGTATCATCACAACAACCCTGTAGCTTAGGTTGGACTAAAACACAAAGACAGCTTCATGGCAAGTGGAGATTTGAACCTGCATCCCTGACACTCTAAAACAGTGGCAGTGGCGCCCTTCCAATGCCGTTGGACTCCTTCTTCATTCACACCCAGCCAGAATGGCCAAAGGTGAGGGATGATGGGACTTCTATCAACAACATCTGGGTGACGCCATGTTGGCTACCCTGGCGCTAACCACTACAGCACACTGGATCTCCAAAACATGGTAAATTATGGCCTAGTGGTGACGACGATCCTTTAGAACTAATTCTTAGCTGCTTTAAGCTAGCCTGAAGAGAGAAAGGTTCTGGCCTGCCTCCTTATAAGGACCAGAGCTCATACTTACAGGTCAATGCCTGGTATTTTTCAGTTAAGAACCAATATCAGCTGATAGGGCCTCTGCCTGAGATACTGGCGATCTACTGCTCACAGAATATATAGCACTGGGCAGGATGGATGCATGGAGGCGAAAGGAGTTGCAGGCTTTGTTTTGCTTCAATAGAGTACAATATTTAAAAAATGTACCGTGTTTCCCCTTTTTTAAGACGTAGTCATAAAGTAAGCCATGGCAGCATTTTTAAGCATTTGCGAAATATAAGACATACCCCGAAAATAAGACATACCTCCATGCCGTGTATGAAAACTAACACCCTCCTTATGGCCACTACTGGCAGTAAGATGTTGCAGAATTAGACTGAGATCCTATTTAAATGACTGGATTTTAAAAGCGAGACCGCTGAGCGCCCCAGCCAGGCCCAGTCAGGCCCAGCCGAGGAGGCCTGCCGCCCCGCCGCCCGGAACCGGCTGCTGCAGAGCGGAGCGCTCCGCAACGCCGAGCGCTTGGAGCGCCCAGCAATGCCGGGCGGAGCGCTGAGCCAGCAGCATTGGCCTCTTCCTGGCCCCGCCACCCAGAACTGGCTGCTGCAGAGTGGAGCGCTCCGCAACGCCGAGCGCTTGGAGCGCCCAGCAATGCCGGGCGGAGCACTGAGCCAGCGGCTTGGCCTCTTCCTGGCCCCGCCGCCCAGAACCGGCTGCTGCAGAGCGGAGCACTCCGCAACGCCGAGCGCTTGGAGCGCCCAGCAATGCCGGGCGGAGCACTGAGCCAGCGGCTTGGCCTCTTCCTGGCCCTGCCACCCAGAACCGGCTGCTGCAGAGCAGAGCGCTCCACAGCGCCGAGCTCTTGAAGCGCCCCGCAGTGCCAAGCGGGGCGCTGAGCCAGCAGCCTGGCCTCTTCCTGGCCCAGCCACTTCCTCCGCCGGGTCCCTTCACCCCTTCCTAGCGCCATGGCAGAGCAGGAGAGCCTTGAGTTCGGCAAGGCGGACCGTGCTCCTCGACGCCTTCTCCATGCTGCCTGACCTCCGGCTGAGGTAAAAAGGAGGAACGGGGGTGCGTGGGTGTGGGCAGGGCGTCGCGGATCTCCCTCTCCCGGCGCACCTCCCCATCGATTTTCAGAGGGAGGGTGATTTTGGGGTGGCGCCCATCTGGGAAAGAGGCAGTGGTTTTTGTTAGATCAACCAAAGGCTAAGGGTCGGGGTTTTTGCGCGCGATTTGAACTCAGCGCTCCCGAGCGCTCTAGCAACAGCGAACGTTTCTCTTTCTCGCGGGTACCTGGGGCTCTTTTTACATCCTTGCGAGCCCTCGCTGCCCCGGAAAGCCGCCCGGACGCTGATGCGGCTCCCCGGTGCGCGTGGAGTGGTGTGGTGTGGGCTAAAGACCGAGAGCGAGAGAGAGGGCGGGTTGCCTCTGGGCCACGGGGTGGGAAGAGACAAGATTCCAACCGGATTATTTCCTGGTTGGTTGGCAACTCCGTTTTCCTGGTCGCTGCCTGAAGTGCACCTGGTTGCAGCGCCCCAAACCATAAAGACATCCCCTGAAAATAAGACACCGTGTGTTTTTTTGACGAAAAAAGTTATAAGACGGTGTCTTAAAAAGGGGGAAACACGGTAACCCCTCACCTGTTTTGTATTGTTTTTAACTGATTCAGGGCTGGCTACGTGCTCATCATTTGATGCAAATTTAGCCATAGATAATAGTTTACCATAGACAAACTTAACAGGGCTGTTTTGTTCCTGCTCACTAACATGCAGAAGAAATAAACCATACTGCTTAGCATCATGTGCAAAGGAATTGAGGCTCATTTTTCTCCAACGTCCACGATTAGTCAACCACGTCTTCAGTTCTTGGTTTCTTGAGAGCAAATCAAACCAGGAACCAGGGATTGTTCCTCTCCAGTACTGGGCAGGGGGAGAGGTTCAAATCTCCACTCCATTGTCGACTCAGTTGGGTGACTGAGGGCCACTCACAACCGTCAGCCTAACCTACCTTGCAGTATTGTTGTAAAGTTATCAGGGAGGGAGGGGAAAGGATTCCATGTGTGCTACTTTGACCTTCTTAGAAGAAAGGCAAGACATATAGTAAACAGTAAATAAGTAACTAGTAACTACAACAATAAAGTGTTGGAACCTGCCTATGTGACTCAGAACCAAGACCTTTTTATACGTACCGTGTTTCTCCAAAAATAAGACACCGTCTTATATTGATTTTTCCTCAAAAAAACAACATGGTGGCTTATTTCAGGGGATGTCTTATTTTTGGAGAAACACGGCACTAAGAGTGGTTAATATTAATAGTTCCCAATAGCTTGGATTGCTCTCCCCATCACTAGGTTAGGCAGTTATTTTATTTATAAATGTCCACCTGTGTTTTTAGCATCCTACCTGTAACAAGGCCAGGGAAGATGCAAATTTCATTGTGTTTTATTGAGGAAAATGCTATTCTAATGTACTTTATTATATTACCATAAGTGCTACATAAATGATGAACATCATCATTAAACGAAAATGTTTAATAGGATTGTTCCTAATGCGGCTTAGATGCTGCTGTACTGAGACAACATACATCATCCAAGACATGAAAACTCTCTCTTCCCCCTCCCAAATTAGATTTTTACATTGGCATTTTCGCTTTGAGAGACTCAGTGGAAAACTGCAATAGAGCAATCAATCCCAGATGCTCCAATATTTCCTACATTTCAAACACCATTTCATTTTTTTAAAAAAAAATAAAAAAGCACTCACATTTTGCTTAAGTACAAGATGGTGCCTAGATTGCCGTTAAGGTGGAAGAAAATTCAAAGTGAAGCAAAGTGAAAGCACAATAATGGCAGAGGTGAAATGAAAAAAAAAACCTCTAAATTGGCTGCCACTCTGCAATAATGGAAACTCTGCAAAGTGATAACACACAAAGCCAATCATGCAATGGAATAAACTGCCCTCCTGTCCCAAAGTAGTACACCAGGATTAACATATACAGCCTTATCCTCCTTCATGTAGGAGGACTGAACTAGATTATCCATTCGGTTGTTTGCAACCTCATCTATCACCAAAATACCTTCAGGAGGTCAAGGGTTCAAGTAAAGGGAGGGCACATATCCTACCGTCTGAATTGCAACCTCCTCCTCTGCTTCCTGCATCACAAATTGATACTTCAAATTCTTGCACCCACTCAGTAGGAATCACTATCACTTACATATGGAAACATGTCGGGCTATCCTGCCCTCATCAACCCTTATCAACCCAGCTCCACTGATTTACATAAGGGGGTTATTCAAAATTTCTGGCATGCCGACACTGCAGATCTAGCTCCGTTTAGCAAAAGTTGCCCATCAAGTTTTTCCCCCTAATAAAATCGCTACATCTCCCCAAGTGCACCCTCTGCAGTACTCTGCCAGGCCTAAGGGTGTCAAAGCTCATTTTGTCATCATAGCAACTGATGACAGCCATGGTGGCTGTAATGCCTTGGCCTGCCCAGGCCTAGTGTGAATGACATCACAGCAGTTCCAGCTGGAGGATTCTCATCAGCTGTGAACGTGCAACTGAAATAATGCAAGTTAATCATCACTGTGTGTAGGAGACAGATTTGAGTACATTAACAGGCCCATTCGGTTCTCAGAACAGGCAAACACACCGTACATTAGGATACACTATCAGTGCAGCTCATATTTCCTAATACCACATCTAATTTGGCATTTAATGCAGAAAAGGTATGCCCTTACTGAGAACTTAGCTTTTTAACCTATTTGAAGAAGCAAGTTCCTAACCTTCAATTTTTAAAAAAAAAAAATTAATAGACGTTTGCAGTTTTAAAGGCAAAAATACCCCCCAAAGCAGCTTACAATCATATACAATTCAAAAAGCTGCAGAGAAACGGAATACAGAGCCCTTTCCCAGACCTCCATATTGAGTTTGTGACAGGTGGTGGTGTTAGAATCACACCTGCTGTCCCTGTCCCCAAATGATGCACATGCAATTGACCTTGGAAACGGATCCTGCAAACAGTCAAACGATATATGCACTGGCATGGTCAGGGATTACATGAACAGAGCCTATGCACAGTATGTTGATAAAGTCAGTTTAACACACACAGGTTGGAGCACAGTCTCTGTATGTATATTCACTTTACTTGGCTCAGTATCTTAAAAGTGAACACCAGTAAGCAGCTGTGTCAAAGGAGTAGAATCCTTGTATAGGCGACTTGCAGCTAGGAGAACCAGGCAGGCTCGTCCCTGTCTCCACACCTCCTATCCCTAAGTTTCAACTCATACATCACCCTTCCTAACATTGCTTTGCTTACGGGAAGGATTTATTTTTTATTTTTTAAGAGAGACAGAAAAGAACTGAGCATGTTATTGCAAATGTTACCTTATTCCATATGAAGACAGCAACTTAGATGAAAGCAGATAAAAATACAATCATACGTCCATGAATGTAATATCCTTTTATAGCTTTTAAATCTGATGTTTCAGAAAGGACTAATTCCAAAATCTCTCCCCCCCCCTCTCCTTTTCCTTCCCCAACTGTTCTGCATCTCTGCCCTGCCTCACCCACACAGTCCTTCCTGTCTAAGCTCCTATGCAAGCCCCCCCTCATTTGCTAACACAGCGGGTGGCATTACAACACCCTCAATCACACTCCCCAACCCGATTTTCCTCCTGTGGATATCTGGAGAAGGCAGGGAATGGAAATAGCAAAAGGGTGTCAGGAAATAACTGCTATGCATTCACCAAAGGTATGCAGAAGACCAGGGCAGAAAAATGTGTGCAATAGGAGCAGGAACACACATGGGGGAGAGAAATGTACACTGCACCTGCCCACGGCTTAAGAGATTGAAACATCCATAGCAGAGTGACTCCCTTAAGCCACCAAGGAAACATGGATATGCACACATTATTGCATATATGCGCACACACTAAGGAAGCCAAGGAAGAAAGGTGGAGTCTCAAATGCATTGGAGCTCCGTTATATGAATGCAAAGCTTTATGAATGCTTTTCTGTTTCTGTATGGATTTGGACCCCCTAACCATACAATTGCAGAGTTGGAAGGAACCCCAGGGGTCATTTAGTCCAACCCACTTCAGTTCTCAAAGCCTCCAGTCTATCTCCACTTTCCCATAAGGTCTGCTTACATGCTGGGCTTCTTATGAGGCAAGGCTCAAACCCCAAATACACTCCTGTTTGCCCTGCATCAGCCAACACAATGAGGGCAAGAGCACCTTTAATGATGTGCAGAGCGCCACTCCTCCCTTTCTGTCCCCTACAGAAAGAGGGGGAGAGAACTAGACGGAGCCTAGAAACACGGGCAGGAATCGCGACCCCCATCCTTTCCTCCTTTCACGTGTTGACGGACCGTGTGAACGTCTGCATAACCATGCCCCACACCTGTAGGGTTTTCCACAGGTGAGAGCCCCGGGGCCATTTCATTAGCCTTTCCTTCTAAACTTCTGAAATAAAACGCTGGGAGTTCTCTTTTTACGTCCAGCAAAACGCACGGAAAAAAATAACAACTCAAGCACAGCCTCGCTAGAGACGATCTCGAACATACGTGTTAGACCCTTCTTCAGGGGTCTATACGCGGGGTCTCCTCCGCATCAATCCTTAACAACAACAACAACAAGAAGAAAAAGCCACCCACCTCCTTCCTGGGCGCTTTTGCTGCGGCTGCAGCGGCTCCGAAGCAGCGATGGTGGCGCCTAGGTGCGAGACGCGCCAGCGAAGGGACCCGCTGCAAGCGCCGCTCTGAACCAGCCGCAGCTGCTCCGCCACTTGCTTAGCGCGGCTCAGCGGCAAGCAGCCCAGATCCGCCCGAGGCGGCTGCCCAAATCCTCACCGCAGCCGCCGGCCCCAAGCGAAGCAGCGGAAGCCTGCAGCCGGCGCTCCGGGGAACTGCTCGCCCCCAGCAGCCTCGGTGTCCTCCTTTGCAGGCTCAAGAAGCGTCAGGAGGCAGGACGACTCACCCAAAGGAGGGCGGCCGGGGGGGGGGGAGAGAATGAAAGCCGCCGGAGCTGATGGTACAGCCTTTGGGTCCGGTCTTCGGTGGCCCCGCCCAGCTCCGCCCCACGAGGCGGGGCTATGCAAAATAGAGAGGGAGGAGGCCAGGGACCAGGGATGCTGAGCAGGGAGGAAGGTGATGAGCGGCCGTGTAAAAGAGGGGATATGGGGAGATGGGAAAGGCACGGGCACAAACGGGAGAGAGCCAGGCTGCAGGGCTAAAAGGATGCTGCACCAAACCTCGAGATTGTGCTCCCAGAGATGAATCAGGTAGTTGGAATACTGTACATACATACACACGCACACACACACACACGCGCGCGCGCATATTCCTGTGCCCAATGCAAGCATACACACAATCCGAAAGTACAGCATTTTTACACGGTAGTGCAGAGGTCTTGGAGGGCAAAGTTGTGAGTAGCACGTGCCCCCTCCCAGATAGTCTGCAAGGGATGGTGACCCATTTTTATGTACTGTATGCATTTATTTGTGTGCCTTCGGCATTGTGTACCCTTTTAACATATTTTCAAGAAACAGGATATAAGCATAAGCACAACATTCTCAAAACAATTGGTATGCTTCACCAAAAGAAATGGTCACAGGGCAGCTATATAAGATATCATGGGCGTACCCAGGATCAAAACTAGGGGGGGCAAGGGGAGGGGCCAAGGCACGGAAGGGGAGGGGCCACAAAGTGGGCGGGAACAGCGAACTCGCGCTCCGCCAGGCTGTGCCCCTCCCTAGAAGCAGGGCTGGTGGGCGGAGGCGGAGCCCAGCCCAGCGGAGCGCGAGTTCAGCGTTCCTGCCCGCCGCGCCGCGCTCTCTGGTTCCCCGCCGCGCTTGGCCTTGCCAGAGGGCGCGACGGGGAGCTGGAGGGAGGGCGCAGCACGGCGGGCGGGAACGGCGAACTCGCGCTCCGCCGGGCTGTGCCCCTCCCTAGCAGCAGGGCTGGTGGGCGGAGGCGGAGCCCAGCCCAGCGGAGCGCGAGTTCGGCGTTCCCGCCCACCGCGCCGCGCTCCCTGGTTCCCCGCCGCGCTTGGCCTTGCCTGAGGGCGCGCCGGGGAGCTGGAGGGAGGGTGCGGCGCGGTGCGGCGGGAATGGCGAACTCGCGCTCCGCCGGGCTGTGCTCCGCCTCTGCCCACCAGCCCTGCTTCTAGAGTAGGGCAGCTGCCCTAACTTGCCGCATGGTGGGTACGCCCTTGTAAGATATACATAATAAGCAAAATCTTAATATAATTCTCATAAATGAGCACAATGGGGGGGGGGATAGCCTTTTCTGGGCTGAGGTCCATTCTATCCTAAACTCTCAGGAGGCTTATTGCATGAGTGGGTGTGGCTATCCTACACTCTTACTGGCACACACCCCTGTTATCTGATCCTAGGTAGATCAGCTGAGGAGGGAGTTTGTAGCCCTCTCTCCCTTTATTGAAGTATTGATCTGATGAAAAGAGATGGGGTGATTTGCATTCCTGCCAGGGTGCTGGGCTCCACCCATCCCAGGACCTTGTGTATTTATTGCTGCTGCCAAAAATTGTGGGGGGGGGGAGAGATAAGGCCCCAAAACTGTGAATAAGCCACCTCTGAGATGTAGGTGTCAGTCTGGTCAGCTTTTGCATGTGAAATAGGCTGCTCCATCTTGTATTTAACCTCAGGCAGCAAAATGTCTGGGGCCTGTTTTGAAAATAAGGCTGCTCTTCTAAACATGCATCATACTTGAAAGTTAACAAAATCTAAATCATTAAGGCTTAATTCTGTTTAAGACATATATGTAGGGCAAAGTTCGCCTTCCCCAATGCACTTTTCTTTTCTTTTCTTTTTTACAAGGGCTAAATTCTGATTAAAGAAAATAAAACCCATTCCAAATACTCTGCTTGGGTCTGAGGCTTGGCAACACTGCTGGTTTAAATGCAAGCATTCCAGTTTAAGTGGTTTGTGGGTTTCAGCCATAGCAATTACTGTTGTCATGCAATCCAGGAAAGAAAACCAAAGAAATAAGTCCAGTTGGACTCAGACGGCAATCTTATGCGCACTTGCAGTAAAATATGAGTTGTAAGTGCGTGAGCATGGCTTTAAAAAACGATTAGACAAATTCATGGAGGAGAAGTCTATCAATGGCTCTACTCTGCCCCCACAGCCAGAAGCAGTCTGAATGCCAGTTGCTGGAAACCAGAGGAGGAAAGAGTGCTGTGTGGGCTCCCTATAGACATCTGCTTGGCTATTATAATAGGAGGCTGGACTAGATGGGCTCTTAAGGCTGGGAGGAAAACAGCTAGATGATTTAAAACATCTTTGCCCTTAATGGTTTTGTCCTGGTGGTCGCAGAAGCCTTCCTCAGCTTGGCCCTCTTCAGATATCTTGGATTGCAATTCCTATGATTTTGTCTGTACTACTTGGGGCTGATGGGATTTGTAATCCAAAACATTTGGAGGTTACCAGGTTGGGGGAAGCTGGGCTAAGGGGATGAATAACTTGTAGTTTTACTCAAGGTTAAGAGTAAAACTTGAGCAGGTGCTGCATTAACACTGCTTTGTACTTCTAGGTTGCTGAACAATCTCAAGGCGCTCAGTATAAGTTAATGAATCAACGAACCAAATAAGTTGTTGGAGACAGTGTCTTCTCAAAAGCTAGAAGTCTTTGTTTGAAAGTATTTAGCTTTAACTACTAGACTAGTCTGCCAAGGTTTAATCAAAGCCCGTATCTGCTGTGAAAAGATGTATGGTTTTCTCCCTACAATGCCTTTGGGAGTTCATTAGTGTAATTAGGGGTCAGAGCATTAAGCACAACTGACAGAAGTGTGGATTAAAGTAGTGGGTCTAGTAAGGTAAACTCAAATCCACTGGCTATTTATTTGAGATTTACCATATACCGTAGGCTTATAGGAATAGCTGTGAGCCCTTTGATAAAGGAGGGAGGGTTGATTTTCCCTTGGGTGGTCCTCCACAACATGTTACAAAGAGCAGGTATGCAAAGTCCTTAGCCCAAGGGCCTTACAACATAGAATAGACACGGGAAAAC
The DNA here is from genome assembly GCF_965207765.1 of Zootoca vivipara. Classification (NCBI taxonomy): domain Eukaryota; kingdom Metazoa; phylum Chordata; class Lepidosauria; order Squamata; family Lacertidae; genus Zootoca; species Zootoca vivipara. The sequence goes on along the minus strand of NC_142590.1, from coordinate 71,284,973 downwards.
AACATTAGAAGGGTGAAATGGAGGCATGAGTAGGCAGGGGGAGAACATGTGATTATTCCAATGACACATACTTTTGTTAGTTACCATAAGGTATAGGACAGGTGTGGGCAACCTTTGATCCTCCAGATGTTGTTGAACTACAACCCTCATTGACCTTGCTTGCTGAGGCTGATGGGCGTTTTGGTTCAGCAACATCTGGAGGACCAAAAGTTCCCTAGACCTGATATAGGGATTAGTAGGGAGAATGAAGGAGCAGCAAACCCAGAGGGAACAGAAGAAGGGCAGCAGTAGATCGAGGATAAGGACATTGGATAGGAATGAGATTAGCAGACAGAGGGCAAGTGGGTACTACCATGTCTAAAACAAGTTTCTGGATGAGAATGAGGCGTTTAAGCAGGCAGGGTTTGTGCAAAGTGGCAATCTCAAGGACAGCCAGCTTGGCAAATATGTCACACCCAAGCAGTCCAGATCTACCTGGGCACATACAGGCTGCTATCTATCACCTTTTACATGTAAGGTGATTTATATAAAAACAGCGAATAGTTGTTAAAACAGTACAAAAAGTAACTAAAGAGAGGCTTTAAAATAATACAAAAACATCTAAGGCTGAGAACTTTTCATCCAGCTGTTCTTCAGGGTCCTCTACCAATTGCTGAATATTGGTACTCTGGAAACCTTTCTAGCTGAAGGAATCTCCCTTTCCCCCAGCTACATTCTGCTTCTCCCCCAGTTTTCTAAATCTTCATGGCCTGAACCTACGAAATCACTTTTTTCCTCTGAAGTAGAATGTATCAAAAGCCACAATATGACATGAGGCTTTGGGGGACTTGCAGGCCACCCACCACAGAACTTGCCCCAATCCCAAAGGCAAGGGCGACAGGGCTCCTATGCTTTTAATTAAGGTTGCCAACTGATGGAGGGGGAATAGCTTGGCCTGCTCCTATATCTCTAATAGCAGATGTGCCTAAGCTGTGCTTTCAAAGCATGGAAGTAAACATCCTCACCTGTTTCTTGCTAGAGAGAGGGGAGGGGAACCTGCTGTTAAAGAAACAGCTACAGTGGATGAATAAAATTTGGCAACCGTACCTTTTAATAATTTTGTATAAGTTGGGCTTTTGCAGGCCTCTCTTAGTCTTGTAACTACAATTCTGCCTTGTATAACTGTTGAATTACAGGAGGGACCCTCCCCTCCTTTATTTTGCGCCAATTAAACTCAATTGCATAGCTGTCAAGTTATCCCTTTTTTAAAGGGATTTTCCCTCATGCTGAATAGGCTTCCTCGCGAGAAAAGGGAAAACTTGGCAGCTATGCTCAATTGTGGTGTTAAATTTATATGCACTAAATGTGGGAGTAAAAAGTAAACCGTAGATCTCAGGAGATGGGAGAATCTGACACAGCTTTGCGACCCAAATGGAGGCAATCCCTCCAGGTATCTGACCTAAAAAGCAGAAAGGAAAGTTACAGCCTGGAAGTAAAAAAAAAAAAAACCCAAAACAAAAAGTTTGGCGGTGTGCCTTATTCGGGGGTAGGAAACCAAGGCCCCCAGGGCCAAATATGCCCCCCAAGCCACTCTTAACTGGCCCTCAGAAGCCCCCTTCACTGGCCCTGCTCCACGCAACTCTGGTTCTTTGGCTTGGATGGAATGCGTCCTTGAGCTGTAATAACACTTCTTGCTTGCCTGGAGAGAGAGAGAGAGATCTGTGTAGAAACTTCTGGCTTTTATGTGGCTGGACTGGAGCCTATTGTGCAAAGATAAAGACTCACATCTGTTGCCTCACCTCCTCCGGCATGTGGCTCACAAGGGAATACAGCCCTTGGCTTTAAAGAAGTTTCTCACCATTGGCCAAGTAGCACCAAAGCAGCAAAATGGCTTTCTGTCCCCTCACCTAGTCAAGGTGCATAATGCTCAAGGCCAGTCATGTCATTGTGGCATTTGAGGCAGAATTCTACACAGGCACCTCTTTCCTTCCCTGGCAGTAAAAAGACAATCAGGGCATGTTTTGTGGAATACCGTAGCATCCCTGTTGAGATACAACAGGCGCCTGTTATCTGTTCTTTCCGGAAACAATTGAAGACATTTTTGTTTTGACAAGCTCTTCCAGCTGGATGAAAAGGGTTTCCTTCAGCCTTCCTTTTGTACTTCTTAACACCTCCCCATTTCTGAGAGGAAGTACTATTAAAAAAAACTATTTTCAGCTGGTTTTATAGAATGTCTTTAAATTACCTTCAGAGGCATGCAAAAGGTGATTCAATAAATTAATAAACAACAGTGGCAAATAACTAACCATTTGCTGCCCTTTCATGAAACACAAAACTTGCTTCCTCACATCACAACTTACTAGAGAGTAAGCCCCCTTGAAGTCAGTGGGACTTAAAAGGTAAAGGTAAAGGTACCCCTGACCATTAGGTCCAGTCGTGACCGACTCTGGGGTTGCGGCGCTCATCTCGCTCTATTGGCCGAGGGAGCCGACGTTCAGCTTCCAGGTCATGTGGCCAACATGACAAAGCCACTTCTGGCGAACCGGAGCAGCACACAGAAACGCCGTTTACCTTCCCTATTTATTTACTTGCACTTTGACGTGCTTTCAAACTGCTAGGTTGGCAGGAGCTGGGACCGAGCAACGGGAGCTCACCCCATCGCAGGGATTCGAACTGCCGACCTTCTGATTGGCATGCCCTAGGCTCTGTGGTTTAACCCTCAGCGCCACCCACATCAGTGGGACTTCTTCTGAGTAAACACGGGCCACATCTACGCCAAACAGTTAAAACACTATGATGCTACTTTACCAGTCATGGCTACCCCCAAAGAATCCTGGGAACTGTAGTTTGGCAAGGGTGTTAACAGTTGTTAACAGAGCTCACAGAGCTACAATTCTTATAGTTCTCAGAGAAGGATTGTTCTTAACCCATTTTGGGAATTCTAGCTCTGTGAGGGGAATAGGTGCTTCCTTACAACAATGTGTCCTTAACAAACTACAGTTCCCAGGATTCTTTGGGGGAAGCCATGAATGTTAAAGCTGTATCATGGTGCTTTAAATGTATGGTGTGGATGTGGTTATCCTTGTAAGTGTATTATAAAAGAGGTAGCGACTCACCTCAACAAAACTTACTTTTGGTTAGCCTTCTGACACAGTGGAAAGCCTTTTTTTGTCTTCCAAAAAGAATTTGCTTTGCCAACCTACTACATTTTAAACTCCCTCTATCTTATCTGCATGTATGTCTCCCTGCAGTTTTCTTCATCCACAGTTGTTATTGTATTTGCCGTATTTACTCAAATGTAATGCGCACCTTTTGGGCCCAAATCATGTTGCGAAAATTAGGGTGCGCATTAGATTTCATGGCGCATTTACATTCGCCGGCAAATGCTTTTTTGGCTTCAAGGTTTTGAAAATTGAGGTGCGCATTAGATTCGATGGTGCATTACATTCAAGTAAATACAGTACTATGCCACTTTATTCCAATGCTTTGTAAGGCATCTTGAGGGTTTGTGGGGACTAATGGAAAGATGTAATACAAATATATTATTATTATTATTATTATTATTATTATTATTATTATTATTATTATTAGTGGGGGGAGGTGAATTTTCCCCATGTACCTGGAGATGGAGGCGAAATGAAGTTTTGAGGAAATATGAATTATAGGCAGCATTTAGTTATCATCAGTACCAAGCTTTGTTATGTCCTTTATTAGCAAAATTGATATTAAAAAACACAGTCCTGTTTGGGCAACAGGCACCTCTTATTTGTTGTTAAGAGAGGCTTCTTAGCCAGTTTCCCTGTAGTTTGGGCTTCCCACAGGCATCTGGTTGACCACTGTGAGAACAGGATGCTGGACTAGATGGGCCTTTGGCCGGATCCAGCAGAGCTTTTGTGTTCTCTCCTTTGGCTACAGGTAGATGGTGACACACAAACTGAATCTGATCCTCACATCCCTTTGGCCGAAGCTGTGCTCTAGAATCTTGTCCCGACAAATAATTATTTTAAGGAGCAGGTCACAGGAAGCAATAGCAGTTTAAATGCCACAGTGGCAGAGTGTGAAAATTAGGAAATACCAAGAAAAATCTTGTCCCACCTTAAAGGCTAACAAGCTTAGTGTGGCATTCGTATTATCAAAATAAGGGACTCTAGTGGATGGTTATGCTACAATAAATCTGTTTAACCTTCAAGACGTCACAAACATGTGTGTGCTGTAACAGCACTATCCCTCTGGGATTTGTAAGGATTAGTAATTAATGGAGGAACCTGGTATCCTGTTATAAATTCACTTGAATCAAATTCCTAATTATCGCTCTAGAGAGCTAAAATTCACACATGATGTGTCCAGGTCATATTTGCTTCTGATGTATATTTAATCAAGTCTGCATGTTAAAGCTTCGTTCACTTCAGTCTTATTAAAAAACCACATTTACACAGACTGTCTCTATATGTGCTACTGGACCTGCTCCTTTTAAAACATCTAGTGCTTTCAGCTAACCCTGTGAAGCAAAGTGCCAACATGAGAAGGCACTCATGCTATCCAAAGCAGTAGAAATATTACCGTATATTTATTATAATATAGATGACTGGGTGTCTGGCAAGAAACTACTGTCGTGTTTATTTCAGCTACAGCACTGAACCAAGTTTTAGCTATTGCTACAAGAGCAGTCTATTAAATGATGCTAGACTTCAATTTTCAACCTATAAAGCACAAAAAAACCTGGGAACTGTAGTTTACCTTCCCAACACCCTTAACAAGCTGTGGTTCCCAGAATTCTTTCAGGAAACCATATGCTTTATAACAATAGAATAATAGAATTTTGGAGTTGGAAGGGACCCCAAGGCTCATCTAGTCCAACCCCCTGCAATACAGGAATCTCAACATGATAATACATGACAGGTGGCCATCTGTCTTAAAAACTTCCAAAGAAGCTTAAAAACTTCCAAAGAAGGAGAGTCCACCAGCTTCAGAGGAAGTCTGTTCTACTGTCGGACAGCTCTTACTGTCACAAAGTACTTCCTGGTGTTTAGTCCAAATATCATTTCTTATAACTTGAATTCATTGGTTCATGTCCTAGGGTGACCATGTTCCATAGCTGCCAAGTTATCCCTTTTTTACAGGGATTTTCCCATATGCTGAATAGGCTTCCTCGCAAGAAAAGTGAAAACTTGGCAGCTATGCCATGTTCTCATGTATTACAACTCCCGATTGCTCACCTATCAGCAATCCTAAGTGACTTACACTGATTTCAATGGGATTTTTCTCCCGAGTAAGCGTGTGTAGGATTGCAGCCTTAATGGGCTTATATACCTGCACTTGGGTGTAAGGACAGAGTCATACTAGCAAAGGGGAGCTAAGCGTGCTTGCAAGAAATCCCGAGATACTGGATAAAGAAGTCACACTTTAGTAAATAAGAGGATAAGCTGTGACCTTTCAAGAACAGAACAGGAGAGATGGGTGATTGAAAGGACACTTCAGCAGCTTTCCACTTATGCAGAGCTTAAAACGCTTGCTTAACATGTCCATCACTGTCACTAGGTAAGGGTAAAACAGTGCTCAAATTATTGGAGTTGAGGAGAGAGGGCATCTGACCACCTTACATTTTTTTGTGATGGGCCCCTTTACTGTTTGCTAAAAATATTGATGTTCTGCCTTTCCACCACTTTGGCCTTCAATGCAGCATGTTTAGAAATACAGAATGTTTATGAGGTGCACAATTAAACATTTTTATAATCCCACCAGTCTTTGTTTTTAAACATTAAACTCACGTTTCTAGACCTTAAGGTTTATTTATTTCATAAAATGTATATACTACTTGACTGTAAAAAACCTCAATGTGGCTTACAAAAAAGAATAAAACCGTAAGATTATTAGTAAAAACAATTAAAATATTTTTTAAAAAGGATTGTGAATGTAAGGATGTACCCCCAATGCTGGTCTACCCAGAGCAACAATGTTGGCATCCATCTCTTTTGAGAGACAGTGAAAGAGTGCGCCTTCAGGCGTCAAGTCAAAACATTGGAGAGTTACAGCGCCTGCTGTGGCTATAGAGACTGATACAGGAGAGACATGTTTTATTGCAGCTGGGGCAGATGAAGGCTTCTGGTTTTGCTGTTACAGATGTACCATGGTGTTCCTTCTCTCTCCGCTCCTCCCAGCAGTCATTTCTCCACTGGTCACTGATGTGGATACATGACCTGTCTGCCTCCAGGGACTGTGGTCAACTGCAAGGGATTCCATGGCCGAACGCCATTGAGGCTTGGAGAAAACGGTTGACGAGTTTCTGTAGAGCTTCCTTGGAGTGCCCTGTCAACAGTGGCGGAGCTTCAGGCTCCGGCACCGGGGGGCAGAGAGCAGGCGGGGGAGGGGCTGGTGCACACCCTGGGGGTGTGACGCTCCACCCACAGGGGCGTGGCACGCATCCTGGGGGTGTGGCGCACTGCCTGTGGGGGCGTGGCACCCAGCACGGGCGGGCAACCGTGATGGCACCCCACCGGGATCGCGCTCCCGGTGTGCTCCCCCGCACTCCTCTTCCTCCGCCAGTGACTGTCGAGGCTGCGTCCCATTGAAATTAAATGGAACCTAAGTTAGTCATATCATATTCAGTACTCACAATGGGTCTACTCTGAGCAAGACTAGCATTAGATAAGGCCTATAAACTTCAAGGTCTATCTCCTCAGGTCCCTAGTGTCCTGTTTGTTGAACCTTGATTACTGGGTTCAGGCACGACACGTTTGTAACTTAACTGGTTCTATCAACAGGCACGTAGCATAGTAGTTAAGGGAACTGGAAGAGACCACTCTTTTCCACCATAGGCAACTTGCTGTGTTTCTGTGCCTGGAGAAAGTAAGCCCCCTTTTCGTAATTGGGTTGTTGCTGTTTTTATTTTGATTATGTACTTTGTGGTTTTGTATTCTGATTTTATCCTGTGAACCACCCTGAGACCTGCGGGTATAGGGCGGTATATAAATTCAATAAATAATAATAAAATAATATGTTTTTGTGGGGTTGGTGAGCACGATTTAGCCCTGGAAAAATTTAGCGGGAAAATTAGGACTTGTCAGAGAAGATGAGAGAAGGGAAGCAATCAGCAACTGAGATTGAGGCAAAGACTAGGTGACACAACCCTTTAAAAGCCAGAAATTGCTGCTTAGGGAAAGCAGTAGAGGGAGTTTAAGTAAAATGACTAGTTTTACTTAAGTAAAAGACTAGTTTGCCGCCCTGAACAATATAAACTGCCTGAGAACTTGTTCAAGCACATTGTTCAGACATTACAATGCAAAATTAAATTCCAGAGTTGCGCCGGGGAGATATAGAAGCCTGGTAGAAAGGCACCGAAAGCATTTTTAAAAGAGATCTATTGGGCCTGATCCAATAAAAGTTAATCACTTTTAAATCCCATTGATTTCAATAGAAGAGATTTAAGCAGTCTCTTTTTGAAAATCAATAGACTTTAAAGTGATTAACTTCTGGCTGGATAACCTCCATTTTTCACTTAAGACCTACAAATGATTTCCTCTAACAGCAGTAGAGTTTGTTTTCTGTACAAACTTGCATGGCTGCCCAGTCCTGTTAAGATGGGAGGAAAAATGTGTATAAACTGTTTGGTTTTACTTCTCAGCTGGCCATGCTGTCTGCTTCAGTTACCTCTTGAAGCATGAAACAGCAAAATGACAAAAGAGGTTTAGAAGAAATGATATGAAAGATACAGGGTTGTATTCAACGAATGTTTACTCAAAGTAGGCCCATTGGAATTAATGGTCCAAACTTAGTCATGTTCATTAATCTCCTCTGAGTAAATTTCAGCAGGATGCCACCCATATAATGCTAAGAACTTTGAGCGCATCTAGTTAAACCCACTGGTCAATACAGGAATCTTGCAACTGCAGCATTCTTGACAGATGGCTGTCCAGTCTCTGCTTAAATAAATCTAACAATCTCGTCCGCTGTTGAATAGCTCTCAGCATTAGGAAGTCTCTCCCTATGGTAAGATATGTTTATATACAGCATATAGTTGAAATCAGTTTCCTTGCCATTTCTACTCATTGGTTTTAGTCGGGCCCTCTGCAGTAGCAGAGAACAAAACCCACTCCATCTTCTGCATGACAGCCCTTCAGATATTTCAAGACTGCTCCCCTTAATCTTCTTTTATACAAGCTGTGTCTGTCACCTGAAATTTTCAGTATTCCAAGGTTGGCTCAGCCTCAGCCTATCATCTAGATGTGTGCACAATTGTTCTGAAGATGTAGACTCTGTGTTGTAGAGTGCTTTCTTTCAGAGCAGGCATTTTCAGCCTCTAGCTTGAGGGAAACCCTTTCCACATCAGTTTGGCTGGTGAGCAACCTCTGCTGCAGGATTTTGGGATGTGTGATTGAATGACCAAGCGGGCAAAATGCCTAATGGGGAAAAAGTTATCAGGTTATGGCTGAAAGCATATAAAACCACCATCTTGCTGAAGATAAGCAGATCTGCACCTGGTCAGTGCCTGGACTGGGAAGCCTTGCATTCAACAGTGGAAAACTAACATCGGATATCACCCAGTATCAAAGCTATGGTTTATGTTTTGCCTATCTTCTTGAAAGAGATGTCAGGCAGCAGACCCCAGACTATGCAGTTACTATGCAGTTACTGAGGAATGCAGTGGTTTACTTTGGAGTTGATCCCAGCTTGCCCCAAAGAAATGTTACGTACTTAGTTGTTAGCACTGAATATATATGCGGAATTGTCAGATCCACTTGGCTTCCATTTGAACCTACCTAATTCAATTACCATTCTGAATAAACTGGTCAGCATATGACATCAAGGCATGTGTGTCACCCAGAGACAGCATTTTAGGCGGCACTCCTGCACATACTTTCGCTTGAGTAAATCTCGTTGAACTCAATGGGGCTTACTTCTAAATAGACGTTTATAGGACTGTATTGCTAGAGCTGGGTTCAGTGAAGCTAGATAACACTTTACAGACCACTTTGGAGACAGAGAAATGAACTCATCGTTCATTTTTAATGGCTTTTACCTCAGATGAGCATACTTCCTGCTTTCATAGCAAAAGGCGTCAAAATCGCATTAAAATCAAGTGCTTAAGGACAAGTTTTCTATTTTTAAAATGTATTCTTTGCCTTTCAAGCACATAATCAGGCAGCTGTTTTTATTTGTTCAGACTTCTAATCCAACCCTATGCTTGGGATAGGTTATGGTTTGAGTTGAAGCATTTTAATTGATCAGCTAGATTTATCGATTTAACAGTTTTAAGATTCCATTTACTGGTAGTTTTGCCTCTGGCTCTGCACTACCCACCCTTTCTTAGCCCCTACATTTTTAAATTTCATGGTTTTTTTCTTGGAAAACAGCAGAGGGCAACGAAGATAGCTGCAAATGCAAAAGGCTTATACAGACAACTAGTTTTGGTGGTGGTCAAGGAACACTTGCAAGCATCTGCATGACTCATACAAGCATTTTGCCTCTGTTGTAGGGAAATCAGGTTACACAAATTGCAGTTGCTGGTGGAACTGTACACTTTAATTAAAAAATGTGTGTTTCTACTAATATGCCTGGTTGTTGTTGTTTAACTGTCCTGGACATATGTTGGATAGTGCCCACAACCATCAAGGTAATATGAGATGTTTCCCTCATGCCTTCACAGTTGCTAAAATATTGCTTTTTTATTATTAGATTCTGAGAAAGGTTAGCTCAGCTCCGATAAAACTGCATAGGGACTTGCATGGTCCTTTTGCAATAAGGGAAGGTGAAACTGCTACCTCTGCTCTGAAATAATGTACAGTACTGAGATATTTATCTTAAGTGGGTTCCCCCCCCCTTTGAAGAATGTGTATCCTAAAAAGAAAAGGACACTCAAGGGAAGAAGAGTGGGAGAAAAAGGCACACATGATGGAGCACATTTGACAATCCATGGTGAATTATTAACAGTTTGGGCCAGGCAATATGCGTTTGCTGTTTTCTTGCTTGGATGAAAATGGTAGAACTTCCCAGAGGTCTTTTTTTTTGCCACCAATCCAAGGACCTTCCTTTCTGCAGTCCCAGGGCAAGTGGAGGTTGGAGCAGTGTTTGGGGCAGTGGTGGTGGGGCAGTACATAGCACTGGCCTCTCTAGAGAGACAGTGATCTTTGAATGGCAAGGATACCACGGAGGAGATGGAGATGAGGCTGTAGGAAGCAGGGAGTTCATTCCTGATCGGCTTGGGTGTGCCAGCCGATTTCCACGAGAAACTAGCTGATGTGCCTGAACCTTGGAGAAAGTGCTCCAGAAGGTCATAACCACAGCCCGAAAGATTATCGGTCACCCCCTCCCATCTCTGGAAGAACTATACAGTTCCCCTTGCCTTAAAAAAGCAAATAGTATTTTGCAGGATTCATCTCATCCTGGATATAGTCTTTTTGCACCGTTGCCTTCGGGCAAGAGATACAGAACAATTAAATCAAGAACAAATAGATTAAAAAACAGTTTTTGTCCAAGAGCTATAACCATCTAAAATGCTGTAACTAAATAATATGATCTTGGGGAGTTGTGGTGTGTGTGTATGCATGTGTATGTGTGGTTGTACTTGTGTTTTTGTTTTTATGGGATGGCATTCAATTTCGTTGTACTACGGTATGTACAATGACAATAAAGTATCTTTCTATCATCTATCTATCTATCTATCTATCCATCCATCCATCATCTATCTATCTATCTATCTATCTATCTATCTATCTATCTATCTATCTATCTATCTATCTCAGGATTGAACTCCCTGCGCAACAGCTGATATGTGATGAGTTCAATCCTGCTTCGACAGTATCTCCTACTGAAGTTGGCAAGCTAGGATGGGGAGATAGAGATCTGGCCCAACAGGGTTCCCCAGAGTTCTAAACAAAAGACAAGTAGATCTCAGAAAACTGAAGTCTACTTACCCCCCCTACCCTCTGTAACAATCCACTACGTTGCAAGCACTTGGATCTCTGTTTATTGTTAATCAAAAGCAAGTTATTTTGAACCCAAAACGATGCTTCCCCTCTCCATCTAATTTCAGAAGCCTCGGAACATCTTCATTTTAACCTCAAGTGGTGCGTTGCAGCATGGTTCCTGGAGAGAACTTAATGAGCTGTTTGTTTAGCAGTAATAGGTATTAATCATGCAGTTGTCTGGCTACCACTGAGATAATTTCTCCCCTGAACACATCCTGCCACAATATCTTCTAACAGGAATCTATCAAAATAAAAGCAACGACAAATTGCAGCACTGGCAGGGTACACTCTTGCAACTGGGCAGTATCTGGAACCCCGACTCTATAACTTGAGATTCTATAGCATCACTGCAGGTGAAGTATGAGCCTAAAGAGTGACCCACTTCTCCCACCTCCATTTACTTTGCAGTAGGGATAGTGAATCCAGCTCCTGTGGACAAAGAAGGCTCAATGGATGGTCTCTGTGCCCTTGCCTGAGTTAAGCCATGAGCTCTGGGCCAAACATGGTGGATCCAAGAAAGCACTGGTGCAACGACATCAAATGTTGCTATTGCTGCAGGCTAGTACCTAGATATTTCTCGTGCATTGACAGTACGACTCTTAACACTGGATCCTATATATTTCCGCAGAAGACTGCAGGGATGTGAGCCTGCATGTATGCTCTGCATTAAAAATAATAATCTGTACCCACCTAGGAAATGCAAATTATGCATCATGAAAAGTTGCATTCTGCAGCTAGTATATATTTTGCAGACCAAACAGACATGTGCAATTTGTGTTTTTCAGCCACGGCTGTAATGCTACACACGCTTAGCTAAAAAGCTCTGTTGTGCACAGTTGGACTTACTTCCGCCTAAACATGTACAGTATATGTTTGCAGTTGCTTCGTTTGGTCATCAGGTAGGGCCCTGAAGCCTCATTTGCAACCTCTTGATCCCAAGACTGCAATGAGTATTATCCCTCTCCGTATACTTTCAAGCATATATTTTTGACATAAAGGCAAGAGATTTGCTTTTTGATGTGTCTGTATACATGCATGCACACTATCAAGAATGTGACTGCCACAGCTAGCACTATGTTCTACGTTTTTTCTGCACACTTCCAGAATCATTGCATGCACGCAGTCTGCTCATTAAGGGTGTGGACCAGTGGTTCCCAATTAGGAATCCAGAGACCCCTGGGGGTCTGCGGAACACACCCAGGGGGTCTGCAGGCCCATCCTTGCCTCACCCCCCCCAACTATTTTTTTTTGTCCTTTTTGCATGGTAATATCACAAATTTTACAGTCTGTTTTTTAGTATACCCAAAATCCTTTGCTTATTCAAGGCTACCCCACATTTTGTTCAAAAAATTGCTTTGCAGCAACTACCATAGTTATCAAAATTTTCAAAAGTAGCAGGTCCATGGCTTGGATTTTGAAAAATAGGGGGTCCTTCGTAATTAGCTAATTGGGAATCACTGGTTTAGACAACAAGGTAAGTTTTATTTAAATCTACAACCTGACTCCCTTCTCTTAGCAAAGGCCGAAGCGTCAAACCCTGCTCACAAACCTTACGTTTATTGCCACTCAGAAGCCACTGGGGAAGCTGACTCAGAAGCAAAGAAACATGCACTACTTCCATATCTTTTTGACCACTGTAGAAAACAGAAGGTGGTTTGCGGTGCCATGCTGGAGAAAAAGAAGGGCATGGTAGACTCCAGCCTGGATCTGACAAATGCTGCCCACAGCCGTTACCTGGAAGAAAATCTGCAAAGCCCCAAGAATTACAACTGGGGATTTTTTTGAAGGCATTCAAAACTTAGAATCATCATCCTATCCAGGTTGCTAACAGGACTCGACACACACATTATCAGATGTACCTGCAGCTTCTAACAGTCCGATCCCATGCCTGTTTATTCCACATTTTTCCACTACGTGGAATCTAATGGGTTTCACTTTGCTGATGGAAGGCATCTGTTAGCAAAAGAGGAGGGGTGCAAGCTTTCAGCAATTCCCCTCCCCGTCCCCTGCAACCTCTCTCAAAAATGGCTCCAGATGCAATCCTCTGGAGAAGATTTTGGGAGGTGGTACAGGGGGAGGAATTGCTGAAGATTTCCTCCATCCCTGTTCTGCTGCCAGTATTCCATCATCAGAGTGACACCCAGTGAACTCTACCCAATGAGTTGAATAAGACAACCTCCAGTGTGCAGGAGTAGGATTGAACCCACCAAACACCATCACCACAAACCTGAGTATCTCAGTTTGTTGCTCAGATTTACGAGTTGTTCCCTCTGACTCCTAAGTCACATATTACACAGGCTAATTCTGCCTAATATTAGACAGACGCAGGAACCCCCTTGTGTAAAAAGGGAAAAAAATGTGGAATTGGCATATCGCTTGTAAGATCAACAGTATAATTCATTCCAAAACAAGACCTGCAAATGGCACCATCAATCAATGCAGCTGTTTCCAGATGTTTTCTGAATGCTACTCCTAGGTATTCCTCGACTTGTTTTTAAAAATCATTGTAATGAACCATCTGGAAGATGTATGAAAACTTGCTTCTTTGTACCATAAGAAAAACCAGACACAAAAAGTGAATTTTTGAGAAAGCCCGTACTCACGCCAGAGTCTTCTGCCAAGAGCTATTTTCTTACCACATTCATCTATCCATTTTTTAAAGAACACATACACAGAGATAGTTTCACAGAGTATCAGGATCTTCTCTAAAACATTTGGGCAAAGGCAGCTCTTTCAGAGTTCAGGAGGAAGTTGAAAGATTTGTTCCAAAGTATTTTAAATTTAAAACATTTTAAAATGTGTGTTGATATTCCCCCCCCCCAAAAAATTAGCATGTTGATACAAGGCAGTCACTGCTTTTATGGCAGCAATAAAATGTGCACCTTATGTATTTGTAAACTCATTTATGTGCACTTTATTTTTTCTTGTGTAAACACCAACACTAGCTCACAGGGTACAATAGCTGCCTGTGAGAGCCATTTCCAAAGATTAATCTACACGTGGCCTGAGAACATGAGGGGTGTGTGCACTTCTCTTCATAACTGAAAGGGGAAATGGCCTGACTCCTTCCATTTAGATGCAGAACAAAACGTCCCAGGGGCCCTTGACATCCTCTCAAGACCTCTTATGATATACGGCACTGTTCTCCAGCAAAATCCGTCTCTGAGCCACTAGCAGACGCTTGAGTGACCTAGAAACAGGAATGTGTGTCAATTCCCAAGGTAATAAATGACTTGGAAAGGAGTGTAGAGCCGTCGGTCTCCTTTTGCCAGACAATCGCTTGAGAGAGAGCCTTTAACCCTGCCAAACCAGTGAACGTCTAACATCGCTGAACTAGTGTGGTGCTTAGGGAAGCTCAAATGGTACACTTGTACACAACAGCAAACATCAGTTGTCTGAGGGCTGTTACGGCGGAGGAAAAAACTGCTTTTGGTGAAGACAAGTCAGTGTAGAGGACAATCAGGGCCAGATTTAGGTTTGATGAGGCCCTAAGCTACTGAATGTACCGTAATGGGGCCCATTATACGTCCAGCTGTCCTCGTCAACAACAAATAGTCACTGTTTTTTTTTGTGTGTGTGTTGAATATATGCTATATGGTAATTTATGGACCTAATAGGTATCTAAAGCCACTGTTACTTTATGTAGGCTTTATTTTATTTGTTTTTTAGCTTATATTTTGGAAATATACATCCAGTGTTTGTTTCCTTTAAAATTATTTTGGGGCCCCCAAGAGAGTGGGGCCCTAAGCTGTAGTTTGTTTAGCTTATACGTAAATCTGGCACTGAGGACAAGGATAGTACTTTTACCACATTTCCCTGATCTAATGCTCTCCTCAGAGAAGCAGAGGGGAACGAGATATCTACCTCCACCCTTTTCCACCTCCCATGTGGCTTTTCCAACGCCATGTCCCAATGGCGTCCTTCCCCCACATTGCAATTCAACATGTGTGATTAAAGCCCACAGACGGGAAAACTAGGGAGATGGGAACTTAGTTGTGATTTTTTTCTTCAAATAAGTAGCTTCCTATGAAACGCGGGTGGCGCTGTGGTCTAAACCACAAAGCCTAGGGCTTGCCGATTGGAAGGTTGGCAGGTTCGAACCCCCGTGAAAGCACGTCAAAGTGCAAGTAGATAAATATGTACCGCTCTGGCGGGAAGGTAAATGGCGTTTCCGTGCGCTGCTCTGGTTCGCCAGAAGCAGCTTAGTCATGCTGGCCGCATGACCCGGAAGCTGTCTGCGGACAAATGCCGGCTCCCTCGGCCTATAGAGCGAGAGGATTGCCGCAACCCCACAGTCGTCCGTGTCTGGACCTAATGGTCAGGGGTAAGGTAAAGGGACCCCTGACCATTAGGTCCAGTCGTGACCGACTCTGGGGTTGCGCGCTCATCTCGCATTATTGGCCGAGGGAGCCGGCGTACAGCTTCCAGATCATGTGGCCAGCATGACAAAGCCGCTTCTGGCAAACCAGAGCAACACATGGAAACGCCGTTTACCTTCCCGCTGTAGCGGTTCCTATTTATCTACTTGCATTTTGACGTGCTTTCGAACTGCTAGGTTGGCAGGAGCTGGGACCAAACAACGGGAGCTCACCCCGTCACAGGGATTCGAACCACCGACCTTCTGATCAGCAAGCCCTAGGCTCAGTGGTTTAACCACAGCACCACCTGGGTCAGGGGTACCTTTACCTTAATACCCATCCAATATGGGGTTTTGAAGTACAGTATACGTGCTTGAAAAATCCATTAGAAGTGGGGAGGGCAGAAGAGCGCAGTGTGGGGAAATGAAGGTTGGGAGGGGGGATTTAGATGCTCCTTTCCCCTGCATCTCGATTCCTAGTTGCACTCATTAGAACAGGCATCCCCAAACTTGGCCCTCCAGATGTTTTGGGACTACAACCCCCATCATCCCTAGCTAACAATACCAGTGGTCAGGGATGATGGGAATTGTAGTCCCAAAATATCTGGAGGGCTGAGTCTGGGGATGCCTGCATTAGAAGCTGCTGTTTTTAAAACTTAAAATGACCACCAGACTCCTGCTATATGTAGTTGCATAACATGTAGCTTGGCCATAAGTTCAATTATTCATGGATCAAAAGTATGCGGTTGCCTGAAAACAAAGATGGGGCATATTAATTAAAACAACCAAGCCAGTGAAAAGATATGTAAGGAACTGCAGGATCCCGTAATGATTTAAGAGATAATAGGACCTGAGCTTTGGGGAAAGTCTGGGTTCTGCTTCTACATCAAAGGCAAAAAACTAACCTCTGTGGCTGTCTCTGGTAGTTGGACTGCATGTTTCATAAAGGAGATAAATACAGATTAGAGTAATTAAATTACTGGGCCAGAAGGATAGAAATCACCCTATGCCAGGACATAAGCTGGGACTAGGCTATCTTCCTAATGGTAACCACATACACAAACCTCATTGGGTAGCTAGATTGTGTGTGCAAAAGAGAATATATGCTCACACACTTATCTGAGAGAAAGTATATTTGAATCTTTTGATCACTATGTTTAACTCTTAACACCCACTCCCGAGGAGTACCTGCCAAAAAGTCAAGACCTATTAACGTAAACAGATTCTTCGTGCCCAAAGACTGATATTGATGCACTGCAAAGATATGACTGCACTTGCAACTTATGAAAGGATTGCTTATAGACATAGACTTTGCATGAACAAGTATAAGGTTATATGAAAAGCATTTATACAAAATATGGTAGGGGATAGATAAACAATAATACTTATTAGGTAAGTATATATGGAATTGTAAGTGTTAACTTTTATAATGCAATAGGATACCTTTCATTTTTATTTCATCCATTAAACTGTTCTTTAAACGTATTTTATTTTGCTTATTAGTTACATACGACCCATCATCAAAAGAGGGTGGTTCATCATCATCAACTTGTTCAAAACTTTACATATTGCAGCCACAGCATCGAAGCCTAGACTAGAATTACTACAACCACCACCCACCGAGCAAAATAAAAAAAAATAAAAATGATTGCTGATTTTCTTCTTTATGTGCTTGGCCATGCCAAGTGCCAAATGTAAGCAAATGGAGAGACTTCCAGTTCCTATTTGAACAATGGGCTTAGTAGTTGTAGTTGTAGTAGTAATATCCCTTCTTTAATCCCACTCTCCATCCTTTGTCAGAATAGGTACACTTGTCTCCTGTCAAGATCAGCTTGTTGCAGCAGGAAAACCAGCAAATGATACGTGATGTTGACCTGCTATTCTGGTTAACATAAACTTTAAAAAATCAAAACATAACAAAATACTAGGTTGTAAATTGGTTTAACTAAATTGCAAACTCCAGTTAACACTGGTGATGTGACTTACATCTGCTTCTAAGTATGTTTACTCACACACTCGGTTAAATGGGACCCTTTTCCTGGAAAGAGTGCTCAGGACTGCAGTCCTAGTTTCTACTGTGTTCTGTCCTTCATAAGACTTTACAAACTTGAACATATTTATTCCACTCCCCTGCTGTTGATTTTAACATTTTCCACTTGGCAAACATTAATTTTCTTTTGTCTTGGGGCAGCTGAAATCAACATGTCTCTTGTTATTTCCTTGTCATTACTTCCTGGTACACTTAATTGACCCATTATTGTGGTTAATGGTAGAGTTCTGGGAATGACGTTTTGAAGCTAAAGTGCTATTAGAAAGCTTGCCAAAGGAGCAGGGCAAAACAAAAATAGTACTACCTGATTATTCCTGCTTTATCTTTGCAGTTTAAAGTCAAGGTACAAGTCAAGGGATCAGAGACTTTGGGATCGGAGTGAAGAAGCAGTGGAAGAAGATTGGAAGAAATTTAAAGTTTATTTAAAGAATAAGCGTGTAACAGAACAGAATTAATGGAAGTAAGGGAGATACAAAGAGGGTGTAGATAATACAATGGTGAGAGATAAGTGTTGTTAGAATTAGATATAATTGAGTAAAAAGAAAGGATATAGTTGGGAATGTAAAATATTAAGATATAAAAGATATAGAAATAAGTTAGTATTAAGTAAAATTTAGAGATTATGTAAGATTTAGAAATTACTAAAGATGATTTATAATGGAACGTAGAAAGAGGAGGAATGAGGAAGTCAATAGATTAGAAATAAGGTTTATAAGTTAGAGTTTTTGATTTGTATGTTTTTTGTATGTTTGTTGTTTTTTGTATTTCAGTATTTTTGTATTTTGTATTTTTGTATCTTTGTAGTTTTATGTATTGTGTAGTGTGTGGTTTGTAGTTGTATGTTGTTGCTGTTATAAAATCTTAATAAATATATATATATTTTGAAAAAATTAAAGTCAAGGTACAATCCTGCCCGTTAAAATCAGCAGGACGTTTGCCACTGATTTAGTGGGAGATTAGATACTTAATCTTTTGTCAAGGCAAGACGAAAAACAACAACAATCATTTTGAAGATAAACCGCATGGTGGCTAAATTTGGGGCACAAATAACTTGCAAGCAGTCAGCTGCACAAAGTTGCTGCTTCCTATCTTTTTTCAATATGCCTAAGTAGAGTATTAAAATAAGGGTTGGACTTTTCTAAGCAAGTTTCTAAATGTCATCATTGTGAGGCCAGAAATGAACTCATGCAGGCAACATGCACAAAATGCTTGTGCCTTCAGAGTGCAGAATTGTTGCATCTTGTGTGTTTAACCTCAGGATTTTGCATATTTCACAATTCTGAACATGGAACAGGCCACATAATTCTGAAGATAGATTTCAAGCATTCAATGAGGAATAATGAAGTTTACAATAATCTGGTTTCATTATCTTTCAGAAACATGTGTGATTCAAAGACAATTGCTGTCTTATATTAACACAGAAGCACTGTGTACCTAAAAACTGGAAAGAAATGTTCCTGTCTGTCTCTCCAGCAATGGTCACAGTCTTATCTGCAGTACTGCATTCAGTTCTAGATACTGCCATGTTGAAAAGTTAAATCGCATTCCAATAATGACATAGGCAAAGCAAAGATACAGGATGCTTGAAACCTAACCACCTAAGAGTTGCCTTGACAATCTACTTCTGCAGCCTTGGGGGCCTCAATTGCCCTGACTGTGGCCTGGGGCCAAAAGTGACGGACCTGGACAAACCAAGCAGACTCTGTAAGACAGCTAATGCTTGCCAACTGCCTATAAATGGACTCCATATTATGGATCACCTGTGCTCAGGCACAACATTACATAAAAGTATTATGTCTTTCATCTGAGCTGAAGGAGTGTGGAATCTTTTCCATAGGAAACACAAATTGAAATCTCACTCAACAGCAAGGAAATACGTAAGTTGGGATGCATATTAATAAAGAAGCAGTAAACTACAAAGTTTATAGATTCATTTCGTAAGTTATTTAGAAGAATTTTAAGAAGACAGCCTAATGGCTATTCTAAGACAAATCTACATGATGCAGAGAAGCTAGTGTTGATGTATTTGCAATTGGCAAATTGGACTGAAAGGCAGGGTGTTGTCTATGTTGTAAGAATCCAGATCATTAAGACTTTACTGAGGATGATATTACATATACAACACACATTTGGTTGTTGTATATTAAGTGATCAACGTACATTTGTTCAGAGAGGTTATTCGTGGCCATTAGGCTGCTTTTCTTTTTGATTGTTAGAAAGTTTGTGAACTTCCTAGTGTTCTACATTGAGAACTATACATCTCAGCTTAAGCATTTTCGCCTGGTTCTGAGAGCTTGAAAGTTTCCCACCTTGAGAAAACGATGGCATTAACATTTTGCTATACCTTAATGAGTGTTTGAGGGTTCATCAGCAGCCGAACATGTTTAGATGTAATAAATAAAATAGCATCTGCAGCTGAATGTAACCTACCCAAGCAAACCATGAACTAGACCTTATACAAGAATTTAGGCACCAATTAATTACAAATTATCTCCAGCTTCTGTGATAAGAGCAATCTCGGACCAGTTCCTTGCAGTCTAATGTTCTGTTTTACCTGGACAGTACTACAATAACTGACAGTTGAAAATTGGGCCATAATTTGGGCTAATTGCTTTCCCTATTTTCTCCCCTTGTTAAAGAGTTACAGTTTTTCCTTAATTTGCAGTTGTGTGCCTGATTAATAGAGCCGATGTTCAAGCATACAGGGATACATTCATTTAGAAGAGAATCTGTGTGGCACTATGACAGGCTAAAACAATGGCTGTTTAATATAAGCAAGAGTAATGAACAAGAGTTTTGTTTTCCTCGGCATGCAGGGGGTCACTAACCAATGAAGCCATGTTCAATTAGTTATTCAGCAGTAATGTAGGATGCCCTAACTGAACCAAATAAGGCGTTTTCTCTCTCTACCACACCAGTGTTTGCCTCCCTTATATAATAAAATGTTTCAGAAACCGGTGCATTGCTGAACCTTCTCGTTTTGACAAACGTATGTCAGAATAAACTTCTGAAACTATACTGTGGGTTTCCCCCCCTTTAGCTATTGAACAAAAGAAAGGAAAAGTCCACAAACATTTGAACAGATGACTAGAATAAGAAACAAAACCCAAAATCTCAATTTCAGCAAAGATTTGTTCCTTCAAACTACCATCTTCCTTTGGGTAAAGGCTCCCCCTCCTGGATTAATATTGCTACTGATGTATCTGATGAAGCGAGCTCACATTCACCAAAGTTTGAAATAAACACTTTGGTCCAAACTGGCATAAGGGTCTTTATAGTTTCTGTTGCAGCAGACTAATATGGCTACCTCTCTGGAAATCAGTCCTATGGTATGTTAGGAACATTTGACACTGATAAACATGGGGAGGGGAAAACCCAAAATACTTTATTTACATTGCCAACAGCTTTTACAGCATGGTCTATTAATATAAAACACATGATATGTTAGCCTCAATGAGGCCGATATTTCTTTTGCATTTTTTTACACCAAAAACTGGTGAAGAGCCTGCAATTCTTCCATGGCAACCATGGATAAAACACACAATTGCTCACTGCACAAGCTGAGGTGCCCGGAAATGTTGAACTTAAACTTGCACCCGGTTCTGCAGGATGGCAGCTGCCTTGCAGTTCTGAAAAGCTTTACACAGGTTGTGTCTATTTTGCAGTTACATACCATTGCAGCCTGCATTCTATGCTTGCTCAGAGACATTGTTTGCGGCAGTTCCCGGCGCTTTGCTGGATGCTGGAGTTTCAGCTGCCCGCGGAGCCTGCTTTGGGAGACAGATGGGCACATAGACGTTGGAAGTACAGTGCTCCTTAAGGTATTCTCCACCCTTTTCTTCATAGTCTTTCCTAGTAATCCAGCCTTCATCATGGTTCATGTACTCCAGGGCCCACTCTCGAGCTCCATACCATGCATCTAAAACAGGATTGGAAGCAAGATGCACCTGGATGGCAGCAAGACAATAAAGGGATCTGTTTAGTGGAAGTCAAAGGCCACAGAACTAGAATGGCAACACATGAGCAAAGCTACATGGTGCAAACACCTGACAATCCTATTTGGTATGAAACAACCTGTTCCTTAAGGTTACCTTCTGAGGCTGTGCTCTGGATACCCGACCTCTGACGCTGGCAATGTAACAACCAGAGCGAAGGTCTTTTCTATTCTGCTAGCTCTTGTTTAGAACGCATTCCCCAGAAAGGTTTGCTGGGTGTCAGTTCTTCTTTCTTAGACACCAATCTAAAATGCTTTTCTGTTCCTCAAAGTGTTTAAGGAGTGCTTTTATTGCTTTTTGGATTTAACATTTTCATATTCTATGGTCTGCCCCTTGCAGTGCATTCTCAGAACTTGTTCCTTTGATCATTTGTAAACTGCCTTGTATGCTGAAAAACGGGAAGGAGGGTTACCTTTATGAAGACACAAAGCAGAATGCAGCAACCATGCCCCTGTTTGTTGTTCTATTGCCAGAATATGAAAGCCAAAAGCTTTGACGAACCAAGAAAATGTTCAAACAAAGCAGGACTACCAATAGCTCTCCCACATTGTTGCTTCCCACCAAGCAAATTCAAGGTCATACTGTCCCTGAACATGAAGGTTCAAGTGCTGGACAATTTTTTTAAAAAAAGTCCTCCCAGCAGGAATTTTTTTTATTTTTTGTTTCAACTACATCAGACCAACATGGCTACCTACCTGTAACAAGTGCTGGACAATATTTTTGCCTTTTTCTACAGTACTTTATGCTGCCCAGCATGGTTACCAATGTATTCTATAAATTTATATCTCTCTGTAAGCTTGCTGCCCAATTCAGGAGATTTTTTCAAATCAGTTCAAATGCCCCCCTTATCTTCACATGTGCAATAAAGTTTGGTCATTGTTGCCATGTACAGTATTTGGGTGTTGCATGTAGCCATTGCATTGCTAAAGCCAATACTACACCTGAAAAGACGACTGGAATGGTCTCATTTCAAGCAGCTCCTTGTAGATTCTGGCTTTCATTCCAGGATACATCATGTTCCCACCAGTAAGGAAGACATTCTGGACAAGTTTTTCCTGCTGCTCTTTAGGATACCTGAAGAAATAAAACTCCCTTAACAGATTCATAGTGCTTCTAGCTGGCTGGGATTGAGGATAGAGAATGGAAGGTAAAATTCATTTGTTGTTCTGCCCTCTTTTGCCTCTGGCCCCACCAACCAGAAGGTGGCACAGAAAAGAATGTGGCCCCTGGACTGAAAAACATCCCCCACCCCTGTGCTAAGGGTGGATGGGAAGAGAAAGTCCATGTAGTGGTAGAGGCAGATTTAATGTTTAAACTATTTCAAGGATTAAAGCACAAATCTGATTTTAGTTTGTTCCAATTCAAAAGATTCTTCCAGTAAAAAGCTCTTCTCTTCAGACTGCCTGTTAATTTACATTTTAACAGTGAGAGATTGGGGGGGGGGCTGTGTGCGTACATGGCATTCAAATGTGTCTCTCAACCATCTTCTTTTATATAATTTGTGCCCTGCATCATGCACTATGCACAAGGCAGCTAACAAAATGTATAATCACACAATGCCTTGTTTAATGTGGTGGCATCCCGCAGAATCTTGTGAAACTGAGGGGTTTTTATATATATAAAAAAGTGAGGAGACTAATTATTTAGGTTCTACGGGAGAAAAACCAAGTACTCTCTGAACAGTGACAGCTTGTTCTTAAATACACAGAGGCTGCAATGCTACCCACATTTACCTGAGAGTACCACTGAATTCAACTAGGCTTATTTCCAGATACACATGTACAGGATTGCAGTGTCATTTAAATAGGATTTCAGTTTAAAAACTAACCTGTCCAGGACAAACTGTATGGTTTCTGCCATCCCAGCCTGCTCTTCTCCTATTAAGGATGGCTGGAAGATAATTTCAGGAACTCGGATTCTTTCCGTGCCAATAAAGAGCTGGTGATACTCTGCCAGGTTAAACACGGGCTGTAAAAAATCAGAGTCAGAAACGTACTGCTACTTGTCAGAACCTTTTATGTAATGCTCGACATTTTATTTAAAATATGTTGTAAATATGGATTAAGCTCTATCACCACCAGAATCTGTATTGTTTGCCCTCATCCAGAGAGAGACTTCAACTTTTTAACACATTCTGTTATGAGATATTATAGGTAGTTGCAGCAGCAGGAGAGATGAGATAGCATAAGATACTCTATCAGCTGGGACTGAAAGCCTTTTGGCTTCTCCCCTCCCAGAACCATTTCCCACAACCACGCTACCTGGTCATTAAACATTTGCGTAACTTTTCGAAGAATTAGTTCCTGAATTTACTTCCCCAGTTCTTTTCCTATGCCTTGTTCCTTTTGTACTGCATTTACTAGATTCTAAGCCCTCAGGCATGGACGAGTATTTTTTAATGTTTGGTGTAGTTATCTAGAAAATGTTAGGTGCTTACAGTTTACATTATGTCTGTGGTACGAGATATAACTGGTATAAACTGTGATCAAGGTGATAGCAGATACTCTTGGGGATGTTTCTTCCTATTGCTACAAGCATTTTTGGGGAGTGGAAATTAACACTTCTCCTGTAGGTCAATCATATGCATGTATACTTGAAAGCAAGTTTCACAGAGTTACTCCTAAATATACACAGAATTACAGCCATGGGTTGAAGTCAATGGGATTTGGTAGTCAGTGTCTGAAACATGAGTTTACAATCTTCATTTTTCAATGCTATGGGTTTAAATCACTATTATTATTATTATTATTATTATTATTATTATTATTATTATTATTATTATTAACAGAGGATAAAACTTCAGCCAAGGGATAGATCCTCTTCCAAGGACTTACTCAGTGAGGCCAGGGCTCAAAATTCATGCCCACTGTAGCTGACTGAATGCAAAAATATATACAGTCATACCTCTGGTTGCGTTAGCTGCGGGTTGCGTATTTTCAACTTAAGAACGTGGTGGACCTGGAAGTGTTTATATCCGGGTTTCACTGCACGCACATCTGCAGAAGTGTTCTACGCGCTTTGCGCATGCTCAAAAGTGCCACTCTGGATGCATATTTTTTGGAGTGCAAACGGCACCCCGGAATAGATCAGGTACGTATCCAGGGGTACCACTGTATCGTAAAGTAGACTAAGAGATAGGATGTGTATAAAGACAAACCTGTACTGTAGTAACTGGCTTTTCAACTTCAGGTTGCTCCTCAGCAAATAAGGGCTCAAATTCATTCATGCTTTCTACATCTTCCATTGATTGTTCGCTGCCCATTGGATCCAGATCAGGCATCTTGAAAACGAAAGAGACCACAGGTTCTTATATTAAAACAAGGAAGCCACAGAAGCTGGCTTGGCAATGTCAAGGTCTAAAACCAGTTATGACCAGAATGAACAAGCCTTTCCTGCTGGCTAAACACCAGCTATGCAGTTCTAAGACGATGCAATTAATCATAAAGTCCCACCAAGTTCAAGGGGGCTACTAAATGTGCTTAGGACTACAGCCTTAGTAAACCTTTCTCCCCCTCAATTTTTTGGTTTTATCTTTTTGTAAACTGCTTTGAGGGGTTTTCTTTTACCATTAAGTGGTGTATAAATTTTATGAGATAATAAAATCAATCAATATATTTACATACATCTAATTACTTTAACAGTGTTATCCACTTTTTAAAAATCCTCTGTTCAGAAGCATGCCTAATCCACATATACATAAATAAATAAATAAATGATACCAAAAGACTAGAGTAAGTTTAGAGCTTCAGGATGGCATAAACTTGGTGCATTTAAGACTCATCAACAGGTTTATGAAGTATTTTAGTCTGTTCATGTGAAGCTGGTAAACCAATATTTGCAGTCTAAATAAGTGGTTTGTAAATTTTGGAAAATTGCTACTTTCAGGCAGCAAAGTTCAGTGAAAGTAAGTATTATGCCAGAAAGGGCCACAAAGACCAGGCTGCTAAAATGACTGAATCAGGATGCCACCATAGTTCTACCGGTGCTGGCTGAATATATTTTTTTTTTAAAAAAAACTATTTACTGAGTGAGGTTTCAAACCTGAGGTAGGCTACTTTACTTAGAGCTGTAATGCTAAGCAATTGGGGTTTGGGAATGTCATGCCAAGAATTTGGTTTTGCCAGCTGTAAACCAAAACAGGCTATTTTTGAATTTAGCAAATATGAGAAAGTTTACAGAACTTATAAAAAAAGGCTTACATAACGATAAAGATTAAACATTTTTCTGCATGGAAGTAAAAACATATCCTCAAATAACTCTTGCTTAGAATATGTCACTGCTTTCATGGTTCTCCTTTGCCCTACACATGCTAGACAAATGCTCATGAAAACAAAGCCATTACACGACCAGTATTCATTCTCATAGTTTATGAATATCATAGGCTCAGAATGTGGTATGCAATGCCAAGTTATCAATTAACATTCACACACCCTTTTCTATCATTCTCCTTATACTTGACATTAACGTTACATCAGTTTCATTAATCCTGGTTTATGACCCATGATCAGGGCTTTTTTGGGTGCCGAAACTCAGTTCCAGTGAGTTCTGGCTGAAAAAAGTCCTGCCCGTGATACTGGTAAGTGGCTCAGTCAATAGGCATCTTCACTTAACCTCACCTTTTGAGATGAGTAAAGGTAAAGGTAAAGGGACCTCGGACCATTAGGTCCAGTCGTGACCGACTCTGGGGTTGTGGTGCTCATCTCGCATTATTGGCCGAGGGAGCCGGCGTACAGCTTCCAGGTCATGTGGCCAGCATGACAAAGCCGCTTCTGGCAAACCAGAGCAGCACACGTAACACCGTTTACCTTGGAGCAATACATAGTTGCTTCAAATGTTTCCAGAAGAGGCATGAGTGTAAGTACCGTATTTTTCCGTGTACAACATGCCCCCATGTATAAGACACCCCCTATTTGGGGGGACTCAAAATTAAGAAAATGGGGAAGATTCCCCCGTGTATAAGAATACCCCCCCTTTTAACATTATTTTTAGTATAAAAAAAAACTTAGTCTTATACATGGAAAAGTACGGTATATTCTTGGCTTCTACCCAATTCTGTTATGTGAAGCTGACCCTAATTTCATATTCCATTTTTCAACTTTTTTTTTAACAGGGCACGAGGAATGCTCAAGAAAGATGCCAAATGCCAAGGAGGAACCTTTGCATAATTCCAACTTGAATATCCACTGCTTTCCTATCCTCAACCTCCAATAGGCCATATTTTTTAAAAATTTTTTTTAAATAGGCTATGGTCTGACTCAAGAGTACTCAAAACAAACGGCAGCTCAGTTTTCTGCAAGGAGATGAGGCTACTAAGCTCTGAGAACAGCAAATATTAGCATAGCCTCACAGAGCTTTTTGGGGAACATTTTCCTCCATGTTTTTATATTTTGCATTTCTGCATATCTTGAGATACACCAGGGCCCACTCCTACGGTACTTCTCAGCAGCTCCACTGGAGAGTGGAGTGGCTCCTGTTCAGTCTTTCATGTCCTTTTTTCACGCCAGCCATGTCCTTCTCCAAAACACTTTGTTCCTCTAAACCCATCCATTTCCCATTCCCCCCCCCCCAGACACTAAGCATTCTGTGACCCCAAGACCATGCTCGGTCCTCATTGGGCAATTTACTATCTTTTTCTACTTTTGCAACCCCTTGGATTCTCTCAAGCAATGCATTACAGTGGTGCCTCGCTTAACGAATGCCCTGCTTAATGAAATTTCCGCTTAACGAAAGGTTTTTTCTAGCGGAGGTTGCCTCGCTAGACGAATTCATTTTACGAAAAATTCGTCTAGCGAATCGCTGTTTCCCATAGGAATGCATTGAAATTCAATTAATGCGTTCCTATGGGCAAATTATTTTTTTTAAAAAAAATTCAATACATTCCTATGGGATTCGCTAGACGAATTTTTCGTTATAAGAAAAGACCCGTGGAACGAATTAAATTCGTCTAGCGAGGCACCACTGTACTTCCCTTCTGTTTCTCAGTGGCCCTATTTTTGCTGCAGTCCTGCTGGCACTCACCAACTGATATCACTTATGAGATGGAGGGATGGTGATGGATGGCAAGGCAAAAAGGAGACAGCAGGAGAATATAGCAATAGACAACTTGGCAGAAAGTTGTAATACAGTCAATAAAATACAGTCTTAGAATGGTTTTGCATATACTTATGGTTATGTGCCAACATAATTAATGCAACCTTACTGCAGTACCTCTGGCTTGCTATCAACAACGTCCACTTCAACGCTCACTTCTGCCTGTAGGATTTTCTGCTTGGTTTGCTCAATGGCCATACTCAGCTTATGAATGTAAGACTGAAGTTCCTCAGCAGAGTCCATGTTCAGTTCCATCAAGCCTTTGTGAAACTGATCCATTTGACCTTCCTCCAGTAGTTCCTGCACACAAAACACAATGCAATGTGATTTCTATTGCCCGCAATATAACTAAGGGGAATATCTCAGAAAAGCCCAGGGTGG
Source organism: Zootoca vivipara (assembly GCF_965207765.1). NCBI lineage: Eukaryota > Metazoa > Chordata > Lepidosauria > Squamata > Lacertidae > Zootoca > Zootoca vivipara. The sequence goes on along the minus strand of NC_142590.1, from coordinate 71,257,157 downwards.
GGGAACATTTCCAAATGAGCGAAAAACTTGCCCTTATTTTCTGGCGACTGTGATATCTGTAAATCTTTCACTGAGATGATATCAAAGTGACCCCATGACATTAAGTATTTTCCCCCAAGAATGAAATCTGGTATTTTCATATCATGTTCTCCTGCCATCAGCTTCTCCTTTTCAACTTCCACAAAGCTGCATCTCAAACATTGTGCGGGGTTACCTGAACATAAAGCAGCCTGTCCAACCTCTCTTGATCAAGCTGCAGCTTTTCCTCTCTTCGGCGAGCATTGAGCTCCTGGAGCCGTCGAAGTTGTTGCTGCCGCCTCTCCTGCTTCTCTTCAGATGTGAGGGTGCTCCCCAGCAGCTTATTTGAAAAGGGCAGCTGCATCTTATGCACATGGTTCTCATAATATTCAGGGGACCTCCACTTCTGCATTTCTGCTCAGAAGTTTCAGAAGCATAATAATGAGTTTTGCAGGCACAACTCTACAAGGTCTCTGCGCTGCTAAACAAATGCCTTTGGCAAGTTTGGATATTTGGAAATTACAGGGAAAGCCATCTGATAATCTATAACAAGAGGTTATCTTTAAAAAATGTTGTGAGCCACCTTGGGAGGTTAACTCTCAAAGGTAGCTTATAAACAATGAAGCAAACAGCCTGCACTATTACTGTTCTTGCTTACTTTTCAAATTGAAACTGCTATTGTCTGTTAGATACACATAGTATTCCCGACAGTTTTGCACCAAGTAGGAGACATGAATGAAAAGGAAAGGAGCAAAAGGTACTCAGGTCCCAGACCCTTGTTCCAAGGAGGGTAACTATGCTTCAGAAGAATGAGCAAGTAGAATCCCTAGAGCAGGCATGTCAAACCTGCGGCCCTCCAGATGTTTTGGCCTACAACTCCCATGATCCCTAGCTAGCAGGACCAGTGGTTGGGGAAGATGGGAATTGTAGTCCATAACATCTGGAGGGCCGCAGGTTTGACATGCCTGCCCTAGAGCCAACTCTCCCTAATGCAAACCTAGAGGGAGAAAGCGTGCAAATGACATGATGCAATGTGACTTGCTGGCAGTCTGGAGTAGGATGGAGAATAGACACAGCCTTTTATTGTGTCTGCCAAATGGACATCCTAAAACCAGTTGCCGACCAGATTCAACAAGATAATTCAGCCCCTTTAACACACTTTATTATTTATAAGGGCACATAATAAATAAGTTTGCTCAAAGCAATCTGCATCACTAGATACTGCTTGGGACAAGCTGCTGCATCTGAGGGATTATTCACCATACAAAAGCTTAATAAGGTAAAATCAGGTTAACTTTCCAGTACTGACCATAGCTCACATTAGTATTTTAAGATATGAATGATTTAGGTCCCAAATATCTGAAAGATTGGCTCCATCCCACCAACCTTCTTGGGTGTTCAGATCTGCAGAGAGGACGCCCTTGGTAGTCTCACCACTCTCATAAGTAAAGAGGATGGTGGCCCTGTGAGGGGTGCAGCTAGCCTGTTCACTGTTCAGATTTTGCTGTATGCTAATGACGCATGACTTTACCCTTTGACAAGTAAGGTATGTTGTTTGGTGGGACCTACCTCTTTTCTAGAATGCATACTGTTCCTATAATTGCAATAGCTGTCATTGTTATTATAACTGCATATTTTATTCTTGGACCTTATGTTGAAGGGTGTCTATTCAATCTTTATAAAGTGTTACACCTACAATATACTTAATGTTAACCATGCATATCAAATCTGAACTCAGGTTTAAAACTAACCACGATTAGCATTTTAACATTTAAGATATTTTCATACCTCTTTAGCAATATAAAATTACTTCTTAATATATTTTTTTCTCCTGGGATTGCCAGAACCCTAAGAGAAAAAAATATTTTTACCAAACCATGAGGGAATACAGTAGTATGTAACTTTAAAGCTGCATGACAGCCATTAATAGCAATGCTTACCATCCTTATAATCTTCTGCAACATAGCTGTGCTCATGCAGTATTTCCTCTACACGGCTGAGAGTAATGGCAGCAAAATGCCCAGGATATTTAAGCTGCAGGAGACGCTGAAGGTACAGAGCAGCCTGGCACCCTCCAATATTTATACGCTTACAGTTTCTAGCATCCAACCTACCAATCCACAGAAACAAAGTAAAAGTGAGTTGGTACACAACATAGGAATGGTTCATTAAATTCTTTCTACTAGAGTTCTCAATAGCAGGTTATCATCTACCTTAAGATTTTTTTAAAAAAAACAACCAGAATTCTGAGCAGCTTAAAATAAATGCTCTAACATAATTCAGTGTCCACATTTTAGGTATACATTTCCACACTTTATTATTATTAAATTTATATGTCACCCTTCCTCCCAAAGAAGCTGAGGAAACCCATACAACTTGCAACAGGTAGAGATCTTCATTTTTGTGCGAGGACAAAAACAAAATTCATAACAAAAGACTTAGGCTATGTGAAGCATTTATATAGGAACATTTCTCTTGTAAAGCTCATAAAGCAAAACAGAAAATCCTTAAAGTTATTCAGAGCACAGAATCTAGGTTATTTTAATGTTTTCCGCCTTTACTCATATTTATGAACAATCAGGAAGTTTAAATATAAGCACTCCAGAAGAATACAAGAAAAGAAAAGAACAGAACAGAACACATCAACTCCATGAAAAGGTACTTGATGGTATCACAAGGGATAAAATCAACATCTTCACCTGGCTTATAAAATACAGCATATTCATATATCCAACTTTTCACTTTAACTACCTAATCCAATGAAATTGAATGAAAATAATATAAACAATCCATATAGCAACTCTCTTCTGTTGCTTCAGGAAATATTCATGCAGCACAAGTACAAACTATTTTCTCGGAACCAGGGATGGCCCACTGCATAACAGAGTTCACTCACTCGAGGGAAACTGAGGGGACAACAACCACCCCATGACTATAAACTATAAACCTAACTAAGCAGAATTAAGGTGCTAGCATCTACATATTCTAGCAACTTCTTGCATACAGGATTAGTAAAAGTCAGACACAAAATCAATGGATCAATTGCAGTGGTAAAGATGACAAAAAGAAGGAAAGAAAGACAGCTGCACAGATTCCTTTTCCCAACGCCTTTCAAAAACATTTTTATCAAGGGAGCATAAACATTAATTTGATAAAGATGCTCAGAACATGTTGGGAACACCAAACTGTGCAGCTGCCTTTGTTTCATAAATTGATGGTCATCTTTAGAGGCAGAACTTCACAGAATTTTAAAGTATCAAGCAAAAAACTGAATTTAATCCAACTAAATTTTACTTAGAGTGGACCCACTGAGAAGTTAGTAACGTCCACTAATGCCTGGATACAGTTTATTGCAGCCAACTCACCGGCCATCCAAGACTGGCAAAATATGTGTACATTGATATCCAGAGGAAACTATGAGACCACTGCAAGGCCAGCCCTGCCTCTTGTTGTGATATAAACTGTACAAACTGTCCACGCCATAAGAAACCTTGGGAACTTGGTAACATTCAAACAGGAGCTCCGACATCATTTGTCTTGAATAGAGAGGGTTGCAGACTGCTTCAGTGACCACAACTGGGTGGTCAACACAGCCCTGTAATGAAATGGCAAGAAATGAAGACACGAAGACCTGGTTAAAACAGTTTACCTATGTTTGAAAGTTATTTATAGAGCTATAGATGAAAACAGACTTGGACTAGATGATCAGGAGCCCCTTCCAACTCTACAGCTCGATGATCTACCGTATGAATCCTGAGAGGCAGTGACTGGCAGGCCAGTCATCAGCATCTGGTGGGAAGCAGGTTGGGTACCGCTGTACTAATGAAATGGAACTATATACGTTGAGTATCGCATGCATAAACTCCTGGGCAGGTCCGTTGGTCAGAGTCTGGTGCTGATCATGCCACGGTTGCAGGTTCAATCCCAGGAATGGGACAGTTGCATATTCCTGCATTGCAGGGGGTTTGGACTAGATCAGTGGTTCCCAACCTTTTTTTGGCCATGCCCCACCTAAGCATCTCTAAAAATCCTGACCCCCCCCCCGGGTGACATATAATTCTTATTATTCAAAAAGTAAACTCCTATTCACGTGGAGGAAGCCTAAAAGGCCATTAACTTGGTCTAAACAAGCTTCCAAAGAACATGGCATCTGTGAAAGAGAAAGATAAAAGAACGAAAGGACAGTTGAAGTACTGGGGAAGAAATCACTAGGAAATTGTTTTAAAAAATAATACAGTAATATGAAGTGATATGAAAAAATAGTATTTTCTGTATAAATAACCTCTCCATTGTTACCAGCTGACCGTTTACAGTACATTCCGATTTTAATTTTAACAATGTGTATGTCACCATATATATTTATATACTTGTTGTTTTATTTATTGTAGTTTAGAAATTATTTATTGTAATTGTTAAGCGTAGATTTCCGTTTAATTTTTATAAGCTGATATTTAATATTATTCTATACTATTCTAATGATTGCTGAATGTTACTTTATTTGAGGTAGGTTGCTCATTTTAAAGTTATGTTTTATTATCACATTTTTGTATTGCATTACATTGTTAGAAGGTGTATATTCTTTGTTTCTTCAGCTTGTAAACTGTCTTGGTAGATACAAAGACGGTATGCAAATTAAAAGTGATGGTGATGATATGAGGCCCCTAGAACCATAAGAAATGAAAATAAAATAAAATAGTGTTAACAACTCGATAAAATGATGTGTCCCACGCTGGGAAACACGGGACTAGGTGGTCCTCAGTCCGCCTACCTGCGAGGCGACCCCGAGGCGCTGGAAGCCGTGGTCGAAGAGCAGCTCCTGGAGCTCCATCTGCACCGGCACGTTGCGGTCGAAGGGCGAGCGCAGCAGCCAGCGGAGGGGCTCGGGGCTGCCCAGGTCGTTGCCCACCTGAGTCTCGGGGCCGGCCCCTCCGCGCGCCCCGCGGCTGCGCGCCACCAGCGATCGGAATCGGAGCAGTGGCTCGCTGGGCACCTCGGAGGCCCGGCAGGCCCAGCCCAGGCGCAGTTGGAAGGAGCCGTTGTCCAGCACCAAGGGAGCCGGAGAAGGCACGCGCACGGCCGGGCTCGGCTCCAGCGCCGGGTCCGGGTCCCAGCGGACGTCGCGGAAGGGGAAAACCCCTCCGGCCTCCTCCATCGCCCGCCCGGCACGCGTACGGAGGGGGGTGGATGGGGGACGCCGCTCCGTCGGACCTGCCTCGGCTGCTTCCGTTCCATCCGCCGACTGGAAACCAGAGCGGAGTTTTCGAGGTTCCGCTCTTCAGACGGGCCCCCGTAACGAAAAGCGGGGTTTCCTCGCTCTGTCGCTCAAACATACAAACGCATTTGGAGTTTATACCGTGCAACACGTTTCTTAGCATTCAAGGTGCCGCAGCACTTGCAGTTTACACGCTTCTCCGGTTTCTTGGACTGGTTGGGAGTTTTCCTGGAAGGTTTTTCCCGGGAGGCAAGATGGAATTAGGCTGAGCTCCAACCCAAAGTGCATGCTGTGTTCTTGTATTGCCACATCAACCCCAGACAAATTTAAAGCATGGAAGACCCTCACAGCTTCCCTCCCACCCTTCACGTTCCTTTCTCTTTAAATTATTTTTCTTTTGTATGAATGCCATGTCCATCTATCTTTGGGACTGCAACCCCATCCGTCCTGTCCATTGGTCACACTGGCTAGGGATGGTGGGAATTGTAGCCCAAAGGTTGGCAGCCTCGGCATGTTGTTGAAAATCTGACCCCTTGCCCTGATCTTCACTGCGCCTGATTTATGTCATTTCTGCACCATGCATTTAAAGGAGTAGTATCATACTAATTTAAACAGGAATCCTGGGATCTGTAGTTTAATAGGAACCGCTATAGCGGGAAGGTAAACGGCGTTTCCATGTGCTGCTCTGGTTTGCCAGAAGCGGCTTTGTCATGCTGGCCACATGACCTGGAAGCTGTACGCCGGCTCCCTCGGCCAATAATGCGAGATGAGCGCGCAACCCCAGAGTCGGTCACGACTGGACCTAATGGTCAGGGGTCCCTTTACCTTTACCTTAGGGTTGTTAGGAAGCAACTCTGTTCCCCTCAGAGGACTATGATTCTCAGAATGAAGATAATTAGCCTTGTGCTGGCCGTTTTTGCCTCTGCAGAGGGATATTGTAATGGCAGGGAAAGGTTGCAGGTTCTTCACAAAGCTGTTTTTGAGACCCAGTATCCACCCAGCCCCCCATCAACCAGTGAAATACACCAGACTACATTTTTGTGCTATACTGTACGCTTTTTTATTCCCTCCACCTGCAAAACAGGCCTAATACTACTTTGCAGTGCCCCGCAGTATTGGAAAACATTGCATGTGAGATGAGATATAACTTTTTTTTAAAGTAGGAATATTTGGTGATGGCTGTGAAAAGAGAACACAATATCATTATTTTTTGGGCCATTGGTGGGCCTAATAAAGGAATTTGAGGAGCTCTGTTATTTTCCCATTAGTTTGTTGTTTCTAATTACAAGTGGAGGAGGTGTCATTATACCAGGTGTGCTGCAGGTTCTCTAATTAACCTCCATATAATCTTTGTGTTCCTCCCTTAATGGGATTGCAGCCTTTTTTAAAAAATCAGCGGTGTTGGAATGACAGCATAGCTGCTTTGTGAGTCATGCTGTGACGTAATAAGCAAGTGTAAGTTATCTTAAGGTGCTTAGTGGAGCACAGCAAGTATTTAGTAAAACATGTGCACAGTCAGCTGAGGTGGATTTTGGAGCAGAGATGAAGTACCCTCTGGTCCCTTTAATTAATGACCTAACATTTCCTGTCCTTTTCTTTTGGTTTTGTTTGCCTTTTGCCATATTATTGATCCTTTTCATTTTCTGGCTTCAACATCTACTTAATGATGGTAAGTCTTGCTGTGAGACAGCTAAGATGTGCTTGTGTATTAAGGCTTTAGGTATTAGCTTTCCTTTTAAAGCATTGTGTTGCAAAACTATTTTTAGCTTAATGCTGATCTTGTGTGTCAGGCATTTAGACAGTTTCAAAAGAAAATAAGACACGGAAAATTTATAGTTTTTGATAGCAATGTTTTAAATAACTGTTTTTTAATTCAGGTTTAAAAGAAACTTTGTATCAGGAATGTTTGTTAACGGTTGTGGTATACCCAAATAAGCCTTGTAATTTGGTTGAAACCTGTACTGCACAGTACTTGCACACCTCACGATTGTTGGTATGAAAGAGAACATATATAGTAGCTGAAAAGGGAGAGTTGATGCAACTGAGGAGAAATTTCTTGCTTGAATTCCTTTGGCTTGTTCTGCTTTGTCCATTTTTATATTTTATTATTTCACTTCACATACACAATACTATGCTTGCTCATGTTTTCAAATAACAAACATTGCTATTGCAACTTGCAAGTTCAAAAATCTCGAACTGGACAGAAAGGAGTTTACTGCAGGCACTGTAAGTCATAATCATTCTTGAGATATGTACTCTGCTGTGAAATGGCTAGCTTCAAACTATTTTTACCTCTAGTGTGTACTACCGGTATTTGTTAATGGCAGAATCACTAGTACTGTACTGAAAAAGGAATGGGTGCTTAGTCTAGTCATTTGTCTTTCGGTCAAGTTTGAAGGCATAGTGTACCTCTTAACTACCCAGTGGCAGATAAAAAATTAACAGGCTTGACAATCCTAATGGGAACGGAAGCTGCTTTGCTTTGTAATTTGGAAACAGAGGCACTAGAAAAGCTTTAGAATATTTCTTTCTCCATAACTGTTCATTGTTGAACTGCTATTTTAATAGAAATATCTTGAGCCCATTTGGATAAGAATGCTTTATTATCTCATGTTTCAACTTCAGTTTTGCTTTCTGTTCAATGTTTTTAATAACTTGTGTGTTGGTGTTCTTGAGATTGCAACACCTATAGTGCAAGTACAGTAGGTACAGGGGGCAGCCTAGCTCATTTCACCATCTGAGGCGAATCGGGAAGGTGCCACCCCTGCGCTGAAGCCTTGCTTACTGGGGTCGTGTGGTGGCACCCGCTGGTGCAATCTCACAGAACTCTTGCAAGAGCTTGTTGGAAACTGTCACTGTGTGATTCTGGCAACTGCAGCAGGATCCCACCGCTGGAGGCAGGCTGCTTCACTCTGCCTCATGGGTGGGTTGGCCCTGAATAGGTATCTCTTCAGTGTTTTGCAGCTTGTAAAATTTTAATATGAAAGGAGAGGGTTTCACAGTCTGTTGCCTTTAAATGCATCCTAGGTGCTTCCTTTCTAATATGGTGAAGGATTCACCACTTTATTGTCCTGTTAATACAGATTTCTTGAGGCAGAAACCAAAGACTCTTGGGATCCCATGGTTAGATGCTCTGGGGCAAAGGCTACTAAAATGGTACTTTTCTAGTCAAACCGTGCCCAGTGAAAGCACACTTGAATGCCTACTAGTTACTAAGTCTGTAAGTAAAACCCCCGTTATGTTTGCTCTGATACAGTGGTATGTTGGGGGCCAGGAGTCACTGTAGCACAATTATTGCTTTGGAGTGGAACTGCTGCTGTTAGGACAAAACTGCTTTTTGAAACATACTATGTTAAAAGATGTCCTCTCAAACATGCCACAGCTCCCAAAAAAATTATTGGCACATACCATCAAACATACGGTATATAGAATTTATTTATGCATAAGTGACTAAAAGATACAATCCTATTTGGGAGTAAACTCTTAAGACGCTAGGACTTAATTTTGTTTGTATCCATGTGTGTGGCTATGCACAAAGCGTTCTAATTATAGGAATTGGAGTGACATTGCTGAAGTACAGTAAGTCAGCAGCATTTCCACTTGAATAATGGTGAACACTTCTGTTTTTTCCAGTGTAATAGGCATGTTCACTTACATCACTGGGTTTATTATTGGGTCAAGATCCATTTTGTTTGCAGCAAGGCTTAATGGTGAAAAATGATGTTAAACTGTCACTTGCCTTCTCCAAAGCACCACACTTGATAATGAGAAAATTCATTTTTGTTCAGAGTTGGGAATGTGAGTATGCTACTTCCCATAAGCTATTTTATGGATTTTTCAACTGTTCTCATCCTGAGAGTATTATCAGTTATGAAAGCAGTTTGTCACTGGAGTGGGTCCAAGTCTTCATTTGTGCCTGGGTAAAGGTATAATATTGATATTGCAGAGGCAATTTAGCCCTTGACTTTCCTGAATGACTATCTAAAGGAGAGCCTATTCCTGTTATACAAAGCTGGTGCATTTCTAAACAAAAAACAGTTTTGTTCAATGTACTTTCATAGCACAGCTGGTGCAGTTTTTGTAATCTGACTAAAATTACCTACCATGTTACTGAAGCTAAACTTTTGTTTTCAGCCCAAGTTTCCATCACTAAAGAGATAAAGATGCCACCCTCTGATAATTCTGATGGGAATGCTGACCTCGGATCAGAAAATGAGTTTAGAGAAAATAACAGCCAGGGCGAGATACACAGAAGAGCCTCAACAAGTGACATTAGGACAACTCTACCTGTGAAAAAACTGAGACCCAAGCCTGCCTATCTGAGTTCAAAAGAGGCTGTCCAGATAAAAGGCCTTTCTGCCTTTATTTCAGACAGATTGGACCAGAATGTAAAACAGTATTGCTTGGACAAAAATTCATTGTATAACACAGTAATGGTAAGTTATACTCCTTTTTTTCAAATGAGCACAAAAAGGTTTTTCCCTCTCTGTCTACTTCTCAGAGCATATTTCTGTAGGCAAGATGGAAAGGACCAAGTTTGTATCAAATTAATCTGTCCCAGGTCGTGGAATAATAGGTTTGGGATTAGAATTCTAAATCCTTTTGTGGTTTGCATCCTACATAATGACCTACAATCCTGAAGAGGCAATGGGTAGCACACAACCACAGGTTTTCACATTTCCCCCCTGTGCTATTTCACAAAACCACAACTGCTTCCTAAAATTTCCTTCAATAGAATAAGCTTTTGTACAAGTGCTAGCATCTCACAATGATGAACACACCTTTAGGTGAAACAGAGCATATGAAGTTTGCACATTTTGGTGGTCTGATAGTAGTGTTAAGACCTGGATCAGTCTTGCGAAATGCTTGTTACTTTCCTGTTTTGGGCGTTTGCTTTTTTGGGTGGGGTGGGTGCTCAAAGCTAGCTAGCTAAAAGGAATTATAAACCCCTTTTGAGATCAATAAGAGTTACAAAAATCGACAAGTCACAGTAATAGAAGCCAGTTGGTTGAGCAGTGAAAACTGATGCAGTGGGGGCGGGAGACAGAAGGAAAGACTAAGTATTTCTTGGGACTGCAGCCTAAAAGATATGAGTCCCTTATCTATTTGCTTCAGCATTACATAATAATTGCTTTAGATACTATTAATGAATTTCTAGGCTGCAATCCTATATCCATTGCACTGTAAGTGAGCCCTATCCCGCTAAAGGGATTTACTTCAGAGTAAGGTAAAAGGGATGTGGGTGGTACTGTGGTCTAAACCACTGAGCCTAGGGCGGTTCGAACCCCTGCGACGCAGTGAGCTCCCGTTGCTCAGTCCCAGCTCCTGCCAACCTAGCAGTTTGAAAGCACATCAAAGTGCAAGTAGATAAATAGGTACTGCTCCAGTGGGAAGATAAACTGCGTTTCCGTGCACTGCTCTGGTTTCACCAGAGACAGCTTTGTCATGCTGGCCACATGTCCCGGAAAAATTGTCTGCGGACAAACGTCGGCTCCCTCGGCCTGTAAAGCGAGATGAGCGCCACAACCCCAGAGTCGTTCGCAACTGGACTTAACTGTCAGGGGTCCTTTACCTTTTTAAGGTAAAAGGTAAAGGACCCCTGGACGGTTAAGTCCAGTCAAAGGTGACTATGGGGTTGCGGCGCTCATCTTGCTTTCAGGCCGAGGGAGCCAGCATTTATCCAGAGGGTTTCCCAGGTTATGTGGCCAGCATGACTAAACAACTACTAGCGCACAGAGGACTGTGGAGAGTGCCAGAGTGCACTGAAACGCTGTTTACCTTCTCACTGCATTTATCTACCTGCACTGGCATTCTTTCAAACTGCTAGGTTGGCACGGAAACAGGTAGCGCTGTGGTTTAAGCCACTGAACCTCTTGGGCTTGCTGATCGGAAGGTGGGCAGTTTGAATCCCCGTGACGGGGTGAGCTCCCGTTGCTCTGTCCCAGCTCCTGCCAACTTCTGAGTAGACAAGCATAGAACTATGCTACTGATTTGCTCTCAAGTCAAAGGGGGCGTAGTTGATTCTCCAGTCATATTTTCACAGCAGGTACCGGTAGGTTAACCTGAGGAAGAGAGCCAAAAACTAGCCATGATGGGACCAGCCATATTTATACATGAAGGCAGCCATAAGAATGACAAAGTGTGTGTTTGTAAATATGGTCTAAGGCCACACATGTAATGGAATCTGAACCCTTCTATCTTATTTTTTTATTTAAAATAATTATATACTGCTATATCAAATATATATATATATAGAGGCAAAAAGAAATTAAAAACAAACATCAATAGACCATTGTAGGGAATGTGCTCTTAAATACTTGCATAAACATGCCAGAATAGAAAAGTTTTCAGCAGACATTTAAAAGTTGGTAAAGAAGGCGCCTGCTGAATATGTCGGCAGGGTGTTCTGCAGGACTGGGCCAATGACACTAAAGGCTTGATTTCTTGTATTCTTGGTGTTCTTGTCACCGGCCTTTGCCAGAGCCTCAAGATCAAAAAGGCCACTGCTTAACAGTCTGCAAAGTGAAAAGGATAGCAGAGAAGATCAGATGAAGTTGTAGAGAATTGGGTGGGTGAGAAGTGAGTTTGGGTGGGTGGGCAGATGTTGCTGTATACGATCAGGCACTGAAGATTCAAGGCAGGTCAAAATTCACACATTTGAGCAAACCTTTTAGAGGAGGGCAATTGTGGCCTTGCATGTGACACAGGGCCTGGTTTTGATACCTTTATTCAGTGCATACAGTGGTACCTCGTGTTACGGACGAGATCCGTTCCGGAGGCCCGTCCGTAAAGTGAAATGCCCGCAACTCGAAGTGCTGCATCTGTCCAGGCGTGTAGTACAATTGGGCGCTTCTGCGCATGCGGCGAAACCCATAAATAACCCGTTCCAGTACTTTCCGGTGACCGCGGGATGTAATGCGAAAAGACGCAACATGAGGTATGACTGCATGTATATATACATGTATATATGTGCATATATATGTATATGTGTATATATAGAGAGAGCAGGCCTGCAACAATAGCAGCAGCAGCAAACTGCCAAAATCAGTGCTTTAAATTTTTCCTTGTGTTGCCTCTTGAGCCTTGTTTAGGCCTTGGGTGGTTGTTGAGAGTTTAACAGGTGTATTAAACAAGTTTCTATCTAGTTCTCTGGCAAGGATTTAAAGAAAGGTGGGACCAGATGCTGATTTTACGTATTTACAGAGACAGTACCAAGTTAATTCATTATGTCTGAATGCATTCGCAGCATAATTGCATGGGGGAAATGGCCATAATTGTTGCAGTGTTCATTGTTTTGTGCAATGGTGATCTTGTTAACTGCCGTGAGCAGATGTGAAAGATGACTTCTTCCTCTGTTCTTTCTTAGCTGATCTGCACTCTGCTGGTCTCTCTCCTCTTCAACCTTCTCTGCCAGTTGCTCGAGGTCTCAAATGTTCTACGAATCCAGCTGCTGCCTTCATCTCTGGCTGTCCGTGTGAATCAGCTCTTTGCCTGGGTGACCCAAAAGCCTGCAAAAATCATGATTTCCTTGAAACAAGAAATTTCTGCTCGATCAGCTTCTCTCTTGGGGAAGAGAGAGAAAAGAACTTTTGGGGCTAAAGCGTAATGCTTTGTACAAGGCAGGATTAAAATATAGTGACTCCACTCAACAAACTTTGTGTGGTGTATATTTGTAGGAATCACTTTTTCGGCAAGGAAACACTAGAATGTGCTTCATCACTCAGATAATTATTAGTAGTATTATTTTTCAGCAAGGAGTAGAGGGTGGGGGGAAGAGTGGTATGCCTTTTCAGTTTTTCCATTCCACAATGAGAACCAAAGCATAAAGCATTATTTGCTTATCTTGAAATAACAACCCTTCTTCTAGAGAACAATGAGGCTCTGATATGCATACCAGCCTAAACATATTTAAGAGCAATAAATGACTGCAAATATTATAATAACTTTCTCAAAGGGGGGTTAGTAAGGGATAGTGCAGTGGAACATCTCTCCTTCTATGTCACAAGGATTTTCTGTTCCTTGACTTCTACTCCAGTTGCAAGCTGTCCTCTTCCCCTCCAGCTTGCCCACAGCTCCACCATGGGGTGGTTGGCATACATCTGTCCTGAGAGACAATGGAGTGTCTCTCCAGGGGTGAAGTCAGATGGATGTGTTAGTAGCGCCAAAGTTACCTCCCTGGGCCTCAAGCCTAAATAGTGTGTATGGAGGTCCTGCCCAGACAACAAGACCTCCCTCCCAGCCTTGCTGATGTGGTCCAGAGGAAAACAGAGCAATACACTTGGCACTAGCTTGGCTGCAGGAGTTGCTAGAAGGGGGCATACGAGGTGCCATCCAACTTAGGGACTCTTACGTCTTAGGGACTCACCTCCAGATTTAGAGTTTACTCCTTAGCGTTTTCTTCAGAAGATATCCCACAAGGCAGCTGGGAGGTGTGGGTGGAAATGTGCACAAGATTGGGGTGGCCACTTCCATTTTTGCTTTGGCCACGCCCTCAGCTGTCATGTGGTTGACTAACAGTGAACAATCCTTGGGCCAAAATAAGGTTGTTTTCTAGAAAAAACTGCTTTCTACAAATAATTCAGTAATCTAGTAGCCATCCCACTGCATTTTTAAAGCTAAATCTATACGCCGGCTCCCTCGGCCAATAATGTGAGATGAGCGCGCAACCCCAGAGTCGGTCACGACTGGACCTAATGGTCAGGGGTCCCTTTACCTTTAGTAGCCATCCCACTGCATTATTAAAGCTAAATCTTTCACAAGCACTTTTGAGCATAGGAACTCTGGAATGTGTGATAATCTTTAAATAAGGTGAAGACATAACATTCCTGATCGTTGTGGGTTTTTTTAAAAAAAAACAATTGCTAGAAGAACAAGATCTGTGTACACCCTCATCCTTGCTCCTTGTACATAGAACTTATCACCTTTCCATTTACGGTATTTTTTTGGGCGTTTGTCAGAAGGTAAGTGTTATGTCTGTATGGCTGCTAGTTTCAAACCAGAGTGTGAAACTGAACAACACTGCAAAATATATCTCCTAACTCTGATTAAAGCTATGCTCTTAAAGAAGCATGAGAGTGCCCCTTTCATTAAGTAGATGGACAACAACAACAACAAATGTTCTCCCGTTATAAGCTTGTCAACTGATACCTGTCAAGTAAAAAACTTGAAATGCTCTACCTGATGAAGTCTATAGATGAGACAAATTTCAAACCGATCCAACTAAAATTGCTGCAACTACAGCAGCTTTAAAACTGTTAGAAATTAACACACTGACTTTGTTTTTACTCCAGCTTTTATACAAACATACCACGCTTGTAGGATTTGGAAATCTGAAAAATACATGCCTTGCAACCACACACAGTAATATTTTATTATTATTCCAAAATGTGATGCCATAAGCTTAGTAGTTTAAAATAAACATTGCTTGACTTGAGGCCATTATTTTGTCTAAATTTGTATTGTAACACTTGTGTCTATTGCACTTGAGTCTGCTGTATGCAGCCATTCAACACGTTGCAGTGCAGTGTAGAGCTTGCATGAGCAGAAGAGCAAATGTAACTAAAAACTACCACTTATTCAAAAACTAACAGGGTTATCTTGTGCTACTTAAAGAGTAGGAGGAAGATAGCTCTGATACAGTGGTGGCCAAACTTTGCCCTCCAGCTGTTTTAGGACTACAATTCCCACCATCCCTGGCCACTGGTCCTGTTAGCTAGGGATGATGGGAGTTGTAGTCCCAAAACAGCTGGAGGGCCAAGTATGGCCCCCACTAGCAGATTTTCTTTTCTTTTTTTGCAGGAGTGGATTTTTGCACTGAAGAGCTGGGGGCTCCCTTCAGCTCTGGAACTCCTAACAAATTCCAGAGCACAGAATTCTTTAATTCTAAGTGTTTGGCTGTGTTCACAGAGTAATTGTGTGCCCACTGCATTTTCTGTGCTGGGTTTTAATCTGTGTCCGCACAATCCTATCCAAAAGAAGAGGAGGAGGAGGAGTTTGGATTTGATATCCCGCTTTATCACTACCTGAAGGAGTCTCAAAGCGGCTAACATTCTCCTTTCCCTTCCTCTCCCACAACAAACACTCTATGAGGTGAGTGGGGCTGAGAGACTTCAAAGATGTGTGACACTACGGTAGCCCAAGGTCACCCAGCAGCTGCATGTGGAGAAGCGGAGATGTGAACCTGTTCACCAGATTAAGAGTCTACCGCTGTTAACCACTACACCACACTGGCGTATATCCTGTACTATATTAATAAATGCTATTGTTTGATGGGTTGTTTCTCAAACCAGCTTCACACCAACTGGAGTCTTTAAGCAGTTCCCAATTTGCTTCTAGCCAAGGTGTGAACATATTTTGCTAGGGTAAACACATCCTTGCCCCTGTCAACACCCCCTACTGTATACACAGGCAAAAAAAAAATCTGAGAGGAGTTGTAGGGCAAGAAACTTCACTACATTTTAAGGTGGTAATGTGAACCCATCCTGTCTTTTGCACCTACTCCAAGGTGGTGGATCTTGGGGTTCTGGCATAAAGTAATTCCTCATGCTTGATGTCTTCCCTACCCTGTTTTCTAATTGCTTTGCATGGAAGACTGCAGTATTTTCTTATGCATCTGCAATAAGGAGTGGCAAACGCCAGCCAAAGTTTCAACTATTATGGCCATTTTTGAGAACTAGCCATTTGTGGGGCTTTACATCTGTGCAAACATGCATAAGTTATGTGTAATGCATAACTTACTTACACCACCTAGAAATTATTTTTATTACGTGGTTTAAAAGCTTTTCTAATTACAGTATGAGATTTGTTTGCAAGCATTTCACTGATACTTTTCTGCATCGACCAACGTCTTGCCCCAGCGCTGTTACAGGCGCAGCTTCTACGGCAACCCTTCCTAAACAGATAACCGCATTACTCTGCGCCACTCACATACTTGCAGCGCTTCTTCACCGAAATGTCCTAGGCCAAGACAAACCTCTGATCCTCCTTTCTTTGGAAAGCCTGAGCAACAGGCCAATCCCAGTTTAGAACAAGCCAATCCTCTAACGACTCCCTGATGTTTCCAACGGCCTCTTTAAAAAACCCATTTCTATAGCAACCAGGACAAGGTTATGGCAATAGCAATAGCCAAAAGAGAATGACCGAGGTTTTTCTCCGACGCTCTGCATCGCGTTCCCATTCGCTCGACTACCCAGCCGGGGGCGGCGGGGGGGGGGGCTGAGGCTTTCCAGGGGAGTAAAGACGCCTATCCCTTTCCTCTCGAGCGTTTCCCACCACTTCTAACTCAATTCCCGTCTTACCCTTCCCCCAGGCTTCTTTTATCTCCCATTTGTGAAAGACCCGCTTTGAAAAAGGACAGGGAAACGGTCTGCAATTGCATTCTCCTGCGGCGGCTGCGCCCTGGGTAGCAACTAGTTTGCAGCTACTTTGCAGAGGCGCACAAGCTCCCATCACGTGCAAAACCCGCGCAAGGTCCGTTGCTTTTGCTCCTCCTTGACCGGACAGGGGCTATTATTCCTCCCCTTCGTCGCCTGGGGGCTCCGCCCTCCCTCCATTCAAACGCTCCCACTCGGCGGCGCTCGCGCACCCGAAGCGCATCTCATCCATCCGAGGAGGCGAGAAGGAGGACGAGACGCTTTCGCTCGTTTCTTCCCCCCGTCCGCGCCCACTGGGATCCAGCAGGTAGGGAAAGAGGCGCGTGTCCCTTTGTTCTTGCAGGAGAGGCGCTTTCGAGGGCGGCTGCGGCAGCAAAAAAGAGAGAGGGATGCAGCGAGCGCTTGGAGAGGGTCTCCCCTGAATCCTCGGATCTTGGAGGGGATACAAGGCTGGCGATTCTCGGCTTGCGGGAATATCGGGCAAGGACTTTCAGCGGATTCTCCTGAGACATCCTGGAGAAACGTTACAAATATACAGTATATATATTCCATTTCCATAACTGTGTCTGCTGAAATAAAGAAGAAACAAGAAACGGTGCTTTAAATGCGCGGTGCGGTTGTGTCCTTGTTGCTTCTGCAAAACGGGAGGCGACTTCCCCTTCGCGTGGCTGGGGATAGGGAGGTCGGTTTTTAAAGAACTGATTCAAAATGTAGATCAGGAGCACCCAGAGGGTCTCTCCCCCCCTTTCGTGGAAAGGATTGGGAGATTATGAACTGGATGGGGAGGCATCAGTAAGAGGTCTAGGAATGAAGGAGGCTCGTTTAGGCTTGCTGAAAATTTCCTTTAATAAAATTTAGAAGGAGGGCTTTCATGTCGTCCGCCACAGCCCAGGCGTGTCCTCAACTTTTGCCGTTTTGATCTGGCAGCCTCTGGGTGGAATCCGCCACTGCAGACCCGTGTCTACTTCGAGGTAGGCAGGCAGCAATGGTGTTGAGCGGGGCTTGCTCTCTCTAGTTATAATTGTAGCCCAAAGTTCTGGGCTTCCTTGTGAGTAAGCATGCACGGCAAGGCGCCGTGAGGAAGGGACACTTGTATCCCATTGTTTGATATACGTTGCTGCCGCTGTAAATTTTTCGTACTTTTCAGCTGATCTTGAGCATGATTCATTGAAAAGCAGGATATAGACGTTCTAGACAAATGTCCAAGACAAGATTTAAATCTGATATGCAAAGCAGGGGGTGACTGTTGTAGTGGAAGAAACTAGATGACTTTTAGAACGGATCCAGTATGATCAAGAGAGAACTGTGTAGCATTTTTACCCTATTCTGTGCTAGCACTTTGGTGGTGTCCATCAGGCTGACAACTTTATTATCAGTGGGTGGTGTTGAGGGTTGCTCTCTCTCTCTCTCTCTTTGCCAGGAAAGAAATGAACGGTTAGTTGTGATTGCCGCCTCTCTCCTTACAAGAAACACATGCTGTTATTGTTTGAATTGAAGCTTTCCTAGTGTTCCCCATAGGGCGACTCCTTCAAGAAAAAAAATGATGCTTGGGAGAACTGCTTTTTTAAGGAAAAAAGCAAAAGTGATTTTGGTATCGCAAAACCAATATATAAGAAGCAGGGCCTGATCCTGCAATTACCAATATTAATGCAACGTGTCAATTTTCTTCGAACGTGTCATCTGCATGTACCGCATTTTGGAGCTATGTTGAAGCTAGGCTATAAAATACAACCTGGTGGTCTTCATACTGCGGGATTGAAAAGGGTCTGCAGGAAGCATTTGAGTGCTGTTTCTATAGTACACTTTAACATATCAGTTCGTTACAAGTGCCTTTTAATAAGGCCACACTTCTGCTTCCCTTTCCCATCAACCAAGCTCTGGTCTAGTTTGTCTGGTCTAGTCTTTGGCAATGGGGAAAGGCTGTAGATTTGAGGCAGAACACAATGCTTTGTGTACAGAAGGTTGCAGGTTCAGTTCCTGGCTGGTAATTGTCCACTTCCTGAAACTCAGGAAGGCTGCCGCTGGTTAGTTTGGACAATGACTTTTATCTGCAATAGCCGTAACAAGGACTATTCCAATTTTGGGAAGGAGGGTTTGTTTCTAAAGTCTGCTTGTGCAGCAATATTTCCTTCAAAAGTGTTTTATTGCAACTGGAGCTGTTATAAATTGGGGGTTGCAGGATGAAGTCATGCAGGACTTTGACTTCTTGGAACATAGGAAGTGACCTTGTACTGAGCAACGCTCAGCACATACTAGTGCGACCAAAGAACAAAACTCTGGATAGGTTGTGGCAATGAGGCTATGTAGATAGGCATGTATGGTTCTTAATGTCAGTTGATCAATCAGATTGATTTTTTAAGAAACAATTGGCGTCGCAAAAAAATCAAATTGTATTTTCAGTGGTTCCTACTGACTCCTGTGGAACAGCAACATTTGCTTTCCCTGACCTGCAGCCACTTTATTTGATCCTAAATGTAAATGATTCCCATTGATGTCTGTAGGGAAAATTAAAGGGGTGGTCATGTGTTCTAGCCTGTATTGATAGGGATTCATATTGGGTGTGCCTTGTGTTTCAGTGCAGAGAATCTGACTGATGGTTGAACCAGCATTTGCTTCATCAGTAAACAGGACTCAGTGTTTAAGTATCAAACTAACTGTGAAGGGGGTGGGGGTAAAGAGCTTTCTATAGACATCTGGTTGGCCACAGTGAGAACAGAATGCTAGACCTTTGACATCATCAAGCAGGGCTCTCCTTGCAGAAGGTGGGGCATGTCTGCTGGGACTGCCTACTCCATAGAGCAGGCATAGGCAACCTCGTCCCTCCAGATGTTTTGGTACTACAACTCCCATCATCCCTAGCTAGCAGGACCAGCGGCCAGGGATGATGGGAGTTGTAGTCCCAAAACATCTGGAGGGCCGAGGTTGCCTATGCCTGCCATAGAGCTTTCTCTTCCCTATACTGTACGGATTTTCACTGCTTGGCAGGCATTTTGCTAATAGAGGAAAAAATGTGGAAGCGGCAGCCTACTTTTCTGCTCAAGTTGTAAAATCTAAATAAAGATGGGCACACTTTTTCTGTGGGGGTCCCCGCATTCTCTCTAGGATAATCTCTCAGGGGGCACATGTGGATGAGTCTGATGTCAGCGGTGGGTGGGGCCAGTTAAAAAGTGGGTGGGGCTACAGCTTCTATCTCTCTCTCTCTCTCTCTCTCTCTCTCTCTCTCTCTCTCTCTCTCTCTCTCTCTCTCCCCCCCCCCCCGGTACCTACCTTTTTCTCTTGCTTTTCATCCTTGCTCAGTAGGCTGCTGTAGGAGTGACAAATGAGCTTCCAGAATGAGGCCTGGGACCATAGATGACCCATCTGTGATCTAAAACGAAAGGCAGCTTGCCTCTAGAGCAGTGCAAGTGGCCCTAAGAGGAACTTTACAACCAGTATATTGTCTGTACATGTGATTATCCCTTGTGTTGAGTATAAGTTCATTAGATCAGTGTTCTTTGGAGCGTAACTTCGGGGGGGGGGGATGGAAACAACATTTACTACTACTCATTCAGCCAACTCCGTTCCCTGTGGTCTAGAGGTGTTCTATCCATATGGCAAGTCTGTGGACTCATTAGGAGCCCAGCAAAGGCTTTGCTGGTGTGTTAGCCGAGGTGCAATGTCAACAAGACATCTTCCTCCACTGCATCTTTCTTCTGGAAAGTGGAGGGGGGTGGATTTCTCCTTAAGTAATAAACTGGAGATGTAGGAGAACTTGATTCAGAAGTGCCCTTTAAGCAAGCGACTTGACTGCTTATCTACAGCAGCATTTTGTTTTGCACTAGCTTTGTACCCTGGATTTTAAGTTCCTTAAAGAAGATGGTATCTAAAATTTAAACAGGTGTTTGGTACTTCTGCTGTTAGCTGTACAAGCACAGGATGTTCAGTGTCCTTCCTCCAAGAATTTTGGTTCTTTCATTGTGTAAACAGCACACTTGATTGCTTGTCTTGCAATGCTTGCAACATCCAATTGCATCAGTCCCCCCATCCCTTTTAAAAACAAGAAGGTGCTTGGGTCAGTGTGTGTGTTTGTGTGTGTGTGTGTGTGTGTGTGTGTGTGTGTGTGTGTAAATTGCCAGAAAAGGGCAACCAGAATAATCAGAGCATCTTGCAACTCATAATGTTTGGAGCTTGGTAGTTAAGGGAAAAAGGCAAGAGGGGAAATGGCATTAAGTTATGCATGGAGTGGGGAAAGTGGATAGAGAGAAGTTTTCCTCCTCCCACAGCACTAGAATCCCAGGGTTATCCAATGAAAATGAGTGCTGGGGGATTCCAGGGCAGATCAAATGAAGGATTCATTTATGCGGTGATGTTGCTGCCACAAGTGGTGATTGCCAACAACTTAGATGCCTTTAAAAGGCAACTAGACAGTTTCATAGAGGATAAAGCTCAATAGTTTTACGACTATAACTGCGGTGCCTGGAGAGAGGCAGTCAAGTCATGGATCCATAGCAGAGGAGAGATGACCGCTGGGAGGAGCACAGAGAGAAGAAATGCCATGGTACGTCTGCACCAGCACAACCAGATTCCTTCATCTGCCCCAGCTGCAGCAAAACAGTCTCTCCCGCATTGGTGCCTACAGCCACAGCAGGCACTGCAATCTTCGAATAGCTTGACCTCACCCCCAAAGGCCCACTCCTCCATTGTCTCCCGAGACAGACAGATGCCAACCAACCAGTTTTGATGGCTGTATGATACCTCCGGGATCAGGGTTAGCATGGCTCTGAATACCAGTTTCTAGGGATCCAGAGTTGGGGAAGAGTGTCCTCCTTGTGGGTTTCCCATAAGCACCTGGCTGGCTACTGTGGGATACCACATCTTGTTTCTGGGCTAGATAGGGCTTTGTCCTGATCCAGCAGGGCTGCTCCTATCTTCCAGACCAGGGGTTCCCAACAAAATTTTCTCGAGGACCCCTCATCGAGCCGCTATTGTGACAAGGACCCCCATTAATTCCTAATCCTAAAATTAAAAAGTGAGAGCCAAATTAAGAGTCTTTTTATATTTTTTATTTATACGTTTTTTACAGTTCTTCCTCTTCATCTGTAGGCCTTTGTCATTTTAACGAACCACTTTTTAACCAACGGTTCATTTTTAACTACGCAAACTGTAGCTGCCACGAAAAACAACGCTTTGTTTACAAACACTACTGTTTTGCAAAGAGGCAGCACGCGCCAGGGAGGAGGGAGGGGAATGGAGAAGACAGGGTACCTGCGCAGTAGCGCACAAATGAAGCCGACGCGTGCAAAGCATCTTGGGGAGGTGAGCGTTAGTAGAATGCGCGCGCTGCCTCTTTGCAAAACAGTAGTGTTTGTAAAGCGCCACCTAACGGCATACAGCAGAACTACTGCCTCTATCTACTTCTAGTTTTGCGCTAGACTCTGCTCATGCAGGAAGCGGCCAAAACAAAAAATCTGTTATACGAAATATATTTAATATATTTTTTATTCTAATAGCATCTTGCGGACCCCTCTGGCATAGCTCGCGGACCCCTGGGGGTCCCCGGACCACCTGTTGGGAACCACTGTTCCAGACTTTCTAAAAATGATTTGAGGAGGTGATGATACCCGAGGCACGAGCTCAGCAATACTTGAGTACTTAACCTGCATTTGCTTACTCTTTGAAACCCTTAATGCACAACTAGTCATACTGTTTACTGCCTATCAGGTTTTCTTTGGAAATCAGAAGTTTGCTGAGTGGATACATGGCACCTCACCTTCAACTGTAATGTTTGTGTGTGAACCAGAACCCGTTGTGCCATTTTGAATTTATTTATTATTATTTCATTGATTACATTTATATACCACCTTTTCCAAGGAGTACATGGTGATCTTCCCTGTTTCATCCTCACAACAACCCTGTGATGTAGGTTAGGCCAAGAGATCTTGACTGGCCCAAGGTCACCCAGTGAGCTTCATGGCTGTGTGGGATTTGAACCCTAGTCTCCCTGGTCATAGTCCAACACTCTAATCATGCTGCCTCATTCCTGATGAGAATTTTTGACTCTGGAGAATCCCTTCCTTTTAATTACCATCTGATCTGGAAACACTGGAGGGCCTGATGCTGCGCGTATTGGAGACTGCAAGGCTGGCAGCGAGAGTTGGCACGTCTAGTGGTTTCTCTTATTTAGAGCTAAAGAGTAGGTTTTCCCTGGGAAAGCAGTGGGGCAAGAGGAAAACCGCACTGACCCATGCTTTCTAGGCATTGGACAAACGGAAGTGTGTGCAAGCCCAGTTTGCAATGTGTTTATGCTATGTGATAGCCCATGGACAAAACTGCCCTACTTTTGTCCTTGGTGAGCACTGCTTGATCTCAAGTTCCCAGTTCAGCATTGTTCCTGTTAAATTGTGAATTTCCTTCCCTTCAGATCTACTGTCCTGGTGACAAATTTGCATTCAACCCCCCCCCCTTTGTCCTTAGCACATATCCTTTCACACAGTGCATGCAGGTCCATGTGTACAACACCATTATAAAACAGGGCATTGAAAACAGAATGGAGAGAATGGGAGGCAGAGGCTTGATGGGCCTGATGACTTGTAAATGTTCCACTTATAGAGAAATAATATCCCACCTACTGTGAACTATGGGTTGCGTTCAGCTTAGTTACTGGGTGAGCTCCCCTCCTGTCAGGGAACTTCCCCTCCCTCTTGCTGCCTCCCTGCCCCATCCCTATATCTGCTTTGGAAAGTTGGGGGCAGTGCTAGGGGTGAGAGAGGAGAGGAAGTTGGATTGCACAAACAGAAGTTCCACTCGTGAAATGATGTAGCTGGATACAACTCACAGACTTACCATTAGGTAAGGTGACACATAGTGTCTCAGACAGTCAATTATGTGAAGCCATTAAAAGCAGCATATGGGCAATTATTGTTATTACGTTTTTATTAGCATAGGGTGCAATTTGGATATTCTGCCTTGAGCGCATTTGTTCCACTCTTTTGGCTCTCGGGCCATTTGCCGTTTTAAGTCCATCTTGCTCCTTTGCCTCTGTGTTCTCATAAAATGACAATAAAAAGTATTGCGGTACCTGAAAGACTGTTTTTGTTTGGACAGACTACCTTTGTAGAAATTGTCTGATTCTACGTAATTCAAAATAACTGCTCCCCCTGGTGGCTGGTTCTGCTCTTTTGTTTGTGTTTGGTAAATGTGGAGGAAGTGCAAATATAAACATCTTCCTCCGCACCATGAAGTCTAGAAACCTTTTCTTAAAAGAAATTTAAGGTTCTCAGAATAGTTACAGAAACAATCTATTTTGTCACAACCCTTTCCTTCCAGGTGCAAGGTACACTATACCTTGTGGTGGTTTTTTGAAGCCTGCCAGCCAAGGCCTACTGTTAAGTGTAGTGAGACAGATGCTGTAAGCGTAGCCCATCCATCCATCCCTCTTTTCTCAGGCAGGTGCTTAACTATATGACCCATCAATCAAAACGCAACCTGCTAGCTATTTATGATAACCATCCAGAAGCTCAATTGACCTGTTTTTGCTCCCTCTATGGATCTGTGTAATGGAGCCGTGTGGATGGATTTCAAATACCTTGTGAGCCACAATACAACACCTTGTGGTGGGTGATGTTTACCTTGGTGGACCACAACATGTGTAGGCTTCCGTCGTGTGTATGAAATAATAGAAGTTAATAACTCCCTTCTTCTAGGGAACATTCAGGCTGTGGGCCTAACATGGGCTGCTAGGGGTTCAGATTCAGCCTCTAAGATTTTCTCCAAACTCTGTTTATCTATCCCACACTGGATATCATGTGTGGCATCTGGTGTGAGACCAGTAGGAAAAGGAAAAGTACCCCATGGCAGTTAAGTCCAGTCAAAGACAACTATGGGGTTGTGGCGCTCCCCTCGCTTTCAGGCCGGTCTTTGTCCACAGACAGCTTTCCAAGTTAAGTGGCCAGCATGACTAAACCGCTTCTGGTGCAATGGAACACCGTGACGGAAACCAGAGCGCACAGAAATGCTGTTTGTCTTCCTATTTATCTACTTGCACTGACGTGCTTTCGAACTGCTAGGTTGGCAGGAGCTGGGACAGAGCAATGGGATTCAAACCGCCGACCTTCTGATCAGCAAGCCCAAGAGGCTCAGTGGTTTAGACCACACCACCATCCGGGTCTCAGTAGAGACCAGTAGAGATGTGGCTGTCAAGGAGCCAAAAACTACACTGGCAAAGGAAGATGGGATTTTATTTTAATGCCTGCCACCTGATGGACAGTGAAGCTGAAGCCTCAAGCACTTTAAAGGCTCTTTGCAAAGCTCTGCATGGCCCATTTAGGATCAGGGATTGTAAGGCTGTGAGGCAGTCGTTTTCATTTCCATATTTTATATTGAACTTTCATTACTTATGCTATTTTAATTGTGAATTACCATGAGTTTTGGGAAGAGCTGAGAGAGAAATGGGAGTGGGAAGAGAACAGTCACGGCAGGTTTTGACTGGCCTCGGTTCCTACCTTTGTAAAACGATGTTTCATAGGTAGGGTGATTTAAATACTGTGAATGAATAACACAGATTGTAATTCTTGAATATTACAAGGACTGACTCAGCTCCTCCTTTGAAGTGCTGTGCAGCTGAAACATGCTCGGTGTATTTTTGCGTTCCCATTTGGCTGCCTGAATCTCTGTTTGCAGTTAGTGATTCAGAAAAGTCGATTTGCTGTGATGCACCAGGCCAGATATTTCTGTTAAGTGGCTAATTAGTACCCATACTCCCAGCTGTAGTTTTCACATGACCCTTGTAACTATCACATGGCAGCTATTCAGTGGAATCACCCTATGGAGGGACAGCTGTTTTGGGTAGCCAGTTATCTAGATGCTGATCTAGATGCCGTGTCATTTCATGCATGACAGGCTCATCATACAAGAGCTGCCACCTGATTGCATGAACTTGCCCCCTGCATGTGTGTGCTTCTGCAATACCTGAGGTCAACATCTCTCACACACCCCCAAACACCTCCACTTCCTACTGGAAAACTGACTGAGTGAAGCAGGGAGAACAAATCTATGGAGTGGAACAGATCTACCGGTATGAGTAGAACAGATCTATGGAGCTGGGCGGGGGGTGGCAGCGGGCAGAGTCTGTGGTGGAGCTGGACTTAGCTGAGATGGCAAAGTTAATGTGCTTAATTAGAGGGAAAAACACCATTGACATTTATTAAGGATTGGAAACTTCTTGTGGACTTTTTGTGTGAAAGAGAAAACGAACTTGTAATATCTGGATTTCAAGATTGAAAAGATATTGGCTTCCAGAAAACAGAATAGTTGGATGCTGATGAGTGAATACTATATTTAGCTGACAGACAGAGAACCAGAAGTCTTTTTAAAAAATCTCTTTCCATTTTCTTTCTCCTTTTTCTTTTGTATATCTTTGGATGAGTACGAACACCCCATTTTGACCCATGTCATTGGCAGAGAAAGCATCTCTCCGGAGGGACACCTGTGCTCTTGGAGCTTTCTGCAGGGGTACTTGCAGGATTGGGGACACAGTGGGTTGGGGTGTGTAGGAGCAGAAATGCTGCCCTGCACTTAGTGCAGTTTCCTGTGGCCCAGTCGTTAACCAAATGCTTGTTGTTGGGAGTTGGCAAGTTGAGCTGTGATCTCCTAACCTTTGATTTGAAAGGCATACAGTACTATACTATACTACCGTGTTTCTCATATTATAAGACACGTCTTATATTTATTTTTTCCTCAAAAAAACACACTATGGCTTATTTTCAAGGGATGTCTTATTTTTTTCCTCCTCCTCCTGCCGCGGCCGGCATTGCTGCTGCGCCTATCACTATGTCTTATTTTCGGGGTATGGCTTATATTCCTTGAATGCTTAAAAATCCTGCTGTGGCTTATTTTATGGGTATGTCTTAAAATATGAGAAACAGGGTAAATAAGGCACATATACACACGTGTATCATGAAGTGGTGTAAAACACACACGTTTTGAGAGCTGAATTGATTTAACAATACTACAGTTAACTCTTTCTCTTCCCCCAAACCAGGGGGGCCTGTGTACGTCTAAGGGCCCATCTGTGCTATACGCTTAAAAGTGGTATTGCACCACTTTCAACAGTCAAGGCTTCCCTCAAAGAATCTTGGGAACTGTAGTTTATTAAGGGTGCTCTTAGGAGGCTCACAGAGCTACAGTTCTCAGATTGGTTTTTACAAGCAATCCCTTTTCCCAGAGATCTCTAGCTACCGTATTTTTCACTCCATAAGACTCACCTGACCATAAGATGCACTTAGTTTTCAGAGGAGGAAAGGGGGAAAGACCCATTTTTTTGGGGGGGGGGGAATCAGCTCACAGTTGTGCAGCTTCTTTTGCAAAGAGGAAAAGCCCCATTTTCAGAGGAATAAGGGGCCTCCTAACAATTCTTAGCACATTTAACAAACCGTAATTCCCATTATCCTTGGGGGAAGCCATGGTTATTTTAATGCATAGTGCAGACGGCACCTAATTCAGAATTCCCATCACCTTTCCCAAAGGTTGTTAGTTGCATTGAATGACCACAGGCTCCTCGCTCTTGCTTTAGATTTTTGGAGAAACAAGGATAGCTAAAAACAACTATAAAACCAGCACTTTATCTTAGGTTATATCTAAGTGGTACTCATTTCATGATTATGTTGTCTGCCATAGGGAAGTAGTTTTCCCCTCCCTCAGGTGTATGGTGCTTTTAAAAAAAAAAAAAAACACCCAGTTTGTAATTGAAGCAGCCTGATGGTAAACCCGTGAGGAAGTTATGTTATGAGGAAGAAGCCCTTTGTATTTCCCTCCCATCAGTCAATCTCTGCCTCTTAAAAATTCCCTTCTACGGGTCAAACTAGATGTGACATTATCTGCGTTAAACTCTGGAAATTTTTTTCGCCTGGACCGATGAAGCTGAACAGTTTGGGGACCAAAATAAAAAAAATCCTTCCAGTAGCATCTTAGAGACCAACTAAGTTTGTCATTGGTATGAGCTTTTGTGTGCGTGCACACTTCTTCAGATACCATCTGGGATGGGGAGAGAAGTTTAAATATATCTCAGAACGCTTTTATTTGCATTTGAAGAATCATCCCCCAGTGGAGCAAATAGCATCTTGCGATACTCCAGGCTAAAGAATCTAGACTGCTAAGATAAGAGTCTGCGAGATGCGGGGTTTATTGTGTTAGTTTTCCTCATGATAATGCTAGCCCTGCTGCCCAGATTTCTAATGTTCCTTTTATACTCCAGTGCCTGTTACGGACCTGTGGCTTTTTGTTTTGATATACAGTCATACCTCTAGATACGAATGCTGTGGGTTGTGTACAACATGGGTTACGAACGCGCCGAACCCGGAAGTAACGGAACAGGTTACTTCCGGGTTCGGCGATTCGCGCATGTGCAGACGCGCAGAATTATGTCATGCGCAGAATGTGCAGATTCGGCGCTTCAGGTTGAGTACTGCTCTGGTAGCGTGCGGGGCTCCGGAACGGATCCCATTCACATCCAGAGCTACCACTGTACTGCCATTTGTGCTAAATTTCATTCACACACAACAACAAACGTTACGTGACATGTTGCTGCCACCCCCACCGCTTTCCACACACGCACACTTCTGTCCCTCCATAATTCACCGTGGAGTGTTCCAAAATACTGCCCAAAATTTCAAAATGTAACTGTGGAGGTGTGATCCATGAGACCCACAGATGTTTGCAACACAAAACTCCCTAGAAGTTCCCATGAACACATTTTTTTCTTGCAACAATTAATGCAGAAATGAAAGCTATACTTCTGCTAGATTTTCAGAAGTGACATTTCCATCCTTAAATTCTAGGCAAACCTCCAGGGTTCGCATGAAAGCTGTGGGAGGGGGCAGAGGGGAAAGTGAGCTGGGAATAAATGTGAATTTTACCTTTGTACAGTAGGCTAGTTTCTTCACACTTTCATATTCCTCTCTATCCTCCAGCCAGGATTTATTGCAGTTACTACTGGAATTGATCTTCATTATATTTCCAAGTCATGGGCATAGCTGGAGGGGAGCAGGGGGGCAGCTGCCCCCCCAATCAAGGAAATTAATAAAAATACTTAACTAACTGAGGTTCCACCCCCAAAAAACATGAAGCTTGCCCCCCCCCAAACATAAACCCCTGGCTACACCCATGTTCCAAGTCCTGAATTTTGTGTGACAAAGCCAAGGTAGATTTGATTTTAAAGCAAATCAATTTAAGATTTAAATCACTAGTCAGTAAGACTTGATTTAAATCATTTTTTTTACGGACTCAATTCTTGTTGGTATAATCTTAATATTTACAACCAGATAAAGGTTTCATTTTTTTTGAATAATGCATTTTCAGAGTACTTTTTACAGTTATATCAAAAATTACTGATTTAGTTATACTATTAGAAATACATTGACAGATAATTATGAAATTACGGTGAGGTTTAATAAGTTAACTGTTTATATTTGGACAACCTTTCTGCTGTACTTTATTGGAAGGAGAAAAATAATCATTTCCTTAATAACAATTTAAACAATTTATTTAAGTAAAACAATAACATTATAGCATATGTATCCATGTTTGTTAACTGATGTGGTTAAACAATTTTAAAAACAAACAAACAACAACCTTAGACATGAAAACAAAAACAAATTTCCTTTGGACTACAATGTAACTTACCGGTAAATAGAAAACTATCTTTAGAAAGATTTTTCCTCCAAAAAAATTTTGTTTTAAAAATCCAATTAAATTTATTTAAAAATCCATTTATTTATTTATTTATTTAAAAAAATCCTTGATTTCCATCACCCTGCTCAAAGCAAACCACCCTTCATTCCCATAATGGGTCTCTAGCCTTCCTGCTTCTAGAATCTAGACTGAGGTAGCAGGGAGATGAAGAGAGACAAGCCAGCCAGCAGACGCCATACCAAAGCTATTAGTCACTTTAGGGCTCTCTCGCTATGTGATTTCTGTCATACAACTCTAGTTGTGTGTCAGACAAAGGGCTGCTTCACATATGCATTCATGCCGCTTAGCCATAATGTGACACTTCGAGGCGTTTTAATTATAGATGGGAGAAAACTTTCACGCTGCCTGATTTTCAGCTCACACAAAGCTTTTCAGCAGAGAGCATTCACACCTTCAGCTGAGATTTCTCAAATGGCGCTTGTGAGAAGTGCGAATTGGAGCTCAACTGGAGATGAAAAAATTCTGGGAATTGTGAACTGGAGTTGGGTGGGAAGGTATTCCCTCCCCGCAAAAAATAATGGATATTTTTTTGGAGGAGAACGGGAATATACGCAATGCTTATGACTTCAACCTAAACGTATGTTACTGATTTTGCAATGTTTTATTTGAATCCTAGTTAACATATGAAAGTGTGCTATTTGACATGTGACAGAACAATCCTATGCATTCTTACTTAGATATAAGACCCAGTCTGTTCTCTGGACCTTAATCCCAGGTAAGCACACAGAAGAATTCAGCCTCAAAAGTATTATTGCGCACCATCCCAATCTCTGAGCCTATAGGGGTTCTAGGTGTCTATCTAGGGTTCAGTTTCCTTGAAACAAGGTGCAGCAGAACCTGTGGCTACTTTCTGACATATGGTTTATTTACACATAAACACAACCTGAGGCTAAGATGGAGGGGCTCACAGCATTAACACCCTAGTCATAGGCATGGCCACACTTGGCCTTCTTGGTGTTTTGGGACTATAATTCCCACCATCCCTGACCACTGGTCCTCTTAGCTAGGGATGATGGGAGTTGTAGTCCCAAAACAGCTGGAGGGCCAAGTTGGGCCATGCCTGCCCTAGAAAGTCTTGCTTCTCCCATAGCTACAGCCTTGAATTCCAGCATAAATTGGGCATGGCTCTCACCCTCTGGCTTCTGCCTGCTTCTAGCCCAGCTCTCACACAGTTCTGGCTATAGTACTTCTCACTACAGTACCAGCCAGGTGAGGGGGGCACACTCATTTGCTCCCTATTTTATTAAATTACGACCATTAACTTGCTGGGGAGCTTATCTACACCTTTCCTCCACTCTTTCCAGGCACTGTCTGCGATTTAAAGCTCTGTGTCTGAGCACACACACCCTTTCTGTTTTTTTGGGGCTAAGGAGTTTTCCCTGCAAAAACCTGCTCTTTAAAGCTGTATTGGAGCAAACACCAATCTGCAGAAAACCCAAATTGATGTTTGCTCTGATTTAGCTTTAAAGAGCGGGGTTTTTTCTGGGAAAGTGTGAGGCAACACCCCTCCCCCCCACAAAAACCCTATTGGAAACAGAGCGTTAAGGGGTGTATCTCTGCCTTGAATGAGTGGGGCAAAAGGTAAGTGTGGGTAACCTCGTCTGGCTTGTTCAATAATAGAATCCTCCGTTAGATTTCAACCCTTGCTGGATTGAAGTCCAAGAGGCTCAGCATCATGCAGGCCGACTGACCCCCCTAAACTCACAATGGCATAAGTACCTTAGTTTTGTGCCATGGGGGAGACGTGAAAAGTTTGACCACAAGAGAGGGGCCAGGTCAAAACAGCAACACTTGTAGTGCACCCAAACTAGATCCAAGAAAGCAAGCCACAGTTCAGGAGCAATTAAGTCCCCATGAACACTTTCTAAGTGTAGGAATGCATGTTTGATTTGGGTGTTGTATGTGCTTATTGCACAGTATATGCAGGAATTATTCTCCAAAGCCATATATGACTTGGACAATGAAGTTGGCCTTGGAGCTGCTGCAGAAAAGGGCAAAGGTTTGCTCTTGCTTAGTATAAAAGCTGTAGAGTGAGCCAGGATTATTGTATTGTTAAGTCCTGCTACTAGCCCAATAGCAGGTGGCCTTCATGTATCATGGAACAGGAAGGATATCCTTTTGCAGGGGGAGATGGATAAACAAAACACCATCTCCCCCTGCTGAAAATCTTGTAGAGAGCTGGCACTTGCAAATAACACCCTTAGCCCAGTCGAAGGAAATCCTGTCCTTTTGTGTTGGAGCCAGGGAGCAGGGTTGGTGTGTACAGTATACACATCCGTAGTGGCTGATCTGAAAAGCAGCTTGTTGGATTTGAGATTAGTGTTTTTTTAAAATTACACCTTCACATTAGAGTGCAACAAGATATTATATCCCTTTAAAATTTCCCCACCTAGCTGAATAAGGTCAGGGACTGCATGGAAGCAGTCTCCTGGGACTTGATCCATCAGTATGAGGGGGTGCAAGTTGTGGGCTTGCATATACATGTCCCCTTTTGTCTCCCTAATTCCTCTTCCTATCCTTTCCTGTATAGGGACGCGGGTGGCGCTGTGGGTTAAACCACTGAGCCTAGGGCTTGCCGATCAGAAGGTCGGTGGTTCGAATCCCCGTGACGGGGTGAGCTCCCATTGCTCCGTCCCAGCTCCTGCCAACCTAGCAGTTTGAAAGCACGTCAAAGTGCAAGTAGATAAATAGGTACCGCTCCAAGTGGGAAGGTAAACGGTGCTTCCGTGCACTGCTCTGGTTCGCCAGAAGCGGCTTAGTCATGCTGGCCACATGACCCGGAAGCTGTATGCCGGCTTCCTTGGCCAATAATGCGAGATGAGCGCCGCAACCCCAGAGTCAGTCACGACTGGACCTAATGGTCAGGGGTCCCTTTACCTTTACCTTTATCCTTTCCTGTCCTGAGTTCACAAATAATATCTGACTCTGCTTAATGTGCTGTTCATCTGAACTTGAAATATCCTTGAACACCTTATATGTGGACCATGCCGGCAACCAAAGAAACTTGAGAGCAGATTTCTGAACTCAAGTCTAGTAGAGAGGCATTTGTTTTGAAAAGAAATACACTTTTGTATAATCAGACAACTACAGAAAGCATCACCATTACCTGCAATTATATGTGCATGCTGCTTTTCAAAGAACGAAGGGATATACTTCTGTTGGAACAGTGAGTTCTCTTGAAGAACCCAAGATTGCATAGGATATGCATGTGTGCAGGTAGGGTCTGTGTGTGAGCTGAACAGTTGGATCCAACTGTGAGTGTGAGCAGGCACAATTTAAAGATGATCCACATTAGCCATTGATGCATGTAAATCAATGCAAAATGTAGCATCATATGCCAAATGGGATATTGCTTGGGTGTCACTATGGTAAAGCAAAAGGACCCCTGGACGGTTAAGAGCCAATGTGGTGTAGTGGTTAAGAGCGGTAGACTCATAATCTGGTGAACTGGGTTCGCGTCCCTGCTCCTCCACATGTAGCTGCTGGGTGACCTTGGGCTAGTCACACTTCTCTGAAGTCTCTCAGCCTCACTCACATCACAGAGTGTTTGTTGTGGGGGAGGAAGGGAAAGGAGATTGTTAGCCGCTTTGAGACTCCTTAGCGTAGTGATAAAGCGGGATAACAAATCCAAACTCCTCCTCCTCCTCCTCCTCCTCCTCCTCCTCCTCCTCCTCCTCCTCCTCCTCCTCCTTCTTCTTTGGGGTTGCAGTGCTCAACTGGCTTTCAGGTCAAGGGAGCCAGCGTTTCTCCACAGGCAGCTTTCCAGGTCATGTGGCCAGCATGACTGAACTGCTTTTGGCGCAACGGAACACCGTGACGGAAACCAGAGCGCATGGAAACACCGTTTACCTCCCCACCGCAGTGATACCTATTTATCTACTTGCACCGGCGTGCTTTCGAACTGCTAGGTTGGCAAGAGCTGGGACTGAGCAACAGGAGCTCACCCCGTCACGGGATTTGAACCATCGACCTTCTGATCTGCAAGCCCAAGAGGCTCAGTGTTTAGACCACAGCGCCGCCCGCGTCCACTATTGATGGTGCCAGTATTGATAGGGCAGTGGGTAGCTACACTACAGCCCAAGGCCCCACAGGTCTTCATGGAACTACCCTTAGCTGTACCACATGGTTGCAGTGTCCTTCTGCACATTGGTATCTTGGGACTGTGTCTGTGATTTTAAGCTTTACTTCTGACCATACATGCTCACATCTTGATAATTAAAATGCAGGCTGCTTCATTACCAGAACAACCCTATTAGAAACAAAACTGTGTAAAATACCAGAAATGTTTATCAGGACCGAAGGAAAAAAAAGCCTTTCACATTTCTACCCATTTTTTTTCTCAGAGTTCAAGTCACTCCTAACAAGCGGAAAGTCTATGAAGAGGGAAAAGGAAGCGTTTAGGGAACCAGGAAACAAAGTTTGGCTGTTGGGCAAGACAGCTGTGAACTTAGATAAACAAATCTATTGGAAGCTTAGTCTTAAAATTAACAGCAGCACTCATGCTGTACAGGTGCAGAAAGAATACTGGTTGTATGCATTTTGTTTGTGATTGGTCTGTTTGTTAAGATGCGAAAAGGTGGAGACAATGGCTGGCCTGAATCCAGAGGTTATTCATATTAAACTTCACCATCTCCTCCCATCCCAAAGTAGAACTTCAGCACAGACCCACGTACTGTAAGATCTGTGCAATTGTTTTGCCTGGTGCAGCTTGTGTGTATGATGGTGCATGTGAAGAACTGTTGTTGTGTATGTGTTCCAACAATCACAATGTCCTGACTGTGCTAACACATGAGCCAGGAAATGGGATGCTGTAGTGCCCTGGCTAACTGGATGTTTTCCTGATGCCTTCTTAGAGGCAGCCTTGACAAAACTGATCTAACCATATGCTTGTAATGCTGGACTTAGTCAAATAATTCTAAAAAGGTTTGCACCGTACTCTTTGATTAAAATCAACACATTGGCTTACAATAATATATTAAAACATAGTGGGCAGCATCGAACGTGGGAGCAGATTTCTTCTTGTGCAATGGCAGTTCTCTTTTTTCTCTTCCACTGCAGCCCCCTTGTGTACCCCAAAAATTTACTCCAAGGAAATGTCTCGTGGTCAGGGATGATGAGAGTTGTTGAGACTTTTTACTGTAAAAAGCTAGTGATAAATGAAAACAATAATTCATGTGGTGCTGTGGTCTAAACCACTGAGCCTCTTGGGCTTGCGGATCAGAAAGTAGGTGGTTTGAATCCCCGTGACGCAATGAGCTCCGGTTGCTCTGTCCCAGCTCCTGCCAACCTAGCAGTTTGAAAGCACACCAGTGCAAGTAGATAAATAGGTACCGCTGTGGCAAGAAGGTAAACGGTGTTTCCGTGTGCTCTGGCTTCTGTCATGGTGTCCCGTTGCGCCAGAAGCGGTTTAGTCATGCTGGCCACATGATCTGGAAAGCTGTCTGTGGACAAACGCCGGCCTGAAAGCGAGGTGAGCTTTTATTGATTACAGGCATACCTCTAGTTGTGTTAGGTTCAGGTTGTGGATTTTCAGGTTGCGAACGCAGCAAACCAGGACGTTTGCACTTCACGCATGCGCAGAAGCGCTCTATTGCGTCACGCACACCGCAGAGGCGGTGCTCTACGTACGAACTTTTCGGGGTGCGAACGGCACCCCGGAATGGATCGCGTCCGTAAGTAGAGGTACCACTGTAGTATGAATCATTTTGTTTCATCTTGGGATTACAGTGGTACCTCGAGTTACAAACGCTTCAGGTTAGAAATGCTTCAGGGTACAAACTCCGCTAACCCGGAAATAGTTTTTCCGGTTTGCAAACTTTGCCCCAGGATGAGAATGGAAATTGTGTGCTGGTGGTGCGGCGGCAATGAGAGGCCCCATTAGCGAAAGCGCACCTCAGGTTAAGAACTGTTTCGGGTTAAAAATGGACCTCCAGAACGAATTAAGTTCGTAACCCAAGGTACCACTGTACTGTTTGGATTTGTGAACTGTTTTAAGTGCCCTGGAAGCAAAGATAATAAATCAGGTAAATAGACATCCTCTAGGATGAAAATGTCTTTTATTAAGCAAAGTCACTGTTCATTGCACAGCAATCCTTCTACAAACCAGATTTTCCTTTTCATTGTTTTGTTTTAAAGGCCCTTCTTTGTCACATTTTACATGCATAAAGGGTAAGGTAAATCACCTTACCCTTAAATTATCTAAATCACATGCATAGGTGTGATTTAGTTAAGTCAGAGGAATACTTTCCTCACTCCCTCTAAAATGTAAGGCAAAGCCCTCAATTTCATTTTGCGTGCCATTTTGTAGTATAGAACTTCTGTCCATGTATTTCAGTAAAATTGCCTCACTGTGTGGGAAGTTGTGGCTTTGGTGTGCCAACTAGCCTCCTCGTACCAGTTTGTCAGCTTTCGAAAAGGTTCACCCTTCCCACACCAAAGAAACTGGCTGTTGTCCAAAGAACAAACCTGTAGGGTGGCATTTAATTCCCAGAGAAACCAATACTCATTCTCTTTCTCTCTCTCTCTAACCCACAGGCAGCTGGAGGTGAGATTGCTTTTGATAACATTTGCATGTTGTGGTTGCCTTTCTCACTTCTCCAAAGAAAAATGGCTGCCTAGCAGTAGGCGCAATTAATTATTTTCTTGTTATTCTTTATTGCACTCTATATCTGGGTGGACATAAATGGAATCTCCCGCCCTCCCAGCGACAGGGATCCCTTTGTGGGACTCTTCTGGCTGCAATGGTCTTGGACTACACATGCGCTATGCTTCTAAGGCATCTGCCAAGAATCCTAGGAATTACAGTTTAAGGATGCTGGGGGTAGTAGCTCTGCAAGATGTAAACTCCTCTTGCCAGGATTCCTTGCTGGGGGAGAAGGGGATGATGTACTTTTAAATTTATGATATGTGTGTGGCCTTAATTGGAAGAGTTGCTGTGGTGTGCAGTCTGCAAAATTACCTTCTGGTTTCGCATATTATGGGGTGCAGGGGAGCGGGGGCGGTGGAAGTACCTGCTCCCATTGTGCTGGAAGGTTCTGTGTGACTGCATTTCAGGGGCAGAGCAGGTGCTTTGCATGCAGAAGGTCCCAGGTTCCATCCTCTGCATGTCTAGTAGATGCAGCTGGGAAAGACTTCTGCCTGAAGAGCTGCTGTTATTCAGAATAAACAATACTGGACTAGATGGACAAATAGTGTGATTTAGTAGAAGGCAACTTAGTAAAGGTAAAGGTACCCCTGACCATAAGGTCCAGTCGCGGACGACTCTGGGGTTGTGGCACTCACCTCTCTCTATAGGCCAAGGGAGCCGGCGTTTGTCCGCAGACAGCTTCCAGGTCATGTGGCCGGCATGACTAAGCCGCTTCTGGCGAACCAGAGCAGTGCACAGAAATGGCGTTTACCTTCCCACCGGAGCGGTACCTATTTATCTACTTGCACTTTGATGTGCTTTTGAACTGCTACCGGTAGGTGGGCAGGAGCTGGGACAGAACAACAGGAGCTCACCCCATTGTGGGGATTCGAACCGCCGACCTTCTGATCGGCAAGCCCTAGGCTCCGTGGTTTAACTTTAGACCACAACGCCACCCGCATCCCCTATAAGACAGCAACTTATGCCTATGTTAATGTTGGTTTTATTATTTTGATTTACATGGTACCTATCAATAACATTTTCTAGGCATGCCAAGGCTTATTTGGGCGTAGAATAGTCAAGGAGGGTGAAGTTTGTCTGCCTAGGATTGTGTTGTTCAATCTGTTCTGGATGGGACTTGCACACCTCCTAAAGGAGCAGGTTTGCAGTGGGGCGTTTTCCTGTCAATGGCCTCCCTTTTTCCATTGCCTTATTTTTTCTTTGGAAAATTTCCCATCTCATAATTTCCAAATTAGGTTCCCCTGTCCTAGAGAGTGACCCATTACCTGGTGGGCCAGATTTTGACCCAGCACGGGTCCCACTTTGGTCTGCAATGCAGTTCCCCCCCCCAAACCACACACACCTGCCCCTATACCTGATATCACTTACCATGTGGCATCATAATGGAGCAGGTAGAGACTTAGCTGGATTGAATGCACGGCTGAGTTCTACATCGTCTGTGGCACAGTGTGCCTTAGAGCAGTTTAGACTGATTCATCAGCTACTATCTGTTCTAGACAGATAGCCTAGAGCCTCAGTCGTCCTTGCTCCCATCACCTCCATTTGACTATGGCAATGTGTTGCATGTGGGGAGCTGCCTTAGGAAATGGTTCTGTAAATGCAGCTAGTTGTTCAAAACACAACCTTGAAGCTGCTAACTGGGACCGGTTAGTGGATAGCATGTCTCGAGTGCTGGCTTTCAGTTTGTTTCTGGGCTCAAATTAGTTCTGGTGCTTACCTTTCAAAGCCTCTCAGGGCTTGAGACAAGTCTGAAGTCCTATCTCCATGTGCACTTGTTGAGACACTGAGACCCTCACCTGAATGCCTCCACCATTGGAAGTACAGTGAGGGGGCCTTTTGGGTAGTGATATCCTGTTTGTGAAACCATCTCTCTCCCTACTGGCATTGACTCTGATGACATTTCAGTGACAGGAGGCAAATGTAGTCCTTATTTTCCCAGGCCTCTTAAGCTAGAATCATAGAGTTGGAAGAGACCACTAGGGCCATCCAGTCGAACCCCCTGCCAAGCAGGAAACACCATCAAAGCATTCTTGACATATGGCTGTCAAGCCTCTGCTTAAAGACCTCCAAAGAAGGAGACTCCACCACACTCCTTGGCAGCAAATTCCACTGTCGAACAACTCTTACTGTCAGGAAGTTCTTCCTAATGTTTAGGTGGAATCTTCTTTCTTGTAGTTTGAATCCATTGCTCTGTGTCCGCTTCTCTGGAGCAGCAGAAAACAATCTTTCTCCCTCCTCTATATGACATCCTTTTATATATTTGAACATGGCTATCATATCACCCCTTAACCTTCTCTTCTCCAGGCTAAACATACCCAGCTCCCTAAGCCGTTCTTCATAAGGCATCATTTCCAGGCCTTTGACCATTTTGCTTGCCCTCTTCTGGACACGTTCCAGCTTGTCAGTATCCTTCTTGAACTGTGGTGCTCAGAACTGGACACAGCACTCCAGGTGAGGTCTGGCCAGAGCAGAATACAGTGGTACTACCGTATTACTTCCCTTGATCTAGACGCTATACTCCTATTGATGCAGCCCAGAATTGCATTGGCTTTTTTAGCTGCTGCATCATTAAACTGTTATTCCTGGCAGTTGGATCTGTGATGGTCATAAATGGTTGGTGGTGGTTGTTTTGTAAGAGTTCTTCTATTTATTCTTTGTTAGCGTAAGCCACCCTTGGAATGTGGATGGAGGGTGAGGTAAAAATATGTAGAGCAAACAGCATGTCACAAACTAGCTGTCTAAGCTGCATTGGGTGTCTCGGCATATGGATCTTGCAGTCTCTACAACGCTGAAACACTCAAATATGGGGCAGAGCTGTGCCATTTCACAAATATAGGGCAGAGCACATAGCAAGCCAGGAAGTGGAATGAAAAGCAGCGTAACTGTCATTCACTAGAGCGTGCCAGGCTATAATGTACCGTATGTATTTTGTCATGTGCATACTTTTCATTGTTGTATGTAAACATAAAAGCTTTTATTATGATGCAGGAAGAACATAATATATGAAATGATCTTCAGTGCTGTACTGATCAAAAGCTACCACTTTGTAGACTTGAAGACTATTTTCTCAGTGCTTCTCAGCAGTTTAATTAGTGTTCAGTTTTAATAGGTAAGAGTGGTTCCCTTCTATAACTTTTGTATTTCTGAAGAATGAAGCTTGGGTGGAGACTAAGCAATCCCAAATGATTGGCTGATGTTCACTGGTATGTTGTTGGGGTCTATGAGAAAGGAATTTGAATTCTGTGCCATAAAATCCTCCAACTCCAGAAGACTGGGTCTGTGAAAAGAGCTAGTTATTGAGGTTTGGTACCTTTACAGAAATGTGCAATACTTGCCTAAACACCACATTGGTTGTATGGATTGCTTTTTGGCATCTAGTGGGACAGTCAGGTTGGGCTCAGAATATTGGGAGGAGAAGAGGTGGGAAAAGGAAGGCTCAGGGACTAAACCTTCTAAATGGGTGCTTCATGCTGCTTGAGAGTATTCCATTTCCCAACGAATGGAAGACGAACTCCAATTGTTGAGGATGTTGTTTAATCTGCTTACAGTGATTTCCCTATGGATGTTAGAACTGTGTGCCGTTATCAAAAGTGAGATCCTCTAACCTCCGTGTCCGATACCAGATTCTGCACTGGAGAATCAAATTGCATGGCTAAAAGCCAAAGAAGCCATATGCATGCACAAGGGAGAAAAAACATACAGAACCTGAGCTTTATTTTGCTGTTTCCG
Organism: Zootoca vivipara; assembly: GCF_965207765.1. Classification (NCBI taxonomy): domain Eukaryota; kingdom Metazoa; phylum Chordata; class Lepidosauria; order Squamata; family Lacertidae; genus Zootoca; species Zootoca vivipara. The sequence continues at coordinate 71,217,454 of NC_142590.1, read as the reverse complement.
TCATTGCAGTTCCTGCTTCCAAAACCAGCTTGCCCTTCAAGAACTGCAGCAGCAGAAATGACAAGCAGAGCTCCAGGAGTGCCCATCTGTGTGTACATAGTGACCTGGTTTGCACATACTGTACTGCAACACCATAGTTTATTAAACTATGATTTATTACACCATGGTTTGTTTGATCATCTGAATCTTGTTCAGCACCTCAGCTGTGATGTGTGTGCTGCAACCAACTATGATCTGAAGCCATGGTTTGTTATTGGCTCACGAACCTTAGTTTTAACTATGGCTTGGTGTTGCGTGTGAACCAGGCCATTGCTTCTTTAGATCACAGGCCTTATTTGATACTTCTGAGTTTCAGGATCTCAAAATGGAGTGAAGTTTCTGGAGTTTTTGCCATGATCTTGCTGGTAGGTTCCAAAACCTGACCAGGTTTTTTTTTTTTTAAATAGCAACCTTTTGCAGCACAATTGACTGATCTGTTGCTTGTTGCTATGTATACAGTGGTACCTCGGGTTACAGACGCTTCAGGTTACAGACTCCGCTAACCCAGAATTAGTACCTCGGGTTAAGAACTTTGCTTCAGGATGAGAACAGAAATCATGCGGCGGCAGCAGGAGGCTCCATTAGCTAAAGTGGTACCTCAGGTTAAGAACAGTTTCGGGTTAAGAACGGACCTCCAGGACTAATTAAGTTCTTAACCAGAGGTACCACTGTATGTGGTAGGAACTGCCATTGTAGGGTTGGGCAGATCCAAAAGTGTCCATAGGTTCCTTTTGACAGATGGCAGGTTCCCCTACCTGTAAAATTGCTTGACATTATATGATGTTGGGGGATTTGTGCCTGCCAGAATGAAGCACTGTTGGACATGAAAAATCAGGAGTCTTCTCTAAGCTGTGTGAAATGGATTGTTCTTTCACAGGGCTTACACACAACATTATTTAAACTTGGTGCTGAATGCAAGTCCTGATGGAAGTCCTGATGGGATTGGTTATTCAAAGAAAACCTTGATCAATGGCTAAGGAGAGTAGGGGATATTATGCTGATGAAGAATTGCATGTCATATCTGCCTTTTTAGAGGGAAGAATGAAAACAATCCAGATTTTTCAACAAAACTGGTTGTTGTTTTTATTTTGCAGAAGGAATGAAGTGATACATGTGGACATTCTCACTCTGATATGACTGTATTTGTCATACGATGTGTGCTTGCTGCATGATTGAAACGATATTTTGTAATTATGAAATCAATTTAAGATAAAAGAAGTGTGAAGAAAAAAGCATGCATAGGCTACCTTAAACCATAAAAACAACAACGAAAAGGTTTTTCTGCCTCATGGCTTCCTCTTACTAAGTTCTTCCTCAGGCATTAAAATGTCTTATGTGGTTTAAGTTTCAATATTGATCAAAGTTACAAGGCACGGGTTCATGTTTGGACAGGCATGCTGTAAGGCTGAAATCCATTAAACAGGAAATATAGATCATAACTTTCCTCCATGTGCTCCAAAGACCTAGTTTTTATATGAGCTTGTGGGACTGCTGTATGGTACCCCAGTATGCCATAGTATTTGTACTCTTTGGGGTGCATGAATTTTTGGATAGTTTTCTTCACGACTCCACTCTCTGAGCCTGGTTATCTATCATGCAAACCTACCTTCCCTTTTTAAAGGAGAAACTCTGGGTGGTTCTTCAGACTGTAGTTCAAAGGCCACATTGGTGTGCTGCCCTACAACCTCGTTCTCTCATGAGTGAAGATAGTTGAGCTATATAATAATCTGGATGCCATTTTTCAGTGAGGGGCTCACACTTACAGAGTACATGACCTTGTGTGATATGAGTTCACTGATAAGGATTCATGGGAATGTCCACTTTCCCCCTCAAGCCTGAGGAACGAATGAGCTTTTTAAAGGATTCCCTCAAGAGGAAGTCTGGCATCGGTCAGCTGTTTTTTTTTGGAAAAGCCATAGGATCTTTGTACAGGAGAGATGATATACAACCCAAAAGGAGACGTTGACATGAAAGTGTGGAAAAATCTCTTATCTCTCCAAGCACTTTTCCCTTCCTTAAGTGTGAAACTGTCACACCTTGATTAAATTGGATAGAGCCACTTGATAAATTCAAATTCGGTTTGTGGGCTGAGTTTCGTCATTCCCCTGTTGGGAATTGGCTTTTAGTTGAGAGTTGTCAGATGTGTACCAGTGGGCAACATATATATCTGGCCTTTCCTGTTCCACCTTCATCTCCATCTGCTAGTAACTTGCTTATATTATAAATACAAGTTCTTTGCTTCTAAAGGGCAGTGCGCTTATTCCCCACCTAAAGGCCTAATCTTCTGTTTGTCACATAACACGCTGGTGCTTTTAAAGCAGCTTAGGAGTCTCCATATGGAGGCACATCATGCCCTCCGTCATGCTGCTCTGGGCTGTGTGATCTGATTAGGTTTTCTGCACTTAGGAGAGCCAAACCTCTTTTAGCAATTGGATTGAGGAGGCGAAGGCCTCAATGACTATGGTGCTTTTCGCTTGCTGCATGTTTTGCTTAAGCGGTTTTGAAGGAACGTCACCGCTGGAGTTCTTCAAGTACCGGTAGCACCCAGTGCTAAAGTGACAATAGTGCTTCCAGGCACCGAATCTGTGGTGGTATGGATCCCACTCATCCATGTTGTGGTGTTTGACACTGGTAAGTGGAGGGAGATGCATGGGATTGAAGCTGGAAAGTTTTTACCCAACTATCAAAGGCTTGCCACTTTATTTTACTCTTCTACCATCCCTGGCTGACAAAATATTTTTTTAAAAAAAACGTTCTACAAACTCTCTTTTAAGATACCCGTTTGCACAAGCTGTTTTCTGAGGATTCCCTCTCCCACCACCTCATTTCACCCCCACTATTCATATTGTAATCTCTTGGAAGTTAAGCCGTATGATTAAAAACCACAAACCACTGCGGTCACCAGATAGCATGATGGTACTCCATTCTGTTCTCTCTCACCGCTCAGTACAGTGGTACCTTGGTTCTCAAATGCCTTGGTTCCCAATCTCCAAAACCCCAGAAGTGTTCTGCTTTGCAAACGTTTTTCGGAAGCCGAACGTCGGATGCGGCTGTTGGCTATTGTTTCCGGGGCGCCTGCACCAATCAGAAGCTGCTCCTTTGGTTTTTCGAATGTTTCTGAAGTCAAACAGAGTTCTAGAACGGATTAAGTTCGAGAACCAAGGTACCACTGTATTTGGTGCTTTTGTTTTTGCTATGTATTTTGCGTTTTTGTTTTTGAGGCTTTTTTGGTTAATTTGTTTTTGTGACTGTGTGGAGCGCAGTTCAGCTACTGTTTGATTGATTATGTGACTGTGGAAATGGATAAAATCCCCCCATCCAAACAATGACTATCATCAGTGCAGGTAAGAAAAAATAATAACATTAATTTTTATCATCTACTACAATACGGTCTTATTTATTTTATAGTACAGTACATTGATTATTGCTTTCATTTTATGGATCAATGGTCTCATTACATACTAAAATTCATGTTAAACTGCTGTTTTAGGGGTTGTTTTTAAAAGTCTGGAACGGATTAATCCGTTTTGCATTACTTTCTATCGGAAAGCACGCCTTGGTTTTGGAACGCTTTGGTTTTGGAATGGTCTTCCGTAACGTATTAAGTTTGAGAACCAAGGTACCACTGTATTCTTTGCCCACTGAGCATGCCCCATCTGTGGTTTGGGTGTTATCTGTCCCTTTAGGATGTCCTCCCCCCTCCCCCCCAAAAAAAGTTTTTTATTTTTTCAAACATCTTCAAGCGTTTTGTTCCCCTAAGCCTGCTGAAGATTCCTCCAATTTGTGCATTGGTGGTGCTGTTTCGATTACGTAAGAATGTACCCTCAGAAAGTGAGTTTGGTATGGACATTTGTGAGGAAGCGGTTCTGTGACTGGATTTTCACAAGAGCACTCTGTCCTCTAAAGAATAGTTTACTCAGGACAGACCATCCACCTCAAAATAATTGTGTGAATCAGCCCCGTAATCTGTCACCCGCGTTTGAACACTTCTTGCTTTGCTTCTTAGTTTGTGTCAGAAATAATGATGAAAAAGTTTCACAAATCACTGTAGTCAACTATGATTAGAAGAGAAGAATTAAATGAATAGGGAGAGCATCATGTACAATATTTGAGAAGGTAAAGTTGCATTGTGGAAAATATTCTTCCATCTCAAAATAGTTGTGTGAAATGACTCCAAATTCTTCCTGTTGTTGTTGTTGTTGTTGTTGTTCCTTTTCTAAAGTTACTGTGTAGTTTTATTGACATGATTATTTTCAGGACACCTCGCATGCTGCGAGTGGCTTCCAAATTGAATTTTTTATAAGGAAACAAAACAAAACATTGAGATGGGAAGGAGTTGTGCAATGTAATGGGGATTTGGGGACAGATAAGAGGTTGCAACAGGGCAGTGGGAGAAGCTGTTAAGTGGAGCAGATGTAGAGAAATGAGAGGAATTGGAAGAATTTTAATAGGCAGGGCCGAGTAGAAGGTATTGATGATACAGCAGCTCTCCCACAATCAGACACTTGTAATAATTCAGTGGTGCCAATTTGGAGTAGCCACCAATTTTTGGACTAGAATTCATGCAAGGGTGCTTTGTTTGGAAATTTGAATGACCCAGGCAAGATGGTAACCATATAGCACAATTTGAAAGACATGTTTAACTTGTAAGTAGTCTTGTCTTGGAAGTTTTGAATTGCCTTTCCAGGAAGTGTTGGATCTAGAAATGAATGCCCATTGCACTGTTGTATAAGTGGAAGAGTGGCGAAGTTGTGAATATGCAGGAATCTAGCATACTGGAATGCTGCAATACATTTTGCAGGTGTAGCAGCAGCTGGCCTGATCTACTGTAATGAATTGTTAGGGAAAGAAATGAGACTGGTTCCTCTTTTGGATCACTCAATGCATTTTAGGTGCCTCTCATTGCGAAACCTACCCAATTATTATTTTTCTATGAAAATGCAAAGTTTTAACATAATTTGCACTATTATTAGGTGTTTCATGAGTAATTTGAAATATTTGGCAACCTGCTTTACAAAGATTTTAAAATGATCACCCATGCATGCACAGTGCCTATCCTTTCTAGACAACACATCTGGTGATCCCTTGGTACAGTAGGTACAGTATTTTTAAGTTACAGGTGTGCTTGGATTCACAGAAAATAGTGGCAGACTTTTCACTGTTCGATTGCCTGCTGCATTTGTTTTCCCACTTGTGTTTTCGTTTTTCTATTGCGAAAATTGCAGCAAGGATAACATCCGTGCTGTCATATAACTCTTGTTCTTTCAAGGCTGTGAATCTTACTGGGCTTTCTTTACCTAGAGGACTAAATACTTAAAGACTTAAATTCACATTCTGAATACTGCAAGAAAGACTTCAGTGGATAGCCCGAAGTTCTAGTACAGGCATCCCCAAACTTCGGCCCTCCAGATGTTTTGGACTACAATTCTCATCATCCCTGACCACTGGTCCTGTTAGCTAGGGATCATGGGAGTTGTAGGCCAAAACATCTGGAGGGCCGCAGTTTGGGGATGCCTGATCTAGTATTACCTGAGATTGCTGCACCTGAAAAAAAAAAGGAATTGCAGCATTCCAGTACGTTAGATTTCTCCCCGTCCACTTTCTCAGTCGCTCCATAAGAGCCTATGATATTAGCAGTGTAGACCCAGACTCTAGGCCTCTTTCTTCAAAGTAACAAATACCTGTGTGTTGGGGAAAGATTTTGCTTGAGCCGTCTTTCTCTCATATATATAATGCGTGAGAGAGTTGGCTCTCCTTCCATTGCACCTGATTAAGAGGTAAAATAAATATTTACAAGATGTCATGTTATACCAGCAGGCATTGATATAAGCCGCAGGGGTGGCCAACTCCCAAGAGACTGCGATCTACTCACAGAGTTAAAAAAAAAACCTGGCAGTGATCTACCGCCTTTTTTTAGGGCTTCAGGTTAGGGTTGTTGACCTTTTTTAGGGAGGGGGAAAGCCATGCTTTTTTTGGCAGGCAGGGCAAAAATATTGAGCTTCTTTTAGGGGAGCCAAACTTGTTGAGCTTCTTTGGGGGGAGCCAGTGATCTACCACAGATGTCCAGTGATCTACCAGTAGATCACGATCTACCTGTTGGACATGCCTGAAAGGGAAAGGTGCCATCTTACATATTTTAAGGTTGCTTTTCTTATGAAATACATAGGGATCTGTGCGTGTGTGAGAGAGAGAGCGCGCACGCATACTATTATTCGATTACTTACCCAACCCTTCACCATAAGGTCTCAGGGAAGGTTACAACAAAACGATTCTAAAACAAAATGGTTACAACCATAAAATAAAAGAAGTGTGCAAATGGCGACTTCATTATACACCTGTAAGCGCCATGCGAAAACGTTCTTCTTCAACCAGGCCTTGGGCTGATTAACAGTCTATGTCCTTTTAAATATGTTTGCAAGAGCAAGAGGGTGTGTGTTTTTTGTTTTGTTTCTGGTTATGTTCTTTGTGGTTTTATTCTGTATTTTATGCTGTGAACTCCCCTGAGATCTTCAGATGAAGGCTGGTATACACATTTAATAAGTAATAATGAATAAGAGTAACAAAACAACTTCATTTGTAAAACAATCACATTTATTTAAAAAATGCAAACATTTAAAAAATTAATCTATAAAGTCAGTTACAAATAGTTCTGAGACAGATGCAGACTGGGATAATGATCTCCACTTAAAAGACTTGTTGAAAACATGCGGGATATGTTTATCATAAGGAGATCTAGGGCAGGGGTCCCCAGACTACGGCCCCCGGGCCGGATGCGGCCCAATTAGCCGCCCAATCCGGCCCGCGACGACCCCCGCCGCCCGCTGCCGCCGCCCGCTCTTACGGCACGGCGGCGATCTTCAAAATCGGCAAAAAATCGCCGAAAATCCTTTGTGCGCATGCGTATGGGCCTCTCCCGACCCAGAAGAGGTCACTTCCGATGCACTTCCGGGTCGGGGGAGGCCCATACGCATGCGCACAAAGGATTTTCGGCGATTTCCCCCCCCCGACCGTGTGCGTGTGTGCATGCGCACGGGCGCGCACTCCCCTGCCCTCCGGCCCGCTGCGCGCGCACTCCCCTGCTCTCCGGCCCGCCGCACGGTCGGCGCGGCGGGCACCGGCCCAAAGCCCGGTAAGTCTGGGGACCCCTGATCTAGAGTTTCTACGCATCATATATTTAGTATATTTAAAGTACATCCCTACCAATAATCCTGGGAACTTTACCCCTCCAAGAGCTACAATTCCCAGCACAAACTACAGTTCCCAGTTTTTACTTTTGCGGGGTAGAGGGAGAGAAGAGAAATCTGTTTTAAATGCATGGTGTGTGCACAGCCAAATTGTGAAGAAGCAGACTTCAGACAAGGGCACCATGCCATCTTTTTGAGTAGCATGTGTGTTCGTCTTTCTGGATTTTCTAGTTGTTGTGGGCATGACTTCTGGAGCCGTACCAGAGCCTTTAAAGTGCAATATTTAAGCTTTTCACTCCCTGCTGTCTTGACTACCAAAAGTAACTGTCTGTACCCTGATAGCATTCGTCGGGGCTAAACTTGCTTGTAGATTGACCTGGTATGGACAGGTATTTCCCGTTTTGTTCCCACCTCGCAGCCGACAAGAGATTGCCCAAAAGCAGTCAAAGTTTGGATTCTGCCGGCTTCGCCTGTCACCAGTAAAGCCTTGCTTTTCCAGCTTGTGCCTTCCTTATGAGCCAGGTATCCTTTGCGTTCCAAGCACGAGGTGGTTGATGACTGTTCTTGGACCGAAGTCATGGGTATGTTGGCTAGATTTTTATCTCTCCATTCTCACCCTGCCGTATATGAGGAGAGAAGGAGGAGGAGGATTTGCCGTCTAATTAGCAGCATTCCTGAGACGTGACTGGGTGGTGCTGCCGCCGCTGCGCTGTTGCTGCTGCAGTCAGCTGCTCAACAATCCAAAAGTGTTCCAGGAACTTACTCTGTTCGGGGACTATTTGAAGAGACACACAGATGGACTGGTGGTTGGCGCTTCTCTCAGCAGAGAAGAGCAATTTGTACTCTGTATAAAGGAATATGGATAAATTTGGAAAGCATGGCAGGTCCGGATTCATTAGGACTCGCATTCCTAGACCTCAGGTCCTACTGCAGCCAATCCAGCCTTCTGGTCATCCAGGTGTTTGCAGGTAATTCTCACACCTTTGTTTTGGGATGCCTCCTTTTTGGTGATTTACACTAGCACAGAAGGTGGCATGGAGTTAGGAAGACAGTATTGTACTCTGCTGGTAGTGTAATCAAAAGGAAAATCCCAAACTTAAGGGACTAATAAATTTCAGATTGTAGCGGATAATTGATTTCGCTTATTTGTTTTTTGGGTGGGTTGTGGTTTTTTTGCAATAGCAGTCTAAATTGGTGCATTTTAAAAGAGCTTCTTAGTAGTCTGTTTCAGGAAATGTAAAAAGTTGTTTCAGTGTTAGAAACTACTGCATAAACCATTATTAAAGAAATGATAACTTGTCTTGGAAACTGTTTCTGAGTAAAGGGAAGTAAAAGGGATAGCATAACTTCTAATGGACTGAAATTTTCTCAGTTATGGTTTAGAGCCAAATGTGGGAGTATGCCCAGAGTTTTTTATATAAGATATACATAGGTTACATTTCTCAGCACCCTTGTTTGCTTGTTGGTTCCAGTGAAAGCAGCTGGACAAGCTTCCAATGAGATATACTTAGGATCACAGTGTTCGTATATTTATTGTGGTATTGTGGATATTTAGTCAACTATCATGCACTCTGACTTGGGAAATACTTACCATTATCCATATCAATATAAGGCGGATTGATACATCAATACAAGTTTGGTAGTTTTGTTTTTGTTTTGACGGGCATTTGTTACCAGGAGTTTTTTCTTTGCTTTATATACTTCTCATTCTAACAGGATAGTTTTGGGTTTTTTGGTGGGGAATTCATGACTGAAGGATGGGCCTATGGGAAATTGTCAAAAAAGCAGTGGCAAATAAAATAAGAGGAGGGTCTATTTCATTTTGAAAACTTTTATAGATGGCACAGTTTAAGATGACTGTGGGTTTTTTTATTTAAAAAATCTTGGAAGTGTTTATAAGGATCTGAATTTCAATATATTTGTTGTTGTTTTTGCCTCAAACTGCATCATGTATGGGATTTTAGTATTGCAACCCCAGAGTCGTCCGCGACTGGACCTAATGGTCAGGGGTCCCTTTACTTTAAGGCCTAATGATGGAAATTCAAATATACTGCTTAAATTGAAATAATGCATGCATGCATGTAAGTCACGCAGTGCTTGCATAATGAATACTCTGTTACGTATTTGCAGGCATGATTGATGGTGCCTGTGATTACGTGATGCTTGCAAAACGATATGCCAAAAATCCCAGTAGTTTAATTGCTCTTCCGAATGGCCGCATGTTCAATTAGTGTCCTAGTAACCACAGCATCCGTACTGGATTGCCATTAAGATGCCTAGCCTTGTTGAACCCCGCAGTCTTCCGTGCTATCCTTTCCAAGAACTGTTACTAAGGCTGTGGTTATTGATCCAGATTCCCTTGCATCATCATCTCCCTCTCCTCCTCACCCTTCCAAATTCTAGTCGATGAAGCCTGTATTTCTAGTGTCAGCAAGCTGACTGAGAGCCACCTGTGCTGCATTTTCTCGCAATTCAAAAAAACCTGACTCGGCCACATTCCACAAGGTGACCAAACTTCATGCAGGAACTATTCAGTGCATTTTTGTGGCGGGGTTAACTTGTCTTCGAGATAAGCCTTAAAATAAACACCTATCCCTTTTTCTCTTTGTCTGTGACCCTGAATTTAACCCCATCTGTACATCTTGCTTCAAAGAAGATGTACTTCTAAGTGGCAGGTGCAGTGCTGAAGTGTGGATTTGGTTTTGTGAGCCAAACTGACCCCTCTCCATCTGGGTGGGTGGGTGGGGAAATGGTGACTGCAAGAAGCTTATGGATCTGTGCTTTTAATTTGCATTGCCCGCAAATCTCTTTAAGCATGCAGCTTAAATGGATCCTCCTTGGGTTCTGTTTTGGTGGCATTGGAAATAGTTCATTCCTCTACTGTTTACATCATTCCTTGCTAATCACTGAGCCGGAATAGTTTCTGTTTCCCAATGTTCTTGAGCAGCAAATGCTTCCCAAAAACGGGGAGGGAGAGGAGAGAGAGAATGCCTCCATTGTTGTATGGTGGAAATTTGGTCACCTCTGAAGGATGGGGTTGCAGAACCGTATTAAATTATATGATAGGTTTCGTACTGATCGAGTTAGTTGCATAACAGTCTAAATCGGCCTTCGCCAACCAGGCACCCTCCAGCTGTTTTGGACTACAAGTCCCATCAGCCCCGCACACATGCACTAGCTGGGGCTGATGGGAACTGTAGTACAAACAGCTGGAGGGCAGTGGGTTGGTCTAAATATGGTGGGAAACGCTTTCTGTCTAAGAATGAAAAAGGAGAATAGCATTGTTTGTACATTATACATATCATCCTGTCTGGTGGAAGAGCATGTTAGACATGTATCGAAATGACTACAAGGCCTGATATTTAAAGCACATGCTGTTTAAAACCCAACTGGAAAACGGTGGTTACCCTTGCAGACTTGTGAGTTGTGGGAAGTGAGGAAGGCCTCCTTTGGAAAGAAATTCCAGAGGGATTTGGTGGAGGGGAGAAGAAGGAATCATAGATGTTCCTCTTTAAAAACATTTCAGATTCTGACTTTCTGTTCATTTCAGTGGCACCAGTAGTGTTCCACCAGGCCTCTCAGGGAATCTTAGAACCATAGAATTGTCGAGTTGGAAGGGACCATGAGGGTCATCTAGTCCAACCCCCTGCAGTTCAGGAATCTTTTGCCCAGCGTGTGGCTTGAACTCACAACCCTGAGATTAAGAGTCTCATTCTCTACCGACTGAGGAAAGGTATGCAACTTCCTCTCTCACTGGATCACTCCTACACTTGCCAGGGAAAGTCTGCCACACATCTCAGTGTATGTATTAGTTATGCATTGGCTGACTAGCATGATTTATAGCACCCTGCAGGGTCAGACAGAGGATATTACAAGTATTGAAACAGCGTGCTCAGCTGCTTATGAACCCTTTGTTTGTTTGTTTGTTTCATAACATTTATATGCCGTTTGATTGTAACACACAAAAGAATAAGCAAAAAGAGTAAAACAATAAAGTGATCAGTCAAGAACAGCTATTTAAAACGAAAATAAAATAAAATTAATGGTAAGAGAAGCAGAGATTAAAAGACATGCCAGAATTCTAGATATCTGAGTAGGCTTGCCTAAACAAAAATGTTTTTACAAGGTGCCAGAAAGTGAAAGTGTCTGCCTGATGGCAATAGGCAGGGAGTTCCATACTAAAAGATCAATTTCTTACTAATGCAGAACAAGTATTGTGTGGCAGCTATGTAACACAGCCATTTTCGCAGATTGAAGTGGTCACGTGGTCATGTAAGGGGTAAGGTGGTCCTGTAAGTAAACCAGTCCCAAGCTGCGACAGGGTCTCACTCCTGCCAGCAATTGTGCTGCAGCATTTTGCACACTGAGTGTAGCTTCTTCAGCCTAGATAGCTCAGTTGGTGGGAGCATAGTGCTGATAATGCTAAGGTTGCACGTTCGATCCACGTATGGGACAGCTGCAGATTCTTGCATTGCACAGGGTTGGACTCTGCAATTCCACGATGCTACGATTCTAGATCATGTGCAAGAGAAGCCCCAGATAGAGCATTAGAAGTCGTCTTCTCTTCTCCACCACCTCTAGACGAGTGGGACAAAGGCCTTTATTGTACATCAGATTGTACATCAGATGTCAAAGAGATAAACAACTACCTGACATTTAGAAAACATCTGAAGGCAGCCCTGTTTAGGGAAGTTTTTAATGTGTGACATTTTAATGTATTTTAATCTTTGTTGGAAGCCGCCCTGAGTGGCTGGGGAAACCCAGCTGGATGGGCGGGGTACAAATAAATTATTATTATTATTATTAATTATTATTATTATTATTTACTGAAGTCTAGTCAAGGAATTGGCAGCTGAGCTTAAGAGAGAACCTTGATGTTTGCCTTCCACATCCTGTCCAACCGTCTTACAACTTGAGCCACACTGTTTCCAAAACAGTTTTGAAATAGATGAAAACTGCAAAAAGCTTCTTTAAATTGAGAAAGAAAAGCTGCTGTTTGTTATCAGGTGAAGCAAGGAAGAGCTTAGGTTAGTAGGCAAAAAACCAAACAAAAAAACACTGATCTTGGAGGAAATACAAATTGCCCCACATTGTGCTTTTGGCTCAGCGGCAGAGAAAGCAGGAGATCATCATATACTGTACGTAGTAAAAGTTGTTTCATTTTTACCCCTTCATTATTGATAGTGTAACGGGAAATGGAGAACACAGCTCATTCAGCATCCAATTCTTTGCCATATTATGAGGCGCATCAGGGATGATTTTGCAGAGGGGTTCTCAGCTGCTTGGGCCTCCTTTGAGAGAAGTTCTCTGAACTGTGAGAAAGCCTGTCCATTTTGTAATTCGCTAAGAAGCCTGTCAGGACCCAGTTGGCGCTGTGGGTTAAACCACAGAGTCTAGGGCTTGCTGATCAGAAGGTCGGCGGTTCGAATCCCTGCAATGGGGTGAGCTCCCGTTGCTCGGTCCCAGCTCCTGCCCACCTAGCAGTTTGAAAGCACATCGAAGTGCAAGTAGATAAATAGGGACCGCTCCGGCGGGAAGGTAAACAGCGTTTCCATGCGCTGCTCTGGTTCGCCAGAAGCAGCTTTGTCATGCTGGCCACATGACCCGGAAGCTGTCTGTGGACTAACGCTGGCTCCCTCGGCCTATAGAGCGAGATGAGCGCCGCAACCCCAGAGTCGGACACGACTGGACCTGATGGTCAGGGGCCCTTTACCTTTAAGTAGCCTGTCAGGGTTACATGTAGCAGGTGCCAATCCCATTGGACTTGGTTGCTTCGCTTGATACAGTGTTTGGGAGTGAAGTTGGTCCTGTCTCAGTACCCTTTGATTTTGACTTGGCTCATAAATTTGATAAGCAGGTGCTCTCCTTTTGGTTGACCTAATTGCCACAGATGTTGAGAAACTGAATGCCATTTGTGCCTGTAGAGGCAACAGCCACCCTAGTGCATATAGGGAAAACCAGAACTGGGAGTGGTGAGAACTGCCCTGTGGCAGTTACACAATTACTTCACCTCCCCGTTCGTTGCCTAATCTTTTTATCCTTTTACGCTAACAGTTTCCATCCACGTTAACACTGAATTGGCATTGGTGGAACACTGAGGAGCCCTGCTTTGAGCATGTCTACTTTGAGCATGGAGTTTTATTTATTTTACAAGGAAATTCACCAAGATAAAAGGAAAAATCTAGGCATAATTAATAAAGCCAAACAGGGAGAAAAGGAAGAAAGGTCATATATGGCCATATTCCTTAGCTCAAAATCAGTGGTCACACATATGCTGATTAAACAATTTCATTTTCATTTTCAAAAAATTATGAAGCCATAACTATTATACAAGGATCGACCTTGTGTTCTACAATGTTGAATAAATACATTCAGTCAGGAAATGTGTGTGAGAAAGAAATTATGTTCTCTTGCTTTAATGAGATACCTTATCTTGGCCATCAGGGTATAATCTCAACATCTATTAAAGCACTCTGTGATAGATGGAATGTTCCTTGACCTCCGTTTGGAAATAGGTATCTACAGTATTGGAATTTTAATCTATGAAATTCTTAACCTGTTGTGTTGCTTTGTTGAACTATTGGCTTGCACACAAGAGCCACATATACTGGTAGTGGAATTAGACCTGAATTCAGATCTGCATTCAACTGTTAAAATTATTGGATGGCTATTTGCCCGTATTCTGACTGACCGCCTTTGCAGGGTTTGTGAGAATAACATGAAGGGAGGTGGGAGAGTGGAACAATGCATGCTCCTCTGAGGTCTTAGGAAGGGTAGGATAAAATGCAATTGAAAAAGGAACTAACCTCCACTGGCCTCTTGTAATGTAAAACCATAAAACAGATAAGCATCATAAAACAACATTCCAGCAGCAAAGGGAACCAATTCTTTGAATCAGTTACCTCCCAAGACCTGAAGGAAGAGATGCATCTAAATGTGAAATCAGAAAACAAGCAATGTGTGCGGACAACAGTCAAGTCCACAAGCTTGCTTCTTAAGCTTTCTCTGAGCTGATTCACACAACATACTAAGCCACATTTAGCTTAGCAGGACCATGCAAATGTGCAGACTCCAGGAGATGAAGTCACATCCGCTTTGCTATTCCCTAGTCCTATTTTGTTGGTGCTCCACACTAAGCAAAGCCAAAGGTTTGGTTTCACACATCTTCCAAACTGGGGATCCGGTCTCTCCTGACAAACCATGAGCTTTAACCAAGGTTTGTTGCTGGCTGCTGCAGCTCAGGGTTAGTGAGGAGGGTGTTTAACCTTGAGTCTCCGTTCCAGTGGCATGCCAAGCCAAACTGGCAGCAAACAAGGATCTGGGAGGAGCAAATTGGCTCTGGAGCCCAAACAGGAGCCCACCTGTTTGGACAATCTCACAAAACCAAGTTTAGCTTAGCATGCTATGTGAACCAGGCCACTGGTACAGTGAACAAACGTTAAGAGCCCAGAAGTTCGAACCCCATATGGGACAGTTGCATATACTTGCATTTCAGGGAGTTGGATTAGATGAGCCATAGAATCACTTCCAACTCTACGATTCTGTGTATGCATAGTCCTACTAAGCCAAGGTTTGGCATGTTGTGTGAACCAGACCATATCCGATAACAGCGCCACAGTGCCAGATACCAGTAGCCTCTGGGAACTGCAGATGTTTGTGGAGAGGCAACAGTCTTGGTTGCAGTTAATGGGCTGTCGTCTCCACATTCTGTTCTAATACAGCACCTATACTGAACAGGTCCTTAGCAGTTGCTAAGAAGGGACTGACTTCTGTTTCAAGTGTATCTGAAGAAGTGTGCATGCACACGAAAGCTCATACCAAAATAAAAACTTAGTTGGTCTTTAAGGTGCTACTGAAGGAATTTTTTTTACTCCTGCCCTATCACCATATCTCCCCTTGCCTGTGCCCCTGTTGATCTGCACGCCCCAACCTTACCTCCCTCTCCACTGTCTCCAATTTTTAACTCTCCAAGGCACATATCTGCCTGCTTTCTCACTTGGCTGCTTTCCCCACCTCTTTTATGATTATTGTTGTTATTACTGCAAAGTTCCTGCACTGCAAGGGAGTCCTTGGTATCAGTTGATCAGGCCAATGTAGGTTTAAGTACTGGTAATTGCTTAGTACAATCCGTTATTGCAGCGAGAGTGCTCCAGGCATAAACTTGGAAGCAAATTAAAGAGGGACTTAGTTTCCCACTTCATTAACCCCCTCCCCCTTGCTCTTTTTTTATCCCTTTCATCCATCCTCTCTCTGCCAACTGATTATTTGACCTTGAGAGACTAGTTGAAGGTTGGCGGAAGAGCTGAATTTCTTAAAGCTGTTTGTCATTTCCTCTGACTTCCTACAACTCTCGGCACCCCTCTTTAGCAAATCCTTATGTGGTTATATGTGTGGTGTGTGTACTATGTATACACAACTTTGTGGCCTGATCCAGTTGAGTGGTCAAGCTTTCACCGGGCTCCTTGCACAGCTGTGTCTGAATAAATCCTTTCTGCCTAAGCTCGGATAGCTCGGATAGCATCAGGCTAAATGTCAAAGGCTGTTGTTGCGACTACTCTAGAGTAACGGCGCTCCACATTCTTGTCTTTAGACAGTTTTATTTGGTGCAGTCTATTTACAGTGAAATGGGGGTGCAGAAACATGTCTGCTTAGTCCGAGCCAGAATCCGGGAATGGCGCGCCCCTCGTCTTCTTCCAGCATAAGAGTCTCGGCACGCCAAACCTTCTTCCCCGCCTTCTCCTGCGTAATTCCGGAACCGGAGGAAAAAGGGGCCTGCGTTCCATGTTTTCCTTCTCCCCCCTTTCCCCCTCTCTTTCTTCC
This sequence comes from Zootoca vivipara, assembly GCF_965207765.1. NCBI lineage: Eukaryota > Metazoa > Chordata > Lepidosauria > Squamata > Lacertidae > Zootoca > Zootoca vivipara. Next base: position 71,201,411 of record NC_142590.1, on the reverse strand, counting down.
TCCCTCATGTGTAGCAGGGGCTCTTTGGTGTTGCCAGAGCCCTGCATCCCTCTTCCTCCTTCCTCACTGGACCCCTCCCCCTCCCCGCTGGCATTGCTGCTATTGGAGGAGCTAAATAAAAATTTTTTTTTCCTTCAGTAGCACCTTAAAGACCAACTAAGTTTATATTTTGGTATGAGCTTTCGTGTGCATGCACACTTCTTCAGATACTGCAGATGTAATTGGAGGAGCTGCTCTTGATGATGGGAGGGGGATCTCTGTATTCCCTTCCCCTTACACTAAAGGACCATTTAGTTCAGCATCCTGTTCCCACAGTGACCAGTCAGATGCAACAGCACTCTCCCCCAATTGTGATTCCCAGCAACTGCCATTCAAAGGTAGACTGCCTCTGACAGTGGAGGTACTTTGCCCCTAGAAATCGCTCTAGTATTCGGAATTTTCTTCTCCCAGTTTCGTTGGCATGGATGTCTTTGAGATGCCGCCGTCACCATTTCCGCTTTTATTGCAAAGCTAAGTTGGAACCATTGTAAAGTGGATCGCATTATTGTTGGCTTCTGCTTGTGGCAAGCAAGTCTACCCTTTAAAGCAGATGAGAACAATAAGAGGAAATGCTCTTTATTAACACAGCTGCTGAACTGGAAGGCTGTCTAATTCCATCCTCCATGTGGAAAGGGCGTTGAGAAATGCAAGGCAGGAATCCAATAGATTGCGGGGGCGGGGGGGGGGGGGAGAATCTATTTGGGTGGAATGATTCAGCCTTGGAACAACTGACTGCATATAGCAACCTTGGCTTGTGTTTACTGGTCAGTAACCAGTGCAAGGGGCATATTTTGGCCTCGTGAGCATCTTTTCCCTTTCCCCCGGGGGTCTGTCTTTATGGTGACGAATATTGAAAGTTAACTTAATGGGTTCTAATGTTGGGTTAACAACTGGGAATGTCCACTAGGGTTATGTACCACATTAGTGGCTTAAAATGCAGCAAGGCTGTTTTCGCCTTCTGAATTTCAAGTCATATTTGCATGGTGATGTACACATCCTAAGAGGAAGTGGGGATATCATCATCACTGTTATGTACTGAGCTGAATCCTAGAACAATAGGATTCAGAATCAGCGGGAGCTACCCAATCCAACTCCAGGTGGAAGTGAATCCGCAACCTGATTGGCCTGCTGGAGCAGCCAATCAGGCGGCTGGCAGAAGTGAATCTGCTACCTGATTGGCCTGTAGGAGCAGCCAATCAGGCTGCAGGCAGAAGTCAATCCACAATATAATTGGCCCACAGGTGTAGCCCTGAAGTAGCCAATCACGCAAGGCCCATTGTGTAAATAATGTATATAAGCAGATGGTTTTGGGAAAAGAGCCATTCGTCTTCTCTTCTTCTCCTTGATGAATATGAGCTGAATAAAGAGCATGAAATTCACTCTCGACTCCGAGTATATTTCAATCACCCAATGTCCATGGCCTGTTCAGACACACATGCCCTGAACTCCTGTTCATGAAGCTGTCATTTGCAAATGGGCACTTATGAGCACATGTGCGATTGCTGTCTCAAGTGTGCACATATGTCTTAAGTTTGATGTGAATCTGGCTTGTTTTCTAGTTGGATTGAAGCGGGTTAGAGGGGGGGGGACACATCAAAAGCAGTATATCTCAAGAAAGTCAAGGAATGATATGGTTTGTGGCTACCATCATGTGTATATGACTTCAAAAACTAGCAGAGGGAGTGCACTGGATGCAGAGTAAGTAGTAAAGCACACACAGCCCTAGATTGCAATTCTCTGCACCCTTAGCTGGGAGTAATCTTCTTTGAACAACACATCTGACATAACATGCATGGGATTCATCTGCTGGGTGACTTAATTTCTTCCAGGCATGCCACAAACCAGGTTAAGAAGAAGAAAGCAGTTTGGATAGGAAATTAACAGCTAACCATTTGTGCTCTGGGTCCTATAATGAGATTCAGGCATAGCATTGACAGGCCCAGGTTTTGACTTCAAAATGTATGCATTTGCTGCAGGAAAAATGCTGCTTTGTAATACATGCTATTCCTCAAGCAATATGAGGGCAGTGCTATATGCGACTTGGTTGTTGGATTGGGTGCAACGCAACGCCAGCACTTAAGGGTGCAATCCAAACCCGCAGTCCACTTCATGTGCGTCGGATAAGATGAAGTTCTCTCTTCACCCAGCTCAGAACAGCTGTGGAATGATGCTCCCTGTTCCGCCCAGGGGCAGAAGTAGGTACTGCTGGTGTACTCTGTATAAAGCCTGGAAATGGAGCATTTTTGGGGGGAGGGCAGGGGTGGAGACAGCCTGGGATCCACTGGTGACATCATGGCCTTCCTCTGCTTGACAGGGGTTTGGATTACCCAGTAAGGTTTTTTTTGTTTTGTTTTTAAATGAAAATTAAAATATGAGAGTTCAAGTGAACTTGATTTATTCATCATCTTCTAACCCTCCTCCCCACTGCGCTATTGTAGCAGCTGCCCCCAATGATTCATTGCCAGAATAATCTGCACTTTATCTAAATTGCTACTCGCCAGAGATCACTCAGTGTTCCTTCCTTGCTGTCTTCAAAGGGAATTCGACTTAACTTCACTGACGCACACGTTGATTCAGCGACCTCCGTGTTTCCAGATGTTGCTTATTTTTCAAAGTATTTCTTGAATCCCATACATTGTGTTTTCCATAAAACATAGCAGATTCTAATCTACATCAGAAACAGCAACTTTGAAGTGTGTGTATGTGTATGTTCAAATTTTTTTTGAAAGCATAATTCTCTGAAAATGTAGCACAAACTAGTTTCTTCCGTGACTGCTACTATTAGTGAGCAGAGACATTCAAATGCAACGAGTTTAAAGTTGCACTCCTTCTCTATGCATGGTTAGTCCTTGTAACTCATTGCCATAGACATGGGTAGGCAAACAAAGGCCCGGGGGCCAGATCCGGCCCAATCGCCTTCTAAATCCGGCCCATGGATGGTCTGGGAATCAGCGTATTTTTACATGAGTAGAATGTGTCCTTTTATTTGAAGTGTATCTCTGGGTTATTTGTGGGGCCTGCCTGGTGTTTTTACATGAGTAGAATGTGCTTTTATTTAAAATGCATCTCTGGGTTATTTGTGGAGCATATAATAATTTGTTCATTATCCCCCCCCCCAAATGTAGTCTGGTCCCCCACAAGGTCTGAGGGACAGTGGACCAGCCCCCTGCTGAAAAAGTTTGCTGACTGCTGCCATAGGATGTGGTGGTTTAAAATTTGAGTATCTTTTTAATGAGTGATAATGACCTACATCTTCCTAGCAGGAGTGTTTAGTCTACCTAAAATTGGAAGTGGATAATTGAGACGCAGTACTTAGCAGAAGTTTTGTCCTGCCTGGTCAGCATCTTTACAAATAAAAGGAAAGCAAACTCAAGACACTCATCTGGTCCATTGTCCTTTAACCTGTAGCGGCCTATTGGGTACCTAGAGCAGTGGTTCCCAACAGGTGGTCCGGGGACCCCCAGGGGTCCGCGAGCTATGCCAGAGGGGTCCTCAAGATGCTATTAGAATAAAAAATATATTAAATATATTTCGTATGATAACAGATTTTTTTGTTTTGGTCGCTTCCTGCATGAGCAGAGTCTAGCGCAAAACTAGAATTAGATAGAGGCAGTAGTTCTGCTGTATGCCGTTAGGTGGCGCTTTACAAACACTACTGTTTTGCAAAGAGGCAGCGCGCGCATTCTACTAACGCTCACCTCCCCAAGATGCTTTGCGTGCATCGGCTTCATTTGTGCGCTACTGCGCAGGTACCCTGTCTTCTCCATTCCCCTCCCTCCTCCCTGGCACGCGCTGCCTCTTTGCAAAACAGTAGTGTTTTTAAACAAAGCGTTGTTTTCCGCGGAAGCTACAGTTCGCGTAGTTAAAAATGGACCGTTGGTTAAAAAGTGGTTCATCTCATTAAGAACTGAAAATTAAAACTAACTTATACTGATGGAGTACTCTGTTGTGACTGTAAAAAACGTATAAATATAAAATATAAAAAGACTCTTAATTTGGCTCTCACTTTTTAATTTTAGGATTAGGAATTAATGGGGGTCCTTGTCACAATAGCGGCTCGATGAGGGGTCCTCGAGGAAAATTTGTTGGGAACCCCTGACCTAGAGAAAGCCCACAAGCAGGAAATGAAGGCAGTATCCCTGCTCTTGCTGCTGTTCCCCAGGAGCATGCTGGATTTTGCATATAGTTGTAGCCATTGATTTCCTTATCCTCCAAGGATTTGTCTCATTGACTTTTAAAGCTATCTAAGTTGCGTGACTGGTAAGATGCTCTCCCAAATAGCTGGAAGGATCAGCCCATCTTCCAGGCAGCAATCGCTGCTGGGCAGAAAGTCTAGCACAGGTGGGGCAGCACTGGTTCTAGGTTGCAGGGGATTGATCAAAGTCATGCCCCAGCTCCAGTGAGCAGAGCTGGCCAGGCCGGAGTCGAATTCCAGAAAGGCCAGAGAACATGAGTCTGGTTCCAATATGAATGTCAGTTGGCAGCAAAGGATCAGGCTCTAAGGTGGCCGCCATGAGTGAGGTTCCAGGAATGTGCCCAGGCAAAGTGAAGTTTAGGTCTTTAATAAGCGGAAGGAGCCGCATGGAGAGCTGTGAGCCGTACTGAAAGCTGGGCAAATTGAATTTGGACGTCGTTCTGACAACTAGCAGATCCAGACCGGAGAAGCTCTGACAACTAGCAGATTCAAGTGGCTGGCTCCTTCCCCACAATGAATGAGGATTTCACTGTGAATGGGCAACTGCTTACTTTAGGAACCTTTGAGTGTGGAGGTGACTGCAGCCTGTTGGTGGCTATGGTACTGGATTCCAGTGATAGGTGCTACCTCCTCAGCATGGTGTGTGTGTGTGTGTGTGTGTGTGTGTGTGTCGGGGGACTGTTTTGTTGTCCCTTCCCACTCAGCAGCTACCCTTGTGGCTTCTCACACTTCAATTAAAAGTGGATGATGTGATGTGGTAACTCCTCCCATGGGTCTTTTTTTGTTTGTTTGTTTGTTCAAGAATGGAATGGTGTGCAACCAGAGAAACTGCAGAGCACTGGATAAATCAAACATTTGCAAATTTTTAAGTGTACTGCAAAAGAGGCAGAAATACAAAAATGCCTTTTGCAGGTGAAAAGAAATTGGAAGACAGTTTTGGCACAGCACAAGATCTTATTGCTGGTGTCAGAGCGAGGCGCTGCCTTGGGCCTCTTCCACTGAGGAGGTGGGATTAGGAGGCCCCTGGTTCATTACATCCTTTTTACTGGAGGCATACCTTTCTTATCCTCCCTACCTCAGCTAAGGACGATGTCATCTGGGTCTGTGCCTGTGAAAAGGATCAAGGGAAAGGAAGCTGGAGTACAGTGGTACCTCGGTTTAAGTACACAATTGGTTCTGGAAGTCTGTACTTAACCTGAAGCATATTTAACCTGAAGTGAACTTTCCCATTGAAAGTAATGGAAAGTGGATTAATCCGTTCCAGACAGTCCACAGAGTACTTAAACTGAAGCATACTTAACCTGAAGCGAACTTTCCCATTGGAAGTAATGGAAAGTGGATTAATCCGTTCCAGACGGGTCCGCGGAGTACTCAACCTGATGTGTACTTAACCTGAAGTATGAGTGTAATTGGTTCTGGAGGTCTGTACTTAATCTGAAGCGAACTTTCCCATTGAAAGTAATGGAAAGTGGATCAATCCATTCCAGACGGGTCCGCGGAGTACTTAAACTGAAAGTACTCAAACCGAAGCGTACTTAAACCAAGGTATGACTGTATTGGTGTGAGACTAAGCCAGAGAACTAGGTTTGAGCTCTGGAGAACACCTTCTGGACTGTCTCACAGGAGAGCTGATACGGGCACAAGAGACTTCACTGTTTGTGGAAGTAAAGCTTTGTGTCCACATCTGCTCAACTTGCTTATGACTTGCTTATGTGGTATCTTTGCCTCACGGTGCCATGTCCTAAAATACCAATCTTGTCACAGTTACCAATGCCTGGCGATACCTACATTGGATTATGGTTATTTTAATGTTATTTATTTATTTGAGATATTTCTACACTGCTTTATTATTCCCCTTTCTAAGCAGCAGACATTAAAAAAACCATCAGAAAAGGGGATAATAAAACAATAAACAATTTTTGTGAAATCAAACAGAACCTTGAAATGCCTGTTGTAACGCATTATACACGGGGCTGCTTGTGAAGGAGGTTCAGAAACAAAATGGAAGAGGTAGGTTATGAAGTTGGAGTTGATCAAGTATTGATCAGTACTGAAAGACCTTCTTGGCTCCTGAGTGGTTTCCAGCCATAATGCATAGTACGTTGTTTTGTTTTGTTTGCCTGTCAAACCATAAATAGCCTAGGATCCAGAATATCTGAAGGACCACCTATTCGCAGATGAACCTATCAAAGTGTAGACATAGTCAGATGAGGTCCTGCTTTTGAGGTTCACCAGCTTCAGGAGTGTGGCTTGTCGGTGTTGGTAACTCTTGCAAACACTTTCTGCCTGGTGCTCACCCTACTATATTCCCAAGTCACCAAGTGAAACCTGCCCTATTTTCCCAAATTTTTGGCAGGATGGAATGATGGCATTGGCAGATGACTTTACCTGTTAATGCTGAAGCTTTTCCTGCCTGATTTGGATGACTTCATTTTGTATTTTATTGCTGCATTGTCTTAACTGTGTATGTAAGTTGCCTTGGAAATGATTGATTTGGTATAAATCATTAAATAACTAAAAGTTTGGATGTGTGGATGAGTTTAGGTAGGTTTTGTGAAAGCTGAATGCAGTGGGAAATGTATTACACATGCTTTGAACTAAGTGACCTCAAGACCTATTGTTTCAAATGAATTAAGGAGGCAAATAGTATACAATTATTCTGGATGATTTCATCGTTCTTGAGTGAGCTTGACCTTTTTGGGCCCCCAAAGGAAAGGTGGCTGCAGCAGGTTTTCCTCCTCACGTGACTGTGATTTCCCTCCCCATTGCAGCATTGGCTGCACGGAGGGGTTCCTCTTTGCCTTTCAGCAATATAAGGGGAATTTAAGATGGGTCACCTGAGCTCTGGGATGGGCTCTGTGACTATGCTAATAATATAAGAGCTTGCTGGATCAGGTCAATGACCTATCTAGTTCAGCCTCCTGTTCTCATAATAGCCAACCAGATGTGTGCCGGAAGCAGGACATGAGTGCCACAGTGCTCTGCCTATCTCCATTTCCGGGCAACTAGTATTCAGAGGCATACTGATAATAGCCATAATGTATGTGGTATGTGTGCATGCATGTGTGAAGTTAAGAAGTAACAATGCCCACTGCATGCCTGCAGCCCTGGGGGTCTTGCAAAAGGGGCAATGTGACCCTTGGGCTGAAAAAGTTTACCCACCCCTGTGCTAGCCAATAGCTGAGTTTGGCAGGGTGCTTTTAGTGGGTTGTATGTGGCTTAATAGGGTGTGGGTGGCACTGTGGGTTAAACCACAGAGCCTAGGACTTGCCGATCAGAAGGTCGGCGGTTCAAATCCCCATGACGGGGTGAGCTCCTGTTGCTCGGTCCCTGCTACTGCCAACCTAGCAGTTCGAAAGCACGTCATCATCAAAGTGCAAGTAGATAAATAGGTACCGCTCCGGCGGGAAGGTAAATGGCGTTTCCGTGTGCTGCTCTGGTTTGCCAGAAGCGGCTTAGTCATGCTGGCCACATGACCCGGAAGCTGTACGCCGGCTCCCTCAGCCAATAAAGCGAGATGAGTGCCGCAACCCCAGAGTCATCCGCGACTGGACCTAATGGTCAGGGGTCCCTTTACCTTTACCTATGTGGCTTAAAGTGAAAGGAGATGAAAACAATAGCCTTTTTCAAGGTCAAAGGCTTACAGCTTATATTCAGCTCCCACCTCAGTTTTATGTGGGTCCCACATGCTGTTCTTTCCCATCACCCTGCACCCAAATAGGCACACACAGAGACCAATGAAGTGAAGCCCCTCTGTGCTCATGCCATATTTAAAAGGCTTCCTGGTCAGACTCTCATTTTCCTGGGATTGCAATGAGTTTCCTCTTCAAGTTTTGGAAGCTTTGTCTCTAGGTTTAAATCAGCTCTGAATCTTTTCCAAGAACCAGAAGCTCTGGTGCTTCCTTTGCATGAGTGTTCCCTTCTAGGTCATGTACAGGACAGTTCAAGGAAGCTTGCATTGTTGCAGCTCCACTCACGTCAGAACGCTGGGCTCGGTTTTATCATTCAGCTCACATTATCACTAAACAAAAACAGAAAAATAAGACACTTTGGAATTTTATCTTTCTTCTGGATGTCATCTTAGTTAGGAGAATGATGGGGTTTTTGTGTGTGTGCGCAGTAAGCATGAATGCCAAGCAGATACCGTTCAGTCTTTGAAACGTTTGTGTTCCTTTCCCCTCCCCATTAGAAATTGTGCTTGCAAAATGAGCCGCTTTCCTCGGAAAAGTTCCTCAGAGCTCCTGCAATCAGAATGCAGGCATTCCAGGGCAGATTCCTCGAGCAACTTAGCAATGGATACTTTTTGGCTAGAGGTTGAGAGCATCAAAGAGAGTACCGAATGTGAGCCGGACGAATGCGACCTTACGGATGCCAAACCCCCAGAAGGTAAAAAGTGTCTGTAGCTCCACTTGAGTTGTGGGAACAAAGAATAATGTGCAAAAGTACCTGTTTGCTGGAGTCATCAGTTGAGTAAGGTGCTTTAAGGGCGGGGGGAGGCATTTTTTATCATTTATTTTTGTGCTGCATTTATATCCCACCCTTTCCTCTAAGATATATGGTTTCCGCTCCCTCATTTAATTCCCCTGTGAGGTAGGTTAGGCCACAAGGTTGCAGGTTCAGTCCCCTTAAAGGACAGCTGCATATTCCTGCATTGTAGGGGGTTGGAATAGATGACCCTCAGGGGCCCTTTCAACTGTGATTCTATGAAATCCTTCTGTGTTTGAGGGGCAGAAGAAGTCCCTGTAGACACGTGACTGGTTCCCAGATGATGAACTGAAGTTCTGAAAACCAGTTTCTGGAAACTGCAGGGTGGGGGGGGGGAGTGCTCTCGTGCTCGAATCCTGCTTGCAGGTTTCTTAGAGGCATCTGTCTGGTCAGCAACTGTGAGAACAGAACGCTGGACAGCGATTGCACTGATCTAGCAGGCTCTGTTGTGTTCTGTGTTTTTAGGGGTATGGAGTTTGGGTTCATTGTTGTGAAACTTGGGGCATGGAATTTGTTTTGAAAATAATGCTTCAAAGTACCCTTAATTCCCCACTCCCCATTTTTTAAAAAATAGGATTCTTAAAAACAAACAAATCTAGACATACTAAAAAACAGTTGTGTGCACACCTTTCTCCTTCACCAAGAAGAATTGGGCTATAAATGGATGCCAAGTTTTGTGGTTCCACCCCCCCCCCAGGGGTATGTTGCATGTCTGGCTAGACTTAAGGGGAGAGGAAATGAAAACTCCTATGGGGAAACAACTACCTCTGCCTTTAATAGGAACTGAGTAATAATCATTGCTTGCTTGGAATTTCTTGCTTGTGACCAAAGCTTGTCAGAAGAAAACTATACAACAGAAGGTTGTATGCTGCTTTTCGTGTTAATACAGTCATACCTTGGTTCTCGAACAGAATCCGTTCTGGAAGTCCATTCAACTTCCGAAAACGTTTGAAAACCAAGGTGCGGCTTCCGACTGGCTGCAGGAGCTTCCTGCACCCAAAAAAGTTTGCAAACTGGAACACTCATTTCTGGGTTTGCGGCGTTCAGGAGCCAAAACATTCGAGTCACAACTCACAAGGCGTTCAAGAACCAAGGTACAACTGTATGCAGTCTGTACCTTAGTTTCACAGAAAATGCTGATGCTACACAAAGCCTAATTGTTTGAAACCACTAGGTGGTGCTACAAACAATCTATTTTCCAATAGCCTGTTTCTCTGTGTTAAGCATCTTAGCTGGCCCTACTGGGGGTTGCTGCAGGTAGTCCATGATCTAGTAGCCCTATTGGAGGTTTTCCAGAGCAATAATAAACTGGAGCATGGGAGGAAATAGTAGGGGATATTATCCTCATTTTAAGAGAAATTGAATTTTATTCTCAGCAGAAAACAAATGTTTATCCATGGATAAAACGCTAGATCAGACAGACAGACAGAACCAAATATATCCATAACTATATTCAACACAAAATTGGAGAAACTACAGATGTATTTCCAGATGAGAAAAGGCTTAACCTGTTGAAGTGTTTGCCCAGAAAATAAGACAGTCACAGTAAAAGTGCATTAAAAGCGAAGGGGAAACAGCAGGTCTTTAGGACCCTGAGGGTTCCTATTACCTGGTGTTCAGACAACTCACCAGCCAGAGTTCTGGCTTCACTCATTGGCTAAAAGAACTGGCCGGTGGGATCAGCCAGTTTTGCTTAATTTAAAGAAATTGCTTAGAATGGTACCTGTATATTTTGCTGCATAGCTTGCTTTAGAGGAGAGCTTGAGACTTTGTTTTTAAAAACAGTGAAAGCTCAGAGTCTTGCGACTGTGGGGCCCAGGCTGGCGACCTCAGATGTGGAGCATACAATCTATTGCAGTAATCTATTGCAACTAAAGCATATGCTTCCTTAGCTAGATAATATTTCCCCAGGAAGAGTCACAGCTGGTGTACCAGACTAAACTGAGCAGAGGCACATCTGGCCACTGCTGCCACCTGGCTTTTCAGATGTAAAGCTGCACCCAGGAGCAGTCCTAAACTGCAAACCTACTTCTTCAAGGGGAGCCACCCCCATCCAAAACAGACAACTGTCCCGTCTTGATTTAGGCCTCCTTAGTCCAGCTCCAGAACTCTGCATCCATGCTGGTTCATAGACTCATCATTGTTTTGTGGGTTTACTTTGGGCGTTTTCTGTATTCCAGCTTTTGAACTGCCCATGATAGGTGCTATGTAACTGCTTTTGGAAACCTCAAAGGAAGGCCACCTATGTACGTGGTTTCAGCTAGTTTGGTGGAAGTGCCTTGGCTTGCCTCCCTTTCTTCAGGAGAAGGAGGGACCACATCACATAAATCTTGCTTCTGGGAGTTCAGAGGTTCAGTCCCTTTTGCAGTAAGAGAGGATGTTGGGTAAGGAGGACTGGCAAAGACCCCTCTACCTGAAACAGTGAAGAGCCGCCACCACGACCTGGCACAGTCCGTTTGCACCAGATTGACCACTGGTCTAGCCCAAGACTTTTATCTGCTACGCACCTTTAAGAGCTGAATGACAGGTAGAAATCCAACACACTTCCATAACTCCCTAGCTCTCTGTTTGGAAAAGCTCAACATGCTGAAATTATGCCTGTCACACATCTGTTAAAAACATTGTCTTGGCCAGGTTTCAGTGAGGTGACAACTGAACCTAGCTAGGATAAACATGGTAACCTGCCAGGAGGCTGGGAGCTGGGCAGGCTAGCCTACCAGGATTTACCAACTCTGTGGCTCTTCTCACTTTTTGACCTTGCCTTCCTCCTTGTTCCTTGCCTCTCAGAAGGGGAAGCCGAAGCCGAATGGCTCCAAGACGCAGGGCTTTCGGATCTAATTGGGGACCACGCCGCAGAGAATGGCAACAGTGTCCTGCTTTCCACGTTGACCAAGACTCAGGCTGCAGCTGTGCAGCGACGGCTTGACACTTACACCCGCTCTCGGAGAAAGAAGAACAAGCAGCCTGTCCGTGATGTCAGAGACATCTTTGGAGTGGTTGGCTCTGTGGTGTGTTTACTTCACATGCTTTGCTCTGCGATAGGCCCCTGACCCCACTTTTCCAGCTCTTGTTCCTCCACTAATAGAATAGAGTTGAAATACAATCAAGGAACTACTGTACAGTCACAGAGGTATCCTGATTCAACCTGATAAGGGCTGAACTCTGCTGCACAAATATTCATGATGTGGGCATACAGTTCCCCTCTCTTACTTTCCTTTTTGCTTTTCTATTATACTATCACACCTGAACTGAAAGTGTTTTTTAAAAAACAACAACAGACAAGTGTGCCCTTATCTTGCAGCCCTACCCAGCGGGTTGTCAGATGATGGAGCAACCCAGTTTTAAAACAACCGTAGAGCTTACAGTCCTAATATTAAGCCAATTTAACAGTGCCCTGGGGGACAAATGGACTTAAACTCCACAGTAGATTTGTTTTGTGTGTGTGAAAAATCTGTTGAAAAAACAACTCTGGGCTCTAAACTGTAACCATGAGCTGCCAGGTACAGGACATCAAGACTTGTCTCAATTTCTCTCTGTTGGTTAAATACCAAGAATTGTTTCCTTTCCCCCTAGCAGCTTTGATTTAATTTTAGAACTTTTGCACCCCTCCCTGAGTAATCTATTTTTGGTTGACAAAACAACCTGGTGGCTGAGTGCCACACACCCAGATTGTTCAGTGACTCTCTAAAAATTTGGAGCATTTCAGCATCATGTAGCGTGCCTTCTGTGCACTGACCCAAAGCTACTATGTTCCTGGGACGTCTGCAGGTCTTGTTGAAGGAAGAAGAGAACAGTGAAACTTCTCTGACTCTGATTGTCTCACTTGATTTGCATTAGCACTGATCCGCTTTGATCTATGACTGTATGACATCAGTGTTCAATTTGAAATAGAGCTTAGCAAAGAACCTTAGTTCCCAGGTGAAGCACTGAAGCAAATGCAGAAATCATGACAACACCCCAGCTACGCGAAGAATGCCCTTTCCTTTTAAGCACCGAAATTAGAGCTCATAATTTCCAGGTGGGAAGACAAGGCTTTCAGGTGGGATTGGTTCCCGGTCCCTCTCTTTGAAACTACACCTTGATGCTGCTGTATAATAAGATCTAGTGTACCCCCCTTAGAGAATATTAAGCACTGCATGGCAATCATAATAATGAATAGTTGGAAGCAGTTTTGAATTTGGGGAAAAGAATTGGCTGAAATAGAAACCCTAGGGTCTCCATTATTCCCTATTGACAGGAATCCTGCCTAGCTACAACATAGACCTCAGTTACGAATACCTTCAAACCATACACTACCGTAACTTGCTATAATAAATGTATAAACTAATACAGAATGAGTACAAAAATTCTCATTATTATATACACAAAAGCAAACTATGTCAAAGGCGAGGGTACAGTCCCAAAACTTAAAGTGTTAATAGAGATTGCAGTCCAAACAAATAAGATATTGGAGGAGTACCCCAAGAAAAGAGGCGCAGCAGGCGCAGACCAGACGCTCGTGGGTTCACTGGCAGGAGGGCGTGGTGGGCCCAAGTCCAAGAAATGGTAGCGGATGTGTCCACCGGTGCCAGGCTCAGCACACAGGTACCGTCCATAGGAAAAGGAAAGACAAGGTTCCCGGGTACATCCCTGTTTCGCCCAAAATGGGCTTCTTCAGTTGATAACTACATTGTATGAAAGAATATTGACAAAATATCATAGAAACATACAAATACAATAGTCAAGGAACAATAATTACAATAAAAATTACAATAAGAAATTTTCAAAGGAAAGTACATACCTTGCACAAGTAAGTTAATACAAACTATAAGCTTTCAAGTGAAATGCCATATGTTAAATGCATAGTCCAAAGGATCACAAACTCAATATAAAGGTCTTGGCTACAAATCAACAGGTATAGACAATCAGAGGGATCAATCATACATTCTTAAAGAGACAGTCCATGGAACAAAGCCTGACAAATCAACCAAATCTAAAATAGTATTACATAAAAAGATGAATCACAAAAAGGCACTATAATCAATCTCAGAATTTAAACCATTGGGATGTAGGGAATTGAACAAGAAAATAAACTTGGTTTCCTGTTGCATGAGTCTCTTTTGGGCCAATTCCCCAGGACCTGAATAAACCCATATAACAAAAAAGGCCAAATCCTGATCTGAATGTGATGCCTCCATGAAATGATTAACAAGTGGGGCATCCCAAACAGTGTTCCTAATTCTTGTTAAATCCTGCATAAGCATGGATGTTGGATCCAGCTGTTCATATCCATTAGGCATTGGAAAATATATCCCGTACGTGGATGTGCTCAAGAAAGGGGGTTCATTCTTCACGTGTTGCAGAACTAATCTGGAATAGCCCTCCCAGCATTCTCACAGGCCCATATAAGATCAGCGTAAACAGTTGGGCCGATGAGCACTTACTATTCCCAACCCTAACCCTGTGGAAAGCCATCTAATGAGACTTTAATTTGATTTTGACCTGTTTTTAGGAGGTAGTTTAATTATTGTTTGATTTTATACCAATGTTATTTATCTGATGTTAGCCACCCTGAGCCCGACTTCAGCCGGGGAGGGCGGGGTATAAATAAAAGTTTATTATTATTATTGCCTATGCATTTTGAGTTTTACTCAAAAAGCTGGTAGAAGTTCTGCATTAAAAAGCTGTACTTATACCTACCAATGATAGCATATTCTTGGTGGGATTATGCCACTGACCAGCTGTGAGAGTTTGGAGCATGTCAAGATTCTAACACTTATTCTGGACAATGAGTTCCTTTTAAATATTCCCAGCTTCCTCTTCTCCGTGACCAGTGAGGCATCCTTCTTTATTTTGGGAGGAAGGGCTGTAGCTGTGTTGGTAAAGGAAGTGTTTTGAGTGCAGAAGCTCCCAGGTTCAATTTCTAGGGTCTCCAAATAGGACAAGCTACCGATTCAGTTTAGACAGTACTGAATGGACTGGTTTTGTCAGACTTGCCATAAGGCAACTTCCTACGTTTCTGTTTTGCTTTATGTTCCCTGTGTCTAGGGTATAGTTCGCCTGGTATTCTGCTAATAGATTTCATGGAATGTGGCTTCATTTATGTTCTTTGTCCTGCATGTAGGAGACTGAGCCAGAGACAAATTTGGAAATGGACAGATCACACCGCAAGTCTGCATCATCAAACAACATCCAGAAAAGTAAGACAGTAGCCGTATTGTCATGGGTAGAGAGAGGGAATAGATCATTTAAAAGTCTTAAGTCTAGGATTCCAACGTGGGACTAAAAGCTGCATAGCTCTTCCTTCCTTAAACATACAGTGAGTATGCAAAGGAACTTGTAATGATGGTTTTTTAAAAAACAAACAAACAAAAAACTACAGTCCCGTACATGCAGGGAATAATGCCCCATTGAACTGAATGGGGCTTAGTTTTGAGTAGGCATATACAGGAACAGCGGTAGATAGGCTTAATGTTACACAGCATTTTGCAAGGCAAGTTTAGTTAATTCTTGCTTTCCCATTGTCACAGAGGGCAATGATTCATTCATTCAACGTACTTAGGATAGCTGAAGCTCCATGTGAACCTTGGATATATTATAGAAATAGGAGTGTGGGATATGGAATTTTAATGGGAATTTTGTGGGAATTGTGATGTCAGTTTGCAAGTGAAAGTGACCCAAAGCAGGTGAAAAAGTGAAACTCATCAAGCTGCCTTGATTGATCAGGCCAGACCTAAAACATGGGAATAGCCTGCATTGTAACATCATTTCAAAAGCAGCTAGATTTGCAAATCAAAAGACTTTGTTGTAGCTTTGTCACTTACAGAAAATTGCCTATTTGGATAAAAAAAACTTGATTTTTACTAGTAATGGATTAGCTGTATTTCAGAATATAAACTCAGGTGATTTTTAACTACTTAGTTGCCTTGTGTGCTCAGCTTTATGTCTTAGCTAGCCAGGCTTCTGCAAATATGACACACTCCAGATGTTTTTGAACTACAACTCCTGTGAGACCCGTCAAGCATGGCTGTGCTGACGGGAGTTGTAGTCCAAAACATCTGAAATTCTCCAGGTTAGAGTAGGCTGGTATAGGCTCTTGAAATGGTCCAGAATGTGGTCAGTGCTCAGTCTAAATGTGAAGGCGACCATGCATTTCAGGTGTCAGTTATAATTATGAATTTAGGTTCAGGTCCATGTTGTGTTGCAAATCTTGAATGCAGCTTTGCATTTTTTTTTCCCTTAGCAGATCCAACGGAAACCCAGGACTTCCCATCACCACTGAGAGGCTCTGCAAGAGAGGAGCTATTCAGCACAGAAATTGCTTATTCTGAGCAGGCAGCCATCCTGCTCAAAGGATCTTTCCCAAGGGAATCCAGGAGGATCAAGGATGAGAGTTGTTTACCTGTAAGTGCAAGACTTTGCTATATCCTAGCGGATTCCTGTGGTTGTGCTTTGACAATTATGATAATAATAACAACAACCAATAAAAGCAACAGAATAATTTGCATTGACTCCAATCTCCATCCCTCTGTCCTTCTTGCTTTAGAAATTTAAGATCCCCAAGGGGAGGCTGGGAGTGACCAGGATAGGAGACTTATCTCTGCAGGATATGAAAAAGATTCCCACGCTGGCACTCATTGAGCTGACTGCTCTCTGCGACGTCGTTGGCTTGGAGCTGAAGAGAAACAAAGCAGTAAAGCGGAAGGCTGCAGGTACCTGTTTTCCCGCTGTTTCTTAGCATGAATTTGACATCTTGTGGTTCTTGTCACTGACTAAAACCAAGGAAGGAAAACTATTGGTAGTTCTTAGATATCTGAATAAAAGGGCTTATCTGCAAGCGGTCTCCTTTTAGGAGAGATGGCAAATGATTTATTCAGCAGATTTGGTGTATGTACGGCCGGCATAGGCAAACTCGGCCCTCTAGATCAGATATCGGCAACCTTCGGCCCATGGGCCGGATCTAGCCCACAAGCCACCCGCTTGGCAAGCCCCTGTGCCCTGTGCTAAACTGGCGCAGGGTGGGGACTCGCTGAGTGGTACCAGATATGGCATCTGCGCATGTGCAGATACCAGAAACCGCGTCTGCGCATGCCCAGACGCCGAAAATCGCTTCTGTGCAGGCGTGATTTTCGGCTTCCGGGCATGCGCAGAAGGGATTTCCAGCGCCACAGACATGCACAGATGCGATTTCCAGCATTGTGCTGTGCATGTCTGGCCCACGGACAATTGTCCATGGGAATGATCTGGCCCACGGCCGGAAAACCTTGCCAGCCCCTGCTCTAGATGTTTTGAGACTACAATTCTCATCATCCCTGACCACTGGTCCTGTTAGGTAGGGATGATGGGAGTTGTAGTCCCAAAACATCTGGAGGGACGAGTTTGCCTATGCCTGATGTCTTGCAGGTATTGTCGAACTCCCATGCCTCTCATCCCTGACCATTGGCCATGCTAGCTGGGCAGGTGAAGTCCAATAATGCTTGGAGCACCCCCATGGCTTCTCCATGCCTGATCTGAGACATGTGTGCCTTGAACTGGATCAGCACGGGTTCCCCTGCTATCCCTGTAACAAAAAGGGAGAGAGACGAGTGTGGACTAGCATTGGCTATGCACAATCTACACTCTGGGCATTTCTACATGGGTGCTTAGTATTATAAGTGGGTCATTGGGGTATTGCAGATGGGTCATTGGCAACAGGGTTTTGTTTTCTTGTAAAAAAAAAACTGCTACCAAAATCTTGCTGAATTTTCCTTGATAAGGGTAAACCTGATGGGGTGAGGATATAGGCTAGTATTTTGATTATAACAGTATTGTGTGAATGTGGCGTGCATCATGATAATTTGCCCTTCGTGGTGACACTTCCTGGATTTCTGCGGATGGCTGTGTGTCCTTACTTATTAATTGAGGAAACAGAAATATTTATTTATTTGTGGAGGAAATATTTTTTTAAACGCTTGTAACATGGTGTCTTCTATTGCAGAGCGCAAGCTTTTTGGGGTTTCGCTTGGCACTTTGTTAGAAAATGACGAAAAGCTCTTCCCAAATACCAGGGTTCCATTGATTCTGCAAGCAGTAAGTTTATTTCACAACTTCATTCGTTTTTCTCTTGTTTTTTTTTAATAATAAAATTTATCATTGCCTATTCTTTGCTTTGAGCTTCATTGCAAACATTTTGCTGTCTTGTTTTATAGTTGCTGTCGTGTTTAGAAAAGAAAGGACTGGACACGGAAGGAATCCTAAGAGTTTCAGGATCACAGAGCCGCATTAAGGTAGAATTCAGTGGTCAAATTAATATACTATGAAATGTCCTGAAGTTCCTTGAAAATATAGGTAGAATCATAGAGTTGGAAGAGACCACAAGGGCCATCCAGTCCAACCCCCTGCCAAGCAGGAAACACCATCAAAGCATTCTTGACATATGCCTGCCAAGCCTCCGCTTAAAGACCTCCAAAGAAGGAGACTCCACCACACTCCTTGGTAGCAAATTCCACTGCCGAACAGCTCTTACTGTCAGGAAGTTCTTCCTAATGTTTAGGTGGAATCTTCTTTCTTGTAGTTTGAATCCATTGCTCCGTGTCCGCTTCTCTGGAGCAGCAGAAAACAACCTTTCTCCCTCCTCTGTATGACATCCTTTAATATATTTGAACATGGCTATCATATCACCCCTTAACCTTCTCTTCTCCAGACTAAACACACCCAGCTCCCTAAGCCGTTCCTCATAAGGCATCGTTTCCAGGCCTTTGGCCATTTTGGGAACATCTCATGAGGTGTTCCTCATGAGAAGGTCAGCATTTGTGGACACACGTCCCTCATAGATTTTGAGCTACAGCTACAGTATCTACATTCCCCTGTGATATACAGACACAGGAGAGTGCTGGGGATGATCCAGACCAAGGTGGATTAAAAAAAAAGGATACCATGGCCTATCTCTGGATTACTAATTTATTGTGGACAACCTAACACCTTCTGGTTGCTGAGATTCTTGTAAAAAAAATCTTGGACTAACAAGGTAGTTGTGCCTGCAGTAAAAGGACAGGGCTTAACCTGCTCATCGTCACAGCTGGAAGGCACCTCAACCACCATGTTTCTGGGTAATCATGGGGGAAAGATTGATGGTAGATAGAGGACTGATGCAGTTAGGTCTTCATATCCCAAAACGAGCATTTCATATGCAAGTGTGCATAATGGGAATCACTTGACACATACTGTTTTAGTTCTGAGATCCTGAGGGTGCCCGTTATCCCTTTGTAGTTGTAAAGTGGACTGGCAGACCCCAGAAGAAATAGGTCACATAGGTCAACCCACTGCTGCTTTCAAGCACATACTCAGTTCATGTGAGGTTAGTCAACGGAGAAACCCACACAGTGCCTGAGCAAAGTGTGTTGTTGAAAGTCATGCTCTGGAACCTTCCGTAATACGCAGGAGTCTTAAGAGATTCCTCATCCGACAGGTTGGTGTGGAAAGTGTTCCCTGGGGGTAGATATTCAAAAACTACCTGTATGGTGTTGTGTGTTGATGGAAGCAAAAGGTTCAGTGTGTCTTCCTTTGCCTGCCGTTGCTTGTGGAAGTTTCCCTGTGAATAACTTCTTTAAAAATGTGATAGCCTGTATTTCTGGTCAGACCAGAAGGTCTGCAAACAGAAATAGTCCTCCTTTTGCTGAACTCCAAGCCATAGAGTAACCTTCCCACAAGCCTGCTGGAGTTTTGAACTACAGCTCCCATCAGCCCCCACCAGCACAGCCAATAGTCAGGGATGATGGGATATGAAGTTCATTACATTTGAAGGGCAGCAATTTGGGGAAGGCTGGCATGAGAGATATCATGGTCTGTCTTAATTACAGGGGTGGATTCTCCGCCCCCAAAGGTGCAATAAATCATAGGTTTTACTTGCATGTTACATTGGAATCCTAGGTGATTATCCTCATGGGAATGTTTCCCCTGCTGAGACATCTCAGTCTTCCCAGTTCTTTAAAATGCAGTACTTTGTCACCAGGGAAAGAAATCTCACCTCTTCCCTTATCCTGCCTCCCAAACTCTGGTTTATTATTAATATTCATAGCTGCTTTTTATTGCTGTTCTGTTTTATTGCTGTTCTCTTTTTATTGCTATTCTGTTGAAACATTGCAGTCATTTCTCCCCATCCCTTCCCATGTTTACTTTTTACCAGATCTTTCTACCTTCAGTATGTGACTTTCCCCTCTTTCTCTTTTTCCTCCAGAGCCTGGAACAAAAGCTAGAAAGTGAGTTCTATACTGGTTTCTTCCAGTGGGATGAGGTCCATCAGAATGATGTCTCTGGCTTGCTGAAGAGGTTCATCCGGGAACTGCCCACCCCTCTGCTGACGGCAGAATACTTACCTGCCTTTGCAGCTGTGCAAAGTGAGTGAGGCCTTGGCCAAAGAGATCAGGCCCTGCCACCTTAAGCACCGATTTCTGTCTTCTTTCTTGTTGAGTATATTAGGCGGCCGTTGTATAGCAGATACATTGTTGGACATGGACGTCGGATAACCAAGGTCAATTTCTTGCTCAGCCATAAAGCTCTCACTCAAGAAACCTTGGGCAAAGTCATGCTCTGTAAAGCTAAGCCTAAATTTTCCAGAGCTTCTTGGGGGAGGAGTGTGATACAAGTGTCACTGGTGGATGGCTGTGAGCCAAGGATGGGGAATCTGCTGCCCTCAAGATGGTCAACTCCCATCACCCCAAAGATGACTGTAGTTGTAGCCCAACAGCAACAGGTTGTCTTTCCACACAGTAAGGGGTGAACATTTTCGGGTGATTGAATAGGAACAATGGCAGATATGCCATCCTCTTAAAGGTGCCTGGTGTTGTCTGTGTGCATTAACTGTTTGAGTAATCCGATAGTTCTAAGGCCATGGGAGTTGTCTTCATCTCATGCTAAGCCATACACACTACTTAAGAAACTGCCTAGGTATTACATGCTGGTTACTGCATACAAGAGACAGTGAGTGAGTATGAAATAGTGTGGCCCGGATACGTAAAACAGTCTTCTACTGCAGTGGTTCCCAACAGGTGGTCCGGGGACCCCCAGGGGTCCGCGAGCTATGCCAGAGGGGTCCGCAAGATGCTATTAGAATAAAAAATATATTAAATATATTTCGTATGATAACAGATTTTTTGTTTTGGCCGCTTCCTGCATGAGCAGAGTCTAGCGCAAAACTAGAATTAGATAGAGGCAGTAGTTCTGCTGTATGCCGTTAGGTGGCGCTTTACAAACACTACTGTTTTGCAAAGCGGCAGCACGCGCATTCTACTAACGCTCACCTCCCCAAGATGCTTTGCGCACGTCAGCTTCATTTGTGCGCTACTGCGCAGGTACCCTGTCTTCTCCATTACCCTCCCTCCTCCCTGGCGCGCGCTGCCTCTTTGCAAAACAGTAGTGTTTGTAAACAAAGCGTTGTTTTTCGCGGAAGCTACAGTTCGCGTAGTTAAAAATGGACCGTTGGTTAAAAAGTGGTTCGTTAAAACGACAAAGGCCTACAGATGAAGAGGAAGAACTGTAAAAAACGTATAAATATAAAATATAAAAAGACTCTTAATTTGGCTCACTTTTTAATTTTAGGATTAGGAATTAATGGGGGTCCTTGTCACAATAGCGGCTCGATGAGGGGTCCTCGAGAAATTTTTGTTGGGAACCCCTGTTCTACTGGTATAGTCAAACCTCGGTTCCCGAATGCCTCTGTTTTGGAATGTTTCGGCTCCCGAACACCGAAAACCTGGAAGTAAGTGTTCCGGTTTCCGAACATTTTTCAGAACCTGAATGTCTGACGCAGCTTCTGCTTGAGTGCAAGAAGCTCTTGCAACCAATCAGAAACTGCTCCCCGGTTGTCGAATGTTTCGGAAGTTGCGCGGTCTTCCGGAATGGATTACGTTTGACAACCATGGTTTGACTGTATATAAAATGCAGTTTTAAAGAGGCAGAGCTTTTAGGCCAGTGTTTTCTTCTTCCCAGTAATTTTGGATGTTGATTGTTCCTTCCATTGCAGATATCCCAGATCTGAAACAGAGGCTGCAGGCTCTCAATCTGCTTATACTGATTTTGCCAGAACCCAACCGAAACACCCTGAAGGTAATGTCGCCACCTCCTGGGGATCGTAGTGCCCTGACTGTAGAGTGCAAAATGATATATACAAGCTCATCCTTTCAGAACTGCGGCATTGCTGTACGGACAACATTCTTACATCACAATGTTGCAAATACGTTGTCTGCAAGCGCTCTCTCATATTCATCACCTCAGAATCCAGAAACAAATTGACTTCTCTCCCCTGCTGCCTACAGCTGATGTTTGATAACGGAAAATAATTTTCCTCCCCTCTTTCAGGCTTTGCTGGAGTTTTTGAGGCTGGTGGTTACCAGGGAGCGGAAAAACAAGATGAATCTTTGGAACGTTTCCACAGTCATTGCTCCGAATCTCTTCATGCACAAGGGGCTGCCAAACAAGATCCCGGAAGGGAAGGAGAAACAGCTGGCCGAGGGTGCAGCGGATGTGGTGCGGATGATGATCCATTATCAGGATTTACTCTGGACTGTAAGTTGGGGCCGTATTTTCTGAGTTATCCTTGAATTGCCATTGATAAAACTCTATATTGATTTTTTAAATAACTCTTTGGCCCATCTCATCCAGCTATCCTGATCTCACAGTAGCCAACCAGATGCCTATGGGAAACCCAAAAGCAGGGCCTGATTGTAGCTAGAGCTGGGGCACATATTGGCAAATTGTCTGAAACCAGTATGACATTCAGATTGTGATACCGCTTCTTGAGCTGGTAGTACATCATGGTGGCTGGAGAGCCACGATGTATTCCTAGCTAAAATTGACTGCAGACAAATTGATTTCCTTCCCCCTCCATCCTGCCTGCATCTGATGTTTGACAACAGAAATAATTTTATTTGCTCTCGGCTTCCATCTTCCTGCCTGCCTGTGCCTTTGAGGAAGCTGCCCCACCCCACTCCCCGGCTCATGCAAGTCAGAGAGGTATGGGGGCTCACTAAGTTTAAGGAAGCCCTAATGCCACTCCAGTTCATGCAAGCCGGAGTGGTATGAGGACTTGGGCTGGGTGATGTATCTCTGCTTCCTCCCCTAAGATGGGAGAAAGAAGCAGCTGAGATACATTCCAGACATCGTGATATATTAGAATATCGTGGAGTTTAGCTGCTGATTTATCACAGTGTTGAAAACAAGATATCACCCAGCTCTAATTGTAACAGCACTCTTTGTGATGCCAAGCAGCTGGTAGTCAGAGATGTGCTGCTTCTGGCAGCAGAGGTAGAACATAGCTGTAGATACAGAGTTTTGGAATAAAAGATCCTAAAAAGAAGGTCTGGCCTGCTGTGCCAGAAAGGTTTCTCACCAATCCACCGGAAGTCGCTTCTACGCATGCTCTGCCCATTTCCAAAATGGCCGCAGCGTCAGAAATCGCTTCTGCGCATGTCCAGAGACTCCAGACATGTGCAGAAGGAGCCTCCCCGGGCCGGTAAGAATCCGGGGGATTTACGGGTTTTAAAAAAATCCAGGCTGCCAGCGGGAAACGGCTGGAAAAACGGGGGTTTCCCAGGGAATACGGGAGACTTGGCAGCTATGCTCCAATCCACCCCTCCGTACATACCTTCTGTTTCTCCTCTCTTCAGGAGATACTTTCAGAATGACAACAGCCTCACACCTCTTTCTTTTTTTGCATTCCCTTTTAGGTTGCATCTTTCTTGATAACTCAAGTGAGAAAACTGAACGAGAGCAGCAGCAGGAGGTACCAGTTCTGTGACAGGAGGATAAAAAACCTGTTAAGGAAGATTAATCTGGACAAGGAGAAGACAGAGAAAAACCATGGCGAAGTGAGTAAAATCCTCATTGCCCACTGCATTGTTAATGCATTGTTGAGGCGTTAAGAGCATCCTTCGCCAGGCTGGTGTCCTCTAGGTATTTAGGCCTACAATTCCATAAGAACTTAAGAAGAGCCTGCTGGATCTGGTCAATGGCCCATGAAGTCCAGGATCCTGTTCTCACAGTGGCCACTTTGATCCCTCCTGTAGGGGCTCAAACAAGACCCAAGCATAAGAGCACTCTCTCCCCTGCGGTTTCCAGAAACACATATTCAGAAGTACTACTGCCTCTGCAGCCATGCTGGCTGGGGCTGATAGGAGCTGGGAGTTGTACTCCAAAATACCTGGAGGATTCCAGGTTGCTGAAGGCTGCATTAGAAGGTGGAACTGGGGCCAGCCAGGCCCACTTGCAATTGTCTTTTGGCACATGCAAACTGTAGGATAAGTCTTCCCATGTTGACTCGTTTCAGAGTTAGGGTGCATTTGCAAGAGTGAGTGATTTAGCAGAATAAGCTGGGAGAGCTACAGATAGAACTCTCAAGGGTAAGTGGGCCATTATCATGCTTGGCCGTTGGCTGAGTCGATAGGCCCCAAGTGAGTGGTGGTTCTCAGAGAGGCAACAGCAGCAGTTGTAGGATAGGTTCAGCATCAGAGCAGGGGATCCTGTGGTTTGATGCCTCTTAGATCTGTACAGTGGAACCTTGGTTTACGCCTACCTCCGTTTACGAACGCCGCGGACCCGGAAGTGTTTACATCTGGGTTCCGTGGCACTCGGATGCGCAGAAGCGATCTGCGCAGCTCGCCCATGCGCAGAAGCGATCTGCGCAAAAGAAGTGTGCCTTCGGCGAGCGAACGCCTCCACGAAATGGATTGTGTTCGCAAACCGAGGTACCACTGTACTTAAAAAGAAAAGAACTCTGCTAATCTGAGGGAGGGCACTTCTAGGTTTTGTAGGTGGCAGCCAGCCATGTTCTTACAGATCCAGGTTGTGCAATTAAAAAGGGACTGACATTCTGGCATGGCATGCCACCTTAAGAAACCCAGAATTGCTCGAGACAACACTGTATAACCTCCCTGCAAACAAATTGGAATGAATGCTCAGTGAACAGCCAGCATATGTTTATAACCACCCTGCAAACCTTGTGCAAAAAAATCAGGACGAGAGTCCAGTAAACAGGTTATCTGGAAGTGACCTGGGCCCATCTGATATTTCTTGTTTGCTTTTTTAAATCAAGTGATTCCCCAGAAATCTGTTTTGTGTGGACCTTTTGGTTCTCGGAGGCAACCAAACTCTGAGATGCCTGGCATGCAGGTTTTTGGTGTTTTTAATTGCTGTACAGTATATGAAATTTGCTTAATGGAGAGAGAGAAATTCTGGCTGGTGGTGACATTTTCTGCTTGAAACCAACTTTCCCTTGTGTAAACACCAGGGGGCACTCATGCTTACTTTATTAACTCTAGTCGAATGCTACTGCTTCTCACTGTGTGACTGAATCAAATTTAATATTTATTGCTTTGTATCCATCCTGTCCTTTGCCTGTTTATGGAGATGTGCATACACAACCATTTTACTTGGAGGACAACAAGCATTTTCAAACAGGGTGTTTGATTATGTCTTCATGTTTTGTGCACACGTATTGGATTTTCAGCCTTCTTTATGGTCCAGCTCTCACAGTAGTGATGTAAGGAAGTGAGAGCTGGACCATAAAGAAGGCTGATCGCCGAAGAATTGATGCTTTTGAATTATGGTGCTGGAGGAGACTCTTGAGAGTCCCATGGACTGCAAGAAGATCAAATCTATCCATTCTTAAGGAAATCAGCCCTGAGTGCTCACTAGAAGGACAGATCCTGAAGCTGAGGCTCCAATACTTTGGCCACCTCATGAGAAGAGAAGACTCCCTGGAAAAGACCCTGATGTTGGGAAAGATTGAGGGCACTAGGAGAAGGGGACGACAGAGGACGAGATGGTTGGACAGTGTTCTCGAAGCTACGAACATGAGTTTGACCAAACTGCGGTAGGCAGTGCAAGTCAGGAGTGCCTGGCATGCTATGGTCCATGGGGTCACGAAGAGTCGGACATGACTAAACGACTAAACAACAACAACCTCTAAGTTTCCTCCCCCCGCCCCCCTAACGCTACCTCCTTCATCTTCCAGCCATCCAAAATAGTGAAAGTCCAGGCTTCCCCGTTCCTAAAGGATTCCCTGGAAGTTCGCTTAACCAGTGCAACCAAAGCTGCAGATGTCCTGAGGCAGTTCCAGAAGAACCTCTGTCAAAACGGCTGGAATATTGTCAACACCGTCAAACTTATCAAATGGTAAAAGCACCTCTTCCCATCCCTCCTTAGCTTAGAAGGAAATGTAGCTTGTCTTCACATGCTTCCTGCGTGATTAGGCAGGAGGCTTTTTTATGTCTGTTGAGATGAGCAACATTTAATGGAGGGCACTTTCACTGTGTCACTTAAATCGGTCTTTTTGTTTTCTACGAGTGGAATCCAATGTAGAGCTACGCCAGTGCAAGGATTTTTCTGTGTCAAAGGGAACGTTCTCTCCCTCTCAAATTTTACACTGAGGCTCCGAGGGCTTTCTGGCGGTTCCCTCACTGAGAGAAGTGAGGTTTCAGGGAACCAGGCAGAGGGCCTTCTTGGTAGTGGTGCCCGCCCTGTGGAACGCCCTCCCATCAGACGTCAAGGAAATAAACACTATCTGACTTTTATAAGACATCTGAAGGCAGCCCTGTTTAGGGAAGTTTTTAATGTCTGATGTCGTATTGTGTTCTAATTTGTTGGAAGCCACCCAGAGTGGCTGGGGTAACCCAGTCAGATGGGTGCAGTGCCGGATTTACATTATAAGCTAAACGCGGGTGGCGCTGTGGGTTAAACCACAGAGCCTAGGGCTTGCCGATCAGAAGGTTGGTGGTTCAAATCCCCGCCACGGGGTGAACTCCCGTTGCTTGGTCCCAGCTCCTGCCAACCTAGCAGTTCGAAAGCACATTAAAGTGCAAGTAGATAAATAAGTACTGCTCCAAGCGGGAAGGTAAACGGCGTTTCCGTGTGCTGCTCTGGTTCGCCAGAAGCAGCTTTGTCATGCTAGCCACATAACCTGGAAGTTGTACGCCGGCTCCCTCGGCCAATAAAGCGAGATGAGCGCCTCAACCCCAGAGTCGGTCATGACTGGACCTAATGGTCAGGGGTCCCTTTACCTTTACCTTTAAACAAGCTATAGCTTAGGGCCCCCCTAAAAAATATAAAGGAAAAAAACCTGGATGTACATTTCCAAAATATAAGATCAAAAACAAACAAATTTGATAAAATACATATTTTGTTGTGTGCAAACGGCTTTAGATACCTATTAGGTCAATAAATTTCTATTTTAGGGTCGTCATCCCCCCAATGGTCTGGAGCAGATCTGGGGAGTGCACAGGATGCGTGTATGAGGAGGGGCAGAAAGCCCCATTGTGCACTGATGGGGGACAGTAGTTGATAGCTGGGAACTGTGTGTTCCATGTTTCTCGATACAGGGGGAGACTATCCAGTGGTTGTGGTCTTTTTAAACCATTGCTGGCAACTCCTTAGGTTAGCTTTGGGTGCTGTTCTTAAGAGCCCCTAACTTTAGAGAAAAGCTTTTTTCAGGTTGGGGGGGAAACTGCTATTGGGAGGAGAAGCTAAAAGGGTTTATGTGAGCATGAAACACCGGTCCACAGCCCATGCATTTATTTAATTTGAATGTAATGGGTAAGAGAATACAGTTGTACAGTGGTACCTTGGTTTAAGAACAGCTTAGTTTATGAACAACTTGGATTAAAAACGCTGCAAACCTGGAAGTAGGCATTTTTGTTTGTGAACTTTGCCTTGGAAGCAGAACACATTCGACTTCCTGTTTAATGTGTTCCATATGTAAATTGAGTCCCCCGCTGCTATGGGAAAGTACGCCTTGGTTTAAGAACGCTTTGGTTTAAGAGCGGACTTCCGGAACGGATTAAGTTCGTAAACCAAGGTACCACTGTACCTTGGAAGTTGAACAGCCTAGTTCTTGAATGTTTTGGCTCCTGAATGAACTCCTGAACAATTGAAACCCAGAAGTGGCTGTTCTGCTTTTTGAACGTTCTTTTGGAAGCTGAATGTCTGACGGGGCTTCCGATTGGCTGCAGGAGCCGCACTTTTTTGAACGTTTTTGAACGTTTTGAAAGTCGAGCTGACTTCCAGAATGGATTCCGTTCGACTTCCAAGGTACAAATGTATACGTATCAGAACCTTAAACCCGCTCAAGTTTTTGTATGCCCTAAGAGCATTTCCTTTGATAGCCGTTCCTTCCCCCCAGCGAACTCCAGGATTGTAATTCTGCGAAAAGGGGAAGGCTTGGGATTGCTAACAGGCTTTTCAGCTTCTGAACTACAGTTCCCAGGATTCTTTGGGGGGGGGTAAAAGGAAGGGAGTGAGATGCAAAAATAGAAGTTTGTGTGTGTGTGTGTGTGTGTGAGATAGATAGATAGATAGAGAGAGAGAGAGAGAGAGAGAGAGAGAGCATTATGCAGAGAAAATTGTTCCACAACTTTATGAAATTAAAGGGTTATAGAAACCATGGTCACCTTCCTGAACACATTGACTGGTAGTTTTAAATGCTTGATTGGGCATGTAATAAAATCATAGTTTTCTTCTACAAGTGGAATATGAATGCTGATTTCGTGCATAGATCTGTTCAGATATGCGGTATCTATGGCAACCAGAGGACTGATCCCACCTTGAGGAAGAAGAAATACACTAGAGTGAACCCACTGACACCTGTGACTCAAACAGTTGATACTCTTGAACAAGTTTTGATGTTATAAAATGCCAGGGGCAGTGGGGGGGGGGGAGAAGAGAGCAATGAAGCATTTGGAAAAACCTTATTGAGTTTTTTTATTTGCTTTACTTATTTCAAAAATACTCAGATACAACCTGTCACACAAAACTTATCGAGACGGTATACAAAATAAAAAGACCAGAATACATATCTATTACTTAAAAGGTAAAGGACCCCTGACAGTTAAGTCCAGTCGCGAACGACTCTGGTGTTGCGGCGCTCATCTCGCTTTACTGGCCGAGGGGGCCGATGTTTGTCTGCAGACAGTTTTTCCGTGTCATGTGGCCAGCATGACTAAGCCGCTTCTGGTGAAACCAGAGCAGCGCGTGGAAACGCCGTTTACCGGTACCTTCCCGCTGGAGCGGTACCTATTTATGTACTTGCACTTTGACGTGCTTTCAAACTGCTAGGTAGGCAGGAGCTGGGACCGAGCAACAGGAGCTCACCCCGTCGCGGGGATTCGAACCACCGACCTTCCAATCGGCAAGCCCTAGGCTCAGTGGTTTAGAGCACAGCGCCACCCACGTCCTTATACAGTGGTACCTCGGTTTAAGTACACAATTGGTTCCGGAAGTCTGTACTTAACCTGAAGTGTACTTAACCTGAAGCGAACTTTCCCATTGAAAGTAATGGAAAGTGGATTAATCCGTTCCAGACGGGTCCGCAGAGTACTCAACCTGAAGCATACTTAACCCAAAGTATGAGTGTAATTGGTTCCGGAAGTCCATACGTAACCTGAAGCGTACTTAACCTGAAACGAACTTTCCCATTGAAAATAATGGAAAGTGGATTAATCCGTTCCAGACAGGTCCGCGGAGTACTTAAACTGAAAGTACTCAAACCGAAGCGTACTTAAACCGAGGTATTACTTAAAATGACCCATTACATTTAATGTGCATGTGTGTTTTTTTAAGGCAACTTTAAAGGGTGCTTGTCTGGATCTTTCCCATCCACTATACCCTTTTAACATGAGCTGGCCTTCCTCAGGTCTAGAACAGCTTTCCCCAACCTAATACCTTCCATGGCTGATAGTCAGGGATGATGGGAAATATAGCTTTGAGCTAGAGCTGGAAGGTGCAGCCGGTTGGAGAACTCTCATTTAGAGCAATTCCAATAATATATATATTAGCATCTTTGTCTTGGCAATGGTTATAATTATAAATAGTGTTTTGTTTTTATAATTTTGCAGTAATGGTTCGGTAGATACGATGAACCTGCTCTTCTATGAAGTTGGCGGCAACATAAGTATGCAAATTTGAACGGTTGTCATTTTATTTTTCATTGGTGGGGAATGTGAGTTAGTGGGTTAAGAGGTGAGGTTGGGCAGCTGAAGCAAACAGTTGTCCTAGGAATGAATCAAAACGGGGAACCACTAGGAATTAGCAGGCCTAAGCCTTGCTGGGCCACATAGGGTTGCTTAGAGGCATTTCCTTAATTATCGAGCAAATAATCAAGCAAGCTGGTTTAAAAAAATGTCCAAAGTGGCTTTGGACCAAGAAAACAGAAATACATTTCAAACAAAGAGTACAGAAGCAATTTCATAGCAACAATTTAATAATAATAATAATAATAATAATAATAATAATAATAATAATAAAAATAAATAGCAAAACAATAGCAGATATAATAATGTACAAAACCCACATTTCAATGCTATAAATATAACAACATTACCTAAATGACAAGCAGTATCCAAAAGCAAAAGTAAGAAGAGAGCTTCACAGTTTCACTTAGTCCTCCTAAAAACACTTCTTCCATGATGTGGTTAATGATTATGCCTCAATCTCTTGATTAGGAACATAGGAAACTGCCTTATAACAAGTTGGCTCATGAGTTCCTGTAGCTCTATACTGTCCTGTTTCTCCTATAGCCACAGCCTTGGATTCAAGCAGAAATCAAGCCTGGCTTCTGCCGGCAGTCTGCTCCCAGCCCAGCTCCCACACACTTTTGGCCCTTGTCCTTCTCACCAACACCCAGGTGAAGAGGGCGGTGGCACACCCATTTGACTTCTGGCACAAAGCCACTTCCTTTGCTACCCTAACAACCCATACTTAGAGTGGCCTTTAGCTCACCAAGAAGCTGGCCTGGCTATTCCAGCAATTGAATCCTTGGTGGATCCAGGAACAAGAAGGGTCTCATACATATAAGCAACCCACCCACCCCACAACTCACAATACTTGTAGTTCAGAGAGTGATAGGAGATAATATTTTCCAAAGTCCTGACACCGTTAGGGAGTTTCTTTAAAAATCTGAAACTAAGTTACCCAAAGTTACCAGGCACAGGAGGAATAGTGAGATCTAGATTTTTTTTGGAATGGTTTCTTTAAAATAATTTTTTTCTCTCTCTATCCCAACAGGTGAACATTGCTTGGACCCAGACACATACCTCTTAGACCTGTACCATGTGAATCCTCATGCAGAATGGGTTATAAGACAAAACCCATCTTTTCCAAGGACACTCTAGGAAGACTGACGAGAGGAAAATGATCTAGCTGGAAATAATGTTAAACAAATAGTTAAATGGGGGCGGGGTGGGGATGAAATTTTTACTCCTGGATTTTTATTTTTATTTTAATGGGAGGCTGTGAAGAAAGAAGCAATTCCCTTTAACTGTTCGCATGGACTTGTGGCTAGTTGAAGGTTACATTGGGGTAGCAGAGCATCTATAGGATGTGAATGCCTGTAGTAAAGGACTTCTGGAAAGAAAGTTTTTAAAAGGAACAGTCTTGTCCCTGAAGAAATTGATGGAGATCTGTGGATCTGTGCAATGTCTTCTGGGATGCAGCCTTGACATTACAGTTCAGTGCACAAACATGTATTTGTGTGTGCCCACACACTTCCACAGACATGTTGCTTATTTGATTAGAGTAAACCATCTCAGTATTACTGTTTAATTCAACCTTTTTAATGTTCAGATTGGATTTCACATCCCTGTCTGGTTGTAATAATTCCCCCCCCCCCCATAGCGATACTCCTCAGCAGAGACTTGTCTTCCTGTACTGGGCCCTAACAAGTCTTTTCGTTGTGACCAAGACAATCCGGAAACACCTGAGCCATATAATGTTCTTAGTCTTCATGTCGTCATTGTTTCTTTGGTGTTGCGTTTTTAAAACGTCGTGTTTGTAGGTATATTTACCAAAAGCCTGTTGAAATGATCTAGGCTATTCTGGGAAAAGTGATGATCTGTACTTAAAGATCCTCCTTTCCTTGTTTGCTCACATTTTTTAAAAAGGCCAAAGTATCTACCTAAATGTATAGAGGGTTTCTCAAAATTGATAGTTTTGAATATCTGTATTTTGCACTTGTGACTTAAAGAGGGCCTATTTATTTTGAAAATGTCAACTAATAGAGACATTTAAAGGGTTATTTCATGTTATCCGCTTCCAAGCTAGTGGACGTGAGAAAGCTAAGCCCTTTCTCAGCCCAAACGCCACAGCTGATGTTGTCAGAAGAGCAAAATATGAACACATATGCTGGAAGATTGCCTCATTTGGACATGAAAGGGTTTAGAAGGAGGCATTTTGTCAGCATAAGAAAGGAATTTGTGCTTAAGAGTGGATGAGTAGGGCAGGGAGTCCACCTTTAATACAAACATGCATTACACATCTGATCTCTGTAGAAAAGCAGCTTTGTAAGGAAGGAAGCATGTATCTGAAACCCCATTTCTTCTTTTGCAGCAGGGAGGGGAGAAGCGGCCTACACTAGGAGGGAAAGGGTTAATGGCCCTCCCTGCTGCTCAGCTATCAATCTTGCCCTCCTAAGGCTGCTGTTTTGAAGAGAAGATCAAGGGCTGTTGCATGTAACACCTGGTGAATAAGTTGCCATTTGGATAGGAAGAAAGCAAATTAACCTGTGAAGTTACTTTCCGCTTGCCCTGTACTTTCCTTCCTTAGCCCAATTATAGTCTAATTTGACTGCTTTCCCTCCAGTGTAAATGTGTGCTGTTGAGAGGTGATGCATAGGTAGTTCACGAATCCCTTGGGGGTTTATTGGAGGTCGGAATGAGAAATTGCATGAAGATGGGTCTCCTGCTAAAAACGACAACAGCGTGTAAATATCCATTTCCTTCCCCCTGTGTCGAACTTCGCCCCATGTCTTGGTATCTTTACTGCCAGTGTTTTCTTTCCCCAACCTCATTGACAGTCAGTGCTGGGGGCAAGGAAGTAGGGAATCATGGTGACATCACAACACAAAGCAAGTTTTATTTAACCATACAGATGGGGACGGAATAGTTCATGCAGAAGCTGTTTTCTTCTAAAGCTGTGTCGCTTTGTTCTGACCAGAGTGCAGGAGTCATGTCTTGCTCAGCATATACATTTCCAACTTTGCATTTCTCATCCTTTATAGACTTTTACTAGAGAAAGGATAGGCGCAGGAGTCCATTAGAATTTTCTGGAAAAGTACTAACAGATGTAATGAGCAGCACAGGCTGGATGACTCAGATGGGTTTAGGAAAGTATCTACATGTCACAGCACAGTCTTAAAAGAATACAGAATTGCCTACAAAATCCCTTGAGTATTTTTTTATAGCACACTCTAAATCCACTGTGCAAAAGTGTTTCATGCCAATGCATTGAAAGGAATCTGTACAGAGCAGTCTTCCCCAACCTGGTGCCCTCTGCATACTCCCACCCAGCTAGCATGGGAAATTTTCAGGAATGATGGGAGTTGTAGTCAAAGCTTGGGGAAGGCTGGTGTAGAACTTTAAGAGCATAGCAGGCTTGCCAAGCAGAGAGTAGGCTTTGATCCTGTATGATAAAGGGTGCAAGGTGCCTAGAGGAAGGAGCACTGGGGTGTGTGTGGCAATTTTGGTAATTCCGAAAAGGCCAAGGTAGAAGAGAGAGGCCAATCTTAGCTTCCAAGATATGAAAATTAAGTTTTGTACTTGGGGCCAATTTGAATGAATAGCTTGGGGGATGAAAGAAAATGACTACGATTCCTCAAATGCTAACAGAGTAATGTGAAATGAGTATTGGGGAAAGCTATATGTGCAGGAGCAAAACCCGAGAGAAACTAACATTTGAGGGGGAAACATGGTGTTATGCCCAAATCTGTCCATAATATTGATGGTCTGTCATCACTTTCACTGTCCTTTTGTGTCTCTCGAAATTTTATTGATGGCAGTTAAAGTGGCAAGGCATAAAATGGTAAAGCTCACTTGTGTGTGTGCGTGTGTGTATTTTTTTTAAAACGATGGTTTATATTATTTTTAATGCTGTATTTAATCAATAAAGAACTAGATACATTTCCAAAATGTCTTCACTTATGTTTTGTAGTTTATTTTGTCAGTAGCTGGATTTGTTTCTGTTGATGAGAGAGGTTCTGTGAACTAAAAACAAACAAACGGGGAAAGAAATGGTTTTGTACTAGACGTAAGAAGGAAACAGTATGAAAACACACTTCAGTAGCTAAGAAGGCGAGTAAGCAAAGACCCAGAAAGAGATACAACATGGGCTCGAGACATGGTTTTCAAACCCTTTGTTGGTCTCTCAACCAATGGCCTTAAAGTTGTTGTTTTTGTTTAGTTGTTTAGTCGTGTCTGACTCTTCATGACCCCATGGACCATAGCACGCCAGGAACTCCTGTCTTCCACTGCCTCCCGCAGTTTGGTCAAACTCACGTTCGTAGCTTCGAGAACACTATCCAACCATCTCGTCCTCTGTCGTCCCCTTCTCCTAGTGCCCTCCATATTTCCCAACATCAGGGTCTTTTCCAGGGAGTCTTCTCTTCTCATGAGGTGGCCAAAGTATTGGAGCCTCAGCTTTGGGATCTGTCCTTCCAGTGAGCACTCAGGGCTGATTTCCTTCAGAATGGATAGGTTTGAACTTCTTGCAGTCCATGGGACTCTCAAGAGTCTCCTCCAGCACCAAAAGCATCAATTCTTCGGCCTTAAAGTACAGTCCAGAAAACATCCAGTTTTGTTCTAACATGAACAGGGTTTTTGACGAATCACCAGTAACCAGTGGTGGTGCAGAACCATCCTCAAGGGTGTCACTGCTGTTTACCTGTTTGCAAGTGGTTGAGGCCATGCATTTGCACCAGTAGAATTGCTGGATTAGCCAATCTCTTCACCTCTCGCCTAGCCTGGTCCAGGTAAGAAACAACAAGGCTGGAATTGGGAGGGAGATTCCGACCCACCACACGCACACAGGCATTGTGCCATTGTCAATAAGAATAAGCAAAACCATGGCTGCAGGGATGGGGAACCTCTGACTTGGGGCTGAAAGCAATCCTCAAGCGCTCTCCCTCTGGACCACGGGTGTCAAACACAAGGCCCGGGGGCCTAATCCGGCCCGCCAGACCTCGCCATGTGGCCCGCGTAGCCGTCACCGACAATAATCGCTGACAGTAGTTCTGGAGCCTGCGATTGGCCGAGGGTCAAAACCAGGGGTGGGGCTGCAGGCGGAGGCCGGGGCGCTGGAGCTGCGCTGACGGCCTTGGCCAGGGAATTTCAATTTCGAATGAGGCTGAGGGAGGCGGTGGCACAGCGGCCAGACGGGGAAGTGAGATGCAGGAGGAGGAGGAGGAAGCCCGCCGAGGAGGTAGGAAAGCCCTACAGGCGCCGCCGGCAAAGTTGGTGCCGGGACGGAGCAGCGCTGGATATTTTTTTTGGCGGGCTTTGCTGTTGTCTCCGAGAGAGAGTGAGGCGGCACTGGGGAGCCGCCGCCCGCCGCTTCCCTTCCTCTCCTCGGCTGCATCCGGGAGGTGGGCGAGCGAGCGGGCGAAAGGGACGCGGAGTGAGCCTGAGGGGGAAGTAGGCGAAGTGCAACAGTCGCTCTCTTGATGGAGCCGGGTTTCTCTTCCCTCTTCCCCCATTTTCTCCTCATAGACACTCGGGAGGGTGCCTGGCTTTTGCTCTGCCCCCCACCCCCGAGCCGCCCTTTGGCTTCTCAGTTCCGGCGGAGCTGCTCCCCGGGGGGCGGCCAGGAGGGAGGCGGCGGCGGCGGCACGGGTTCCTGCTCTTCCCGCTCTGCCGCCGCCTCCTCTCAGCCCCTCGTGATGTAGGGCTCCAGATGGAGTCGCCTCGCGGTTTGAGTAGGTGGGAGGGGAATTTTTTGGGGGGGGGGGAGGTTTTCAAGCCTCCTCTGCCTGCAGTCCCGGTAGGGAGAGGCGGCGGCGAAGACGACAACAGCGCGGGTGGGGGGAAGAGCAGCTCTGAGGCGAAGATGCACATCCGCTGGGGCTGCCGCTGTCTTCCTCGGGAAATCCGCTGCCCTCCCTCAGCGCGAGGGGAAGGGACTCTGGCGCTGAGGAGGGAGGATGCAAAAGCAAAGCAGGGAGTTGGCGCTGCACCGCATGTTCCTGCCCCTCTCCAAAGCATGGGGTGTGTTGCAGCGTGTGGCATCCTGCCTAGCGGGGTTTGGGTGTGCGCAGGGCGGGAGAGGGAAGCCCTCTTTCCATCTGCAGGTTTTTAATCCCAGCAGTGGCTTTCTCCTTCCTGCCAAAGGTTTGGTTGAGCCCCCCCCCCCCGAAGCCATCGATCCCCACCTTTTGTTCAAATTTCCCTCGTTTACATCCCCTCCCACACACGCGCCACGACGCAGGAATGTGATCCGCGTGGGGGCGGGAATGAGCTTACATTATTACAAAAAACAGTAATAATTGAATGCAGTGACAATAATTTATGATAATAAAGAGTGGACACATAGTCCTACAGACACAACCGGCCCTTTGAGGGTGACCAAACTGCTGATGCGGCCCCCAATGAATTTGAGTTTGACACCCCTGTGGACCTTGGCACTTTGCCCGGGGGCACATCCTTGAACTGTGATAATGTCTCTTGCTTGCCTAGACGTGTGTGTGCACATACAGTATATGAGCACTGCATGGTTGCATAAAGGAAATAATACCATCCACAGCCCCATTTGGTATTGACACATGGGCCCCAGAAGGTTGCCTTTGGGCTGAAAAAGGTCCACCATTAACCTACTGGATGCCACAGCCAACAAAGCTCTCTTAATTACTGCCTGACTATCCAGAAGGTGGGAAGACTCTTAAGAAGGGCAGCAGAGGATGATCATGTCAGGGAGGAGATAGTCTTTAAGACACTTGCAGCTGAAGCCATCTTCAGGTCATTTCCAGCCCTTTCCTAATTGTGCTCAGAATGGGTCCTGACTGTGGGCATTCAAGTGGATGAGAGTAGAAGCCCCAACATAATTTGAAGGTGTGGTGGGCAGGCTTTGCGTGTGGGTCCCTGAGCACCTGAACCCACACCTTTGGAGTTGTTGGTAAGGGGATAGAGAACGGAGGCTGAAATAGCTGTGCAAGACTTAGGGGAGCTGTGG
Source organism: Zootoca vivipara (assembly GCF_965207765.1). NCBI lineage: Eukaryota > Metazoa > Chordata > Lepidosauria > Squamata > Lacertidae > Zootoca > Zootoca vivipara. The sequence continues at coordinate 71,164,756 of NC_142590.1, read as the reverse complement.
CAAATTGGTTTCTGTCAGGTGCAGGTCTGAGAATACTGTAATTAACTTAAGTGCGTGTCTCCTACTGCCTTCCATTACAGCTTTTTATGCATGGATGTAAATTGCGGTGGCAGTTCTCATCTGTGCTGATGACACTGGGAAGCTGTTCTCTGGACACAAGAGGCTGCCAAAAGGGGAATAATTGGGTCTTATTTATAACAAACCAACAGAGCTGGTTGATGAGCTGGATTCCCGTTTACAAGAGACAATTAAGGATATTGCATTGTTTTTCCTTTCTCCCCCCTCTTCAAAAAAAGGGAGCAAAGTCGCAGGGGTTCTCTAATAGCCCTTCTGACTCTGCTTCATGTCCTTAGAGCACATTTGTTGTGTGTTGCATTTATTATGATCCACTTGTTATTATCCCCTAATTATTTTGCTTGGGGGAGGTCTTACTCAACAGCGAAATTTGTGACTTGATGATCACTCAGCTGCCTGCATTTAAGGTAAAATTACTGCAATTAACGAACTGATCAATCCCGGTAGCTGTTTGACTTGCTCGGGACAGAATAAAGGGGCGACAAAAACGAGAGCAGCTTTAGCGGTATCAAGGCGGGGAAGGAGGGCTGCAAATTATAGGAATAGCAAAAGTGGGTTGCATCTTAAGGTTCCTGGTAACAAGCCAGAATGGAAATCTCTGCAAATCTTTCTTCTTGGGCCATTCTCTCTGCAGCCAGAGCACATTGCATCCACTCTCAGAAACTGGTACAGAAAGGGATAATCAGGGAAAAGAACAAATTCACTGAAGATGTCCGAAAGCACATTTTGTAATGTTTCCATGGGTTAGTGAACTGTTTTACAAGCCAGATCAGGCCAAGATTGTGTTCCCACTGTATATTTAAAACACATTTCCCCTTTCTCAAATCCTGGGAACTGTAGGGGTAAATAACAGTTCTCGGGATACTTTTTTGGGGTCTGGGGGATGTTATTTAAATGTATGATGTTTATGCAGCCCAAGACATTTTGTTGCCAAAAGAATCCAAAACACCCTGGGGCTTTTTTGTGCGGGTGGGGGGGGGAGATAAGGTCCTGGATATATTCAAGTTAAATAGCAATTTCTTTTACAATTTTTGAAATATTTATTGTAGTTCATAATCATCAATGAGAGGGGAGTATTTCTGAGTAGTAATCATGTGTTGTTTGAAACGTCCAGTAGAGTAGTGTGTCTTCATAAAATGTAGCCCCCTTTTATCTGATGGCCCTGGAAGATCTCACAGCATAAAGGTAATGATAGTCATCTCTTATGGTTGGCCCCTGTTACCTAACACCCACCAATCTCTCTGAAGATTGCATTTCCATTTAGATGTCATGAGTAACAGTTGCTGACAGGCCCTTCTTACTTCACACAGCAATAATATAAATTAAGGTTAAATGCATTCTGCACGTCTGTAGATTCATATCTTGATTTGAAATGCCTTCTATGTTATTCATAATGCTTGTATGTGGGAGTCCATTATGCTTTCTCTCCATGGAGGATCAGAATGCTCTGCACTCCTACGGTATCTAAAGAAAAAGCAGCAAAACTTTCTGTAATCCTTTTACTGTGCAAAGTTCCCCTTCTCTGGCTCAAAGGACTGCAGCTCATAGGCCCTAGTGCATACATCGGCAACCTCTGGCCCATGGGCCGGATACGGCCCACAGAGGCCGTTTATCTGGCCCACGAGCTGCCCGGTCACCAAGCCGCCTGTTCGGCAAGTCCCCTGCACGCTGCGCTAAACCGACGCAATGTGGCGCGGGGACTCGCCGAGCAGCGCTGGAAATGGCACCTGTGCAGATGCCGGAAATCACATCTGTGCAGCCGCAGAAGCGATTTCCGGCGCTGCAGACATGCACAGAAGCCATTTCCGGTGCCTCAGACATGGGCAGTGCAGCGCCAGAAATCACTTCTGTGCATGTCTTGCCCACAGACGATAGTCCATGGGAATGCTCCAGCCCACGACCGGAAAACGTTGCCGATGCCTGCCCTAGTGGAATTACAGCTTTCACTCTGTCAGAGTCAACGACTGCCAAAGCAGGCTGGACCTCTTTTAAATAAAGCGGTTCTATCACTGAAGGCAGAGCTAGCATCTGAGGTAGTGCTGAAACATCCTACAGTATTTCAGGCTTAGGCTTTGAGCAGAGCTGTCCATGGTACCATGGAAGCCTTGCCCAGATATTGCTGAGGCATTTGCTCAAAGCAGAATACGAACAGCATCACTGGGCACAGCTGGATTGCAAGGCCTACCTTAGAGCTATTTTTGTCATGCAAATATTTTTTTAAAAGAGAAACTACAATAACAAAAATCTTGATTTGCAAGAATGTTGTAAGAAACAACATTCTTGGAAAAAATTATACAGAATATAGAAAATGTTGGATAGCATGCCAAGGGCCTTAGAACTATCTAAGCCATAATAAAGGTAAAGGGACCCCTGACCATTAGCTCCAGTCGTGACTGACTCTGGGGTTGCGCGCTCATCTCACATTACTGGCCGAGGGAGCCGGCGTATAGCTTCCAAGTCATGTGGCCAGCATGACAAAGCTGCTTCTGGCAAACCAGAGCAGCGCACAGAAATACCGTTTACCTTCCCGCTGGAGCGGTCCCTATTTATCTACTTGCACTTTGATGTGCTTTCGAACTGCTAGGTTGGCAGGAGCTGAGACCAAGCAACGGGAGCTCACTCCGTCACAGGGATTCGAACCGCCGACCTTCTGATCAGCAAGCCATAATACTTCAATGCAATTGCATCCTGCAAATTGCATGCATGCAATTGCAAAATTACATATTTGCAAGGAAACGCCTCTGAGACATTTTCTCCTATATTTTGCTCTTGCAGCAGATCTTCAGGCCGAGGAAGGAGCTGCAATTGCATGCTTTGTGCAACATCAAAGCCCTCTTTCCTTTCAGCTGCTTCCCTCTGAACAGCTGATATATGGTACAATACCAAGTAGATTGAATGAAGTCTGCTGAGGGCCGAATTTATAGAGCACTGCCAGATTATAGGTTGCATCTTAAAGAACAGAGTTGCAAATAAAAATATCCAGGCTCTTTATTAAGGGATTTATAAATGAACTAACCCAGGAAAAATATATGTTCATCTTTTATAAGTTAGTACTATTGTTGGACTACATTTCTTCTGTACTCTGGCATCTGGTGAATCATTGACTTCAGTTTTAGAGAACAGAATTCTACTCTGTGTTGAAAATTAAATGTACACAGTTTTGGATTTAAAGCATTCATTGGGTCTGCAATTGGTGTGTATATGTTTGTTTGTTGGTTGGTTGGTTGGTTGGTTTCTGTTTGTTATTAATTTCTCTTTCTCTTCCCAGCTGTCCTCCATTTTGGAAACTAGTGGCTGCATATCTGTCAGACATTTTGCTGCTCATACTCTATCTTGTTCGTCTGTCACTTTCCATTGGGCTTTTCCTGTCCAAGCTCAGGAGGCATTTGTGTTTTGGAGGGGATGTCGCATGGCTGCTGTAACTGTCGCATACATGCGGGGAGAACCTGTGTTGAACCGTCAAAGGCAAGAGCCAACAGCATTTGAAAGCTTCATTAGCTGGCCTTTGTTCTGACTCAGTGCAGTCAGGCGGGCAAATAATGCCTTGAGTGTTATCAGCCATGTGCAGGCCTCAGTTGCCTAGCAACCCAGATTGGTCTACATCTCCAGTTTTCTGGGAGGAACGGGTGAGGGGGAAAATACTCATAATTTTCTTCAATTTAGCTGCAATGCAAATGAGAATTTATTTCTAGCTACATATTGATAGGTTTTTTTTATAGAAAACCAAAAACCAGTTTATGCCAAGAACCCTTGGTTTTTTTCTTACAACAGTTCAAGTCTTCAATGCACATCAGCTTACCCCCAGGTCTGTTTTGGACTCTTTGATGCTATTTTTAATCTTACGACTTAACGTGCTTACTGACTGGCTCTCTTTCTGCTTCCTGCTGGAATCTGTGTCATTCCCTTCAGACACGTTGGGAAGGTAGGGCTAGGGGATTCCTGTTGTGCAATCTGATTGCATTACTATTTTTAAATCACAAAACTGCCACAAATAGACTGCTTGTTTCTAAATATTTGTGTTCCCAGCATCGATGCAGAACCTTTTAAGCTGCTTTCAGAAACCGGGTCCATGGCATACATATGCAATATCCCGTAGCCATTTATTTGTGATAACAAACTTATCACTTACCACACTACCAACTTTACCCAGCTTCTCACCCTGGCAAAACCTGGAATTTGGCTCCTTGGAACTTGCAATATACTGGCCACTTTGCCAATGAAAGAGGATGGATAAAGGGCATGTGCTATTTTATATGTATATGGATGGATGGATGGATGCAGTATATCTCACCATAATGGAGAAGACTATCACCAGGTGACCTGTGTGCCGGCTCAGTCTGCTGTCCAGGTTCTAACTGTTGATCTCTTCTTTTCCCCCTTCTTAGGGTTCTTGACCATTGTTGTTGTTGTTTCGTCGTTTAGTCATGTCCGACTCTTCGTGACCCCATGGACCATAGCACGCCAGGCACTCCTGTCTTGCACTGCCTCCCACAGTTTGGTCAGACTCATGTTCGTAGCTTCGAGAACACTGTCCAACCATCTCGTCCTCTGTCGTCCCTTTCTCCTAGTGCCCTCCATCTTTCCCAACATCAGGGTCTTTTCCAGGGAGTCTTCTCTTCTCATGAGGTGGCCAAAAGTATTGAAGCTTCAGCTTCACGATCTGTCCTTCCAGTGAGCACTCAGGGCTGATTTCCTTCAGAATGGATAGGTTTGATCTTCTTGCAGTCCATGGGACTCTCAAGAGTCTCCTCCAGCACCGTAATTCAAAAGCATCAATTCTTTGGCAATCAGCCTTCTTTATGGTCCAGCTCTCACTTCCATACAACACTACTGGGAAAACCATAGCTTTAACTATACGGACCTTTGTAGGCAAGGTGATGTCTCTGCTTTTTAAGGTGTTATCTAGGTTTGTCATTGCTTTTCTCCCAAGAAGCAGGCGTCTTTTAATTTCGTGACTGCTGTCACTATCTTGACCATTAGATTCAGCCAATGGTCCATCTAACCCAACATCCTGTTCTCACGGTAGCCAATCAGATGTCTATGGGAAGCCCACATGCAAGACCTGAGTGTATGGGGAATCTCCCCTTCCTGTAGTTTCCAGAAACTGATATTCTTTAAAAAAAAACTTTTTTATTAATAAATTTTATTTATCCAATACAAATGAATACAAAATACAAAAACTTTCCAACCGATATACAGAATCAACTTGTAACTACCCTATATCCCCCCTCCCTCCCCTCCCCTCCCCTCCCATTCCCCAGCCCCCCCAGCCCCCTTCTCTTTTTTTCTCACTTTTTCCACCTTTGATACTGTTTAAACCAAATGTTTTAAAACAACAATAACAAATGTACTAAACAATAATTTGAATGCAATAAACAATATATTTGTACTGTATCTAAATGTCTGTGCCGTTTTTTCTTTTACTTTTTCTTCTACAGTGAGAATAGGAGGAGAAGGAGAGCCTATTCAATGTCCTCTATACTTGTTTTTAGTTCACCTAATGGACTTCCTGTCAATTCCTGATGTATATTTTTGCTTTAAAGACGAACGTACATAACACAGTATACATCTCTATAGCAATTTTCTAATACGTTCTTACCTCCTAATGTACCAAACTTCGAATCTGAATCTTATCTTTTCCCAATATTCTTCAAATAGAAACTGATATTCAAACACACAGCCCTTGGTGTTTATACTATTTACGGAAGCTTTCTGGGTGGCTTCCACGATAAAAATATATATGACAGACTTAAAGTAATAATAAAGTAAAATGCAGCAAACACAACGCAACCATAGAGTTCTAAAAGGCCACTTCTGTGAACTGCCCTGAGACCTCCAGGTATAGGGCGGTATATAAATTCAATTAATAATAATAAATAAAATAAGATACCTGGTGCTCCTTAATGGACATGGATGAAATGTTTTTCTAGCCCTTTGCAATGTTTTGCTAGTGTTTCACGCCTGTCATTTCTGTCTCCTTTCATAACTGCCCTTCAGGCTTGCATGAGTCATTGTCGAAATTGGTTTGTTGTGCTCCTGAGGCAGCAGCTGGCCAGTGGATTTTATTTTTCTTGCTCAGGCGGCATTTGCACCTATAGCCAGGACCTGACAATCTCATTCACTCCCCTTACTATAGTGAAGAGGGAAGCAAGGTTCTGGCAAGTGAGGTAAGCTTATTTCAAACCATGGAGCTCTACAGGAGAGAGGGTGAACCCCAATTCTTCTCAGACCAAAAATTTGGCTGAAGCTTGGGGTTTGATTTGGCTCTGCATTTTCCTGAAGCAGAATCATAATAAGCACCTGTTCCCTCACCTCCCATGTCCAAGGGGAGGCAGGGGCACATTGGAGCCAACTTCTAGGAGCCGACGTCCCTTTGCCCCCCTCCAAATAAAATATTTGAGGGGCTCATCCCCCCTTCCAAAGTTGATGGGCATTGCCATTCAAATTGTGATCGATTATGCATGGTAGGGCTTACCTACCCCCCCAATATTTTATTCAAGTTGGCACCCCTGCAATGGTAGGCTACGCCCTTCCACCCAGATCTAAGCTAGGCTGGAGCCCAATCTTCCTGCTCTCCGCTTTGTCATTCATAGAACGACAGAAAAAAGAAGATGGTATTTATGGAACTTATTTCACCTTGATAGTGCAAGTGGATTTACTGACCATGTTTAGCACCAGGGTGTGGGACGCAGGTGGCGCTGTGGTCTAAACCACTGAGCCTAGGGCTTGCCGATCGGACGGTCAGAGGTTCGAATCCCCGCGACGGGGTGAGCTCCTAGTGTTCAGTCCCAGCTCCTGCCAACCTAGCAGTTCAAAAGCACGTCAAAGTGCAAGTACAGTCATACTTCGGTTTAAGTACACCTCGGTTTGAGTATTTTCAGTTTAAGTACTCCGCGGACCTATCTGGAACGGATTAATCCACTTTCCATTACTTTCAGTGGGAAAGTTCGCTTCAGGTTAAGTACGCTTCAGGTTAAGTACGGACTACCAGAACCAATTACACTCATACTTCGGGTTAAGTACGCTTCAGGTTGAGTACTCCGCAGACCCGTCTGGAACAGATTAATCCACTTTCCATTACTTTCAATGGGAAAGTTCACTTCAGGTTAAGTACGCTTCAGGTTAAGTACAGACTTCCGGAACCAATTGTGTTTGTAAACCAAGGTACCACTGTAGATAAATAGGTACCGCTCCAGCGGGAAGGTAAATGGCATTTCCGTGTGCTGCTCTGGTTCGCCAGAAGCGGCTTATTCATGCTGGCCACATGACCCGGAAGCTGTACGCTGGCTCCCTCGGCCAATAACGCGAGATGAGCGCTGCAACCCCAGAGTCGTCTGCGACTGGACCTAACGGTCAGGGGTCCCTTTACCTTTACCTTTAGCACCAGGGCTGGCCCACTCAACCTATGAGGCTATGTGAGACAGCTGCCTTGGGCGAGATCTTACTAGAAGCAACTGTCACTACACAGCAAGTGCCACCACCACTCAACCCAGGTAAGGGAGGCTGTGATGGTGTGGCGACACAGCACCCCCCCCCCTTTTCATCTTAGGCAGCAAAACGGCCTGTGCCACCTCTGCACAAGACAGTCTCATGTTAGTCTGATCGTCCCTAAACATAGCAATTATTGTACAGTATTTCCAAAGGTGATTCATGAAAACCGTATAAAATCTTTCTGAATGAGCATTATTGCTAAGGTTAAGCTATGCTGTTTTCCCCACTTTAAACCTACACACAGAGAGAAACTGTATCTTTCTTGAGTTTCTCATACTGGTGGAATCCCTCCTTAAATTGGCAAGCCATTTCTATTTTGCAGAGCATTTTAAGTTGGAATCCTTTGACTCTCCAAATGTTGCCACTGGCTATGTTTGCTGGACTGGTAGGAGTTGGAATCAATCAACATTAGGAAAACCGCAGGTTTTCTCCTGACACCTCATATATTTGGTTTCATTGTATATTTTAGTGTTTTATGATGTGTATAATTCATTATTTATACTTGTTCTTCACCATAAAATTTGAATGTAGGGCTGCATGCAAATGTTTTAAATAAAGTAAGTAATTGTATCAGGATTCAACACCTCTGAAAACTGCAGTCTGCTAAATGGGCGTTCCTTCTTTAGTCTCAGTCTCTACTCCCAATATTTCAATATCCAGAAATGATAGATTTTCCTTCTGTCTCATTAGTGATGCAGTTTGTGGATTCATACAGATTAACGACAATTCTCTGTGTATCAGACATTTAAAAAGAGAGAGAGAGAGAACCCAGGATGTTTATGAAAAGCAATTTCCTCAATGCCAAACAGTTTAATATTAACTCCAGAGTCAATGGCATAGAGACTCATTTATTTTGAGCTGCATTTCGAAACTCTGACGGGTCAAGAATACATAAATTTCTTGGATGGCAGATTTTTTTTGACAATATTGGGTTTTAAGGGAAGAAACCAATCTGATTGTCAACACAATGCCAGTTTGTTAACAGAACTGACTGGGAAAGCATGTGTGTAATCAAGCTAAATTTGGGGTAAGGTTTTCATTTCGTGAATGGAAATATTTGGAAATATTTCCTAGTTCTTTATTTTAAAAAAATTAAAGCCGTGCTGTTTGCAGTCAATAAATTCTAGCCTTTTACAACCTCACAGACAAATGAAACAGAAATATTATGACAGGTTGCTGATTTGAAATGCCCCCCCCATGACAACTGGAATGTTGTCCCCCCCATGGTATTATTTATTTATTAAAATATTTGTTTGTTTGTTTGTTTGTTTATAAAGGAGTTATATACTTCAATCTCAGAAAACGTCATGGTGGTGTAGAACAGGGGTGGCCAACTTCCAAGAGACTGCGATCTACTCACAGAGTTAAAAACTGGCAGTGATCTACCCCCTTTGGGGGGGGGTTCAGGTCGAGGTTGTTTAGCTTTTTTTAGGAAGGAAAGCCACCCATGTTTTAGGGGGTTCAGGTCAAAGTTGAGCGCTTTTTTTTAGGAAGGAAAGCCCTGTTTGGGGGGCTTCAGGGCAAAGATGTAGAGCTTTTTCAGGGGAGCCAAAGTTGCTGAGCTTCTTTGGGGGGAGCCAGTGATCTACCACAGATGTCCAGTGATCTATTAGTAGATTAGTAGTTCCTGGTGTAGAACAATATGTACACAATAATAATGAAACACCATTTGAGGCACTGCAAAATAATTATTAAAATGACTTTCCAATCAGTGTTTTTAAAGAGCTGAACATAAGAAGAGCTAGATTAGACCAATTGCTCATCTAGTCCAACATCTGGTTTTCACAGCAGCCACCTCTGGGAAGCCCACAAGCAGGAGCTGAGCTCACAAGGGCACCCTCTCCTCCCACAATTCCCTGCAACTGGTATTCAGAAGCATAATTGCCTTTGACCAAGGCTGCATGGGCCTGTCAGCATAAAATGGTTTTCAAGAGATGCTTGAAGTGGTGGCTGGCGCCCATTGGGACCAGAGAGGCCAACTGTAGGTGGAGCCAGAGGCAATGACAGGCAAAGACAGTTCATTCAAGTTTTCCTCCGATCCTCTTCCCTGCTGAGTTCTACAAGGGCAGAGCAGTGGCGTCGCAACAGGGGGCGGGGGCAGTGCGCCCTGGGTGCCATGTCTGGGGGGGGGGGTGACAAGAAGGCACCCCACGGGGGCTTGCCCCGCCACTGTGGCACAAGCAGCTATTGCGTCGCCGCCGCTACAGCCACATGTGAAGGATCCTCCGTTCGCGGCTGCAGCCGCAAGCAGAGGATCCCAGCGCTGGTGGCAAACTGCTATGTACAGCGCATGCGCTGTGTCGCACTCATGCACTGTATGTAATGATGCCACATATGCGCTGTACATAGCAGTTTGCCGCCGGCGCCGCTCGAGCGCCATATGGACAGTGGTGGGATCCCTCCGTCACTGCTACAGCCACATGTGAAGGATCCTCCGTTCACAGCTGCAGCCACAAGCAGAGGATCCTGGCACCGTCCGTACGGCACTGGAGTGGTAGGTCTGGCAAACTGCTATGTACAGCGCATGTGCGGCGTTGCTACGTATGACGCTGCACATTCGCCCTACGTGGCGACGCCCCGCCCAGGGTGTCATGATGCCTTTGTTCGCCCCTGGGACAGACTAAGGAAGAAGAAGCTAACAGGTAGTGTCACCCCCTGGACTGGATGTAAGGAAGAAGGTAGGTGGAGGGCTGACTGAAGTTGGTGGGGCAGTGCCCAAGTGGTCCTAATGGACCAGTCTCCATTGGACAGCTGAAAGTCAAAAGTGGAGATGCCTGCTGAATCTTTGCTGGAAGAGGGCTCCAAGGGACCAGCAACACTAATTGCCTGGTTTCTAGTGGTGGTCAGTTGAGCATCTGTGACATGGGGGACAACTAGCAGCACACTTCCAGATGATCTCAGTGATCAAGCTGAGATAGAATAATACAATCATAGAATTGCAGAGTTGGGAGGGACTCTGAGGATCATCTAGTCCAGTCCCCTGCAATGCAGGAATCTCTGCTAAAGCATCCATGACAGATGGCTATCCAACCTCTGCTTAAAATCCTCCAGTGAAGGAGAGTCTACAACTTCCACTGTCTGACACATCTTACTGTCGGAAGATTCTTACTGACGTTTAATCAGAATCTCCTTTCTTGTGATTATTATCACTATTATTAAATTTGCATACCCAATACAACATAAAATCACAAAATAACAACACAAAATGCGTAATAAAAACAAGAACAAGAACAACCCTATTCTGTATATTATAGAGTTCTAATTCTGGAAATTAGGTGCCATTGGTTCAAGTCCTGCTCTCCAGAGCAGGAGAAAACAAACTTGCTCCATCTTCCATATGGCAGTCCTTTAGATATTTGAAGATGGCTATCATACCTCTTCTCAGTCTCCTTTTTTCCAGGCTAAACATGCCCAGCTCTTTCAACTGTTCCTCATAAGGTTTGGTTTCCAGACCCTTGAGCGTCTTGGTTTCCCTCTTCTTAGTTATATCCTCCTCTGGGATATAAGAACTCAGGTGGTCCTTCATGGCTTTATATATCAGCACAAGCACCTTGAACTTGGCCCAGTAGCATAACCCTAAAAGAACCCCTGCTCATCTGTAGCCATTAAATGTTTTTCCAAATAAGGACATCGAGATTTGGCCACTTGTAGCAAGGGTTATGCCAAATGCATTAGATTTCAAATTCTATGGCTTATGAAATGCTCTATTGTCATTGCAAGCCTTTCAGCAGGACAGGGGGGCCGTGCGTTTAAAAATCTAGGCTAATAAAATGGAATCATGGCTGACTTTTCAAGAAGAGGTCAGCCAAAAAAGAGGAACCTTTGCTTCCTCCTGTCAGATGCTCCTCCTTTCATTTTAAGGCTATGAGCTTCATGACTGCAGAAATTAGAACTTTTGGCATCTCTCTGTGCCCGTATGAAAAGGCTACAGCTGGCAGGCTAATGAGATGGAAAAAATAATCATTCACCTTGGATGTACCCCTCTTGGTTTATTCCATTACTCCAGGCATGTTTGCCCTCCCCTGCCTGAAAACGGGGGTTGTTTATGGCATACATATGGCACAGTGTACTGGGAGGGTCTCCTGCAAAGTGCCGTCGTGATGCAATGGGGTTTCATTTCAAGGGAGCGTGTGCAGGAGAACATCTTTTGTGTTTGTTGTCCAAATATAGCCAAGCCTCTTACAGTATCTCAGTCTTATTTGTGATGGATTAAATGGGAAAAACAGATTATCCATTCATCCATCATCCCTCTCTCCTCCCTGGTCCCCTGTCAAGCAAGGATATCTCTGCATTCAAAGACACTTCTGAGTCATCACTAGATGAGCTAGGCTGCAGGGGCAATGACTATATTTAAAACGCTGGAACACAGAACATCATGGAGGGATGCCCTCCAACTGCTACATCTGAAGGAACAGGAGCGATCACTCCCCCCCTTAAACTACTTAAAATTTAAGCAGTCAGTGTCACCCCAAACATTTGCAACACATCCAAAGCACTTTTTTTTAAAGGTCTTCTCCCAAACAATCTTGGGAACAGAGCTACGAAGCTCAGCACACTTAACAAACTACATTTCCAAATATTATCCCAGGGGTGGGAGTCATTTGTTTTAAATGTGCTTTGGATGGGCTTTAAATGCAAGGCTTGGGTCTGCTCTGTGTCTTTGCTTATATGTATGAGCTGTGGTTTCTAAATGCATAATTTTCAGAACACTGCATGTGCACTATTTCAATGCCACTTTACAGGAACCCTGAAAAAGTAGGCTGGTTAGCTCCATGAAAATGTCAGCATGCAGACAGTTTTTTCATTTTCATATATAGTTAACATGCTCTGTATCATTTTAAAGATGATTTTTCCAAAGTTTCAATCATAGAATCTTAACATTAGAAGGGACCCCACAGGTCATGTAGTCCAACCCCCTGCAATCCAGGAATCTCACCTTAAAAACCTCCAAGGAACCTCTTGTGAGTGTCTGTTCCACTGCCGAACAGCTCTTACTGTTAGAAAGATTTTCCAATTGTTTAGTCTGAATCTCCTTTCTTGTAACTTGAAGCCATTGCCTCGAGTCCTACCCTCCAGAGCAGGAGAAAACAAGCATACTCCCTCCTCCCTGTGACAGCCCTTAAGATATTTGAAGATGGCTATGATATCTCCTCTCAGTCTCCTCTTTTCCAGGTTAAACATACCCAGCTCCTTCAAGCACTCCTCATAAGGCTTAGATTCCAGACTCTTGATTATCTGACAAAAGTTTTTCAAAAAGGGGATTTTGCACATTATTAAAAGTACCAATATTGGTGTTGATAGTTTTACTTTCTCATTTGGTGAAATGACAGGAATTTTTAAGTTAGCAACAAAATTAGATGGGCTTAGGACAGCAAAGCTTGGGTTGCTTGAGAGTGTTACGTTAGTCACAAAAACACATATTCCCCTTCTCAAACAAATGAAAAGACAAATAGATTTGAACTAAACTGTAGTGTATAATGGTATATAGAATTGTATTGTATAGTATAGTAGTGTAGTGTAGTGTAGTGTGGTTGTGATTGTGTGTGTTTTGTATTATATGTTATATATAATACATTTTAATAATAATTAAAATTGAAAAAGAAAAAGAAAAAGAAAAGACAAATAGATATATTTGAACTTTATTCTTATATTTGGAATTCTTAGCATTGCAATAATGAGGTGCAATATTAACTTAAATGTGTTTTACATGTAACATTTCTTGTGACCAACATAACATCACAATGGTGCAACTTACATAACATAAATGTGTGCCATCTCTTTTTAGAACTGTCGTATTTTCTTCCCTGAGAATTTAAAAATTATTAGGGGGGAAGGTTCTATGCACAAGAAACTGGCGTGAAGCAAATAGGTGTATGTTAAGCTGGGGCAACGTTACACCGGATCCAGACAGGGATAAGTCCCCACTCTCTGATCCCACCCCTGATACACCCCTGGAATGCCTCTTTTGGGGGGGACTTCCACCAATCTTGGCTCAACTAGCTGAATAAATTATGCTGGCATATCTTTGGCTGAACAATGGGCAAAGACTTAATACCAATGGAGAGTCACTACATCATAATTTGCTCTTTCCAGTCAATATTGCCACTGCATTGCACCCAAAGCCTATTATAAGTACCATGCCATCGATGTATTTCATTTTACATTGATAAGGGGGTCGATGGGCATATGTCATTGCTTTGAGAAGAAATATATGTGTTAATGTATTTAGTCATCTATTACCTTGTAAGCTTAATTTTCACTAATTTCAGTGTGGGCGTGGTTTAGAAAAGTTCAGAATTTACACATTTCTCTGCTAGAACCCCCCCTCCATCCTTTCTTGAAGCATGAAGAGACTTCTACCAGCTCCCCCTCAGTTGCATCATCCTGACTACCTCTCCCATGTTGGCTAGAAATACATGTTAGGGGGCTTGGGTAAACCTCCCTACTTCAGCATAGTTACCTGGGCTACAGCCATTCCCCGAAGCTGATTATTCCAGGGAAGAAGTACAGTGGTACCTCGGGTTAAGAACTTAATTCGTTCCAGAGGTCCGTTCTTAACCTGAAACAGTTCTTAACCTAAGGCTGCTGCACTGCTGGCGCACGATTTCCATTCTTATCCTGGGGCAAAGTTCTTAACCTGGAGCAATCACTTCCTGGTTAGCGGAGTTTGTAACCCGAAGCGTCTGTAACCTGAAGCATCTGTAACCCGAGGTACGACTGTAGAGTGCAAAGCACACAAGAATACACAACAATTTGCAATCTGCATATTCCTGACTCCTTGCATTTCATCCTCTACCGCTGAGTCACAACTCTTTTGCTGCATGCTTGAGGTCTCTAGTTCTGTTTTATGACTGAGCAAAAGAGAACAAGAGGTGTTAAGACTCTGGCCAAGCCAAAAGCACCGGAAGTGATAGCATGTTCCTATTTTCATCTGCTGTCTTGCTTCTACGCCCTATTTCATTCCATTCTATTTCAATGGGAAAGGCGCCGTTCTGCTGCGTCTTAAAATATTGGCATGCCGCGAAGCTTGCGTGAAAATCATCTTGGCAGTTTAAGAAAAAGAAAAGCCATCCACCGTTTTAATCAACAATCCTCTAGATGCAGCATATGAGACGTGAAGAAAGCCCAGGTTTAAATCTCATAATCTGTGTGCTCTCAGGATTGACGTACATGGTTAATTCAGACTAAATAGCTGAAGATGCTTCCCCAAGGCTAATAGCAATATAATAATAATACTAGGAGAAAATACGGGGATGATTTAATACAAGATATCAAGGGCTACTCTGATAAATGATCATGTTCCATGGGTACACATCACGCTAGCTGAGATGGGCTTGTGTTTTTGAGGCACACTCACAAAATCCAATCAATCATCAGGCCAGATACAAGGCGGTTCGAAGCAACTGTTTGTGGACCGATGGCCAATGTGTTTATGACCCAGCAAATGCAAATAATATATCAACGGCTGCAAGCAAATGGAAAAGGTTCCACTCACACTTATGAGTGCTAGCCCTTCCATTGACTATTTAATATCAAAGCTTACGTGGGAACTTTGGAAGCTGCTTTATGCCAGGTCAGAACATTGTTCCATCTACCTCAGTATTGTCAACACTGACTGGCAGCAACTGTCAGGGTTGTTGTTGTTGTTATACACCATTTTTTTCTCTTGGATCTTGTCTGGACTAGGTGACACCTTCAAGGTGAAGCTATTTGCTTTTCTTACAGAATCACAGAATTGTATAGTTGGAAAGGGTCGCAAGGGTCATCTAGTCCTCTGACAAGTGGTCATCATCAAACTATGTAGACTCTTCCAAATTTTCAAACATTCCAAACCTGATTTAGGATTAGAATATAATGGACCCATAACATAGCACACTAGCTACCGGGTTGAACTCTTAATTGAGCTACAAAAGTCTGGATAACACATATGTTACTCATGTGAAAATAGGGATTGAGTAACCTATTCTTCTCTTTTCCCCTCAACCAACAATGTGCTGGGATGTTCTTGGGGGAAATGTCGTGTGGATGGTCTAGTACACAAGGCTCACTCAGTTGGAGCTATGCTGTGTTCCATCAATGTAATTAAAAATAAATAAATATCAAGTTTATATCCCACTCTTCCTCTCAAAGGAACCCAGGGTGGCAAACACCCCAAAGTTGAACCGATATTTACAACCTACCTAAAATGTGAGTAGAATCCGTTGGCCCACTGGCTCGAGATGCAACAGTTCCTGGTTTTCTGTGCCACCCTCAATATGTACAAAGCCACCACAAGTTCTCATAGTTCTTGAAGCAGAGAATTAATTTCTATTACTCTACTACTCTGCATGCTACAAACAATGGGAGTAAGTCCCCTTGAATGCACCCTTGGGATAATCTGTCAATATTGATTTATCTCAGTTTCTCATTTTTCCAACCTTAAGTTCAGGGCTTCACATTTCCCTATCAGTTTGTGATTCCCCCCCCCCTTAAGTCCTCATGAAAATACACACATTTTAATGTGAATAAACACATTTTTATATGCATTCTTTCCTAATGCACGCATTTCTGTGAGCTTGTTGGCCTAATACAATGCATTTTGTATGCCATTTTCATGAATATATTCATTTTTATGCACACTTTACCTAAGTTTATGCATTTGTATTGGACTCATTTATGGCTGGAGAGCTGCATTGGAAAATTTGGAGAAGTGCGGGGTTCAAAGGACGGCTGTGTTTTGGTTTGCATATTCCTTTGGAAAGTGTTGTTTTGGTAGATTCACTTTTAAAGGTGAACTAAATGAAAATTTCCCCCCATTTCTACTTCCGAGGAAATATGCATAGGGTTGCGCTGTTAGCATAAAGGATGGAGCTGGCCAGGAATAGAAGAGAAGAGTGCAAAGAGTTTCAAACCTTACCCTGTCTGCACAATTGTGCGTTTCTCTGTGAGGGGGGAAGAAATTGTGTCAACAAATAGTTGCAAATGACGATAATCATTTTCCAGAGACTGCATCTGAAAGAGAACAAAGAAAGCTGGCAGTCTCCTGATTGCGCCCTCATGCAATTTAATGCTCTGGTTAAGAGCCCCCCCCCAGTTTTTATCTTCATTACCAGCCAGGGGCTTCCACGTAGTAATGTGCAAAAATTATTTTTAAAAGGGGGCCTCTCTTTGAATATCCAGGCAAGATCAATGCCGAAAAGAACAGGGGGGGAAATTGTTTATTATAAGGAAAATTACAGCATTGTGAATAATGGGGAAGGAAATGCAGCTGAGGGCTCAAATGGAACCTCCATTATTCTTGTGATTAAGGATAATGTGTGAGGGGAAGAGAATTGCAGCGGGTTGAGTGGTGCGGGTGGAAAAATATGCTCTTTTGCTGTCCAACTCTTGCTTTGTTTCATGAAGGTCGATACTGTGTAAAGAAGGCTACCATATTGCAATCCCACATGCAAAAGCACAGCCAGGAGCTGATGTTGGTTTTTAACATTCAACTTTATTATAATACCATTTAACGCCATCAAGTTTCTAGCTCTTGTGGCTGTGAAAATACACATTAAAGCAGGAGTGGGCAGGCTTCAGACTTATGGGTTCTACTTTGCTTTGTGTGTTGTTGTTTTTTACTAGAGTCCTGAGATTTACCCAATGGAGCCTGGTACAAAAGGTAAACACTTAGAAATAAAGAATTCTGAGCCTTGGGATTTCGTTTTGAGTTCCAGAACGAAATGGAGCTCACAGTCCATCTTACACAAAAACACACCATTCTTGTAATTCTAAGCTTTCTCCATTTCTGAAGTATAATTTAGGGGGAATCATTTTGTTACTGCTATCATTAAACATAAGAAATCCTTGTTGGTCTACTGCAATTTACTCAGAAATTTACCTGTAGGTTCAGATTTTCCTTATATTCACCCCATATGTGGGAAATGCCAATTGATTTTCAAAACTCAAAAGGAAGGTTGAAAAAGATTACAGTAATACTGAAAGTGAATTACAATCCTATTCAGAAATGGAGGCATGAGGACACATCAAAACTTTCTTCTCAGTATAACTCTCTCAGTGGGACTAGGGCATTGGACATAGGCTTAAGGACTGGGTAAAACCAGCACTCTTGCCACATTAGAAATGGAAGCATGAGGAGACATGCACTTTCAATTCTTTGGGTTCTAAACTGTGATACAGGTGTACTTTCCCCATAAACAAAATGAAAATGTGCTCCTGTTGGTTGAGAGAAGGGGCAGTTATATTGGGATGGTAGCTGGGGAAAGGTATGTCATAGACACATGAGCAAAATGGACTCTACAGGGTGAAGATGGTGGGTCCTTCATATCTTTTATTCCTATTGGTTGGATAATGGGCAGGAGCATGAAATCAACTTAACACACTGGGGGATTTTAAACACTAGCCAATACGTTGTGGGGACTAAAGCTACAGGATTTTCCGTCACCTTGGAGGGACTCAAAACAGATTCCTTAGCATCAGGGCCAAAGTGGGTGGTGTACTCTCCAAAACAAACTTTACTATCATCAAAGGCCCTCTTTAGAGCCATTACATAGGTGGGGAGGGCTGGGGACAGGACTCAAATCTGCTCCTGCAGCTTGGCAGCAACACTCTATCATGTACGTAGGTAACACAATACCCTAAAACAAACTGTTTGTGTGGTGTGTGTGTGTGTGTGTGTGTGTGTGTGTGCAATTTATATCAAACAATATAACGATTATATCAAACAATCTAGCATTTAAATGGTATTTATATTCTGATGAAAGGGATGGGACTTTGGTGGAAAGGGGACAGGACACCTGTCACTTATTTAGTCTGATACAGGATAGTCCCTCAATTCTTCTTACATGCCACAAACCAGCACAAAACTCTAAAACAGCCAAGAAAAAGAGATTAAAATGCATTCAGTCATTAAGAAAAAAATATTAACCACAACAATTAAAACCTCTTTTAAAAAGGCACCACCATACATTCCCCCAAACCCTTCCTAAATGGGACGTTTTTGACCATGTTACAGAAAGCCACTTATTAGAAACTAGGCCAAGCAAGCTAGTATTATATCTGGTCCACTTTAGATGTAGTTCTGCATCTACAATCTAATGAATTGTTTTGCCTCCACACATGCCTTCTGCCCCGTTTGGGAAATGGCTGCTATCAGCAGCCTGCAGACTTACTTGGTTCTGGCTTATCTTGAAGTGGCACCGAGAGGTCAATGTTGGTTGTTAATCAGCTCAGTATCTGTGGGGTGGGGTCCTTGAGAAACCTTAACAATGGCTGCATCCATGTTATAGGCTTGTTTTCACTGCTCCTTTGTAATGATCTTATAACTCTAGACAAACACTGCCTTACTAAGGACTTTATTTTTGAACAAAGTTTCAACTGACATTTCATAATAATTTCCCCTATGTTCTGATCCCAGGGAAAGTAGCATTCCCATTAATGAAACCTGTAATGAAATCCTCTTAAAAGGTAAGTCCAGTCACGGACGACTCTGGGGTTGCGGCGCTCATCTCACTTTACTGGCCGAGGGAGCCGACGTTTGTCCGCAGACAGCTTCCGGGTCATGTGGCCAGCATGACTAAGCCGCTTCTGGAGAATCAGAGCAGCGCACGGAAATGCCGTTTACCTTCCCACCAGAGCGGTACCTATTTATCTACTTGCACATTCCCATTTTAGCCATATCAGCTTCTGTATTACTCTTAAATCTGCAGCTCAGAGGGGGGGTTAGCACAAAAGTCCCTACATGACTGCTTGAATCCTTAAAGCCAGCACAATCACTGAGATCACCTGGACAGGTGCTGTTAGCTGTCTTCCACGTTAAATATGGCTGACAGGCCTCAGCTACTACCCAGGTACTTTCCAGCAGAGATTTGGTAGAGGCAACCTTGCTTTTGACATTCAGGCATCTCCTAAAGGATATTTTATGCCAACAGGTCTTTTTAACTGTTTAAGTTTTAAGCTTTTGATTAATCATCTCCTGTATTGTTTCTAATGGTGTTTAATGTTTTAATGTT